>NC_138184.1:191361256-194120988 GCF_964194105.1 Spermophilus citellus | reverse complement strand
ATATAAATGGAAAACAACTGGTTTGGCTGATTTTGTGTTATTTCACAGTTTACAAAATATTTTTATGTATTTAGTTATTTTAAATAGTCCTATGAGATGAGTGAAATTAAATTATTTTACATGAGAAAATCAAATTTGAATTAGTTTAGATTACCTTGAATGAGCTGGGGGTGCAAAGATGTAACTTTGAATTCTGGATTAGCATTTTTCAAAACACCATTCATTTCATGCAGCATATTGTATAAACTCAATAAATATTTGTGAATCACTGGATATTTTTCAAGACTGAGGATAATCTTTTAAGACATGGGTGTATTCAGCACAAAGTTGCATTTGATGCATGAATTTCATTAAATTTATGTAATAATTGTCTAGACTGTGATTCTCAAAATATAGAATTACATGTGAGTTTATCTCCAACCAAATCCTGTGCTATATATGACATACCTTTGAATAACTCAGATACCCGTTCCTTTTTGGGAATCTCTCTTGATCTTTTCAGTTCTAACATTGAGAATATGCTATTGAGACAATGGGTGAAATTTTTATGACATGTGATTGATAAGTTCATGAATTTTTAGAGATAATTTTGAATTTATTTTGGGATGTTGGGTAATATTGTATTAATAAATGACTTATTTGCTGTCAAAAAAAAAAAAGAAAAAAAGAAAACCGATATTCCTACTGGATAAGGTACAGATTAATAAGACCAATAAAAAAAATCTTTAGAAAGTTGAATCAAGAATTCCCTATTTTTTAGAGGTAAGACATAGTATGAGAAGTACAGGTTTTGAAGTGAGATGGATCTACCTTCAGTTTCTTTACCCTTTAAATGTATGACCTTGATATTTTTTACCATTTAAATGTAAGAACTTGAGAGCTTACTTAGCCCAGTGTTTATTTTTACTTTTAGAAGGATTTTAGTATCTATATTATGCATCAGGGTAGAGGAATGTACTAAGATGGATGAAATAACGTGTGAAAAATGGCCATTTCCTTGCCTGACCTACAGAAATTAATAAACAGGCCCCAGTCACTGAGCTGCCATCCTGTCAAGGACTCAGCAGCTTCCCCTGGAATCCTCTTCCTTCCCTAGGACGTCTATCCAGCTCCCCATCTGCTCTGCACTCTTTTCCCGCAGAGCCTTCTGCAGGATATTTCCACCTAGGAAAAGGAATGGTCCCATGTCCCTATCTAGAACCTGTACTCTTTTGACTCCTTTGCTGATGCAAGTACTGGTGACAGCCTGCTTCCTAATGGCACTGGGATTATACCCACATGAGAATTCTACAGAGAAACGGCAGGAATACCCTGACTACTGTCCCGGGGATAGCTTATGGTTACAGTAAAAAGAAACTAGTAAAGGTATTTAAGAAGAAATTTGCCTGCAATAGTACTGCAAATGGGCATTCAAAATATGGAGAAGTAATTCAGCTATAGGGTGACCAGTGTAAGAACATATGCCAGTTACTGGTAGAGACTGGACTGGCTAAGGCTCATAAGCTGATGGTTCATGGGTTTCAAGTGCTTGTGTCTCACTCAAGCTTAAGTGAGGATTTCCTTGCAATGAATAGAATTGCCCTTTTGTTCCTTGTCACAGTTTCAAAAACCTCACAGCTTGTATAATATAACCATTTGAGGTCTGCTTTTAACTTGAACTAGTGTAATTCCTTAGGCAGTAAACCAAAAAGAGCCAAAAAATTAATAGTAGTTTGTTCCTCTTCTTGCCACTAGTAAATAGTAGTTTGCTCACTTTTTCCTTTACTAACAATTCTCACTTATTTTTGTCCTGCTTTGCGAAACCTTTGAAAGTTGGCATCTGTTTGGTGGAGAGTCCAGATGCCACCAGCTCTATCTTAAACTCCAAATATGCAACAGAAGCTGAAATACTGTAAGTGAAAGTCATACGGATTACTGGGAAATTCCTTCTTTCTCTCTCTCCTACCTCTTTCTCTTTATTCTCTTTCTTCCTTCTTTCCTTGCCTCCTTTTGTCCTGTATGAATATGTGCAAATCTAAGAAATACAAATTCATTTTAAAATTAAAATTACCTCTTTATAAAAATGTTACCGGTGAATGTCTGCCATCATTTTATCTGAAGGCAATCATTCATCTTCTATCATGAGTGATCTTCCAGACTCATTTTTTTTTTCCAGTTCATACTAAAGTGTTTAAAATCCCTCACAAACTGATTAAAACACTTTGTGTTCTCTCCTCAAAAACGTACTGCAGGCTGAATCTTACAAGCCTGCTACATTTGTATTCAACTGAATAAAAAAAAATAGCATTAGCTAATTTGTTTAATTTTCTAAAAACAAAACAACCAATTGATTGATGTGTCTTTCACTTTTATCTCATTGTTTGAACATTAGGTAAGTAGATGTAAATTAAGCTATTCCACTGTAGCAGGCATGATACAGAGGCATTCTCCGGCACTGCCAGAGATTATAGCTGCTGAAGTAGACTTTTAAGGTATTAGGCAAGTATTTGGTGGAGAATGGTTAATAAACACTAATTAAGTCAGCTACAAAGAAACCCTTGGGGAAGATCAATATTATTAAGTGTTTAAACTAGCTTTTCACATTTACTGAATCTATATGCAATTGGGCAAGCTGCAATTCCTCCTTCACTTTCTTGCTTTTTCCTTTTATTTAAACTGAATATTCTCTTGCAGATCACACTCCTAATTTCCTCTTGCTCTCTAAAAGAACTTTTTAAAATAGCTACACATATTTTTACACATAACCTTGCCTAACTGTAAATTATTGAGTTTGGTCAATATATAAAGGTGATAAATCTGCTAAGATTCAAAATGTACATGAACAAAGCAAAAAAAGAAGGGGAGTTCCCACTTGCTTTCTGGAAGGTAAAACAAAGTACAATTGTACTAAACAGAACAAGTAAGAATAATCCAGATTTTAGTACTAACTTCCATGATCCAGAGTAAGATTATAGGCCACCATCAAAAGAAATTGCCAAGGACATAGGATCTGAAGTATACTGTAAATACAAGATACCTTCAATCACTTATTAGTTACATAAAGTGTCCCTGGTTTAACATCAAAAACAACAACTAGCATAAGTGGTAGGTGCTATTCTAAGTGCTTTACATTTCATCCTTGTGGCCATCGTTTGAGGTCAGGACTATTATGAATCTTATCTTAAAAGGAGCAATCTGAAAGTCAGAGAGGTAATCACCAAGTTTCAAACAGATACTAAATGAGAGAGCTGATATCTGAACCCAGGAAACAGGTTGCAGAGTCCGGGTTCTGCCTAAGACAATTTTCCATTTTGCTCAAGGTTCTGAATTCTAATGGCACTGAGGATATAGGACTGCAGACTTGGTGGAGAGGCTGTCAACAGTGCTTTAGGCAGACCTCAAGGGCAGATAATTAAACTAGCTGCATAGCAAAAATCAGTAAGTACTTATTTGTCAGGATAAAGGCTAGAAAGACTGAGTAAAAAAATAAAGTGATCACAGAGGACACACTTGAAGTTAGGAACTCAGCTGTCTTTACCAGAACACCTGCCATTTTGTAAGATATTAACATTTTAGTTTTATTCTTCTTCCATCAGATACATGTAGCACCATCTCTTAGGTCCTTATAGTTTTCAAAAATATGCTTATACTGCAAATAGCAAGAGCTTAAATTTGTTGAATATTTAGATGTACCAGGTACAAGAAGGGTATTGTGTGCATTATTTCATTCATTCCCTTGAAACTTTATGAAAGGAGCACTTTTGAATACATAGAAATTTAAGAAGTTTATTTCATAAGTTAAGAAAATACAATGTTAATGAAAGAAATCAGAAAAATACAAATCTCAAAAATAAATTATTATTTTGTGATTATCACATTAGTAAAATAAGAAAGATAAAATTATGATTATTGGTATGGATGTGAAAACTGTAATATAGGTCCATTCATGTACTACAAATAAGAGTATTGACTTAATCATCAAATCTAGAAATTACACATGGAAGTAAAAAACCCATGACTAAGAAGTTCTTCATATATATATATATATATATATATATATATATATGTATATATATATCTTCAAAATAATATCAAAATATTTCTCAATATTATTAATTATAAAATTATTTATGATAATGGGAAGTTGAAAGTGTCCATCCAAAGAGAACCAAATTTGACAGATAACTAAGGTCTATCACAAAATATGTAGCAGAAGGCCAACATGGGGTATCATGGAAGAATTACAAGCAAATAAATGTGTACACATGTGTCTGCAAGGATAGATCTTAAAAACATTGCATAGAATGAAATAAAATGTATGCTATTAGAGTCTGTAAACAAGTCAGGATGGTGCCTGGTATTTTGCCAGGGGGAGTGGTTTGTGAGGTGGCGCCAGCGAGCCATTAAATGTGGAGATTTCTTATTGGTTGACTGCTGTATCTAGTTTATGTAAATTAAGATAAGCTGTGTGGAATGTATATATACCCCTCCTGTCCTACAATAAACGGCTCCCACTCCTGCTTTATCAATGTACACAAGCTGCTCATCACCCCCCTGTTATTTTGCTTTAGCCAGACTGCGGCAGTATTCAAATCATATTTGACAATGGACTTATATACAAGATACAAAAGACAATTTATGTCAAAATGAAAGAATTCACTTTAACAATGGGCTAAGTATCTTCATATATCTATGTATCTACTATATATCTACCTGTATTTTTTTTTCAGACAAGATATACAAATTACTAATAAGGACATAATCAAATATAAATCAAAACCACAATGAGATACCACTTATTTCCCACAAGGCTGCATATAATAAAAACAGAGAGATGAGATATAGCTAAGTGGTAGAGCACTTGCCTATTATGCACTAGGCCTTGCATTCAATCACCAAAACATTACAATTATTGACATAGACATGATGAACCTGAAACTTTCATACAGTGGTGGTGAGCTACAAATGATATAGCCCATTTTGAAAAACAATTTTGTGTTTCCTTAAAATGTTTGTACTACCATAACATCCAAAAATTCTACTCCTAGGTATATAGAAACATACATCATCTATACAAAATCAGTGTGCAAAATTGTTTACCAAAGCATTACTATTAATAGTCAAAAGTTTTTAACCGGAATGCCCATTAACTGATGGGTAGATTAAAAAAAAATGTTTATAATTACAATGTTTATATTACAATGTTAACCAATATTTACAATCCATACAATTGAATATTATTTAATCTATTATATAAAATGCTGATACATACTGAAATGTGGATAAACTTTGAAAATATGGTAAATGAAGGGACTACTCAAAAAGACCAATGATATTGTATGATTCTATTAGTATAAAATGTCCAAAACAGGAAAATGTATAGAGACAGAAGGTAGATTAGTGTATTTTAGAATCAGAGTAATGAATAGAAATAATGAAGATTAACATCAAATAGATATGAGGGGTTTTTTTGAAGGATGAATTTTTTTTAATTGTTTCTGCTGATGACTGCACAAAATATGTATACACTAAAAACTATTGAATTTTATATTTTAAATAGGTGCAGTGTATGGCATATGAATCTCTAAATATCTCTTTATTATCTTCTTTATGCTATTAAAAAAAAAAGAAACAGTACAAGACAATCATGGTAGCACATGTCTGTAATTCCAGCTATTCAGAAAGCTAAGGCAGGAGAATCACAAGTTTAAGGTCAGACTGGACAAGTATGTAAAACCCTGTCTCAAAATTAAAAACAGACTAGAGATGTTGTTCAGTGGTAGCACTTTGCCTAGCATGCTAGAAGCCCTGGGTAAATTCCTCAGTGCTAAAAAGAAAAAAATCAAAGTAGTACTGACGGATGTGACTAAAATGGTCAGTGTTCTCAGTGTGGGGATCCAGTCTCTGTTCTGGGTGAAGCAGAAAAGATCTTATTTTCAAATACTGTGTAATATATTCTAATCTGTCTGGGAGATGCTTCAAGTACTCAATACACTTGTGTCCTTTACCTAACTTGGAAACATGCCTAAAACAAAAGATTATCCATGAGACAAACAATAGATTGCACCTCAGGCCTGGGAGAAAAACAAACAAAAACAAACAAACAAGGAAACAAACAAACAAGGAGAGTTGTTTTTTTTTTTTTTTTTTTTTTGGCAAATTACAAAGATCAAAAGGATCTGTGTATATAGGGAATTTTGAAAATCGTGCACTCAGCTAGGCCAAGATGAATGATAAGAAAAAAAAAAAAAAAAAAAACCTGAAAAACACCAGTACCTCTGACTGAGAGCTCAGCTCAATGAAAAGTATGGATAAAGGTTGAAAAAGAGCTCCAGCACAGAAGCCTTAGGAAAGATTTGAGAAAACTATTTTGTTTTATTCTGTTTTAGATTTTTGTGTCCAAGTAAATTTCCATCAAAAAAAAAAAAAAAAGAAAGAAAGAAAGAAAAGAAAAGAAACTAAGAAACATAAACTGAGAAAGAGAGACTTTAGTGATCACACATGACAAGGGATACGGTCTCTTCAAATGCAGTGGGAAAAGTCAGTGAACAGGGGGATTACTATAGACTTCAATAATTACAAAGCAAAACAAATAGCACACTCTAGAGAAGGGGGATAAGTGTGATATCCAGAATGATCACAGAATAGTATGTAAATGTCCAGTTTCCAATGAAAAATTATAAGGCAGAAAAACAAACAGGAAGGTTTGGTTGATTCAGATTTGACAGAAAACATCCATGAAGAAGTCCAGACATTAGAATAACAAGGCAAAGATTTTTAAATTATCTTAAATATGCTCAAATAGCTAAAGGAAAACATGTACAAAGAACATAAAGATAACCAGACAAATAATATATAAATAAAATAGTATTAGCAAAGACAGAAATTACAAAAGGAGCTAGACAGAAGTTTTGGAACTGGATATATAATAAATGAAATAATACGTTCAGTAGAGAGAATCATTAGCAGATTTGGCAGGCAGCCAACAGAATCAACAAACATGTGTTTAAGACAAAGGTATTTTCCATCTGTGGAGTAGAAAGAATAAAGAATGAGAAAAGTGAGCACAATCTAAAAGAACTGTGGGACCCATCAAACGGACTGACATCTACTTTGTGGGAGTACCAGAAGTAGTATAAGAAAGGGTACAGGAAGCATATTTGGTATTAAATGGCTGAAAATTTCTAAGTCAATCTGAAATGTATAGTTACCCTAATTCTAAGTGAATTCAATCTTCATTCAAAAACTTGCCCTTTTAATTAACTGATATCATCTCCCTAAACTTTATTCTTATTCCTTTTAAGTTATTTACTCTAATGGCCTCACATGAACCTTCCCCAGCACTCAGAATTACTTTTTTTTCTGAAATAAGAAATTCAATTACTTTCTCACCACACCTTCAATTCCTTATGGCTAACTGATGTTCTTACTACTCCCAGTACGGCCATTTCTCAACCTCATCAAGACCTGAAGCCTCCTGCCTTCTGCTTTTGGGGTTTCTCTCTGTCTCTCTGTCTCTCTCTGTCTCTCTCTCTCTCTCTCTCTCCCCTTCTCCCCCTCCCCCACCCCTTCTTTTTTTTATGGTGCTGAAGACCAAACCCAGGGCCTCGCATGTGCAAGGCAAGCACTCTAACCTGAGTTACATTGCCACCTCAAAGACAGGGTCTCACTATGTTGCCCACACTGGCCTCAAACTCATGATCCTCCTATCTCAGCCTCTAGAGTATCCAGCACCACAAGCATGCACCACTGTGCCCATCTCTCCCACAGTTTTAATCCTTCCATACTATCCTGTCTTCCTCTCCTTCGTTATCTGGTTTTGATTCAATACGCACCCAGTTCAAATGTATGAATTGCTGTCCTCTAACATCCTAGTTTTGCCAAACCCAACCTTTTGTAATGCCCATATCATCTGTTGTTGGCTACTGCTGCTATGTATAGTAGTATTTCTTTACAGCTTACTATTTTGGAATCACTAAAATCTGGCCTTTTCCTAAATTAAAGAATCATTTTTTTTCATATTTCCCTAGTCCATTATTCTTCATTCTTCATGAATTCAATCTTTTCCCCAGACTGTCTTTTCTTCTTCACAAATTTTTAATGAAGTCACTCCTCTCCTCGCTTCTGGTAGAAATCTCAGCTCTTATGTAACAGAAGAAAAAAAAATGAAAGAGACAGGAGGAGTTAGAAAAAATATTCTCTTATTTTCACTGTAAATTCTATAAAATTGCCTCCACCTGTATACATTATTTTCCTTTGTCCCGTTTTATAGAATAGATGATAGTTATATGCTCCAGTTTTAAAGCTAATTGCCTTCTACACCCTTGTCCCATGTTTGAATTTATTATTTTTCAACTTTTCCCTTTTCCATGTTTTTAATGGGTCATTTGGTGGTGGTTCTTTTACATCAACATTTTAACATACTTACATATTTCCCATTCTTTTCTCATTTTAAGGGGGTCTCATCATGTTGCCCAATGTCACATGGTACTCTTACTCCCCACCCCCGCCTAAAACTGCCAAGCAGCTGGTATTACAAGCATGTGCCACCACATCTGGCTGTATCTTCCACTCTAAGTAAACCTCCCTAAACCCCATATCCAAGATTCTTGCCTCAGATATAAACCTATCCCCTTCCTTTACAAGTGCAAAATTCCTCAATGGATTATCCTTAAACATCTCTTTGTTCTTACCCCTAGCATCTGAAGAACTCCATAGGATATGGTTTTTTCTCTCAAAGCCCCAATCCATTCTTTCCATTGTCACTGAACTACACATTTTTAAATTTAGAAGATACTTCACACATCTTACGCTACTTAACTCTCTGCAGCATTTGTACAACTTACCAGTCCCACTTTAGAACAATCTCTTTCCTCTGCTTCCATGACATCTATGTTACTGCCATGTTCAAAATCTTTTCTTGCTTTTTCTCATTCTTAAATATTGAGAATACAGGAGGTGAATTTTCTATACATTTCTTTCATTCAGTATTAGTGATCCCTATGTATTTTGTTGGACTTTGGATAAAATCATGCTTTGATGGGTAGTAGATTTGTGACAATAACTTATCTTCAAATATGTTATCAATGACAATGTTAAAAGATAGTTTTCTCATCAGTAGAGATGATGACTCTTCTGACCAACTAGAGATTCCCCTCAACCAAATTGTTGCAGGCAGGTAGAATAAGAAACATAAACATTTTTGAAATCTAGGTTCAAGGGGCATAAGGATGTCTTCATTCACAATCTGATGACAATTTGTGGACATGTCAGCAAATATGTGGAAATTAGTATTAATATTTGCAAAGGAGATTTCTGCTTATCAGGAACATGGTGGAGAAAAGTTCACAACATACCACCTCAAAATAAGTTGTTCTAGCACAATGATTATTTTGAGTTAGTGGCATTTGAAAAAGAGCAAATGAAAGAAGGGTGCTCTGATTCCCTTCTTTTTCTTAAAAACAGGTAGTGAAATTGCTATGTTGGAGCTGCCTTTCTTATACCAGTAAGAAAGACATTCTTATCATCAAGGGGGAAGATAAAACAGATGACGGTTTTTACAAAAAGACCTTATTAAAGTAATTCTTGTGATAATTATCTGATTATAAAAATTGAAACAAAAGAATTATTATATCTTTACCAACCCCATGTATGTATACTTTAATTATTTTTCCATTTTTTCAATGAAAGTCTGTAGGTTTTACCACTTCTTGACTCTTCATTTCCTCATGAACACCAATGGGTCATATAAATTAAGTTAAATAACTCTGTATGTTTTCTTCCTATTAATATACCTTATATAAAATAAATTCTCAGGCCCATCGAGAGATCCTAAGAGGGTTAGAGATAAAGTTTTGCCTCCCTTGCAGTGGGAAATAAAAGCTTTCAAATTTGGATTTCTATTAAGGCTGATAGGCTGGAACATATTGATGGAACACAGGGTTCAATAGGTGCAATTATCTTATAAAGATACAAGTACTTTGGGGCAAGTGGCTTTAAGTAATGAGAAATAAACCTCAAGATAAACCCCATTCCTTCTCTGCTACAATTCTGATCAAAACTTGGTTGTTTTAGGGGAGATATTTTATATTTACCCCTTTCTCAGTTCTATTCTGTAAATAATAATACACTGTTCTTTCTGGAACCACCCTATCTTCTCCCACAGCACAAAATCCGGTTAGTTTTGGATCTTCACCCCAAATAAAGTTAATACATAATTAATGTTCAGTGAATAATTGAAGAAATAAATACTGAGGAAAAGGAACACAATGGGGAAGAAACAGGAGGCAGGAAGGAAAGTATGAGCAATCACACTGTGAAAACAGAAGAACAAGGAAAAAAATAAAGTGCCCTCACTGATCACTACACTTCAATCACTTTATAACACATTTCAAAACACCTGAAGATTTAAGCTTGTGAATTAATGTTTGTAAAATTGCTTAAATATTATACAATACTCTACACAAAAAAGAAATTAAAAAGTATTCTAAATCCAAAATGAGAAAAACCTCCCTTAATACTATTGGATTTAATTGATTTTTAAATTAGTTCCATACTTCTCTGTCCACTTGTAAATTTAGTGAAAATTGTGAATACTTGTGGGATTTGGAAGGGTTTGGAGTGAATTCTAATGAAATTGTGTGAGAGACAGTCATTCTATTACTAAGAGGTATATGCATGTCTATTTTCTCCAGAGAAGCAACTTAAAAGTTCTAATCACAGACAAGAGACTTGAGGTAGAGCAGTAATATTTAAAACTTATTTCAAATCTCCTTAATACTCTATACATTTAAGAATAAGTAAGTTATGATTGCTAAAGAGATCATTTTATTTTAAGGCAATTTAAAAGTCCCTAAAACTTGTTCCATTTATACATTTACAAATACATCAATGTGGATAGATTTACATAGAATATGAGATCTTTCCAAACATGCTGTTCAAACCTAGTATAAATTTTTATATATTTGAGTAATCTTCTACTCTAATTGTTTAGCATAAAAATAAGCAAACTACAGATTTTCCACCAACAGTAATAAACTATGTGAATAGTCTGTACACTTGATATGAAATGGTAAAAACATGACACATTGGCCCTGTGATCTTTCTCCTAAACACGTAACTTTAGTCTAATCATGATACAAACATCAGACAATTGACAATGAAAGGACATTCTACAAAATATCTGAAGAGCAATCCCTAAATGCTGAGAACAAGAAAAATGAAAAAAGTATGAGAAACTGTCACAGTCAAAAATGCTTAAAAGAGATATAATGGTTAAATGTAATGTGGGATTCTGAATGGGATTCTGCAAACAGAAAGTGGAAATGTTACAGACTTGTATAAGCATTGACTAGTTAATAACATTGTATCAATATTGAGCAATGTATGCATATTAAAATTAATGCACCATATATGCTAGAAGTAAGATATTAATAATAGTGCAGGTTAGTGTAAGGTATATGAGATCTCTGTACTATCTTGGAAATTTTTTTTTATAAATCTAAAGCTAGTATAGAATAAAAAGTTACTTATAAAAGTCAAGTTTTGAAATATCTGTAGATCATAAAAAACTATAAAAAATTCATACAACATTTGAAAAAGATATAGAACTTCTGGAAATATGAACTTATACATATATAAATGTTAAAATAGAATTTCAATGTAAGGTAATAACTCCATGGTAGAGAAAGCTACATAAGCAGTCAGTGAACTAGAAGATGAGTCACACTACAAATAGATAAAAGTTGAAAAAAAAAGTATCTTGATTATCACTATTCACCTTAGTTTGTTTTTCTAAAATTTTAATTAAAAATGATTTCTAAGTTGCCAATTTAGGTTTTTATTTCCTTTGTTTTATAGTTTGTTTGAGTTTATTTACCTTGTTGTTCTAACTATATTAAGTAACTATCTCAAGTAAACACATTTTGATCTTTATAATTTTTTATATGAATATATAGTTATAGTTTTTCTCAAAATAACATTTTATTATAGCTTACAAATATTTATGTACATGTTTTCATTATTAATTTTACTGTTTTTATATCCATTTCAACTTCTTTACTATTCAGCCAATTTTGTTTCATACATGAAGCTTTATAATGTGATAAAGTCTTTTTATGATTTCATTTTTTTATTTTTTATTTTTACTGAACATTTTTTTTTAATTCTAATAATCTACTTCCAGAAGCTTTTAAATTTTCTAGGTTATATTCATAGCATCTTTGAAAATTGCATTTATTTTGACCTTCCTCACACATGTATCTTCCATTTATTTTTCTTTTCTTAGTTGGAAAGAAACTGTTTAGGAAATAAATTTTTTAAAGTATGGATATTGGGCTGGGGTTGTGGCTCAGCGGTAGACCACTCACCTACTACATGCAAAGCCCTGGGTTTGATCCTCGGCACCACATAAAAATAAATAAATTAAATAAAGGTATTATGCCCAACTACAACTAAAAAATACATATTAAAAAATAAAATTATGAATATTAAACATCTCTGTGTTGTTTCTGTCATCAAGGAGAAAGACTTCTTCGTTTCATTATTAAGTGTGATATTTCCTGTCATTTCATTTTTCTCCCCTTACCCTTCAGTTTTATTGAGGTATAATTAACAAATACAAATTTTACATAAATGTGTGTATATATATATACACACACATTCACAGAGACTTTATAAAAAATGTGTATATAAATATATGTACATAATACAAATTATATATATAATATATATTATATTTTACATATAATATTTTACATATATATAATGTGGTATGTGGTGTGTGTATATATGATATAAATGTAGATTGTGACATGATTGCCATTACTAAATTAATTAAATATCACCTCACAAAGTTCATTTTGGGGTGTTTGTGGAGAGTATGTCAAGAATATTTAAGGTGTGCTATGTTACAAAATTTCAAGCATATGCAAAATGTCCAGAATTTATTCATTCCGCATAACCAAAACTTTATCTCCTTTGACCAACATCTTCTTTT
Organism: Spermophilus citellus; assembly: GCF_964194105.1. Taxonomy (NCBI): domain Eukaryota; kingdom Metazoa; phylum Chordata; class Mammalia; order Rodentia; family Sciuridae; genus Spermophilus; species Spermophilus citellus. Next base: position 194,108,012 of record NC_138184.1, on the reverse strand, counting down.
CTCCTCCAGTCTATAAGATTTGGCAACCATCATTCTATTCTTTGATTCTATGACTGCAACTTTATTAAATTTCATTTATGCAGTATTTGTCTATCTATGCTTGGCTTATTTCACTTAACATAATAAGGTTTATTCATGTAGTCTCCAATAACAGGATTTTCTTCTTTTTAAAGATCAAATAATATTCCAGTGAGTGTGTGTGTGTGTGTGTGTGTGTATGTATACACAATGTCTTTCTTATTAAACCACAGATGCCATAATTTTCTTGTACCAACTATTTCACACATTAAAACAATTCCTATTTATTTATTTATATTTGTTTCTAACAATATAAATTATCGAATTTGGATTATCAAAATTTCTTGAATTTTTTGTCTACGCTTATAAGTAAAGTTGGTCTCAAAATATTATTTTTCTATATTTATTTGATTGAATTTATCATAAAGTTTAGGCAAATCTCATAGAAGGAGCTTGTCTGTGTCTGCTTGTTTTTCTGTTTTTCCTTCTGAAAGATCATTAAAATGGAGACATGCCTAGAAAAAATAGTCAGGTATTAATTTATGCAAGATGATTTATGGAATTGTTTTATATTTCTTAGGGGCCATATGGATTTCAATTGTTCAAAATAAGTTTTATTATGATTTCATGATTCTATATATCAGATACTCCAAACAGTGTAAAAGAGATCAGGGTGATGATTTCTGTTGGTTTTCCCAAGATTCCAGGAAGATGAAAGAACTTATCAGCTCAGAAGTGGTTATTTGGTTGGGGAATCTTGGTTAAGCAAAACATGGAACCACCTAGTTTATTTAATCAACGGTTATCTCTAAACATAATTGCTAGTTTAATTCTAGCATAACATGAGTACTGGTGAAATATACAAAAAACACGTTAGAATTCACCATGAACTCATCACGATGATAATTATAGACACCATTATTGAATACCTATTTCATGGCTGGGATCATACGGGCACACACACAGCTCACACAAATTAATCCATTTAATGCATTCAGTAATCTGTGGGATAAAATTAATATGTTCATAGATAGTCAAGGAAAATATTTGTTAGGAGTATTACATAATCCATACCATAAAAAGGCAGGAATTGAATCAGTTATTAATCCAAAGCCTCTGCTCTTTCCTTTGGGTCTGGTTACCTACATTAAGCATATATATATTCTCTTGGTCATTTCTTCCTCAATTCAAGCAATGTATTTGCAATGTACTGGAGACTGATACAAAGATGAACCCATTAGACCCAGGACTTCTTGATCCAGCACTAAAACCAACAATTACAAAAGCATTTGCACCTAATGAATAACTAATATGACAGAAAAAGTGCAGGGGCCTCAATCCAAATTTAGGAAGAGTCACGTGAGCCAACATTGGATAACAGTATGGATATAAAACATTTTTGTGTTGTTTCTGACATCAAGGAGAAAGACTTCTTCATTTCATTATTAAGTGTGGTATTTCCTGTCATTTCAGTATGGATAAGAATCGAGAGTAAGAATTGAGAGAGTAAGAATCGAGAAAGTGAGGTATAAAAATAAGGTAAATCTAAGAAGTTGCACTCAAGTGTTCTTAAAACTTTTCAGTTGCAAATTATGAATGCTTCAGGTTCAGTGAATCATCCCTCTACGCATGAATTCAATTAAGATATACACTAAATTTTTTTAAAAATTCCATGCAGCATTTTTCCATCATCTTGGGATTGGAAGAAAACTACACTAAAATTTAATTATGTCAATAAACCAAGGTATTCTTAATAGTTACATTACTGCTAAGATTACTGAACCACAAGAGTTGCATAGTTTTCATGAGTGCTTTAAAAATTACTTTGTGGAAATAATATAAGGAGCTCACTATCTCTTCCAAGCTAGGATAGAAATTACAGCCACAAGAAAAATTGCAACAAAATACACTGACTCAGTAAAATATAATGTGGATCCTGCACTAAGGAAATTTGAAGTGAAGAGTAATTATGACATCTCCACTATGTATTAGTTTATAATTTGGGTTCCTTAAGAAATGCTTTTTAATTAGATCTATTTGGAGGAGATAGAGTTGTAGAATTACAGATTGAGATATACATATTAGATTCCCTAATATATAAGATATACAAATCAGGTACAGAGGGAGGTAGAACTAATATGGATGTCAAGCTACAAGTAGGGAGATATCTGAGCTGGCCCAAAAGGCACCAGGTGAGAAATGTGACTTCACTCTGTGACAATGTGCCAGGACTGCCCCAGAACAATACCAGAAACCAAGAAGCTTAAACCAAATAAATTTATTGTATCACTGTTCTGCAGGTGAATTCTGAATTAAGGTATCAGCAGAGTTGGTTCTTCTGTTGACTGTAACAAAGAGTCTGGTTCAGGCCACTGATTTCTGGGGTTTGCTCATAATTGTTTACCATTCTTGGTTTATACATTTTCGCCCAATCTCTGCCTGCATGTTCACACAGCCTTCTAGCCTGCAACCCGCGCTGGCTTCATGAAAGAAGGTTCGAACTGTGAGAAAATGCTAGGGAGTTTTAAATTAAAGAGACAAGACTCTAATTACCTTTAAAACCTCCAGCCACCTAATGCAGTATCGAAGTTTACTGAAGAGGCTAGTGAGAGAGAGAGAACACGCCAGGGAGTGAACTTTTATTGGGGAACAAAAATTCCGGGGGAAATCCCATCCAATGAAGATAGGGGGGCAGCATCCCAGGGTCAGGAGCGAAGATTGGGTCTTCTGGGCAGTGGCCAGACACTCCTCTGCACAGACAAGCCCTCGGACCTGGAGAAGGGTAGGGAAAGCTCTGATACAGCTGTGCCTAAGCGCCTCTCACCCAGCCAGGGAGGTAACTCAAATCACGTGCGAGGATGTCTTCCCACACAGCCTTCTTCTTGTGTGTGCCTCCCTGTGTCTAAATCTCCCTCTTTTTAAACCATACACTCATATTGAAGTGGGGCTCACCTGAACTATCTTACCTTAACTTGATCATCTGAAGAGGATCTATTTCTAAGCAAGTTCACAGTCGAGGTAATTGGTGTTAAATCATAAACATCTTTTGGGATCTAACTTTGTGGAATTATCTGCACGTGACTAATGTGACTATCACACATATATATGCTATTTATCTATTAAATCTCCAATCAATATATGTAGAAATTTAGATATATATAGTTTACATTTATTAATGTGATAGTTGATAATATACTGCTGATAAAATTATAAACTGAAAAGAAGCAGAAAAAATTTTAAAAATCATGCAATGGGAAACGAATTACATTTTCACTTTGCAGAACTGTGATATGTATTTTCCTTTTTGGCCCTTTTACTTTGTCATTAAATTAACATAGATTCACAAGAGATGTCACACTAATTGGGATAACTCTGAATTTGGTGTAGAAAAAGGTCACAGTTAATCAAAACAGACCACATTATTCACCAAGTCTTAATCCCAATCATAATGTAGCATCATAGACTTCATACTGAAGTTACAATATGTGTAAACTTTGTAAATTAATTAAATAGGCTTTATTTAAAAATAAGATGATTTCTAAATATTCTAAACTTGTTAGATGTCTGAAAGTTAAGAGGAAATCCCCCCTCTCATATCCATACCTATACTCAAAATATAAAACAATAAACAGCTTTTTTGGTGTTAGGTGTATAAAATATGCTATTTTATTATGACTGAAAGAAGAGTAACTTAAAATATAAAAAATTAAAATTGGTCAATATAGTGAAATAATCTTATATCCTGTGTAGAAAAACAAGGCTGAAGTCTGTCATCATAAAATAATTTTACCACATATACTAACCTTTAGATAAAATTCATTCATAATAGTAGTCACAAAATAGATCTGTATAGGTTAAATCTATATTAATATCACAAAAATTAGAATCTCTCAATATTCTGCCCCACCCCAACATTTCTTATTTGAAATTTTGGAAACCTCCTGCGGATGATTCTTTTGAATATAATTATGTAAGTGATTGCTTGGTCATTTTCTTTCATTCTTGTTCCCTGTATGATACAAGGACACATTTTTTTTTAATTATTAAGAAACTCAGAATCCTATCAAGAATGTAAAAACTATTATAACTATTCAATTAAACAAAATATAATGAAATAATTACTCACAGAGGTAATGATTGTGAGAAAACATGAGCTAACACAAAGATTTCTCATAACAGAAAAGTGATACTAACCCTGGGCTGGACAGAAAGGAGGAAAAAGTGGTATTGGCAGAGCCCAGAGCCATGATTGCCCATTTGAAATTACAGCAGGTCTGTCTGGAGTCAGTCAGGAAGAAGATGCATCTCTTACTAGAGACACCCACTGATGTTGGGAGAGAGAATGAGAAAGACCTTACCTTCTCTTTTCTTATTACCTCTAATATCCTACCCCCTACTGTCTGAAACTAGTTGACATAGAGCCAACTATGGTCAAGCCAAAAAGATGACCCTCAATTTGGAAAGGTTTTGATACAGAGACTTTGCTATACCACCAATAAGAAAACTGAAAGGCACTGATCAGTAAAGCAAAAGCAGAAAATTTCTATAATTCTCAAGACTGGGGAAGTAAGGAAGGAAGTGATGTTACCAGATCTCAGAAGCCAGGGCAATCTGGAAGAAGTCAGAACTGCAGACAGCCCTGCCCAGTCAAGTAGGAACAATGGAGGTGACTCAGATTGTGTGATGTCCTTACTAGTAGTGATGAGAGGGACTTTGCTTTCCCTGTATTTCCTCCAGGCTAATGCTAATACAATGTAGCTTCCATAGCTGTGGTCTACTTCCACCTGCTAATGAAAATAACATGTAATTAACCTTTATATATATATATATATATATATATATATATATATATATATATATATATATATATATATGTTTTCATGAGTCTCTGGTATTGATATCTTAATAGCTCCATTGTTATGAGGAGAGTCATAGAAATTTAACAACATCAAAAATAAAACCTATGCTATTCCCTTCAGAATCATTTCTCAATGCTCAATGTTTTCATTCCTATGTTTTAAATCATTTAAAGTGTATTTATTTATAGTATCTAAATTAGCTTCATTACATAACATATTCCTAATCCTTTTAATCTCATTCTTTTATTGGTGATATCTGCTGATGCATTTTTGGAATTCTCCTAGTGGTTTTTATCATTTTCATCTGTGAACTCAATTTTTATATTTGCACACAGTGAGACCATTGTAACCTGCTAAAGACTCATCTCTGCGCTACAGATGTTTGCTCAGGTTTTTCACAAATTTTAAAAGGTTTTCAGGATTCCTTATTTCTTCACTTGCAGTCCCAAGACCATAGTCACACAATTCAAAGGAAGGATGAAATCACTGTATCACGAGTTCTTAATAAATTTATTTCCACCTGATTTGAAGGCAGAGACAAAAACAATTCCCTGTTGATTTCCTGGGCTGATTGGCAGGTTCTGGAATATCACTGCTAATTCCTTCCTCACTCAAGATCTCAGCCTCTTCCCCCTCTTCATGGTACTAAATCCTGATCATCATTCAGGGTCGTCCCTCTTTATTAAGGTGAAATTCATTATTTAGTATTATTTTTACCTCTTTATTAAGGATATGTTAGAATATGTTATATATATTAAAGATCTGTTAAAATTTTCTTTTTTATTGTTTGTTCACAACATTACAAAGCTCTTGACATATCATATTTCATACATTCGATTCAAGTGGGTTATGAACTCCCATTTTTACCCCAAATACAGATTGCAGAATCACATTGGTTACACATCCACATTTTTACATACTGCCATATTAGTGACTGTTGTATTCTGCTACCTTTCCTATCCTCTACTATCCCCCCTCCCCTCCCCTCCCATCTTCTCTCTCTACCCCATCTACTGTAATTCATTTCCCTCCATGTTTATTATCCCGTTCCCCTCACAACCTCTTATATGTAATTTTGTATAACAATGAGGGTCTCCCTCCATTTCCATGCAATTTCCCTTTTTTCTCCCTTTCCCTCCCACCTCATGTCTCTGTTTAATGTTAATCTTTTCTTCCTGCTCTTCCTCCCTGCTCTGTTCTTAGTTGCTCTCATTATATCAAAGAAGTCATTTGGTATTTGTGAAGTCAGTTTTATAGTTATGAGACTATTTGTTACATTTTATCTAGTGTTTCTTTATATTTTAAATAATAGAGTTTTCAGATTGACAGGCTTAACAATAGTACCCCCACAGTGGGGATAAAGGAAGATTTCCATGAAGAGGGGCTTCCATTTCCAAATTCTCATTTCCCCACTCTCCTAAAACTTGTCTACCTAAGATGACTGGTTCTCAGTTTCTACCACCCTGTAAGAAGTGATGATTCATCCGACTATTGCTTTTTGAGTAAGCTAGGGTGCTCAGTATCTTTTAAGTGATTTGTCCATTTTACACGTTGCCAAATTTATTGGCATAAAGTAATCCATAAATTTCCTATTTTAATATCTTTATGACCAAGGTGGTATAGTTCTCTTATTCTTGAAATGGATAATTTCTAATTCCTCTTTTTTATTCTTGGTAAGTGGGACAGAATTTTTTCAGTTTTATTTATCTTCTTAAATAACCATTTTATACTTATCAATATCATCTTTATATATTTTTTTTCTTTTTCGTTGATTTAAAATATTGTTTTTATTATTTATTTTTCCTATATTTGATTTGGAGTTTTTCTAGCTTTACATGTTATTTTACAACTTTAAATTTATTATGAAAACTAAGTTTCAATTTTCAAATTAACATGAAAAAAGCTTGAAACTCATCACTCTTATATTCCAAATAAAAAAAGAAAGAAACAAAAACCCTGAAAATGAACCCTTAAATCTGTTGAAGATTTTTGCTATCACAGGACAAACTTACACTCTGAGAACTTGACAGAGATAGGCAGGTACAATATTAGTTTATCAACAACAGAAGCCCAGAGTGGATGCTTGCGATTAGAGCCATCATGACCAGAACTACTCCAAGCTTCAATTAATAAATTATTGGGTACTCAGTAGTGACTAATTTCAGATTTAAAAACAATGAGGAGACCAATCTTAGGGCTTCTACCCTTTAGGGCTCTCATAAGTTTTACATTTTGGCGTCCCACCAGACTTTCACTATGAGAATCAGAAAAAAAAAATTCCTGTATACCCCAGTGGAGGGAGAAAATAACCATCAGTAGTAATACATTTTCAAAGACTAATATGATTTAGAGAAGTCTAGAAAAACTAGTAAGCACAATTTCATGTTTCCAAATTTAATTCTTTTAAATTTTTCAGAAATTCATCAGATTGATTCATCTTTATAAGTGTATTTTCTGTTACCAAAAAAAAAGCTCTCTTATAACATACAGTGTTTTCTTCACAAAATGTTGAAAATGATTTTTTAATTGTTTTTTTCTTTAGTTGTAGATGGACACAATACCTTTATTTTGTTTATTTATTTTTATGTGGTGCTGAGGATTGAACCGAGTGCCTCTCATGTGCGAGGCAAGTGCTGTACCGCTGAGCCACAACCCCAGCCCTGAAAAAGATCTTTTGATCACAAAAGGGCAACCAGCATGAAATGTTATATCTTGCCTCCTTGTATTGTTCCTGCTGCTAGTTAGCATATATATGATCTTTCTCTTAGTATTTTACTCTCCTACATTTAACCTAGAGCAAGAAACCAAAATCTTCAAGAATTTTTAAATGTTTTTTTTGTACCAGGAATTGAACCCAGGGCCTCTTGACCATTGATCTACATCTCTAGCTCTTTTATTCATTTTGAAACAGGGTCTCCCTAAATTGCTTGGGGCCTTGCTAAGTTGCTGAGCCTGGCTAGAATTTGCAATCCTCCTGCCTTAGCTTCTCAAATTTCTGGGATTATAGGCATGCACCACCACACCCAGCTTTTCAAGCATTTTTTAGGTGTCCTTTATTAAATGTAGAGCCTAACAAAACATAAATAACAGAAACTTGGATGAAACACAACAATGTAAGAAACAGTATTAAATAAATTTAAAGAAATTAGCAATATCATTCTTAATAAAATTAGGTAAGGCAATACATACACAAAAGAAGTCAACATAGTATTAAAAGTAAATATCCAGTTCAATTCACAATACCTAGACTATGGAACCCACCTAAGTGTCCCTCAATAGATGAATGGATAAATAAAATGTGGTATATATACTCAATGGAATATTACTCAGCTTTAAAGAAGAGTAAAATTATGGCATTTGCTAGTAAATGGTTGGAGTTGGAGAATATCATGCTAAGTGAAATAAGCCAATCCCGAATGTTTTCTCTAATATGTGGATGCTAATTCACAATAAGGCAAGGGTGGGGTGGAACACTAGGGAAGAATAGTGTTACCTTAGATAAGGTACAGGGAAGTGATGGGAGGGATAAGGAGGGTATGTGGGGATAGGAAAGATAGTAGAATGAAACAAAGATTATTACTGTATGTATGTATGTGACTGCATGACTAATATGATTCTGCAACATGTACACTCAGAAAAATGAGAAATTATATCCTATCTATGTATGATATATCAAAGTGCATGTATGCATTCTACTGTCATGTATAACTAATTAAAATAAATTTTAAAAAAAATTAAAGTAAATATCCAGAGAGCAAGAAAAGGAGAAAAGTTAAAAATTTAATATAAATGTCAGAAACTACATTTATTGAAACTATTCAGGAACACAAACTAACAAGTCAAAATAGCTTAGAAAAAAAATGTGAATAAAATTGCATGATGAATCTGGGAATTTAACGTCTAGTAAATAGAAATTTCAAAAGGAAAAAAAATAAAGTGAGAAAATATGTAGAATTATGAAGGATAATGACAAAAGAACAAAAAGTGGTATCAGAACCAAAGAGAATGAGAAGTTAGATTCAAATTGGCTAAGTTAGTAACAATAAATAGTCCTTTATGAAGTCACATTTTAAAAATCAGAGCCACAGAGAAGACACTAGACACTTTCAGAACTAAAATAAAAACAATAATCAGTTTTAATACAAATGGAGATGTAATGTTGTTATTGAGGGGATGTTGAATTTTCACCAAACGTCATTTGTTGAAAGCTTGGTCACCAACCTGTGGTGCTATTGGGAAGGGGTGAACCATTAAGAAGGTGAAGCCAATGGAAGAAAGTTGGGTGTTGGGGAACATTTCCTCCAAAGGGATTTTGGGCCCTTGTTCCTCCCTACCCCCTTTTGTTGTTTGTTTGTTTCCTGGCCACCATAAATTAAGCAGCTTGGTTCCACCACAGGCTCTTTCTTGATATTCTGCTTTGCCACAAGAGCCCTGCCCACAATCTAAAGCCAATTCACCATGAAATAAAACTATGAACCTAAATGAATCTTTCCTGTCTATACGTTAGATATCTCAGTCATTTTGTCACAGCAATGGAAAGCTTACTAACGAATACTATTGTTATTTTCCAACCAACACTGAAAGACATCAGAGCATTGTGTATAAAAAAGTGATGGAAAATTATTTCCACCCATACTTCTGTCTACAATCCAATTATCAATCCATTGTAACAGTAGTATAAATGTTTAACAATTATACACCCTCTCAAAATTTATCTTCATTACATCTTTTCCTGAACATAGAAAAAAATCCTGGAAGATGTAGAGATATGAAAAAAATAAATTGAAAACCTACAAATAAATGCATCAGAACCCCGAGAATCCAAAATAAAGAAAAATGAAAGAAATTTCCAGGATGATAATGAATAGAAAGTTCTAGAGTCATACTCCAAGAACAGGTCTGAAACAATCAGTCAATTCGAGTGGAAGGGCCTTGGGAAGAATGTGTCAAGCAGAAAAATGGAAATAATAGTTAATTTGCAATGTTTTACTATAAAAACAAGGTTAAGAGTCTAGGCAAGGGAAATAAAGCTAAGTATAAAACAATGTGAAATGTTATCAAAAATGAAGATTCTGGAAGTTCATTAAAATGGATGATATCACTGAGTCCAACTTAAACAGGGTTTTAAGGCACTTACAAGTAGCAAATTGTGCATTGCTTAAATGAAATACATGGCCATTTATTAGACGAGTTTGATAATATAAGATGAAAACTAGAGATACATTAGAAAAATGAAGACATTTCTATGCATATTCCTATGAGCATTTTTAGTGCTTAGTGATGTTGAAATTCTATGGAATGTGGAAAACGTTTACAAATTTCTTAAAATGGTCAATTCTTTGAGTAATATACTAAATAGATTTACAAAATATTAGCAAATATCTATAACATAAGTGGAAGTACAATTGTTGAGAAGTGATCTCCCATGGCCCTTGCTCCTACACAACTTGATTAGTGCTTCAAAATCAAAGGGTCATAATTGTTTTTTCACTAAATGACACTTCTCAGGATTGTTTATTCCCTTAATAATTCTAACAAGTAAGGTAATGCCCAAGAATGCATTGAGTAAGCACACACTACCTTCTCAAAGAAGAATATAAGTTTGCTCACTGGTCACTATATAAGTAGTAACTTTCTCAAGTTCAAGATTTCTCTCCCATGCTTTGCATGAGTGAACTCTACCTGGTCCTCATGTTGCCATGTAGGATTCAGCTTTTAGGAAACCAATGGAATGATGTTACTCCACCCGTTGCTATTGCTGTGAATAGTACACTGTTTTTTGTCTATGATCCAGGAGTTTTGTGCCTTCTGCTAGTGTCTATAGAATTACATCAGCACATAACTTATTATCTTATATGGTTAATTGTAGTGTGAAGTCTGCTTTAATTCTCCTCCAAGTTGTCAAGCTTATTAAAATTCCAACATTAATGCAGCAAGTATTAGAGTTTGGTACATATATACATATATACACACATATATAATTTATATATATAATTCACATATATATATATATATATATATATATATATATATATGTATATATATTTACCACATCACTTATCATAATTTGTGATTTGTAATGTAAATTGCTGAAGATTATTGAAACATTGGAAGATGGGTAAATTATTCTTCAGAGTTTATGTAAACATATGACTTGCTTTTTTATTTTAAATTGTTGATCAAATGAGTAAGGATAGAAAAGTTGTTCTAAAAGACCTTAAATAAACTCATATATTATTCTTTACCATCAGAAGTATATGAAATTAATTGTTGTATATCATTTAGGAGAAGCATTCCGTATTTCAAAACCACATAAAATTGACTTGAGAAAAAATTTTTTTAAATCCCTAAAGATTTTATGGCCCAAAATATCTTAAAAGGGTAGGGGAAGCAGGATGTAGCTCAGTGATTCAATCCTTGGGTTCAATTAATCCTAGCGCGCTCTCGCGCGTACACACACACACACACACACACACACACAAATTGTAAAATAAAGGTTAAAGGAGAAAAATTCCACAAAAAATATATTGGCAATTTTGACAGATAGTGATAGCCTATTTTTTTGTAACTTGTTAGTTAAAGCTAATAAAATTAATATTTATTGCCAATTAACGTGTATTATTGTTGTGATTTAGTATGATATCAAGACAATAAAAATATTTAGACACTTTTGATTAAAATGAAAAGAATGTAGGTCAGTGGGAAAACACTTTCCTAGCACGTTTGAGGCTTGGAGTTTGATCCCTAGTACATTGGAAAAAAAAAAAGAAAGGGACAATGATTTGAAGATTTGGTTGAATTCAAAGAACAAGGATGTGAAGGGTAATCTCTGATTGTAAATGTTATAGATGAGGCATATTATGGTTTAGGAAAATGCAAAGCAAAAATATCAAAGAATATTTCCAGAATTCTGGTGGGAGTACCAAAAACAAAACAAAACAAACAACAACAACAACAAAAAACCAAGTGACTCATCAGCTACATTTTAGACAGTTTGTACATGGCGAAAACTTTTGCCACTTCAAACTACAATGAGATATAGAGCAAGGACAATGATTGTGGACCAGGTGCCAAAGACTTAGTGATGAGGGATATTGGGAAGGAAGGCAGAAGATGACAGGGACAATGGAAGAGCCTGATGCAGCTGTGGGGCAGGAATCTTAAACTGGCAGAGATCTTTACCCACAGGTCAAGGGGAGGTGGTCTAGAGATAATAAGGAGATTTAAAATATGTTAGTCTAGTCCCCGCTTTTATCCTGTACCCCAACACAAGTAGGATAATGAAAACTGAATAACATACCATCATATATTTTCATTCAAATTAAGAAATTTTCATTAGAATTTTGTCAACAGACTAACACTGTATGGGAATTTGTTGGGCATATAACAAGGGATTACACCTTGAGGGAGGAGCCATTGCCACAGAAGTCAGATTGGAAGCCTAGGGGGAAATAAACAAGAACTCAGGACTAGGTTGTAACCTGATGGACCTGAATTTTAAAATCATTAGTTAGAACAGGTTCAACTTAGCAGGCTTAAAGTCAATAGCAGGGGAAGAGGGTTGTCCCAGGTTTCCTTTAGGACTTTACATTTCTCATTTAAAAATGTAGACTTCTTCGTATAAAGATTTGAATTGAACTTCATATTCTTCGTTCACACTGAATTTTTAAAAGAATGCTGGTTATAACTGAAAATAATGAAGTTGTTTTCAAACATTTTTTTAAAAGTATGAATATGGACAGGCTGAGAAAGAAGATCCTTTTTTCCTGATACTATTTTAATGTTTCTCATTTTTCAAAGAACACCCCCAGGCAAAGTCTTGTATCTATTATGGAGACATTAAAATAAATCTTAGTTCCCATTAGACATTTACACATTTTAGGAAAAAGTCTTCTGCATTTCATTAGTATCATCGATGAAAAGGATGGCAAGAAAGATATAGTAATTAATGAATATTAAATACATCATATTTTGCTTTATTCTACACTTAAAGATAGGAAATTGTGTCAAACATTCCTATTTCTATTTCTCATTTCAAGTGTGATAAGTGAATCTTATAATTTAATATTTTGGGTAAAGGGTGCTTTCTTAACGCTAACTAATACTAACTAGTAAGCCCATAGGAAATAACACTGATGAAGTTTAGAATTCTTTACCTTTATCACTTACCATATTTCACATGATTCAAACTTCCATAGTTAATGTCTTGAACTACATTGGTATTATTAATGTTACTATACTATTAGATCATTGAAGGAAAGTAGGATTATCATGATAGAAAAAATTATTCAGTGCAATAAGCGTATGGTAGTGTATTGTAGGCCATAGGCAATGTATTAAATTGTTGGCAAAAATTCAAAAAACTCAAAGGAATTTTCAGAATGAGAGGAGGGGACAAGGTAAAAATAAATAGTCAAATAATATACTTACTAGTGACAAGATATAAGTTTTCCCTTTACAATAAAAGGAGATAAAGTGATGACTGCTATTATGATTTCTTTTTAGTATTTCACAGGCAATGTATGACAATAAAAATCTAAATAAACTGAATAGAATTGGAATAAGAGGAACAAAAATTTCATTATTTGAAGATGATTTAATCATCTGTGTTAGTCTCTTTGGCTGGTATAACAAAATATCATAGAATGGGAGGCTATGAACAAAAGAAATCTACTTGGGACTGGGGTTGTGGCTTAGCGGTAGAGCGCTAGTCTAGCACGTGCAAGGCGCTGGGTTCATCCTCAACACAACATAAAAATGAATAAATAAAAATAAAGAGATTGTGTCCAACTGCAACTAAAAAAGATATTTTAAAAAAATTTTAAAAAAAGAAACTAACTTTTCACAGTACTGAAAGCTGAGAAGGCCAAGATAAAGCATCTAACATATTTAGTGCCTGGTGAAGGTCCTTTTCCAAATTGAAGACTATGCCTTACAAATCTTGCTATGTACAAAGGAATATGTCACCACAATACCCCTGTTTTTTTCAAAATTGTCTTCACTATTTCAGACATTTTACTCTTCCTTGGGAGTTGTATAGTTAGCCTATAGGTGTTTCTTAAAAATTCTACTAGCATTCCAGACTTCTCTGTGTCCTCACACAGTGGTTTGGATCTTAAATAGCCCTCAAAGGCCTGTGTACTAAAGGATTTTCCCCCAGCTTGGTGTTATGTAGAGATGGTGGAAACTTTTAAGAGGTAGGACCTATTGTGAGGTCTTCAGGTCACTGGGACTATGCCTCCAAAAGGGTGCCTTCAAAGCCCCCTCTTCTTTTTCTCCTTCACTCCCTGGCCATCAGGTGAACAGTTTTGCTCTATCACACATTCTTATCAATATGTGTGCCTTGTCTAAAGCAATGAGGCCACTGATCATGGACTGACACTTCTAATACTGTCAAGCAAAATAAACCTTTTTTTTTGTAGTTGATCATCTCAAATATTTGTTATAGAGACTAACACAGGGTGGAAGAGATCTCTGGTACTAGTTTCTAGTTTCTTTTATGAAGGTACTAATCTCATTCATGGGGATGTGCCCACATGACCTAGTTAACTCTTGAAGGTCTCACCTTCTAATACTATCAGGTTGGGATTAGGATTTCAACATATGATTTTTGGAGGGTCACAGACATTTGGTCCATGTCATTTTCTATTAAAAAAAAATCAAAAAGAATTTTCATAACAAATCACTAAAGTTGAGCAAATTTTAGTAAATTTTTTTTTGCAGAAGAATGTACCATTATAAATTAATTGTACAAATTAAAATGAAATTAGAAAGCAAAAATGGCATTGAAATATTGTTTATAAATATTTTTAAAGATATGCTTCACTTTTATTATTTATTATTTTTAATAAGTTGTACTTAAAGCATTAAGAGTGGTAAATGAATGGAGAATGGTACCATGGGAATTGAGAACCCAACAGAGTCAAGATGCAATGTGTTTCTGAATTAATCTTTAATTTCAATGAGAAGAAAAAAAATGCTAGCAGGATTTTTAATAAACATTGACAAGCTAACTATATAACTCACAAGGAAGAGTGAAATGTCTGAAATAGTGAAGAAATTTTTAAATAAAGGAGTATTGTGGTGACATATTCCTTAGTACATAGCAAGATTTATAAAGCATCATGATTAATAGAGTGTGATGTCAGAGCTAATACAGACAGACTAGCCACACAGTGCAGATCAGAACATGCCAAATGATGTGCTGTGAATGGATTATATGTGTTTCTTCAAGATATTGACTCCTTTAACCAGAAGTAAGAGCCCAGGGTCTAGAGCCATGTAGCTGTGAATACTTTTTCCTGTTTTCCCAGTCTTCTATAAAAATAATGCAAATTTCATTTCATGTGAATGATATGAAAAAGGACTTCAAAAGCAAAGTACTGGAGAGTTCAGAATAGACCCAGAGGTATATGGAAACTTGGTGCATGACAGAGCTGGACTGGACTGTTGATCAGTGAGGAACAGAAGTACAGATCTGTGCAGAAAAGAAATAGTGCTGGGAAATTTTGTTATTGCACGGGAAGGACAGAATTGAATCCCCACATCAATGTAAAATAGTATTTCAGTCTGATTAGATAACTAAATGTAAAAACAAATTAAACTTTTGGAGTAAAACTTGAGAATATTGTCATGAAGTCAATATGAAATGAAGATTGTCAGAATTCAGGACAAGGTACCCTAATATATGTCACCTAAGCATTTGGGAAAACAGAAGAAATAGGATGTTCTCTCTCATCTTCTGTGGCGAGCCGCTTCTGCGGACTGTGGTCGCCATTACAAGATGGCGCTGGCCTTGTGGTGGTCTGTGATAAACAACTCCTTCTTTGGGAGAGTTGGCACATGGTTCTTTGACACCCTACGAGAAAGCTCCACGTGGCAGCTTCGCATTGGGTGTTTGGATACTTTATTAAGGCTGGGAGGGACTTCTGGGAGATTAGAAGAACTCGGAGATTAGAAGAACTCTCGAGAGCTTGAATAAACAGCTGTAAGAAGATTCCCGGTGTTGCGTCTTCCTTGCGGGCAAGGGGGTCGCGACAAGTGGTGCCGAAACCCGGGAAAATCAAAACTTGCAAGTCGTCAGAGGTGGTGCACTGAACAGTCCCGGTAAGTGGGACCCCACAGTCCCCGTGGGTGGGACCCGACAGTCCCCGTGGGTGGGACACGACAGTCCCCGTGGGCGGGACCTGATAGTCCCGGTTAGTGGGACCCGCAATCAAAGCGGAGTCAGCTCCTCTACAAAGACAGAGAGAGCCTCATATTTTATTGCAGCTGCACTGTGTACTTTTCTTTTGTTTCTGTGTACTTTCGTTTTGTCCTCTGTATCTGTTCTGTTGCTGTGTCATGGGTGTCACATCTTCAAGCCCGCTTCTTCTGGCACTAGACGGCCTGTTACGTTCCAAAGGCCTGAAAGTGAAACATAGTATCTTACAGAGATTTTTGCAGAAAGTAGATGTTGCTGCACCGTGGTTTACATATTCGGGCAGCCTTACTATGCCTTGTTGGGATAAATTGGGCAAGGATCTTGACTTTGCTTGTGAGCAGGGCATATTGGAGGATGGGGTGATTCCCCTTTGGAAGATAGTCCGTAGTTGCCTCACAGATGGCAGATGTCATGACGCACTTGCTAAAGGACAGGAGGTTTTAGAAAAGTTACATGAGGAGAAATCGGAGACAGCAGGCAGTGCGATATCTCAGGAGGATGGGAGTGTGCGGAGCGTGAAACAGGGGAGGAGACGATTATCTCTGACAAAAGGTGAGGTATCTCGGGAGGATGGGAGCGTGCGGAGCGAGAAGCAGGGGAGGAAACGCTTGTATCCAGATCTCAGTGCGCTGCGCACACCCCCATGTGGAAGCGGGTCAGAAGAAGAGGAGGATGAGGAGGAGGAGCTTGGGAGGCTGTCTCGCCAGCTAGGGAGTTTAGCTGCTGGAGAAGGGAACGAAGATAGACCGGGGCTCAAGAAATGTGATCCTCCGGACCCACCGCTGTATGGTGGGGGTGTTTCGGGGAGAGCTTTCCATGCTCAAACATGGAAGGCTGTTAACGCTGAGATGGGTCTTGCTTATCCAGTTTTTCAGGATGAGAATAGGGAAAGATTTTCGGAGCCTTTAGATTTCAAAATTGTGAAGACCCTGGCAGAGTCTGTACGCACTTATGGGGTGGATGCCGCCTTCACATTAACTCAGGTGGAGAGTCTGTCTAGATTCTGTATGACTCCCTCTGATTGGGCTAGCCTTGTTCGGGCTTGTGTTTCTCCGGGCAAGTATTTGGACTGGAGAGCATTTATGCTAGAGGGCGCAATAGAGCAGGCCGCCCAAAACCATGCAGCAGGACATCCTCATTGGGATAAGGACATGCTTTTGGGGCAAGGTAGATTTGCTAATCAACAGACAGGATTCCCTCCTGAGGTATATGATCAAATTAATAACATTTACATTCGGGCATGGAAGTCACTTCCAAATAGAGGAGAAGTGTCTGGTAATTTGACCAAGATTTTACAAGGCCCTACAGAACCCTTTTCAGATTTCGTAGCAAGGATGGTGAATGCTGCTGAAAAGATTTTTGGGGATCCTGATAGAGCCATGCCCCTTGTTAAGCAATTGGTCTTTGAGCAATGCACCAAGGAATGTAAAGCAGCAATCGCTCCTTATAAGAACAAAGGCATAGAAGTATGGATGAAAGTGTGTAGAGAGATTGGAGGGCCTTTAACTAATGCAGGTCTTGCAGCTACTGTCCTTCGGATTACAAAAGGGGGCAATCCTGCCGCCAGAACATGCTTCCATTGTGGTCAACCCGGTCATATCAGACGTAAGTGTCCCAAAAATGTCAATTTTACTGGACCTCCTCACGGTGGCCCTTCCACTGGCCTTCGATCACCGGGATTGTGTCCAAGGTACAAAAGGGGGAAACATTGGGCAAAAGAGTGTACATCAGTGAGGGACATCCATAGACAGCTTATTTCAGCTGGGCCAAAAAACGACCGACGGGGCCCCCGACCCCAGGGCCCACAAATATATGGGACAGTGGAGAATGTCACACCCGAACCCGAGACATGGCCATCTCTACGCCATCCCATGAAACGCGGAGAGCCACTACAGGTGCCGCGGGATTGGACCTCTGTTCCACCTCCAGACTCGTGTTAACACCTAAGATGGGAGTCCAATTGGTGGAAACTGAGTTCAAAGGGCCTCTACCACCTGGCGCTGTAGGTTTGCTAATTGGACGTGCATCTTCCATTTTGCAAGGTCTTCATGTTTTCCCTGGAGTCATAAGTCCTGATACTGTAGGGATAGTAAAGGTTATGGTGGAAGCTCCAAAAGGCATTGTGTCCATCTCCCCAGGAGATCGGATTGCTCAATTACTGGTTTTGCCTAGTTTACATGATCATTTCCCTGCAGACTCAAAGTCACGGACAGGGAATGAGGTTGGTACCACCGGAGGGAATTGTGCTTATTTGTCACTAGATATGAGTAATCGCCCTACTTTGGAATTAAGCATAGAAGGTAAATCAATTGTGGGCTTACTTGATACAGGTACAGATCGTAACATCATTGCACTTAAGGACTGGTCTAAGGGATGGCCAGTACAGACTTCTGATCAATCTCTGAGAGGACTTGGATATGCCCAGGCTCCTCAGGTTAGCTGTAGACATCTTTCCTGGAAGGACCCGAAAGGACATCATGGTACTTTTCAGCCTTATGTACTT
Source organism: Spermophilus citellus (assembly GCF_964194105.1). Lineage (NCBI taxonomy): Eukaryota > Metazoa > Chordata > Mammalia > Rodentia > Sciuridae > Spermophilus > Spermophilus citellus. The sequence continues at coordinate 194,089,429 of NC_138184.1, read as the reverse complement.
AATTTACCTATCTCTTTATGGGGCCGTGACCTGATAAAAGACATGGGGTTCACTCTTAGTAATGACTATTCCCCAGTGTCCCAACAAATTATGCACAATATGGGGTATAGGCCAGGTTTAGGACTAGAAAAACATTTACAGGGACGTAAACATCCTGTACAAGGTCATCAAAAGCTTGACAGATTTGGTCTGGGTTTTTCCTAGGGGCCGCTGAGGCTCAAATACCCATAACATGGCTCACCGAGGAGCCTGTTTGGGTGCCTCAGTGGCCTCTTCCCTCGGTTAAACTGACAACAGCCCATACTCTAGTTAAAGAACAACTTGACTTGGGTCACATCCAACCCTCTACTTCTCCATGGAATACTCCCATATTTGTCATTAGGAAAAAATCAGGGAAGTGGCGCCTACTGCATGATCTACGAGCGGTTAATGCTCAAATGCAACCTATGGGGCCCATTCAGAGAGGGCTGCCTCTGCTCTCTTCTGTTCCTCAAGGCTGGCACATTATTGTTATTGACATTAAAGACTGTTTCTTTTCTATTCCTTTACATCCTAAAGACTCGCAGCGTTTTGCCTTTACCCTTCCCTCGTGTAACCACGAGGAACCAGATCAAAGGTTTGAGTGGATAGTGTTGCCGCAGGAAATGGCTAATAGTCCCACAATGTGTCAGATGTATGTAGGGAAGACACTTGTGCCCCTCAGACAAAAGTACTCCTCCATCAAGATCATTCATTATATGGATGATGTATTATTGGCTGCTAAATCAGAACAAACAGTTCATGAGGCCTATGACGACCTCGTGAAGTTGTTAACACAATGTGGGCTGCATATAACACCTAAAAAGGTTCAAACAGGAGATTCTATTAAGTATTTGGGAGCAACAATTGGATATGACAAATTACAACCACAAAAAATCACCATACGAACTCAGGATCTTCAAACTCTAAATGATTTTCAAAAACTGCTGGGAGATATTAATTGGATACGAGGATATTTACATATTTCTAATGTTGTACTACAGCCTTTGTATGCTACTCTTAAAGGTGATCCAGATCTTACTTCCCCTCGTAGCCTCACCAAAGAGGCTAGAGCGGCCCTTATGACAGTAGAAGAAGCTATACAACATGCCACTTTATGCAGGCTCCAGAGTGATAAACCTTTTCAATTATGTGTGCTTGCCACTATGCGGCAGCCTACTGGAGTACTATGGCAAGATGGACCTTTGCTATGGATACACCCACATGTATCCCCAGGAAAATCCTTAGAATATTATCCTGATGCTGTTGCAGCATTAGCACTTAAAGGGATTCAACAAAACATTCAATTTTTCGGACAATCACCTTCTTCTCTTATTATACCCTATACTAAAGCTCAACTTAATGTTTTGTGTGCTACTCTAGATAACTGGGCTATTCTATGTTGTTCGTTTCAAGGGGATATTGATAATCATTACCCTTCTCATCCGTTACTCCATTTTGTTAAGGAACATCCTATTATTTTCCCTAAAGTAACTTCATCCAGTCCAATTCCGGGGGCTGTTAATATTTTTACTGATGGTTCCAAGTCTGGAATGGGAGCTTATGTCATTAATGATTCTCCCCCTGTCCAGCATCAATTTGCTCCTGGAAATCCACAATGGGTAGAACTGCAAATTGTTATTGAGGTGTTTAAACAGTGTTCTTTTCCTTTTAATCTCATTTCGGACTCCATCTATGTGGTGCAAACACTAAAAATCCTAGAGACTGTGGGAGCTATTAGTGATGCCCGTAATGTATCTGCTTACTTTAATCAACTTCGACAGCTTATCTGTAGCCGCACTGCTCCCTTTTATCCAATGCACATCCGGACTCACACCTCTCTCCCTGGTCCATTATCACAGGGTAATGCCTGTGCGGACTCAGCCACTCGAGGTCAGTTGATCTGTTTGGCTTCCTCCTTAGAGGAGGCTAAATTGTTTCACCAAAATTTCCATGTTAATGCTTTAACACTGCACAGGCGTTTTTCCATTTCTAGAGCAGATGCTCGGCAGATAGTATTGCACTGTCCCCATTGTGTCACATTTCTTCATCCCCCTACTTATGGAGTGAACCCACGGGGGTTAAAACCACTGGTTGTCTGACAAATGGATGTGACACATATACCTGACTTTGGTAACCTCAAGTATGTCCATGTTTCTGTTGATACGTACTCTGGAGTTATTCATGCTTCTGCGTTATCAGGAAAAAAGACACGTAATGTCATCACTCATTGCCTGGAAGCCTGGGCGGCGTGGGGTGCGCCCACGTCCCTTAAGACTGACAATGGACCTGCTTATACTGGCAGACAATTCACGTCCTTTTGTTCTACTATGGGAGTGCAACTTACTCATGGTCTGCCTTACAATCCTCAAGGACAAGACATTGTTAAGCGTGCTCATCACACCTTAAAGGAAACTTTACAAAAACAAAAAGGGGGAATAGGAGCTGGACATACTCCTAAAGAATGCTTGTCCTTAGCTCTCTTTACTATTAATTTTTTGAATTTGGATATTCATGGTCGCTCTGCGGCCGATAGACATGTGTTCCCTCAGCCCTCTGTGATTGGCTATGTTAAGTGGAAAGATGTTCTTACGGGCCAATGGAACGGCCCCGACCCCGTGCTGACATGGGCACGAGGATCCGTATGTGTTTTTCCCCAGGATCGCACGGAACCATTGTGGGTCCCTGAACGCCTGACAAGAAGAGTCCTGATGCCAGCTACTCAGCAACAAGAATTACCACAGCAATCCCGTGATGAGGATCTTCATTCTGCTGAGTGCTCTGGCTCTGGTGCTGATGCCGATGACACAGACGACACCAATGCAATGGTGGGCGGTGGCACGGGCTTGGCCAATGCCGATGCCGGTTCACGGTAATTCCAGTGTCCTTCCCACTCTTTTCTCTACCTCGTGTGAGATGTCTGCGCCCTGTGCCTCTCCTAGAGGGGACGTGGAACGCATTTACAATCAATCTCAAGTTAATCTCACAGGAGTGTTTTGTTTTAGCCTTGGGAACGCTCATTGTATCCGTCTTAAGACCAAGAATTTGACTAACTGGGACAATCCATTGCAGTCCAGTCAAGTCTCAGGGAGCATTCTCAGTACTGTATTGGGCCAAGTAGTCTCAGGGGAACAATCAGGCTCAGGAACCTCCGTAAATAGCTCTGCTTTAACCATAACTACCTTGGCTAGTATCTCCGAGGTACTAATTCCAATGCCCCCATATTCTAGTGGACTTCCTTGTGCCACTCATTTTAAGGCTTCTCCTTACTGTACCCCTAATCTTGGTTTCCCCCCAACATTCACGCCTTGTCAGGATTATTCTTGGGAGAAACGTCAAGTTGCTAAAGGTTTCTCCCTTTCCCCCTCTCTTAAGAGGTATGTTTATGACTTTAGCAACAGTGCCAACTCCTCTACAGGAGTGGGTTGGTCCTGGTTTCAATGGCTGATTTCCAACACAAAGGGGGCTTCAGCTGATATTTCTGCACTGGCTCAATTGCTGGGAGCCAAAAGTTGGTTGGCTAATGTTTTTGGCACTGTTTACGAGAGTGAGCGAGGTAGTAGACTCACATCTGTTTCGTTCAACTCTCTGTTGGATAATGCCACATTGCCCCCTGCAGCGGTTTGTGTTCAATCTCCGTTCTTACTCCTTTTGGCTAATGACACCTCGTCAGAAATGCTGGATTGTTTTAATGTTAATTGTTTCTTATCTGAATGTTGGGATGGTTCTTCGGCTGTAGCAGTGGTTATGAAAATTCCAACCTTTGTTCCAATCCCAGTTATTGCGGACCCTGATAAATTCCCCATTGTTGAGCTACTTAGAGTCCGCAGGGATTTTGGAATCACAGCTGCTATAGTGACAGCCGTGGCGGTATCTGCTGCTGCAGCGGTCGCGGCCGGAGTGGCCATGGCCAATCAAGTGCAGACTGCTGCCTCCGTTAATCAAGTTGTTCAACAAACTTCTATGATACTTGAGTCCCAAAATGCAATTAATCAACATATTTTGTCAGGGATCTTAGCTGCCAACCAAAGAATAGATTTACTCCAAGCTCAGGTAGAAGAATTGGCTGATTTGGTGCTTTTGGGCTGTGTTGATCAACGTGCACATTTATGCATAACCTCTGTCAGATTTAATGATTCCAGGAATGCCTCCCATATCATCGGAGAATACTTGGCCGGAAATTGGTCCATGGCAGCGGAAGACATGATCCAGTCTCAACTAACCCAGATAGCTGTCTTGAATAGTACCCACGTTGATCCCATAACGTTGGGTCAATTCACTGATTGGATATCTTCTGCCTTTTCCTTTTTTAAAGAGTGGGTGGGGGTAGGCATTTTTGGCGCAATGTGTTGCTTCGGTATGGTTCTCTGCTTGTGGTTTCTCTGCCGCCTTAAGGCCCGCAATGCTCGCGATAAAGCTATGATTATACAAGCACTTGAAGCTTTGGAAACTGGCAACTCACCTCAAGTTTGGCTTGCACAAATTAAACAGTAAACCTTTGACATGGTCGTTGCACCCCAAGTTTTACGGACATTGCACTGGGAACGACATGTCCTTCCTTGTTATTCTCCTAGTGTTGGAAAGCCCTTGCACTCTGCCGGCTTTACTGCCATTGCACACAGATGGGTTTCCACGCTAGTACTTTTCTATCGCTCTATGACCCGTGCCTTTCTTTTAGGGTGTTGCCAACTTGTTTGTCGTTGTATTTCTATACAGCCACAGTTCAGCCTCAGAGACCTAATCATGACTGGCTGAGTAGATACCATTAAACGCCTTGGCAACAACGAGCTGATCTTGTAGTACCCAGAGACGGGCAACTTTCACGCTTGCACTGCAACCTAAGACAGGGGAATGGGGCCTCCCCAAAGACGGGTAAGCAATGTAAGGGCAGTGAACGACCTAAGACAGGGGCTACTTGATTCCCTTTGACGTGCTATAAACAGAAGGAAAAAACTGCTGGCAGTGGATTCCCCCCGGCCCCCAGGGCTTGGATCCAGCCCTGATTTGTATGCACGTCAAGGAGGCCAGCTCACAGGGCCTTAACAGCTTTGTGGTGTCTGTTTTCATATTCAGCCAATAACGGTCATGTGGGAACGTCCTGACCTACTTGGGTCTGATGAGGTTCCTGGTTGAAGGCTTCGTATGAGTAATGGCGATTCACCTCTACTCTTGCCTGTTTTGTTTTTAGTAAACGAAAGGGGGAACTGTGGCGAGCCGCTTCTGCGGACTGTGGTCGCCATTACAAGATGGCGCTGGCCTTGTGGTGGTCTGTGATAAACAACTCCTTCTTTGGGAGAGTTGGCACATGGTTCTTTGACACCCTACGAGAAAGCTCCACGTGGCAGCTTCGCATTGGGTGTTTGGATACTTTATTAAGGCTGGGAGGGACTTCTGGGAGATTAGAAGAACTCGGAGATTAGAAGAACTCTCGAGAGCTTGAATAAACAGCTGTAAGAAGATTCCCGGTGTTGCGTCTTCCTTGCGGGCAAGGGGGTCGCGACAATCTTCCCTTCACTCCTTCTCCTCAAGCACACCGTGAACCCTAGCTGGCCTTCTGTGCAGTAAGTCATGAAACTTTCCTCCTAAAAGTGCCCACCCTCCGGAAGGAGGAAAACATGCTCTTATTTTGGAGACACAGGGCACAGAGAATAATCTGAACAAACAGACCATGCTATGTCCCCCCAGTTTATGAACATTAGATCACACCCTCCTTGTCCAATCATACGTTGCATGAATATCCACTCACTCAAATTTAAGTATAAAAATAAACAGATCTTTCTGTTTCCTTGGGTCTTTATTTCTCAAGATACAAGAGTCATGTAAAATTTGTATTAAGTAAATTCATTTGTTTTTATCTTGTCAATCTTTTTTTAAGATATACATGACATATCATGCATATACGGGGTACAACCCATTACAGTTTTGATCCCATTCTTGTGGTTGAACATGATGTGGAGTTACACTGGTTGTGTATTCACATATGAACATAGGAAAATTATGTCAGATTCATTCTCTTTCCTGTTCCCATCTCCCTCCCTTCCCTTTATTTCCCTCCATCTAATCCAATGAACTTCTATGCTTCCCCTCCCTACTCTTCCACATATTAGAGAGAACATTTGACCTTTAGTTTTGGGGGACTGGCTTGTTTCACTTAGCATGATTGTCTCCAGCTCCATCCATTTACAGGTAAATATCATAAAGCCATTCTTCTATATGACTGAGTAATATTCCATTGTGTATATGCACCATGTTTTCTTTATCCATTCATCTTTTGAAAGACACCTAGGTTGGTTCTATAGCTTGGCTATTGTGAATTGAGCTGCTATAAACATTGATGTGGCTGTGTCATAGTATTATGTTGATTTTAAGTCCTTTGGGTATAAGCCAAGGAGTGGGGTAGCTGGGTCAAATTGTGGATCCATTCCAAGTTTCCTAAGGAATCTCCATACTGCTTTCCAGAATGATTGCACCAGCTTACACTCACACCACAGTGTGTGAGTGAACCTTTTTCCCAACATCCTCACCAACATTTATTGTTGCTTTTATTCTTGATAATTGCCATTCTGACTAGAGTGAGATGGAATGTCACCGTAGTTTTAATTCGCATTTACCTAATTGCTAGAGATGTTGAACATTTTTCATATATTTTTTGGCCATTTGTATTTCTTCTGTGAAGTGAATATTCAGTTGTTTTGCCCATTTATTGATTTATTTTTTGGTATTAAGTTTTTTGAGTTCTTCATATATCCTCGAGATCAATGCTCTATCTGAGTTGCAGGTGGTAGAGATTTGCTCCCATTCTGTAAGCTTTCTGTTCATGTTATTGATTGTTTTCTTTACTGTGAAGAAGTTTTTTAGTTTGATGCCATCCCATTTACTGATTTTTTAATTTTATTTCTTGTTCTTTATTGAGTAAGTTCCTGTTCCTGAGCCAATATGATGGAGAGTAGGGGTCTCTGGTCAAATGCCAAGGTCCTTGATCCACTTTGAGTACCCATGTTCAAAATACTAGAAAAACTAAGGATAATAAGACCATACCTTAATATTGTAAAAGCTATATATACTAAACCCAAGGCCAACATCATTCTAAATTAAGAAAAATTGGAAGCATTTCCACTAAAAACTGGAACAAGACAGGATGCCCTCTTTCATCACTTCTATTCAACATAGTCCTTGAAACTCTAGCCAGAGCAATTAGATAAAAAAGTTAAAGGGATACAAATAGGAAAAGAAGAGCTCAAACTATCCCTATTTTCCAGGATGACATGATTCTATATTTAGAAGACCCCCCCGCAAAAAAATCCCACCAAAAAACTTCCTGAACTCATAAATGAATTTAGCAAAGTAGCAGGTTATAAAATTAACATCCATAAATCAATTTTGTTCCCATACATCAATAATGAATCAGCTCATAGGGAAATTAAGAAAATTTTCCATTTATAATAGCCTCAAAATATTAAAACAAAACATTTGGGAATCAATCTAACAAAAGAGGTGAAATACCTCTACAATGAAAACTATGGAATGCCAAAGAAATAAATTGAAGAAGACCTTAGAAAATGGAAAGACCCTCGTGTTCTTGGATAGGCCAAATTAATATTGTAAAAAGTAGCCATACTACCAAAAGTGCTTACAGATTTACTGCAATTCCCATTAAAATTTCAATGGTGTTTTTCTTAGAAATATAAAAATCTATCATGAAATTCATTTGGAAAAATGGGAGGCCCAGAACAGCCAAAACAAAACTTAGTGAGAATAATAATGCAGAAAGTATCACAAACCAGTACTTAAATTATACTACAGAGCCAGAGTAACAAAAACAGCATGGTATTGGCACAAAATTAGAATTGAAGACCAATGGAACAGAATAGAAGACACATAAATGTCCACACAATTACAGTTATCTTATATTAGACAAAGGCACCATAAACATACATTGGAGAAAATATAGCCTCTTCAACAAATGGTGCTGGGAAAACTGGCAATCCATGTAGTAGACTGAACTTGTACAACCTACTCCCTGTACAAAACTCAATCTGTCTTTTAATATAGGAGCTTTATCCATTAAATTTATGATATATGAGAAATCTGTTCTTCCTTACATTTTATAACATTTACATAAACCATAAGACAATATCACAGACAGTTTATTAATGCAGAAATATGTAGTAAGGTTAAATGAAATTTATAGAAATGTAAAAACATATCTACCTTAATGCCTACCACTAGGGGAAAAAGTGAAAGAAATTAAGTACCACAGGTTTTTAATACTAATTAAGGCAGGAATGAAGAAAGGAATTCTAGTTCTGTGGTCAACTTTTCATATTTCTTAAGTTAGGAAGTAGAATAATGGATTCTTATATCATTATTGTTAGCATTTTTTATACCTCAAACATTCCATTTAAAAATATTAAAAATAATGACAGGGGATGTGGGAATAAGAAAGATAGTAGAATGAAATAGATATTACTACTTTATGTGTGCATGTGACTTATGACCAGTGTGATTCTACAATATGTGTATACTCAGAAAAATGGAAATTATATCCCATCTATGTATCATATATCAAAGTATATAAGTGCATTCTACTATCATGTATAACTAATTAAAACAATTTATGGGGCTGGAGATGTGGCTCAAGCGGTAACGCACTTGCCTGGCATGCATGCAGCCCAGGTTCAATCCTCAGAACCACATATAAAGATGTTGTGTCCGCCTAAAACTAAAAAATAAATATTAAAAAATTCTCTCTTTCTCTCTCTCTCTCTCTAAAAAACAATTTAAAAATTAAAAAATAAAAATAAAATAAAAATATTAAATATAATAAGGTATGCCATTAGAGTCAGGATAGAAGAATAACAGTAAAAATTAAAATATTATATAGTTTCAAGTTTCCTTTATTAAAAAATTGTGTAGGTGAAAAGCATATCAATCTTAAAGGCTATTCAGTTTCTATAATTTCTGAGTTCATCTTAGAAATTTATGCTAAAAATCCTGTAATTTTAATAGGTGCTTATAATTCTTTTTTTCTGGATTTTATTTCAGAGGCAAAATATAAGAGAAAATTTCCAACTTAAGTTTATAACTAAATAACAGTTCTATTCTGTGAAACTTTGATTTACTTTGTATTTGTCATATCGCTATTGTACTCTTTCTAATATACTTGCCTTAGTATTAAAAACCTGTGGTGCAAAATTTATTTTCCCCATGAGGCCATGACTCTGTAGACTCTGTGATATTGACAATCCTCCACTCCAAAGTACATCTTAAGCTGACCATTTGCTCCCTCCACAGAGTTGCAAAATGTGACCACATTTTATTCACATTGAGAACTACTAGAGAAAATATAATTAATTAAAAAAATAATTAGCTTCCTCTTAGCAAATATCTCCATATTCATTACAGAATAATGGGAAATAGATTAAAAATAGTTCAAGAGGGGGTGGAAAAGCACTTCTATGGCTTCCACTTGAAACCAGCCCAGGCTCACAAAATAGTGTCTGTTCTTTGTTGGTGTACATGCTTTTGTAGGATTGTGACCTTATGTTCTTCAAAAACTTGTTTATCAATTTAATACTTTTGATAATTATAAAACAGACACTTGAATATTATATAGCATCAACAAAATGCAAAATGCTACAAGGAGGAAATGTCAATAAATTTCTGCAGATATGGATGGTTGTGGATACAGTATTCATTCTTCCCACCCTTGTTTTTTTTTTATTTATTGTTCCATTAAAGTAGTGTTCAATGTTTTCTCCTTTGATCTTCTTAACGAGGGAGAATACAAAGTATCCATCCATCACTTTGCTCTTTTTTTTTTTTGTTGCCACAATGGTGGGAGATATCTATTTATTTTGATGACAACTAAATGGAACTAAAAATATAATTGGTTGACCATTAAAGATTTCCAACCTGGGGTGGGGGGGCGGGAGGTGGGTAAGTGAACCTGCCAGCATCAGAATAGACACAAAACACTCTGTTCCTCCAGATCCACAAACAGACGATAAAAAAAAAAAAAAAAAAAAAAAAAAAAGGTATGTGAATGTGTGCTGACAATGCTGAAGCTGGACTTTGAAACTCGGAGTAAGAGCGAGAAAGTGGTGACAGGAGAGCTTTCCATTTCTGGGGAGAACATTCTCAGTCGCTGACCCTTCTCTTGCTAGCCAGATACAATTTTAAACAAGAAGCCCTTGTGTTTAACCATCTTTCCAATTTTCCTTTGTTTAAGGAATAAAGCCAGGTGGAAGAGAGTGCAGACATTTTCTGATTGCTTTTTGGTTTTCCATTAAGCTGCTTAGCACAGATTAGATTTATAGCAGGATACAGAGTGAAAACTTTCTTGTTGCCCCAGGATTATCAGGATGGCTCAGAGCTTAAAAAATAAAACAACAACAAAAAAGAAATGAACACGCAAAAACAGTGCTCCAAAAACGACTGCCAAAAATTGAGACAAGGCACATTTTATCAGAATCCACTAAGTGCAAAAGGAACTGTCTTACCCCCTACACACGCGTTCCTTAACTTTACAAGAAGACAGGGAGGAGGCTGGAGGAGAGTCATCAGCTCACAGACACAGCCATGGCCTTTGCAAGGTTTGTGATATTGGTGAATACCTGCTTCTACCTCAAGAAAACAGAGCATCCAAGTTCAAGGAAATGACTGGTGGAGCAAAGAGCTTTGAAGTGCCTGAAATACAGAGAGGTAGATATTTCACTTGCTACCTAGATGTCTGCTTAGGCATCCAAACCCTACACCTTTGTGAGCAGGGGCGAAAAAAAGTGGAGAGAGGGAGCAGACAGAGAGAAACGATAGTGGGAGAGAGCTGTTGCTATAACACCCTTTACTGTCGCATAGAAGGCATTGCATAAATCTCCTCTCACGAGCCAATGGATATTGCAAAATATGTCCCACCTTGGTCATATTTCATCAAGAGTCCTGGCTGCCCATCGAGGCAAATGGCAAAGGCATATGAGTTGAGGGCAGCAGATCAGGAGGAACTCAGAGGGGCCTAAGCCACAGCTGGACCCCCACAACAAAGTAAAGATGTGGAGGTTCCATAGGATCACCAAAGACCTCACAAAGGTGTTCTTCTGAGACCCATCCTTTTATCACTTGACAGAAAGAGGGTTTGCACAGAGATGCCACTTCAAAATATGCCTGTTTGTCATAAGGACTTCTTTGAGCTGAAGACAATTGAGAATAAGCAGACGTAAGAAAGCTCTCTCCTCCCTCTATCTGTGGAAAAGCAGGACATAAATTCAGAAAGATCAAAAGTATTTCTCTCCCCCTCTCTACCACAGGGGATGAAGATTAACTGAAAACAACTCTTGACCCCTGCTGGCCTGGAGATCGCACTAGGGAGATCCACATTAATAAGCTTTATAAATTAGGATTTATCTGTTATTTATTAAACTTTCCACAATTTGCTGCCACTGAAAACGCAAACTCTTTTTCCCATGTCTTTTTAATTCTCTAAATATTCTCTATTCTTTGTTGAAGATGCTATATATTCTGGGATTCAAAGACATCTCTTTGAGAGCCACTTACCTCCTGGTTTCTCTCATGTATATATGAATATACATGTTAATAAACTTTTGTCTTATTTTACAGAGGTCCATTCTAAGCAAGAGTTTAAGAGAGACAAAGAAAAACATTTTTTTTTTCTTTTGTCACCTATAAGGGCATCTCATCAAGGTAAGTTCAAGAAATAGTGACACCCAATGGACATGGGAGTGCAACTAAGACCAGTTAAAAGAAATTTGTTTTCCTCCTACTTCCTCCTACTTCATCTACACTGGAGAAGGCAGGCCTCAAAAGAGAGGGGCTCACAATCTTCTTATAAATACATAAATAGATGAGTTTGAAACCAAGATTAGAAGATTAGAAATTGAAGTTATGCGGATCACTACATTGCAATGACCAAATATCTGGATTATTTTTAGAATTTGCCAGGATTCCAGTGAGGGCTAAGAAAAGATTATTAAATTGTATACTGAGGTATATATCTCACTGAGACTCCTTGAGCAGCTGGTTACAGATAGGAAACAGGGACAAGACCAAGGCAAACTCTCTTAGCATTTTCTACTTTTGCCACCAGGGAACAGATTAAAACAATGTAGGACTTTTTGCTATAGCTTAACTAGTCAGAGTACAAGTCTACTTCTAAAAACTGCCAATTAAAGCAGCTTGATGGCTTTTTGAAAAGTTGGCAATGACAAAAGAAACCAGGTAAAGGGGAAGGAAAAAAAAATAGGTGCTAAAAAAAGTCAGGCAACCTGTATTCCCATCATGCTTTGCACAACTACCATTCTGTTCATTCTCATTTCATTAGCAATTTAGTGTTTAGCATGTCGGTTACAGTAGCTAAGTGTTAATTGGCTATTTGGCATGTTATGCCAAGATGAACCTGATTAATTAAAAAGAGGAAGCTCCATCCTTTAAGCAACATGACTAGGGCACTGATGTTGATGCCTCAGGTTCAGTATATAATGAGACTTGTAGCTTCAGGCAAAGGGAGGCTGCTTGCTCTCAGTCTCTGGCATAGCACCGAATTAAGTATTAGCTCTGTAGTGGACCCCTGCTTATCAGCAACCTTGCTATTACTCTACCGACCCTGATGTGCATAAGCAATATTTTCATCCTCTTCCCAAGAGATTTATCTGGCTGTTGAAGTAGAAAATGAATATTTTACAGTTCACTTGTCTGATCAATTACCTACAAGCTGCTGCAGTATTTTATAGCCAGTGGGAGAGCTGTGTAGGTGATGATAGAAAAATCTGGAGGGAATCTCTTAGCCAACTACACAAAAGGGAATAAAACTGTGAATAAGCCATCAGTAACAGCTCTTTGTTCATATGGGTCTAGCCAGAAATTACAGTGTAACCAATTAATGTACTTAAATGATAATCAGTAGAATGTGAATTCTAGAGGTGAGGAAACTCATGGCTTGATTGTAGGATAATGAACTACAGAGCGGTTCAAAGCCAGCCTCTCTCAAGGTGACACCTTCTTAGTCCTGCCAGTTTTGTCTTCAGTAATTGGATGAAAATCTTTTTTTTTTTTAAGTGACACTTCAGAATTTTAAAAAAAATAATAAAATAAAATGAAAGTAAGTTAAAGTCTGTCACCTGAAGAAATGTGTTGTTCCCATTCTTGTAAGAGAATGTGTTCTCATTGTCGACTTTCATGGAAACTTAATGAGTATCTTGATTTGTATAATATTTGTAATTTACTACTGTTTTGTATGATTGTGATTGAAGAATTTGAAACCACCTATGGCTGGGGATATAGCTCAGTTGGTAAAGTGCTTGTCTCGTATGCACAAGGCCCTGGATTCAATCCCCAGCACCAAAATAATAATAATAATAATAATAATAATAATAATAATAATAATAAATTAATTAATTAAAACCACCTCCAAAAAAAATAGAAAGAATGACTTCATTTGTCCCCCAAAATAAATATTTTAAGGCTCTTAGATGTCCTAAACTTTGAAATTCAATCCTAGTGCTTTAGAATTTTTCACACTTTAACATTTATAAATTATGTTATTGGAATGCCATTTACATTAAAACATAATTGTCCCAAGCTTTATATAACTATGGAGCTGAAAGATGATGAGAAATTTTTGATCTCAGACACAATGCCTGGGTCTGCCATCTGTTGAACAGAATTCATTATTATCTTCAAAATAGAAAGCTGGATTTGACAAGACAGACTGAAAAATTATGCACTGTCTTATAACTTCTGAAAAGGAAATCAGACAATTCATTTTGTTTAACACAGGGAACTCAGAGTGGGTTTCATTTAGTTACCATGTTGATAAAAGGCATTTTCTGTGACTAAATGATAAATGACCTAAAAACTATTTTCAAATTTTCATATTGAAATTTTACTTTACTGACTCAAGAAAATATTCTCATTAGTTGATAACTTCAAATTAAAAATATTAACTAAGGTTTACATATAACTAATGTACATAGAGAATATACCTATGTGCATTACACACACACACACATTTGGCATTTTTATTATCTCATTCTATCAGTTTCCTTTCTGATTTTTGTACCCTCCAAACACATTTGTAATAAGAAACTTGAAACTTTAATCTTGGATCAAGCATTTAAACTTTAAAATGAGTTTTTAAGTATGATGTATTTAGAATTGCACTTAATGTGACATTATGCAAGGCTCAAAGTATACTCAGGTTATGCAAATTCCTATATACAAAAATTCTTGTGACTAAGATTAACCTATAACACATATTGGCAAGTGTTAGAAAATAACACAAATTGGTAAAAGGTATGTACAAACACGTCAAAACTATCTAAAGCCCTTGATATAATACACCTAACTCAAAAGTATTTCAGCAACTATAAGAAGTATGGAGATTTTTATTTTACTGTATACTTGCAAAACAATTCAAACAGTTTTCTGATTTCTTTTGCTTTTTAAAAATCTACCTATTTTATTTATTGCTTTTAGCAAAGAACAAAAAGGAGGTCCATCAATCTTTGCTTTACTCATTTTATAACGAGGCCATTGTTACCTCATTAGTTTTTGCTGCCCTTTGAGTCACCTTTCCTGAATATTTTAATTTCCTCTAATTCCTTTCTATTTACATTTTTTTTCTATTTTTACTTCTCAATAGTTGAATAATTATAATTTTAACTTTAGATACTTATTGCTTTTCCCACAGCAGCTTATGAATGTGATGTGCAGCTCTCAAACCTAGACTCTCTTAAGGCTGGAATTTAAAGCATTTAATCTACAATAACATATGTCATGAAATTAATATCTGAGAGGCCTGAGTTAAGTTTATATATGTATATATATATATATACATATTCTTTTGAACTAAATTCTATCTCTCCCATTTATGGATATTTAAGAGGAAACATTCATAACATAGTGATCAAGAATTCATCTTTAGAAACCAAAAAATGCTGAGTGCAAACCATGCCTCCGTGTTTCATTAGCTGTGACCCACAGCAAGGTACAGAACTTTTCCATGCTTCTGTTTCCTAATCTGCTGCAAGAAGATAAATATGGTATTAAAAACACCTCCTAGTTTTTTTAAAAAGGATATTTAAGTCAATGCATGAAAAATAAAATTGCCTAGGCACATAATAAGCTGATATAAAAGTTAATAGTCAAAGAGTAGGTTGAACACATTTTATATTTCAAAAGAATGATTATGGTAGTCAATCTTTATTGAAAATATTCTCTAATTAATGTCCTTTTGTGCCCATGTGCTCATTTTAGATTGGCTACTATAGGGTACATAGAGTCCATCTTCATGTATTGATCTTCCTGCCACATGGCCTTTGCTTGTGGATCCCCATCCCTTGATGTCTTCTGTGCATGAAGTCCCATATTAGAGTTACCCAGGAATTTTACTTGGTAGTTATAAAGATTTTTGGAACCCATACTGACATAATAGAGGAAAACCTTTGAAGATATGACACAGAAATCTGTATTTTACATGAGAACCCAGCAGATTGTCCCATAAGATACTGACCACACAAGCATATCCTCTTTCTCGATTCCTTTTTTTTTTTTTTTCTCTCACTCCCAAATTCTCTTCGTGCTATCAGGTTTTTTTCTATCAGACCTTAGTGAGATGCTACACCAAATTATTACTCTTTCCACGTGATTTACTTTTATGTGAATCATTTTGATGGTGAAATAAAAGATTTTCTTTTCCTACAAAAGAATATTAGAGGTAAATGTGAAAGTCTTTACCTAAGTGTCTAAACCATCTTACCAGAACCAATTCTTGCCACATGGTAAAACCAACCCCTATGCATTAGTCAGCTTTTTCACTGCTGTAACTAAAAGGACCCAAACAGAACAAGTGTAGACAAGGAAAGGTTTCCTTAGGTGCTCACAGGGATCTCAATCCATAGACAGCAGGCTCCTTTTCTCAGGGCTCGAAGTGAGGCTGGACATTATGGTAGAAGAGTATGGCTGAGGGAAACAGCTCACATAATGATCAGAAAGCAAAGAGCAACTCTATTCTCCAGATATAAATATATACCCGCGCCTTCAATCACTTCCTCCAACCAAAAATCCACCTGCCTCCAGTTACCACTCATTAATTAATCAGTTACCATCAGGGATTAATTCACTGCTTAGGTTAGGGCTATAACCCAATTATTTCTCCTCCAAACCTTCTTTCATTGTCTCATAAGTGAACTTTTGGGAAACACCACATCTAAACCGTAACACCCTACAAGTGAAGTCCAAGGGCCTACAAGTTACAATGATCCTAAGACCCACTATTTCAATTTTACATTTGTTCTCCAAAATGGAACAGTAGAGGTGAATCTGTGTCTAATCAACAGAACAAAAGATCAGAATGGAAAGATGAGGGTTTACAATTTTAGTTTTGCTTCTGACATAGCATAGGTCTGAATAAATCTTTTGCATACATTCTTGAAGTATAAAATAAGAAAATTTCCACTGGATGGGAAGCATGTTTCTAGAGATTTCATAAAAAACCTTGTTGAAGATAATAGTGTCCAACACATTCACATCACAAACTTTTTTTCTGAGTATGCACCTTTAGTTTATAATGGAGGACTCCTGATTCTTTAACTCATAAAGTTTTCATTTTTGCCTTTATTGCTACAATGCACAGAATTACATTTTGTTCTTAATTTGTCAGTATCACTTAACCTACATTTTTAGGCAAACTACTTGAATTATACTTTTATATTTTTTCCACTCTCATTGAAAAACACAATGTTCTTATTACACTACTTTTTGGAAATGGAGATTTGGAATATAAGTAAATATATGGGGGAAAATCATTATGGTACTATGAAGATAATGAGATGAATTTTCAAATTTTCAGATAGTTTTTTCTTACTGTCAATACAAAAATGGGAATGTTTCTTGAGGAGGTAAATGATGAGGAAATAATTGGAATTATCTTTCTTTTCTATATAAAAAATTTTCATTTGAGAGATATTTTTTATAAACTTAATTGCAGAACATTTGTTAACTGGTAACAGTGCTGCCATGCAAGCAATAACTTTAAAGAAAAAAATCAGGTCTCTTTATCAGAGAAAGCAACTTTTCTGTTAGCCATTTTGAGTGAGGGGAAAATGTTTAAGAAGCAGACAAAGCACAGAAAGCCTTAAAGGAAGCCAAAGAGTTTTTGCCAGGATACTTCAAGGATTGTGCTTCCAAGGTTTTTTTTTTTGGGGGGGGGGGTGTAGAGGGGATAAGATCCTGTTTGAAGCACTCAGTTACACTTGGAAGAAAAGCAAGACATGGATGTTAGGTGGAATTTTAAGACTGGCTTCATTTAAGTTTTATTTTTCTTATTTTATAGGAGATTCCACTATGGTGTAAAGTATCCCCTAATCCCACAGACCTATGACTGAGGCAAGTATATTTTGTTTCTTTTTATTCCTGATCTTCCTTAATTATCCTGAAAATGTTCAAAATTAAACAAAACATGGATAACAACTCTTACTTGGAAAATGCACTGCTCGTTTTTATAGATACAAGTTCTACTGCACAAAACAAATATTGACATATACATTTCTAAAGTGGAAAATCTTATTTTATTGAATCAGAAGTTAAGAAATAAAGAACTGGTTTTTTGTTTGTTTTCTTTTCTTTTCTTTCTTTCTTTTTTTTAAATTCACTGATGGACAAATTATGGCAGAAAATTATTTGCTAAAATTCCAGGGCTTGAGAAATTGAACTGTGGAAGCAGACTTAAAGAAATAAGAGTTTTAATCTATGAGAGTATAATTGTCCTGAACAATGAGAAAACCCTCTTGCTCATATTTTATTGTTAACATGTGGCTATTGGCTACTGAGCAGCCCAAAAAAGCAATTTTGACCAGATTCAGCTTTTTAAAATACGTACGACTAGTATTTTGTTTGAGTGATTTTGTCTCTCTGTACTTTTTAAAGCATTTAAAGATAATCATAGGTTTGTATGTGGACTTATAAATATTACAGAAAGATCTTATTATATTCTTTATCTAGTTTGTCCCAAGGGATAGCAACTTACAAAACTGTAGTAAAACATCATGATGAGGATATCTACATGAATAGAGTAAATATAGAACATTTCTATCAAAACAAAATTTCCTCATGTTACTCTTCTATAGTATACCTCCTTCTTATTTCTTGTAGCCTATACCCTTTTCTTAATCATAGGCAACAAAAAAATCTTTCTATAATGCTGTCATTTCAATAATATTTTATAAATAGACTCATATAGTATTATTTTATCCTTCTTAACTTTATGGAGATTTATAAGTGTTGTTATTTGCACCAATAATTCACTTCTTTATATTGGTGAAATGTATTCTGTAGTTTAAATGTACCACAGAAGTTTTAGCCATTCACCTACTGAAGGACACCTTGGATTTTTCCAGTTTGGGGCTATTAGGAATAAAGGTGCTATAAACATTTGGATATAGGTTGTTATATGATCATGCATTTTCATTTCTCTGAGACTATTGCCCAAGAGTACAATTTCTGAATCGTATGGTAAATCTATGGTTACTTGATAGGAGATGGCCCATAAATGAATGGTTGATGCAGAATTTGGTCTTCTCGTGATTTTTTTATTTTAATAAGTCATTCTGATAGGTATGCAGTGATATCATAGTATGGTATTAATTGGCATTTCCTTCATAGCTAATTACGTTGAACAACTTTTCATATTCTTATTTTCCATCTGAATATCCTCTTTGGTGAATGTCTCTCCTTGTCTTTTGCCAATTTTCTAACAGGATCATTTAATTTATAATGTTGAATTCTGAAATTTATTTTTAATATAAATTCTAAACACTAGTCTTTATTTTGATAAGTGGTTGACAATATTTTCTTCCATTCTTTTTATCATCTTTATAAGGTCTTCTGCAAGGAAAAAAAAATTGTTTTGTTTTGTTTCAATGTTGTCCAATTTAACATTTTTTTCTTGTATATATTGTGCTTTCATTATCAATTATAATGAACTTTTTCTAGCCCTAGATCCCAAGCTTGTCTGCTGTGATTTTTTCTAAAAGTGTTACAGTTTTATGTTAGACATTTAAGTCCATGAACCATTTGAACTAATAGTCCTTCCAAATGTAAGGTTTTTTTTGTTCCTTACCCATAAATGTCCAATTGATCCAGCACCATTTATTGAAAAGACTATCATTCTTCTCTTGATTGCTTTTGCACCTTTGCCAAAATCAGCTGATCATATTTGTGTGTCTCTCCTGAATTCTTTATTATATTTCATTGATTTATATGTGTATCTGTCTGGCAATACACCCAATCTTGATGACTATAGCTATGTAAGTCATAAAACAGGGTAAATATTCCTCCTACTCTGTTCTTTAATAAGATTATCAAGCTATTCTGATTCATTTAACTCTACCAAGTAAATTTTAGAGTGATTTTGTACCTACAAAATTTCTTCTTTCTTGGCCTTTGATAGGAATTACATTAAACCTGCATATCAATTTGAGGCCATTAACATCCTTACTGTGTTCAGTCTTTTGGTCTATGAAAATAAGTATTCATCTCAATTTAGATTTTGTTGTTGTTGTTGTTGTTGGGATCAAATCCAAAATTTCACACATGCCAGGTAACATCCTATCATTGGCCTACATCCCAGCCTCTAGATCTTCTTTATTTCTTTCATCAGAATTTTGTGATTTTCAGTATGCAAATCCCAAATGTGCTTAGATTTACATCTAAATATCTTTTTGTTTTCCTTTTTTTATTTTTTAGAAAGTAATGTTTTATTTTTAATTTGGGTACAAATGTATTCATGCTAATATTTAAAAATAAAATTGAATTTCATATGTTTATCTTTTACCTGTGAATTTGTTGAATACAATTATTGGTTCAAGGTGTTTTTTGATAGATCTCTTGAAATTTTCTACATGATTAATCATATCATCTTCCAGTAAACATAGTTGTATGTTTTTGCCTTATTTCTCTGTCAAGTAGGGTGAACCAGTGAGAACACACATCTTTGCTTTATTCTTTCAGCCTTTCACCATTAAGTATAAAGCCAAATGTAAACTTTTTATTTATTTTTTTAATCAAATAGAGGGATCCCCTTCCTATTCTTATTTCTCTAAAAGTTTTATCATGAATGACATTGAATTTTTTTCCAATGCCTTTACTACACTGATTGGTGTAATTGTGTAATTTCTTTTTTAGCTTGTTAAAATGATAGGCTATATTGGTTGATATTCAATTATGTTATCACTCTTACATTCATGGAAGAAACATTAATTGATAGTGATATGTAATTATTTTGTATACTGTAAAATTCTATTAATAGATTTTTAATTTTTTTTACCTTTTTTGTGATATATATTTGATTTCTATTTTATACACTTCTCTGGCTTTGGTATTAGAGCAATACAAACTTAAAAATTGAATTGGGTACTATTCCTTACTTTTCTATTTTCTGGAAGACATTGCACAAAATTTGTGTTAATTAACTCTTTAAATATTGCCTTGAATTTTCCAGTAAAACCATCTGGATCTGGTGATATTCAGGGAAAAACTTTGAAGTATACATCCAATTTTCTTAAGATTTAAAGGGATATTCAAATGATCAAGAGTTCTGGAAGTTTGTGTTTTCTGAGAAATTGTCAGTTGTTTATTAGCATTCTCCTTTGATTTTGATGTCAGCAAAGTCTACATTGTTTTTATATTATTAATTTATATATTCTTTGGCTTTCTTTTTTGGTCTTGCTATAGGTTTTTAAATTTTATTGATCATTTTAAAGAACCAGTTCCTGTGTTTCATGAACTAACTTTTTAATTTTTAATTTCATTAAGTTCTGCTATCATCTTTGTTATTTCCTATCTTCTCTTTACTTTTGTTTATTTTCCTCTTCTTTTATATCCTCTTGAGGTGAGAGGTATAGATTATTGCTTTGAGACTGTTCTTTGTTTTTTATATATGTATTTACAGTTATATACAATTTTCTTTCAGTACTTCCTCAGCTAAATTTAGATGTGCTATTAAATAAGATAGGATAGTTAATGGGTTTCAATTAAGACTTTTTTAAAAAACACTGTAAAGGCCATTCCATGAAGTTAACCTATAAATATTCCAAACATTCCAGCCAACTCCTTTGTCCTGGGCTAATGGAAATAGGGTAGTAATGCAGACCTGAGGAGAGGCTAAAGACTCAAGGGCTGACCTTAACACCTTTCCAATTCCTATTTAGTGTGGATTTTGATCAATGCCCCAACTCAGAAGCTACATAAGCCCCCAGATTATTACATTTAAGCGAAAAAGCTGATATCAGGTCCCCTATCACCTTGTGGGAATTCTATCTCCTTTCCTTTTATTTAAATAAATCCTACACTTTTCACTCATGCCTTCTGTTATTGTCCATGGATTTCATTCTTTGAATTTTCGAGACAATAACCCAGAAAGAATTGGCAATGAGTCACTAGGGTTCACCATTAAGAGCTGCAACACATCCCTGATTAGTAGTAAAGAATCTGGCTTGCTGGCTGTGACCCTCAGAGCTGACACAGGCAGGCATTGCCTGTTGTGATTAGCTGCTAATACTAAAAGAGACTTTCTTGGATGCAAAGGGCAGCAGAAGTAGAATCTAATTTCAACTCAAACTCTGGTTTTATTTCTTTCTAATTAATATTTTATATATATATATATATTATATATATATAATATATTATATATATATGTGTTTTATTGAGACTGTTTTATATGTATATTATTTAAAACTGATTTGAGTTTTCAAGGGTTTAGAAATAGCTGGAAGTTAGATTTGCCAATCTGCATTAAAAATAACAAATCTGTCAACACTGCCCTTGCTGGGAAGCATAGGAGTGCATCCTTGCCATCTCCCATGTACCTCAACTGACACTTTGGAGTAGGGAGTTCACCTCATCATCCTGGTGTAAGAAGTCCTGATCTCCTCAGGTACTATTCGATACCACCCAAGGCAGGAAGGGCAGACATGACTTAAAACTGCTAGGTTGGAGTAGACATCCAGATTCTTCACCTGATCTCCACTGACACTTGTTAACAGGATGGGAATAATGTTCCTGCTCTTCACTTGGCTTTCTCTAATACCACCTTCATCATTTGCAAGGGGACAGGGGTGGAGGCAGATATGGAAGTAGCTTATTAAATCATGGTAGAACCCAAGATTCCCATTTTACCCTTTCTAGTGAGAGCTGGGGTTAAGCCACCATGTTTTATATGGCGTGTAACTGGTATACTGTGATTATTATTGAAACTTTTCTTTCTTGTTAGGTTTCCACTTTTTTAATCTTTTGGATTGAGAAAATGGACAATTTTGCGGGGTGGAGGATGATGTTGTCTTTGCCAATTGGTGTCTCCAGGTTGTAACTTCTTCAGCTCCATGTCTGGAATACATGATGTAAAAAAAAAAAAACCACCACATTATTTCTTGGGTCCTAAGTTATTCTGTATGCCCTCTGCTTTCCATGTTTAAGTCTTATTATGCTTATTTTGTATCTAATATCTAAAACTTTTGAGTTGAGCTTAGCAGGAGAAAGGAAGTGAAGCAATTTTCTCCACCTTTTTTTTCCTAAGTAGAAATGTAAGATTCCTGATGTTTTAAATTGATACAAGGCTCTTGCCATAAAACTTCATTTGTTGCAGAATTACTTGTTGTCTTGTACCTCTGACAGATTCTCTTTTTAAAGAATCCTTAAATATAATATAATATAAAATTGTACAATTTTTTTTCATTAAAAGGAAAACATACCATGTAGAGCCAACTAAAAGTTAGTATTTCTTTCATATTCTCAGACGTTTATGGTCTGTGTATGTGGTGTCCCCCAAAATAGCATGTGTTAGACAATGCAAGAACATTCAAAGATCAAATGATTATAAAAGTTGTAACCTAATAAGTAGAAACACACCCACCTCAATACACTTATTTCATACTAGACAAAGGCTCCATAAACATACATTGAATAAAAGACAACCTCTTCAACAAATGGTGCTGGGAAATCTAGAAATTCATATGTAGCAAAGTGAAATTTAATCCCTATCTCTCACCCTGCACAAAATCAACTCAAAGTGGATCAAAGACCAAAACATTAGACCCCAAACCCTACATGTACTAGAAAAAAAGGTAGGTCAAACATTTTATCATTTTGGCTTGGAACTGACTTCCTCAACAAGACTCATAAAGCTCAAGAAGTAAAATCAAGAATCAATAAATGGGATGGCATCAATCTAAAAATCTTCTTCATAGCAAAGGAAATGATCAGGAATAGAGAGCCTAAAGAAAGGGAGAAAATCTTTGCCACCTGAATGAACCTCAGAGAGAGCATCTCTGCTCTCTCTTGTGTCTTCTAATCTGTTCTACTCATCTTCTTGCTTGTTTTGGTGCCAGTACTATGCTGTTTTTTGTTTCTATAGCTCTGTAGTATAATTTTAAATCTGCCATTATGTGCTTCTATTTTGTAACTATGAAGCAAGATTACATAATCAAGATGGTGGAAATATAATAAAGGTTTAGGAATTTAACCTTAAAGATTTAATTTAAATTGTGACATTTTAAGATGGTGTACTTCCAGATTTCTTGTTACCAGAATATAAAAAGAACACATAAAACTTAACACACATGCACACACAAAAAAATAGCCCAATAAATAAATGGGAAAAGGAACTGAATAGACACTTCATGGAAGAAAAATTGTGAATGACCAACAAATATATGAAAAAAAATATTCAACATCTCTAGCAATAAGGGAAATGCAAATTAAAACCACACTGAGATTTCATTTCACTCCAGTCAGAATAGCAATTATCAAAAATACAAGCAACAGTAAGTGTTAGGAAGTATATGGGGGGAAAGATACACTTAAACATTGCTGGTGGGACTGCAAATGTCTGGAAAGCAATATGGAGATACTTCAAAAGACTAGGAATGGAACTGTCATTTGACCTGGTTATACTACTCCTTGGCATATATCCAAAGGAGTTAAAATCAGCATAGCCAGTGACACAGCCACATCAATGTTTATAGCAGCTCCATTCACAACAGCTAAGCTATAAAATCAACCAAGGTGCCCTTCAACAGGTGAACTGATAAAGAAAATGTGGTGTATATATATGCAAAGGAATATTACTTAACTATAAAAAAGAATGACTTGTGCTGGTAAATGGATGAGTCTGAAGACTATCATGTTAAGTGAAATAAGCCAAACCCCAAATCCAAAGGCTAAATACTCTCCTTGATATGTGGATGGTAACACACACAAAGATGGGGAGGGAAGAATAGAAGTTCATTGGATTAGACAAAAGGAAATGAAAGAAAGGAAGAGGGGATAGGAATAGGAAAGACAGTGGAAGAACTGGATATGCTTTTCTATGTTCAAGTATGTTTACACAATTGGTGAAACTCCACATGTACAAACACAAGAATGGGATTTTACATAGAATAAGTTACACTCGTGTGCATAATATGTCAAAATATACCCTTCTGCCATGTGTTTCTAAAAAGAACAAATTAAAAAGCAAAGAAACTGCACACATGCAAAGCAGGTGATTTCCACTAACACCTTGTCTTCTATTCTGGGCCACACCTGGTTGCAAGGGAGCCTGGGTAATGCTTGTCTGTTTGATTTCTTAGAGGAACAGATTGGAAGAAGTAGATCCTATTACTAAGAAAATAGAAGAGAATAAATACTGCCCCAGGAGGAGGTAAATATGTTAAGGTATGTGGAAATGGTGGTAGAAGGAGAATCCTTACTTTTTTTAACAGTATAATTTGAGATGCTCATATATAAGTAGCAGAAAATCAAGTGAAGGTGTCTTTGGTAGAGAGAATGGCATAGTCAAAATTTCAAGGAGTTCTTTGGGGAACAATGAATATTCCTGAATCAATGAACATGTAAAGAGAGGAAATGGCTGAAATACAGTTAAAATCTAATAATGGAACTTGATTGTGGTGGATTCTACATGTCATATCAAAGAATGTGGGCTTCATTTTACGGGTATTAGGACATTCTTAAAGGTTTTTAAGTAGACAAGTGATATCAGATTTGTGTTCTGGAAACAATGTTGCTGATAGATCAGAAATGAATTAAGAAAAAACTGAAAACTCATTAGTTCACCTTAATTTGTCATTAAAATCTAAAGAAAGCAATCATTTACTATTTTGCAGAAGCTGTTACAATTACTTAAACATTCTTCCCTAGATTTCTACAACTCTATGGAGGTAGACAGGTCACAACTGCATACAATATTCCATGTCAGGCTCCCCAGAGTATCATGGAAGATGGACAAATGCTTTCAGACTTGTTTCAGTGGTCTTGTGTGTGCTGCCCAACATTCTGTATGTCCTTGTTCTGATTCTGCATTGAGCCTGCTGGAATTTGTTGGGTTTCTGATAAAATGCAGAGTTGATATAAATGTTTTCTTTCTTACGGTTCATGCAATTTGGTTCCTATTTGTTTAAAAGGCCAATCGATTTGTATTAAAAGTACAGACTAACTTTCATTCTTTATTCCATTGACATAATTATGTGTGGTAGAAGTTTCAAACGTTTCATTGAACTTCAAAAAATAGTCTACAAATACATAGTTAACATTTTTAAAATATAACAAATCCAAGCATCTCAGTAGTCCAAGGCAGGAGAATCACAAATTCAAAGTCAGCCTTAGCAACGTAGTGAAGTCCTGTCTCAAAAAATAAAGGGCTGGGGCTGAAGCTCAGTGGTAAAGTGCTTGCCTTGAATGTGTGAGGCACTGTGTTTTATCCTCAGCACCATATAAAAATAACTAAATAAATAAAATAAAGTTTTAAAAACAAATAAAAAAGGGCTAAGGATGTGACTTGGTGAATAAGTGCTCTGGGTTCAATCCCCAGTATAAATAAACAAACAAACAAATAAATAAACAAGTAAATAAATAAATACACAAACATTTTAGAAGGCAAATACAGATATTGTTTTCAGTGAGATAAAAAAGCTGCATTTGTAGAAGATTCCCATGTGTAACTTTCAGTAAATGTCCATTTATCAGTAAATATCAAAAGACATAATTTCCTTTTGTGATTGGCTTTCAATGAAATTGAATACTATATTGTAGAATTTCCCTAACTCAACAACATGCAATTTTATTTTTTAATTAATTCTTTTATTGAAATTCCTATTTTTGAGTCCTAAAATTATTAGCTAAAAAGCCCCCAAAACAAGTCTTTCCTCAATGTCCAAGTCGAATAATTAAAAAATAAGGCAAATCAGGCAATAATAAAGTGAGTTAATCAGCTATTAATAAAAGCTGAAAGAATGAGCTAAATCAACAGAAACAGGAAATAGAATATCATCATCATGATAATAGACATCTATTTACATTATGACAGATGACTCTTTAAATCATTTTTGGGTAACACTAATAATATTTTCTTGCCATTTCTGAGTATGTGTATATTTTATATGCTACTGTGTGAGTTTATATCTTTATACATGTGTCATGGCTTGGACCTGGGAGGTCCCCCAAAAGCTCAGGTGTCAGACAATGCAGTCATGTTCAGAGGTGAAATGATTGGCTCAGGAGAGCTCTGACTTCATCACTGAAATAATCCATTTGATGGATTTGTAATTTTAATGGATTTACATGCAGATGGTGAAAACTATAGGCAAGTGGGGCATGGCTGAAGGAAGTAGGACACTGGGAATGTGGCCTTGCGGACTATATCTATCTCTGGTCACTTCCTGTCTCTTTCTCTGCTTCTAGCTGCCATGAGCTAAACAGCTTTCCTCTGCTATGCTCTCCCACTATGATGTTCTTCTGCCTTACCTCAGGCCCAACCAGGAATTCAATCCTCTGAAACCATGAGCCAAAATTTTTTTTTCTCCTGTAAGTGTTCTTGTGAGGTATTTTGGTCACGTGATGAAAAGTTTACCAACATATTGCATTGTGGTTTTTTTTAAAATTTATATTTATTTCTTTATTTAAATTAATTTTACTCAATACTTAAAAACATAAAGATTGTAATGGGGTAACATTATTTCAATACATTTATATATGTGTAATATTTAAATCAGGTTAAACATATCTATCTCCTCAAACACCATTTTTTGAGATTGGATGTGTACAAGACTTTTCATAACCATTTGGCAAGCCAGTGTTCTTTCATGGCAAATTTGAAATGGACTTACTAAGTGCCAGAGAAAGTTCCAAGCATAGTCCTGAGGGTTAGACAGTTACAAGTGAACAAGTAATTAAGTCCTTTATAATGTTGTCATTATAATTTGTTTTGAAACTCACCCTACTTTTAGAAGCACTGAATACCTTAAATACATTTAGAGATTAAACTTTGTTTTATAAATTTTTTTTCTAAATTTATGCTTACAAAAGTTATTTTGAATTGAAAATAATCATTTTTAAAAGTAGAACTCTATGACCACTAATAGCAAGAAACTTAAAAAATAAACTGTGATAATAACTCTGATAAACTCAGAAGGCTTAAAATCAAAAGGCAATTTTTACTACACTCTCAATTACTGTTTATCCAACCAATACCAATCACATTGACAATAGGGCATGAATTAAAAGTGTGGCCTTCAACATTCATGGGAATTTACTCAAAAACAAGGAAGTGTAATGTCTTTTGTGTTTTACATAGATACTGATAACCACTCTGCAAATTCTCAAAGAATTCCATGTTACATACGTTTTCACAATAGTGCCATGGTCCCTTAAAAGTCTATGTATCATTTTTAAACAAAGAATAAGCAACATAAAGAATTAGAACTTCAGCTTCATTTAGGCTTATTGTAAGTTCTCAACTGCAACCCACGCAGACAAGACAAACTAGGTTTAAACAGGCTGGCTGCAACATTAAGCTAAGAAGGGGACAAAAGATCACACAACACAGAAATAATTTTGAAATCAAGGGTAGGATGGCTCTTGACCTTAAAGGTCACACTTCCAAGCTGGGAAAAGAGAGCCTGCATTTTCTTTGTTTTATACTGGAGACACCAGAGACCATAAGGTTTCAAGGGTGGAGTCTTGCTTCTTGACGTCTTGTGGTCAGCAGATTGATTGACATCTTGGCAAGTCACACCCATCTCAGGTGCTATGTGGGATCTTAGGCAGAACTAGAGGGGGAGGCTCAGCTGCATCATTCAATCAATCCCTGGCAGGGAGCTCACAGTACCAGACCTATCTCCTCAGAAGCCTATTATGCACAACACAATCCACACACAGCCCATAGACGGCTGGTGACAGTAAATGATTTCATATTTCTAAACAAAGTATAAGTAAAAGCCTAAGTTTAGCTGAATTCATCACATTAAAGAGACAGCAGGCATAATTAGGAGAACAAAAACAAGGCTAACTCACATTGCAACAAGTATGTGATCAAGATCAACTGGGAGGAAAGTGATCTGACATTGTCAGATAATCCAAAGGAGAAACAATTTTAAGAAAGATTAAGACTGATACATTGGTCCAAAATTTGAAATTCTGAGGAAGCTTTGTTGAGCCAGAAAAACATTTGAGATATTATTTCTATTCTTTTTAATTTCTGCTTTTATTTCACTTTTTTTTTTTTTTTTTTTTTACCTCTTCTCTCATGGTCAGTCCTGCACTAATTGTAGAAATGGGGCCAGGTACAAAAAGAAAAGTCTGAAGGTCCATGCTGGTTTTCATCATGTGACCATCCCTCCCTTTCTTTTCAGTTCTGGTCACATGGTCTTATCACTCTTCCTAAAGTTAGCAAGTCCAGTCTACATCAAGACCACTGAATTTATTAATTTTAAATTCACAGTTCTTTATTTTATTCACATTTCTGCTCAACTGTCACTTTTTCCGAGAGCTTTTCGCCATTTATCCTTTTATATTGCTTTATTTTCATAAACAATAATATTATCAGAGATCATGGTTTATATTTACTTGTTAAATTGCTTATTTTATGTTTCTCCAGAAGATTAAAGAATATCAGCTCCAGATGGGCAAGGACTGTCTTTTTGCTGACTGCTAAATACTAAGAGAAAAGTGCATGGCATTTAGTAAATAATCAGTTATTTACATCCTCATGGAATGGAACACCACTTTTGAAATGCAAACCTTGTTAACCTTAGAAGATTTGAATTTTTTTTTAAATGCCAGGAAGAAACAAAAAATAAGTCTTTCTTTTCCTATAGTTAAAAAAAAAGGAAAAATAGACAAGAAATGATAGTAGCAGAAAATAAATGGAGAGAAATTTCCAGAGCCTAAGATTTGTGTTGAACTCCAAAAAGTCTGGAGGCACTGAAAAGAAAATGACTGTCTGGCATTGGGAACTGTTTCTGGATATAGATGACTCTAGATTCCTAACTAACAAATACAGAGGCAACAAAGGGCTTAGGACCTGAAGAGGGGAAGTGGAACATTTCTGTTGTCACTAATGAGTTTCAAAGTACCAGTGGTGGCAGTCCTAGGATCTGGTATTACATAAGTTCACTGGCAACTGTGATGCACCTCCAGGGAAATAAAGAAATACTCAAAGGACAAGTACTTTCATCCTCATAGTTGGGGGTTTAGTGTAGAAATTATTATATTAAATATTTATTTTCTTTGTGCACTTAAATTTAGACTGGGATTCATGACTGTCCTATTTACAGTTCATTTGAATAAGAGTGCATGTATTTCTGATTTCCACTAGATTATTTTATACTGTACATGCGGGTGAATGTGAGAAGGATGCATTAAACACTTGACACTTAGACAACAGGGGACTTTATTGCTACTGTTTGGATCCATTTATATCACACTATAAAGAATGTTGGTGAAAATGCAATGACATCTGTCCTAGTGATGTGAAAACAGTGAGGTCAACAACCGTGGAGATGGCAAGTAAGAATCTACTGCTGAAATGCATTCAAGTTAGCATCGCTTGTTGCAAAGGAATTAGAGTAGCCAGCATCTTTCAAAACGAGTTTGGGGAAATGTCACAAAATTGTCGAATGTATTAGCAATTTTATTAAACAGACTTCTCAGAAATTCTTGTAATAGTCTAGAATCAAGGTAAAGGTCTGAATATGTCCTATGAGACAAACTCATTATTGCAGCAGATAAAAAGAATCCATTTGTTTATTATCTGAAACACATCATCCCTATCAAGCATGTTTGTACAATATATTTGAAGTAGGTTAGATATTTTTATTTTTTAAAATGCTCAAAGATTCTGTTTGGAAAGTGGAGTGTATTGTTAAAGTATATATTATAGCAAATAGTATTAGTGAATGGATTTTGGATCTAAGTTGACAAAGAAAAAATATTGAGTGTCTTAAAAGTTTAAGATAATATCTTTGACAAATGCCACCTACATAAAGAATATTTAATCTAAATTTTTTCCCTCAATTTATAACATTTTAAAGATATATTTGAAAATTTATTATTCACCCAAAATGAAATTTCTAAACTTGCCGAAGATCTCAGTCTTCTACTCATTCCAAATGTTTCACTAGTCAGAGGACATATGCAGTAATTAAAAGTGGCTATTATATTGAACTGTGAAAAAAAAATCTGTACTACCTAGGCTTCTGCTAAGTTCAAAATGAAGAGCATCCTGGGACCTGAATGCTAGCTGTCATTATAATAGTTTTGAATTTGAATTTGAATTTTTCTCTATTCGACTAACCAAACAAAATGGTGAGCTGAAACATAAATCTTTGAAATTTTTCATGCAAAATCCCCTAACCCAAATTTTTTGATGTTTTTCCAAAGGATTTTATAATTTCTAAAATATCTTTTCTTTTATGATTCTCTTTTTCTTAGCTGTCATAAAATAAAAAATGAAAATTAGTTAAAACATACTACTGGTGTCTCACTTTTACTTGCTTTCTCTTCAACCTTTTTTTTTTTTTTTCCAGTAATAAGGATTGAACCTAAGGTTTCTCTAAAACTGCTTCACCTACCCTCACCTCTCATTTTTATATAACTTTTAATTTTGAGAGAGGGTCTCCCTAAATTGCCCAGGCTGAGTTTAAACTTGCATTTCTCCTGCTTCAGCATCCCAGCTTGCTAGAATTACAAGCATATGCTACCAGGCTCAGCAAGATTTTTATTTTTAATAAAATATTTCTACTGCTATTTCAAAATAGTTTGAAAATCATTGTACATTTTTCTTTTTGTTAGTTCAATTTTGAAATTTGAGGGACTAGAAATTGTGATCAGTTTTTAGCAACTAGTGGTAAGAAAAAAATTAAAATACCAACACTGATTTTTCTGGACCCTGTGATCACAAAAGGGGACTGTAGCGCACACATCCCTGTGAAAGTACGACAGTCATAACAGAAGGTCCTCATTGCTATGAGTCTGTGATTGGCATGTTTTCAGTAAGTCAGAAAGCTAGGGGGAAGGCTTGTTACAGGAAGCCAGGCTTCAGCTGAGGTGTGAGGGAGCAACTGGACTTGGACAAAGACAGCCTTGCAGAGTAAAGAAAACACACCAGGGCTTGGGGGTGCCCAGCAGTGACAGTGAGACAGGGAAGGAGACAAGAGTAGAGATGAGAAGAAAACAGGGGTAAGTTTAGAGAGCTTGGTGTTCATCCCGAGAAGAGTGGTGAATTATTTCAGTAGGAAGTGATTTGATCACATATGAACTTCAAACAAATCACTCTGACTTTATGAAGAA
Organism: Spermophilus citellus; assembly: GCF_964194105.1. Classification (NCBI taxonomy): domain Eukaryota; kingdom Metazoa; phylum Chordata; class Mammalia; order Rodentia; family Sciuridae; genus Spermophilus; species Spermophilus citellus. The sequence goes on along the minus strand of NC_138184.1, from coordinate 194,057,782 downwards.
TAGATCACAGAGAAAAAAAAGAAAGAGTGGTAAACATAAAAATGGTGGCCTATTGGAGTATTCCCAAGGAGAGAAAATGGAGCCTAAGTATGAAGATTCCAGAGAAAATAGTATATGGATGTGAGGATATATTTTTAAGTGGCAAATAATCAGCCAACCTATTTGAGTATGTGAAAAATTCTTAGGTTTTGTTTGTTGCTTGGGTTTCGAACTTGATCGCCAGTGTGGATGCTAACACCATCCACACATTGTTCTAGGCCTGTGTTTATTCTAGTATAAAATAAAGGGTTAGTTTGCAATGTTGTCTCCAGGTCCAACTACATTGGCCTTAGCCAGTTTATAAAGGATTCAGATAAAAATAAATTAGTTTACCCAGAATGTCTTATCAAATGAGATCGGCTTTCCTATGGTCTCTCTTCAGTGACATAGTATGGCAGATCTGTCTTCTATGAAAGGAACTAGAATAAAATATGAGTCCTTGAAAATAATGTAAGGGTTAAAGTTAAAGTGGAATTAACAGGTTATTTGTTCTTAAAAAATGCTAGTTTTTATCCTTCATTTTTAAAAATTCCTGTAAGTTGGTGTTGCTTTAAACCATTTTCTGGTATCTAATGTTCTATCTTCTTTTAGAAATGTAGAATCATTCCATTTTAGGAACTCACTCAGGATAAAAACAACCTCCAAAAGCTCTTAAACTTATTTACTTTGCTCTGGTAAACTCTGAAGAACTTAGAATTCTTCATCAATATTTGTATGCACTTTGGAGGGTGTTGGCATTTGCATAGTTACAGTACAGACTTTATATGGTATGCTTTACCTGTTAAATGTCCTTACACTCAGCCATGATATTTTTCTTTACAGTGATGGTAATGTTGACCATGCAATATCATAAAAGGAAGTCTGTGGACAGACTTCCCTACTGAAAGACTATAACACCACTTGAAAATAAAACTGGATATACTAATAACCTCTTTAGTATCTCCTAAAAATACACCTTTTTATTGTAATTTTTTAACTCGTCTCTCTCTTTGGATGATATTTAGAAATATAAGAACATGACTAATTTGAACATTTGTGGCACATTGTTTAATTTAGTTCTTTATTCTTTCTATTTGTAAAAATCTTTAATATTATATTTAATTTTTCCTAAAATCATTATTTATAGTCTCATGTTAATTTTTACTATACTCCCTATTAAATTATGTACTCCATTATTAAATAATATAAATTTATATAAGTATTCTGTTTAATTATTTCTTGTGTGAAGAGGACCTGGCATCTTATCAACAAACTGCGACTTAACATTAATTTAAAGCAGAAAGTTTTTTCTGCATAATGAATTTTCCATCCTCCTAATTGGAACATTTGGCTGTCACTCCATAAGAGTGGCCACTATAGCTTGTTACAGATGCTTTTCTGAGTTCTTTCAAAAAGAGCAATGTTCTATCAAAGGAAAAGTTCTAGACAAGAAGTAAATAAATTTTTATTACAAGTATTATTAACTTCCTGAGCTTCAACTTCCTGATAATAAAAATATGTATACTAATATCTTTCCCACTTACTTCATAAAATTCTACTGAGAATCAAATGAGATCATCTGAAAGAACTACAAAAGCTAGCAGTGACATATATTATAATTTTATATGGATATCATTTATTATATAAACAATGCATGTTTACTAGTTTTATCACTGCATGATTACAATACATATTGGTTCCCTATGGCTGCTATCACAAGCTACCAAAGTCTTGGTTACTTAAATCACAATAAATTTGATTTCAGTTCTTTCAGTTCAGGAGACTGAAATTAGCTTCAGTGAACAAATATGAAAGAGTCCACAGAGCTGATTCCTTCTGGAGGTTTCAAATAGGGTTTTTTTTTTTTTTTTAGCTTTTCTGTAGGCCACAAACATTCCTTAACCCATGACCCCTTCCTTGTATCATTCCAACATCTCACTACCATCATCATATTGCCTCTCCTCCTCTGTGGCCAAATCTCTGTCTCCCTCTTCTTAGAAGATACTCTCACTATATTTAGGACCCACCCTGATAATACAGGTTAAAGTCCTCATCCCCAAATCCTTAGCTTAATCACATTTTTTTTTAAAAAATCCCTCATGCCATTTAAGACAATAGAATATAGTATCTTTGGGGCCTTATTAAGTCTACCACAATTATTGGAGGATAATCATTTATATCTAAGTATAGAAACTGCAATTTTTATATATTTATTTATTTGGGGGAGGGGGCTCGGGATCAAAATCAGGGCCTTGTGCATGCAAGGCAAGCACTCTACCAACTGAGCTATATCCCCAGCCCTCAGAAACTGCAATTTTTAAGGAATAAAATGAACACCACTAGTTACTGTTCCTGGAAACATTCACCCACAGAGCAATGTCCTAAGACTAATTAATGGTTTCCATCCTAAGGATGGAAAAAATCTCTGCACCTCTTCCAGAATTCCCTCAATCTAAAAATTCATTGATATATTAAACAATTGATACAAAAAGTATTTCTAGTATAATGTGGATATCCATGAAACTTTTTAACATTAAGATGACCCTCATGTTAACAAGACCAGGGGTAGCTGAACCCGGGCAGTGGAGTAGGGAGAAATGACTACAGGCATCAAAGGAATCAGGCTCTGAACACCCAACCCCACTTGAAAACAGCAAGAGTTGTCTGTTCTAACTTCCATATGTGCTTTGATTTACCTAAGGGTCCTAGAGGTAATAATAACAATAACAATAATAATTTTTTTGGAAACTGCTATTCACAAAGATGCTAAAATTCTTATTAGCAATATTTTGATGAGATATTAAGAATGAAGAACTTCTTTTCATGTATAAATCATTAATGGTCACTCTTCAACAGAACAGTACACTGACCTGGGTTACTTTCCCCCTCATGTCATCACTGTAATGCTTCTTTTCTATTAAACTACTAACTAGTCAGAGATCATGGGTTTTTTAAAAAATCGACCATTCATAAGTGATCAATTATGATAATGAGTCTTATTAGAATCTAAGGTAAATACAAGTATTGAGCAAGTCACCGTTCTTTGTAGTTGCTGAGTATTTAAATGATTGCTGATAAATTTAGGCTTATGCTCCCAAATCATATTTATTTTTATCTAATTTGCTTTAAAGTGAATTAGAAATATTTCTCTTTTCACCCACCATTCACTAACAATTCTTCAACTATACTCCAAATTTTTCTTATATTTTGATAGAATTATAGATAAAACAATAACCACTAGATAGTTTCAATTTATATATAAACAATTTAGTATTTTTTAAAAAATTTAACTCAGAAGTTTATGAAATCCTAAAACATGAATTAGAAAACCAGATTGCACTAAAACTTGAATGCTTTATTTTTATTTTTATCTATATTAGCTACAAAATATGTGTTTATTAGAAAAAAAGAATTGAGATGATCATATGATTTTTATCTTTGAGTCTACTGAAGTGATGAATTACATTTATTGATTTCTGTATGTGGAACCAAACTTGCATCCCTGGGATGAACCCTACTTGATCATGGTGCACTATCTTTTTGATATGTTTTTGTATTCAATTTGCCAGAATTTTATTGAGAAATTTTGCATCTATGTTCATTAGAGATATTGGTCTGAAGTTTTCTTTCTTTGATGTGTCTTTGCCTGGTTTTGGAATCAGGATGATACTGGCCTCATAGAATGTGTTTGGAAGTATTCCCTCTTTTTCTGTTTCATGAAATAGTTTGAGAAGTATTGGTGGTAGTTCTTCCTTAAAGGTCTTATAGAACTCAGCTATGAATCCATCTGGTCCTGGGCTTTTCTTGGTTGGTAGGCTTCTGATGGAGACCTCTATTTCCTGTTTAAAATTTATTTGTTTACATCGTGTATCTCATCCTGATTTAAAATTTATTTGTTTACATTGTGTATCTCATATGCTATGCCTGTAGAAATTTGTCAATGTCTTTGATATTTTCTATTTTTTTGGAGTACAGATTTTCAAAATAATTTCTAATTATCCTCTGTATTTCTGCAGTGTTCATCATAATATTTCCTTTTTCATGATGGATGTTAGTAATTTGAGTTTTCTCTCTCCTTCTCTTCATTAGCATGGCCAATGGTTTATCAATTTCATTTATTTTTTCAAAGAACCAAATTTTTGTTTTGTCAATTTTTTTGTTTCAATTTCATTTATTTCAGCTCTGATTTTAATTAATTCCTGTCTCTTACTGCTTTTGGGGTTGATTTGTTCTTCTTTTTCTAGGGCTTTGAGATGTAATATTAAGTCATTTATTTGTTGACTTTTTCTTTTTCGAAGGAATGAAATCCATGCAATGAACTTTCCTCTTAGAACTGCCTTCATAGTGTCCCAGAGATTTCAATATGGTGTATCGGTGTTCTCATTTATCTCTAAGAATTTTTTAATCTCCTTCTTGATGTCTTTTGCAACCCATTGCTCTTTCAATAGCACATTATTTAGTCTCCAGGTGTTGGAGCAGCTTTTATTTTTTTATTTTATCATTGATTTCTAATTTTATCCCATTGTGGTCTGATAGAATACAGGGCAGCTAATATCCAGAGTATACAAAGAACTCAAAAAATTAGATAATAAGATAACAAATAACCCAATCAACAAATGGGCCAAGGACCTGAACAGACACTTCTCAGAGGAGGACATACAATCAATCAACAAGTACATGAAAAAATGCTCAACATCTCTAGCAGTCAGAGAAATGCAAATCAAAACCACCCTAAGATACCATCTCACTCCAGTAAGATTGGCAGCCATTAAGAAGTCCAACAACAACAAGTGCTGGCGAGGATGCCGGGAAATGGGTACACTTGTTCATTGTTGGTGGGACTGCAAAATGGTGCAGCCAATTTGGAAAGCAGTATGGAGATTTCTTGGAAAGCTGGGAATGGAACCACCATTTGACCCAGCTATTCCCCTTCTCGGTCTATTCCCTAAAGACCTAACAAGAGCATGCTACAGGGACACTGCTATATCGATGTTCATAGCAGCACAATTCACAATTGCTAGACTGTGGAATCAACCCAGAGGCCCTTCAATAGATGAATGGATAAAAAAATGTGGCATTTATACACAATGGAGTATTACGCTGCAATAAGAAGTGACAAAATCATAGACATCATTACCCTAAGTATATGTATGCAGACATGAATGGTGTGAAAATACTTTGTGTACAATCAGTGACTTAAAGACTTGTGTTCTATATGTGTAATGTAAAATGAATTGCATTCTGCCATCATGTATAACAAATTAGAATAAATAAGTAATAAAAAAAAGAATTGTCAGTTGTTCATAAAATAAGAAAACCAACCCTTGTATTTATGCTTGAAAAAAAGCATACACTTCAAACTGCCTGGTTAATAATTCAATGAGTGAGAAACAATTGAATGTAGTATAAAATACCTACTTACAGAAGTAGGCATTTCTCCCCTTTGTCTATTTTCTATAATTTCTCACCAAAATCTTTGACTTGTTCTTGGGCCTTTTTGATATGATTGAGCCACTCCCATGTATTTCCTGTGGTTGTCCCCAGGATCTTATTTTCCCTGGCTTTCAAAGTTATGTATATCAAAGTCATTTTTCTAACTGATTTCCAATTAATCATGCCACCAACTTGGAAAGAATCCTCATCATCATTATATACTTTGACTTTTTCAAGGGCCACTAAATCTCTCACGGCTAATTCTAACCTTCCCATCCTGTTAATCACTGTTAAGTATTGACTTCATCGTTTTACTCACTTTTAAAGATTCCTCATGGTTTTTCCTCAAGTTCTTCGGTTTTTAATGTCTTTTCATTTTTTAAAAAAATTTCTCTATGTAATCCACTTTACTTTCATAGCTCTTGCATCCTCAGCCACAGGAAATTCTAATTTTCCATGACACCAATTTGTTCTCCACTTACGTAGCTTTAGTTTTCTTGTGGTGTCAATTTTTTTCTATTAAAAATTCGCAAGTATTCACAGCATTCTGTAAAATTTTCTCGTATATTTGAAACATTTCACTCGGACATAAAACTCCACTCTGACTATCAAGGCAGAAGCAGGAACAGCACTTGGAAAGCTACTGAAGTACTCTATGAGAATGGACCAATTTCTTAATGTTAGTTGGCTTTGCATGCACATGAGGTAAGTTATTAGCTAAAAACATTATGGCTAAAATGTTTGCTTCACCTTTAGAATATGCACTTCTTCACTTTCATTTCTTTCTTAGAACCAATTGTAACTTAAATATACCCAGAGTTTCAAAAAACAATCATTTTCATAGTTTTCCTCAGTCATCCCTTGACAAAATTTAGTTCATATTCTAAAACTTTTTGGTATCACTAATATCTGTAAATGAATTAATTTATAAAATGTACTTGACTATTAAAACCATATGTAAAACAATTTTTGATTCAAGAAAATGCTTAAATATGGGAGAGGGTTGTTTCTTCAAAATTTTAGAATCAACAATAAAAAAATCATACATGTGAAACCATTGAAGTCTAGGGAGAACATTTTAAAGTATAACATGCTAACAATAAAGACTATAATATTCCTACAATAATTTCCAAAAGGAATATCCCTCCTTAAATTTCCAAAAGGAGTTCCTCCATTGATCTCCAAATTCTCCTCCACAGTTTCAAAATGGAAACTGGTGGATTTCTTCATGAGCACATTTTATACAAATGTAGGCACCACAGTTATAAAATGAGCATTTTATCTCCATTATACTCATTGTCCTGTCACTACAGTCTATTAGATTGAGGTTATTTTGAAGAATATGAGTAGTTATGCTTGGAATTTATAAAATTGCCCTAACTCTGCATTTCTCTCTCTCTACAATTTTATTCCTCTGGTAGGTATTTTTCTGGTAGCCTTTTTCTATTCCCTCCAGCTATAATTAGTCATTGAAAATTGTCCCAGTGCATGCCTGGAAGACTCTGTAAACTCTGACCATAGTTCTTTCTCCTTGTTAAGGAAAAGCTATCGCTGAGTGATATAATCTCAGCAACCTAAGGACCAGAAAGCGATTTTAGAACATCATGACCACTATTCCTCCTTACCAGGCTATAACAGTAGCACAGGTACAAAGTTATTAGTTTTCTGTCTTTCAAAGATACCCATAAGGCAAAAGCATGGCTAGTAAACTCAAAATAGAAACTTTTCTCATTGTGCATATTTTGGTCAACAGAAAAAATAATCCTTATTTTTAATAAGTATTTTGTGTTCTCATGCAGTTTTAAAACTAAAAAATCATGAAAGTTGATAAAATCAAGACCATTCACTCAAAATGTGTTTGCAGTTGCCTTGAGCTCATTTTTAGTCTCAGGCCAAAGCAAAATTTAAATGTTAAATAGATGATACTAGCAATTTTGAGATAAAATGCTGAATTGGGGTAAAACAGTATCAAACATGTAGATATACATGTGGGAATTAATTGACATAAACAATAGGAAAACTGCTAATTGCTGAAATAATTGACATTTACCTGTTTTTTTTTAAAACCTGACAGATTTCACACTAAACATTATTCAATGCTTAGTTGAGACTGTCTATATTTTATTTATTATTCACAAATAAAACACTGAAATTCTGATTAAAAATTGTGTAATGTGTCTCACTTGGTATGGGTAGTTGTGATGGAAAAAGCAATATATCACAATGCAAATAAACTTATTAAGTTACAAAAGAAAAAGAACAAATTGATGTGCCCAGAATGGTGATGATTTTTTTTTTCACTCTAAAGTCTTAAAATCAGATTTTCTACATGCCCTAATCTAGGAAGAATTCACTAAAGCTAAATGCTTACATCTTTGTTCTCCATAATAACATATTTTAGTTCAGAATTCCCCAATGTTCTGCAGTTACTAATTCTTGATGAGGCTCACTCCAGGTAAAACATGACACATAATCACAATAGGGATTTATGTACATGTGTACTGTATATTCTCCAATAGGAACCTAACTTTTCAATTGCTTTTGTTTGTTCACCATGTTGTGTAGCAGATACTTTAACAGTAAATTATCATTAAATTAAAAAATAAATAATAGAAATTCTTGAGAGCCCAAATGATCTTTTTGAAATTGTCAAATTGATCTTAATCTTTCTTTTTTAAAAGGTCATCAGGAGTTAATGCACAGTGGTTTATGTTTTAAAGAAAGTGAACTAAACACAGTAACTAGGACACATGCTCCTATTGATGCACTGCTAATAGGGAGAATTTAAATAAAAATGTCACAGAACACAAAGGAGAGAGACCTTACATATGAGGCAACCTACTAGATCTTTTAAACAACAGATCCTGAACTTTCATTGTGTACTGGCCCCTGCAAATTGTGTAGCCTAATATTCTTTCTCTTCCCATGCCCCTCCACACACACACACACACACAAAAAAAAAAACCCTAAAAACTCAGATGTGAGACTACAAAACTCCAAGAGTATTACACCAAGACAGAAGAATATGCTGTACACAATGGGCTTTCAAAGGAAGGCAGTTGAATTAATATTGAAATTTAATCATATTGCTTTCAATTCCAGTGAGGCCTGGCATCTAAATTATGAGATTTTTAAAAGAATCCAAGAACTATAAATGCTTAACAAAAGCTTGGTAATCTTAATATGTGAATATTGTAACTACAACAAAGCTGAATTATCAATTCTTAAGATTTGGGGGAAAGTTCTAGTATAAATTGATTTTTAAAGGATTGAGTTTCTGTACTAAAATAAAAATAAGTATTGACTTTATGTCTAGAATCCAGAAATTACTCATTTTTCTACCATCACTTGTACTTTGATATCAAGTCTCATATGAACTCACTCTATCTGCAACTGAGAGTAATTCCACAAAGTATGCAAACTCTAGAGTCTGAGTCATCTTTTATTGTGCCATTTTCCAGCTACTCTGTCATTTTGATATTGTTGCTAAGTGCTTTTCCATCTAATTGTATAGGGACTGATTTGTTTAGCAACCTCTGTTTGAGCCGGGCTTTGTTCTCTCCACTGTGGACACCATTGTGACACTTTTTGCTTGTTACCATTGTTTCCCAGAGCACATTTCATCACAAGTATTTTGTAATTCAATTATCCTCCCCACACCCTTCCTATATGTAAGTGGTGGTGCCCTTTGGCTCTAAATATATGCTTCTAACAGCTGCTTTGCAATGTTCATTACAAAAGACAGAAATAGAGCCTAAATAGCTATGTTACTAAACTTTACCCATAAGATAGCCAATCTCAAAGAAAAAACCATAGTAATTAAAATACAATACAGAACATATGCATTTCAGAAACACTACCTAACTATAATTCCAACCATCTTTCATGAATTTATATGGTGATTTATTCCATATTTATCATGAACAAATGCATATCTCCTAGATAATTCACATAATACTTTGTAGCTATGTGAATTTAGAATGCGGATAATCTCACCCCAAGGAATGTAAAGTACCGGATCTGTATAGAAAGAACAACATACAATATAAAATAAAATGAAAACCTTCTATTTTTATATCCTGAAGATCTTTATTTCTTTGAGACACCTTTATGTACTAAGGCTTTCTAACTGTGAAAACAAAGAGAGAGAGAGAGAGAGAGAGAGAGAGAGAGAGAGAGAGAGAGAGAGAGAACATCTATCTACTTTAAAAATTAAATAAAATAATAAAAAATAAAATAAAATCCAACCCACAGCTTAAATGTGTTTGTTCATGAATAAGATAAATGAGTGAGTTTAGAATAATATAAGATCTTTATTCCACTTTTTAAATATTAAGTTATATAAACTCTATTTCAAATTTTCATCTGTGGAAAAATTAATATAATAATAACTCTTTACAAAAGAAAATTTTGTAAAAATGTACAGCTATTAAATAGAAAAAAAAAGTTGAAAAAAATCAACATTTTAATGTATGGTATACCAGATGGCTGCCTGCCACACATTGGACAGCTCACTTTTCCCTTAGGATCTTTGTTGATTAAAAAAAAAAAAAAAAAAAAAAAACATCATGAAGTATGAATGCTGAACAGCAAGCAAGTCTCTAGAATTTACGGCCATCGCAGTGGGATAAAGAAACAATTACTAGAGTTTAGGCCTATCAAAACAGCAAGAATTTAAGGGATCAAAATCTCTGGAGTAATAGGTAACTTCAGAGAGTAGGCATGACACTGAAAAATTTCCCCTTGAGGCATTAGCTGAATACTAAAATTGTATGCTTGAGGAATACATTTCTGAGACTGCAAGCAGAAATCAACTGCTGAGGTATTAAAAACATAAGCAGGTATCTTAGCAGTCTTCTGGGGCTGTGGAGATAAACACTGGAATTTAGGACCACCACTGAAGAGGGGCATAAAAGAACTCTTACTTTTATTTGAGACCCTAAAGGGGAAACATGTGTGGAGTAAGAAGCAAAGAAGTACATCATCATTGATTGCAATAATCTGTATATACACTATTAGCCTGTAAGGAAGAGAATTTCTAAGGAGAACAACTGCAATTTTTTTACACAACTGATATTCAGTCAAAAATTACCAGCCGTGCAGGACAAGAAGACACAATGACTGAGAAGTGTAAGAGAAAATGATAAAAGAAAAAATGAACAGATATCCCAGATATTTGAGATATTAGAAATGGATTTTACAACATAAGGAGATACTGTTTTTTAAAAATGTATACTGAAAACAAAATAAGGCAATAAAATCAAACAGAATTTTATAAAAAATTGACATAGATGAATTTAATAGCAGATTAATCAAGATAAGAAAAATAAAATATTACACAAATTAATATTAAGTAAATATTTATTACATATGTGTGGATACATAAATTTACGCATTCAGGTTGTGTAGTTGCAACCAAGAAAGATAAAGAGATGGAAAATAAAATAATAGTTATGTGGAACATGATAAAATAATCTCACATATCTACAACTGAATGCCAACAAGGGGAAGAATAAGGGAGAAAAACAAATGTAAGAAAAATACTTATTGAGAATTTCCCAAAACTGATGAAAAACATCAAGCCACTTGAGACAGTAACTCACAGACTGGCTAAAACAACCTGTCTAAACACAACACACTAGCACCCACGCACATTACTTAAAACTGCTAAAAAATAAAAGCAAAGAGAAATTCTTAAAAGCCTACAAATAAAAGACATATTAGTTTCAAAGGAACAATGACCAAGCTAACTTTTGAAACAAAATGATGACAGAGAATATAAACGGTATGGAAAGACAATGTCTGAATCTATCCTTGGGATATCATATCCTTCAAAAGTGATGGATAAATAATAAAGGACCCCTAGAGCCAACAACTGAGAGAAGCTGAAACTACAACACTCACTTTAAGTGAAAGATAAATCTTCAGACAGAAAGAAGAAGATTATATAATAGTACAGAAAAAAGAGAAAACACTGAAAAGAGAAATATTAGAGCATATCAAAAACAAACGTTATTGTTATTGCATAACAATATAGATATGTTTCAAAATAATAGTAGAAAATATCCATGGTATCAGTTACATCAAAGGGGAAAATTTTTTAAAACTATGTGTAATGCATATATTTATTTATTTGGTATTTAATGCATATATTTAGTTAGTTAGTTAGTTAGTTGGTTAGTTAGTTCTGAGGATTTAACACAGGGGCTACATCCCCCAACTCCTTTCATTTTTTAAGTCAGGGTCTCATTAATTTGCTCAAGGCCTCTCTAAATTGCAGAGGCTAGCCTCAAACTTGTGACTCTCCTGTCTCAGCCTCCCAAGTCCCTGGGAATACAGGCATGCGCCATCACTGTTGAAATTTTTAAGGAGCTTTCATTGGTCAGGAAGTGTAAAATAATATAGGTATATTTTAATCAGTGAGGGATGCATATTATAATACACTGGATAAGCATTAAAAGCTTTCAAACAATATGAAATAACATATTCTAAAGAATTTAATACTGGAAATATGAAAGAAAAACCAAATGGGACACAGAAATAAGTGGAAAGATTAAATAAGCCCAGATATGTAATTGCTATATACATATACATTTTTTTCAAATATTCTAGTTGAAAGACAAATATTAAGCTGGATAAATAAAACATATTTCTGTTTAACAGATATATTTAAAATATAATAGACACAGAAAGGATGAAAGTATAAGAATATTAAAAGGGTTAAAACATTAGAATGTCATACCTATCCTGGCATAACTGGTAAAATATTGCACAAATAAAAAGTGGAATATCGGGCTGGGGATGTGGCTCAAGTGGTAGCGCGCTCGCCTGGCATGCGTGCGGCCCGGGTTCGATCCTCAGCACCACATACCAACAAAGATGTTGTGTCCGCCGAAAACTAAAAAATAAATATTAAAAAAATTCTCTCTCTCTCTCTCTCTCTCTCTCTCTCTCTCTCTCTCTCTCTCTCTCCTCTCTCACTCTCTCTTTAAAAAAAAAGTGGAATATCACAATTATGAAAGAAAACCAATAGTAACAATCTTAAGAGGAAACAATAGTAATAGCACATGAAGCCCCAAAAATTTAGAAGAAAGAAAATAATGAAGTAAAAAAGGAAAAAGATGTAAACAGCCAAAAGATAGATAATATTGATACATCTTTTTAGCCAGATAGAGACAGAGGAAGAAATAGAAATAGTACATGCATGTATTTAGGTAGTCATGAGGCTAATGCAGGAGGATTACAAGTTCAAGGTCAACCTGGGTAACTTGAAGAGACCCTGCCTTAAAATACAAAATGAAAAAGGGCTAAGGATGTAGCTCAGTAGTAAATGACTGCCCCGTTCAATCCCCAAAAAAGAAAAGAAAAAAAAAAGAATGAGGGAAAAGGAGGAGAATGAAGGGGAGTCAGAAATATCAGAAATGAAAAAAGTGATAAATTAGAGATATTTGTGCTAATCAATCTAAAATTTCAAACAAGTGGATAAATTTGTCGAAAAAATAAATTTATGGGACTGACAGAAAAAAACATATAAATTTGAATTTAAGAAATTAAATTTATCATTGAAAATACACAACAGTTATCCTAAGCTAATATGCAGAATAGTGTGTTTCACAGTGGCATATTCATCAATTATATAACATAATTTGATCAATTTCATTTCCTATTACTCCTCCTTACCCTTAACTGACACTTCTGTATATCCTGATTCCCATCCTCTGCCATAATGGTCTCCCTTCTACTTTCATGACTGCCTCCCTCCCTCCCTTCTTACCTTCCTTTCATTCATCCATCTTTCCTTCCTTCTTTCCTTCCTTCCTTTCATCCATCCATCCTTCCTTCCTTTCTTTCTACTTCTTTTTTTTTCTTTCTAGCTTGCACATACGAGAAAAAAATATTATACTCATCTTTCTGAATTCTGGCTTATTTTGCTTGACATGATGCTCTCCAGTTCCATCTATTTTTCTGAAAATGCATAATTTCTTTCTTACTTTTAACTGAATAAAAATCCATTGTGTATATATACCACATTTTAAAAAATTCATTTATTTGCTAATGGATACCTATCTTGATTCTCTAATTTGGCTGTTATGATTTGTGCTGAGACAAACATGTATATGTGTTTTAATCAGTCTTTTCACCACTGTGACTAAAACACCTGATAAAGACAAATTTAGAGGAGCAAGAGTTTATTTGGGATTCACAGTTTCAAAGGTCTTAGCCTGTAGACAGCTGGCTCCATTGCTCTAGGCCCAAAGTGAAACAACATATTATGGCAGAAAAATGTGCTGGGGAAAAGCAGGTCTGGACATGGTCACCAAGAGCAGAGAGAGCCAACTCTTCTTACCGAAGACAAAATACAAATATCAACAGTATGCACAAATGACCAACTTCCTGCAGCTATACCCTACCTTCCTATAGTTGTCAAGTAGTTAGTTATTCCTATCACAGGATTAATGCACTGATTAGGTTCAGGCTCTCGTATATCAATCATTTTGGCTCTAAAATTTCTTGCACTGTCTCATATGTGAGCTTTTGTGGGACATTTAATATCTAAACCATAACAGTATGCATGTATCTCTAAAGCATGCTAACTTTTATTCTTTCAGATAAATACGAAGGAACAGTACAGCTGGATCATATGATAGTTTTATTGATTTATTTTTTGGAGGGGTCTCCATACTGATTTACATGATGTGTGTACCAATGTACATTCCCACCAACAGTGTGTAAGAGTTCCTTTTCATCCACATGCTCACCAGCATTTTTCGTTTTGTACTCTGGATAAGTTCCATTCAGACTGGAGTGAGATAAAAACTCAGTGTCTTTTCAGAAGTGTCTATTCAGTTCATCTTTCCACTTATCAAGCTTTTCTTTTTGTCTTTTTGATATTGAGTTTAGTTCTTTATATACCTTTGGATAATATTAATTCTTTGTCAGAGGACAACTGGCAAAGATTTTCTCCCATTTTTTAGGCTGTTTCTTCACACTTAATTGCTTCCTTTGCTGTACAGAAGCTTTTTAGTTTTATCCCATTTATTAATTCTTGTTATTATTTGCTGAGCTATTAAGAGTCCTGATCATAAAATTATTGCATTTGTCTATATGTTGAAGTGTTTCCCCTTTGTTTTCTTCTACCATTTGCAATGCTTCTGGTAGTACATCTAGGTCTTTGGTCCATTTTGAGTTGACTTTATATAGAGAAATAGGGATCTAGTTTCATTCTTCTGCATAAGAATATCCAGTATTCCCTGCAAAGATTAGTAAAGAGGCTGTCTTTTCCTTAATGTATATTTTTGTTAAGGATCAGATGAATGTAGCTGTGTGGGTTTGTCTCTGTGTTTTCTATTCTCTTCCGTTGGTCTACATGTTTATTTTTATGCCAGCATCAAGCTGGTTTTGTTACTATAACTCTGTGGTATAATTTGAAATTGTGTAGTTTGATGGATCCATCATTGCTCTTTTTGTTCAGGATTGCTTTGCCTCTTCTGGGTCTTTTCTTCCATGTAAATTTTAATATTGCTTTTCTAGTTCTGTGAATAGGAATTTTGATGAGGATTGCATTTATCCATAGGTTGCTTCTGATAATGTGAAAATTTTAATAATTTAACTTTAAAAACCAAAAATCAATGAAATCAAATGACATAAGGTAATTAATAAAATATTACTGGATAACCTTCCCTAGAACACATTTGCAATAATTCTTAAACACATTATTAGGGGGCAAAATCCAACACTGGAGGCTTTTGCACTTATTATAAGAAATAAAAGGTTTTTTTTTTATCCCTGAAATAAAAACAAAATAAAATTTAAAGTGTTTCAAGATAATAACCAAAAACCCATAGGAAATTAAAAATAAGAGAGGATATTTTACTATGATATAGGTTACCTTCAGGAAATCTACAGTGAAACTCATAGTAGAAGGAAACCTACTACATTGTTATAATGAATCACACAAAAAAGTAAATGCCTCCAGGATTTAAGAAGAAATACATTAGTCCCATGACGATGTCCAACTTAAGAACATATATATTTTTTTAATTCTTTGGATGAGGTATCAAAAAGTAAACTTAGATCTGTGGATAGCAGATCAACATAAAAGATCAAATGTTTCTGATACCCATATGTATCAAAAATCTTAAAAGGTGGAATGATAACAGCATGAAATTTTAAAATTAAACCACTGGAAATACCTACCACAAAGTTTAGTTGACAAATGTGTCATGAGGAAACTCAAAATGCAAGGAAGTAGATCAAAGCATAAGCAAAAGTAGCATTATTTCCTCTGTGAGTAATACCTATTTGGGGGAACCAACAAAACAAAATTAAATATACAACTAGTATTTAATAACCAATAAAACAATGTTTGTGATCTTCTGACACTTTTTACAAAGTATCTCTGTTGAAGTTATCATCATTATGAAATAAATGGGATATATTTAAAATGCACAATTTGTTAGGCTTTACAACATGCACTCAACTATAAAAGTGTCACCAACATAAAGAGAATGAATAAATCTATTATTCACAAAAATTTGCTGATATTCCATCGGTCCTGGCCCCATTGAATGCCAAAATGCTATCAATATGTGTAAGTTAGCATTTCCTAGAATTTAATATAAAAAGGAATCATTTAGCTTCTATTGTATTTTGCTACACTTTTTTCACTCATATTACATTGAGTTTTAATTCTAGAGCATGTATGTTTAATAATTCTTTTTTTATTATTGAGAAATTTCCTATTATATAAGTACAATATAATTTGTATAAACCTTCAAATATTTGAATTCTTTTCAGTTTCCTCCTCTTGAAAATTAAGCTTTTATGAACACTTATGTACAAGTTTTCCTGAGGAAATAAGTATTCCTTTTTTTAATATATAGAAGTGGAAGGGCTTTCATAAATGTAGGAAATTTTTTAAAATCTTAACATTTAACAAAATGGTTTGTTTTATTAAACATTCCCACTAGCAGTGTATGATGGTCTTTTTTTACCAAGGCCTAGTATAGTCCTTTTTTTTTTCTTTTTTCTTTTTTTTTTAACTTTTAGCCATTCTAAGTGGTATGTTAGTGCAATCTAACTGTAGCTTTAATTTGCCCCTTACAAAGATTAACGACACTGGGCATATTTAAATGTATATTTACCATCTTGAATATTTTGGTGAAATTACTGTTTTGGGAGTTCTTTGTGTATTCTGAATGTTTTTCATATATTCTGAATGCAAGTCCTTTATTAGATATGTGATTCTTAAATGATTTCTTCCAGTTTGTGGCTTCTCTTCATTTCCTAAAGATGTCCTTTATACAAGAAAGATTTTTAAATTTGATGAAGTCCATTGTAACAAGTTGTCATTTCATAATGCTTTTGGTATATTATCTAAGAAATCTTTGTCTAACAAGTCAAAAATATTCCCTCTGCACATTTTTGAAAATATTTAAAAAGAATTGTTAATATTTCTTCCTTAAATATTTGCTAGAATTCACTGGTGAACCATCTGGGACTTGTGTTTTCTTTTTTTTTTTTTTTGGAAGATATTTTAAATACACATTCAATGTCTTTAATATTTATAAAGCTATTCAGGTTATCTATCTTCAGAGTATTCTTTGTAACTTTCAAAGTAATTTATTCCTTTCATATAAATTGTTAACTGTATTGAAAAAAAAAGTTCTTTATTTTATACTCTTAATTGTATACTAATGTCTGCAAGATTTTTATTGTCATGTTTTCCTTGTCTGGATTTTTTATATTTTCATTTTTCTTTCCTGATTAGTTTTTCTAAAAGTTTATGAATTTTATGGATCTTTTCATAGAACCAAATTTTATTCCATTGATAACTACATTTTTATCTGCATTGAGTGTACTCTGATATTTGCAACTTCCTTTCATATACTTACTTTTATATTCATGATGCCAGATATAATGAATTTTGCTGAACTCTGAGTAATTTTATATTATTATAAATATTTGGGGGGATTATTCTTAGAATCAGACAAATTGCTTGGAAATAGTTTCTTATTTGCCTGTTTTGCTTTCAAGTTGTTTTGGATGTGACTGGAGCAGTGCTTAGTCTATTGAAATGAGACTTTTCTACCTATTCTGTCCAATGCTCTGTAAATCTTAAAAGTTTATCAGTTTGGAGGAAACAGGTAGTATTCCAGGTCCTACATGGGTTCTAGACAAAGCTTTTCCAATTTATTCAGATAATTTTCTCACAGATATGTGCCCATCAGTATTGAGCTGAATGATGGGATTTTGTTCATCTCTTTAGATTTTATTTTTTATGCTACTCTTTCTGAGCTGCTATTATTTCCTAAAAACTGAACTTGCTTTGATCACCCCAGACTAAATTTCCATCCCTTCAATTACAGTAACCTTTATTTATTTTTTTAATTTTTTTGGTAGGGGAACGTTCTGGGAATTGAACTCAAGAGCACTCGACCACTGAGTCGCATCCCTAGCCCTACTTTGTATTTCATTTAGAGATAGGGTCTCAATGAGTTGCTTAGCACCTTGCTTTTGCTGAGGCTGGCTTTGAACTTGCAATCCTCCTGCCTCAGCCTCCCAAGCCGCTGGGTAACAGGTATAGATCTGTCCCAGTAATTCTTATATGAACATTTTCCCAGGGGCAATGCGAGTTTCACCTCATTTGTTCTTCTTCTCCCAAATCATTGTTTTTAATTGCTTGAAATCCAGCTATCATAAATACTGATATTTCTCTTAGTAGTTTCTCCTTTCTTTGTGGTTTAGGAGGGGGTAAATCAGTCCCTGTTATTCCATTTTGATTGTAAACAAAAGTATTTTAAAAAATCAGTGAAGATAATTGTGATTTAAAGAGGAAAAATACCAAAATGCAATAACTTCTAATGAATCAAATCAAAATCATATCAACATCCAGTGAGAAATACATCTTTGAAGTAATAGAGGAGATGGAAAATGGATGCATTACTGCCCTCGTGACACATTATGCTTCTTTGTAGAGGCGGACGTGGAAATAACACACAGCATCTCTGAAATGTTTAGTTATGTAATATCTTAAGGATACCTGGATAATCCCCTGATCCTATTGATGGCAAATCTTTATAATTAGTGACTAAGCCTGAAAAACTCTTTGTGTGATGAAATCCCTCCCTGATGGACAATAAAGTGGCCCTTTACAGAGGACCAGGACCTGTAGAAGAACATGGCTGCTCTTCACTACCAGCCTTGTCACCAAGTCCACTGCAGTTGCTTGGAGACAGTTTGGTTTGCTGGTCTGATACAGAGTAGCTTTGGGGCCACAATTTCCTTCTGACAATCTCGTAGTGATATTGCCGGTCACTGGTGAGGAGTCCCGATCCTTCACACGTAGAAGTATAACATTAGAGAAGCATGCCAAGGCAAGCATATAAAACAGAGTTTATTTAAAAAGGAGTAACATAGACTTTTTCTGGGAGGGAGAGGGGACCATAGCTGGTATCTTGGTATCTCAAGATGTGAGAGCATTCTGCATTTTTCATATGTCCTAGGCTTCCTTCATTCCTTACTCTCTTTTCCTATCTCTCTCCTTCTAGTAAGTGACTAGGCCCACATGGTGACTAGGCCCAGGAGATGCTTTGGTGGGATGGTCAAAAGGTGAGAAGCAGATGGGCTGGAGGAGCCAAGGTGGAGTGATCTAGGCAAGAAGGGGAACCAGAGTGCAATAACAACTTTTATAATTCCCTGTAAATCGGGACAATCTCTGGGACAGATTACCTTAGCAACAGGTTGGACCAGAGGCAGGTTATCTTGGTAAAGGTAGAGGAAGGACTCTGAAGGCATTAGCATTTCAATCCCTCCTTTCTTTGGATCCCACCTTTGCCTACTTGCCTAATTCTGGTTTCAATAGTTGCTATATTTTCCTTTCTAAAATCTCAGAGATTCTGTTGTTAAGGTTTAGATTTTTGAGACTGCTCCAAATTGGCATCCTTATTTTTCCCTTCAGGCTATCCCTGGGGTTAATATAATTATAATAAGGGATATTTAAGATACAATTTTTATCCTAACATGTAGTCATGTTGGTTTACCTAGCCACCTTGGTGGCTCTCACAATGGTGAGAGCAAGACACATTACTTTTATCAGTGCCAACTGGTGAGAAAAAATAATTCTAAAAAACCAGATCCATAATTTAATATTTCTAGGAAATAAATCTCAATTAATATTTAATATTTATTTTCAATTAATTATGAAAACTAATCTTAATCTCAATTATATTATTCCTCATATCCTTACAGAGCACATGCTTTTATAAAACTTTTCCCCCCTTTATGACCAGGGATTGAACCCAGGGATGCTTGACCACTGAACCACATCCCTAGCCAGTTTTATTTTTTATTTTCAGATAAGGTCTCCCTAAATTGCTTAGGACCTTGCAAAGCTGCTGATATTGGCTTTGAACGTTTGATCCTTCTGCCTCAGCCTCCCAAGCCACTGGGATTACAGATGTGTGTCAACACACGTAGACAAAAATAATTTAAACTTTTCTTTAATTAGTGAAGTTGGCTTCTCATAAAAACAAACCTGAGAAACAGGATTGAGTAAGACTAGTTTATTTGGGATGTTTTCTCAAGAATCATTGGAGGAAAAATAAAAAAGTAATAGGAAAACATAGAAAGTCAATATAAGATAAGAATATGAACAGGTGTCTTTTGTCTGCTGTACGCAATTAGGGTTTGATTTTGCTGGACATTTAAAAACTAGTAAAATGACTTAAAGTTTTAATAGCACTAAGAGCTCTGAGAGTATTATGATAACATTTACTAGAATAAATTAGGTATTTTAATAGCTCATTTTATTTATTCTTTAATAATAAAAATTTTCTGTGTTCTTTTTATTTTGTTTTTAAATAGTCTTTCTTAGAAAAGAAAAATGGCAAAATTTGAGTTATTTCAGGGTTTTGTTAATTTGACTTTTGTTTTAAAAGAACTTTAACTTTACTATATTTGCTGCCCTAATCTTTACTCCAAAAATACCCATGCGAAAACTGTTTTTACATTTGCAATAAATGTTAACGACCATTGTCCCCTATATAATGTTCCACATGGGAAAGATGGTAACATATGGCCACGAATGCAATGTATTCCTTTATACATTATGTATTTATTACTTTCTATTATCTTGCTTTGAGTCCTGACTTCCAGAATGTACATATTTTATTATTCAATTATAGTAACAATGTTAATCCTAATGGTTGCATATTTACTTCCTTTTTCCTTTCTTTTTCTTCAAACTCTCTTTAAAAAGAATCTTAAAGTGCTATATGTACTCTAATACAATGATATTACAAGGTTTAGCTAGAACACTTTTTGGCATGTGTTAGAAGAAGAAAGTGTTTCTTCTTTTTTTTAGGGGGGGGAGGGGTACCGGAGGTTGAACTCTGGAGCACTTGACCACTGAGCCACATCCACATTCCTATTTTGTATTTTATTTAAAGACAGGATCTCACTGGGTTGCTTAGTGCCCTGCTTTTGCTGAGGCTGGCTTTGAACTCACAATTCTCCTGCCTCAGCCCCCACCCCAGCCATGGTATTACACCACTGAGCCTAGCAAGAAAGTGTTTCTATATCACATATCTTTCTGTGCACTTGGGGAAAAAAAAGACTGTCCTGTATATGCGTTCTACTGAGTGTAACTGAGTGTGTGATTTAATGAGACTTTGGAGATTTTGTATTCATCCTGAAAGTCAAAGTTAAAGGCAGCGTTAGTAGCCACAAGGAAGCAGGAGCCAGCAGAGGATGAAAACCATTCATATGCTTCTCCAGGTAACCCATGGAAGATCTCCCCCAGGACTGGACAACCTCTGGTCTTGTAATCAATGAGAAAATAATTAGCAATACTTTCTCATAGTGATTTTAGGGGAATCTTTTTGAACTTCTTATAGCTACCACGCTGGTAAAATTAATTCTCTGCTGTTGTGGCAAGATGATTTAGAGATAGAATATATACTCCAGAGAAATCTTACAAGCCACTCAACAAACAATTGGTGAAGTTAGAATTCAAGACTAGGGAGAGGGCTTTTTTCAACATAGACACAAAAATCAGCATAGCATATAAGAGCACTGCATAGCTTGTATTGAAAAAGAACAATGGAACACTGGCTGCTAGAGGCAAGTCTAGACAAAGAGAGAAACACAAGGAACCTGCTCTTTATGTCCTTAATTACAGTGAACCTCACAGAAGAGTGTTTACATGTGAGTCTGCCCCTCTCACTAGGTTGCTGGCTTCTACCAGGGGCCACATCTTACTCAGCTGAATAACACCCATTATGCATATTGTCTTAAATATAGTAACATAATCCCTTGAGTGTTTAACTCAATTGTGCAGAAGCAAAGGTCAGGAAAATCAGCCTTCGCAGATGTTATGAGAAATATTGCTATTCAAATTGCAGCTGTGTACATGACTTTAATAAAACATGCTTACTTCTTCTAAAAGAATGCATAAGAAAAGACTGTTAAGCTGTTACTGTAATTATTTCACCAGGAAATTGATAACCCAAAAGTGCTTGTTTTTGACTATGCTAGAGAGTTCTGTGTATCAAATTAAATCGCTTCTCAATGAGATCATTACTGCAGGCAAACATACCACTGTCAGCATATTATTTTTAGAAGTTTCAATTCCTTTGAAATGTCAACCTAAACAGAAAAGAATACTGCAAGAATTTAGGCTAAATGTGCATACCATGTCCTCGTGTTCATGTATTTTTGTCACAATGATCTCTCTAATCTGCAGTCACCATCATATCTATTATTTCTCTTAAATAGAACTTTATTTGCATAAACTCAAGCTGAAAGCACTATAGATGCACCTTACATTGAAGAACTTCATCAAGTGTTCCTATTATTTTGAAAAAATACAAATAATACAATAAGTACATAATTTTAAAAGTGCTGAATGCATAGCATGAGGCTAAATTATAATCTATCATGACTTCATATGCTGACAATCTCCTCATATTTTCTTACTGAAGAAGATGGAATTTTATCTAAATGGTTTTATGCCAGGATAAAATAAACATCATATTCCTAGAGTATTTCTTAAGTTGTAGAACAAGTAAGGGAGGTTGGAATGACATTTTAAAATTGCTTAAAGACTGATATTCTGAGCTTTAAATTCATTCCATTGACATTAAGAATTAAATCTGAATCTAATTACAATGTATGCAAGTTATTGAAGTTGTCAAAATGACTTGGAAAAATAAAACAAAGGAAAGATGCTTAGAAGATAAGCAAGCTTTCAAATAGGAAAAGGAAACTAAAATTACTTTTTTAAACGTGCAACATTATACTTTCACCTGACAAATCAGATTTTCTAATTTCAAAGAATTATGACTTAAGATGCAGCTTATTTGTGAAAAGATATTTAAAGATGAATAAAAACTGAAATTGAAGAATGTCATTCAAAAATAGCCTATAACTTTTTAAAAGTATCTCCTGGTGTCCCTCCCAATCACTCCAGGAGGACTTCAAATCCCATGGTTTCCCTTTTCTCTCTAGGTATAACCCCTTGAGTCATTCCTTTTCTCTGTCTTCCGAGATATTTCTATTTAATTATCTCCTCATTGGCCATCGGTGCATTCAGGTCTTCATATATTACAAACACTTCCATGAATCCTACACAAAATGGACTGGCACGAATACCCTCCTAAGGCTTACTATAAACTGAAGAAAATAAACATTAGCCAACTCATCCCACAAATCAGCATAAAATGGAAATCAACCAAATTATTTTCAGTATAGTTCTCCTTTATCATTAGTTATGGTACAGTCAACCACATTTTCCTTTTTCTTAATTTTTGTGATAGATCTTTAGACTTTCTTGACCTATTGTCTTTTGTAATTCTGTGCCACTGACTTTGTTGATACCTTCAATGGAGGTGTTTTTCCATGGTTATTATTTCTCACCCCCTTTCTTGCATCACTTCTCAGCCCTCGCTGTCTTCACATCTGCTTATTTTAAGGCTACATACACTTTTCCAAAGGATAAATCCCTTGGTTACATTTTGGAGTGTATTCTAACTGACTTGCACATCAATCGCCTTAGTGGATGTTTCTCCCCTGCACATCCCTCTTTCCACTTGGTTCTCTGGTTTCCTCCTTTTTTTGATTATTGCTATTCAGTTTCTCTTACTTTACTGTTGTTGCAGCAGTTTCCATGTTCTTTGAGTTCTCAGGATTTTATTTTCTATCTTCCTAACATCTCACTTAATTGGCTCTCTTACTCTTACCATTTTGTCTTAAAGCTTTAGCCGCATGTAGAGATGAATTCCAAACATCCATGGGCAACCTAGGCCATCACTGAAACTGCACAGAGATATTTTTACGTGGGAACTAGACATTAAATCTCCTCTTGCAAACTTCGCTGTGTCAGTATAGAACTCATCACACTAAAGCTTCATGGGGATGTTGCTGAGTTTTATGTGTGCTCACTGTGCTAGAATCACTGGTGTGTCTGACTCTCACAATACAGAACAACTTCTATAAAGGCAGGGAGTTTTTGCCTCCCTCTCCTTAAAGTCTACCTTACCACCTAACTCCTAGGAAGTACCCAATAAAGGAAATGATGTAAGTCTCTAAAAGGCACAGCTTTACTTCTAGGATATCAAAGTGCATTTCACTGGAAGTATATCTAAAAAATTAAATCTAATATAGAACACAGATTCAGAAATTAGTTTCCTCTATCATCCCTCCCATTGTATAGTTGCTGCAATTTTCTTTGAGCATCTTAAAACAATTAATTTCTAGTGTGAGATCAGTATCCCTTTTCTGAACTCTAAATTCAATGGAGGAAAGCCCTTTAGCACATGACTCTCCTTTACAATTACACTATGTTTCTGTAGCAAAGACCAAAAAAAAAAAAAAAAAAGCTTGCTTCCCTGTTGTTCTTCTGCATGTGAGAAATGAGCTCCTAAAGTCTCCCTTTTTACCCCAACACCCCAAGAGTTTCTTCCTCCAGATAGGGTGACATTGATAGGAAAATCCCCACCCTGTTTGAATTTTGTAATATAAAAAGGAAAGAAGCATTGAACTCTTTTCTTTGAGACAAATAATTATGGAGGCTTTACAAAAAGATATAAAATAGAGCAAGTGAAATAAAACAGTACATCTTAAAACCTCAATAGCAATATTAAGATTAGCTTTGATAGCTCCTTCTCTTTCTCTCTCTCTCTCTCTCTCTCTCTCTCTTACTGGGAAGTTCAACATAGACATTATCTGTAGGAATTGCCTTTAAAATTGAATGAAATACCTCAAAATATTCTGAACAATATGTAATTTCATCTGTTAATAAACCAACAAAAAATTGCTCTAAAAATATCAAGTACTAATCTTGCAGCTTAGAAATTAAGCATAAAATAGGGTTCATGCTTTCTTAATAAAGAGAGAATAAAAGAGAGGTGGGAAGAATGAAACAAAATTAAATAACAATGAGAAGATATATTATAAGCATTAAACAGAATAAATGTGTAAAGTAAAATCTGAGAATGATTTTTTTTTTTGGAAAAAAGCAGTGAATTTATTTTACTTATGCCAAAGAATTATTTTCATTCTACCCTGGGTTTTTTTTTTCTTACAGGACATAATTCTATTACACTTGGAAACATCAATGCTACTTTCATTTGACATAAAATCCATACCAATTGGAACTTCATGAGCACCAGACACAAGTTTCTATAGCACAATATCTTGAAATGTGTGCAGCAAGTGATGACTTTCACACAAAGGATTTGCTAGATTCTTTCAAAAGGCATTGATTTCACAGTCATTTTTCAATGTGGTATTTTAGGTGATTGAAATATTTATGTGTATCATTGCAAACAGCTTCTCAACTGGGAATATAACACTTTCTGATAAAATATATCTGTGTTTTCCAGTCTATATTATCTTTAAAGAACTACTATTAAAATGTGCGATCTTTTTCGATATCAATCAAATCAGAATATAGAAAAGCAAAATTAAGATAAAATGCCTTGAAAAAAAAGATGCATGTTTTCTCAAGCTGTGCACAATTTGAAGACAAAATTGACAAACCAAAATACTTAGCCTTTTATACTAGCCTTTACTAAACATTAATAGAACGTTTCTAAAAGAAATCATTAACCCATATATATACATGCAGAAACCAATATGCACAAAACTTTAAAGGAGTCGAGAAGTTGAAAATATGAATAAATCCTCCAAAAAGTTTATTACCAGTACTTACTAGGATCGTAAAATTCTCCTCACCTTCATCAGTCATAGTAGAACCCTCCACTTTTAGAGCTCTATGGAAGTTTTTCAATGCTCTGTGATTTCTATCCCACAGGGTTTTACAATGTGATTGTGGTAGCCTCAGGAAGGTCAGAGTATAATTAAAGAATCACAACTACTGAGCATACCAACAATAAAAGAAAGAAGAAAAAGAAAGAAATACTGAAGTATGAACAAGGAAAGCACAAGAGAAAGAAGGTGGTTCTGTTTTATGGATCTCTGTGGAGGACTGAATGCTTATTAGAAGGCTGTGAGTCATACAATGGCCTTTAGTATAAAAGATGGTTCCAATGGACATGGTTAAAATGGTTATTGGTTAAGCAAGAAATTTTATTATTATTATTAAAGCATTTTATATTCTTTAAGACATTTTCACATAAAACATCATGTGTCTTTCTTTCAACATTTACATTTTAATTATCAGAATATTGAAATAGGGTTTAATTACCTACCCAAGCACAAATTAGAGCTGCCAATGTCAGGACTAGCTAAATATCCTCTTCTTTAGACCTATACTTTTAAAACCTCCAGAAAAGAGTTAAAAAAAGTTAAGCATTAAATCAACTTGTAGGTAATTAAAGAAATTAATTGGGAAGTATCTATGATCTTATTAGGACTTAATAAAACTTTAGAGCTAAATAAATGACTGTGGAGAGCTGTGATTTGAATCATGCATCATAGCTGCCTTGAGTTGAAAACTTCCATACAAATGTACCAGTCAAGTTTTCCCAGTTGCTATGGTGATGCCAGCTGGAGGAGACTATGTGCAAAGGTGCAGAGTTGTGTCAGTCAGGACCTTGAGCTGAGGGACCAACTCCCTGCAATAGAGAATTCTGAGCATAACAAGATAACCCTAATGGTTTGCCAGTCCTGTGTTTTTCAGATTGCCTGTTTTGCTGAAACTTTCCTACAAATACCTTTTGATGAAACCTATATAATAAATGTGCTGAATTAGTTCTGGGTCATTCACTCTCCATCAGAGGGTGATGATCCATCTGGCCCCAGATTTTTCTCTCTATGTGAGTCTGTTTGTCTTTTCTCAATAACCCATGACCCCTCACCTGGTCTTTCCTGAATTAATGGCTACAGCCGAGAGATGAGAGGCCTGCCGAAAATGACTTTATTTTTTTTATGTGCAAAGAATCACATGAATCACCAGTACAAATAAATCAATTGATTTCAAGTTGCTTCCATAGTGTTTTAGTGCAAAAGGTGTTACCACCTTTGTTATTTTCTAATGAATACAAATGAGGATTCAATGAATTTTGAATAACATTCACTTGATATAAAAGATGACCAAGGTTAAATCACACAGTATTAATAAATCTCCAATGTGTGAACACAAATGCACATACAATCACACATTGATGTACACACACATAGATGTATTAAGTAGAACATATTATTTCTGTTCTTTGAGATGTTGCCCATCACTCATTTCCTACCATATATCAAAATATGACTAACAGATGTAAATGTAAAACTTAAAACATCCCACTTTTAACAGTGAAAGATTGTTTGGACTGCAATTCAAGAAATAAAGAGCAAAGTTAAATTATGCCCGAGAACAAGTGGATCTAATAGTTATTTAGAGGAAGTTTCATCCAATAGCTATCAAATATACATTTTTCTGTTTGACACATGGAACATTTTACATCATAGACAATATTATAAGCTGTAAAACAAGTATCAACAAATTTATTAAAAATTGAAGTGGTATACAATATTTTCTTACCCCATGGCAATAAAACTAGAAATCAACATGAAAAATTTTGAAGGCCATACAAATACATAGATATTGCATAGCTAAATTTTGAACAACCAGGATCAAGGAAGAAAACAAGAAAGAAATTAAAAATTTTCATAGTGAAAATGAAAATGTATACAAAATATACCAAAACCTATGGGATACAGAAGAAGTGGTATTTAGAGGAAAATCTATGGGAATCACTGCCCACATTTAAAAAGTAGAAAGACCACATATAAACTACCTACCACTGCATTTCAAGAAACTAGAAAACAAGAACAAACAAAACACAAAATTAGTAGAAGGAAAGATAATAAAGTTCAGTGCAGAAATAAATAAAATGGATACTAAAGAAATAGTACAAAAAATCAACAAACCAAACAGCTTGTTTTTTAAATAGAAAAGCAAAATAGACAAAATCTTAGTACAATAATTAAGAAAGAGAGAACTTAAATAAAATCTGAGATAAAAGAGGAGACATTAGAACTGACATCCCAGAAACACAAAATCCATTTAGAGATTATTATGAATAACTAAATGCCAGCAAAATTGATAACCATAGAAGAAATGGATGATTCCTAAAGAAAAGAGAAAATCCATAGGGTCATCTCAATAGATGTAAAAGAAAAGTCATTTGATAAAATTCAACATATCTTCGTGAAATAAACACGATGAAAAATCATGTATAGAAAAACAAAAAACCTCAACATAATAACCACTTATTTATAAGCCAACAACTAACATAATGAATGGGAAAAAAAAAGAAAGAAAGAAAAACCTGAAAGCTTTCTTTCTAAGATCTGGAGCAAGACAAGGATGGCCACTTTCACCACTTTTATTCAATATAGTCAGGAAACCCTAGTTGGAACAGTCATATAAGACAAATAAATAAAGGATATCCTAACTGAAAAAGAATAAAACATTGTCACAGCAGAAAACATGACCATGAGTTTACATATACATGTGTATATATATGGAGCAAGAGAGAGAGAGTACCCAAAAAGACTCTACCTCCAAAATACTATTTGACTTACTCTGAGAATGTCAGAGAAATGAGGCTAATCCAGTTGTAGCCAATGTTCTCAGTCTTAAGAAGTCTTCAAAGCACCAATTTTGTGCTTTGGGAAACTTAGAGGAAGCTTGTGAGAAGACAGGGTGTCCTGAAGGAAGGATGGGGAGGGCATGTGGCTTCGCTACATAGACACTGAGAGCCTGAGAATTCATGAATAAAAGGAGGTCCAGCTGTCTCAATAACCTAGCTGAACTCTTCAAATCCAAGCTAAGGCTATACACATGTGATTAAATGACCTTGAATGTTCCAGACAAACTGCGTCCCTAAAGGAATGAAGCCCTGGCTGACATCCTATAAGTTAAAACCTGCCAAAACAACCTACTAAATCTCAAGAGAACAAATTCATGTTGCTCAGTGCACTGCTCCAAGCACCTCATTGTATGCTCAATCACGGTGTGAGGTGGGTTTCACAGGCTGCCTTCCCCTATGGCGTGACACAGAGAGAGAATAACATAGTGTACAAGTGTGTGTTCAAGAACTGATTTATCTGGGAATTCCAACATGGCGGCGGGCGCAGAGAGATCAAGTCTCTGACCTCTTCAGCTGTGCAGGCATAGGGAGTCGTAAACAACCTAAATCTGTTTGCTCAGGATCACTAGGCAATGCTGAGCTGACGTGGATCTGGGGCGAACAGTCTGGGCCTCTCAGAACACACTGAGCCCGGATCGGCTGAATTCAAGCTCCTGTTCGCATGCTTCCCGCAGACAAACAGCTGTGACTCAGCACTAATCCATCCGGCTGAAACAACTGGTCGGCCCTTCTCATCCTACGGAGGTAAATGCCTACCGAGCCTTCATAGGTAGTGGCCACAGGTTTGAAACGGGGCTTGGGAGAGACAATAAGGACCCACCCGTTGCACTGGTCGCCCGGCAAAGGGAAACGAACTGTTGCCATTTGCAAGAGATACCACCATGGCAGAGAACTGATGTCATCAGACTGCGGCGGAGGAGATAACCTCATTGAAACCTGCGGCTACAGGTGTGTAATTCCCTAGCCTTCCCTCTCCACACATCGGGGAAACCTTAAGGGCCCCTCCCAGCTCAACCGTAAGGGCCCCTCCCAGCTCTCCCGTGAGCACGATAGCCAGACCGAGGGAATCAGAGGTGGCGCGGGACCCGCGGCACAGAACTACCGCTCCCACCAGTGCTGACAGCTGAGGTCTCTTGCACCAGCTACTGGGGACATGGCTACTGGAAGAGTGTGCCCAGTCATTCATGAAAACAGGGCTCCCAGGAGCAGCAGACCTGGCGTGTAGCCAGTATTGTGGTGAGCTGCACCCGTGAGAGGGGCCTGGCTAGAGGAAAAGTGGGAAGTGACTAGACACAAGAGGAGGCCCTAGGCACTCAGGATTGGAGACTCTCCCAGTCTGGGAGGAGCTGCTGCACAGTGATTGGTTCCCGTGTATTGACAGGAGAAACTTGGCCTGGTGGGCACAGCGCCACCTACTGGAAGAGAAGTTAATTAAACTCTAAGACTGCATTTATTAGTTTTTTTTTTCTTTTCTCATTTTTTTTTGATTTGGGTTTTTCTTTCATTATCATTTTTCTTTCTTGTTGTTTTTTTTAAATTTTTTTTTACAATTTTTTAAAATTTTTTTCTTCTAATTTTAATTTTAATTTTTTAAAAAAAATTTTTTCTTTTTTTATTTCCTATTTTTTTCTTCTTTTGTCTTTTCATTTCTTTTCAATTATCTTATCCCCCCTTTCTTGAATTCTACCTGCTTACTCTCATTCTCTTTAGTGACTTCTTCCCTTCCCTTCTAATACCTTTCCTCCCAAGCATCTAATAAATTTATAGGAGTAAACAGTAACTCAGCAGTCAAACAGAACAAGAAGTAACATGAGCAGCTTCAAAAAGCAAGGAAGAAAAGGAGTACAAACAATGCAGGACAGCCTAAATATTCAGGAGGACCTAGAGTCATCAGAAAAATGGTCATATAAAGAACTCAAAGAACACCTTAGACAGATGGAATGGAACCTTAAAGAGGCTATGAGACAGCAAATTCAAGCAGCAAAAGAACACATTGAGAATGAATTACATAAACAGATAAAAGAAGAAGTTAAGCATCTTTATCAGGAGATAGAGATTATAAAAAATAATCAAACAATAATTTTAGAAATGAAGGAAACGATAAACCAAATTAAAAACTCAATTGAGAGTATCACTAACAGAGTGGAGCAAGTAGAAGCCAGAACATCAGATAATGAAGACAAAATATATCATCTTGAAAAGAGTCTAGCCAACTCAGAAAGGCTGGTAAAAAATCACGAGAAAAACATCCAAGAGTTATGGGATAACATAAAAAAACCAAACTTATGAGTCATCGGGATAGAAGAAGGTACAGAGATTCAAACCAAGGGAATGAGTAACCTGCTGAATGAAATAATTATAGAAAACTTTCCAGAAATAAAAAGGAAACAGATATACAAATTGAAGATGCATACAGGACACCGAGCACACAAAATCACAGTAGACCAATGCCAAGACACATTGTTATGAAGATATCCAATATACAGAAAAAAGAGAAAATATTAAAAGCAACAAGAGAAAGGAGACAGATTACATTCAGGGGTAAACCAATAAGGTTAACAGCAGATTTTTCATCACAGACACTGAAAGCAAGAAGGTCATGGAACAATGGATTTCAAACACTGAAAGACAATTGATGCCAACCAAGAATTCTGTATCCAGCAAAATTAATCTTCAGGTATGACAACGAAATAAAAATCTTTCATGATAAACAAAAGTTAAAAGAATTTGCAGCCAGAAAACCAGCATTGCAAAGCATTTTGAGCAAAACACTACACGAGGAAGAAATGAAAAACAATAACCAAAACCATCAGTAGGAAGTGCCTCAGTAAAGACAGAGGGCGAGGGGAAAGATAATCATGGAGAAACAATCTAAATTTTTTAAAAAAAGGATAAATAATCAAACACGGATGGAAGTACAAACCATATATCAATAGTAACTCTGAATGTTAATGGCTTAAACTCTCCAATAAAGTGACATAGGCTGGTATCATGGATTACAAAACAAATCCAACAATATGCTGCCTCCAGGAAACACATCTGATTGGAAAAGACATACACAGGCTGAAGGTAAAAGGATGGGAAAAAATATACCATGCACACGGTCCTCGTAAGCAAGCAGGGGTGGCCATCCTCATATCGAATAAAATCGACTTCAAGACTAAGTTAATAAAAAGGGATAAAGAAGGACATTATATACTGTTAAAAGGAACCATTCACCAACAAGACATAACAATTATCAATATTTATGCACCAAATAATGGTGCTGCAAAATTCATAAAACAAATTCTCCTCAAGTTCAAGAATCAAATAGACCACAACACAATAATTATGGGTGACTTCAACACACCTCTCTCACCATTGGACAGATCCTCCAAACAAAAGTTGAATAAAGAAACTATAGAACTCAATATCACAATCAATTACCTAGACTTAACTGACATATAGAATATATCAACCATCATCAAATGGATATACTTTTTTCTCAGCATCACATGGATCCTTCTAAAAAATAGACCATATATTATGCCATAGGGCAACCCTCAGTAAATATAAAGGGGTGGAGATAATACCTTGCATTTTATCGGATCATAATGGAATGAAACTGGAAATCAATGATAAAAGAAGGAAGGAAAAATCCTACATCACATGGAAAATAAACAACATGTTATTGAATGATCAATGGGTTACAGAAGACATAAAGGAGGAAATCAAAAAATTCTTAGAGATAAATGAAAATACAGACACAACATATCGGAATCTATGGGACACAATGAAAGCAGTTTTAAGAAGAAAATTCATCGCATGGTGGTCATTCCTCAAAAAAAGAAAAAACCAACAAATAAATGAGCTCACACTTCATCTCAAAGCCCTAGAAAAGGAAGAGCAAAACAACAGCAAATGTAGCAGAAGGTAAGAAATAATTAAAATCAGAGCAGAAATCAATGAAATTGAAACAAAAGAAACTATTGAAAAAATTAACAAAACTAAAAGTTGGTTCTTCAAAAAAATAAATAAGATTGACAGACCTTTAGCCATGCTAATGAAGAGAAGAAGAGAGAGAACTCAAATTACTAACATATGGGATGAAAAAGGCAATATCACAACAGATGCTACAGAAATACAGAAGAAAATTAGAAATTATTTTGAAAACCTATATTCCAATAAAATAGAAGATAGTGAAGACATAGATAAATTTCTTAAGTCATATGATTTGCCCAGACTGAGTCAGGAGGATACACACAATTTGAACAGACCAATATCAATGGATGAAATTGAAGAAGCCATCAAAAGACTACCAACCAAGAAAAGCCCAGGACCGGATGGATATACAGCTGAGTATTACAAAACCTTTAAAGAAGAATTAAAACCAATACTTTTCAAGTTATTTCAGGAAATAGAAAAATAGGGAGCTCTTCCAAATTCATTCTATGAGGCCAACATCACCCTGATTCCGAAACCAGACAAAGACACCTCAAAAAAAGAAAACTACAGACCAATATCTCTAATGAACCTAGATGCAAAAATCCTCAATAAAATTCTGGTGAATCGAATACAAAAACACATCAAAAAAATTGTGCACCATGATCAAGTAGGATTCATCCCTGGGATGCAAGGATGGTTCAATATACGGAAATCAATAAATGTTATTCACCACATCAATAGATGTGGTGATCATCTCGATAGACGCAGAGAAAGCATTCGACAAAGTACAGCATCCCTTTATGTTCAAAACACCAGAAAAACTAGGAATAACAGGAACTTACCTCAACATTGTAGAAGCTATATATGCTAAGCCTCAGGCTAACATCATTCTGAATGGACAAAAGTTGAAGGCATTCCCTCTAAAATCTGGAACAAGACAGGGATGCCCCCTATCACCACTTCTATTCAATATAGTTCTCGAAACACTGGCCAGAGCAATTAGACAGACGAACGAAATTAAAGGCATAAAAATAGGAAAGGAAGAACTTAAATTATCACTATTTGCAGATGACACGATTCTATACCTAGTAGACCCAAAAGGGTCTACAAAGAAACTATTAGAGCTAATAAATGAATTCAGCAAAGTGGCAGGATATAAAATCAACACGCATAGATCAAAGGCATTTCTGTATATCAGCGACAAAACTTTGGAAACGGAAATGAGGAAAACCACTCCATTCACAATATCCTCAAAAAAAAATAAAATACTTGGGAATCAACCTAACAAAAGAGGTGAAAGATTTATACAATGAAAACTACAGAACCCTAAAGAGAGAAGTAGAAGAAGATCTTAGAAGATGGAAAAATATACCCTGTCAATGGATAGGCAGAACTAACATCATCAAAATGGCGACATTACCAAAAGTTCTCTATAGGTTTAATGCAATGCCAATCAAAATCCCAATGGCATTTCTTGTAGAAATAGATAAAGCAATCATGAAATTCATATGGAAAAATAAAAGACACAGAATAGCAAAAGCAATTCTAAACAGGAAGTGTGAATCAGGCGGTATAGCGATACCAGATTTCAAACTATATTACAGAGCAATAGTGACAAAAACAGCATGGTACTGGTACCAAAACAGGCGAGTGGACCAATGGTATAGAATAGAGGACACAGAGACTAATCCACAAAGTTACAACTATCTTATATTTGATAAAAGTGCTAAAAGCATGCAATGGAGGAAGGATAGCATCTTCAACAAATGGTGTTGGGAAAACTGGAAATCCATATGCAACAAAATGAAACTGAATCCCTTTCTCTCGCCATGCACAAAAGTTAACTCAAAATGGATCAAGGAGCTTGATATCAAATCAGAGACTCTGCGTCTGATAGAAGAAAAAGTTGGCTCCGATCTACATATTGTGGGGTCGGGCTCCAAATTCCTTAATAGGACACCCATAGCACAAGAGTTAATAACAAGAATCAACAAATGGGACTTACTTAAACTAAAAAGTTTTTTCTCAGCAAGAGAAACAATAAGAGAGGTAAATAGGGAGCCTACATCCTGGGAACAAATTTTTACTCCTCACAGTTCAGATAGAGCCCTAATATCCAGAGTATACAAAGAACTCAAAAAATTAGACAATAAGATAACAAATAACCCAATCAACAAATGGGCCAAGGACCTGAACAGACACTTCTCAGAGGAGGATATACAATCAATCAACAAGTACGTGAAAAAATGCTCACCATCTCTAGCAATCAGAGAAATGCAAATCAAAACCACCCTAAGATACCATCTCACTCCAGTAAGATTGGCAGCCACTATGAAGTCAAACAACAAGTGCTGGCGAGGATGTGGAGAAAAGGGTACACTTGTACATTGCTGGTGGGACTGCAAATTGGTGCGGCCAATTTGGAAAGCAGTTTGGAGATTCCTGGGAAAGATGGGAATGGAACCACCATTTGACCCTGCTATTGTCCTTCTGGGACTATTCCCTGAAGACCTTAAAAGAGCATGCTACAGGGATACTGCCACATCGATGTTCATAGCAGCACAATTCACAATAGCTAGACTGTGGAACCAACCCAGATGCCCTTCAATAGATGAATGGATAAAAAAAATGTGGGATCTATACACAATGGAGTACTATGCAACAATAAAAAATGACAAAATCATAGAATTTGCAGGGAAATGGATGGCACTAGAGCAGATTATGCTTAGTGAAGCTAGCCAATCCCTAAAAAACAAATACCAAATGTCTTCTTTGATATAATGAGAGCAACTATGAACAGAGCAGGGAGGAAGAGCAGGAAGAAAGATTAACATTAAACAGGGACATGAGATGGGAGGGAAAGGGAGAGAAAATGGAAATTAAGGGAGACCCTCATTGCTATACAAAATTACATATAAGAGGTTGTGAGGGGAATGGGAAGATAAACAAGGAGAGAAATGAATTACAGTAGATGGGGTAGAGAGAGAAGATGGGAGGGGAGGGGAGGGGGGATAGTAGGGGATAGGAAAGGTAGCAGAATACAACAATTACTAATAGGGCATTATGTAAAATTGTGGATGTGTAACTGACGTGATTCTGCAATCTGCATTTGGGGTAAAATTGGGGGTTCATAACCCACTTCATTCTAATGTATGAAATATGATATGTCAAGAGCTTTGTAATGTTGTGAACAACCAATTGAAAAAAAAAACTGATTTATCTCTAGATGAATAATTTCTTTGCCAATTACTAGTTCCATGACTTCAGGCCATCATTTAACTTCAGTGTCTCAATTTTACCATCCCTAAAATTGGGATTATAAAAAAGCCACCTCCTAGATATCTTGTGATGATTAATTATTTAAATAGATAAACACATCAAAAAGAAAGCACTCTACAACATTAAATACCATCATTATTTCATCATATCTACCATAATACAGTAAATATAATTTGGAGTGAGAAGAACTGAGTTTACGTTCAATGTTTCTTATTTGTTAGAATTTGTGAAAAGATTATACTCATTGTCAGCATAATCCTTTGGAGGTTTCTTTTATGGAAGATACACAAAAATAATCATTTTCCCCTCTATTTTGCCAATCTATATCCTGCCTCCCAGTTCCTTTGTCATAAGGAAAACCTGAGGAAGTCATCTCTATACCCAGGGATCACAGAGGCCACACTCCAGGACAAGTGACATTTCTGCTGTGTAACCAGAACTCTATTGCAGTTGAAGGAGCCAACCTAGTTTAATTGGTTGATCATCATAAGATATACATATGCTGGCAAAATTAAAAGATGTGCACATGCAAAAAACAGTACCACAAAATATGTTATGCAGGAGCATTATAGATTCTACTGGCAAAAATCAGTTTCCCAGTTAGTAATTTCCATGATCCTACACTTTTTACCCAGTCAGCAGGTCAAGTGGGTTATACTTCTCATATGAAACTGTACTAATATTTATTCATACTACATTATCTCATACTAGGGATCACATAAATATCAACATAAAAAGCTTTGCTATTTAATAACATACAGTACATTTAGGATACAATAAGTCTGGGAAATCACACTTTGTAGTTTCATTGAAGTTTATAGTACAAAATGCTACAGTAATTCTCCAAGGTACTTTTCAAAGACTGCCAAGAATAAATGTGCTTTATCTATTGTTAACCATTCTACAGGCAGCGAGATCCTGGAGTGTGATATTGCCTTTTCATTGTTCAAACCAACAGTACCCCACATGCGTAAGATAAAACATCAAGACAACAATAAGGAGTCTTTCAACAAATCATAACTAAACATAAATGCTACTGAGCCAGCTTTATGCATGAGGTGATTTGTTATTTTAACATAATAGAACCAAATGAGGAAACTTGACTAGATGAATACCACCTAATTTGAATTTGAGGAACAATGGCAAATTATCTGAATTACAAATAAATAATGGAATTCCCTTTGTAATTTTCATTTCAGTCTCATAATCTTCAATGGAAATTATATTTCTTGGCAAAAATATAAGCATAATATATAAATAATATAATAAATATTATATAAATAATACATGAATAAATATATAAATATATAGTATACAAATACAATCTTTCTTTAAATGCTGGCCAAAGACTTTTGAGAGAAGGAAAAAAGACATATAATCCACATTAAATTATTATTAATGAGTTTATACAATAACAAAACTATAATGCAATAGTTTGAAGTGATTTACTGTCTTGTCAACATGTACATCAAAAATATTTAAATTGATAAAACATGAAGTTTCTGTATACTTTTTTCCCTGAAATTTAGATAAATATTATGTTCCCAAAATAAAAATCTAGCTTTTCTAATTGTATGCAATTTTTTGAAGCAGAATCACAATGTAATAGTTACTGCCATAATTCACAAGTTAACCAATTGTGGCTACCCATCTAAAGTCTTATCATAGTGATTAATAAGTCTGGGATCATGCTAATGTGAAAAAAAATTTTGATAAGTCCAAATGGCTCTATTGCCATTCTACAACCAACACAAAGATCATCAACACATTTCATATGAGCACTGTGGAACCAGGCTAGCCAGATTCACAGGTGATTCACATTTAAAGATTGGATGAGCATGAAAATCCAAAGTACAATGAGACAATGACAGACATTATTTAATCATTTAAAAGTGCTTCTTGTTCAAAGTAAAATGTGATATAATGAAGCAAGCAAGTAAGGTGTCATCTGGCTTTAAAGATAGAGAATATTCTGGAAAAAAAAAACCTTAATGCCAGACACAAAAGCCATGCCTATAATCCCAGCATCCATGGAGGCTAAAGCAGGAGGATCACAAGTTCAAAACAATCTCAGCAACTTACGGAGGCTCTAAGTGACTCAGTGAGAAGACTCTGTTTCAAAATAAAATGTAAAAAGGGCTCAGAATGTAGCTCAATGATACAGTGCCCCTGGATTCAATCCCTGGTATCCCCCCCCAAAAAAAAATACATACACACACACACACACACACACACACACACACACACACATATATGTTCTAGAAGAATAAAACTCAGATGATACATGCAATAAAGTGATTTTAAAGTATATTTAGACATGTTCCTATTTAAATCACCTCTCTTAAAATTGATTTCTATTAAAATAATGAATCTGATATTTTGAAAACCCACACTAAATTTAAATATAATAATATGTATAATAAATATGAGTATGATATTTTCTATATAATATCATTAATACATGTCATTATTTGGAAACATCTAATGAAATATTAAGAACAATACAAATACTGCCAAAAGATTTATATCAAATTAAAAAATACAAATGAATAAATTTGTACAAAA
This sequence comes from Spermophilus citellus, assembly GCF_964194105.1. Taxonomy (NCBI): domain Eukaryota; kingdom Metazoa; phylum Chordata; class Mammalia; order Rodentia; family Sciuridae; genus Spermophilus; species Spermophilus citellus. The sequence continues at coordinate 194,019,455 of NC_138184.1, read as the reverse complement.
CTTTCCCCAATAAAATTACCTTATCATTTAAATCCCTAACTAATAAAACTTGAGGAATTGCCAAGGGTTTTATATGGTATAATCTTTTTTTAAGGATTATCATTCCACACATTGGAACATGGTACTTTTTAAAATTAGGCAGTTTTCATGGCAAAGGTCTTTGTTGTCAAAGTTTGAACCATACTAATATAAACTTCTCATCACTTTTAAAAGTTATTTTTAGACAGCTAGTAGCACCTGGATAAAGCAACAAAATATATCACCTTAATTATAGTTACACTATAACACATATGACAGTGTATTTTAATATAAAATAGTGCAGTTGCTAAAAGTTGTTTTTTTCCTGTAAAAATCCTGCTATTCTCTTCCCCAATAAAACCTACCCCATTTATATTACATTTTTGGAAATTACCTTGAGTGTGCAGATATAACATCTAACCCACAGGAGAAATGTTAAAGTTGTACTGTGAAATCACAAATCATAATTGCTAATCTTCATTTCTTTAAAAAGAATTTTTGTTTAATACTGATTGAAAGGGATTCTCAAATGGTACTAAATTTCACAGAATATTGCAAAAGGTAACCATTTATATTCATTTTGAATACAGTTAAAATTATCTTCAAGTGGTAGTGTCATTTTGTAAAAGCTTATTTTCTTATTTTCGGTGGCTGTTTACTACATTAACAAATAAATTTCTGCCCTTCCACCTCTAAATCTCATTATCTCATTTATAGGAAGAAATAAAATCCAAATAAATAATCAGAGTTGGAAGGCAGACTTGTAGATTATTGCTGCATCCGAGGAATACACTTGCCCCCAAAGTAATCATTCATGCTTTTGAGATTTTCTTGAGTACATACTCAAGTTTGGCCTCTGCAACTTTAATGACACATTTGAGACATTTTAATTTTTAATGGAAGGAAAGTTCCATAGCTTTCATTCAGGGAGAAAATGTAGAATTTTAATAGGTAGAATTGCTTCCTCTTTCTGGAAAAAAAAAAAAAAAAAATATATATATATATATATATATATATATATATATATATTTAGAGAAAGAGAGAAATACAGAAAGAAATACATACACAGGTATTTGTATATAGAAACATTTTTTCCTACATAGGAGGACTGCAATAGGAGAGAGCAAGTACTTCATATTGGCCCCTTTATAAGCAGAAGTGGATGCTAAAATACTTCAAACTCTTAGGATATGATATGTAATATTGGAAGTCACTGGTAATCAGGAGATCTAACTCCCATCATATATTAGAAACAGCACTAAGCAAGGAAATGATGAGAAATTATTGTCTGTAGATAAATTAAATACAATGTAAGTATTATGAACAGGAAGGAAAATACAGTGTTGCAGGGTTCCTAATATAAAATAGAAATATATCCAATCCAAACATGGTTTGAGACCTTGACATTCTTATAAAATAAGTGTGTTCTTCTATTCCAAAGGCTGCCTCAGGGAAAGTAAAATCTGATAGCACAAATCTGGATAACTATGTCAAAACTATTTGCTGTGAAACTGGTAACTAAATTTAAGAATTAAGTCTTGATATCTAAAAAAAAAAAAAAGACAAAACTCTAGCAATGTTGATGTCAGAGATACTTCCTATAAAAGCTATTACCTCATAATTATCATTTGTGGATCTGGCTTTAAATGAGATTTTTCCCCAAATTGCCTTCACAACTTAAAGTTGTGAAAACTTCATTCTCTCAACTACAGGTCAAAGGCTAACACCACATCTGTTAATGTATTCACTTACTCATTGTCCAAAACAGGTTTTGGGGAGGAGTATGCTATGCATTCTATTGTAGTGCTAGGGATTAAAAAGATGTGTTCATATATGAAAAAATTCTGGCCCTTGCAGACTTTAAAGTCTTAGAAAAATAAATAGCAAACTCACAACATGCATTGGTGAAGTTCTGTAGCAATTGGTCTTTATAACAAAAGTAGAAAGGGTACCATCCTCTTGCTTAAGGGTCAGGGAAATAGCTTAATAAAAGGATTTCTAAGTGGAAATTTGAATAATGAGGCAGAAGGAAAGATATTATACTCATGAGGAAGTACTGTTGTCAATGAAATACACAGGTTAGGCAGGAATTGCACTTTAAAGACAAAGCTGAGTATGAGAGGCCACATGACCAGAATTGATTTTCAACTTGAAGGTCACAGAACATTTTTTAGTATTAAAGGATGTATTTTTTCTGGTATTAATCTCCCAGATATGTAAAAAAGGAACCCAATACCACAGATTATACTAAATAATTTTATAAATTCATGGAGTCTATTTTTCCATATCCATTTTTTTAATAACTTACTACAATTTTACGCATTTCAACATTTAATGGAATACAAATTGGGTAATATGAAGTTAAGATTTACGTTGAAAATGTGTATTACATTAAATGTTTATGAAAAGTGTAAAATTGTAGTAAATCATTACAAATATTCTCTCCAATGTAACTGTTAAGGTAGAGAAAGGAAATAGAGGTTGAATCTAGAGCTCAAACAAAACAGTTGTCCTTATATAATAGTGACCGTGAAAAAATAAATAAAATTTTTAGAGTAATAATGTCTAAGTTAATGTTTGAAACACTAAAATATCACTACGAATCTTCCTCAATTTTCTGAGGTTTCAATATTACAGGTTTATGAGTCTAATTTTTAACAGAAGGAAAGTTCCATAGCTTTCATTCAGGGAGAAAATACAGTTGAATAACAAGGCTATCCAATAAAATCCAGAGGACATTTAAAAACGAGTAGAGGTCGAATAACAATAAATGCAATAGAAATTCAAAGTAAGTATTTCCTTTTATTTATTGTTCAGTTAGTACAAATTATGAAATATCAAGGCATACTTGTCTTTATTTTTTTTTTAATTTTTATTGTTGGTTGTTCAAAACATTACATAGTTCTTGATATATCATATTTCACACTTTGATTCAAGTGGGTTATGAACTCCCATTTTTACCCCGTATACAGATTGCAGAATCACATCAGTTACACTTCCACTGATTTACATATTGACATACTCATGTCTGTTGTATTCTGCTGCCTTTCCTATCCTCTACTATCCCCCCTCCCCTCCCCTCCCCTCCCCTCTTCTCTCTCTACCCCCTCTACTGTAATTCATTTCCCCCCCTTGTATTATTTTTCCCTTTCCCCTCACTTCCTCTTGTATGTAATTTTGTATAACCCTGAGGGTCTCCTTCCACTTCCATGCAATTTCCCTTCTCTCTCCCTTTCCCTCCCACCTCTCATCCCTGTTTAATGTTAGTCATCTACTCATGCTCTTCTTCCCTACTCTGTTCTTAGTTACTCTCCTTATATCAAAGAAGACATTTGGCATTTGTTTTTTAGGGATTGGCTAGCTTCACTTAGCATAATCTGCTCTAATGCCATCCATTTCCCTCCAAATTCTATAATTTTGTCATTTTTTAATGCAGAGTAATACTCCATTGCATATAAATGCCACTTTTTTTTTATCCATTCGTCTATTGAAGGGCATCTAGGTTGCTTCCACAGTCTTGTTATTGTGAATTGTGCTGCTATGAACATCGATGTAGCAGTGTCCCTGTAGCATGCTGTTAGGTCTTTAGGGAATAGACCCAGAAGGGGAATAGCTGGGTCAAATGGTGGTTCCATTCCCAGCTTTCCAAGAAATCTCCATACTGCTTTCCAAATTGGCTGCACCAATTTGCATTCCCACCAACAATGTACAAGTGTACCCTTTTCCCCACATTCTCTCCAGCACTTGTTGTTGTTTGACTTCATAATGGCTGCCAATCTTACTGGAGTGAGATGGTATTTTATGGTGGTTTTGGTTTGCATTTCTCTGACTGCTAGAGATGGTGCGCATTTTTTCATGTACTTGTTGATTGATTGTATGTCCTCCTCTGAGAAGTGTCTGTTCAGGTCCTTGGCCCATTTGTTGATTGGGTTATTTGTTATCTTATTGTCTAATTTTTTGAGTTCTTTATATACTCTGGATATTAGGGCTCTATCTGAAGTGTGAGGAGTAAAGATTTGTTCCCATGATGTAGGCTCCCTATTTACCTCTCTTATTGTTTCTTTTGCTGAGAAAAAACTTTTTAGTTTGAGCAAGTCCCATTTGTTGATTCTAGATGTTAACTCTTGTGCTATGGGTGTCCTATTGAGGAATTTGGAGCCCGACCCCACAGTATGTAAGTCACAGCCAACTTTTTCTTCTATCAGATGCCTTGTCTCTGATTTGATATCAAGCTCCTTGATCCATTTTGAGTTAACTTTTGTGCATGGCGAGAGAAAGGGATTCAGTTTCATTTTGTTGCATATGGATTTCCAGTTTTCCCAGCACCATTTGTTGAAGATGTTATCCTTCCTCCATTGCAGGCTTTTAGCCCCTTTATCAAATATAAGAAAGTTGTAGTTTTGTGGGTTGGTTTCTGTGTCCTCTATTCTGTACCATTGGTCCACCCGCCTATTTTGGTACCAATACCATGCTGTTTTTTTTTACTATTACTCTGTAGTATAGTTTGAAGTCTGGTATCGCTATACCACCTGATTCACACTTCCTGCTTAGCATTGTTTTTGCTATTCTGTGTCTTTAATTTTTCCATATGAATTTCATGATTGCTTTATCTATTTCTACAAGAAATGCCATTGGGATTTTGATTGGCATTGCATTAAACCTATAGAGAACTTTTGGTAATATTGCCATTTTGATGTTAGTTCTGCCTATCCATAAACAGGGTATATTTTTCCACCTTCTAAGATCTTCTTCAATTTCTCTCTTTAGGGTTCTGTAGTTTTCATTGTATAAGTCTTTCACCTCTTTTGTTAGGTTGATTCCCAAGTATTTTATTATTTTTGAGGACATTGTGAATGGAGGGGTTGTCCTCATTTCCATTTCAGAGGATTCGTCACTGATATACAGGAATGCCTTTGATTTATGCGTGTTGATTTTATATCCTGCCACTTTGCTGAATTCATTTATTAGCTCTAATAGTTTCTTTGTAGACCCTTTGGGTTCTGCTAGGTATAGAATCATGTCATCTGCAAATAGTGATAATTTAAGTTCTTCTTTTCCTATTTTTATGCCTTTAATTTCTTTCGTCTGTCTAATTGCTCTGGCCAGTGTTTCGAGAATTATGTTGAACAGAAGTGGTGAGAGAGGGCATCCCTGTCTTGTTCCCGATTTTAGAGGGAATGCCTTCAATTTTTCTCCATTCAGAATGATGCTAGTCTGAGGCTTAGCATAGATTGCTTTTACAATGTTGAGGTATGTTCCTGTTATCCCTATTTTTTCGAGAGTTTTGAATATAAATTGATGCTTTACTTTGTCAAATGCTTTTTCTGCATCTATCGAGATGATCATATGGTTCTTATATTTAAGTCTATTGATGTGGTGAATAACATTTATTGATTTCCGTATATTGAACCAGCCTTGCATCCTAGGGATGAATCCTACTTGATCATGGTGTACAATTTTTTTGATATGATTTTGTATCCCATTCGCCAGAATTTTATTGAGGATTTTTGCGTCTAGGTTCATTAGAGATATAGGTCTGTAGTTTTCTTTCTTTGAAGTGTCTGTGTCTTGTTTAGGAATCAGGGTGATGTTGGCCTCATAGAATGAATTTGGAAGTTCTCCCTCTTTCTATTTCCTGAAATAGCTTGAAAAGTATTGGTATTAGTTCCTCTTTAAAGGTTTTGTAAAACTCTGCTGTATACGCATCCTGTCCTGGGATTTTCTTAGTTGGTAATCTTTTGATGGTTTCTTCTATTTCCTCAATTGATATTGGTCTGTTTAGGTTGTCTATATCCTCCTGTCTCAATCTGGGCAGATCATATGACTTAAGAAATTTATGGATGCCTTCACTATCTTCTATTTTATTGGAGTATAAGGATTCAAAATAATTTCTGATTATCTTCTGTATTTCTGAAGTGTCTGTTGTGATATTGCTTTTTTCATCCTGTATGCTAGTAATTTGAGTTCTCTCTCTTCTTCTTTTCATTAGCATGGCTAAGGGTCTGTCGATCTTATTTATTTTTTCAAAGAACCAACTTTTAGTTTTATCAATTTTTTCAATTGTTTCTTTTGTTTCGATTTCATTAATTTCAGCTCTGATTTTAATTATTTCTTGCCTTCTACTACTTTTGATGTTGTTTTGCTCTTCTTTTTCTAGAATTTTGAGATGAAGTATGAGATCATTTATTTGTTGGTTTTTTTCTTTTTTTAAGGAATGAACTACATGCAATGAATTTTCCTCTTAGAACTGCTTTCAATGTGTCCCATAGATTCCGATATGTTGTGTCTGTGTTTTCATTTATCTCTAAGAATATTTTAATATCCTCTTTGATGTGTTCTATAACCCATTGATCATTCAGTAACCTATTGTTCATTCTCCAAGTGATGCATGATTTTTCCTTCCTTCTTTTATCGTTGATTTTCAGTTTCATTCCATTATGGTCAGATAAGATGCATGGTATTATCTCTACTTCTTTATATTGTCTAAGAGTTGCCCTATGACATAATATATGATCTATTTTTGAGATGGATCCATGTGCTGCTGAGAAAAAAGTGTAACTGCTTGATGTTGGGTGGTATATTCTATATATGTCAATTAAGTCTAGGTTGTTAATTGTGTTATTGAGTTCTATAGTTTTCTTATTCACCTTTTGTTTGGAAGATCTGTCCAGTGGTGAGAGAGGTGTGTTGAAGTCTCCCATGATTATTGTATGGTGGTCTATTAGACTCTTGAACTTGAGAAGAGTTTGTTTGATGAACATAGCTGCACCATTGTTTGGGGCATATATATTTATGATTGTCATGTCTTGTTGGTGTATGGTTCCCTTGAGCAGTATGTAGTGTCCCTCTTTATCCCTTTTGATTAACTTTGGCTTGAAATCTATTTTATTTGATATGAGTATGGACACTCCTGCTTGTTTCCGAAGTCCATATGAGTGATATGATTTTTCCCAACCTTTCACCTTCAGTCTATGTATGTCTTTTCCTATCAAATGCGTCTCCTGTAGGCAGCATATTGTTGGGTCATGTTTTGTGATCCATTCTACTAGCCTGTGTCTCTTAATTGGTGAGTTTAAGCCATTAACATTTAGGGTTATTATTGAGATATGGGTTATCCTTCCAGCCATATTTGTTTATTTATGTTACTGAATATGGTTTGTTTTCCTCTTTGACTATTTTCCCCCCTTTACTGTCCTACCTCCCACTGTTGGTTTTCATTGTTATTTTCCATTTCCTCTTCCTGTAATGTTTTGCCAAGGATTTTTTGGAGAGATGGTTTTCTAGCTGCAAATTCTTTTAACTTTTGTTTATCGTGGAAGGTTTTAATTTCATCTTCCATCTTGAAGCTTAATTTTGCTGGATACACAATTCTTGGTTGGAACCCATTTTCTTTCAGTGTTTGAAATATGTTATTCCAGGATCTTCTAGCTTTCAAAGTCTGTGTTGAGAGATCAGCTGTTATCCTGATTGGTTTACCCCTAAATGTAATCTGCTTCCTTTCTCTTGTAGCTTTTAAAATTCTCTCCTTATTCTGTATGTTGGGCATCTTCATTATTATGTGTCTAGGTGTGGATCTCTTATGATTTTGCACATTCGGCGTCCTGTAGCCTTCTAGGATTTGGGATTCTGTCTCGTTCTTCAAGTCTGGGAAGTTTTCTCGAATTATTTCATTGAATAGATTGCTCATTCACACCTGCTAAAGTAGATTCCGCTGGGAAGGAATCTCTTTGGCCGAACTTTGGTGACTTCCCCTCTCTGCTGTGGCGGGCCCCTGGCTCCTTGCCGGAGTGTCCGAAGGGAGGGGTGGAACTGGCTTGTCTCTGGTCTGACACAATCTCTGGTTTTAGTTCCCAGTTCGCTATTTCATAAAGGGTTGGTTAGATTCTCTTCACGTCGTCTGGGGGGGGTGGGAGCCGTTCGCCGGGTGGGCGGGGATGTAGTAGAGCCGGGAGGGCACGGGCTGTCTGCTGGGCCAGGCGGGGACACTTCTCGCTGCGCCGGGCCGCCGGGGGCTGCCTATAGAGCCAGGCAGCTGCGGCTGCGGCCGCATGGCTAAGATCCGGGCGGGCGGGGTGGCCATTCGCAGAGTGAGAGAAGAGCCTCCCTGGGACGGTGGGATGGCGGGTGCCTTCTGCGGGTTTGGGCGGGCCGCGCCGCTCTGGGCCGCCGGCCGCTTGCAAAAGCGGCTGGTGGCTGCGGGACTGGGCCCCTGCACCTGCGTTGCTGGCCAAGATCCACTTGTCTGGGACAAACTGACACTTCTAATAAGCCTACCAAATCCCGGCAGGTCCCCTCTTAATGGAATTTTGCTAGAAGTTCCTCAGTAGGTAGACTGTAGCTGTTCCAATGGGTCTTTCTGATCCCGTTAATGTGGAGACATTGGAATCGCTGCTTCCAGCGATTATCCTTCCAGCCATATTTGTTTATTTATGTTACTGAATATGGTTTGTTTTCCTCTTTGATTATTTTCCCCCCTTTACTGTCCTACCTCCCACTGTTGGTTTTCATTGTTATTTTCCATTTCCTCTTCCTGTAATGTTTCGCCGGCGGCCATGTTGGATCCCATACTTGTCTTTAAATATTTCATTGTTGATGAGAGCTTTCTTCTGTCACAAAAGGCTAAGGACCTTGGCTTGGTCTATAAATGCACCACTAATTCCATGAGACTTTGAGAAGGTGAGAAGGAACTGAATCCATGGTTTCATCTGGGTTTTAAGGTATTGAGATTGAGGAATTGCTACCCACTTATCTGTGGTCTTCAAATATGGAAGTAAACTGCATCACCAAAAAAAAAAAACAAAAAAAAACAAAAACAAAAACAAAAAAACTCCTCCAATGATTGATTTTGGAGTAGAAAAATAGATACTACACAAATAAATAAGTAAAATATTTGGCATGTTTGGCCATAAAAATTGCTCAGAAGAAATGCAAAGCAGGAAAAAGGTTTAGACATCAGTCATGGGAAGTTTGTAAATTTAGGTAACAAAGATTTCCCTGAGATGATATTCCATGAAAACATGAAGGAAATGGAAGAGCTACCACTGAAGATACTTTGGGAAGAGAAAACAGCAAGAAAAAGTGGGAGTTAGTACAGTAAAGGGAAAAAATAATCAAACAGGACAAACAAACCATGTTAAGTAACATAAATAAACAAATATGGCTGGAAGAACAATCCATATCTCAATAATAACCCTAAATTTTAATGGCTTAAACTCACCAATTAAGAGACACAGGCTAGTAGAATGGATATAAAAAAAAAAAGATCCAACAATATGCTGCCTACAAGAGAAGCATTTGTTAGGAAAAGACATACATAGACTGAAGGTGAAAGGTTGGGAAAAATCAATCACTCATATGGACTTCGGAAACAAGCAGGAGTGTCCATACTCATATCAAATAAAATAGATTTCAAGCCAAAGTTAATCAAAAGGGATAAAGAGGGACACTACATACTGCTCAAGGGAACCATACACCAACAAGACATAACAATCATAAATATATATGCTCCAAACAATGGTGCAGCTATGTTCATCAAAAAAAAAACTCTTCTCAAGTTCAAGAGTCTAATAGACCACCATACAATAATCATGGGAGACTTCAACACACCTCTCTCACCACTGGACAGATCTTCCAAACAAAAGGTGAATAAAGAAACTATAGAACTCAATAATACAATTAATAACCTATACTTAATTGACACATATATAGAATATATCACCCAACATCAAGCAGTTACACTTTTTTCTCAGCAGCACATGGATCCATCTCAAAAATAGATCATATATTATGTCATAGGGCAACTCTTAGACATTATAAAGTAGTAGAGATAATACCATGCATCTTATCTGATCATAATGGAATGAAACTGGAAATCAACGATAAAATAAGGAAGGAAAAATCATGCATCACTTGGAGAATGAACAATAGGTTACTGAATGATCAATGGGTTATAGAACACACCAAAGAGGATATTAAAATATTCTTAGAGATAAATGAAAACACAGACACAACATATCGGAATCTATGGGACACAATGAAAGCAGTTCTAAGAGGAAAATTCATTCCCTGGAGTTCATTCCTTAAAAAAAGGAAAAACCAACAAATAAATGATCTCACACTTCATCTCAAAATCCTAGAAAAAGAAGAGCAAAACAACATCAAAAGAAGTAGAAGGCAAGAAATAATTAAAATCAGAGCTGAAATTAATGAAATCGAAACAAAAGAAACAATTGAAAAAATTGACAAAACTAAAAGTTGGTTCTTTGAAAAAATAAATAAGATCGACAGACCCTTAGCCATACTAATGAAGAGAAGAAGAGAGAGAACTCAAATTACTAGCATACAGGATGAAAAGGCAATATCACAATAGACACTTCAGAAATACAGAAGATAATCAGAAATTATTTTGAATCCTTATACTCCAATAAAATAGAAGATAGTAAAGGCATCCATAAATTTCTCAAGTCATGTGATCTACCCAGATTGAGACAGGAGGATATAGACAACCTAAACAGACCAATATCAATTGAGGAAACAGAAGAAGCCATCAAAAGACTACCAACTACAAAAGCCCAGGACCGGATGGGTATACAGCAGAGTTTTACAAAACCTTTAAAGAAGAACTAATACAAATACTTTTCAAGCTATTCCAGGAAATAGAAAAAGAGGGAGAACTTCCAAATTCATTCTATGAGGCCAACATCACCCTGATTCCTAAACCAGACAAAGACAATTCAAAGAAAGAAAACTACAGACCAATATCTCTAATGAACCTAGACGCAAAAATCCTCAATAAAATTCTGGCGAATGGGATACAAAATCATATCAAAAAAAATTGTGCACCGTGATCAAGTAGGATTCATCCCTGGGATGCAAGGCTGGTTCCATATATGGAAATCAATAAATGTTATTCACCACATCAATAGACTTAAATATAAGAACCATATGATTATCTCGATAGATGCAGAAAAAAGCATTTGACAAAGTAGAGCATCCCTTTATGTTCAAAACTCTAGAAAAACTAGGGATAACAGGAACATACCTCAATATTGTAAAAGCTATCTATGCTAAGCCTCAGGCTAGCATCATTCTGAATGGAGAAAAATTGAAGGCATTCCCTCTAAAATCGGGAACAAGACAGGGATGCCCTCTCTCACCACTTCTGTTCAACATAGTTCTCGAAACACTGGCAAGAGCAATTAGACAGATGAAAGAAATTAAAGGCATAAAAATAGGAAAAGAAGAACTTAAATTATCACTATTTGCAGATGACATGATTCTATACCTAGCAGACCCCAAAGGATCTACAAAGAAACTATTAGAGCTAATAAATGAATTCAGCAAAGTGGCAGGATATAAAATCAACACACATAAATCAAAGGCATTCCTGTATATCAGCTATATCAGCAACAAATCCTCTGAAGTGGAAATGAGGACAACCACTCCATTCACAATATCCTCAAAAAAAAATACTTGGGAATCAACCTAACAAAAGAGGTGAAAGACTTATACAATAAAAACTACAGAACCCTAAAGAGAGAAATAGAAGAAGATCTTAGAAGATGGAAAAAGATACCCTGTTCATGGATAGGCAGAACTAACATCATCAAAATTGCGACATTACTAAAAGTTCTCTATAGGTTTAATGCAATACCAATCAAAATCCCAATGGCATTTCTTGTAGAAATAGATAAAGCAATCATGAAATTCATATGGAAAAATAAAAGACCCAGAATAGCAAAAACAACTCTAAGCAGGAAGTGTGAATCAGGTGGTATAGCAATACCAGACTTCAAACTATACTACAGAGCAATAGTAACAAAAACAGCATGGTATTGGTACCAAAACAGGCGGGTGGACCAATGGTACAGAATAGAGGACACAGAGACCAATCCACAAAGTTACAACTTTCTTATATTTGATAAAGGGGCTAAAAGCATGCAGTGGAGGAAGGATAGCATCTTCAACAAATGGTGCTGGGAAAACTGGAAATCCATATGCAACAAAATGAAACTGAATCCCTTTCTCTCGCCATGCACAAAAGTTAACTCAAAATGGATCAAGGAGCTTGATATCAAATCAGAGACAAGGCATCTGATAGAAGAAAAAGTTGGCTACGACTTACATACTGTGGGGTCGGGCTCCAAATTCCTCAATAGGACACCCATAGCACAAGAGTTAACATCTAGAATCAACAAATGGGACTTGCTCAAACTAAAAAGTTTTTTCTCAGCAAAAGAAACAATAAGAGAGGTAAATAGGGAGCCTACATCATGGGAACAAATCTTTACTCCTCACACTTCAGATAGAGTCCTAATATCCAGAGTATACAAAGAACTCAAAAAATTAAACAATAAGATAACAAATAACCCAATCAACAAATGGGCCAAGGACCTGAACAGACACTTCTCAGAGGAGGACATACAATCAATCAACAAGTACATGAAAAAATGCTCACCATCTCTAGCAGTCAGAGAAATGCAAACCAAAACCACCCTAAGATACCATCTCACTCTAGTAAGATTGGCAGCCATTATGAAGTCAAACAACAACAAGTGCTGGAGAGGATGTGGGGGAAAGGGTACTCTTGTACATTGCTGGTGGGACTGCAAATTGGTGCGGCCAATTTGGAAAGCAGTATGGAGATTTCTTGGTAAGCTGGTAATAGAACCACCATTTGACCCAGCTATTCCCCTTCTCGGTCTATTCCCTAAAGACCTAAAAAGAGCATGCTACAGGGACACTGTTACATCGATGTTCATAGCAGCACAATTCACAATAGCAAGACTGTGGAACCAACCTCGATGTCCTTCAATAGGTGAATGGATAAAAAATATGGCATTTATACACAATGGAGTATTACTCTGCATTAAAAAATGACAAAAATCATAGAATTTGCAGGGATATGGATGGCACTAGAGCAGATTATGCTAAGTGAAGCTAGCCAATCCCTAAAAAATAAATGCCAAATGTCTTCTTTGATATAAGGAGAGTAACTAAGAACAGAGTAGGGAGGAAGAGCATGAGAAGAAGATTAACATTAAACAGGGATGAGAGGTGGGAGGGAAAGGGAGAGAGAAGGGAAATTGCATGGAAATGGAAGGAGACCCTCAGGGTTATACAAATTTATAAACAGGAGGAAGTAAGGGTAAAGGGAAAAAAAGGGGGGGGAGAAATGAATTATAGTACATGGGGTAGAGAGAGAAGAGAGGAGGGGAGGGGAGGGGAGGGGGGATAGTAGAGGATAGGAAAGGCAGCAGAATGCAACAGATACTAGTATGGCAATATGTAAATCAGTGGATGTGTAACTGATGTGATTCTGCAATCTGTATATGGGGTAAAAATGGGAGTTTATAACCCACTTGAATCAAAATGTGAAATATGATATATCAAGAACTATGTAATGTTTTGAACAACCAACAATAAAAATTTAAAAAAAAAATAATGACAACACTAAATGCTAGCAAGGATACAGTGGGAATAAAATAGTATTACTACTCTAGAAAATGACAATTTCTTACAAACTAAACATGTAACTACTGTATGACCTAGAAAATAACTCCTGAGCATTTCTCTCAGAGAAGCTAAAGACACTTGCATATGATTCTTTGTAGCAACTTTAACTCTAATAGCCAAAATCAGGAGTTAACCTAGATGTCCTCCAAGGTATGAGTGATCAAATAAACCAGTACAAAAATAGCATGCAGTACTACTAGGCAATAAACGGGAATAAATGAATGATATTCAAAAATGTGGATGAATCTTCAGAGAATTAAACTGAGCAAAAAACACTCACCAGAAAAGGTTGTATACCATAAGATTTCATTTTTATGGCATTTTCAAAGTGACAAAACTTTAGAAATGGAAGCCAAATTAGTGATTGGCAAAAGTTTGGAAACAAAGAAGGTAGGGAATAGGGAAGGAGGAAGCCAGTTTTGTTAGAAAGGAGCAACTCTAGAAATCCTCAGGGAGTTGGAATTGTTCAGAACTTTGACTGGTGGTGGATATGTAAACCTACATCGCAGATAAAAAAAAAAAAATAGAACTTACTACTCATGTTCTCACACAAGCAAGTACCTCTGAGTGAATCTAAATAAAATCATTGGATTGTGTCAATGTCAATATCTTGGTTGTGATATTATGTTATAATTTCATATAATTAGGGGGACTTGGAAAAGTATATAAGGAATTTCTCTGTATTATTTTCAATAACTGCATATTAATCTACAACTATCTCAATAAAACTTCAGTTTAAAAAAATAAATTACTCAGAACAAAAGAATCAATTTTTACTTCAACAAGAGGGAAAGATTTTTTGCTTTTTCTTGGAAATTAGACATAAATCTCCTTTTACTGACAGATGACTACCAAACCCTCTGTTACAGTTTGGATATGAGGTGTTCCCCCAAATTTCCTGAGTTAATAAGGGAATATCCAGAGAAGAAACTATTACATTATGAGGGTTGTAGCTTCATCCATCCATTTTCATTTGAATATACTAAGTGAATGGTCATTGCCAGTGTTCCCTGGAAGTGTGAACATCTCAACATCTTCCTCCCAGCACCAATCCCTTTCCATCTCTGCCTCCTGGCTGCCATGTGTGGAGCACCACTCCTCTACCATGCCCTTCTGTCATGATGTTCTCTGTCATCTTGGGCTCAGAGCAAAGGACTCGTCTGAACATAGACCGAACCTCTGAAATTGTTGACCAAAATAAACTATTCTGCCAGGTATTTCAGTCAAATTAAAAAAAAAAAAAAAAAAAAAAAACTACGTACACACACTCTTAGGACCTCTGTTGAGAAGAATGAGGAGATCAAAATAAAGAGAATGATACAGTTGAAGGAATAATGGTAAAAGCCAGTTAGAGATCTGATTGTTCAGTTTGACAATTACTGTGTTATTCAGCTTTCCATCGGTGTTACCAAAATACCTGACAAGAACAATTTGGAGGAGGAAAGGATTATTTTGAGCTCAGGGTTTCAGAAATCCAGTCACAAGTGGTCAATTCCATTGCTCTGGGTCATAGCAGAAGAATGTGTTGGAGGAAAGCTGCTCACCTCATGACAACCAGAAAGGAGAGAGAGAGAGAGAGAGAGAGAGAGAGGAGCCAGGGAATAAGATATAAATCCCGAAGTCATGTTCCTATAGACCTACTTTTCTACTCCAGTCCCATCTGCTTATAGTTACCACTTAGTACAGAAGTTCTTCCAAATTATTAATCCGTCAAAGGGATTAATCCACTGATTAGGTATGGTTCTCATAATTTAATCATTTGAATTCCTGCTTTAATACAAGAGCTTTTGTAGGACCTCCTATTTCCAAACCATAATACCTAACTACTTCTGAACTTTCTCTTATGAAAGGGAATACATACCCTATTATTAAAGTCAAGTTGATATCATGTTTTTAGTTACTATCAAAAAATTTTTAAGAAAACCCTATTCTAGCCACTAGCAAAATATATCTGACAAGTAGTATTAGTATTTGCATTAATCTCTCTTCCACAAATATATATAGATCATACTACACACACGCACACACACACACACACATACAGACACACACATATGCACTTTACATTCTTAAACTATTGACAAAATACTACACTTGATCTTTGCCAAAAGGCCAAGAAGCAACTGACAAAATACAACATCAAAAAGTTTTTACAGAAACAGGTACTGTTTTATTCAAGCAGCATTTAATTCTTAAATCTAATAACTGTTGTGGCATTTACAAGCTATTGATTTATCAAAGAAGAGATTTTTTTTCTCCGTAAAACTTGACAAACTCAATTTTAACTTTTAAAATGAAATATTAATTTTGAAGACAATCAATGTGGATTCCATTGATCTAGCTAACAGTTTTGATTGCCTACTTTACATGGTTTCCAACATAGTAGAGATAAATGAGATGTACTATTTGCTCTCAAGGATGTCAAATAAAAAAATACAACCCCATAAGCAAGTAACATTAAAATGGTATGACAAGAATAGGTATTACTTAAAATAATACTAATAAATGCTGACATTTATTTATTTATTCACATAATTAAGAATTCTCCTTCATGATTTAGTAAAATTTTTCTCACCAAATTAGATTCTTTGTTTCTAAAAGTGTCAAATTTTTATAGATGTACATGGTGGGAGATTATTTTAAACAAAATAAGTAGCATTCATAAAGGCATAGAGTCATGCAACAATAAGGTATAGTTAAAAGTCTAAATAGATAGAAGAGGGCTGGGATTGTAGCTCAATGGTAGAGTGCTTGCCTGGCATGTGTGAGGCACTGGCTCTGATTCTCAGCACCAGATATAAATAAATAAAAATAAAGTTCCATTGAAAAATATATTTTAAAAATAGAAGAGACATTTTGACGATAGAATTAAAAGGCTTTAATAACATAGTGTCCATCAACTGATGAATAGCTTTTTAAAAAAAATATGCTGTATATAAACAATGGAATATAATACAACCTTAGAACCTGATGAAATCCTGTCATTTGCTACAACATGGATGGAACTGGAGATTACCATGTCCTGTTACTTGAATCTGCTAAAATACAAAGATGGTGTGAATCATTGACCTAAGACCTAAATGTTTCTCCTAAAACACTAGTATGTATTCTATATCCAAATTTAAGTTATTCTAAAATGCAATTCAAATCTTTTTTATTTTAACCAATAATTCAATATTGAGTTAAATCTCTCCTTTCACTTGGGAAAAGTTCAGTGATATTTTTTTCAATCAATGTCTAACTACCAACTAAAAATTTTACAGAACACAGATAGTAAAGAAAACCTTATTCCAGCATCTATTTTCCATTTGTACTTCATGTAATCAGTCTTGGTCTCTCACCTTATGTCTTCAAATGTTGTCTCCTCAGGAGATGTTTGACAGTGGCCTGTTCATATTACAATGCATTCATTTCCTCCAAATGTTTTTGTTCCCTTTATGCTAAACTTGCTTCATCTTTTTTTTCTCTTTTTTTAAGTTTACCCCATAAGAAACAAAAGCAAAAATAGACCAAGGAGATTATATAAAACTAAAAGAGCTTTCACACCACATAGGAAACAATAAACAAAATAAGGAGAGAACCTATAGAAAGGCAGAAAGTATTTCCAAACTCTCCATCTGACAAAAGAGTTAATATCCAACATGTAAAAGGAACTAAAACAACTTAATGGCAATCACCACGAAAAACTGGATAAGAGACCTAAATAGAGATTTATCAAAAGAAGACATAGAAATAGCCAAAAGCTATATGAAAAAGTATGCTCAATTTCATTTATAATTAAGGATAGCTAATCAAAGCAAAAAGAAGATATTGTATCACTCCTGTTAGAATGGTTATTTTCAAAAAGACTAAAGATAATAAGTCCTGGCAAGGATGTGTGCACCCCCATTTTTTTGTAGCACTATTCACAATAGCCAAGAAGTGGAGACAACCTAAGCACTTATCAATGAAGTGATAAATTTTTTAAAAATGTGTTAAATATCAACAAGGGAATGCTATTCTGACATTAAAAAGGATGAAATTTTGTCATGTGTACTAACACAGATAAAACTGGAGATCTTCAGTTTTAGTGAAAAAAAAAAACAGGCACAAGTACCACGTGATCTCACTCATATTTTGAACTAAAAGAATTAATTTCATACAGATTGAAATTAGAATGGTGTTTGCCAGACACTTAGGGGATGGAGAGGAGGAATAAGAAAAATAAAGGTGATTAATGATTACTGATTTAACAGTTAATAGGAACCAGAAGTTTCAGTGTATAATGTAAGGTAACTATAGATAACAATTATCTACTATTCATTTCTATACAGCTAAGGGAAAGGATTTGGAATATTGTCACAACAAACAAATGAGAAGAGATCATTATGTTTACTTTGATCTGATATAATATGATGAATACATGCCTATGAAAGATCACATTCTGAGGGCTGAGGATGTTATTCAATGCTAGAGCACTTGCCTAACATCTATGAGGTATTGAGTTCAACCCCCAGAACCACCTATATTTCACATATCTATCTATTTATCTACCTATCTATCTATCTAGGTAGATAGATAGATATAGATATTGTTACGTATTTTAATTAACTGAAATCAATGCCATTGAAAGTAAACACTACGATACAAATATTTGAAACAACAAAACATACTATAAACTTTTTTCTTGGCAAGATTTGCTCTTATAGAGAAAAGTCGCATTTGTCACAAGCAGATTAATGTGGGAAGGGGGACAGAACTATGCAAATGCTAGTGAATAAACAGATGCTATTAAGTTGAATCAACATAAAATACATGTGTCTGGAATCAATTATGAAAATATGATCTTGACAAAAATAAATAAGATGGAGAAGTTTTAAAAAGTTTTGTGTGGCGGGTCAGGGTGGCACACACCTGTAACCCCAGGGTCTTGGGAGTTTGAGGCAGGAGGATCAGGAGTTCAAAGGTAACCTCAGTAAGAGAGAAGTTCTAAGCAACTCAGTGAGACCCTGTCTCACTAAATAAAATACAAAATAGGGCTGGGGATGTGGCTCAGTGGTTGAGTGCCCCTGAGTTCAATCTCCAGTATTTAAAAAAAAAAGGCTGTGTGTGTGTGTGTGTGTGTGTGTGTGTGTGTGTGTGTGTTAATAGAAAAGATTAAGAAGTCTAGTTACATAATAATAACTACTGAGAGGTCTTGTTCAGCACATTTTAAAGCATTTTGTTTGAGGGAATTTGTGAAGTGTAACTCCCACTTGGCATCCACACAAGGGAAGAAGACGCCATAAACCCCAGGCTGGCTTGGAAACCCATTCTGCACCTGAGGCCCAGCTCCTGGTTCCTGGATCCTACACCTGATAGACCCAACCCTTTGTTTTCCTAAGGCCTGAGGGGAAATTCATATGCCTCAGCATTTCATGTCAAAGTCAGAAAATCCACAGTAAGAGTAGAAAATGATGAAACTTATGAGTAAGATAAAATTTGTATTACCAAGCCCAATATTAAAGAGAAACTCTAAATTTCTAACCAAATTAAGATTTTAGATTTATTTCCCTGTACTTTTAAAGCAAATCAAAGTAAGTAAAACTGTGGCTTCTTGGGCTTAATGAGAGGGAAAAACATTCAGTGTAAGAGAGTACTAAAAGCTGGTAAATTTGACTGTGAATATTCTGAGAGCCCAAAGTTGTGCCTTTTGCTCCTGAAGTACCTCAAGAGAGCCTGGAACAAAGGAGGTGTACTATAAATATTGGTTGAATTAATAACACACTACTAATTTCCTTAAGTAGGCAAAATTCTATTTAAATGATTCTGCACAATTCAAAGAAAATATTTCTAAGTTAGTGCTCTTCTCAATTTATATCACAATTATTTTTTGTTTGCTTTAATTTTGCTCTAATGCAGCTAAGAATAATAAGCTACGGAGCTTACCAGGGCCTGACTCAGGTCTACACGGGTTCCATGCTTTATTTTAATTTCACCCTAACCAAAACTCAGTTAAATAGATTATTTTAATTATTTTTGCCCATGCATACATGGGGAATAGACAAAATAGTTTGTCTGTGGTCCCTTAATAAGGAAGTTCATAATTTAAACCCAAGCATCTTTGACAATTACACTCAGTCTCGATGCCTGTGCTAGTTTGACAGGAATACTAGGCACCAAGCTGATTATCTGCAAAGCAATCTGGATACACACACTCTCACTTAGGTTTGGATGAAACCACAGTGTCTGGTTATTTTAGCATTGTGCTTTCAGAGGTTAAATTAAAACACTGGATTTTTTTTTCCATTATACTTTTTTTTTCCCCCATAAAGTACAGAGTAATAGGTAAAGTTTCCTGATCAACCATTTGGGAATATGTAAACAACAAGATAGTATAGAGCCACAGTTCAAAGAACTCCAGTTTATCAGGTAATAGGAAAAGGGAAATTGTGTATATTTATCTTTCTCATATAAAACAACTATGAAGATAATATGTAGAGTAAGGAGAATAGAAATAATTTTAAAATCCAGAGTGGGAAAAGATTTGCTTTTATTTTTGGCATTCCCTCTGGCTGAAATTCTTTCTATAGTTGTAAGGACTTCGGTGGTCTGATGTGCAATTGCTTCTCTTTGCATTCAGAAGCCCTGCTTGTCAGCCTTTCTTCACCAATTCATAAACAATAAAGCTTAAAAATAAAGGAATGAGAAGTATTTATTTTCTGGCACTCTTGAAATGAGTACCTTAAGTAACACCTTCATTTCTCATATTCAGAATAACCCAAAATATAGAAATCAACTGCCCCAAGAAATAGGAGCATTTCAAAAGACCTTTTTAGGATTGAGTAACGAACCTGTTGTTGATAAAAAGGAAGAAAACTTTCAATGCTACCATTTATTTCTAAAGATTCTGTTAAGAGTCAACAAAAGTGACTGAGTAACTTCATTTGAAATTATAACCACTGTTCCTTCACCAGAAAAGAAAAGAAAACTCAAAGCCCAGAGGGGAGTGAGAATATTTCGGTGTTACAGGAAAGAAAAGGAAATGCAACAATTGCTACCTAAAACTTGGTCAAGTTAAAGGAGCAATTTAAAGAAAATGAGCACTTGGAGTTTATGATGTTAAGTTCCTTTCACCAAGCTATGGACTGCAGGCTGTCATTGCAAGGAGAGAAATATAGAAAAAGATGTTCTGGTCATTTCTGTGCAGGTTATACTAATTTTAAGCCAAACATGCTTAAGGAAAATACGGCATTTTTGTTTGTTTGTTTGTTTGTTTAGTTGGTTGGTTGGTTGGTTGGTTGGTTGGTTGGTTTTGTTCTGAGGATTAAACCCAGGAATGCTTTCCCACTGAGCTACATCCACAGCCTTATTCATTTTTCATTTTGGGACAGGGTCTCTCTAAGTTATTGAAGCTGGCCTCAAACTTGAGATTCTCTTGCCTCAACCTGCCAAGTCACTGGGATTACAGGTGTGTGCCATTGTGCCCAGCTTAAAAAAAAAAAAATCACTATTTTAAATTATCAAGTGGAAATTCCTGGCAGGTCTTCTCTTCTTGTACTAATGGGACATACCAGCCTTCCTCCCACCAGGATTGCGCAGGAATTCAGCATTTCCCTGGGAAAAGTGGAGGATGCAGTCTGGAGTAAGGTGATCAAAGCAGGAATTTCCCCATGTGGACCTCATCACCTGCAGGGTTTCTTCTTGTTTAATAAAATCCATGTCCACTATTGATCTCAACCAATTGGCTGAAGAAGAAAAATGGTCAACATATCATTTATGCGAGGTTGAACTCATTTCATTTTAGTTTCTTTCCATGGAAACTGCCTTTTTCTCTCATCTGCGGTTCAGGTGAATGACCACAATGCCAGGCCAATTATTGATGTTTCATTGCTGTTTCTTTGATTTGTAAAGATTTGAATTGCATCCCAGACACCTCAGATGTGCTCTACTTTCATGGGAGGTAAACATAGATGAATCTTGGGTTCTGAAATCTAATATAAATTAATGAAGCACATGGATATAAATATCAGGAAGTTGAAGATTCTAGTAACTTGCACCATGCATGGTCCATGAACAAATACACATGTGTTTTGTTTTGTTTTGTTTTGTTTTTATTAAATAGAAACATACCTGCTTTGCAACAGTTTTTGAATACTGCATTAAATAAATAAGTTTCAGGTATAAATATCACATTTGCCCAATATTTTTTTTAATTTAAATTGCTAGGGAGTAAAAATAATTGGTTATTATCAGCTATAGATAGGGAAGCTGTTTAATTACATGCCTATTCTTATTTCATCAGTTCTCATAGAAGGATTATGGTCATATGATACTTAAAATATCTATTTAATCATTGCACATTCAACAGTTCCAGTTATTTCCCTTCAAATGGCATATTAGTTTTCTTTATCACAGAGATCAAAATATGTGATGAGAACAACATAGTGGAGAAAATATTGATTTTTGACTCATAGTTTCAAAGGAGTCAGCTTTTTACTGGCCCCCCACTCCCTTGCTCTGAGCCTGGTGGAAGGACATGGTGAAGAAAAACTTCTCAGTTCACAGTTGCTGAGAAGCTCCGAGTGAGTGACAGAGAATGAATGGGGGCAGTGGGAGCTGAGAGAAATATAAACCTTTCCAGGGCATGCCCTCACCCCAGTGACCTGCTTTCTCCAACTAGGCCCTACCTCCACATGGTCCATTCAGCTATCAATAGATTAATCCACTGATGAAGTAAGAACCCTCATGACCCAAACATTGCCTAAAAGCCCCACCTGTGAACCTGGTTTTATTGGAGATCACACTTTAAACACATGAACTTTTGTGGGAGGAGGCATTCTAGATCCAAATCATAACAGATGGGCTATGAGATGGCCAGGCATTCTCATGGTCATCCTCTTAAGTACAATGGTCTTTCCTGTAGACTTAGAAGCAGACTATAATGCTGCAAGAGATCTTAACAATGGGTTAAATCAGTATTTCCAGAATACACATGTTATAAAATACTGCCCTGTTGAAAACTGATAGTTTTAAAAAAAATAGTATTCTGGATTCAGAAACATTAAAATACACTGGACAGATTTATTTAATTCAGAATTTCACAGCACCTTTATTATGCAGCATACTATTGACTCTCTAAATAATAATAATAATAATAATAATAATAATAATAATAATAGAATCCCTATGTGGTGTGAAACCAGGAAACAGATAGGTAACTTCTCAGCAAGGTGGGTGAACAAAATAAAATGAGGGGAGTGGGGTTTTACTGAAATTTAATACTTGATATTCAAAGCAGATCAGGGACTCAGTAGGTCAGGTATGATAAAATAAGGAAGAAATCCCCACTGCCAGAGCTGCTGTTACAGCCAGAGGCACCAGCCAGAGCAGTCCCTCCCTGAGCAATGCAGAGGGATAAGGGAATTGAAGGAATCCACATTTTTAAGAGGCCTGAGTCCTGTCTCTGTACAGAGAGTTAGAGATCAAAGACACTGTCCAACTAAAGTAAAAGGAGGCTGCACCATATCCTTGTACTGCAAAGAAGTCCCATCTCTCCTGGATGCACGCAGAAGACAGAGGAGGGAAACATTTTGCAGCCATGGCACAGAGGACAGCAGCTAAGGCAGTGGATTCCTAGCAAACCCAAGTCTGGTGCAAAATACAGGCCTGGTAAACCCACATCGCATGACATAGAGCGTGCCAAAGTGACCAGAAGAAAATGAAACATGGAGAGAGGTTCACAAGGTGGACAACTGCTTGTGAACACCCACTCAGATCTTCACCTAAAACTCCAATGCAGCTGCTTGCAGGACTGGCTGGGAAAGACACGCCCAGCCAGAAATTCAAAAGGGCAAAGTAAGGAGAGATTGAGTATGCAGAATGAACCCACGACCAGGAAATGTGAGGTCCAAAAGTGGTGAAGTAGACTTAGAATTGGCTCCTCCTCCACACAAGTGGAACCAAGGGGAGTTCCCTGGAGTGGAGTCTTCCAGAATTAACCAGCAATTGTTGGTCACTGGAGGTGGACTGATTTAAAATCTCCAGACTAATTGACACTCAGCAAAGACCCTGGAGCCTACCAAAGCCTAAACCCCACCTCCAGGAGTTCCACCTATGGGATTACCTCTCTCACTCTAGCAATTCCACCTTGAAGATAGCATAAGCACTACACTCCAGATGACCCTAACTTACTTATCAAAACTGTCGATAAGAGAAGTTGAGATTCTTTTCAACTCCAATGGAAACAATGATTTAACTTTTCATCAAGATTTTTTCCCTTTTTTTTCCCTCTGTTTAATTGTGACCTTAATAGTTCACAGATATTCATACTTATTTTTTCCTCATTTCTAGCATTTTTGAAGCCAGTTATTTTGCATGTACCAGTTAATTGAAGAATAGGATGATTGATTGGTATATTTCATTTTTGCTTTGTATTCTTTAATTTTTAGTTTTTAACTTTTCAGTATATATTCTCTCACTTATCTGTTTGTTTCCCTTGATTCTATTTCGTCTGCTAACAGACAATCCTCATTGTTCTCACTTTCATTCATCCTTTAATTTTTATATTCTCTCTCTTCTCTCCCCTTCTCTCATAATCTTCACATCCTAAATCATCATAATCATCATCATTCTACAGTCAGTCCTTATCCACCATTCATAGTTAGAAGTCCTTTTGCAAACTTACTGCTCTTATTATAGACAATAATTGATCATATCATGTCTGATTATTGTGACAATTTACAGTGTAGAAATCATAGCAGGAACTATTCGGTTTAATGCTGTATATTGTTTGCATTGGTTATTGTTACTATTTGTCTCCACCTAAACAGGGAGGTACTGGAAACCTTCAAGGACAGTATAAGTCCACATGGTAAAATCACTGCAGCCTGAGATTCATAGTGTTAGATGGGTAGACACAAAAACAATATGAAAAAGTAAGGGGAAAAATCACTCAAACAAAGCAAGCTACTTCAATAACAGAATCAAATGACACCACTGTGAAAAAATTTTCAGGGAAGGAGTTTAGAAGGTACATAGTCAAATTGATCTTCAAGATAAAGGAAGATGTAAGGCATGAAATCAGAGACAAAATGCAGAAAGTGATAGATCACTTCAATAAACAGAGATTCTGAAAAAAGAATCAAGTAGAAATCCTCAAAATGAAAGAATCAATAAAAAAATTAAAATTTCAATGGAAAGCATAAACAACAGACTAGACTACTTGGAAGACAGAGTTTTAGCCAATGAAGACAAAACAGAAACTTGAAAATAAAGTTGATCATGGAAAAATGATGTTAAGAGACCATGAACGGAATGTCCAAAAAATATGGTATCACTTGAAAAAGTTAAATTTAAGATACCATCTCACTTCAGTAAGATTGGCAGCCACTATGAAGTCAAACAACAACAAGTGCTGGCAAGGATGTGGAGAAAAGGGTACACTTGTACATTGCTGGTGGGACTGCAAATTGGTGAGGCCAATTTGGAAAGCAGTTTGGAGATTCCTGGGAAAGCTGGGAATGGAACCACCATTTGACCCTGCTATTGCCCTTCTCGGACTATTCCCTGAAGACTTTAAAAGAGCATGCTACAGGGATACTGCCACATCGATGTTCATAGCAGCACAATTCACAATAGCTAGACTGTGGAACCAACCCAGATGCCCTTCAATAGATGAATGGATAAAAAAATATGTGGCATTTATACACCATAGAATATTACGCAGCACTAAAAAATGACAAAATCATGGAATTTGCAGGGAAATGGATGGCACTAGAGCAGATTATGCTTAGTAAAGCTAGCCAATCCCTATAAAACAAATACCAAATGTCTTCTTTGATATAATGAGAGCAACTATGAACAGAGTAGGGAGGGAGAGCAGGAAGAAAAGACTAACTTTAAACAGAGACATGACATGGGAGGGAAAGAGAGAGAAAAGGGAAATTGCATGGAAATGAAGGGAGACCCTCATTGCTATACAAAATTACATATAAGAAGTTGTGAGGGGAATGGGAAAATAAACAAGGAGAGAAATGAATTACAGTAGATGGGGTAGAGAGAGAAGATGTGAGGGAAAGGGAGGGGGGATAGTAGGGGATAGGAAAGGTAGCAGAATACAACAGTTACTAATAGGTCATTATGTAAAATTGTGGATGTGTAACTGACGTGATTCTGCAATCTGCATTTGGGGTAAAATTGGGAGTTCATAACCCACTTCAATCTAATGCATGAAATATGATATGTCAAGAGCTTTGTAATGTTGTGAACAACCAATAAAAAAAAAAGAAAAAAAAAGTTTTGGGAGAGATGAAAGCTCAAAGATACAAACCAAAGGAATGCACATCCAATGAAATAATATCAGAAAATTTCCCAAACCTAAAGAACAAAATGGAAAATGGAATATAGGAGGCGTATAGAACTAAAAATATACAAAATACACAGACCTATATCACAGCATATTATTATAAAAATAAGTAATAAGGATAGAATTTTAAAGGCTGCCATGGAAAAATGACATAACACATTTAGAGGGAAATCAATCTGGATCTCAACTGATTTCTCAACCCAGACCCTCAAACTATTAGGAATAATATATACCAAACTCTGAAAGAAAATGAAGGTCAGCCAAGAATAAAATCCCCAGAAAAATTCAGCTTCAGGGTTCATGATGAAATAAAAACCTTCCATGATATAAAAAAAAGTTGAAAGAATTCAAATAGAAAGTCTGCACTACAAAACATATTCAATAAAACATATCATGAACAAGAAATAAAAATTAAAATAGAAAAGCAGCAAAGGGGTGAATGACACTAGAAGAATAGTCAATCAAAGGAGAAACTAATTCAAATTGAAAATCAGAAATAAATCAAAATGACAGGGCATAAAAACCATATCTCAATAATAACAATGAATGTAAATGGCCTGAGCTCATCAATCAAAAGACATCGACTGGCACATTGGATTAAAAAACAAGACCCGACAGCATGCTATCTCCAAAAGTTTTACCTTCTAGGCAAAGACATCCACAGAATGAAGGTAGAAGGATGGGAAAAAAAAACAAATATTCACATGAATCTGGTAAACAAGCAGGGGTTTCTAGCCTCATGTCAGATAAAGTAGACTTCAAGCCAAAGTTAATCAGAAGAGACAAAGAAAAGCATTCCATGCTACTTAAGGGAATGATACATCAACAGTACATAACAATCACAGATATTTATGTCCCAAATGATGGAGCATATAGTTACATCAAACAAACCTTCTAAGTTTCAAGAATCAAATAGACCACAACACAATAATACTGGAGAGAGCCTCCAAGAAAAAACTAAGCAAAAAAGCTATAGAATTAAAAAGTACATTTAATAATTTAGACTTAACAGACAAATATATATATATATAACATTTCATCCATCAGTGACTGAATGTGCTTTCTTCAAGCAGCACACGAATCCTTCTTTAAAATGGACCATATCTTAGGCTACAACGCAACTCTTAGCAAATACAAAAAAAAAAATAGAGATAATGCATTCTATCATATCGTAATGAAATGAAATTAGAAATCAATGATAAAAAAATACATGCTATTCTAATACCTGGAGACTAAATAATTCACTGTGGAATGACCAACAGGGATGAAATAAAGAAAATACTCAGAGGTGAATGAGAATAGTGACACAATGTATCAAAATCTTTGGAACACTATGGGGGCAGTTCTAAGAAGAAAGTTTAATGCTTGATCTCATGCATTAGAAGAATACAAAATCACCAAATAAATAGTCAAACGTTTCATTTCAAAACCCTATGAAAAAAGTATTTGACAAAAACAGAATAAAGAACATAATTAAGATCAAAGCTGAAATCAATGAAATTAAAAACAAACAAGAAAAAAATCCCCAAATTGACAAAACAAAAAACTGATTCTTTGAAAAAAATAAATAAAATTGATAAACACTTAGCCAAGCTAAAGAAGAGAGAAAACTCAAATTACTAAAATTTGTGATGTAAAAGGAAATATGACAGATACTACTGAAATACAGATGATAATCAGACATTATTATGGAAATCTATACTCTAATAAAATACAAAATCTTGAAAACATCAACAAATTTCTAGAGACACGTGACCTACCCAAATTGAACCAGGAGGACCTAGATAATTAAGACAGATCAATTTCAAGCAATGAAATTGAAGACAGCATCAAAAGCCCACCAACAAAGAAAAGCCCAGGACCAGATGGATTTTTAGTTGAGTTTTACAAGACCTTCAAAGAAGAACAAATATCAACTTCTCAAATTATTTTATGAAATAGAAAAGGAGGGAACCCCTTAAATTCATTCTAGGAAGCAGTATCACACTGATTAAAAAAAATTCTAGACAAATATACATCAAGGAAAGAAAACATGAGGCCAGTATCTTTGATGAACATAGATTCAAAACTTCTGAAAAAAATATGTATGGCAAATCACATACAAAAGCATATTAAAAAGATAGTGTACCATGATCAAGTAGGGTTCATCATAGGGATGCAAGGTTGGTTCAACATACAGAAATCAATAAACATAATTCATCACATTGATACACTTTAAGTCAAGAATCATATGATTATCTTAATAGATGCAAAAAAGCATTTGACAAAAACAGAATTTGTTCATGTTCAAAACACTAGAAAAACTAGGAATATTAATGACATATCTCAACATTGTAAAACTATATATGCTAAACTCAAGACTAACTTCATTTTATTTTTTTATTTTTTTATTGATTTTATTATTTTTTTAAGTACACAACAACAGTGGATTGCATTACACATATAGAGCACAATTTAAGACTAACTTCATTTTAAATGATACAGGACAGGAATGCCCTCTTTCACCACTTCTATTCAACAGGGTCCTAGAAACTCTAGCCAAAACAAATAGACAGAAGAAAGAAATTAAAGGGCTACGAATAGGAAAAGAAGAATTCAAGCTATCCCTATTTGCCAGTGACATGATCTTTTATATAGAAGATGAAAAGCTGCACCAGAAAATGTCTAGAGCTCATAAATGAATTCAACAAAGTGTAAGATATAAAATTAACATTTTAAATCAATTATCTTACTATGCACCAATGATGAATCAGCCGAAAGAGAAAAAAAGAAAAAAATCCCATTTACAATAGACTCAAACAAATATATATATATATATATATATATATATATATATATATATATATATATATATACACACACACATATATATAAAATTTGGGAATAAATCTAACAAAAGAGGTGAAAGAGTTCTACAATGATAATTACAGAACATTAAAGAAACTGAAGAAGATCTTAGAAGATGGAAAGTTCTCCTGTGTTCTTGGATAGGCAGAATTAATATTTTCAAAATGGCCATACTAACAAAAGTGATATACAGATTTAATGTAATTTCTATAAAAATTCCAATAACATTCTTCATAAAAATAGAAAAAGCAGTCATGCAATTTATTTGGAAAAACAATAGACCCAGAATAACCAAAGCGATACTTAGCAAGAAGAGTGATGCAGGAGACATCACAATATGCAACACTAAGTGGACCAAGAACATAAGCATTAGACCAGAGACCCTGGGGATGCTGGAGTAAAAACCTCCATCATGTCAGCTTAGGAACAGACTTCCTCACTAAGACTCCTAAAATTCAAGAAGTAAAATCAAGAATGAATAAATAGAATGGTATCAAAGTAAAAAGCTTCTTCATAGCAAAGAAAACCATTAAGAACACGAACAGAAAGAGCCTACAGAATGGGAGAAAATCTTTGCCACCCATACCAAAGATAAAGCATAAATCTCCAGGATATATAAAGAACTCAAAAAGCTTAATATCAAAAACAAAAACAAAACAAAACCCCTCAAAAAGAATAAATAAATGGACACAGGAACTGAACAGATACTGCACACAAAAGGAAATACAATTGATCAACTAATACATGAAAAAAATGTTGAACACCTCTAGCAATTAGAGAAATGCAAATTAAAACTGCAGTGAGATTCCATCTCACTCCAGTCAGAATGGAATTATCAAGAATATAAGTAACAATAAATGTTGGCAAGGATGTGGGGGAAAAGGTATGCTCAAACATTGCTGGTGGGACTGCAAATAAGTGCTACCACTCTAAAAACCATTATAGAGATTCCCCAGAAATCTTGGAATGCAACCACCATTTGATCCAGTTATCCCACTCCTTAGTATATACCCAAAGGACTTAAAATCACCATAATATAGTGACACAGCCATATCAATTTTTATAGCAGCTCAGTTCACAATAGCTAAGCTATGAAACCAACCTATGTGCCCTTTAACAGCTGAATGTATAAAGAAAATGTGGTACATATACACAATGGAATATTACTCGGCCATAAAAAAGAACGAAATTATGGCATTTGTTGGTAAATGGATGTAACTGGAGACTATCAGGTAAGTGAAATAAACAAGTTTCTAAGAACCAAAGGCCAATAGTTGTAAGGATGCTAATACATAAAGAGGGAGGGCGTAGAATAGAAGTCCATTGGATTAGACAAAGGGGAATGAAGGAGAGAGTGGAGGAATGAGAACAGGAAAG
Source organism: Spermophilus citellus (assembly GCF_964194105.1). Classification (NCBI taxonomy): domain Eukaryota; kingdom Metazoa; phylum Chordata; class Mammalia; order Rodentia; family Sciuridae; genus Spermophilus; species Spermophilus citellus. Next base: position 193,989,373 of record NC_138184.1, on the reverse strand, counting down.
ACAGTAGAATGAATTGGACATAACTTTCCTCTGTTCATATATGAATACATGACCAGTATAACTCTACACATTATATACAACCACAAGAATGGGAAGTTATACTCCATTTATGTAGGTCAAAATACATTCTATTGTCACATATAACTATAAATTAATAATTGAAAAGAGCAATAATTGCTGTTTGTATTTCTCAGAATTTTATCTTTTTTTGACATGTTTTCTTTTTTTATTTTTGTTCTTTCATCTTAAGAATTTCTTAGTATGCCTGAAACTTGTGTTTGAGATATACTAACCTAAATTCATTTTATAAATATAAAAACAGGCTGTAATATATTCCTTTATTGAATATTATTTAAACATTTTATTAAAAATAGACATAGCTACAACCTCTTATCTATCTAAGTGGGATGAAAACAGAGAGTGTGGTATTGGCAATTTATAGTCAGTGGATAGATTAGAATTTGAAAGTTATTTTAGTCTTAAGAAAATGAGGAAATAGTTTTGAACCTTTTATATGACTCAATGTCCCCCAAAGGTCATATTATAATTAAATTAATTAAAATTTAAAAAAAAACTGACCTAGGAATATTCCAGTGCTGCTAATTAGAATTTCTGAGTTAATAGTTCCCCAATTTTAATTTTTAGCAAACTCCGTGGGAATGTACACTCGAGGTTGAAAATCATTAATCTAAGATATACAATTTATAAGTTGGGCAGATTGTGTTAAAACTGAAGATTTTTGACTCTGAATCCCATAAATTGACTGCTATATTATGTTAATAAGGAACAATATTTAGAGTAAAGCATATGTAGAGAGAATAGCAGAGAAATCCCTACTAGTCAGAAGTTCATGGTAAGCAATTGGGACTGATTATAATGTTTGAAAATCAAGGAAGGAAAAAACATTGGAGAGGTGTTAGTAGGCAGAACTTTCTATGAATTACACATGTAGACAAAGAACCAAGACGCAAAGAGACAATGACGAAAATTAGATTCAACCCTAGGTGCCTGGTGCCTCCAGATGTAGTTCAGTGGTAGAGTAAGTAGTACATCCTTAGCATATCTGAGGGCCAGGTCTCAATCCTTGACAAAACAAAACAAAAACAACCTAGTTGTTGCAAAAACAACAGAATTACTAATGTTTGTTGAGCATGTATAATATGCTAGTTAAAAGCTCATTTATATCTTAAAGCACCTGCAGGAATTAGGAAACATTGTCCTTATTCTGGAAGCAAGGAAAATATAGCTGAGAGAGATTAGGGTACTCCCCCAGATTCCATATCTATATAATATAGTATATTATATATAAGTATCTCAACATTGTAAAACTATATATGCTAAACTCAAGACTAACTTCATTTTATTTCTTTATTTTATTTTTTATGCATCTATTAGGTACACAGGAAGCATTTTATCTAGATGTGAAAGTCGGGGGTAAAGTCCGAAAGAGCAGCTGACAAAGGGGTCATGCATCTCAGGGCTGTGATGTATGGCTTCAGATTTATTTTCCTGAAATAAATGGGCTGAAATTGTAGGTGGAGTTTAAAGTTAGTGAAAAAGTTTGGAGTAGAAAAGAAATGAAATCCAACTGGGTTTTCAAATAGTAATACTTTTCTAAAAAATTAATTGGTTAGGGCTGGGGATGTGGCTCAAGCGGTAGCGCGCTCGCCTGGCATGCGTGCGACCCGGTTGGATCCTCAGCACCACATACCAACAAAGATGTTGTGTCCGAGAACTAAAAATAAATATTAAAAATTCTCTCTCTCTCTCTCTCTCTCTCTCTCTCTCTCTCTCTCTCTCTCCCCCCCTCCCCCCGCCTCACTCTCTCTTTAAAAAAAAAATTAATTGGTTAAACCCTGAAAAAGAAAGAACCTGTTGACCTAATACCAGGCCTTCCAGGAGAGGTTGCCTCACTAGAGTCTGGATTATCGTCAGAGCTCAAGGGAGCATTCAGCACCATCTTTAGTTCCAATACTCACCAAGTGTACATTCTCTATGTTCAAGTCTAGTTCAAGAGTTTTTAAAATTCTAAACACATTACTAAATAATTCCTTCTAAAATTGAGGGATAAAAGCTTACATGCACAAACTGGTTATTTTCTTATCTGTCTAGATTATTTCCATGAATATTTATCAACAGCTTTAGAGCAATCTGATTCCTCTTCATTGCAGTGGTGCATACCAAATTTTATTTTCACTGAAGGACAAAATCTATAGCATCTCTACTCCCAATCAACGTTGCTCATTTCCAGTATATTGAATATCATGATTCCCTTTGAAATAGGATTTTTAATTGGCAAGAAATACATCATTTGGCTTAATGGAAACCAATGTGAATATTATTTTTTTTTGTTTTCATTCATATAGGTCAGTCAATACAGTTCAGACTATTTGAATTTTATGTACAAGTTTTATACATGTTTTACATTGAAGTAATCTCATCAGCCAAAATCCAATCCTTATTTTTATTCTCTCTCATTCCCCTCTGTTTAAATGTGATTTCAAACCCCTAGAGCAGTACATGGCATTGGGAGATACAAAAACTCCTGGTGGCAAAAATATACAAATTTGATGTGATAAAAAAGCAGTTTAGGGAAGCATGTGGTGTAACCGACGTGATTCTGCAATCTGCATTTGGGGTAAAATTGGGGGTTCATAACTCACTTCAATCTAGTGTATGAAATATGATATGTCAAGAGCTTTGTAATGTTGTGAACAACCAATTAAAAAAAACAAAACAAGCAAAACCAAAAAATAAAAATACATACATAAATAAAAAAAAAATCCCATCCAGCCTCGCTGTCTATTCATGAGGATGGGATATTCGGTTTTGTAACAAGTTCTCAAGGGATATACAGAGCATTATTTCTTTACAATAAGAATTTGCTGGGTACAAGTAAGTAAAATACTGCAATGAAGTTTTGGTCCAGAAGTATTTTTTAAATCTAGTGGGAGTATATATTAACAGTCCATTGTTAAGTAACACATTACCAGAAATTCAAAGGATTAAAACAACACACATTTATTAGCCAAAGTTTCCCTGGGTCAGGAGGAAAACACATGTTTGCTGGACATTCCATTTAGGGTCTCAAAGGGCCCCCTCTACAGTTTCTTGGTAATGTTTTTATCTAGAGGCTTAGCTAGAGAAATACCAGATTCTGAGACCACTCAGGGAACTGGCAGAATTTCTTTCTTCACTAATTCTGACTATAATTCTCTCACTAACCTGTTGCCTAGAGGCCACCCTCTGCTTGATACCATGTGGTCCCTCCCTTCAACATGCAACTCAACACATAGAGTGAGTTAGCCAACAAGATGATGCTATGTCATAACACAGCATGACATTGGAGATGAAGTCAAAGATTCTACTGGTTAGAAGCAAAGCAGAGGTTCCATTGACCCTGGAGACAAGATTATACAAAGGCATGGGTATCAGGAGGTAGAGATTTGGGGTGCACCATATCATTATTTACCCATACAAAATGGGTAACAGAAGGTAGGGTGAATATAGCCTAAAAGGAATTTCAATATAGCTTAAATATTATGTATATAATCATCTCTCCTTCAGAGAATTACTATAATTGCTTTTTCTTAATGTAAATTTTTGGACCACCTATGTCAAATTCTCTTCTGAATAAATATCTGAACTCCACCCTACTCCAACTTAATGGAAATGCCTGAGTCCACCTGCATGCATTGTATTTAGACAACTTACATTTTATAAAAATTGCCAGCTATTTGTAATTTTAAATATATTTTTACCCCTAATGATTTATCTCAAATTTGGGGTCTCTTTTGAATAACAAAAAAATGTTGCAGTGATAATAATAAGATGAGTGTTTAATGGACATTACCAAACTAATTTAGTCTTCCCAAGACTAAATCTTTAGAAATTTAGGACACCCATCTTTAGCCATGGACTTACTGTATAAAAACTAACCCACTTCAATCTAATGTATGAAATATGATATGTCAAGAGCTTTGTAATATTGTGAACAACCAATAAAAAAATAAAATTAAAAAATAAAAAAAAGAAAACATCTCAGAAAAAAAAAATAAAAAAAAAATAAAAACTACAGGTTACATTCACAATCTGGATGTGAAAACTAAGTGCCTTAGAACGTTCTGGGGTCAAGACATTTTATAGAATGAAGTGAGGGAAAAAAGCAGCCTAAGAATCCTATGAAGAAATGTCCCTTTAAAAGAAAACCAGCAAAACAGAACATGTTTTTTGTTTTTGCTTCCATATCAAGAGGCCAAACAAGGTTTCTTCCTTTTTATTAAGTCTTGTGATAGAACCTAACAATAAGTTCATAGTTTTGTCAGCTACTGAACTTTTTTTTCCTAACATCAATCTTACAAATGTCTTAAAGAATATTTTTCTCCTTATATGTGAATTCAACTAATACCACATATGATCTTTGACAATTTTCTGAAAAAGCGTCTTTTCACAATATAATGTTATTTGTCTTTTAGAATGTTTTATAGTATTGTAATAACTAAATTTGGAAAAACAAATAGATTTTTTTTTCTCAGAAGTTTATATTTTTCTCTTCTCATTGGATTTATGTGATCTTTTTAAGGATGATATTTTTTAAATTTCTTTCTTTTACTTTTTAGTTCCCAAAGTTTTCCACTGATAAACTAGAAATAAACCCAATCCTTTCTGAAATAATATTTCCTCATATTAGACTTTCTCTAATTTGATTATGGAAGTACTTTGTACATGTGGGTTTCACTACACAGAATTTCGCTGTGTTGGGAAAAGAAATATTACATATTCTAAATGTCCAATATAAATTTGTAAATCTAGAGATAGACAAAACTTTGGAAACAAGGGTCAAGGTGTGCAGAGAATAGGTAGAGAGCTCATCAGCTCAGGCCTGGGTTGTCACCGTCCCTGGGTTACATTGAGAGCTGCATTTATTCAGTCACCTGGTTTGGTCTAAGCTGGTCAATTAAGGACTATTGGTACAAATATTCAATTATTTGGGGGGATTTTCCCTCATAATTATACACAAAAGAGAAATTATTCACATTCAGTTGGGCAGATTTACCAGTCATCACTAAAATTGGGTTAGGTCCATCTAGTATTTTCTATACCTAGCATATATCTTGTACCTAATATTTTGTGATATTCAGTCTACTCAAAGTATCAGGGGACATGGGTGCAATGTTATTGCTACTAGAAAGCAGGCATTGGTTTATGATGTGAGAAAGAAGATACATGAATTTTTTGTAGAAAATTTTCAAAATTATATAATGAAAGATTGTCAAAATAGTTCAAGCTAGCTCTTTGCACTAGCATTAAAGTCATCTCACAGTGATTCATACTGGTGGTCCTTGAAAGTGATAAAATTTCTTAAATATTGAATTAATCTAGTTTTTCTAATTTAAGAACTGATTTATGGGAATAGGATTGTGGACTTTGGTCAAAGTCATCCCTACTTTTCTTCACCAGAGCACCATTTGTGTGGAAAACAAAAGTTAATGATGGCTGCTTTTATTAAACACAGAAATAAGACAAGAAACATTGACAAGGTTTTTGGCTTTGCTCATAAAGAAGCATTATCTTGCTTAAAATTTGTTGCCAACACACAAAAAATTATAATCCTTAACAGATTAATTATGAATCCTCTCTAATTAAATACCATTTTGCTTTGAGAAATAGAGATCTATGACAGAAAAAAATACATGATATTGCACACTAATTGAAAAAAGAGCTAAAACATGTTTTAGATTAGTGTTAATATTCTAGAACACTCAAGGCTAAAAATATATTTATAAACACATAATAGTGTCAAATATGAGAAGATAATTTATTGTGCAAATATAGAATAGTCTCAACTCATAGCAAAAATCCCACATCTCTTATTTCCCTTTGGATATCTGTACATATTTTGATTTCATTGTGATTGCTTTTTTATGTATATAGAAGTTCTAGCAGAAAAGGAAACATATTTTATTCACCTTAATAAAAATTCACCTTAATAATTATCTAATAGTGATTGATATAGAGTCGATTGTAGTTATTTGACACATCTAAATAAATGTATCATATTTGTTGAAGAATATGTAACTGTCTCAAACTCACATAGCCACCAGGTAATGGAATTAGAGTTTGCAGCCTCTGAAACAGAATCCTTTGCAGTTCTGTGTGTGTCATACTCTGCCAACCAGCACATATTTATTCCTGTGTATGATGTTCTTCCTTTTTGGACTATAATCCACCTGATTTCTAAGTTCTCTTTTCATTCTGACAATTTGATTTTAGTATTTATTCGGTTCCCAATTAGATACATATCATCACATGTATTACAATATGATAGGAAATGTTGTACTCTCAGCCCCTGCATGGTTCGAAACAAAGTGATAATATACACCATCATGTGAAAGAAACAAAATAATGATAAAAATACTGAATAAATTTCACTACAAATGAATACATTATTAATTTGATAGACAGGATCACATTTTCCCATTTTCTTGAATGGCTTCATTAGTATCACTTGCTGGTCGTGAACTCTCAGATAATGTAAAAACCAAGGATATTGCTTTAACATTTTAAATTAACCAACAATATGAGGTAGTGACTGTGTTTATATCCCTTCCTCTTACAGGATGCTTTGACTTGCACTCAATATACTCTAAAGCTATTTACCAAGACAATTATATTCTCTAAACATTTCTTCTGTTTCTAAAGCATTGAAATAATTCCACAGTTTCAAAAATCAATTCAATAACTATTTTATAATAGGATTCCATACTATTCAAAACATGCACTATTCATAGGAAAAGGATAGGCATTCATAAAATAAGTGGCAAAATCGCTTGTGACAAAGGTAGTCATGTGCCTGGCATTCATTCCTTTTGAAAGTACTGCTTTGAGTTTTGTATAAGAGAAAGAGATCAGTCATGCTTGGACAAAATGCAAAATTTCAAAACACACAGAATTTGTATTACTTCCGAGACTTTTTCTTTGAATCTTTTATTGATTTATTTCAGGGACACACAAAAAAAATCTTAAAAAAAAAAACCAGCATGAAGTAGTTATTAACAACTTGGATATAAAGCCAGATGGCCTGGATTCAAGTCTTAATTCTGCCATTATTAACCTGGCTTTGGCCTAGTTATTTAATTTACCCTCAATTCAGTTTCTTTAGATTTAAAATGCAATTAATGATAATACCTATCTCAGAGTTTTACTGTGAGAAATAATGTTAATAATCATGATGGGATTATAAGAGCTCTCGTCATATAGCTTGCAAACCTTAAGTGCTTGATAAAGAAATCTGGTTTATAGTGGCTTTATAAGTTTTCAAACCCATAACAGAAAATAAAAACATTGTACAAACTAGGGAGTGTGATGGACAAATGTCTAGACCAATGGGAGATGACAAAAGTTACCTATATAAAAAGTGAGGCCAAATAAGGAAATGGAGAAAATAACCCATTTCTTCTTGCTATACAGTTATGTCAAAACTGAGTAAGCAAAAGCATTTAACTCTCCACAATATGCATAAACAGTAATGGATGTTTTCAACTTAATTTAAAGCATAAACTTTTCAAATGCTTTAAGATCTATAGGAATCTTTTTAAACAGAAAATAAGCTGTACCATGTTCCAGATGAAATATCAACTAAAATACTGGGGGAAAAAAACTTCCTTTCACAGAAATGATTTGTTCTACAATTTACACCTGAGCTAAAAAAAAAATATAATAATAATGAAACAACTCAGTTTTAGAACACTGAGAAATTAAGTTTGAATTGAAATAGGATAATATTATAACAAAGTACAAAATACCAAGCTTGGACAGTTTGCTACCTGATATAATTACTTTTAAAAGAACACACTAAAGGAACGTCTTGATAAACACAATTTCATATAAAAGACTATAAACACAGACAAAGCATTTGTTTAAATGGGGGGTGGGTGGGGCAGTAATACTTAACGGAATTATATCATGGGTCTTACAAGTGAGTTTGGTAGAAAATAGATTAAAGAGGATTAGAAGGTAAATATGAGAAGTCTGAGGGAAAAGCTTTCAGGTTCTGGAAGTAAACGAGAAAGAGGAAGGCTGAAAAAAAACATTAAGATACCAACGTTTTATCATGTATAGTGGGGAGATGTTGGGAGAAGTGACACATGTATGTCCCAGAGATGAGAGGCATATACATCCAATTAGGAAGGAATAATTATTAAATTAAAAAATGGTATGTTTAAGACACAAATTTTCAACAAATCTAAATGATGTAAATGTTATTATTTCTAAAAGAACAAATATATCAGAAAGGAAGATTAAACATAGGATTTTTAAAACTGGAAGAAGTTGAAGTATTATCCACTTCAATCTTCAGAAGAATGTGCTGACTTTCAAGTCACAAAACTGGTTAGTAGCAGAGTTAATGTTTGGACTCAATCACCTGATTCACTGGGTCAGTGCTTTTTAAATACCTGCCCAGTCTATCATGACAGAGGGATGAGTTCTGGCTCTCACTCAATTTCCCTGGATAATGTTAATCCCAATAATCCAGTTCAATTAAATTCAATATCACTTTGAATGTGTACCAAATCAAACTAAAAAACCTCTGTATTATATAGTATTAAAAATTTTATCAAAAGTAAGGAAAATCTATGTGCAGCGTTAGTACTATGTTGTTCCACTGTTTATTGTTAAACCAAAAAAAATTAATAGTTATTGAATTTGCCAAATGAGATTCCCAGAAACTAAGAAAAATATATATGCAGCAGCTGAAAATAATTGCAACTCTTTAATTCATTATGCATCTATTGAAAAAATATTTATTGAACATGACCATGTGCTAGCAACTGTGCTGGGAACAAAGAATACAATAATCAATACAGACTTGCCTTACCGATGGTATGCTGGTAAATGTTTAATAATCAACTCCTGGGAAAGAGAAATCCCTGCTTTGTAGCACTTGGCCAATTTCCATAGTATAAATATAATACATATAAATACATCAACATGGCAAATTTCAAGCTAACCAACATGATGTCACAGAATAAGAAACTGGGAAAACATAACTATCTGTTGTTTCCAGGATACCTGTGGGCTTCTACAAGCCTTGTTGAGCTGGATCCACTATACCACTGGGCCATCACGGAAGATCTTCTATTGGGAGAGGCAGATAATTAGGAACACTAAAAACTGCACAAGGTATTACATATTGTGGTGTAAGTGTTATGAAGAGAAGATACATGGTTCAATTCCCAAGCAGAAGATGACTCCAAGTGAAATGGGCATGGCTTTCTGAGATGACATAGGCACCAAGGAATTAAAACAATCAGGAAGAAGAGTATGCCAACCAGAAGAAAAGGGATATAACAGAAGACATTCAGAAAATGTACATTCTGGGGAGCAACTAAATATGATACTATTTAATTTCTTATACTGGCAGAGCTCAGCAGATAGTGCAGTTTTTTTCACTTTTCTTGTCTACTCACTTTTTAATTCCAAGGTTGCTGAGGTTAAATCTGATGGCTTTTATTTTCCTCTATTCTACCCCAGAGGTCATTAGTCTTTTCCTACCTTTCTGTCCTGTTTATAGGGATCAGAAGAAGTAGCACAATTCTTAGCATTCCAAATATCTGCCAAGTCCTTTCAGTGAGTCACAGTCTGATGATGTATGATAGGAAGAGGCTTCAAGTCCTTCATACTAATCAGAGTGGAACATCCTTTGTGACACTGACCATTTCATAGCATAAGGACATTAGATTACACAGCCAAAATTAGTGATCTATCCTTTACCAAATAGCTTTTCCTCTGTAGGTAGGTATTGGATAAAGAAGAAAAAAGAAAAGAAGAAGAAATGAAATACCTTCCTGCCACATAGATTTTTAAATATATGTATATATTTTTATTTTATCACTTTTAGGTACTTAATCATGTAGAAATAAATGAGAATTTTAATTTTTTAGACAGTTTTTCACTTTACTGTCTATGTTTTGATATAAGGAAAAACTGAGGACATATTAATGAAAATCAATAGAGATTTATTACAATAGTCAACAACCTTTAATGCACCTTGTTTAATATTTTCTTTAAAAATGCTCACATGGGTCATGCCACCTCATTTCCTCATTCTTCTAGCCATTTTCTACCCATCAAGATCTGAAAAATTAGCACTTATCCCACAATTTCTAATTGAATGACATGCCAGTATCACTAGGGATTCTTTTGCTAATAATAGAAGCAACACCAACATAGGTCTGATTGTGTAAATCTAGAATTGTTACAGTGCATAAAGCTAAGAAAATAAGCAACCTATATGGTGAGACATATTGGAAGAACGAAAGATTTTCTACCCTATAATATGGAATACCTTTTTTTGAAAAGGTCACTAGAAACTCTGGCCAAAGGATACTACAGTATTGCTACTCAAATTATGTCAATGGTTTTTGCCTGAGTTGCCATGTTTGCGCTCCAATGATTTCCACAATAGAATTAATAAAATCGGTAGATTATTTCACTCATTTGGTACTCAAAAGGATTTTATGAGATGATTCTTAGTTTTAAAGAATAATGGCTTTAGGATATACTTTGTAAAAGAAACACTTCAATTTAGTAGGCATTGACATTTTTTTTTTTCCAAAGCATCCCCACTTTAAAAAAACTAGAAACACGTTCTAGAAATACTTTCAGTTGTTAACGGAGATCTAAACCTCTGGTTTTAATCCCTTTTAATCAATCAGTGCCAGTTCTATAACTCAGAAGTGGTTTTAAATTTATGTAATCAATCAAAGACACATACCTTTAGAAAACCTGCCTTTGTAAACTGACAGTATCAGTCTCATGCTTTGAAGGTCAACCAATAGGTGGCAGATTCATTCCAATGAGTAATCTTCAAAGGCTGTGTTGACCCACAATCTCTGCTATAAACAATATAACTTCAAAAGAATGATTCCTCAATACTTCATAAAAAGACAGTTAATTTTTTTTTTCAGTAGACTGTGTAGCCAACATAGTATGTAATGTTAGTTTGGATTTGGAATGTTCCTCAATCATACCCTATTTGAATCAAATGTATGATATGTCAAGATCATTGTATTGTCTTGAGCAACCAAAAAAAGAAAAAAAAGAAAAAAACTCATGTGTTGAAGATTTGGTCCCCAGTGCAATAATGTACAGGTATGGAGCTTTGGGAAAGTGATTTAATCATGATGCCACTGACCTCATCAATACATTAATTCATTGATAGCTGAGCTGAATGGATTACAGGGACATAGTGGAAATAATAGGCAAGTGAGGCATGGTTGGAGGAAGTAGGTCACAGGGATTATGCCTGTGGGGACTATATCTTGCCTGGGACCTGGCTCCCTCTTTGCTTCCTTGCTTCCTGCTACTGAGATGTTCTACCACATATCAGATTCAGAGTAATGGAGCCACCCAATCATGCACTGAAACCTCTAAAACCATGAGCCAAAATACACCTTCCTTTTTCAAAGTTGTTCTCAGAACAATGAAAATTTGACTAATACAAGTAATAAACTCAACTTTTGATTTCAGATATGTGTGGTTGCCTAATGTCTCTATAGAGTTGACTGAAAAGTCTCTATTTATTATTATATTGAAATTCAAATAATTAACATTTTCTGAGAATACAGGGTCATAATCTAAAATTGTTGGAACCTTGTGAATATCAAAATTCAGAATTTTTCAAATTTACATAGATAGCATAGTAGACATAAGTGCAATTTGGATTGCTACTCAGTAATCATATACAGCATTTCTACAGCAAAACAATAAAAATTAAGATGATTAAAATACTTCTCATCAATTCTGGTAGGATTTTTCTGATAAACAAGTTCATGACAGGTTGAGTTTTCCACCAATGGAGCAGTAAGTTTTTTGGTTTTAAAATCTCTTATGAAAGTTTTCAATTTGGGATCTGCAGGAAATATATAGTATTACATACCAGGTACCTCCTAATATTGAAGGATAGGAATTATTATGTGTCTACTGTATGAATGCTCTCACATTGATTAAAGGTGGCACGAGTTAAGTGATCATTTAAAGTGTATTTAATAAGTGATAAAATAATATCATGAGAGTGATAAAAGCATTCCAAGAAGCTGTGTGGAATCTAGTTGAGTTGATGAATTGAGGAGTTGGTAGGTAAGGAGGCCAGAGAAATAGACCAGTGTAGGAAAATATTTATATCCTAAGAATTTATAAAAATAGGATATTAAGTAGGGAAATGTTATAGAAATTGCAATGTTCTGTTACTGGGTTGTAGCTCAGATTGTCAGATAAATACCTACAACTCTATATTGATAGAAATAAATGCTTGGATACAAAAATTAGTGGGAAAAAATAAACAATCTTTTATGTCACTGACCCTTGACATAATATGTCATTGCTCCTCCCTAATCTCTGGAGTGTGGGCTGCATATAGTGATATTTTCCAAATGTTGAGTAAAAAAAAAAATGGGAAAGTGAGTAGCTTATTAGAGGAAAAAACAAATGCCACCTTGGCTAGATGGTCAGGGTTGACAATGGAATGGCTTCAGCACTGCTGTCAACCAATTGATGGCAAATCCTTATATAACTTTTTGAAATTAAAAATATAGAACATCCAGTTGGACCGATCTAGGTCACATGCTAATCATCTACTTTCTAAGAAAGTCAGGGTATGTGGGCATATATAACCAGATGAATTGCATGATGAGTGTGGTATCTCTGATTCTTTCTTTGATATCAATTATATTTTATATGATGAGAGAGGAATGGCACTCTGTCATGATCTTCTTCTCAAAACCCATAACTGTAGCCTAATCATGAGGAGGTACTATGAAGGGGTATCAACTGATTCAGTTTTTATATAGATGGATTTCTATTTACTTTCTTCCTCATCTCCTTCCTTCTTGGCTGGACTTCCTTCCTTCTTTCCTATGTTACAAATATACATGCATACACACACACACCCACATACACACACCCACCCCCCACCCACCCACACACACGGAGATATGTGTGTGTGTGTGTGTGTGTGTGTGTGTATATATATATTGGTTTTCCCTGCCCTAGTGGTAGAATAACTTTTCTGAGAAAACTATTAAACAGGGAATCACAGGTCCTATTATAAAAGTCATAGGAGAATATGTACCTGTGGGCCCTCCTTTTCTCAGAAAATGGAGGGTGAGAGTGTGACCTAGGTTAGTCCAATTAGAAGTTCTATGTTTTTTAAGTTCCAAAAACTTTTACAATCTGCAACCAATTCAAGTTTATTAATGGTTCCAGTAGTGGGATCAGATGATGTTAAGCTCTGACTGACTCTCAAGTGACTTCCTTGTTTATCTGCTATAGTAAAATTCATAGTAAAGCCCAGGCTTTCTTCCTGTTGTCTGAGACATGCCTCATTAATGAACAATCTATATAGCAATGCCCTGAACATGTCTCCATCTTAATTTAGTAATGAGTTTGTCTTAGGCCTTAGAATGAATTAATGATGTGCTTCAGGTTAGCTAGAGATCAGTCCTATCTTTTACAACCAGGGATCCTTACAGGCTCAAAGTTTATTTTGTATAATTCTAATGCTGATGTGTACCAACAGGTTTCCATCACACAGGCTTTAATGTTTAAGAAATATTACTTTGTGATTATGTAAACAAAGCTGCAATATTAGAGTCAAATATTATCATTAAACTTGGGCAGTAGATACTAAATGATAAAAGAACAAACTTTAAAACTTTCTCTGATATTTCTTGTCTCAGCTAACACAGATAATATGTGATGTGGCTCATAGAACTGATACTGCTGTTAGTATTTTAAAATTAACATTCCCCCCTTTAATCCCATCTATTTCCTCTTTATGGTATATTTTCTGACACTGTTTTGGGAATAAAGAACACTTACAGTCACATGTCTAGTGTCTTCATTAAGAGAACATGAATTATAACTTTTCTAAAAATATATTTATCTGAACTATAGACACTTTAACTGTCCCTTTTAGGATGAAACAACCCTTTTGTCCTAGAGACAGATAGACCAACTGGGGTCAGCAAATGACTATTTACACTTCAAGGACTCACTTCATAACCTCACTGTGCTGTTCTCAATTCTATTTTCTCAGCCTCATTCAATATTTCATACAGAAACGTATGTCTTTGACAAGACCAGTCAAAAGCTGTAAATATTCTGCCTTTGAACTCTCCCTTTTGAATATGCTACTAAGATTCTGTCAAGGTAGCATTCTTTCTTTTGTATAAGCATTAACGTTGTTTTTGCTTGAGCAATGGGTTATATAGTGATTTCCTCAGGAAGTCAATAATGGGCACTATGGAAAACTTACGTAAGCAACAATTTGGATAAATTTTGGTGTAGAAGGATCAGACTGTTTCATAAGTGGTCTTATGCACCCCTTACTCCTGATACTCTCCTTCTCTCCCCATGAATATAATAGGTGGCATCAGAGTTTCTAATATCCTAAACCAGTCCAAATTCTTTCTTGAGATTTAAAATTATCTCCTTCTTGCTCCCAGGACACTATCGTCTTAACACTATGAATATAAGAAAGGAGAAAAAGGCATTATATTGTGACTATGGAAGATAATCATGACAGTTAAATTATAGTAGCTGCTAATTACTCTTTTATTTCATTCTTTCAAATGATAGAATACATTGTGAAAAAAATATACAAATACCAGAAGAGGAAATAGAAGGCAAAAAGAGGGCACTTAAAATTGTCATCATGTGGAAATAGAAATGGGAAAAATCATAACTAATTATTAAATCACATCATGTTAAATCAGCACTAGATTGTAGTAACTGCTTAGTAATTTGATAGCCTAGCAAAGCAGCCATTACCTAATGATGACAGCTATTTACCCAGATGGAAAGTCACAGGGAATTGGAACTACTGCCACAAGGCATTAATCAGAATAACCATCAGTAATGGCCCATTCAGAGTACCAAATCAGTCATGATTAGTAGGGGTGGTTCAAGTTCAAGGAACTGAGAAGTTAGACAGCATGTGCTTGGTCTCAAGACCAGGAGTCTGCTGTTCACCAATCTGTTTGCCTCAGAGCTTTATGAGCTGGATAGAGCATGGTTGAAATGAGGCAAAGCCTTCTATGAGCTCGGTAGCCTTGTCCTACTCAGCCACCTTTAAGCCACAGTAAAACATTTTGAAATGACTATATTTTAACTCAGCTAAGTCAAAAGGCCTGCTTCAAAATATATGGCACACTCAACCCCAATATCACCTCACTATTTACCACAGGTCTAAACCTCAACTCTTACGTAAGAGTCTCAAGACTTTTCTGATTTTCATTCTATCCCTGCACATCACAGTATTAATTAATGCATTTCTTAGCTTGACTTCTATCTTCTGGTATACGTGTCAGAAACTGAGAGGAAAAAGGCTGTTACACATGATTAACTGATTACAAATGTAAGTGATTAAAAAGCCTAAAAATTTATATTTTACTTCCTGGCAAAATATTGCTGAACACAACATGCTATACACCAAGAGGGTTGAGCAAAACAACTCATCAAGAGGGATGTGCCAGTAACACAGTGACTCGCTGATGACAAAGGATCAGGTGAAAGTAGAACAGAGCAATATAGGACCACAAAACATGGCTTTTTGACTCTTGGTGCTTCAAACTACTTCAATCTGCAAAAGACAGCACTTTTTAAATTAGAGAGGACACGAAGAGGTCTCAAAACACGTTGCTATGGCTACAGAAATGATCCGCTGATCTGTGGCATAGGCAGATAGGTTGAATTAGTGTTCATAATCTCTCATTGAGGCAGTTGGGAGTCCCAACTGAGAGAAATGAGAAAAGGTATAAAACAGGCCAGTTAGAAATGGCTCATTGAGTCTCCTCAATGAGAGGAAATCTCAGCAGAGTTAGTAACTCTGAAGATGCAGGTGAGAGAAGCAACTACACTCAAAAGACTAAAATTCTTAGAAGGGCTATTGGTTCTCAGTAGCAAGTATCACAGAACCACATTTCCATCACCAATGAACTGAGTATGTGATGGTGATCCCTTAAGATTAAAGCAGAACTGAAAAATCCCTAGGTGTTTAGCCCCACAATATCCAAGCACAAAGCTTTGCTCAAATATCTGTGGTATTAATATTGATGTAAACAAACCGGTACTGTCAGAAGTATGAAAATAAGAACACATGCAATTATGAACAGTGTACAACACTTGATAATGATAATAACCAACTGTGACTGTTACTTTGTGTATTTATTATGCCCTATTTTATCATTATTTTGGAATGTCCTCTTTCTACTTATGAAAAATAAGTTTACTATAAAACACCATGCCATGTTACACCAGCAGCTTCATATACCTCATTTATCATGTCTCTGGAGTGTGTCCTTTTTTCTTGTGCTTCATATTCTCATGTTATTTTGTTTATCCTGACCTGAGAAGCCATAGGCCACACCATAGGTATATACTAGATAGCCTGATCACATACTAGGTTATTCCATCTAGGTTTGTGAAAACAATCTCTGTGATACACATGTAGCAACAAAAATGCCTAATAATGCTTTTGCAGAATGTAAGCCGGTAGTCAGACAATGATGACTGTGGTCACCACAGCTACTGATGGTGTACTCACAGGCAAGGAAGCAGAGATCTGAAAAGCTTTAGGCTCATTAATCCAAGAACAGTAATCAAGAAAGCCTTAGATATTCTTTTCCTTTATCTAATCACCCTGATACCAAAACCAAAGACCCATCAAGGAAAGAAAACTTCAGACCAATATTCCTGATGAACATAGATGAAAAAATTCTCAATAAGATTCTGGCAAATTGCATACAAAAACGTGTTAAAAAAATAGTGCACCACGATCAAGTGGGATTCATCCCAAGGATTCAGGGTTGGTTCAACATAGAGAAACAATAAACGTAATATATCTTATTAATAGACTTTAAAATAAGAATCATATGATCATCTCAATAGATGCAGAAAAAGCATTTGATAAAGCACAACTTCATGTTCAAAACACTAGAAAAAGGGATAGTAGGAACATACGTTAACATTGTAAAAGCTATATATGCTAAACCCAAGGCCAGCATCATTCTAAATCGAGAAAAATTAAAAGAATTCCCTCCCCAAATTGGAACAAGACAAGGACGTCTTCTTTTTCCATTTCTATTCAACATTGTCCTTGAAACTCTAGCCAGAGAATTTAGACAGAAGAAAGAAATTAAAGGGATACAAAGAGGAAAAGAAGAACTCAAACTATCACTATTTGATGATGATATGATTCTATATCTAGAAGATCCAAAAAATTTCACCAGAAAACTTCTAGAACTAATAAATGAATTCAGCAAAATAGCAGGATATAAAATCAGCACCCATAAATCAAACTCATTCCTATACATCAGCAAAGGGTCCACTGAAAATTAGGAAAACTATTCGGTTCACAATAGCCTCAAAAAAGTTAAAATACCTGGGAATCAATCTAACAAGAGGTAAAAGACAATGAACACTATACAACACTAAAGAAAGAAATTGAAGAAAACCTCAGAAGATAGAAATATCTCCCATGCTCCTAAATAGGCAGAATTAATATTGTCAAAATAGCCATAATACCAAAAGCATTATACAGATTTAATGCAATTCCTATTAAAATTCCAATGGCATTCTTCATAGAATTAGAAAAGTCAATCATGAAATTTATTTGGAAAAATAAGAGACACAGAATAGCTAAAACAATATTTAGCAAGAAAAGAGAAGCAGGAGGCATTACAATACCAGACCTTAAACTATAGTAATAAAAACAGCATGGTATCGGTACCAAAATAGACATATATAACAATGGCACAGAATAGAGGACACAGAGACAAACCCACATAAATATGGTTATGTCATACTAGACAAAGGTGCCAAAAAACATTCACTGGAGAAAACATAGTCTATTCAATAAATGGTACTGACAAAACTGGAAATCCATATGTAACAAAATAAAATTAAACTTCTATCTCTCACCCTGCACAAGAATCAACTCAAAGTGGATCAAAGACTTAGGCACTAGAACAGAGACCCTGCATCTAATAGAAGAAAAAAATAGGCCCAAATCTTCAACATGTCAGCCTAGGATCTGACTTCCTTAACAAGACTCCTAAAGCTCAAGAAGTAAAATCAAGAATTAATGAATGGTATGGATTCAAATTAAAAAGCTTTTTCTCAGCAAAGGAAACTAAATAAAGTGAGGAAAGAGCCTACAGAAAATCTTTACCACATTCACCTCTGATAAAGCATTAATTTCTAGGATATATAAAGAACTCAAAAAAATTAACACCAAAAAAAAATAAAATAAAATAACACAATCAATAAATGGGGTCAAGAACTGAACAGACATTTCACAGAAGAAGAAATACAATTGATCAACACATATATGGGAAAGTGTTCAACATCTCTAGCAATTAGAAAATTGCAAATCAAAACTACTCTAAGATTTCTTCTTATTCCTGTCAGAATGGCAACCATCAAGAATATAGGCAACAATAAATATTGACAAGGATGTGGTGAAAATGTACACTTATATTGCTGGTGGGACTGCAAATTGGTACAACCACTATAGAAAGTAGTATGGAGATTCCTCAGAAAATTGGGAATGGAACCATCACTTGACCCAGCTATCTCACTCCTTGGTTTTATATCCAAAGGACTTAAAATTAGCATACTATAGTGACGCAGCCACATCAATGTTTATAGCAGCTCAATTCACAATAGGCAGACTGTGGAACCACCCTAAGTATCCCTCAATAGATGAATGGAATATTACTCAGCTTTAAAGAAGAGTAAAATTATGGCATTTGTCAGTAAATAGTTGGAGTTGGAGAATATCATGCTAAACAAAATAAGCCATGTTATTTTATTTAGCATGATATTGCTAAAGGCCAAATGTTTTCTCCCATGTGCGGATGTTAATTCACAATAAGGCAGGGGGCACTAGGGAAGAATAGAGTCACCTTAGATTAGGTAGAGGGGAGTGATGGGAGGGAAGGAGAGGGAATGTGGGGATAGAAAAGATAGTAGAATGAAACAGACATTATTACTGTGTGTACATATGTGACTGCATGACCAATATGATTCTGCAACTGTACACTCATTAAAAAGAGAAATTACATCCCATCTATGTGTGATATATCAAAGTGCATAAATGAATTCTACTGTCATATATAACTAATTAAGCCAAAAAAATTTAAAAGCAAAAAACTATATATTTTTACCAAAGTAATTCATCTTAATACAAAAAAATAAATAAATAAATAAAATAAAATAATAAATATAATATAATAAAACAAATATAAAATATATTTATATTAAAATATACATTTTATATAAAAATATTTAAGTACTAATAATCCAATCACTGTGAATAAACATTTTGAAGGAAATTCTTTAATATCATGTGCTTTACATAATGCTTTTTTATTTTAAAAATAAAACTGGATTTTTAATTTCTGGTATACAGGGTGTTAGATATCCCTCCCACTGTGGAGCAGCTAAATAGTAGGTAGAGCAAAACAAAACAAATAAGGGAGTAGCAGAGATGGTAATTATGATTTTTCAGCAGACAATTGTCTGCAAGTCATCCACTGTTAGGTTTTTTTTAAAAAAAATAGTACTATAATAGGAAAACTAAATCATAAATTATCATTGATGGGCTGTTGTTGCTTGAACCATAATTTCTAAATTAAGCCATAAGGATAGATACAGTTGTCCCAGGTCAGCAGTAAATCCTGGTTCTGAACAGAAGTAGAGAAAAACCGTGCTTGCAATATGGGATTTGCATAGTTGCAGGTAAAGCACTCAACTCAAAACCAAAACTATCAGCAGTCAGCACTTTATACTGTTTTTGGTGGGATTTTTTCCCCCTCCCTGCTTTATTTTAGATCATTGGTATTTCTTTGTCTTCAATCTCATAATCTTTCCTTCTGTAGTTTCAATTCTGATACTATTTCATATTATTCCATTCTGTTTATGTTTATTTCATATATTTTAATCTCCGTAAGAACCGTTTAGTCATATTTCTATTTTTCCTTTTACTCATTATATTCATATTTTCTTTAAATCTTTGAACATGCTTATAGGTTAGAAATTCTAAAGCCTTTCTCAACAAATTTCACATATCTGTAATTTATGAGGGCTTTTTATATTATTTGACTTGGGGGTGGGAGTGCTGGCTTTGATTGTATTTTGTTTGCATGGCTAATTTTTATTGAATAGTGACTTTGTAAATTATTATTTCTGGTCCTGGAATTTGGTGTATTCCTTTAAAGAGTTTTGAGTTTTGTGCTAAGATTGGTTATTTTCAACTGGCTATTTTCACCTTTGTTGTAGTGGATTCAGTGACACCTTGTATGGGTTCTACTCAATGTCCCATCATTACAAGTTTTCATCTCTCTGAACAGAGGAATGTAAAATCTTCTCAGATCTATAAGAGCTCTGTGAATTTTCTTCCTCCTTTTAGTGGCTCTCTGCTCTGCATTGGGGTGTTTCACCCCATGCATGCACATGCACATGTTGGTACTCAGCCCAAAACTTGAGTGGCACCCTTAGAAGCGCAGAACATACACTTCCAATATGTCTTTTGTTTTTTTCTCAGCCAACCGTTATTTGTCAATCTCTCTTAAAATTTCAAATTCTAGCCCCTTCAGCCTCCTGGAATTTGATCTCTCTTTTCGTTTCAACTGGACTTTGTGTTAGTTCCTCTTCACTATGAGAAAATCACCTCCAGTTAGTAAACTAGGGTGCATACTTGTTTCTCTTCTCAGAGATCACAGTTCTGCCCCTCTTGTTACTATCCATTGTCTGAAAACCATCATTTCACATATTTATCCAGTTTTATAATTGTTCACAGTGGATATCAATTGCCATAGCAATGAAACCTTCATGAGCAAAAGATGAAATCCATTTATTGCTTTAGCCCTGACTTTCACTTGGTCTGATTTAAAAACCCAGAACTCTGTTCTAACTTTTATTCTTTTGGTATGTAGCCCAGACTTAACTTTTTCATTGAAATTCAATTCAAGAGTTCTTTGCATGTTAATAGATGACTAGAGAAAATTTGCATTGTATTAACATGGCAAACACATTTGAGTTCAGTAGTTTCATTTAATTTTTGTCTACATAGTATTTAATTTTTTTCATTTACAGTTTTGTGTGTGTGCGTATGTGTGTGTGTGTGTGTGTGTGTGATATTCTTATAAAAAATTATGAAGTATTATTGCTATTCTAGTTTGGCTAGTTTTATAATTGTACATGATGCCTTTAGTTCTCTATTTATAGAATAATAATTTTTTTATTTTACTACCCTCAGTAATAAAATTACTATATGTCCTTTGGTTTACTTCCTTCAATCTCTCTTTTTCACCAACATAGAACAGTCATTAAGACATTATTTTTAACCCAGTAACTTTTTAGATTTGACAATGCTTATATTTCTGGATTTGTCAGAAATTTTTGAATTCCAGCTATTAGAAATTAAGTATTCTGAGAAACTACTTAATTCACACCTTCTTAGCTCCTGTCTCTACCAAACATTGTCAGATGTCACTTTTATTTTGTCACCACATAGGACATTTACACATTTACCTTGTTTTATCTTCCTAATCCACACATTAGAGTTTGTAATTCCATAGCTAAATATTTTAAATGCCCATTGCTAGCTGTAGTTTTCCTAGTCATTTCTTGCTCATTTAAAGTGTATGTTTTAGCAATTTCTCAAGAAAAGCTCAAGTACAAAAATTTCCATAAGTCCTCCTTGTTCAAAGTAACTTGACTATGACCTTTCTAACTGAAGAGCAGCTTCACATTTCCTTACTCCTCAGAACACACCTTTTCTTTTTCTGTATCTATCTGTTTTCATTGTCTGCCGATGCTGAATGTTGCTGAAAGAAATCTGAAACCAAACTGACATTTTGTTCTTACAAGAGATTTGATATGTTTTCTTGGAAGCTCAACTTTTTCTTTCTTCTCCTTGGTTCCTTTAATTCTTACTAGGAAATACCATGCTGCTTACTTGGTTCATTTTCCCTAACACATGCCCTCTGTCATGTAAGTTTAGTTTATTTTTTTTTGTTGTTGTTGTTCCTTCAAGAAAGATTTTTCTTGTACAATATGTGCAATTATTTGTTTTCTTTCATTTGCGTTATTCTCCAGGATCTACCTGGATTTTGTAGGAATAAGAAAGGTGAATTAAATGGAATGGAAGCCAGAATTAGACAGGCAGTCAGTATAGATAGGTAAATCAAGTCAGGTTGGATCAAGGAGGCCAATTTGAGTAACTTCAGGAAGTTGGAGACTGCCCCCTGAGGGACTGAAATGCCTTCAGAGTCCTTCCTCCACCCTATCAAGAAAACCTGTCCCAGCTCCAACCTGTTGCTAAGGTAAAACTGTCCCAGGAATTGCCCCCCCCCCTACAAGGAGTTATAAAGTTGTTAATTAATAATTGTGTCCTGGGCTGCTCTATCCGGCCCTTCCATCTGCTTCCCACATTTTGGCCATCTCACTGAGCAGCTCCTGGGCTTAGTCACATATACAGGAAGGAGAAAGATAAGGGGAAGAGAGTAGAACAAAGGAAGCCTAGGTCATAGGAAAAAGGCAAAACACTCCTCACTTCTTGGGATACCAGCTATGGCCCCATTCTCCCTCCTGGGAGAAGTCTATGTTACCCTTTTTAAATAAACCCTGCTTTATATGCTTCCCTTGATGTTCTTCTCTAATGTTATCCTTCACCATGTGAGGAAGCAAACTGGTAACCTGCAGTATCAGAATTATAATGGTGATAACCTCTCAGGTATCCTTTAGGTAGCCTTTAGATCTTTGTGGACAGCACTAATCTCCATGCCCTCACCCCAGATGTAATATTGTTTTGATGTACTACCTTGGTCAAAGGAGGGTGAGTTTTGGAGGATCTCATGTATAATGCAAGTCAAAGGGCCAAGGTAGCATTTGCACCAACTACCAAGTCTGTCTATCCCAAATACATATTCAGCTACCAAGAAAAGATAGATGGTACTGATTACAGAATAAATCTTCAATAGACCCACTGTAAATTGTGCCTTGGCCAAGGCATATTCATTACTTGCCTCTCACAAGCTTCCATTTTAACAAGGAGACCATGGTAATTATTTTGATGTCTGGAAATGTCAACATGGATTCTGTTTCCAAGAGTCTATAAAATGTTTCTCTCTACCCACTATTACTAAGTATTCAGTTATTCTAGCAAATGTTCATAAGTTCTTTCAGAAAACAATGTGAGGATTTACCATCATGCATGCTTTTCCTTTAAGCAAGGACTCCATGTGAAAGCTGGTTGAGTTCTGGAAACTAGGCAGAGATTGTAGCTTTTTATTGGGACAACTGCCCTTCAGCCTCCTGATTCTTAAATTTTTCTGAGATTACAATTTGGTTGGTATTCTCTTTGGTTGTCGATCAGTTTTGCTCCTTGGGACACCAAGTTCTATTAACAATCTCTGTAATTATCTGTATTAGAAATACCCTTGGATTCCATTTAGAACTTGACACTCATAATAATAATTGCATCTATTGTACTTTAGACAATTAAGTCCCATCCACCCCATGCACCTCCAGGGAGCCTATGCCTGGATGTATAGTGCTATTGCTATCCCAGTGAGCCTACTTAGGTAATGGACTCTCCTATCATCATGCCATAAGCAACAGAGAATAACCCTGTATGCCTTCCTTACCAGTTCTAACCTTGATATCTAGTGAATGCTGTTTCCCTTCTTCTGGCATTCCCATAAGAACATGGTAATCCACCGTGTTTTTCTGACATTACATAGTACATTCACCCTAGGATGCACACTTTCTTGCATTTTTTTCACCCTTCTTCTAGTCTAACATGAAAAATTTGGCATTTTGACCTCATTTAACACATTACAGCACGTTTTCTCTATCTGTTATGCTCTTTGCCAGGGTGTTGAAATCTAGTATTTCAGGAAATCAATAAATTCTTTCTTCTTTAATTTTTGTCCTGACTTCTTTGATAAAGCATCTTCAGTATCTTGACAGTAACCCCAGCTCCAGAGGCTAAGTTTTATAGTTTATTTGGGATAGAGATCCTTTTCTCCCTTATCTTTTATGATCCCTGGTACTGATTTGGTTATACTATAGCTTAATCCTGGTTATAGTATGAGGCTAAATAATAATACATCCTGAGAAGAGTAAAACTGCTTCATTAAGAATTTGCATGACTTTTGATATATGCTTCTATCTTGTTGGGTATACTCTCAGCAACTTAAGTATATTAGTGTATGTTTTATTTCCTATTTACTCTGTTTTTGACAACTCTTACAGAAAAGGAATTTCATCTATTTGTCTTATTTTTCACTTTTCTTTTCACCTCTAAATGTTTCCAATGGAGAGAAATTTAAGATGCTACTTTATGCAAACATATTAAATTCAAAGTTCAATGTAATCAGGAATTTTAAATCAATTTTTATTATATGGCTCATTTTTTTCTGGGATTTATAACTAAACAAGAGGAAGCCCAGGAGTATACAGCTAATATTGTGAATTTAGACCAAAATAAATATTTAATTTTGCAATTGTTTTTGGAAAATAATCTTGCATTATTTTTTTATATTTTTTTAGTTGTTGATGGACCTTTATTTTATTCATTTATTTATATGCGGTGCTGAGAAATGAACCTAGTGCCTCACACACGGGAGGCAAGCATTCTACCACTGAGCCACAACCCCAGCCCCCCTCATTATCTTTTAAAATTAAAAGTATGTTGTATCTTTTATCTAGCAATCCCACTTTTGAGAATCAACTGAGCATATTTACTAATTTTTTGTGATGGGAAAATTCTAGAATGAATTATGAAGTCTATAAATAAAAGAATAGTTAATAAATTGTAACATATCCATGAGAAAAAACATTCAAATTTTAATAGGAGATAGTTTTCTATACCTCAATGCAAGGGTGGCTATGATAAATCATTAATTCAAAGAATCAAATTTGTATAGTACTATGCATAATAAAATTCAATTTTTATAAATGTATATGTATGTAGTTGTTTAAGAACAAGGAGAGGAAAGAGAAGCAAACCAGAGCATATTCTAGAGTAATATTAGGCCCTAAAAGGATAAATTAGACAAAATAAATGGATAAAATTGTTAACTTTATATGTTTTAAAATTATTTTGCTTTTTGCAACAAGTATGCATTATTTCTCAACTTAAAAAAAGCAACAAAAATTCAAAGATAAAAAGGAAAAAGAGGAGTATTTTAGGAATATTTCAGGAAATATGAAAGTACCTAGTTCTAAGATCTTAAGAAAATACCATATAAAGGAAAAATCAATGATTTGACTTTAAATCTCAACCAAATTTCTCCACATTTTCTATTTTTCTGATGCTATTAAGACTTACCTATTAAATTCTTCAGCAACCAGCTATGATTATTTGGCAAGGGACCTGCAATCCCAGCATCATGGAAGGCTGAGGAAGGAGGATCACAAGTCCAAATCCAGCTTCAGCAATTTAGCAAGGCCCTAAGCAACTTAGCAAGAACTTATCTCAAAATAAAAAAATAAAAAGGGCTGGGGATGTGTTAAGCACCCCTTGGTTCAACCACCAGTAAACCCCTCCCCCAGGAAAAGGGGGACTAGTATATTTAAATGGTTTGTTTCTTGTTCTTTTAGGGCTTTAAAACAAAGAATTTGCTAATTTTGTTAGTGTTTTGTTGTGAATAAAACTTTTCTTTTCCTTTTAATTCTTGAAGAACATTCCAATTCTACTGTCTCTGTAATGTGGCATCAATTTATACATCCAACCTCTCCTGCCCCTCAAGTTGTACATGTCGACAAGCAACAACACAAAGCTTTTCTTCTTAAGAAAGTTTTATTTGGGTAGTTTGGGGATGGGGCATCGAAAAATACGTAACTATAGAGTATAATGTGGGGAAATATGGGTAAAGTGAGAGAAAATAGATCAAAATAAGGGAATAAACAATGATCAGTTATGTTTTTTCATAGTGTGGGCAGATAGAAGCTCTTTCCCAGGAATTGTGATTTGGTAAGAGATATATAATAAAAACTACAGGATTTCAAGGAGTATCTACAGAAATAGCTTTTAGAAAAGAAGTTAATATGCAATACAGTTTCCACTGTTACTCTTTTGCACAAATTCTTATTGATGAATGACCTGTAATAGGTTTCCAGTCTTGGCCTCAAGCATTCTTTCCTGTATAATAGCATTACATCATTCCTAGATTAATTTAGTAAGCAACACTTTGATTATAATACATGACACAGTTTAATGCTTTATGTTGACTTCTGATTGCATTTTCAAAATCAGCAACTTTCCCTACCATTCACAAATCAGCCTGAAACTTCATTTTTTTTACCACCTTCTTGCTCATATCTCTGTTTCTTGCAAGCTGGGCCCATACAATATCTTAAAACATGCCTTTTCTGTAACAAATACCCAAGTATATTTCTCTGGCTTGCTTAGTAATTGACTAGAACTGAAGTTTTCTCTTTCAGCAGAAGGGTACAGGGACATTTCCTTGCATATCCAGCAGTTTCTAACCCTAGAATCCTTTTCACTATGAGGTCAATAGATTAAGGGGTTATTTGCATCCTCTAAATTTGCTTGCTCTCACAAATAAATCATTTCTCAGAGCAAAATCCAGGGTATTGTGAATCTCTCCACACATGTCTACTTTGTGTCCGTGGTGTCACAAACTTGTACATGGCTCTCCCTTATCAAAGTTTCAACTTACTTCAAGCTCTAAAATTACTTCCTGAATGTTTTCTTTTGTTTGTTGTCTCCTCAGAAGACTTCTTTGTTGAATCCCAGTGCTTGTATTCTTTTCTAAAGTGCTTACCCCTATGCCTGTAACTATGATAGCATAGTGTTTCTTATTTGATTCACAAATGATAGGAAAAACATATTATCTCTTTAGTTTGTAGATATCATCAAATGATCTGTCACAGAGGCTCGAGTACACTTTATTCACAATATTACAAATTTCAGGAATAATTTTCTTCCTGAAAGAAGGGTGACTTCCCACAACCTCACTTAATCCAGATGCTTCAGTTCAGCTTGGGTTGGTCAAAAACATAAAACTACAATATAAAAGCTGCTTTTATGCTTAGGACAACAAAAGACCATTTTATGAAAGACCAAATTCATTATAATATTCTTTTTAATTTTTAAAAAAATGTAGGTTGAATTTTATGAGTCAAAATCTAAATATATAAGACAATATTGACTGTGTTTCAAAAATGTAATAAAAGCAAATCCTTTATATGATTCTGTTCATTTAAATTAAAAAGTGAATGTCTTCCAAAGCCTTTGATTATTTTAATAGAATATGGTGAATTTTATCCCGTCTGGTTCTATACATGAAAGAATCAGCACAAAATCTAAGAGCTGACCAATTTTACAGTGAAGAGAACATAAAAAGTAGTTTCTTATGATCTTTCAGGAGGAAATGCACTTGAAATACTGTAAGAAAGGCAGTCTGGTGATATTTCTCATTATAAAAGGTCACTGCTCAACTCATTTATCACTATTTTATGGAAGAAGCAGAGTGGATTGTGTCTAGTTGGGAGCAATGTTGCTGAGAAGAGTTTAAAAAATTACCTGGTGTTAAGTGGGACAGAGAAATTACTTGGTGTGTTGCAAAGTAGAGTTTGGAAATATATTGCTAGTGTAAAATCCAAAAAAATATTGTAAGATGTAAGAAGAGAAAGAGAGATCTATATTAAAGGAACTATTTTCTTCTCTTATAAATTTTTTTTTGCTATAAAGTAGGATTATTTATGAAATTTAAAAGAATACTAATAGCATTTAGATTTTAATTCTCTATTAAGGAACACTGAAGAATATTCATGTATCATAACACAGTCTAAAAAAATTAAAAATATAAGTATTTCATATTTCTGAGAAAATAAGAGATTTTTATTCTTATAAGAAGCCAGACATATCTAATGTCAGTCAATGTGTTGCATCATATGAAAGTCCATAATATATAGAATCAGCACATAACAATAATGTATGCTGCTATGCTACTCTGAGGGCTCTGTAAGAAATATCTCACATAATCTTTTAATCTTCATAACAAATTTATGTGGAAAGTATTGAAATTAGCTTCATAATGTAGGAGAAAGCTGAGGTGGTTGCTTATAGATTCATAGTTAATAAATGGTGGAACAAGAATGCAAACCCAGGCAGTGACTACCATTGAACAATGCTCTGCTTTCTAATTTAGAATGTCTTCTTTAGTTAAATAAACAGCCAAGTTATTTAGTTGAATAAATAACAAAAATTACAAAAAAATGCAACTTTCAGTGGGAAATAAATTGGAAAGTTTGAGTTCTTTTTTTTGTAAATTAATTAATTTATTATTTTATTAATTTATTTTTGTATTATAATTCTTAATACACCTTTATACCACAATTTATCGTATCTCTGTGTATAAGGTTTGAGTTCTTAAAGAGAAAGAAAAGGAAATTCTTTGAGTTAACAACTAAATATGTTATTTTATTACTTTCTCTGACTTTCATTATTATAAAATTAGTCAGTGTGTGGACTAAGAATTTAGATGGATTTAGCTGTGGTTTTAAAAACAAAATATGGAAATCTGTTTAGCAAAACAAAAGTCATATATGTGAAAGCTACTCAGTTTCTGTGTTACATTTTTCTGACTATGTAAAGGAGGGAAAGTATTGGAATGTATATCTATTTTGGTTAGCATGGTTAAGAAAAAAGTGACATTATGTGAATGATTACAATTAAATTTGCAAAATATAAAGCGAAATTCAAATGCTATCAATAATGTTTCAAGAATATTGTACAGAGTGATATAGAGCGGGCCCAAAACATTCAATTTTGCAAAATAAAACAACTTTCCATCATTATGGAAATTGATTAATTTGACAAGAAGCAAATATGATGAAATCAATTATTTTATTTTAGTATATAAGTGTCAAAATTGGCTGCATTTGATTTCAACTAAATCTGAATTTCACATAGGCATTTAAAAAGTTATAATATTGCTGATATTATAAAAACTAACTTGGTAAAACCATAACATGAATTTTTTGCAAAGAGTAACTAAATCTTTCCTTTGCATCAACAAGTTTCTAAATTTAAACAAGTATTTTAGGGAAAAAATGCATTTTCATTAATAAAAGCTTGACTCTATTATGGGAGAAAAAAACCAATCCTGATGATGGCCACATTGAGCACATCTGGCAAAAGAGCCATAAATTTAACTTCTGAATTTTGCAATGCAATGCTATTCATGCACAGGACTTTTGTAACAAAAATAGACATAATGAACAGGCAATCATGAATTTTTCTTCTTTCACAGCTAGGAAGTAAAATAGGGAAAACATGCAATAAGATTTGACTATTTTATTTGAAATTATACATATTTATTTAGTATTAATAGTGTTATGACTTGAAATTTCTTAGTGCAGATGTGTAATTTATATTTTAGTGATTTACATTATTGTGGAGTTTGTAGACCACGAATGGGTTTCTCAATGTTCTTTGAATTCTTAACCATTATTTAAGTAGAGATTCTTTTTACACTAGCATATCTCTCACTTTCACTACTCTGGTTATTTCCCTTTCTATTAATTTTAAATACAAACAAGTAAACTTAGTCTATCAAACCTTGTCTGGGAAGCAAAATTTGATAATTGCCTAGGATATTTCAAAACTAAACATATTTTCCCCCAAATTATGTGATCTTAATGTATATTATTCTATAATTGTCCAAGAAACAATATAAAAATATGAATTATGGTCAAAATAGAAAAAAAATAATTATCTAAAGTCACTAGTGGATGATTATAAAGGGGAATATTCTGGAGGGGATTCTATCATAGAAAAAGGCAATATTCCTGGATGCATTAT
Organism: Spermophilus citellus; assembly: GCF_964194105.1. Lineage (NCBI taxonomy): Eukaryota > Metazoa > Chordata > Mammalia > Rodentia > Sciuridae > Spermophilus > Spermophilus citellus. The sequence goes on along the minus strand of NC_138184.1, from coordinate 193,959,468 downwards.
TTTTATTTTGGTAATTTTAGCTTGAATATTACTCTGTCAGAATCATGTGAGGCAGCTAAGATTTATAAGACTTAGAACCAGAGGAGAAAAATCTAAGAAAAGAAAACCCATTGACATTGAAGTAAAAGTCCCAATTCTACATGCAAACTCTGCCCAAACAGCTGCTCCCTGAGCCACACATGCATAAGGCCCATGCCAAGAATCACAGGCTGGATTCAAAAACAATTGAAACAAGGTGCTGCTGAGTCTGTTCAGGCAGTTATAACACAACTCCAAAGACTGTGCAACTTACAGACAATATAAATATCTTCCCTAAATTCCAAAAGGGAGCAAGTACTAGATCAAAGTGAGGGACCTTTCCTCAGAGATGACCCCACTTCTCATAAAATACAAGAGGTCTTTTTAATAAAGGCTCATATCCCACAGATGAAGGCCCTGTCTTTGTGATCTAATCACCTTCCAGACCCTAAGACATTACCTCAGGGAAAAGTGTTTCAATATATGAATTCTGGGGGAAATATTCAGATCATAACTGCTGCCCAATGTGAACAACATAAACTCAGCATAACTAAATCTAGACAAGTTAAATTATAGCTTATGGGGGGGGGATGAGATGGAGATGATGAGGCTCATTCTAAAAGAAATAAAATAGAACCCAACATGCCACTTATACTATTCAGTATACAATTTAAAGAACACTAGCATGTGGAAAATATAGGAAAATGTGATACTTTCTCAAAAAAAAAAATACTAACAGGTTTTTGTTTTGTTTGGTTTTGTTTTTTGGGGTGCTGGGGATTGAACCCAGGACCTTGTGCGTGGTACAAGGCAAAAACACTCTACTAACTGAGATATATCCCAAACTTACTTAATAAGACTCCTATAGAGCAAGCAAGAATTAAGATCAATAATTAATAAATGGGATGGATTTAAACTAAAAAGTTTCTTCTCAGCAAAAGAAACAATCTGTGAGGTAAATAGAGAGCCTCCACCTTGGGATTAAATTTTTACCCCTCACATATCAGATAGAGCACTAATCTCTAGGGTATATAAAGAACTCAAAAAGCTAAACACACACACACACACACACAAAAAAAAAAAAACAAATACTCCAATCAATAAATGGGCCAAGGACCTGAACAGACACTTCTCAGAAGATGATATACAATCAATCAACAAATATATGAAAAAATGCTCAACATTGCTAGCAATCAGAGAAATGCAAATCAAAATTACTCTAAGATACCATCTCACTCCAGACAAAATGGCAGCTATTATGCATACAAACAACAATAAGTGTTGGTGAGGATGTGGGGGAAAAGGTACACCCATACATTGCTGGTGGGACTGCAAATTGGTGCAGCTAATCTGGAAAGCAGTATAGAGATTCCTTGGAAATAGGGGAATGAAACCACCATCTGACCCATGTATCCCTTTCCTAAGTCTATACCCAAAGGAATTAAAAACAGCATACTACAGGGACAGGGCCACATCAATGTTTATAACAGCACAATTCACAATAGCTAAACTGTGGAACCAACCTCAATACTTTTCAGTACATGAATGGATAAAAAAATGTGGCATAGATACACAATGGAATATTACTAAACAATAAAAGAGAATAAAATCATGGCATTTGTAGGTAGATGGGTGGTGTTGGAGAAGATAATACTAAGTAAAGTTAGCTAATCCCCCCAAAAAATGCTGAATGTTTTCTCTGATATAAGGAGGCTGATTCATAGTGGGGTGGGGGGGAGCATGTAGAGGAACTCTAGATATGGTAGAGGAGTGGGAGGAGGGAGGGAGCAGGGGGTTAGCAATGATGGTGGAATGTGATGGATATCATTATCCAAAATACATCTATGAAGACATGAATTGGTGTGAATATGCTGTGTATATAACCAGAGATATGAAAAAAAATGTGCTCTATATGTGTAATATGAATTGTAATGCATTTTGCTGTCATATATAAAAAAAATCAATAAAAATGTAAAAAAAAAAAGGAAAAGAAAATACTAACAGCGAAAAACCTGAACATAATCCAGATACTGGAATTAGTAAACAAGGATTTATAAGTAATCATTAGTAACTACACTCAAGGAAACAAAGAAAAATGAAAATATGCATGAAATGAATGAACAAATATAAAACCTCGGTCAATAAGTACACAGTATTAGAAGAACTGACTGGAAGTCTGGATTGGGGAAATTCTCTATATATAGTCTGATGAGATATGTGGGAAGAGAAGCATAAGAAATTGTTTTTTTTATTGGATGTTCACAACATTACAAAGCTCTTGACAAATCATATTTCATACATTAGAATCAAGTGGGTTATGAACTCCCATTTTTACCCCAAATACAGATTGCAGAATCACATTGGTTACACATCACATTTTTACATACTGCCATATTAGTGACTGTTGTATTCTGCTACCTTTCCTATCCTCTACTATCCCCCCTCCCCTCCCCTCCCATGTTCTCTCTCTACCCCATCTACTGTAATTCATTTCCCTCCATGTTTGTTATGCCATTCCCCTCATAACCTCTTATATGTAATTTTGTATAACAATGAGGGTCTCCCTCCATTTCCATGTGATTTCCCTTTTTATCTCCCTTTCCCTCCCGCCTCATGTCTCTGTTTAATGTTAATCTTTTCTTCCTGCTCTTCCTCCCTGTTCTGTTCTTAGTTGCTCTCATTATATCAAAGAAGACATTTGGTATTTGTTTTTTAGGGATTGGCTAGCTTCACTAAGCATAATCTGCTCTAGTGCCATCCATTTCCCTGCAAATTCCGTGATTTTGTCATTTTTTAGTGCTGCGTAATACTCCATGGTGTATAAATGCCACATTTTTTTTATCCATTCATCTATTGAAGGGCATCTGGATTGATTCCACAGTCTAGCAATTGTGAATTGTGCTGCTATGAACATCAATGTGGCAGTATCCCTGTAGTGTGCTCTTTTAAGGTTTTCAGGAAATAGTCCGAGAAGGGCAATAGCTGGGTCAAATGGTGGTTCCATTCCCATCTTTCCCAGGAATCTCCATACTGCTTTCCAAATAGCACAAGAGTTAATAACAAGAATCAACAAATGGGACTTTCTTAAACTGAAAAGTTTTTTCTCAGCAAGAGAAACAATAAGAGAGGTAAATAGGGAGCCTACATCCTGGGAACAAATTTTTACTCCTCACACTTCAGATAGAGCTCTAATATCCAGAGTATACAAAGAACTCAAAAAATTAGACAATAAGAAAATAAACAACCCAATCAACAAATGGGCCAAGGACATGAACAAACACTTCACAGAGGAGGACATACAATCAATCAACAAGTACATGAAAAAATGCTCACCATCTCTAGCAGTCAAGGAAATGCAAATCAAAACCACCCTAAGATACCACCTCACCCCAGTAAGATTGGCAGCCATGATGAAGTCAAACAACAACGAGTGCTGGCGAGGATGTGGAGAAAAGGGTACTCTTGTACACTGCTGGTGGGACTACAAACTGGTGCGGCCAATTTGGAAAGCATAAGAAATTGTTAAAAAAAAAAGTATGGCATGTTAAAGTGACACAGAAATAAACCTATACAGTAAATGCTAGAAGATTTAAGCAACATAATATATAATGTTGTATTTGATTAACACCTCAAACCTATAATATATGTGTATATGTCCATATTTATATAAATAAATAATTTCCTAAATAAATATATGGCAAAGAAGAATGAAATTAAAACCTTACCTCACACTATATACAAAAATGAACTCAAAATAGATTGAAGCCTTAACTGTATGAACCGAAACTCATTTATTTCCTTTAGCTCATTCTAACCCCTAAATGTGGGTAGTTTTAACATTTCTTTCCTCACCTGCCATTTTTGTTTATTTGTTTTTGTTACTTTCTTCTTAACTTTATTCTTTCTTGGCTCTCTTTTCCTTGGTCTAGACTAAATTATCTCCTAAATGTAGTGATGTTGAAATCAAAATCTCCAGTTGTTTATTCAGGATATTTTTAAAATATCAAATATGTTCACCCACTCATTTGACATAAGTCTACAAAATTTATTGTAGTCATAAATATGAAATAAAATATTTAAATGTCATTTACATTCAACTAACAGATCAGTGTTACCAAAGCCAGTCCTTAATATGTTCCTTCTTCACTCAAAAATCTTTGAATATTTCCCAATGAGCACCATGCAAAGTCCAATTTATTTAGACTCAACATCTAGAATCTCTTGAAGATATATGGGATATTGGCCCTTTCAGAAGTTCTAATGTAGTTTCCTGTCAGAGCTCTAAAGGAAAGACCACATTCCTCAAATTTTCTTTCAGCTGAGTAACTGCATATGACTCAGTTTTAAGGAACACACACCCTTTCAGGAGTTGGAAGAAAGAAGTGAGAATGCGAAATGGAAGGCATACAGCTTTTCAGTGCATGTGGGGATGGCTGAATGCTGCAACTGTGCAAGAATTTCTACTTTCTGGTCAATCCCTATATTTTGGCTGCTGAACTATAGTGACAACTCCTTTTGTAAGAGTCTCTTTCATATTGAGTCAGGGAAAGTGAAGTTCACCTTATAGAGTCTACTGTATCAGTATTCCCTTGCTAAACTAATTTTGCAAAATGATTCCAGAGCTGCAAAGTAACTCTGGAAGCAGAGCCCAGAGCTATTTCTCTGGGCTTTCCAATGTTGCTGTGAGATATTTAAAAATCTTCTTAATTTTCTTTCTGCTTAAACTAGCTACAGTGAATTTTGTTCTCTACAACTAAATCCTAACCTATGGAATATATTCCTAACCTATTTTATAAAAATGTGCATTTTTACAAGCCCCAATATTACTCATATTCCAGGAAAAATTAATAACTTTTTCTCTCTTTCAGCTTTTTGTTTCTGTATCCATAGCTTTGTTCAAGTCCTTCTTCTTGTATGCAATGGCCTAACTCTACCTCCCCTAATTTCCATACATTAAATAATTCCCTCTTGTTACAAAGCTGAAGTTTTGCCTCCTCTATAAGGTTTTTTTCCTATTTCCCCAGGTAGAATACTACTCTCTTTTCTACTTTCTACAGTATTTACTTATATCAAGTGATAATTCACATCTACAGAAAAGAATAAAGAGAATTGAGAATTGTAAATATATTATTTTAGGTGTTTGTCTTACCTGTATTTTACTATGAATGCTTTAAAGGCAGATAAAATCTGATTCTTCTTATTATTATATTCTAATCAGTCAGGGAACCATTCTTTTTATCCTCTTTATTTTATTTTATTTTATTTTATTAGCAAGCAATATTACCAATTGCCCCAGTCAATCTGAGCCTTTCTTCTTAAAGAAAGTCCAGATGAAAGATAACTTTCTTGGCTCAACAATAATTGAAAGAGGAATTGTAACATGTATTTGGACCACCTAACAAATAATTATCTTCAGTCATTTTGTATAAATCTTTCAACTGTATAAATTACAAAAATGACCTAATAAAAAAAATAGTTGGGTTCAAAGAATCTGGAAGTCAAAGACACTTTCGTTCATTATCCATTTTTAGCTCTTTCAGGTTACTGGATGACACACCCTTTTGAAGTCAAGCAGCAAGCATCACAAAAGAAAAGAGTTTAATTGGAAAATTGACAATATGAAGAAACCTCAAATTATTTCTGCTAAGACTTACAGCATTTCTGGTGAAAAAGTATGTTTTTGCTTAAGCAATATTTTACCTTGTTTGAATGACAGATAATTGTATTTGTTACTTTGGTTTTCATTTGAAAAATCAGTTAAAAAGGAAATCCAGTGCATGTTCTCTAGGGTCAAATGTTGAGGTTTGGACCCAATATTGTAGCAAGTCTATTACTGGAAGTGCAATGAGTTGTGCTAAATTATACCTCAGTAACCATGTAACTATTTGAAGACTGAATATATGAACAAGTCAAAGAAAGAAGAAGGGAGGAAGAAGTGAAAAGCGAGAAACAGTCCAGAGAGGGAGATTTTAGAAAGCAAATGTACTTGGAATAGCACAACACGGAAGATTGTGGAATCTACCTGGACACTGAATGATCCTATCTCAGGATCAATCAATGTTTAAAAAAAAAAAAAACTATATTTAATGATTTCCACTCTGGGCTAGTTTTGGCATACTTGGAATGAAGTAGATGAAATGAGTGAATCAAAGAAGGTAAACCCTATAAAAATATATTGATCATTGTTGAACACAGCACAGATGCCAAGTGTGTAATTAAAATTGCATATGCCAAGGAAGCGGTACCCAATTAGCTTTTCTTGGTAAACAGTAAATGCTTCATCACTGGGTAGTATTATGTCACAAGTCCTCTCCTTTTGGATGTCTAGATTTAATCTAAAATTTTTATGAAGTTTTTAACAGTTATCTTCATGGAAAACTTTACCCATTTTTTTATATACTTAAGAAACTCTCCTTATATCAAATCAAACTTTTTTGTTCCTGTGAAAGTTCCTGTTTTGAAAAAAAAATCTTGGTTTAGCTGGCAAGAGTACTGACACTTTCTTCCTACAAATATAGTATTGGTACCCCGGGCAGTATATGTTATGCAAAGTATTCGCTTTACCAGATGAAATGAGAATCCTCATTTTAATGTAGTTTCCAGAGGCTTAGAGCATGGTTTGAATTGTAATCACCTGCAGGGGGAAATTTAAAGATCAAAAATGTCCATTTGCTTCCTAAACCCAAATCTAGCATTTTCTCTGCAGGAAACTGACTTTGATTTCTTTTCCAAAATATTTAAGTTTTAGTGTATTGCTTAGCAATGCCAAGGAAAGTAAGATGGAATAACATTTTAAAAGCCATATATTCACATTTCAACAATAGTTTATATCATATTTATATATTAGCTTACTGTTCTTATAAATTAATCAATAATGAGAGTCATTTTTTACCAAAATGAGAGTCATTTTTTTTTTGGAATTCCTCTTAAAATATCTTATTTGAAAACATTTTTTTTCAATTGATTCTGTTTGTGAAACTAAGGATTTCTGTTTTTTTAAAAATCTTTGATGTACATCAATGACATTTAAGTCTTACTTGTTTTAGAAATAAACCTGTGAACCCCAAATACAAAAATCATCTAATATAAGACTTGATAAAGAAAATATTTACATTTGAGCATATGATGCTACTAAATCTATATTGGGACAGCTACAAGCTATTTGGCAGGAAAGTAACTTCTTCTAAATCTGATTCTTATTCTGCTACTGAATAAATTCCACCTCTAACCAAAACTGTGATAGAGGTAATAGGATAATGGAAATTAAATAAATCCTTCTTGAAAAACATTACTTTCCTTGATTAAACATATCTTGCTTCTCCATTTATCTTAGGTTCCTTGGTCTTTGCTGGGTTAATCTTTTCGTTTTTGTAAATCCTTCAGTTAGTTTTCTAACTCAATATAAAAAAGTCTAACTCAATATAAAAAATCCTAGATGTAAGATACTAGGAGCAATATAGCATTAATATTTATATGTTCCATTTATACTTTTTCATTCTAAGCTCTTTCAAAATCTTTTGATTTTAAAATAATTTTTGTATTATTAACAAAATAATTGCATTATTAAAGTTCAGTTTTATATCTCTAAGCTATTTAATTAAAAAACTTCACATATACCTCATAAAATTATGTGGAATGGAATGTCAATCATTTATGTAGTCATTTATTTTAGATAATCAGTAAATTGTTAAAACATTTGAAATAATAACACATTAAACTAGTAAGACAATAAAATAATTATATTCTGATTGAAATTGTATTTTAGCAATAAATAAATAATATGAAGAAAATAAAAAATTAATATTAAAAAATAATATTACAGGAGGGAAGGAATAAAAAGACTCGGCTTATTTATAGTTACTGATGGTGTCCACAAAGTATAATTTAAAAGTAGACAATTCTTTACATGATGCATACATTTTTTTTGCACACTTTAGCTTGCAGTCAGGTACCAAAGTGATATTACAAGACCCAAAAATATTCACCATGAGAAGATTCATAAGTAAAGGGCTTAAGTGATCTTAAATAGTTAACATTCTAAGGTTTATTTTATTATTATATAAGGTTTATTCCTAAAAAAAAACTCAAATTAAGATGAGATAAAAAAAAACAATGAAAAGAGAATCTTTGGATTTTGTGCACATTTATAAATCCAACTATATATTATATTTGACACATTTGGGGTGGAGTAGCATGTGCTTTCCTTTACTGGCCCAGACAGTATGGTGGTAAGTCAAAAAGTTATAGATCTTAGTTTTCTCTTTGGTGTCCCTTGCTACATCTCTGTTTGGAGAAAACCATGTACCACGAAAAGGCTGGGGTGTAGACTTAAACCCATCCAGGAAGAATGTTGTTTACAAGGTCAATTCTGCCCTTACTTTGCCAGAACGGTTAGGACTACTTTCTAGTGGTAGAAACAGGAGGTCACCAGCAACTCAAACTGAATTTCACATCTGAAAATACTGAAAACTGGTGATACATTTTTTTTTTTGGGGGGGAGAGGGTTACATTATAATTATACTGTAGGATTTCTTATGCCATATTGTTGCAGAACAAGGCCATTCATAGAGCCAAAGCTCTGTGGAATGTCCTCACTCACTGGTTCTTGCAATCACACTGAAAAAATTTCAGAGGAGTCACTAAGAGTAGCAGGCATGATTTTACTAGAAGGGTTAGGAAAAAGGTAAAAGTAGACACTTCCAAGGCAGAGAGAGGGTCCTCTCAAGGAAGACGGATGGTGTGTCTTTCCTATCCCCACAAATACTTCCCAGGGTAGTTTCCAAAAACACTGTCCCTAATCCACCTCTTGACTTTTGAATGACAGCAAGATCGCATCAGAAATTCAAGTTCCCACTGCAGATGGCCTTAACCCATGGAGGGGAGATTTTACTATTATATTGACACATTAAAGATGCAAGGCAACTCTAGATCACTTTGGCCTGCACTGACATGCTCTATTCGGAACTTGTTCTTACAGATTTTGTGGTTAGAGGGCTTTCTTTTTTAATTATCCTGTCTCCTTGACTACTGGAATCGGGTCTTCATAAAGGTCACAGAAGTTTCCCCATCCCTCTTCAGGATAACTTGTGTTCTTATCAGCAGTGAGGAAACTTTCTAGGTTTGCATTTCTTCTGTAGATGACAGATTGTTTGCTGAGGAATGTAGCATATCCTATTGACTTAAGCCAGGCAGATCTGCAGGTAAATTGTTTTTTAAAAGGAAACATGTAAGGGTCAAGACAGAGATACAGTTTATAGAATTATTCCCTTAATCTCATGTTCTTACTGCTCACATTTGTCCATTAATCTATCAATACTTGTATAAGACATGGTAATTTGGTCAATATCATTCCAGTACCTTCCATTTCCCTCCTGACAGACATCATAAAGGACATCTGTTTCTACTTATTATAATATTGGGTAGAACAAGTTAACAGGATTTAGGAGATGATCTTTAATATTAATAAATCATTTTTTTCTAGTAATGAATACTTTAAAGCATGCATCCATTTGGTAATAGTCTGGAATGAAAACAGTAGATGATTTTAAATGCAGTATCTGTGACTGAAAAGCCATCTGATAGAAAAATATAAACATTAACCTATTATATAAATATTAACCTATGGAGATAGGTTAAGTCATAGTATATTTGGTAAATTAACAAATCAATAATCCTTGTGTGTTAGTTTCATAGCACTTATAATTTCTGGAGTCTTATGGAAAATTATTAGTGAAGGAAGAGACATGAATCTGAAAAATTTATTCAGAGTTTAGATCAGAGAAGTGGTAGAAGACATGTGAAGCAGAAAGATGATGGAATGGAAAACTCAGGCAATATTTCAGAGGTAGAATTATGACATTTTGTGGCCACTTGGATATACAAAGAAGATTCCAAAATAAAATTTGAGTGAGGGATAAGGAGGTAAATAGAATGAGAGAAAGGACAATAAATGGTGTGTGTCTGACTGTGATACTGAGTTCAATCCTCTGGAGACACTCTGATAAATCATGTAAACCACCCTTCAGGGTGTTTCACCAAAGGTGTCAAGATGGTGCACCTAGTGTCCTACTATTGTCTTGTATTAATTAAAGATTGACCTCAGGAGTATTAAAAAAAAAAAAAACAAACTCTTACATTCATGGCTGTAAGAGTTTGGGGGGAGGAAATTTCTCTAGACCCTAAGAATGCTTCTAAGCAATGGGAAATTGCAGAGAAAGGTGTGGGTTCCTTTCAGAATGGTCTGTTGAGAAGCATATAAAAGCCTCTACTGCAGATGTAAATGGAGAGAAGGCCAGGAAAAGTCTCCTTGTTCCAGGACCATTCTCCAATGGCACACAACAGGCCCCAAGACCTTTTATCTTTCTCTCCCATCCCAGGTGATCTTCTTAACACAAAAGAAAACAAGAACAAGATTTTATTAACCTAATAGTACATCTGAGTTATAATTTGAAAGATTCTAGTAGGCAAGAGAAAGCTTTCTTTACCTTTTAGCACCTTACTGTGGAATACTTGAGAGACACCACACCCCCTCAGTGAGTATCTGATGGCTCTTCCCTCCATTATAAAAAAGGTAATGGAGAGAAGCTGGAAAAGATCCAGAGACCTCAAGGAAGAGGAAGAAATCCCAGAGTGTGAAAGAAAACTCAGAGATACTTACTGAGAAGAATTGTATAGACCTCTGAAGGCTGATTAGGGAAGGAAGGATATTTTGTGCACCTTACTCTGTGTGCATGAATTAGCAAAGGAATTGTACCTTCCCACTTTCCTACACAGTGTAAGCACACATAATGGGTTACCTACACATTCACTAGTTTTTATAGTGTGTTACCTGTGTGCCAGGCACTATGCTATATGCTGGGAACGTAATAGTGAATAAGAAGGCTGGTCCAGCCCTTGTAGCATTTAAGGTCCAAAAAAAAAAAAAAAAAAAGGAGGATATTCAGTTTAGGATAGCTTCTCATATTTTGCATTAGTCTTATTTTGCCTCTTGAATAATCCTCTAGTCCTGTCTTATAACTATTTGTGTGCATGTGTGGACTCACCTAACAGATTAAGAGCTCCCTGAGGGAAAGACCATTCCTTCTCTCATAAAATCATTGATTAACGGACTGAAGGCAGGAGAGATGATTTAGTGGGGCTTGTATTTGAAGTCCAGATATGAGCATTTCAAGCTTATAGCATGTTTGACCCAATCTGCTCAGTTATATCCAAAACTGTGGAAGAAGGTTCTTTGCCTGAAGGAAGCATCACTCCTCTTACTTTATATCTTCAAAGAAACATATTTAATGATCAAAGCTGCATCTGTTCCACTTACTTTGGGAACAACATTACATTGAAGTTAGAGCTTTAAAGATGATGGGGGAAAGTTAATCTTTAGGCCACTGCTCCTACATTTGTGGGAATGAATATTCAAAGGAAATTCTTCAGTAAAGCATTTTTGAACTTTCTCAAACTATGTGATTCCATAAGTAGATATACTATTAGGAAGCAACTCAGACAGTAAAGCTGAGTAGAATGCTGAAAAGGACTAAGGCTTTGGGCTAAGATGGAATGAACGCCATCACCTATTAATTGTCTGAATTTCAACAAGTAAATTAACTTTTCTTGGTTTCAATTTTGTCTTTGAAATATATTAATAGTTTCATTGAGATAATGTATACATGGTACCTCACATACTGTAACACAAATTTGATACTATGACATATAATTAGTATATGAATATTAGGATACTGTAATATTTTTATTTCAATAGCAGATGTGACAAATATCTTAATATTAATTTAAATCCATGTTCAATTAAGTAGTGGGATTTCTCTGAAAAACCAATATCATGAAAGAGCTGCAAAACTAAATAATAATATACATAGTGAAGAACCACACATGATAATGAGGAAAATGGTATAATATATTTAAAACATTGTTTGACCTAAAAAATATAGAGGCCAATATGCTTATGAGAAATTGTCAGAAGTTTATTATTATGAATCTTAGTAACATTTTAATTTAAACAATGGAAAAGGCTGAAAATTAAAAACTCAAATTTAAAAAAAAATAATACAGAGGAAAGAGAAGAGTTAACCAAAATATTATTGCTTCTTGGAGAAAAATTAATCCGTGGAGAATTCTGGTAAAGAATTAATCATACAATTTCTTCTAAGCCCCTCATGAAAGAAACAAGAAAAAGTTGCATACTAATTTTCATTCCCTCTGACTCACCATAAAAATCAATCAAACCGTGTTTCTTGCTAGATTCATGGTTTTCAGAGTAAACAGAGACAAATCAATTCCAGTGTAGTGAGTGGGTAGTATGAAGGTTTACTGTAAAATGACATAGAATTGTTATCTGTAACTCCAGACATGCATCTGCTCTAAGATTGCAAAATGAAAATGCCAGGAGGGTGCACAGAGAAAACACACACTCACACACAAATACATGCACACACCTATTCACACAGCCCTCACAGCACTTTGAAACCTTCTGATGACACTCAGAATATTTCCCACCATAATGAAGCATGCGGTTTTTCATCCCCTTTTAGGCCACAGCTACTTGAAAATAAAGACTATGCTTTACTCATATTTTCATTGTTCAATTTCCTATTAAAAGCCAATCCTTGGGATAGCTCAAGAAAAGAAAGAAAATTAACTGTTTAGTGTTTAATATGTGCTGGACACTAAGTTTGGAATTTTATACTTTAAAATATTTTATACTTTATATAAAATATGACATTAACTACACTATTGAAGTCAATATTTTCTACAGTGATGGCCTTTTATAAAAGCCAAGACAACGACTTCTTTGTTGAGCCCAAATCCAAGCAAAAGATTTTCCCTAGGGTACAAGTAATTGCACAGTAGTACTTTTAATAAAGTGCAATTAATGACATAATTTTATCTTCTCCCAAATAAAGTCTGAGTCACAGACCAAGTCATGAGTGAAAGTGTTCATACTAATTAGAGAAGTTTCTGTTTTAAGTTACAAATTAGGACATTTAGCATTAGGAAATGTCTAAGAAATAAATCTCATTAAAATAATGAGTCTATAAGTGTCATCATATGTCAGCGTCAAAATTCTTTTTTCCTTTCAAACTCACATGTTATAGGTGATTATAAAGAAGGAAATGGTGCAATCCTTCTGAATAATAAGGAAATAAAATTGAAATGAGAGCCTTACATATGTGCAAAAAATGTAAAGAAGCCACAGATAAAATGCAAACTCCTCTCGCCTTCTCTTTGTTGTATCCCCCTCCAAATAATCATTTATGAAAAGAATTCTCCTTGAGTAACATGCACTAAAGGAGCTCCTCCCATTTTTACAACTATATGGAAAACAATTTTAAAGGGGTCAAATAAATTTCCTTTGTTATCTTACTGATGGTCTTAGAGGATGAAAAATGTTGTTTCAGTTTTCTTCAGCAATGGACTTACATGTGATTAAACTAAGATTGGAAGGACAAAATTGAAACTGGGATAGGAAAAGTTAAATTCAGAATTCTGAGTTCTGTACCAATGGAACACCAATGGGGAGACTAAAGTGCCTCTCTTTACTGAACCAGCAGTTTGAAGTACTCTTGTGTAGTATAATAGAATAATTGACCCAATTAGAGCCCTATTCATCAGAAATTAGATTTCTGCAGGTGCCAAGCACAAAGGCATTTAAGGGCCTTCTCTGCTTCTCACTAGCAACATTGGGAAATTGCAGGCACAACAAAACAGCAAAATCTGCAACTTAATATTTTTCCTCAAGGTATCTGCTAAAACTAACTCTAATTTTAAAGACAGATGAAAGAGACACCACTTAGGATCTGTTCCCTTCCAAAGACAGCCCTTTTACTGTAAGCCTGTGGCTGGTCATCCTCCCCGCCCCCCGCCACTCCTAATTTCTAAAGAAAAGAAGTTTATTTAGCTCAAAGTTTTGAAGGCTTAAAGTCCAAACAGCATGGCACCCTTTCAGGTGTGAGCCTTGTGAGCCCATCATGGTAGATAACATTTATCATGGGAGAATATGTGAGAGGGAGAGATCCACATGGCAAGATAGCAAGTCGGAAGACTCAGGAGGGACCTGGCTTGCATTTTCATAACATGAAAACTAACAAGGGTCCCACTCCCTTTGGACAGCCGTGACCCCATGACCAAATGACCTGCCATGTGGCCACATTTCTTATTTTTAAAAATTGTTTTTATTTGTGAGTAATAATTAAACATAATCTTGGGGCTCATTTTGACATTATCATACATGCATGGAATATAATTTGCTCAACTTTAGTCCCTATACTTCCTCTTTCCTTCCGTTTCTCCCCCACCACCCCTTCCCCTTCTTCTACTCTACTTGTCTTCCTTCTATTTATTAATAGTTCTTTACATTGGTACTTTATAAATATATATAATTCACTGTGGTATATTCATATATGTATAGAGCACAAGTTAGTCAATTTCATTCCTCCCTTTTCCTGTCCCTCCTGCCTATCCCTCTATCCCCTTCATCCACTCCACTGACATCTCCTCTATTTTCATGAGATCCTCTCCATTATTTCCCCTTAGTTTGGTCTAGTTTTCATGTATAAGAGAAGATATTCAACATTTATGAGTCTGGTTTATTTCACTTAGCATGAGATTCTTCAGTTCTGCCCATTCACCAGCAAATGCCATAATTTCTTCCTTCCGCATGACCAAGTAAAACTCCATTGTGTGTGTGTGTGTGTGTGTGTGTGTGTGTGTGTGTGTGTGTGTGAATCACATTTTCTTGATTTATTCATCTGTTGATGAGCATCTGGGTTGATTCCATAACTTGATTACTGTGAATTGCACTGCTATAAACATCAGGGTGTCTGTATCACTACATTGTGCTAATTTTAGTTCTTTGGGATAATATCAAAGAGTGGGATAGCTGGGTAATGCGGTGGTTCCATTTCTAATCTTGAAGAATCTCCATTATGTTTTCCAGAGTACTTGAACTAATTTTCAGTCCCACCAACAAAGTATGAGTGCACCATTTTCTCCAAATCTTTGCCAGCATTTATTGTTTTTTGTATTCTTGATGATTGCCATTCTCAACAAAGTGAGGTAGAATCTCAACATAGTTTTGATTCACATCTCCCTGATTTGTAGATATGTTGTACATTTGTTCATGTACTTGTTGGCTATTTGTATTTCTTCTTTTGATAAATGTCTGTTTAGTTCTTCTGCCCATTTATTGAATGGATTATTGAGGGGTGGTGGGTGTTGTTAAGTTTTTTTGAGTTCTTTATACATCCTCTTAACCTAGCTTTAAAGAATCTTGTTCAAAAGCAGCAGCTAAGTCCTATGATTGAATATTCAGCTTTAACAGAGCATTTCATTCCAAAGTCTATCCAAATCATTTTGTTTCTTTTGATATTAATATTGTATCCACAACTGAAGGTCTTAAAACCCAGAATGACCTCAACCAAGTCTTTCAAATTCTTTTCTTCAGATGCAATTCATTTTATACAATTAAATAATTTGTAAGGTTGGATCTGGGATTCTAAAAGAGAAACACTGATGGTACTTCTAATCTTTGTGAGAATGGGATAAGAAGGAAGCAGAGGAAATCCTCTCCCGTGAAGATCAAGTGATTGTTGAATGAATTTCAACTCTTTGATTTTTCTAAACATATGTCTTCTTTCACTGGCAGGATATGAAGAAATTCTCTCTCCTGACATCCCTCTTTCCCACTTTGAACTCAGGTACAATCACTCTAATTTTTATTTTGCTTTATTTTTTTTGTTTCATGACATTTATTATTCACTATATGTTGTTTGAGTTTACTTCCAATGATTTCTGTATTAATTTTTAAATTTATGTCCTGGGGAAATAAATGAATTTTCTCACTTCCTCCTGTGTTCTTGATCCCTAGTGCGTGGTACATGGTAGATTCATAGAACATGTTTCTTGAATGAATTGATAGGATAAATTTGTTTTCCTTGGAGAAATATAAAATCATCATATGAAGGCATACTGATATTAAAGGAATAATTCCACTGTCCTATGTCAGAGGTTCAAAAGAAAAGAATTATATTGTGCAACTAAATACTATAGGATCGAGTTTAGCTTCAAGCTAGATTGTGAACATTCTCAGGATGAACATGAACACAATATGGTAGTCACAGTTCTAGCTCCTACATGTACTCTATACCTTACCCCAAAGAAAAATATTTTCTAATAGCTTTTTTTTAAGTCCAGGAAGTTCTCTCTTATGAGACTTGATTAACCTAACTTACATACCCTCCCTGAACCAACCAGTATGACCAGGAGACTAGAACATATTGTTGACTTAAGTCACATACCTCATCCCTAGACCATGGGGTAGAATCAGCTGTACCTAGTACTCATCAGTTAGCAGCAGAAAAAATCAAATTCCCTTAAAACAAAATTGGGGCATTAAAACTGCAAAGGCGGTTGGAATCAAAACTTTTTGCATGCCAGTTATATTCCCCCAAATTTAAATAAGTGAATACTCATAAGTCCTAATTTTAATTAAACTCTGTACCAGATGCTACAGTTGATCTTTACTTCCATTTTAAATTTTTTTCTTGTTTGGCTTTAACTTCACTCTCACAGCTCCACCATATTTCTGCAGGCTGCTTTGGGTTTACACACTCAATTATGTGTATGCTATGCTCTTGTTAAAAGTTTAGGTATGCTCTGAGAGTTGCTCCTCATGCCCTTTCTGTCATTTTGTACACTCTCTCATAGTGACTTAAATCACACCCAAAACATCAACTAAATCCTAAACTCCTAAATCTTTGTCTTCAGGACAGAACCTTCTCCAATGCTACAGGTGCTATGTATCAAACCTGTCTCCTAGACCTTGCCACGATCGAAATGAGATATATCCTAAACTAAACAAGCTCTCCCTCCGTCTTCCAATCTGATTGTGATTAGGACCAAATCTCTTCTGCTGAGGGCCATTTCATGAGATAAATACTTGGGCAATAATCATGTGTAAATCTAATGTTTCATTTGATAATCATTTGCCATCGAATCCTTTGTTATCTTTTTGGTCTAAGCATCCTGTAATTTTTCCTAAAATGACAAGGAAAACACCTATCATGAATGCTCCAAATATATTCACTGATGGGTCTAATAATGGTACAGCAGCCGTAGTTACCCCTGATCAAACTTTTACATTTTTAGTACCCAAACAATCAGCTCAAAAGGTAGAGCTTAATGCAGTTTTACAAGCTTTTGTGATGTTCAAAGATTCTGTATTTAATTTATTTTCTGATAGTCAATATATAGTTAATGCTATTAATTCCCTTGAAGATGCTGGTAGGATTTCCCCTTCTTCTACTGTTTTTTCTTTGTTTTCCACTATACAAAGTCTAATATGGGACAGAAAAGATCCATTCTTTATAGGACATATTAGGACACATACAGGATTGCCTGGAGCCCTTAGTTTGGGCAATGATTTAGCAGATAAAACTACACATGACGTACATATTTTCTCTACATTAGAAGAAGCTACAAATTTTCATAAAAGGTTTCATGTCAATGCTAATACTTTACAAAAGCGTTTTAAAATAACTAAGGAACAAGCCAGGCATATAATAAAACAATGTCAAAATTGTGTGACCTTTCTACCACAAGTTAATCTTGGAGTCAATCCTAGAGGACTGATACCTAGCCATATTTGGCAGATGGACGTCACACACTTGCCAGAATTTGGAAAATTAAAATATTTACATGTTACAGTTGATACTTCTTCTGGATTTTTGATGGGCTCCCTTCATGCCGGAGAAAAAACTAAAAATGTTATAGCTCATTGCTTACAAAATTTTGCCACTGTGGGTGTTCCTAAACAGTTAAAAACTGATAACGGTCCTGGTTATACTTCTGCCTCTTTTAAACAATTTTGCTCTTCATTTGGTATTACTCATATAACAGGAATCCCATACAATCCACAGAGACAAGGCATAGTTGAAAGAGCCCATCAAACTATTAAAACGTACCTATTAAAGCAAAAAGAGGGAATTGGAAAGGGGTATATATCCCCCAAAGATAAACTTAAAATAACCCTTTTTACTCTAAACTTTTTAAATTTGGATTCATCAGGACTTAGTGCTGCGGAAAGACATATGTACCCGAAAAATGTACATAAGCCTAAGGTACTTTGGAAAGATATTCTAACAGGACAATGGAAAGGCCCTGATCCAGTTATTGTCTGGAATCGGGGTTCCCTTTGTGTTTTTCCACAGGGAGAACAGCAGCCGATTTGGATTCCAGAGAGATTAACTAAAGCAATTTCTACAGAAAAAGAAGATGATTTGACTCAAATCCATAACAGCTGATATCCGGAGCTCCAGCTTGGCTATTCTTACATCTTCGACAGTGATTAACCAAGGTGTTTTTTTCAATATCTATTTTATTATTGCATTTTTCCCACATCGTAAAGTTCTATTTTATTTTTTGAGCTCATACAAACCTAGGTTAATGTTTTTCTGATCAGTTTTATTTTTTGACTGGATTTTATTTTTTGACTAGAGTTTTTAAACATTGCAATGGAGATTTCACCTAGGTAAAACTACAAGGCCTTTATTGTCTTATGTGTTGTATATTATGTGTGCACTGTTTTGTGTTGTATGTCTGTATGTGTGTATGTCCATATTTCATATATGAGGAGCGCTCATGAAAAAACGGATCCGAATTTTTTTTATTCACGTGATTTAAATGGTTTAATTTAAATTAGGTAAACAGCTGTTAATAATTGTTTTTAAAGGTGGTTAACAGATCTGTTTGCTTACTAATTTAAATTAGGTAAACAGCTGTTAATAATTGTTTTTAAAGGTGGTTAACAGATCTGTTTGTTTACTTTCACCTTTCCTTTTCATTATATTTAATAATTCTGTTCAGGATAATGTCTCTTTAGCATCATTGCCAGAATTCCCATCTCCATCCCAGTGCCGGTGAAGACTAAGATAAAACCAAACTACAGCTTCTATGATAGCCATCACAGTAACTGTATAAACTGATGCATCAATGAATATAACTCAACAAGTTATGCTCAATCAAGGACTCGATTTACTTTGGGAGGAAATGGACATATTGATAGACTCCTCCGATTTGAACTGCCTGCAGAACTTGCCTGGACTATATATCAGTTGCATGCATTGTGAAATATCGTCTGATGCAGCGAATCATGGTACTGCTGGCATATCTTTGCTGATGGTGTCACCAGTGATGCAATCTCCTTGCCAGCGCACCCCATGTTAATTGTGGTAATGCTGGCATATCTTTGCTGATGGTGTCACCAGTGACGCAATTTTTCCAAAAGAGCCGTCAATTGCCTTGGTGTCGTGGCATTTCTGTATCTTCCTCCCTTCTACTAGTGATGGTCTAAAATTTGGGGGCCAACAGAGGTGAGGCAAGAACCTCACCCCCCCACTGGTGCATAGGCCTATCCACAAGCATGGCTAATGCTGGACCGGTAGTCAGTGACGGGTTGATCTGATTGCAGTGGATTCAACCTAAGACAGGAGGCTGACGCCTAAAGGTCAGTTTTCCCATGACGGGTAAGAACCATATGTTGAATTGGACAACCTACCAGGCACGGTCCTTAAGCCACATTGCTTGTTGTTTAATTAATCAGAAGGGGGGAGATGCTGAGGGCCATTACCAAGTAGAAATGACGCATCAAAATTTCCTTGCTAGCGTACCCCATGTTAATGATTTCGCTGTTGACATTGCATGTAAGGTGACCTTGCTCAAAGACCAAGGCGGATCCGGGTTTAGAGCTGATCAGGTTTGAGGAACTATCCTGCTCCTTGGGTTAAGGGCGTTCCCAGTTTAAGACCTTGGATTTTAGGGAAGTTCGATGTTGAGGATTATTGCTGCTGGAATTAGGGCATTCCTGCTGCCTGAGCTCCCATTGAGTTCTCGTGAGATTCAGAGAGCATTTTGGGAAAAAAAGCCTCGTGGAGGAGGTGAATTGGGTGGCAGCAGAACTGGGATTGCCCCAGAACGTGTGTGGAGGCCGGTGTGAGTTCGGGAATAAAGAATTGCTGTTTGAATCTACAAAGCTGTGTGGTGGCTCGTGATTCTGTGCCCAGCCAAGACTGCGGCACTCTTCCATTATGTTGGTGACACTTAATTGGACTCAGCAAATCTAAAAACCTATCTCAAACTTCAGATACCTCATCCTGCCAATCACAAGTTTTAAATGCCTATCCAATGAAACTTTAATGTTCTCTCCATTCACTTTATCACAGCCACTGTATTAGATAAAAACCATCATTTTTTTCTTACTCACTCTTAGAAGAATCATGTACTCTCCTTACTTCAGTTTTCCTTTTTCTTCCAATCATCCTCCATATTTTTACTAAGACTATGTTTAAAGTATAAATCTGAAAACATTCCTTCAATAGTTCCCATTGCAAACTCAAAGGGCATAAAATTCTTAGTCCTTGCCTGTCTTCCAGCATCATCTCTTGCTGTGATACTTTCTTACTCTCACATTTTCCTCTTAGCTATTCACCCTCCCTTTACTAGCAATGCCACTGCCTACCTCTGCTGCTCAACCATTAGGAAATCCCTATTCATTGTAGGGGTTCACTCCAAGTGCCTATAGACTTTTGGGACAGATTTCCAATACCTGGGAAGAATTTAGTAATTTGAAAACTCCAGTTCAATATCATCTTCTACAAACTTTTCAAATGTCATTTATACTGTTAGTGCAAGTGTTTCTCTGTTTTTATATGGTACTAATTTGAAACTTCCTTATATGACACTAATTTGACACTTCCTTGGAAGTAAACAGATGTTGTATCTGTTTGTTTTTGTGTCCCACAATGTAAGAAAGGCATTGTACAAAGTACGGACATTTTATGGAATGCACAATTGAGTGACCCAGGTACTATGAGACACAGATTGTTACTTCTTTTTTGAACAGATGTAAACACTAAATTTTTCAGTTCATAGTTTAAATTCATTGGTACAATTATCAATAGATAAATTAAGATAGACTATATAACTACAATCGTAAAATTTTGCAGATAATTGTATCTCTGTTGAATCAAAAATTCTAAACTTGGGTCAGTGGATGGTTGACAAAGTTCTCCCTTAACAAATACTTTATGTGCATGACCATTTTTTCTGGAAAGAGGTTTTATATGTTTCATGAATCTCAACAGGAATCCATACCTTATGATGCCTGAGAACTATTGTTCTAGATCTTATTTCCCCATAAGGGAAGGCACTGTGGATCTGATGGTCTCCATCTCTGTGTTGCATTAATTGTGTGGATCTATGCTTTATTTTTCCCTTTGAAATATGTTTTTCTTGTGTCATCAGGAATATAAATTCTTCATAAGAAAACTAGTGAAAGTTAATCACCATTAAATTAATATTATAAATGATTCATTAAAAATTTATTTTGTGTGGTATAGAAAGAACAAATTATAGCAGTCATGCATTTTAAAAATACAAAATAGAAGTAATATTACAATCACATGTATAGTTTTTGTATGCTTTGTAATATTTTTGAGTAAAGTAGGTTGAGGCAGTAACATGACAAAGAGACTTTGACTTCAGAGACCACAGACCTTGGTCTAAAAACCTAAAATTAACAGGCCTGAGTTGGAATTCCATATTCTCATATGTGACTTTAGGCAAATTGGTTTACTTTTTCATACTCTTAATTTCCCACCTGGGTAAAATATAGAAAATATTAGTGCTGATCTTACATTGGTATTATGAGGATGAAATACTATATTCCCACTAAAACACTTTTCTCCATGCCTTGAACTTTGTCATTCATCAATACTTATCATCTTTTGTATCTCATATTAATGAGATTATAACTCATACTAATGAGATATAATATTATCTTATTTTAAAAGTATTTTTGAAAAGAAAGTAAGAAATATGTATAGCATTTCAGGAAACAGCTAAAATGTCCTAGTGAACCACTAATTGTTATTCCCAAAGAAAGAGCCAGCCAATTCACCATTCATGCTCCTCAGCAATTCAAGACTTTAAAGGGCCTTTTGTCCAGTTTATGAATAAAATTTGAAAATATTGAACAGCATTTTCCCTGCAGTTGCTAAACAGGCATAGCTATGGTGCAAGTTGTCATCAATAAATGTTCCCTGCCTGGTTAACTATGAACTCTAGTGTATTAGCTTTCTATTACTCTATGGCAAGTTACCACAATTTAACATCTTCAAACAAACTATATTTACTGTCTCAGTTTTTGTGAGTGAGGAGTCAGTCCATGTGTAGCATAGATGAATCCTCTTCTCAGGGTTTCAAAGCTGAAATTAAGGTTTATGCAAGGGCTGGGGATGTGGCTCAAGCGGTAGCGTGCTCACCTGGCATGCGTGCGGCCCCGGTTCGATCCTCAGCAC
Organism: Spermophilus citellus; assembly: GCF_964194105.1. Lineage (NCBI taxonomy): Eukaryota > Metazoa > Chordata > Mammalia > Rodentia > Sciuridae > Spermophilus > Spermophilus citellus. The sequence goes on along the minus strand of NC_138184.1, from coordinate 193,937,089 downwards.
CACATACAAAGATGTTGCGTCCCCCGAAACCTAAAAAATAAATAAATAAATATTAAAAAATTCTCTCTCTCTCCCCCACCCCCCCTCTTTCACACTCTCTCTTTAAAAAAAAAAGTTTTATGCAAGGTGACAGTCCTTTCTGAAGCTCCTTTCCAAGTTCAGGTGGCTATCGTCCAATTTCAGCTCCTTACAGGTGTATGACTGATGCTTATATTTTCTTGATACCTATGAGCTAATGATTGCTCTTAGCTAGTAGAACCACCCTTAGGTTACTTTAAAAAGAAGTAAATAATGAGTTTTATTGTGGCATATTTGTATATGCATATAACATACTTTGACCACTTCTACCTCTCATTACCTCTTTTTACCCTCCCCTTTCCCTGCCCTGTGACCCATTCCCTCTTCTCTATCAAATAATACTTCTTAACTCTCAACTCATATCACTGGAGTGATTTCAGTAACTTTATGATCAAGCTGAAATTTGACAGTGAGCCAAACAAACTCAGGAGTCCGAGAGTATCTCTAGGCTTATTAATCTAACAAATAGCATATTGCATTAATTTTTAAATACCTGTGCTAACTAGTTTTTACAGTACATGTACTAATGGTCAGATAAATTATACATTGACATGTACATGTCATTTTTTTAATGAGCCATTGTTTCTGATTCTGCTTAATTTAGGTTCTTTACTATGTTGGATCTTTGAATCACCTATGTTTCTTTTTTTTTTTTTTTAAAGAGAGAGTGAGAGAGGAGAGAGAGAGAGAGAGAGAGAATTTTTAATATTTATTTATTTATTTTTAGTTCTCAGCGGACACAACATCTTTGTTGGTATGTGGTGCTGAGGATCGAACCCGGGCCGCACGCATGCCAGGCGAGCGCGCTACCGCTTGAGCCACATCCCCAGCCCTCACCTATGTTTCTTAAGAGATGTAGGCATAGAAAGACAGCCAATGTTTGTTTAAAACATTGTAAAAATGACCACATGATTTGGCCCCTGGTTGTTTTTAATCAGAACTTACTAACTCTTTGGCAGGAAAAACTTAAAAAAAAAAAAAAAAAAAGAAAGAAAGAAATATGTAGGCTTGAGCTCTGACAAGTCAAAAAGAGTGGAAGCTACACTTTCTTCAAAACCAGTTGAGGTCAGTGCTATCACAGAGCTCTCCTGAGGGCTTTTGTTTTCTCAGCAATGTCAGGCAGACAAAGGCCTGAGGAAGAATCCTCCTTTCTACCAGTGGAAGAAAACCAGACTTAGCCCAGTGCATGCTGAGACTCTGTGTTCCTTTGGATGACAGAGGCGGCCTGACTTTCAAACTTTCCACAAAACATTCTCCCTGAGTGTCTCTGGTGCTGGTCCCACATCAAACAGAACAGAATGTAAAGACAGAAAACTGACATGACACTGAAGACTCTTAGGGACTCAAGTCTACACAGAGAGTGAGTTCAATATTGAACTTGTTCAAACCCAGTAAAGTGTGAGGGGAAAACAGACACAAATAAACTCATGAAAATCTTTGGATTCCCATATACTGAGTGTTCATAAGTGATGAGGGTCACATTTTTGTTATTTGAAGATAGCTTAATATTAGAGAAACATCTCTGTAGACCAAAGCCTGAGCCTAAGGTTTGTGGATATGCTTCAGAGGGTCCAAAAGGTCCCTGAAATAACAGGGGAGTCTTGCCAGTATGTGCATATAGCACAGAGATCATGTAGGGTCTTCTCTGTCCTTAGAAGGCTAAGAAAATTTCCCTTACTCCACCTTCACAGTATGGGACACCAAAAAATTCCAACCACATTGTGTGTGCTCTACTAGCTCTTCCCTCTAGATCTGGAATCAGGCAGCCTATTTTGTGCTGCTCTGTCTTTGAACCAGAAGCTAAGCATTGCCCAATTACTTACTTGCCTCCAGAAGAAATTCCAATCACAGCAGCAAATCATGAGTTTTCTGGATACACTCAAATGTGTGAGGCTGTGTAGAAGCAGCTTATAAGATTTCACTGGATTTATTATTTTGTTTCCTTGTTCTCTTTATTAGTATCTACACACTCTGTTGTGTTTATCACATAGGGCTATCCTTGCTCCATAGAGATGCCTGAGAAATACTGTAGTCCCTACATTCCTTTGCAAAATCATATTTCCCACAGTTCTTTTGCAATCTTGAAATAAACATTTTCATCTGCATTTATGCCTATGTTTATTCTCGCCTTAAAGAGAAAGTAGAATGTGTTCCCAATAGTCTCAATAAGGGTCTATGATTGAAAAAAAAATAAGTAAGCATCCTTGAGTCTATTGTCATAGGGGAAATGTTTGGTGGCAAATTCTATTACCAAGAAAGAATTATGGTGCAACAAGTCTTATAGGAATGAGATGTGTTTTCCCCTCTGCACCTGTGAAGTGGCAGAGGTCCTCTGCAGAACAAGGTGATTCTTCCCTTTACACCCCAAAACACCATCTTACTGTCTGGGCTTTCTCTTTGACTTTTGCTATTGTTCTCCTCCACTTTCAACAACTTCCTGGATGCTCTCTGGAATTTCCTATGCATTAAAAAAAAAAAAAAAACAATTTTCTCACAACCACTTCTCAGAACCCTCTATCTCCAGAGTTGCAGTAGGGCCTAAGAGTTTAAAAGTGCAGGTTCTCAAATTTGTCTTTCTATCTTCAAGTTGATCCTCTGGTATTTACTAGCTTCATGAGTTTTTTTTAACATCTTAATTTTTCATGTATAAGTTGGGACAGTAGAATTATTCACTGCATAGGTTTTTTTTAAATGTTAGATGAATAAATGTATGTAGGAAACATAGAACAGTGCTCAGTACACAGCAACTCAAAAAAGTGTTAACTGCCTTCTTCCTCTTTATTTCAATTATCATTCATCATCATCTTGCTCCCCTTGACATGGACTCTACCATAAAGACATCACTTCTCATTTAGCCCCCACTAATGGAATTTTTAATCTCTCACAACTCCCAAACTAAAGCCTGGGCATAGAAATTTAGCAGAATTTCAACACATGAGTACATTATTTCTAAATCTACCTAACAACTTAAACCCTAAGCATTTTTGTTATTTGACCTCCCCCAATACAGATACCTTCACTTATATTATTTACGATCTGTTTCATAATCTGCCATGTTTCCTGAACAATTTGGAAAACTAGAGTTTGGTGCTATCATTCTTAATTACAGTATTAAGTTTACTAGTGTTTCAGTGGGATTGGACTTTTTTTTTTTCTGTTTGTGATACTCTGATCTTCCAGACATATAAAAGCCAGAAATGGAAGCAGATGAGGACTATCCTGCAGAGAACGAGCTGGTCTTCCTCTACAGTTGCTCCACTCACTGCGATCTCATCATCAGATTTCACTCCCCTGGTGCTGCTCAGGCAGAACTCAGCTGTATCCAGGTTTATACAGATTTACATTCATATCTAAACTAGCATTTTTTTGCAATCTTTATCTAATATTATTTAAAAATTATAATACAATATTTGCTTAGCCAGAGAATAGTGAAGGTCCATATTAAAATATTGTAGACAACATTCCCAGTGTCCTCAAAATTGCTTTGGCTTTTTTTCCCATCAACTGAAATGGAGTGATGAATTCTCCAATGGCAAACACCATTTCCCAGTACACCCTAGCTGTAGCTCTTACCTTTTTCTACATCATTTGAAGGGAACTGCAATTGAGCTTCATGAAGAAGGCAGTCCTTCTTAGTCTGGAGGACTAAGTCTCCTTTTTCCACTGTTTCATCTCCAGCTTGTTCATGCTGTGTATTAGAAGGTGGGCCCTATATGAGACCAGAAGCTTTCTGGGTGGTATTGGTCTCAGGTGGCAATTGGGAGCCTTGTGTATTATGTATGAATTGACCAAAACTACATTCATGATGCCTAGTGAGTCTTCAGTGATACTGTCTATTGGTTGCTAAAAGAATGAGCATGCGAAGAAATTGTCCCTTGTACTCATTAATGTTAATTGTGTGTGTGTGTGTGTGTGTGTGTGTGTGTGTGTGTGTAAAGCGTATTGATATGGCAAGGTACATTTTCATTATCATCTGGATCTCCTGCAGATGGTTGATCCAGAAAATCCCAAGATATCCAAGTATGAGAAACAAAAGGAGATAAATACACAGCCACACATGGAAACAATAAGACAGATGCAGAAATGAACCATAAAATTTTACCTGCAAGAAAAGAGCATTAGAAAAATATTAAAGTAGGTGATAATTACAATATTTAAAGAAAAATTTTATTGAAGCAACTTAAGCTCTGAAGTAAGCCACAACACAAAATTGGAATAACTCATGAAGATGGTCAGATAACACAAGAGGAAAAAAGAATTGATAGAACTTCAGAGAGGGAAAAAATGCAAAACTATTCTATAAACAAATAACTACAAAAAGCATAATAAGCACCACAAAGTAAAATATTTTTTAAAATGTGCATTTAACAAAATGCACAGAATGGCATGAGAAAAGGAAATTAAATGAACCAGAAGAAAAAAATGAAAAAAGACAGAAGGAGGAAGGATAAAAGGAAGGAAGTCTAGACAAAAGAGGATAATAAAGAAAGGTATAATAGAAAACAATAAAAAAGAATGCAACATACACAAATTTGGAATAACTAAGACATAAAAACAATGAAATAGAATAATATGTACTTAATATACACATATATACATATTTGAAAAAAAAAACTTCATAAATAAAGAAAATTGAATTTACAGATAATAAAAGATAACACCAAGTCACAGGTAAAACCACAAGACTTTTCCTGGTAGAATTATTTCATTTATTTAGGCAGCTAGACAAGATAAAAGAGAGTGAAAAAGGGAAATTATACTGAGTTCAGACTTCTACATGGTCGCATTCAACTTCAAAGATAATGGAAAAGGAAGGAAGGAAGGAAGGAAGGAAGGAAGGAAGGAAGGAAGGAAGGAAGGAAGGAAGGAAGGAAGGAAGGAAAGAAGGAAGAAAGGAAACAAACTATGTCCCAGGTATTTTATAGCAAGTTAAACCTTCCTTCAGATATCAAAGCTAAAACAGACCATTTTGACATTCAAGAATTCAGGTAATATTGTTAACACAGGTGCTTCCTAAAGAAAGTACTGGAAGATGACTTCTAGTAACAAGTGATAGGAAAAGCTACAGAGAAGGACTGGGGTGAGCTACATATCTCAAAGGTGGGGATAAGGGGACAGAATTGAAAGCAAAATGTTACAAGCTCTGACAGTGTGTAAATCATATAACTAATAAATCAGAAAGGAGAGTAGAGAGTATAAAAGTGACAATGGAAGGTAGGTTGGTGAAGACAATAAGTGGTAAAGCATGAGTGCACAGTAATCCCTCAGTAAATTTTAAAATAGTGGCTCCTTTTTCTTCTCATTTTCTTCCTCATATTTTTCCTTTGCTTCTACATTATTTTACATTATGAATATTATTATCGTTACCAATATTATTAAATTATAAATCCAAGAAATTTAATCTCATCAAGCTAATACAAATAAAAAAATCAGAAGGCAAGATATGAAGGAATTCCCTATTGGATTAATGGTGCAGTGGCTTTTCATGATCCTTGTAACTGACAGTCACCTAACCAAGAGGAAAGCCATTGTAGATTTCATAACCCTAAGTAAATGCCTTGAAGTAGTAGATGCACTACTACACATTCCTACCACTACCATTAATCCAGTAGTTACATGAGCACCTCTCCCATGCTAGATCTTAGGCAAATCATCTGAGACTATCTACATGCTCACATTCATTTGTCCAGCAATTATATGTGTTGCAGTAAGCACTAGTAACAAAATTTAGTTTAAAAATCATAACAACATTGTAATATTCATTACAGCATTTGGATTTAGGACTGTCTGAAAAAATGAAAAGGAAATACTAGTGTTTATCTACCTAAAGGATTATTGGGAAAACTGTTGTAATAAATAAAATTACTGACAAAATTGTGATATAATCAAAGTACCTGTATTTCTTTTTTTAAACATATTTATTTTTAGTTGTAGTTGGTTAGACACAATACCTTTATTTTATTTATTCTTATGTGGTTCTGAGGATTGAACCCAGGGCCTTGCACGTGCTAGGCAAGCACTGTGCCACTGAGCCACAACGCCAGCCCCTATATTTCTTTTTTTGAAGTTAACTAGGCTAACAGCTCAGAAACATCCAAGGGACTCAGTGCATTTTAATTTTAGCAGTGACATTTATAAAGGATTTTAAAATACAATAATGGTAAAGGAAATGAAATATGGGACATTTGAAATCATAATTTGGTGAATTTATAAAGCTTAGAAACAATGTAAGAGTAATAATGATCCTATGCATACTCAGTGGTTGTGTATATATTTGTGTGGGTCTTACTCTTGGCAGAGTGGTGCTTTACAATGTTTATCTACAGCTTGTATGGAGAATATTAGCATGCTTATCAAATTTCGAGATAACTTAAAATGTTAACATAGTGTGCAAAATAAATGTCATGACTATTTTAAAAGATAAGTATAGCACATAATATATACTCAAGTAAATAAGATTATATGCATTAAGAAGAGCCAGGAAGTTCTACATTTTGGTTACAAAATCTAATATAGGTTGACAGTCACAATAACATTCATACAAAGAAGAAAAAATAAAAAGACAGTAACCAAAGTTTAATATGTTTGTAATTGGGTACATCCTCATCCTCCCTCTATCTCCTTCTGAGAATCACAGTCTGCTCCCCAGGAATGAAATGCAGTATATTATTTGAGGAGGTAGCAGGTTCCTTGTCTTGGACACATTAATAAAAGATAGGTGCACACTGAATTTCTCTGATGTTGTAAGAAGAACTGCCGCTAGAGGAGGGACCTCAGAACTAATTTCAAATATTGTAGTCCAGTTAAACTCATGGGAATACCGAGTCCCCATGGTAATTTGTTCGTATTCCAAAGAAAACATAAAGAAAAAATCAGTGGTTTTGGTTAACTGAAAGAGGGTAGCTCTTGGCTTCCAGACCTGCTTGACTCTGTAACTCACTTGTGTGCCCTTGAAAAGATTTCTTAGTCTCTATCAGTGAAGGAGTAATTAAGAGGCTGCATCTATAGATTTCAACCAGCACAAAATTATAAAATTCTTGCTACTAATGAAAGCCTATGGTGAACCTCAACATATTATAAAAATAAATTCCTACCTGGTAAGAGTCTACTGGGAATGGTCACGGCTTATCCAATTCACTGTCCTGCCTCTCTGCCATACATGTCTCCAGGGTTAGCTTCTTAAAATGTCTTCATAGAGCTTCAGAGTTTGCTCAGAATTACTTCAAAAACAAACAAACCTGAGCTAAAGGCTTCTGGAATCTTTTCACCTCTCCTTGATTTATATTCTTTGAAATCAGTCATGTTTTATTTCTATTCAAAATTTTTCTTATTTGATATTAACATTCAGCTAAGATCAAAGAATTCTGGCATCAAAACATTGTTTTGTGGCTAATTTTAATATTGTTCAGGAAGGCATGATGTAATAAATTGATTTCTTGGATTTTTGCTTCTCTACTTACATTTTAATAAGTGGCTGTTACCATTTTCCTTTAATTTTAATATGATTACATGTTTTTATCATATATGAACATGTTTTTGTCACACATTTTTACATAAATCATATTTTTCATACATAATTTATAGAACATAAGTTATATATAAATATGAAATACATGTATGTTATGCTTTCACTCTGGTTTATCCCCCCAAAATATTCATGTACTGAAAGCTTGGTCCCCGGTGTCTCAGTGTGGCAGTGTTAAAGTGCACATTTAAGAGGTGGGATCTTGAGAACGTTAATTATGTCAAGGGAGATTTTTTCCCATGCATATACTAATACTGTCTTACAGAAGTAGGTCAGAGTTCATAGGGGTGGATTAGCTCCCATGAAAAAGGGCTGTTATATAACAGCAAACCTAGCTCCTCCCTGGTCTCTCTTCCAGGTGTCTTGCTTCTTGTCTTATGCAACTTTACTTCAGTCCCAATATCTATCTCTCTCTCTCTCTCTCTCTCTCTCTCTCTCTCTCTCTCTCTCTCTCCTTCCCTCTGCACTCTTCCTTCTCTCTCTCACCTACCATGATGCCATATGCCATGTCACAATATAGCCAAAATGCCCTAATCAGAGGCCAACAAAGTGGACCTGTCGAATCTTGGACTTTTTAGTCTACAAAACTGTAGGATAAATAAGTGTTATGGTTTGGAAGTGAGGTGTGCCTCAAAAGCTCATGTGTGAGACAATGTAAGAAGGTTTAGATGACAAATGATTGGATTATGAGAGCCTTGACCCAGTCAGTGAATTAATCATTTGATGGAATTAATAGACTGATAACTGAAGGCACTAGAGTGTGGCTTGATGAGGTGGGACACTGAGGGTGTGGCTTTGGAGTATGTATTTGTGTTTAGAAAGTGGAGATCTCTCTCTGATGACTGATCATCATGTGAGCCACTTCCCTCCACCACACACTTCTGCCATGATAATCAACCTTACCTCAAGCCCTGAGAAATGAAGCCAGCTGTCTATGGACGGAGAGCTCTGAAACCATGAGCCCTCAAATAAACTTTTCCTCCTCTAAAATTGTTCTAGTCGAGTCTTTTAGTAAAAGCAGCAAAAAAAAAAAAAGCTGATTAAAACAATAAGCCTTTATTCTTAAGAAGCCTAAAGCACCCAGCATTAGGTGTTTTGGTATAGGAACACACAATGAACACATGGATCACATCTAAAACCTTTTTTTTTTTTTTTTCTTTTTAAATGGGTGGAAAATCCCAGGGAAATGTTTCAGCTTCTTTCAAACACATTTTAAAACCTCACTAGTTTTCAAGTAGTAGTATAAGATAAATATGCCAATTATGTTTCGAAGAAATGTGAATAGTATAATACTTTTACTATGATGAGCTTCTGGCTTTTAAAAGAACTCTACTATGGATATCAAAATTTAGTTAAGAATTAAGTTTATGACCAAACAATCTCTAGCTAAACTACATAATCATTGGAAGAAAATATTTTCTAATTTTTATTACTAGCCAACAATAAAATTTGAAACTCAACTTGTGACTTATGAAAAAATATAAACTCAAATAATAACTAATATAAGTAAAAGTAATAAGAGGCAAATAACAAGATAATAAGAAGCAATAACAAGAAATGAAATACTGATAAAAACAAGTAATTATAGGACACTCATCATCTTCTATGATTGAATTTGTATTTCTTAAATGTTATCATCACGGCATACTTAGCACTAGTCAAGAATTTATTAAAACGCTCAATCTTGTTTAGGACAAAAACATTAAGTCAACTATGTGACTACAAAGAAAGCCCTGAAGAAAGTCACAAATCTCTACCACTAACAAACTCCAGTGCGTCTTTAAATATAACATATCCATGATTTTGGACACACTCTCTTCATTAGATGATTGTTTTTGTGTCTATACTTTTTAAAACATGAGTCCTAAGAGGAAAGTACTAATATGCAGGATCATCTACCCTGTTGTTGGTGCATATGCTTCTTTAATACAAAATAGTAAGCATGGGCTTCCATTACCAAAACTCTCTTTTAAAATATCAAGGCAAGGGGCTGAGGTTGTGGCTCAGTGATAGAGTACTCGCCTAGTATGCATGAGGCACTGGGTTCAATCCTCAGCACCACATAAAAATAAAATAAAGACAAGTAAATGAAGGTAAAATGAGATGTTATAAAAATAAAATAAAAATAAAATGTCAAGACAAGAATAAAATAACTCCTCTTTTGTCTTTAGGTCCTCCTTCCCTCACTTCATTAACCAATTTAGTGAAAGACTGGTTTGCATTCTGTCTGCAGTTACTCTACTGTGGTTAATGACTTAGCCTTGCTATACTCTGGTGGTTTCCTTCATTCAACTGAGAAGTCTTCAGATCACAAATGACCGTCTGTGTCTAATTCAATGGACATTTACAAGTTATATACCTTGCTCTTGCTTAAGTTTTTAAATAGAATTTGTGAATCTGTGTTCAGATTCTCCAGTTCAGTTTTATCCCTGAGTATAATTTTCAACTTTTTGACTATTTTCCTTGTTGCTACCTGACTTAATTTTTGTGTTCCTCAAGGTTTCATGCAATGCCCTCACCTTATCTTCTGTATCTATTCTCTCCAAACTATTCCACTTCTACATTTAGCCATCATCTATATCACAATGCTCAAAAATCTTATGACCAGGCTTTGTTATCCACCTGCTTTCCTACCCCATTTTCTAAAATAAATTATTTTTCCACTTGGATTATCTACAATTGGGTAAAATTAAAGATGCCTAAAATAGATCAATTTAGTTTACACTTCAAATTCCTCCAGATTGTATCATGTTTTCAGCAGCCATCCATATTAGGAACTTTAAATCCTCCACAAATCTTCAATCTACTTTCCTATATATCATACTTAGTAGGTTACCAAGCACTACTGATCCTAAGTTAATGTTTCTACAATTATTTCCTCTGACCATCTCGCTCTGCCTTACTTTCCTTGGTTGTTATTGTTCCAAATATTTCTCTAACTTGTTCTCTCTACTATTAACTACAGTTATTTTTAAAATATAAATAAAATAGCATCCAATAGCTAGATTAAAATAATCATCTCCTTACTACTTGCAAGACATAACTCACCACAATGACACGGTACTAGTGCACCTAAAATTCTTCTGCAATTCTTCTCTACCCTACTCACACATAGCATCTTTGAGTAGTCTCCATTTATTTTTCCCACTTTCTCTTGAATTTTTAAAATCCCTCTACTAGATCTTTTCTTTTGTATAGATACATGCCTATCATAGCATTTAAAACTAAAAGTCTGCATACGTCCTCCATTTCTGCATCTCTCTCTATCTAATATTTCTTCTATCTACTGTTAAGGTTTCCCCTGTCATGTCTCCCTATACCTTCTGCCTATGAAACATTCTTTTAATGAACAAATTCATTAGGCATAATTTAGAACTTGTCTTTTATGTACACTTAGCACGATCTGATATTTTAGGCATCTTTCTCCTTAAACATCTCTGTCCACTTGCCTTCGTTATATGACTTACCTTGCTCTCTACCTACTCAAGTTTAATTTTGTGTGTGGAATGATTCATTTCTGCATCTGCCTTTCAGGTGACAGTTACTCTGGATCCTTAATGAGCACACTTTCGGCTCCTCCTGAATCTACATACTATTTCTGTACAAACTCATTTACACCTATGAATTCATTCAAAGTCTTGTCTCTGATTCTCAGATTGAGATCTGTAGCTAATTTTTATTTTTGTTTTTTAGGTTTATTTCCTAAGCTACCAGTTTATATCTATTTAGTGAACTGCTTACTGAATATCTCTATCTGATAATTTCACATATACTTTAAACTCAGTACATCCACACATTGACTCATTTACTGAAATTGACCCAAATCTAGATAAAGTAGTGCCAAGGCTATCCACTACCAGAAAAAAAAGAAATCGGGGAACTATCCTAAATTACTCCCACTATCTCTTCACCATCATAATCAGAGAATAGGTCACCAAGACCTTTAGATGCTGCCTCTTAAATATAACTTTTACCATCCATACCATCCTTTCTGCCTTTATTCGAACCTCATCATTACCTTCCCTAGATCCATAAACAGTAGTTCTCATTGAAATTTACTAAATTTTCATGAATTACATAAAAATAGAAAACAAAAAAACAGTATAAATTAACAAGTTTGTAAGTTGAAATGTTACATATATATTATAATTAAAAAGCAAAAAAGAAATTTAGATATGGCCCAACATTGAAATGGAGAAAGAACTGAAAGAGTCTTCTGTTGAGAAAAACTATTTAATAAAGATTAAAGCATATTCACTACTTTCTGATCACAATTCTTTTTGTATGAAGAAATTAAATTTTGAGTTAGAGAAGGTTATATTGAAAATACTTATCGATCCCAGGTTGACAAGAGGGGAGAAACATGCTCAATCTTCATTTTTCTTAGGCCTCCCATGAACAGAGAACTGACTGGACTTCTTTCCAAGATGGAAGAACTAACGATTCCTCTTAAGACTTTGTATATTATAAAGCCAGTACTATGGACCTCATATCTGTGCTCCTCTAAAATTCATATGTGAGCTGGGTGTGGTGGTGCATGCCTGTAATCCCAGCAACTCAGGATGTTGAAGCAGGAGAATCACAAGTTCAAGGCCAGCCTCAACAATTTAGTAAGGCCATAACCAATTTTATTTTGCCCTCAGCAAAAGCAAAAGTAAAAAGGACTGAAGATGTGGCTCAGTGTTTAAGCACCACTGGGTTCAATTCCTGGTATCAAAAATAAAATGAATATGTGAAATCCTAATCCAAATGAGATTATTTTTTAAGCATGATTGTTCAGGGATTAGGCAATTGGACAATTAGGTTATAATGAAGCCCTATGACACCAGTGCCCTTGAAAGAAAAGGAAGAAACACCAGAAGTCTCTCTTTTTCCCTTCACCATGTGGGAAGATAGCAAGAAGATGGCCAACTGCAAGACAGGATGAGTGACCTAAGGAGGAACTGAATTAGGCAGCAACTTGACCTAACACTATCTAGGCTCCAGAATTTTAAGCAAATAAATCCCTATGATTCAAGCCACATTGTCTATTTTGTCAGGGCAAACTAAACAGATTAAGACAATTGGCTTACCCAGTGTTAGACAGCCAAAAGCTAGTATGGCTATGAATAAATCCAGTTTTTGTTAATGTCTCACGCTCATTTTTGTCTCTTCAGGAATCCTGTTACACAAAATAATCGTTTGACAGTGGGCCATATTTGTAATTCCTTTATGGCTATCAGATTCAAAATGGAATTTATTTACTTTTCAGATCCCAAAAGGCTTATAGGAATTTTATATCATTATTCTAAACTGATTCCCAAATATTTGTTTTTGACATAAATCAATTCAATAATTGTAGTGCACCTTTATGAAACCCAGTGGGTCAACATATTAGTTAGTATGCACAAGGCCCTGGGTTTAATTCCTAGTACCCCAAACAAACAAACAAAAGTTTTGGGGAAGTAAATGACAATGTAATTAAAAATAGATAAAGAAAAATTTTAAAATCTGAATCAGGCATTGATTTAGTAGCTCAACAATTTTGAGCCAGTATTTCTCTGAATATCAATCATTATAAAATAGCTGCTACAGCTCAGTCTGGGCAAAAAAGAAGGAAAGAAGATGAGTGCAGAATCTGTCCCTTTAAATAAGAAAAGGAAAAACAACATTCCTGGAAATGTCTCTATCACACTTCATTTTACATATGTTATCCAGCACTGATCACCAGGCCATGCATAATAGAAAGAGAACCTGTAAGAGCAAGTATGCAGCTTTGCCAGCCCTTACAGTAGAGGGAATTACAGGAAGAGGATTGGGAAGAGATTCAGGGTCAATATTCCAAAGACCCACCAACTAATCCACATTTTTTTAACACAGAAGTTGATCAAAATTTTTAAGTGCCTCTCATCTCAGAAACATAATATTTAAAATTTCAGGTTTCTATGTTAAAATGTCTTTCACCATTTTTGACTAAGTCATCATGCTCTGTCACCTTAAATCAGAAAAAAAAAAAAGCAAAACAAGCAGATTCAAGAATTTGCAAACATCTTAGGCCTAGTGATATTTTTAAAGGTTATGTTTAGGCACATCAGCCCAGGTCTCCTGTATATCTTTCAGAGAGATGAAGTCATCTTTGCTACCCAGTGAATTTTTCTAGAAATAAAACCAACAAGAGACCAGAGACCACAGTTGCTGAGCTCTTAAACAATATACTTCACTCAAAAAGAGTGCTCAGCAACTATGTCAAGCAGAGACAAGTTCAGTTCCAGGCTCTATGCCCTGCTACCTGTGTGACTGCAAGTAAGTTACTGAACACATCTCAAAGCTCTGTTTCCTTGCCTGTAAATGAGAATTATAACTACGTCTAATGGAGAAGACTATTGTGAAACATGAACAAGAAAGTTCATGAAAACTGGCCTTGAGACAAATGTTCAGGGTTGTTGGACAGACAGCTAATTATACTCAATAGTCACTTATCTCGTATGTGTATGTGTGTGTATATATATATATATTTTTCCCCCCAAAGGTCAGCGAATTCTAAAGTGGGAAAAGACAAATCCCACGTATAAGCAATAAGTGTGGACTACTGGGAGCTCTGAAGGATGGAATAGAAAAGGGGAGAGATTGTTGGAACCAAAAAAAGAGAAAAATGAGGTAAATATGTGCACCTGGATTTTCAAATGCTGCAAAAGCTAAGAGAGGACAGAGATAACCTTCAGTTTAAGAGATCAAGGGTCAGACAGTTGAATAAAACATCATTGTGCCTAGCAATGATATGGATATTTTTTACCTCAGAAAGACAAGTATCAATGAATAATTAAGATGGTATGAAAGTAGGTGGGTGGTATATCACTAAAGACATCAGTAAGATAGAAATAAGACACAAGCTAAAGCAGTAAATAGGGTCTAGAACAAAGAAATATCTTTTCCCATTTGACACAGTCCTCTGTTCTTTAAAGGTTTGTCTTGTTTCACACTTGGCTCTCTCTTCTTGGTATTGCTGATTTGCCTCCTTCTAAGAATATCCTCTCTGTAGATACCTTCTACAGTTTCATGAAGGACACTCAGAACTTGGTACATAATATATTCAAACTGGTCAGAATAGTTTATAAACTTGTGATTAATGGACAAATGGTTCTAGCTCAACAATAAAGTACACTTAGGATTTATTTGGGGCATCTTGAAATAACTGTCTTCTCACTACTTGGCTATATGCTTGATCTTCAAAGTTATCAGATGAGTAATATGTGAATGAGTAGATAGTTTCTGTGCATAAGACTTCTGATCTTTTTTGGAGAATCAATAATACAGGAGATGGAGGCTAGGAAAAGAAAATCACAGATTTCTCTTGGAGTGCAATATCATTGTGCATCACTGGGAACTTCAAAGGAAATTTCTTAAGTGTCTTCCTCTTATGCCCTGGGCTAGAAAAAAAGTATTTTGAGAATTTTCCCATCATAAATCTGAAAGTAGATCATTCTTACCACTTAATCAAATCTATGGGTGGAATGGAACAAATCATATAAGACCAATCCCACATAGTATATGAAATGATGTTTTTCAAATGCTGAAGATGACTTAAATGGTGGCTTAGGATTCAAGCTAAGTTTTAGTTTCAAATCCTGGGGTGTACCTTACACAAATATATCCATTGTTTTTCAAAAGATATACTACTTTAGATGTCAAAAAGACTGGCAGTTTTCTTTGAAATATGCACTTCTATTTCATCAATCATATTTTTTAATACTGCTACTAGAATTAGCATATGCTCTACCAGTAAGTTTTAATAGTGTATGGACTCATTTGAAATATATATCGAAAGAATCACAACGTCAAAAAGTGATATGGAGTTGGCAGCATCTGTTGTATCATTCGCTATTTAAAAATTAAATACTTAGAACACTGACTCATTCCTTAATCCAAAAACAAAAAAAAAGAACTTATCTATAACTTTGGCTTGGCAAAGAGATAAACCTGTTCCTTATAATTGCTTTAAATCCATCCTGTGTTTAACAGATAGGATGACAAAAGAAAAGAATGCCATTTCTGATATGCTCATTAACATTTTCTAAGGATTAGAAAATAATGATCTATAATAATGACAGCCAAAAGCTATTTACCTGTGTATTCCAGTATAATGCATTGTTATTATAATGACACCACTTAAATGTCTAATGTCTTTGTTTATTATGCCTTACAGGGTTAGAAGGTTTATCTGAAGTTTCTCTAAACCAGTTCTTTATGTACATTTAACTGAACATTTTACAAACTCAGCTATTCTTTGCTTATTCTATGATGTGTTTGTTTTAGTTTATAATAAAGTAAAATTCTGTCCTGTAGCACATAAAGATTTATAAGAATAAATGGAAAATAGAAAAATAAAACAAAATATTATGATTCCCATTCATTGCTTTGTTACATGAAAAATGCAAACAAACAAAATACTGTTAGAACTATATCACTGTGTGTGTGTGTGTGTGTGTGTGTGTGTGTGTGAGAGAGAGAGAGAGAGAGAGAGAGAGAGAGAGAGAGAGAGTGCACGTCCATTACTTAGGAGTACAGCTTGTTGATGAGTTAAAAATTTGTGATTAAAAAGTTGTCACCTCTATCAAGAGACTATTAAGGGAAAGGGACAAGAAAATATTTTTCTGAGACCTCTGACAAGCTTGTAAGTGCTAGCAAAATGAGACATAAGATAGACATATGGTCATCTGAGTTACAGTTTACAAGAAAGCAAGAAAAGTTGTGAGAATCTGTGATAATGACAATGATATGATAAGAAGGGGTGGGAAAGGAACACAGACATTCAAATAATATTTTCAGAATGCAATTTCCAAGATAGACTATACAGGGGGAAAAATGTGGTGATTCCTTGGGAAATATGATATTCTTCAAATTAATTCTATTTAGAACTTTGAATACCATCAAATGAAACATAATATTATGCTTGGAAAGGTGTAAAGAAAATTCCTAAATACAGGTACTTTCTCATGCAATACTCTTGATAAAAATGAGAGGCAGAGGCTTAGATGACCCTGTAGAAGCAGGGTGCATCTGCAGCTCCTTTGCAGTTCCAAATGAAAACAACCCCAGAACATTTTCCCTGAGAAGCGAGTGGTTGAGAGAACATAACTGAGGTTCAACATTGGATAGTGAAAGTATTGAAGAGACTCTGGTTATCGGAACAGACTAAGAAAGATTTAATCAGGTCTGAACCTGCAACAGCACCAACAAAGCCAGGGCAGGAGAACAATGGGGAGGGGATCACACAAAGGGAAGGAAAAACATACCTGATAAAATCATTATAGAAACAGCTGCAGAGGGGCAAGTTGATCTGAATTTAGCTGAAGCTGGACCTGCACAGTGAGAAGCTGCATGAAAAGGACTCCACTGGATTTACAAGCAGAAAAGTGTGGCAAGGAGCCATCTTCTTGGGGCTCCTTAAGCCTTGTTCCCTAATCTGCACCTTAGGGAAACATAACTCCCTGCATCTTCATCTTCCCTGAAGGTCACAGCAAATAGCACCATGGAGAAACGACCTGATAGCAAGCCTTCCAAATAATTAATTATACAGTGAAGGTGCTGCAAGCCTAGAGCCAGGGAAGTCCACAGGTCAGCAGAGGGAACAAAGCAGAGCTCACTTTACAGCCCAGGCACTGCTTCTGCAGATACATGAAGACTCCAGGGTACACACAAGGCACCCTGCCCATCACCCAGAGGGTTCAGTTCACTGGACAGAGATGACCTGGCACCAGTACCTCTGAAATATGAGGGTACATAGGTCCCAGGTCAGCTGTGGAAATTTCAGAGCCACCTAAGTCCATACTGGAGAAAGGCAGGGTGCTTTGTGATCAGCCCCATACCTGCAGTACATCTATTTCTGTAGAAATCCCCGTGGATGCTGTCCCCAGTACCAATAAAGTCCTTGCAAGCCTAAAGTCTGTGAAACCCGCTGGCCAGCAGGGGGAAAAGAGTTGGGGCCCACTCATTCCATAACCTGGGTACACAGCACTTCTACACACCAGTTTTCCAGTAGCATAAAAAGCATCCCAACCATGTCAAAGAGGGTTTGCTCTCCAGGACAGGGTCCCTTCTAGTGCCAGCCCCTTGGCAAAACCAGGGGACCCACAAGTTCCCAAGCGACCAATGGATTAAAAAAAAATATGACCCAATTGTATGTTTTCTCCAAGAAATATACCTCAAAGGAAAAGATACTCACACACTCAAAGTGAAAGGATGGAAAATGATATTCCATGCAAATTAAAACTTAAAAGTAAAACGCAATCATTTTCATATCAGACTTCAAGCCAAAATTAGAAGGGACAAAGAAAGTAATTACATATTACAAAAAGTACAAATTCAATAAGAATATACAATAATAATAAATAGTTATGATCCAAAATTTGGGGCACCCAATTTTATAAAACAAACATTGCTAAATATAAAGGGAAAAAAAAACAAAACCAATAGTGAGGGATTTCAATACATCTCTCTCACTAATAAATAGGGTACCTAGACAGGAAATCAACAGAACCATCAGATTGAAATATTCCTATAGATCAAGATTAAACAGACATCTGCTGGATATTTTATCAAACAACTGAATACAATTTCTTCTCAGTCACTTAATGAAACTTTCTCCAAAATTTATCATATGTTATGTCATAAATCAAGTCTTAGCAAATACAAAAGAAATCAACTAACCGTTTCTACTTTTTCAGATCATAGTGGAATGAAATTAAAAGCAACAACTAGAAAGTCTATATAAATAAACAATACACTTTTGAATGATGAGTAATGGGAATGAATGAAGAAATTATGGAGGAAATTTAAAAATAGTTAAAATCAAATGAAGATGGAACCACAATATACCAGAATCTCAGTGAAACAGCAAAGACAGTGCTGAGGAAAGTTTATAAAAATTAATGCCTACAACACTCACACACTGATAGTGGGACTGCAAATTGATGCAGCCAATCTGGAAAGCAGTATGGAGATTCCTTGGAAAAACTGGAATGGAACCACCATTTGACCCAGCTATCCTACTCCTCTGTTTATGCCAAGAGGACTTAAAAGCAGCATATTACAGAGACACAGCCATATCAATGTTTATAGCAGCCCAATTCTTAATAGCTAAATTGTGGAACCAACCTAGATGCCCTTCAGTAGATGAATGGATAGGGAAACTTTGGTATATATACACAATGGAACATTACTCAGCATTAAAAAAAAATCAAATCATGGCATTTGCAAGTAAATGGATGAAGTTGGAGAATATAATGTTAAGTGAAGTAAGCCATAATCCAAAAAACTAAAGACCAAATGTTTTCTTTGATATAAGGATGCTAACTCATAGTAGCGATGGGGGCAGGGGGGCGGGGTGGGGGGAGCATGGGAGGAATGGAGGAACTTTAGATAGGACAAAGGGGAGGGAGAGGAAGGGAGGGGGTAATGGGATAGGAATGATGGTGGAATGAGTTAGACATCATTACCCTAAGTACATGTATGAAGACACAAATAGTGTGAAAATATTTTGTGTACAGTGACTTGAAAAATTGTGCTTTATATGTGTAATATGAAATGAATTCTGTCCTCATGTATAACAAATTAGAATAAATAAATAATTTAATAAAAAATTTGGACCAAAAAAAAATAATGCCTACATTTAAAAAATACAAAGATTTCAATTAAGCAACATAGTGATGCATCTTACAGTCTTAGAAAAAAAAAATAACAAATCAATCTTAAAATAAGTAGAAGGAAAGAAAAAATAAAGTGTAGAGCTGAAATTAAAGAAATAGCCTCTAAAAGAACAATACAAAGGATCAAGAAACAAAAAAATGATGCTATAAAAAAATAAAGAAAATTAATCAAGCCCTAACCAAATATACCAAAAGAGAAATTACCTAAATTAATAAAATTAAAAATGAAATGGGGAAATTACAACAAACACAGCTGAAATCCACAGAGTAATTAGGGAATATTTTGAAAACATATTTCAATAAATTGGAAAATCTAGAAGAAATGGATAAATTTCTCAACACCTATTGCCAAGCAGTGAAAATATAAGCAATGAGACCAAAGTGGTAATAAAAGAATGCCCTGACAAAGCAAAGCAAAGGACCTGGTGAATTCACAGCTAAGTTTAACCAGATCTTTAAGGAAATGCAAATGCCAATACTCCTAAAATTATTCCATAAAATTGAAAGGAAGGGGATATTTCCAAATTCCTTCTATAAAGCCTATATTACTCTGATGTCAACGCTGGATAAAAATATTTCAAGTATCTTTAGAGGCCAATACACTTCATGAACATAAATGCAAAAATCTTTAATAAAATGTTAGCAAATAAGATCCAAGTATATATTTTAAAAATTACACAGCATGATCTAATTGGTTTTATCAAAGTGATACAAGTATGCTTCAACATACACAGATAAGTAAATATAATACATCATGTGAATAGAACTAAGACAAAAATAAAATAATCATTTTAATGGATGCAAAAAGAGTCTTTGATGAAACTCAACATAAGAAAACCCTTCATGATAGAAACTCTAAAGAAACTACCAAATAGCAGAATCTTCCCTCAATATCATGAAAACTACATATGACAAACCCAAACCAACATCAAACTTAATGAAGAAAATATGAAAGCATTTTCACTAAAAATAGGAACAAGACAATGATGGCTTATTCTCACCACTTTTTTTTCAGTATAGTACTTGATATTTTAGCCAAAGTAATTAGGTAAGAAACAGAAATAAAGGTGAAACAAATAGGAAAGAAAAAAATCCTATAATCCCTATTTGAAGATGATATTATCCTATATCTGGAAGAGCCTAAAATCTTCATCAAAAGACTTCTACCGCTAATGAAAAAAAATTAAGAAAGTATCAGGAAGTATGATCAGCACACAAAACTCAATAGTTTTTCTACAAACCAATAATGAATCCACCAAGAAAGAAATTAGAAAAATAATTCCATTCATAATAGTTAAAAAAAAACCTATGGATAAACTTAACCAAGGAGGTGAAAGTTCTTTACAATGAAAATTATAGAACTCTGAAGAAAGAAATTGAAGAAAACACTGGAAAATGGAAATATCTGCCATGTTCATGGCTAATTGCCAAAGCAATTCTGAGCAGAAAGAGCAATGATGAAGGCATCAAATTACACAATTTAAATTCTACCACAGAGCCACAGTAATGAAAACTAATGGTTTTTGCATACAGCAATGGAAGAGAATAGAAGACAAAGAAGAATCCATGCAGTTAAAGTCATCTTATTCTACAGGAAGGTGCCAAAGACCTATATCTGAGAAAAAAGACAGCTTTTTTACAAGTAGTTCTGGAAAAATTGGGTATCAACAAGTAGACGAATGAAACCAAATATGTATTTCTCACTCTCTACAAAAGTCAACTCAAAATGGACCAAAGACATAATTATAAGACTAGAAATTTGGCAACTACTAGGGAAAAAATGTAGGGGAAACATTTTATCATATAAGTGTAGGCAAAGACTTCCTGAATAAGACCCCTATAGCTTGGGAAGTAAGAGAAAAAAATCAATAATTGTGATGGACTCAAAATAGAAAACTCTGCACAACAAATAAGAAAATGAGCAGAGTGAAAAGACAACTGACAGACTGGAAGAAAGTTTTTGCCAGTGACAACTTCAGAAGGGGACTAATATCCAGGATGTATAAAGAACTAAAAAAACAAACAAACAAACAAAAAAACCTCAACGTTAGAAAAACAACCAACCTATTCAAAATATTGTCAAATGAACTGAACAGATATTTCTCAAAAGAGGAGCTACAAATTTACAAATTGCTAACAATTATATAAAAAATGTCTAATATCTTTAGTCATCATGGAAATACAAATCAATACTATCCTGAGATACATTTTACTTCAGTTAGAATGGCAAGCATCACAAATGCAAAGAGGAGTAAGTGCTGGTGAGGATGTGGGGGAAAGGAACTCTGATAACTATTGATAGCAGTGTAAATTAGTACAGCTACTACAGAAATCAGTATAGAGGCTGCTCAAAATCTAAAACTATAACTACCACATTTAGCTATACCACTCCTTGATTTCTCTCCAAAAGAATTAAAGTCAGCATATTTTAGAGATATATACTCTTGTTTATTATAGCACAATTCACAATAGCCAAGTTAAGAAACTAGCCTAGATGTCCATCGACAGATAAATCAATAAATAAAATGTGGCATATATACATGGTATAGTTTTACTCAGTCACAAAGCAAAGGAAACAAAATGTATAATTTTCAGGAAAATAGATGGAGACCATAATTTTGAACTAAATAAGTCAGACTCAGGGGCTGGGGATGTGGCTCAAGCGGTAGCGCGCTCGTCTGGCATGCGTGCGGCCCGGGTTCGATCCTCAGCACCACATACCAACAAAAATGTTGTGTCCGCGGAGAACTAAAAAATAAATATTAAAAATTCTCTCCCTCTCTCTCTCTTTAAAAAAAAAAGTCAGACTCAGAGAAAAAAATGTATCATATGTTTTCAGTCATATGAAAAACTAGGAGTAAAAAACAAAAAACAAACAAACAAAAAATGGAGTCATATGAAATTAGAAGGGGAATCATTATTTTAGAGGAAGGTAACCAGGGAGGAAGAAGGGAAGGTTGGAAATATTGGGCAGCAAAATTGATAAAATCATGTTTTTATGTATCCGCAAATGTGCAATAATGAAACCCACCATTCTGTCATTAATATGTAACCATAAAAAAATTCTGAGACAGAAGC
This sequence comes from Spermophilus citellus, assembly GCF_964194105.1. NCBI lineage: Eukaryota > Metazoa > Chordata > Mammalia > Rodentia > Sciuridae > Spermophilus > Spermophilus citellus. The sequence goes on along the minus strand of NC_138184.1, from coordinate 193,914,724 downwards.
AGGCACTGGATGTGGATGATGATATTCCCACAGTAGGCAAGAGCTACAATGAGCATCTGCTGGACCACAGGTGAATTCCTATGTTCAGATACCAGGAAGTACAGTGAGAGCTCTGGGTGATAAACCAACTTCAATTCCATGCAACTAAGAATTTGTTTGACAAGTATTTAAGCAGTCAATGTGTAAAATCAGAGTCTGTGTCCCAAATTTATGGATTGGTCCAGAGTCTGCGTGTAAAAAGGAGGAATGAGAAAGTTAAATATAAAGTTTATGAATTGAAATTGCAAAACAATGGAAACTCCACCTGTATAGAGAACATGCAGATAAATAAATTACCTCTAAAAAGAAAAATTTTCAAAAATAAAGTTTAGAAAACTGTCTGTAACCAAAATCATTGACAAGAGAATATTTGTATATGAAACAGAAATAGATATCCATAGGTGAGAACAGGTGAAATAATAACAATAAAACACAAGAATAATGAGTTAAATAAGGTTAACAATGAATACAATTATGTTTTTTTGTATGTATACCACAATGAAACTCACAATTCTGAATAATATGGACCAATTAAGAAAGAAAGAAAGAAAACAAAGAAAGAAAAACAAATTAACACTTTCAAAAATTGTCAGTAAAAAAAAAAAAAAACAAAAAACAGAATTCTGCCCCAGCAAATCTGCTTCATGAAACAGAAAAATAATTATAAATTCTCCCATAATTCAAAAGCAACATCAAAGAAAGTAAAATGATGCAAGAGAGTATTTAACAATTTGGAAACAAACAACAAAGCTCCAATGTAAAGATTAGACACATTCCTAAGAATAAAATGAAAAAAAAATGGAGTTAAAATATTTACTATATTTTTCTGATTAAAGGTAGAATTTGTTTTCCAAATTAGAACAACCATATCACATAAAAACTAGAAATATAGATTTATAATTACTTCAAAGAATGGAGGAGTTACCACATTAGATGAGGCCATGCATGTCAAGATCATAATGAGAAGAGCAGTTCAGATAGATAAACTTAATATCTGGCATTGCTTTTCCCTTTAAAATATGTAAATTAAGACTAAAGGCCTGAGAAGTTGAGCAGAAAGAAGGACTGGGCCACACACAGGCCACATACAACTCCTGGCAGTTTGATGTGGGTTGGAGAATTTCAAAGTTCTAGATATGTAGGATGGATGTCTGCCTTAGGATAATTGATTAACAAAAACAAATAAAATATTAAATTTCTCACAAAAAAGGTATTATAACCCAATATTCTAAATTAATAGCATTTTTCCTACTTAATATATGGTAAAAAGAAAACCTCTAATAAGTAAAAAAAATAAACTAAATCGAAGAGTGAGAGAGACAATAAAGCGATAGAAAGATAAAGAATATTAAGATATTGAAATAAGCAGCCATAACTTTAAAATTAATATTATAAATGTTATTCATATATGAAATGAAAATTTTGGAGATTTAGAAAGAGATTTGAAACATAATGAGAGAAAAAGAAAAATACAATAGTTGAAGTTTAAAACTCACTGGTTGGATTTAGAAATAGGTTACTTACAGGTAAAGAAGAAAAATCAGTGAACTAGACAAAAATCTTAACTGTAACACAAAAGAGAATCAAAATGGAAAAATTTTGTAAACAACACAGGAGACAATAACAATATGATAAAAAATGTAACAATCAAAATACAAACTGATAAAAGAAGAACAATGAGGCAGAAGCTAGAATAGAGGAAGCAATGACTTAGAATTTTCCAAAACAGATGAAGGACATGAAATCACAGACTAGGTAAATTCTAAAAGAACCTGAACATTTTAAATAAAAAGAAAATAACACACTTAGATTCATCATAGTAAAACTGACACAACCCCAAAATAAACTGTTATTAAAAGCAGTTGGAAAAAATTAATATGCCAAGAAAGAACTTATAAAATTTAAAGTTGTCTTTTCACAATGAAAAATGAAAATCAGAAGATGCTGAAATAGGATTAACGTGCTGAAAGACAGGAAAAACCAACCTATAATTCTATATCAAGAAAAATTATTTTACAAAACAGAAGGTAAAAAAGACATATTCAGACAAAAAAATAAAACCTTAGAGAATTTTTAAAAAGAAGATTCAAACTGAAGGAAATACAATTGGGTATTCTTCAAACACAAGAAAATTCATCTCGGGTGGAAATGCATGAAAAAATGAAAAGCAACAAGTAGAGTTTGAGTAGATCAAAATGAATATTGATTGTTTTAAAATTTTTAATATCTTGTGAAATTTAAAATTTAAAATATAGATTTGAAAGCCAGGTAATAACAGCACAAAAAGCCAGTTAAAATATTGTAGGAGTCTAGTAGCTAAAAACAATAACGTATGAAATTTAACCATATCTAGCATACACATTGTAGTCTTTGAGGTAACCCTTGACATAAAAGTTAAAAAGTGCAAACTTTTCAATAAAGCAGTGAGAGTAATAGAAAAATAGAAATTAAAGAATAGATAGCAGATGATGGAATATTCCTGACATAAAAACAAAATAGTAAGATAATAGTTTTCAAACCAAATTACATAAAATAAGGAGACAAAAATTGAATAAATTGAGATTAAATAAATAAATAAAATAATGTATATTATATAAACATTAATTTAAAAGACTAAGTAGAAAGTAATTAATAATTACTGAATAAAGGAAAAGAATCTAAACACATGGTACTTTTGAAAGATAGTCCTTAAATATAGATAGATATTTTAAAATATGGTATAACTATTTTAAAAATCAAACAAAATAGATTTTAATCATTTAAAAAATATTTTAAGGTAAAAATCATGACTATAGATATAGAAAGTCACATTGTGTAACCAAACACAATGGATTTGCTCCTTGATGAGGACAAAGACAATAAACAGGGTTAGGAGATGAAAAAAAAAATAAAGAAAGGTTTATTATTTATTTTCATGTACCAGCTATGCTTTTAACATATGCCAGACACATTTGTGTATTTCCATAATGTCAGAATTTATTGAATAACAGTAATTTCAAGAGCTACATCACTTTTATTGACTTCTGTTCATAGAGTATTCATGATTCACTTGGAATCAGGATGATGGCAATCACAGCTTCTTTTATTCCATTGTAATCTTAACTACTAAATCTATAAGATTCAAGTCACATGTCATGTCACCCTTTGCACAATGACATATATGTCACAGAAGTACTAAGGGAGGGTTAACAGTACAACAGGTTTAAAGAGGCAGAACCTAAAGCAAAGGCAGAGAGCTGACACAGAAGCAAGTCACTGCAAAAGGCAAGAAAAGGGAATAAGTGCAGCTGAACTTATTGGAGCAATAGATCTTGATCAAGGCAAGAGTCCAGATAGCAGGAAGGCAGTTCCAATGTGAATCAAATCAAGCATAAGATCCAGCTGACCTGAAGCCCAAGGACAAAGTCAGGAGTTCATTACCTATCTATCTTGGGATGTGTATACCAGGTGTTCTGATCATAGGCAGGTGTATGCTTCTTTTACGTGTCTCATGTAAGGGAGATCCATTCAGTGTTCTAGTGTGTCTGGTAAGCTCACGGTCCTGGTTTCTCTGCTAAAAGTTTGATGTGTGTGTCCATGTATCCATGTGCCTCTGATAAATTGATAAATTCACAGGTAATAATTTTATGTTTGTGTCTGATAATTTTGCTCTGTGACTGAGGGATATTCTTTTTTATATGTTCTTTATGCCCAATATCAGGTGGTTATTTGCTTACCTATACCAGTTACCAAGTCATTCTGCCTCAGCACATGTACACAAAATGTAGTAAACCAGGGTAAATTGCTGCTTATAAAATAGGATACCTCAGAGCTAGGCACTGCAGTCCTATAGAACATGGGAGTAACTTGTAGCAGGAGACAACCTGTTCTCCACACGTGTACAAGTAAGAACACTGGGAATAACTCCCCAAACAGTGTGACTCCCAGAAGAAAGAAAGCAAAGGGCTTTTATTGAGGAAACATGTATGTTCACTTTGGAAGAACCCATCATCACATGTAGAGGTGGGAATATTTCTAAGCATGCTCAGTTGGAGATCATGCTTTATAAGTTCAGTGGTGCTAAGGAAAGCCACCTGGGCAGAGATAGCATTATACTTAGATTATAATAAGTAAAAATTACTCCTAGAAGTAAATTTACTTCTAGGACAACTAGAAGAGTGATTCACCTTGACCCAGTGACTTTGTGACTTTGGCTGATTTCCTGTGGTTTCCTCTGGACATCTTTATCTGAACTCAAAGACAAACTTGAAGGGGCAGCAGCTACATTCTGCCCCCCCACCCGCACCCCACCACACACACATACACACAAGTATTGAAGCTTGACCCTCAAAGTTCCTGCCTAGTGGGTAACAATTTCACTGATAAAAATTTAAATGCTCCTAGAGGATGAATTTTCTACACCTCAATGTACTAAATAAGGAAGCTTTAATACATAAAGACTGACAGAACTATAAAGAACAGTAGACAAATAGGTGCATCTACTTTAAAATATCCTCCTAACAATGATAAGAATCACAATTTTAACAACAAAAGTAAATAAAATCCAATTGTATGCAGAGAATAAAATCATGGCATTTGCAGGTAAATGGATGGTGTTGGTGAAGATAATGCTAAATGAAGTTAGCCAATCCCCCCCAAAAAACAAATGCCAAATGTTTTCTCTGATATAAGGAGGCAGACTCATAGTGGGGTAGGGAGGGGGATCATGGAAGGAATAGATGAATTCTAGATAGAGAACAGGAGAGGGAGGGAAAGGAAGGGGGCAGGGGATTAGCATGGATGGTGGAATGTGATGGACATCATTATCCAAAGTACATGTATAAAGACATGAATTGGTGTGAATATAATTTATATACAAACAAAGGTATGAAAAAATTGTTCTATATGTGTAATAAGAATTATGATGCATTCTGCTGTCATGTATTTAAAAAAAATTAAAAAAAATTAAAAAGTGATATCTAAACAAAGTAACTTATGAAGGTTAGTCTTTTTTTAAATAAGAAGATATCTAAGAAATCAGAGTTTATAATCTGTATGTTTAAAGCAAATGAGAAATATAAAAGAAGGGTTGCTGTATACGGGTTTAGCTTTTGCTGTCAGAAGAGTCTAGAAATGAAGGCTAAGGACCCACATGAGTGGCAATAGTAAGCAGCAAATAAAAGGCTAAGATAATGGATATATCTCCACTCCATCCTTACTCAACTCCCCCCACACACTAGCTAATTAGTTATATAATAATTAAAATAGCAAATGAATTAGAATAACAGGAATTAATATTTGTAGAGAAAATTCATCAAAATTTGTGGGAAAGATTTTCTTCCATTCTGTAGGCTCTCTCTTTACATTATTGTTTCCTTTGCTTTGAAGAAGCTTTTGAGTTTGATTCCATCCCATTTATTGATTCTTTATTTTATTTCTTGTGCCTTAGGAATCTTGTTAAGGAAGTTGGTTCCTAAGCTGACATGATGTAGATTTGGGCCTACTTTTTCTTCTATTAGGTGCAGGGTCTCCAGTCTACCACCTGGAGTTGAGTTTTGTGCAGGGTGAGAAAGAGGGATTTAACTTCATTTTGCTACATATTGAGCAAAATCTTTGCCGCCTGCACCTCAGATACAGCATTAATCTTCAGGATATATAGAGAACTCAAAAAACTTAACACCAAAAAAAAAAAAAAACAAAAAAACAAATAACCCTATTGTTAAATGAGCTAAGGAACTGAACAGATACTTTACAGAAGAAGAAATACAATTGGTCAACAAATACATGAAAAAATATTCAACATCTGTAGCTTTTAGAGAATTGCAAATTAAAACTACACTAACATTCTATCTCATTCTAGACAGAATGGTAATTATCAAGAATACAAGTAACAATAAATGTTGGTTAGGATGTGGGGGAAAAGGTACATTAATACATTGCTGGTAGGACTGCAAATTAGTACAACCACTCTGGAAAGTGGTATGGAGATTCCTCAGAAACCTTGGAATGGAACCACCATTTGACTCAGCTATCCCACATCTTGGTTTATACCTAAAGGGTTTAAAATCAGCATACTACAGTGACTCAGGCACATCAATGTTCATAGCAGCTCAATTCACAATAGCTAAACTATGGAATCAAACTGTGTGTCCTTTAACAGATGGATGGATAAAGAAACTGTGTTGTATATACACAATGGAACAGTATTCAGCCATAAAGAAGGATGAAATTATGTCATTTGCCAGTAAATGGATGGAACTGGAAAATATCATGCTAAATGAGATAAGCCAATCCCAAAAAAACAAAGACCAAATGTTTCCTTTAATATGTGGATTGGGTAGGAAAGGATAGAAGTACTTTGAATTAGACAAAGGGGAATGAAAGAAAGGAGGGGAATGTGAATAAGAAAGATAGTAGAATAATCAGACATTGCTACCCTATGTGCATATAAGATTACATAACTAATGTAATTCTACATCTTGTGCAACCAGAAGAACACAAAATTATATTATATATATGTATAATATGTCAAAATACATTCTACTATCAGATATAACTAAGAAGAAAAAAATATAAATGTTTAAATAAAGATAATCTATGGACAATATTCAATACTAAGGAAGGAGTTTGATTTCCATAATGGTGGAGCAAGAACTTCCACTGGCAGCTGTGTTCCTCAAGGAAAAAGAAAAAAAAAAAACTTGTAAAAATTATGTTTTTTTAAAATTTAAAGTCTCAGAAAGTGTTTCTAATAATGGAAAACAAATTAAAAGATAATTTTTTCAAAAAAATATACTAAATTTCAGAAAGAATAGCAAGAATCTTTGATACTTGAGTCAATGGTATGCTTCTTCCATCCCCACCAAACACATCTCTCTGCCAGCTAGGGCCATGGTATCCCTACATGAGGGACACACTTCCAGCATTTCACATTTCCAGAGGCCCAAGTTCCTTAGGTCAAGGTCTCCCTTCTCCACACAGACTTCAGGTATGCCTAACCAAGAGCACTGCTGTCCTAATTGCCTTCTTACAGTTTACCAGAAGGTATAATTTCCATAATGGGAGAGGCAAGTCAGGAAGAAACACCCTCTGCCCAACCTCATATCAACAGAACAGAGGAGTCACTCATAGAGAGGCAGGCCACTCTTCCTGCCCTCAGATTCAGAGTAATGGAGCAGTCTTTGTGCCCAGTGAAAACAGCTGTCAAAAGGCAGGGAGCTCCTAACCCAAAAGAAATAACTTCATTGGAAGCAGAATGTAGAGAAGTTCAAGCATAAAGCAACTTTCAGGAGTAGGAGAAAAATTATATAAGTGGAAGAAACGATTTATAGTAGAGGGGATGGAGAGAGAGAAGGGGAGGGGAGGGGAGGGGAGGGGTGAGGGGACAGTGGAGAATGGGATAGACAGCAGAATACATCAGTCACTAGAAAGGCAATTTGTAAATCAATGGAAATGTAACTGATGTGACACAGCAATCTGTATACGGGGTAAAAATGGGAGTTCATAACCCACTTGAATCAATCTGTGAAATATGGTATATTAAGAACTATGTAATGTTTTGAACAACCAACAATAAAATAAAAAAAAAAACAATGGATATTTGGGTGATATAAATGAAAAGAAGGCAGGCGGGTAGGTCTAACAGAGCAAGATGCTAAACCATAAGTCAACTAATTATCAGAGAGAAAGCAGGCAAAGAGAAAACTAAATGTCCTTTTTGGTTCAGAACATCCGTTTGACCACTAACAAAAACTACCCCTGCAGGAGGCAGCCCAGATTCAATTGACCAGGTATTATATACCCAGTCACATTACATTTGTCAAAAACAATAGTGCAATCAGATAGTAATTAGCAGAGTGAGAAAGCTGGATCTGATGCCAGGAGAACTAGAGACAAAGAGGGATGCTGCCACTCCAGGATGACTGTGCACACATCCAAGCCAGAATCCTTTCAGTAGCAACTTCAGAGACTTCACACTTCTGGGAAAGAGACTTTACACAAAATAGTCCAGAAAACTCCCCCCCCCACACACACACACAAATAATAATAATAATAAAATAAAAATAAAGACAAGCTTTACAGAGGGGAATGGTATGCAGAATTTTGGCCACCAACCACTGTTCTCAATATTAGTCCTTCCACTTAACCATTCCAAATCAAAACAATTTTTATTTACTATATAATATATACCATATTATTGTATATTATTATCACTATATTATTATATATAGTGATAATAATATAGTATACTATATTGTGTATGTTATTATTACTATGTAAACTAATAGACCATTACTATATGTTACTAAAGATACAAGTATAAATAAGATAGGTAAGGTACGTAACTTTACTATGCATCCTTGACGCTAGGAAAAAATAACACACAGTTATAAGGAGAGTTTTAAAGTATTTAGATGTATGGGTAAATTCCCACAAAAATTAGTAGAAATACTTAAAGCAATATTTAAATTCACATACAGAGTGTGAGACAAATTTCATTGATGAAGTTGTGAGTGTATAAGCACACTCATGGAGAAAAACTTCCAGAAGCAAAAGAACAGTTTTTGGGTAGTAAAATTGTAGTTAAATTTACTGAATTTTGTTCAAAGTATTTTTTTACTAAATTTAGATTATATGCTATGAAACTATGTCTTCTGTAGGTCTCCAAGGGATAAATATCAGTGACTTTATAGGTTAGCAATATAATGAATATATATATAATTGAACTGTATCTCTTTATATAGAAGTATTTGTTTAAATACAATTCTTAATGCTATTATACAATCTCACTAATGAAAATAGTCCTACCTACTATATTTGCTATGAAAATATCATACAAATGAGGAGGAGTATCATTGTTCTGCTTAACATATCTGTAGTTCTAGTTAAATTAAACTGACTGGTTGAATTCAATAAGTCTTAAAGTCCATGACTGGCAATAAAAGAGCATTGCTGAAAAAAGGATCATTAGGTACAGTCATCCATATTTAGTGATTATTAAAATATCTTGCGCAGAACAACAGAAACAGTAGAGCTAAATAATAGAAAATATTGGTTGATTCTGAAATTGTTTGATATTTGAATTTAGGGGAAGCAGAAGTGCTTCATTGTATCACAAATAAATCATTGAACAAGAAGAATATACACACACTGAAGCTTTACTTTAGTCAAATACACTAGTAATCAAGACAATTAATGGAAGTCATAAATACTAAGAGAAAGGTAAGATGAATTAACACATTTCACAATACAACAATGAATGTCACGGTATGGATTAGTAACATACAGAGTGTAATCATCAATTGTTTGCCCAAAACAAAGTTTTATTTTTGTCCAACAATTGAAAAATATATTTGATTTTTTAAAAATTTTACTTAAGTGTAAAAATGAAAAGGAGTCAGCCTATGTTGCAAATGTGAAAAGATTATGGGGAAACATTTTGGTCAATACCAAAATATTTCCTTTCAAAGTCATATGATCACCTCTAGTTTCAGAATATATAAAGTAAATAACAGATAACAATTGATATTTTCAGAATCGACTTTTATGTTACTGCAACTGGGGCATTGTTTCATTTTCTAAAAGTGACATTGCAATTTTAGCTTTGGATAATCACATAGCAATGACAGATGTGCATATGGGCCTATTCTTCTTCAAGTGACTTATTTAAAGCCTTGAAATGTGCATAGAGACACTGTACAAGCACTGTCAATATCCTATCTGCTTTCAAAATTTTATGGGAGAAAAATGACATATTAACTTATGTTGTAAATGAATAAAGAAAAACATTTCAAGTAGCTCTAAGAGAAGCAATAATCTATTAAAATCAAGTAAATGGAAAAAACTAAAAGGCACCATCAACTCAGCTATTTATTTATTCAAAGACGGTGTCTAAATGAGCCAGAACTGACACCAGAGGCATTCAGCTACATATTTTAATGTCATATCAAATTTACTATCGTTCTAAGTGTATAAACAATATATTTGCATCATATTAGTGACAAATGTCATGCTAATACCATAGCAAAATGACTACTAGGGGATTTCATAACTTATTTACAGAATGTGTTTCTAGGTACAAGAGAACTCATTTAGAATTGTCAGGCAAACAGAATTACAGGTAATTTCAACTTTGGGGTAGAGAAATTTCATTTTGTAGCACATAAATAATTCATCTTATTTAGATGAATCTGTAGTGTCCTTCTTGTGTATTAAAAAGTCAACCGTTTTTATTAAGTTCTCTTCACCATTTCTAGATAAAAGTTGTTGGCTTTTGAACCTATTTTTTTGAATACCAAATACAATGTCCCCAAATTGCCCCCAAATGGTTAATAGTTTCTTCTTACTAAAATCTCATTTTAAGAACAGGCAGGTTACCAGAAATACTTCAATTCTTTTTCCTCGGTACACTTGGGACAAGGTTATCTCTTCTACTTAAGGATAAATCTTTTCTTCTCTCTTCTGACATTGCCGAATTTTCCTTTATCTTACCTGAGCCATTTAAACCTGAGAAACATCAGGCAATCTTGCACCGTGAAACTACATGCTCTTGTTCCATGAGAAATGGTTTTGTAATAAGTCTCTAGCAAACTGTTTCTCAAATCTTTAAAAGGAACATGTCTTTTGAACCAACACAAGCACACTCAGGATGAATCTCTTTAAAAGTGATATTTTATGTGATATTAAAAAAGCATTAAACTACTTCAAGGAAAATAGTTTTAGAATAAAAGTTTCCCTATTTAAAGACAGCTGAAGCAATAATTTGGTTAGCTGAATTCACTGGCAGTCCTAGTCCCATCTAACAGAACAAATCCATATAGAAATCTATTTATTAAACTCATCTTTTTTTTAAAAGATTTTTTTTTAATTTTTTAATATTTATTTTTTAGTTTTCGGCGACACAACATCTTTGTTTGTATGTGGTGCTGAGGATCGAACCCGGGCCACACGCATGCCAGGCGAGCGCGCTATGGCTTGAGCCACATCCCCAGCCCCTAAACTCATCTTAAGTGCCTCTCCTATGTAAAAATAATTTTGTAAATATGAGGTTGAAAGACCACCATGTGCTTCTCTTGACATTTACTTTGACATTAAACTAGACACTAGGAAAATTCTTTAGCCCCTATCTTTGTAAAAAGAGTCATGAATTGTACATGTAGGAAAAAAATAGATTCTCTCTCTCTCTGATAAGGCATTTCATACCGATGGCTCTCATCATTCAACTGTGAACCACTCAAAACTACTACCACTGTCTATGAAAGCAAGGTGAGAGTAGCCGGCAGCCCTGGCTTGCTTTGCCCCTTTCAACTAAGTGCTAGCCCATTGATGATTTTTGGTCAGAGATCTCATCACCCCTTTTTGTCCCTGAGCCATGACAAGGGCTATCTAGTACCCCCAACAGCAACTACCTGGGAATACTAGTTTAGGGGCCCATCAGACTCCTTCCTTCCAGGAGACTCTAACTTTGTATGCAAATCAGAGCTCTGAAATCCATAAGGGGCTGGTCTTGTTAAATCAAAGAAAAAGTTCCTTTACACTTTCATCCTAAAAACCAAGGACTTTCAGTTATACTTTTTCATCATAAGGAAAGGAACAGGAGACGGGCACACAAAATATGTTCCCTGGTGTTTTCCCGCCTCGTCTTGTATAGAGGGCAGCTAGCACCTTCTTTCTCTTAGAGAGAAAGAAAGAAACTTAATCCCTCTAGAGTATAATTTGATCACTGGTAGTTTTGCCCATTCTATTACTAATTTGCCCAAATAAGATCCATTAGAGTTAGAGAAACTTTCATCACCACATTAATATATATATATATATATATATATATATATATATATATATATATATATATATATATTCTCAAGGAATAGCAAAAATCTGAATCTAAAATGTTCTCTTTTCCAATATGAAAAGAGAATGTAGAGTCCTCCACAATAGGAGTGACACCGGTTTTCAATCTTTTTTCCCCTTACAGACATAGGAGGCATTATATAGGAAAATATCCTACAAATACTCTTTAAACATCATTTTCCCAAATTTTCCTTTTGGGTGCAGCTGCCTCATCTCTCTCTTCCCTGACCCTTTCCCCACTACCCAATAACTGTATAACTTTCTCTTTCTTCTGCCTCTTGGTTTTTTCTACAAGTAGAGGCTCTCTCCACATTCCATTTTTTTTTTTTTTGCTAGTATCAGTGCAAGAGTATTATAAAATTTATGATTTGGTAATTTTCTGTTTTGCCATCAATAAAGAAAAGAGACATTTAACAAAAACTAATGAAATCTGCAGGTGCCCTGTGTGATAGTATAGCTCTTCAAATTCTGTACATGAAACTAGCATTGGAGGAAAAAATAGCACTCACTTTTGCTTTAAATGTACTGTGGGATTACTGCACAAAGCTACAGAGAGTCCTGAGTGGCCAGTAACTAAGAATAGTAAATGTTACCCCCAATGTTTTATACCACAAATCTTGTTAAATATATTTCCTTCTGAATGTATAATACAGTCTGGGAAAACCATATAAAAATACCCTGAGAGATTGCCTACTAAATCAAAAACAAACAATAAAATGATGTTTTCCCCTTTCAAACATCTTAAGACAAATATCAGTGTTATAAATTTATCTCATCAAAGAGGGATTCCAGTGAAGTTTGGTTTGTTTTCATTTTAAAATGGGGTTAGATGTAAGAAATTCTGAAAAGAAAATTCCAACTTAAAAAAAAAAGTGGGGGAGAGAATGAGGGGAGGGAGGAAGGGAGGGAAAGAGACAGAGAGACAGAGACAGAGACAGAGGACTGACTCTCCTAAAATCAAACCCAACATTAGTAAAAGCCATTTTTCTTTGACATTCCTTTTCATACACATTTTGTCCTCAACACAGGGTTAGCAGTCTATATCCTGTGAGTTGACTCCTGTTACCACCTATTTTTGTTAATAAAGTTTTATGGGCACGTTGCAACACCCAACCATTGACACAATATCCCTAGCTGCCTCATGGTTAAATAGTTGTGACAGAGGTGATATGATCAGCAAAACCTAAATTATTTGCCATCTGTTTCTTTATAGATAATTTTGCTAAATCCTGCTATTATTATACCTCATTAATAACACAGAATTGACTTAAACCTAAATATCACAAGACTTGTTTTCTTTTTTCCACTTTTCTGACAGATAATTTAATTTTATCTACTATCTGGAGAGAGTACACTACAACAGACTTCAAAATTCTATTAGTGAAGCTCGTACGTATTAAAATGCCATTTGAAACTGCATAGTGACAGTTTACTCACTTAAGACAGTACTAGTTTATGAATCAATTGAATTACAGCAGTGAGAGAAGGATTGTGAATATGTAAAACCTCTTATAATTCAAACATACACTAATTTTAAAAGCTGTGTGTGGATTTTCAGACTATTGTGATAAAATTTACCAAGAATGATCTTCACATCTCTGTTATTTTCTTGTGTTTAAATACTAATCTTTGTCATATATAACTTCCAAGTTTATGAATGAGCACATAATTTTCCCTTAAATTTGGTTTCAAATCAGGACAACATCTTTTTCACTTTAGAATTCCCCACATAATTCTCCGTTTCTGTATTGGAGCTGATTTCAATGCAAGATTAAGCTTGTTTGCTAGAACTGCCCTGATAAGGTACCATAACAGTTTGAATGGCTTAAAAAACAGACATGTGTTTCTTTATGGTTATGAAGGCTGTATCCAAAGAACACTTTATTGGTGGGCTGGTTCCCTATTAATATTGTGAGAAAAGCATCTGTCCAGGCCTCTGTCCTTAGACTGTAAATGGCCATCTTCTCCCTGTATCTTTGCATTATCTTCCTTCTGTACGTGTCTTTGTCAAAATTTCCTCTCTTATAAGGACACTAGTGGTATTAGATTACAGCTTACCCTGATGGCCTTCTTTTAATTATCTCTTTTAAAAGTCTTTTTTCCAAATACAGTTACATGCTAAAGTTTGGAGTTAGAACTTCAACATATGAATTGGAGAGAGAAGGAATCATGTAGCCTATAAGAAGGAGAAAAGCTAATATTTAGAGCATAATGAGTTTCAAATAAAATGCACACCAGCTAATTCTTACATTATAGACCCAATAACAAAATTTTTGAATTTAGACCTAAATACATGCTATAAAATTTATCTTGCTATTATATCATATTGTCATAAAACTGATTACATCATTCTGTCTCTCCTTAGAGTTATTGTTGACTAATTCTAGAATTCCAAATCCCCTAATAATCCTTGATTTATTTAATTTGATGGTAGTAAGACAAAAAGTAAGAAACCCCATTTTCTAAATTTATTATGAAAAGATTGTCATTTAAAATGTAAAAGTAATTTTTTAATTAAATAAAATTAATTTGGCTTTGAGTTTCCTTGGAGTTACTATTTTCTAATAATGACATTCTATATGAAGCTTCTGTTTGGATATTATATAAAATTAGGGTTGTTAAGTATATTTTTTGATAAATCTATAAAATACTTCTGCTGTGCTGTTCTGATGCTTAACTGGATTGAATCAGGGGTCCTCACCTCAGCATGAGTATCCAGAATAGTTAGTTTTAATGTTCTCAATAAATTACTACTCAATAAGAAAAATGACAAGTCTCAATATGTGAACATTTAACCTTAAAATGTCAATATTTAAATATCTTCTTGAGGCTTTTGGTATTTCAAGGAACCTTGCTACAAATAATACCATTTTCAATTTTCAGCCTATTTGTTTTCTTTTGTTTTTAATCATTCTTCCATGTGTCAGCTTCCTTTGGGCTTTTAGGAGGAGCCCTGCACCAATTACTCTGGGTAATGAAGATTTCTAGGGAAGGTACATATGCAAAATGCATACAGAAAGTCACCTCATCAGTCACGCTAGCTCCTACTTCTTCTTACATAAGAATATGCAGCAGGTTTCTTTAATAAGAACTGAAGAACTGAAGAGAGAATTCAATTAGTGAATTCTCAGCTCAAAACCTGTTTTCTTACACACACTGGCAAGAGTTGGTTATGGGCCAGTAGACTACTGGTGTTAAGAACCACCTCTGTAATTGGGTTGATCTGATCCTATCTCCCTCACCCTCAGCCTATTGGTAACTTCTCTGTGTGGACCAGTTCTTCCCATCAATCAGTCACAGTTAAAATTGCCTCATGATTTTCAGTTGCTGTACGAGTTACAGTAGTTGATGAAGGAAAGAAGTTGTTAGAGCTACTATCTTAGAGAGTAGCTGCATGTATGGCGACACTTGGAGCTCTGTAAGTTCCTCTTTCAACCTCCTGAATATGCCCAGAAGTGGGACACCCAGCAGTGCAGCAAAGCACATGAAACAAGAGTAGTATGTTTCAAAAATAAGAGGCACTCAGAATGGCTGTCTAGTAAGTCAGCCATTGCTTATTGGTAAAATCAAGCAAGTGGTTGTCAGGACAGTAGGAGAGAAAGCAATTCTATGTGACATAGGTAAGTCATGTCCTGATAAAAACAAAGGGTAGGCTTTTCCATTTATCCTTTAATAGATTTACAGAAATAACACAGAAAATGAATGCAACAAATGCTGACTTATATTCTTCCATATAAAAGACTTAATTCAGAGCTTCAGGAAATTTACTTATAAAATTAAATTGGACAAGCAATGCAAACGAACTGAAAATTCCATTAAAGATCATAAATAAAACATTACAGTTGCAGTTTGTCAACTTGAATGGAGTCAGAAATCAGGGTCCAAAAAAGAATGACAATTTAAAGTAACCTATTTAATATTTATATTTAAAGATGTAAATAGAAGATCATAATGTACTGAATTTTCATATGCAATATTATAATGTTTATGAATTTTTGTGGATCTTTAAATTTTAACAGTAAAATAGAGGCATGAGTAAACAAATAAAGCAAATAAAATTTGGAAAAGAATTAGTAGACACACCAATGTTTTAATATTCGGAAGTTGCCAGGAATCTTTGAGTAAAAACTGAAAATTAATAACTTCAATAATTATAAGAAGCCCTAACAAGCAAAAGAGTTTTATTGTTAGTTTTACATTTATTTCTAATTATTATATCTGCTCAGAAAACTTCCTCCTTATGCCCAAGGATAGCTGATAGAGTTTCCAGGCAGTTATCTATGCCCTTCAGTGTGAATTCCTGATGGCCTTTACAGTCATAGGTCAGAACACATCCCACCAATTTTAGCACTTTCATGGAGAGAAATAACAATCAGCCTCTCTGTAACAGCCAATTTGACTAAATTGACTTGGTAGTATTTAGCTCTAACCGTTCAATTTAGTCAAAATGGGTGACGATCTATCCCTAAAATGTGAGCATTCTACAAGTCCCATCAATGACCTTTGTATTTGCATTTTTAAAATTGTCCCCCATGTGACCCATGCTCCCTTCATCATCTGTATGCCAGTAATTCACAAATCAAGAACTTCTATTTGATTGTCTTTCTGTCATCTAGCCTCATACTACACAACTTCACACGGATGTCTGATAAACTCCTCAAACCTCAATGGCTCCAAAACAAAGTATAGTTTCCCTGTGGGGAGGGAATCAGCTTTATTGAGGTATATATATATATATATATATATATATATATATATATATATATATATATATATATATATATATACATACACACACACATACATACATACATACAGAATAAAATATATCCATTTTAGGGGTACACATGAGCTTTGAAAAATGCGTAAGCTGAAGGTATAGAACTTTCCTATACATCAAAATATTCCCTCCAACATTTTTCAGTTAATACCATCTTTCTACACTTTATCCTTTGGCAATAGTGAATCTTATTATCACTACCATGTTGATCTTCTATAATTCCATATAAATGGGATTATACAATATGGAGTCCCTTTTTTTGTATGGCTTCTTACATTTAGCATAATGCTTTTGAGATTCATGATAGTGCATATATTGCTGTGAGTGGAGTAGACAACACCCTCCAACCCACTCACCTCATGGGCTGAGAAAGGAAGCTAAGAATTGATAACCTGACTAGACCAAAAAAAAAAAAAAAGGAGGAAGAGGAGGAGGAAGAGGAGGAGGAGGAGTTTACAGCCACCAAGTACTACTCTTGCACACAATACATACCTCAAAAAAATAGGGAAAAATGACAATTGGAAACAGACAATCAACATATAATATTATAGACAATTTTTTGACCATCACAATGGAAACAATCCCTTAATCTTCCATGAAGAACCTCTTTTTTCCCTAGCACCACCCCCACATAATTGTGAATTAGTATTCACACATCAGAGAAAGCATTCAGTCTTTGGTTTGGGGAATTGGCTTATTTCTCTTAACATGACATTCTCCAGCTCCATCCATTTATCAGAAAATGCCATAATTTCATTCTTCTTTAAAGCTGAGTAATATTCCATCGAATATAAGTTACTTTAGATTAGGTAGAGGGGAGAGAAAGGAGGGGAGGAGATATGGGGATAGGAAGGATAGTAGAATGAAACAAATATTATTTCCTTATGTACTTATATGACTGCATGACCCATGTGATTCTATAACATGTACAATCAGAAAAAATGATAAATTATATCCCATTTATGTATGATATATCAAAATACATAAATGAATTCTACTGTTATGTATAAAAAAACATAACTTTTTTTTAAAGATCAAGAGTGCTATAATAAATATAACATGAACAGAAAAAATAGAACCTGTTTTTCTCTCTATCTCTCTCTCTTTCAACTAATGTTTGCTGATTGGTTCATGGACATTTATACATATACATATATGTCTCTTCTTATTTTTAGTATTTCTTGAAGGTAGTTATTTTCTTGTGGACTAATTTTGATTAATACAACTTGGCTCAATTTTATATTGTTTTTTGTTGTTGTTGATTTATTGTTTTGTTATTGTTATCTCATGTCATTTTTCTTCTATTTCTCATGATTATCTTCCTCTCTTTTCTTATGCATACAGCCAAATTTTGTTCTCTCTTTTATTCTTTTGTTCTCTCTTTCACTCTTCCTTTAACTCTTTACTAGTACTCTCTCTCATTGTGCCCCTCAAGTATTCATCCTACATCTCCTCTGCTTTCTCCTGGTTCACCTTTTGAAATGGCAAACACTTTTATTAACATAATATTGTCACTATTGGTAATTGCCTACCATACCATTTCCAATTATAGTACCAATTAACATTATAGATGCCAAAATAGTAACTAAATATTTATTTTAATGCTGAATATTGATTGCATTTTTTGTTGTAATTATTTGTCTCCCCCCAAAGCATGAGGAACTAGAAATCTTCAGAAACATAAATTCATAGGGTGGGTAAAAGCTCTGCTACCTCAGATTCTTACTAATAAAAGGACAGACATACAAACAACATGAAAAGGCAAGGGAATAAACCATCCCAAACAAATCAAAATACCTCAGTTACAAAATCCAATGATATTACAATGGATGCAATGTCAGAGAAGGAATTTTGAAAGTTCATGGTTAAACTTATCTGTGAGATAAAGATGACATGAGGTGTTAGATTAGAGAGAAAATCCAAGAAATGAAAAATCAATAAGGAGACAGAAATTCTGAAGAAGAATCAGTCCAAAATTCTTGAAATGAAGGAATCAATAAAATGAATTTAAAAATCAATGGAAAGTATCAGTAGACCACTTGGAAAACAGAGTTTCAGTCAATGGAGAAAAAATATATAACCTTGAATATAAAGTTGACATGAAGAAAATATTTTAAGAGAACACAAACAGAATTTTCAAGAAATATGGGATAACATGAAAAGACCAAGTTTAAGATATATCAGGATAGATAAAGGCTCAGAGACACAAACCAAAGGAATGCACACTCTCTTCAATGAAATAATATCAAAATTTCCCAAACCATAGGATGAAATGGAAAATCCAATACAAGAAGTTCACTTACAGGACTCCAAATATAAATAATTACAACAGACCTATACTAAGGCACATATTTATGAAACCCCCAACATGCGAAATAAGGATTAAAATTTTAAAGGCTGCTCAAAAAACTAACGGGTAATATTTAGAAGGAAACCAGTCCAGATCTCAACTGATATCTCAAACAAGACCATCAAAGGTAGGAGGTCTTGGAATAAAATGTACCAAGGCATGAAAGAAAATAGACGCCAATCAAGAATACTACATTCAGAAAAATTAAGCTTCAGATTTAATGATTAGATAAAAACCTTCCATGGAGTCAGGGGTAGGAAACCTTCCATGATAACAAAACTTAAAAGAATTAACAATTAGAAAGCTGGCACTACAAAATATATTCAATAAAGTATTTCATGAAGAAGAAATAAAAAGTAAAATTGAAAACCAGCAAAAAAAGAAAGTATGCTAGAATATTCACTTAAAGGAGAAGCTAATTCAAATTAAAAACCAGAAATAAGTCAAAATGACAGGGAAGAAAAACTATTTCTCAATAATAACATTAATAATGTAAATGGCCTAAACTCATCAATCAAAAAACATAGACTGGTAGAATGGATTAAAAAACAAGACTTGCTGGGTTCAGTGGCACACTCCTGTAATCCCAGCAGTTCAGGAGGCTAAGGCAGGAGGATTGCAAGTTCAAAGCCAGCCTCAGCAAAAGTGAGGTGATAAGCAACTCAGTGAGACCCTGTCTCTAAATAAAATACAAAATAGGGCTGGGTATGTGGCTCAGTGGTTGAATGTCCAAGTTCAAGTTCAATCCCCAGTAGCTCTCAACACCAAAAAAAAAAAAAAAAGACCCAACAATATGCTGTCTCTGAGAGACTCACCTCATAAGGCAAAAACATCTACAGATTGAATTTAAAAGGATGGGAAAAATCATATCATTCACATGGATCTTGTAAACAAGCAGAGGTTTCTATCCTCATATCAGATAAAGTTAACTTCTAACCAAAGTTAAACAGAAGGAAGCAAGATAATAACTTCATACTGCTTAAGGGAATTATACATCAAAAAGACATGAAAATCATAAATATGTATGTCCCAAACAATGGAGCATCTATGTACATCAAGCAACCCCTTCTCAATTTCAAGAACCAAAGAGACCACAATATGATGATACTAGATGATATTAACATGCTTCTCTCATCAGAAAAGCTAAAATAAGAAGCTATAGAACTGAGAAATACAATTAATAATTTAGTTAATAGACATATATAGACTATTTCATCCATAAATGACTGAAAATATTTTCTTCTTAGCAACACATGGATTATTTTCTTAAAATAGAAGAAATAAATATCTTAGGTCACAAAGCAATGCTTAGCAAATAAAAAAAAACAGAAATAATACCTCACATTCTATCATATCATAATAGAATAAAATTAGAAATCAGTAATATAATAAAAATAGAGGCTACTCTAACACCTAGAGACTAAATAATATGCTACTGCATGATCAATAGATAGCAGAAGAAATCAGGGATGAAATAAAAAATACTTAGAGGTAAATTAGAATAGTGACACAAAATATCAAATTCTGTGGGACATTATGAAGGCAGTTCTAAGAGGAAAGTTCATTGCACTGAGCTCATTCATTAAAAGAACAGAAAAGTCACCAAATAAATATAACCTAACATTACATCTCAAGGCCCTGGGAAAAAAGAACATACCAACACTAAAAGCAGCAGATGACAGGAAATAAATACAACCAGAGCCAAAATCAATGAAGTTAAAACAAAAATATTCAAAAAGTCAAAAAACAAAAATTCATTATTTGAAAAAATCAATAAAGTTAATAAACCCTTAGCCATGCTAATCAAGTTAAAGAGGAAAAAAACACTAATTTCTAAAATTTGTAATAAAAAAGGAAATATTACCTTGGACACCAATGAAATCGGAGAATCAGTAACTATTTTGAAAAATTATACTCAATAAAATATATAATCTTGAATACTTCAACCATTTTCTAAAGACATATGACCTACCCATTTGAACCAAGAGGAAATAGACAATTTAAACATCAATTTCAAGCAATGAAATTGAAGATGTCATCAAATGCCTACTAACAAAGAAAGTCCCAGGATCTGATGGATTCTAAGTTGAATTCTACCAGAACTTCAAAGAGAACTAACACCAATGCTCCTCAAACTATTCCATGAAATATAAAAGTAATAAACCCTTGAAAACTCATTTCATGAAGTTAGTATTACCCTGATTCACAAATAAGACAAAGACACATCAAGGAAAGAAAACTTTAGTCCGATATCCCTGATGAACATAGATGCAAAAATTCTAAATAATATATGTATGGTAAATCACATACAAAAACACGTTTAAAAGATAGTGCACTATGATCAAATGGTTTTCATTTCAGGGATGCAAGTTTGGTTCAACATACAGAAATCAATAAATGCAATTAATCACATCAATAGACATGAAGAGAAGAATCATATGATTATCTCAGTAGATGCAGAAAAAGCATTTGACAAAATACAATATCCATTCATGTTCAAAACACTAGAGAGACTAGAGATATTAAGAACATTCCTCAACATTGTAAAAGCTATGTATGCTAAATGCAAGAGCCAATCATTCTGAATGGAGATAAATTGAAAGCATTCCCTCTAAAAAAGGGAACAAGACAGGAAAGCCCTCTTTCACCATTTCTATTCAATATAGCCCTTGAAACTCTAGGCAGAGCAAATAAGCAAAATAAGAAGGAGGCAGAGGAGGAGAAGGAGGAGGGAAAAGAAAGAAAGAAAGAAAGAAAGAAAGAAAGAAAGAAAGAAAGAAAGAAAGAAAGAAAGAAAGAAAGAAAGAAAGGAAGGAAGGAAGGAAGGAAGGAAGGAAGGAAGGAAGGAAGGAAGGAAGGAAGGAAGGAAGGGGAGGGAGGGAGGAAGAGAAAGAAAGAGTAGAAAGAGAGAAAGAAATTAATTAAAGGGATACAAATATGAAAAGGAGAGCTCAAACTATCCCTACCTGCTATTGGCATGATCCTATATTTAGAAGACCCAAAAGCTCCACTAGAAAGCTACTAGAACACATAAATGAATTCAGCAAAGTACAGGATATAAAATTAACACACATAAATCAATTGCATTACTATACCAATAATGAGTCAGCCAAAAGAGAAATTAAGAAAACTATTCCATTCACAATAGCCTCAAAAAATAAAATAAAATAAAACTGGAATTCAATATAACAAAAAAAAAGAGGCAAAAGAGCTCTACAATGAAAACTACAGAACACTAAAGAAAGAAAGTGAAGAAGGCCTTTGAAGATGGAAAGATCTCCCATGTTCTTGGATAGGCAGAATTAATATTGTCAAAATGACCATACTACCCAAAGTGCTATACAGATTTAATTCAATTCTTATTAAAATTCCAATAATGTTCTTCATAGAATGTGAAAAAGCAGTCATGAAATTCATTTGGAAAAAAAATAGGAGCCCAGAATCCAAAACAATCCTTAGTGAGAAAAGCAGGAAGCATCACAATACCAGACCTTAAATTATATTACAAATCTATAGTAACAAAAATGGCATAGTATTGGCACAAAAACAGACATGAAGACCAAGGGAAAAGAATAGAAGACACAGAAAAAAACCCACCTAAATATAATTATCTTATTCTGGACAATGGTATCATAAACATACATTGGAGGAAAGATAGTCTCGTCAATAAATGACGCTGGTAAAATTGTAAATCCATATGTAGCATAATAAAATTGAACCCCTGTCTCTCACTTTGCAAAAAACTCAAGTCAAAGTGGATCAAAGACCTAGATGTTAGACCAGACTACTAGAAGAAAAGATAGGTTCAACACTCCATCATGCCGACTTAGGAACCAACTTCCTCAACAAGACTCCTAAAGTGCAAGAAGTAAAAACCAATAATCAATAAATGGACGGTATCAAACTAAAAAAGCTTCTTCACAGCAAAGAAAAATATCAAAAGTGTGAAGAGAAGAGCTTAGAGAATGGAAGAAAATCTTTGCTACCTGCATCTCATATAATCTCCAGGATACATAACAAACAACAATAACAAAATTAATGCCAAGAAAACAAACAACCCAATTAATAAATGGGCAAAAGAACCAAACAGATACTTAACAGAAGAAGAAATGTACAATAAATATATGAAAAAATGTTCAACATTTCTAGCAGTTAGAAAAATGCAAAGTAAAACTAAACTGAGATCTCCTCCCATTCCTGTCAGAATGGCAATAATCAAGAATACAAGTAACAAAAAATGGAGAAGATATGGGGCAGGTGGTGGGACTGCAAATTGGTTCATCCACTCTGGAAAGCAGTATGGAGATTCCTCAGAAAACCTGGAATGGAACTACCTAGTTATACCAGTCCTCAGTTTATATGCAAAGGACTTAAAAACTGCATACTAATATGATGCAGCCACATAAATGTTTATAGCAGCTCAATTTATAATAGCCAAGCTATGGAACCAACCTAGATGCCCTACAACAAATGAATGGATGAAGAAAATGTGATATATTTAAACAGTGGGATATTACACAGCCATAAAATGAATGACTTTATGACATCTGCTGGAAAATGGATGGATCTGGTGACTATTATGCTAATTGAAACAAGCCAATCCCCAAATAGCCAAAACTCAAATGTTTTATCTGATATGTGGATGCTAACAAACAACAGAGTGGAGGAAGAGAGAAGTTCAGTACATTAGACAAAGAGAAATGAAGGTAAGGGAGAGGGAACAGGAATAGGAAAGTCAGTGGAATGATTCCAACATATTTTTCCTCTATACATAAGCTAATACACTATAGTGAATGTCTACATCATGTGCAACCACAAGACTGGGATCCTAGTTAGAACAAGATGTACTTCAAGTTTGTATAAATAAGTCAAAGTATGCTCTATTATCATGTATAATTATAGAGAACAAAAAATTAAATAAATAAATAAAACAAAGCAAAATATGGATTCCATTTAATAAAGAGTGGTAGGGATAAAGTAAAGGGGATTCTTTAACAAACAGTTTGAAATTCTGGAATTATAAAAATACACAAAAGTAAGTCATGGCCCATCTAGACAACCTAATAAAACAGCCTAATTTTGAGTCATTGGTAGTGGTTAATAAATGAGGATCTATTTGTACAGACTGAAGCAGTATTTATTGCATGGCAGAGGTTTCCTGACCCAGGATGCTTTCATTTCCTCCTCTGGAAGTTCAGTTTTAGTAATTGGTTGTGCAATGAATAATATTTTCATAAACTTAACACTATTATTTTTAAAGCTTCAGAATAATCCGATTAACAATGTATAAAAGGAAATTTTACTACTATAAAATCTAAAATGTTAGCAATTTTGACATTGTAAAACAGTAACACAGGTGGAAGCAGTTAGGGCATGGGGGTGGAGAGGAGGAGAGATAGTTAGGGTCAGAGACAATAATTAAGAGGTGCTTGAGGGCTGGGGTTGTAGCTCAGTGGTTGAGCACTTGCCTCGCATTGCATGAGGCACTGGATTTGATCCTCAGCACCACATAAAAATAAATGAATAAAAACAAAGATATTGTGTCCCTCTACAACTAAAAAAAAAATGTTTAAGAAAAAAAAAGAGGTACTTGAAGTTTTGGAATGGGTTTCAGTAAATGGTTTTATGCTATACTGGCAGTCAAGAAAAGAACTAAAGCTAATATGCATTACATTTTTTTTCTTCCAATGGGATGAAGGTAAAGAGAAAATGGTATTAAAAAGCTACATTCCTCTTTCATCATCATAAGTCAATATTATATAAAATTCGATGAATTAAAAATGGAGTTTTAGGCATATTGTTTTCACAGTGATAGTTACTAAGTGAACTAAAACAGGAATTATTTTGCTAACCATTCAAAAACCTTCTTCAGAGGTATGAGCTTGAACACCCTCAGGGAGTGGCAGGTATTATAAACAAAGGAAGCCAACAGGAGGGACCAAAGCAAAGGAACTGAGCCTGACGTCTGAACTCCTGGCTCTCTTTGCCAACCAAGAAGCTGTGTTGTCAGATGTCCTAAGTGTGTCAGAGAGGCTGCATACAAAAAATCTTGCATGATCTGTAGATTTAGTGAATCATGGACTCATTTTAACAAATGCTTTCAGAGTCAATGGTGGAGGAGCCAAACAAAATGTGTCCTTAGGCCTCCATCTGTTACTGATGACAAGTTTTCCACTGAGGTAGCATAAATACTCTTGTTCTGCAGCCAAGGTCTAAAAGTCTGAGTGGATGTGTGGTTCCTGATTGGCTTAGAATCTGAACATGTTTGCAAGTTGTGAATACAGTGGACTAAAATAACTGGACTAGGAAAGACACTTCGAATACACCTATTGAATAAGAAGTTAGCTTTTCAAGTATCTATTTTCCCCCTCATCTTTCAGATTTTAGTATAATCATAGCTGACTTGTTTCTCTTGGAGCTTTTGTTAAACCCAACTAAGACAATATATATACAAACTTATTTTAAATTACCAAGAGCTTTACAAATGTAAGGTTGTATCGTTGGTACAATTCATGCCCTCCTCCCTCCAAAAAATGAATATAAATTACTAGGTAGTAGCAAACATTTCTGTGTTTTTACTTCCAAAATAGAATTAAATGCTTCAAAATAACAGAAAAATACATGATGATTTGTTGCTTTCACTAAGGAAAAAAAATGTGTTATTCTAGTCTATATTTAAAGAGATCACACTGCTTAATTGCTATCTGTGGTCACAGCCTCTTGGCATTAAAAACAAAACTGTTGCATCAATTACACCATCTTAGAGGAAGGGCAATGAACGCCTGGTGGTGGTGTGCCCTAGGATGTATGCACAGTAAAGACAGCAGAGACAACTGTCACGCTCTGTCCTTGGAAAGAGCAAAGGGAACGTAGCGATTGTGATATCTGAAGGGCAATGGTATACAGCACCAAGAGTCCTCAACCAGGATTCAGAAAAGCATTCTTACAGGGACAGTTCTGTATTCATTAGCTGTGTGGCCATGGGCAGGAGGTCACTGCACTCTGAGCTTGATATCTTCATATCTGAGGTTAGTCTAAAGAATTCAGTTCTGAAATTCTATTAAAGATTCTTAAATCTAACAATTTTTAAATGAATAAAGCTGAAAACAAAAAGTTACACATGGACTTAAGAGAGAAGTATGTATACATATATATGTGTGTATATATATATATATATGTGTGGGGGGAGAGAGAGAGAGAGAGAAGAAAGGAGAGAGGAGAAAAAAGGAAAAATGAATTTTACTATTCTTCAAAATGAATAAGGTCTGAGTCATGCTTACAAGTAAATATAATTAAAACAAATTATTTTTTTATTTCCTTCCAATTCAAAGATGTCATAACAGCTCCAATAGATAGATATATTAAAAAGCAGTTTATTATCTAGATATTTTTTATGTTGGAAAAGGAATATCATTCTTTAAAGAAAATGTACACCAAATATTACACTGACCTAGTTCAGAACTATATGCCAAAACGGTTAAAGCTTCAAAGGGGAGGGGGGAAAATGTGGCTAATACTGTGGAACAGCAACAGAAAGAGTCTAGATTTAGTGGGAGTCAGTTACCTTGATGAAATTTGACAGCCACCAATTCCCCGTGTGTCTACTGTTAAGCAAAAAACCCAAGTATTAAAAAAAGGTAAGACCTTGAGAACTTACCAAGTTTCTCAATCCTACCATCACTAGCAAAAGCATCTAAATTCAAAACTACTCTGTTTTTGTGTTAACTTTTTATATCATCGTGCTCCCTAACCAAGAAAATAAAGCAGTGTTTTAAATTCTTAGACTCAATCTTGATTTCAAAAAACAAGGTAAAAGCAATGCATTTAAAGCGGGACTTCTAGCAAGAGAATGTCCAAAATACGACCCTATCTTCATCTCTCTCAAAATTACATTTGAAGTTGGGCAAAGTGATTTTTTTTTCCCCAACAGCAGAGTTGAATTCCATAGAGCAGCCCGTATCCTAGAATAATGTATGGATATAGTATGTGTGTCTCAAATCTCTCTTCGCTCCCAAGAGCAAAAAAAAAAAAAAAAAAAAAAAAAACTGGTATTATGTAAAGTGGTATGAGGTCATAAAATCTGCAGACTCAGGAAGGGCAAGCCATGGAGGAAAGCATGGGAAGAGACAGAGTGGATTTCAATGGCAGCTGTATAGAAACATCTGTAAGAAAGAACTACAGTTTCCAATCTTTCCTTACTGTGTTGGAGATTCATTCACCCTTCAGTCTACACTGGAATTGATTACTTGGTCAGCAATATGTGGAAAGTGCCTGTCTTGGTCTTGCACAGCCCTAAATGTCTATAAGAGAAAAAAAATATTAGCTATGACTTTCTTGTTAAACTGCCAAGAGCACACCAGGGCTTTTAAAAATGTCATTGGCCAGCTCTCTACTTACCCCTGGAGACTCTTTAGTGCAGTGAGGAAAGAAGGCGCTATATCACATTCATCATTTCTCACTTTATTCAACCACAGCAAGGTTGAAAACACCTGAAAAGAAATGGTGGGTCCCAACTGAACATTACAGCAGCTTAAGCTGCCTGGAGAAGGCAAAGAAACCACATCAAGTTGAAAGGTGAACGTCCATCTTGTACTTCCGGAGGGTCCAATGAACTTCCATAGTTTCAATAGGCTTTTAAATTTTTTTCATCTTGATAACACTTTCATCTGGACTTGAGATCATATAAAACAGAACTTTATTAAAATATCTTTATTAAGTAGAACGTGTTACATCTTAAAAGAAAGTATAAATCTTCACTGCTACCTGCCTATATGCCCTGGGTACACAGGATAGCAATGAGTTGGGATAGAAAGTTATCAGTTACATTAACAAAAAATAAGAGATAGAGGAATGTGTCATGTTACAAACAGAAGGAGTAAATAAATATTTCACTATACACCAAGCACATCAGACCACATTATTAAGCTGTATTTAACCACCTGCTCTTGTGTTGCCATTTTTCAGGCACAGCAATTCTTTGGAATCCTATTTGATGTGCTGGCCTATAACATCTGACCACACTTAGAGTGCAAGTGTAAAATCAATTTTCTGTTCTTCCATTTATCTCTGTGCTGATGTTACTTGGCTCTCTAATGGAATGACTCTTCTTGAGAGGTAGTTATTTTACTTCAGAGTGGCATTTCAGAAGCCTTAAATGGGCTGAAGAGATGGCATGTGACCTTTAGGAATATTTTAGTTCTACATTCCTTTAAAAAAGAACTCTTTAACCCTGTGTATGTTACTACATCTCTGATGCCCCTCTATTGTTCCTCTTTGTATTCACTATACAAGAAAAAAGTTTGGTTTTCTTCACATAGAAGAATGTTAGGAATTTTGGTACCTTTAAAATTTGATACTTATGTCTTTATGGAAAGTTGTAGTCTTACAAATAAACAATCTGTATTTTCCAATTTCCTGGTGAGCATTTATTTAAGAACAATGTCATGTTCTTACCTTGCTTATGATAATTTTTTAACTTGATATATACAAATACCAAAAAGTCTAAATAAAAAGGAAATAATTTTAAATGCTTATTGCAGCTAATCCATTTCTTTTAAAGACATGCCCCCAAATTCTATTACTTTAAAATATAGGATTTTATATTTTCACCATGCTTAATAAAATTTTCATGTATTTCACCTCCTATATCATTTGTATTTTTTTCTTACATAAATATCTATTTAATTTTATTTCAATATTATTTACAACCAGGCATGGTAGTACCTGCCTATAATCCCAGAGGCTTGGGAGGCTGGGGCTGGAGGATCATGAGTTCAAAGCCAGCCTCAGCAACAGTGAGGCACTAAGCAACTAAGTGAGACTCTGTCTCTAAATAAAATACAAAAAATGTGTTGGGGATATGACTCAGTGGTTGAGTTCCCCTGAGTTCAATCCCCCCCCCAAAAATTATTTACAATTACACATTCTAAATCTACTCCAATATCACAAAAGCCAGTTTTGAAATCAAAAAAGAAAAAAAAAATACACAATTCACAGAAAGTATATGTTAGACCAGAACATGAATACAAACTTTAGACATCATATAGTTCAATACACTCATTATAATCACAATTGCTTGTTACATCTTCCCTGTAAATAGCTCACAGTGAAAATTTTTTATGAAAATAGAAAAATGTATTTGTGAAGTCTTCCTTTTGTGCTTTTCTAGGAAGGTACATAGCAAATCTACTTCTGTTTTAAGGCTATACAAAATGGTCACATTAGCATCTACCCAAGTAAACACCAAACAAAATACGTAAGTGTGCATTTTGTAAATGCTATTGGCCAGAGAGACAACATTTTTTAATCAACAGAAAGAAATAATCTTGTCCCTGTGGAATACAGGACTGAGTACATGGTAATAGGGATACTCTGCCCCAAGCCCACCTCATTTTCTAGTCAAGACATTTTATACAGATCAAAGTCTATCACAAACCTCAATCGTACCCTGAAAAAGGAAAGAATGACCACGGGGATTTATCTACACCAGACAATGAAGTGGAAGGGATGTCTTCATGGGGCCAAGTGAATGAACTTGTATTCTATGTCCTGAATTTCTCTTTCCCCTTTGACTAATTCTTACAAGACCACACCCTGTTTAAACAAGGAGAATTTTGCTTTGCTCCTAATAAGGAAGACATCCAAGTTTACGTAAGTGGGTACTAGTGACAGGATCAATTGGCTCAGTCTACCCACTGCAGGGAGCTCATCCTAAGAGAGGCATTCATAGTCGCAATAGATCCTCAAGGGTGGTAAACCCTAGGATACAGGTTTGAGACTTCAGGTTTGATCTTAACATAAACATTTTTTATCTTAGCAACATTCAACATGGACATACGTGAGAAAAAGAAGAGCCCTTCTTTATTGAGGTCATCTATTCATGGTTCTGTTTTGTTTTGTTTTTTACATACATTCTAAGGCCTATTTTAGTTTGAAGGACAGAGAGTTGTTATCCTTTGCTTCTCTTCTCACCTGGGTATTGTTTTTTAAAGCAAAGCAAGTTTCCTCACTCTCTTCTCCCCAAAAAATATTGTGGTAATTTTTCATATTATGTTGAAAAAAGAGATCACTCTCTATGCAGCAGCTTTTAGTTAAACTAAGACAATGGTTTTGAAAATAACTCACTTAGGCCTTCAGTTCTCCCCAAATTTGGGTCATGTTCAACTTATCTGAGTACCAGCTAAATTCTGAAAGTCAACAATTGCTTAATCCTTAAAATGACAAAACATGGAGTCACCTCAAATATCCAAACTTTCATTTTTTTCCTAGGGTTATTTACAAATCAATACTGAACAAAATTCACTGGAAAGCACTTGAGAAATCTCATTTATGAAATAGTACTTTAGAGTTATCTAGGTTTTTCTCTGTGCTTTAGAATTCTGGATGTCATCATTCTTCAAAAGTGTTTCTAAATTTTTATGCCCAGTCACCACAGAGAATGGTGATCATAATTGTATTTGAAAAAAAAAAAAAGAAAAGTACTTTGAGAATCATAATAACAATATAATTTTATGAAAAGTCATCAACATATTCACTCATGAATAGACTGTAGCTATGTTAAAATACGAATATTTTTTAAAATATGAATTTTAAATATAAAGATTTTTAAAACATTTTATGACCAGAAAGCAAATATTTACAACATATCAATAGTGCATTAGAATATTATTAAGATATAAAATAATAGATTCTTAAAGGAAAAAAATGTAATATGTCTAAGACAAGTGTTTATTCAGGTTTCAGTCATTGTATGTATGTTGAGAATAACCTGCCACATCTTGTTTTGCTATTTTTTGGGTCCATATAACCAAAAAGAGAACAGCATGTGATGGGTTCTTTCACCCCAATGGTGATGACAAGGACAGGGATATTGCCCACTGCACCGAATGTTAATTTTTGGATCCCAGATTCACACCTCACTCATAGAAAATTCTCCATAAACAGTCATTAAATAAAATAACATGAAATCTAATATGATTAGCACTGCTATCCTGCCTATTTAATAATAATAGCTAAGCATAAAAAAGAATTAAGTGATGGTATTTTCTAGTGGATAAAATTGAAGAACATCATTCCAAGTGATGTTTTCAGACCCAGAAAGTTAAGGATCAAATACTTTATTTTTTTTTTTTTCTGAAACGCAGAAGCGACACCACAATATGGAAGGAATAAAAGAAAAAGAAAAAGTAGGGTGGGGTGAGGAATCCCATGAAAACAGAACAGAGCTCAGTGGATTAGAGGAAGTGGATGGAGGGGGACGGGGGGGATGGGAAAAGGGAAGAATGGTGGAATGAATCTGGTCAAACGTTCATTCATATCTCTCTCTATATATGAATATGTCACCTTTATGTATATCCATAGTGCACGAATTTAAAAGAAAACCATAAATGAATAGAAGAAAAGGCAGTCTAATAGATGAAAGGGGACAAGGAGAAGGAGGAGGAAAGGAAAAAGCAAGGACTGGGAACTGCATTAGAGCAAATTATATTCTGTACTTGCATAATCACGTCAAAATGAACCCCAATATTATGCATATTTATAATAAGTGAATAAAAGTTTTAAAACAATAGTGGCAAAAAATATTGGACATATTAGGTCAACTCTGTTCAACCTGATAGAGTGAACAGGGTCTCATGAAAACATTTAATAATATACTTACTTTATGTAAATTTCATGATACACCAGATAGAACCATTTTTAGTTGTAGAGAGTGTGTGTGAAGAAAAACTAAACTCTATGAGGACCAACATCCTCTTCTTTTGAATTGTTTTATATACTACCTAAAGGATTCCTCAAAGACATGCAAGAAGTTGTCACTAACAATTTATGTCATGCACTTTCATTTGGGGGCAATGCATTTAAATATAAAAGCATCATAAGAATTGCCTGATTTTTCTTTCTCCCTTCCTCTTTACAGTATTCTAAAATATGTGAAAATGTCATTTGGCCATAGTTCTATTTCCAATCTCATTTCTGTTCTTTATATAACATAGCTCTCATGAAGCAAATAAGCCCTGTTCAGAAAATTGAAAAATTCTTATCAGTTTAACCAAAGCACAAACTTTGATCCATAAAGTCAGAGACACATTTCTTTTCATTATAAAACAGAGGAATTCAAGCCTTTACATCATGGAGAAGTTCAGTTTCTGCTTGTGTAGTTGCTTGAAATCTAAGGAGCTGAATGACAGAGCAATTCTCCCAGATACATCGAGCTTCGCATCATTACACTAAACTTGTTTATTGTGTTGAGCATAACCTCCCACATCTTGTTTTGCTATTTTTTCCCTTTTACAAGGGAGATTCAATTGAATAAGAAATGTACTTATTTAGATGCTACATTTAAACTTGTGAATCAAAGCAATGGTTTAACATTTAAATATTTACATTTTGATGCAATAACAAAAAGTTTTAAACCAAGTCAGATTTTTAAGGCCCTTATATAGTACACTTGTATAAGCAGGATACTATTTCAGGTACCTAACAGCACTTTTAAAAACAAGTGCTGTGATACTTTCTATTTATTTAACCTAAGTAACTTTGTATTGGGCATATATAATATGTAAATTATTACGTATCTGTGTTATTGAAAATCTCACACAATGCTTTTTACTAGAGCTTTCTAGAACATGGAAAGATATCAGCATTTGGAATAGCTTTATTTGGAACACACAAGCGTCGAGTGTGAGTGTGTGCGCACACACACACACAACGTTTAAAGACAAGTTAGACTGAAACAGCAAAAGCAATTTCATGAGCCTTCCCTATATCCCCTTACTGCACAGATGAAAATCCAGTTTTTATAATTACTAGAGCAAGACAAGTAGGGAAAGAATAGTAGCTCTGTGTTTAGTCTTAGATTCTACATCAGAAATTCAAAGGCAGCTAGGTGCCTGGCAGAATTTCAGTGGTTAAATTCAGCTCAAAATTTGTTTAGCGATC
Source organism: Spermophilus citellus (assembly GCF_964194105.1). Classification (NCBI taxonomy): domain Eukaryota; kingdom Metazoa; phylum Chordata; class Mammalia; order Rodentia; family Sciuridae; genus Spermophilus; species Spermophilus citellus. The sequence continues at coordinate 193,881,788 of NC_138184.1, read as the reverse complement.
ATAGGTTTGATACACTGCATCTTTCAATTTTGCTGAGTAGTTAATGAAGCTCCCTGAAGGGATTTCTTCATAGAAGGTTAAAACATAACTTGCCCCCTTGGAGCTTCTGAACTAGACCACTTCACGTTCAAAATTTCAAGAAAGAAAGCGTTTTACTCTGCAAGTCTTCTGATCCATCAAAAGATGGATAGATTTTTTTTTTCTTAAAATGCCTGATGCTATTGTAATGTCTCCTTTGAGCTTTGGATTTGAATGTACCTAGTTCAAATTTGTTAGATTTTCTGTTTGTGCATTCCCAAGATAAAAAACAAAATTGATTTTTCTAGCTGACTATCTAGTGTAGACTTAGTTCTTCAGTTTTGTCACTGTTGATATTTTGGGTCAAATAACTCTTTTCATGGGGGGGGGGGGGCTGGGTTGTGTTTAAAAGATTTATCAACATATATAGTCTCTACTTACTGAACACCCACTGGTAGTAATGAGTCCTCTAATTGTAACAGTCCCAAAATGTTGTGAGACATTGCCAAAATCATCTGACGAATAATGACTTGAAGCAGATATCAAACAACTATTCTTAAATTTAAATTTATTCTTAATGAATCCATAAAACATAAAACTATACCTATTTACATGGTATGATGCCATTTCATCATTTTGATGTATGTGTACATTGTGTAACATTTAAATTAGGGTAAACTTATCTGTCCCCTAAAATATTTATCATTTCTTTATGGTGAAAACCTCTGAACTCCTTTCTTCAAGGGTTTTTTTTCCTTTTAGGAATACGGTTATTATTTTAAAGAATAAGAATATTGTTACCTATGGTCACCCTATAATGCAATAGCACTCAGAACTTTCTACACCTACTCTTTTACCCACTGATTAACCTCACCTCCTCATTCTCTTCTTGTTACAGTTTAGATATGAGGTGTTCCCTGAACACTCCTGTGTGAGACAATGCAAAAAGGTTTAGAGGAAAAATGATTGGGTTTTGAGAGCCTTAAACTAATCAGTGAGTTAATCCCCTGGTAGGAATTAACTGAGTGGTAACTGAAGGCGGGTAGGGTGTGGTTGGAGGAAGTGGGTCCCGAGGGCCATGCCTCTGGAGTTTATATTTTGTCTTCATTAAGCAGAGAGCGCTCTCTCTCTCTCTCTCCCTCTTTCTCTCTCTCTCTCTCTCTCTCTCTCTCTCTCTCTCTCTCTCTCTCTCTCTCTCTCTCTCTCTCTTCCTCCCTCTCATCAAGTCCTGAGCCACTTTCTTCTGCCACACACTTCCACCATGATGTTATGTCACATCTTGGCCCCAAGGAATGGAGTTGGCAGGAGGTCCATGGACTGACCTTGGACCTCTGAAACTGTGATCCCCAAAATAAACTTGTCAGGTCTTTTCATCATGGCAATGAAAAAGCGGACTAAAATGCTCCTCCATCTATGCCAAGCTTCTGGTAACTACCATTCTACTCTCAACTTCTTTGAGGTCAACTGTTTAGATTCCACATGAGTGAGATCATGTGGTATATTTATTTCTGTACCTGGCTTACTTCGCTTAACATAATGATCTACTGTTCCATCCATGTTGTCACAAATGACAGGATGTTATTATTTTTATAACTGAATAATATTCCTTTGTACATATGTACCACCTTGTCTTTATTCATTCATCAGTTTATGGACACTTGGTTTTTTTTCCATTTCTTGGCTATTATGAATAACCCTTCAGTTAACATGTGATAAACATAGGAATGCAGATGTCTCTTCAACGCATTGGTTTCATTTCTTTGGATGTATACCCAGTAATGGGATTGCAAGATCATATGGTAGCTCTATTTTTTTTGAAGAATTTCCATAATGACTGTACTAAATTACATTTCCACTAACAGTGTACAAGGGTTCCATTTTCTCTGCAACCTCACCAGCTCTCTAGCGGCATGGAGACACAGAAGACTGTTTTCAACCCTGATTGGCTGTGGCACATTGGAAAAAAGCGAGCGGTACAATACTATTAAGGTAATTAGCTAGCTACGGTGCATCTTCAAATGACCCTGATTCACTCTAAAGCTTTTCACTTATCTGTATTGATTTGTTTGTTTTAATTGTGTTAATGTGTTCTTCCATAAAAGAAACATTAGAACAAAATCAACTAATCGGTTAATACATGATAACACATTTTCAAAGATACACAAAGCATGCAACCAAAAAACCCCCACTGTTTTAATAAGGGAGAGTACACCTCAGAACTATCAAACATTTTAATGTAGATACCTCTTATTCTGAATTTTACACACTGCTATACTTGTGTAGTGTTCTACTTCTACATAACAATAAAAATCCAGTCCTATGATGTGACAAATGGAAATCTGTCAGAAATCACTAAAGTCATTTCTTTAAAAACATCCGCAGGGATGAGAAGTTACAAGAGTTAATGTACTCAATGCATCATTACTCTGAACCCTTCAACAAAAAGGAAATCAGCTTTTGGTGTACTATGTATATTTCAGCACAGAACAATAAATACATTATATATATATATATATATATATATATATATATATATATATATATATATATATATTTCTAAACACAATTGAATAAAGTAATTTGTTTCAAAAGCAGCAGAGGCATCCATCAATCAGTTTAAATACATTTTTATACAACCCTAGTGAAGAATAAAGCCTGAGTTATAAGCCCTGTGTCAGTTTACATGCTCTCCAGTGAGAACTTTCTGGGAACTGCTGCCACCTGTTGGTCATCAATTATAATACATCAGATTCAGGATCCAGCTGCTAGAGAGTCTTTGTACACACTATATTGCTATTTACAATTACCAGAATTTATGAACATGATTTTTATCACTTGGAGTGAATCATACTTTCTCAACATAATTAAGATGTAAATGAGTGCACAGTTATCATAAGATTTAACTTGTAAAAATTTACTCCAAAACTGTTAGGATTTTGAAATGGAGTCAAAACTTGCTTGCAATTGATTGACTTCAAAAAGCACTCAGGTAAGTGGGATGGTAGGCCCCAAAATATTTCCACAACACACTCTTGATTTTTATTAATAGTCTCTACACAGCTGATCCTTGTTATTCATCATAAGGATACTACTGTCTCACTGAAGAACACTGTTGTCATACTAACTTAGCTGTGGGAAGAGATATAAAAGAATGTAATCAACTTAAAAACACCAAAGCCAGTTTATGTCTAACAAGAGTGGGAACCTATATATTACAAAAAGAAGAGATCTTTCATATGCAAATACTTGTATAAACATTTTAGGGGTTCTATACAAACCTGTCAACATGCCAAAATAAGATGACTTAGAGGGAAAACAAAGATTTCTGACATATTTCACTTTTTGTAATGACCTCCAGATTCATCCACGTTGTGGTGAATGACAAGATTTCCTTCTTTGTAAAGGCTGAATAGTACACCACTGTGTTCTTTGCTTTATTTGTCCATCTGTTGATGGAAAATTTGGTTGATCTTGGTTAGTGTGAATAGTGCTGCGATAAACATGGCTGTGCAGGTGAATCTTCAACATATTGATTTAATTTTCTGTGAATATACACCTAGAAATAAAATTACTAACCACAGCAATACACAGATTTAATTCAATCTCTAAAAGGAAATCAGCTTTTGGTGTACTATGTATATTTCAGCACAGAACAAAAAATAATGTACTATATATTATATATATTATATATAACATAATATATATAAATGACATTTTACAGAAATAGAAAAATTAATACTAAAATTTGAATGGAGCCACTAAAGACCCTAAGAGTTGTCTTGAGTGAAAAGAACAAAGCTAGAAACATCACACTGCCTGGTACCTAAATAGACTATAGAGGCACAGTAATCAAAAGAACATGTTATTGACATAAAATCAAACACACTGACCAATGGAGCAGAATAGAAAGCCCAGAAATGAATACTAACACAACCAACCAACCTTTGACGAAGGGCAAGAACATATGATAGGAAAAAAGTAATTTCTTCGATAAATAGTATTGGGAAACTAGATATCCACTTGCAAAATAATAAAGTTGAACCATTAGCTCACACCAAATTCAAAAAGCAGCTCAAAACTAGTTACAGACATATAAGACCTGAAATTCCAAAAAATACTAGAAGAAAATAAAGGGGTAAAGTTTCCTGACATTGGTCTGGACATTGATTTGTTTAGTATGACCCAAAAATATAGGCAACAAAAATCAAGAATAGTTTAAGTGGAATTACATTAAACTGAAAACTTCTGCCCAGCAAAGGAAACAAACACAGAGTAAAGAGACAACCTACAGAATGGGAGAAGGTATTTGAAAACCATAAATCCAAAATATGTTTAAAAAACTCAAAAAACTGAATAGCAATAAACAAACTCATTAAAAATAGTCAAGGAGTCTGAATAGACATTAATCTAAAGAAGATATGCAAATGGCCAATAAGTATATGAGAATATGCTCAACATTCCTAATCATGAGGGTAATGGAAATTGAAACCACACTGAGATATCATTTTCACAGCTGTTAGAATGGTTCTCATCAAAAGCAAAAACAGCAAGTCTTGCCAAATATATGGAGAAAAAGAAGAACTTAGTGCACTGTCAAAAGGAGTGTAAATGAGTGATTCCATTGTATAAAACAGTAAAAATGTTCCTCAAAATCTCAAAAAGAGAACTACCATATGATCCGATATGTATTTGTAAGCAAGTACTATATGTTCTAGGCAGCTGCTCTGTTAGGGACTAGAGTCTTAAGGCGTCAAATATCAAAAAGGACACTTCTAAATAATATGCTTAAGCAAACTCCAGTTCAGTTGATGATGATTCCAATGAAACCACTTTTATTTTTTTCTATAAAATAAGTGGCAACTGGAAGAATTACAAAAGCTCTGGATCCTGTAACATGTCACACTGTCACTGACAGCTGCATAACAGCAGTGGGAAAGAGTTTCAAAGATTAACACCATCCAGAGAAAAAGAAAGGTAGAGAAAGACCATGGCAGACACAGCTCCTAACACTAGCTATGAAGTGTGTAAACTTGCTCAAGTCTAAACTTTTCAAAGACTATTTTCTCTTCTTTAAGTATCAAGAGCATTACACAAAAGAAAACAAGTCTCAAAAAATCTAAGTTCTCTTTCAAAATAATATTGCATATTCTAATCAATTCTCAACTATAACTTCATATTTTAAAAAATATTATCATTAATCTTGCTATATGTTCAATAAATCTAAGACTTTCCCTTTAATGCTATGTCTGAGGGAAAAGTTTAGGTTTATTTATCAGGCATTAGTCTGTAGAGGAGGTTTCTGATTTCTTTATATATGAATAACTCTAGTATTTAGAAAATTGTAAATACTGACTCATTTGTTCCTTCGACATGTATTTCCATAGTTAGCATTACATACTGGGAAAGTAAAACTGAATAAGGGATGGCTCTTGCCTTCAAGTAAGTAATAATCTACTGTAAAGTTCAAATATAGAGACGTACAATGGAACTGGGCATGACAGTAGTATTTACAAGCAATACACATACAGATCAGCAAACCCAGTCTTGATTGATGAGTAAGGAAAAAAGTCAGAGGAGTCTGCCTAATGAAAGGAACTACCCAACCTGTGTTTGGATGATGTCTCTAAGACAACTAGCAATGTACACAGAAATAAAGAATATAGAACGATCTTTTATATCATGAAAAGAATAAACACAAAAATAAAATTCAAGGACAGGAAAGAGAATTATAGAGTAATGATAATATGCTATAGAATGCAATAAAATGATTAGAAAGGTGATGGATATTGAAGTTATCAACATTATAATAAATATTCCTCTAAGAAACTAAAATAAATAAAAGAGAAACATGTAAGTATCCAAATGTATCATAGAAGTGAATGCTTCTAAAATATTTCAAATCTTCATATTAAAAACACCCAAGGAAACTTGATACACAGTGATTAACATTAACACATACAGTGCTAAAATTAGTGGACTTCAAGAATAAAGAAAGGATATTGTATGTATTGGAACTTCCATTCATATGGAAGACAAAAAGACTAATTCAGATTTTCTGTAGCTTCATTTGATGTCAGAAGACAGCTGACATACATGAGACAATAGTAAGCAGCTCCTAAGAGTCTGGTTGTCAATGGCAACTTAGGTGTTTTGCTGTAAAGTGAGTGTGATAAGTTGCAATTTCATGCCCCTTCCTCTTCTAATTAGAAATAGTACGCTTGATGGTGAATACTACATTTGGGCTAACTATTCTGCCGCAGGGGCCATGGGTGGTCCCAGAGAGATAAAATAACTTTCCAATTGATTCAGATTAGAAAGCAAGTATAGGAGCACTCAATCCCCATAATTCAGAAGATCCCAAGAGCAGGGGAACTAAGGATTGATGGAGGACCAGGATACTTTAGATTTCCCTAAACAAGATCTAGTAGAGAAGTCACAGTGACGTTCCTGAGTTATTTAGTTACATTTACAGAGTCCCCACCCCCACCACTGTGGATTTCCTCCTTCAATCTGTACCTGTGAGTGCATAAAGTGTTTGTTGTGGAGCATTAACTGAATATAAAACAATTTGATCTGAGCTAACACATAATTGTACATGTAATACCAACATTAAAGTTGAGGAATTGAGGCCATCACAGTTCCATTCAGAAGTGTCACTAAGTAAAAATGACAATTTTCTTGAAGAGAAGTATATCTAGCTATTTATTTTAAGACATATTTTTTCCTACAAAGAGATATGCGCCTGGCATGGTGACACATACCTGTAATCCCAACAACTCAGAAGGCTGAGGTTGGAGGGTCACAAGTTCAAAGATAGCCTCAGAACTTGGCAAAGCCCTAAGCAGCTTAGTAAGACCTTGTCTTTAAAAAAAAAAAAAAATTCTGGAGCAGTGGTACACACCTGTAATCCCAGCGGCTCAGAAGACTGAGATAGGTGGATTGCGAGTTCAAATACAGCCTCAGCAATGGTGAGGCACTAAGCAACTCAGTGAGACCCTGTTTCTAAATAAAATACAAAATAAAGGTGGGAATGTGGCTCAGTAGTTGAGTGCCCTTGAGTTCAATCCCTGGTACCCCCAAATAGATAGATAGATAGATAGATAGATAGATAGATAGATAGATAGATAGGGGCTGGAGATGTGGCTTAGCAATGAAGCACCCCAAATTTAATCTTCAGTATCAAAAGAAAAGAAAATGAAAGGTATGGCCAGAAGTCAGATTTACATAAGTTTCAGGAACTGTTTAACCAGCTGATTGAACATTGAAAGACAATATTGGAGCACCAGTGATAAAGGTATTTGGGGAAGTGGGATATGGATATACTATTCATGTTTTAACCACCTCTCACCAGGAAACTCACATCAGCGTAAAAGAAAAAGACAGTGGGTTGAAGTCTGTAAATTGATGGCTTTGTCATGTAGGTCATCACCCAGCCATGGCCAACTTCATAAATTGTGGAATGGCTTATTGAGGAGTTGATTGTCATTTAAGTTAAAGGAAACTATATTTTAAGGATGGAATTTTATCATGCGGGATGAAATGTACGCTTTGCAGCTTTAACCAGTGTATGCTCTTACTTCACCTCACATTGAATTCATGGATCCAGAAGGAAAGGGAGAGGTGGGACAGTGCATGTATACAGATGGTCCCCAACTTACAATGGCTTCACTTAGGACTTCTCAATTTTACAATAAAATGAAAGCAATACAGTAGAAAAGAGACCAAACTTTAGTTTGGGATTTTGATCTTTTCCCAGGCCAGTGATACAAAGTCTGACACTCTCCAGATGCTGGGCTGTGGCAGTGAGCCACGGGTACCAGTCAGTCACATGATCACATGAGATAACAAGCAATATTCTACAGTGTCCTGTGTAGCCAGTGTTTTAAGAATACAGGTTGTAAGGTTGGGATCAGGGGTGTCCCCCAAAGCTCCTGTGTTTATGTACCAATGTTCAGAGGTGAAATGATTGGATTATGAGAGCTATGGCCTCCTAGTCTGAGTGGGCTGATTAGGTCATAAGTATAGGGAGGTGGGGGAGTTCGTAGGTCACTGAGGGAATGCCCTGGAAGTTTTCATCATCCTAGCAACCCTTTCCTGCCTACTCCCTCTCTTTACTTCGTGGCTGCTATGAATAAAGTACTTTCTTCAGCTATGCCTTTCTACCATATGTTTCACCTCACCTTGGGCACAGAGCAATGGACTCAGATGACCATGAACTACACCTCTGAACCTGTGAACCAAAATAAGCTTTCCCTCCTTTCCATTGTTCTTGCTGAGAATTTTGGTCACAGAGATGAAGAGCTGACTACAATAGAAATGTGTACTAAGAAACAGAGTTGGCCTTGTGACTAATTTGACCATGTGGTTCAGAAGCCTTTGGAACTTGTTTGTGGGAGGAATTTGGAAAAATTTAGAGATCGAGATGGAAAATTTTCAGAATACTGTAAGCTGAGTTTAAGGGGCAATTTTGGTGGGAACTCAGTCTAGAATACCAATAGAAATGCAGGCTGCACTCATAGGATTTCAAAGGGAATTGAAGACTCTATTGAGAATTAGAATAGAGAACAGGTGTTTTACACATTCCAGTAAAGAACTTGTCTAAGTTTTGCTCATGTTCTGAGACTTTGTATGAGGCTGAATTTGAAAGTGATAGATTAATTAATCTGGTGGAGGAAATTACAAGACAGCACAGCATCCAGTCAGTGGAATGGATATAGATGGCAGTTTTTAGTCAGGTTTACTGACTTGTGAGCAAAGAGAAGAGCTGAAGACTTTTAAATACTTTCAGTTTGACCAGAAAATTGCATGTAAAACATACAAAGGAAAATGACAGCAACTAAAGAGATGCTAAGTACTTTGCACATACATTAGGGAGGCCAATAGGAAACCTGACTACCATATCCCATCCATATTCGATAAATTACATGAGTTATTCAACACTTTGAAATAACATAAGACTTTGTGTTAGATGAATTTGTGCAACTGTAGACGACAGTAAATGTTCTGAGCACATTTAAAGTAGGCTAGGCTAAGCTATGTTGTTTGGTAAGTTAGGTGAATTAAATGCATTTTTGATTTAGCTATACCTTCAATTTACAATGGGTTCATAATGATATAACCCTATTATAAGTCTAGGAGCATGTGTGCTATATATACCTAAATGTCCTCATTAATTGTTTTTCCTATTTTTCTGGGGTTTTTTTGTTTGTTTGTTTGTTATTGTTTTGTTTTGTTTTGTCACTTGTAGGGATGGGAGAGGAAGTCTTTCCCTTTCCCTGTATTCTCAGAGCATTTTCCTCTAATCTTATTTCAGGTCCCTCTTCTGTGTGCTTGTGTGCCTGAACAACATCACTTATACAGACACACAGTCAGTTTCCTAAGTAATACCCATACTGACAGAACAGCTGATCTGAAAGAGTTCCAGCATCAGATAAATACTGTAACTGTAATTGTTCACTGCCATAACCTTGGGATATCATTCTTCTTTTACCCAAGTTATCAATTCTATCCCCCATGAAGTTGCATTTTGGAATAAGAAGATGCACTCCTAGAGATTCTGGGTCTTCAATGCTACCACCAGGCAGAGTGGAGAGAGAGAGAGAGAGAGAGAGAGAGAGAGAGAGAGAGAGAGAGAAAATGAATGGAACTCTTGCAAAGCAACTTCCTCAGGATGGCTCCTCAAATATTGTACTTCTTAGTCTTAGCACCTCAAACAAGTTATATTTATCTTTGATTCTATTCTGCTTCAGCTCTCTCTATACATTTCCCTTAATTATGTGGTCACATTATGTGAAATATAATATTATGGTCAAGACAAATTAATCAGTTAATGAAAAAGTGATGAAACAACTTTGGAAAGATATTTAAATAATTATATCTTTTTCCATTGATGATTTAAACACAAACTATGGAGACTAACCTTAGAACATAAACCTCAAGAGGTTAATGTCTCAAGTGTCAATATTTCTTTCATAGAAAATATTCTACAGTTTAGGCCCTGGACCTTGATTGAAACTGCAACAGAAACAAAGAAAAAAGGAATGTCTAAGTCCGTAGATAAGCCTGCACTCTGACAGGAGCCAACTAAGAAAACAAACAACATATCAACTATTTAACTCCTGATAATAAGAAATTTCATAAAGAAAATAAAACTGGGAAGTGTGATTAAAGAAAGACTTGGTTGTTGGCATGGTGGCACATGCCTGTAACCCCAATGGCTAGAGAGGCTGGGGCAGGAGGATGTCATGTTCAAAGCCAGCATCAGCAACAGCGAAGCACTAAGCAACTCAGTGAGACCCTGTCTCTAAATAAAATACAAAATAGGGCTGGGGGTGTGTCTCAGTGGTTAAGTGGACCTGGGTTCAATACTTGGTACAAAAAAAAAATGACATGTTTGTAAGGCTAACTTAGCTAGAGTAATAGAGACATTGAGAATGAAATGTTGAGAGGGAGGAAATGTTGAAAATATGGGAAAGAGGCCCTCCAAGCAGAAAGAATAGCAAATGCAAAAATTCTCTGATAGGAAGAGACTTAGAATACAGTCAGTACAGATGTGGCATGGTAAAGAAGGGGTAGTGCATAGAGAGTGAGATCACAGAGAGAGGAAGACCAGATCAGGTGAACCTGAGGGGAAGGGAAGAGGAGTAGGAGAGGGTGGATTGCTTTGTAATCGCAATTGGAGCCAAGAGAGTGTTTGAACTAGGGATGGGTATGATGTGACTCAAGCTTCAAGAGATCACTAGGGCTGCTAAAGGGAGAATGAGAGGGAGAAGGAGATCAGGAAGATTAATTGGACAACTGAAATAGTGGTGGTAAGAGTAAAACGTGAAGACTAATCAAATCCAAAATGTATTTTGGAGAAAGAGTCAATAGTAATTCCTGATGGAGTAGATGTGGAGTGATTTGAGAAATGAATGATACTTCCCTACAGGATCCACACACAAAAGAGTACTCATTTTTTAATCAATGTAACATGATAGAGACTATGAGATCTATGTTAAACTTCAATTGTATAGGAAGTCTTTAACCACAACGTGGCTATAAGATCTTAAGATACAATAACTTCCAGGTTCCCAAATAGGTACTATTCTAATCACATAACACCAGGGGCATGAGTGCCAATTAAACTCTATCACTTACCTTTCAAAATACACAGTATTTTTTATTTTAGCTTGTATAAAAATCTATTACAATATACCACTGATGACTTCTTAAAGTTATTTACTTGTGCAGAAATGTTTTAAAAATTACCTAGCAAACTAAACAATTGTCCTTTAACACTAATGTTTGTAAATGCTGCTTCTTCTTTCTTAGGGAGATATATATATATATATATATATATATATATATATATATATATATATATATATATTCATTTATTTATTCCTTCAGTTAATTATTAAACAAACATTTATTGAACTCCTCAAATATGCAGGCAAGGTGCTAATGCCTAAGAGTGAAAATGGAGTAAGGTGGGGACACAAGGATGAAAGACATTATTCCTACATCAAGAAGGTTACGATCTAGTAAAAAAGAGAGAGAAAAAGAGAGAGAGAGAGAGAGCGCGCACAATAATAAAGCTGTCATGATTTATAAATGAGATGTTCCCAAAAATTCATGTGTGAGACAATGCAAGAATTTTCATAAGTGAAATGACTAGATTATGAGAGGTGTAACCTAATTGATGAATGAATTCACTGATAACTGGATTAACTGGGGATATCTGTCAGGTAAGTTTTGATTGGAAGAAGAAGGTTACTGGAGTATGTCTTGGGGTTTATAATTTGTCCCTGATGAGTGGAGCTCACTCTCTCAGCTTCCTGTTGCTATTCCTAAGCTGCTTTCCTCTGCCATCCCCTTCTATATGTTCTACCTCACCTGGGGCCCAGAGCTATGGAGTCAGACAACCATAGACTGAATCTCTGAAATCATGAGCCAAAATAAACTTTTCCTCCAATAATTGTTCTTGTCAGGTCTTTGGACACAGAGACAAAAAAGCTGGCTAAAATGAGCCTTTATAGATTTTATTTTATCTACAGATTTTAAAAGCCGTGTGTCCCCAAAAATATCTAGAATTGGAAAATTTAAAAAAAAACATAGAAGTATAAACTTATAAGCTTTTTAATCACATAATGTTTAGAAATACATATTAAATAACTATTGTATTCCACAGTTATACCATTTACAAATACATGCATATATTCTACTTGTGGTTTTTTAAAAACAAGTTGTTTAATGGTCTCAATCCTATCAGAGACACATTTGGTAATTGTCTAGCAAGGTCAGAATCATTCCCTATTATTTATTTCAAAGCCACCTAAGTGGCAGAGAAAATGTTCATAAATAAACAAGATCTAAAATACTTTGAGAGGAAAAATATCTTACTTGAGTATTTTAAAAATACAAATGTGAAACCTGATTAGACTTTTTTTTCTGATTTTTATGATCTTTCAAAATAAACTCCTTTAGTTCTAGTGAAAAGAACTTGACAAAAAAAATATGAAATTAGACAACTTTTGAAAACCAAAGCTCTTTCTCTTCAGTTGACTTTAATTTTTGGATATACTGCCTGCTGTATTGTATATTTCTTAGAACACAAAATCCCGGCAGAGAAAAAGAAGGGCTAAAAGTCCCTAACTCTGAATTTCAAAATAAGTAAATAAGTACATATTTGAGGAAAAAGAAATGGAAATTAAGCAACTTCATGGAAAATGAATTTGAAGCAATAGGGAAGTTTTAAGGAATTTGCTTTATATCTACATTACTGATTCACAGAGCTTCCTTCTACTATTTTTCTTAACATTTAGGACTTGAGTTTACAATGAGTCAAGTAGGATAAAAACTTTTATGGGGATAAAGATCCATGAGGTAATTTAGGTAGAAGACATATTTGCACACATGGTCCCAACCACTTCAAAAGGCAGCATCATTTCCTAACACGAGGGACAGCAGTGTTTGTCAGAGTACATTTGGGAAGGAATTTCTCCCAGGACCTTGATAGCACAAGTGTGGACAGAATAAATAAATCTGTCAGTGTGAACAAATTACTCACAAAGCCTGCTCTCAGGAGCTGTGTCTCTTCTTTCATTCGGGCCTTTTAAAACTGTGGGATCTGTTCACCGTGGGACAGTGAGAAGAGGCAGGCCCTGTCAGGGCGGCACACGTATCGACCGAGTGTCATCCCAGACAAGCATCTCCCCATGAATGTTTCACCTGGGGTCTGCTGCCCAGGTCCTGCCCTCCCTCCCCGTGACAGCCTGCTCCTCAAATCCTCCCCGAGAGCACTATTGGTGGATAAAGTCCTGACAAATACCTGTCTGAAATATCATAAAGCTATTGAAAGCTCAATTAATTCCACTTAAAATAGAAACAACGTCTGGATTTCATTCAAATCCAGTTTGACGTGTGTGTCATCCTGGAATCTATAAAGAGCTGCTGGGACTCTTGTCACTTCACTAGACCCTACCGTGTAAGATGCTTACCTGAGAAGTTGGCACAGGTGCATTGAAAAATAGAGCTCCTTTCTTAGTTACTAAATCGTTAAGCTTTAGGAATAAACGGGTTTTTTTTTCTCCTAATTCTATGTTTTCTTTATTTATTAATGCCTTCCAAATAGTTTAATAATCTTTAAAACACATTGCATAGCATAGTGAATGACTTTCCTCCTCTGCAGTCTCTATTAGTGAATCATGGAAAGAAACAAGAGAATGCAGAGTTGTCTTTCTGATGCAACAGATTCTCAGTCTCCGACACCATGTCACTATTTTAGTAAGTTTGCTTTTCTTGCAGACTAAAGATGGATTAAAGCAGTTATGACTCAAATGCTAAGTATCTTCTGGGTGAAGAGGTCTGGTTTTTCTCAGAGAGAGTTTGCAAAGGTGAAGAAGAAAGCTGCCCACTTCCCTCTCACCTCTTTTGCCACCCTTTTGTTCTTCCAAACCCTCCCCTCTCAAACATCAGGAATGTGATCTCTGAACCACAGGATTGGAAGAAAAGAACACAGGGTATTTTTGATGGTACCAGATCTTTTTTTCCTTGAGAAAAGAACAAAAACAGAATTATGATACATCATGCAGGTCATTAAACAAGAAAGGTTGTCTTTTTCCATGTCTTCAGGGTGGTTTGGGAGAAATCCTGTACCGATACAGAGGGCCACATTCTAACATCTCTGTCAGTTCTTCTCAGTTCCTGATTCTCTGAGAGAGAAAACACAAATGCACAAATGTAGTATATATTTAGGGAGAATAAAATTACCTAATTTGTTAAAACATATCTATTTCAATATATCTTCATGATCGGTGTCATTAAAATGTTATACAGAAATATTTTGTCCGTTATGTGTTGACTATAAATTATACTTGCCCCGAAGACAGACAGTATTCATTGCATAAAAGAAACTCTAATGTTCATTTTCTTTACTAAGTGAATCTTGTAATTCTGTGTTTTTTACATGCTAGGTGGCAAAAAAAGGCCTGAGATTCTACCCAACTTCAAACTAACTCCCAAGTTGTAAAGTGGGAGCTTTTGTAGGCCCCCAATCATTCTGAACATTAGTATAACATTTTACATAACTTGGAAAGTAAAAAAAAAAATGAAAAAAGAGATTGAAGTATGTGTCTCAGAAGGTTCTGTAGAGACTGCCTTATTTTATTAAAGAATCATTTCTTTCATGTGAACCATATGCAAAGTAATATATTAAGCAAGAATGATTCAGAAATAAATTTACCTATTATAAGAAAATGAATTTCAAGGATATTTAATATTTATAGCGCACCTTTGAGTAGCAAGCACTTTACATACATTATCTTATTTAATCAACACAGTGATCCTAAGAGGTGATTTTATAGAATCACAGGAAAGGTCACATCAGAAAGACCTCTCTCTTACATGAGCCTGGACATCTAGGAGGGAGCAAAGCCATGTTTTGATTCCATAACTATTATACAATTATGCTAAATGTTTGCAATGATAATTTCATGGCTAAAAATTATCAGAAGTCTCCTTGGTCGTTTGTTCCATTATCATAATTAGATTCACAGGAACGAATATACTAAGTATAGTTAGAATCAGGCTAGGAAGGAATTTCATTGTTCAAATAAAATTAAGTTCAGCTGAAAATAAAAGAAAATTGTAATAATAGGGCTTACACAAAGCAAAAATTTATTTCTTTTTCAAGTAAAGAAAATCTCCAAGAACTTAATTTAATACTAGTATGGATTTTGAATGGATTTTTTATGGATGTGAGCTCCTTCCATCTTACTAATTTGCCATCCTTAGGTGTAGTCTTCTTTGTGAATCAATAGTCTTCAGCATTGCTCCAGCCATCACATCTGTATTCTATGCAGCAGAACGGATGAAGAAAAAGGTGATGAAGGGCTTAGTATCTCTTTAAGGAATTTCATGATTTCACTCCTAAAACTACTATTATATGTCATTTGCCCAAATCAAAGTTTATATCCAAACCTTACTATAGCAAAAGTTGAGAAACACAATATTTGGCTAGTGGCAATGTTCTCAGCTAATAATATTATTCAGGAAGAAAAGGAGAATGCATATGAGTAAACAACAAAAAATATTATGTTGAAGAAAGAAACTGATGTATCAACCTGAGCTCAGGAGAAAGAAAACATATATTCTAATTTTGTATAGACAGTATAATTTTTTTTTCTTTTTGAACAGGCTACACAAATCTCAGAACATAAGCATTTGATATTAATTTTCACTCTATCCAGAAGTTGATATTCTAAATATTATGACCCAGTGTGACGTATGCCCAACAGAACAGATTAGATGTCTGGACCTACCTCAATGAACATAAATTATAAATAACCACTGCATAGGCTATACAGTACTCACCAGGCAGTGGAGAACTCTGTGTGTTTCCTTTCGATCTATGATCTAAGACAACCTGTAAGACTATTGAACTAAACGTTGAAGTTGTTATGGTTTGGATGAACTGAAAAAACTAAAATTTCCAGAGAGCTTTCAAAGGCCAGTGCCCTATTGCATAAAGAACTCTGATGGCTTCTAGGAAGAAAAGAAATGATGTCACTTAGATCTTGACAGTTTCCTACACTGAGAGGAATAAACACTCCTCTTGCCCCCACTTCTTACTCCAAGATTAGGGCAAACTCCTGTTTGCCCTAATGGAATGAAAAGTAAGACACCAAATCTGACATGAATATTAGAAAGGAGCCACGTGGTCCCCCTGAAACTCATTAACATTGTTTCCTCATGAACAATTTATCATGATCCCTGGGAGAGGAAATAAAATAAAATCCTTGCCCTCAGAGTCTCTTTCAAAACTAGGGGCACGTGAGGCAGTGATA
The DNA here is from genome assembly GCF_964194105.1 of Spermophilus citellus. Taxonomy (NCBI): domain Eukaryota; kingdom Metazoa; phylum Chordata; class Mammalia; order Rodentia; family Sciuridae; genus Spermophilus; species Spermophilus citellus. The sequence continues at coordinate 193,865,442 of NC_138184.1, read as the reverse complement.
ATTTGTGACAAAACTCGGATGAAGAGGAAGCATTTCATAGTGGCCTGCAGATTTTCTAGTTTTTTGAGATACAGCATTACTGCCTTTGCTGGACCACCAACAGAGAAAATGAACTAGGTTAGAAGGAGATAACTTATTAATAAGTTAATCTGCGGAAAGCGCATGCTGAGCCAGACTGAAACCACGAGCCTTTCTGAAGGAGACAGGCAGCTTCCTGAGTGATGGGTAGGCCACATCTACTGATCTCATCCCATACTCTTGTGAAATGAGTTGTGAGATGGGTTCTTCCTCCTACTGACTTATTGTTGTTTACACAAATTTTAGTTTCCAGTTGAAAAATAGCAGCAGCAGCAAGAGACTAGGCAGATTTTCCAAATGACTGTGACAGCAGGAACAGAAAGCACCCAGATCCATTAGAATAGGACACATTTTTTTTTCTAAGACAAAGAATGGAGAAGAGGAGAAATGTACAGTGGAGAAATATCCAGAAAGTTCCCCCACACACACCTCTCGCAGAGCCAGAAGTAGTGTTATTCCTGGTTCCCCAAGAATACTCACAGTCAATGATTAGTTATAATACACAAAGCTCAAAAAAGCTGTTATCCTCACAGGTATGATTTATTATAGCAAAAAATATATATATTAAATTCAACAACAGAGAAAGCACATTGGGCAAAGTCCAGAAGACCCTAAATACCAAGTTTCCCGTTGTCTCATGCCAGTGGAGTCATGGTTGCACTGCTTAATTTTCCTACCTGTGATACGTGACTATATGCATGAAATATTGCTAACCAGGGAAGCACACCCAAGCCTTGGTGTTCAGAGTCTTTAATAGCACTAGGTGATATAAGCATAGCAAATCACTCTCATGGCAGAATTTAGCCTTCACACCTGTCAGAGGATCAAGAAGTGAATCTAATCTGCTTGGCCCAAAGTCCCCACCATACATCTACTTGTTAGTAGAAACATTTGGACTGTACTAAGGACTGTAGGTACATAAATATGCCTTTATTAGGCAAAATATTTCAGGGGTTTAGGGATTCCTTCCCAGAAGCTGGACAAAGGTCAGACTTTTGCCGGGGGGGGGGGGGGGAGTCTATAAGATTCAGACAAGACAGACTTGCAGAATTTTTAGTTGCCACAGATAGAAAATGGATGAGTTTGGTAATCATGGAATTCTATAAGCTAGATCTAAGCCAGAATGAGACAATCTTGTTACCAGCATTTTTAATTCCTTCATTTTACCAGAAGTTGAAATTAAAACTTATGTACACAATCCATTATTTTAAAAGAAACTCACACATCATATAGTCTGATCCCTTCCTTTAAATATGGGGAAGCAAAAAAGAAAAAAAAACAGACCTAGAAATAGCTACTTGTTCATAAACTGTAATCAGACCTATTGGCCTTCAACGTGTTACTCTTGCCATATGACTAAAATATCAGGTTTAATAATTAAACCTTATTTTATATAGACATAGAAAATACCTATTTAAAGCAAGGATTCACATAAAGAAAATCTATATCCATTTTTTCTTATTGAATTCAATTTTCTTTGTCATTTTAATGGAAACCCCCTTTAACAAGGATACACACAAATTCTAATCTAAGTTATAGGTATTCCTGTAGAATCCATTATGTATTTTGGCATTTAAATGCTCTTACTGCTTATCCCACCTGGTGCCCAAATTTGTATCAAACCTAACTATTCCATCAGACCAGAATACTTACTGTTTGGGGATTTTTTGTTTGTTTGTTTGTTTAATGTTTTGTCTTGTTTTTAAGCTCTGAGAGTCATCTGGGGAAGAGATGTGGAAAGAATACAATGGACTGTCAGCTGCTTCCTCCTGATGTCCTTGGTCTGCCTTTCACAGGAGGCCATGTAAAGACGTGTGAGTTGTGCCCAAGAGCTCTCAGGAGAGAAGGGAATGGGCCACACCTAGCCCCTGTTTTGGTTGCCAAGTCAGGGGCCACCCACAGACACACCCACTTCCAGGACCACCTCTTTTCAAATGCTCTTCAAGGTCCTCTGTGGGCCAGCAGCTGTACAGGCCTCAGAGGTTGTTTGTCACCACTAAAGTGGCCTTTCTGTTTTCATGTCAGATCTGCCTTAACAGATTTATGGTGGTCACTGAAGTATCAAAGCTGCACCTTCATCAGTAAAATCATACATAAACATTTTGTTATTACTTTGGATATATACATTGGCTTTTAATAAGTTCTATTTGTGTTCTAATAACCTATTATGTACATTGAAAACATAAAAATGACATAATATCAATGTAATAATAATATAACAAAACATAATTAAGGAAACAAAAACAAATGGTAGTTCCAATCTCCCTTTTTCATTTCCTCACCCTTGGGGAAGTTTCCTGCACTTCATATACTATTGTTCTAGAATCTGATTCTTGGTTCTAAAAATTCTGCAACCACATAGCCCTGCTCCTCTGAATCCTTCCTCAGGTACAATGACACACCTTCCAGCTGAATCATCTCTATTGAATGCATTCAAACAGCTGCAGCTCTCAGCAGAAGCTCTCTAACAGCATTTCTAAAGGAAGGGCTGTTTCTTAAAACATTATAACATATTTTAAACATACAAAAAGGGTTTTTAAATGCACGCTGATTTCCTCACACTGACCTAAATTCCTCCAAGTACAGTTTAAGGTTTCAGTATGCTGATTTGTCAACAGTGGGAATAAAAGACATCTGCTACTATTCTCTGTGTGTGATTTCTTCAAATAATGTGAATATCACTATTATATGAAATGGCCACTTCTCTGATTTTAAGGCATTTATTAATTGGCTATTGGTGTCCTACTGCATTTTGCTGAACAGAATGATAGAGTCATTAAGACTCAAATCCAGTAACAATATATAACCATTTAAGGAAATGAATGCTCTTTGATTGTTTTAGCAATTCAAGATGAAGCCTGTGAATACAGCCCAAGTACCCAGTGGACTTTTGCAAAGCTGCAATTTTAAGCAGGCACATCAGCCCATTCAACTCTACTCCAATCACAAAGATGCAGGCATAGTAGAGATTCCAGGGAACTGTAGAAGGATTAACAAAGCAAGCTGTCGTTTGATTATGCCAACGTTATTTAGATCATCCTTGTAATTCACAGGATCATGCATCTTACAGACAAGACTTTGGACTCCACAAATGACCCCTACAGGATTAGCAGCTCTAGCTCTGTCCCCTTGCCTTTGAGACTGATCCAGAGCAAGGCTACTGTCTTTTCAGACCTCAATTCCTTTAGAGAGTGTCCTCAATGGGACCAGTGAAGCCCTCTGTGATTGGATTTGGCACATTTATAAAGATGTATGATGTTATAACATTAAACTTGCTTAGGCAAATTTGTATGAATATACGCAAAAATTCAAAGAGCTTAAACTTCCAAAAGGTAAAATTCACTTCAGTTTCCTTTGAGTAGACCAGGAATCATGACAATTACATGACATATTATTGTTATGGATATGCTTACGAGATAAAAACGATGAATTTAACTGATGCCAACATCTGTAGCCTCAAAAACAAACATCCAGAGCCTACTTTCAGCAATTTGCTAAGAAAGATAATGCCCACACTTAAGATGATAGTGGAAGTGAAACTAGAGCAAAGAGTTTAGGAGAGAGCTATTTAACAGGAAGTAAGTTCACATGAAAACAAAAGCCTCAGAGAAATATCATCCCCTCAGAACACACATTCACATACACATGTGCATATACCTGTAACTTCCAAAATATGCCTTTTTTTTCTCTAAATTAGGCCTAGAAATAAAATTTCCTGTCCTGAGAACAAAAACATTTTAGATATTGTAGCATTGCTCCCAAAAGAAGAGGTACCAATTTTCCACCTGTCACCAGGATTTTAGGACTCCCCATTTTTCCACATTTTTAACGTAGGGCATTACCAGTCTTAAATGTCTGCTACTTTGGTGACTTTAAAGTGTTTTTCGTGGTATTTCACTGGTGCTTCTATTTGTTTTCTAATACTGCTGTTAAAAAAAAAAATGCCATGAACACAAGTTAATAGTAACACTAGTATATTATCACCTGGTTCTAGAGGTCATAGTCCAAAATGGTCTATAATCAAGTGGCTAGCAAGAGCTACAATCCTTCTCGGGTTCTAGGGGATCCTTGCCATTTCCAGTTTCTATAGACTGCCTCATTACTTAGCTCATGGTCTCTTCTTCCATCTTTGAAGCTGCCACTATGTCATCTTCAAATTTCTCTTTGACTCTGAATCTTCTGCTTTTCTCTTCCACTTATAAGGACCCTTGTGATTACATAGAGCCCATCGGAATAATCCAGGATAATCTCCTTATCTAAAGGATAGCTGATTAGCAACCTAATTCTATTTGCAACCTAAATTCCTCTTTGCATTATAACCTAATGTATTTATAATTCCTGGAGACATGTTTGGGGTGATTATTTTGCCTACCATGAGGTTTAATTTCACATTATCCTGCTTACTATTGAGGTAGAATATTCTCACATGTTTATTGAACATGGATTTTATTTCTATGAATTTCCAATTTTTCACATTGTGTTTTTTCTCTTCTTCACAATATTTGTCAAACTTTTTAATTTTCAGGTTTCTAATCCTTTGTGAATTATATGCATTTCAAATACCATCTCCAAGTCTCTTACTTTTTTTTTTCTCTTTTTCTTTTGGTGTCTGTAATTTAGAAATGCTATTAATGCTTAAATGCAGTCAGATTTATCACCTTCTAGCTTACAGTTTTGATGGCATAAGAAACCTCTTCCCCACCTTAATGTTATCTTCATTATTTAAAGCTGTATTGAAAAAGCAAATAACTTTTGAATATTCATTATATTTACAGGGATTTGTTAGACTCTTTATCAGTCCTAGTAGTTTTATGTAAATTCTCTTGAATTTTTAAGACAGATGATGATATGATCTTCAGGTAAGGAAAGTTTTTATTTCCTCTCTTCTAATACTTGTACATTTTCTTTTCTTACTGTACTGGCTAGAAATTCAAACATAATATTGAATAAAATTAGTAATAGCAGGTATTTAAAATTGTTTCCTTAGTTTGGAGGAATTATTTCTAAAATTTTATCATGACATGTATTCTTCCTATAGGTTTTTGGTAAAGGTCTTTACAGAGTTATCATAAATACTTGTTAAAATTTATGAAACATTATTTTTCTATTGATCAACCAGTTTTTCTATTGTGAAATAACTTTAAGGGAAAATCTAGATTTGAATATTTGCATCTGAATAATTACTTTTAAGTTCACATCTCCTATACTTTCAAGCACCAAATAATAAAAGCACATAAATAATTATTGAATAAAATATTACTAAAATGTTTTTTTCTACATCTAACTTTTAAAATCAAACATACTAAAAGCTATGATAGTGTATCTTAATTCACCAAGATAATCAGAAATGCTTAATAAGCTATGCTAGAGAGTTCCAATATTTAAAAATTGTCTTTCTCCCTCTTTCCCAGGTTTTGATCTCATGTCATCAGTCGCCACTAACTGCCAGGTTACCCTTGTTGGTCCTTGAAGGTTTCAGTGTCCTAGCTACCACTGCTAGAGAGCAACTAATTCTTGGGTTTAATTATCATCCCTTGTTTTCTTCAGCTTTTCTTGCTGCTCTAACTAAAAGGAACCCAAAGAACACAACTATACAGGAGGAAAAGTTTATTTGAAGGCTCATGTTTCAGTGGTCTCAATCCATAGATAGCAGGCTCCATTCCTCAGGGCTTGAAGTGAGGCAGAACATCATTGCAGAATATCATAGCAGAAGAGTGTGGAGAAGGGAAGCAGCTCACTTCATGATCAGGAAGCAGAGAGAGACCTCACTCTCCAGATACAAAACATATACCCCAGAGCCATTTCCCCAATGAATCACTTCCTCCAGCCACACGCCACCTGCCTACAGTTACCACTTAGTTAATCCAATCAGGGATCAGTTCACTGATTTGGTTAAGACTATAACCTAATCTTTTCTCCTCCAAACCTTCTTGCATTGTCTCTCAACATGAGCTTTTTGGGGACACCTCACATCCAAATCATAACATCCGTGATATTTTTAATACCAAGCATTGTTAGTCCATGATGTCCTATCTTGAAGCATGGAAAGATGTCATTTCATGCCATAAAGCCACCCTTGATTTTGTCATTACCAAAAGCTACATCCTCATCCAAATCTACATTTTTAGCTCTGTGCCCCACAACAATAATCTATAATTCCAACTCTTCCTTTCTTATTATCCTACATTTTTATATGTCCAAATTAATACATGACCAATTGACCTCCTAAGGCTTTATTATCCATCTTACCCTCATGTCTTTCTGAATTCTCTCAAGTATTACTGTTCCCTTCAACATGCCCTTTGCTCTCTTGCTCACATTTTACTTCTGTTGCTTCCTTGTTCTCACTCAACCATAAAGAATCTAATACTTGGAATGAGAGAAGATGGCGGCGAATAGAGTGCATCACCCCCATGTACTGCATCACTGCGCAGGTGAATAATGAGTTAGAACAACCAAAAGCTATCTTTCCAGCAAAATTGGGGTGCACTGAAACCTAGAGGAAGGATTTCCATCACCGAGGACAGGTTACTGGGTCTCAAACACGAGTGAACTGTGCTACCGGAGATCCAAGCTGATTGATCTGCGACCCGCCCCGTGGCTAGAGATGGCAGGGCGCCGAGAAGCGGCCAGCAACGCAGAGAAACGGCGCTGCAGATTCTGTGGAGTCCTGCCCGCTGTGCCCTCACTGAGCTCCGGGATGAGTTTGGGGTTTGAGACGGGGGAAGGAAGCAGTCCAGTTCTGTCCCCCACACCAGACAGTCCACCAAGGAAGCCAGTGGCCACCATCTTGGAGAGCTGACGTCACCATCGCCAGTTTCCGACAGATCGCAGCAATAGAACAGACGTTGAAAGCGAGAAGATCCTGGAACAATGTATTTCAAAAACTGAAAAATAATGGATTCCAACCAAGAATACTGTATCCAGCAAAATTAAGCTTCAGATTTGACAATGAAATTAAAATCTTTCACGATAAACAAAAGTTAAAAGAGTTCGCAGCCAGAAAACCAGCACTACAAGGCATTCTGAGCAAAACACTACAAGAAGAGGAATTGAAAAACAGCACCCAAAACTAACAGTAAATTCAGTAAAGGGAAGGGAAAAAAAAATAACCAGAAAGGAAAAACTAGCCGTATTAAATTAAATAAACAAGCATGACAGGAAGTACAAACCATATATTACTAGTAACCTTAAATGTTAATGGCTTATATTCACCAATCAAGAGACATAGGCTAGTAACCTGGATTAAAAAAACAAATCCAACAACTTGCTGCCTTCAGGTGACTCATATGATAGGAAAAGACATACACAGGCTGAAGGTGAAAGGTTGGGAAAAATCATACCACTCACATGGTCCTCGGAAGCAAGCAGGAGTGGCCATACTCATATCGAATAAAATCAACTTCAAACCTAAGTTAAGCAAAAGGGATAAAGAAGGACACTATATACTGTTAAAAGGAACCATCCACCAACAAGACATAACAATCATCAATATGTATGCACCAAACAATGGTGCTGCAACGTTCATAAAACAAACTCTCCTCAAGTTCAAGAGTCAAATAGACCACAATACAATAATTATGGGTGACTTCAACACACCGCTCTCTCCATTGGACAGATCCTATAGACAAAAGCTGAATAAAGAAACTATAGAACTCAATAACACAATCAATAACCTAGACTTAACCGACATATATAGAATATATCAACCATCATCAAGTGGATACACGTTCTTCTCAGCACTATTTGCAGATGATATGATACTGTATCTAACAGACCCAAAAAGGTTTACAAAGAAACTACTAGAGTTAATAAGTGAATTCAGCAAAGTGGCAGGATATAAAATCAACACGCATAAATCAGAGGCATTCCTGTATATCAGTGACAAATCTTCTGAAATGGAAATGAGGACAACCACCCCATTCACAATATCCTCAAAAAAAAAAAAAATACTTGGGAATCAACCTAACAAAAGAGGTGAAAGATTTATACAATGAAAACTACAGAACCCTAAAGAGAGAAATAGAAGAGGACCTTAGAAGATGGAAAAATGTACCCTGTTCATGGATAGGCAGAACTAACATCATCAAAATGGCGATATTACCCAAAGTTCTCCATAGGTTTAATGCAATGCCAATCAAAATCCCAACAGCATTTCTTGTAGAAATAGATAAAGCAATCATGAAATTCATATGGAAAAATAAAAGACCCAGAATAGCAAAAGCAATTCTAAGCAGGAAGTGTGAATCAGGAGGTATAGCAATACCAGATTTCAAACTGTACTACAGAGCAATAGTAACAAAAACAGCATGGCACTGGTACCAAAACAGGTGGGTGGACCAATGGTACAGAATAAAGGACACAGAGACCAATCCACAAAATTACAACTTTCTTATATTTGATAAAGGGGCTAAAAGCATGCAATGGAGGAAGGATAGCATCTTCAACAAATGGTGCTGGAAAAACTGGAAATCCATATGCAACAAAATGAAACTGAATCCCTTTCTCTCGCCATGCACAAAAGTTAACTCAAAATGGATAAAAGAGCTTGATATCAAATCAGAGACTCTGTGCCTGATAGAAGAAAAAGTTGGCTCCGATCTACATATTGTGGGGTTGGGCTCCAAATTCCTCAATAGGACACCCATAGCACAAGAGTTAATTACTAGAATCAACAAATGGGACTTACTCAAACTAAAAAGTTTTTTCTCAGCAAGAGAAACAATAAGAGAGGTAAATAGGGAGCCTACATCCTGGGAACAAATTTTTACTCCACACACTTCAGATAGAGCCCTAATATCCAGAGTATACAAAGAACTCAAAAAATTAAACAATATGATAACAAATAACTCAATCAACAAATGGGCCAAAGACCTGAACAGACACTTCTCAGAGGAGGACATACAATCAATCAACAAATACATGAAAAAATGCTTACCTTCTATAGCAGTCAGAGAAATGCAAATCAAAACCACCCTAAGATACCATCTCATTCCAGTAAGATTGGCAGCCATTATGAAGTCAAACAACAACAAGTGCTGGAGAGGATGTGGGGGAAAGGGTACACTTGTGCACTGCTGGTGGGACTGCAAATTGGTGCGGCCAATTTGGAAAGCAGTATGGAGATTCCTGGGAAAGCTGGGAATGGAACCACCATTTGACCCAGCTATTGCCCTTCTCGGACTATTCCCTGAAGACCTTAAAAGAGCGTACTACAGGGATACTGCCACATCGATGTTCATAGCAGCACAATTCACAATAGCTAGACTGTGGAACCAACCCAGATGCCCTTCAATAGATGAATGGATAAAAAAATGTGGCATTTATACACAATGGAGTATTACGTAGCACTAAAAAATGACAAATCATGGAATTTGCAGGGAAATGGATGGCATTAGAGCAGATTATGCTAAGTGAAGCTAGCTAATCCTTAAAAAACAAATGCCGAATGTCTTCTTTGATATAATGAGAGCAGCTAAGAACAGAGCAGGGAGGAAGAGCAGGAGGAAAACATTAACATTAAACAGAGACAAGAGGTGGGAGGGAAAGGGAGAGAAAAGGGAAATTGCATGGAAATGGAAAGAGACCCTCATTGTTATACAAAATTACATATAAGAGGTTGTGAGGGGGAAGGGGAGAAAAACAAGGGAAAGAATTAAATTACAACAGATGGGGTAGAGAGAGAAGATGGGAGGGGAGGGGAGGGGGGATAGTAGAGGATAGGAAAGGTAGCAGAATACAACAGACACTAATATGGCATTATGTAAAAATGTGGATGTGTAATCGATGTGATTCTGCAATCTGTATTTGGGGTAAAAATGGGAGTTCATAACCCACTTGAATCGAATGTATGAAATATGATATGTCAAGAGCTTTGTAATGTTTTGAATAACCAATAAAAAAAGAATCCAATACTTGACCCACTCCATATTTGTCCCGAAGGTATAAAAATTTCAGGAATTATACACACATATACTTAGTCTTATAGGTTTGGCTTACTATTATATTCCCAATCACTAACACTACCCATTTATTCATTTCTCCACTTGGATAAATATCACTGTTTCATTTCATCTCATCTTTTCTCTTATAATGTCTTCTTTTGCATTCTTTCTCTTAACTGATGACTTAGCTTTGTGTTTGCTTTTCTGAAAAAAAAAATAAAAATAAATGTCCCTACTCTTACACTAGCTTACCCAGTGGCATTGACTCTTATCTCCTTCCTCCTCCAAGGGAAAAGCTTTTACTTCCATAGATCTTATCACCTCTTAATCAAAACATCATCCTAATTCTTATTCTCTCTCTGCCAAATCATTAAATTTTCTCTTTATACTTGTTTTCTCCATCAGCATAAAATATATTAACATTTTCTTCATTATTAAACTGTGTGGCCTTACATTCATAGCCAAGTACTGCCCCATAATTCTCTATCCCTCTACAGCAAACACTTTGAAAAGTTGGCCATGAATATTGTTTGTACTTTTGCTATAATCAGGATTTTGTTCCACTGAATTGCACTGATGTCAAGGTCACCAGTAAACTTCATTTTGCTCATCTTCTTGGTGTACTGCAGACAGCTGCTTATGTTGTTACCTCCTACTTGAAACCTGGGCATTGTTATGGCAAGAATTCTGGACTGTTTTGTTTCATCTGTATATTCCTAATACCAATTGTCATTTCTGACACTCAGTACTCAACAAATATTTGTCAAATGAATAATTTCCAATCTGGTGCATCTTCAGCTACCATTTGTTTCCATGTTTTGAGTGCCAGCCTCTAGCATTCTGACTCTACTCCTTTTCTTTTTTCCTGCTTTTAGTGTACTATTAATTGGGTTTAAAAGATCATGATGTTAAACCTTGCTTAAAAAGACATTCATTATTGCTAATAGGTAAAGAACTCTACAGTAACTAAAATGTATGAGCCTGATTTAATTTCATGATTTTGGAGCTTACTAGAAACTATTTTGCTGTTTTTATTTTAGCTTCTTAGTACTTTTTTTCATTGTGATTAGAACGCTTAAAATAATATCTAACTACATAAGAAATGTTTAGGTGTATAATATATGATTTTTGACCACAGGTAGGATGTTGTCCAACAGCTCTCTAGAGCCTCCACATCCTGCTTAACTAAAACTGTATGCCTGTTGATTAGTAATCCTTCTTTTCCCTTCCTCCATCCCCAGAATCACCATTCCATCCTGATTTGATGAATTTGATGTTTTTTTTTTTTAATTTTTACTTTTAGTTTTTGGTACTAGGGATTTTTAACCATTGATCCACATTGCTAGCCCTTTATATGTTCTGAGATTGGGTCTCACTAAGTTGATTAGGGTCTTGCTAAGTTTCTAAGACTAACTTTGAACTTGCAATCCTCCTGCCTCCCCCTCCTGAGCCACTGGGATTACAGGTGTGCACTACCACTCTCAGCTGAATTTGACATTTTTAAATAACTCATACAAATGACATCATGCAGTATTTTCTTCTTGTGACTGGTTTAGTTTACTTAGCATTACATTCTTAAGGTTCATCCTTGTTGTTGAATATTGCAGAATTTCTTAACACTGTTTAAATGTAGTTAATTTTACCAGAAAAAAAAATGATTTGAAATAAGTGAAGTATGATGATAATTAGCATTAATTATTTTTCAAGATTAAATTATAAGGCCCTTGAGTGCTTTTTCAATAGGAAGGTGATGTGATTTATGGAGAGATGTCAAAAGGCACACTATTTTGATGTACAGTTTCATTATAGGATATTTACTGAGAAACTAATACAACTAATCTGCAGGACTTCCCGCTTGCTCAGGTCCCCGCCAAGCCCTGGGAGGTTCTAGTATGCATTCTCATGGTCATAATTTTGGATAAAATGCAGAAACAATCTGTTTTTTTTCAACACAAGTTATTCAGGTCCCAGATATGTCTATTCTATAAAACTCATCCCTATTATCTATAGGACTGGAGCAAAGAATTTCCTGCATCCTACCCCACCTCTCATCCCCTTTATATTTCAGGTTCCATACTACTAAGTAAGGTTCCCCAGCACGTTTGTCACACCAACCACTCAACTGAACTCCATCTTTAAACAATATTCTTCCCACCTCACTTCATAGATGTATCCTTTTCAGACCTAGAGATTTGTACAACTGGAGTGTGGAATGAGATATGTACCTGGGAGAGATTCTCAGCCATGTCCTGAAAACAGGCTTGTGACTACACAGGCAGAAAATTCCACAGAATCCAGGAATCTAGTTCATGATGGTGGAGGGTGCTGGGGATAAGAGTGGGCTTAGACATTGGTTCTGGGTGGAAAAATTCCCATGGCCCTCCAGATTCCTTGACCTGTAGAGAGAGGCACATATAAAGAAGAAATAAAAAGAAACCCTCTGAAACACAGGCCCAGGATACAGACTTCAGTTCCTTAGGTCTAAGAGTGGCCCTGGTTTCTACTTCTCTCTGTCAGTTTCCTTCATGTAACATGATGTGGGAGTAGCCATAGGAATCTGCTAAGAAGCAGTTGATTTGGAAAAGGAACTTTTTTATTTATATAATATGAATTGATATGGTATTCATTCACTTCCAAGTATAGTTTAAGTGGTGCCAGCAATTATGGTATAAAATAGTTTTCAAGACTTCCCTCTGATCTCTACATTGACTCATTCATTAAGGTGACACAAAAGGGCAGGGCCAAGGATTACATCACAAAATGATGCTCCAATCCTGAAGCCAGCATATGTAGAAAGTGCGGAAGAAGCAAGATTTGAGGCATAAAGCAACAGAAAAAAATGGAGAAGAAACAAAGTTTGAAATGCTATAACTAGAAGACAATGTGCAGGAAATTCTAATTTAGGGTGAGTGTGTGGAAAACTCTTGAGAGAGATTTTCCCAAGTTTCACAAAAATCCTGTGCATGTGTATGGCATCACCAACAAGTAATAATGCCCAAAGTAAACTTTAAAAAATTATCAATATTTTTAAAATACATGAATAAACCATTCTATAGGAAATATTAACTTTGTATTCTTTCAGAGAAAATAATATTGAATCATTACTACATAAACAGATGCTCAGAGAACATGGATCCAAAGACAGAGAAAATAAGATTATAAAGGTGTTCTTTTTCTATAATTTGTGATGTTTGTCATAGAGATATGCTTTTTTAATATTTATTTTTTAGTTGTAGATGAACGCAATACCTTTATTTTATTTATTTTTATGTGGTGCCGAACCCAGGGCCTCGCACATGCTAAGCACATGCTGAGCCACAACCCCAGCCCCTAGATAAGCTATTTAAATTTTGTGATTTATCAAAGTTTATCCACCTAATCAGATATTTCTGCATTCACAATTTTTCATTTTTTTTCCATAAGAAAGGTTACCAAAATTGCATAACTTTTGGACCCCACTTAGCCTTGATTCACCCTGACAAAATATATGGTAACATATCAGTTTGGAAGTGACAATTCAAAGCAGAAGACATTATGAGGATCTCAGACTAGGAAGGCCTGGCCCAAGACTTCAAAGCTCCCTCAGAAGAACTACCACTGTTCCAGATAGCTTTGCACAGAGAGAACACCCAGACATGATAAGCTCACCTTAGTTGCCTTAGAGAGGAGACGAATATGTGGCCTTTTCCTCCACAGCCTTCACTCAGCTGTTCTGGAGACACTGGTTAGGAGTTGCCTGCTTGCCAAGTAGCAGGCACACACAAGAGCATGAACGCACGTGTGCACACACACACACACACACACACACACACACACATACACACACACAATCATACTCACATGTTCATTTATTTTACTGCAAAACTTGGTGAATCAGAGCTCAGCTGTCAGGTGTACCTGTTAGCAAGAGCAAGCTTTGGGTCAGTCTGAAGACCATGCCTGTATTCTCCCCCCAAAAAATTCCACTTTAATGATAGAAAGGATCCTCTTCAAAGAATAAGACTTTAAAAAATATTAGGTATCTTTATGACTCTTCAAATATTCTTATAGCTATTTTCAGATCACCTTCAGCACAAAAATTTAACAAAAATGAGATATGTATTGGGTCTAGATATTAAACCAGAAAGCAGACACTTTCAAAGTTAATTGCTTCCTGCAAAATATGGGAGATACAGGACTGTGGCAACCCACATGTGTATTGTATGTTGATGTTGTAAGGTTTCTGGAATGGGTGTCTAATAAACGTGCCTGGTATGTCTATTTCACAGGTGAATGCGTAAGTCACACACTGGAACCACTGGAAGAGGTAAGTCGAGAAAGGGCAGGAGAATGGAAATGTCTTTTTCTTTCCTTTACAGACTCACAGCATCTTAAACAGTAGGCGGTACTTGGCCTGAGGACAAAGGACAAAGGAGAGATGAAAACTTGCCACTCTCTCAGGCTATCATAGCAAATCAGACAAGGCTCTTGGCCATTAATTCATGTGGTATGGAGTTGCTAGTGTGAAGCCATATACAGCTGTTACACCCTACTTCTCTCAGCATCCACTATGGGAGCTATCACTGCTCCTGACAAGAGCCCTGTACTATCTCACCAGAAGGAGAAGCTAGCCAGGGAACAGCCCTCAGAATGACTGCACATCCTCTCCTGGAAGCTATGACAAGAACTGATCAGTGCTGCCAGGGCAACTTACACAGACAGTCACTCCCCTTTATTTCTCAGAGAATGCCAGAGGCCCTGACTTCTTAGACGTGTGCTGGCATGAATCTGCTGAATAAGAAGGAGAATAGGTCTATCCATTTTATTCTAAGAGCTTAGACAAGTCATATCTTAGATTTTGTCAAATAAATATTTAAAGAAGGAATAAACATCTCCATGAAAAAAAAACCCCATAAAGCAGTAATATTCAAGCTAATCACCTTAAAACAATTATGCAAATTAAATAATTCTTGCTGTCTTTTAATCTACTATTCCAAGCCACTCTAAAAAGACACCAACTCCCACTTTTGCTTCCTTTTACCCCTTTTACTAAGCCTGTACCCTTGAAGCTTAATTGGCATATTTTCATAGTAAATTTATTGAAGGCAATTAAAAGATTCAAGTGAGGAAAACTGAACAGTGGAGGGCTAGCTTTCCTTTAATGTTAAAATGCCACCTGCTAATAATAGCAGGAGCAAAATGTGCACAATAAGGCACTGATTATTTTATGAGTCTCTCACCTAACAAGAAAGAAGCACTGTATAAATTTGGAAGTTTAATATGAAATAGGAAAAATCACTTCACTCAATATTTTCACAAGGTTCCCTTTACAGTCATCAAAAGTTTTCTTAAATCATTTGAAAAGCTAGTCTTCTAAGTAATTAGATTAATTTGGTCCAATCTGACAGAGTACAACATATGGTAATATGAAAAGTATAATTGGTATCATGGTCCTTTTTCAGATGAGCAAATGGATTGAAGTTCAGTGACTTATCCAAGGTCAAATAGTTCTGCAACCACAGATTGGAACTAGAATTAAGTCCTTCAGTTGTTGGCCCAGTGTTCTTCCTCCAATAAGTACAGAAAAACCTTATAAGTTACATTGGGGGAAAAAAAGGTTGATCTCAGGGTTTTAAAAATTATTTAAAAATGCTATTGGCTATTTAGTCTTAGATTAAAATATGAACAAAGTAGTCAAACAAAAGTATATTGATACTTTTAATGATTATGCAGCATTTGAATTTTGTTTTAAGGTAAATTTAAGAGAAACTAAATTTATATAAAAATTGACACCATAAAGCGGGCCATGTAAAATATTAAGTTTGTTTTCTCCCTTAAAATTAAAAATAACAAAATGCTTGACTGAATGTCACCATGATATCAGCAACAGGACCAAATAGGATTTAGGAATCTTTTTCTTCCCTTTCCCCACTCCTAACAAGTAATTAAATAAAATGAAAATAACTTGGGAGATTTCAAGTCCAACTAAGAACTTACAGCAATATGGTGGAGCAAAACATGGAGAATAACAACATACACACACACACACACACACACACACACACACAAGGTTTGCAGGATTGCTAGGGAGATCAACAATTAGTATATCTAAAACACACATCTCCACTGAGGTTCCCCCCTTGTGGCAAAGGCACAAACCTTGCCTCTGAGACTAAATTTCAACTGTGAATTCCCTATGACTTGCATGGTAGAGATAACCATGGTGTTCATCGGTGAGATGCCAGCAACCTGCTCCACTAAGGATACCTGCAGCTTTTGTCACTGAAGAACCCAACAGCTGTGGCTGCCACTAATTGTTAAAAGAAGGAGATGCTCTCCCATCTGGAAGAAAATATTGTTGTGTCATCCTAGGAAATGGACTGTCAACCCCATTCATGCTGCACACATACTGGACCATGAAGCCATGGGTACTTTACACATGCCTGGGTTCCAGATCCTGTCTTCATAGCCACGTTATGAATGCCCACACCTTGGACATTGGGCCACTCCCACAGCAACTAAGTCCATCCCAGGTTTGGCGTAGCTATTGTTCCACAATACCTGCGCTCTACACTTCAGCTCCATAGCTTCTCCAGGAACACTTCCACAGACACCAAAACCCCCACTGCAGCAGGCATGTCCACACTGAAAACCCTGGGAAAGCAGTCACTCTGTATATGCTCACACACTCCACATGTGCTTAACTTTAGGAAAACAGAATAAAATTCTGTGTGTGTCCATATTCTGGACCTCAGCTTCCCAGTTGTTTTATAAGCACCTATACATTGCACACCATTAAAAATGCTAGAGCATTGGAACTATCCTCTGACTTCATAACTGTCATCCCAGACTTGAGAGCTTTAGTCCTTCTGTACAAATCATAATGCAGATCTTGGCTTCAAATTAGCCCCACAGACACTTCACAGCAAATACCAGTGCCCCCCAGGTGTTTATGTATTGAAATTTAATTCCATTTTGATGTATTAAGAAGGTGGAAACTTAATCCCACTACAGTATTTAGAGGTAGGGCCTTTGGGAAATAATTAGGATGAGATAAGGACATTGGAGTGAAGTTCCCATGATTGAATACTAATGGTTCTATAAGAAGAGCAACGCCAGAATAAACACACTCTGCAGTGCTTCCTTAGAACTCTGACAGCAAGACTGGACTAAAAAGGAAAGAGAAAATTTAAATAAAATAAAAAATTAAAGGGAAGACATTACAATTGATACTATGGAAATACAAAGGAACATGAGGCTATTATCAATTACTGGCTAACAGATAGACTAGAAGGAATGTCTAAATTCATCAATGCCTACAATTTACCAATCTCATATTATGAAGAAATAGGCAATCTTTATCACACCAATAATGAGAAAGGATATAGAATTTGTCATAAGTAGCCACTGAAGAAAATGGCTACAAGAAATTTTTAAAAAGAACTAACATCAATCCTCTACAAATTCTTAGAAAAAATTTCAAAGAGGAAGAAAAACTACCAAAATCAATTGATTAGGCCAGCATTACCCTGATACCAAAGCCAGACAAAACACTATAAGAAACAAAAAGTACAAGCCAATTCTTAATGATGTAATCAATGTAAAATTCTTCAAAAAGTATTATTAACTTGAATTCAAAAACACAAAAAGGATCAGAAAACATAAGCTAGTGAACTTTCCCCCTAGGATGCTAGGATGGTTCAACATTCACAAATTAGTAAATATGATGTACCACATTAAACAGAATTAAGAACAATAATCACATGATCCTATCAATAGGTGCAGGAAAAGCATTTGACAATGTTCAACAAATTTTTTTGATAAAACTTAAAAAAGTAGACATAGAAGGAATGTACTTCAGCATAATAAAGGTCATATATCACAAATCCCCAGCTAATATCATACTCAATTACGGAAAACCTAAAAAGTTTCCTGTGGAATGAGGCACAAGTCATGGATACCCACTTTTACTATTCTTCTAGAAGTTCAAGCCCAAGAAATTGCACAAGAAAAAGAAATAAAAAGCATTCAAATTGGATAGCAAGAAGTAAAATCATTTTTTAAATATATTTATATTATGTGGTGCTGAGGATCAAACCCACTGCCTCACTTGTGAGAGGCAGGCACTCTACCACTGAACTACAGCTCCAGCCCCAGTAAAATCATTTTTATCTGCAGATGACATGATCTTATAGAGAGAAAACCTTAAAGACTTCACTACTCCTTTAAATAATGAAAAAATACACTGAATTTGCAGGATAAAAAAATCAACGATCCCAAATCAGTAACATTTCTATATACTAATCAAAAACAATCTGAAAAAGAAAGTAAGAAAATGATTCCATCAAAAAAATAAGGTACTCAGGAATAAATATAAACAAGGAGTAAATATAAACAAGGAGGTGACAGATATGCACACTAAAAACTATAAAACATTGATTCAAGAAATTTAAGGAGACACAAAAAATGGAAAGGTAACTCTTGTTTATGGATCAGAGGAATTGATACTGTCAAGATATCCATACTACCCAAAGTTATCTATATATTTATTGCAAACTCTATCAAAATTCCAGTGGAATTTTCACAGGAACATAATAAAACTATCTTAAAATTCATATACAACCACAGAAGATCCTGAAACAACCTTGAACAAGAACAAGAACAAAGACCTCATACTTATGATTTCAAATTACATTTCTTTATTTTTGTGCAGTGCTTCTAAGATGTAATAATCAAACCAATATAATTCTAGCATAAAAATGAATATATTGACCAAGAAAAGAGAATAAAAACCATAGACATTATATATATATATATATATATATATATATATATATATATATATATATCTCCAAGATTTGACAAAGTACTACAAATACAGTTTGGGAAACATAATCTCTTGAATAAATAGTTGTTTGAAAAGTGGATATCCACATGAAAAAAATGAAATAGTAAACTTTCTTTACATCATACACAAAAATCAACTCAAAGTAGATCAATGAACATATGACTTGAACCAAAACAAAACAAAACAAAACAAAAAACCAGTAGAATAAAATCTTTACATTCATATCTGCAAAGACTTTTTTTGAATTGGGTATCAAAAGCACAGGCAACAAAAGCAAAACAAAACAAAACAAAAACCAAATGCATTGTATCAAATAAATACAAATTTTATGGAAAATATTAGTAAACAATGTATTTGATAAGGAATTATATTAGACAAAGTTTTTTAAAAAGGCAACAGACTTGAAAAGATATTTTTGAAAAAATAAACTAAAAAATATACTAATGGTCAACAGTATATAAAAAATTGTTCAACATCATTGATAATGAGGGAAATGCAAACCAATACTACAAAGAGTTATTACATCACTCCAGTTAAGATAAATATGGCCAAAAAATCAAAAGTCAACAAGTTTTGAAGAGGATATCATTAAAAAATAGCAAAATTTCATTGGAGAAGTAATGGAAAGTTATGGAAAACAGTACCATGATTTCATCTAAAACTAAAAATAAAGCTATCATTTGATCCAATAATCCAATTTGAGGATATATAGCCAAAGGAAATAAAACCACTTTCTCAAAAATGTATCTTCACTCTCATGCGCGTTGTAGCATTTTTCACAATTGCTAAGATACACAAACAATCCAAGCATCAGTTGATAGAATGAGTAAAAATATATGATATGTATGATGCTTCTAATTAAATATATTATATACAGTGGAGTATTATTCAGCCTTAAAAAATGAAACTCTTCCGTTTTTCTCATAGCTAAATGTGGAAGACATTATGCTAAGTGAAACAAGCAAGACTTGAAAATAAAAACACTACATGATTTCACTTACATGGGGAATCCAAAATATTCAAACCCAATGAAACATAGTATGAGAGTGGTTACCAAGTGCTAATGAATAGGGAAATGAGACATTGGTCAATAGGTACAAACTTGTACTTGGGAGTCCCAGGCAAGAGGATCCCATGTTCTAGAGTAGTCTCAGGTTATGTAATAGCCAGACCCTCAACAACTTAGTGAGACTCTATTAAACACACACACACACACACACACACACACACACACAAATGAAAAATAAAAATGACTGGGGGATGTAACTCAGTGGCAAAGCATCCCTGGGTTCAATATTCAGTACCAGAAAAATGATACAAACTTGCAGTATAAGTGAAGTTCTGGAGACCTATTGTATTGCATAGTGACTACAGTTAATATAATTGAAATTTAATTTTCTAAGAAAATTGATCTTAATTATTCTTACCACATACACCAAAAAAGGATAATCATGTGATGGATATATTAATTTGCTTGATTGTGGTAGTCACTTCATAATATACTACATGTATCAAAATATCAGCTTGTACATCTTGAATGTGTTCAAATTTTGTTTGTCAAGTACACCTCAATAAAACCGAAAAGGAAATATACTACATATAAAAGATAAATTTAAATAAAATTTCTTGTATTTGCAATAAGTGTTACCATGTTATCTACAGAGTTTTGGTGAAAGTGAGTGTTTGAGTGAATTTAATAGAGATGTCTGATTCTATTGAGTATTATCAACAAATCAAAATCTCTCAAAACTCGCATGAGAGAAAATTATTCATGAATATAGAAAAAATTTAGCATGAGCAAGTTAATTGTTCATACTAGAAATTAAACCATTTTTAAACTGTTTTTAAAATGTGGAGGAAAACATTATTATATTAGTATATAAAAAATAGTATCCCCACTTTATTGATAACTAGTGAAAAAACAATAAGTGCCTCAATTATTAATAGTTCACTTTTGGTCTTCCATAATGGAACTAAGTGTGGGAGAAATATTGAGAAGTAAATATAATATGAAAACACATGACTTGTCTCTTTCAAATGCTATCTGAAATGAATTCTAAGTTAAAACCTTCTATGCGTGAAAGTGAAACTAATTTCATAATTTGTTTACATGAAATTAGGCTCAGGAGGATGATCTAAGAAATTCAACTACTGCATGAAGTTCTCTTCCTCATTTGAATAATTTATGTTTATATTGTGCTGTAATATCTGGCAACTTTTCATACTACTGCCTCCGTGTTAGTCATTATGAAAAGTTTTACTTAACAAATTTTATATCATTAGACTGAAAAATGTCTAAGTTGAGAAAAGAAATTTTGAGTAGTAACATAGCCTCTGTAGCTTTTTAAAAAGCAATAGTTTTAAACATAAAGGAATTTAAGATCATTCAAGTCATAGAAAATTAATACATTATCATATGTATTAAGAAATCCTTGGGGCTAGGGTTGTGGCTCATCAGTGCCTAGCATGTGTGAGGCCCTGGGTTCAATCCTCAGCACCACATATAAATAAATAAAGATATTGTGTCCCACTACAACAATAACAACAAAAAGAAATCCTAAAAATAACTTTATTCAATAATAATTTTGTCATGTGAAATCATCAAAAACTATTCAACTTCCAAACTAAATGCTGATTCCAGTTTGAAATTTGGGGACTCAAAATTAAACACTGGATTGTTTTGCTGGGTTCCTTCAAATCTTTCCTGTCCAAGTAATTCCTATATACCTAACATAAGCACAATGTGTCCCAGCGTCTGCAAGTGGGAATCACCAGAATCACATGTTCTGCAAAATTCATCAGAAAATTTTATTCATTATTTGCAATAGATACCAAACCCTAATTGTATTTAATCAATAACTTCGGAATGCTCTTCTTGCTTTTGTTCTTCTTCTTCCTTTCATTCCATGGCAAGGGTGATTCTTTAAAATGTTAATAAATTCTGCCTTAATTTAACTAACATTTAGAAAAAAAATAAAATTTCAGCATAACCTTGCGTAATCTGAAATGATAGACCTCTTGCTGCAGTTTGGGTCAGGAATGTCCTCCAAAGACCCATGTGTTAAGGCCTTGTCCCCAGCATGGCACTATTGGGAGGTGGTTGAATATTTAAGAGATGGGGACTACTAGCAAGCAGGTCGTAGGTCATTGGAGGATGCCTTCAAAAGTGACTGGGGGACACTTCCTCTGTCTTTGCTTCCCACCATATGTTGAATAGACTTCCTTTGTCACACACTCCTGATATTATGTACCACTTTGCCACAGGTCCAAAAACAGCGGGGCCATCTGACCAAGGACTGAAACCTTCAAAACCATGAGTAAAAATAAACCTTTCTATTTTTAATGTGATTACCTCAAGTATTTTGTTATAATGATAGAACACTAATTCCTCACCAACATTAGTGACTTTTTCCTTACTCCTCTTAAGCACATGTTCTCAAGTCTCCTTTCCTGACATTTGCACATGCTATTTCCTCTGCTAAGGAATGTTCTTCCTCTTTTCTCTGTATGACAGATTCCTTCTCATGGTTCACAGCTCAGTTGACATTTCTTTTAGAAAAACCTTCCCTTTCACCTCTGCCTAAAATACCTCCTCCAAATTCAACCTACCTCATCCCTGTTCTCTCCACCTTAATATGCAGTTGTTTAGATTATTAATTTCCACAACCTATGATTATTTGGTTTGTTTATTTCTTATGGCTTAGTTTTTCTCTACTTAAACTTCTTTGAGTGCAGGGACCACATCTCTATAAGTTCATTAAAGAATCTCAAATGTCTGACAAATTTAATTAATAAAAGCTTGTAGTTAAATTAAGAAATAATTGGTAAAAATGCAACACAAGCCTTTGAATACTCATACTATTTCATGTTTTCCAAAACTTTGAAAAATAAAAGCAAAAAAGATGTTAAGAGAGTGTTTATGTGGGTAAAAAACCCTGTGGGTAAAGGTATCCTGTGTATCTCTTTCCATGTCCTAATAACTACTCAAGATATTTTTATTGAAATCTCCAAAGGCTTTAAAGTCAACAGAGAATTTGAGTGAAGTCCTTCCGAAGTATGACACATCTTTGTGCATTTAATTTTAGAATTTTTTTTGGATATTTATCTTCTGGGAAACAGCAATTTCAAGATCAAATAATGTTATCTAGTTATTATTGGCAGTTTATGTATCAATTTTGATGGATTTTTTTGCTGATAATGAAGGGCTGTATTGCCCCCTTGTAATTTGCATACATTGGTGATACAGCTGGCAAGAGTTCATGAGTATCTCAGGCTCTGGAACAGAGATTTTCCTCAGTATGAAGCTAATTAAGCCACACCAGGGCTCCAACCCCTGAACTTGCCCTCATTAGCACCATGCTGAAACCAACGGAGCCAACTAGCCAGATAGACTGAAGGCCAAACTCCTACTGATATTCTACTTTTCGTTTTCTATCAGGGAAGAACCAGCTTTTGATGTTCATCAGAAAGACTGATATTAAATTCCATAATTTAATTGCACAGATATTTCAAAGGGGAAGTCAAGGAAACAGTTAAAACACTTTTATATTTTGTAGACATGGTCTATTTCATTATTCCCTGCATTATACTGTCTTCCCAAATAATCTGTGCTTCAGAGTTGGAAAACTCATGACTGAAGCATAAAGAACTTCATTCAGCATAAAAAAGTATAAATTAAGGATAAAATCAAGAAAACAACCCCAAATCCATTTGTCCTTTAAAAATTAAATAAATGCAATTGTTAATGTTGTTGATTCATTACTATGTATATATAGAAACACTAAACAGCAACTATAGAAGCTGAGACAATAGAACACCATTTATATGTGTTTTCCTCATACTTTGAGTGCCATTGTACACTCCAAGCCAACTAGTGGAATGTGTTATCTTGATTGCTTTCAGTAAATGAGCCTTTTACTCTGAATTCTGAGTATTGTGAAATCTATTTTTTTTTCATTTGCGCTCCTAAAGTGACTTATTTTGTGTTAGGGGAAATAAAAATATTACTCTTTGGCTCTTTGGAAAGATAAAAACAAGTCATAGTATTGGACCCATCAGAAAAACAATGGTAGAAAATGTTGGGCTGGTGTTAATTAGTGAAATAAAATTTTGAAAAAAGAGTCCAGAAAATTAAAAGTAAAACACTAGGAAATTAGGAGATGGTGGAAGCTCTTTGACATTTTGAAGGGCGTAATGAAAACCAATAATCGCCTAAATGTTAAATGCTTTCTGGGTAGAAGTTCAGGTAAGGTACCAAAGAGCAACTGAAAGAAAAAAAAATGCTAGAAATCACATTTTGTTAAGAGTATATTGTATTATCTGTGTATAACTCTCCCGTTTCTTTAAGTGCACTACCTATACTAAACAAAATATGTAAACATTTAGTTTTAAAGAAACAAAAGTTTTCAACTGTGTTTAGATCATCTGAAAAGCTGCATCAAAGAATCAAAGAAAATAACTGAATATTACAGGAATAATCTTGCTGTCAGTAACTGATTTTTAAAAATACCTTGTCATCATATGATACTTCGGTCTGAGAGATTAACTGGAATCATCACCCTTCTACCATAAAAAATATAAATTTTGAGAAAATGCATGAAGCAACTAATTCTGATCTTTTCATAGCAGACAGGAAAGGATGGATGCTAATCCATTAAAAAACTGGAAATATAATAGGTAAGTCTAATGACTGCCCACCATTCTGCTGAGAGAGATTGTTAAAATCATTGCCCAAGAGGTAAGACCCAAGCAGAACATAGAAATCTTAGTGAGATTTAGAGGCAAAGATGGATTGGGTAGAGCTCCTCAGTCAGCTGAATATAATGGGGTCTAGTGCTAGACACATGAAAGTTAGGCAGGGAAATAATCCCAAAATTCATCCTAGGGATGAATCTCTTTAAATATTTTGTTAAATGTTGGGATTTGCATGCACAGGGCAAGCACCTACAAGGTCTAAGGGATAGCAATTGGAGATATGTGAGATATATATATATATATAAACAAAATATAGTACTTATAGTATAATAGATACTAATTAAAAAGAATACATGGCCAATGGGATTAAATGAACTAATATACATTTATACATTTTTTCAAGAGATGCATTTATTATAAAAGTACAGATAGATAAAATAAAAGAAATGGACAAAAATGACATGTAAATTGTTAAAGCAGGAATGGCTATGTTAATATAAGAAAAACTAAACTTAAAGATAAGGAATATTACAAAAAGATAAAGAGTAATTTTTATTGTAATTTAGGGTAGCATTATTGATATAAATAAGCATGCTCCAAACAAAAGAGTTTCAAAATACAGAAAGTAAATACTGATTGATTTTAATGAAAAACATAAAAGTACGGGGCTGGGGATGTGGCTCAAGTGGTAGCGCACTCATCTGGCATGCGGGCGCCCCGGGTTCGATCCTCAGCACCACATACAAACAACGATGTTGTGTCCGCCGATAACTAAAAAATAAATATTGAAAAATTCTCTCTCTCTCTCTTTCCCTCTATCACTCTCTCTTTAAAAAAAAAAACATAAAAGTTTACAAAAATTGTCGGAAATTTTAACCATATTCTCTCAGTAATTACCTCAATAATAAGTGATTAAAAATGGAAAGAAAATCACTATGTATATAGAAAATTCAAACAATGCTGTCAACTAGAATAACCAAATAGATACATAGAGTGCATTATACTCAAGGAATACAGAGTACATGGAGTTCTTTCTAGGAATTCTTGAATTCTTGAAGGTTTGCCAAGACCAACTAGATGCAAGGTCATTAAGAAAAAGTCTCAACAAGTTTCAAAGAACTGAAATCAAAAGAACATATCCTTTATTCAGGAAATTAGGAATCAACAGTAAATTAGAAATCAAGAATGAAGTGATATTTGAGAAATCTCAATGTAATAAGAATTTTGGAACATCATACACTTAAAAATAATCTGAGTCCAACAAATATTCACAATCAGAATTAGAAAATATTTTGAACCTAAGTAATAGTGATAACAACATTTATCAACATTTGTATTATATGCTTACAGGGAAAGCATATGTTTTATGACTTTTGATGCATATGATAGCAAGAAAAAAAAGGTTAAAATTAGTGAAAATGACAAAGGGAAATTAAGAAGCCTTGCCTTACTATTAGAGTAAGATATTGAGTCATCTGTTTCATAAAAATATAATATCTCTTAATTTAAAAGAATCATGACTGAGTAGGTTGTCCCCTAAAATGCCTGATGGGCTTAACATTAATCTAATGAATCTAATTTAATGATCCACATTAACAAAAGATGAAGTCTTATGGTTATTATGTGGCCAACAATATTTAATAAAATTCAACTTCCATTTATGATTATTTCAGCAAGCAAGAAACATAACACTTTATCAAACTGATAATAGACTATTTTTTCCCACATTATTTTATTGGTGCATTATAATTGTACATAATAAAGGGATTTATTGTTACATATTTGTACGTGCACACAATAAAACAATATAATTTGGCCAATATCACACCCCAGCACTTCCACCCTCCCTCCCCACTTCCCACTCCTTGGTCCCTTTCCTCTACTTATTTTCCTTTGATTTTCATAAGATCTGCTCCCTCCTTTCTTTTCCTTTTTCCTCTCTAGCTTTGTATATGAGACAAAACATTTGACTAACCCATGACCTTCTGAGTTTGACTTTCTTTCACGTAAGATCATCTATTTTTATTCACACACAGCATAATTACACATGGAGTATACTAAAAATATTAAGATTTTATTATGAAATTAAGTAAGTAAATTTAACAAGATAGCATAATAAAAGATCAAATAAGTCACATCTCCACAAGTAGAAAATAAAAAATGAAATTTTAAAATAATAGAATAAAATATATAAAAATTAGAGATAAAATTTTATAAAATGTGCAAAACTGTTGCCCTGATAATGACAACACATTGCTAAGAGCATTAGATCTTAATTAAACAAAGAGATGTACAATTTTTCTGAGTCAGAAGACTCACTATTATTAAAATATCAATACCTAAATTGATATACATATACAGGGCTGTGAAAAAAATCACAGCATGTTTTTTCATAGAAATTAATAAGTTGCTTTAGAATTCATATGACAATACAGAAAATTCATGATAGCTAAAATCATCTTGAAAGATCTGACTTTAAGGCTTAAAATACACTATAGCAATTAGCACTGTATAATACTTTACTAATACTTTACTGACATATAAATAAAAAGCTCAATAAGCAGAAATAACCATGAGATTACATGGCATTTTCAATAAATTCACCAAAATTTTTTCAACAAACAGAACAGAACAAAGAAAAATAAACCTAGACTTATATCTCATACCCTACACAAAAATTAATTCAATATGGACCATCCACCTTAATGTAAAATCTAAAACATAGCTCCTAAAGAAAAACACCAAAAAGTTCATTTTTGCAACCTATAGGTAAGCAAGAATGTCTTTAAATGATGAAATTAATAGTAATAAAGTAAAATACTGATAAATTAGACTTCAAAAAATTCAAAAGCTTCTCATCAAAAGACATAATAATATTAAAATTGAATTTGTAAACCACAGACTAGAAGGTAATAATTGTTATAGTTTATCTGTAATAAGAAATCCTAAAACTGAATGATAAAAGAGAAATAACAATTTTAAATGAGTAAGAGACATTATTGGACATTTTAAAAATAATATGAACAAATGGTCAATGAACACATTAAAAATATGAAATTTAATTTAAAACTCTTAAGAAGTTGCTACTACACCCCCAGAATGGACACAATTAAAATTGATACATTTTAGCAAATAGAAGAAACTTTTATATATTATTAACTAAGGTATAAAACAGTAACTGTCACACTAGAAAGTGATTTAGTAATGTTTTCTAAAATTAAACATATACTTACCCTATGACCCAGCAATTCTATTTCTCAGTATTTCTTGTGACAAATGAAAACATATGTCCATAATACCACTTTTACAGGTTCATAGTTGGGTTATTCATGATAGTAAAAAAAAAGATGGAAGTAATCGAAATATGACTATATATCAGAAATTTGCATTTTTTTGGGAAAAACAGGTAGTAAATACATTTTGCAAGCCACACAATCTATGTCTTAAATGCTCAACTCTACCATTGATAGGCAGAAGCAGTCACAGACCATATGTAAATAAATGTTGATGTGTTTCCATAAACTTTATTTACAAAAGCAAACAACTGACTGTATTTGGTACATAACCTGTAGTTTGTATTCCTTATATAGTACTTAATGATCCTTCAACATAACAGTAAGCTATTCTATATATATGAAAAAATATATGCTATATGATTTTAAGTTAGAACAGACAAAATCAAAGCACAGTCATTGACATCTGGTGAGTGGTTACCTTTGGGGAATGTGTGGGGGATTGCCTGAAAAAGGGAACAAACTTGAATAATGGGACCCATATCTAATAGGCATATGGGTGCATGGTTGTTTAAATTTTTCAAATCTCAGATAGGCCTAAGTAGAAAAAAATCAAAACAGAGAACTGTTACATCAAAAAATAAAAATTAGGGCTGAGGCTATAGCTCAGTGGCAGAGCGCTTGCCTTGCATGTGTGAGGCACTGGGTTTGATCCTCAGAACCACATAAAAATAAATTAAATAAAGCCATGCTGTCCATTTAGAACTGCAGAAAAATTGATGCTTATATTAATATCAAGAGTTTATAATTTGTATTCTATCCATTATGAACATAGAGTCTGTATATAGAATTTTAATTAAATATTCACAAATACTGCAAATACACAAGTACTGAAAAAATTTCCTCATGTTTATACCAAAAAAGTGTTATAATGAAAATATTTGAACAAATTTCAGTATTAAAAAATAGATTAAGTGCTATACTTGCATTTCCTATTGTGTAAGCCAAACATCTTTCCATGACGTTAAATCATTATACAGAATTTCTAAGGAGATGAAACTTCGCACTCCTAGAAATGAGGAAATGAATGAAAAACTCAAATGAAACTGTATAGATTAAGACAGCATCTTTTAATATATATATTCAAAATTCTCTACTGTCTCATACACATATGTACCTGTGAATATAATGGCAGTAAAGCATACCCCTTAGTGGCTTGGGCTTTGACAAGCTTGGGTTTAAATATGACTCTACCATTTAAAAATCTGTGTGACTTAACCTTTCTTTTGCTGAGTTCATCAGGGTGAAATGTGGGCAATAATTATATCTAACAAATAGACTTTTTTGAGAAGTCTATGAGACAACACAGGAGGAGAATTTATAACAATACTTTAGACATCCTGTGGGCTCAATACAAGTTAACCAGTATTGTTCTTGTTTTATCAGATATGGCCATAGAAAAAAATATAGCTAATCATATGGAAGTAAATATGTATATGGATAAAAGCAAATATTAACCATTTTAATAATGAATTCCTCTGGGTACTTGGATTATGGTTGATTTTTAATAGTTTTCTATTTTCAACACTTCCTCAAAAATTATTTTAAAATAAAAAAGATTTAATTTTAAATATTGTAAAAATTACTTATTGCCCCAAATCTCAAATATGCCAATGTCCTCAGACATTGTCCAGCTGCCCTTGAAACATGCAAAGACATCATCCTTAGTGAATTCTGTGCTGTAACTATGTGAAAATATCTATTCAATAATTAAAGCATTAGCCAGTTGGCCTTTTCCATAAAATCATAACAGAAATAGCTTATCATCACATTATGTAGGAAATTCTGTATCCTGTGGTTGGAGATTAATAGAATGGCATATTCCATTGACATTGTCATACTAAACAACAGTGTTCTCTCCACGCAGCCACAGAAGTGGGTACGCTGTTCTGAGCCAATCTAAGGTGATTACCACAGAACAGCACTCATTTTACTAACAGCAAGGCATATTATCCTTCATGCATGGTATAGCATCCAAGTTTAATAAGATTCTGAAAGTGAAACTGAGGACGTTTGGGAGAAGGACCCTAAATCCTGTCGAAAAAAATTTTGTCATTTCTTATTTGTTTATAACTTGTGTGTCAAATAATCATCTCAATTATGCTAACAAATCAAATTATAAGAAGGGGAATCAGAGCTATATCACAACAGAAAGAAGGCAACGATATTACATACTTGAAAGTTTAATTAAAGGAGCACAAAAGTGTTGGGCCTATGCTGAAGTCATTCAATGAAGAAAACAAAGAAGACAATTTTATATTAGGAAGGCATAGATAAATCAGAAAGTAGCTTTTAAATTATTATGATCTTTGGCAAGTCTCAGAGATTTACAAAAATCAGGACTGTCCTTCCAGCTTAGTACCCATCAGAAGCTTCCCTATCCCACAGAATGAAGTTAAAAACTACTGTGCTTCCCTATCCCACAGAATGAAGTAAAAAGAGGCCAGTGTGTCTGTAATAGGCTACAGCTTTATCCAATTCTACTCTCATCACCTCTCCTGAGACTTCAGCAACACCCAGGTACCAGCTGTTCCCTAATGTCCCTTTGCTACTATGTACATCAATGCCTCCGCACATGCTGTTTTCCAGGCATTATATCATTATATGTCCCTCTCTCCTTTATTTACCTGACTTAGTACTACATATTCTTTGCAATTAAAATTTCCAAGGCCAGACAGAACTAATCATCCCTCCTTTGTCTTTGTACTGCTCATACCTTGCACATGCACACAATGTCAACACAAGGATCACTGACACAAGTATTTGCTTTCCTAATGGTGCTGTGTTTTGTGAGAGCAGGACAGAGATTCTGTCTTGATTATGTTAGTATCTCTCTAGAAGATAAATAATAGATGTTTTACATAAATGTATTAAATGTTGACTATTGAATAAATAGAATTGACTCACACAAGGAAGCAGCACTGTTTTAAAATTATCATAGGATTTAATTTGGAAGAAAAGTACAGAATAAAATTGAGAGAAAAAACAAATCGCTCAGTATTATTTTCTAATGTATCACTAAATTTATTTCTGTATGCTAAAATTTACTTCTGACTATAATTTTTCAAATTATTTGGATATGACATATCAGAATGGCTTCTTTGTCCTGTTAGTCATAAGTCTAAGGGGATCATAATAACAACCAAAGTGGAATACCAACTTCAAACAGGACCATTTCTCACTTGAATGGATGGAAGTTATTGACTGTCAGTGAACTCTCCTTGCAACTGAGTGGGTTTCCATGTGCACCCATAATTGCTTCAAGACAGACGTATCAAAGCAAAGGTTTCCCAGAAATAATTTAATCTTTAGTAAAAAAATAGGAGAAAATTATTGGAGTCAAAATTAGGGAAAGGCAACCTGCATTGTTTCATCTAAAATTTTGTTTTAGAATTTCTTGTTCTGGGATGACTTATGTACAAAAATTTATACTTGGTATCTTTAAGTGTAAAATTTTCTTAGAGCATTAAGAGCATCAAAACTGCACCCATGAGGGGGTTCAATTTGGAATGCTAAATCAATTATTTTATATAAATGACACTTTTGTAGACTCTCACCAATGTCTGAGCATATATATAGAAATGTGACTTCAGAGGAAGCCAATTGAGTAAGGGCCAACAATAATGACCAAGGAAAGCAGAGCATGTGGTGGCACAGAGAGGACAGACTTCAGGTCTAAGGTGATAGGAACTCAAGATGCAAGTGGGAAAGGGTTAAGACTCAAAGTTCCAGGCAAATAGTCAATGCAGGTCTGTCTGTGGTGGATAGAGCATATTCATCCATTCTGTGGAGGCTCATCTGCAAGAGTCCCACCCAGCATAAGATAAATTGGTTAATATTAAAACAGGCTTCATATCCTAGGGACACTAGAGCGTGTGGTCTAAATAAAAGTTCATGAGACAGTCATAACAATCCTTATGCTGCCATTTATAAGCTCTGAGACCTTTGGAAAAGTTCCTTGTAGTAAACTCACAAGATAAAAGGGATAATTCAATAAAACAATGCACATAAACCATCTAGAAAAAGTCCTGTCACTCAAAGGTGTTTAATCAACATTTATTACTATCATCATGAACATGTTTCCAAAATGGTAATTCGGAATTTGGATGAAGGCACAGAGGTACTTAGATACCCAAAGAAGATATGAACTGGGAACTTGCACTGTAGGCAACTCTTTATCAGA
Organism: Spermophilus citellus; assembly: GCF_964194105.1. Lineage (NCBI taxonomy): Eukaryota > Metazoa > Chordata > Mammalia > Rodentia > Sciuridae > Spermophilus > Spermophilus citellus. The sequence goes on along the minus strand of NC_138184.1, from coordinate 193,833,423 downwards.
ATGAGGGCAAGAGAAAAATTATGATACAGCTTAGAAGTCCAGGGGACAACACTGGATTATGCCCTATGTCTCATTCACAGTCAGGCACCATTTCAGATGTAATGTTAGGTCCCACTGCCCCTTGCAGAGCCATCTTCACCCTGGTCAGTCTGGCTGAGTATGGCCAAGGAATGCTGTGAATGCTGTGTTCTCTTTCTTTCTACCTCTATATGTTGCCCCCCACCCCAGCTCTCTCTAGGGAAAAATGGGCAAAGATCACATAAGGGTCGCCTAGGAAGTCTTTGTAAATCAATATTTCCCTGATAACTACTCATAGAATCAGCAATGGGTGTTCCTGGATTCTATAAATGGCAGGCCAGTGTCAATGTAGAAAGTGATTTGAGTAATTTTGAAAACACAGACATCAAACGAGACATGACATGCTTACCTTTGAAAACACTGCTCTCACCCAATCTTGTTGTTATGCAAGGAAATATAATTATTCAATGCAGGATTTGGGTCTATACACACACATACCCACTTTCATATGATTTTGTCATGACAAATCTATTTATCACATTCTGTTCTTGTAAACAGCAACTCAGAATAAGTTTGTTCAAAAGTATTACTTTGGATTTTAGAAGACGGACAAAATGTGTTTATTTTATATATAAATGGAGAAAAAATATTTTCCTTCTAACACTCTTCTAATGCAAGTTGTCACAGCCATTGAATTGCCTATGAAGCCTGCACTAATTCTAAATATCAGCCTCTGAATTGTACTTTCCTTGGTGAGAATCATCCTTTTGACTGACATAAAAGTTTTCCAAGTAATGTGAAGAGGTTGCTAAGTGGAAAATATTTCAAGAGCTCTGAAAATATAAGCTTGACAGAGTTCTAGCCTTGAAATCCTCAGTTTACAAGGAAATTTATTGTGCTCACATGTTGTAGCAGTGGAACGCAGTGTGTGGTATTAAATCAAAACGAAAAGGAGACAGCCCAACACCTACAGTTCTATGCCAGAGTAAAAAACTGTCACCCAAAGAAGGAAAAAAATTAAGTACCAGGGAAAAAAAATGACTATAAAAAGCACCATGGGAATGTTATAAACTATTATTTTCTAGGCTCTGAGTTTGAGCTAGTAAGAGATCATCAGTTTCTTCAAATAGCTTCAACAGACGGAAAATAAAAATTGCCAATGAATACACTGGAACCTTGTTTTACAGCTCTATACATTGGAGACATTACAAGGCTAAAAGTTAAAATGAATGCCTTATATAAATAGCCTGTAACAGTGGTGGAGGTGACAAGTATGCAGTTTGCCAGAGGGGAAAGACATTATAATTTTGCGTGATACAGCATGTTGGTGTGTGCAGCCAGAAAGCCATCATTTCCAGAGGAAGACACAGCAGGTGCGGCCGTCACCTGTAGCAATGCTGCCTGCTTGGCACACGGGATCTCACCTAGCTTTCCCCAGCTGTGAGTAGGAAGATCATTTTTAGAGTTAGAAGAGTGCCCAAGGACCATCATTTGGAACAACTGGAAAACACATATAATCCATTTAGTTAAGATTTAGAAATTTTGCAAGTGGGCATATCTTCATTAGTACACATTCTTTGTGGCCCAGTTATTTAACAGCTCTCAACCCTTTGTCTTGGCCTTGACAATATAATTCTCAGGAGTGGCACCATTATAAACTCAAACTACTCATTACATTCTTAGGTGTGAAAAACATAATAAGAACAAATAATTGAAGACTGTTCTCTATAACACGAACCCAGTCAGAATCCCAATTTAGTGCTTGGAAAATTTGAGAAAGAGGAGGAAACAGAACAGAGGAGAAGGCTGAGCACTCAAAGCTGCAAATCATCACAACTTGACCTTGTCCTGTCTTTTAAATTGGAAACACATGCAGTGTCTCAACCATAGCTTTCATTGGTTACACAGCAAAGAGTAATAAAACAAGAATGGTGAGTATAATCAAGGGAATATAATGCATCTCCAACCCCCTGAAATCAGAGCCTGTACTTTCATGTACCCTCCATAGACTATCCAAGGTCCATAATTTTAAAAAGTTCTAAATGATAAAAGACAAAGGTGTATGAGAAAAAAAGTCAGCCTTTTATGAATTTGTAGTTAGGTGATTACCTTTCCTCTCATGTTCCTTACATTATGGCAGCTGCTAAATTTTTTGCACATGCTTCCTGGAAGGAGCTCCTTTGTTGACTATGTATATGTTCTGAAGAAAAGGACTCAATTACTGTTATTTACCCAACAAAAGAAGAGCCTTATTCACAACCGCAACAGACACATAATGAATACAACCAAGTCCAAACTGTGCCAACTGGATTGTTATGCTGACCCTGCAGAACAATTTATTGTATTTCAAACAACTATTAGTAGCATATGCTAACAAAATGTGTGATGGTTTTAATTTTAATTTGGAGTGTGCAGCTGGTTTGGTTGTTTACCTACCATCTGTCAACCCTTTCTCCCTCTTACTCAAACCTTGCTTTTTAGGTGTTTGCACCTCCCATAAACAGCCCTAATGACTTCTAGCACACAGTATTTTTAACACCCAGTATTTGATCCTGAAACATTCACCTGATCTTTATGACACCCACTGGGAAATATTACAAAAGCAGAGAGAGAAATATGTACCCATATCCTCTTCTGTTCATCTGGATAATGTTCAAACTTCAGCAGCAAATGAGGCTTTTTATCAAATCCTGATAGTGCTATTTGTTCTAATGTCTGCTCAGACATTCCAAGAGTCAAGGCAAGGTCCTATTTGGGATTTCTTATGAACAAGATATTTTCATGTCTCAGTCATGGTTCCTTATCCTGACTGAATACTGGTCTTCCCAAATCCTTAGAATATTGGTGATGATTTTATTGCTGACAAAGAATCAGGATACAACACTCCCCCAGGATTATCATCTATTATATTGGACAGCTGCCACAAAATTGATTTTGATAAAGTTCATTCAATAATGATAAATCATAAAATAGATAATAATTCTATAATAAACAAATGTCCAAAGACAAGTTGCCCTGAGAATGATCACCTTTTAAGAGTATATCACATGCTTCTTCTAATGACACTTTTACCACTTTCAATATTTTGAAGCACTAAAAAAATTCAGGGTCACTTAGAAGCCAAAGTAAAAGAACCTATTTTCTTATATGCTATGTACAAAATAATAGTGACTAAAATCAAGGTTATCCCCACAAATTCTCAAGCGATTGCATTTAGTGATCAGTTTTAAACCATGTCATCTGAATTTAAACTAGGGATACAGACTTGTTTGCACATGTGGACAAGGGTAAGTTTTTAACATGAAAATATGTTTTTACCTTTGAGATTTTCAATTTTTTCACCATCACTTGAATAATTTTTTTGAGGGAAGCCTCACATGGGGCAATATTTACTTGACACCATTAAACTGGATACATTTCCTAACATGCTATTTATTTTCTTTTATTTTTACAAGAATATAAGCTCCATGGATTTTTTTGGGGGGGGTTGGTTTCTAGTTCAGAGAACTGCAGAGAACTGTGTCTAGTACATAGTAGGCACCCAAGAAATATTTGTGAAATGAGAAAATGGGTGAGCAGACCTAGAACATGAAGCCAGGCCATGTGATTTGCAAAAGAACCCTTAAGAAACACCCTTCCACCTGGCCACCAAGTAGAGTCCTGAGAACAAAGGTAAATAAGCAAAATGATCATAGCACATTGCTGGCTGGATAATGTAGCAAGGATGTCTGCATCTTCACACACAACCACAAGAAGCAGCTTGATGCACTGTGATGTTCACATTAATACTAAAAGTTAATCCTTTCTGAGAAATTGATTATCACTTGTCAGCTTTGATTTTTTTAAGAGTTAAGAGTTTATAGATTCTCTTAAGAGAGTATTCATGAATGATTGTTGAACATAACATTATATTCATCAAATCATTTCATTTCTGGCACCAGGGGAATCTCTAAAACTAAATTATGTCAAGCGCAGGACTTAACAAATAAAAGGTAGAGTGTCTGGATCCGAAGTCATCATTAACGGGATAAAAATACAGTTAGTGAAATAGTGACTGAATTGGTGAAGTGTTTTAAAAGATGAAACTGAGATCCATATATTTAGAAATGAGAATTTGTATCCAATTGATGATGAAGTATAAAAATTGAAAGTTAAACAGCATATCTTATAATAAAAATAATACTAAGTCAGCTTTCATACATGTCAACAAAATCTGTGCCAAGAGATAAATAAGAAAAAAGCACTGCTTGACTTCAAGCATACAGTTTGCATATGACTTTGCATTATTTGCACTAACAAGATAATGCTATTACTGTCAACCAAATTTACAATCAAGACACTTTTGGGTTTTTTTTTATATCTACAGGATGTTTTATAATTAACATATAAAAATAGAATTAAGTTGATATGTCATTCTCATCTTCTCTACAACATATTTGATAAAAATTATTCCTGCCCTCTGTATTAAGATCAACTTACAACATCCAAGTGGCTGCCATTAGCAGGCACTTTATAACATTTTTATTGGTTCCATCATTTCCTCCTCAGTGGCCAGTTCATAAAAGCATGCGACGTGGCACTTCTCCTATGTCCTTAATGAAGTAGCCTTTTCTCAGAGTCAGGTCTTTATAAGAGTCTCTTCAATCCTTTACCTAATAATATCCCACAAAATGGTTTCTAAATCTCTGCATTAAGAAAACAGAAGGGCAATGTATTCCACAAATCTGTTCTTTCTTACAAAGCTAGACACCTGGGTGTGTGCTATTTCATTTCACTATTCTGCAAGATAGAGACGAATAGCCCTGTTTTAGGAATTATGAAGCTGAAGGGTGTGACTTGCTGAAGGTTAGACAGCTGAACCATTAGTTTAGCTGTATGGATACCTGATCATTATTCCGCAATTTTCTTATACATTTGCCAGCAGCCATCCTGATGAACTTCTCTGAGTTGTTCAGCTCTCACAATGTACTTTCACATTCATATCATTATAATGATCACTCAGTGCATATTTGTAATATGTTTTCCAAGGACTAAAAAACAAATTAAAGACCTAATTCACAAATGACATCATCCACAGCATAGAAAATAAAATAACTACACCACAAATGTGAAAGATCATTTCTTTTGAAAGCCTGCAGTCTGCACACACAGACAAATGATTTGTCCTCCCTGATTTGTATGCAGCTGGTAACTTGTCTGAACCCTTCAGGTTATGACCATGACACTGGGATACTTTTGATTTTCTTCTTAATTGAAAATCACATGGTAACGAGGGCCAAGTTCTGTGTAGCACAATCTCATCATCTCGAAGGGGCAATCAATGACTTCAAAGCTGTCTGGCACTAATAGAAGCGCACTCAAATAGCTTTCAGGAGAACACAATCACTGTGTTTCTCTTTCCTAATTTTTCAGCAGGATAGTTTGAAACAGTGGAGGAAAAGTGTGTGACTAGTAGAGACGATGTGAGTTTTCATGTTGGTTTTATTACCTTCTAACTAGATTACCTTGGGCAAGTCACTTAAGCTCTCTGGGTCTCAATTATCTCCAAGGAAAGAACTGGAGATAATGAAACTTGACCTGCCAACCCCATAGGTAGTTAGGAGAAACCACTTACAAAAGGAGAAACTCAAAGTACTATGTAAACATACAGATCAGGCAATGAAACCTGGGGATTCTCAATCAAAGCCTGACTTTCACTTTCATATCCTTTTTAAAATTCTATTTAATCTTCTACAGTATAGGAGAATGAGAATTTTTGCAAGGTTTGTCTTAAAATTCATCATGTTTTCCAGCAGGGTTTTTATTTTTATTTTTTTCAAATAATGTGGGATGGATTGGGGGTTTATTTTGGATTGTTTTATTTCCTCACTTCACAAGTTATACATACTCTTGAAGAAAGTCTTGAAATAAACATTAAATTAGTAAGAAAAATCAACCATGACAAATTCCACAGACAACATTTTAACTTATTAATTTCATTCCTTTCACTGCACAGATATTTATAAATAAATGTATATTGTTAATATAAAATTGGATTTGCTCTTTAGAAGTTTAATTTTTCACTTTCAAGAGGACTTTCAGATTATCAGTCTGTGAAAACATAACATTTTTAAGTTATACTGAATAAATGCAATGTTTGACTTTTAATCAGATTGAGGTTTCTTTCAATTTGAGTCTGTTGTCAATGATTATATATTATATGATATCTATCCTTATATGTAAATTGTTATCCTTTTTGTTGTTTTTGTTTTATTTGATTTGAGCTCTGCTTACGATTGGTTCTTAAAAGTGGGATTCTTGTGTGAGATGCTTTGTATATTTTTTAAAGAGTTTTGTTATAGATTTTTAAAATCCTTTCATAATATCCAATTTAAAGTTTGTGTTTGGGAGGTCCTTGGGTTTTAGAAAACAATTGAAGGGATCCTTGAATTGCTAAAGTGGCATAGTTTTTTCTATATTTTATTTGGAAACTCAATTAAAAATACACTCTAAAAAATATCTATCATAAAACTGTGCAGATTTAAATTGCCATAACCTATCTTACATCACCCCCCACTAAAATTCAACATCTTATCACATACATGTTCACACAGCACAACACAAACCAATTCATAGCAGCTTTACAAATCTCAGCAAAAAAAGAAATAAATAAATACTCCTATGTGGCTGAGAGATGTGTTCCAGTAACTTATGGGAATATTTAGTGGGCCTAAATATTTTCATCTTGCTGTCTATGATTATTTACTTAGTATATATTCCTAAAAATAAATTCATTGGGGCAAAAAATTATGAATAAGGAAAAAAGAAAAAACCCAACAACTCTTTACATATACATTGTGAAATTTCTTTCTACAAAGTTATGTTGCTTTTGGAGCCCACAAGTTCAATTTTAATTCTGTATGTCAGTCATTAAATAAACACATACAGATCACTTCCTCTTGTGTCAGACATTATTCTACATACTAGGGATACAACAATGAAAAAAAATGAACATAAATTGCTGCACTTGTGGAGTTTATGCACTAATTGGGAGGAGGGAGCAAATAAACAGAATCCATAAGTGCAATAATATGTGCTATACTCGATGGACATAACTGCTAAGGAGAAGCTGCAAGAGTAAAGAAAAGAAAGTTATTCTAGGTGGAATGGCTGGGAAAGACACATGATTAGGCACATGATTATTTAAGCAAAATTCATTGTGTCATGTGCATCTAATAGGTTAACAGGAGAGTCAAGAAGCGGTCAATAGGTTTAGCAATGTAGTACTCTTTATTGACCTTGATAAGATCAGTTTCAGAGAGCTAGTAGGAGTCAGAGCATGAACTTAAAGAGTGTCAAAGAGGTCACTAGATCTGCAACTACTTCAGTACTTAAGCTAGTAAGGAAAAGACATTAGTTGGGATGAGGAAACCTGAAAATGGTATAGGATAAATTCCCTTGCTCACAATATACTTGGTTCATTTGGTTGGATTTCCCTTGTGTGTTGTATACTCAATGTAACATTGCCAGCCTAGTATTTAATTTAAAATTCTTAAGTGTGGTCAATAAATTACACTGAGACAAGGACTGTGAAGGGTTATCTTTACAAGTATCCTCACTCAGAATTTATTCTCAAGAGTAGCTATAGAGATGCTTCAAATTTAAAACCAAATATATCCCCAGAATATCCATTAATTAACATAAGGTAATGTAGTGATAATTTTTATTGGTGAAATGAATGTGTTCAAGATATGCAACCAGCTAGAAAAAAAATTTCAATAGCACTTGTCTCAATAAATATTTAAGAATCTTAGTTAGCTCAGTAACCTGTTTGAAATATGAATAAGTTAGGAGTTCCATTTACACCTCTGCATGCTTGGCTAAAGGAGAATTCTTATTCAACCAGAAGGTTGATAGAGCTTACCTTCAGAATACTAACATACTTACCAGGCAATAAAACTCTCATGCAGTGTGTTTTCCCACAAAACTATGGCTTTGTATATCTCCTTCCTTAGTTTATATTTCAATTTCATGCCTGGAGGGCCAGGGACACTTGTGAGCTAGCAAAAGCAAAGCCAGAATGTTTCCTGAAACTCCAAAATATGCACAGCAGCTGCACCATCTTTAAGAGGTTGACATACTATCTGTGTTGGGTTCATGACCTGGATGCTACAAAGGTCTTCATGGTCTCTGAGAAGAGCCTGAATCAAGCTTGGTGTGCATGAATAAGCTCTTGCAAGTGAATTCCCGGGGATTCATTTCCTGGGCATGTAAGAATGTAGAAGTCATAAAGAAGACTTCCTGTTCAGCCAGCACAGGCTGTAAGCCCCATCTCCCCTAGGTCATCACCTCTGTGAGAGGCTTGTTGTGAAGAATGGTAAGAGTACTCCAATTTGGGTCTTCTCATTGAGGTTGCTTCAACCCAATGGCCTAGAAATTTTGCTCTTTTTGAGCTCTGCGAATCCTACAGAAGTTTCTATGCCATTTTCCAAGCTTTGCCCAATGGTGAGCTAAGTGGAAAAAGTAAAACTTCTTTACATTGAGCTCAATAGTTTCCTTTAATATTTAAGAATGTTATCATAAGGTTTGCATTCATTTATTTTCTACTTAGTTATTTTTGAAAGAATAATTATGTCTTCAGACACTGATTTTTACCCACATACATGTGGGCAAAATTCCCAAGTGTCCTTAATCACAATCCTGATTGCTATTAGAATGTTATAAAAAATTTATTTGCAGAGTCTCAATGAAATATCATTTTCAGTATCATTCTGTCACTTACCTATTTACGTGTTGATCTGATGCTATAGAGATGAATTTATTCTTTAAATATTTGAACTGTTCTAAAGCTAATTAGGTGTAGAGACTTTGGAATCAAAAAGAAATGGGCTTTACACATTTTACAATTTCAAATTGTGTAATCACGAGCATATGATTTAATCTTTGTAGCTCATTCCAATGATTTGTAAAATAGATATGATAATATGTTTCTTGTGGTGCTATTACAAGAATTAAAAAAGAATAGTATATACAGTGTTTAGCAGAGTGCCTGGCATATAGTTAGTACTGAATATATGATAACCTTATATTATTACTATAGTAGTACTATTTCTTGGAAGTATGAGTATATAAAAACTAGTATTCTTGGCACACATGCATTGGTACCTCCAGTTTCCAGTGCTTACTACAACTGATTTTTTTATATATGATTGGACTATATCACCTCCTCTCCTTGGAAAAACTGCATTAACACCAGAAAAAAAAGATAAGAATGAACAGTCAGACAGTAATAAAATAGGTCTACATTCCTCAGAAAACTACTTGCTTGAATTAAGGGGATGAATTTAATTCTAGTTAATATTCTAGTTAGTATTCCAGCTGAGCTTTTTTTTTTTTAAGAGAGAGTGAGAGAGAGAGAGAGAGAGAGAGAATTTTTTAATATTTATTTTTTAGTTATCCGCAGATCACAACATCTTTGTTTGTTTGTGGTGCTGAGGATCAAACCCGGGCCGCACGCATGCCAGGCGAGCACGCTACTGCTTGAGCCACATCCCCAGCCCCAACTGAGCTTTGCTAGTAAAAATTTCTTCTAGGATTTGAGGTGTGTGTATATACACATATTTACATGTCATCTTAATAACCTGCATTGTTTCCTGTACTCTAGTTAGTTTTAATTTTGTTGTTGTTCTTTGTTCTGGGTTTTTGTATGTCTTGTTTTCTATTTAGAGCCTCAATAACTTCCTTTTGACTAAGAAATCAATTAAGAGACTGCATATACCAGCCCACGAGGGACCCAGGCTCACAGTAGGGCCAGGTCCACCCCTCCATCAGAGAGGCAGACACCCACCAGAGCCTAGCTTCTGGTGCAGGACTGCCCCTTCCTACCAGCAGAATACCTTGGGAGGTCAAGCCCAGTGGCTCAGATCCACCCACACCTGTCTGTGTGGGGCCCAGGCTCACAATAGGCCTGGGTCTACCCCTCTGGCTACAGGCATCTCTGAGTCCAGCTTCCAGCACAGGACCAATTCTTCTGACCAGCAGACTACCATGGGAGGCAGGCAAGGCCGAGATCTGTTCACATCATCTTGCATAGGGCCCAGTTCCAGGGTAGGTCCAAGTTTGCTCCCTCCCCAACCTGGGAGCCTAATCCTAACCCACTTCCATCTTGGGACACTGCAGTCATTGCCATAGCCTTCCCCACAGAGTAGCCCCTAACTTTTTGACAACAGACAGGGCCTAAAAGACGATGCATCTAAGAGCAGGCATCCAAAGGGAGTGTGAGGCCCAATCTTGCAGCCCAATCTCTGTAAGATATTGTTTCCATCTTGGGGAACCTTAAGTATTATCTCAAGTTACCTCTGCTATTGCCGCCACCAACCTTAGATGCAGTAGCATACATTGAGGGACACCAGCAAGGTCTGGAAGTCCAACATCAAGGTGAGGTACAGATAATCTGCATGGGTACTACAAGAATATATATAAGAATATCTCAGATCCACACTGCAAGAAAGGAAGACACACAGACACCATAAAAACACAAGGGAGGAAAGTACCCCCAACAAACCAGGATCCTATAATAACAGAACTCATGAAGAGTGAAGATTCATAATTAAAATGATCTGTAAATTAAAGAATGACCTAAATGAGCAAATACAGACAAAAATTGATCACTCCAACAAAGAGATAAGAGAGCAAATTCAGGTAGTAAAAGACTAATGAGAGAGAGAGAGAGAGAGAGAGAGAGAGAGAGAGAGAGACTCTGAAAAAAAAAACAGTCAGAAAACCTTGAAATGAAGGTTACAATAAATCAAAAACTCAATAGAAAGCATAACCAACAGACTAGATCACTTGGAAGAAAGAATGTCAAATAATGAAGACAAAGTGTACAATCTGGAAAATAAAGTTGATCACACAGTGAAGATAGTAAGAAACCATGAACAGAATATCCAAGAATTATGGGTCAGCATCAAAAGACCAAATCTAAGAGTAATTAGGATATAGGAAGGCACAGAATTCCAAACCAAAGAATGCACAATCTCTTCAATGAGATAATATCAGAAAATTTCTCAAGCATGAAGAACAAATTGGAAAACCAAATACTTACATGACACCAAATGTACAAAACTACACCAAGGCATATTATAATAAAAATGCCCAGCAAACAGAATAAGGATAGAATCTTAAAAGTAGCAAGAAAAAGGAATCAGATCACATATGGGGGAGACCAATTCATATCTCAGCAGATTTTTCAACCCAGACCCTCAAAGCCAGGAGATTGTGGAACAACATATGCCAAGCTCTGAAAAAAAAAATGGATGCCAACCAAGAATCTTATATCTAGCAAAACTAAGCTTTAGATTTGATGATGAAATAAAAACCTTCCATGACAAACAAAAGATAAAAGAATTTACAACTAGAAAGCCTGCACTACAGAACATCCTCAGCAATATATTCCAAGAAGAGGAAATGTAAAACAATGATGAAAATCAGCAGAGAGAGGTATTACACGAAAAAAAAATCTAATCAGAGGAGAAACCAAGTCATGTTAAATACCAAAAATAAACAAAAATGCCTGGGAATACAAATTATGTCTCAATAATAACCCTGAATGTTAATGGTCTAAACTCACCAATAAAAAGACATAGATAGCAGATCGGATTAAAAAAGACCCAACAATATGCTGCCTCCAAGAGACTCATCTCATAGGAAAAGACATCCACAGACTGAAGGTAAAGGGTTGGGAAAAATCATACCACTCACATGGACTACAGAAGCAAGCAGGTGTTTCCATCCTCATAGCAAATAAAGTAGACTTCAAGGTAAAGTAGACTTCAAACTAAATCAATCAAAAAGGATAAAGAAGGACACTACATACTGTTCAAGGGAAACATACACCAACAAAATTTAACAATTATAAATATAAATGCCCCAAACACTGGAGCATCTACGTTCATCAAAGAAACTCTTCACAAGTTCAAGAGTCAAATAGGCCACAACACAATAATTTTGGGTGAATTTAACACACCTCTTTCATCACTAGATAGATCTTCCAAACAAAAACTGATCAAAGAAACTATAGAAGTCAATAATACAATCAATAACCTAGACTTAACTGACATATATAGAATATTTCATCCTTCAACGAGAGAATACGCTTTCTTCTCAGCAGCACATGGATCCTTATTTAAAATAGACCATATACTATGCCACTAAGCAACACTTAGCAGATATAAAAAAGTAGAGATAATACCCTGCATTCTATCAGATCATAATGGAATAAAATTAGAAATCAATGACAAAATAAGAAGTAAAATCCACTCCAACACCTGGAGACTAAATAATATGCTACTGAATGAACAATGGATTGCGTATCAAGGAGGAGATTAAAAATTTTTAGAAGTGAATGAGAACACAGATACAACATATAGAAATCTTTGGAACACTATGAAAGCAGTTGTAAGAAGAAAGTTCATTGCATGGAGTTCATTCCTTAAAAGAAGAAAAAGTCAACAAATAAATGACTTAACATTACATCTCAAAGCCCTAGAAAAAGAAGAACAAATCAACACCAAAAGCAGTAGAAGACAGGAAATAATTAAAATCAGAGCTGAAATCAATGAAATTGAAACAAAAGAAACGATTGAAAATTTGACAAAACGAAAAGGTGTTTTTTTGAAAAAATAAATAAAATTGACTGACCCTTAGTCATGCTAATGAACAGAAAGAGAGATAAAACTCAAATTAATAATATATGTGATGAAAAAGGAAATATAAAAACAGACATTACAGAAATACAGAAGATAATTAGAAATTATTTTGAAAATTGTTATTCCAATAAAATAGGAAATATTGAAGGCATCAACAAATTTCTAAAGTCATATAATTTGCCCAAATTGAATCAGGATGATATACACAATTTAAACAGATCAATCTCAAGTGACAAAATAGAAGATGCCATCAGCAACCTAACAACCAAGAAAAGCCCAGGACAGGATGGATACACAGCCGAGCTCTACAAGATCTTTAAAGAAGAATTAATACCAATACTATTCAATTTATTTCAGGAAGTGTAAAAATAGGCAGTACTTCCAATCTTATTCTATGAGGCCAGTATCACCCTGATTCCAAAACCAGGCAAAGACATACCAAAAAAACAAAACAAAACAAAAAAACCAACTTTAGACCAATATCGCTAATGAACATAGATGCAAAAATTCTCAATAAATTCTGGCAAATCAAATACAAAAACATATCAAAAAGATTGTGCACCATGATCAAGTGGGATTCATTCCAGATATGCAAAGTTGGTTCAACATAAGGAAATAAATAAACGTTTTCATCACATCAATAGACTCAAATATAAGAATCATATGATCATCTCAATAGATGCAGTAAAAGCATTTTACAAAATACAGCACCACTTCATGTTCAAAACACTAGAAAAACTAGGAATAACAAGAACATATCTCAACATCATAAAGGCTATCTACGCTAAGCTCCTGGCCAACATCATTCTAAATGGAGAAAAATTGAAGGTATTCCCTCTAAAAACTGGAAAAAAAACAATGATGCCCTCTTTCACCACTTCTATTTAACATAGTTCTTGAAACATTGGCCACAGGAATTAGACAAAGGAAATTAAAGGAATACACATAGGAAAAGATGAACTCAAATTGGCACTATTTGCTGATGATATGATTCTATACCTAGAAGACCCTAAAAGTTCCACCAGAAAACTTCTAGAACTAGTAAATGAATTCAGCAAAGTAGCAGATATAAAATCAATACCCATAAATCAAAGGCATTTCGGTATATCAGTGACAAATCATCAGAAAGAAAAATCAGGAAAACTACGCTGTTCTCAATAGCCTCAAAAAAAAAAAAAACTTGGGAATAAACTTAATGAAAGAAGTGAAAGATCTATATAATGAAAATTACAGAACCCTAAAGATAGAAGTCAAAGAAGACCTTAAGAAGATGGAAAGATCTGCCTTGCTCTTGGATAGGCAGAATTAATATCATCAAAATGACAGTACTTCCAAAAGCACTATACAGATTTAATGTAAATTTAATTTTAATTCCAATCAAAATCCAATGACATTCTTCACAGAAATAGAAAAAGTAATCATGAAATTCATGTCGAAAAATAAGAGACCCAGAATTGCTAAAGCAATCCTTAGCAGGAAGAGTGAAGCAGGTGGCATCACTATACCAGACCTTAAACTATACTACAGAGCAATAGTAACAAAACTAGCATGATACTGGCACCAAAACAGACTGGTAGACTAATGGTACAAAATTGAGGAGACAGATACTATCCCACAAAATTACAATTATCTTATATTAGACAAAGGTGCCAAAAACATGCATTGAAGAAAAGATGGCCTCTTCAACAAATGGTGCTGAGAAAACTGGAAATCCTTATGCAACAAAATGAAATTAAAACCCTATCTCTCACCATGCACAAAACTCAACTCAAAATGGATCAAGGATTTAGGAATAAAACAAGCGACTCTGTGTCTAATAGAAGAAAAAGTAGGCCCTAATCTCCATCATGTGGGATTAGGCCCCACCTAATTCCTTACTAAGATTCCTGTGGCACAAGAATTAAAATCAAAAATCAATAAATGGGATGGACTTAAACTAAAAAGTTTCTTCTCAGCAAAAGAAACAATATGTATGGTGAATAGAGAGCTTACATCTTGAGAACAAATTTTTACCCCTCATACATCAGATAGAGCACTAATCTCTAGGGTATTTAAAGAACTCAAAAATCTAAGCTCCAAAAAACCAAATAACACAATCAATAAATGGGCCAAGAACCTGAACAGACACTTCTCAGAAGACAATATACAATCAATCAACAAATATGTGAAAAAATGTTCATCATCACTAGCAATTAGAGAAATGCAAATCAAAACCACTCTAAGATTTCATCTCACTCCAGTAAGAATGGCAGCTATTATGCATACAAACAACAATAAGTGTTGGCGAGGATGTGGGGGAAAAGGTACATTCATACACTACTGGTGGGACTGCAAATTAATGCAGTCAATATGGAAAGCAGTATGGAGATTTTTTGGAAAATTGGGAATGGAACCACCATTTGACCCAGCTATCCCTCTCCTTGGTTTATACCCAGAGGTTTTAAAAACAGCATACTACAGGAAGACAGCTACATCAATGTTTATAGCAGCACAATTCACAATAGCTAAACTGTGGAACCAACCTAAATGCCCTTCAATAGATGAATGATTTTTTAAAATGTAGCATATATGCTACATTGGAACATTACTTAGCAATAAAAGATAATACAATTATGGCATTTACAGGTAAATGGATGGAGTTAGAGAAGATAATTCTAAGTGAAGTTAGCCAATCCCAAAAAACCAATGCCGAATGTTTTCTTTGATATAAGGAGGCTGATTCATAGTGGGATATGAAAGAAGGAGCATGGGAGGAATAGACAAACTCTAGATAGGGCAGTGGGGTAGAAGTGGAAGGTAGGAGGTATAGGTTAGAAATGATGGTGGAATGTGATGATCACTATTATCCAAAGTACATGTATGGAGACATGAATTGGTGTGAATATACTTTGTATACAACCAAAGATATAAAAAATTATGCTCTATATGTGTAATAAGAATTGTAATGCATTCCACTGACATATGTAAGTAAAAAAAAATTAAAAAGAAAAAGAATAAAGTCAAAATTACAGAATGACAAAAAGAAATGAGACCTTGTAAAATGCCAAGGAGAAAACCAACTCTTATAGCTAACTTTGGAACTACAAAAAGTAAAAAGGAGATCTGTATGCTTCTTACAGAAGAGAGTACAATCTCAATAGATTTAAAAAAAAGAAATCAATTTAACATGCTTTAATGTTTACTTGTAGTGTTCAGGTATAATATCAAGAATATTTGCTAAAGTCTCCATATTTGGAAGACAGGTTTAGATTATAACCATATATCTATATGTACGTTTTTGGTAAATTGTGTTTTTGTGCACAAAGTTCATACTTAATTTCACAATATTTAAGCTTTCTAGATGCTTGAGGTGACAGTGAATCATAAAAAGTAGTGCTAGTGAATTAGCCAACTTGTAAATATCTTTTTGTTATAATTGATAGAAAAGATGCATCTTGGACATGGAATTGTTTTATCTCTGGGCATTGTGTATCAGGACTTGTTCATTAGGCTGGCAGCAGAGGGGCACAGGGAGACACACAGAAAGATGGAAGCAAGTGCTCAAAAGATTTACATTTTGATGTGAGCCACTGGTGTGTGTGCATCTTCTGGCTGTACTATAGGAATATTTTAATTCACTGGGAACATGCATTCTTGCTAATATTTTAGTAGTAGAAATCTGTTAATGATTAACTAGCTTGGTGTATTCTGTTGCTGTTTCATTTTACATTGAGCATTAAGGGAATGAATTGTTTTAGTTGTAACTCTGCCAATATGTCTATCTAGAGGCCTGTTGCCATTTCTGTCTTCAGTGAAATTTTTGTCCCCAAGAAAGGATAACAGATTGAGTTGGTGTATTCTTGGTTATCAAAAAATACTCATGTAGCTTCAGGATTTTGAATTGGTGAATATTCATGATGTGTGGAAAAGCATAATACACACCACAATCTCAATCACACAAAATGGGATATTGTGTATATATGCACACAACCTAGAGGGACACGTCCAACTAAGCTTCTTGTGAGTGGATGACTTTGTTCTTTGCTTGTGTTTTTTTTTTTTTTCCCTGTAATGTAGAATTTACTTTTAAAAAATAAAAATTATTAAAAAAAGAATATTTTAAATCATACAGTCAATGTAAAAATCCAATATCCACATATACCATCCAACTATTAATCCTTTTAAAAAGAACCAGCCAATAATTCATGTGGACTCAACTTATTATGAAATCACCTTAATCAATTTTCTTTACACAAAATTCTGAAAGAAGACTTACAGTTCCATTTCATAACATGATTTTAGTATCTTCTACCCCACTGGGTTGCACCATCTTCTCCATTAGGTCTCAACTTATTCGTTCACATGGCATCTCAACGATAAGCTTCACAGCAATTAGCCTGAGACAACAATACAATCAGCATCTTCATACAAAAGAAAGAGAAGCCTTAAGACATTTTAATTCTGTGTTGCTCCTGAAAGCCTGTGAAATTTCTCAGGAAAAGAGTTCTTCATTAAATTAGTTAACAACTAGTACATACTCCCTAAGAAACTGAGCAGAGCATAGACAGAACAGTTCAACACACATCCCTGAGAAGGTTATGCTTGAACATACTCAGCTGTAGAATAAACTCAGTCAATGAATCTCAAAGCTTTGCAAATCATTTTATTTTATGATTCCTTCGATTTGCATGTTCTGAGAATCCATTAATGCAAGGTCTTTCAGGGATTTGAAAAGTAAGAGGCTTGAACCAGAATTTCAAAAATCTGACCAATGACCCATGGAGATAATTTAAATAATCAGAGAAAAAAGGCACAAACCAAAAATATTGACTATGCCACCAAATAAATGTTTTCTACATATAAGAAGTTCAATAGAAGTCAACAGATAAGATATGCCTATTGGTTGAGGTACAAGGGATGTCTTCAAAGAGAACTTGAAGAATAATAATAAAAACAAGAAAATTCCAAAAATGATACAAAAGATGACAAGACCTTTCTTGTCAAGTAAGATCTATCCAAAGTTATAGAAACAAATGTACAGGGACAATGGAAATTTCATATTCAAGAATTTAATCAAAGTCGTTTGATGGCATTGTGGCGAGTGTAGGTAAAAAAAAAAAAAACCATTCTTGTGTATTAACATGTTTTATTTTCAGATCAAAAGATGTGTTCAGTATCTTGGAACAAACCTACCTACACATGCACCCTACATACAATATGAAGAGATGTTCAGTCCCTTCTCTTGCTCTCTTCAGATCTCTGGATCTTACTATGGCTGTAACCTCCTCGGCTGTTAATTCAGGCAACTGAACCAGATGGTGAGGGGATGGGGAAAAGACAGACAAACACACAAATAGACCAAAAGCTGGGTCTCAGTGGTTCACTAAACTTTGATAGGGAAATAGTGACCATGAATCAGCTCAGCACATTTATTATACAGGTTTTATCATTAAAAGAGTTATTGTGAGAAAGTTTCTTCAAAGCAAGCAGAACCAAGGTCATAAGAATGAGCAGTCCAATTATGATCATCAGCTTGCAGCCCATAACTCTCAATCCATAAGCTGCTAGTGTCTGAACCTCAAAGTCAAGAACTTAATAGCTTGTGGCTGGCACAGAACCTCCTATTGAACAGGGCATCACCATAGCAACTGGGAGATCTCAACCTCTGCATTCACACCAAGAGTTCCCAAGAGAGGCTTTGCCCCTGTCCCAGGTTAGTGCAAGACCCATAATTCAGTCACCGCTCCCAACACACTGTCAAGTCCTGCCTCCTCTTCCCTCGATAACCACTGCCATTTCTTTATTTCTTTCAAACCTGTGTCATTTTCTCTATCTATTCTCCATTTAGCATTTTATTTTGAACTTATTTTTCCCTTTACCTTTTCATGAAAATTATCTCCTTCATCATCAAATTTTAATATTGTGAGAGAAAGTACCATGTCTGATGTTTTTTACTTGTATTTATTTTCATTCATTAATCTAGTATTTCTAGTATTAATATCTTCATTATGAGTAAGGTCACTTTATATACTCTGGTAGAAAACAAGAGGAATTTTAAAACCCCAAATTCTTACTATTAAATAAAGTGAATTTAAAAAATAAAAATACATGAGTCTATTTCTACTCTAACTATATAAGTTATTTTGAAATAAGCATTTTTACATGTTATTTCCCAACTTATTTATTCTAAAGGATACAATCACATTTTAAGGTTAATTTTTAAATCTGATAGGCCAGAGTTTATAATTAGTTTGAAATTGGTCTGGGGAATAATTATACCACTGTGTGTCAAATTTTCTTTTCAATTAATATCACTCTATATATTCAAACTTGGGGTTATTTAATATATGGTAGACATCAAATTTCTATGACAGATATAGAAATTTCATTGAAACAGATTAAATTATAATGTAAATGGATGGAATATCAGAAGTTTCTGTACTTAGTATTAACTGAAGAAATACAAAGAAATTTCATGTGAGTATCAATTATAAAAATGATGTGTTTACTTCACTACTATTGGAGTTTAGAAGACACATTAAGTAAGTTTACTTCTCTTTTGCCAAGATAAGATGTATTGTGTAACAAACAATGGAATCAGGTGGATAGAGACCCACAATATCTTTATTTAACAAAAATTTTTCTTGGGTTAAAGGTGTAGCTCACTGGTAGAGTGCTTTTTGTTTTTAAATAAATGAGGTTGCAACTAAAGAATGTTTCTCACCATTGCTTCAAAATATTATTTTCTAATCTAAGGCTGTGAGTTTTCAGGAATTGTATTACATCATTTTGTTTACAGCAACATGAACATGTCTTCATGATTAAAATGTGTAACAATAAGAGATATAAAAAATCATCAGAGACAAAATTCTAATATTTTGAACAGAAACAGAATGACAAGGTCCCCGCCTTTAGTGAATTAGAAAACTCCCAGGAAAGCGACTCAAAAAATCACACACATGCACACACATATGCACAGGGTGTAAGAGAAACATTACTAAAAATGTATGAAATAGTGTGGAAACACAACATAAAATACCCGATAGACTGTGCTGGGTTAGGGAAGACACAGCATTTGAATAAACATTAAAAAACCAAGGATATTTAAACTGAGAGAAGACAACAGATGCAGGGGTAGAGAGGGAGGTGCCAGGCCGAGAGTGCAGTGTAGAAAGTCCAGAGAAATAGTGGAGCATCATGCTTGCCTGGACCTGAAGGAAGGTCAGTGCTAGGAACACAGTTCAGGGTACAGTGACAGAGAGAGAGGGAGGCAGAAGCCAGATGAAGAGAGGCTCTCTGGATCATGTCATGGAGTTTAGGCTTTACCCTAAGATCAATGAGAAGATGTGGAAGAGGTTTAAGCAACAGAAAGCCATGATTACAGTTGGATTTCAAACAGGATGCACAATGGTTTGGAAAGAGGCAAGAATGGAAACACTTGGTCAATTACAGTCTTTGACGTTCTTCCTCTGATTTCATTGTCCTCAGCGCTGACACTTCTAATTCCTTGGTCACTCATATTGTCTAACACTCTTCTCCAGTGGTCTCATCCACCCTACCTTGACCACGACTGATCTTGCCCCAGGCCTTGACACTAGCATCCACCACACTCACTCTGTTACCTCACTGCTGAGCATCTCATTTTCACGCTGGCCTATGCCTTCTACTTTCCCATAGTCACTGTAGCAGTTCCCTATTGCTGCTGCTGTCACAAATAATCACAAACTTGCTGGCTTAGAACAATAAAAGCATGTTATCTTATAGTTCTAGTAGCCAGGAATGCGAAATGGGTCTCAGTAGCTAAAATCACAATGTTTGCAGGCTGTGGGTCCATATCTAACACACAACAGGATTGGGGTGGTTTATCTCTGCCTTGCTGATGTAGCACTTTCTTCGTGTAAATTCCAGGACACTACTCTCTCTTTAGAGCTTCCTACTACCTCATGGCTATGAAATCTCAGTCATCATCCCGGGTCCCTCTTCATCTTTCTAAGTTCAAACACTGGAGTATTATACAACCTGGTTCTTGGGAATGTTTTCCATCTACTATCATTGCTCAAGTGATTTTATCTTGATCACAGTCTTAATTGCCACTACAATTGTATGGTTTAAATATCACTATATTGGGGGATCCAAGATGGCAGGTTAGAGGGAGGCTGCATTCTGTGTCACTCCATGAGCTGGGATTCAAATACTGGGAACACTGTATCTCTGCAAGTCATTAGAAGACCCCAGACAGTTGCTCCCAAGCAGGAATCCCCACTGCCATGCCTTCACAGGTCTCCAGACGTCAGCATCAGTGCAGGACTCCTGGCCACTTGCACACACAGGGCAACCAGCCACTGTGCCTCAGCAGGACCACCAGCATCAGCACCTGCATGGTACCACTGGCAGCCCACCCATGCAGGAATCCCAGCCATGGCTCCCACACAGAATACCTGGCCACTGCCCACACACAGGACCTCTAGCCGTCACTCCTGTGTAGACACCCATCCACCAATGTGGGGCTCCCCTGGTCACCTCTATCTTGGGACACTGCAAACACTGCCCTAGTCCCCTACACCTGGTAGCCTCCAACTGGGGACACAAGACAGGTTCTGGAGACAGCCACCAGCCACAACACTGCATGCCACAGAGCTGCATCTCTGAACACCACCTAATGCCACCACCCAGCCCAGTTGGACCCAACACCCCATCTCTGAAGGCAGCCACAACCATCTTGGGACACCTTTGTCACCATCTTTAGTTGGAGCAACTCTCAGCTTGGGACAGCTGCTGGAGTGTAGAAGCAATATCAAGGAGAGGTATTGGAACCCTGAAGGGACATTATTAGCCTGCAGGGTAAAAACTATAACACCTCAGATCTGCAGCACTAGAAGGAAAAACACATGAAAAACATAAAAAAAAAACAAGGGGAGAATATGCCCCCCCCCCAAAATCAAGATACTACATTATTAGAACCCATGGCCAGCACAGCAGAAGAAATGACAAAGAAGGAGTTCAGGATGTACATGATTAAAATGTTCCATGAATTAAAGGATGATAAAAGAGAACAAATACAGGCAGCAAAAGATGGTTTTGATAAAGAGCTACATTAGCGAATACAAGAAGCAAAAGATTATTTCAATAAGGAGACACAGGTTCTGAAAAAAAAAATGGAAATCCTTGAAATGAAAGAAACAATAAACCAAATTAAATACTCAATAGAAAGCATCACCAACAGATTAATTCACTTGGAAAACAGAACCTCAGATAATGAAGACAAAATGTATAATCTTGAAAATAAAGTGGATCACACAATGAAGATGGTAAGAAACCATGAGCTGAATATTCAAGAATTATAGAATAACATTAAAATATCAAATTTAAAATTTACTGAGATAGAGGAAGGCATAGAGGTCCAAACCAAAGGAATTAACAACTAGTCAATGAAATAATATCAGAAAAATTTCTAAACATGAAGAAAATTTGGAAAATCAAATACAAGAGGCTTACAGGACACCAAATGTACAAAATCACAACAGATCTACACCAAGGCACATTATAATGAAAATGCCTAGCATACATAATAAGGAAAAGAAATCAGATTACATATAGGAGGAAACAAATTAGAATCTCTGCAGGTGTTTCATCCCAGATCCTGAAAGCTAGAAGATCCTGGAACAACATATACACCAAGCTCTGGCAGAAAATAAATGCCAACCAAGAATCTTATATATGGCAAAATTAAGTTTTAGATTTTATGACAAAATAAAAAATCTTCCATTATAAACAAAAGTTAAAAGAATTTACAACTAGAATCCTAAACTAAAGAACATCCTCAGCAAAATGAAATGAAAAACAAAAATGAAAACCAGCAAAGGGAGGTACTACACTAAAGAAAAAACCAAACCAATCAAAGGAGAAATCAAGTCAAGTTAAATTACCAAAAATAAACTAAAATAACCAGGAATACAAATCATATCTCAATAATAACCCTGAATGTTAATGGCCTAAACTCAAAAATCAAAAGACATAGACTGGCAGATTGGATTTAAAAAAAAAAAGACCCAACAACGGCTGCCTTCAAGAGACTCATCTCATAGGAAAAGACATCCACAGACTGAAGGTGAAACATGGACTACAAAAATGAGCAGAGGTTTCTATCCTCATATCAAATGAAGTAAACTTCAAGCCAAAGTTAATTAAAAGGGACAAAGAAGGACATTTCATACTGCTTAAAAGAATCATACATCAACAATACATAGCAATTATAAATATATATGCCCAAACAATATAGCATCTACATTCATTAAACAAACTCTTCTCAAGTTCAAGAGTCAAACAGATCACAACAGAAAAATTCTGGGTGACTTTAACACACCTCTTTCACCACTGGATAGACCTTTCAAATAAAAACTAAACAAAGAAAATATAGAACTCAATAATACAAGCAATAACTTAGACTTAATGGACATCTATAGAATAAATCATCCAATAACAAGTGAATACACTTTCTTCTCAGCAGAAAATGGACTATTTTCTAAAATAGACCATATATTATGACACAAAGCAACTCTTAGCAAATACAAAAAGTAGAGATACTACCCTGCATTATATCAGATCACAATGTAATAAAATTATAAATTAATGATAAAATAAGAAAATAGAACTCCAACACCTGGAGAGTAAATAATATGCTACTGAATGAACAACAGATTACAGAAGATATTAAAGAGGAGATTAAAAAATTCTTAGCGGTAAATGAGAACACTAATACAATCTATCAAAATCTCTGGGACACTATGAATGCAGTACTTAGAGGAAAGTTCATTGCATGGAATTCATACTTTAAAAGAAGAAAAAGTCAACAAATAAATGACCTAACATGTATCATTGAGATGCATCTCTAAGCCCTAGAAAAAGAAAAACAAAACAACACCAAAAGCAGTAGAAGACAGGAAATCATTAAAATTAGAGCTGAAATCAATGAAATTGAAACAAAAGAAACAATTGAAAAATTGACAAAACAAAAAGTTGATTCTTTGAAAAAATAAATAAAATTGATAAAACCTTAGCCATGCTAACAAAGAGAAAGAAAGATAAAACTCAAATTACTGACATTCAGGTTGAAAAAGGAAATATCATGACAAACACTACAGAAATATAAAAGATAATTAGAAATTATTTTGAAAATTTGTACTCCAATAGAATAGAAAATGTAGAAGGCATTGACAAATTTCTAAACTCATATAATTTGCCCAGATTGAATGAGGATTATATACACAAGTTAAATATATCAATTACAAGCAATAAAATAGAAGACACCATCAGAAGCCTACAAACCAAGAAAAGCCCAGATCCAGATGGATACACAGCTGAATTCTAGAAGATCTTCAAAGAAGAACAAATACCAATACTCCTCAAATCATTCTATGAAATATAAAAAGAGAGAACACTTCCAAACTCATTCTATGAGCCCAATAACATGCTGATCCTCAAACCAGACAAAGACACATCAAAGAAAGAAAACTTCAGACCAATATCTCTAATTAACATAGATGAAAAAATTCTCAATAAAATTCTGCCAAATCAAATACAAAAACATATCAAATAGATAGTGCAGCACAATCAAGTGGGGTTCATCCCAGGGATGTAAGGTTGGTTCAACATACAGAAATCAATAAATGTGATTCATCACATCAGTAGATTTAAAGATAAAAATGATATGATAATCTCAATAGATGCAGAAAAAACATTCAACAAAATACAGCCCCCTTCCTATTCAAAATACTAAAAAAATCTAGGGATAACAGGAACATATCTCAACATTGGAAAAGCTATCTATGCTAAGCCTGAAGCCAACATCATTATAAATGAAGAAAAATTGAAGGCATTCCCTCTAAAAACTGGAACAAGATAGGAATGCCCTCTTTAACCACTTCTATTTAATATAGTTCTTGAAACTCTAGCCACAGCAATTAGACAGATGAAAGAAATTAAAGGGATACCGATAGGAAAAAAAGAACTCAAACTATAACTATTTTCCGATGACATGATTCTATACCTAGAAGATCCAAAAAATTCCACCAGAAAACTTCTGGAACTAATAAATGAATTCAGCAATGTAGCGGAATATAAAATCAACACCCAAAAATCAAAGGCATTTCTGTAGTGACAAATCCTCTAAAAGAGAAACTAGGAAAACTATCCCATTTACAATAGCCTCAATAAACATCAAATATTTGGGAACAAACTTAATGAAAGAGGTGAATGACCTCTACAATGAAAACTACAGAACACTAAATAAAAAAAATTAAAAAAGACCTTAGAAAATGAAAAGATCTCCCTTGTTCTTGGATAGGCAGAATTAATATTGTCAAAATGACCAAACATACTACCAAAAACACTATACAGATTTAGTGCAATTCCAAATAAAAGCTAAACAAAGAAACTATAGAACTCAATAATACAAGCAATAACTTAGACTCAATGGACATATATAGAATAAATCTATTTTATTTACTAAATAAATCTATTTAGTGCAATTCCAACCAAAATCCCAATGACATTCCCCATAGAGATAGAAAAGCAATCATGAAATTCATCTGGAAAAATAAGAGATCCAGGATATCCAAAGCAATCCTTGGCAAGAAGAATGAAGCAGGTGGCATAACTATACCAGACCTTAAACTATACTACAGAGCAACAGTAACAAAAACAGAATGATATTGGCTCCAAAAGAGACTTGTAGACAAATGGTACAGAATAGAGGACATAGAGACAAACCCATATACATAGAGTTAGCTCATACTAGACTAAGGCATAAAAAACATATATTGGATAAAAGATAGCCTCTTCAACAAATGATGAGAAAACTGGAAATCCATTTTCTCACCATGCACAAAACAAAAGGACCTAGGGATTAGACCAGAGAACCTGCGTCTAATAAAAGAAAAAGAAGGCCCAAATCTTTATCATGTCATATTAGGCCCTGACTTCCTTAATAAGACTCCTATAGTGCAAGAAATAAATACAAGAAGCAATAAATGGAATGGATTCAAACTAAAAGGCTAATTCTCGGTAAAACAAACAATCAGTGAGGTAAAGAGAGAGCCTACAGAATGGGAACAAGTTTTTACCACATGCATATCAGATAGAGCACTAATCTTTAGAACATATAAAGAACTCAAGAATCTTAATACCAAAAAAATAAATAACCCAATCAAAAAATGGGCCAAGGACCTCAACAGACACTTCTCAGAAGAGGATATACAATTAATCAACAAATATATGAAAAAATGTTCAACATCTCTAGCAATTAGAGAAATGCAGATCAAAACTACTCTAAGATTTCATCTCTCCAGTCAGAATGGCAGCTATCAAGAATTTAAAAACAATAAGTGTTAGCAAAGATGTGGGGGGAAAGGCATACTCATACATTGCTAGTAGGACTGCAAATAGGTGCAACCACTATGAAAAGCAGTATGGAGATTCATTGGAAAACTTGGAATGGAACCAGCATTTGACCCAGCTATCCCACTCCTTGGTTTATACCCAAAGGACTTAAAAACAGCATACTACAGTGATGGAGTTGTCTGATATCTCAAGGACTGTGGTGGAACCTCAGATGTTAAGGAGTTAATGTCCTCTGAGCTCTTGGCCAGCCAAAGCAAGCAAGAACAGCAGACTGTTCTCAGGACATGCTCAGTTGACATGGTCAGATTTGCCATAAGTTCCTCTTGAGACTGTAGACTTGCTTCATGTTTTTCCCTTGTGGTGGAGTTATTTGGGGAATGTTCCTATTATTTTATGCTTAACTGCTAGTATAAATCTAGGACAAAGATTAAGGAGATAAATATAAACGAGGAATTCTGGGTTGGGGTTGTGGCTCAAGCGGTAGCGCGCTTGTCTGGCATGCGTGCGGCCCGGGTTCGATCCTCAGCACCACATACCAACAAAGATGTTGTGTCCGCCGAGAACTAAAAAATAAATATTAAAAATTCTCTCTCTCTCTCTCTCTTTCCTCTCTCACTCTCTCTTAAAAAAATAAATAAAATAAACGAGGAATTGTTTTAAAAAAAGATATTTTGGTGTTTTGTCTGCATAACCTCAAGGTTGCATTCCATGATTGGGAACCCACTGTAAACTATAAAATACTGTGTTTGCCAATAATAAATGTCCTTAGCTGCACCAAGCTTTGGATCCCCTGTTCCCCTTCTTTTGTCTCACTTGGCTCTTCAGTCCCCATCAACACTAAAGTGACACAGCCACATCAATGTTTATAGCAGCACAATTCACAATAGCTAAATTGGGGAAACAACTTAGATGTCCTTCAGTATATGAATGAATAAAGAAACTGTGGTATATATAAACAATGAAATATTACTCAGCATTAAAAGAGAATAAAATCATGGCATTTGCAGGTAAATGGATGGAGTTGGAAAATATCATGATAAGTAAAGTAAGCCAATCACCCAAAAAACAAAGGCCAAATGTTTTCTCCCATATGTGTGGTAGATCCATAATGGAAGTGGTGGTTGGGGGAGCATGGGAGGAATGGAAGAACTTTAGATAGGGGAAAGGGGAGGGAGTGGGAGGAGGGGGAATGAGGGTAAGAAAGATGGTGGGATGAGATGGACATCATCACCATAGGTACATCTATGAAGACATGAATGGTGTGACTCTGCTTTGTGTGCAACCAGAGATATGAAAAATTATGCTCTATGTGTCCTATGAATTGAAATGCATGCTGCTGTTATGTATTAACAAATTAGGGTAAATAAATAAAATTATAAAAAGAAAATTTAGAATGGAACCACCATATGATCCAGCTTTCCACTCCAAGGTCTACACCCAAAGGACTTAAA
This sequence comes from Spermophilus citellus, assembly GCF_964194105.1. Classification (NCBI taxonomy): domain Eukaryota; kingdom Metazoa; phylum Chordata; class Mammalia; order Rodentia; family Sciuridae; genus Spermophilus; species Spermophilus citellus. Next base: position 193,805,891 of record NC_138184.1, on the reverse strand, counting down.
ATCAGCATACTACAGTGACACAGCCACATCTAAATTTATAATAGCTCAATTCACAATAGCTAAACTATGGAACCAACCTAGATTTCCTTCAATAGATGAATAGATAAAGAAACACAATGTAATATTACTCAGCATTAAAAGAGAATAAAATTATGGCATTTGTAGGTAAATTGATGGGAGTTGGAGAATATCATGCTAAGCAAAGTAAGCCAATCCCCCAAAACCAAAGGCCAAATGTTTTCTCTGATAAGTGAATGCTGATACATAATGGGGTGGGGGGCAAGAGAAGAATGGTGGAACTTTGTATTAGGGAGAAAGGAGTTGGGGAAGGAAAAGGGTTAGGAAGGTGGGAAAGATGGTGGAATTATATGGACCTTATTATGTACCCTATGTATGAGTGCATATATGATGTGACTCTGTATCATGTTCAATCAGAGAAATGAAAAGTTGTGCTTCATTTGTGTACAATGAGTTGAAATGCATTCTGCTGTCATGTATAACTAATTAGAACAAATAATAAAAATAAATTAAAAATTTAAAAAAGAAAAAATAAATATCACTGTATTTCCAGTACAATGTTTGTCATTCTGGATGTTATAAAATATAGTGGGTAAGAATCTCCAACTCTAGAAGCAAGTTTCTTGGACTCAAAACCAACCTAATTAGAAATGTGGTCTTGAACAAATTAATTCTGTGAGTCTCAATTACCTCATCTGTTAAATGAAGCTAATAATAATGAACTCACAGGAGTACACAGAGGACTGAATGAGTGAATGATATGTAGAGTTATTAGACATCCACTTGATGTTTTCAAATCTAAATGTTACATTTCCCTCAACCTTTAAATATTAATAAATATTAATTCCATCATTCCAAATGCTTAAGAAAAACATGAAATCATTCATATTTGTTTCTCCTATACCTACAGCAAATCCTATCAATAAATTTCAGTTTTGCCTTCTAAACACAATCTAGAACCTTATAGCGTCTCATCATTACTCCTAATAAAATATTCATCTAAGCCTTAGCATAAAGTAAATCTCTCCCATCATATTTCCTTAGCCTGTATATGATCTCATGGATTCTACTATTATCTCCTTAAAATCAATTTTCAAGAGAGCAGAAATAAAGACCATATAATTTATATAAATTATATGCCCAAAACCCTGAAATAATTTATACTCAGTATAAGTATATTGACTTTCAAATGACCTCAAGGATATCTGTGACCTTTCCCCAGGGTCTGTTTTAGTTCTTGACTCCTAGCATCCACTCCATTACTTTATTCCAACCATACTGGCCTCTTTGATGTTCCCAGATAATCCAATTATAACATCCCCTAAGAGTCCTGGCAGTAATCAAAAAGCCTCCATACTTTCTTTACATTAATCTGTTCTTCCTAGCATTTATCACTGTTTGTCAGAAAGTATTACAACTGATTTATTTACCAGTTATTTCCTCCCAAAATCAAATGTCATTTTCATGGGAATAAGGAGTTTGTTTTATCTACTGTTATATTTCTGATGCCTCAAATTTTGTCTGTTATTGATAGTGAATGAATAAATTTGTCCTGTACAGTTAAATAATAATGACAAGATTCTCAAAAAGAAACTATAAAGAAACATTTGTGTTTAAAAAAAAATCATGGGCTTCATGTTGAATATGTTGAGCTGGAATGTCATATGCCTTTGGGATGTGCTTATGAGCACTAGAACATGATCTGGAGCGTGGAAAAGACACTGGGTTGCAGATGTAAGTTTGTGGGTCATTTGCATAGAGATAAAAATTAAAACCACAAAAGATGTTCTTAGTTTTATTTGCTTCCTCCCCACCCCAGTGATGGGGATTAAACCCAAAGCCTTGCAAATGCTAGGCAAGTACTCTGGCACTGAGCTATATACCCAGCACCCAGAACCACACCACATGGAAGAGATCTGAATAGAGGAGAATATAAAGTGAAAACAGAAGAGCATCAACTGGAAATTTGAAAATCTTCAACACAGTGATATATCAAGAAAAGGAGAGTTCCACAGAAAATTGAAGAAGAAATAAAGGAAGACAGATAAGGGACAGCAAAAGTGAGACAGCACCTCTAAACTACTCAAAATTTGCTGGGAATTAAACCGTCTTGTTGAGAGTGATGGGGGCAGTGCTGTGGAGTGTGAGGACCAAAAAGTCTTGTGTTACTGGGGAGACTAGAATGTGGCATGGGAACTCAACTCTTCACATCCAGCATGAAAAAAAAACAGGTTGAGCTAAATGGATTAAGTGCCAGGTTTGGGGAAAGTGACATTTCTAATGACATTAAATACTGAAAGCTGCTATTTTGGTTTTCAGTATTTTCTGTATTTAAACACTCAAGAACAATACTTTTGACAAAAGGCTTTTATGTATCTAGCTTCATTAAAAATCTTCAGAAACATTGGGAGAAATTATTATAAAGAAAAGAGTATGTTTTGATTGAATTGCACAAAATTTAAAGATTTTACTTGTCAGGACTTCTCAATCTTTCCATAATGATTGAAATTCCTCTCTATTCAATATCTAGAAGGAATTATTCCACAGTTATATGAACCAAGTGAATGGCTTAATGTATCTTGTTTGTTTTTTCACCCTCCAATTGACCTTTATGGCTTTGGAAATAAACACTAGAACTCCTCAGGCTTTCAGAAATGAAGTGAATTTTTAGAAGCACTTCATATTACACAAGAAATTCATATAAGAATCATCAAAAAATTAATCAGATGAAAATGTCACCCATCAGGAATTAAGATGACTTAGGTATATGAGAGTAAACGGGGAGATGTTTTACAATCAAAGCAACACCAGAATACAGAGTGGTATATACCAGTGACACAGTCATATACATCTTAAACCACTTAAGCAATCCACAAATATTTCATTCAACAAAATGAGTGTTCAATCACTCAGTATTATTTAAACATAAGAAGCTGGGAATATAGTTCAGAGGTATAGCACTTCCCTAGCATGCACAAGGACCTGGGTTCAGTTCCCAGTACTAGGACAAAAGTACACATAATATCATGATATCTTATATCTGAATTGCTCTCTCATTCAATTCTTTGAGATATTATCTCATGCCACCCTCTCAGATGGGCTTTCTCTGGCAACTACATATGAAATTGCAATCCTGTCAATTTTCACTCCCACTATTACTTGTTTCCTGTCTGCTCCCTACTCCACTCCAACTACAATGCAATGTCTTTAAAGTAAAAACTTTGCTTTGATACAGGTATAACCAATGTCCAGTGTATAGTAAGGAACTCAAGTGTAGAAAGCAGTGACATGGACTGTGATCTTTGACTGCCTTGGAGCTGTGGCTGCACTTTGCTCTGGGAACTTTCTATGCAAAGGTACAGGATGAGATTGTATAGGAGCTATAGTAATGCCCTGCCTGAGGAAGTTCTGTGCAGAGGTACAGAACAATAATAGTCTTGACCTTGAGCCCAGACACCAGCTGCCAGGGATAAAGAATTCTGAGTGCAACAAGATAACCACAATATCTTGCAAGTACTGCAAACTTCAACCTCTTTGCAGAAACTTTGGATGATGGGCTTCCTTGGTACAGCAGGATAATAACATGATGTTCCTAGAACTGCAACAGTACAATAGCTCCAAAGATGTTTCTAGTTCTGTATCTTTTTAATGCACAAATAACAATGTGTGCTAACTTCCTGATTGTGAGACCCTATATAATAAACAGGCTGAGCTAGCTCTGAGCTAGGTTTCCTCTAACAGATGTCAGTGTGCCCCCCTGGTTCCAGCTTTCTCTCTATAGGTGTTTGTGTGTCTTTCTTAATCCCCCACACCCCTCACCAGTTTCTAGGGTTTGGCTGTGTAGGTCACACCACTCAAGAAACATTTATTTTTGTTTGAATTAATGAATGAATAAAACATACTTATGAGAAAAAAAGACATTCTGGGAAGATTAATTTCAAACTACTTTTTACAGCTATGGGATGCTTATAACTGTTCCAGAAAATTGTATACTACCAAAAAAATCTGAAGCAAAAACTTTTCGAATAAAAATTGTAGAGTTTGGCATTAATCCTCCCTCTACTGCTTCCTAATCATGCAATTTGAACAAATTTTTAATCCTTTATTGCTTCGGGTTTTTCATTTGTGTCAATCACTCATTCTTCCCAAAGACCACCAGTAAACCTGCCGATTAAACAAAGCTAACCTGTTTAGACTTGACTGAGTAATGAGAGATCATGAAAATTACTTGATGATATCTGAGATCTGAGACCTATAGTGCACTAGTAGTGGACTGGTTTTTCAGGTAGGTCTCTCAAAGATTGAAAAAAGGCATAATTTATGACATAATACTTTTGGATTGACTATCACAGTGTTGAATAAGTCCCCAAAAGAGTCTCAATTAACAAACTATTAGTCTTGATAAAGAAAAAAAGTATATATTTGGTTCACAGCTTCATCTTCCTAGATTTAATGTATTCTGGAATAATCGGCTATGTTATTTTTTTTTGTTCATTCTTGGGAAAGTTAAATATGCCTGTGTCCAGTATTCTTTGACACAGAATAAGAGTCACACATTAGTTTAAGTTCTCAAATATGAGAGTGATAATTCTGACCCAGCTTGCAGTGATAAGGAACAAACAAAATACTGTGTTTCAAAAGTAGAAGAAAGGCATACTCTTTGTTATTATAATATTTAATACAAAACATATATATTGAATGCTTGCCATTGATGCAAAGGATTTTGCTAATTGCATATGGAAGCAGTGGGAATGAGTTCATGGCAGGCAGAAGGACAAATGTCTATTGCATTAAGGCATCTTTTGCACAGCAAAGTATTCTATGTTTCAACAAGTGTGGGCTGGTCATAATTCTTTATTGTAAGTCATAGTAGGTTTTCACATTTGAATATGCCTTTTCTTCCAAGAAGAACCCAGAGTGTACTCTCTTCTTGATTTTGTATAATTGTGGAATAACGCTCTTCCATATTTACAGGATCTGGCTGGACTTGTTGTTACAAAAGTTAACACTGGGATGGAGAAAAGTAAGAGTTTGGGTAAAATGAAATGAAGGGCAATATTAGCAAATAGGAAACAATTCTATTTTTGTGGAGCTAAAAAAAGTTTTGGGAATCCAAAGTCAAAAAGTATTTGAGCAATAACAGAGGAGAATATATATAAAATTCTGCAGCAATGGAGGAAACCAACAATAAACTAGCAGAAATTTTGACTGAGCAATGCTTTACATCAGTCAGTGTGTCCGTCTTGTGTAAGATACATGAGGATCGGGAGAAAAAGTGGTCAGGAAGGCAGACTGCAATGTTCTTCAGAACCCAAAATGAAAATCTCAGGGAAATAGAAGGGGAGAGATGGCAGTAGGGTGGGAATGAGTCAAGAAACAGTGAAGCAAGAAGCTCTACAGAACAGGGCATAGGTTAAGATGTAAGCAGAGTATGTCACACTCAGTGTAGAGATGTGGAGTGTGGTTCCTGTTAGAATCCTACTGTCAGCGAGAATCAGGAAATATTCAAAGATTAATTGTGAGAAAAAAATGGATTAAAACAGTTTTTGTAAGGATGCATTTTTATTCTACTTTTTTTAAAAAAAGAATGCTTTGTGTATATAATAAAAACACATCCATGTGAATCCGTGTAACAGCAAAGCTTTTAAGAAATTTTATTTTTCCAAAGTACATGTTTCTTAATTTTTAATTTTCCATGAGAAATCCAATGCTATTAAAACATATTTTATATGTTAATGAAATATCCATTTTATTTTTCATTGTACAGAATATGCCTTGTAGTTAGTTATACCTTCAATCAGTGAGATTGTACCTTTTAAAATGTGTCAAAGCAAATGCTTATCATAATTATCTAAACTAATTCTTTGTCTTTGAAAAGAAAGTTTCAAATCAACAGAAACACATTTCATTCAGGTAATTAGCACAGTGTGAATAACTAACTATTAAACTGATTAAGAAAAAGAATAAGATTGTAAGCTGAGGAAAAAAAAAACAGCTTCTCATGTAGATGCTAAAGTCAATATTGTAAAAGGAGTTTTAAATTCTACACAAATTGCTCAGACTTTCTCCAAAAAATTGTTTTGTCTTAAAAATCATCTGTTCATTCAACCTAAAATGTCTTCATTTCATTTAACGTAACAGTAACATAAGCCTTGTCACAGTATGAAGTTACCTAAAATAGTTATTATGTCTTTGGGCAAAAATAGGCAGACAGCATTGGTGAGAAAAGTGTGTGAGTACTTAGCTCCCCTACCGAGAAGGAGATTATATGTCTGGTTTCCTAAATACCAGAAGCAAGATTGGATTAAAAATGTGGCATTGAAAGATTCCCAAATGTAACTGGGTGCTGTCCAAGGTTTTTTGCTTCCCAAATATACCTGGTTCCCAGGGATAGGAAAGAGGAAGATGAGGAAATGTGTTTTATTTTTGCTTATTCATTAATGTGGGAATTAACCTTGTCAGAGGAAATGGTAAAAGGAGATGAAACACAGTTTTCATGGTTGTTATTTGGGAAGTTTTCTGTGACCTTGGTAAAGGTTTTCTGTCTCAACATAACCATCAATAAAAATCTGTTTCCATTAGCTTTGGAGATTAGTTTAATTGGTAAACGGCTCTGAGGTACTGCATAGGAAGTGCTAGACAAGCATGATGAGGATATATAGATAGATAGATAGATAGATAGATATAGATATATATATATAGATCTCTATACCAACCCTGCCAATCACCAGGAAGATGAGCTACAGATTGGTTAATTTAGGACAGAGAGTACAGAAGAGAAGAAAGGAATCTCCAGAAAGGATAGAAAGAAAAATATCTTTTAAAAAATACATGTCAACTTAGAGTAAAATTTGTGAGGATAAAGAGGCTGTGGATATAATGGTCAGTTCTTTTTTTTTTTTTCTTTTTTTTTTTGAATTTTTAATATTTATTTTTTAGTTCTCGGCAGACACAACATCTTTGTTGGTATGTGGTGCTGAGGATCGAACCCGGGCCGCACGCATGCCAGGCGAGCGCGCTACCGCTTGAGCCACATTCCCAGCCCAATGGTCAGTTCTTGAAGTAGGTAAAGCACAAGGGATTTTTACAGCAGGAAAATTATTGTTAAGACAATATATATTTGTCAAAATCCATATAACATTACAGCACAAATATTTATGTAAATATTTTTAATAGATCACTTAAGAAATCAGGGGAATCTTAAGAAATGCAAACTGGCAAAAATCTAGCTATGTAATAAAGCTGAGAAACAATTCCACTGAAGAGGATGGTGGAAAGGTGGTACCCTATGTAACTTTAGAATGGAGGGGAGTCTATAAGACTGTAGGCAGAAGGAACTGCATATAAGCACTGTCATCAGGTAATAATGTTCTGCCCAACAGGGCTGAAGACCATCACTTCTGATACAGCTACTCATGTGAACTAGATGGAATATTTAAGTAAAGTTTCTCACTGTATGACTATGAGGTTAAAAATAAACAAGGGTAAGGTGCCAGAAAAAGCCAGGAAAGATCAATATGGGACTTATGTTTGTCTTAATAGAGATTTAAATGGTTACATATAAAAATATCTACATGTAAAGGCACATAAATTGATTAACAGAATCATATTTTTTGTTCTATCATCTGAGGTAGCCTAAAAGAAAAACAGTCCTACAATGACTACACCAGATCTTGGTCTCCAATACTATTCTGCATTCTTTAATAAAGGAATAAAGATCTTGGAGATATGGCTGATTCTAGAATTAGGGTAATAAATAGAAATATGAGCCTGGAGTATCTTATACCATCAGAAAAAAAATGAAACTACTATATACATAGGCACATGCCACACACTGATGGGGTATGTCAGTAGAAGTACAGTAGCCAGTTGGAAGCTCCCAATGGCTAAATCTAAAATAATTTGATCAAGATTACAAATTCAGTACTATTTATTATAATCCAAAGTACAAAATAAATATTTAAGGATCAATACTGACATAAATAAGTGAATACACACATGTGGGATGCAAGATACATATACTTTCAGAAGAATATCAAATACTTCATGTAGCCACACTGCTTCCAAGCAACCTAAGTACTCATGTCACATGTCTACATAGTTGCATTCTTAATAAGAATATTCTTAATAAGAATAAGAAAAGATGGAAAAGAATAATTTTACAGTGAAGAAATCTGACAAACACTACCTTAGTCTAGTGATCTAAGTCAATATCAACAGGGATAAGTCAGGTTGATAGTGATATAAGGTGGTGAAAATAATACTTCCCCCTGTGATATATCTCCTAGTAACTTGTACTCCAGTCTTATGATGAGAATACCAGACAAACTACAAGAGTAGAGCATGCTACAAAATACATGATCAGTATTTCTCCAAGCTACAAAGGTCACCAAAAACTAAGGATATCTCAGAAATCACCACAGTCAATAGTAATTTTATGAAACATGATAACTAAATATAATGTGACATACTGGATGGAATCCTGAAATAGAAAAAGAACAGTAAGGCCGGGGATGTGGCTCAAGCGGTAGCGTGCTCAGCTGGCATGCGTGTGGCCCAGGTTCGATCCTCAGCACCACATACCAACAAAGATGTTGTGTCTGCCGAGAACTGAAAAATAAATATTAAAAAAAGTTCTCTCTCTCTCTCTCTCTCTCTCTCTCTCTCTCTCTCTCTCAAAAAAAAAGGAAAAAGAACAGTAAGTAAAAAACTAACAAAATATGAATAAATCATTAACTTAGTTAAAAATAATGTATTAATATTAGTTCAATAATTATAACAAATAAGTACATTAATATAAAATGTAAGTAATAAAAGAAATTGGATGAAACTTGAAGTTAGATACATGAGAACTCTCTGTACTATTTTAGTTTTTCTGTAAATCCACAAATAAAATCTATTAATAAGAGCTTTTTTAAAGAAAATAGAAGTTGAGAGAAAAGGATTTTAAAAAAATAAGATGCATGGCAATAGTCATAATGGTTAAGGCCTGGGGTGGAGAATTAAATGGGAGATGGAGGGCTCAAAGGAATGTAGAAAATGGCACTTTTCTGATCTTCCTTGATCAAACCTTAATATTTTTACTTCACTTGGAGTCATTCCTTTTGTATTATTAAAATTCTGATATTATAGTTCACGGATCCTACAGTCTTTACTCTTCTCTTCCATGATGTATAGCAATAAGCACATGTCCCAGATATACACTTTGCTCCTCATATTTTTTTGCTCACCAAGTCTGACTTTTCCTGGAGTCCCCTCACCCTAATCTGTTTTCTATCCAAAATGTGTGCTTCCAACAGGTTTGTAGAAGCCTGTAGAGTTGGATCCATATAATGTTAAATGTTAGAAAGCATAAAGTAAGGTAAGATATGATGGAGTTTTCTGAAAAGAAAGCTGTTTGAAAGTCTGTTTCCCAGTGAACCAATCCTACCCAGAGCTATTGCTTTTCTTTTCTTTTTTTTTAATTTTTTTACTTGTTCTGTTTAGATATACCTTATAATAGAGTGTATTTCAATATACCTTATAAGTAGAGTGTATTTCAACATATTATACATACATGGAGTATAACTTAGGATCCCATTCTTGTGGTTGTACATGATGTACCAGTTTCACTGGTTGTTTATTCATACATAAATATAGGAAAGTTATATCTGATTATTCTACTGTCTTTCCTATTTCCATCTCCATCCCTTCATTTCATTCCCCTTGTCTAATGCAATGAACTCTATTCACTGCCCTCTTTATTGTGTGGTAGCATCTGCATACCAGAGAGAATACTTGGCTTTTTGTTTTTTTAGAATTGGCTTATTTCACTTAGCAAAATAATCTCCTGTTCCACCAATTTTCCAACAAATGTCATAATTTCTTCTTTATGGCTGAGTAATATTCCATTGTGTATATATACCACATTTTCTTTATCTATTCATGTGTTGGTTCATATGTTGAACCAAAATATGTTGGTTCCATAGCTTAGCTATTGTGATTGGGCTGCTGTAAATATTGAGGTTGCTACATCACTATAGTATGTTGATTTTAAATCCTTCGGGTATAAACCAAGAAGTGGGATAACTGGGTCAAATGTTAGTTTCATTCCAAGTTTTCTGAGGAACTACTGCTTTTCAAGAGATAATATCTGATCTCCCACTTCCCATCAGCTGATGTGAGTGGCAAAGGAAAAGGGCATCTCTGAGGTAGCTTCAGCTTTAGTAAAACCCTGTTAAGGATTAGAGTGAAGAACAGTTTTAGTCATTATTTTTGCCACTGTGACTAAAATACCAGACGAGCACAATTGTAGAGGAGAAAAAGTTTATTTGGGCACTCACAGTTTCAGAGGTCTTAGTGTATAGACAGCAAGCTTCATTCCTCAGGGCTTAAGGTGAGACAGGACATCATGGTGGAAGGGTATGGTAGAGGGAAGCAGCTCACATGATGATCAGAAAGCAGAGAGCAAGGATTCATTCTCCAAATACAAATACATACCCCAAAGCCACATCCTGAGTACCCCACCTCCTCCAGTTATCACTCAGTTAATCCCATCAGGGATTAAGTCACTGATTGACTTAAGAGTCTCACAACTTAATCATTTCCCCTCTGAATCCTCTCACACTATCTCACGTGAGCTTTTGGGAGACACCTCACATAGAAACCATAACAAGAACCATGATCTTCTGCCTATTTATGAGGTATTTGTAGAAAAGATTGCCAACGATACTGGCACACCCAAAACTAGAAAAGTTTTTTTAACCTTATATGCCATTACCCACTAATGCAAAATTCCCTTTGCTCTGGGTTTTCTACTTTCTAATTACTCACAGTAATTATATAGGTTTATAATGGTTAATTTCCAAGCAGTCAGACTGATTTTCTCACTACCTTATCTATCTTTGCAAGCCATATGCTCCAAACATATTGAACTACTCACAATTCCCATTAATATCATATTCATGTGTTCATTCACTAACTAATCATCATACATCTACTATGTTTCAGGTACTTTACTAAGTGGTAGGAAAACAAAGATGTATAAAAAATTCATAATTACTTGGAAGACAAAATTACCATCTGTCAGGGGAATCATCACACAAAACAAATATGTGCAATTGGTGACACAGCCTTGAAGGTAAGTGATACAAAGAAGAAAATAACTATTCATTCATTCATTTATCCATCCAAAAATATTTAAAGTAACTACTAAAAGCCAACCACCATTCTGGCCCCTTGGAATACAGTGGTAAACAAGATAAAAATCGCTCTTGCCTTCACAGATACTATGTAAGTTAATAAGAATTAACATGTCTTTGTGTGCACAAATACCCTCAAATCCACACACACAAACACTAAGGCTTGATAAGTGCCACAAAGAGTTTTGTTGTTTTTTTTTTTTAAATAGTGCCATGAAAAAAAAATTGAGGTGGTCAAGGAAAATTCTCTGAGAAATGATACCTGAACCAGAATCTAAGTAAAGAATGGTTAGAGAGTAAGAAAGAATGTGTATGAATCATCCAAACTAAGAAAGAACATAGCTTATTCAGAAAACTGAAAAAGCAGCCATGTGACTGGACATGGAGTGTGTTTTCAGGCTCACAGTAGAAGCCAAGCCTTAACACTGCAAAGCCATGTTAAAGAATTTGGATATCATCCACAAAATGGGGAGCAACTGAATTGTGCATGATCTGATAACCGTTTTTTAAAATTCACTTTGACCTTCATGTAGTGAATGGTTGGTTGTAATTGTTAGCCTTGATTAACACTAAAAGGAATAACCTCATGGTTCTCTTGCTAAGAAAATAATGGTTTGCACCTAGAGCCAAAACAATAGAGATGGTTGGGTTCAGGAATTATTTTTAGAGTAGAATTGACAAGTTCTTGATTACATATAAAAGCATTGGGAGATGGTAAGAGAATCATGAGAAACGTGTTTGGTTCTTAAGCTGAATCTTAAATGTTATGCAGGTAGTGCTAAAAAACAAGAAATTTAAACCATACCAGTGATGTTAAATTCCACAGCTTAAAGTTTGGGGAGTGGGGCAATGTTAAAAGTAACTGCTTATTTACCTACTGAAGTCAGTTTTACTGATTGAAGGTTCACTTTGTGCTAAGTGCTCTGCTAGGTACTAAAGGTGCAACTGTGAGCAAATCAAACCATCACTAATCCCATGGACTTTATGGTTCAGTAAGAAGCAGAGGATCAAATAATCAAAACAAAGAGTACAAAACTTTTAGACATGCTAAAAAAGAACAGTATATAGAGCCATGAACACCTATTGACCTATTTTCTCTTAGAAGAAAAAAAAAGGATCCTTAAGGTAACAAAATTTGACTCAGGATCTGAGAAGCAGGTGAGACTTCAAGAAAAGAGCACAGGAAAAGTACAGGCAATTTTGAGTAACCCGTGAGTTGGAAGGAATGTGGCAGATTAAAATATGCGAAAGGGTAGACATAGAAGAGTACAAAAAAGAGGAAAACAGGTTTAAGGTAAAGTGTGGGTCATTCAGAGCTTTCAGCCAACATTAAAAGTTTGGATTTTTTTTCCTTCAAAGTGTGTTGAAATCTTTATACGGTGATTTAGGAACCCAAGGACCATCATGGAAGAATCACAATGCGATGTCAAGGAGTTAGGGATCAAAGTGGTGTTTTTGTGCTCAAGCTGTGAACTATACAGACTTTCATTAAATTTCTAGATTTGGATTCCTACTACAGCTAGCCACATAAGTTTATAATCCTGAAACCCACATTTTTAACCTAAAAAAAATACATCTTACAAAAATTACATTTGTCTCTATTTTTAAATTCTAGACAAGAAATTTTTATTTAAATATCAATACACATAATGAGTCACAGAAATATACATCTGTAAGACATGGATGTTTTTTCTTTTAATCCTTTGTTTTAATGTATATTATCTTTGACTTTTATCACAAAACCTAAACTTTATACTGTGTTCAAATAAATCAGAAAATTTAGGCACAGCTCTTGACTGTGTTCCATTTTTTTTTATCATGAAACAGCCTAGTTAGCATGAGCAATAGACAAGGGTGTGAGAAGGAAAAAGACTTGCATATTATTGCATTATTTTTCTAGTAGATAGTTATAACTGAGTTCTGAAAAGACCACAGGTTTAGATTCACTCACTCATTCAGTAAATATGAACTGAAAGTTTCACGGGCCTAGGCACTGTGGCAGGTTCTGAGAGAAAAGCAGGAAACCAGCTGTCCCCTGCCTCAGTGGAGCTTATGCTCTAAGGCTCTGTTTTCATAGGACACTCTGAATTCTAGCAGCATAACCTGGGATGCTTGTCAACATTGCAAATTCTTGGGTCTCATCCCAAATCCAGAATCTCTAAGAATGGAATCTCTCTAGAATTTGTTTCTTAACAAGCTCCAAGAGTGATTTTTAAGCATGTATTTTAAAATTTCTTAATTGACATATAATATTTGTATTTACTTATGCAGTTCCCAAGACATAGAAGCATTTTATTTCTGAGGACTATTTTATTTTATCAAGGGCCTTTTTATTAGCTAAAGAAGTTTCCTTTTTATCCAGAAGGTAACTGGAGGGCTATAGGAAAGATTCCATCAGCCAGGAAAATCATATAAGTTGTATAAGGATGATTGTTAGTGCAAAAGAAGTAAAGAGATACTCCCATAAGTTCACTTGCATAATTTAAGAAAGATACTGTAAGAACAGGAAAAATCTAAGTTTATAACAGTGGGTAGAAATGAGAGTAAAATTATGAAAGCTATCTGGACTGAGTATTGATGGAACTTGATTAGAGATGTGGAAAGAAAATGAAGCATATCTGGGAAAAAGAGTAGCTACATTTCATTCATTTGTATTAGAAGCACTTGATATATCCAACAAGAAGTCTCTCTGTAGATGAATATACAGGTCTGTAGTTCAAGGACAAGGTAAGAACTGAAAAGTAAATTATTATATTATTATCAACTATACAATATTTGATAACAAAGATGTAAAATAAATTTAAAAGTTAAAAGTCAGATATGACGAATCCCAAAGGAGATAACTATTTAGCAATGAAAAGTGACCAAAGACAAGCCATCCTAATTGCAAAATACAATCCTGTCTTTTAGGCCAAAGCTTTCAATGATCAGGAACCAAACAGGCATTAGTATAAATTTTACATGATTTTTTAAAATATCAGAATGCCAATGCTTCATAGCCATCTTTATTTTTCTCCAGTAGCAATATATTGAAGAAATCAAATAAGCACTCATTGTCTGAGTGAATATTTTCATAAAAATTTAAATTAAAAAAATTGAATCTAGAAGTGTTATATAGAAAAGGCTAAAGGGATATTTGCTAAATGGAGGTACTGTGTGTTTCATTTATTAGAACAGTTCCTGTTAATTATGCCATGAATGTAACTCAGCTATTCACCCAATTTGTCATTTGCTGGGAAAAACTTTAAATATGCTAACAGACAAGTTCTTTGTTCCCAATTAAAATTTGCCCACAGGAAAGAACTTACATAGCCAAAATTGGAAAACAGAAAGCCAATTTGTTAGCTTTTGAATCTCTAATAGAATTTTGAAATTCATGGGGGGAAAAATAACAGTTTAGAAAGCCAAAGACTTTTGTTCTTAAAAGCTGTGCTCTGGCAGAAAAAAAATAGGGCTTGTGTTCCAAAACTTTGATTTTGGGATATCAAGGAAATCTCGGAAGGAAGAACATTATAAAATTTAGCAAGTCAATAAGTGTTTAGAAAATGACAGTATAAAAGATCATTCTAACCCACTTCCAGAGTGTAATAAGGTCTGGGGTCTGGGGGTGAAATCTGAAGGAAGAGGAGTGATTTGATGGAGAGACATTGTCCCTATTCCCCATGTCCTAATATTAATTGTATGGTAGTGGGTGAAGTCAGGGAACTAGGGGAGGTCGATGGACCTGATATAATGCATGGGGTTTTTCTGATTGGGATAAAATTGAAGTAGGTCATCAAATGTTCTGCAGTCCATGAATAAGTGGAGAAATGTCCAGAAGTTTTCCCTGATAGCAAGAGAAGTATAAAAAAGATAGAGGAAAGGAGAGTCCCCAGACTTTAAGCTCCCACCTGTCAAGAAGAACAATGACTGGGAAGGTGGTAACATTGGCCAGGCCAAAAAAAAACAACCCACATAGCCCAAATTGGGTCATTTTATAAAAGAAAAGCAGTGGTAGCTTAAAAGATGATGTGAATGGGGGTCTTCAGAATTATGCAGTGAGTTCTTTATGAACATGGAGAGTAAATACTAAAACTCTTAACATAGTGATATATGCTGTATGTTAGCTTGGTAGTGATCAATAGGCAATTAGAAAATGATCACCACCTACATAATATATAGATCTAGTTTCTAAAGGACATTATTACTATAAGGCCGCTATTTTTGAGAATTTCTATGAAAATCACATGGGTAAAATGGCCCCTACTACATCTCTGACAGAAAATTATTCACAGCTTTACTCTGTACTCAGCTGTTGCTTGAATGCATTGAGCATGCTTCTATTTTAGGGAATAAACACTTGTTAATTCCTCAGCCTTGAATATTCCACCTATCTTGGGGATCCTTTTCCTCTCCTTCCTTCAGACTTAGGTCTCTGATCCGATGCCTCATCAGAAAACTTTTACAAGACAAGCTTATCTAAAATGTAGGCACACAAACACACACATACACACATTCACACACTTATAAACAATTCTCATTTTCATTTTTCTACTTCCCTTTTGTCTGTAACTCTAATTGTTACATGATACAGTATGTATTTGTTAACTATCTTACCTCTTACAATACGTGCTCTGATAGGGGAAATTTTGTCTCATGTGCCAAGAGTTAAATTCTCAATTCCTATAACAGTACCTAACACACAGGTATTCAATAAATATTGGCAAATGGAAGAATAAAATTTTCAAGAGGCAGCCAATACTTTTCTATACTAGAACTTAATTCTATAAGTTATTTTCTGAAATAAGTCTCACATCGGCTGGAGCTTTCTAATATTTTTATTATACAGATTTTTAATGTTAATGCTTTTGTTTTAATGGGATGTGACTTGTTAGACGATGATCTTTTATATTAATTTTTCAACACACCTGGAAATAGGTCATTTTCTTGTATCTAGGCTAATTGTATTATTTTCCTCACATAGTTTTCTCACCCAACCCAGTTTGCATAAGAATCATTGCATTTTTTTAAATAGCTGTCAAATTTGGGCTGCACATAAAACAGGTATAGGCCTAACTAACTTTGTTAGAGCTGGAAGGGGAAAGTTAATGATAAAACCCATTGACATTTAATCACATGGTATCTTTACCTACCAAATAGAAATTTCTTAGATCTCAGATCCAGAAGCTTTTACCATATACCAGAGAAGAAATCTATTCCTTGTTCATTTGTTTTAAATAGCTATATGTTCACCAGAACACAAAACTCAGATCCTTTCTAAGTCTGCTCATCATTCTAATAATTAATTTCCTTGATTGTCTTTGGCAGCACACCATCTGCACACCTGGAATGGGATTTTATCTTTTTCAGATATTCTCTGAAAGACTGCCTGATATATTTTCCCAGAGATGCCAGTGACTCAAAATAATGGTCTCAAAGCAGCAGACCCACCCTGTGTCCAAATCCTCAATAAATAACAGAAGTCCACAGGTATGACTTCTTTGAAATAAGTCAGTTTAAAGGGATACAATCGCAGGGTATTATACCCATGAGAATGTGTAAAAATATTGTTTACTAATATTTTTCTTGTCTCTGAATAAATAGGAGAGTCTTCTCAATTTGGACCAGATACAATAAAGATTCCCCACTACATATCAACTAAATCTTGGGGTGCAGAGGAGGGGAAATACTTTTGAATATAATGCTGGGCACATGGAAAGTAGTGGAAACCTTCAAACCTTTCCTAAAACTTCAGCAATAAAAATGATATATGATACACATACATATAATATATTTAATCTTAGAAGACATCCACTCCTAACAAATTCTAACTTTAAAAAGTTTATTGATTATAATAATATGAAAAGAAATACAGATTTTAAGTCTAAAAGCATCACTAGGATTAAGAGGATCACATCTTAGTGATAAAAAGCCTGAACCATGAGGATGACATAATAAATCTTGACTTATATATACCTACTAAAATGTCCTTAAAATACATAAAAAAAAGTTATAAAACTGAACTGTCAAGTATGCTCTTTTCTCAATAACTGGCATTATAAATAGACCAAGAAATAGCACAAACATAAAATATTTGAATGAATTAATGATGCATGATTTAATGAACACATAGTAATCGTTGTTAAACTTGTATTTGTCAGACATACATTTATTAAAGTTGACTATGAAATATATCATAAAAATGTATAATGCTTCTAAAACATTCCTACACATGATTCGACACACCTCCCACGAAAATGTAAGTTCTATGCTGTATACCCTTAAATCTGGGAGTGGTCATAACTGTTGCAACCAAAGGAATATAATGGTAATACACTATGTAATTTTTGTGGCTAAATTATGAAATGGCATGTCAATTGTGCTTTATTTGCTATTAGATCACTGAGCCTCAAAATGAGAAGTCTGCTTGGACTTAGGCCACCCACTTAAAGAGGCCACCACATTCTGACTAAGCCCAATGTTCCAACCCTACGTGCCAAAAATTATGAGTAACACCATCTTAAGGGTAAGACCAGTCCATCTACTGATACTGCATAGAACAAAAGGATGACCCAGATGATCCCTAACTAAAACTCCACCTTACTAAATGATGAGGTATTAAGATAGCTCTTTATACTTATGTAGGGAACTAAAATAGCACAACTCAGCAAATTTTCAAGAATGGGAATTATATAGATCAGATCTTATCTTAGTAAAATCAAGTTTGAAGTCAGAAACAGAGAGATAAATTAAAACTTCCCTTATATTTATATAAAACTAAATAGCTCATGGAGAAAATTAAAATCAAGATGAAAGTTTTACCAATTACTGTTGACCATTAATTAAAATTCTACATATGAAATCTTGTGAGATACACTAAAAGTGACAATTTATGAAAAATGTTTAGCCTTAAGTGTTTATATTAGAAAAGAAAAAAAAGTTGAAAAAAAGGGCTGAGAAAGATTAAGTATGCAATTTAAGAATTAGCATAAGACAACATTTTATACATGATAAATATATACAATTTTTATTTACCCATTAAAATAAATAGGTACATAAATACAGAAAAGAATTAGCAAAGAAAGTTAAAATAAACCCAAAGTCATTTTATACTTAGCTTACAACTTGGCCAATGCATAGGTATTCAGGTTTAACCACACAACCTATACAATTCTCACTCCACCATGCAGTTAATCATCATATTCTAATCCTTTAATTATCTTCACAGAGTCCAAAATTACAGATTTGCCTTAGGTTAAAAAAGAGGGGTAACTGGACCAGCCAAACCATGTTTACCCATGAGACTATGTTCAGTCCATGCTAAAAGCACCCCTGCAGCACACTGGGGTCACAGGGCATATTGCTCTTTGGTGACGTTTTCTCAGGCAAAGGGTTTTACAATGTAATATTTCTTTACCATTTCCCTGTCATTTTTTTCCTCATTGTAGTTATCTTTAGATACTTCAGAACTTTACAAAAATCTGTAGGACAGTTAAAGGTACCACGCTATTATCATGCATGACACCAACACTTCCCTAGTGAATTATTGCTGAATCATACATAAGATAAAAATTTAAAGAATGATATTCTCTTAATATTTTTATATATTATCTCCAAGACATATGAATAAATCAATAAATCCTTCAACCCAATATCCTTTGCTGTAGTCACTTTTAATCTGGTATATTTTCTGACTGTAGAGATTCATGTTTTTGCCACAGCAGTCCATCCTCTCTGTGTGCTCAGCAGTGAGTGCTTTACCACAAGTAAACAATTCAGTACATCTTGTCTCTTTGGCACTAAGAACAATGCTGCGTCCTCTCAGACTCTTCTTTGTTCTTCCCAGGTGCAAACTTATTTCTATTAATTATACAATAATCTGGAGATAAGACCTTCATCTGGTAGCAACCCCTACTTTAGAAAACAGTAGTTTGTGGTGAGAAAATGGATCAGAGGTGTGGCAAAAAAAATTGTCAAGAGCTCTTTGGTAGTTATGAACAAGTAATTTTCAATGTCATCATTAAAAGATGAGCAGATAATGAGAATTTTATGACAAAATTTCCTGTGAAATCGACAAGTTAGTAATGAAAGGCAGAAAATTTTTATTGACTATTTTACTATTAACCCACCAAATATATCCCCATCAGTTGAGATAACCCGTGATGGACACATTCATCAGAACTTGTTTCCTGGTGCTAATCCAGATAAAATTATGATATTGTTGATTACTGAGCACTTACTAGATGCCAAGCAATGATCTAAGGATCTTACATTTATTCTTCAAGCTACCAACATAAAATAGGTGATAACTTCATTCCATTCTGAAATGGGAAAACTGAGGAACAGAATTATACAACATTATCATCAGAAAAAGAAAAAGAAGGGTTTCAGAGTTATATGACAATTATTATTATAAAAGTGAGTGCAAACATGGAAAGAGACTGGTTAAACATTTAAATTCTTTGCTTCCTTCTCTCTCCCACCTCATTCTCCTTATTCCCTTGTTTCTTTATACAGTTCAAATGCTGAAAAGGAGCCAAGGCTTCCTCTTTGAATGGAATCTGTAACACAGAGTATCTTAACAGTATGAACTCATGAAATCACACATGGTTAAGGTTCAAAATGCAATGCTAAGTTTCCCTTATTTGTTGTGAGATTGTTTCTCTTTATCCTTCATATACCAACTTTGTGGTAAAGAACACCATCCTAGACATCAGAAGAAAGACAAAACTAATAAAAGTATGGTGTCTACCTGTCAAAAGGCACAAAATGATTGGTTATCCTCAGTATACATGCAGAGGAAAAAAGAAAATGAAAAATAAGGTATGTTCTCAAAGCAGTGTATAAAATGGATACAAATGATCATGTTGTCAAGAGAGCACAACCACACAAGAGAAGTGTGACATTAACTTCTTTTTGTACTGAAATAGAAAGGCAAATTGAAGGTTTCCTGTGGAGTTCATAACCAGGTTTTACCGGTGTGACCCAGAAGAGTGTAGAGAGTCAGGTGCATGCACCTGTCATTTGTTTCTCCACCAAGGTGAGGCTCTTGTTGCCAGCAACAGGCTGCTCCTCTCCTGACAATTGCCGTGGCAGGATATGTCAGGTGCACAATGAACAATGGACTTTGTCAAGTGTGATGCTTCACAATCCTGTTATTGGATACCATTTCCCTCAATGCCATATTGCCTGAGTTCTTCATCTGTTATTCATTTTCCATGGAGTCAAAACCAGATTTTTTCCTATTTGAAATGACAATTGTTACAGCAACCCTCCCTAAAACACTTATAATCCAGAGAATTCTTTCAAAACAAAGCAGAAAAGTACAGTGTCATTCATCCTCTGCTCCTACTTTCCAGACTCTCTTGAAGAAATTATTTCATTTTGAACTTTCTCAGGGAGAAACTAATATTTGAAGATTCTAAAGGCCTTAAAGGCCAGTAGTAGGAAATCAGAGCTAGTGAGTTCAGTAAGAAAAGAATAAAAGTATAAGAAATGGGGGAAATTTACAATGAAGAGAAAGAAAAGAGGGCAAGAGAGGACTTCCATCAAAAGATCAAGGCAGAATTCCACATTCCAAAATGCCTGAACTTTAAGAATTTTCTAAACTTTATTTCCTTCAGAGATGCTTTGTATTTAAGGGTGTCAGAGAAAGCACAATGCCTAGCTCTGTTCATCTTTCTACCCAACCTTTTGCAAAGTAAAAAGAAATCTGTGTGTTGAAAACTGACAGAATAAGTGTTTTTAATAGCTGCTACTCCAGGCTTTGATCTGGGGCAAAGGAGGGGCTAACACTCAACCCCTCAGCCTTGAAGATTGGGTTCCATGCAGCAGTTTGTAGTAGTGGGCAGACACAGGCTTTCTCCTCCCCTCTCATGGTCAGCTTTTGCCTGGTTCTGATACCTCAAGAGGTGGCTCCTGGGACAATCTCAGTAACAGGTAGATGAATTTCTGCTGAAATCTAAACAGATTAATGACCACATCTTTTCAGAAATGGATCCACACTGCCCCTGATTCTGACTTCCTCCCTTTCCCTTCATTTTCCTTGTCTAAATAAACTGTTATTCCTATAAATCACAGAGGAGACAGAGTTTCTCAAGTTCGTCTACTGTAAATGTATAAGGAAAATGATGTCTTCTCGTTGTCAAAGCTCTGCAGGC
This sequence comes from Spermophilus citellus, assembly GCF_964194105.1. NCBI lineage: Eukaryota > Metazoa > Chordata > Mammalia > Rodentia > Sciuridae > Spermophilus > Spermophilus citellus. The sequence continues at coordinate 193,784,554 of NC_138184.1, read as the reverse complement.
AGAGTGAAGAATTCGGATACAGCAAAAGACTCACCCCAGAGAAACTTCCAGTGGAATTCTATTGCTTTTTTATATCTCTCCCATTTTTTCCATATCTTGCTCTTAATCAAGAAACCATTAGCAGCTCTCCAGAGCAAGCATTTGAGTATTTTACCCACAAGCACCAACTACTACCCACAATATTATATTATATTCAATTCCATAATTAATACTAGAACAGCACTCCTTATTCAGTAACTGTCCTCATTTTGTGTTTAATGATTAAGAGGTCAATGTGCTACTTCTATAATTTGGTGGGGAAACAGAAATTAAGGTTCCTTTAAAATTCTATTGTCCTGAAACTTTAAAATAGAGGGTGGAACCCAAAATTAATGAGGACTTTATAAATGTATGTGTTTTATAAACTATGGAATGGTGGGGTCAAAAACCACTTTAATTTACTGCCCTCTTGTGTTTTAGGGTCAAATGCAAAAGATTCTCTAGCCATTTGTATTTGTTGCTTTATCTTAAAATTGTAGGAAGACTTATAGTTTCCACTAAACTATTTTTATCCAATATATCAGAAAAATAATTTTAAAAGACATTTCAAATTTCTTTAAAGCAATTTCTGAAATAAGGAAGAAGGAAATGTGACATGTTGAATTTTTTTCAAGGTTTGTATCACAGTTGGTGATGCTGATACAACTTGATATCTCATGTTCCCATAGAGATAACCAATTCTGTTTCTTCTTTTAGCTGTGCAACTTTAGAGGAGAAGAGCAACTAGCATGTACTAAGTACTTATAACAATAGTGTATATACTAGGTATTCTACAAATATCTATCTCATTTCCTTTTCACAGAGTTTAAGTTATTTTAATTACTTCCCCAGTTCCAGATGACAAAACTAAAACATAAAGAAACCAGTCATGAGCTAAAAAATGGTTAAGCTAGAATTTAACACCAGATCTGCCTGACCCCCAAATATACTCTTTCTCTCTTTATATATGAAAAAATCCAGAAAAAAGAAAAAAACTGCTCCCAACAAAGCTGCATAACCCATGGAAATGATATCAGCATATCAAAGACACATCTCCACTCCCCTGTTTATTGTGACACTACTCACAAGAGCTAAGGTATGGAATCAACATAGATGCCCATTGACAGACAAATGGATAAAGAAAATGTGTTATATAACCACAAAGGAATATTATTCATCCATAAAGAAGAATATCTGCTTTAAGTCAGTTTTTTTTTTTTCACTGCTGTGTTCTAAAGACTTTATAAGAACACTATAGAGGAGGAAAATTTTATTTTGGGATCACAGTTTCAAAGGTTTCATTCCAAAGATGTTTTATTTCATTCCTCAGAGCCTGAAGAAAGGCAGAACATCAAAGCGGAAGAGCGTGGTGGAGGAAGCAGCTGATAACATGGCACCATAAAGCAGAGAGAACTCTGCTCAAAAAAGACAAAATATATACGCAAAGGCCTGTCCCCAGGGACACACATCCTCCAGCCACACCCTACCTGCCTTCAGTTACCATTCAGTAAATTCTATCAGGGAATTAATGCACTGAGTAGGTTAAGACTTGTAATCCAATCATTTTACCTCTAAGATTTCTTGCATTGTCTCACACATGAGCTTTTGGGGGACACCTAATCTAAACCATAACAATATCTTATAATTTCCAGCAAATGTACAGAACTGCAGACATGATGTAAATGAAATAAGCCAGACACAGAAAGACATACTACATGTTCTTTCTTACATGTGAATTTAAAAAAAATACGAACAAGAAGTTGGTCAATTGATCTGAATGTAGAATAGTGATTACTACAGGATAGAAATTGGAGGGGGAGGTTGGCTAATAGGTACCAAAACAAACTTGGGTAGAAATAATGAGATCTAGAGCAGCATGGTTACTATAGTTTGTAAAAATCTATTATATATTTTATAAATACCTAGAAGAGAAAAGCTCCAAACACACAGTAATGACAAAGAGATGGAAATGTTAATTACTCTGATCTGCTCAGTATATATTGTACACACTGTACATCAAATATGTACAATTCTGATGTTAATCAAAAAATAAAAAATTAAAATATCACAAGGTAGCCCATAAGTATGTACAATTTATATGTTTTAATTTATCAGTTAAAATAAATTTAACTGATAAAAATTAATTTAAAATTTTTTAAATAGTCAAGGAGATGAAAATACTAACTACCTTGATTTGATCATTATACATTTGATAAATGTATAAAATTATCACATTGTACCTCATAAATATGTACAGTTAAAATAACAATAATCAACTTTTTTAAAAAGTCTATGATTTGCTTCTCCTTGACACAGAATGCATTCTGCAAAGTGAATATCATTTACTTTATTGAAAGAAAAAGTATGAAAAAAATCTGTAAATTGTTCAAGTCAAACCTAAATTGGAAATTGTAACCATAATTCCCAATCAAATGGAAGAAACAATATAAAAAGAGAGAGTCAATGGAAATTAATGACCCCTATAATTATGAAGTGTCGACACATAAGAACTGTTGAATTTCCAGATTGAAGTTGTCAGGCAATTCACATATGTGCACCAAGTCTTCTAGCACACACTTAACAAATATTTGTTAAATGCCTATTTGTGAAAAATTAGAAGCACCACCAGTACTCTTTCTTTAATAAATCAGAAAGACTTGGGGGGAATATTGGTCACAGAGAATGTGTCTTAAAATAAATATTTAAAAAAGGAAAAGGCTGGAGTAGAATGCTTGTGGATCCACTCCCTAATAATGAAAAAAAATTCCAACATAAACTTATCCTAGAACATATTTCTAGACAACTAAATATGAAATTTTTTTTATAAACCAGTTAAACATTTTCCATTCTTCTGGCTAAGATTAGTGTAATATACAAACTAGTTAAAATAGAAGAACAGCTACCACCAATAACAAAGTCAGCTTTTAAGTGGCTGATCTACAAACTTTCTCTCTTCTCGGATTAGATAGTAGAGTCATCTGTTTAGTAGAGCCCATCCTAGACTATTATGCTAAAATCATGCCATCTTCATTATAAGAGAAGACCTGGCTAATTCTTCATTCTTAAAGATAAGATTGCTTCTCTATCATCTGAAAAGGGAATCAACTTATTAAATATTTTTTTAGCTGTATGGATGTAATACCTTTATTTTATTTATTTGTATGTGATGCTGAGGATTGAATCCAGTGCCTCACATGTGCTAGACAAGTGCTCTACCACTGAGCTACAACCCTAGCCCAGGAATCAACCTATTAATTTGATAATCAAGAGGAACAGATTAAAGAAATTAAAAGAAGAACTAAATACGTAGCATTTTTCAACAATTTTAAAATTGTCTAAAACATTAAGAGATCACTTTATCTGACATCCTTTTGGTTCAGATGCAAACTAAGGACTCTTTGAACAGAAAAATATATAACAGTTATCTGCTCAGAGTCAAAGCCAAAGAGAAGTCATGAAAATCTGCAACATCATATTATTATTGTATTATTCCTGGCATTTCACACAAGAGTGCAGATCACTAGTAGAAGTGATATGCCTCGCTGATCTCTTACCCCAACATCAAATACAGACCCAAGTGTAAGTATATACCATACCAATCATAAACAGATGTCTTAGATCAAATCACTTTTATAAACACAATTATAAACACTTGTCCTTCGTTGTGTTTATAATTCAGGGGAAACAAAGGATTGCCCTGGGCCCAGTGATGCAGCATCAGACTCAGGGAACTGGTAAATGCACACAAGCTTACAAGATCCAACTCAATATTGCTTAGTGGTCTCAAGTACTCCTGGCGCAGGAAGTCTTTCCTCGGTAGCATTTAGCTATTGATGACGGTGCCTCACCATCATGCTGCTTATTTCTAAACATATTAATTTCAGCTTGACATTTGCTTTATGAACATTTGATTCTCAGAGTTAAGAAAACAGCTTAACTAGGAGAACAGATAAGCAAAATTAAAGGTTAGTTATATAATCACTAACTCAGTGATGTTTAAGACTCTTGGAGCTGCTGTGAAATTTTAAGGTTATTTTATCATGCCATACACCTTGAAAAAAATAATTCAAATTTGGTTGGAAATGAGCACTCTTAAGCCCACAGAAAATTTCATGAATAATAGAAATATTGGTTATAATGAAAGAAATAGCCAAACACAAGAAAGATGTCTACAGAGGTTAAAATTGGGGCTTTTTTAAATGTCTTCATTAAAGATCTAAAAGTAAAAATGAGAATAATATCAATCACAAATATGAAGAAGGAATAATAAAATCATTAGAAAAGAATTATAGTTGCTTAAAACTTAAATATCAAAATTAGATTAATTTTAAATGGCAAAGATCTGGAAAATGGATATAGATATTAGATAAAGAGAGAAGACAAAGATATGAAAAGTAATCATAAAAAATAAATCTATAATATCATATGAAAACCTCAATATTAAATGAAAAGACTGATACAGCAGGAATGTTGAAGCTTTCTAGATCTTATGCAGACTCAGTTGTTCACAGTGCTGGATGTTGCCCCAGAGAAAACATTGATGATTACTCTCAGTAGTTATAAAATAGATGAAGAATAATATAAAGCAACTAAAACCCACATTTTTTTTTCCTTTGATGATTTGGTATAAAATTAGCACACATGATTTTGAAGTCTTTTGGAAAGAGAGTCAATTGTTCAATACCCCTGGACAGGCAAATTATCCATAACGAGTCTCCTATTCCACCTGTTACTCTTAAACCACAATTAATCTCTCCAATTAAAGTCACCCTTTGTGCTGATTCTCAGGGGGCTCCTATGGAAAACAGACCTATAAAACTGTGTCTTCCTCACTCCTATCTGTTAATTGTGGCTATATTAGAGTTCAGGTCATGATATCTAACATAGTCCCTCAAAATGGTACACAGTATGTTAGTTTTCGTTATTATCCAGGGTCACTGTGAGCCAGAGTAGAGAAAAGGGGAATCATTAGAGATTCTGGCTGTGAGTATGATTCCAGAGAAGGAGCCAGGGAATTGACTATCATGATTCAGGAATCTGTTCTTGGAAAAGTATGCTAATGTATTGCCCACAAGCTAATCACAGTATTAAGTTTACTAGACTGTCTAGAATGGAGTAAAAACCCACACCTCCAATATGGCCATGAAGTGTCTCTTGGAAGACTCTGAAGAAGCATCATTGGAACAAAATTTTTTGAAATTAGGGATTGAAGATAAATCTCAAAATGTATCAATGAACAATCTTTTCTTTGAGGCTAAGCAAAACACTTAAGAAATGACACATCCTATCAACAAAGCAAAAGATTTTCTGTTCCTTAACAGAAAGAAAGGAACAATCTCCTCCTCTGAGAGATGCCCATCTGAAAGATGATCAGACCATGTCTCAACCATTAATATAGGTAAGAGTCAAGGGTGATAAGGGCAAAAGAGCAAAACTGCAATTCTTCCTTTTTCAGCTTTTCTAAATATCAGAGACAGACAGTCTAAAAAGGTTAATGCTAATGACATTGACCATTGAAAAATGAGTGTAGGTGCCCCCTCTGCCCATACTCTTTCCTTTGGGATAATCATAATAAATAGCTGCTCCCTGTAGTTAAACAACTGGGAAATTACTAAAATAATTTGCAATAAACAGACATTTATAATGTACAATAATAAGAAAAGAAATGAACTGACATTTCAAAGGCATCCTATAAGAAGAATCTTGCAGTTTTCATAGGAAAGGTGTTTTGGTACAACAAACCAGAACTGTGAAGACAACACATCTAAGATGTGTGTTATCTTTCTTCAAAAATCTTCTCTGGATGATATTTCAATTTTGTTGTTTTTCATTAGAATATCCTAAATTAATATTTTAATTTCTAATATTTTCAATGTGCTAAGTCCAGTGAATCATCAATTAGTTAATCCTCAACAAAATACCAGTAAAAGTAAGATTGTGAATAGTCAAATTTCAAGATCCACAAGAAAGCCAAGATGGTTACATTACTCAGTTATAAATTTTTTCGAGTGTTCCATTTAATCTCTGTAATTTTTCTGTTCTTACTTTTCCTTTATTTGTATATATCTTTTCCTAGATTAAAATAATTTTTTTTGCTTTTTTTTATTGTTGGTCGTGCAAAACATTACATAGTTCTTAATATATCATATTTCACAGTTTGATTCAAGTGGGTTATGAACTCCCATTTTTACCCCGTATACAGATTGCTGTATCACATCAGTTACACTTCCATTGATTTACATATTGCCATTCTAGTGTCTGATGTATTCTGCTGTCTATCCTATTCTCTACTATCCCCCTTCCCCTCCCCTCCCCTCCCCTCCCCTTTTCTCTCTCTACCCCCTCTACTATAAATCATTTCTTCCACTTGTATTATTCTTCTCTTACCCCTCCTTTCCTCTTATATGTAATTTTGTATAACCTTGAGGAACATTAAAATAATTTTTAAGTAAGAGATTTTCATTGTAAATTTGTACCATCTATCCCAATACATTACATATAATATGAGCTTAAAAAAATTAGAAAAACTAGAATTTTCTGCTCTAGAACACATCTCTCTCTTATTCAGAAGGACTTTCACTTCTACATTAATCCACTTCTCTGTATCATCAATTTCTTCTTCTATATTGGATTAAGATATGTGTCTCCAACTTTTCTAACCCCTCCCTTGAGCCCTCACATATTATTCTGTTTTCTTCCCTAAATTGCTACACATTATGTCAAAAATGTCTCTAAAAATACTTATTTCTAGTTCCTGTTATCACTTGTTATTTCCTTTTTAGTCTTCCATACAGTTCAATCTGACTTCCTATCTTACCACTAAAAAGATTCTCTTCATCAGTCTTCAATAGTGTCCATTTTACAAATCTGACGAATGTTACTTTGATTTGGTTTCCCACCAATTCTCATGATTTTTAAACAATCATTCCCCTTTCTTGACTTAAGATTTTTCTAATCAGAATTTAGCCCTCTTCTCTAACATTTTTCATCCTCTAAATAACTTCATTCATTTCCAAGTCTTAAATTACTATTTACTGATACTTCAAATGGATATTTCCATCCTTGAACTCCTTCGAAACTTGATTTCCCAACCAGCTTTTTCCATCTCAGTAAAGGATACCACTATCCCACCCAACTGCTTAAGCCCAAAACTGTGGAACTTAACTTTTATTTGCCCTCTTCCCTAGTCTACCTAAATAAAATCCATAAGCAAACTATCAGTTCTACTTGTAAAGTAAACCCGTATCTAGTCACTCCACTCCATCTTTATAACTATAGCTCTAGTTGAAGTCACTATCATCTTGAAATGATTTCTACAATGGCCAACTAAATTCCATGGTCTCCCTAATTTTACTTTTGTTCTCTCTTTACCCTATTTATTCTTTACCATCAACCAACATGATCTTTTTAAAAAGTCAAAATGAAGCCCTTTGAAAAATCCAAACACCTTGCCCAGGTTTTAAGATCCAATCATGATTTCATGATCTGGCCCTGGTCTGCCTCTCCAATTTTACCTTTTACTTTTCAATCACTCATTTCTCTTTTCTTTCCATGAGAACAGTGACTTATTTTCAAGTATAGTGGCTTTGTACTTGTATGTTTTTCATGCAACTTCTTCCTGTGGTTCTTTGCATAACTAAGTTCTTTTTCTTCAAGTCTCCTTGCAAATAGCACCTCCTCAAAGAGACTTTATGAGCTCTTACCTAAAGTAGCCCTCCACATTCTAAGCCCACTCATTCCTTTTCATGCAATTATTCTCATTTCCTTCAAGAAAATAAAATACAAACTTAATATTTTTATTTGTTTGTTTACTATTTGTACTAACTAAAATATAAGCTCAAATGATCTTGTTCAAATGCTTTATTTCTAAATCCCAGAATCATGTTGGGCACAGAATATCTTTTTAATGTGTAAAAGAGTAAATGAATAGATACATGAGAAGTAATAAAAAACACACATGATCTTAAAAATTTTATTATTACCTAAAATCTTAATCATTATTTATGGATTCCTTTCTTTGGTAGAAATCCACCAGAAAAGCATAAGGAATAAGAATTAAATTAGTTCATTAAACCCATTTACTGGGAGTTTTTGTTGTGTTTATTTTTAGATTGTAGAAAATGAAGCTCTAAAGACCCTGCCCCTGCTCTTTATCTCAAGACAGAACCAGAATATTCATAATGCAAAAATGTTGAGCTGTTATTCAACTCTATGTCTGTGGCTATGACCCTGTTACCGTATATATGAAGCTCTATATATTATCGAGTACAGAACTAGTCAAGGATCTACAACAAATAAGATCTAGTCAAAGTTGGGCATAGATTATATCTATTTCCTCCACTGTCCTTCATTGCCATCCATTGCTCTCCACAAAATTTTGTACAAAATTTTAAATAAACAGGTTACTCATTGTTTGCTACTCAAAATTCCATGTGAACAAGATGTGCACATCCCTATTGTCTGGTAACTTCCGTGTTAATGCCTCTATGTGTTGTTTAACTAGCAATCTACAAAGGCTACGTTTATGGTTTGAATCTGGAATGTCTCTGTGTTCAGAGGTGGGGCTTTGCAGAAATGATTGGGCTCTAAACTCAACAGTAGATTAATCCACTGATGTTTGAATGGACTACTGGGAAGTGGGAGCTAGTGGAGGAAGTATGTATCTCAGGGAAAGCCCCAAAAGGGTTTATCTTTTCTCCAGCCTCTTCCTGCCCCCTTATCTTCCTAGCTACCAGGAAAGCTGAGCAGCTTCCCTTCACCACAGCCTTCCACCATGATGTTTTGCCTTGCTTCAGGCTAAAGCAATGAGGCCAGTCAACCATGGCTGCAACCTCTAACACTATGAGTCAAAATAATTTTTCCTGCTTTAAGTGCTTTACATCAGGTAATGTTTAATGAAAAGCTAACACAGCTATATATTCATTTTAATAAATATTGGAGTGTAACCCACCTAAATGATACAGTGCTTTCTTTTTTCCAGCCTAATCCAGTGACTTCCCCATTGCTACTTAAAGAAATGGTTCTTAAATAACTAAACTATCTCATTTTATCATTAAAATAATCATATGACATAATCAAGTTATCAAATATTACCTTTAAGCAGAAACCTAATTCTAAAGTGAAGTCTCAAAGACATTAGAAGACTTGCCCAAGGGTATGCACCTAGTACAGAATTCAGCTTGCTGCTTTGTTGAAAGGATGAAAAGAGAGAAAAGTGTTTTGTAAACTCTAGAGGTAATATGTCAACCTAAAAGATGTTCATAGGAAATAGCAGCAGCAGCTTTCAGTGCTCATAGGTGTCATTCATTTTCAAACAAACCCTAAAAGATGTTACCTTGGATTTTTATCAGGTTGAATTTGCCCTGTTTTTAACAGCAAATATTGTTTTTAAAAAATTATATTTAAAATGATAACCAAAATAAAAAGGTACACAAATCTTAGAATTAAGGAAAATGGCTAAAAGTTTAGTAAATAAGGAAACGTGAATAAATAGAAAGAAGATCAGAAAAGAAGGAAAGAGGATTAGGGGAAGGAGGAAGGGAAAGAAAGAAGAAATATTAAGGAATGAAATAAAGCAATTTATGTGCATATATGAATATTACACAACAAACACACATTATGTACAATTACAATGTACTAATAAAAAATTATTTCTATAATAGTTTCAAAACCCATAAGTTAATTTAAAAATGCCAGTCAGTACGCATGTAATCAATAATGCCACTGACCAGTTGGGCCTATATTTCCCTCAATTTCACAAAACTTTAGATGGACTTTCTGACTCTAGGCTATGACCTACCTGTTCTTATTGTATTTCCTTTAGAAAAAAAGGATGGTGATGCATGCCTATAATCCCAGTGGGGCTTTGGAGGCTGAGGCAGGAGGATCAAGAGTTCAAAGCCAGACTGAGCAAAAGCAAAGCACTAAGCAACTCAGCAAAACCCTCTTCCTAAATAAAATACAAAATAGGGCTGGGGACATGGCTCAGTGGTCCAGTGCTCCTGAGTTCAATCCCCAGTACCAAAATAAATAAATAAATAAATGCAAATTTAGTTTTTATTTTGGAAAGGGCAATTAGAACACACAAATGCCCTGTGAATGCCACTAATGTCCTCTAGTATTTTCTCCTTAGCTCAATCTTACTCTTAGAAACTCAACCTTTTCAGCTTTAGCAAAATTGATTCTAGATTTACTTTTATGCAGTAGCCTTAAATAAAGTTTTCCTTGGCTTCTTAACTTTCATTGGTATAATTTTTAACTTGACACCACATTAAAAGACTAGATTGATTTGGGGTAGGTAGATGTTACATATGTAAACAAAACACAAAGCACGTCATTTACAATAAAGATACCAACTTTGGGACCAAAAAAAATTGATAATGTCAAATGTCAAGTTTATTAACTATTGTCTGAGATAAATGTTTCTGACAAAAGTAAGCTTTTCCCCATTAAAAGGGTTATATTCATAGGCAAGAAAGACATGAAAACCACTTATATGAAAGCCATTCTTCTTCTGCTACTGTCAGAAATTGAAGTAACTTAAATACTAAAGAAATATAGAATTTGAATGTAGAATCATAACCACATATTTATTATTAACCAATTCCACTAAAGGAACCTACACAAAGAAGCTTCATAGCCAAATGTGATCAACAGTAGACCTTTCCTGTGCCTACAATACAGTGCTGTACCTTTTTCTTTTTCTACCCTGGCAATTAAAAGAACAATAGAAATAATTCAAGCTACTTGTTATATGAGAATGTAAATGGGAAAAAAAGTTAAAAGAAACAGAGCATTCAGAAGATAAAGTGAAAAAGAGGAATGTCAGTATTAATGTCTAAAACCAATATTCAAATTAAGATAATTAAGCTTGAAAAATACCTCTTTAAATTGATATAGCTGGAGTACAGAATTAAATAAAAACATATGCTCAAGGTAATCACAGCAAATTTGACCTGTTCTCATAGCTTAGCCCAAACAAAAACTTTAGATATCTAAATGATATGAAACTTCTGAACAAGCAGACCAACAAATTAAGATAGAATCTAATTTCTCATAAACATGAAGATGTTAGAAGATTAGGTGATAGCAGTTTTCCTAGGAATAAAAATAATAATGAGGTTGGGATGTGGATTTAAAAATATATGAAGATTGGGCTGGGATTGTGGCTCAGTGGTAGAGCGATTGCCTAGCACGGGCAGGACCAGGGTTGGATTCACTGCACCACATAAAAATAAAAGCATTGTGTTGTGTCCATCTACCAAAAAAAAAAAAATTCTCTCTCTCTCTCTCTCTCTCTCTCTCTCTCTCTCTCTCTCTCTCTCAAATATATATGAAGATAGAGAACACTTTCAAAACTGCCTTATTGAACTGAGAAAAATAATTGTTACTAAAAATATACTGATATTTGACAAAACCAGCCAAAAGTCGTGAATGCTAAAAGTAGCTCATATTTACTAAGGTTTCAAAAACTCAAATTTACTAGAAAATAACTTGGCAAAAAGAATACATTTTTACAATAATTCATTGTATATTTGGAAACATTATTTGGCCTTAAAAAATTCCCAAGTGAGAGCTAATATTTATAAATCAAAATTATCTCTGGTAAAAATGCTACTACTATTTCAATTATTCTTATAATAGAATTTTGACTGTCCAGAAACATAAGAACCATGAAACAGGAAACATATTCTATCTATTAAATTTCTGTGTGATTTATATAACACAGCAGAGCTCAGATAAATGCAATGAAATTAAATTATACAGTTAATTCAGTCCAGTGTTTATTTATCAAATTAATTATGTAAAACTAAAAGTACAAATACTCTAATTTTAAATCATGGAATACTTACTCAACAGGTGTTAGATTGGATCTTAAATCTATCTAAATCTTATTTACTTTGTCAAATCATTATAAAGAAATTACAACTCAAAAATTGCAAAATGTACTTCTAATGAAATTTGAATACCAATAGTGTTCTCAAAGACTTATTAACACCACATGTAAACACAATCAAACAAATAGTACTGCAACATTGTCATTGTTATTCATCATAGAGTATCAACCACAACAGGATTTAAATTCAATGCAACTTCTATACCAGAAGTAAAAAATAGATTCTTCATTTGCTCTTTTCCTTGCTTTTGGTAATAGATGCTATTAGTCTCAATATTTATTATCTTATTCACGTTCTTTCTTTTTCTAGAAGCATATAGCATGCCACCCAAAATCACCATACAGACATTTGTACCCCTCTGCATTCAACAGTCATCTTTCCACTAAGCAGTCAACATAGCACTCACATTAAAATACAAAGACTCAATATAGGAAATTTGTAATTTTACCAAGCAAACCAAAAGAAAATATAATTTTTTCCTTTGGAATTTTTCCCTGAGTAAAGTTGTCTTTAAGGAAACAGCAAATATATTTAATGATATTTTTATTTATATTTATATTGCCATCTAGCTTTAGTACAATCAGTGATTCAATTGAAGTCAACATATAATAATTAATAATTAACTTTAATTCCCTCACTAAAACTTCAGACTTACTATTCAGGATTTTTATAAAGTATTGGCCCACATAATGCCATACTTTTTAACTTCCAATTTATACTTTTCTTTTATGTATGATGACTTTATTAATTATGAAAATTTTTAACAGCCTATATTTTGCTGTCTTAAAAATTAAACATATAGAACTTAGAGGCTATGTTATTGCTCAGAATATACACCTATGTGAGTAAAATTTGCATGTGGAAAGGCATTAGGTCTTATGCTGTGTTTTATTTAAAATATTATGCTTTGCTTCAAAATTTATATTGAAAATTACACAATTTTATTGCCCAAACTATACAGTGACAGACTCTCCATAATATCCTGAAAGATCCCATAAATCCTTAAAGATTCCCATAAATTTAATAATGCACTCTTTCTTGAAAATTCCCATGGAGATAAAGTTCACTCTATTGTGATGAAGTCAACTTTCTGACTATTTGGTTTTGATAATTAAAAAGCCCTTCTTTATATCAAGTTCCTCCCACAAATACATGCTTCTATCTGACAATAACCAGCCATTTTCTTGAGGAAATCCTTTAACTCTCTTCCTTTCTATAATTGGGTAAAATTGGTCTTAAAAAAATTGACACAGAATTTCATATTCATTTTTAAAATGTTTATCAAACTATCAAAAGTGACCAATAACTCTTAATACTCATCAATGGAGGGAAATTGAACCCAGGGGAAATCATTTGAATCATCACTACAGAAATAAAAAAGAGAGGCATCTTAATTCTTAAAAAAGAAACCTTGTACATCTGGTCAAAAGCCACTCCCATAGCTACTTAATATAAAATAAATCCCCTGACTACAAAGATTGTAGATTCAATGTTCATATCCCAAGGTAACAAATGTTTCTTTTTATAGTCACCATATAAAATATTTATGTTCCAAACCACAGAGCTTTTAAACACATAACGCAAAATTTGACAGAATTAAAGAAATAAATAGACAAAAACACAATATTAGTAGGAGACTTTAGTGCTCTATTTTCAATAATGGCTAAAAATAGCAACCATATCAAAAAAGAAATAGAGGAATTGAACAATATTATGAACCAATTGGGCTAAATAGATAGATAGATAGATGAAAGAAAGAAAGAAACAAACAAACAAACAATCTACCCAATCATAGCAGAATATATATACTTATTTGGTATGCATGGAACATTCTCTAGAATAAACCACTTTAGGCAATAAAACAAGACAATAAATTCAACAATACTGAAACCATACCTTGCATCTTTCGGATGAAAATAGAATGAAGCTTGAAAGGAATAGTTCAAGAAAAAAAACTGGAAAATCCGCAAATATGTGGAAATCAAAAATGCATTCTTAAACAACCAATGGGCCAACATAAAAGAATGCCCTGGAAACAAAAATCCCAAAATAAGAAAGTCACAATGGAAATTAGAAAAATTCAAATAAAATGGACAAATTAAAATATAACAAATCAAAAAGTATTTTATTTAAAATACAACAAATCAAATGTTTAAGTAAAAACTGAAAGTTTTACCTGTAACCTACTACTAGGGAGAGAAATAGAGAGACAAAAGACAATATGAGTAGGAGATTTTAATACTCTACTTTCAATAATGTATAACTTAGTACTCTACTTTTATATATATATGTATACATATATATATATATACATATATATATACACACACACTTGAAAGAGTTCATGGTAAAAAAGAAGAGAACTTTCAAATCACAACCTGATTTTATACTTTAAGAAACTAGAAAAGTAAAACTAAATCCAAATATAACAGAGAGATGAAAATAATAAAGATTAGAGCAGAGATAAATAAAGTAGATAATATGAAAATAATTGAAAAATAAAGAAAATTAAGATTTGGTGATTTGAAAAGAGTAACAAAATTTTCAAACCCTCAGTCAGATTAATAAGAAAAAATTCAGGTAGCTAAAATCAGAAATTAAAGATAGACCATTACAATTATTGCCTGAGATATAAATAGGATTAAAGACAATAATATGCTAATAAATTGAATAACCTAGAAGAAGTGAAAAAATTCTTAGAAACACACCTACCAAAACTGGATCATGAAACAGATCAGACTGTTCTCAATTTGGGAAGGAGACTGGATCAGTAATCAAACACCTCTCAACAGAGAAAACTTCAGGACCAAATAGTTTCACAGAATTCCACCAAACACTTAGAGAAGAATTAATGTCAAACTTCCCCAAAACTCTTCCAAAAATATTGAAAAGGAGAGAAGACTTATAAGTTCATTTTATGATGCCAGCATGTACCAGATATCACAGGCACTTCAAAAAAGAGAACTCAGGACAAAAAGCCCAGCTGAATATTGATGTGAAATAATAAAATACTAGTAAATAAAGCACAAGTGCACATTAAAAGGATTAAATACCATGAGCAAGTGGAATTTATTCTTGAAATGCAAGGACAGTTAAACACAAAAATCATTGTAATACACCACATTAGCAAAATAAAGACAAAAATCACATATTCATCTCTACTAAGAATAGAATTTGACAATTTTCAAAACCCTTTCATGACTGAAACACCAGGTATTCTAGGAATAGGAAGAAATTACTTTCATATAATGAAGGTTATTTATGAAAAGCTTACAGTTATATCATGCTCAATGGTGAAAAACTGAAAGTTTTACTTGTAACATCAGTAGCAAGATAAAAGTGCTTTCTCTTGCCTTTGCTATTCAACATAGTATTGGAAGTCCTAAATAGACCAGTTATGCAAGAAAAATAAGTTATCAAACTTGAAAGGAAAAATACAATTTTCTCTTCATGGATGACATGGCATTATATATAGAAAACCTTAAAGATTCCACACACACACACACAAAAAATATTATTAAGACTAATGACTTAGGAAATTTGTAGGATACAAAATTAAGACAACTTGTGTTATAACTAATATTTATTAAATACTTAACATGCAACTTTTCCAAAATCGATGTCTCTATTCTTGATTAGAAAAATTTGAAAATACATACCTTCATATATGTCTTTTCTTTCCTTAATTTCTCATTTATTAACAACAGCAATTATTTCTGCAAATGTTTCTGTGTACATTGAGATGTATCCAATCCAGACCTATTTTCTCTAGCTTATTTAATTCAGGTATGTGTTCACTCATAAATTTGGATTGCCCTAAATTTTGCTTTATCATCTGGAGTTTTAGAATCACTCTTCTTGATGGAAAAATGGGGGAAAATGGAAATGATACTAAAGCCTAGGAGTTCTACCTACTAATCTATGCCCAGGATGATATTCATCAGAAACCATCATGTATCTTTCTTATTTCAGTTCCTTTTCAAAAAAAAAAATTAGGCAATTGCAGAAAATATCATTCTCTTTGACATGAAGCTTCCTGTTACAAGATGAAGTACCAGTGCTGGAAAATGATCTCTTGGGGTTAGACTCTAAGTAATAGTTGGGTGCTACTTCTAAAAACCCCACAGAAGGGTAGACACCAACCCACAGAGTACTAGAGAGTTTATTTGCTCTACAGAAATAGGGGAGAGAAATGTAAACCAGAGAAACATGGGAGATAAAAAAAAATCAGTAAAAAAAGTTTAAATTTTCTAATTTTCTAATTTTGTGTAATACAAAATTAGAAAACTGTGTGGGCCTGATAGAGGCTGTCCTCTGGTCATACAAATATTTAGTAAGGGAGCAAAGAAAGTGTTTAATGTGCATATGTTTGTTTGTTTGTTTGTTTTCAACATAAGGCCTCACAGCGATGGCATGTGAGGAGGGAGGAACAAAGGGCCATTGAAACAATAAGATCTGGGAAGCTCACAGATTGGATGATGCAGTAGTGAGGGGAGTCTACTGGAGAGGTTTTAAGCTGTGGCACAGGTTGTCAAGACAATCCTCGTAGATGTCAAGAAGTAGGGAGGCCATATCCAGTTACTAAATAGTTGACAATGACTTGGATGGAAGAAGCTTTGTAGAGTGGTGTTAATGTGGGGATTGTGTGTATGTGTGTATGTGTGTATGTGTGTGTGTGTGTGTGTAGTGTTTTTATTGTTGTTCTTTTCTTTTGTCAAGTTATTCTTAATCCCTGGATTCTAGTACAATTTCTTATTGACTGAGCTTCTCTTACTGTATTTATTTTTCTGGCTTTAGAGCTTCCTTCCTGTATTAGCCAGGGATTTCCAGAGAAACAGAATGAATAAGATTTACCCACATATACACAGAGAGGAAAATATATTAATACAGATAACAACCAGTAGTACAGACATCACATTTATTTAAAATACAAATATTGATGCCCCATAGAATAGCTAGGCATTGTAGATATTGATATAGATACAGATAAATAAATATTAAAGGCTGATTTTGAGGAATCAGCAGATTCCATGATTATGGAGGTTGAAAAATCCCAAAGCTGCTGTCTGCAACTCAGTGACACAGGAAAGCTAGTAGCAGAATTCCAGGATGTGTTCCGAGGCCCAAGAACAAGAGAGCAAGGGAGCCTATGGTGTAAATCTCAGTCCAGGGAAAGGAAGAGACAAATGCAATAGTTCAAAGGGCAGTCAGGAAACAAACAGGAAATAACTCCTTCCTTCTCAGCACATTGGATGATGTCCACCTGCACTAGGGAGGGCAGTCTAATTTATTGAGTCTGTTTACTCAAATGCTGACATCATCCAGAAGCAACCTCACAGAAACAACCAGAAAAAAAAAAAAGAAAATGTTTAATCAGTGCACCTTTGGCTCACTCAAGGTGAAACATAAAATTAACCATCACATTTCTGACATCAGTGACAATTGTTATAGTCTTCCTTTTTTTTTTCTTTCAAGCTAAAATGACCTTAGAGAAATTGTCATCTTTGTAATGGCAGTTTGAGAGCACTGATATACCCAAATGGCACAGACTGAGTGGCTTAAACAATAGGAATTTATTTTCTCATAATTCTGTAGGATAGAAATCCCAGATCAAGGTATCAGCAGATTTGGTTTATTCTGAAATCTTTCTATTAGTTTGCAGATAGTTGTGTAATTATCACACAGATCAGAGATGTTGGTACTCGCATATTTCTGTCTTGATTCTAGAAAATAATCTTTATCCTCCATTTACTGGATTGTGTTTAAGAGTTGTGTGTGTATGTGTGTGTGTTTGTGTGACTTCATTTGCATGGGCTTAGAAATGGTTGATTCTTAGTAATATTGTAGAAGTAAAGCATTTGAATGAAGTGAATCCCACATATAATTTTTGTTGAAAATGGAAAGTGTCCATTGGAATTGGTCATTTGGGTCAGAAATCTGAATTTGCAAGATGTAGGTAAGAAAGAAGCGGTAGAGGCTAGGTATGGTGGTATATGCCTATAATCCCAGTGGCTCAGAAGGCTGAGGCAGGAGGATCAAGTGTTCAAAGTCAGGCTCAGCAAAACCAAGGAGCTAGGTAACTCAGTGAGACCCTATCTCTAAAAATATACAAAATAGGACTGGGGATGGGGCTCAGTGGTCCAATACCCTGAGTTCAATCCCCAGTACCTCCCTTCCCCGCCACTCTACCAAAAGAAGAAGAAGAAGAAGAAGAAGAAGAAGAAGAAGAAGAAGAAGAAGAAGAAGAAGAAGAAGAGATAGAAAACTAGGTTTAAAATTTTAGCCAAGAACAAACATAAATGAGAACCTAGAAAACAAAATTTAAGTATTTTGATATGGCTTTTGTATCTCAGATATGAGTTATAGAAATGCCACCATTCCTTGAGTATTCCCTCTTATGGATTTCTAGCACATTATAGAGATTTCATGAAAATTAGCAGTGAGAAAAGACCCAAGATACTTTGAGTTTCTCCGAAGTTAGGCATAAATTAAGACCAAGTCATTGTCACTATTATCATTATTATTCTTTAAACAGTCAGATTGCTTCAGAAAGATCATTTGTAAGACTATAAAGACTAGGGTTAGAGTTGGCAATATGTTAAGTTAATTAATATTAATATTTTTAAACAGATATAAGAATCTTTGTCCCTTGGAATTTTACCTTTCTTTAATCAAATCACTAAATATAAATATTAAAGCACTACCCCATACTATCAACATATACTCAAGAGTTTTCACATAACAAAGATTAAGTCTGCATACAAATGCATATAGATTTGTCTACACATGCAATACCAACAGAATTAAAGTATTTAGCAATGATATAATAATGTCTTAAATCTAGACACTTGGCAAAATATAGAACTTTTTAATAAATGTCTTTTTAGTATCATAGAACATAAGCTATAGCCACCAGGAATCTAATCTTTAGCAGAACTTTCCACCTCATCCTATCAGTCACCAATCTAATAATTCCTAGAAATTATATAATAGTACCTGAAATTAAGTCTGCATATTTGATCAACTATAGAACCTTAATAAATGTTCATTAGAATCTCAAAAAAATATATAAGCTGTCACAGCCAAGAATTTAACCTTTAACAAAACAAAAAGATGTTTCATGTGTTTTAGGATGCATTGCTTTGCATACTCATCAGAGAAACAAACTATATTAAAAGACTTATATACAATTTCAATGAGGCATTGAAGTGCCATAAAGAACAAGAATGTATCAGAAATCAAATATGTTCACTTATCCAATACATCCCAAAGGCCAGCCAATTCAAATATGGCTAAAAAATTCAAATATATAAATTATTACACATCTTGGTTATGGGTTGATTATTATATGCCAACAAAAATATAAATTTCTTATGGAGAATTCTAAACTATCACTCATTTCTTAAGAAATGTTTGCATGAATGTTACAGTTCTTTTTGAAAATTACAAATAAATAACAAAATTTATTGAAAGCAAATATACCTTACCAGAAATACTAAATGAAGATTTTCAGGCTGAAAATAAGTTATCCCAGGAGGTAATTTATCAAAGAAAGATTTATGGTAAAAGCAATTTTGTAATTATGGACAAATAAAAAAGTATAAGTGTGTATCATCTTTCCTCTCATAACTGATTTAAAAGCAACACTATAAAATAACATGTATACAACATATTTTTGGGCTTAAAACTTAAGAAATGTAATATATTTCCCAACATCAGTACAAAGAAGGTATGAGAGAGTACAGTTGTATTGAGCTAAAAAAAATGACTACATTTGTAAGTAACTACTTCTGTCAATGTATTATTGAGTTTGTTATCATATGAATAACAATAATACCACAATAAAGGAAGAAAATGAAATGGAGCTAGATAGAAGTGACATTTGTAAATATTACCAGAAGTAAGCTAATACATAGCTGAAAATAACTCTTCTAAGATAATAAATGGTAAGCTTTAAAGCAACTATTAATTAAAATCTCAAAACACACACAACAAAAATTAATGTGAAAAAAGTGGAAGAAATTAAATGAGTTAAAATGCTACATTAGAAAGTACCTAATGATTTAAAAAATCAGTAAAAGAAGAAGATAAAAAAGATATGAAAAATATGGATTTGAACATTAAAATAGCAAATGTAAATAATAATTAATAACATTAAATATGAATGGAATAAAAAACCCAATCAAAAGAGAGAGATTGACAGACTAAATTAGAGGACATGATCCAACTAAGTCTACAGGACATGTTTGAGATTTAAAAATACAAAAATCTCCAATTTACACAGACATCTCCCTGCACACACGTGGCAGGACATGCATGTGACAAGAAGGTAGGTGGGGAAACAACTGCAGATAGGGGAAATGCTCTGGGACTTATTCTTCATGTCCTTCATCCTGGAATCTGAAAGGGGTATGATGAATTGGGGCAATATCATCATATCTGACTACCTCCCACTGAGAAGTAATATGGCTGGGGCATCTTTTAGAGTATGAAAGAGGAACATAGCTTTCACATTTTCTTAGGTGGTGGCCCTGGAGATGGCGGAGATTCATTCTGTTAGAAACCTCTGGAAAAGATTAATGAAACATGGAAGAAGGGAGAGAATTAATATGATCAGAAGAATGGAGGTCATAATGAGCCAAACCCAGGTTGGGAGTCCTCCCAACCATTGAGGGGAAGAGGAGATGGTTGCTTGGTTAGTAGTTTGTTTTATTAAGATTTTTTTTCTTTAATTTTATCCCTAACTATTCCTGACTTATTAACATAGAAGCAACATTCTTCCCTAAGAAAGAGTCAGAGGCCACCTCATTGGGCAGTAAGGAGATCTAGGCTCCTGATGATTTTGCAGGATGACAGACACCAGGGAATCCAATTGAGTCAGTACTGAATCGGTGACCTGTTGGATATCTACAATAATCTGTACTGACAATTTTTTATAGTAGTGAAGAGATATTCCTCCTAATCCTCCTGCTCCTATGCCAATACTGGCAGATATTTCTAGCCCTATGAGTAAGGGAATAAATTAAAGGACTTTCTTGTGTCTGGTGTGTGCCATTATCAGTAAAGGCAAACTTTGGTTGTTAGGTAAAATACCAATTTGAGGAGTAAAAAGACCAAGGTACAGAAGCTAGTCCAATTTTGGTAGGCAGGGGTAAATATGAGCTTCACAAAGGAAAAAATGCCTCAGAATTTGGGGAACCCCAGGGCTGTGGGGATGACACAAGTGCACATCTTAAGTGCTATTAAAAGAACTATTCATAACCCACTTCAATCTAATGTATGAAATATGATATGTCAAGAGCTTTGTAATGTTGTGAACAACCAATAAAAAAAAAGAACTATTGTCTTTTCTTTTAAATGCCCAAGTATGGCTATACTTTGGTTATAACTGCTTTTGCTAGGTTTTCAAGATCAACCTGGTCAAATTGACCTTGTTCCTATCAATTAGTAAGAGTCAGATGAGTTCCCTCAGGGCATCACTCTTGGGGAACTTGAGATCAGCCTCTTAGCTCTTTTAGTGCCATCTGCTAGGCAAGGGTTAGGGATTCCTTGATGATGCTTAAGGGATATCTCCTTTCCCCAATAACCCTCCTCTTTTGCAGCATATGAACTGGTCAGCTTTTTGTTCTCTGGGGCCTCCTAGATCCCCAAGATCAGGAGGTTATGTGGTACAGAGTTGCAAAGCCTTTAGAGAGGTCTCCTTATTCCCTGGGTTCAAGCTGACTCAGAGGGCAAAAGCCGAATATTGGTTATTTTCTTTCTTAACCCTTTTACTTCCCTAACTTCAATCTCCAAGCCTTGGTCTTAAACATTCAGCAAGCTTGTTTCACCATTCTTTAAGTAAGAGTACTGGATTTTAAATTTAATGTCTATAACTATAGTCATTCACCACTTCTATTTAATTGGGGTCAGTATTAGTACTGGAAGTTACCACATATACTATCTATAGATGATGGGCTATTATTTCAAAATAACTCAGGTTGTTATATTGAAAGTTGTATTTCTATAAGGCACTAACAGACAATAGAGTTTACAAGGAAAACAAAAAATGAAATTAACAAGAGTAAAAACATATTGAGTTTGTATAATAACTATGAACTAAGAAACATAGTTTTTAGTTTGGGATTTTTTATAATCTCAAACCTTTACTTTAAACTTTAGTTTGAAGAACATCAGCTTAGTAAAATGCTCTTCTGAATCTTGTACTTTGAAGACATGTATACTTGGAAGATATGAATACGTTTATTATACCAAAAATCCAGTAATAGTACAATAATTACACTGATGTTCTTATATTAACCAAGGTTAGCTTTAAAAAAAATATGAACTCTGTAATGTAGTGTAATACTCTAAAATAACAGTTTTGTTTAACCAGAGTTGTATGAGCCCTAATTCCTTTAATACTAGTTTCTCAAAAGACAAAACTTAACAGACACAGAGATTATCTTGACAGATAAAAGCAGATTAATGTTTTAAGAAATCCTTACTTCAACACACAGAGGATTAAACTTTGGTTTATACCAATACATTAATATTTGACCTTAGGGGGCTGTTTTAGTCAGATTTTTCACTGATTTCACTAAAAGAACCCAACCAGAACAATTTTAGGGGAGGAAAAGTTTATTTGAGGTCTTACAGTTTCAGAGGTCTTAGTCCATAGAAGGCCAGCTCCTTTCCTTGGGACTCAGAGGGAGGGCAGAACATCATGGCAGAAGAAAGCAGCAAACGGAAACAGCTCACATCATCAGGAAGCAAAGAGAGAGAATCTCCACTTGCCAGATACAAATATATACAGCAAACCCACACCCTAATTCCCACCTCCTCTAGCCACACTCTACCACTTTAGTTACCACTCTGTAGATCCCAATCAGAGGGCTAATTCACTGATTGGGTTAAGACTCTTATAATTCAATCATAAGCTTTTGAGGGACACCTCATATAAAAAACATAACATTCCACCCCTGGCCCTCCAAAACTCACACACATCTCACAATGCAAAATATATTTAGTCCATCCTCAAAAGTCCCCATTGAAGGGAAAGCAAGGAATAAGAGATAGAGATCAGACAGAGATACACAGGAGAGTTTATTTGTCAGAACTGACAAATAGAGGCCATCTCTCTATAGCAAAGAGAGGTAAAACAGGCTTGGGTTCCAGGACTTTTATGGGGCAGGCTCAAGAATCAGAGCCAGGCGGGTCCTAATGTGGTGGTTAGGAGTTGGGTTGGTATGAGGGAGTGGTAAGTTTTACTCAGAATTGTCCTTGGGTGGGAAAGCAAAAGTGTTTCCTAAAAATGGTGGCTGTCACACTTAAGATGGCCACCCAGATGTTAAGCAAGGACATTATACCCATAGTCTCAAGAGTTCTGAGATTGCTCAAAGTTCAAGTTAAATTCTCTGAGGCTCAAGGCAATCTTGCATTGTCAGCTCCTGTAAAATTAAAAGCAATTTACAAGTATCCAATATATAATGGTAAAGAGTAAACATTTGCATTCACAAAAATAGGGACATAGAAAAAAGGGTTGGGACCAAAGCAAGACCAAAATCCAGCTGGGAAAACAAGTTCTGTAGCTCTATGTCAGGCATCTGAGGCACATGGCATCCTTTTCTCTCCAAAGGGCTTGTGTAGTGCCACACTTGTGGCCTTGTTTGTTGAAGCTCAAGTGGCCCTTCTGTCCCTGCAACTTTCCTAGGACGATATCCCATGTTACTGGCATTTCTTAATCTCAGAGTTCTCCATTGCAGCTTTGGCTTCCTCCTCACATCTCCAAATCTTCTCAAGGGGTGTCCTCAGGGACTCTGACCCTGCTACACCTTACCTAGCCTCCAAGGCCTTCCTTTGAAATCTTCTTGGAAGCCTCCATGAACCCCTAACCCAGCATCCTGCATTCCTGCAGAACAAGCAACATGTGGTTGATGCCAAGGTCTGCCACCCTCTCGAGCAGTAGCTAAGCCCCCGGGGACCCTTGCTGCAGTAGCCTCAGAGTATCTGAACACATTGAAAAAACTTCCTAGGACCCCAAAGCATGCTCCACCTGTCTCTACTCAAGAGAATTTTCACTTTTACTCCCTTGAGGTTTAGATGGTTGTGGTTTTGTCAGCTCCTGAAATATCTTCAAGCCATCTTTCTTATTGTCTCTGGGAAAAGTCCAGCATTTCTTTAGTGGCAGTAATGTCTTTAACAACTGCAACTTCCTTAGCCATAGTTTTACTCCTGCTCTGTTTTCTACTCCTAATTATTACAATAAATTTGGCTAAAAGCTGCCATCAATATCTATGTCACTGCCTGAATGCTATACTACCTACAAAATTTTTCCACCAGATGAAGAAGTCCATTTCCTTTAAAAATCAGCCTCATAGAAAGTCTCAAGACATGGGGAAAAATGCAGACAACTCTGCCAGAACATAATAGGAATGACCTCTAGTCCAATTCTCAGTATATCCTATTTTCCAATCATTTCTTCTCTGAACCTTCATGCACTGTCTCACACATGAGCTTTCAGAGAATACCTCACATCCAAACAATAGCAGGGGAAGAAAAAAAGCTTGAATAGCTTTAAATGATTAGGATAATTTTATATATATATATATATATATATATATATATATATATATATATATATCTCCAACTTAGTTACATACAAACTTTTTGAAATTTATTTTCCATAGAACTTCTGCAGCTTACTTATACATTTTACAACGTCTTACTTTATCATGCAAGATTTTCTCATCCAGAAACATTTCTTTTCCTTCTACTTTTCATATTAAAATATATATCCATATCTAGAACCTTCTAATATCTCTTTTTGGATTGGTGACCCTTTTCATAATTAACTCTGAAACATCCCTTATAAAATTTCTGAATTTAGACAAAGTATTCCACTTTAATAAGAAAAATACTTTATGTTATTTACGGTTCTCTAATTGAAACACAGCTGAAACTGTTTGGACTCTTTTCATATAGAATTAGACCTATTAGAACTCTGACTCTTGGTAACTTTCTTTCAGTGAAGACAGAGACACAAGGCAATCTTAAAACTTTTCTATTTACCCATTTATGAAAACACACATAATGTTTAAGTACATTACCTTATGGAATTTAAGAGGTCAAGAATACTTGATTTTATATTTGGCAGTTAGCATTCTAACTTTGTAAATTAATCAGAAATTTCCAACAAACACATTCATGAAAATTAATCCCATTGATGTTAAATTTAATTTACTTATTTTTAACTGTGAAAACCAAGATATCAGACAAGTGTGGTTAACAGTACTAGCCACCTCTTCCTTGTTGAAGAAAAATCCTAGAAGCAATGGATATTGCCTTCTAGACATTTTATAGAAATTAAAACTCTATTAATTGTCTGACCACCTAGAAAGACTTGCAAGTTAGTAATTTTAAAGACATCTTTACTCTCATCTATTTTTAAATTCAACCCCTTTTTTAAACCACATAAATTAAAGGTATTTGGATCCATTTTTCATTTAAATTTTAATTTGTAAGCACTCACTTATGACAATAAGTGATAATCTATGCCAATTTTGATACCATCACAATCTATGCCAATTTTGATACCATGTACATGATATATGGACACAAGCACATGTAGACATGACAACACAATACACAGGTGTGCACAGGGGTATTTGCTTTGGAAGTAGGTTCATGCCACTGTGTTAAAAGAGAAAGTCTTGTCTTAATGTTGACCACAGAAAAATTACCTGGCTATTCACCATCTCTGTAACCCAGGGCTCCTCAGATATATCATCTGAAGTGATACCAGCAATGGAGTTTGGGTTCCCTCATTCCAGTAAGTCAGTGTATGATGCTTGGGAAGCAGGTGGTACTGAGGGGAGAGGTTTCCTTCCCTAGGGACAGACCTTCTTCTAGTGTTCCCATTGCCCGCATTTGGCACAGGGCTTGGTAGGAGGGCCTCAGGTGAGGGCAGGCTCTTGCCCAGTGTCCTGTCTGTCCACATCAGAAATAGTCCCCAGGACATGTATTACATGGTCTGGTGGGGCCATGAGCAGCAGGGGCTTTTTTAGAGTTATGGATGGCTAAGGCCAGAGTTGATATTTAGCTTTAAGATGCTTTTCTTTCTTCTTTTTTGTCTTATCTTCCCAATTGTTAAAGACTTTGAAAGCAGCATCTAGAAGTTGGGGCACTTTTCTAACTGTCTTATGTTTTTTATGGATACCAGTACAGATCCACTGATGAATTGGACATGGAAAAAGAGAATACTGGTGGGAGTATTGAGGTCTAGGGTGGGATATTTGGTAATAGCCTCAATAGTAGGATTTTCAGAAAATGAACCTAATCTGTCCTCCATTTGGGACACATCTGTCATAGAAAAGGGAACATGAACTGGGACCATCCCTTCAGCCCTGCCACCTCTCAGAGAAGGAACATGTGTTTCATTGGAAGAATTTTCAGAGGAGGTGATGGCAAGAGGAAAGGGGAGCATGATTGTGGAGTTTGAGGATGGGTGGGATGAGGGAACAGAGGGACCCTGGGGTCTGTAAGAAGGGTATTTGCCTGCTATTTGGGGGGCCATGAATGAGGAATAGTGTTGTGAGAGATGATTAGTTGAGGGGCAGAGCAGGGCTGGCATAGTGAGGACTTTGAATAAAGGTAAAAGAAAGCTTGGAGACAGGGAACCTCAGGCCATTTGAGGAGATTATCTAAGTCTCGGAGAATTTTTTGATCAAGGGTCCTGAACTCGAACCATTGATGCAGATTGTCTAATTTGTATTGTGGCCAGATCAGAGTATTCAGCCTAATAAGGCATTTGCTTTTGAAGTCAGACTGGAAGTGGAAGATTTTGAGACTTTTAAGGAGACAACCTGGGGGGGAGGGATCCCATGGATGGACTGGTTAACCCCTATGTTGAGAAGTTTGACAAGATTAGATCAAAGTGTCCCTTGAAGTCTGTCTCCTGCCACCAGAGAGTTCCATCAGAGAATGAGAGGGCATCCCCTTCCACAGTCTCAATGATGGAGGACCCCCAGAGTTCAGATGAGCCAAAAGGTGAGGGTCCCAGGCAGGACACATCTGTGAGAGACCAGAAGGGATCTTCCCTCTTCACAGAATCAGAAGGCCTATCTTGCATGCAGGAATAGAATGGCAAAAAGCAGCCTCTGATCCAGAAGTCTTAAGTGCAGGGAAGAGGTCTAAGTACAGGGAGGGACTAGGAAGAAAGGTTAGAAGGAGGAAGCCTCCAACACTAATACAGAACCAGATAGAGATCCCTGCTCCATCCACATAGCAATAAGGCAGCCAAAACCTAGTCCAAGAATGGGGGTTGGTTTCGGGTCATAGATCAGCCACTGTTTAGCCAAAGTGGACTTCAGAGAGTGTGAAGAGTCTCCTACTATAAGGCAGAAAAAAGGGGGAAGAGGACATTCAGTCTGGGAATTCAGGCATGGCTGCACAAACTGTGGCTGGGGGCTTATCAGACCTCAGGGAACCATAGGAGTGCCTGAAGATCTAAGGTCACTTCCCAGGTCTCAATGGCCATTTAGCATAACTATTGGGAGAAAGGTGAAGGGTGGTGGGGAGGTTCATTGGAATGGGGAAGTGTAAAAAGAACCCTAAAAAAACTACCATTACCAGGTTTTGGCACCAAAATGAAAGCAAAAATACCCAAAATGGGGATAGACCTCAATGGATCAATAATGCTTTTAGTAAGCAAAAGAGGGGAATATTTTCAGGGGAGAAAGTGTTGGCTGGCTACAACAAAGGTCTGTTTTATAGGGTTCAGCAGAGCCAGGTTATGGGATGAGTTGGTTTAAAGGGCTCCCATAGGGTGGGACAGAGGGCAGGTAGGGCAGTTCCTGGGGCCTATTGTCCCGGGGTCAGCAGATTCAGTCAGGTAGGGATCAGGTGCAAGTTCCTTTTGTGTTCTCCCCAGTTTCCCTTTCTGCCTTCCCTCTGTCTGAGGCCTGGGATTCTAAATGACAAAACCTCCAATTTACCACAGACCTCTCCCTGCACACGTGGCAGGACACATACGTGGCAGGACACATACATGACTGGAAGGTAGGTGGGGAAACAACTGCAGATAGAAATACCCTGGGACTTATTCTCCTTGTCTTTCAAAGACAATAGAAAAATCTCAAATCAATAATCCAATATTCTACCTGAAAATATTTTTAAAAATTGTGCTGGGATGTGTTTCAGTGATAGAGTGCTTTTCTGATATGCTTGAGGTCCTGGGTTGAATCCCCAGCACTGGGGTGAATTAAAAAAACCTATACAAAGAAAGGGAATGGAAGAAATGAAATTTTAACCTAAAGCAAGCAGAAGGAAGGAAAATATAAAGATCAGAGTAGAAATTAATGAAATAAGAACAACAACAACAACAACAAAAAGAAACAGAAAATAGCAACAAAACCAAAAGCTAGTTCTTTGAAAATATCTAGAGAATTGACAAATTGTAGCTATAATCACCAAGAGAAAAAGAGAGAGCACATGGAAAAATAGTCTGTCAGATCTTCAAATGATTAAACATATAGTTACCACAAGACCCAGAGAGTCTATTCCAGAAATGAAAAACACATCCACATAAAAATTGTACATCAGTTTATAGCAGCATTATTAATATGGTCAAAAGATGAAACAACCCAAATGTCTGTCAACAGACCAATGGATAAGAAAATGTGGTATATTCACACTATAGAATGTTACCAATTATTATAAAATCCAAAGTATTGATATGTGCTACACCACAAAAGGACCTTGAAAATTATGCTAAGTGAAAGAAGCCAGTCACAACCTGTTATATATCTTATGATTCCATTTATATGAAATTGCAAGTTGAGAAATATTTAGACGAAGAGTAGTGGAAATTGGGGTGTGAAGAAGAAAAGGGTGTTAAATAAATTATACAGGGCTTCTTTCTAAAGTAATAAAGTGATCTAAAATTATGGTGTTGACTGCACATATTTGTGAAAATACCAAAACCATTAAATGACACACTGTAAAAGAAATGAAGTTATGGTATGTGAATTATATCTCAATAAAGCTGTTTCTTTAAAAATAGAAATATACAAAGGGCTTCAAACTATGGCAAAGACTTTGTAGTATTTATAATTTGCTACAAGATGCTACTCTATTGTAACTTCAGAATCACTGTTTACAAATATGCTGTTTGGCAAACACAATTTCTTTCTGCTACCAATTTGTACCACTGGTAAAATATTAAATAAATGTCTGTGTGTTCCCCTTTTATAAGATTTTTAATCATTTGAAGATCTGACAGACTATTTTCCCAAGTGTTCTCTCTTTTTCTCTTGATGAGTATAGCTAAAATTTGTCGATTTTCTCAATCTTTTCAAAGAACTAGCTTTTGGTTTCATTGCTATTTTCTATTGTTTTTTTCTTTCTGTTCTTATTTCATTAATTTATACTCTAATTTTTATATTTTCCTTCTTCTGCTTGCTTTAGGTTAAAATTTCATTCCTTTAATTCCTTTTCATTGTCTAGGTCCCCCCCATCACAAGTATCCTAGGTCCCAGTAAAATAACAATGAACAAATAGACAAGCATATTGCCTTCAAGGCACTTATATTCTAGTGGGAAAAGACAAACAAAACATAATAAACATATTGAAAAGGTAATTTCAGATTCCCATGGGTACCATGAAAGAAATAAATAGTGTGCTGTTAGAGTGAGTAAGGTAGGTAAAACTTCTTTCATGGGTGGCTGGGAAGAGTTCTCTCAGAAGATGAGGTTTTAAGGCAACTGCCATATGAAGAACACGAGAATACCTACCCTCTAGGCTTAGCAAAAATCATGCATAAAGAACTAGAGTAAAAATAAAAAATAAATGCATTCTGTGTTCAAGAAACAAAATGAAGGCTAGAGTGTGAATAACAGGAAGGAGAGCAGGACGAAGTCAGGTCGGGGGACTGCAGTCAGATGTGTGGTCTGCAGGCACCATGGCTGAGTTCAGTGTTCATTCTAAGTGATGAGAAGAAATCAAAGGGTTGAAGGCAGCAGGATAACAATAATTAATTTTTATTTCTGTGGAGAATGAGTGGTTGGAAGTAAGACAACATGGGCATCCATGCCTCTACAAAGTCTCCTATAAAGACAAACGGCTGCATGAAACCTTGGAGTCTTTTAAAGGATCTACCACTTGCCAAGCTTCATTCTAGACATATTACTCATACATTTTCATTAAAGTATTCAATGAGTCCATGATTTTGTAGTATTTCTCATTCTACAGGTTAGAGAACTGTTCAGAAAAGCTGCCCAGATCACACAGGGAGTTTGCAGCATCTGTTCATTAAATCAAATTTCACTACTAAAATTATGATCAAATGCTTCTATTTTTCCTACAGCTCTGCAAATGAATGACTATCAGAGGTAAATTCTGAAATATATCCATACTTTAAGGATGCAAATTTCCAATATCACTCTAATGATGGAATACTTTGGCACAGAATTTCAACCAGATATAAAAGTAGACTTCCAACCAGATATAAAAGTATTCCTTCAATTCTTAAATGTTTTGATACTATCTAGTATGCACAGAAGCAACATTCTTTCTTAACAGCTCACCCCAAATCAGGGTCACAAAATCAAGGAACTGTACCATGTGCTACACAACTACACTTCTATTTAGTTCAGAATACTTTCAAACATATTGTTCAGAAAGCCTCCAGTCAAGTTTTCCACTACTATAAATTCATTTCTTTAGTCTTACTTAGTTCTCTCTATATCTCTCTCTCCCCACTTCCCTTCTTTGCCGTGCCCCTCTCAACTAAAGTTTCAATAAGAAACTTGAAACTTGAAAATTGTATTTATTTTCAACTATTGCCCACATCTTCAGCTGAGAAATACTCACACTAAAGATAAGTCCTAGACCTTTATTCCCCACTCTGCTTCTGTAGTTTATACATACAGATTTTCTACAGTGGCAAAGCTTTACAGTTTTTAATACCAACTAGTTACAAATTTTGCCCTTGTCAGTATCATACCTGTAGGAAATAACCTTGTGCATGGATTATATCACCCTTCTCAAGAATATAAGGAGCTAAGGATGTTTTTGTAAAATCAACATAATGGAAGGAATTTCAAATTATTTTCTCACATGAAGGAATAGCTAATAAGTAAATTGGCAGCTTTTGGTTTATTTGGATAAATGGTTGTGCCATGGATTCTATTTTAAATAATCTTCTTGACTTTAGTCCTGTATGTCTGTAGGTGGTATTTGAATTTCACAAGATAGAAAAATAACAAAGCAAGATTCTTTTTTATGGAATTGCTTTGCAGTGTTCATAGTAATATCAAGATTATCATTATTCTACACACAAGCTGTGCAACTAATGGAAGATTCTTGCATTTCTAAGACATGACCCATAATTCTATATAATGCCTGCAGCCTTGATATTGTAGGAACTTTTGTGTAGGATAGAAAATGAAATCAAATGCTAATGCATAGGGGCAGGGAATAAGAACAGGCATAGGATATTGGTAAGATTTTCACTTGCCAGGAATGGAATCACTTTCTTAAAATATTATTATATTTGTGTATTCATTTTATAGATTAAAGGTGTTTTTACATATAGCATTTCATTTGCTCTTTAGGATGTGAACTAAAATCTAGGATAAAGAAAAATAAAATATTCCTTTTCCAATAATATTTTCATTTTTTATGGTAAAACATGGCTTAAAGTCATTCTGTGCCATGAATTTTATGAAGAAAAATAATGGTTTTTCTTCCAATATTCAAGAGGGTCATCGAGATCATATGCTTAACATTTCGCTGGTATAGATTTATGCCTGACCTAGGCTATTATAAAAGTATGAACTTTTTTAAAAAAGCAATTTCTATTTGCAGTTAATCAAATGAGTTTTTTCTTTAAGATAGTATCCTAGCAACTTCAGATAGAAGAGGAAGTCCCTGCTGATATTAAAAAGAGATTTGTTTATCACATATCCAGATCTGACTTCTGAGTGTGCTTCAAAGTGTTGCTTTGATCAAACAACTATCAAAAATTTCCTGTTACAGAACTAACAAGGTTGTAGGAATCTTCATTTCACAATTTCAGATTTTGAGATACCCATAAAAAAGATGATGGTTGTTGTCATTTAAATAAACAGGTTTCTTTAAGGAACGTTTTTTAGTAAAACTACATCTCTGAAATTCAAACACTATCAATAACTAAATATTTAGCTAAAACTTTTCAAATTCTACTGGGTTGAATATGAAATAATAAGAAACTTTCTAAAAAAAATCATTAAACAGAGCTCACCTGGTGTTTTAGGCAGATTTTTTGCTGCTGTGACTAAAAAGCCCCAACCAGCACAATTATAGAAAAGGAAGAATTTATTTGAAGGCTCATAGTTTCAGAGGTCTTAGTCCACAAAAGGCCAACTCCATTCTTCAGGGTGTGGAGTCTCTGGCAAAGGGAAACAGCTCACATGAGATCCGGAAGCAGAGAGAGAGTTCTCCAGTCTCAAGATATAAAATGTATTCCCCATAACCATGCCCCCAATGAACCTCTTCCTCGAGCTATACCCACCTGCCTCCAGTTACCACTGAGTTAATCCTGTTAGGGATTAATTCACTGATTAGGTTAAGACTCTCACAGCCCAATTATTTCTCCTCTGAACCTTCTTGCATTGTCTCATACGTGAGCTTCTGAGGGACATCACAGTTAAACCATAAATGAGAGCAGTCCTATGGTAGCTTGTGTGTGTTGCTTCTAGCCAACAAGCATTGAGTCCAGTTCATTCACGATGTTCCGTGATTTCAAGTTTCTGTAAAACTTTGTTCAGGTAATATGATATGATAGGGAACCTTGAATTAGAGATGTGGCCTTGACCCTACAACTTTTATTGCATAGGTGCAAGAGATTATAAGATTTTTAGAGTTTATAAGAGATAATCTGTTGCTCAGATTAGGCCAGAGGAAGGGAGCAGGACATCCAGAAATTATCTAACCTGAACTATAAAATTAAAAACTGAATATGAATCAAGTCATGTAGGACTTTTAATCTGGCCTTAAGGAGAACACATCAACTAGACATGCAGAGGAAAATATCTGTTTTTTCAAGTTTTAAAATATAGAGTACCTGGGGGTTCATAACCCACTTCAATCTAATGTATGAAATATGATATGTCAAGAGCTTTGTAATGTTGTGAACAACCAATAAAAAAAAAATATATAGTACCATAGGATTTTATATTTTTTCCATAAAGATATAAACTTCACATCTTAAATCTTATACTTCATAATTAAATACTAACAACTAAGGAAAACACATCTGCAATGCTTCACCCTCATATGTTTCCCCTGCTAAATTTGACACTTTAGAAAGAAATTTCCTCAACAATTAATAGTGTTTATTGGTTTTCTACCTTCCTCCTTATCATTCTCCACAAATTAGTCACTATCCAAAGAAGTAGGTTAGGACAGGAGCAATGCTGAGCACCACAGATATTGGGAGTAATAATGTTAAGAATCAAGATATGGGGCACTCAATTCAATTTGGAAGGACAAAGAATCACCTACATCTAATATCAAAAACAATAACAGTAATAACATCTGATAAGTCCAGGTGGTAATAAATGCTAGGTGGTAATAAATGCTAGGTGCTATGTTAAATTTTTACATATATTAGCTTATATCATTTTCATACACAAAAAAACTCTACCAGATATAAACTATTATTTTGGTTAATTTATATATGAAGAAAATGAAGTTTAGAGAGGTTACACAATTTTCCCAAAGTTATCCAAACAGTAACAAAGTTAAAATTCAACTCAGGTCTCCAACCTCCCAAGCTGGTGGGCTTATGCAGGATTGTACCCAGCCTTCCATCAATCCACTTTCAACGCAGTAAATTCATATACCTCTAGATAATGTGACATGTCTGGTTCTAGGGACTAATAACTCCTACAACAGACCACCGCCACCACCAAACACAACAATTTTTTAAGCAAGAAAGATGTTTATTTTCATTAAAGTAGAAAAAGTTCAGATGTATAGAGTCCAGAGCTAATATGGCAGTTCTGGGATCCAAGCTTAGTCTATCTTATGCTTCTTAATCTTTAGAACTTACTTCCACTGTCAACATTGCCTCATGATCCAAGATGGTTGTTTAAAAGTTAGCATCTAGTTTGAGGTAAGTCAGAGGAAGAAAACAGAAAGGGAGAGGGACAAGGGAAAGAATTGACATATTTGTAAAAGTAAATACTCTTCTAGAATCACCTACAACACATCTTGTACTCATATTTTATTCACCACCCATAACTCCAAGGAAGGTTGAAAAATACAGTCTGTTGGCTGGGCAGATTTTTGTTAGTTAAGTAGAATGAGTAATTAACAACAACTAGCCATTCCTATCACTGAGAATGAGAGACAATTAGCAGTAAGGTTTTTCAATACCTTCTTAAGAAACTGTCTTGAAGCTGAATCCACTACATGAAAAGATGGCATCGTCAGATTAGAAAGAACATTTATTGACTAACAATTATGCAAATGTACAAAATCTCATAACTAGGATTCTACTGCTAGTTTAACAAATAAATAGTCTTCCAATCATTTGTGATTTAAAGTTTGCTATTTTAATATGAAATACAAATTTGATACAATAAAGGACTAATCAGAAAAATCCTAAACTATTAGATGTCAGAGGTGTCTAATTTATTCAACTTTATTTGGCTCTATTCACTGAAAAGATTGCATGAATTTATGGCAAACTCTGGTCAGATGTCTAGTGCCCATAATTAACCCTTTCAACCTCATACTTTATATTTTCTTTGTTTGCTGTGTTCTTCATTAGCAAATACCACTTAGAAGCAACACCTTCTCCTCTACCTTCCTTAGTCTAAATAAATCAGAAATATATTCTCTGGAGGTATATTTAATCAACCTCATAATCAAATAACCTTTTTTATTTGATACTTTATTGGAACAGAAACCACATCATCCCTGTCTCTGCTTCTTCATTGAAAAGTTTACTATGTTTTCTTCATTTCTTTCAGGTAGCCACACATGTATTTGCCCTTTATATTATCATAAATAACTGTCAGGCATAATAAAGTGTTCTAAAATAAACATTTTATGTGACATCATGGTACACAAACTTATAGACTGAAGTGATAGAGTGGCAGATTTAGGTTATGGCTTTCTTATCCTTTAAATTTATCCCATATTGGAAAAGGCCATCTCAAGTAAGAGAAAATAAACATCATGAACAGTCAAGCAAAGGATAGATGACAACCAGCAGGGATACTAAGGAATGAATGGTTATATTGAGTGGACATTCAATTGATTCCCTAACATTTTCCCACTAAAATATTCTGTAGAAACTTAAAGGAAATTGAGTTGTACCACAACCCTCCAAATAATAGCTAATAAAACCTCATATTTTATTGGATATTAGCTTGGCTGGTGAAATTACACTTGGCCCTCTTGTGGGAGAATGTGTGTAAAATATTTAATACTAATTAGACAGTAAATTTCAGATATAGCATTGACATAGGGAGGAGAAGCAAAGAGGATTATTAAATAGAGGTGATAATCACTCTGATTTTTATTGCTTTTAAGAGAACTTAAAACTTAATCATCTTTTCAAATGTCTCATTATTTACACTGATGACAAAGGATGAAATATTGAGAAAAAAAATGCCAAGAGCCCCAAAGAAAGCTAAGTAAATGACCTACTTGTCATTATTAACTATGCTAGATCTAGTTAATTGGCACTAGAAAACTAGGTAAAGGCCTATGAAAATATGCTAAATGACTTCCTTGTTCAAAACAATTGAATAAAATGACATTAAAATATTAAATAATCCCAATAATTTTAAAAAATCATTTTCACACAAAACAATTTTTCTAATATTAATCTGATGAGGCTTTTAGTGTTTTTTTGTTTTGTTTTAAAAATATCATCAAGTATATTATGGTAATCCTGAGAATAAATTCTCAAACTTCAAGAATTTCACTGTTTTAGAACTATGGATACAAAGAATAAACGTTTAAAATCCATTTAGAATTAAAACTCCACAAAGTACAAAGCAGAATTTAAAAGAAGAGAACCCGGTCAAAGGTGTATGCTGTATCACAGATTCCTCTCGATCTCCCTGTTAGTAGTGTGTATCTTTAATAAGAAATGAGGCATTTTCCCATAATATAACCTGCATTTTCATGGGCAAGATAGAAGGACTGAGGCTAAAGAAAGTGCAGTTATGGCTTAGAACTCC
The DNA here is from genome assembly GCF_964194105.1 of Spermophilus citellus. Lineage (NCBI taxonomy): Eukaryota > Metazoa > Chordata > Mammalia > Rodentia > Sciuridae > Spermophilus > Spermophilus citellus. Next base: position 193,748,421 of record NC_138184.1, on the reverse strand, counting down.
TGAAAGCACCACTGGAAAAGAAAACAACTAGCTGAATTTAATTTATAAAGAGTTAGGAGAACATGACGCACAGGATGCTGACTCAATTTCATCTTCAAATTGGAAAATAGCAGTATTAACATAGTTATTAAGAGAAAAAGAGCTTCCTCATATTATTGCAAAGCACTGTAACAAATTGATATGTTTAATATTAAAATTATGCTTTGAGATTTTGGTGATATTTTATATTAATTGATTTCCAAAATGGCTTTATTTTTACAGCATCAGTTTGTTATAGAAGTCTCTGAAGTAATGTTTTGAAAGAATTGTGTTGCAATTACATGCACAATAAACCAGTAAAAACTCAGTCTAGACTTGCAGATGCTTGCATCATGTGTGATGGCAATGAGTAGGGAAAGAATAGTAAGTGCTAAACTTAAGACATGATTCTTTGTGTGCCCTGCTTCATTTATGAAATTAATAAAGTAATTAATTAATCTCTCTAAATTTCATGAAATTGATATGGAAAATTAAGACAATAATAGTAAAAAATAAAATTAAGGTAATAATATTTGCTGCTTCTTACATCTAAAAACAAAATGTGTAGAATATAGCAGCTACTCAAAAACAATCAGTTGTCTGCCCCTCTTTTCTTCTATTACTGTTCCACAGTAGAATTTCAACCCGAGATACTGAAGACAACCAAGTGATCTTTTTATTTTCCATTTTTTTAGTTATAGATGGAAACAATACCTTTATTTATTTATTTATTTATTTATTTATTTATTTATTTTTATGTAGTAAAAGGATCAATCCCAGTGCCTCACACGTGCTAGGCAAGCGTTCTCAACCACTAAGCAGCTACAACCACAGCCCCAAAGTGATTTTTTTATCACAAGAAAATAATATATTGAGAAGCACGCAGTTAATATAGCTATAAAAATAAACTATTTAATATTTCCTCTTTCCTAAGACACTATCAAATAATAGTAATGTTTTAGAATCATTTAAATGCACAGCATATCTCTGATAATGAGAAAAATACTGGGAAATGATGTACAGAAAAGAAAGCCAAAGCAGCTGACTTTGTGAGCAGAATAAGATGCAGGAAAGAGTCTGTACAGTTAAAAAGAGAATGTTAATTAAAGTTTTATATACTAAACTATTTGTCAGCCTCAAACTTTCCTTCCTAATCAGAGTAAAGGGCATCAGCCATTAGAGGGGGGATGGGAAAGTTGTATCATAAAGGAATTCAATTAACCACCTAAGGGGAATGCAAGGGAGGAGTGTGAATGTTGGTACTGGGGGTAAACTCTTTTGCCTGCTGGCATTTAGGCCAGCCCCAAGAAAATGGCACTCATCTTAAAGCCAAACCTGCCATAGGACACATTTATAAAGTTACATAGAACTCCTGGCCTGCTTTTCTAATGGCTCACTTGAAAATACAGTTGGACAGTAAAATGTCACCATTTGCAGAGTGAAAAGCTGATTCCAGAGCAAAGTCACAATCTAAGAAACAGAGGGGGTATGAATTTGTTTACTCCAAGAAATGTAAAAAGACATGCATTCATAAACTAAGAATCAGTAGCTTTTAAAAAAGTAACAAGTAGATTATGAAAGTTCTTAGATAGACCTTTAAAATATGATTACTGGGGAAATGGAACTAGAAGAACTCAAGAGACAATACACAACTAAACCAGTGTCTAAGACCAACCATTCTCTGAGACAGTCTCCACTGAGCCTGAGAAGATCCACCACTCTGTTTCTGATTTGCCCAAGGGCTCAGATCTTCAAAGAGAAATAAGATTCCCCTAAAGTGCCTGAGATGAAGTCCAAAACTGGATATTATGAATGAGTTTGATTCCTGACCTTCATATTCTCCAACTTTTCATCAATAAAATAGGAACTGAGTGGATCCCTCCACAAAGCCCCATAACTATTCAAGATTCTGTACAGAAAACAAGTGTACAAAGACAGTAGGACTCTGTACAGACACGAGACCAAGAAGACAACACAGTCTTACTAAGAGAAGTGAATCTTAATATGCAGAGGATGAACCTGGGAAGGAAGAACTGCTGCAGGTTACACATGCATTCTGAATGTATGGTGGTGGCAGCCTGTTGCCCAACACTGTAAATTCAATATGCTGGTAGTAAAAGTTGTCCATTTGAACACATAGCACTAACAGAACATTTAGATTCCTGGATTTGGCTCTAAAGAAATTCAACTCTTAAAACAAAAATATTATGCCAATAGAAACCCATGAATATCAGGGCACCAGTCCAGAAAACAAGCAAAAAATAATAGGAGAAGCAAGGGAAAGGGTGATTGTGGAGTTGGAGATGCCAAAGTAGTGCTTCATTCATCTCATTTATGGAAAAAAAAAGACTTTTATGCTTTACATAGATATAGTGTTATTAACAGAGTAGCAATATTCAATAGTGGCTGAGAGAATCTGCCCCTATTCTCCCAAAAATAAGTCTCTTGCCCCCAAATTCTGCTCTTTTTTCTCTGCAATCTCAAAGCAAAGTGATAGATCATATACTAATGATTGCACTTGTGGTTTATCACTTAAAAGCGATTATCTATGGGATATAACATTATGGTCTTGTTTGCTGAAACTCTAGCAAGATAGGTAGAGATTTCAGTCCCTTCTTTATTCTGTTACTCCTTATACTTTTTAATATCTCTGTTTATACAATGATTTTCTTTTTATTTTTTCTTGTTTAAAGAAGGTATTACGGTGGGAAAAAAAAAGAGTAATACCTGATATAAAACATTTCAGTGGGAAAGTCTAAAAAATAAGATCAAATAAATTTAAAACATAGATCCAAGGATTGTCAATTGTGTCAATAAATATAAATTCAAATATGAGAAAATGTAGTGGAAAGTCTTATCAAAGAAAAAATTGTGAAGAAATTTCCACAGGTGAAAAGAGTCCTGAGATATCATAGTTCTTTTAACCACAAGTGGTTGAAGTAAGATGAATTTTAATAAACACACTGAGAAATTTCAAAGCATCAAGAATAAAAAGAAGATTCTGAAAAATGGCAAATGAGAGGCAAAAACTACAGGTTACCACCAAAGAACAAAAATTAAACAGACATCTCATGTTTAAAATGGGGAGTAAAATTCTGAAAATGTAATATAATATTAATTTAGCAAAGCTTACCTCAATTGTGTTTCAATTAATATTTATACTACTGTGTGAACAATAGGGAAATCTTTCTAAAAAATAAACCTAGTATTTCTAGAATACTCTAAGAGCCTAGCCTCAGGCATAGGACCGCCCCTTTTGACCAGCAGACTACCATGGGAGGTCAAGTCCACTGGCCCAGATCCATCCACACTGGCCTCTGCAACCAAGACTCACAGCAGGCCGGTCCATCCCTCCCCCAGTGGGGCAGACACCAGCCACAGCCTAGCCTCTGGCACAGGACTGCCCCTTCCAACCAACAGATTACTGAGGGAGGTGAAGCCCAGTGGCCCAGATCCACCCACTCCAACTTGTGCAAGACCCAGATCCAGGATGCAGTAGCATTCATTGAGGGACACAGCAGGGTCTGGAAGACCAACATCAAGGTGAGGTACAGACAATCTGCACAGGTACTAGAAGAATATAGGGAAGATACTATAATATCCCAGATCCACACTGCAAGAAAGGAAGACACATAGACAACATGAAAAAGCAAGGGAGGAAAGTGCCCCCAGCAAACCAGGACACTATAATAACAGAACCCATGGAAAGTGATGATGATAATATGTCAGAGAAGGAGTTCAGAAGGTTCATAATTAAAATGATCTGTGAATTAAAGAATGACCTAAATGAGCAAATACAGGCAAAAATTGATCACTCCGACAAAGAGATAAGAAAGGAAATACAGGTAGCAAAAGATTACTTTGAGAGATAGAGACTCTGAGAAGAAAAAAAAAAACAGTCAGAAATCCTTGAAATGAAGGTTACAATAAATCAAATAAAAAACTCAATAGAAAGCATAACCAACAGACAGATCACTTGGAAGAAAGAATGTCAGATAATGAAGACAAAGTGTACAATCTGGAAAGTCAAGTTGATCACACAGTGAAGATAGTAAGAAACCATGAACAGAACATCCAAGAATTATGGGTCAGCATCAAAAGACCAAATCTAAGAGTTATTAAGATAGAGGAAGGCACAGAGTTTCAAACCAAAGGAATGCACAATCTTTTCAATGAGATAATATCAGAAAATTTCCCAAGCATGAAGAACAAATTGGAAAACCAAATACAAGAGGCTTACAGGACACCAAGTGTACAAAATTACAACAGATCTACACCTACCATACAGAATAAGGATAGAATCTTAAAAGGCACAAAAGAGAGGAATCAGATCACATATAGAGAGAGATCTCAGCAGATTCCCTATTGTTCACACAGTAGTATCAAGAGTAATTAAAACACAAATGAGGTAGGCATTTGCTAAATTAATGTTATATTACATTTTCAGAATTTTTCTGCCCATTTTAAACATGAGATGTCTGTTTAACTTTTGTTCTTTGGTGGTGACCTGTAGTTTTTGCCTCTCATTTGCCATTTTTCAGAATCTTCTTTTTTATTCTTGATGCTTTGAAATTTTTCAGCAGATTTTTCAACCCAGACCCACAAAGCCAATAGATTGTGGAAAGACATATACCAAACTCTGAAAGAAAATAGATGCCAACCAACAATCTTTTTTTTTTTTTTTGAAGTTGGTAACATTTATTTATTTATTTATTTATTTATTTTATTGGTTGTTCACAACATTACAAAGCTCTTGACAAATCATATTTCATACATTATAATCAAGTGGGTTATGAACTCCCATTTTTACCCCAAATACAGATTGCAGAATCACATCGGTTACACATCACATTTTTTACATACTGCCATATTAGTGACTGTTGTATTCTGCTACCTTTCCTATCCTCTACTATTCCCCCTCCCCTCCCCTCCCATCTTCTCTCTCTACCCCATCTACTGTAATTCATTTCCCTCCATGTTTGTTATCCCATTCCCCTCATAACCTCTTATATGTAATTTTGTATAACAATGAGGGTCTCCCTCCATTTCCATGTGATTTCCCTTTTTTTCTCCCTTTCCCTCCCATCTCATGTCTCTGTTTAATGTTAATCTTTTCTTCCTGCTCTTCCTCCCTGTTCTATTCTTAGTTGCTCTCATTATATCAAAGAAGACATTTGGTATTTGTTTTTTAGGGATTGGCTAGCTTCACTAAGCATAATCTGCTCTAGTGCCATCCATTTCCCTGCAAATTCCGTGATTTTGTCATTTTTAAGTGCTGCATAATACTCCATGGTGTATAGATGCCACATTTTTTTATCCATTCATCTATTGAAGGGCATCTGGGTTGATTCCACAGTCTAGCAATTGTGAATTGTGCTGCTATAAACATCGATGTGGCAGTATCCCTGTAGTGTGCTCTTTTAAGGTCTTCAGGAAATAGTCTGAGAAGGGCAATAGCTGGGTCAAATGGTGGTTCCATTCCCAGCTTTCCCAGGAATCTCCATACTGCTTTCCAAATTGGCCGCACTCGTTTGCAGTCCCACCAGCAGTGTACAAGAGTACCCTTTTCCCCACATCCTCGCCAGCACTCATTGTTGTTTGACTTCATCATGGCTGCCAATCTTACTGGGGTGAGGTGGTATCTTAGGGTGGTTTTGATTTGCATTTCCTTGACTGCTAGAGATGACCAACCAAAAATCTTATATCCAGTAAAACTAAGCTTTAGATTTGATGATGAAACAAAAAAATTTCCATGATAAAAGTTAAAAGAATTTACAACTAGAAAGCCTGAACTACAGAACATCCTCAGCAAAATATTACAAGAAGAGCAAATGAAAAACAATGATGAAAATCAGCAGAGGAAGGGATTACACTAAAGGAAAATCTAATCAGAGGAGAAAACAACTCATATTAAATACCAAAAATAAACAAAAATGGCTGGGATATGAACTATGTCTCAATAATAACCTTGAATGTTAATGGCCTAAACTCACCAATCAAAAGACATAGATAGCAGATTGGATTAAAAAAAGACCCAACAATATGCTGCCTCCAAGAGACTCATCTCATAGGAAAAGACATCCACAGACTGAAGGTGAAGGGTTAGGAAAAATCATACCACTCACATGGACTGCGGAAATAAGCAGGGTTTTCCATCCTCATAGCAAATAAAGTACACTTCAAATTAAAGTCAATCAAAAAGGATAAAGAAGGACAGACACTAAGTATAGTTCAAGGGAACCATACACCAACAAGACTTAACAATTATAAATGTATGCCCCAAACAAAGGAGCATCCACAAACTCTTCTCAAGTTCAAGAGTCAAATAGACCACAGCACAATAATTTTGGGTGAATTTAACACACCTGTTTCATCACTATATAGATCTTCCAAACAAAAGTTGAACAAAGAAACTATAGAACTCAATAATACAATCAATAACTTAGACTTAACTCACATATATAAAATATTTCATCCTTCAACGAGAGAATACATTTTCTTCTCGGCAGCATATGGATCCTTCTCTAAAGTAGACCATATACTATGCCACAAAGCAACACTTAGCAAATATTTAAAAAGTAGAGATACTACCCTGCATTTTATCAGATCATAATGGAATGAAATTAGAAATCAATGATATAAGAAGAAATAAAATCCACTCCAACACCTGGAGACTAAATAATAAGCTACTGAATGAACAATGGGTTGCAGAAAACATCAAAGAGGATATTAAAAAATAATTGGAGGTGAATGAGAACACAGATACAATGTATAGAAATCTCTGGGACACTATGAAAGCAGTTCTAAGAGGAAAGTTCATTGCATGGAGTTCATTCCTTAAAAGAAGAAAAAGTCAACAAATAAATGACTTAACATTATATCTCAAAGCCCTAGAAAAAGAAGAACAAATCAACACCAAAAGCAGCAGGAGACAGGAAATAATTAAAATCAGAGCTGAAAATCAATAAAATTGAAACAAAAGAAACACTTGAAAAAATTGACAGAACAAAAAGTTGGTTCTTTTAAAAAATAAATAAAATTGACAGACCCTTAGCCATGCTAACGAAGAGAAGGAGAGAGAAAATTCAAATCATTAACATACATGATGAAAAAGGAAATATCAAAATAGACACTACAGAAAATAATTAGAAATTATTTTGAAAACTTGCACTCCAATAAAATAGAAAATATCGAAGGCACCTACAAATTTCTAGAGTCATATAATTTGCCCAAATTGAATCAGGATGATATACACAATTTAATCAGATCAATCTCAAGTGACAAAATAGAAGATGCCATGAACTCTAGATAGGGCAGAGGGATTGGAGGGGAAGGAAGGGGGCATGGGGTAATTAATGATGGTAGAATGTGATAATCATTAATATCCAATGTGCATGTATGAAGACACGAATTGGTATGAATATACTATGTATACAACCAGAGATTTGAAAAATTGTGCTGTATATATAGAATAAGAATTGTAATGCATTCTGCTGTCATAAATTTTAAAAATTACCTAAAAATGTCTACCAACCACGAAAACCCCAGGATACACAGTTGAGTTCTATAAGACCTTTAAAGAAGAAATAATACCAATACTCTTCAATTTATTTCAGGAAGTAGAAAAAGAGGCAGCACTTCCAAATTTATTCTATGAGGCCAATATCACCCTGATTCCAAAACCAGGCAAAGACACATCAAAAAAAGAAAACTTCAGACCAATATCTCTAATTAACATAGATGCAAAACTTCTCAATAAAATTCTGGCAAATCAAATTAAAAAAATATTAAAAAGATCTTGCACCATGATCAAGTGGGATTTATCCCAGGAATGCAAGGTTTGTTCAACATATGGAAATCAATAAATGTAAGTCATCACATCAATAGACTTAAAGAATCATATGATCATTTCAATAGAAGCAGAAAAGCATTTGACAAAATACAGCACTGCTTTATGTTCAAAACATTAGAAAAAGTAGGAATAACAGAAATATACCTCAACATTAAAAAGACTATCTGTGCTAAGCCCCAGGCAGACATCATTCTAAATGGAGAAAAACTGAAGGCATTCCCTCTAAAAACTGGAAGAAGACAGGGATGCCCTCTTTTACCACTTCTATTTAACATTTCAATCAAAATCCCAATGACATTCCTCATAGAAACAGAAAAACCAATCATGAAATTCATGTGGAAAAATAAAAGACCCAGAATAGCTAAAGCAATCCTTAGCAGGAAGGGTGAAGGCAGGTGGCATCACTATACCAGACCTTAAACTCTACTCAGAGCAATAGTAACAAAAACAGCATTATATTGGCACCAAAACAGACTGGTAGACCAATGATACAGAATAGACCCAGAGACCAACCCACAGAATTACAATTGTCTTATACTAGACAAAGGCACCAAAAACATGTGTTGGAGAAAAGATAGCCTCTTCAACAAATGGTGCTGGAAAAATTGTAAATCCATATGCAACAAAATAAAATTACACCCCTATCTCTCCCCATGCACAAAACTCAATTCAAAATGAATCAAGGACTTAGGAATAAAACCAGAGACCCTGCATCTAATAGAAGAAAAAGTAGGCCCTAATCTCCATCATGTGGGATTAGGGCCCCAACTTTCTTACTAAGATTCCTGTGGCACAAGAATTAAAATCAAGAATCAATAAATGGGATGGACTCAAACTAAAAAGTTTCTTCTCTGCAAAAGAAACAATCTGTGAGGTGAATAGAGAGCCTACATCTTAGGAGCAAATCTTTACCCTTCACACTAATTAGAGGGTATATAATTCTTTATATACCCTTGAGATTAGAGCACTAATCTTGAAGGTATATGAAGAACTCAAAAAGCTAAGTACCAAAAAGAACAAATAACCCAATCAATAAATAGGCCAAGGACCTGAACAGACACTTCTCAGAAGAGGATATACAATTAATCAACAAATATATGAAAAAATGTTCATCATTATTAGCAATTAGAGAAATGCAAATCAAAACTACTCTAAGATATCATCTCACTCCAGTAAGAATGGCAGCTATTATGAAGACAAACAACACTAAGTGTTGGCAAGGATGTGGGAGAAAAGGTACACTCATACACTGCTGGTGGAACTGCAAATTGGTGCAGCCAATATGGAAAACAGTATGGAGATTCCCTGGAAAATTGGGAATGGAATCACCATTTGACCCAGCTATCTCTCTCCTTGGTCTATACCCAAAGGATTTTAAAATAGCATACTACAGGGACACAGCCACATCAATGTTTATAGCAGCACCATTCACAATAGCTAAACTGTGGAACCAACCTAGATGCCATTCAATAGATGAATGGATAAAAAAAAAATGTGCCATATATACACAATGGAATATTACTCAGCAATAAAAGAGAATAAAATTATAGCATTGGCAGTTAAAAGGACAGAGTTAGATAAGATAATGCTAAGTGAAGTTAGCCAATCCCAAAACACCAAATGCCAAAAGTCTTCTTTGATATAAGGACACTGATTCATAGTGGGATAGGGAGAGGGAGCATGGGAGGAATAGACAAACTCTAGATAGGGCAGAGGGGTAGGAGGGGAAGGGAGGGGACATGGGGTTATAAATGAAGGTGGAATGTGATGATCATTATTATCCAAAGTACAAGTGTGAAGACACGAATTGGTGTGAATATACTTTGTAACCAGAGATATGAAAAATTGTGCTGTATATGTAAGAAGAATTGTAATGCATTCCACTGTCATATATAAATAAAAAAGAATATCATAAGAAATACAGGAAAGTTCTTATTTATATACATAGATGTATATTTATGTTTTTCCAAAGTTTCTAAATTTTAATTCTCTAGTTAATATGTGCTTTTTCAGCTAATTGTTTATAATTAATGAAGAAGAGTATTTTCATTTTAATTTGCTACTTCACTTACTTCATGCTGACTGTTCAGAAAAACTAGGAGCAAATTTCAAGTTCAACTGTGCCTACAACATGAGAAACACTTTGGTGCCTCTGAGCGCACAGTATGTGGCCAATCCAATAGGATTGAGGGCTCCAGAGCCTTTATCCCTGAGATACCTGTCAGCTCAGAGTAGACTAAATGTCTTGCTTGACTAGAAATCAGATGCCAAAGAGGGGAGAGATAGAGAAGAGATTGAGACACTACCCAGTTACCAATGAGGTAGCTCATGGTACGGTTGGGTGAGGTAAAGGATAGGTAGAAAATTGGAAATACTTTGAAGAAAAAAATATCTTTTCATAAAAACCTTACTAAAGTGGAAAATATATCCCTCAAAAATATGGAAGGTTTTTGTTTATCATTATTTTCTATTTTTTTCTTAGATACTTACTGGGCCCATGCTTAAACTACCAAATTAGAATCTCTCAAAACTGTGCATGTCTCTATCAAAAAATTTCATAGCTCATTCTAAAAATTAAATATCTTCATGTGCATGTCCTTAATGAAACACTTTAGAAGGAAGTGAAAAAGAGAGAAAATTATTCTGAGTAAAAATCAGACCAACCTTCTAATTCATTTGGTGCGTCCATGTTCAGAGGACATTTAAGAAATAATAGAGGAATTTGTTGATTCAACAAAGATTGAGGTTATGCTGATGCCACGCTATGCTCTAGTCCCTTTGTAGGCTTAGTTTGGTTTTTCCCCAGGAAGAAACCAAAGAACCCTGCCTTTTTGAAGTTTGCACATTCCCACCATGACAGGCAGGAACAACCAATATGACACGAAAATCGAGTAGTTGCTTAGTAGATTAAAAACTAATAAATGAAAACTCTGAAAAAGAAAGAAAATTGGGCAACATAAAGGACATTGGAAGTAGAAGTCAGCAGAATCTGATGACAGAAAGCCTTGTAGCCTATTACAGAACTTGAGCAATTAACTCTGAGTGTATTAAGGGCCACTTCTAATAACATAATTGTATGTAATTAAAAGAATCAATCTGGATGTCTTCTTCCAGCACGGATGTGCAAAAAAAGCTAGGAAATTGTCTTCCCCTGTTTATAATGAGAAAAAGCTGAACAAAACGAAAATCTGTAACTTCCCGTGGGCCCATCAGGAAGCTAAACTGCCACTCTGAATCTAGAAAAACAAGTGAATCCAGAGATTGTAAACTGAGATCTTTCTTGGAGCAGAAACTCTTAAGCCCTAAGCTGAAGACAAGATGGTTTTAATAGGCTTATCTGCACACTAGGCACAGCTGAACGAAGAATCAGTGACCTTGAAGATATTTAATAGAAACTTCCCAAAGTGAAATACAAAATGGAAAAAAAAAAGAAGAAAAAGAAAAATAAATAAATCCAAGAACTTTGATATCATTTCAAAATGTGGGACATATCTAATTTTAAAAACCATTTTTGCTGTAGTGCTAAGACTATATTGGATACAGATACAAAGTAGGAAAAAAACGTAGGAGTTGTTTTCAATTTCAAGAGGTACAGAACAGAAAGTATGGTTATTTGAGCCAGGATTGTGATGATAGAGCTGGTGAAAAGTGGTCAGGTTCTGGAGATATTTAAAATCCTGTTAGACCTCCCTGTCGCATAACAATTAGTTTATTTTCATATTATGAGTTAGAATTCACATGCTTAATTGAAAAAAATCCTTAAAAACAAAGAGTACTTTCTAGTGGACAAAACTATCCTGGAGTTTGTAACATACAAATAGGATTTTTAGTGCCATGATTGGTCAACTTTTAGTTACATAGTTTTCATGGCTAATATTGATTCTTTTGGAAACTACCAGGGAATGCATTACTATTTGGAACAAAGGCTACACATATATGTCTATACACAGTTTTATAGCCAAAAAAAAAAAAAAAAGTTAGATTCTATTGACATTGGAGCATTCTGCACTTTGAACTAAGTCAGTTGTGTGGAACCATGATTGCCACAAATTTCTAAAGAGGAATCATTCTGATTGTTTTGCTCCATTAGTGACTACAGAGCATTTATTCAGAAGAAAGTTACAGAAAACCATGTAATAGCTTGTTTCCTTTGCACATAGACACTGCCAATAGCAGCATTCATTATCTGTGAATTCATTAACATAAAAATGTTAAATATGCTAATCATATTAGATAGCAATTCTGCTAGACTTATTATTAATGATGGAGTAATACATACTGTTGTCACATTAGTGTAAGGCAAGGTAATATGCAGTCACCTCTTAGAATAACAACATTGCCTTCTCTTTTCATAACTCTTCTCATTCATGGCTCCTAAGCAGTTTTGCAAATATTAATTAGGACCTACATTATCTCTGTGAGACTAGAAACTGCCATAGCCATCATGTGAGGCTAGACATGAAACCATGTTATCAGAAGCGCTAGGATTAAAGCTTATGAAAACTTAACTTCAAACCCAAACCTCTAACCAATACAAAGAATACCTGTTTCGTTATCCATTCATACTTTGGTCCCAAATTTTGATATTCTGCAGCAGATATCCATGTTTGTGTGAAAACTGTACACACAGATTGCAAAAGTTTTCAAATTGAAGTATACTTACATATCTACCACATTTTCAAAAACTAAAAAATTTTAGTAAGTCATCTTTACTAATATCAGTTAATATGATCTTTCAAAGCAATATTGAGAAGGCAATCAGGCTTCCAGAATGTTATTCACAACCCCCAAGATTACGCGGCACTTTAGTTACAGAGTCTGGAATCGAACTTCTGATCCTCTAACTTTCCATCGGATGTGCTCTACTGAGCCGTGCTGCAATGCCCTAAAACAGAGCGTGCTAAGAATTTAAATTTATTTTAGAAGGTCAACTTTGTGGGAAGATGGCTGTTCTTTCTCACCATTAAAAAAAAATGCATAAAAAAATAAAAAGCTGTGTTCAGAAAAGCCATCTTATAACTTGTCCTCCATACTTGAAAGCAAAACTAAGAAAGTTTCAATGTGGTTATCTGATCACATTGAGGAAGCTTCCGATTTTCTCACAAATCATGTTCTCTTTCATTAAGCATCCTGTTAAACACCTAAAAGTATATACTTCTATTTCTTTCTCAATTTTTATTATTTCAAGTATCAAATGTTGACATTATTAAGTATCAACATTTGATCTAAGATCATTTTGATTATTTATAAACATTAGCATAATCATTCAGCTTTATTAGGTACAATACTACCTTGTCAGTCACGCTTTTAAAAGTGGATTTCTGCATAAATTGGAAAAATCGCTCTTAGCTTTAGGGGTTTTTGCCATTTATTCTAAGCCCTCTAAGCAGTTTTGCACAGACAGAATGAGCAACAGTCCAACCATAGAGAGACACCAAAGTGTCTTTTAACTGCATTTTTTTTCATGTCAAAGGGTGAAACTGATCACCTCCCCTACATGTTAAAGGGAACAGAGCCACACTTCAAAGAGAATGTAGAGTAAGTGCTGATCTCTACATTTTCAACATTAAATTACCATCAGTATTGAGCTCCTAAACAGACCACCAAATACAGCAAAACTTCAGTATTTTCTGGCTTGTAATATTGATATTGATGTTTATTTTTTAGCCAAAGCCTACTTGAGAAAAAAATTATTAATGATATGTAGATTGAGGTTTTCTGTATTATATCATCCTAGTGCTAATTTTTAAGAATAAATGAGATAAGAAAGGGAAAACTTTCTTACTTTGAAGTGATTTTGTAATACAAAGTGAGATTTTTCACTATGCTTTTAAGAGCTATTGAATAATCCCTGAGTTACTGAATAAAAAATAAAAGATATTCACTGCTTTTTAAATATGAATACATTTTAATGTAAATGTCATAATTATCTGAATATGAATATGCTCTTTTTAAAGAGGTCACATAGTTTAGGATGTTTGTTACATTGCTTACTTGGTTAATATTTTTGTGTCACTATTGAACTTCAAAAACTTTTGAATAGACAATGAAATTCCAAAACATACTAGAAAATAGAGGTATTATCTCTTTCATAATAATAATAGAAAAGACAGGTAGTATCTCTTTCATACTCTTCCATTAGAATTTGATAAAATTATTGAAATTTCCTTAAAAATCATGAAGATAGAAAAGTTGTTATATTGTTTATGAAGTTATTTTTCTCTTTTATGTATTTTAAGGGAACTTGTTATTCCACCTGAAAAAAATTAAAACATTTAAGTATGCTAACTTCTGGATAGCAATTTTGGCACATGTAAAAATGTAGAATCATTATTACTACATCTGTAGAATCATGAATACTACAAAGGTAAAATATTCTGAAGTAGATTTTGACTGAGATTCCATTTTAACACATCAGAGTATAGCAAGAATTATTTTGCATGTAAAATATTGGAACAAGTGTTAATAGTTGTTCCCTTTTCCCTTGATAATAGAATATTCAGCAGGATTGTTGTTCTGTATGCTTTCTCTTAGTAATAATTCATATTGTCTATTTGCATTTTGAAAATGTTAACCCAAGGCAATTATAATACTTTTTTTTGATATACTTGGTTGATAATGACTTATTTATTCCTGCAATAACGAGGCAAAGTGGGCATTTGTTTCTGGTCAATTCTGATTTACTAATGTCATCAGTGAGAAGTAGCTTGATCTATTTCCCATCTTACTAAAGTGTTCATCTATTTCCTGTTTCTCATCAAGATATCTAGATATACATCAAAGAGAGGTTGTTAAAGATACATTTTGCATCAAGTGGTAGCTATATCTGGTGAGCCAAAAAAATAATACCCACTAATAATTAAAGTGTTTAATTTATAAAGAGGCTCTATCAATCTGTGTTTAATTTATTTAATCAGTTTCTGCCAAAGCCCAACAAGGAAAAAGAATATTGGAAATATGTTTTCTAAATATGTCCAACTTTTTACCTCAATATCTTCATCCATAGACCAGAAGACTGACTTATCTCTTAAAATGATAATACAAAATAAACTAAGCAATTAAAAGAAAGTCTTCTACCTATTTCAGTTTTTCATCTCTCCTTTGGCCAGTCTTATGATGGAAAGAATAATTATCTTGCTTTCTCCTTCCTCAAGGAAATGTTAAAATCTTACCTCACTTTAACAATAGCATCAGTCATCTACTATTTGGAAGATTATTCATCTGAGTACATAATATGTGTTTTTGTTTATTTCATATAACTTGATTTTATCATGACATTAGAATTGGAAATATTTTCCTATTTCATAAAGTATTAGAATCCTTATCCCAAGGCTATTGCTGAAACCCCACAGAGACCAAATGCATGATTTGTATCATCTGCATTAAATGTTCCTCTACTGTCTCATCCTTTACATAGTGCAAGCTTCACTGACACAAAGTGGATTTTCAAGGCACATTCTCCACTAGATGGTTGAGAGGACCTAGTCACTCTACATACATACAAACACTGAAATATTAGGGATCTAACCAGTGAAGCAAAACTTATTACCTATTCCTTTCTAGCATGTGTTTGTAAATTATTTCTATTTAAATAAATAATGCTTCTTGATCAGACATCAGAATTTCCCCCCTCTTCCTTGTCTGTCTATTCAGAGTTTCTTGTTGTTGGTGTGAGCTCTTGAAGCTGACATCTCAGGTAGTTTCCTTCTAAGAAAGATTTAATAGCATTTGTTCTTACTGTGAGCTTTTCCTCAACTTCTGATAAATTAAATGTCAGAAGTATAATATCTCAGCCTTGAATACTATTAATATTTTAGGCGAGATACTTTATGGGCTTTGGGTTATCTGGGGGCAGGTGGAGTGTTCTATTTTGTGTAAGATATTCGGCATCATCCATAGTCTCAACTAACTGGATGCCAGTATTGTCACCTCCTTACCATAACAACCAAAATTTCTCCTGTCATTTCCAGATGTTCTAGGAGTCAGGAAAAGGGGGTGGAATGCAAACTATACCTGGTTAAAGACCACTTTGATAAAGCTTTTAACTGATTTTTCATTCAGTCCTATTATTTCTTCTTCCCTTTGTTCTTCTCCTTCTGTTTGACTTTAGCCTAAAACAGGAAAAAAACCAAAATCTTAGATTAAAAGATTTTTTAGTTAGGTTAGGAAAACTTTCTTTCTTCTCTATACCAGCCCTACTTGGTCTTTTTTGAGAATAATAATAAATATTTTTTAATCAGAACTAATTTTCAAATGATGATAATTATTAAATACTTATAGATGTGCCAACATATTAGCTAAGAAATTGTAATTCTTTAAATACATCCTAAGAAAATAAATAGATGCAAATATGTATAAGGAATCATTATAGATTTCCACAGGAAAAAGTTGGAAACAGAAAAATTCTCCCAACAATAGGGAAGGGGCTAGATAAACTATTTTCTAAAGACATTAGGAATTGCTTTGCAGAGTTGTTTGTTTAAAAAAATTTTTAAAGAGTAACACTTATGGGCACTGAATATAATCAGAATATTTTTGATACAACACAAAAAATAATGTGTATTTTATAGTACCATTTGATAAATATAAAATATACTTTGATTAAAAATGATGTCTTGGGGATATATGTTTAATTTTTGTTATTTTTCTTTTGAATGTTCTCTTTTACATATTAGGCATATGTTACTTTTATAAGATGAAAAGAGTGTTGCTTATTCATTTTCAGCTATTAAATTAACAATTAAAAATTATTCCTGGATATATGACTATGGTTTTTCTCCTAACTCTCAAAACTGTACTAAAATGGATAAATTTTACAGTATGTCAGCTTTTTGTAGGCAATTATAAATCCTGTGTGCACCATACTAATCCAGGTATTATTTCTGCACCGAAGGCTTCTTAAATTAGCAAGAAAAATTATATTTATATTGATGCTGTTTTCTGCCAAACTTGGTATTTAAAATTTTACTGCCAGAAAAAAAAAGCTATCTATTCTTCAATATAAAGCCTTTAAATTGAATTTTAAGAGCATTCACAGCTCTTAAAATATAATATTTTACTTTTAACTGAATTTCCAAAATCTTTACTTTGGCTCTATGAATTGAGTGGGAAATAAAGTTCATTGTTGAAGTTGGCTGATTGTCTATTGAAGCATCTAATGATACTGATATAAAACTGGCATCATTTAACTATGTCTGAAGTTATTCTGTTAACAGAACCAAAGTTTTATTTCTTTCTCAAATATGCACATGAAAACTTAGATTTAAAAATAAGCAAAACTAATTTAGAAGACCCATTCAATCTAAGTAAAAGTCATGCTTCAAAGATTGATGTGTAAATATGCTTTCTGCTGCCACTTGAGTTAAATCCTCACATTAGGTATCATATTCTAAACAGAACCACTAACTCTGGAAACAGATGCTGATGCTCTCCAGCAGGTATTGATCTTCTGGTTTTCATGTGGTCGGTGATATCACCATAGGCCCATACCTGAGGTAGTGAATTTCCACAACCATTTTGGAAAGTTACACAGGCATTATTAATGGAAATCCAGTATTTAATTTTATTCTTAAATCTATACTTTTATTTAAGTCAGTTTTTTAGAAATATGAGGGGTTTTTTTGCAAAATTAAAATGGTGCAGAACAATAAAATAAAAGGCTGAAAATCATAAAATAAATGATAAACTCATCCTCAGGAGGATGTCAGCAGATAAATATTTAAATATTTAAATAATATTTAAATGCAACAACTTTTTTTTGCACCAGTTAATGAAGCCAAGGGTGCTTAGCCACTAAGCCACATCCCCAGCCATTTTTATGTTTTGAGACAGAAGTTTTTTAGGGCCTTGTTAAATTGCTGAGGCTGGATTTGAACTTGCAATCATCCTTCCTCAGCCTTCTGAACCACTAGGATTACAGATGTGCACCAACACACCTGGTTAAAAGCAATAACTTTTAAAAATCAAAATTAATACAAAAATTCATGATGAATAAACTACAAATTTTAAGATGGAGATTAGCTGTTGTTTGTTTTGGAACCCTTTATTATTAAGCAATGGGAACAATTATTTCTAGTTAACCCATGATATCCCCAGGCATACCCTGGTTAGTGAATTTTTAAGGGTTGATGGTTGCAAGCAAACAGATTGGGCAATATGGAGATTTGCATATAGTCTTCTTTTTTTTAATTATAGAGCTTATATACTAAGGGTACTCAAGATCATAATTTTCAGAAATTCTAAAATATTTTTTATATTTTCATACTTGTAGGGTTCTACTGCAATCAACTTGGTTGTTTTTACTAAAAATAAGTTATTTTTAAGTAGTATGCATATATACACAATTCTGGAATATGAAATGAATATGAAAATATTTATGCTATAGACAAAAACAACAGCTCCTCAACCCATGGTTCCTAAGGAATGTGAAAAAGAACAATTACAGATGTGAAACTGTTCCATTTAGTAAGGAAATGAAGTGCTATTTTCAATGAACATTTCTTATAGTAAAATTGTATTCGTAAAGTACTGCCCTCAAAACTGCCACTTAATTATATCTGAAATCTAATCAGGTCAGTTATTTAAGGAAAGAGACTATAGGATTCCATTAAACACTAAGCCAAGAAACAATTGAATTCTGGAGTTTATTTATTCTCCTATCTGAAAGGAAGTTATCTAGAAATATTACTTCAATTAGAGTTCTTTGTATTAGCTTTTCTCATCCTTTCAATTTTAAAATAAATATTTTTATATCTGAATAATTTAAAGAATTTTTCCCTAAGGCTGAATAACTTCTACTTCCCAGGGCCTATTTTTCTTGGGTTAAAATATTTGTTAGGTCCATTATGAGTAAAATATCAATAAGGAGATAAGAGCTAGCATAAAGCCATCACAGTCCAGGGACTGCACAGATTAGATGCAAATTGACTCAGGGAAAGGAGACAAGCAGGCCTCCCAATCTTCTCATGTTATCTCTCCTCCACCACCCCTCCAAGAAACACCTTCCAAATAACCTCAAATAATCACTAAGTTGTAGGCAAGGGTTGTCTTTAAGGAAGTCAATGAAACTCCTCCTTCCATTGTTGTGATTCTTGAGCCACACATGATTAGACCATGTAGAAAGAACACTTCAAACTTGTTAAAAAAAAAAAAAAAAAAAAAACAGTACCCTTCAAATCTCGTCCCATCAGTTCTGTGGCAGTTCAATCAATATTAGATAGCATCAAAAATCTATTTCCTGTCCCTGACAAGAAAAGGAGGTCCATAACATTATCAGTCCTGAATGGCAAATGCAAACTGTGTACTATCTCAAGTTGCCAACTATGTTTTTTTTTTTTTTTTTTTTTCCCACACACACACATTATTGGACCTATGGTCAAAGCCAGATTCTTATAATTAAATAAACTTTAATTTTTAATTATGATTGAAAGATTGTGAAAAGGCAAGCCACCAAATCACCTCACTGAAACACTCATATTGTTTTTTTTGCCAGATATTTTATTCATGTTAACCAAATGCAGCTACAGCCTTTTAGAAGTACTTTCCTATCAATGACCATCAAAAACAAAACAGGGGAAAAAATGAAAAAAAAAAAAAAAGAGGGTACTAGTAAAATTCTGAGAATGAGAATAAAGCATGCACAAAATTGTCAAATGTAGTTTGTCAGGGTAAAAAAATGAAATCTCTATAGCTTTCCATCTCCTTTGAAGAAAAATAATTAAAATATAAGAAATCTGTCACTTTCTTTTACTGATATATCTGAAGCATAAATACCAAAAACTCATGTGCTAATTCAAGATTTCTGCTGGTAATCCATGTTCAACTTTAATAACATTTACTCTTTTTTCTGAAATAAAAAGTATTGTGGATGATTTTGGAAAAAGAAAAAAAAATAAAGACTAGCTAATACTTAGAACTTAATAGGTGCCAGGCAATGTAGTAAGTGGCTTTGTGGTTGGGATCTGACATGCCCCCAAAAGACATATGCTTATTGGTGCTATTGGGAGGTGGTAGAAACTTTAGGGCCCTAGTTGGAGGAAGTAAGTCGATGTTGAAAAGTGTATCCCCAGCCCCTTTCTTCCCTACTTCCTGACTGCCATGAGGTATGTGGCTTTCCTCTGCCACACCTTTCCACCATGATGTTCTGCCTCATACAGGCCCAGAAACAAGAAAGGAGCCAAGCAACCATGAACTAAACCCTCTGAAATCATAAGTGAAAATGAATCTTTCTTCCTTTAAGTTGATTTGCTCAGATATTTTGTCACAGCAACAGAAAACCCACTAACACAGTATGTTAACTTATTTAATATTTAAAATAAGCCTCCATGGTTGGCACTATTATAATCACCATTTTTAGGATGCAGAAACTGACATAGGGATTCAAATCCACATAACTGGGTTTCAGGATCCATGTGGTAAGGAAAAAAAATTAACCACAATTCTTCTCCACAGAGAATAGATTTTATTAGTCTCACCTATTTATTCTTCCAGTGAATTTTCAAGTCAATTTACAGTGTTTCAAAAAATAACAAAATAGAATGTCAATTTTATTGAGAAAATTATGCAAAAAAATCAATTTTTATTCACTTCATGAAATAATACACACTTATAATCTACTTTTATAAAAAAAAGTACTAGAATTGAAATTTGCATTCGAAACTTAAATATATAAAAAATATGTAGATTTGTATATTGCTTCAGGGTTCCCAAATCCTACTAAAAACAGGGGGGAAAAAAAGAACCATAAATTAAAAGTAACTACATCTTTGTTTAAAAACTGTCTCCTATAAACATTTACTCATTTCTAAGTTCACACTCTATAAGTCTTTTCCTCACATTCCTCACATCCTTGTTTCTCTTTCCAGTTCCCTTTTCTTCCAAAACTGGAGATTTTTCAGGGAGAAGTTTTTACAGCCTCCTTCTCAAGAAACTGAAAGAAGTACCCAAGGCCACATTCTGTGCCCTTCCTCACCACAGTCCCCATCTCTGAGCCTGTGTCTCTGCCCTAAATGTTTGGAATAACATTGTTCTGGTCTCTGATGCACTGACATGTTCCCTGAAGAGTTCAGCCATCTCCAATGACAATGCTCTGCCTCAGTAGTAATGGCACCCACTGAAATTTTGAGTCCAGTTCTTTCCTGTTTTGGATGGCCACTTTTCAACCACTTCTACAGAGATTTCTTTGCATCAACATTTTTCACCCCAATTCCAACAATTAACTGTGAAAATTAATTTATTTTATGAATAAATGAATCATTTATGAATAAATTACTTATTTTATGAATGTGGGAATTATGTTTCTGAAACATATTTTCCACTGTTTCCTACCCTTCATTGTTAGTAACAGTTATTGCTTTATACAGTCATTGTACTATTATTTCAACAGTTGTTTTGTAATAAGCATTTAATGAACAATCTTATATATCCCAATGTATCACATGCCTTATTCACAATCCACATGTGCTACTCCAAAACAAATTTTCTTTTTTTAAAATTTTTTTTTAATATTTATTTTTAAGTTTTCAGCGGATACAACATCTTTTTTTGTATGTGGTGCTGAGGATCGAACCTGGACCACACGCATGCCAGGCAAGCACACCACCACTTGAGCCACATCCCTAGCCCCAAAACAAATTTCCTTAATCAGTGTAGTCTTAAAAAAAAAAAAGAGTGGGAATTTTTCTCTTTCAAAGAAGTCTCTCTACTGTTGAACATTTATATTCTTGTTCCTATCTTCTAATTTGTTAATTTCTCATTTTGTCTTTATTATTTATCTTATGTTGCTTACAAGATGATAATTCTATTTGATACTAATGGTATAACTAAATACCCACTTTCTCCTTTTTTCTTTTTTACTCGTTTGATTAGTCTTTCCTTTAACTTTTAAACATTTCATATCCTTTGGTTTAGATATGATCAGCATATATAAACACTGATTGTGATCAAATCTGAAACTTTTAAAACATTTATTATGGAATTTTAGTCCATTCACATTTATTATCAATGCTACATTCACATTTATTACCAGTGCCAGAACTATATTGCCATCTTGTCTTTTGCTTTATGTTTAAATGTTTACTTGAGTTTTTGGTTCTTTTTAATTGAGTTCCTTTTCATTTAACTATTTGAAAATTGTGTGCATTTATTTGAAATAATAATCACTTTCTACTTTTAAAGATTTTACTTGAATTAATTTATTTTGCTAATTATCAGTGTTAATATAATTTCACATTAATTTGCATCTCTATTATAGAAGAAAATTAGCTTTCTTATATTTCAAATTACTTCCTGATTTTCCAACAGAATTAACATTATAAAGGGTATTGAATGTTATTTAATGTTCTAACAATTAAAATAGGAAAATATAATAAATAAAAATTTTAGATGTTAATAAAACAGTGATTAATATAGAACAACAATTGAGCCAAAATTATGATGTTACAGAGTTAGAATATAGAAGGATACAAACTGAGAATGCTTGTCATGAGGCCAGTGGAATCATGGTAAAACAGAGCTAAATTCACATCCTTTTTATGAAAAATCAACACTAAATTTCTTTTCTTTTTGGGGGGGTTGAACTCAGGGGTATTCCACCCTTGAGCCACATCCCCAGACCTATTTTGTATTTTATTTAGAAACAGGGTCTCACTGAGTTGCTTAGCACCTCACCATTGCTGAGGCTGGCTTTGAACTTGCAATCCTCCTGCCTTAGCCTCCCCAGCCACTGGGATTACAGGTGTGTGCCACCATGCCTGCTCAACACTAAATTTCTAAAACTGAAAAAAAATAACAGAAGTTGAAGTAACAATATAAGAGAACTATTCAGATGTAGATGCCAATACCAAGCGGGAAAAAAACAGCTTAAAAACAAAAAAGAATGAGCCATGGGGAAATTGAAAGAACTTCTATATTTTATGACAGAAACTTATAGGACCACTTCACCCCCTAAATAATGTTCATAAATGACATTATTTTAAAAAATAAAAATTAAATTAAAAATGAACAAATTACATTGGCTTTTATAGCACAAAGACACCAAATGGTACTGCCTTTACTATATGATCTTTCAGAGAGTTTACTTCATTATTAGCTATCTGAAATAACTGTTTTCAAAAATTTCTTTTTGCTTTTCTGTAATAAATTACTTTAAAAGTATTCTTTATCTCCATCTGGAGTAATATGTTCACCTTTTTAAAAAATGTTGACCAAGCATCATAAGAATCACATTGCTATTAATTTGTTTCACTTTGTGCTTATTGAGAACTCGTGAGCATAAGTCTCTCCAACCCTGCAATAAAACTAGAGGTGGGTTTTCTTGTTTTTCCTCACTTTATACTTTGTTATAGAATTCTCTCAATAAATATTAAGCCATAAATTTGCAAGAATGCACACATCATTATTTCAACAATTACAGTCTTTAGGAGAGGCAAGAACATAGTCTTTGGGAATTCCCAGCATTGGAAACTGATTTTCATACCATTTTCTCTCTAGTGAAGCCACCAGATTTGAAGACAACATTCTTCTGGTTTGGTTCAGTTTCTGTGCTCTGTGTAGTATCAGATATACTTGTGTTTGTTGCCTTTTCTGATGCTGTGACCTACCTTGTTAGAAACAAACCTCCATCTGCCGCTGACTTTCATTTGTGGTATCCAGTGTGAAAAATTCAGAGCTCACTGATAGCACTTTGATGTTGTATATCCACTTTTTTAAAAGAAAGCAGTTTCTAAAACTGGTCTCCAGATTCATTTTTGTTGTGTCATACCTGCCTTCTGTATCTTTTTCTAAGTAGATATAGTAAAGAACAGCTGCTAATTAATCTCCATAAATGTCTGTGTTAGCTCAGGTTGTTATAACAAAAATACCAGTGACTGAGTGGTTTAAACAACAAGCATTTAATTCTTACTATTTCGGAAGAAATTTAAGATCAATGTCTGGTGAGAACCTACTCCATACTCTTTTCCTTTGATTAAAAAAGTATTTGAGTCTCCACTAACAAAATTATTTAATTGTATACTGTGGTCCAGTAATTGCTATTAATATATTATAGAGTAAAAATTAATATATGAAACTGAGAGTAATCCCCCATTCCTCTCCTGGCTTTTCAGTGACCAGGATTCTTACATTTGGGTTCAGCCACTGGGTTCACTGTTTCATACAAAGTCTGAATAAGGAGATGAGATGAAATAATTTATATATGTGCTACCTTGCCATAGGCCCAAATGCAATGGGCCAACCAAACATGGACTGAAAACCCCAAAACTATAAACCAAAATAAGCCTTTCCTCTTTTTAATTTGATTATTGTAAGAATTTTATTATAGTAACAGAATACTAACACAATACTTTAGCAACCAAGCCATATTTCTTTAAGTGTAATTTAAAAAGAGGACAATGAAATGTGAGTCAGGGTACACAATGATAACTTATATTAATGGTTTCCTATATGCAGGCACCTTTCTGGATATTTTACATACATTCTTTTCCTCACCAAAAGAAGAATCTGAGGCTTGCAGTTGGAACAATTTACCCAAGATCAAAAGCAAGTGCACAGTGGTAGAGTTGGAATTAAAAGCAAGGTCTTCTGAATTTGAAACCCAATCTTCTAGTAGCTACAAAGCATTATATTGTTTCTCATTTCAAATTGCAGTCAAGGGAGTAGATGCGCGTGTGTTCGTCTCCTAATCAAAATGTTCTCCTCTCTTTAAATTAAAAAAAATATGTAAGTTTTAGTTTGTATGAAAAATCATTTAAAATTACATACTGATATAGTACCAGTAGAAGCTTGGGGAAACAATGTCACTGTCACTGGGATCTCTACTGTTGACAGAAGAGGTACCCAATTAGAGTCTATTGTTCCAAGTCCCATTTACTCCCTAAATCTGAGAAACTTCTCCCTCTTCTCTTAAGTAGTCACCCTAGGTTTCTCAGACCCTTCCTAATTAACATCATTTTCCTCTCTGTAACACTTTTAAACATTTTTTAGGAAAATTCTTGAAACCAAAAGGTGAATTCTGTTGATTCATTACGAAATGATAAAAGGCTTAAATCACACTGGCTTTGGCAAACTGGGATATATAGTAATTCTAGTCATTCATTTACTGGGAGAAATATTTGGACTCTATCTTCACTTAGGGACCATAAGTCCTGGAGGAAAAGGACCTGATTTACTTCTGCCTTTTATTTTATGCCCAATACTAGGAACAGTGTCTGGTTCTTGCACTCAGTTTATACTCAATAAATACTTGATGAGTGAACAAATCAACCCTGGTCACTAAAGTTTTAGTTGTTTTTGTTGTTGTTGTAATTGTTGTTGTGTTGTTAAATATGGTTGTAAGAGCATGACTGGTATTCTTAAAGTATATTACAAAAGGTTTTAAGATTCTTAAGTACGTATCCTTGAAAATTGCTAGAATTATGGGATGATTTAAATTGCTGAAAATAATCCATGCTAAGGCATAAAGAACACATGAAAATCAGAACAGCACCCTATGAACATGGGGAAGTTTTAGAACAATGAAGCAGTTTTTTTTTCTTTGCATAGTAAATCCTTGTTATGACAAGTCAGTCTTTTATCTCATCCAATTTGATTTTGTTCCTAGATCCACAGGCTGAGTCACCTCTAATATGTAGTCCAATTTATTAAAGCAGTAAACACTGAGAATCCTGTAGTTCCAAATTCTATAAAACATCAAAACACATTTTTCACTTTTAGAAGAAAAAAAATATTGAATGCTTTTCAGAAGACCATGGAAATTACCTTTATGATTTTGATAAAAGACCTAAAATTATTGCATGATTCTATCAGACTGTGACATATTTAAGACCCTTATCTGTAAAAGCCAGTTTTTCTGTAGAACCCCTATTGTATTACTTTGTCATCTTTAGAAAGACTTATTCTTGTTTTGCTTAATATGAATAGATGATATTCAAGTTTCATTTAAAGAAAGAATAATTCTAAAGGCCCTTACAATTTACCAACTATTACTCAGAAGTAGAAATAGGTTGCATTGGTGTCTTATTAACTAACTTGCAAATTTGGGCCTTCTTTACTTGTCTGAGCTGTTTGAAAGCATAATGTGTATCACATAAATGGATAGAAAGATTGTCTCGACTATGAGCTTGTAATTGGGCCATTAAGAAGAACTAAGTGCCAGAGTATACTTTTCCTGAGAAAACATGATAAGGATGGCACAGAAAATCTGGCATCCTTACAGTTCCACTATCAGCTCCAGAAAAATCTTGGCTGAACTGAAGCAGAAAAACAATTTACCACATCACCAGTCGAAGCAGAATGTTCCAGCTCATCCAAAGACTACTTACTATACATTTGACTCACTCCTCCAAGAGGCTTAGAAATTGCTCATGGTCAGATAACTAGCTATCCAAAGATAGACTGACAATCACAATGTAGGCAAGGGAGATGCTTGTACTGATTCTACTCCAGCCCACCATGGCTGGGCTACTCAACTGCTAAGGGATTAAAAAGATAAGGAATAAGCTATATGGAGCAGAAACTTAGTTAATACTCTGAAGAGTTAGACCTAAGGCATGAAAAATCCTAATTAAATAAAGGTTGCTCTCTCTACATGTCTCATTCTCTCAAAATCTCTTTTTTCCTAAAGGGTAAATAAAAATATATTTTCTTCTCAAATTTAACATGTTAAAATATCAATGGCAATCTTTTAGTCAGCTTTTTCTTTTTCTTTTCTTTTCTTTTTTTTAACCACTATGTCCAAAAGATCTGAAAAGAAAAAGGTAGAAGGTAAAAAGTTTTTTCCGCTTTCAGTTTCAGAGTTCTCAGCCCATGAATGGCCAACTCCATTGCTCTGGGTCCAAGGTAAGGCAGAATATCAAGGAGGAAGGGAGTTGCTAAGAAAGCTGCACAGGACGTGACAACAAGGAAGCAGATAGATCACTTCACTCACCAGGGACAAAATATATACCTCAAAGGCACAGCCCCAGTAACCAACCTCCTCCAACCACACCCTACCTGCCTACAGTAACAGCCCAGTTAATGCATTCCAATGGATTCATGCACTGATTATGTTGAGGCTCTCATAAGCTAATAATTCACCTCTAAACTTTCTTGTATTATACTTGAGCTTTTGGAGACACCCCATATCCTTTTACAAATGTCTATTCAGAATTTTATGTTTCAGAACATTCCATATCTATGTTGGATCACATACGTAATTCTAACAGAACTGAATGTTAGAGGTTAAATATTGAAACAAAAGGAAGTAGAATCAAAACACTTGGTCTTTACTTGAAAGGCTCTCTGAAGAGGTTGATCAATGGAAAGATATTCAAGTATGGAAATCAATCCAACTGTCAGGAGAGTTTCACCCTTGTCCTTTAGGAAAGGTTAATAAGAATTTATTATTAATGGGCTTGAACTTATGGTTCCACATGAAATGTGAGTAATAGTAGTAAGCGAGGTACATCATTTGAGAAGTAAAGTAATGCCATGAGGTTATTTCTGGGTCAGTAAATGACTATTACTTCATCCTAGGGCAGCACAGAAGTGGAGAAAACTTTCCTCATCAGATATGTGAAAAACCACAATTTCTCAAAGATAGCTCACTCACCTTACCTCCTTTAGCAGTAAGCATGAACATTCCTGGAGCAAAACTCCAGCACTTAATATGCTCCCATAGTGGCGTAATTGGTTAGTGCATAGTACTTATAAAATGCTCCCATGGTGTGACCACTTTAATGCACCATGGCCAGATGCTGGGTCCAATTTTAGACTCCAATCTTATTCCAAATAACTAAGTTTTTCTCATAAATTATGCTTTTCTGAATTTCCTTTGTTAACATTAATATGAATTTATAGAATGAAAAGAGTATTCTGCGGATATCTAATCTTCTTTTACTTCATTCCTGTCCAAATCATATACCTTTAAAACCACATTATCCTACTCTCATCATATAAGATTCTTTACTATTTAAATTATATGCCTGTTATATTGCTATTCATCACTTTTTGTAAAGTAACATGTGGTGATGTGGGGCCAAGGATTTGCTGATGAATATGAATTTTATCTCTTCTTACTTCCCGATTACACTTTTGTAGAGTCATTCATCACCATTGAAACAGAGGCTGTGATATTCCAGGAGAGAAACAGTCTCTAGAAGTCACAAATCAAATAATAAGCTCTTATAAACTTGTAAGCACTCTCTATTTAGAGAATTAACATCCTGTAATATTAAGTTATATCCTTCCCAGCTGAGCTTCTTTACTACAAAGAGGAAGTCAGATGTAGAAAATAGCTTAAGTTAAAAATAAAGCTTTCTTTTTAGGACAGAAAGCATGAATGATTAATCGATTTTAGTTTGTTTCTTCAGAAAGTGAGTAAACAATAAAAGTATTGATGTAAAGAATACTACCTCTAAACAGCAGTACAGATCCTTTGCATTTATTTTTATTTTATTTATTTTATTTTTATTTATTTTTCTGAAAATAGATACATAAATTTTAAAATATTATTTTTTCATCATGTATAGAATTATAAGGTAAGGTCTCCATTTTGATTACTCAAAAGTCAAAGGAGTATAAGTAAAGCTATCTTCTCTTGACTATGTCAGGTCAGTGGGTCTTCCTGAAGTGTTGATTTTCAGGGTATTTAATACACTGTGACCACTGCTGCCATCTCTAAAGAGGGCCTCCAGACTCATGTGCTCTGATGTTGTCCTACTCTAGGTTGCCTAAAAGTACATTAATTTTCCCCAGCTTTATTAAGATATAATTGACAAGTAAAAATTATATAACTGTATGGTGTACAACATGATGTTTTAATATGTATATAGTAAAACTATTAAACATTAATTAACATATTCATCATCTTACAAACTTTTATCATTTCTTACAGTGAGAGCATTGAAAATCTATTCTCTTGGATAACTCCAAGTGCTTTATTATTAACAGTGTTCACCATGCTATACAATAGACCTAAAGGTTTTATTCATCCTGTCCATGTTAGTCATCTTTTCTTGCTATGACCAAAAGACCCAACAAGAGCAACTTGGAGGAGTGAAAGTTTATCTGTGGCTCATGATTTCAGAGGTCTAGGTTCATGATCAGCCAGCTTCATTGCTCTGGGCCCAAGGAGAGGTGGAGCATCATGTCAAAAGGGTATGGCAAAGGAAAGCTGCTCACCTCTTGGCAACCAGCAAGTAGGGAGCAGGGGAAGAACCAGAGACAAAATATATAATCCCCAAGCCATGCCTACAGTTAACTCCAGTCCTGCCCCACCTACCTATAGTTACCATAATCCACCAAATGGATTAATCCATTTGATTAGGTTACAGCTCCAATAATCTATCTAACCATTGAACCTCCTGAATTAGCACAGGAATGGTTCGGGGACACTCGTATCTAAACTGTCTAACCTGATTTAGTCAGCTTTTTTATTGCTGTGATAAAAGATCTGAACAGAACACTTGTAAAGGAGAAAAGGTTTATTTAGGGACTCACAGTTTCTGAGGTCTCAGTCAATAGAAGGCCAGCTCCAATCCTCAGGGCCCAAGGTGAGACAAAACATCATGGCATAAGAGTGTGGCAGAGGAACCAGCTCACGTTGTGATCAGAAAACAAAGAGAGAGAGAGAGACTCTACTCTTCCAGATACAAAATGTATACCCAATAGCTATGCCCCAAATGAACCACTTCCTCCACCTGCCTCTAGTTACCACTCAGTTAATCCCATCAGGGGTTAATTCACTGATTAGGTAAAGGCAGTGATCCAATAACTTCTCCTCCAAACCTTCTTGCATTGTCTCACACATGAACTTTGGGGAACACCTCACATCCAAACAATAACAGTACCCTTTGACCAACATCTTGCCCTCCCCTGACCTTGGTAACCATTATTCTACTCTTCTTCTATGAGTCTGATTTTTTTAGATTCCACATATATGTGTTATCACACAATATTTCTCTCTCTCTTTGGGACTTATTTCATATAACATAAAGTTCCTGAGGTTAATCCATGGTGTTGAAAGTGACAGAATTTTCTTCTTTTTTAAAAATGAGTAATATTCCACTGTGTCTATGTTCATACACATACATAGAGAAATACTTTCTTTATCCATCTATCAATTGGTGGACCCTTAGGCTATTACGAATAATGCTGCAAGAAACATAAGTGTGCAGATAGCTCTTTAACATGTTGAATTCATTTCTTTTGGATACATATCCCAAGCTCATCTTGATGGATCATAAGATTAGCTTTACTAATTTGCATTCCCACCAAAATGTGTAAGGATTCACCACCTAAAAGACCAATTCTAAATATATGTGTGTGTATATATATATAATTAAAATGATTACTCAACTTTTTCAAGCGAAATAACAAAGCTTGCATATCATCCAGCCTTACTTTCTTATTTATTTCAGTCACAACAAGCATTCCTTCATTCATAAATGTATCTACACTTTCTAAACTGACCCTATTTCTGTCCTTCCCTGTCTTTCAAACTCTGCCACTGGGCTCCATTGTATTCTTATGCTCTTCTCTGAACTCTTCTTCATCCTCATAAGGGAAACCTGGCTCTCCATTAAAAATCTATTACCTCTCAGCCACCTCTCCTTCTATATTTCCACACTAGGCAATTCAGAAGTGTCTTGCTACAAGTGTCTTCCTAGTTCTTATTTTTCCCAATAATTGGAATTTTATGTTTTATGAAAAGCTCACACTTCCTTAAAGATTTTTTCCATCAATCCTCCATTCTCAAAACACATCTCCCCACCACACACATACACACACCCAACATGATTCCTTGTAGTGCTCCTGTAATGACCCCTGGTCATTGACACTCAATTTGAAAATTTTAGCACTTATATTACTATCTTACTGAACCCATTATCATCTATATAAGACTAGCATCCAACTCCTCACCTCTAGCACTTAAATATTCTATCTCACTTCAGCCTATAGTTTTCATCAATAAATGAAAATAAATAAATTTATTTTCATCAATAAATATGATATCAGCAAAATTTTAATTGCTAGCATCCTACTTTTTGACCAAAGGCTTCTACTTATACAGTTTACTTACTTTAGTACCCTCACCTTCATCTTTATCTCCAATAATACCTCAGTTGACAAGCCTTACTCATATTAATTTTCTATTGCTGATAACAGATTACAAATTCACTGGCTTAAAATGGCATATATTTATTATCTCACAGTTTCTGAAAGTCAGAAATTCAGACACAATGTGCTCAGCTCGTTCTCTATTTACAAGACCCTCTCTCAAAAGACCCCGAATGCAGATGCTTTCCTTTCTGAGGGCTCTGGGATGTTTGTACTTCCAAGTTTATTCAGGTTGCTGGCAGAATTTGTTTCCCTGAAATACTAAGATAGGTTCTCATTCCTTTGTTGGCTGCAATCAAGATTTTTTTCTCAGCTTCTAGAAGCCACCCACATCAATTGACTTTTACTCTACCTTCTCCATCTTTGAAGCCAGAAAGAGCAGGACAAATCTTCCTCATGCTTTAAAACACTCAGACCTTCTTCCACCTGCCATATTTCTCCTCTGCTTCCAGCTAGATGAGCTTTTCAATTTTAAGGTTTCGTGTGTTTAGATTGGGCCCACCCAGATATCCCAGGAAATTTCCCCATCTCAAGATCTACAACCATAACTACACCTTTCAAGTGGCTTTGGTTACACAGCATAATTTACCCACCATTTCAGGAGTGTGGCAGAAATGTCTTTAGGAACTATTATATGCCTTGCATTCCACTTTCTTTTTTCTCTTTTTTCTTTTTCTTTCTTTTTCTTTTTTTTTTTTCTTTTTCTTTTGGTACAGGGGATTAAACCTGGAGGCATTTAGCCACTGAGCATGAAGCCACATTCCCAGCCCATTTTTGATTTTTGGTATGTGTGTGTGTGTGTGTGTGTGTGTGTGTGTGTGTGTATGTGTGTGTCTGAGAGAGGGGGGGGGGTCTCATAGGGACTCACTAAGTTGCTGAGGCTGTCTTTGAATTTGTTATCCTCCTGCCTCAACCTCCCAAGTTGCTGAGATTACAGCCATGTGCCACTGGTGCCCAGCTTTCCACTCCATTTCTGACTCCCATAATTTTTCTCATATCCTCTCTTTTGCCTTCTTACCCAGTTTAGATTTTATAAATCTCTATAGTTCTCCCTTTGTAAAATTCCTTCATCATTTTATCCCTTTCATTCTATCTTTTTTTTTTTTTTTTTTTTTGCTTAGAAAAATCCTAATTCTGGCCAAGAACAACTTCACTCCAATTTCATACCTGTATGTAACAAACACACTGGAGAAAAACACACTAGAATTCACAGCTTCAGTCTCTCTTCAGTCCAAGTCTCCCTGCCACTTTCCATGTATTCATTGTAAATTTAGTTTTCACTCTTTAATACACAATGTTATATATTTCCCACTCTTCTTCAACCTCCAAGTTCTAACACTCTCCTCCAATCTATAACATTCTGCACCCCAATTCCTTCTCAGCAATTAACTTTCTCTTTAATTTCCTGGAAAAAAATGGGGCTGATCAAAAGGATCTATCTTCACATCCCCACCACCATATTAAATCTAAAAACTATATAGTTAGCTTCCATTATAATTGATAAATTTTTGTTTTTCCTTTTCTTTCTTTTCTTTTTTTTGTCCCATGACTCCTCAACTACTGTGTCGAATCAAAGACCTAGCTTCTTTTTCAAAGGAATACTTACTTCCACAATTACCAATCTTTTCTCCACATGGTCCAATTATTCCCTCTCCTTAATTACCTCTTAACTTTTTGTTCCCATTGTAGAAAAGCTTCTTAAAAGAGTTTCCTATGCCTAGCACTTCTTCTCCCTCACTTCTCCTTAACGCACTGTAATCATGCTGTTGTCTCTTTTTTTTCATTGAAATCATTTTTTTCTCCATCACCAGTGACCTCTGCCTTGTTAAATCCAATGCTCAATTCTATGCTTTCAACACACCAAACCTCTTGGCAGCAGCTGACACCAAGGACCACTTTCTATTTCTTGAAAATAGATAACATTAGATTTGAGTTCATTTAACTCTTGGACACCACTTCCCACAGTATTCCTTGTGTACCACATTTACTAGTCATTTTTAATCTTTTGGTGTGGATCCTTCTCTTCTCAACCTCTATTAGCATGCATACATCTCAGAAATCCTGAGCCATCTTCTTTACTATCTATAAAGTAGCTCTCTAGTTAATCTCATGGTTTTAAGTAACATCTATATGTGATTAATCCCAAATCTCCAGGCCTGTTATTTTCTCTCTAATTAAATATCCAATCTCCTCTCCCCCTCTCCGCGTAGATCTAACTGGCATTTCAAATTTAATGAAATTCAAAAACTCGACTCTATTCCCTGAGACAGAGGCCACTAGCAGTTCCCAAATAGCAATTATCTCTTTTCCCTCAGTAAAGGCTCCCAAATTTTCAACAGGATATCTAACTAACTGGAATAAAAACTACACTTTTTAACCTTCCTTGCAACTAAATGTGGCCATATTACTAAGGTTGGGCTAATAGGATGTAAGAGGAAATATCACATAAAACATATGCAAAGTGCTGTGTGAATTTCTAGAGTATGTCCAGGGGGAAAGAGGAAATTCCCTTGCCTCTGGCCACGGCAATGGGCAAAAGTAGCACATCCTCCCCAAATAAGAACATTATGACTGAATTATACTGCCACCTGCAGGGGGGATTCTATGGAAATTAGGCTCTGAACACAGATTCTTGAGGAATACACTTTCCTTGATATGGTGACAGAGTTGACTAATTTTTCATTAAAAAAAACAATTAGATCTTACCTTCCCTCAGTCAGCAATATTCCATTAATTTAAATCAATAGAAAGCACATTCTGGGTTTTTTAAATCTAAAATGAGGGTATTACCCAAAAGTACAACCATAATCTCACTTGTAGTTCAGTGTCCCACCAATTTCCTGTCAACCAACCACTCCCTAAATATTTCAGTGAGTTTATCACATGCAAAACACTGGTTTGGGGCCCAGAAACTCCTTACCTAGAAGAGCTAAGCAAGGAATAAAAGCCCCCACACCTGGAAGCTCAAACAGCATACAAGTGCTATATAGATATGTAGACTTAGTTGTGAGGTGAGTGGTTAATTCCTCCAGGACCAAGCTGCCATACATATTATACCTACATGTATCTATAAATCAAACATTCCACAGTAAACTCTCCCACATATACAGGGCACTCTTGTATACTGATTATCTCTTCTTATGAACTGCATGAGGATATTACTGATTATGTTGGTTTTTTCCAGTAGAAATTTCAGCTCCTACAGAAATCTGAGTGTGTATTTTTATGTTGTCTTTTCCTTCATTATTTTGTGAGACCATTTTTATATTGCTCATTTCCTCATTACCAATTATATCTATATCTTCTGTGTAACTGAATTTTTTGAACTAAAATTATTTGTGTAATCGGGCAGGGATGATTATGCAAAGAAAATTAAAATCTGGTGAGTAGAATGGGTTAAAATGACTTGCAAAGTAGTCAACTGGAGGAGGAGACGCGGATTCAGGGCTATTTTTAGATAACAACTTTGTGCTTCTTCCCCATACAGTAAGATTCCAGTTTCAGGAATGTTTCCCTTTGCTTAAAATGTAACTGATTATGCATTGTCATCCTTTTATTTTAATCTCTGCTATTTAAATGTGTTTTAAGATGGCTGATTGTGGCAGAGATCTGCTATCTGGAATAAGCATTTCATAAATCAATCACTTCTAGACTTTTCAGACCATCAATAGTCATTTTTCTCATATAGAAAAGCAAACAAGCTCTACCAAAGCCTTTCATAAATAAAGGTTGAAATTATTCTGAGCAGATGAGGTTCCGCTGGAACAATACCAGCATAAACAGAGAAACCAGGAAGGGGATATGGAGGATCAGCTGGTAGGATATAAGGTGACACTGGTCTGCTATTTGTTAGATAGATTATAAAGAATTATTGAAAAGAAAATATGTAATAAATGTTAGAAATCTGTTTCTTTTGAATGTTGAGTTATTGAACATTTTACATCTTCAAAGGTGATTCTTACACATTATTTAAATGGAAAGAAACATGAAAAAAATGGAAGGACTACCTGTGTCTCCTTTAACCTCAAATCTAATGTTATCACGAAGAAAAGAAAAAAAACAGAACTGTTGTCCACTGTTCTTTTTGTTTCATCTTTATATCATATTATCTATTCATAGTTTTCACAATCCAAATATTATGTATTAGTATTTTTACACCTTTCAGATATTAGAGAGTCAAGCATGGGGTCTACATGTTGTGCACACAATGTTAACTGACATGAGAGAGCAGTACAATCATGACCTCATTCATATGATAATTTCCTTGCCAGTTACAGACACTTCCCAGGACAGCTCAAAACCCACGAACTCAAAATGATTATGCAATGAACAGACAGCATTAGGTACATCATTCATTTCAGAAGCAGAAAGCAGGATCTCTGAATTTAATGCCTTGGGTCAATGATTTAAAAAGATTAACTCTTTAGGTGAAATTTCTCTGCCCATCATAAACAGCAATTCGGATCATGTGGCAATTTTATGTTAACTTAGGAAACCAAATTTCATCTCCCACAATTCCTATCCTATATATTTTCTGTGAAGGAGAAACAGATTTTTGTGAGAGATTTGAAAGACCCAAATAAAGAGCAATCATTGTATAGCTCACCCACATTATCATTGCTTAGTTGACTCACTCCCTAAACATAATGCTGCACAGGTTTGCAAGTTTTACCTTGGTCTTGGTAAAACCAAGATCAGTCCTACCTTACTTACATCCATCCTTCCTCACAACTGCTTGACTTAGAGACTTCAAGCTACAGGGTTTGATATGGAAGGCAAAGACCTTATAGAGATTGCTTAACTAGGTCTAAAAATTGTGTAGGGTCAAACCTCTACAACAAAAACAAACTCCTAATACATATGTACATACATTTTTTAATTGTTCTGCTTGTCTAATTGAGCCCTGAAGGTTAAATTTGAATTTCCATTTTTATCTTCACCTATATACATGTAATTAAATACAATAGCCCTCTCTATTCTCATAGCCCTCTATGTAGGGGTCAGCCAGCTGGAAAGAGAGGAATAACTTAATTTATTTTCAAAGGCAAAGCACAAAAGCAACTACTTTATTGCTTCTGAAGTACTTAATTACCCTATTTTCTCATTTTAAATCCTATACTGTATCCTATTCTGAACAGTTTGATGAACATTAAACTCTTATCAACTCTTTGTCTAATTTCAGACTATGTATAAAGTCAGCTTTCATCACTGTGACCACAATACCTTAAAAATCTTAAAGGAAGAGCCATGTACCCGTAATTCCAGTGACTCAGGAGGTTGAGAAGGAGGATCACAAGTTTGAGGCCAGCCTCGGCAATCTAGCAAGCCTTAAGTAACTTAGCAAGACCATGTTTCAAAAAGGAGGGTTGGGGCTGAAGATGTAAATTAAGTGGTAAACACCCCTGGATTCAATCTCCAGTGCAAAAAAAAAAAAAATGATTAATTTTGGCTCAAGGTTTCAGAAATATCAGTCCATGGTCAGCGGGTTCCATTGCTTTGCCCCAGAGGCAAGGCAGAAGACCATGGTGGAAAGGCATTGTAGAGGAAATCTTCTCAACTCATAGCAGCTGAAAAGCAGAGAGAGAGGAGAAAGGGCCAGGAATGATATAGTCTCCAAAGGCATGGCCTGAGTGATCTACTTCCTCCAATAATGTCTCACCTGCCTATAGTTCCACCATCTTCCCATAGTCCATTCAAAGTATGAATCCATCATAATATATTAAACCACTGAGGAGGTTAGAGTAATCATAATCAAACCATCTTCTTAAACTCCTACCTCTGGACATTGCTGCATTGGGGACCAAGCTTTCCACACATTAGCTCTTAGGGAACATTCCAGATTCAAACCATAACAGACCATAAACTCTTGCTCTTATATTTTCTCCTATCTTAGCCCCATGGAAATTTTACCAGGAAGGTTCTTTTATTCCTTCAGGTAATGAGAGGAAATTTTGTACAGATTACTCATATAAGAAGAAACATCATGTTTTGGGTGAATACATACATAAATATTCATCAAGCTATACTTCAAGATTTGTCCACTGTTTGATTATGAGTACTCTAATCTTCTCAGTGTTTTAATATATCATGATGGATTCACTATATCTTATTCCACTGCACTGTATGTAAGGAATATGTCAATCTTTATAAAGGAAAGCTAAGCTTAGGAAATGCCACAGAATATACTTTAATAAAATGCCCTAGAACTGAATCTAGAAAAAAATACAACTTTAGAGTATGTTTCCTCATTAGACATGATAAAGAAGAAAACAGCTGCATCATTATTCTTTTTTTCAAAAATTTTATCAGTATTGACTTCTTATAAATTCAATTATATGCTCATTAGAAAAAGAATATATTCAAGCAATTCATCAAATTGTTTAAAAGGAGAAATGCCACCACTCGGCAATAATGAATAATTTGAGAAGTTCATTCTAAATATCTCTATAAGAATACATATGTATAAACAGAAAAATAGGTAGCCAAATAACTTAATAATGGTATAAATAAAATAATATGTACCAATGGGATCTTACCATAGCTAAAAGAGAGCATTGACTTTGAGTTCAAACCCCCACATTCTCAAGTAAAATTGAGCAATAAATAATCTTTCTATGTATCAGCTTTCTCTATATATAAAATTGAGATAAAAGAAGAACTTTTCTTATAGAATTATTGTAAGGCTCAAATTACCCATTATCTGTCAAACATATATATATACTATAAATGTTTTTTTTTAATTTATATGAGACAGCAGAATGCATTACAATACTTATTACACATATAGAGCACAATTTTTCATATCTCTGGTTGTATACAAAGTATATTCACACCAATTTGTGTCTTTCACACCTGTACTTTGGATAATAATAATCATCATATTCCACCATCATTAATAACCCCATGCTCCCTCCCTTCCCCTCCAACCCCTCTGCCCTATCTAGAGTCCTTCTATTCCTCCCATGCTCCCACTCCCTATAAATATTAACTGATATTTTGTAGATAAAGATATTTTACTTTATATAGGTTTTAAAAAGGAAAAGGAAACTGAAAAAACAACCATATAATGTAGTGTTTCTTAAGTACTGGTACTTAAAGATCTCTGTAACCAAGGAGAAAACTGTTAAAAGATATAATATTTTGAAGTTATTTTTGATATGTTTCTTTTTAGACATTATTACTGGTAGCTTGTTAATAAGAAAAAATGGTGTAAGGATAAACACTGATATTTATATTTTGGTTATACTATTTTTATTATTTTCTCAAAATTTATAAATCTTCTTTCTTTTTCTGTGTTAATAATTCTCACAGTTATACATAATCTATCCTTAAGTGGATGCTTAAGTGGATTCAGTAGTTAAGATCCATTATTCTGCTACTGCTTATACATTTCTGAGTTCTTTATTTGGATTTGGCATTTCACAAGTTGAATTTCAGTCTACTTATTTATTTCAGAACAATTTTGGATTCTATATCCCCTAATTTTTTCCATGTTTGAGAGTGATTTCCTATTGCCTTAATTCCAAAGTAAATACCTCACTAAATATAGCTAGCACCTTTCCTCAAGGTTCTCTTCCTTTAGAAATCTTTAGATAGTCTTCCATTGTTCTTAGCTTGACTGCTATGGAGAAGACTGGAATTTATTCAGGGTAGTTTTCCTTTATAACTGTACCTACTTGTTTTGGTTCATTTGCTGATGTATCTACTCTGGGAATACCAACTATCCTTGATAATTTATCTTCTCTGTTGGTTCTTAAATTTATAACTGTCTCCATCTTTGTTTTGCTATTTTTACTTTTTATTTTCTCTCCTTTAAGGATCATCATTTTTCTATGTCAATAATTACATTTTACCTCTTTATTTTTGTTTCTAATTTATTTGTCAGATTTGTGATGGAATATTCTGTTGTTCTACTCATTTTATTTCCCTTTTTTCCAGTCTCACATAATACCCAGTTCTTATTTTACAGGGTTTATATTTGTATATTTGTGGATTTTTCTCTTTTTTATAAATTTTTAATAGATTGGGTTATTTTTCCTTTCATTGTGATGTCTCTCAAGAGTTTTCTGTTTTGGGGATAGTGTGTTTTTATCATCTCTCCTTATCAATGCTTCAATCACTGATTTGGCAGTTCATTTTAAGAAGAGATAGAACTATTTTCCATCCTTTAACTTTAGTCAAGACTTATAGCTTTTCCAGCCAATTAAATATGCTATATTTAAATAATAGGCTTGAAGACACTTTGTGCAGGTATGTCAACCGTGGACACAACTATGGATTCTGCGGCAACCCTGTGAGACAGCTGTGGCCCAGCTCTACCACAGTCCTGCATGGGGACTTCACAGGAAATGTATCCATTAGTGATCCCAATAGAGACCTGCCCACTTCATTCCCAACTGTGGATCTTGAAATGGCCCTATGACTCCACCCATCCTACTTTCAGTCCTACCTACCTAGGGACCCAACAATAACCATCCATTCTTGCTGGAATCAGGTTTACCTACTTCCCTTTTGGCTGTGAATCCTGAAGTCTTGCTATGGTTTGGCTATAAACCCTGAAGTGTCCTTTCTAGCACCACTCTGCAGTGGTCCTGCTCTACAAGAAACACATCCATTTGGTGTCAGGCCTTTTTCTCTGGTCCTATCTATAGACCTTGAGGCAGTGTTATGACCTTGTTCCAGTCCCACTCTGCCATTGTCCCAAAGGAAGTGCTATACACTTGGGAATCCAGGAAGAATCATCATACTCAACCACATCCCCAGTAACAAGTCTGCCAGCAACAGCCATGTGAACTGGCTCCAGTCCACCTCAACTGTGATCACAGAGGCAATCCTGTAAGTCCAAGGTACTAGAAGAAGGCCCTTTCCTAGGAAACTAGTCTGTAAAGATAGGAAAAAATGGTCCTTTAAATGCACAGACACTAACACAATCAATTAATTCATACAGTCCACTAGCCTTCGACAAAGGCACCAAAAATGCACAATGGGGAAATGACAGTCTCTTCAACAGATGATGCTGAGAAAAGTATATATCCACATGCAAAATAATAAAATTGGATCTTTAACTAACCACATATACAAGATCATCTCAAAATGAATTATGAATTTAAATGTAAGATCTGAAACTATAAGACACCTGGACAAAAATGTAAGGAATACAGTCCTTGATATTGGTCTGGGCAAAGATTTTCTGAATGAAATACAAATAAACACAGGTAACAAAATAAAAAAAAAAAGACTACAGAAAACTAAAACACTTTGGCAAAGTAAAATAAATAATCAGCAAAATGAAAATATAGCCTATAAAATAGGAAAAATATTTTAACACATATCTGATAAGAAGTTAATATCAAAATACATAAGAACACAATATGCATAAATAATCCAATGAAAAAATTGGCAAAGGACCTGAAGAAAAAAACATTTTTTTAAAAAAGCATACAAATGGCCAGCAGTTATATGAAAACAACATCAATAATCATCAGGAAAAAGCAAATCAAAATTACAATGAGCTATCACTTCACACTTGCTAGGATAGCTTTTATCAAAAAGAAAAGCAATGGGCTGGGGATGTGGCTCAAGCCTGGCATGCACAGGGCACTGGGTTCGATCCTCAGCACTACATAAAAATAAAATAAAGATGTTGTATCCATCAAAACTAAAAAAATATAAATATTAAAAAATTCTCTCTCTCTCTCTCTCTCTCTCTCTCTCTCTCTCTCTCAAAAAGAAAAGAAAAGCAATAATAAGTGTTGGTGAGGACATAGAGTAAAAGAACATCAGTGCACTGTTAGTGGTAATGTAAATTAGTACAGCCATTATGGAAAACAGTAAAGAGGTTCTTGAAAAAAATCAAAAATAGAACTTATTATATGGTAATTCCACTTCAGGGTATATATCTGAAGGAAATAAAATCAGTATCTTGAAGAGATATTTACATTCCCAAGTTTATTGCAGTATTATTTATAATAGATAAGACCATAAACAGCCTGTCTATTGATGAATGAGTGGATAAAGAAAATGTGGTATGTGTGAATGCACACACACACATACATATTAATAACCTACTGCTCAATCTTAAAAAGAAGCAAATCCTGCCATTTACAAAAGTGTGAATTAACCTGGAGGACATGATGTGAAGTGAAATAAGCTGTCACAAAAAGGCAAAATACTATAAGATCTCACATATAGATAGAATCTAAAAAAGTCAAACTTCATGCAAATAGAACAGAAAAGTTACCAGAGTGTGTGTGTTGTGGGTGAGGGAGGTAGAGGAGAAGGGGAAATGTTGATCAAACAGGAAAAACCTTAGGTATAAAATGAATATGTTCTGGAGTTCTAATGACTATAGTTAATGTATTATATACATTATTTTATACAAATTATTATGAAAATTTTACTAATAGAGTAGATCTTAGTTTTCTCATCTCTCATATTTAAAGAAAATGGTAACTGGGAGGTAATAAGTATGTTAGTTAGTTTGGTTGTGTTAGTCATTTCAGATGTGTATATATATATCAAAATATTATACTGTAAATCTTAAACATAAAATTTCTGTCAATCATACTGCCGCAGTCTGGCTGGGCACAAACCACAAGCCACTGAAGCAGGAACAAACTTTATTTTTGAACTGCAAGTAAACACTTCACACACGCTCCCGGGGAATTCTCCCAAAATCCACACAGCTCGTCCAGGAACCAGCCACCGGAAATATCTCCTCCGGAAATCCCTCCTCCTGCACTTCCCCAACCAATGGGAACTCTCAGGGAATCCCTGGGAATCCCCAGGAGAACTCCAAAGTAGCGCAAGGACTCAAAAGTAGAGGCCAAGGTGGATAGTAATACCTCGCCTGTCAACCAATACTGTTGGCAAAATGCCAGGGGCCATACAGACTCGGCTGTGGCTCTCAGCACATACTTCAAAAAAAAAAAAAACTGAATAAATTGCACATTTATGCTCTTCTCTTTATCATTGTCCAGCTTGGGCTAACCTACTGGGGAATAAGAGATGAGAAGGACTTCCCATCCTGCTGACACTTAACATTGGCATCTTTATTTAGAGCCCCTTCTTTTTCTAATACCATATGGATATTCTCTTCAATACTTTCTTCTATATCTGGGGCAATCACCCCTCTACTCCCACCATGTACCTAATCTTTCCACCTCTCCACATTTTAGAAAGAGCCCTGGTTCCTATTCTTTCTTGTCTGTTTTCTTGATGCCTGAAGACATGCAGATGGGGATCACATTTAGTTGAGAGAGCACTCAGCATTGGCTTAGTTTCTAGACCTATATTATTCTTGTGAAATATCATAAATATTCTTATCATGGCCCATTCAAATACCCATTCAAATAGAGATGGTCTTATCACACTCTCATTGGCTTCAGCTTATTCTTCTATCGTAGACCTGTTAGCCTTGCTTGTGAACACTCATTTTCAGTGGAAGAGATGTTTACTTTGAAATGTTTTGGTTCTGATCATTTTATTTTCATATATTTTCTTCTGCCTTTTTTTTAACTTTTTTATTAGAGCTTTATAGTTATACATAGTATTAGGTTCATCCCAACAAAATCATAGATGCATGGAATAAGAATTTATTTCACGATTCCTCCTTACCTGTTCTCCTCCTTCTACTCTGCTAGACTTCCACTCACTCATCTATTTATTCATATTTGATTGCTTCTTTTTACTTGTACATAAAGGTGAAATTCTTTGTGTCATATTTATATATGCACATAATATGAATTTTTAAAGATTTTATTCCACATTGCACCCCTATCCATCCCTTCACTCTCTCAATCTCCTTCTTCT
Source organism: Spermophilus citellus (assembly GCF_964194105.1). Taxonomy (NCBI): domain Eukaryota; kingdom Metazoa; phylum Chordata; class Mammalia; order Rodentia; family Sciuridae; genus Spermophilus; species Spermophilus citellus. Next base: position 193,705,646 of record NC_138184.1, on the reverse strand, counting down.
ATGCTGATTTTCCCTATATATTTAGTGATGTCCTATCCTTCCCCTATCCTTTCTTTTATTTTACTCTCACTTTCACATATGAGAGAAACCATTTGGCCACTGAGTTACTAAATCTGGTTTATTTCACTTAGCATGATGCTCTCAATTTCTATCCATTTACCAGCAAATGCCATAATTTCATTCTTCTTTAAGGCTGAGTAAAACTCCATTGTGTACATTTACCACAATTTCTTAATTGTGAATTGTGCTGCTGTAAACATTGAGATGGCTGCATCACTATAGTATGTTGATTTTAATTCTTGGGAGAAAATACCAATGAGTGAAATATCTGGGTCATATAGTAGTTTCATTCCTAGTTTTGGGGGGAATCTCTATATGCTTTCCAGGTGTACTAGTGTACAATCCCAGCAATAATGTACAAGTGTACATTTTTCCCCACATCCTCACCAGTATTTATTATTGTTTGTATTCTTGATCATTCTAATTCTGACTGGAGTAGGATGAAATATTAATGTACTTTTGATTTGCATTTCTCTTATTGCTAGAGATGTTGCAAATTTTGTGATATATTGGTTGGCTACTTGTGTTTCTTTTTTTAATAATTTTTCTGTTTAGTTCTTTCCCTATTTATTAATTGGGTTGTTTTGGGTTTGTGTGTGTGTGTGTGTGTGTGTGTGTGTGTGTGTGTGTGGTGTTAGGTTTTTTTATGTATTCTGGATATTAATTCCTATTAGAGGAAGAGCTGGCAAAGATTTTTCTCACATTCTATAAGCTTCCTCTTCACATTATAACCATTTCCTTTGTTGTTTAGAGCTTTTTAATTTGATGGCATCCCCCTTATTGAGTCTTAGTTTTATTTCTTGTGCTTTGGAGGTCTTGTTAAGGAAGTCAATGCCAGCACCAAAATGGTAGAATATTGACTCTATGGGTTTTTTTTGTTTGTTTGTTTGTTTTTTTCTGGCAGTTGGAAGGTTTCTGGTCAAATTCCTAAGTCTTTGATCCATTTTGATTTGACTTTTGTGCAGGGAGAAGGATTTACTTCATTTTTTTTATTGGTTGTTCACAACATTACAAAGCTCTTGACATATCATATTTCAAACATTAGAATCAAGTGGGTTATGAACTCCCATTTTTACCCCAAATACAGATTGCAGAATCACATCGGTTACACATCCACATTTTTACATACTGCCATATTAGTGACTGTTGTATTCTGCTACCTTTCCTATCCTCTACTATTCCCCCTCCCCTCCCCTCCCATCTTCTCTCTCTACCCCATCTACTGTAATTCATTTCCCTCCATGTTTGTTATCCCATTCCCCTCATAACCTCTTATATGTAATTTTGTATAACAATGAGGGTCTCCCTTCATTTCCATGCAATTTCCCTTTTTTTCTCCCTTTCCCTCCCACCTCATGTCTCTGTTTAATGTTAATCTTTTCTTCCTGCTCTTCCTCCCTGCTCTGTTCTTAGTTGCTCTCATTATATCAAAGAAGACATTTGGTATTTGTTTTTTAGGGATTGGCTAGCTTCACTGAGCATAATCTGCTCTAGTGCCATCCATTTCCCTGCAAATTCCGTGATTTTGTCATTTTTAAGTGCTGCGTAATACTCCATGGTGTATAGATGCCACATTTTTTTATCCATTCATCTATTGAAGGGCATCTGGGTTGATTCCACAGTCTAGCAATTGTGAATTATGCTGCCAAGCAGCACAATTCACAATTACTTCATTTTTCTACATATAGCTACCCAACTTTCCCAGAGCCATTTACTTAAGGCTGTATTTTCTCCAAAATATATTTTTGGCATCTTTGTCAAGTATCAAATGACTGTAAGTATGTTTGTAAGTATATTTGTTTATGTGATTTCTATTATTTTTCTTACTGTTCATTTCTAATTTCACTCCTTTATGATCAGATAAGATGCATGGGATTATATCATTTTTTGTATTTGTTAAGATTTACTTTGTGACCTCAAATATGTTATATTTTGGAAAAAGTTCCCTGAGCTGCTGAGAAGAAGGAAAACTCAGCTGATTTGTTATGAAATATTCTGTAAATGTCTGTTAGGTCCATTTGATTTATAGTTTTATTTAGGTTGGAAATATTATTATTGATTTTATGTTTTGATGTCCTGTCTATTGTGATAAGGGTATGTCCAAATCATCTAGTATTATTATGTTGAGGTCTACCTTAGATATAATGTCACGGAGTATTTTTTTACATAAAAATACTCCATGTGTGTGCTATTATTTGGGGCACAAATATTTATTACCTTTAGATCTTCTTATTGGATTATTCCCTTACCAGGATATAGTGGCCTCCTTTGTCCCTCCTGATTAAGTTTTGCTTGAAATCTTTTTTAACACATATGAGAATACAACTCTTGCTTGTTTGCAGAGTCTATATGGAACATTTTTTTCTTTTTTTTAATCTTTAGTCTGTGGATTTATTTACCAATGAGTCTCTTATAAACATCATACACTTAGTTCCTGTTTTTTGATTCATTCTGCTAATCTATGTCTTTCAGTTGGGGAGTTGAGACCATTAACATTCAGTGTTAGTATGGCTATGTGTTTGTGGCTTCCTATCTTTGAAATTTTAATTCAACTGTGTCTTCCATTTATAGGAGTTCTGATCTGTTTTTGCTATGCTTAACAATGTCTTGATTCTAATATAGTACATTGCTCTTGGTCTTTCTCTATTTGGTAGCTTTGGGATTTGTTTTTCAATTCCTCTTTGTGAAGTTTATCTTGAGTATTCTTTGTAGTGCTAGCTTTGTAGTCATGAATTCTTTTAATCTATTCTTCTCATGGAAAGCTTTTATTTCCCCCTCAAATTTGAAACTGAGCTTTGCTGAGTATTATAAACTTGGCTGACAGTTTCCTTTAGAGCTTGGAGTATCTCATCTAGGCCCTCCTTGATTTTAGGTTCTGAATTGAGAAATCAAACATGAGCCTAATTGGTTTACCTCTAAACATGACTAAAATTTCTCTCTTGCAGTTTTTAATATTTCCTTTTTTCCCTATTAGGTATTTTGATTATGATGGTCTTGGAGAAATTCTCTTCTGATCATATGTATTTGGGGTCCTGTATATATCCCGCACATGTACATCTATCTCACTTCTGAAATAAGGAAAGCTTTCTGTGACTATCTCATTAAAAATGTTCTTAATGCCTTTAGTTTGTATCTCTAAGTTATTTTCTATCTCATGATTCTCAAATTTTGTCTCTTGATGTTATCTCAGAGTTCTTATATATTCTGATAATGTACTATCATTTTTTTCCTTTATTGCATTCTGTGCACTCAAATTTATATATCCTGTCTTTGAGGCCTGAAGTTCTGTCTTCAAGAGATAAAGTTCTCTTTTCTACCCAATCCAATCTGTTAGTGATGCTTTCAAGGGAAATTTTAATTTGATTGTGACTTTCATTTCTAGGAGTTCTGATCTGTTTCTATTCAATGTTTCTATTTCTTTATCAAAGTGATCTTTCATTGCCTATGTTTGCTCTCTTAATTCATTCCTTTGATATTTTAGTTTATTGAACACTTTAATAATAACTCTTTTATAAATTGTATCTGGATTTCAGCCACTTCAATATCAGTGGGATCATTTGTTGGGGGTTGTGAATTTTAGGGGGAGATGTGTTTGCTTATTTCCGTATATTTTCAGAGGTCTTGGACTTATACATGAATTGAGATGAATTCCCCTTCCTCTTTAGTTATGTGTATCCTTTTGTGTATAATTATCTTGCTGTTCTGAGACATCTCTTTGTCTTTGATATATTAGTAGATATCAAGAGGTAGGATCTGAGGTCCTTCTCTTATTGTTCATCCTTGGGTCCTGATTGATGTTTTGGGGATCTTGTCTCCTTAATTATTTGTACTGAAAAAAATTTTAAGGCTCAGGTGACACTAGATTGTTTGTGGGATGAAATTCATTGTACCTTGGTTGAAATGTTAGTATTTCTCAGCATCAGGATCCCTACTCTGTGATCTTGAAGTGTACCAATCTCTTTCCAGTCCCTCTTAGAACTAGTAGGAAGTCAGGTTTGGCACTAATGTCAGCAGCAGATGAACAGCCATAAGATAAATGTCCATTATCTACTCTGACATCTATAACACTAATTGCTACCTCTATTGAATTGATGGGTTCAGCATTTAACAACAAATATCAACAATACATCATCTATATAATTTCTATTATTTAGTGGGACTACAGTCTTTTAAGTAAGAGAAAATAGGGGAAGAAGGCAAGAGAAAGTTTACAGTGTTTGAAAAAGTTGATCAGAGGGGCTCAGGCAAAAGAAACAGAGCAGGTGTCAACTTGCAAATAAGAAGGAAAAATAAGTTAACCAAAAGTAATGAAAAACAGAAAAAGCAGAGGAAGGCACAGGAAATGTTGGCTGCTACTGTGGGAAGAGTGTGAAGGAGAGTTAGGAGGGCCCAGAACCTAGGTATGAATGATCAGCAAATGTAAGATAGGAACTATTCAAACCCTCCATATGATTGTATGCCACCAAGTCTAATCAAGGTTAATTAATGAAAACATGCAAGAAAGACCTATTAATGTTTAAGTAAAGTTATATGAAAAAATTATATATATATATATATATACACACACACACACACACACACACACACATACACACACACACACACACATATATATTCAACCTTATTCATGCAGTGAGAGCATACACAACCACACACACACATTCACATACACAAAATTATACATAATGAAAGAAGTGAATAATACAGTAAAATGATGTTTGAAAAAATTAAAAAGTAAAAAATGGGGATATGGTATTTAAAAAAAAGAAAAACAAAAACTTTTAAAGAGAGACAGGGTTGTTTCTGCTATGGTGGTCAAATCTGTTGGCAGGGATGGATTTTTAGTCTTTATTTTTGCCCACTGTCCTCATGTTCCTCACCTAGCTGCCTAGCTCTCAACTTCCAGTCTCCCTGTTTGGGGTGGATAGACTGGGGAGTGCTAATGAATTGTATAATCCTGTGGCTGGAATGATGCAGAGGCTGGAATGATGCAGAGGTCTAGACTGGAGTTCACAGTTGTTGGCATTTGGACTTCAGTGGATTTTGAAATTCTGTTGTTGGGCATTTGAGATTTGGTCCACTCCCCACTATTGGTGTGATAATTCCTATCTCTACTGGGCTTCTGGATCTTCAGGAACTCCAGAAAACTCCACTTTTAGGGCATAAGGACTAAGCCTCCTGCTATAGATATGAATTACCAGGTATCCACCCTGGAGTGCAGATATCCTTTATGTGGATGAAGTGAACATCGTTGCAATAGCTTGAATGTGTTTCCAAATATTATGGTATTTTTCCCCTTGAGATCCAGGGCCTGAATGATCCAGGTAAAAATTTGTTTGCACTTGTTTCAGCCTCTCTGGATGAGGCACTTCTGGAAAATTTTCCATCAGCTTCTGGTAACTTCCTTTATGAGTTCCCAATCCCTATCCTCAGTCCCTGTTCACAATGGCAGGAGCTACCCAAGAGAGCTTTCAGGTTTGGGGAACATTTTCCTAACCTGCCAGTGTTCCCTGCTGGCAGAGGGCTTTCCATTCCCCTCCCATGCAGGACTCCCTGCCCTCACAGAACACTTTCAGCCCAGCAGACTGCTTCAGATTTGCTTTCACTGAGATGCTTAACCTACCAACCCTGAACCTCATAAAATCAGACTTCCTCAGTAAACCACAGGTTTCCCAGGTTGATTTTTTTTTTAAATTTCTTTACCCACAGGCATGTGTCTTTTTTCTTTGTGCTCCCCTGTTCCACTCTGCTGGTGGCCAGAGCTCAGGGTTCTCTAAAGTATTATTTCTTGTGCTCAAGTTACTTTCTGTAGCTCTATAAATTTCTTTTTTACATTTTAGTATTATGTTTCATTGAGGTTCCTTTGTTATTCACCTTGCTGAGAAGCAGTCTTCCCACTATATAAGACTGGCCCTTGCTTCTCCTCTCTACTCAGTCATCTTGTTCCCCTCCCCTGCCTTTCCATGAGGTTGCCAACTCACCTTAAAGCCATGTCTCTTCAAATTGGATCATTAGTAAAATATTTCAGAATTTTATTGTGTAGCTATTTTGTCTTCCAACAACTTTTAACTTCAGTATTAGAAACTGAAGACTAGACTATGCATTACCAAAATCTTCTTTCTCCTTCCCCATCTGTACGTTTTAAAGCTTATTGCTCAATATTATACCTCTTTTCATTCAATTTTGGTTACTTGTAATTTGGAGGTTATTTTCCCATTCCAATTTATATGTGTTACTTTTAGGTGTAAGGGTGAGAGGGATTTTGCTTTAAGTTTACCTATTACTTGGTCATGTATGTGTCATTTTATCCACAAGGTTATGCGCACACACACACACACACACACACACACACAATACATTTCTCTATTACCTCCAGAGAAGTAAAACCTTAAAGTATAAAACACTCCATTTGCCTGAAAAGGTGTGTGTCACTTCAATTGTGTGCCACTTAGGAGATAGCTGAAAAGTCTTGTGATTTCTAACGGGGTGATGATAACACTTAAAACAAGTATTTGCCGTTTCAGAGGTCTAAACTCACATAAAATGAGGGTGAGCTGTTCTAGAAAGCCAGCTTGAGACATCAGGGATTCTTAAACCTGCCCAGGTCTTTTTCCTTTGTTCTCCTAACCAGAACCCTTCATAAAGAATAAGTGTTCTCTCAGGCCTCAAGCTTCCTGCACTCCTTTTGTCCTCCTGCTTAAAAGGCCTTATGTTGGAGAATCCCTCACATCCTGCCTTCTTTTTTCATTCTCAAAGCAGATCTTCCAGGGACACACACTTTAAGCTGGAGAGGTTTTATATTTGCAGCTTATTGTGTGTTTAAAGAATATAATAAATTAGTGACCTCCCTCCCCCTATCTGCTATGTAGAGTTTATTTAATTTGGCCTTTTGATGTCCAACTGGTGTAAACTAGGAGAGCGCAAAGATGGGCTGAAGGATCCTGCTGGGCACCCACACATTAGAATCTCCAAATGCCTGTGGAACTTTACAAATCTCCAGAAGAAAGACTTCAAAAGGAACCCTGAGGAGAAGCATCAAAAGCACCTACTTCTTTCCCTCTCTGTCAATGAATTTAAACTCTTATAGGACACATATTTCTTTGATAAAGGGATTAAACTGGGAGGAATTTTGGTAAAATAATATTTTAAAAAGACATGAAAATTTTAATAATATATAAATTTTCTGTGAAGTTTTTCTTTTCAAACCAGACATGAGTTGGCACACTGCCTGTTTTTGTGTTGAAAACATACAATGACTCCTAGGATCATAGAGATGCTTTTGTAAAAAAGAGGACAACATCATAGGGTCATAGGAAAGTCCAGGGGCTTATACTCCAATCCATGCATTATATCTAAAAATTGGTATCACTCTTTATTGTAAGAATAGTGATCATCCTAAATGAAGGAGCACATCTATTTGACTCATAATTATTGAAAAGAGGAAAAATATGAAAGTTTAATAAATGAATTATTTTTCTTTCTTTTTCAGCATATTACTTAATTGCAAAGGTAGTTGTAGGTGACAGGAGTTGGTTATGTACCCTCAAGCTCCACAGCTCTCTGATTTTGCTATAGGACCTACTTTTAACCCTTTACAAAGAATAAGGTAGACCATTGTTCAGGATACTACTCCTTCTGGCTAAGGGGTAGAGGGTACCAAACCCAAACCAGAAAAACCAGATTGTCTTCCATCCTAATGCAGAATTTAAAAAAAAAAAAAAGGTTTCACCATCCAAAGGTGAAATTATGAAACGTGATTTACTTGGGGAATTTTAAAATCTACTGATGCCTGAGTCCACCCAAGAGAACCTGGTCTGGATGAAGCATCAGGGCTTTTAAAAGTTTCCCAGGTTATTGTGAACCTAGGTGAGAATTGAGAACCAGAACTCTAGGTTAAAAATAACTCCCATGATTTCCTTCTACGGGAACCTGTAAGAGAACCCACCTATTTCATGTCCTCTTAAAGGCTGGCTCCTCAACTTTTTCTTTAATACTATAATAATATATGATTCCAATAAATATTATGTACATTAACCAGTGTCTGTTACTTGCAACCAAACAGGTTTTATTGTTATATTGTTAAACATAACATCTGAGTAAAAGATGATAGTTTTTAGCAAAGTCTTCCCAATAACTCTTCCATCCCTCTAAAACAAAACTCTCCTCTCCCATCGATAAGACTACCATGAATGGATGAGCAGAGAATTGAATGCCCAGGGCATTTAGCCAAGGAGAGAGTATAGACCACAATTCAGCCCACATTCTTCTTGCCAAGCCACATACCCTGCCTGGCACAGGACTTGATCTATCCAGAGGAAAAGATACTTTTGTAAAAAAAATTTATACAAAAGCACCACCTTCTTTTCAAGCCAGAAGCCCAGAGGACTAATCTTCCACGAGGAATATCTTTTCTAATTTTCACAAAGAAAACACATGGGTAGTGGCCCTGACTGTCCACTGTTTTTCTAACATGATCTATCAATTATTTTCTCTGTTAAACTCCACCTGAAGACCATCTCTCCCTACCTTAAAGATGTAACACATAGCTACTTCTCTTCAAAATAACTCTGAACAGGTAATAAAGGAGACTAACTTTTATATTATGCATATATTTATATAAATACCTGTTTATTAACTATCTCTTTGTGTTTTACTATTGTCTACAGACTTTGAGTCACATGAGAAAGGAAAATGTCTTTTCTAATCCTGGTGCCAAAGGTTAAGGAATCAGAAAACAAATAGATTAAGAATCATAACATCTATCTACTGAGTTAAGGTGTATGTTGAAATACTAGGTGTTTCTCTTTTTCCACCCTAAGTGAAAAGATTTAATAAAGAAAATGAGGCATTCATTTAATTGTCTAAAAAAATCAAAATTTTTCACTGAATTAAAATTAAGTTCTTAAAATAAACATGTTAAAACTAAAAATTTTGCTATGAAAAGATCTGGCATGATTGGAGAGTTTCAACATATTTTGCCAATTGGCAGATGATGTTTGACTATTGTTTCCTAAAGATGAGTTTCTCATACCACATTCCTAAGTCACCTCATAATAAAACCTAACACAAGATTCCCAGCCATAATACCTATTGCCTACCAGTCATGATCCAACAGATGCATCTTTTTATCTATTACAAAGACTGATGATTATCAGCTTCTACTTGTGGTGGATTTATATTATTAACACACAGGATTTTATTCATCACTTCTACATGGGAATAATTTTCCTTTTATAGTTTAACCTAGCCAGTTAAGATTTTCTTTTAGCTCAGTTTATTTTACTTGAGTTTATATTTTGTTAATCTCTCAGTATAAACCTTTAACAGATAATACTGGTTTTTAAAAGATAATGGTAGATTACTAAACAATAAAAAAATTCTATGCACAAAAGCACCCAATGGTGTTTATTATTTGAGAATATCAGCATGAAATGAAAAGTGTAATCCTTTCAGTTTAATGTTAATTAAGTGTTGTGCAGAGTTCACAGACATCTGAGAGAAGGAGACATGTCAAACAAAAGAGGGATATTTACATAAAATATATGGGAATATAAGGTGAAAAATAATAAAACTAATAGATTTAAGCCTAAAACCAGCATTCCAGTTTTATGCAACTCTACGGAGGAATCATTAAAACATTATGTTGAATTAGGGAAAGAATTTTGACATTAATAATGAACCGTCATTCAAAAGGCATTGTTTACATTTCTACAATAGTCATTGTCTCTGGAGCTATGGTATAGACAGACCTGATTTAAGTTTACACATTTCCATTGAGTTTTCATATATTGTGGCTTAATTCCTATCAGAAACTGATTACAGAGGTTTTCAGGTCTGAGCATACACTATGATGTGTTTTAGGTCGGTTGAGGTGGCTAAGGGAACAAAGCACCAGGCAACAACTAATCAGGTGCCAACAGACAAGCAGTGATAACCACCTGTCAATCAGTGGGGTCTCCTGACTGATCCTGAGAGGACATGGATGTCAGCAAGATACCCCGACCAACCCCAGGAAGACAAGGGACCCTAAAAACCTCCCTTTCCTGTCCGAAGCTCTCCCTTCCTGCCCTAAACCTGATAAAATTACAATCCAACTGAGCCTGGGTTCGACTCCCTGGGACCACTCTGTTGGTCTAGAGGGTCTCAACCAGGAGAGAATCTCAATAAAGCCTTGTTCAGCAGCTTTTAAGCTGCCTCCTTTTGGTCACCAGTGCCTGACCTTGCAATCTGTGTGAAGAAAATATAAAATACCTCACAAAATAACCAGTCCCTCACAAAATGGATAAAATTACCTATTTTTACAGACCACATATTAGATTATCTCTTATGGCACTTGGTGAACAATACCTTCAAGATGTCAATTAATCTATAATTCTTACTTTTTTTTACTTTCATATCATTTATATAATTTAGTGGAACTAAGAATCTAAGGTACATGATTTATGCTGGTTTGTCATGGAGACAATATTTAAATCCATATTAGTTTGATAATACTTCAACTTTTATATTTTGAATAAAACTGTCTGGTAATTGATTGGAGAACTGATTGGAGAATCTGTTGTTTTGTTCAATTGCCAAAGTAGTCCCCTATAAGTGTATTATTTGGAACATCTGAATTACTGCTTGGCATTATTGATGATATCCTTCTTGTAACCTCTGTTTTGCTTGAGGTCCATCTTAAACACAGTATTCTTGAGGCTCAGTTGTATGTGTAAGTGTGTATGCATGTAATTATAGAGGTTTCAACTCTCCCTTCCAGAGCATGTAATTTCAACCCAATGTAAAAACTTAATCAAATTTTAACAATATAATCTGAATAACTTATCATCCCAATTATGGATTAATATACAAACAGTTACTGCAAAATTTAACAACTTAAAACAACAAACAAATATTATCTCACAGTTTCTTTGTGTCAGGAATTTGGCTGGTGGTTTAGCTAGTACCTCTAATGATATTGTACTCAAGCTAAGGCTACATTAGTTAAAGCTGTGATCTCATCTGAAAGCTTAGTTGAGGAAGGGAAAGGGTGATTTCAAGTACACTCATGCACTTGTTGAAAATCTTGGTCCCTGACCACACACAGGTTTTCCATGGAGTTAGTTTTCCCCAGATCAAGTCCTCCAAAGATAAAAGAAAGTAGAGAAGATGGAAGTCTATATTATTTTCACAGCATAATCTCAGAAATAACATTCTGTTTTTTCTGCTGTATTCAATTCCTTAGAGACAATTCAGTAAATCCAGTCCATATTTAATGCACAGGTGTGAATACCAGAAGGCTAGGATTATTAGGGGCCATTGTAGAAGATACCTACCACATTTACTTCTCTGTAATTTTCAAGCCTGACCAATGGTTCCCTCATTCCACATAAATGTTTCTCCTTGTTTCTCTGTAATAACACCTTCTCTACCAACCAGGATCATAGCTTCATTATTTCTCACACCTATAGAAACCCTGATGTAACTTGTTGAGGTTTAATTTTCTTGAACATTGTACTGTGATGTATGTTTTCCATTTCTGGAACCATAGTCTTAATTCAAGACACCATGATCCTTTTCTTGGTACATTTAATCATCTCTAAACCTGGACTAGTCCCTTGAATACATACTTTTTTTTTTTTAGTAACAGGGATTGAACCCAGGGGCACTCAGCCACTGAGCCACATGCCACATCCCCTGGCCTATTTTGTATTTTATTTAGAGACAGGGTCTCACTGAATTGCTTAGCACCTTGCTTTGAACTTGATCTCCTCCTGCTTCAGCCACTCAAGCTACTGGGATTACAGGCATGCCCAACCACACCCAGCTCCTTGAATACATGTCTTATTGCAACAGAATGTTACCGGAAATTCTCTTAATTTTTTAGATGTCCCTATTGCTGACAAGAACGATTTCCAACATCTTAATCTGCCATTCTGCTTAGTTCATTTACTACATTCCATGATATGTCTGGCATATTTCTGGCTTAATATCTGTGTTCATACAATTCTCTAACTTGGATGACTTGTTTTAAATTCCTAATTTAATCCTTCAGGATCCATTCAAATATAATGCTCTCCTCATTTATTCTTATTTATTTATTCATTCATTCGAAAAAATGAAAATGCCTGCTTGTTAGATACAAAGCACTAGTGAATGAGTGATAAGTAAATGTGTATTATTTAAGTTAATCAGCTATGGAGTTGTTATACAAAAATTTTGAGTTAATAATTAATTAACTGATGTTGCATCCAAATGGATATGTCTAGTAGTCAGTTACCAAATAATCAAGAACACTGTGACTGTAAACCATCTCTTATCACAGTTGAAAGTATTTTCCTTCCCCCAAATTTCTATACACTAGGTACCTAGAGAGTCATGTGACTATCACATTCTATTTCATAGTAATTATATTTTTAAATTCACAGTCTCTGTGTCCTACTTAGATTATAAAATTATAACTTGATCTTTTTCTGCTTTATATATGTAGGCACTAAAGTAAAATTAATTAGATTAATTATTGGATAATCCAGAGGAAATAAATTAATTTAGTCTAAATTACATTATTAAAGCAATGAAAATCTTACCATTCTCTTTCTTATTTAATGCACTTCCTATTTATCATATTCAAGTGAGTCTACCAACAAATACTTGGATGTGTCTTTCTCTATTATCTAATCTAGTTGCCTTATAAAAATTAAATATCTAAAGGGCTTCATTCTTAAAACATAAATGTCTATTATGAAACATTTTTAGCACTTCTTTAAGGAAATAGTAATTTTTTAATTTGTTCTTTTTAGACTTACATGACAGTAGAGTATATTTTAAAATATTATACATACATGGAGTATAATTTTCCCTTTCTTGTGCTTGTACATGCTGTGGAGTTATAATGGTTGTGTATTCATTCACATATGAACATAGGAAAGTTATGAAAATAGTTATTTAACTCTTTCAACCATTAACAATTATGAAAGGATATCATCAAAATCTTATATACTTGCAACCAAATAAACGATGTCAAAGGCTCAAAGTGTATCTATTTGAAAATTTATGGCAAACAGTTTGGGCACCTAACCAACCAACATCTTCCTCATACCCTCCTTCCCTTCTTTCTAGAAGAATTCTAGTTTGGTTCAACCTTGCTGCAAATAGGCCACAGACTTAGAATTCAGAAATAAGAATTTGTTATTTACAAGAAACATGTTTCCAAAAAGAGGGAATGAGTTACCAGCCAGGAACTGAGAACCCCCCACACCCCAGTTCCTTAAGGCCTCACAACTCTACTCTGTTTTTCATATCAGCACATTTCCAAGACTCCCTTCATGACTTACTCTGTGGTCATCAGGAAAGGAGTTTCCTGTGATACTGAGGTAAGGAAGAGAAAACTTCAAGATGCACAGCATACTAGGTGAAAGAAACCTTAATATCTAAATAAGAAAACTTCAAAACAAGCTATTTTAAAGAATATGAATAAGATACATCTGGAAGTTAATATTTACCCACTGGGGCTGGGTTGTGGCTTGGTGGTAGAGTGCTCGCCTGGCATGCATGAGGCACTAGTTTGATCCTCATCAACACATAGAAATAAAATAAAGATATTATGTCCATCTAAAATTTTTTTAAAATGTAAATATTTTTTTAAATTACCCACTAAAACACACAGGGGTTATATTTGTCAAGAAGAATAAAAGATTAAAGATTCTACAAAGGTATCTAATTGTTCATCCCTAGAAATAAAAATTAAGAATTCTTTGTTAAGTAAGTAAACATGGCATGAAGTTCTGTTTATGAAGGATGAACTGGTCTTGTTAACATGAGAAGATAAGAGATCTCCCCAGGTCCCTACAGTGAAATGATAGGGCTAACTTAATCACTGTAGAAACATTATAGTTGCAGTAATTGTTTTAGGAATGAGCATGTATGCCGCAGTCTGGCTGGGCACAATTCAAGAGCCACTTGTCAAAAGAAACTAACTTTATTTTTAGAACTACCAACGCCAAACAAAACAGCTCCTCAGGAAAAAACCCTCAGAGCCCAACTGCCACCACCGGCTTCCCACAAGCCTCTCACCCCCACACAACCCTCACCACCTCCCACAATCCTCCTGTTCTTGAGGCCGATTGGCTGGGTTGCATGGGTGGAGCCAAAGAAGTCCCCCAATGAGCAGCTCCGTGGAGGAGCCAATCAGCTAGATGTTGCTGGGGCTGCTGTGAGCCAATCATCAGTCGGCAGCTGGAAGTTTGCTGGGGCCCCTTTGTCTGTGGCTCTCAACATCTCCCCCTCTCTGTTTAAACAACAAGCATGTGGCTTGGGGACCGTGCCTGCCTTAGGTTGTCCAATACTACATATGGTCCTTACCCGTCTTTGGATGAGCTGACTTCAGGGCGTCAGCCTCCTGTCTTAGGTTGGTACCATTGTAATTGGATCTTACCCGTCATTGACTACCGGTCCAGTATACAGCCACACCTTTGTCATGACAAGCAGAAGGGAGGAAGATACACCAAGCCAATTGATGGCTCTTGTTGCAAAAATTGTACCACCGATGACATCATCAGTAAAAATACTCCAACACTACCACAAGTCGCTGCACCAACAGATAGTTCACAATGCATACAAGTGAGTTCACAATGCATACAAGTGACACGTAGTTTAGGCAAGTTCTGCAAGCAGGTCAGTGATGGCTATTGTAGAAACTGTAGATTAGTTTTATCTTTGTCTTCACCGGCACTGGGATGAAGATAGGAATTCTAGCAATAATGGCTAAAGAAAAAATTATGTAACATTCCAGAAGGCACTAAAAGAAAACAATTTTCTTAACAATTTACATTATCTTGAAGAGAAAAGAAACAATTTTCTTAACAATTCATATTATCTTGAAGAGAATTATTAAATATAATGAAAAGGAAAGGTGAAAGTAAACAAACAGATCTGTTAACCTTCTTTTTTGTTTACATATTAAAACAATTCTGAACAGTTATTTACCCAATTTAAATTAAACCATTTAAATCACGTGAATAAAAAAAAATTTGGATCCATTTTTTCATGAGCGCTCATCATATATGATATATGGACATACGTACATTCAAACATATAACACAAAACACAAGTGTGCACACATAATATAATACATATAACACATAACATAATAGTAAAGGCCTTATAACTTTTTACAGGTGAAATCTACATTGCAATGTTTAAAAACTCTATAGTCAAAAAAAAAATATAACTGATCAGCAAAACATTAACTTAGGTCTGTATGAGCTCAAAAACCAAAATAGAACTTCATGATATGGGAAAGGGCAATAATAAAATAGATATTGAAAAAAGCATCCTGGTTCTGTCGCAGATGTAAGGATAGCCAAATTGGAGTTTTGGATATGAGCTGTTATGGATTTGAGCCAAATCATCTTCTTTTTGGTCTGTAGAAATCGCTTTAGTTAATCTCTCTGGAATCCAAATCGGCTGCTGTTCTCCCTGTGGAAATACACAAACAGGCCCCCAACTCCAGACAATCACTGGGTCAGGATTTTAGTTAATCTTTCCGGAATCCAAATCGGCTGCTGTTCTTCCTGTGGAAACACACAAACAGACCCCCGACTCCAGACAATTACTGGGTCAGGACCTTTCCATTGTCCTGTTAGAATATCTTTCCAAAGTACCTTGGGCTTAGGTACATTGTTTGGACACATATGCCTTTCTGCAGCACTAAGTCCTGATGAATCCAAATTTAAAAAGTTTAGAGTAAAAAGGGTTATTTTAAGTTTATCTTTGGGGAATATATACCCCTTCCCAATTCCGTCTTTTTGCTTTAATAAGTACATTTTAATAGTTTGATGAGCTCTTTCAACTATGCCTTGTCCCTGTGGATTGTATGGGATTCCTGTTATATGAGTAATGCCAAATGATGAGCAAAATTGTTTAAAAGAGGTAGAAGTATAACCAGGGGCATTATCTGTTTTTAACTGTTTTGGAATGCCCACAGTGGCAAAATTTTGTAAGCAATGAGCTATAACATCTTTAGTTTTTTCTCTGGCATGAAGGGAGCCCATCAAAAATCCAGAAGAAGTATCAACTGTAACATGCAAATATTTTAATTTTCCAAATTCTGGCAAGTGTGTGACATCCATCTGCCAAATATGGTTAGGTATCAATCCTCTAGGATTGACTCCAAGATTAACTTGTGGTAAAAAGGTCACACAATTTTGACATTGTTTTATTATTTGTCTAGCTTGTTCCTTAGTTATTTTAAAACGCTTTTGTAAAGTATTAGCATTGACATGGAACCTTTTATGAAAATTTATAGCTTCTTCTAGTGTAGAGAAAATATGTATGTCATGTGTAGTTTTATCTGCTAAATCATTGCCCAAACTAAGGGCTCCAGGCAATCCTGTATGTGCCCTGATATGTCCTATAAAGAATGGATCTTTTCTGTCCCAGATTAAACTTTGTATAGTGGAAAACAAAGAGAAAACAGTAGAAGAAGGGGAAATCCTACCAGCATCTTCAAGGGATATTATAGCATTAACTATATACTGACTATCAGAAAATAAATTAAATACAGAATCTTTAAACATCACAAAAGCTTGTAATACTGCATTAAGCTCTACCTTTTGAGCTGATTGTTTGGGTACTAAAAATGTAAAAGTTTGATCAGGTGTAACTATTGCTGCTGTACCATTATTTGACCCATCAGTGAATATATTTGGAGCATTCATGATAGGTGTTTTCCTTGTCATTTTTGGAAAAATTACAGGATGCAATGACCAAAAAGACAATAAAGGATTAGATGGTAAGTGGTTATCAAATGAAATATTAGATTTGCACATGATTATTGCCCAAGTATTTAACTCATTAGCTAACTCATCAATTTGATTCATAGTATATGGAGTAATAATTTTATTGGGAGAAATTCCAAATACTCCCTTTGCTGTTTTTATTCCTTTGAGTATTAATTGTCCTACAGCCTCAGGATACCTAGTAAGAATAGTGTTAGGAGAATAAGATAAATGTATCCATAATAATGGACCTTCTTGCCAAAATACTCCTGTAGGAATATTTTTTGTTGGTAGTACAATAAATAATAAAGGCAAACTTATATCAATTCTATCCAAATGCATATTTTCCATATATGTTTCAATGATTTTTAATGCCTTTCTTGCTTCAGGCGTTAACATTCGGGGTGAATTTGGATCTGATGGACCTTTTAGGATATCAAATAAAGGTCCCAATTCTCCTGTTGGAATACCTAGATAAGGCCTTATCCAGTTTATGTCTCCTAATAACTTTTGAAAGTCATTAAGTGATTTGAGTTGATCTACTCGTATTTGAATTTTTGGTGGACAGACCATGGTTGAGGATAATAGAACTCCTAAATAATTAATTGGAAAATTTAATTGTACTTTATCTATTGCTATCTCTAGATTATAATTTTTTAATATATTTGTAAGTGTGGCATAACATTCTAGCAATGTGTTTTTAGCTTTGTGTGCTAATAATACATCATCCATATAGTGAAATATTTGTAGTTCAGGATTTTGATTTCTAAGTGGCTGGATTACTTTGTTAACATAAATTTGACACATAGTTGGGCTGTTAGCCATCCCTTGAGGGAGTACTTTCCATTCATATCTCTGATCAGGACCTTCATGATTTAGTGCAGGGATAGTAAATGCAAAACGTGGACTATCCTCAGGATGAATTGGAATCGAAAAAAAACAATCTTTAATCTATAGCTAAAACATGCCAGGTTTTTGGCAAAGCAGACAATTGAGGAATCCCCGATTGAGCAGGTCCCATAATGACCATTTCATTATTAATGGCTCTTAAATCTTGCAATAATCTCCATTTACCAGATTTCTTTTTGATGACAAAAATGGGAGTATTATGGGGAGATACAGAAGGTTGTATATGTCCTTCCGCTAATTGTTGTTTGACCAGATCATGGGCTACTTGTATCTTTTCTTTAGTCAAGGGCCACTGAGGAATCCATACTGGTCTTTCTGATTTCCATGTAATTTTTATTGTCTCAGTGGCCCTTTGTGAAAATCCAACCCATGTCTGTCTGTTCCTTGATCTACTTGTATTGGTGCTGCTATACCTTGTTCTTGTTTTTCTAATCTTTTTCCTTTCCTAAAACCTTGTCTAGCCATAATAGTGGGTGCATTTTGATTGGTGTTATTTGTTAATATCAAACCTAATTGATCTAAGACATCTCGTCCCCATAAATTTACGGGAAGATGATCCAATACATATGGCTGTATAGTTCCTTCACATCCTTCAGGATCCTTCCAATCTAATACCATTGCGCTTCTATCGGGATTAGTCGCCACTCCTAGGCCTCGAAGCGTTTGAGTGGCTTGTTGTAATGGCCAATGTTTTGGCCATTCTTGACGAGAGATGATGCTAAGGTCTGCACCTGTATCCAGTAGCCCATTAAATTCATGTCCTTGAATATTTAGTTTTAGCATGGAGCGAGAATCTAAATTTAAAGAAAGCATAGCCCAATCTACACCTGTGGAGCCTAATCCCTTGGAATCTCTTTCTACAGCATGACTGGAAAATTTATCATGTAGGCTTGGTATTATTAGTAACTGTGCTATTCTATCTCCTGGTGAAATTACTGATATACCCTTTGGAGAACTGGCTATAATTTTTATTTCACCTTCATAATCGGGATCAATTACCCCAGGACTTATCAAAAGTCCTTTTAGAGTAGAAGAGCTGCATCCCAATAATAAGCCTACTGTTCCTTTGGGAAGAGGTCCTTTTACCCCTGTGGGAATGATTTGAACTCCCATCTCTGGAGTTAGTACTGATCTGGCAGAGGCGCAGATGTCCAACCCTGCGCTCCCTCTGGTTTGTCTGAAGAGGGATCTGATGGACAATGTGTCCTGGTCACTACCCTGATGGGGGTGCTGGGTTCCTCCAGTGCTCCATATATTTGTGGTTTGGGGCCCTGGAGCATTGGGGCCCCCTGTCCATTTTTTGGCAACGGAGCCTGATGCCTTTGTCCACGATATTGTGGATAAACACCTTGTCCTTGTTCGGTTTTTGATAATGGAGTACCCTCTATGGTGGTTTGAGAACGGCATTCATTAGCCCAATGTAATGGAGTACTCTCTATGGTGGTTTGAGAATGGCATTCATTAGCCCAATGTCTCCCTCTACGGCATCGTGGGCAAATACCCGGTATTCTACTCCTTTGATACCTAGTTTTGTTAAACCCTCCTCCTATGGGGCAGTTCCTTTTAAAATGTCCTGTTTGTTGACAATTGTAGCATGTTCTTGGCCTGGTATATAAAGCCTGTTTTACTGCAGCTGCCACAATTCGCCCTTGTTCATTAATGTCTCTGGCATCTAAAGCCTGTTTTACTGCAGCTGCCATGACTTGCTCTTGTTCATTAATGTCTCTACATAATTTAATATATGTGTTTAAATCTTCCTGTTTCCATGGTCTAATGATATCTCTGCACCAACGATTCACTTGGTCATAAGCCAGTTGTTTTATTAATGGCATTGCTTGTTCTGTATTCCCAAAAACTCTGGTAGCTGTTTGAATAAGCCTATCTACAAATTCAGCGTAAGGTTCATTAGCTCCTTGTATTATCTTAGATAATTGACCTTGTAAACCTCCATGTCCTTGTAAAGTCTTCCATGCCTTAACTGCATCTACAGCAATTTGTAAATATACACCAGGATCATATGCAATTTGTTGCTGCCGATCCTCATAAGGTCCCTTTCCTAACAACATATCTAGATTTCTCTGAGAATAACCAGCTGCTGCATTTCGCCTAGCCGTCTCCTTGCAAAATTCCTCATTGGCAACCTTCCATAACAGGTATTGTCCTCCATTTAGCACAGCTTTACAAATATTAGCCCAATCTGCTGGCGTCATGTTTAAGTTGGTAATGGATTTGACCAAGCTTACAGTGAAGGGTGCTTGGGGACCATAGGTTGTTACAGCCTCTTTTAGCTCCTTCACTGTTTTGAAATTTAAACCCTGGTAAATTTGCTGCCCTCCTACCTCAAATACAGGGCATACTTGAGATCCTGTGTCAGGATCCCAACTATCAACTGCGGGGGTTGGGAGCCTCCTAGCATATGGAGGTGGTGCTGTTGATTGGACACTTATGCCCTCTGGTGATAGAATGCTGTTAGTAGCAGTCTCCTGTAGAGGTGGTGCTGTTGGTTGGACACTTACGCTCTCTGATAGAAAGGTGTTATTAGCAGTCTCCTGTTGTAACTTTTCCCCTGATGGCTTTTTCTGCTCTAAACTTCCTTCCTCTGTCTCACTAGCTTGAAAGACCTTCTCTTTTACTTGAATCTTTTCCTCTTTCTGACTAACTTGAGAGACCTTCTCTTTTACTTGAATCAATATGTTTTCTCCTTCCTCTACCTTTGTCTGAATTGAAGGCTTTGGACTAAGCAAACCAGATACGAGTGTCCACAATGGCAATGTGCCAACTGGCAGAGTCCCTGGGTTGTTCTTTTCTATTCTTTTTAAATCTTCACCATGATGGTTCCATTGTGATATATCTAACAACTCCTCCTTAAAAAGCCATGAGCTACATTGTTGTATTGTATCAACGTATGCCCTGACTGTTCTTGATTTTACTGAGATGCCTCCTTCCTCTAACAATTTACTTAACAGTCTTTCGGTTTGTTTTTTACTAATTGCTGATCCCGTATTTCTGCTATAATACAACCCAACAAGATGACACCAAACAAAACCGAGACAGAATGAAATAAAAATGGAACCATACAAAATCATTATATCAACCTTTCTATCCTCCTGAAATGTCCATCCGTCCTTTCTCCCTATCTGTTCCTCAGACCCAAATAGTTTTTCCTCAGATGTGAGCGGTTTCTCCAGGGACAGGCAAGTTAAAACAAAAATGAAGCAAAACAAAAGGAATCTTAGAATGGCTACCCATCCTCTCGCCCTGCCCTCAGGGGCGAGCAGTTTACTTACCCTCAGTCGCTCCCCGTGCGAGCCACCAAATGCCGCAGTCTGGCTGGGCACAATTCAAGAGCCACTTGTCAAAAGAAACTAACTTTATTTTTAGAACTACCAACGCCAAACAAAACAGCTCCTCAGGAAAAAACCCTCAGAGCCCAACTGCCACCACCGGCTTCCCACAAGCCTCTCACCCCCACACAACCCTCACCACCTCCCACAATCCTCCTGTTCTTGATGCCGATTGGCTGGGTTGCGTGGGCGGAGCCAAAGAAGTCCCCCAATGAGCAGCTCCATGGAGGAGCCAATCAGCTAGATGTTGCTGGGGCTGCTGTGAGCCAATCATCAGCCGGCAGCTGGAAGTTTGCTGGGGCCCCTTTGGCTGTGGCTCTCAACACATGTAAATAAATCTTGGCTGTTAAATATGAATTTCTTGGTGAGTTTGAGGTCAATTTTTGTGTTCAGAAAAAAAAAACATACATTTACTTTGATTTTTAAAAATTAAACTTTACTATAAATATGTAACAACAAATATCATTATTATATATAATTGTAATGCACCAATAAAAATATGAAAACCATTAAAATTTATTTCATTAAAGTCACATATATAATGAATCAATTCTCCTTAAATTTTCAGCTTATAGAGTTTATTATAATTCTACTAATACCCAAGCAAGTTTTTTGTTTTTTTCTGGGGAGGGTACAGGGATTGAAGTCAGGGGCATTTGACCACTGAACCACATCCCTAGCCCTATTTTGTATTTTATTAGAGACAGGGTCTCACTGAGTTGCTTAGTACCTCACTAAATTGCTGAGGCTGGCTTTGAACTCATGATCCTCCTGCCTCCGCCTTCAAGCCCCTGGGATTACAGGAGTGCACCACTGCCCCCAGCCAAGCAAGTTTTAATAATTAGTTTTGAAGTTCCTTGGATTAATACTTGGTACCATTTACAAATTTAAACCATTTCAAATATATTTTAAATTGTGTATATAGATATATTCAAAATTTAAAGTACCCAAATTATTTTAATGTTCACATAAATGTTTCAACATTGTAAATAAACCTAGTGAGATTTTACATAAAACACAAGTCAAAACTTCATTTTACATTTTAAATGGGAAGAACAAAGCTGACTTTTAATCCTACCAGACCCAATTCCTTAAAATTTACTGTTTTATATAACATTAAATATGCAAGTCAACCCCGTGGTTTGATTGTCCTAAAATTTTTATCACTGAATCCTTAATCTTCCCAGTGTTGAAAGATATGTAACTATTAAGTAATACTTATATCATAACAAGCAATTTTGAGAAATAACTTCTCTCTTTTTTTTTTTTTTTTTTTTTTGGTAATTGTTTAGCAAACAGATTTCAGCTGGGTCATTCACTGAGTTTTCTTTTTTGCAAACCTTGACAGTGTATTATGAGTTAGGTTCACAGTCTGTAAGAATTTTAAACTAAGAAAGCAGCTGGTTTCAGTGCCTCAGAGTTAGCAGATTCTGTCTCTATTGTACATGCATGGTAGTTAAATGATTATTTTTTGCCTTTCTAACACCTAATCATCAGTGCTTTCCTGGTCTAACACTAAAAAAGATTAAACTCAACACACTCTCATCTTCCCTTAATAAGCTTCCTAGCTTTCAGTATCTCATTTCTATATTATAACATCTGATCTATAATCTGTTATGTTTAATAGAATCAAGAAGATGTGGTATGTTGCCTGATTATCAAGTCATGCCCAAGATCCCCTGATTGATTTTGACTAATACCCCCTAACAGAAAGCCTGTTATAGACCTTTGCCAAAACAAAAGAGATATATGGGAGTAAAGTCATTATTCTTGAGCCTGATATGTTCCTATCTGAATGTGGTATTTAGGAACTCTAGAGCCATTTTGTGACTCTGAAGAGTAAAGCCTAAAATCTAGAAAACTTGCTAAGGTTGTCAGGGCTAAGTCTGGGGTCAAACAACCCTAAGCTTCTTATCACATAAGATAATATATGGCTTACTGTTCAACCACTTTCAGCTGGGATGATTATCTGTTATTTGCAGCCAAATCACCCCAGCTAATAAAATAATACATCAAAATATCCACATGATCACCAAGATAAGAGGTTTGATCTACATAGAGGGGGTAAATAGGATTCGGAGAACCACACTAACTAACCCTATATATCAAATAACCTAAGTTCAGAGGATTTATACAGAACAGATACCACACAAAAAAATTCCTCAAGGCATTGTTATCTACTGGTTTTTCAAGGGTAATGAATACAATAGAAACAACTAGAAGCCACAAAGCTTTTATCAACAGTGTTCAAGCCTAAATATATAAGTAAACTGTTGGTTGGGTTTCTGTGCATTCCTATTGTCTGTGGATGGAAACAATCACCCCAAAACAACACATTTACTTACTTATAAGTGTGGAAACTGGATATACTTGGCAGGGATATCTCTGCTCCACTAGGTATCTGCAGGGGACACTTGTAGGCAGGAGACTAACCATAGGCTTAGCATTTAGGAAAAATGCAAACACCTGGATAACACAGCTGAGATCCTCAGGCATCTCTGTCTCCCTGAGCTCTCTCCAAGAGTGTCTCCAGCATGGTGGAGTCAGGGTAAGTCTCAAGAGGAAAAGAGCCAGGCAGAGACCCAGGTTATGCTATGACCTAGCCTTAGAAATCACGCAGCCTCACTTCCACTTCATTCTATTCAAGAGAGTCACAAAGATCCATCTCAACTCTAGGAGAAAGTGACAAAAAGACCACATTCAAGAGCAATACCAATGCACCGATTGCTCATGCAATCTACCACTCTGTAACATCATGAGCATTCCTCAGTAATATGTAAGGTGATTTTTTTAAATAAACAGATTTTTAACCAAATTTTGAAGAATTGGCAGAAACCTGAACTGTCACAAGAAGTCTGTTTTTTTTAAGATAACATGATTTTTAAGGAGTCATTTCTTAAGTATACAGTTTATAGTCAAAAGCGAAGAAATAGTTCTAATAAGAAGTTCTCAATGCCTTCACTATCTTAATTTATAAATATCTAATCCTTATTCCCCTTATCACATGAGCAAAAATAATCTTAAGAGTAAACATTGTGGAAGCTTCTTGTGACACGGAATTTGGCTACATAAACACAAGTATCTTCAACTTTTAAACCTCTTAAACTTTTAAACAAAAATCACTTTAGCTTGTGACATATGTATTTACATATTAGTCCCATTTTATAAAGTAAGAAAGATGAGAAATCAGTAAGATAAGTAGCTTTTACAAAGTCACAGATAAAGAGTAAGAAATAAAAGTTGAAACTTAAATCTCTCTTATTTTTTTTAAAAAAGTCAAATTATGGTATATGAATGTATGAATATATCACAATAAATTCAACTTTTGTATTAATATAATGTCCCAATTTAAAAATGTAAATAGAATGGAGTTCAGAAGTTCAGTAAGGGGAATAAGGGAAGGGGAGAGGGGAGGAAAAGGGGAAATACTGGGGATTAATTAGGGCAAACTATGTTATGTGCATATATGAATATGTCACAACCCACTATTGTGTATAATTATAATGTACTAATAAGAAACAAAAAAAATCTGTGCCAGAAAGTAATATTCTAGAGAAAATCATGAAAATATGTAAACTTTATTAATAATCAGTAGAAAGACATTTTTTTATAAGATAGAGATTTAAGTTTCAACTTAAGGCAATCATAATCCTCTCAGTAAACCCTTTCCCAGTAACAATGGGCTCCAAATGGAAAAAAACAAAGAACTTTATCCTTTCCCAACCACAAAGGGTCCTGAAGGGAGGAGGCTGATACTGAAATGCCGGGCCCTAGACTTCTACCCTTTCCCATTGCCAATGAGTCCTGGAAGAAGAAAAGCAAATAGTGAAGCTCTGGGAAACAACAATGAATCCCAGAGAAAAAGGATAAGCAGTGAACACCAAGTTCTGAGCTTTTCCCATTGACAATGAGTTTTGGGCTTTTTACAACTTCTTTCTTGATTGTCTAAACCAACATATCCTGCTTCTGTCCCCAGTAATTAAACCACCCTCATTGTAAACTATAAAACTCAGAGCCCCTCTGTAACTGGCAGCCATTTTTCTACCCAGAAAATGAGCACCTCCAGTGCCTGATTGATTGGTTCTGCTGGGGAATAAAGGAAAGCTTGCTAATGCATTTAGGTCTGCTTCCGTCCTGGTTATTTGTGTTTTCATAATGGTGCGGAAACCATGTTGGTTATTTTTGCTTTCAACAATTATTCAACTACATATATTTATCCAAAAGAAATGAACTCAGCATCCTGTAATGAAGCTTGCATTCCAATGTTTATATCAGTCAAATTATTGAATGGCCTAGGTTCCTGTCAACAGATAAAAGGGTAAAGAAAGGGTGACAAATACATACAATGGAGTTCTACTCAGGCCATAAAGAAGAATGGAATTATATTGTTTGCTGGTATATGGCATGGACTTTCATTTTGCTTGACCTTCCACAATATCCTTAAACTATGTATACCCATCATCTTTGGATGTCACAGCTCCACTGTCATGACAAATGTTATATTTTCAAATTTCTAGAGATATAATTTTTCATCTCCCATTTTATCCATTTATTAATTTTTCTAATATCACCCCAATGAATATTTTCAGTAGTTAGCATGGACCCAAAACATCTTTTCAACCAAAATAGCTACAGTGACCAGATTATGCAGGTTTTACAATGTTAAGTTTAGGGGGAAAAAAATGTAAAAGAAAGGGTCAATATCTGGTAGCATATTAACTTATCAAGCCATGATAAATATTTAATACATGGAAATATCTAATAACAGAAACCAATTCTGTTACAAAGAAGGGCATATTCATACGTAATGCATGGCCATAATTAGGGTACATTTGCATATTTACCTTGGGGAACTTTTCTCAGGGAATTTAATTTGCATTTTGACCCAGAATATCTGAGAGAGAGATAAAAAAAATGAAATAATGTTTTCAAATCCACATATATCAGAGTTTAGAAACTGTAGCACTCAGTTTTCCCATGTATTAATTATTATTGAACATATTAAATGAGATAATAGGCTGCAAATAAGAGACAATCATCAGTTCCCCTGAAAGGTGTATCACACTGCTCAGTATTCTGCAAGAACAGCTCAGAGGAAGCTGCTTTATTACTGAGACTTTAGAGGATTCAGGGAAGGAAAGCCTAAGTTACCTTGAGGGTTAACTATGAGAAAAATCTTCCAGATATTTTCTATATGGAAAACAGAAAAAAAAATATCTTGAGGATAAGATGTCCTCTATTTCTGGGGAAATCATCCAGGAGGTCTGATGGTTAGAAAAACATAAAGCAGAGCTGGGGTTGTGGCTCAGTGGTAGAGCATTTGCCTGACATGTGTGAGGCACTGGGTTCAATCCTCAGCACCACATAAAAATAAATAAATAAAATAAAGGTATTGTGTTCATCTACAACTAAAAAAATATTTTTAAGAAACAAAGAAAGAAAGAAAAGAAAAACATAAAGCAAACCTGGTGTATTGTAAGGAAGTAAAGTCTCCAAAACACTGTCAGTAAAATACTTCCTGGATCTCCTGGTGAGACCCCTCCCTCTCTCTCCCTTCAGAAACAGGATCAGAGCCTGAAGAGAATCCAAACACTCAGAGGAATCCTCCCTATGTTCTGTGGATCAGAGAAAGAAGTCCTCACCCTACAAGAGCAAAGAAGGATAGCAGCATTTCACTGGATATCAATGCAGAATTTAAGGATGAAGGACAACTCAGGAAACCATGAACTAGAACAGGTATCATCTATGTGTAGGACAAGGAAACAGGGAGGTGAGAGATGTAGTCACAAACAGAGCAAGTTCTCTGGAAAGTGGCACAAACATAAGCTTTAGACGACTTTGAGCTATCACAATACTGCCCTAGATTCCTTACTAACCCCTTCATTGAACCAGGATGTTTCAAAGTCTGAGGCAGCATCCAGCCCGCAGGGCTCAGGGGAGGTGGTGGGTAGTTAGGTAGACTTAGCAAGTGGGTGCCATGGGGATAGATAAGGAGCACGCAAAAGAAGAATCATTCCCATTACCCTCGGTTGTCATGGTCTCCATCCACTGATAGCCACAGCAGGAAGCTGAATCTCTAGTCACTAGAGACCCAGCCTGCTGCTGGCAGGAAATTTTTCACCAGGATCACTACAGAAGGATCAATTACTAGAAGCTGGCCTAGGAGTGGCTGTTGAGGGTGACACAGCAAGACGCCATGCTACCAAGCACTGCTGGGTGCAGCAGATCATTTCCTGCCAGGCAACACCTGCCAGTCCAGAAACCTGTGGCTCATTCTATTTCCTCTTACACTACCCTAAGGGAAAAAGGGTAGTCATTTCCCCCATGTAAGGTGAAAAATATGGAAAATGAAAAATAATGTGGCCTGAGAAAAGGGAGTGAGAAAGAACACTGACAGCTTTCCTCCCCCAAGACAAATGTTTACCAAATGCTGGCTGCAGGTGGAAAGGAGGCGTTTCATTACACCTAACGTGACAAATATCTGGGAGGCCTTGATCTCCCTCAAAGTAAATCCTCTCCAGATGTGGAACATAGACCCTGGACTCAAAAGTCCAAATTCCTGAGCACGAAAACTGACACATTGACTGATCTATTTAGAACAGATCCCAAATTCCTGCATGCTCACTAGACCACCTCTCAGGATAACCTATATAAGCCTAGTCCCTTTCTTTTTTGGGGGGTTCATTTTCCACCAAGAAAGTGGGTCCCACCAAGGCGTTACTTAGTCCCTGCTTCCCCTATTCCTGTGTGAAACTTCTTTCCTGAATAAAAGAACCGAGCTGATTTGTGCAGTTTGTGTTAGTTCTGGTCTTTTTGTGCAAACATAAGGGAAAGGGTGGAAATTACTGTTCTTCATTTTATTTCTTACTATAGAGAAAAAAAAATAAACGTTCATGCCAATGAAATGACCTAAACATCACCTAAGCCTCACATTCCCAACCTGGAGGAAGAGAGGCAGGAAAAGTGAGGTCCCTACATGACATGGTATGAAGAACAAGTTCAGAATGAGCATGCCATTTACAACAGAAAGAAAAAATAATCATTCTTTCCCTCAACCATTAGACTAAGGTCAGTTTTCTCTAATTGCAGAGAACACAAAAGCCAAATCTCACCTTTTCCACAGGTGGCAATGTTCTTATCCTCACTGTAGTTGTTGTTAAAGGCTAATTAATAGGACTGGGGATGTAGCTCAGTGGTAGAGAGCTTGCTGAGCATGAGTGAAGCCCTGGCCTAGAACCTAAGCACCATAAAAATAAATAAGCAAGATAAGGCCAATTAATCCTGTGCTATTAGAATAGTTAACTCCTCAGGGTTTTTTGTTGTTTGTTGTTGATGTTGTTGTTGTTGTTTCACAATTAACATACTACAGATAAACTACCTAAAACTTTCCAGAGTTTTAAATGTGTGTCCAGTTTACGTAAACTACGACTTCTGTTGGGAATTTTTACTAAACAAAATTTTCAGTGAATAAAGCTTTAGTTCTGTCAAACCAAAATTCAAGAAAATCTGACACCAACACTGAAGTCCATCCACAAGTTACCAAATATTTTTAATGCAAGAAATATGAAAAGGTAGCATACTTTAAAATGTAGTTTAATACTAAGATTGAGACTCAGGATTTATTTCACATGAAAGCTTACAGTATAATTCTAAGAAATTAGTTTAATCTGTATTTTCAAATATAAAAAAGCAATGACAGTTTTTTGAAGAAAACATTATAGACAGACTTTTAACTAAGATGAGAGCCATTTGGCTAAAATATTTTTTCTCTGCTTCTCTCAAAGTATGATTCAATTTGGGGGAGGAGGGTCACATGACATTCTAGATACATCACTGCATTTTCTTTTGACTAGTTACTCCTCCCGTCCTTTCTATTTATATGAGTTAGTGAAACTTTAGTAGGAGGCATTTGAGATCTTCCTTTCCTTGCGGAGGCAGGGAAATTATGTATTCCCTAATTATTTGTTAGTGATCGCCGATTTGAGATCTTATACCTAACTCTTGCTATAGATCAACCTGGGTTGTCATTCACAGTATGTATGACTGTCTATGCATAGTTGTTGCATTTAAAGCCCCCTTTCATTATCTTTAGATCTTGGAGATGAGAATACATAAAGTAGGACCGGTGTGGGCTCTCTGCTTAATACAGTTTATACGTGGGTTATAAAATATCTGTGATAAGCCCAAGTAACAATTTTAGCCATAAAATAACTTAGCACATACTAAATATTTATAACAGTAAAAAGAAATATAGTAAATAATATCAAATATGTTTTACAAGGTAGAAGTACAGATTTTCAAAAATGCTTTTCTATAGTTTTCAAATTTTAAACAATAAATATATATCATTTTATAATTTTACAAAATAACACAGTTGTTAGTAATATATTTTTTAAAAATGTGGTATTTTCATTGGATAAATTAAATAACCCACCTAAACAAAATTTTACACTTATATCCAAAATAAGTCAATCTCCCCCGACCCCCACAAATGAGAAGAAAGAGAAAATGTGTTAATGCCATTGTTTCCTGGTACTTCGTGGTGTGATGATAAGACTGTGCTCTGCCCAGGCCCAGAAATTACTGGGAACAGAGACTGAAATACATCTTCTGGGCTCTTAGTTAAAGTTAACCCACACCCTAGTGGTCAGAATTATATAGGTGTCTCAAGGAACAGCTGCTTTAATCAAGTCAATAAAAATCAGATAACATTTTAATCTCACAATCATGGCTGCCTCCGTACTCTACCTTCAAATACAATGACATTCAAGCACCCTGACCTCAAATTACAACCTATGCAAACCAACTAGAAGCCCTACCTCTCAGACCTTGGAGAAATTGGCATTTGTGGTGACTTCAAAGTGAGCATCCTATTTTGCCTCAATCTTAGAGATAATCCAATTACATTTGCTTTTGAATTACTTAGCAAGTTAATGTTTTCAACAGAACCAGGATCAAAACACCAATGTCATTAAATAAGTATGATACTTCTCATTGAGAAATATTTTTTTCTAAGTTGCTCCTTCACTTTGAATATGTCACCAAAAGATGAGTCCCACTCACCTACCTGCCTCCCATCCCACACACCATCACCTCTAAACAAAATATAACATGTATTATCCTTCCTGGAAAATTCTGAGGACTCTAGTCACCATCAATTGGAAAACATCTTGGAGGTAAAAAGAATAGACTACCAACCTGGAGATTTCAGTGATGAATTTTGTGAAGTCTTTATTGTCTCTTAAGTATATAATAGAGCTAAGAAAGTAAAAAAAAAAATCTATTTCATTTAAAGACAATCACAGTGTGACATTTTCCCACAGGAAGAAATAATCAAGAAAGGAAAATGTGTTCTAAACTATGTTAGATGACTTCTGTAATCAGATTATATCCTTCTTCAGGCACTACTAAGTGCTTTCCATATGCACAAAGTTTGTTATTTGTTTCCCATGGGTGATTGATTACTTGAAAGTGACATTTCTAGAAAGTAGAATCAAAGAGAGCAAGTATTATAAAAATGATAAAGACAGAAAAAAGGAAAAAAATCTTAGAAGATGCCACAGCAAGCATAAAAGGTAGAAAATGCTGCCTAGGATTTATTGAGGGAACAGAAAGGCAGATGAAAGGGGCATGTGGTAGTTTTTTCCTAATTCCTGAAAGGGAAAGAAGTTGCAAAAACAACAAATAAATTTCTGATACATTTCACCTGCTTAAAAAAAAAAAAGAACATATTCAGCAAAGAAGCAATTGCTATTCAAATAACTATGAATGGGAGCAGCCTGCTGAGAACCGAATAGTGACAGGTAACATTTATTGAACACTTGCTATGTGCCAGGCTCAGTTCTAAACAATTTAAATGTATTAACCTATTTAGTCTTTGTAATAATTCTATCAGGAACTGAAGTCAAAGAAAATCTGGAAACATAGTAAGGGGTGAAGATAGAAAAATCTCTCCTAGCTTCTCAAGGAATATGACTGATGTGGTGTCATTCTCAATGTTGAACTTCTTTCACCTGGACATTGTAGGATTCTTGGTCAGCTCCTGCAGGCTGAAAATCCAATGTTTGGTGTTCTCAAGCAAATAAAAACTTCTTAATGAAGAATGTTTAACATTCTGCATGGGAATGGCCTGGTATATATTTTAGAGGCTTACTATCATCAAATATGATGCCAAGGACAATTCTGACAAAGGCTTATTGATAGTGTAAACTGAACTGATTGCTTCAGTATTGTATTCAGAGAAAAAGAAGCCATTCAAAATAATGTGTGTATTATTATTATTAGTAGTAGTAGTAGTATTACTATTATTACTATTATTACTATTATATGCATAAACAAATGAAAGGGCAGCATCTCTGGAAAGGTGTCTAATTATTGTTTCCTTTGTGCTTTTTTTTCTGGGGAGGGGGGCTAAGTTTTAATGGAAGCATTGACCCTAAAAAAATAAGAGGGAATATAAAATATAAAAAGAAACAACAATAAAAAATCAAAGGTGATATTTTCACACAGTTTTCACCATTTCCTCGAAATTTTTTAGTTTCCAGAGAGACCAAGAAATATACAAAGAAAGTGTGTTAATACCTAAGTTTTCTAGTTAAAAAAAAAAAAAAAAAACCCTTCACTTCATGATGGGTGCCTTTTCTCTTCATTTTAATTTTATGCAAAATTTTCTTTCTGCTCTCTTAGCAGTATTCCTTGCTCCTTTAAATTTCCAAATTCTGTTCTAAAGTTGTTCTATGATTGTTTTCAAAGACTTCTGGTAAAGTGCTATAGAGTGTGTGTGTGCGTGCATGTGTGTGTGTGTGCATGTGCATGCATACACACATACACAAGTGCATTCATGTGTGTTTTTAACAGTAAAAATAAGAAACTACCTTTCCATTTGGGTTAGAACTGAGATGAAATGAGGAATGGCCGCCACCAAGCAGAAAATGTGCTCACTTTATGTGTGCCAGTTAATTACGACACTTCAGAGGCGCTTCCGAAAGGATAAGGCAAGCTGCATAAATTTAGCTGTAATCCAGGCAGGCAAAACTAATTTGCAGGGGATGGCCTTATCTAGCCACTGCAGCTTTCTCAGAAAATTAACCTTGGATATTTGGGCCCAATTCAGAAAGTGTTTGATTTTTTTTCCTTTCCCTGCTCAGCATAAGAGAATTTTTGAATTCAATACAATACCTGACTTTTAAGAGGCACGATGAATGCTGTAGGCAGTTCAGAGTTATTACTGACAAGCAAAAATATATTTTTATATATACATATAGATGATTGTCCTTCATGCCCATTATCCTGCCTTCTTACATGTGCATCAGAGGGTTTATCAGTGTAGGTATA
The DNA here is from genome assembly GCF_964194105.1 of Spermophilus citellus. Lineage (NCBI taxonomy): Eukaryota > Metazoa > Chordata > Mammalia > Rodentia > Sciuridae > Spermophilus > Spermophilus citellus. The sequence goes on along the minus strand of NC_138184.1, from coordinate 193,673,242 downwards.
GGGAGTTTCTCGGATTAAGAGAAGGATGCAACTCATTTTTAATGTACTTAGAAAAATTCATCAAAGTTCATTGCGGAATAAGTCATGCATACTGACTTGTTCATTCCAGTGGAAATGAAGAAATCCCCATAAAAATAGAAGTTTAATGAAGTGTTGGAGCCAAGTCTTGCCTGTCATTGCAATTATCACTGATTTAGACCCTTGATCTTCCACTTTTAATTAAACTCACACTGCACAGTTAAAAGTTTACCTTATTTTTTACCATGCAATCGTTCATTCCATCAATATTTACTCAAGTCCGTGTGCTTTTCGTATATTTTCTCATTTAATCCTCATACTAACCCTGTTGGTATTTCACTATTGTCATCAGCATGTATCAGGCAAGAACTTCCTATGTCAATGCTTCCAATCTATCTTAAAATTTCTCCAAACAATGGCAATATAAGCATAAATAGAGAACTACAGTTTGGAGAGTAACATTTAAGGGCTTTTCCAAAAATACTTTTAATTTTAGTAAAAATTTTTTAAAAATCCTTTTAGTAATACCTTTAGAATACAAATATATATATTGTTTCCGTGTTTTTAAATTTTAAATTGCAATATGAACTTTCGTCAACCAGTTTGATAATAAAGTCATAATATATCCCACATGACTATTGATAGTGACTGCGCTGAACTTTAAAGAAAAAGGTTTTTTTTAAAAAAAATCCCATCTACAATATAATTACTGTTTCACTCATTTCAAACCATAGGAGTTACTTATTTTAAAGTGCCATGAACTCAATTGGCAATAATTGTTCTTGAAGATGTCACAATTAGGCAGAGAGGAATATATTTATAATAATAAAAGAGCCATTTAAAACATAGATTGCACATTGAATCATGAAATGTGAAGCAATGACTCCCATTTGGATCTAAATTTTCTTCATGCTTGCTCAATAGCCAGGACTAAATGTTATAGCTATTTATAGTTATACCCTAGGGTGGCAGGGGGAGGGAATTAGATGGCATAAAGAATCATACATAATACATAAAGACTTAAACTATATTTTATATGAGAACTAAAAAATTGAAGAAACTAGCTGAAATATGGAAATGTCGCACCAAGCAGAACTTCCTCATATACAATAACCTTCGTAAAGATTTAACAGACAAGAACACAAAAAAAATCCTTGAACCACTGTGGATTTATCTGCATTTCTGTAACATGTAGTAGTATATCTTAATGAATAATTTGAACAAATGCAAAGACTAACTTTGAAGGTTGCTAGAAAAAAAGACATCATTGTATATGTTAAGGCAATAAATATTGGTAATCTGTTGATCAAAATTACATAGCAACTAAGCAGTTGCTTGGCAAAATACTCTTACCTATCTATAAACCATTTTGTAATTGACTTTTAAAAATATGTTCCATTTCAGCCAATTTGTAAAAAGTTGATTAGCTTGATTATAAAGAGATCCAATTCACCATAACACTACAACATAGAACAAGGTTCCACAATGGATCACACTCTCCAATAACGACCCACAACATCTAAAATGTTGCATCTGAAGTCAGGGAATTCACAAAATCTCCCTAATTCCCAAGGGTCTAATGCAGTCTCTGTAACATAATAGACATAGCATAAATGTTGGACAAATGAATATATAATTAGATACATGGATGAACCCTAGATGGACAAATGGATGAGCCTATGTACTAGGACATAAAACAGTTAAATTGTTTATACAAAAGGAGCTTTATGTTTGATCATCTCAGGGCTCTGGGAAGCTCTGGGGTTTCCTTGCTGGTAACTCAAGTATAAAGACCTGAAGCCACTTCCACTAGCTTACCTCTTGCCCCATTCCTCCTAGCCTGCAAGCATACTTCCCCTCCAACTTCAGAAGGAGTAATTCTAATTCTAAAAGTTTCCAGAATTGGCAATACTTTGCAAGACTAGTTTAAGTAAAAGTTTGATGCACCTAAAAATTTCCAGAAACACTTCCAGTATATAAAATAAAGTGCACGTGTTTTCTATTTGTTCAGCCTTTCTGAAAGAATGAGTTAATCTTATTATGTTATATTGCTACACAGAATGTGGTTTTTGTTTTCATTGTTTAGTTTGTTTGTTTTATTTTGTTTTCTCTCTGTGCTGGGATCAAACCAAGAGCCTCTGCCACTAAACTACACCCCCAGCATTTCATTGTTTAGTTTTAACAATTACAAAAAAAACTATTCCTGCACTTCACCTGACATTTCCTCAGTTATTCAAAAAGGACCTGTCATCATTGATCAATATTCCCTAAATTAAAATAAAAATTTTCATTAGACTACCTTGTGTTTTCAGGAATTTACTAATCAAATAGTTTTCATTAACAAAACCTACTCTTTGTTTTATTCAACCAATATTTGCCAGTTGACCACCATGTCCTGGTGTATTGCATGACCCTGTGGGTATTACAGTTCTATTCTCATCAAGTGATATATTCATTGACTTTTGACTCCTGGAGAACATTGCCTTTTGGAATCATAAGTATACATAGCTTATAGTAATTAGGTTTTGCAAATATTTTTTAAACTGTAGCACTTCCTAAATTTTCATCTTTGCTTCACTTGATGAACAACAGCAGAAGTCAGAATTTATTGAGCAGCGGCAACCAAACCAAGTTCTTTAAGAGAAGCACACAATAAAGGAAATGATGAATGTTTTCAAAATGGTTTTCACAATCCATGAATATAAACAAAATTATACATTTAGCAGAGAGCCACATTCATTTTTAAAACTTATCCCTTATCCCAGGGCCTTCTTTTGGGACAAGACATGGTTTTATTTCTTTTAGTATTTCAAGCATTGTTAATAATCATACTGAGGATCATAGTTCAAATTCATCAGATTCTCTGTAGAACTGAGTGGCAGTCACAAAAGTTGGTGCACATTCTTTAAGATGTTCCCAGGAGAATTAATTAATTTAAGTGCAAGAAAAAGAATACTAGTATTACAACACATATTTATGATTATCAGAGATACTAATTGACACAGATGTCTTCCCTTGACCCATATATCAAATGGATAGTTGAGGCAGTCTCAGGAAACCAAGCAGTCCTGCCATGAAGTGGAGCATGTGATAGTACCTCTACCTTCCCTTTTTTTTTCTTTTTTTTTTAAAGAGAGAGTGAGAGACAGAGAGAGAGAGAGAGAGAGAGAGAGAGAGAGAGAGAGAGAGAATTTTTAATATTTATTTTTTAGTTCTCGGCGGACACAACATCTTTGTTGGTATGTGGTGCTGAGGATCGAACCCGGGCCGCACGCATGCCAGGCAAGCGCGCTACCGCTTGAGCCACATCCCCAGCCCTCTACCTTCCCTTTTTGTCCTTTTTAGCATATTATGACAAATTTCAGTTATGCATGCCTTGATACATTAAATAGCAGAGTCAATCATTGTAAAATACACACAAGAATTAAAGTTTCATACATTTAACCTCAGATTAAAAGTAATAAAATCTCAAGTGAACATTAAACATGGGACTAGCACCTCTACACCCACAGCAAGCTCAGTCATATTATAAGTCTAAAGGAACACTAATCCCATCTGCGAAAACACCAGCCTAAAACTTCCAAAGTGATAAAACTACTTCAGTGATAGATTCCATTCTAATTAACTATGGTCTATCAAAAAAAGTTATTTCTAAAAGATTATATAGTCTATTTTTATCATCTTTTCACCCCATTTTTATGTATGTTATACATAAATTAGTCTACAATATAATTTATACATAAATAAATAACAGGAGGCACATACGGAATTATTTTCCTAATAGGCTCACACAATTACAAACTTTGGAGCCCACTGACTCAGGAGATTGAACTCTACTGCTACCAAGAATCCAGGCAGAGATACAAATGCCCTTTCCATTTTTGTTAAAATCCTGGAACTTTCCTACTTCCACAGTTAAAAAATGATGACTGAAAAAGATGCACAGCTATTGCAGAAATGAGACACTCCCAATTCTGTTATTCCTAGTTATGTGCCTCTCATTTGAACTTCCCATAAGTTTGTATAAAATGTCTTTTAATATTATCCACTAGAGAACTAACAAACAGATTCTAGTATAACTGTTTATCTGCATATTTAGCCTTATATCTGTCCAAAGCAGAGTGGTAAGTCAGATTCTAATATTTAATATGTTAACCTGATTTCTCTTGAGATGTGGGCTGAGGATCTGTGCCATTAGGAGTGTGTACACTGGACAGATGGTCAGGATGGGCCTTCATTGTCTAGCCACACATATCCTCTAGCCCAAGGGAGCTTGATGTCTGCTGCTATCTGGCAGGGCTTAGGAAGACTAGGATCTGGAATTGGTTTCCAACTGGAATTTAAAATAACTCTCTTTTGGTCTAGATCTCCCATGGGGACATCTTATTTCAGTCATTATGTCCATTATTTAAGCTTTTCCTTGAACTTGATTTGGGTCTAAGCCCTCATTTTCAGATCACAAGCCCAGACATACTCCTGTCTTCTAGATTTGTGTACTCAACACCCCCTAAGTATATGAAGGGACAAAGTTATAAATAGAGAAGAAACGCTCTGATAAGTGATATAACAGAGATATAAATAAAGTAATATGGAATAACTAGATAACTCAAGAAAATTTAGGGTACACTATATTTTAATTAGGCCCAAGGGCACTCAAGGACAGAGATAGAATTGTGCTGCCTGGGCTAAAGAATGGAGGCCTGGGCTGGGGATGTGGCTCAAGCGGTAGCGCGCTCGCCTGGCATGCGTGCGGCCCGGGTTTGATCCTCAGCACCACATACCAACAAAGATGTTGTGTCCGCCGAGAACTAAAAAATAAATATTAAAAATTCTCTCTCTCTTTCTCTCCTCTCTCACTCTCTTTAAAAAAAAAAAAAAAAAAAAAAAAAAAAAAAGAATGGAGGCCTGGGTGTTCATGATGGCAAATTAGAACTTAATAGGTTGTGTAGTCTGACTAGAAACTGCATGAGTGAAGTCAGAGAGCAGAAATGGAGAAAAAGGGGGGGACAAAGTGGCGGAATGTGAGGCCAATAAGACAGATGGAATAGGTTGGGGGTTTAATGCTTTTATAGAATTTAGATATTATCCTGGGGTATTAAAGAATCCTCATGGACTTTAAGTTATAAGATTGGTTAAATTTACTTTTCCTTAGAGCTCCTGAGGGCTTCTACTTTTCCCCCATTTTGCACCTTCTGACCCAATATTTACTATGAGCCTTGACTGTTTTTCTGAAGCCTTCACATCTTCCCGATGGTGGCTGACCCACCATCTTTTGCACAAGGACTTTGCAATGTGTTCTGGCTATATTATCTGTACTCTTTCATAATGACTCTGACCTTGGCTTTGGCTTACATTAAACTCTCAATGATGTAATTGAAAAAAAGCTTTTGAATATTGTGCTTTTCAGATCCAAAACTTTATATTTTAATGTTTCAGGAAATTTAAACACTGTTGAAAGTTCTATAAAGAGAATTGGAATAATTGAACAAGTCTTTTTCTGATCTTAGTAATTTAGGAAAGTAAGTTAAAAACCATGTCTTCAATTATTCTTTGTTTTATTACTTCTATAAAATTGTAATGACATGAATTCCCCTTTCTACACTTTGAAGGTAAAGCTGTGCACCTTTACAGACTGGGAGAAGAGGTACTCAGCTGCCTCTGAACAACTCTGGCTACATCACAGCTGTTTAAGTGTCTTCATGTGGATTTTCAGTATACAAAACTGAGGGTTGCAGGAAATCACAGAAGTTAGAATTGTGGCAGCAGAAACTATTAAATCACTCCTGAAATAGCCAAAGTCTTGCCATATTTCTCATGTCTGCACTAATAGACTGGTGTTTGGTTAAATCTTTTCTTCACTTTTAATGTTTGTAGGTTAGTCACAGCAATGATTACAAACATCCTCTATAATGGCTTTTAAACGAACAAAAGCACAAATAATTATAATAACCAAGAAGGCTCTTGTTAAGGTTTGGATATGAGGTGTCTCCCAAAAGCTCATGTGTCAGACAATGCAAGAATTTTCAGAGGTGAAATCATTCAATCATGAGAGGATTAACTGAGTGCTAAGTGTAGGCAGGTAGGGTGTGGCTGGAGAAGGAGGGTCACTGAGGGTGTGCCTTTGGGGTTTATGGTTTGTATTTGGCGAGCAGAGCTCTCTGTGCTTCCTACCTGTGGTATCCTCAGCTGCTTCCTTATACCACGCTCTTCCACCATGATGTCCTGCCTCACCTCTAGCCCAGAGTTGTGGAGCTGACCATGGAATAAATCTCTGAAACCATGAGCCAAAGTCAGATTTTCTTTCTCTACACTACTCTTGTCAGGTCTTTTGGTCACAGTGATGAAAAAGCTAACTAAAACAGATCTCAAGATTAAATAATTATTAGCAAATTCTGCACACTATCTAAAAACACAAATTCCCAAAACATTATTTTCACAAAATAATTTCTGTACATTTTGTTCCTCTAAGCACAACTTTGCACAGATTGCTTTTCTAGAATTCAGCCACAGTGGTATCTAGTGAAAGAAGTTTTACTACCAAGATGTCAAAACACTAAGTGGTTACTTTTTAATTTAGCCTAAGGTAGAATTCTGTAGTTTAAAGTCAGTGATCCATTGTGAAATTCAATTTCCCAACTGTTTAATTAATTTATGTATACAATTTAATGATATTTAATATGGTATGCACATTCAAATAGCAGTAATGTTCCAAATAAAAATCTAGGACAGGATTCCAAAAATACCTGAAGGTTGTTTTTTTTTTTTTTTCTGAAGACAATCAGCAAGCATTTAAAAAATTAATTTTGTCTTACTCATTATGAAATGTGTACCATTAAAAGACTAAAAATAGTTAGCCATTTACTTGTGAAATATGGAAATGAATAGGCCAAATTGTTTTTCCTACTCATATCTAGTTGCTGTTTCAACTTCCTATATTGATGATAGCGAACTAAATTCAACTTTTTCAGAATAAACCTTAAAACATACACAAAAAGACTTTTCTTTGTCTTTCTTGATAATACTGTAAGCCCATCATCTCATTTGCTCACTTTGTGGGGTGTCTTAGGGGTCATCAGTCAGTGAATGATTCCTTGATGAAAGAATAAAGAGGAAAATTCCACAAAGATGTCTGAAGTTCAGCTCCAGGTGAGAGCCATGGGAGAATCCTCAAGGGGTAAAGCATCTCATTTCAAACCCTGTGAATGGTTCTCAAGTGCTTAACCAAGAACAAAACAGGGTCTCATTCCTGTAAGAATAACTTCTATTGGAGCTAAGTGAAAATATTGGTCAAACAGGGTCGTCATGAAAGGTATACAGCCCACAGGCTGGACCAGACCTTCGGGTACATTCTCATAAAGTTTGTTGTTGTTGATTTGATCTTATGAATCTCCATTATTGAAAAACAAAAGATTTCTCATAAAATTCCAGTTGAAGTCTTCTCTTGAGGAAAACAACAACAGCTGAGGAGAAAGTTCCATGGTAAAGCATATACTTAACATCTGTAAGAACCTGGGCTCCACCCCCAGCACCTGAAGAAAGAAAAAAGGAAGGAAGGATGAAAGGGAAGGAGGGAAGAAAGGAAGAGAAGAAAAGGAAAGGAGAGAAGAGGAGAAAAGAGAGAAGAAAACAAAAGGAAGCACGCCTGTAATCGCAGCAGCTCAGGAGGCTAAGGCAGGTGTATCATGAGTTCAAAGTCAACCTCCACAACTTAGTGAGGCCCTAGGTAATTTAGCAAGACCCTGTCTCAAAATAAAATATAAAAAAGGGTTGGGGATGTTGCTCAGTGGATAAGACTCCTGGGTTCAATCCCCAGAACCAAAATAAATAAATAAATAAATGAAAGAGAGAGAGGGAGAAAGGAGATCTGGCAACCCTAGATCTGCCTGCATTCCCACATTCCCACCGTCACTGGGAGCCCAGTAGGCACTTTTCTCCTTTAACAAAGCAGTGGCTTGTCCAAGTCACCGAGGTCTGGTGAAGCTGCTTTACCCACTTGTGCTCTCTGGCTAGTCCTTGAAAACATTTTAAGTAAAAATTACCCTAATTCTATTTTTGCCACTTATTACTAATCTGACAAACTTCTTTTTTCAGTGAGTAGAAATCTACTGACAAGTCAAGGGTCCGCTCTATTATACTAGCAATGAACATGCTAATGTCACACTCAAATTAAGTTTGTACAATCACTCAAGTGAAAACAAATCACTTACCATTGTGGAAAACTATATCAGGAAAATTTTCAATTGGATATTTCTCTCTAATATTTTGACTTCGTGACACTGAGAGAAGATTTAGAATACTACTGAAAAACTTACCCTGGAATAGTTGGTATGTTGTGTTTTTTTTGTTTTGTTTTTTTTTTTTGTTTTTTTTTTTTTGGTCACTATGACCAAAATACCTGATGAAAACAAGGAGGAGAAAAGGTTTATTTTGGCTCACATTTTCAGAGATCTGAGACAATGAGCAACTGAAGCCATGCTTTGGTCCTGAGGTAAGGCAGAAAAACATGGAGGAAGGGCATGGTGGAAGAAAGCTGATCAACTCATGGCAGCTGGGAAGTGGGAGAGATGGGGTGCAGGGGGCTTAGAGGAAGGGGTTGGGGACAGATACAGTCCCAAAGGCCATGTCCCACTGACGTATTTCCTCCAGCTATGCCCCATCTGTCTATCATTAAATTCATTCAAATGGATTAACCCACTGATATAATCAGAGCCCTCATACCCCAACTGATTCACCTCTGAACATTGCTGCATTGCCTAACACATGGAATATGGGGGGATATTTCAGATCCAAACCACAACAGTTGGTAAAAAGAACATAAATGTATACTGTAACATTTTGAGTGGAAAACTTTAGAAAAAGCATAGATTTTAGGTGAATTCAACTAGGGCTCAGATTCTCCATCACTTAACATATAAGTTTCAATTTTTGATTGGAAAATACCTACTCATTTGTTCATTCATTTATTCACCAAATATTTACCCAACAACAACCTGGGAAAAGTGCTGTGCAAAGCTGTGGAGATCCAGTATGTGTAAAACATCTGTCCCCTGGCCTCCTAGGCCCAATTTTGCAGCTAGGGAAATAAATATTAGACATCTAATTATACAAATCCATGTTTAATTACCATTGTGGCAACTCTGAAGGAAGAGTATTAACAGGGAGTCTTGACCTCTCTAATCTAGAGTCAAGGAAAGCTCCTGGAGGAAGTGAGATCTGACATAAGTTTAAAAGGATGGGGAGTAATTAAGTATGTATATCAGGGAGGAGAGGCCTGAAGAGAAGCAGCAGCAAACTGGAGAGTGACCGGAGCAAAAAGAATCTGTGCTTCTTCTAAAAACTGGAAGAGGGCCTGAGAGAAGAAATGCAGAGAGCAAGGCAGGGATAGAAGAGGCTGGTGAAGTAGGCAGGGGCCCTAGTATGTATATGAGTATTCTAGTTTCTATTTTAAAGGCAAGGGGAAGCTACTGAAGGGGTTTTTGACATACTTTGAAAAGGTCACTTGGCTGTAGCACAGAGAATAGATTCAAAAGAGAAAAGTGTGGGTGGAAATATTGGAAAACCATTGCAGCAAACCAAAGGAGAACATCTGTAATCAAGGATGGAAAATGGAGGAAATCAACTTTGAGAAATATTGGACATCCTTTTGTACATGAAGGGAATGAGGTGGACCTGGTCAGTTTTGGACATTCTGAGTTTAGGGATCCTAAAATATCCAAATGAGCTGGGCACAGGGGCACAGGCCTGTAATCCCAGTGGCTCAGGAGGCTGAGTCAGGAGGATTGCGAGTTCAAAGTCAGCCTCAGCAATGGTGAGGCACTAAGCAACTCAGTGAGACCCTGTCTCTAACTAAAATACAACATAGGGCTGGGGATGTGGCTCAGTGGTTAAGTGCCCCTGAGTTTAAATCCTGGTACCCCCCCCCCCAAACAAAGAAAATATATTCAAATGGAAATGCTCATTAAGTAGTGGATACATATGGATACAGTTGTATGCCATTTTACCCATATTGTCATCATCAATAATTAGCATGTACCATGGTGATTCCATAGCATTATAATGGAGTCAAAAATTTCCTATCATCTACTGACATCTTAGCTTTTGTAATGTCATAGCACAATGCATTACTCACTTTTGTGTCAATGTCTATATAAATCAACCCAGTGCACTGCCAGTCATATAACAGTCTAGCACTTGCAATTATGTACAGTATGTAATAATTGAAAATGATAATAAACAACCAGGCAACTGGCTACTATTAAACTTTTTATCATTATTTTAGAGTGTAGTCAACTTATAAAAATATTTTACTATAAAAGAGTATACCATGAACACCAGCAGCAGCCTCATACATTTTATGTATACTATATCTCTTGATTGATATATTATTCTCTTCTTTGATATAATATTATATATCCTAGTTTATAATGAACCTAGTACCAAATAGGTAGTGGTAGGCTATATCATCTATATTTGTATTAGTACACACTACAATGTTCACATAAGGACAAAATTGTCCAATGATGTATTTCTCAGACCATAATCCCATCAATAAATAACATAAAACTGTACAGAGTTCAAGGGAGAAATCAGAGCCATAAAATTAATGTACATATATTACCTCAAATATGTTAGGAAACTTCAATATAAAAAGTGCCTAAGGATGCATAAAGCATAGTAGGTACTCACCTCCATCCAAAGCAACCTCATCATCTACTTGGGGAATTTCTTCCCTGTAGGAAAGACATGTAGTCTTTGATCCCATTTCCTGGACTCCTAAGATCCATAAATGAGAAGTAGTTGTTTGGATTCCATTTACTATTCAGGCTTTTTTTATTTTTACGTGATCTCCAATGTGTCTAGGGCCATCCCACAGGCCACTGATAATAATGGAAGTTACACAATGGAGCCCTTGCCAGCCAGGACAGTAAGCAAATAAGAACCCCAAGTTTCATGTAGAAAGTTTCATTGGTAAAGCACGTGTTAAATTCACAATGTTCAAATTCCAAATCACAAAGCAGCATTCTTCAAAAGAAACTATTGTCCCGAGAAACAGTTACATTTCTCAGTCTGTGTGCTCCCTCCTTGACTTTTACGAACCCCTAGTCATTCTGGGATTCTTACATGGTGGTTATATTTATAGCTTGAACACAGCCTTTTCAGAAAACATGTCATTTGGGAGAAAATCAGCCCTAGTAACAAGATACTACTTACCAGAACTCTAGGTGCAAAGCTATTCCCAAGAAAGAAATGTATAGGCATTTGCTGAGAGGAAGATTTGCTGTATTAAAAAAAAAAAGAAAAGAAAAAGAAAGAAAGAAAATATATGTCTCCCCTATCCAAGCTCCAAATGAAGCAAAAACACCTCTCTTCCTCCCACCCACTTCCCCCTAGAGCAGGTTATTATTAATCTCAAGAAACTGAGTAGGTGAGTATATATAATCCATGTTCAGAATTTACAGCATACATCCAAATTCCATATATTTCAATTTAAAAAGAATCTTCAGAAATATAATTCTTGTCAGTCAGCTACTAACTGCCTCCACATTGTTCTAAACACAAGTGGTTGAAGCTTTTATTTTTCTTGGCCCATATTGACTCTTTTGCACTAAAGTGTTTTACCTCTACTGAGAAATGACGAATGATGCTATTTAAGAAAGGCTTGCGATCTAGCTGGATGTGGTGGTGCATTCCTGTAATCCTAGCAACTCAGGAGACTAAGGCAGGAGAATTATAAGTTCAAACCAGCCTCAGCAACTTAGCCAGGTCCTTAGCAACTTAATGAGACCCTGTCTCAAAATAAAAATAAAAGGGAGTAGGGATGTGACTGAGTAGTTAGGCAATCCTGGGTTCCATTCCCAGTAATAAATAAATAAATAAATAAATAAATAAATAAATAAATAAATAAATAAAAAGGCTTGAGATCTAAAATCAGATTTACTTAAGCAGAATTGATAGATAATTAGATGGGTAACCAGATGATTGATTGATTGATAGATAGATAGATAGATAGATAGATAGATAGATCAACCTTGTATGAAATCTTTAGGTTTTGTGTGAATCAGCCATATCAAGGATGTCTTTCCTTTTTTCCAATCTAACATTGAATCCACATATAATGGAATCAATTAAATTTTTATGAGACACAAAATACTAAAAAACACAAAGACACTGTAAGGTAAGGAAAATTTTCATTATCTTCTATAAAAAAATTTAAACTGAAATAAAAGCACAATCCATTAACCTTATGTCACAGCTCCCATATTCTCTGTGACCAAGACCAGTGACAACTTGCAGTGTGCAGAAAGCAGCACAGAATATTAGATAGGCTATTGACTGTGGGACTTTTAGCAAGTCACCTAAATGGAGCCTTTTTGCCACCTCTATATGAAGTGAAAATTCCTACCAGGGAAACATAGTAAATACTTATAAATGGGAGCCATTATTATTTATCATTGTTATAATTATTATATATCTTAATTTCCTATTAATATAATTTATTAAAGTATATCATCACATTATTGATTACATAATGTCAGTTTATTACAGGATTAAAAAAATATGTTCATTGTCAGGAGCCCTTTAAATGCATTACTCAGTAATTAATAAATAGTCTAGGGTGTTTTCTATCAAAATGTCCCAACAAACCTCAAAAAAGTTGGTCAGATCATTAGATGTCAAATAACTGTGTTCTATCAAGTTGCTATACCTGCTTACATATTTTATTTTTTAATCTGAAGCTGGTTGCATCTTTTGCATGCTGGTAATTTATAATGAGAACTAGGGATTTTTAAAAAATAATTTATTTAATTGGATTAATTATACTGAATTATATCAAAAAGTATAAAACTATAATTTGTACTAAACCATTACACAAACAATGTTCTAATGGAGGTGTACCTAAAATGCTGGAGCAGATATTTCATGACAAGAAAAGGGCATATCTTATCCAACCTGACAAAAATACCAACATTTGCAAATGTTCATGTATCCATTATTTTGTTCTGCTTCTGATTCAACTATACCTAAACTACCCAAGGGTTAGTCAGCTTTTCATCATTGTGATCAAAAACCTGACAAGAACAACTTAGAGGAGAAAAATAAAGTTTATTGGAGCTAATGGATTTAGAGGCTCAGTCCATGGTCAGCCAACTCCATCACTGTGGGGCCGAGGTGAGGCAGAACATCATGGCAAAGGGGTATGGTGGTATTTTTAAACTTAAGAGAATTCATAAGATAGGTTACATGGCAAAGAGATAGCTCACATGGCAAAGGCCTTCAGCAAGGAAAGAGGTATTAGGGGATTGTGTTTGGTGAATGTGTGAGGAATGGACATCATTTCTTGAATAAACTAGACAGAGCTCTCTAACCACTATGTAGTCAAGAGAAAAATACTGATTACATCATTGGTGGATGAGACTCAAGTGGAGCTTCTTTTCTTACAATAAAGAGAAAGGAGAAAAACTAACACAGGAACTTCAGCTTATGAGAGAGCTCTTCAACCTAGGGAACACTAGTCAGAAAAGGCAGGAATTTTAAAGAAATAATTTATTGATCCTCAAGATCTATATATTCTGTCCAAAGCTACATATTCTATATATTCTTCCTTTGGAACCACTGAGGTACAGGTTCTTCTCTTTCTACTCTTCCTTTCACACTCACCTGCCTTCCATGTTACAAATAAGTCACAGCTTTCACATGGTCATTGCCTTCCAAAAGGTAAACCTTACATAGCTGCAAAGGAGTAATTTAATTATTCCTTTAATCGAGGTTCCATAGTCAATCCTCCCAACCACATAATTTGGTATATTAAGTTTAACAATTATATGTGAAATTTTGTAATATGTTTATATTGTTTTGATCAAGTGTGTGTTCATATCAATAATGTTGAATATTCAAGATAGGGTGTTATGGTTTAGATACTAGGTGTCCCTCAAAAATCTCATGTGAGATGATTGGGTTATGAGAGCCTTGACCCAATTAGTGAATTTATCCACTGATGGAGATTAATTGAATGGTAACTGAAGGTGAATAGGGTGTGGCTGGAGGAGGTGGGTCATTGGGGACTTGCCTTTAGGGTATATATTTTATACCTGGTGAGTGGAGTCTTTCTCTGCTTTCATCATGTGAGCTGCTTTCCTCTCTGCCACACTCTTCTGCCATGATTTTCTGCTTCACCTTGAATCTCAAGGAATGGAGTCAGCTGTCTATGGACTGAGACCTCTGAAACTGTGAGCCCCCCAATAAACTCTTTCTCCTCTAAAATTGTTCTTGTTGAGTATTTAGTCACAGTAGCAAAAAAGCAGACTAAAACATGGGAGGAAAGCTTAATATTTAAAGCCTTTGGATATATGAAAAAATTCAATTTATAAATAATTTTTGTTATAAACAAGTATGATAGGGTGACCAATAATAGTCCTTCAAGCACAAAAGTATATTACATTATACTTTTGTATAAAATTACCAGTTCAAGGAGAAAGAACAACGTGAATTTCCAACTGATTATATTGTCTCTTTCACTCTCTAGTCAGCTTTGCATAACTGTGTCCAAAGTATCTGACACGAACAACTTACACAAGAGAAAGTTTATTTGGCTCATGATGTCAGAGCTTCAATCCGTGGTAGACTGACTCCATTACTCTGATTCAAAAATAAGGCAGCATATCATAGAGGAAGGATGTGGTAGAGGGCATCAAGGAAGCAGAGAGATGGAATCACAAGGCAGATGCACCCTTCCAGCACATACCCCGAGCCACCCAATTCCTCCAGCCACACCTCACTGGCCTCTGGTTACTGCCAGTTCATTCGAACTGGGTTGGACTGATTAGGTTTCAGCACTCATAATACAATCACTTTGCTTCTAAATGCTCTTATATTAATACAACAGATTTGAGAGGACGCCTCATATCCAAACCATACATACATACATACATACACACATACACAAATACACATGCATTACATGCACACATACACACATACACTTTCATGTAAATATATAATTTGATGAATGATTATCAAACTACTCATGACTTTTTTGTATTGCTTTGAATACATTTTTTAAAAATGATGGAAATTTTTATTTTTGATGCCAATATGTATAACATACTAGAAATTACAGGCTAATTATTTTTAAAATATTTCAGTTGGTTATGAAAAATTATAAATATCTATTTAAAATATATGAAGAGGACATGTTATGGTTCGGATATGAAATGTCCCTCAAAGAAGTCTCATGTGCTCAAAGGAGGGGCTTTGGGGATTAATCTATTTGTTGGATTAATACACTAATAACTGTATGAACTACTGGAAGGTGAGATTTAGTTGGAGGAAGAATGTCACTGGGGAGTGTGCCCTGGAAGGATTTGGAAGGATTCATCTTCTCTCCAGCCCTTTCCTCTCTTCTTCTCTATCTCTTCCTCAGTCTCTGATTTTGTGCAGCCATGAGCTGAGTAGCCAGTATGCACCACACTCTTCCACCATGATGTTCTAACTCACTTCTGGCCCAAAGAAATGGATCTCGCTGATATTGGGCTGAGACCTCTGAAAGTGAAAGCCACATAAACTTTTCCTCCTTTAAGTTTTCCTTGTCAGATATTTCAGCCACAGTCATGAAAATCTTACTAAGACAGTACCATTTATTAAAAAATATATATATATATATATATATATATATATATATATATATATATATATATTTTTAGAGATATGTGGGCAACAAAAGAGACCACAGGCTTAGAACTAAAAGGCCTTTGAGGGTACTGGCTACCCCTACCTCTAAAGTAGAAGAAAATGAAGAAAAGAAGTAGCTGTTGCTGGTGAATACACACACACACACACAGTCTTTCCCTTATTCCCTTTGCCTATCTTCACCAGCTCCACCACTGACACACCTACTTAGCTCCAAGCCTTTTCTTCCCTGGTAAGAACTTAAAATCATGGAACCATAAAGTACTCCAGGACAATGACCTTTGAGTTTCACCTGGCTTCCACCCTAGACTGCGCCACATACTATAACTAGAGGATGCAGCAAGGAAACTCCCAAGAAAGTGACAGCCAGGTCCTGGAAGGAGCGCCTCTGGGTTAAAAGCACAAAGACTTTTTGAGTGAAGATGGCCGCCGACCACTTCAGAAGTTGAACAATCCCCAGAGACAAGGCTGTAACTGCAGACACTGAGCAGCTTCACACACTCAGCCTAAAAGATGAAAGAGTCAGCTTTATAGAAAGAAGCAATGAAACACTTTGTGTGCCCTTCCAGGACCTTGTCAGGAAAGAAAGATTTGGGTTCAGTGATAGGGAATGGGGCTAAGAGCCAGAAGACAGGATGGCATTGCCCCTTGTCCTTTGCTGTTTCATGTTGAAGACCTCTGTGGTTTGTGGGCCACACCTATAGATTTTTGTTTTGTGAGCTTTGAAAACCTGCCTTAGAATTGTTGTCACTGTCCTCTTCAATTCTAGTGTCAAAATCACACAGAGAGCTAAGAAAATATTTACTTAATTAAGGTTTAAACATGCATAATTGAGGGAAAAAATAGCTTGAGATGCTAAAATTTTTCATGTTGATTTTCCACATTAATCAAATTCTGAAGATAATTACTTAATCTTCCACTTCATTTGCCTGAGTAGATCAGACTGCCTCCACCTGAGGGGAAAACACCAGATCGTGACATTTTCAGGGCCATTTTCAGACCACAGGATGGCAGATTTAGTTTTGCCAAGGGCAGAAACAATGGGAAGTGTGATCCAAGTGTTTAGTATCACCAAAATATGTCAGTAGCAATGATTTTCTCTCTTCCCCACACATAAATATACACATTTTTATTTGTTTTCCAAGATGTAAATTCACCTATAATGGTTGGTTGGTTTTTTCTCCACAAACCATAAACAAGAAAGTAAGCCTTTACAATTTATTTCTGACCCAAGAAAGTCCTCCGAAGTTCCCTTAGATAAATCTTTCTTCATACCTGGGAGCCATGTGCTGTGACTTGGAGAAATGAGCACTCCCTTGGAGTCGGATGACCTCAATTCCAACCCAGCTCTACCATTTATTATTTGTGTGACCTTAGCACCTCCTACACTTTCTCATAAAATGAAGATAGTATCTGCCTCAAGAGGCTTTTAAATAAGAATATAAGTAAAATTGAAGTCAATGTTAATTTTCTTCCTTTCTTTTTGACAACTAAAAGGCATTATCAAAGCATTAAGTGCTTGGCTTTGAATTGGTATCCATTTGAGAGCAGAAGAACAATGTAATGAAATAGAAACAGACAAGTATAAGGACAGATTTGTGGATTCAGCAAAAGGACCAACATTAGAAAAGCCAAAAACCTGCAAATTACATGAAACTAGGTCAATTGTTCAGGAGGTTTTTTTTTCTGGTTATAATCAGCAGTTATAAACTTAAATTGCTTTCATTCATGAATATTAAACCAAATATGTCTAATTTAGCCTACATTGATATCCCAACACAAATAAATGAGTCATATAATGAATCACATAAGAATGATAAATTTTTAAATGAAAGAAATATCAGAGGGTGATCTTAAGGAACTAATTTTATTTTTTAAAGCAACTAAAGATCATAGGAATGCCCGTTGAAAATATTTTAGGAAATGATGGTGGTGATGGTGTGATGGTGGTGGTAGTGGTGATGATGATAGTGATAAATAGCTAAGGCTTCCTCACACTGTGTTCCAGGTACTACTAGCTGAGGTCTTCATGTGTTACAGGCATTTATGGGGAAGTTCCACGAATGTTAATTCCTTTGAGTATCGTGACAACCCTACAAAATAGATATCGTGATTACTATCATTCCCACAGTCAAGATGAAAAGTGTAAAGTACAGAAAGTTCCCTCCGATGGCATGGTGAAGAGTGATGGAGCACCTCTGGATTCTTCATGTTTAATCACTACCCAGTAATATTTCTGCAAACAGTCTGTGGGAACTAAAGAAAGTGGAAAAAAAAATAATCAGCCAAAGGAATTATTCCTTCTGACCCGTTTTTCACTCAATGTGCCTAGGTAGTTGTTGGAACCAAAAAGAAGGTGGGAGAAAAGAAGAAGAAGAATGTTCTGTCTAAAATTGACTTTTGACTTTTATTAGTGCAAGTTTAGCTATCCTCTTAGCAGTTTATTGGAAGGACTTATTAGCAGAAAAAATCCTCAGAAGATATTCATGGTTTTTGTTTTTACTAATAAGAAAGACAAAGTCAATGAAATACCAGTATAGATGAGAACTTTTAAAAGTACAGCTACTTTTATTTTTATATGCAGAATAAAAAGGTTAGCATATTATAAAACATATGTTATAATAGGTTCCCATTTACCAAGATGAGACATGGTAATGACATTTTCTATAGGACTCAAACCATGAAAGGGTAGAGATGCCTGCCATGCGTGAAGTCTTGACATCACCATCATCACCATCATCATCACTTTTATTTCAGAACTTGTGAAATAGTAGTTTTGTATGGAACCACATTCTATTTAAGAAAATGAATCCTATTTGTCCCTGGCAAAACAATCATCGATAGTCCATGCCTAAAATCTGACTTGATCATAACATATTCAGCAACAATATATAAAATCAATTTGCATGATTGTCAAAATTCTACATTAGTACCCAGGTGCCCTATTTAACTTTTGACACCATTCATGCATCTCCAGTGATCACACACGCCTTTGTAGAGAAACTTTTATGTAGAGAAATAAGAAGAAAACTCAAAACAACATAATTTCTGTGTCAGGAAACCAATTCATATCTAATAAAGAATTGCATAGCAATGGGAATAACAAAAGCAACAACCAATTATTTAATATAATAAATACTGTTTGAACTTAGCCTAGAATTCATAAAGACAGGGCCTTTAGGTCTTGGCCAGATTGAAAATTCTTTCAGGCACTAAATAATTTTGGGTGATTGTCATGTGACTAAGCTTCAGGATGAGACAGTTTGTCAGCAGATGGTCTCAGACCTTGTTTTGTAGACTCTATTTCTGTTCTTTCTAATAGAAACTGGATTCTGTGCAGGAGACCAAGGAATGACGGACAGCAGTAAGAATACCAGGTAAAGTGGGACAAAAGGATGGTCAGAAAAAAAGTATGAGATAACAAAATGAATTCAAGAGTGAAAGAAAAAAGTGCCTCCAACAATGCCAAATGCCCACCTGTGCATTACCATGGCTCTAAGAGCACCCTGCTTATAACTTTCATGATACCACAACCTTTCCATTATCAGAGCTGCCTTCATGAGGAGAATCACTATATTCTCAAATTAATATTTATGGTTTCTAAGGCAAATAGTAAGTTCCCATCTTTTAATATATTATATTGTCTCTTCTTTTTCATTAAAACTAACATGCAACAGAGATCAGATCTGATGATGAGGTGATAAAAAGTGAAAAATTGTAAATGTCAGATTCTTAGGTGGCCATAGCAGCTTAATGACTGATACCGGTGCAGAAATGTGTATAGATATCATGTGTGCATTAATTAATGTTTTATCAACTGAAAGAATTTTACAAAATTACTTAAAAACAGGAATAAATGAAATTAGTTTTGTTATAAAAATTGTTTATTTCTAAAATAGTCTTTGTATTTAAATGTAGATGATATGTATAGTTTCTAAGTCTATATAAGAAGAATATATTTAACAGTTAAAAATCATTATTAAAAAACATTCTTCAATCATTGGATGATTCTGCCATTCATTCAAAATTTCAAAATATTTTAATGCGATATAGTATATATAGTCCCTGCATTCCTTTACAAGATTTCCTTTGATTCTTAATTACAAAGTAAATTCAGTTCCTGTTGTTTATTTGAAGGTAACTATTTAATGAAAATAACTTAAATCTCTGTCTCAGTCAAAAATTTTTACATGATTTACATTGACAATAATTAAGGAAAGTGATCAAAACAATATTCTTTAGAGGAAAGCAGCTGTAGCATAGAATTTGTGCTGGTGGTTCTATGGTGGACGAAGCAAAAATGCTTGTTGGATCTTAAATAATGCAGCCAGATGAAAGGAATATCAAGAGTAAATCTCTATTTTTAGCATTATAAGAAGAACAGAAGTAATTATTTGAAAATAACTTCTAGTCTATAATATGCTACATGCCATTTATGAAAATTTTACATAATACATTATTTCGGCACTATATCCTACGTTAATATGGAGTTAATTTTACTCCATACCTGGTTCATTAGGTAGTTACTCTATTTCTAATGTGCCCCAGGCTATAAGAGCATTTTTAAATATTCTACTAAGAATGAAAAAGCACTGTCAGTTAATGATGGCACAGCTTTGTTTATAATACACACCCATTTTCAGGAATTTGAAATATGCACATCTTTGAATCGATGAAATCTAAAGAAAATCTTAAATGTCCACCTATTCTATCTAGTCTTTTCATCAGTCATCTCTCTACAGTGTCCTAAATTTGTTCATTTCCTACACTAAGTGTCAGAATGGTTTGTAGCAAGATTTCTTTACTAAATGCTGAATACTCTCCTCTTTCTGTGATAAACCAACAGAGCCTCTGCAAGGAGTATTCTTAAGGATATTTCTGAGTTTTTCCCATGACTGTTTCTCTTGTCTATAACACATATCTATACAATTCCTGAGACTGAGGAAATTTGTGGTTTTCTGAAGTGCTTCCTGTCAAATGTCTGCCTATCATATTGCTCACCTACTGGACTGTTATCAAAAAGGAAATGTTAGAGTGACTGATAGAAAGTCAAGAAAGCAAGTAACTTTACTACAAATAAAGGATGCACTGGGGCTGGGGTCGTGGTTCAGTGGTAGAGTGCTTTGCTTGCACAAATGAGACACTGGATTGGATCCTCAGCATCACATACAAATAAATAAAATAAAGGTATTTTTAAAAAAATAAGAATATACTGCAATCCCAGTGGCTCAGAAGGCTGAAGCAGAAGGATCTCAGGTTCAAATCCAGCCTCAAAAAAAAAAAAAAAAATGAGGCACTAAGCAACTCATGAGACCCTGTCTCTAAATAAAATACAAAATAGGGCTGCGGATGTGGCTCAATGTTGAGTGCCCCTGAATTCAATCCCTAGTACAACCGCCCCAGCCCCTGCCAAAACACACACACACACACACACACACACACGCACAAAGAATATAACAAAGTCTTATATATGCTATTATATATATATATATATATATATATATATATATATTCCCTGCATTCCTTTACAAGATTTCCTTTGATTCTTAATTACAAAGTAAATTTAGTTCCTGTTTATTTGAAGATAACTATTTAATGAAAATAACTTAAATATATGTCTCAGTCAAAAACTTTTACATGATTTGCATTAAGTTAGAACAATCAAAGTAGGAAATATGAACTTCCCCAATCCTCAAAATTTACACCAGCTCTTGTAGACAATGATATTACCTGGTTGGAGTAAAAATTCTAGGATTTTCAATACCTTACTATCATCCACTCTGCATCTATTATGCTAAAGACCATAGACATATGATGACTACTTGACTGAAAGATTCAATAAGCATTAAAACTTCAGCACATTCCCAATTACTGCAAAAACAAGTGAAGCAAAGGTCAGTTCCTCAGACACAACAATCCCCTGCCCAAAGGGACAATATTTTGAACTAGAAATGATTTATCCTTGTGTGCATTCGATTTTTCCATTCTGTTTTTTGATTGTTTGTTATGTTTCGTGTTTGTAGGGGGAAAAGCACTTTTATTTATGTTGAATGCTTCCAGAAATAATCTCTCTTTCTAAATGGGTATTGAGGGGACTTTGTTATATTCAAAATGACACAAGCAAGCATTGCCTGTTTACAGAAGCACAGGGCATTAATGTCTATGTCTTAACTATTTAAAATCTACTTACAAATGAAAAAACCTACAGAGTTCACTGTGCAGAGTATATTGGCTATTAGAATTTTGATTCCACTGATATTCCAATGGTCCTTTGTTTAAGAGAAAAAAAAATGGCCATTTGGAATCACAGAAAGTTCAATTCCAGTACCTACCCAGAGACCTGTAAAGTGGCTGATGAGAGAAAATTATGTTTCATAAGGAATACATGCTGCCTCTGAATTCTTTCAGCTCAGTTCTCACATCAAGAAAAATAATCATTAGGGATAAATGCCTACACTGTTTTATTTTTAGCTCTTTTGAGGAGAAACCTATTATTTCCTTCATTCCTTGGATGAGACAGGAAGTATTCTCTTATGTTCTAACATCATAAATAAATCTGCTGATTTTTCAAATTGTGGGAAAACCACTATATTTTATTATAAATGAGGGATGGATTATGAATCATAGAAGTAAAAAAAATTATTTCAATTCTTCTAAAACTCTTCTTCGGTTATAAATAAAACCAATGACAACCTGCTTCAGCATACAACAACTGGACGTGGTCCTGAGACGTCTCTGGCACGGTTGGGGCTAGGGCTTTCTTTTTTATGATTCACTGTGGTAGACTGGAGTCAGAGGATATTCTAATTGTCCCAGGTCACTTTCCCACCCCTGTGGTGCAGGGAGAGTTAGCACCAACCAAATTACATGAAATGGGTTTCCCAAAAAGAAATGGGAGAGCTAATACCAGAAAGGATGCTGAGCAGACACATCCTCAGTGAGTTTTGGGGATGCCTGGTTTGTCACTAGGGTATCTTCTACTACTACACTCTTCTGACATCAAGCAGCATATTAATATCCCTTCCAATGTCATTACAGTCAGTATACCCTCCATGCATCTCCTAAGATGGGTGGTACATCACAACAACCTAAACATTGAAAGATCATCAGCTTCAACATGATCCCAGTCAGAATGTTGGCTTAATATTTATAAGTGGTTATCAACTCCTGCTCCATGAAATAGAAACATAGCAATACATTAACTACGATTGACTAATTATTGTTAAATAATAAACATATTAAATCCTGTTTAGATATTTGCCTTAGTTCTTAATTGTTATGCACTCTTACTGTTTTCAGTTTTAGGGAGCTTTATCCTAAGGAAAATATAAAACATCCTTTAGACCAAATGCTGAGGGTGCTTTTAATTTTTGCTCTAGTTAGAAAGATATTTATGGGACATTGAGAATTACTTGACATACCAAAAAATCTTCTGAAATTCATACAGACACGCTATTTGCTTGTCTTCTGCAAAAGTTTGCCTAAATGGTTTTATATTTAAATAGTTTAACATTAACATTTAAATATTAAATAGTTTAACAAAAGCTGTTCAAACTATCATTGGTAAATAATGAAATATAAATTAGGAAACACTGAAAATTAACATAATTTCTAAATAGAATTAATTATTATTAATGGACTGTTCATTTAGAAGTTTAAATCCATTTTATGCAACTCCTTTACTAAATATATTTTTATCTTTGTTATAAGATTATAATAGTTCACTATTTTTCATGTTGATCCAGCTTTTAGGATTATAGTCTGTCTCTAAATTTTAAACAATTAAAAATTCCAAATATTTTATTATATACCTATCTGTTGGGATAGTTTCAGCAGCAAATAAAGAACATCTAACTTAAACTGGCTTAGATACCTAATAATTTGTTGACTTGTCTTCCCAGGATAACAAAGAACAGTGGGTTCTGGCTTGACTTAATTAATAGATTTCTCTACAATCTTTTACAGGTCAGTGTCATATTCAGGCTGCAGCATTCTTGTCCTCACATCTGTGTAGGATGACATGTAGAAGATAAATCATTTCCTGGTTTCCCTAAAGAGCAAGAACAACCTTTGCAGAAGTCTTCAGCAAACTTTCATCACAACTGTCTATCCTGAATTGTATCAAATGCCCACTGATACACAAACAATTGATAAAAACGAAGAGCTGATCATTTAAACCTCTACAGCTTGGCAGGGAGTCAGGATCTTAGAGTAATGAGCTGCATCAAGTCAGAGTTATGGGAGGGAGAAAGGGACAATGGGTACTAGGTAGGCAATCAACTACTGCTGTAGCATGATATTAAAGCAAAATATTTTGCTAAAGAACATGGATGGAATCACATAGTTTAGAGAAATGTTCAGATGTTGGCTTTCCCAACATCCTAAGTGCTACCCTACCCTAATGTGCCATGGGAATCTGCTACAGCCATCATCCTTGCATCCTTGCCAACATTTGGCATAGATCTTCTATCTGGGTAGTATACAAGTGAGGTAGAGTCCCCCATCACCACTTTTTCCATTGATACATTTTGTTTATTTGCACAAAGTACTCTGAATTTGGCCAGTATGGTTCAAAGTCAGGGTATTTCAGAACAATGATCATGCATTTAACTTTTTTGAATTGTAGACAGATTTTTTTTTCACTGTAAGAGTAATGTCATTTAAAATCTTAAAAATCATATTTAAAAATTACTAGTGATTCAACATCTTTAATTTTCCTTTTATTTTCCACTAAGTATATTATAAAAATCTCTACATATTATTAGATAGTGTTTATATCCCTTATTCTTAGTATCTGTATAAAATCATGACAAGAATATGTACATAATGTAATACAATTCACAATATTCAGTTAGAAACAGTAACTCTAAAATATTTGGCTACTTTCTACATTTTTTATTACTTTAATGATTTGAGGAAACTAACTTTGCAACCAGTCCTAAAAATAATATTAAGAATGAAATACTTAGATATAGTTTTTAAAAATGTACAGAATCTGAATATGAAAAACTATAAAATTCTGATGAAAAAAAATCAAAGAACTAAACAGAGACAGGAATATTCAATATTGTCAAGATGTCAGTTCTTTCCAACTAAATTTATAGATTGCAATCCAAATCAGAATCCCAGCAAGTTATTTTGTAAATACAAGTATACTGATTCTAAAGTTAATATTGAAAAGCAAAATATCCAGAACACTCAGCTCAGTATTAAAAGAGAAGAACAAAGTCAGAAGACTGGTGCCACCCAACTTCAAGATTTACTGTAAAGCTATAGCAACCATGAAGACACAAATATATGAATGGGACAGAGTAGAGAATCCAGAAAAAAAAAAAAGGTCCACCTAAAGAGATTTAATCTATCTTCAAAAAAGAAGCAAAGGCAGTACAATGGAGAAGATAGTTCATTCAACAAAAGGTATTGGGACAACTGGACACACACACACAAAAAAAAATATATAGACACAGATTTCATGTCCTTCAAAATGGATATTGATAGACTATGTGTGTCGGGGGGAAAGAAAGTATTGGGAATTCTATGTCCTTTCCATTCAATTTTGCACTGAACCCAAAACTGCTCTAAAAATGGTTTATTAATTATTCAAACATAAGATAATAAGATATTTGCTCCCATAAGACAGCAATAGCAGTGTGACTGCTTATCTTTCACTTGAATACCATTTTTAAAAACTCTAAATCCAGAAAAAAAGCAAAAAAGCACTTCATGATATGATACAGATAAGGATATACTGATTTTGAATGACAAAAAAAAATCAAGAACATCATTTGGAAGGGAAGTGTATTAGGCTATGGATCAGAATATTCACTTCAATACAATGCTAAGGAAATCTCTTAACTTTTCAGATTTAGCCCATCCATGTTTGTCATCCAAGAATAATATGGGAAAAGTAATCACTACCCTCCCTGATGCCAAGAGGTATAGAGATCAAGTTGATAACAATATGTAGTTCTTGAAACTACCTACATTTCTGGTTATAAAAAAAAATAATATATGCCTATTATATATGCTATTCTTATATTCGGGAAAAATATTAAAAAGTAAATATAAGCTACCTATAAAACTATTACTCAGAGATAATTTTGAATATTTCCTTTAATGTTGTGTCTACAATTTGTATTTTTAATAGAATGCAGTTGGAAGTATTAGTATCACAAGTTTTTCTCTCTCCCTCGACCTATTTTTGTAATTCTATACTTTTATCATTCCAGTTGTACACATATGCTTAGTCTGGGTTGCAAGAATTTGGGTTGCAAATTCTTTATTAAATTTGTACTGTGACTGTTCATGAAACCAGCATGGTAGGATTTGGAATCAGAACTAAAGGCCAATCTTTATTCTATCATTCAATAGTTGTATGACTTTAGATAAATGGGTGAATATCTCTAAACCTCAGTATCCTTGTGTGAAAATGAGTGAATACTGTCAAACCTTCTTGCTTGAGTTACTTTGAATTTTCATGAAAAAAATATTTATTAGAAAGTTAACTCACGGGCGGTATAGTGCACTCACCTGGCATGTGCGGGGCTCTGGGTTCGATCCTTAGCACCACATAAAAATAAAAAATAAAGATGTTGTGTCCACCAAAAACTAAAAAAAAAAAAATTTAAAATATTCTAAAAAAGAAAGAAAGAAAAGAAAAGAAAAGAAAAAAGAAAGAAAGTTAACTCACTACAGGGCTGGGGATGTGGCTCAAGCGGTAACGCGCTCACCTGGCATGCGCAAATTGCTGGGTTTGATCCTCAGCACCACATTAAAATAAAGATATTGTGTCCACCGAAAACTGAAAAATAAATACTAAAAAATTCTCTCTCTCTCTCTCTCTCTCTCTCTCTCTCTCTCTTAAAAAAAAAAGGAAAAGAAAAGAAAGTTAACTCGCTACAATGCAAATGTGATCATAGCATCTTTACTTAAACGTTTGAATGATTCCTCTCTCATTTTGGAATAAAGACCAAAATACTTATGGACACCATTTCCATCCAGCCTTGTCTCCTATGTTCCTCTCCTAGCACTCAACATTCCGTGCACACTAGCTGACATTATTGAGCTCCTTCATTTTCAAATATGAAGTAAGGGAAGAGGTCAATTTAACCATCTTTTCAAAACATTTGCTACCTGAAGGTAAAGCTTACCTCCAAAATGGCCTTTTAGAATATACATCACAACTGTCAAGTCTATTCATGCTGTTCTGCAGATACTTAGAAAGATCCTTTGAGCACCAGAAATATAAAATTAATATCAGTAATCTTGTTATTATGAGTTTATATCTGGCTTTCATAAAACATCATTTGCTTATTTCAAAGCTGTAACTGTTCCTAAATCAACAGGTGTTGAGCCCTGTTTAGCTAATTCAGAGTGGAGTCAACAGCAGACGGAAGAACAGCTTGGCATCTGGCTTTGGCCCTGCTACAGAATTGCCAAAAGAAGCCCAAGCATCCTACTTCACCTGCCTCTTCTGTTGTCATATGAAAGCCTCATTTTGTGGCTCCAGCAATGCTTGAAATTGGCTGTCTGGTATCACAGAATGCCTGACCCTGACCAGGGGGCAAATGTCAAACCATGCCAGAATGCATGGCTTGGTTTTAAAATGACTAGCCAAATTCATTTCTCAGAAGAAGGGCATTGTGCTGGTTTGGTGCCAACTTATTCTGAAACTAATCCATACTTGATTTAAAAGTTCACTTAGTTATAATTAGGCATTATAAATACTGAAATTATAGAATTGTTCCCCCTACTTCTATCTTTTCTTCTCTTTTGTTACTGCCATTCATATAAAAAATTGAATGAAAACACAAAATATTCAATGTAGTCTGCTTTTGCTGAGCTTATCTTAGATCAAGTTACCTAGAAGAACTTAAAATGTGTATTGTTGAGCAAGTGATCTATTGAGGGAATGTTTTTGAAAAACTGAAGAGAGCAGACAATAGAGGGGAAGAAGTTGGACAATGGTTTAGTTTCAAAAGTCTCTTCTCAGATTGGTCCCATAGGGAGCAAGGCAACATGAATTGAACTTCACAGGTGATGCCAACCAGAGGGAAAAAGGGCTGAGCTGTCACACCTCCATGGCAGGCAGGCGTTGGCTATGAGCCATTCAGGCACCTCCAGACTAGTTGACTCCTCTCTATCAAGACTCAATTCCCAGAAAAGGGTGCAGCTGTGAACGCTCAGCAGCCATCAGATACAGAAGCTGGAGATGGAGGCACCAGCCTAGGAGAGGGAACTCAAGCAGGGCATCAAAGGTCATGTACAGTTCACTAGTCACTTAAACTTATCCTCTTAACTCTTGCTATCATAATTATTCCAATGTTATCCTGACCACTGTGCATTGTAAGGAAGCCTATATCCAAGTAAGACCTACCTTTGAGCTCTCAACTAGGTCATACTTATTCTAAACTCATAAAAATAGCAAGAAACTGAGAATTTGAAAAGGATGTAGTTAATTTGTACCTATACAGAGAGCGGATTGTGACCTATAGAAAACATAAAACAAGAGATCAGCCACACTCATTTTTTCCTACACCATTTTATTTTCATTCCCCAGTTGTTATTGCAAAGGGTTATCCTCAGAAAACAAATTAAAAGATAACTTGTCCTTCAAGATTCATAACCTATGATGACAAAACAGTGATTTATCTCACCAGTTGGAATTCAGTAGAATTTGTTTATTTCACAGGTGCCAGCCTGGAATTGCAATCCTGAATATAAACTACAGGACTTCAGATGGCATTTTACTGAAAAATAATTTTATCATTAATGTCCAGTGACTTACAGAGTTTTTAGTTCTGGATTTTCTTTGAGAGCTTTCCAACACCCAACAGCTGTTTCCAATGTTCTCTTATACAAATACTCAGAAGCATGTTTTCCCACTCTTTTACCAGACCGTTTCAGGGCTAAAATAAATGGGCATTTTGGCTGTTACTCTTCGAGTAATGTTTTATTTTATTCAGCATAATATGCAGAGAATGCAAGGACACTAACTGGCCAGCTCCTTTTCAGACACTCTTGATACAACATCATTGCCTGAGGCAACATTGCAAGCATATCATACAGCAGAACTATGTAAGGGAATGAATTAACCACTGAATTGGAGGGGGAGCTAAACTGCTGACTAGTGAAGAAACTGTCTTCATGCCTTCCCTTTTCAAATACACCAGAAACAGAGAGTTCTTTAGAATAAAGACATAAAACATGAATTTCAGTGTCCTTCCTTTGCTTTTTTCCAGACCAAATCCTGGAGAGGGGCCCCTTGATGTTTTCTCATGCTCATATGTTTTTTTATAATTTTGCAAAAACAATATATTTCACATCCTTTTTCTTAAGACAATCCCCCCATCAAAAAAATATATATAATGATCAATTTTAGGCCCTATTAAGATTTGGATCTGCCAAGCTTACCCATTACCAAAATCACATTTCTTCCACCCAAGTAGCCAAGTTGGGAAGTAATGTGGAACTGATTCTCTAGCCCACCAGAGGTCCACACACCTTCTGAGACAAAGCAGAAGATTCAAAGCCTACCATCATCAATTCATTATCTCTATGATCAAAATCTTCACTTGGAGATGCTTGTCATGAGTATACCTAGCACACCTAAGAGAAACAGCACACCGCAAAGCATAGGAATGTGCAGCCTTCCTGGTTTCCTTTGATTTCTCTACCCCATTCACCGTGCATGGGAACATAATGGTCAGGCAAAGGGCCCCCACACATTTATCCAAAGATGCAAGACTGTCTCTGTAATAGTGTATTTGTGGCACCTGAGTTTGCATATGCCATTTAAAATTAAAAGGCCACATTTCAGATTCAATCATAAGGCTGCCAATTGGGGTAGCATTTTTCCTTGCATAAAAATCATTTGGAGGTTGTTTTTCTTTTATGCCAGGCTCTTATTTACTGTAAATTTCCACAGCTGATCAACCTATTTGAAAACTATCCAGCACAGATTCATGCAAATAGATACTAAATAAATACTTGATGATATCAGATGATTTGGGAAAGATTTTCATTAAAGATATTTGATAGGGATAAAATCTTTATGAAAATGCTGGTGATTTGCTCAGAGTCCTGACTGAACCACTTCCAGATTCTGCAGATGAAAATTCCCTCTATTTACACCAACTCCAGGAATTACAGAATACCTCTGAAACCTGAATCCAATCACAGAGTCAGAAAATATGTTTAAAATATAAGAGGAACTAAAAATGATTTCTCCTCTAACAGGGAATTAGAAATACTAATTTTGCTCAAAAATTATCCATCAGTGCAAGCTCTTCTTTGCACATTAAATTCTGCTTTTTTGACTACGCATATTCACTTTTTATTTTCAATAAAATCTATTCTAATATTTTAAAACAAAGAAATACATGTCGAGGCTTGGAACAATGAAGTCACTGTAAACAATTGTCATTGCTAGTCAGGTAATGCTTATCCTTATAAAATAATAATGTCCCACTGTTTCTTTTCTCCACCCTAGAATGAGGAATAGGCCTATATTTCCTTAATAACTTTTTTCTGAACTCTTTCTTCCCCTTAAGGATAGCTTGGATTTCATTTTGAAGTTCCAATAGTGAAGGCAATATGATTTTATAAAATCAAAGAAGGAGAAACCTGAATTTTGAGTTTCTTTTCCCCACCCCCTGCATTTCTAAAAAGATCTGCTGTTCTGCTTGCACAATCTGAACAGACTTTTTATAGCATAGATCTGTAATGTCCCCAAAGGCTTGTGTGTTGAAAGTTTGGTTCCTAGCCCATGACACTGTTGGGAGATGATGGAAACTTCAAAGGGTGGTGTATAGTCAGAAGAGCTGAGTGACTGAGGGTATGCCATGATGGGGGTATTTTATGTCTATACTCTGGCATGCTCTTTCTCTGTCTCTCAAACCCCACCCACCATTCCTACTTCAAGACCACCAGGAGGTGAGCGGTTTAGTTCCTCCATCCACCCCATGCTCTTTGCCATGATATTCTCCCTCATCACAAGCCCTCGATGATGTGGCCAAGTGATGATGGACTAACACCTTTAAAACTGTGAGCTAAAATAAATCTTTTCTCCTTTAAGTTGATTTTCTTAAGTCATTTTGTCACAATTGACTAACACAAGGCTCCTCCTGAGATGTCCCCCAAAAGCTCATGTGTAAGATAATACAAGAAAGTTTAGTGACAAAATGATTGAGTTTTGAGAGCCTTAACATAATCCGTGAGCTAATCCACTGATATAAATTCATTGGGCAGTAATTGTAGAGAGGTAGAGTGTGGTTGGGGAGGTCACTGGGGCTGTACCTTTAAGGTATAATTGTGTCCCTGGTGAGTGGAGCTCTCTGCATCCAAATTGCCATGTCCTGAGCTGCTTTCCTTCTCCATACCTATCTGCCACAATGTTCTGTCTCACCTCTGGCCCAGATTAATGAAGTCTGCTGTCTATGGACAGAGACCTCTGAAACCAGGGGCACCAAATAAATTTTTCCTTTCTTAAAGTTTCCTTGTCAGGTCTTCTGGTCACAGCAACAAAAGTTGACTAAGACACTAAGATTGTTTCCATTTCTTGGCTATTGTGAATAATGCTGCCATGAACATGAGAGTGCATACATCTCTTGGACATATTGGTTTCATTATCTTTACAGATATACCCAGAAAAAGGATTGCTGCATCATATAGTGGTCCTATTTTTAACTTCTTAAAGGGCATCCATACTGATTTCCAGAATGGCTATGGGGATATACATAGCCCCCAATAATGTCATTGCCTATTATTCTAACATGATACAAAAATGAGAAATTGAGGTATTATTTTTGTCATGATATCTCAATTTGACCTAAAGTATATGTAAGTGAATTTTAGTAATCAGACTTTTTAATCTATTGTAATCAACTGCTAATTAAGTAGCAAAGGACACCTGTTTGGCACCTTTGATCCCTCAGGCACTAAAGCTAGGCTAGACAGAAAAATGCCCAGCTCAGCACAGGTCAGTTTCCAGGGAAAGCATCTGCTTACCACTATAAAACATATCCCTTACTGTTGCAGAATGGGTCTATCTACAAGTTCAGAAATGCTAAATAAAGGTCAGTTCTTCTTCCCCAGGACTCATAACTCTGGACAATTATATGTAAAGCAAATGGCACAGAGAGGATGATCAGTCAGACAGTTTCTGGATTATGACAATCCAAGAGCTTAGTAGTAATACTTTGAGGACCAAGTTGTATTTCTCCCCAAAGTCCTCAAATCCATGTTAACCCTTGACTGATGACAGATCCAAGTAAGAATATCCTGCAGAAAGTCAAATACTCTAGACTTTGAGGTAGCACTGACACAGAAATACAGGTTATCTTCTGTACAAGTGTGTCCAATTTTGAGCTAACAGAGACACTGAAGCTTAGTGGGAAAGAGAGCTGTTCATTACTTAAGTTCTCTCCTGAGGAACCCAAAACACTGTTAGGAGTTATATTACCTATAGAAAACATGATTTATGCTGCAACTTACCAGTTCAATGTGAAGATATTTGACTAAGGTTTTCCTATGTAACGCATCAGTGCCAAATAACAATGGTAAAGATAACAACAAAAATGTACCGAGAGCTTAGTTTGTGATGGGAACTAGCCTGAGGGCTGTGTACATTTTTTTTTGTTTGACCCTTATGACATTTGCATAAGATAACAGAAATACAACTGATTTTATGAATAGAATATTGAATTAATATCCCCATTTTTCCACTTCTGTATAGAGTGACCCTGTAGAATCTTGTATGACCTTCTGTCACCTGTCAGCCTCACTTTACCAATATAAAAATTGAATGCCATTAGCGCTTTCCATACTCCATTAAATTATTATGAAGATCAAAAGAAAATGGAGGTAAGCTTTCTATATAAACTAATAAGTGCACAGGTAAGATTTTATCTGCAAAATAAGGTACTTAACTGGGTGCAGTGTCACAAGCCTGTAATCCCAGTGGCTCAGGAGACTGAGACAGGAGGATTGAGAGCTCAAAGCCAGCCTCAGCAATAGCGAGGTGCTAACCAACTCAATGAGACCCTGTCTCTAAATAAAATACAAAATAGGGCCAGGGATGTGGCTCAGTGGTTGAGTGCCCCTGAATTCAATTTCCCGTACCAAAAAAAAAAAAAAAAAAGGTATTTATGTAGCCATACTTTGGACATCCTGAGAAAGAAATATTTTAATGCATCATTGTTTGTTTAAATGAGACAGCATTCCTGTTAGTATAAGCTATCAACCTCCCTTAATATGAGCCACCAAAATGGAGAATACAGAATCTAGATAGCGTATGTGAAGATATCCATGAAGGGGGCTGGGGTTGTGACTCTGTGGTAGAGCACTTGCCTCACACATGTGAGGCACTGGGTTCAATCTTCAGCACCACATAAAAATAAAAAGTCTTGTGTCCATCTAAAACAAACAAAAAAAATCTATGAAGTATGTAAAAGCTTTCACAAAGGCCAAGAAGTTCTGTGAAAGCTGCAGGTGGTGAAATTATCTATTCCATCTAGGTTTTATTTTTAATAAGTTCCTTTAAAGATGGCTTTTTATTATGTCCCACAGCTATTTAAAAGGTGTTTTAATAAACACTTCTCTTTTATAGCTGCCAATCTTTTTCATCATCTCCCTGTGTCTCACAGAAGTTACCAACATGCACTTGCCATATCTTAAAAGTCTTCATTAACCAGGCTAATTATTTGAGAGTTGGGTCTCTTTTCTACTTCATGTCCTTAATCAATGATTCTGCAGAGAGTTATTTCGTGGTGTTGGGTTTTGTGGGCTGGGCATTTTCCCCCCTCCATTTTGGGTCACATGAGGGCTACTTCTGTGAAATTCAATTAGAACCTTATAATAGTTCTCTATAAATTTTATTACTTCAAAAACAAACGGTAAAATCTTGAAAGGAGCCTACAACTGCTGCAGAGAGTTTATTAACACTTTGTCAGAAAATGTGTTTTTTGTTTTAGGCAGATCAATCAAACCTACTTCAATTGGCAAGTCCCTCAGCTCTCAGTGTGGAAGAACACAGACTTGTCTAGTCCCCTCAAACAGGGTTAAAAACACCCCCATTCTTCACACCCACAACACTATTGAGGAAATTTCCCCTTTCATTTGGAAAAAAAATGAGTTACCTTTTATTTAGTATAATAATTATCTAGAGACCACAAACAAGTTAGAAAAAAAGAGAAAAAAATCAGAATATTTTAGAGTAAGGAGCCTTAAGAGAAAGAAAATTCTGTAATTTTAACAAGATTTAAACCTCATTTGCCATACTCTTTAAAAGTAAAGGGGAAGCAAGCTCATCAAATCATTGCAATTATGAGCATATTGAAAAACTACCACACACACACACAAGGGAAGCAAACTGATCAAAATTAGGTAATATCAGCATTTAAGATTTATCTCTGAACTCAACAACCTACTGTTTGATTTTCTGTGATTATGTACAAGTAATAAAGGAGATAATAATTTCATTTAAGAAATGACTATATTTTTAAAACTACAACTTTAAAGAAGCTAGGTAGTAATAACAGCAAGTAAAAAACAAAACAGAATACACACTTAACCTCTACTTCCCCAACTTACAAGGTATTTTATTGCCTCTGAGCCCTAATGAGCTCATTCCTTCTGAAATCACTGTAACATCCAACTACAGGTACTTGGGAGTAAAACATTAAGATTGAATGACAGCACCCTGTAGGCAGACATAATAACCTGCATGGATGAGAAAGGAGGTTGATAAAGAAATCTGACATGAAGAAGGGATTGGGAACACAGGAACCCTCAGATAGTCCTGGAATGTGGGGGAGGGAGTCACTACAGTAGCAATACGGAGACACTGAACAATTATTTTTATGAAATTAAATGCATCATTTTGAACAGCTAGAATTGGTTATGATTGTTGGTATATATGTTCCTAATACCCACTAATGGGACTTTGTTTGAGCTTTCTCTTCTTAAATTGTGAACTATTAAAAGAAATACAAGGTTTGTTTCTATTGTGACTAACTCCTTTGGAGCACCTGGTTCAGAGCCCTCACAATGTTCTATAAAATTTATGAATTCATTTGATGGACTAGCTGGCTTAGCAGTATGGGAAAACATTTTTGTTAGTATTTACATGGCAATAAAATCACTAACAATCATTTTCATTTTTATTCACTGTACATGTATGGCCTCTACTTCAAAAAGGTATCACTTTTACTAGCTGAAGAGTATTATTTCTGTCTGCCTCAGGGTCATGCAAATAATAAATGATCACAAAATGAATTTCTCTTTTATATGTTCTTACAATAAATATTTATGTGATGCTTTATAGTTTACAAAGTGCTGTTCTTGTATATTATCCTACTTGATCTTGCTTAATCCCAGAATACATTGTCCAGCTTCTGTTAATTTTTCTCATATCATCCTTGTTTCTATCACTACCCCACATTAACCTTCAAGGGGCAAGAAATTTTTCCAAAGGAAAAAGAATACTCACAAATGTCTTCAATCACAGAATTACAATTCACACTTTGGCTCCACCAGCTAATTTGTAGGTTGTCAAGCTAAACTTAATTCTCTGATCATAAGTGCCATTTTTTGTAAGTAAAATTCAGTAAGAATACCATCACAGCACCTGAAAATATACAGCTAAACCATCAGGGGAAAAAAATCAGTGTGTAATGTCTTTGGTAAATCTCTCTGTGTTACTGGATTTTACTGGTTTTACCAGTTTTGACTCACAATTAGTCTTTTGCCAAAGTAATTGGATTATGCATTAAAAGAAATTCAAAGCTAAGATCATATTTTGAACTAAGGTTCATAACCTGAGCTGAACCTTTACAAATTCGTTAATAGATCTTTAAGTAATGCATTTGTCCCTATGTCTCTTCCAAATTTTGGTAACCTGTGTGGACGAGCACGTGTGCATGGATGCGTGCATGGATGCATACATGTGTACACGTGTGTACATATGTGTACTAGTGTGTGTGAGCATGTAGATGCCCATTTTTAATATTTGAGACCAGTGATCTCACTTCACTCTTAAGATTTAATCAGTCTGTGTCTGTTCCTTTAAGGTTGATCTGAACTGAGTTTCAACTATGAAAGTGTGTTTACATTTGAATGAAGGTTTGCTGATATCTGATGATTTAAATGCAAAGAAAAGACTTTCATAATGGTTACTTCAAATGCACCCCTATGATTGTGTGGAAAAAATTGAGGAATCATGCCCATAACACATTGCCATCCATTTAATACTCCAGCTATTCACAAGATGGCTCTAGCTACAGGTCCAACACTGTATGTCATCTATTCATTAAACTGTAAGTTGTGGACCCAGCTCTCAAGAGTGTTTACATGCCATGTCAGAATTTCTTGGTTGATAATTACCTGGGTCCTCTCTCAGAGGGATTCTAGTATACTATCTAGGACAAAGATCTTGAGTAATATAATCTCAAATAAACTTGAAAGGGCTGGGGATGTGGCTCAAGCGGTAGCGCGCTCGCCTGGCATGCGTGCGGCCCGGGTTCGATCCTCAGCACCACATACCAACGAAGATGTTGTGTCTGCCAAGAACTAAAAAATAAATATTAAAAATTCTCTCTCTCTCCTCTCTCACTCTCTCTTTAAAAAAAATAAAATAAACTTGAAAGATTCTATTCCAACAAAAACATAATAATAACTTAAAGGAAAATACATAAATACATATGCATATATATACACATATACACAGTATGTATATGTATGTGTATGCATATGTATGTATGCACATATTGATTTGAATGAGTGCTAAGGCAAAATGAGGAGGAAGTACCAATGAAGAACAAGTGATTCTCACTGAAGCATTGAAGAAAGCAAAGAGAGCTTGTAATTTTGTTTTAAAGTTTAAATTTTCTTTGTAGGTGGAGGAAACACTGGAAGTCAATCCATGAGATGGGAAATGCCTGGCACACTGGAAAATGAGAGTAACTGGGATGGGAGTAGGCTTTGAAGTGGACTGAGGTGCATGGCAGAATGTGATATTTTTTTTCCTCTTTGGTTGAAAATTCTTAGTAATTTGATGAGTTTACGGTCCACTGAGGATTTGCACTGGGTGGGAGGGGGTACAAAGATTCAAAACTGAATTTATATAATACTATAATTTTAATTATACAAATTGAAATCTAATAAGCTATAGCATGGGACAGAAAGTCAGTCTTACATTTACTAGTAAATGGATGGATCTGGAGACTATCATGATAAGTGAAATAAGCCAATCCCAATGTAGAAGCTAAAGCACAATAAGGGGAGGGGTAAGAATAGAAATTTATTGGATTAGACAAAGATGAATGAAGAGAAAGGAGAGGGATAGGCATAGGAAAGACAGTGGAATGAACCTGACACAATTTTCCTATGTATGTACATGAAAAGAAAAACTAAGCAAATTCTACCATTGTGTACATCCACAAGAATGGTTTCCTAATTAGAATAAAATACAAATATGCATGTATAATTTTATCAAAATAGATTCTACTGTCATGTATAACTAAAAAGAATCAATAAAAAATAAACAAAAAAGAAAAGTGAGTCTTAGCAAAGTGATTGGAAGCAATGATGACGACTCTTTCTTTGTGGATTCATGTTCTTAATGATTTTGAAGAATTTCCCTAGGAACACTTAAAACTCAAAATACTGGTTAGGGTAAGAAGTGCAGAAAAGCCACACATGCGCAGAATGAGAACACCCAAACCCAGAGGGAGGGAGAGACTGACTAGCTCTTTTTTACCCCCTCAATACAGAATGGAAGTCTGAAGTAGCCATAACTTAATAGTACTAAGACCCTGAGAAATGAGGCAGAGTGTATGCTGACAGTGGGTGGGCAGAAGCAGACATGGTTTAAAGCTAGTGTTTACTGGGCTACCTTTGGAAAAGAACTACATGTCGCCAATAGTACTACCTTGAGAGTCCTCTACCGAGACAAATTATTCTGATTTACAGCATAGAGAGGAGGAAGGAGACACCATTTCCAGGGTTTATATATCATATATAACTTTTATTTTAGTGGCAGGGTGGAATGGCACATTAGTATGCAATATCATTTCATCCAGTCAAGAAGGCTACTTATTTGTGGTCCTTGGAAGAATTTGTAAGCAACTCCCAAGTCTCTCAGGACAAGGATTTTTGCAGAACCATCCTTAATTGAGCTAGTCACTTTCCTTTCTTCCTTCAACAACCCTCTTCCTTCCTGAAATATTTTCTCTACATGTTCTTGATTTTCTCCTACTTCAATGGTCCTTCTCTCCAAACTCCTTGGTGAAATTTCTAAATGGTAGAATGCTCTGATCTCATTTCTTATTCCTCTTTATTTTCTTGATTACAACATCTTTTCATGATTCCAAATTTTCCCTTGGAATTAGAAGTCACGGCATCAGCTGGAGTTATGAAAAACAAAAATCATTGTTCCTATCCTAACCCTACTGAATCAGGAACTCTAAGGTAGGACCTGAAAATTGGTGTTTCAACAAATCAGCCCTCTGCACAATTCTGACTCACACTAACATATGGGAACCACAACTGCTGAGTATCTCAATCACAAATAGCATCATTGTATGATTGTAACCCTTGGACGTCTATCTCTCTTCTGATCCCTCCCCCGAAACTCCAGATGGAATACCCAACTGCTAACCTGATATGCCCACTGAGATGACTACCAGTATCTAAAACTTAATATGGCCTAAATAAAAGTCCTGATCATCCACTCCTCACAAGCTTGTCATTCCACTATTTCTCAGTAAATGACACCATAATTTTTTCAGTTGTTCAAACTAAAAACTTAGAATTCATCTGTGATTCTTCTCCCTCAACAAATTCATCAGCAAGTTCCATCAACTTTACACCCCAAACATATTCAGGTCTAATTATCTCTATCCCTTCATCTTCACTACCATTACTTTTATTAAAAGCACTATTCAATGGTATAGGAGCAGCAAAGTCAGAAAATGAAACTAGGAAATAGAGATTTTAAGGAAAGAACCAGGGAAAACACACTATCGAAAAATTCAAAGAATAGGAGGTAGAAAGCAACAATCAATAAAAATCTCCAGAAAACTCAAGAAAGAAAAAGACTGCAAAAAAGAAGTTGGTGATGCCTGAGAGGAAAAGATAGGATTTAAAAATATAAATTGAATGCATATATCGAGAAATATTTAGAGAAAGAAACAGAAGAAACCAAGGGTTGACTTTGAGTTCAAAAATCAGTGCTAAAGCCAGGCGTAGTGTTACCTACCTATAATCCCAGTGACTAAGGAGGCTGACACAGGAGCATTGCAAGTTCAATGCCAGCCTCAGCAATTTAGTGAGGCCCTAAGAAACTTAGCAAAATGCTGCCTCAAAAACAAAAGAAAGGGCTGGGGTTGTGGCTCAGTGGTAGAGCACTTGCCTAGCTTGTGTGAGGTACTGGGTTCGATCCTCAGCACCACATAAAATAAAGATGTTGTGTCCACCAAAAACTGAAAAATAAATATTTTTTTAAAAAAATTCTTTCTCTCCTCCCTCCCTCTCTCTCTCTCTCAAAATAAATAAATAAATAAATAAAGGCATTCTGTCCATCTACAACTAAAAAAAAAATTTAAATAAAAAAATAACAGAAAACATAAAGGGCTATGGCTGTGGCTCCATGGTTAAGCACCCCTGAATTCAATCCTGATATCCCTCCCAAAAATATCAGTGCTGAGGACATCTGCCAAGATAGAAGAAATGACTGGGGATTTGAAGAAAGAGATGAAAGTTTGAATAGTCATTGCAAAGAAAGACAAGTACTAAAATAACATAAGAAACAGAAAAAAATAATTTAACCTTACGGAGCACTGCCTTCTGGAATATGTGACCACCTCTTTCAGGAAAAGTGTCAAATAGAATATTTGTGATCATTTTCTTCATGGTAGATCCCCAGATGGTCAATCTGTCCATGTAGACTATTTAAAAATTGATATGAATCATCACATGAATTACTTTATTCATTGAGCTTGGCATCAACCACAAAGGAAATCGGGGCACTTGAACTTGTTAACACAGTTTATACCAGAAAATTATATCACAAATAATATAGACTTAGTGCTTAATTAGATGAGACTTGTCTTGCTTCATTGGTGCCTATTTATTTACCTTGTTGTTGGTAATAACTTACTCTAGCATCATTTCAGAAAGATACTTTCTAACTAAATGTAAAATGATATGAGAAAACTACCCTGATAAAAAAAGAATTTCGTCATGAGAAGGCAGGAAAATATCTGCTTATATTGTGCACATATCTATGTAAAAGTATAATGTATGAATCTGATATACATGTACATAAGTAGTTTAATGGACTTCTTGGTTGTTAGATTTTAAGAGCATAAGCTGACCCAATAGAAAACTAAATCCACATTGTAGCATACAAACTAACAACAGAATTTTACTCCATGCTTAAGGATTACTTGACCTCCATCTACAATAGCAAGATAATTGCTTCTTTTTTAATTTAAACATGTTTTTCTATTTATTTATTTATTTATTTATCTATCTATCTAACTAACATAATTTGAAAGTCTTCTATGTAACTGGCCTTGAGATAGGTGTCAGGCTATGGAGCTGGCACTTGTACCCACGTGGTATACCACAGTCTGAAAGGCAGCAGGAACCAGTACTCTCAGACAGCACTGCAGGTGTCACTCTGGATCCAAAGGAGGGGCAGATTAGCCAGAATGGAGGAGCCAGAGATAGAGCTAATTTTTTGAAGGCTGAGAAGTTCTCAAGATGAAAAGACAGGCTACCCTAAATTTGTTATATATATTCTACTCAAAGTGTGGTCTGTGTCCTGGGGCTAGCTATGACTGTTATGATTCAAGGTGAAATATGAAATACAGAAATTAACAGTACACATTTAGAGATTTTTATAACAATTTGACAGAGTAATTATAAGTCTGTTGAGTCTAGTAATAAAAAGTTAAGGGTTCTATTTGGTATTCATTTGTCTATTTCATTATGTTAGTAATTCATTTTAATTTGTTTTTTAAAAAGTATTGGTCGATGATGATGAGAAACTGGGGGGGGGGGGGAAGCCCTGAGCTTAAAACTTATGTCCACATATGGGCTGGGGTTGTATGTAGCTCAGTAGTAGAGGGCTTGCCTCGCCTATGTGAGGCACTGTGTTGGATCCTCAGCACCACATACAAATAAATAAATAAAAATAAAAGATATTGTGTCCATTTACAGCTAAAAATATTTTTAAAAAACTTATGTCCACATAAATATCTGCAAATGATGTTGATAGTAGCTTTATTCATGACTACTAAAACTTGAAAGCATCCAAGATGTCCTTCAGAAAGTAAATGGAGAAATAAACAGGTACATCCAAATACTGAGATGTTATTCAGTGCTAAGGAGAAATGTGCTAACAGGCCATGAAAAGAAAGATATGGAGAAAATTGAATTGTATATTACTAAGTGAAAGAAGTCAAGAAATCAATACAAAAAGGCCTCATACATTGTACATAATTCCAAGTACTTGACATTATAGAAAAGGCAAAACAATGAGAAAAACATCAGTGGTTTCCAGCAGTTAGCAGGAAGGAAGGGATGAATACATGGTATACACAGGATTTTTAGGGCACAGAAACTATTCTGTATGTAAGAGTGGATCCACGTAACTAAATATTTGACAAAATTCATAGAATATACAACACCAAGAATGCAAACCAAAAGAAAATTGTGGGCTTTCTGAGATAATGTTGTGTCAGTGAATGCCCATCAATTGTAACAAAGGTACCAATCTATTGCAGGATGCTGATGGTCAGGGAGGTAGTGCATGTGTAGAAATGGGGGCATTTGGTCAATTTCTATACCTTCTTCTCAATTTCACTATGAACCTAAATGTACCTTATGAACCTAAAATTGTATACTTATGAACCTAAAATTACTCTAAAAAAATAAAGTTTATTTTATAACACTGGTCCTTTACCACAGTTGGTTGGAGAGACACCATTCTAGTCTTATTACTCTTTTATTCCAAAATCCACCGGCTCCTCTCTGACCATATGAAATATCATGAAAACACCCTGAAAGATCCAAGAAAAAAGAGGGAATGGGGTAATTGTTCACAGCATGCCATGAGGCTTCTTGAAAAACTAACAGTAAAATAACTCAAATATATAGAAATATATAAATCAAAATATGAAATACCATCATAATCCATGTTCCAGAGACAACAAAAATCAATATTACTCTGCTGTTTTTATCTTTGGGGGATAGTATTATGTATACTCAGTTGCAAATTTTCTATTTTATTTATCTTGCATGTGTTCCCATGCAATTAGAGAAAAATAGTAACTTCAATGAGTTCATATTTATTGTCTACTATTTGGCAATGTTCTAAATAGTTTACAGTACATTATTTATTTGCTCCCCAAGAAACCCTGTGAAGTAGATATTGTAATTATGCTCACACTAAACAGATGAAAATACTGAGACACAGAAATATAAAGACATTGTGTCCTTCTACAGATACAAAATATTAAAAAATATATTTAAAAAACTTATGTCCACATAAATCATCTGCAAATGATGTTCGCTTAAGTTTACACAGCTATTCAGTGGCAGATCACAGAAAGAAAAATAGTTATGATTGCACTTAATTCATTTTATGACTACTTAGCGTTCAAATTTTTAAATTTAACAACTTCCATTTTAATAGAGACTTGAACTGTGTTATTTCTTTACTATTAAAAGTAATACAGTAACATGGATGAGACTGGGCAGGCCAGAAAGACAAATACTGCATGTTCTTCCTTATATGTAGAAGCTAAAAAACTGACTTCACAGAGTACAGAGTATAATAGTGTTTATCAGAGACTAGGAAAGATAGGGAGAGGTTTGTTAATGGATATGGAATTACAATTAATAGGGGGAATATGTCCTAGTGCCTTATAACATAATCAGGTAGCTCCACTTATAAAAAAAAAACTTATTATGTATTTCAAAAAAGCTGGAAGAGAGCATTCTGAATGTGCTCACCACAAAAAATAACATGTGAGGTGATGGTTATGCTAATTATTATTATACATTGTAAACAGGTATGGAAATATAATGTGCTCTATAAATATGTATACTTATTATGTCA
This sequence comes from Spermophilus citellus, assembly GCF_964194105.1. NCBI lineage: Eukaryota > Metazoa > Chordata > Mammalia > Rodentia > Sciuridae > Spermophilus > Spermophilus citellus. The sequence continues at coordinate 193,630,410 of NC_138184.1, read as the reverse complement.
ATTAAAAATAATATTTAAGGGTTGGGGATGTGGCTCAAGCGGTAGCATGCTCGCCTGGCATGCGTGCGGCCTGGGTTCAATCCTCAGCACCACATACAAATAAAGATGTTGTGTCTGCCGAAAACTAAAAATTAAATATTAAAATTCTCTCTCTCTCTCTCTTTAAAAATAAAAATAATAATAATAATATGTTAAAATATCCATTACATCTTCTAATATATCATTTTATTCACTTAAGTTAGTATTCTATAAAATAAATTCCTAGATGTTGGATACCAAATCAAAATATTTACTACATTTAACTTATAATAGATGTTGAAAAATAGTCCTCTAAAATGATAGCATCAATCGATACCCATGTGTATTAGTTATCAGTGATTTATCTTTAATGAGCCTCATGTATTATTACCTAACATTATTTTTCAAGTTCAGAATTTAAAAGATCTCTTTAAAAATTAAAGAGTTTAAAGCAGCATTATTAAGATGTGATTCTTTTCGAGATGGTTGTATATGATATCTGGGCTAGACATCTGAGTCAAATTCTTCTTTCTCATTTCTGCTAAATTTGTTCTGTCTAGGGGAAGAAGTGAATGTAACCTCCCTGAGAAGACCTGGCACTAAGTTATAACCCCTAGGGTTGGCCTGACCTGGACTGGCTCTTAGAATGTACCAACACAACAATCATCCAACTTGCGACAGTCAACCACCTGTCAGTCCCCCAGTGGCGGGCAGGCAGCTCTAGACTGATAACTTTGCTGAGAGTTACACAGGGAAGAAAACATCCTAAAAGACCACTTGGACAGGCAGTGCTCATTGCTTTCCCTTTTTACTCTCTTCCACCCTGAGCCCAACAAATATTTCATTTGCTTGACATTTCTTCACTTGAGATGCTGTTTGCCCTTTAAATAGCATCTTAGCATTTGAGGTCCTGGAGCTGTCTTCTTTCCCTTCTTCCTTGGGCTGACACCTTTCCTGGAAGTTTGTGAAAAGGCTTGACATTCACGAAGTCCAAGGTTTTCTGGTGATACCAAATGAAACAGAAGAGCAAGCCTGATCCTGATCAGCACTGTGCTGTAACACGGTTTGGCTCAGGTTACAGAACCTGGGCAGCTGTAACAGACAGAGGCTGTGGCCATTTCCTTCTATTTTATGATCATCCCTGTTTCATTACTTTATGCTTTCACTGCCTCCTGGCCTAGCAGCCTGTAGCAGCAGGCTAGAGAGATAAGGCCTTCTGGTAATAAATAAAGTAGAAGGGCAAAACCACAAGAAAGGGGATCTGGGAAATTGTGATGACAAGGCCATATGTTTAGCCTTGGATACGTGCTCTAGGAATAGTTGGGAGCCTTTTCCCTCTCTGAAGAGGACTTCACATTACACTATACCTATCATCCAGACATTCATAAATGCAAGGGCTTCACAGCCAGGGAAAGAGATTCTTTGACAGCACTCATTTCTTGTGACATGTTCTAGAGAACTAAATACAAATGACAGCCACAGTGCAAGTGGCTTTCACTCAAGATAAAATCTTATGGAGGCCTGGATCGTACTGAGCAAAGAAATTAGAAAAATATCAATTTACTGATGACTAACCATAATAGGATCATCCTCTCTATTTACCTTAGATCTCAAAATCTGTAGATAAAAAAGTTCTGGCAATGGAGTGGTATGAAGAGGTGTGGAGAGAAGAATTCAAATATATTTACTTAATTAAACAATGTCACCAACAAAATAAACATGAGAGGAGGAGAAATCCTTGCTAATATACATTATGTTATTTTTGACACACATGAGCTTGCATCACATCTGCAGGGAAAAAAAAAAATTCACATAGTATATGGCACCTAATTTTACTTTTCACTAAAGGCCTTAACTATAAGTATAGATCTAAATTCCATTATTAAGGATGTATATTCCCAAAATTGTTTAGTAAATGAGAGACTAATGAAAGAAACATGAAGCCTTTTCCCTATGCACAGGAAAATATTTTTAATACAGATTTAATAATATTAAGAATTTTTTAATATTGTGCAGCTCAATTTTTTCAAATACTTTTTCCTCACCACCTCACTACACTGCTTTTACATGTTCAAGAGAGAAACAAATCAAGGTTGGACAAAAAGCTACAAATGAAAGGAGTGGCCTGGGAAGCATCAGATGTATTTACTAAAGCACGAAAGCTCCCCCTTGTGATATGAAGTAGCCAGCCGGGAGGAAGCAGAGACTTGAGCTGGCTTTCAGGTATGCATTTGAAATATTACTCAATGGATCTTATTATTGGTTTGTAATTGGTTCAGCTATATGTGAGTAATTATAGAACTCCATGAATCTAGATAAAAATAATTAAAAATATAAAACTCCATGAATCTAGATAAAAATAATTAAAAATAGCTTCAAGCATTTTACAGAAATTATACTAAATTCCAAACAAGTTGAAGATTTAAATGTAATAAATTACATAGTGAAATTTTGAGGGATGATATTAGGATCTTCACCTGGGAGGGACGTTCTAAATGGGATATCAAAGTCATAAGTTATAAAAGAAGAAGCTGCTAGATTTTGTAACACAATTCCTAAATGTCATCTAACAATATTCCTTAAACTACATTAAAAGAAAACTAAGAAAAACATAGTTGCAACATGTAAAACAGACTGATAGTTAATACACTTACCAAAGAATGAGCTCTTAAAATTTTTTAAGAGACAAAATCCCCATTATGGCTAATAAACACAATAAGGTACAACTGCATCAGTAATAAAGAATAAATAAACCAATGAGATAGCATTTTTTTAAAATTTACTGATCATCTGGGATCAGATTTAAAATATGATAATATCCAAGACTAAGTCTATAGAAGTGGTAATAAATTTTTAAAAACTGAAATGTGCATACTGTTTTAACCAGAGATGTAATCTTTATATCAAGAAATAAATATCCAAAAAATTGCCTATAATAATAAGATATTGTGAGTAATGTTAAGTGTTTGCTGTTCCAGATTTGAAAAAAAAAAGTTTTGATTCATTTTCACAAGAGAATACCATGCAGATATAAAATAACAGTATGATCATGCTGTATGAGTCCATTAAAATAACATATAATTATTAAGTGCAAAGGGCAAATGCAACAGTCTTATTTTCTATGGGGTTTTATTTGTTTGTTTGTTTGATCGGGGGATGGGGGTGGTACCAGGGCTTGAACTCAGGGGCATTCAACCATGGAGCCACATTCCCAGCCCTATTTGTATTTTATTTAGAGAGTACCTCACTGAGTTGCTTAGCACCTGGTTTTTGCTGAGGCTGGCTTTGAACTCCAGATCCTCCTGCCTCAGCCTCCAGAGCCACTGAGATTACAGGCATGCACCACCATGCCCAACCATGTTTTCTATGTTTTTAAATATTTTTTTAAATTATCAGCAATTTAAGTTTTAAGGAAAGGTTATCCTGGGCTGGGATTGTGGCTTAGCAGTAGAGCACTCACCTAGCATGTGCAAGGCCCTGGGTTCAATCCTTGGCACCATATAAAAATAAATAAGTAAAATAAAGGTATTGTATCCAACTACAACTAAAAAATAAATATTAAAAAAAAGAAAAGAAAAGTTTTCCTGTTGGAATAGGGAGGGAATTTGAAAAGGGAGAGTGGATAATGGGATTTTCACTTTTTGATAATAGGTTTCTGTTTTCTGAGTTTTATTTAATATGTATATACAACTTTTATAATCATAAAAAATAGTTTTTCTTATAAGTATAAAATAAAGCAATCCTTAGTTTAGACTTTTTTCACTCACCCTGTTTCTTTAAAGACTTTAGATAATGAACTGGTAACAGCTAAAGAAATAAAGAGTTAAGGCCTTTAATCTACATTTGACAATTCCTAATCATGAAGGATTTGTACTCTAGCAATTGGTCCTGAAAATAGATAACCATAGTGCAAATAAAATTTTAAGATGGAGTAGACTACTGCAATTATTCCCTCAAATTGATCCACTTTATAGATAAAAATTTTGAGTTTGTGAAAATGAAATACATTTGCCAAGTCATAAAACAATGGGCAGAAAGCCAGAGTGAACACTCAGATACACTCACTCCTGATCAATCTCTCCTTGTGTGACTGAAAACTCACAATTTTGTGACTTTTATTATATATGAGTTTAGAAACAGAATTTAAGGTAGTTCTCATAGCATGCTAGTGTTTTCTTGGACAGTGATGTAAACAATGAATATTTACTAGTGTTCCCTTATTAGGAAGGACATAACCAAACTATCTATGACCCAAATGTGCCTTTGGTCAAAATAATCACAATGACAATAATAATGGTATCTTACCATTGAGCTATTGCAATGTGCAAACCAGTGGTAAATGCTTTATATACATTCTCTTATTTAATTTTCACAACTTAGAAACTTAGTATTATCTGCATTTTACTGATAAGGAAACCAAGTCTTAGAAGAGTAACCCACTCAAGATCATAGAGCTGATATGACATGCTAGTAACTCCTTGATATATCTTAGTCTAACATTTAAAAATAGAGGACTTTTCATCATTACCTTAAATTGCCTCAGAGATAGCCAAAGGTTCAAGACACATCACGGTCTTTCTGATAGTAGATTAGAACTAAGCTCCATTCTCATAATGTCCAGCATATTATAATGTGTTACAGGCCACATTGTAATATATTTTCATGCCTCCTTGAAAGAGAGTCCCATAAATAATGTGTTAATCAATAACCAACCTCTACAGTAGACCTAGAAGCAGTGACCCATCCCATATTCACCAGAAGACAGTGAGTCTTTCCACTAAAACTGTCTGCAGCACCTCAAGAAAAAGTGATGAGACTACCAATAAATTACTACATGGCACATATTCAATTATGTTCAGTCACTGATTTAAAATACACAGTAGGTGTAAATCTTTAGAAGATCTCACCTTATTAAATTTTTTTCTATGAATCTCCTTTCTTCTTCATTCATTCTTTTTATTGCAGTCATTTTACATGTTTCCTCATGACAGAGTTTTAATTCTCTCTCATTATGTTTATAATTGTTAAAATCTTAGACTACACTTTTCTTATTTCCCCCATCAATCATATTGTAGTCCGCATGTACCATTCAGTCACTCAGTACTTAGACCTATCCCTGGTATAGCAAAGATGAGCATCGAACACAAGCAAGAGAGGGGAATAATTATAGAAATGCTAAACAGGCCAGAATTTAGAGATTTTACCCAATGAATAAACCAGTTGTGGAGTGATGAAGGTAAAGTGCCTGAGTCACCCCTCTCTCTCTCTAAGCTTAGGAGGAGGCATGACAATGACAGGGACATTCAGCAAAAAGAAAGCCAGGAAGAACTGGAGGCACTTTCAGATCTAGTGCACAAGCATCTCCTTCAGTTTTCTGAGAGCTCTTGCCTTGTTAGTCACCTTTAACCTAGAGAATACGGTGAATGGAACTCAGAAGAAATAAAATAGTATACAATTCACATAGGTCTTGTTTTACACTCAAAGGAAAAAGAGAGAAGTCCTCAAGTCTAATTGATTCACCAGGATAAAAAAAAAATTAGAAGAGAATGTCAGCTACGACATAATAAGTATCATCCATTTACACTTAATCAGTGTTTTTAACTCTGGGAGGAAGTTGGACTACATAGCCCTGAGTCAAAAGTAGCAGCAAAATGGAACCAAACAGGAGGAGGCAAGTGGTCAGTAGGAGTGAGAGGTAGCTGTGACACCAACACAGGGGACAGCACATGGGACTCCTGTGGCTGAGGGCAGGAAGGAAGGATGGTGTAAAATGTAATACAGTGTAATTAAGGATCAGCCAGCTGACCTAAACCCAACTGTCCCTCTGACCCTAGCCAGCTGTGTATTTGTCAGAGTGATCTTGGGCATTTCACTGGCATTATCTGAGTGTCAATCATTTTCCTTATGTAAGGGAGTAACAATATTGATCTGGCAAAATAATAATCTGAGTAAAATGCCAGGGATAGATCTTTGGCATCTAGGAGTATAATCAGATTCAGACTGGGGTTTCCCTGCTGCTCTGGAATCACCATTTGCGACTAAGGTTGACAGACTGACCAAATAAAAATACAGCATCGAATAAAAATATAGAAAGGCCAGTTCCTTCTTTAGTATAAGCATGTCTTATACAATATCTGGGACATAGTTATCTTTAAAATTGATGCTTGTTTATCCAAAATTCAATTTTGATCCACAATTATTTTCTATCAATCCTCCAAGTTGCATTTAAAGGAAGACTTAAACAGGTCACAATATCCTGCCTTTTTTTTTGGGGGGGGGGGTGCGTGAGTGGGTACCGAAGATTGAACTCAGGGGCACTCAACCACTGAGCCACATCCCCAGCACTGTTTTGTATTTTATTTAGAGACAGGGTCTCACTGAGTTGCTTAGCACCTCACTTTTGCTGAAGCTGGCTTTGAATTTGTGATCCTCCTGCCTCAGCCTCCCAAGCCACTGGGACTACAGGCATGCACCCCTGTGCCAGGCATATCCTGCCTTTTTAAAGCATCTACAAATAATTAAAGGCCAGGAGTCCCATTTTGGGACCCACAAGGAGCAATCTGGCTCTGCTATTCTAACACCCTAGAGAGTTGAGGAAACTCTTAGAGAGAGTGATTTTCACCACCACCCTCAAACCCTGTGGGAACATCTCTTTCTTGGAGTGGGAGGTTGGTCATGTGCTTAGGTGGCTGGCATACCCTCTGGATTTATGAAACTTTTTGTCATGGAGAAGCTGTTTGAGTTTACTATGGGTGAGGAAGCACTTCAGAAGGTAGAGGGCAGCCCAGGAAGGAGATTTAGAGGGGTCCTGAGAGGTAAAGCCAGAAACTTGCTTGCATCATATGCAATACAGCAATGAGGCTCCAGGGAGCCTTCTCAAGATCTCACAAGTGAATCTCATATAAAAGACGGTATTTAAACACCAATTACACAGAAAACAGGGATAGACAGAGAAGCCTCCAACAGACAAGAAAGAACTACATCCAAACCAGGTAAAATAAAAGACGTTGAACTCTTCTACCTGATCACACCAGAGAGACTCTGAAGATGCACTATATAATTACCTCTGATCACACCAGAGAGATTCTGAAGATGGCACAAAGGAAAAGAAGAGTCTACAACTCTTTTCTTCTCTAAGCCCCTCAAGCTGGCTCCTCACAAGTGCTGAGGGAGGGAAGATGAGGCCTAAACTAGATGCAAGATACAAACTAAATTGTTGAGAATGGGCTAATTTTTCTAATATCTGAAAGAAAACAGAAAGCCTGGGACTTATTCAAAATAACATGAAAGATGACAAGGAAATATAGATTGGACATTTGGTTAAACAGGTTTATATTTGAAATAGTGATTGAAGAAAAAATAACCATGTTCCATGTTTGCATCCTCACCACATCAGACTCTTCTAGTTGGCACTCTGGCTGCAAAGAGTAGGTAGTCGATTTGGGTGTTTAAAGTCTAAGAGCCCCGCTAAGACCAAGAAATCGGCTCTGAAAGTGGAGGCTGGTGAGGTAGATTTTAAAGCTACACTGCAATGGGTATATAAGGGCATACATTTAATTACACTGCAATAAAAATCAGAAGTGCCAGGCCTCAGGGAAAGGCTAGTAAAAATGAGATAGAAGCTGATTTCAGTCACCAGGGCTACTGTTGAGATTTGGAGATCCCAAAGCCCAGGGCATCCTGGTAAGACAAAACAGTGTTAGATTTTGAATTCTGCCCTACAATTTAGTGTCTCTGAAATATGAAGCTGCTTAGGAAAGGGAACATGGAAAAAACATTTCTAAACTGGTGAATGAGAAAACAGCTCTATACTATTGGGGCTGAGATTCATAGCAACAGGTAAAAACAAATTAGTGGCCCAGTGGCCAGAAGTTTACTGACAGCTTCACTGGCGCTCCCTCGATCCCTTAAAACAAAGAATGGGGGCACAGGTGAATGAGGGACCCTCACTGAGGTATCACAGTCTCCAAGCTCATATCACAAAATTACTCCTTTCTTTTAACCTTTACATCTTTTTTGTTTAAATTGTTCCTTTGACTCAGTCCTATTTACACTCTCAGTACATCTCGGCTCTCAATTTTGTATTTTTTCAGGAGTAGTAGCAATAGTAGGTGGCATTTGTGCCCTGGAGAAAGACTGGCTTGTAAAATGAATGAGGAATCATGGTCATTTCCCCTTGCTATTTTTATTATTTGATATGTATTCAAAACTACAATATATACCTCAAAGCACTATACAATACAAATAAACGCAGAATCATAGTTTCACTGGTTCATGAAATAAGATTTGCTGATCTTCAGAGGGAGTTTGTCAAGTGAAGTTCAACACTTAAAATACTAAGCCTTGTTAAAATTTTTCTATTTGATTTGTTGAGTTTTTTAATAAAAATGAAAAATCAATAAAATAATCCCAAAGTCCTTCTAAAATACAGCCTATGAAGATGAAATAGCTAAGAAGGGGAAAAGAAAAAACTTTATTCTAATTCAATTTGTAGAAAAAAAAATGTACCAATTCTCAAACCTATGTTCAATAGGGGCAGAGGCAAGGATCTGGCTATCTTTATGGTAAATGCACAAGGGCTTAGAATAGTTTTACCAATCGCCTGCTACTTGAAGCACCTAAATAAACGAAATACCCTCAATCCAATTTTCCAGGATTGAGGATTATGTGTGGCAGATAGTGTAGACAGAATTCAAAGATGGCCCCAAGATTCTGCCTCCCTATATAATCCCCACTCCTTGAGTGTGAGCCAGACTCTAAATATGATAAGAGTTTCTCCCATGATTGGTCTATTTTATGGGACACAATTGGCTTTAAGAAAGGGACCTGACTTAATCAGGTTATCCCTTAATAATAATAATAAATTGGGTTCTTCCTGATAAAAGAGATGTGTGAGAGGAATGGAGGTCTGGGAAGAATTGCAACAGGGGAAATTTTCCATTGCTGACCTTGAACAAAGGGTGGGACACATGGTGACTAAAATTTCAATGAACTGAACTCCACTAACATCTGAATAAGAATAGCAGTGGATTCTTCCTCCAGAACCTCCAGAAACACAGTAGGAAGCCAAGCCAAAACCGGTGCTTTTTGCTTGTGAGACCCTGAGCAGAGGAAGACCCAATTAACCCAGCCTGGACTTCTGACCTACAGAACTGCAGTCAGCAGCATTGCTATTTTAAGCCTCCGAGATTATGGTAATTGTGATGCAGCATAGAAAACTAACACAGGGGACAGTGGTTATCACTTAAAATTGATTTGACAAAAGTAGATGAAAGTGGAATTAACCTAAGAAGAAAAGTCAAAGGATATCAGGACTCTCTCTAGTCATAAGGAGAACGACAGACAAAGCCAAATGGAGGTGTACACTACCAAATACCTAAACCGTACTCCTAAAAACTCCCAAAGTCATGAAAAACAAGGAAGAAATGTCACAGACCATGGGACACTAAAAAGACATATGACTAAATGTGATTTCACATCCTGAATGGGATTTTGGGGCAGAAAAAGAACATTAGTGGACAGGCTAAATAATGTCTAGAGTTTAGCTTTAAAATAAATAACTAAATAAATTAATGGAATCTGTAAAATATTATCAAGTATATAATGTAAGTGAATTTAGTAGTTATAAAATGAAACTTAAATATATATTTAACTTAGTTTATCCTAAATGATGTTGTCTTGGTCATACATCAATTTGATAAAATAAGACAAATATAAAGTTTATCATCACTATGTTACTAAATGTACTTTGGATTTAAAAAATAAAAATGAGTGTGTCGTGAAAAAAAAAAAAAAGTACAGCTCTGGCATACTGTTCTTTTCTTCGGGGCCTCAGTGTGTCCCCAAGGTCAATCCAATGTAAAAAGAAGAAATGTAATATCCATATCCTAAGGCTTTTTATATGATTCCATTGCTAACAAAGGTCGGCAATAGTCAGAAGATTATAAGATGTCACCCTCTAATCTGAGCTTCTGATACTTAAGAGATCACTGGAGAACCCACAAGTTTAAAGATTCTCTTCCAGAATGTTTAATGTGCTTTTTAAAGGTGAACTCAAAGATTTACCTGCAGAGGGGATAGAGATCAGGCCCAGGGTCCCGCAGCAGCCTGCATGACACTATTAACATCAAATGCAAGACATTCCTTATACTGCTTTAATTATCAATGCTAATAGGAGAAGCACAGGGCAATAAATTCAGAATTTAGTTGGCAAAGGAAAGCTACTTTTCACGTTTCATTTTTAAAGACATTATATTCCTATTTAACTTTAAGTGTCCTTGCATGTTCTTTCAGACTACTTCTTGCTATATTCTACAAAGCTTTGACTGAAGCCAGGAAAAGAAGAAGTAGAAGATGACTGGGTTTTAACATTTTTTAATCTTCCATTATTTACTGTCAACCCTCGTATTGAAAGATTACAGAGTGTAGGTATACTGCCTTAAGATGGTAAGCATTTTATTTGATTTTTTGAACTGTTATTTGTTCTTTTGAGTATGTGTACATAACATTAAGTTTATAAGGCATTTCGGATGCTTTTTTTTTTCCTTTGTGTTTTACTCAAATCAAGCCTCCCAAGAGTTAGAAAGTATAGAAATCACTATTCCTTATAAACAGAGAAATTAAGTTTGGGACAAATAGACTACAAATGGATTTGAATTCTGACATTGTGACCGCTGGTCCAAGACTGCTTTGTGAATAAATGTGCTTTTGGCTACTTTCCATTTCCCTCTTTGCCACCCACAGCTGTATTCAGTAGGGACTACATGTCTTTTCTGAGACCCAGCTACTTAAGTTCTCCACAGTGAAAGCCTTTCTGCTACCATGGCTGACTACCTGGGACCTCTTACCACCCCTCTCCATTGACTCAACAAAACTTCAAAATCCTGCTTGAACTATGTTCCACTACTGATAAAGCCTTCTGATTTGTTCCAGGTAAGGCCAAACTTATGGATGGTTGGGGAGCCACTTGACCATGGACCTCACACAAAGGGGCCCAAGTTTAGACTTGGGCACTGTCTCTGAATGAGGTTATGTGGACAATCAACAGAGACACTCCCATAAAAATTTAAACCCCAATCCCCAATTGCATGACCTATGTATAGAGTACCAACACATTTGTATCTTTATAAGTCCTATAATTACCATTTGAATTACACAATTACACTGCATTGTATTTGAACTATAAATTTGTTTAAAATGAACATTTGTAAATCACTATCATTTTTTTTCAGAAAAACCAGAAACACAAGAAAGAGAAACGTTAATAAAGTGAACTTTAGCAAAAGAGCAGGTGCAAGCTCTTCGTGCAAACATTTTGCATCTAAAATAATGTGAGTTGTCTTCTAGCCCTTCTCAAACACCCCTATCCTCAGCCAATTCATTCACTGTGTTCATTGGCCCACATGCTCTGTTCCTGCCAAGACAATCTCCAGGGATTCTCCACTAACTTTTCTCATCCATCTTATGCCTACATCCCTTCCAGTTTGTGTCACCTCCTAAGGAATCCCTTAAAGTTCTTTCTTGCATGAACATTTTGTCAGAAGGATAAACAATTACATATGCAATTATGTATAAAATTATGTGTACAATTACTCACAATTATGAGTACAATTGTGTGCATGGAAAACATGATGGCCAACATATACTTAGAAAAAGCAATAAAACTAAGACCTTAATAACTTTTCTAGAAATTCATACATGTTTTATTCAGAAAACTATTTTTCCATTTCTGCTGTTTGTCCTTTCATATCCAGCACTGTTTTTCTTTCTCTTGAAATCAACTTCAGCCATCACAGGTTGAAATTTCATTTGCATTTATCATGAATAAAGGTACATTTCCATTCCCTCCCACTGTTTGTAACTGCAAACATTGTACTATTTTTAATTCTAAGTAATTTGTTTTTCTCTTTTTAATGAAGGAGTCATGCTAACGGTCCTGATTTGAAAGTTTTCCTTTTTGAGGAGCTACAGCAATGAAAATTGACTCCAGTCCTTCTACCTAGAGTTAAAATTAAAAACAAGTGTCTAGACACAAATCCAAATGTCCCTATAAGAAACAAGTGTTCCCTTCCTGATACCTTATACCTCTATCTCTCTCAACACCTGCCCCCCAACAACCTTCCCTCTGTTTTGTTTTCACATGATTTTGTTTGTAAGGAAAGACAGTATGCTTTATATAGGAAGATTTTGCTGCTTTTGTTTTTGTTTTTGTTTTTGTTTTTGTTTTAATCTAAGAAGCTGGAGGAGAAGGTCAAGATCATAAGAGGACAAGTTGGCACAGTCACATGTGGCCAAAGGTAATGCACACTGGGTAGGCCAAATAGAAATTTTTCTGTAAATGGAAAGACTAATTTAGTAAGCCAAATTTTCCCCAGTGCCTGATGGAAGCTCATGAGAGTCCCATGGAAGCAGTAGGGAAATAATTCTCCTTTTTTTTCAGTGATGAGGAAATTAATGCCCAAGAAGGTTTATGACTCAAGTGGCAATCTGTATTCCCAGCCCAGTTTTCCCTCTCTTGGACTAACCTGCCAGAAGTCAAGAAATCTAATAAAGATTTAAGCATTCAAAATATTTAAAATCATTCTAAGTGATTATTGAATCAGTTCACTACCACCTGGATTATTGTACTATATCTAGTGGTGGCAGAAAATCAAAAAGACAGAGAAACCAAAATGTCGGCCAAACAAAAGGACAAGCAGTCACTGATTGCATACCCATGTCGTATATAGAAGCTCAGAAGCCAAGCAATAAGCAAGCATGTACCTTAGGCTAGAAGCAGTAGCAACAACACACATTCGAAGATTATATAAAGGGCAAGATACTCAGAGTCTGCATTGTTCAGCACAAAGAATCTCCAAAAGCTTCAGAGACATGTCCTTTTAATGAGAAACAATAGTTTGCCTCCAGATGCTCCCCTCATTATGAACACTTTTGCACCAGAAAGAAGCACAAAAAGGGGCTATAAGCCCAGTACTTTGAAAATAAAGGCCTCTGTGGAGAAATGTACCTATTAATATAAATGATTCTGAATAGATTCAGCTTCTGCTCCAAACTGTCAATTAACAGCAATAAAAATAATATTTCTATATCATTAAAAAACAAAAATACAAGACATCAAGCATATTCAGAGACACCTAATTTTCTACTGTGATCATATTGCATGAATATAAAAACAAAACATATTCCCCTAAAAATACTGACATTTCTTAGTTTTACACTAAAAACAAAACAGCTGACGTTATTCAGATTTGCAGCTGTTTTTACTATTGAACAGAAGTACTCTAAATACTACATTTCCATTTAGTAATAGAAATCAGAATATGAGCTTCATAGTAAAATTGTCATAAAAGAAACCTGAGTAAATGAACTAATGATATCACACTGAACTGGCAGTTTCTCTTTTCATACTGATTTGAAGAAATGGCAGTTTAATTGATACTTATCTATGAAATCAAAATCAAGACAAATATGTAATTATGATAAAGTATCATCAAGCTATAACACTATCAAAGAATTTAGAGTCAGATTGCATAGATTTAAATCTCAGTTCTAATACTCCTTGGCTTCATGACCTTGACATGTGATCCCACCTCCCTAAACCTTGGCTTCTTCAGCTGTGAAGTAGGCATAGTACAAAGGTGTTCATCATGGAGTTGTTATATGGAGTAAATGACATAATCCACATGGAGACCTTAACACAGACTGGGGCCTTTAATATACTCTCAATACATTAACTATTTTTATTAGCACCTATAATTCAAAGGCATTTTAGGAGAATTTGAGAATTGTCATCCAAGAATTTTACAAGTAATTTTACATTAGGGAATTGCAGTAGTTATTTTAAATATGTCTATAATATAAAAAACAATCAAATTCACTGTCTAAGCTATTTTTTCCATAGAGGTGCATTAATGCAAATTAGACAGAATGACTTTTCCCAGTTATAATTGGGATGAAATGAGGTGGAAGGAACAGAAAGACAATTAACTTTAGCTTTTTTTTTTTTTTTTTTTTTTAATCTCCAGTAGTTCGGAGTAGGTTTTAGTGCCTGATGGTTGTAGGCTGTCAATGCTGCCAGCCGAAATTATTCAGAGACCTTCAAGGGGCTTTGTTTATCTCATTTTTCAATTAACCTCTGCGTTTTAACTTCATCATAATGCCTATGCCAATTCACACCAAAGAAGAAATAAAAAATCCCTGTTTGCTGTCATTATTTCTTTGCTTCACAAATCAAGTTTTATTTCTCCTTTTAATGCATGTATGGAGGATGTAAATTTCAGGTTGCAAGAGACCAGCAAAGTGGCAAATGATTTAATATAAATGAAGTTTTCATATTAACCTTTCCCCCTTTCTTTTCTTTTTCTTGATTCATCATGTAAGGGGACAGCAAAGTTCAGCACTGCTGAGAGCAAAGATCAAAGTATTACTGAAGGCTGGGATTTTGTTATCACCTTAGTTTGAGATTCCAGGCCTACATGGGTATAGGTGTGACAAGAGACCAGAGTCTATTTCTTCTTTGTAGAGAGTCAATGTCACAGACGTAAAGCTCCTTCAAATACATCTTAATACAACTAAACCACCTTGTCCTGGTTTTTATTAAGTCAGGACCAAGAACAAATAGGTTTTAGATAAGCACATCCACCACGATTTTCACATCATTTGAAATAGCTTTGAGATTTTAATCCTTGAACTGATAAAATTCCATCCACACAATTAAAATTCTTTTTATAAAGTACCAATTGGTGTAGATAATGCACACCATTTTTAATTGTACTGTCTGGGGAATTTAAAAAATATAAAATTTGGAATGTTTTCTACATTTAAAATCTTCTTTTTATTTATTTATTTTTTTAATATACATGACAGTACAGTGTATTTTGACTTATTATATATACATGGATCATAACTTCCCATTCTTGTGGTTGTACATGATGAAGAGTTTCACTGGTTGTGTATTCATATAAAAGCATAGGAAAATTAAGTCCAATTCATTCTACTGTCTTCTTTAGAAACACAAAATAAGCTTTAAAATGAATAAGACATGGTAGCAGGTGTTATGTAGTCTTTGGGTAATTTAGCCATTTGAAAGCACTGAAGAAAAACGCATAAACCACAGGATAAAGTTGCTTTTCACTAGAGTACCAGTGTCAACATTGTCTTGGTCTGCAAGGACCACTAAAACAAATAGCACAAAGTGTCTTCAACAACAACAACAACAAAATATAAATATATATATATATATATATATATATATATATATATATATATATGAGCTTCTAGAGAGCCTTTTATTGAATAGACTCATTATCTAAAGATATATATATTTGTGTGTGTGTGTATATATATATATATATATATATATATATATTTTTTTTTTTTTTTTTTTTTTTTTTTTTTGCTGTTCTGGTGACGGGGAAGTCCCACAATCTGGGTGCTGAAAGATTCAGTACTTAGTGAGGGTTTTTCTGCTTGCAGAAAGATCTCTTTTTCTTTCTCTTTCTTTCCCTTTCCATTTCCATATCTCTTTTCTTTCTCTTCCTCTCAATACATTAACTACTTTTGGTTAATAGTTAAAATATTTGTTACCATCAAGAGAGTCTCCTCATCCCTATGGCCTAGTCCAACCTAGTTACTTCTTCTTGCGGTTTAGGTATGAGATATCTCCAAAAAGCTATCTGTGAGACAATGAAAAAAAAGTTTTCAAGGTGAATGACTGGGTTACAGTATCTGTAATCTAAACTGTGAATTGATCCCCTCATTAACTGAGTGGCAAACTGTAGGCAGGTAGGGTGTGGCTGGAGGAGGTGAGTCATTGGGGTCATACTTTGGAGTATATATTTTGTCCCTGACTGGTGTAGCACTCTCTCTGCTTCAGTGCTGTGTTCCCAGTTGCTTTCTTGTGCTACTCTCTTCTGCCATGACATTCTGCCTCATCTCAGGCCCCAAGGAATGAAATCCGATGTCTATGGACTGAGACCTCTGAAATCAAGAAATAAACTTTTTCTTCTCTAATTGTTCTTGTCAGGTCTTTTGATCACAGAGTTGAAAAAGCTGACTAAAACACCCTTCAAAGGCCCACTCCAAGTGACATCACATTTGGACATCAACATATGAATTTGGAGGATGCAAGCATCCAGTCCATAACAAACAAACAAAAAAAAGTGTTAATGGAAATCTTTAGATAATGAGTCTATTCAATAAAATGCTCTCTAGAAGCTCTACTTATGAGGGAAGCCATGTGAATATAATCCAATGAGTGAAAATAGAAATTTGAGTTTCTGAGGTGACCAAGTAGGTGTGGTCAGACATGAACCACTCATTTCTTTTGAGAATGAATATTTGTGGGACTAAGAAATTTCTTAATTATTGGAAAATCTTTTTTTTCTTTTCTCCAAATTGGTGACTGAAATACAGATTTAATTCATATTTCCATTGACCCAATACATTAGGCAACCTTGGCATCCTTGTGAACCAGTCCTAAGCCCTGTGAACCAGCCCTAAGTCCTGACATAAGATGATCATGTCTCTATATTAGAAGTAAATAAAAATGTCTAAGTTCATTGCAATGTTTTTTTTCCTTTCAAGACTCCAAACTGAAATCATATTTCAATATTTTGTCACCGCATATACCATTAAAGTAAGAGTTAGTTGGACTTTATCACTTTTTCATCAGTCAGGAACAGCTTTTGATCCTTAGAGGCCTGGGGTAGATCTGAAGTAGATGTGTAACCTACCAAATAAACCTCTCTATATCCTATTATTCCTATGAGTCAGGCAAAAAAGAATTTGATGTCTAGTTCTTTAAAATGAAAAAAAAAGAATCACTTAAAAATCATAAGTAAAAAATATATTTACTTTCCAGGGGAAAAGGAACTATTAAAAATTAAAAGCATAATTATAATAAAGAAATACTGCAATGCTCAGATACTTTTTAAATTAAAAAATGTTGAAAACAAAATATTAATTCAGAAAAATGTTCTGCACCTGAAGATAGTAAGGCTATGGATTTTACACTTTTAAAGGATTTTGAATTGTAAAGGCAGTAGCCCCAAGGAATTTAATGTAGTACTCTCTTTCATCTTTCTGGTATTAACAAATTTTTCCTAACTTACACAATCAAACTTTTAACTGGGATATAGTAAGAAAGACTTGCCAGTTTCTATGAAAGTTTTAGCACATAATGATTTTACCAAGTTTCCATTTGCTCAGGACAGATTGGCTTCCAAAGGACAATGAATTGTGACCTCTTCATTAGAGATTTCACTGTCAAGATCACTGGGCTCAGAGATAGAACCCACAAAGTCTGTTAAAGGGGAGGAAAACTAAAAGACTCAAAGACACTCCAGCTGACATCAGATATTTCAGCATGGACAGTCATCCTCCCATCTCAAAAACAAAGAATAAGAAAAAACACATGAAAGTTTATGTTATGTTCTAGAAATATAAATATCAATCATTGACATAATCAATGTAATCTTTTGATTTTATTGATGCATATAAAGTTGGCCATTCACATATAAATATTTTATGCTTCCAAGTGTGGGTATACAAAAACTTCAGATATACATATATATGTATACATATGTGCATTATATATATATATATATATATATATATATATATATGCATTATGTATATACACATACACCAAACTGAAATCACATTTTAATATTTTGTGTTATAATATACAGATATATAAAACACTACAGTGTGTATATAGATATATAACACACACTAACCAATACTTTGCATGTATTTGCATGTATGCTTCTGTTTATACACTGAGAATTAAACTAGAAGTTGAAAAACAAGAAGTGTTCTTTGCTTCAGAAAATATTTCACATTGAACAAAGACAAAACTCTAAATACTCTATAATTCAAATATTTTTTAATATTTTTTAGTTTGGAATAAAGTATTTTTATTAATAATTTATATTTTCTAATTCTTTCTATGTATGAGTTTGAGTTTTTCAATAATAGTGTTTCTATTGGTAAATACAATGGTTTGTATAAAATCTCTTTTAATTTTTCCTTTTTATCATCTTTACAAAAATCTTCATTAAAATGAGGCTCATGGGCTAGGAGTGAGCTCAGTGCTAAAATACTTATGTAGCATTCATGAGACCCTGGGTTCAACACTGGCACTGCAAAAAATAAATAAGTAAAATAACACGAGGCTCATTTTCCAATCACAATGGTGAGGCATGAAAGAAAATGAAAAGTGGGTCCGAGAATTAAAGGTGTGATATCATGAAAATTTTTAATAGGTCTTCTGAAAGTATTGTATCATTGCCTTCTAAAACTTCTGCTTAACATATACCAACAGCAATTTATCAAGCCCAAGTCTATATAAGAATTATCAGAATTTTAAAAGTGTGGGGGGGTAAAATTTATCAGGCTCATCACCATAAATGAGTAAAGTAAATTCTTATAAAACTTTTTTGGAATTAAAATATAATGTTTATGAAGGATACCATTATAACTATACAGGTTAATTTTATTATTATCCAAAACCACAAATGAAACAGATACAATTCTCCTCTGAACTCTGCTATAACAAAGAAACAAGAAAAATCGCTGGTGACATTAGTTAAGAAGAATATTTTTCTACTTAGTGCCATTGAATTTTTTTCAAGTGATTAACTTCCATAATTTTTGTTTCTCCCAATTTTACTAAACCATATTTTTAAATGATTTAAAAGCCAGTCAATAGAAAATGGCTCATGCATATATATAAATCAATAGCAAATCTGGTATTGCAAACAGGTAAGTAAATCTTCACAATACTGTGAACATACTCAAGGGCTTTGTAGACCTCCCCCCCACCAAAAAAATTGAGCTCATCAGCAAAGGACAAGACACTCCAAGAGACATGTGAAAAGTAAAAGGACTCCACCCAAGAAAAGGTAATAATAGAATTCTCAGGAGAGCGGCATGTGTCATCCAATCTGCGATGCTCTCAGGGATACAACATGCACTTATAATATGTACTGTTTAGGATATTTTTTAAATGTAGCCAATCAGAGTTGTAAAATAGCTTGGTAATATATATTTCTATTTCATAAATAGAGATGGTTGTTTAAAGATCTTACAGATTTAAAGCTATTTGTATTTCAAAAAGCAGAAATTACAAACAACAAAGCCTAAAGGGTCAGCAAGGACTGAGGATGTATATTTCTGTTTGGGGGTGAAGAATAGAATAAAATACCCCAAGAGTTTGAAGGTGCAGTTAAAAGGTAAAATGAGTGATTTGGATAATTAGGCATATTGGGAGGCATTACAGGGGTAGAAAGTGGAGAAGGCAGAGGATGACGATATGACCTCAAGGGTCTCTCTCATTGGGATTTGGGGCTAATGGTCTTTCTGTACTGGGCCAGGCTGGAATGTCTGGTCTAAGTTTAAGAATCCTCACAGTATTTCAAGAGCCTGAAGTTATAGAGCCCAGCATCAGCTAAAATACAAGAGAAAATCATCCTGTCTCAATTTGTGTTTGGGAAGCGGTCTGTGGTCTTTATTAGGATCTCAAAGAAAATATCATAGTGGGAAGCTAGGGAAATTGACTATCCCTAGGTGTGGAGATTCATTCATATGTTAAATTTTTAGGTAAACAGTATGTTAAAGTGTTCACAATAAAATATTTTCTCTTTAATATTCATTCAAAGTCTGCACTGACCTTAAAGTAGAATTAAATACAGCACAACTGTCCTGAGAAAATTAATCATTTCTTTATCACTAGTCAGGAATTACTTTCCCAAATGTCAACTCTTGCACTCTAATAATTCACTCTACCTTCCATGGATCCTGGTTGGATGCCTAAGCCCTCTCTGTGACCTCAGCAGGATGAGTTGGCTACAGTGCAGGCTGTCCTTGAAGACCACCTGGGAGCCTCAGATTGTGCCCAGTGTGGCAGCCTGTCAGAAACGGGCCACTGCCAGCGCGGAGCAGGGAACACCTGTGCCTCACAGTCTGCACTGGCCACTCTTCCACAATCAAATGTCTTTTAAGGTACAGGTCAAGTCTTTCCCCATTGTAATTTAGCTACTGTTATTTCTCAGCTCATCTCTGTATCATTGGGGTAAGTACTTTGGAAATGAGTAAAGGATGTCAGACGTTTGGGGATGAGTAAAGTTTCCTTTAGTTCCCAAAATGTCATTTATATAATTAGGATTTTATTCTCTGCCCCTACAACCACCTGAAATACTCTACTTGTAAAATTGCCCCAACACACACACACCATGTAAAGAGATAACTTATCTTGTTCCATATCTGGTACAATAGAGTTAACTGAGACTCCGTAACTATTTCCAAAGTATTGTCAAGTTTTCAGTTTGTGTTTGGCACTGTGCTGGATGCTAGAATTAAAGGCGAAAGGCATGATCCCAGCCTTCGAGTACCTCACACTCCGAAGAGGAAGGCTAAGCACAACTTTGAACATTTAATAAAATTTACAGCAGTTGTGGAAATGCTAATGTCTATGAAGTTTCTTTCTCAAATCACAATTTTTGAAGATCTTTCAAGTAAGATCTTCCATCTATTAACAGAAATAGAGTTCATAAATGCTTTGATTTTCCTAAATCTCATACAAAACTCAGCTTCCTCACTTTCCTTGATTAATTTTACCACTTGCTGTTTCGCTTAATATGACATCCATACATCAGTTTTCAAAATATATGGAAATTGTTTCTTACTTTAGAAATATTTTAAGATTTTTCCTTTACATTCTGACTTTGAGTTAACGTAAAGAAAAGATCACATTTTTCGTAACTTTTTTGTGCAGTTGGGACCTCAGTAAACGTCCACTGTTCAGTGCTGCTAGATAGTCCAGTTTTACCAACTGTGGCAACATTCAGAAAGAAGTTTGTCTGTTTTAATCCTACATCTTTATTAGAATGGCTAAGAGAAAGAAACCTGACTGGAACTGTGGTCATTTTCATGCTTATCAAATGAAGGTATATTTACTCCTTTAAAAAATGGGAAAGCTCATAATCTAGATTATTTTTGGTTATTACTCAAGTGATATAAATAAATCATAATGTTTAGAACCAAATCACTTTTAACTTCAAAATTTCCTTTTTATCTATAAAAGCAGAGGTTTTGAGTAAGGTATAGTGCTATTTTTATTTATATTTTCACCAAAATTCAATTGTATTTTAAAAATATGATTAGTTAACTTTGAGGTATTTATAAGACAATTATGACCATTCACAGTGTTTTAATATATTACCCCTGAGGAAGTTATTGATTTCAACTACTACCAATGTAAGAAAAAGAAAATTATTTTATCAAAAAAAATGACATTTGATGAACAGTTTATAATTAACTAGAAAATAGTGTAAAAACAACTTATTAGTTGGCCATGGTGACACATGTCTGTAATCCCAGCTAATTAGGAGACCTTTAAGGCAGGAGG
The DNA here is from genome assembly GCF_964194105.1 of Spermophilus citellus. Lineage (NCBI taxonomy): Eukaryota > Metazoa > Chordata > Mammalia > Rodentia > Sciuridae > Spermophilus > Spermophilus citellus. Next base: position 193,608,983 of record NC_138184.1, on the reverse strand, counting down.
ATAAAATTATGAGGCCAGGCTGGGTAACTTAGATTTTTTGTCTCAAAATAAAACAAAATATATATATTTTAAAAGGGCTGAGAATGTAACTCAATGGTAAAGCACCTCACAGTACCACACACGCGCGCGCGCGCACACACACACACGCACACACACACACAAATACACACAAAAAAATTGATGAGCATTTGCAAAGTAATTGTAGCCAACTTTTAAAATTAATAATGAGCATATTAAGATACCTGAACAGTGCTTTTGGTGTAGCTCAGTGGTAGAGATCTTGTTTAGCATGTGTGAGGCCCTGTGTTCAATTCACAGCACAGAGAAAGAGAAAGAGAGGGAGACAGGCAGGCAGAGCAACATGTGAAAAACTGGACCAAAGGCTTAGATTTTTAAATTTTGTTCCACCACTTAATGATAGTAATACTTAAATGTCATTTAAATCTTTTTGTATTTCAGTACTTTCATCCATAATATGAGGCTGATAATATTTATGAACAGGATCTTTCTAAGAGTTTAAGAATAATAGAAACATTTATTGGACTCTTATTATCTAACCTATTATAACACTTTTATTAAATACATTAACATAATCTTTGAAATTATCCTAAACTGTAACTTTTATTATTGATGTATCCATGATACAGATAAGGAATTGCAAGGCCTTGAAAAGTTAAGTGGCCCAACTCAGGATGCCAAGGGCTCTCATGGGAGAGGATTACAGAATCACAGCCACAAGATCTATTCAGTATGCAAAACAAGGGACTGAAATCAGCTTAACTGGCTTCTCAATCACCAATAAAATGATCTTAGATGAATGATAGCTTACTTTTCCCCAGGGAAGAGTTTTTTCACAAAGCATACTCCCCCGCTTTTTGTTGACCGCAATCACAAAGCATGTATGTTTAGGTACCTACCGATAGACCTATCTTTGTGCCTACATACATATTCTACTCTTCTCTCAGCCCTAGAGGTTTGTCCTCATCTTCTAAAGTTCTTTTAAAGCAAATCCAGAAAATAAAATAAAATTTGAGCAAAAAGAATAAGTGACAAAGAATAAGAGTTCCCCTTGTATTTGCACTGTTGAACTTAACTTATTCTGAGTTCCCAGACACTGAATCCTGTATTCAGTTCTTTTGTATCAACTCTCAAGAATAGATAGACATTTGCCTTCCTGAATATTTCTCCTGGTCTTTTCTGAGCAGTAATACTCTTTTTCCCCTGTACCCTAATAATTTGATTTCCTTGAGAAGTATGGAGTAATGAGAGCTATTAGTGTAAAAGATAAAAATTTTTGACAGTCCCAGGTTAGTTGTCATAAGAGATACCAAAACAGGCAGGTGGACCAATGGTACAGAATAGAGGACACAGAGACCAATCCACAAAATTACAACTTTCTTATATTTGATAAAGGGGCTAAAAGCATGCAATGGAGAAAGGATAGCATCTTCAACAAATGGTGCTGGGAAAACTGGAAATCCATATGCAACAAAATGAAGCTGAACCCCTTTCTCTCGCAATGCACAAAAGTTAATTCAAAATGGATCAAGGAGCTAGATATCAAATCAGAGACTCTGCACCTGATAGAAGAAAAAGTTGGCTCCGATCTACATATTGTGGGGTCGGGCTCCAAATTCCTTAATAGGACGCCCATAGCCCAAGAGTTAAATACAAGAATAAACAAATGGGACTTACTTAAACTAAAAAGTTTTTTCTCAGCAAGAGAAACAATAAGAGAGGTAAATAGGGAACCTACATACTGGGAACAAATTTTTACTCCTCACACTTCAGATAGAGCCCTAATATCCAGAATATACAAAGAACTCAAAAAATTAAAGAATAAGATAACAAACAACCCTATCAACAAATGGGCCAAGGACCTGAACAGACACTTCTCAGAGGAGGACATACAATCAATCAATAAGTACATGAAAAAATGCTCACCATCTCTAGCAGTCAGAGAAATGCAAATCAAAACCACCCTAAGATACCATCTCACTCCAGTAAGATTGGCAGCCATTATGAAGTCAAGCAACAACAAGTGCTGGCGAGGATGTGGGGAAAAGGGTACTCTTGTACATTGCTGGTGGGACTGCAAATTGGTGCGGCCAATATGGAAAGCAGTATGGAGATTCCTAGGAAAGCTGGGAATGGAACCACCATTTGACCCAGCTATCGCACTTCTCGGTCTATTCCCTGAGGATCTTAAAAGAGCATACTATAGGGATACTGCCACATAAATGACCATAGCAGCACAATTCACAATAGCTAGACTTTGGAATCAACCTAGATGCCCTTCAATAGATGAATGGATTAAAAAACTGTGGCATTTATACACAATGGAGTATTACGCAGCACTAAAAAACGACAAAATCATGGATTTTGCAGGGAAATGGATGGCATTAGAGCAGATTATGCTAAGTGAAGCTAGCCAATCCTTAAAAAACAAATGCCAAATGTCTTCTTTGATATAAAGAGAGCAACTAAGATCAGAACAGGGAAGAAGAGCATGAGGAAAAGATTAACATTAAACAGAGACGAGTGGGGGGAGAGAAAGGGAGAGAGAAGGGAAACTGTATGGAAATGGAAGGAGACCCTTATTGTTACACAAAATTACATATAAGAGTTTGTGAGGGGAAAGGGGAAAAAAACAAGGGAGAGAATTAAACAACAGCAGATGGGATAGAGAGGGAAGATGAGAGGGAAGGGGAGGGGGGATAATTGGGGATAGGAAAGGTTGCAGAATACAACAGTCATTAATATGGTATTATGTAAAAATGTGGATGTGTAACCGATGTGATTCTGCAACTTGTATTTGGGGTAAAAAATGGGAGTTCATAACCCACTTGAATCAAATGTATGGAAGATGATATGTCGTGAGCTTTGTAATGTTTTGAACAACCAATAAAAAAAAAGAAAAAGAAAATTTGAACCATTTTGAAACCAGTAACCATAAAAAAAGAGATGCTAAATCAAAACTAATGTGTCCACATATAAACCATAAAAATTAAATGAAGAAACAATAGTTTCTTCATCACACATATCCTATTTTGGAATTTCTTTTGGAAATTTTTGAAAAATCCCAGAAATACACTTACAATATATGCTGATTTACTGTTCTAAGTCCTTTTATCTATTCTGGTTTCTTCTTTGGGTAGATTATACTTGATTCTCAAAAATAATGTTTATGTATCCAGAGTATTACTTTTAAAGATCAGAAAGTGCATTGAGACTACTTTTTCAGCACCAGGATGAAAAGAAGAAAATAATGACTATTAGACAGAGACCTCATAACTCCCCACAAAAACCCAGTGAAAAACTACAGAAGTACAAAAGGAACTTAGCAATAATCTGCCTGTGTCAGTTTTACACAAAGAGAATATATTCATATAATAATATAGAATAGTAACAGAAAAGAGAAACATAATAGCTTCAGTAATATATTTTGCTATTCAAAACCTATGATCAAGAACTGTAAATAATTATTTATAAGTAATTTTAAAAGAAAATATATATTACAAATGATATAAAAAAAGATGTAACTATAATGCTAATAGTTATTCCTTGATAGTCTTTCTCTTAAAAATATTCTGATTAGGGCAGCTTAAAACTAATCCCCTTTCACTGATCTTGGCAAAGGATTTTTAGCAAGTAATTCTATTTAAATTACTACACAGAATTAATCTTTTCCATTGCTTAAAGCAAAAAAAGAAACCAGAGAAAAACAAAGACTATAAACTGGGGTTGAGATAGTTACACTGAATTCTTTCTTTCTTAATTGAAAAAATTGTATGAGACATTTTGTATAATAAGTAAATCCTTCCTCACATTCATTTTGCTTTCTTCTCAGGAAATAAAAGCTATGTACTCCAAGGTGGGTTTAAAATATTGGTCATGTGAATGAGTGAAAATATATGAGCATTTCCAAAAATATATAAAACCAAGATTCCTGTATCAACCAAAATTGAAAATAAGAAAAAAATATTCTTCTTTTCTGATTCAGGAGAAATCCTCAATTTTTCCTACTTCTACAAGTTTGATAAAATTTAGCTTGTGTAATGCTGCCTACAGGCTGATTGATCATATGTTACTTTTTTCAACTCTAAAATTAGTTAGAAAACAATGAAAAAAGGATAATCAATCATAGAACTCCCATAGTCAAGAATGGTGGTTATTGACATATCTGGTGAAAAAAATAGGTGAAAGGATGGAGAAGAGGCAAAGAATGTACATGTATATGCATATCTTTAAGGAAGTTTTGTCATAATATTTCTGCCTAAAAACCATTGGTCCAAAATGAGTTAGAAAGCCTCTAAGAGCAAGATAAACTAGGAAGTTCATTCTATATTGGGGTATGCTAAGCCCCAAACTGAGAGCTCTGTTACAGAAGAAGCAGATATCAAGAGGTACACTGACCCTTTGGCCACCTATGAATTGTCTCTTCTCATAAATGAAACATATTTTGCCCTGCTCTAGGAGACCCAGTACCAAAGTCCTACCAATTTTCAGAATCTGACTCAAACGCTAGTACAACTGGGTGGTAAAATGCAGCAAGTCTGGATATGATAAATTCATGGTCTGACATCTTACACAATTTAATACAAAGTATTTGCCCCATCATGATATCTAATGGTGAAGTAGGAATAAGATTTCTTCATTGGAAAAAGAAGGAAATTCTAAGTACACAGCCATCACTAGTCTTTGACAATTATTGAGCCCTCTGGCCAAGAATTATGAAGATTCCCTTCTCTGAATCAGACTAACTTCTCTGAATGGACTATCTAGTAAATCCTGGTAAACCTGGATTTGTTCTCTGGGGGCAACTTCCTTGCCCATCATGTTGCCCTCAATTCCACCCTTCAATTTATCCTTGCCATAATACACCCCATGCTCACATGCAAGGAAGGCAATCACGTTTTCCCTTTGGGGTGGATGCATAGATTTCATAGCCTGCTTCCTACTAATACAGCTTAGTGTGTCTGAAGGGCTGCATTAGATATTGATTATATGCTTTTGTGTCCTGTTGTCTTGGTTGGGATAGAGATGTGCAGTGGTCAGCTTTTGTAAGTCCCTCAAAGAGTATTCACTTTCTAATCTAAGTACAAACAACTAAAATTAAAAATATTGTCTAAACATAGTTTTTAAACCTAAAGAATTTGGTTTTTAATTACTAGACTCTAGTTTTTCCCATTCCCTCTCTCTTTTATTGCTAGACCATGAGGTCCCTGCCTTCAGAACATTTGCAAAGTAGATGTATTAGTTGGCTTGCGCTATTATAACAAAATACCATACACTTAGTGGTTCAAATAACAGAAATTTATTTTCTCAAAGTGTAGAGGCTGAAAGTCCAAGATCAAGATTAGCATTAATCTCTGGGTGGGGCCTCTCTTTTTGGCTTGCAGATGGCTATTTATGCTGCGTCCTCACATCTGTGCACACATGGAAGGAGAGCTCCAGGACCTTTGATGCTTCTTATAAGTATACTGATTCTATCAGATTGGCATCCTACCCTATTGACTTTATTTAACTTTGACTACCTTTTGAAAAGTCCTAAAGTCAAATACAGTTATACTGGAGTGATGGTTTTCAATAGCCAAATTGGGGACTTGGGAGGAGAAATTCACTCCATTACAGTGAGCATGAGGGAAAAGGCAGGGCCTTTATCTGATCTTCACCACCAACTTTGCTCTTAATAGCTTAGAAATAGTTTTCCTGTTAAAGTTGCTGTCTTGTCCTAAAGAAGCAGCTGACTATTTTAACCATGGAATGTTTTAAGTATGCATTCCAGCTAGAGGCTGAGATGGTTGAACTTAGTTTAGCAATATTTTCTTCATCACTTCTTGTGGCCTAGCCAATTTTACCCTAAGTGAATATCTTAATACTTTAACCTTATCAAAAACAACAGAAACAAAAGCCCAGCACTTTGAATCACTCTTACCATTCTCCCTAAAGCTGATCATCAGCAGGCAAAAGCACTGCCTTCCCAGGACCCTTGAGGATGGTTTTCCCACTGTTTGTAGTGACATAATATGGGACATCAGCTTTTCAACTTGCAATGATGATTTATTACCTGGCTGCTTAGACGTATCTAAGACTATCTGTTAATTGCAACATCCCATTTCTAAGAAAAAAATTGAATTAAACTTAAATTCAACAAGAAGTGAATAATAATAATAATAATAATAATAATAATAATAATAAACAATGTAACAGTTAATTTCTTTCTCATTTAAACTCCAGTGTGTGGCTGGTATCTGGTCCAGGACTGGTCAGGTAATCTTCAGGGTCTAAGACCCAGAATCCTATGTCATTGATTTTCATTTTTCTAGATTCCTTTTATTGACACCTGAAGTACATTCTACCTCCTTATCACAGTGGTCAGAAAGCAGATGATTATACTTTCCAGACTCTCTAGCAGCTAGGTTTCTAGATATAATATTGATTGGGCCAGTAAGGGGCATTCACAATTAATCTGGAAAGTGGAAGAGAGATAGAGGTCATCTTCTCACAACAGCAGATACTGGTGGCCCGCAAGCAATTTCCAACAGATGTGTTTGAAGAAGCAATATTTTAAACACTATTCTGTAGTGGTATGAGGTATTCAAGCTGATTTCAAAGGGAACAAGAGCAGCAGCATTCTCCTGACCTCTCTGCCTCACAGGTATAATGATATGACCTTAAAACCGGTGTCTTGTAGCAGATCTCTGGCTTCTTTTCTGCTGGACCTTCTGATAATTTTTTGATTTCCTCTATTAAATTTGTTTCTTCTTTGGCTACTTGGTGTGATTTCTGTCTGCCAGTCTAAATCTTAGAGGATATACCTCCTGTATTGTCTTCATCTACATGTCCTAAGCTGAAGTCCACTCATCAGTCCAATATCTATCTTTCCATATGCAAAAAGAAGAATAAGGTAGTAGAGAGCAAGCGATTGCTCTCAAGAGCATGATCTGGAAGCAGCACACATCACTTCCCCTAACACTGCATGCAGCATAGTCAGTACAAAGCTGCAAGAAGTCCAGCAGGTACACACCACCAGGGCAAACACATGGTCAAACAATTCTCAGGGAATTTATTTGCTAAAGGAGAATGGGATATTATAATACAAGTTAGAAGTCTCTTCCCCAAATCCCCTTAAGACATTACCCACTTTTCAGCATCAAAGCAATCATATTCATTAATTAAGGAAGAGGAAAATGCTAAAAAGAGAATAAAGGGGTAGAGCCAGATCAGAGGATGTTAAGTGTTGCCATTTCAAAAGTAGCCAACCATGGACCAGAAACAGGAAAAGGTCACTTTGTCATAACTTTAATTCCATCAGTAAAGCTGACCTAAATTATTGAATTCCTTTCCTCCCATTCTGGTCCATTGAGATCTCCTACAGCTTTCCGCACACATGTTCAGGTGACATTTCATAAAGTAAAAGCATTTCAGCTCTCTGCTTTGTTTTAGAGCCGTCTTTTTTTTCCCCCATATGTTCCAAGAGCACAAATTCACCAAAGTCTTTTTTTAGAGAAAAAAATATCAGAACCGTACACATTCAGGTATTTTATTTTCTTAAGAAATTTTTATTATGACCCTTAGTGATGACCTTTATGATTTTGTGTGCGTAGCCTCCCTTCTCAAATGGTTCTGTTCAAAAGAGTCAGGCCCCAATTAAGACACATTTTCTTTGCTTCAAAGAAAGTGGTGGCATTTTCAAAGCTTTAAGCTTAGTACCTTAAAGAGTTTGGACAGAGAGCAGCACTTGAATCCTATAATTATACTGTGTTTTAGAGCATGGATTATGACAGGTGTGCAAGCAGGACCAAGTAATGAGAGAGTTGGCAAAACAGTTGAATGTTCACATAATTCACTGGTCAAAAGCTAATCACCAACAGTAATAACAATGGGTCTTTAGGAGAACAAGAGCTTCAATCTGGCTCCAAGTAATTTTTCCAATCAGAATTTCAGGCACGTTTTAAACAGCTGCAATGTTTTATCCAATCTTTTAGCTTTTAATTCTCCCAGAAAAAGTCTCCCATAAAATTCTTCCACATTTCTAACCATGGAACAGATAATTTTATAGACCACCTTGTTCAGTCTCCCACTCAGGAGGGAGTTTACCTCTGATCACTTGTCTACATAGCTTGGTGAGCCCTCAACAAATGGTGCCCCAGCCTGCCATCTGTAAAACTGGACGAATAGAACCCACCTCAAAGTTTATTAAGAAGGCTCCTTCATTACTTTCTATAGAACTCTTTGAATAATGGCTGAAAAGTATTAAATATCAAACAGATGTTTACTAAATCAAAGCAACCTACTCAATAGAAACTATGTAGACCCATGGGAGTCCAGCACCCTTTAAGGAGCTCTTCTTAGAATAACATCTTCTTCTGAGGCCCTTGGTTGGTTTTTACTTCTTCCTTATCGGCAGCTCAGGCTTTCTTCCCCTTCAATGCTCCTTATGTCAACCACTGCGCACACTATTTATATTCTTTTAAGAGCAAAATTAAACTTGGATTCAAATGTACAGAAAATCTTGACAAGGAAAATAAATAGTTGATGTGCTCCTAAAAGAATATAGAAGGCTCTATTAGTTCTCTTTGCATAGTTTCTCACAGAAGATCAATCTAGACCTAGAACATGTCACTTCTCAGTTAAAATCCACTCTGGGTAAAAGCTAAAGTCCTTATAAGACCCAATAAAATAAATATGGCCCCTTCATACCTCTGACTTCTCTCACTAGCCTCCACTTCCCACCACACCCCACCCCATCCATTCCACTCACACCGTCCAAAAAGTGGGGCACTTCTGTCACTCCAACATATCAATCCCACTCTCACCTGAAGATATTTGCTTTTGCCCTTTCCTCACCTTGAGCACCTTCCTGCTTGGCACTCCTGTATCTGACTGGTGCACTCCCTCACTTTCTTCATCTTTTTGCTTACAGTCTGTAAGTCAATATACCCATATAGTCAAAATGCCCAGATGCCCAGCCCCAGTGGTACTAATCCTTCTTTGACAAACCAGATTTTCTTCTACAATTATCATCATTGTACATATTACATATGATACTGGTTTATTTATATCTTCATTCTCTGCACAACCATCCCTGCCCTGACCACAGGCTGTGACTTGTTATGAGGACAATGTGATATCATCTATTTAAAATATTTAGAACTGTGTCCAGTGTACAATAGATAATCAGCTTTACTTCTATTATTGTTGCTATTATTATTAATAAAAGTCAAAATAGCCAGGGAGTGCTTTAGAGTGTCAAGAAGATTCAAACTGGGCTTCGTTGTCTGTGAAAAATTTAGGTCGGCAGATTTAAAATGCAAAAAACATGAAAGTACTCAAAACACAGACCAGATAAGAGAAAATGGACATTGTACGCAGATGACAACCATTGCTTTCCTCCCAGAGAGGGACTCACTTTCCTTCTGAAATGGTTGACACTGGATAAATGTTAAGACTTCCAATAGCAAATAATCTCTGATTTTGGTTATGACAATAGGAAAGAAAATGAACAGATTTTTGTGATGGAAGGAAGGTCTCCAACATTCAAAATAGTATCTCTGTTCACCAAGAGGGAACTGCCTGTTGAGTTTTAGAGGTTCAAAGTACAGAAAAATACTTGTGACAGTGACCCCTCGTATGTTGCCATGTGTGCAGCAACCAGGGAGGTTGCTGGTAAGAAACAGGCTTTCTCACTTTTCATTGTCTTATGAGTCACAGTGCTAGTTCTTTTAAATATTGGGTAGTGCTGAGCATCCCCAAGTAGCAACCTCCAAAGAATGAGTTCAGAAACTGTCTCTAGGTGATTCAAGAATGACCCATGCTGCAGGCATGGTGGCACATGCCTGTAATCCCACTCGCTCCAGAGGCTGAGGTAAGAGGATCACGAGTTCAAAGCCAGCCTCAGCAAAAGCAAGGCACTAAGCAACTCAGTGAGACCCTGTCTCTAAATAAAATACAAAATAGAGCTGAGTTGTAGCTTAGTGGTCGAGTGCCTCTGAGTTCAATCCCCGGTACCCAAAAAATTTTTTAAAAAAAGAATGACCCATTCTATTTTTTTTTTTTTTTAAAGAGAGAGTGAGAGAGGAGAGAGAGAGAGAGAGAGAGAAAGAATGTTTAATATTTATTTTTTAGTTCTCGGCAGATACAACATCTTTGTTTGTATGTGGTGCTGAGGATCGAACCCGGGCCGCACGCATGCCAGGCGAGCGCGCTACCGCTTGAGCCACATCCCCAGCCCGACCCATTCTATTTATTCAACAAATGTTCCCTTTAGTACCAGTAAAGTTCCTATTAGGGTTCCAGGTATGTGAACCCACATATCAGTGAACAAAACCAAATGTCTAACTTTCCTGAGCTACAATTTAGCATCTTTCATAATTCTGCTTTTTAATCAAGATATAATTGGCAAAGAATGACTAACTTACTTACAAACTAAAGTGACCAAAAGAATTAAGAATAGAGTTACAGAATTAAAACTCCATTTAGTTTGGCAAATATATTTAAAACTGTTTTTAACTAATGGTAAAAGAGAAAAGGATGGACAAAATCAGAATGTTTTTCATATGCCTCAGTTATTTAAGAGCTATTTCCTTATTTAAAGAATCTCATAGACTCTTTGTCTTAGAAAACATTAAGGTAGATTAAAATAACTTGACTATCATTTGATGGCCTCAAATAGCAACAAAATAATAAATAAAATTCAAAAGTTGTAATTTTTATTTTATCTTAAAAGATAAATTGAGGAAAAAAGTTAACTCTCCATTTTGTTTTATAAGTAATTATGCAGTAATAACTTTGGGGATACACTTGTCTCTGTACCTTTTAGATATTTAGTATAATTTTAGAATAGTGTGAATACTCAAGTAAATAATCTCTTATATTATTCTGTCTCATGCAAATCTATCACCCATATTCTAATTATTTCCACATGTTTCTTTTATCACTGAAATACACAGAACAATAGGAATCAATGGTCTATCCATATCTGCAGTATTGTAAGCATCTGGTTTATCAGATGTGTAAGATGAACTTTACTTAGACATACAATTCATAGATTTTAAGACTGATTCTTTAGTGATTACTTTCTAAATATTTGTTAGTTTTTTTTTTTTAATTTAACCTTTTCCTGAAAGCACTCAAACCCTTTGGTAACTATAAACTATTCCTACATGATGCTGTAACAACCTCAAAATTTGAATGCATTCTGTCTTGTGCTCTCAGGCTACCAAGGTGTGTCCTGGTCTGGCGGAAGCACAAGCTCAGGCAAGTAAAGAAGCCTGTGATCTGCCAACATCCCATAGGCCAAAGCAAAGAGTAAGAAATGCACTCTGCCCACCTCCAGGTTATCAAGGAAAACAGTAAAGTTCTGTGGAAAAGATTACAGATACAGAAAGAGGTAAAGAGCCAGGTGCAGTGGAGCACACCTGTAATGCCAGGGGCTGGGGAGGCTGAGATAGGAGGATCCAGAGTTCAAAGACAGCCTCAGCAATGGTGAGGCACTAAGCAACTCAGTGAGACCCTGTCTCTAAATAAAATACAAAATAGGGCTGGGGATGTGACTCGGTGGTCGAGTGCCCCTGAGTTCAATCACCGGTACAAAAGAAAAAAGAAAAAGAAAGAAAGAGAGGAAGAGCTGGAGTCAATTCAGCCTAATAAGATTCAATCTAGAACATAGTATGCATAGGATGAAATAAGCATTGGCTCCATTTGTACAAGTTCCAGAATCCCCATATAACAATAGCCTCAACAATCTAAAAAAATATTTGCAATGATGAGAGCTGAGTAAGAGAAGAAATGTATATATCTCTATAAATTTATCAAAATCAGAAATATATTTTCACATGTAATGACAGTTCATACTTTTCCAAATAAACTCTTTGTTCCTCAGAGCTACAGATTTTATTATTGTTATAAATCAACGTGACCACATGGTGGTGATGAAAAGAAAACCATAACACTGACTGTTTAATATGGACCAAGGAATTAATATGCTTTTTCTTGCTACTAACACATTACAAAGAAATTCATTTTTTTCTTACATACTGGTCCAAGTTGAGGGGTTCTATCTGTTGATGTCTTTCTTGCTGGCAAATCCCCAAGATAGTGCAGGGCACCATATGACAAGATACAGGAAACGTGGAGGAGGGAGGTTAAAATATCCAATGTCACTTTCAAAAGTAGTTCCTTGAACTTCTGTTTTACACTTAGTTTGACAGTATAACCAGAACCAAAACAGTTTTAAAATGCCTTCTATGCAATCTCTCTTTGAACCAGTGGCATTCTCTATTCAACATCCTGAGTTAACTTTTTAAAACTGAATTTAGATTGAGTTTTTTTAAGAAGCCAAAATATTTCAGTGCTAATTCTGATCACAAAGTAATAGAGCATATATCTTTATGAAACTGGAAAAGATAATCCAAAAGAAATACTTCCTTGACAGATTATCGTAAGCATGCCACTTATTTAAATATATGAATTATGCTGAATTTATTTACAAATATATTACATGAAAATAAAAGAATTTGACTCTATCTTGCTTGGCTTAAAAAAAAAAAGAAAGATTTATTGAAGGAAATCAAGAATCTCTCAAAATCAATGAGGAGATTAAAGAAACAGCCCAACAATTGAGCAGGAATCAGATACAGCCAAATGACTAACAAAAGCCATGGCAGAGTCAGCCACTGCCTCCCGCTCTGTGCAGCTTGCTCCCTGCCAGTGACCCTGCCATCACTAAAACTGTTCCTGTTGGCATTTGTGCCACTGGAATCCCTGATGATGCAACTGAAAACTAGAGTTCTCTCCACATGCCTTTTGTTCCTGATTGTGGTTGAGATGTGAGCATCCATTTAGCTAAGCAAGGGAAAGCCATCAAAGTGGGAGATTTCTTTCTCCCTTGGGTCTGGAAAGGTAGGCAAGACCTGGACAGGGGAAAAAATATATATACATTTTTATATGTATGCCCTCTCCTTCAGTCATCTTTCTCATATCCTTCAAATTCTATTTTCTATAATTCAGACAAATCCATACCGCATTCATCTGATCAAGGTCCTTTTCTACACATTGATTTCAGTAATCTGTGAACTGAATCCCACAGAAGTTCTGATGACACAATAAAATAACAACCCCACATCAGATTGATGAGGAAAACTTAAGGCCAAGTGGTTAGATTTCTTTTTGCAAATAAGGAAATGTGGAAGTACTTTAAGCTGGTTTCATTTTCTCAAGAAAACAACAAAAGAATGCTCTCTTCTATCCACCCAGTGACTATTATTTCCATTGCAATCATCAGACTACTTTTGCTTACACTTTCTATGCACTTATCACTGCATTACATGCCTCAAAAACATAATCATTCTGTCTTCTTAAAACCACTGCAAGCCATGTGTTTTCATCCACATTTCACACCAAGAAACAGGCAAGGAGGTAAAGTGTTTTGCCTAATAGTCCCAAGTCTGTCTGACCCACCAGCCTAATTACATCTCTATCATTATATTGAGTCTTATCAAAAGGAATTTCAAAGTGAGAGCCATTTGAAAGAAAATTCAAAGGAGACGTAAAAGTAAGAAACTACTCCTATTTACTCTATTCTTTCCACACCCCTAGGAATACATTAATATGTGAACTCTATTATCTATTATATATTAGGTAATTTGATGTATCTTTTGATGACGATTGTGATAAGCAAAAGTTTCAGTTGGAGAAAATCGATGAAAAAAGAAAGAAATTATAAATATTTGATCTCTACTGCTGCTTTCAGTTGGGCATTTTATTTCTAAAATCCTAGTGGCAATGGTCACATGTTTAGCAGATACGTTAGGTACTACAGATAGATACAAAGCATTTCCTCCCCAGACACCTCATCTGAATTTAGGTTGGTATTCCTTACTGAAAATTAATTACATCAGCAATAAGAAAACCTTCTTTTCTGAACAAAGAGAAGCATGAATTGACATATTTTTCTGCGAACTAATCAGTACATACATACGTAGGTGAATAAACTCACAAGCCAAGTACTAATAGCACCTTGTAATTAATTATTAAATATTTTTAGCCCAAGTATGCAAAAATAGTTTAGCAACAAGTTTGTTAATCCAGGAAGTAGCCCATTAAGGTATTATGACTTTGTTCCTCATTTAAAGTCTAAAGAGGATGAAATTTTGAGACAAAGGCTCAAAAAGAAAATTCTTCATAGATTAAACACATTTCACTTTGGTATATCACTATGTATCTTGTGACCTGTATAGTCCATTTGGAAACAAGATCAACACCGTAACACTGTTAGTAATGCACAAACAAAAACCTGAGAATCCAAATCAAGTCACTGTCCTGGAGAGCCACACTTATATTGCTTCCCTCAACTTCTTAAAGTGAAATGCAAAGACCTCTCTTATTCCCAATGAAACAAATTCAGTGAATTTTTCCATGAAGAAATGTGTAGTTATATTTCTAACAAAGACCATAAAGTTACAAGAAAGATCAGACATCTGTTCATCAACTTAGAATATATGTAAGACAGAAAGAGGCCACAAGAAATGCTTTGTTAACAGAATATATCTCTTTGTTCAACAGTCCTTTACCGATTTAGCCAAATGGTGAATCTATTGGTTGGATGACAAACAATTCTTTCTCAAAGCCATCTGCTCCTATGAGTCAATCCTGTGGGAAAGAGTTTATACTAAATTTGTCACCTTATTTCCAGGTCAACAGAGTATCAAAGGTAGAATTCCAAATCTTTTGCTTATTCTAATACAAAAATTAGTATAGCCCAGCAAGTAAGTTTGAAAAGTTTGGTAACCCTGGGCCCAGAAAACCTAATCAGTAGTCTTACTGTCATAGCAGCAACAGGCACCTTTCCTAACAAGGAAATCTTTCCTATTGCCTACAGCTTTATTTGCCTAGGATTAGCCTTTAAGTGAATTCACTTCTCTCTTCCATCTGCAATAGATAAGTAGATTAAAAAGACTAGATGTTTTGTTACAAATGCAACAACACTATAAAAGGTGTATTCATGGAAATTGTTTTGAGAAGGAGTTACTAGTGCCCACTGCAAATAATACAAAGTCATGGAGGGACTTTATTACAGGGTTCCTAGGGCATTTAACAGAACAACCAAGTCAAGAAAATACCAGAGGTGAAGTTGGACCCCAGGAACTCTTGGAACCAGGGGCTTACATATCATGAGGACTCCTCTGTTTCTATCAGCTCTGTTTCTACCATAGCTTCATTCTTCTTTACTACAGTAGACCTGCTTTATTTATAGAGTGGGAAAATGGCTACCAACAGCTCTTGACTTGCATATAAAATATTTTCACTTTTTAACATTTCCCAAAACAGCATGTTCTTTATAATTATGGACAGTCATTGTGTAGTAACTGGCTTATTCATGTATATGATGGTCAAACAGTACTTGTAATATAGTTATTGTTGACAGTTCCTATGTTCTAAAGCATGAAGACCAAGAGTCCACAGCAGACTAAAAGCAGATGCTTAAGATACTCACAGAAAACTCTCAAAAAGTGTTATATTTCCATTGCTTTTAATGATGTAGAATGATGATATATGGAAAGCAAAGCAGATATCAACAACTCCATCAAAGAGCAATTCAAAACAGTTTAATTCCAGAGTGGAAACAATTATTAGGAATACTTTAACTAATTTATTTCACTTACATATTCTTCTTTGTATATGCAGAAGAATAATAAATGATTTTTAAAACCTTTGTAAAATAAGACTAAATGCATGTTTCATTAGCAGCATTTATTTCTTGGTGGTAAATAAAATAGTGGTGCAGATTACAAACAATGGCATTGTACATTTGATGAAATACAAATTACAACTCTGTCTCTGAACAAATACACATCTATCTTCTGCAGGAAGCCATGGTATCTCAGGTACCTATTCCTGGACCAAACACCTGTGGTCAGGGAACAAGTCAGAATTGAAGAGCACAACTTGGATGAAGGTGTCGCCAAGAGTAAGGAAGGCCGAGGTGTTGGGCAAACAGTCCCATGAAGACCTCTGAACTTTTCTTTTGTGATTAATTCTTCAATATTGGCTAGATGTATATCACTTCTAAAACAAGAAACTGCAAAACCAAATTCAGGTTTTGGCCATTTTAATGAGGCTCTATATAATCTAACTAAATCAGCCATTTGACCCTCTAAACATTATCAGGATGCACTCCATAAACCTCAGTATCAAGAGCAACTTTTCTTCTCTTCTACATTTTGCTTACAGTAAAGATATTCCCTGAAGTTCATTTTTATAATTACATTGTTATCCATGTTTAATTGAGTTCTGTATTATATCTTTTATCCAATCAGAAACTGGCATATTATGGATTCATACATAGTCATGAATAAAGATATCATTCTAAGCATAAAGAGTATTTAATAAAATATGGATGAGCACTATATTTTAATTACTGAGTTTTATGTAAGGTCAGTTTTAATTTTAGAGAACAATTCATTTGATTCATCCAAATAAGTAATATATTTTGCTTATTATTTCTTACCAACTCATCTATTGCGTCAATCTCCTCTGTCCATAAAGTATAAGTGATCAAATGTAACATTAAATCATTTAAAATGTTAAATATATTTATGTATATATAATTATAAATATTTTACTGCAATACTATATTATATATTTTTATATAAGATTTATGTGATAAAGGAATTATGTTATAAACATATGAAATGGTTTCCTGGAGTACATTAGGTTTTTGAGAAAAGTATTTATAAGGAGCTATGACTGAGAACTAAAATGAACCCACATAGAAAATTTGTTCTATAATATCACTACTTATTTGTTTTTAGGTTCCTACCCATACTCATTGAATTGCATTTTAATTTTTAGAAAGAGACAAGCATATTAATGGATATATATTGAAAACTGTACCATAAAAATCACATATTACAGAAAAATCCTAGTTCTAATTTTTAAATATTCTGAACATTCAGAAATAATGAAAAAGACACTCATGAACTTACCACCTGGAATTAGTTTTTGACAATATGTTACCATATTTGCTTCTCTCTTTTAAGAAAGAAGGATGAATCTTCTTTGGTGGGGACATATTTTACACAAAGCTTAAGTAACAGCAAATAATTTTCAGTATTTAGAAACTTAAATTATATTCAGAATGTATGCAAAATGTTAAAACAGTGTCTTTTCTAATGTTTATTTTCCCAAGCTGGTTTTTAAAATGTTGTGGGTTTTTTTCCAAAAGACTATTTGCATTTGAATCCAATTTATTTCTAAAAGTAGAGTCAGAAGAGAGTTCTACCTTAGAAAGTGAAAGTATCTAGTGCTTGACTGAAAATAACTTTTCCCTAGACATTCAGGATAATGAGCATAGCATATTGTTTTATTGCAATGGGGTAAGTTATTTATTCAGAAGCTAAATTCTTATTCTATTTGGTGGTAAGTACAGTTTGTGTGACAGATCCTCGTAGCTTCCTCAGGACTTTAGAATGGGGACAAGGGTGATAATGATGACAGCCACATTGGTAAATAGTGCCAAGAGTTTACAATATAAAATAAGGTTGTGGAGAAGAATTCAGTTTCATTATATTATGAATAAGCAGATATTATAATGTATTGTTCACAAAACATTCTATCATACTTTGGCCTTTTATAGATGTTTTAGGCTTGATTTTACAAGTTTTGTTGGTAATTTTTAGTACCATAATGAATTACTTATTAAAATTCACAAATTATCTAAGACTATAAAGTTTATTGGTAGAGCTAATCACTATCTCTGAGCTTAACAATTATGGAATATTTTTTATTCTCAATAAAATGTTCATATTCATGAAAAAAATTAAAGTCATTCTTACCTTCAATCCTTTCTTCCTTGAAGTAATCCCTAACTTAACATTGTATTATTTTTTTTCATGCATACTACACTTTTACCACAAATGTATGTAAGATATTTTAAATATTTATTTTAAATAGTTTCAAAAACATATTTCATCATATGTATCATTTTACAATTTATTGTTCCCAGTCAGCTTTATCCTTTTAAGATTTATTCTTGAAAATTAGTACAACTACTATGGAAACCAGCATGGAGGTTCCTCAAAAGAATGAGAATGGGACCACCATATAACCCGGCTACATCATTCCTTAGAATTTTCCCAGAAGAATTAAAGTGAGCACACTATAGAAATACATGCAAAACCATCTTTATTACAGACTAATTCATGATACATAAGTAATGGAACTAGCCTAGGCATATATCAGGAGATGAATGGATGAAGAAAATGTGGTACAAATACACAAAGGAGTTTTATTCAGCCATAAAAAAGAATGAAATTATGTCATTAGCAGGAAAATGAATGGAACTAGAGATCAGCATGTTGAGTGAAATAAGCCAGACTCAGAAAGTCATGGCTTATGTGTTCTCTCTCAAATGTGGAAACTAGAGAGAAAAAAAGATGTTAAAACAGGGGGTGGGATTTATGAAAATAGAAGGGAGACCACTAGAGCAGAGAATGGGGATGAGGGGGGAGAAGAAAATGGAAGTACTACAGAATGAAATTTATCAATTTATGTTATTTGCATGTACAAATATATCACAAAGAATCCCACTATTATATATAATCATAATATACCAATAAAAAAGATTTATCCATCTTGATACCTAAGATAATATCGTGCATTGCACTTTCATTTTCATGCCTTCAATGATTTCTTGATTTTCTGATTTTTATCGACTGCACAGATTTTATTAAGTGAATTGCAAATCACTAATGAGCCACTTAATCTCTGGGTACAGTAGTATTTAGTTTGTGAAAGTGCACTATTTAAAAGCAACAAGATATTTTTGCTTACCCTGTTTTTAGAAAGTCACTTTGTGGGTTCACCTGACTTGTTTCTAGAGATGAAAACTTCTCTTTCAGTGGCTATATTTCACTAGTAAAAGCAGATTCTATTTGAATTACTAAAGTAAAAAAAATTTTCTCTGTGAGCTAGAGTTCAGATACTAGTCTTTCAATTTGTAATAGTTGCATGTGAATTGGAAAATGCAGTCATGAAGGTCAACTGCCGAGTTCTCAAATAAAAGTGCAGAGGAACCAGAGACGGTATGAAAGAGAAAATATAAGATTAAGAGAAAAAAAATGTATACAAAGAAAGCATTCCGGTTACTGTGATTTGGGGTCAGCATTCAAATCATGTCCATTTTGCCCTGGGTCATTTTTCCCTTATCTACAACTGAGGCATCATTTCAGATTGCCCTGTGCTGCTGCCTCTTCCTTTATCACTTCAAAGGCTGAACACTTCCAGCAAATTCTGCAGTTCTCTCCCCTCCTTGCTCTTTGTAAAACTTCCTGTACATGTCCTTTGTATTTCATATTTGTAAAGGAAATCCAGTCCCAATTAAAGTTGCTTTTACTCTGTAATAATGTTCCTTTAACAGTTTTCTTTCTTTCTTTTAAATAAAAGTAAGATCCATTCTGACTGGAGTTTTTAGATTCCATCTTGCTAGAAGATAGGGATGGTTGAAATGAAGTCAAAAACTCCTCTTGAGTAATATGGTGTCATTTCTGAAGCTGACCAGATATTAAACCATCTATCAACAGGAAGATTAAATGAATCATTAATAGAAGTAACATTTTTATATCAATCAAGGATGAAAAATTAAAGTTTAATAGCTACCTAAAGACTTTTCAAAAAAAAAAACAAGTTATTCATTTAATTGCTGACTTAGACATATAGTATGCACATTTATGTGAAATTTGAAAGTATTCTTTTACCAAGTCAACATGTCTCATCTTTGTAGAGTTCTTAATTGACTACAACAAGTTTTCAAATTATAACCCATCCTTAGAACCATCAGATGACATAAGTGGAAAGGATACTCTTAATAATTTATGAGTTAATTGATTTTACTCAAAGCTAGAAGCCTTAAAGGTCACAGAGTAAGTGCAAGAATTAGTGCTGAAACTTAGGGCTGCTAACAACTGGTAAACAATGTGAAGATTTTTTTCCCACAGTCTTTTCATATATTTTGTTATGTCATCTGTTTTGTTTTGTTTCATAAAAAAGTACCACAAAACTGGACGGCTTAAACAAGAGAAATTTATTTTCTCACAGTTCTAGAAGCTAGAAGTCCAGGATCTGGGTTTTGGAGGACTTGTTTTATTCTGAGACCTTTTTCATTGGCTTGTAGATAGCACTTTGACCTCATATGGTCTTCCCTCTGTGTGTATTTGTACTGTGTTTCCTCTTCTCTTAAGAATACCAGTCATATGGATTTAGGGATCACCCAAATTATCATTCATAATAATTAATCTAATTATTCTTTAAAGACTCCATCTCTAAATGCAATCACATTTTGAGGTTTAAGGGGTTAGAACAACAAATGAATGTGGGGGGACAAAATTTAGCCCATAACAACATCATTGCCAAATTTCAGAATTAAAATAACTTGTTCAATTTCCACCATGTTTGCTTAATAATTTCATTTTTCAACTTTTTATAGTCTTCATACATATTTAATAATTCTTACATAGTGTTATATTTTTTAATAAATAATCCATGAGAAACGTACGTTACTTTCTCATTTTCCAGCTGCATCCGTAAGGTCTAGCAATTTACCTGTTCAATTTCATGAATCCAGTTGAATTGATTGAATGAAAATTAGCTGGATTATATACACACACACAGTTTCCCTTGGTACCCACAAGGGATATTCCAGAACCTCCTATGTATACCAAAAGCTGTGAATGCTTAAGTCTCTCATATGAAATGGCATAATATTTGCAAATGATCTATGCACATCCTCTCACATGTGATAAATGTGGATAAGTCATCTTTAGAATCTGTATCATAACTAATACAATGTGAACTCCATGTAAATAGTTACGATACTGTATTGTTTAGTCAATAATGACAAGAAAAATGTCTGAACATGTTCAATACAGATGCAACATCCATGGCTGAATGAATCTAAGAACATAGAAACTATGGATAAAGGGATATATATATATGTGTGTGTGTGTGTGTACACATATTTGTATATTTTTTATCACTTCAGTTATCAATATTTGAATTTAGATTCTTCCAAATGTTGCCTCAAAAACTAAGAGTAATGACTTATACCCCATAGACTCTCAGCAAATGTTGTTAAATGAGTAAGTGAATGAAATCTCATATAAGTCAGTAGATTCTTTAAATGATGAAAGAAGTATTAAGCACGGTGCATCTTTTTGAAGTTGATAATAATTAGGCAAGTTATTTAATAAGACAAATACTTCCCTATAGAAGAAGGTACATTTAGATGTTTTTCTCTTACTTGACTCCAGCTATTCAAAAACATTTTATTATCGGTTAAACTTGTCCTATAGAATCAGCTACAAGCCATTCATTTTTCCAACCAGTTCACTCACATTTACAAAGGAAGTATTATCTCTCTTGGACAAGCAATAAAACCAGAAGACAGTGGAACAGCAGCAGGAGACACTCTTTGGAGATAATATGTGGTTTATGTAAGACAGATGGAAATTGATTAATTTTAATACTATACCACGGCAGGGCAGTGTGGTCATTGCAGACTTCCCACGAACATAGCCCTTTTCCGAATTTCTCAATTATCCACATTAATTCGGTTTTAAGAGATAAACAGCAATCTTCTATTTCTTGTTTTGAAAACAACCTTATACTTGAAATACTAAAAATTTAACATAAAATCACAATTTTAGGTGCTTGAAAATGTACTGATTTATTTCCAAACAACTCGTTATTGAATCTCACTATAATCTTCAAGGTGTATGTAATTTTGTTTATTTCTTTCATAGAAAGGTATTAAAGCTAAACAACATTAAGCCTACATGTCATGTTATTCGAATCATGGCTGTTTCTCTAAAAAGCCCATGGTCTCTCAAAATCATGGCTGGATCCACTGTTGTGGCCAACATGTGAACTGCATGAGCACTCACTAGCAGTATCACAAATTCTCCAGCTGTCCTACACTATGAAAATAAGGAGGTTCTTACTGTGGGGAGTTTTCTCCACTAAAATGAGCTGAACTCTCTAAGACCCAGGCAAAACCATCAGAGTTAATCCTAAAAGAGCTCAAAAACCCAAAGATATGCTCAACACCTCCATCTGCTCCAACACCCACCAAGACTGGGACTATTTTGCAACATATCCCTCTCACATTGTCTTCTTCTCTCTTTCTTTGCCACTACAGGTTGCACCCCATGTTTACTTTACCTGGATTTTACACTATCTATTGTTGAGGCAAGTATAAGAAAAAGCCCTTAGAACTTGAATTTCCTGGATCTTTTGTCTGACATTTGGGGGTCATATCCTTGCAAAAACATGGGGTGCTATTTATTCTCTTCCCACTCAAAAAATGCATATTCACAAGTATACTGGAAACTTTAAATAAATTCAGTGAGAAGGCCAGAATAATCCCTTTTGGCCTTAGAATAACTTCATATGGGTCATGTTTAAATGCTTCTTAGAATCATTACGAATCTTGGACGTCAAGAAATAAAGTGGTTCAATCTGGAGGGACAGTACACATGTGCTTGTTGGTAGAATAGTCCAGACAATTAAGGGCTTTAGAACTAAATAAATAAATTTACCTCATAGAGAGTTTTTCTGTTAATAGGTCATTAGGAAATTCTGAAGTCAAATTCTTTCACAGTAAAAAGATGAATACATACAGTTCACCTTATATCTCAGTATCCAATATCCATGTGAAAAGTAATGATCAAATACTGTTTCAGCTGAAATTTCCACTATTCAACTGGTTTATATTGTATAGTTTAGAACATCTAAGTTGTTAGTCTGTAGGTAAATATAAACTTTTAAATATATTAAATAGCACAAAGTTCATTCTAAAGTTTAATATTCCTTAAAATACCATTACACCTTAAGTTTTAAAAGCATAGAAACATTCACCAATAATAAAATCAGGAAAATATTGACTTCCGTTTTGTAAAAATTATAAAAAATACTCAAAAAATCATAACAGTACCTACAATAACACCAAGGACATAAAAATATAATTCTTGGCAGAAATAAACTTCTATACCTACATTTCGATATAAAGTTTAGTTCAAGATCATTTACTCTTAGATGAACAGACACTTCTCTTTTCAAAGTAAATTTTTCTGTTAAGGTGGCATATTTCTTGAGAATAGTACAAGAGAACTAAAATTCTTGAGAGATTCATTGGGGGATTTAAGCTACATGATTGTGTCTGCAGATCCATATCTAGAAGGGTTTCTAAATGCTTTTTTTTTTTTTTTTGCAGTGTACCCTTCTTTAAAAAGAGTCACTAGAAATAAAGAAATAGTTATAGGTAGGAATATACACAATATGAATTATACGTGACAGAAAGGCCACCAAAAGGTAAGACAGAGCAATGGGTCACTTGGAAAGAAATCTCACCATATACAGATTTGCTACTTGTAGAATTCATTTCCCCAAATCTTTAGAGCCTTGAGTTGTATCAGATTTCATTCATGTGAGTTCATTTTGATTGACTCTTAGAAAAAAAAATGTAGGTTCTTTCATTCCAGTGGAACAAACAATGCTTGTAATTAAAATATTCAACTTTGTCTTTAAAAAGAAGCTATGAGTCTGTGGAGTCAAAGCAGTTTATTGCTTGCTCAAAGGTTATTGTTTTGGACACTACTGAATTTAAGGACACTACTGTATCCTTAGAGTCTACTAGAATCCAATCTCCAGAAGATCAGAACTTTGTCTGTCTTAGTCATTAAGATAAACCTAGCACCCAGAATCAACTGTCCCAGACAGTAATGACTAAATACTGGGATAATTTAACATCTCTAAGCATAAGTTTATTCATGTATAAAACAAACCAACTTCAAAGAAGGAATGTAAGTATGACAAAGTATCTGACCAATGTAACTACTCCATAGTGCTATCATATAACAAAAAACAAGGCTTTTCTTAGATATGCATTTAAACACATTTCCTCTCTCCCTCCCTCTCCCCCTGCCCTCCATAATAGTAAGATCTCATAAAGTGTGTATCCTCCTTCTTAAATTAATTCCTTATTATCATTTTAAGAAAGTTACAGTCTATCCCAGATATTCGTAGATCTCTCCTAGTCTCTCTACCTCAGATTTTTTTGCCTCTTTAAGCTTAGATTTCTTACTGTCTTAAGAATACTGCTAGTGAATAGCAAGAAGCTACATCACTCTGCAAAACAAAAAGTCTCTAGTATATTTTCTTCTATTATATTATTTTTTTAACTTAAGTTCTTTCCTTCCTAAATTCACCTTTATTAGGAACTTTGGATGAAAATGCAAAGCTCACATTTTTCCCTCTGCTAAATAAATACCATGGATTTTTCAGTGGATATTATTAAATTTATATGTTTCCTAGAAATTTTTCCATACTAAATTTAATTGTAAGTCTTGCCTTCATAAATAGAAAATAGATTTTCTTAGGCTCAGGAAATATATTAACAATTATTTTTTAGGTCTCAAGTATAATTTCTGCTGCTAATAATCAAATCATAGAAGCTTTAAAATAAAAGAGATGAAATCAGCCATTTATAGTAATGATGATCAAAGAGACCTGGGTGCCCTTAGGAAAGCAGAAATGAACTGAAGTTGCAACTAAGAATATGTCTAGAATATGTATATACAAGTACAGTTGCATTTTAATCTCTAAAACAACAAAAAAAGAATTCTCAAGATATCCTTTCTGAAAGATGTTTCCACATCTTCCATTGAAGTATATGTGTAATATTTTGGGGTCTAGTGGCCCCAAAGCACAGAGCATCTTGACCCATTTACTTGGGACTGAATGTCACACAACCCATTCTCCTGATCCTATCCCAGGTTCACTGAACAAACTTCTAGTCATAATTGGACTGCGTAATTGGACTGAGAAAATTTGCCATAGAGAGAAAATGTATTGATCAACAAACATGATTTCTGGATTCTCTTGATACATTCAGTTCTCAATATAAATTAATAAATTAGTTTTTATTTTGGTTTTGATTTATCCATCTCTATTATTTTATTCTGTGCAAGTCTGCCTCCTGGCACAGATTTGTTCTTGGTCAGTTGACAAACAATATTTTTAAGCCTGTCATGCCAGGACCAGACTCAGGAGTGGTTGAATTCTCTATGGTAACCTGACCTAAGTGTGTGCTTTTCCAATCAAGAAATTAATGGCCTGGTCATTTTATGTCCAATCTGTTATTTTTTTCCTCTCTTCCATCTCGATGGCTCTTCCATCTCTGTGCCTGCTTTTGAGTGCAACGTTTCCAAGCAGTGTGATCATGCACAGAGTTATGCTCATAGGTTACATGTATCAATGCTTTTAGGGAGGACAGCTGTGAAGATGGGCTACAATGCCCTGGCCAGTTACTACTAGCCATGTGCTGCCTCTTTCATGCATCCTAGTATACTATGTTATTATTTTTCTATCACTTTAAAAAATATTGGGAAGTACTTACTTAGTCACTGTTCAATCACTTAGTAGATCCACATTGTTTTCATCATTCAATAAGAAACACACTATGACCTTCAAGTCATTCACAAATTTTCTCTTTTCTACTCACCCAACATTACCTCTAGCCAAAATATAGACATATCACCCATCCTTGTTGGTTAGCCATATTATATCCTGAATATACATTCATTTTCTTCCTAATTGTGATCTTCAGATCAAGTGACTTTCCACTAAGAATAACTGCTTTACTTCTGGGAACACTTAATTTAAGAAAGCTTCCCTAATGAAACTAAACCAGAGGTTACTTTACAGCATAAGTAACCAGCTTGATTGTAAGTTGTACCCCAACAACCATTCTCTTATA
The DNA here is from genome assembly GCF_964194105.1 of Spermophilus citellus. Classification (NCBI taxonomy): domain Eukaryota; kingdom Metazoa; phylum Chordata; class Mammalia; order Rodentia; family Sciuridae; genus Spermophilus; species Spermophilus citellus. Next base: position 193,583,167 of record NC_138184.1, on the reverse strand, counting down.
CTTAAAAAATAAGAAATGTTTATGTAGGTACCCCTCCCCCAAACAAAAATCACAACACCACATCTTCTGACCATTGGAGTTTGAGTAACAGTAATGTTTTACTTATTAAAAATTAAGTCTACCTTAAGGGATAACCTCTTTTCCTTTGCCCTTCCCCACTAATACCCTGCCAATGACCATACAAAAGATCAAGGGTGGCACTAATGATGTTTAAAGAAAAAAACAAGCTGTTTGTGCAGCCAAAGTGGACAGGAATATGGAGTAATTATCCAGTGAGTTTAGATTAAAGTTTCAATTAGTCCATGCTCTGAGAGGTCAACTCTAGTTTATTATGCAGGTACTCCAGTCCCTGGTTCATCAATCTGGGTGAACCAGAGGACAGGGATTTAGATGTAGTGCTGGAAATGAAGAACAGGCTGGTGAAAAACATAGTTAGATAACAAAGTTGTGCAGCCAGAAGAAAAGAAAAACATTTCAGAAGAACAATTCATTTCAGAAGAGGACTCTTGATGCTTTCTTTCCTTTCTTTGGTGAATCTTTTATTTGCTTGCTTATTCTTCTATCTCCATTTCCCCTGCCACACACACCCTACCCAAGTTTATGTAACCCATAAGCTGATAGCAACATACAATCAGCATGGTTTAAAGTGACTTATATATAAGTAACTCATTTTTATTACAATAACTCAAAGAAGTAACTGTAGCATTATCCCCATTCTAAAAAAGAGAAAACAGCACATAAAATGGACATATCTTCTCCAAAGTCCCATAGTCAGTAAACTTCACAGACAGCACTTGAATGCAGAAAGCTTAACCACAAAGTTCATCTTTCTCATCATTACACTTTTCACCTTAAGGTTAGCAACTTGTCATGTGATATCCATACCCCTCTCCATACCAAAAGAAATAGGAGAGAAATCATAGCCACCCACATAGGGATTTAGAAATTTTTAGGTCAGTGTTTGTTTCTTAAAATTGAGACTGTCATAGCTGCTTCTTTATGTCTTCTTGTTCTTCTTACTTGAAAGTTTTTCAAGTTAACTCAATGGTCCAATCCATACTTCTTAATGAAACACAATATTCCATTGAAAGGATGTACTATGATCTATTTGGCCATTACTCTATTCACAGGCACTCACTTTGTTTCCAGTTTGTTCCCACTACAAATATTCCTGCAATAAATCTCTTGTTCATAAATCCTATGCATCCATGCTTTTATTTCTGTGGGCTCGATTCCCAGGAACAGGTCTGCTGATTAAGGGTATGTGCATCTCTATATTTAGGAGACAGTTCCAGACTGTGGTCTGAGTCACATTTCACCAGCAGTATGCAAGAGCACCCTTGTCTCCATCTCCTCATCAGAGTAGATGGAATTGTTCTTTTTAAATGGCACCAATCTAATTGGTATAAGTGATATTTCACTGTTACTTTAAGTTGCATTTTCTAAGTCGTGAACTTTAGATCCTTGACAAATGTGAATAGTCATTTAAATTTGTTCTTCTGTCAATTAACAGAGTTAAATCTTTGTGTACATTTTTAATAGAGATGTTATGGTTTGGATATGAGGTGTCTCCCAAAAGCTCCTGTTAATGCAAAAAAAAAAAAATAGAGGTGAAATTATTAGAGTGTGAGAACCGTAATCTAAACAGTCCATCCTAGTTTGAATAGACTGAGTGGTAACTACAGTCAGGTGGGGCATGGCTGGAGGAAGTGGGTCTCTGGGGATGTGTCCTGGAAGGGCAGTTCTTCCTGCCATCCCTTTTTTACCCTCTCTCACAGCTTCCCTTCTGAGTGCCCTTTCCCCATGTTGCTCTGCCTTGCCTAGGGCCTAGAGCAATGGAGTCAGACATCTATGGACTAAGACCTCTGAAACAATGAGCCCTAAGTAAACTTTTCCTCCTCTAAGTGGTTCTTGTAGGATGTTTTTTTGGTCTCAGATCTGAGAAAGCTAACTAAAATAAAGTATGTTTTTATTATTCAGGGTTCTGTTTATTATTTCAAAACCCCATTCATTACAGATATTAATCTTTTTTTTCCTCTCATTTGAATTTCATCTTTTGGGGGGAGGAGGCAGTGCTGAAATTGAATCTAGGACCTCACACATTCCAGGCAAGTGCTCTGGTGCTGGGCTTTACCTCCAGCCTATTCTAAGATTTTTAATGTTTATTTTTTACTTTTTAATCAGCTGAAGTCTTTGTATAAATGGGAGGTACACTTCTAATCTTATTCTCTCCAAAATGGATAGCCAATTGTTCCAGAATCCTTTGTTAAGTAAACTGTTTTCCAATTGAACTGAATCTGTCATATACTAAATTCTTGTTATTTTGTAGGATATTTCTGGATCATATTCTGCTTCATTGATCTATATTTATCTTTCTGTGCCAAATAACACTGGGATTACCAATTATCTGAAGACTACATCAGTAGGAAAAGGAAATAAGCAGCAATTTGTGCAAAGTAGTACAAAGAAAGATAAAGCAAAAGCAGTAGTAAAAAAAATAAATACATAAACAAAATCAGGTAGAAATATACCTGAAAATCAGAAGTACATCTGTTGTTGAACTAAATATGAATATTTTATTTCAAACTTTGCCACTATTGTCACCAGCATAGCTAGCAACAAATTATCAAATCACTGGGAGAACAACACTGAAGTAATGTATCGTTCTATACTGTCAATAGAAGAGAATATTTTCAAAAGAACATGGTTTCCTGACTTATATAAATATTAAGGCTAACTTTATGTAATTCTGAAAAAAATCAACATCACAGTAAAGCTAAATCTTCTTGTTTAAACTGGAGATATTAGAACAATGTCATTTCTATAATATACTCTGAAGTTACTGAAGTTAACACTGTGTTATCTCAAGTATGTTAATAGGCAGCTGTCAACTAAGTGACAACTGCTAAGATTTTTGTGATGTCATTCTTTAAGCTGGGGGATACTGTAGGTGAAGTCAAATAAATGACAGCTGCTCAGGCTACCAGTGTAGCCCTGCTGCCTTCTCAGCAGCTGTAACAAAGAGATGGATGAGTTTCAACAATCAGAAAATGGCTTAACCACTAAAACGTGCTTCTCCTCTTGCTGTTTTTGTTTCCTGTGGAATGGCTTAGGTTCTATACTCTGCCATCTTTCTAAACGTGTGAAATACTATGGTAGATGAAATTTTATTTTTCCTCCTATGGATTTGGGATAGTGTGTCATTGTCATCAGCATTTTAGAGTGTTATCTTGGGTACAGGACATTGTTTAAAGTGAAGTTGTGTGAACAAGCATAAAAACAATACCTATACAGTTCAGGTACATTTGGTTCACCTGCACTCAACCTATAGTACTTTGGCAATGTCAGTCTTATGCAAGTAAAGCTTTCCTTCAGTAAACTCAGGGTCTACAGAACATGTACCCTTTACTTAGTAAAATGGTTCATTAACAATACAGAAAAAAAATGTGGAATAATAGGCATTCCTGTCATTCCTCTGCAGCTCATCGTGATTTCAGTTGGAGATTAAATTGCCTGATGTCCTCACTTTAATAATTGCTGAGGCTGACTTTTATGAGGCTATCATGAAGTATGCTTCATGCTTTCAAGGGAGTGTCATTTAAAAGACAGAAAATTAGATGCTATGCCTAAGTAACTGCTAATAATTAATTAAAATGAGTTTCAGTTAGTGAGTTCCTTAACATCCCATCCCTGCCTAAAAATGTTAATGAGTGAATCAACAGGCATTATTTGAGGCATTGTGGTATTGATACATATACAACTAATGATCAACATTATATGTCTCTTACTCTATGTTTAGTTAAAAAAAAAACATAATCAAAAACATCTACTTCATGCAGAGGAGATGCTATCTATGCTTCTATCACCCTAATGGTGTGAAAATGTAATGATGTTTTCCTACAAAGGAAAACCTCTTTTCTTTGATGTTTGAGCTTAGCTTCCATTACCACAGCCTCAGTAAGCTGAGAAGAAAACATACATTACCCACACTATCAAAGAGGCCACAACCATGCTGCTGACAAGCATATACCTAATTTCGAGATTTAAAATTATGTGTCTGCTTTTGGTTTTCTAGTGATAATTCTTTCCTAAAACAATACAAGCAGCACTACCTAAAAACAGCAGATGCAATACCTTATTATTTAATAAAAGCATCCACAAAGACGGAGATAGAAATCACAAAAATGCTCAGTCTAAATGATAAGTCTCTGTACTCTTTTTCTTTGTGATTTTCCTTTATTATGGACATCTAATTTAATATAAACTTTTTCAAATTGTTTGCATAAACATGAGACTCCCATTATTTTGAGAAACACAAATTAAAATAAAGCTTAAGTGATTACTGGCTAAGATTTTCTCATAGATGCTATGGTTTTTCATAATTAAAAGGTGGTATTTCAAATAAAAATTGTCTCTGAAAAATCACTCTTTCATACACACACATATACACAAAACATTCACTCAAACACACACTGATCATGGTTAAAAAAAGAATATTATTTTTTGAGGTTGTTATGAGTATTAAATTAGACAACACATTGAAAAAAAACTTCATTCAGCATTACGTAAACAATAGATTGCAGTATTATCGGTTTTGAAGATAAGGACAAATATAAAGTGAAGGTCTTGGGCTTGTAATATATTGTGGAAATCAGAGTAAACAAAGAGAAAAACAAAGAATAGACTTGGATCATGTTCAAAGAAACAAGGAAACAAAGAAAAAGAGCAATAATGAGTAAAAGAGAAGAAGAACTAAATGTGGAACTGGGTTCCATACTGGGTTGTGGCAGTGGGGACTCTTCCAATCAAACTCATTTGGGCTCCTTAGACCAGAAAATTTTTCATTCCTGAAAGATCTTAATATTTGTAACAGTGATCCTGACCAGACATTTTGGCAGAGCCCAAAAACAGAATTACTTATTAAAGCAGTTGAATAAACTTCCCCAGGAACTCAGGTAGATTAGTGTCTTCAGCTCTCCAGTGGACATTAGAATTCTAGGCACCCTAAATGAATTCTAGCTATAGAAGGCCACATTGTATGGATTCTTATTGAGGGTAGTAGACAGAAAGAGAAAGCTATCTGCTCTTTCAAGCTGATAGCATAGATTGGATACTCAGGAGATGGGATTGACCTGATTCTGGGAGTACAAGCTGCCTTGCTGAGAACTCAAATTTTTGGCAGGACAAGTCTTGCCAAAATTTCTAGACTGCTCTTCTGTCATGCAGACACAAAGCTCTCAGAATCATGTAAATTCCCTAAGGCTCCACAAAATAGGTCCAATCCATTAACTGGAGCAACTTTTGTCCAAATAAGACACTCCAGCTAGACCATGGTCCAAATCTATTTCTACCAGTACTTCCTGAGATATTTGAACATCTTACTAACATATATGACTATAGGGATAAAAATTTTTATTTGCATAGAGAAGTAGAATGTGAACAACAAACAGAATTAAATCAGCCTCTATATTTTATATTGATATCATCCCAAACTCACAAAATTACCAAAAATTCATATTGGCTAAACTTGTGGATTTCTTTTTCATTTTGGATACAAATGATGGCAGGTTAACAGGAAAATTTTTCCCAAGTATTAATATTTTCCCAATTATTAAGCAAAAGTTTGGAAAATATGAGCTATGAATATTTGGATGCATGGCAAAGCAGTAAGACAATTTTAGTATGTCTCCATAGCCTAGTCTACTTGGGTAACCAGTTGTAATATTCACATAACTTTCCAAAATTAGTGTTAATGTTATAGCATAAACATACCTGATACCTCCTTAAATATCCAAAGTGAAAAATGTACACCGAAGTGAGGAGGGGGTCAGTCGTTGAAGGCTAAGACTCATAAAGTTCCTTGAGTTCAATGGTTTTCTATCAATAGAAAAATAATGTGGCTGCACCTTTCAGAATGAAAATTTTCTATCCCTCAAGAAAGATTTTTTGAAATGTAACCAAGAATATTAAAAACTAAGATACGTAATTATTTAAAATAATGACTGGTGCCCCCAGGTTTTCGGGGCGGCGGGGTGGGCCACGTCAGGAAGCCGGTGCGCGGCTGAGCTTGTGGCAGAAGAGAGGGGGGGAGAAGATGGCGGCGGGAAGTGAGTAAGCCGCTCTGAGCCCCGCGCCACGGCGTCTGAAAAGATGAGGTAAAGATCATTAAAGGAGATCTGTGGACAAAAAACCCAGCACCGTGTCATGATAAGGGCCTAGGTGGAGTGAATCAGCCACTAATCCAGCCAAGGTGAAGGGAGTACAGCAGGACTTCAGCGCGAGCAGTAAGGCTGCAGCCCGAGCCGCCTGGCTCCATCAACCCCTTCTACTTCTCCCTCCCCTTCTCCTCTCCGCCTTTCCACCTTGCTTCTTTCTCCCCAGCCGTCTCTCCTCCCAAGCTCAGTCTCTAAATTTAGATCTCAACTTCTTTCCCCCACCCCGCCCGCTCTCCTGCGTGTCCGGTACCCGGACCGCGTGGCCTGAGGCGCCGCCTCCCCTCCCCCAACCCGCACCCCCTCCCCGGGGGTCCCGAAGGCCGCCGCTGCCGCCGCCGCTGCTGCCGCCGCCTCCCACAGAGCACCACAGAGCAGACGCTTCACCGCGCGATTGAGCTGCCGAATTATATGAAACAGCTGATAAGATGAGCGACAATTTAAAATCCAAGTGATCCGAGAACACGCACTGAGCTCTGGCCCGCTGAATTCAAACTCCCGGTCACCTGCTTCCCGCAGACAAACAGCTATGACTCGGCATTAATTCATCCCGCTGAAACAACGGGTCAGCCCTTCTCATCCTACGAAGGTAAATGCCTACCGAGCCTTCATAAGTAGTGGCCACAGGTTTGAAACGGGGCTTGGGAGAGAAGGACCCACCCGTAGAATTAGTCTCCCGGCAAAGGGAAACCGTGTCATCAGACTGCTGCGGAGATAACTTTGTTGAAACAGGTGTGTGATCCCATAGCCTTGCCTCTCCACACATCGGGAAAACTCTAAGAGCCCCTCCCAGCTCTCCCCTAAGGGCACCTCCCAGCTCTCTTTGTGAGTGCTTCAGCCAGCCCGAGGGAATCAGAGGTGGTGCGGGTCTCGCAAGCGGAAATACCGCTCCCACCTGGGCTGATTGCTGAGGCCTCTTGCACCACCTACGGGAAGTGGATACCAGAGGGCAAGTAAAAGCCGCTGAGGATTCTCAGCCCCAAACTCTACAAGCTTAGGGTCTGAGGGAATGGCAAACTGGAAGAGTGTGCCCAGTCGTTCATGAAAACAGGGCTCCCGGGAGCAGCAGACTTGGCGTGTAGCCAGTATTGTGGTGAGAGGGGCCTGGCTAGAGAAAAAGTGGGAAGTGACTAGACACAAGAGGAGGCCCTAGACACTCAGGATTGGAGACTCGCCCAGTCTGGGAGGAGCTGCTGCACAGTGATTGGTTCCCGCGTATTGACAGGAGAAACTTGACCTGGTGGGCACAGCGCCATCTACTGGAAGAGAAGTTAATCAAACTCTAAGACTGCAGTTATTAGGTTTTTTTTTTTCTTTTTCTTTTCTCCTTTTTTTTTTTTTCTTTTTTTTTTTTTTTTTTGATTTAGGTTTTTCTTTCATTTTCATTTTTTTCTTTCTGGTTGTTTTATTAATTTTTTTTTTTTACAAAATATTTTTTAAATTTTTTTTCTACTAATTTTAACTTAAATTTTTTTAATTATTATTATTATTTTTTTTAAATCTTTTTCTTTTTTAGTTCCTATTCTTTTTCTTCTTTAGTCTTCTCATTTTTCTTATCCCCCCTTTTTTCTTGAATTCTACCTGCCTACTCTCATTCTCTTTAGAGACTTCTTCCCTTCCCTTCAAATACCTTTCCTCCCAAGCATCAAACTAATTTATAGGAGTAAACAGTAACTCAGCAGTCAAACAGAACAAGAAACAACATGAGCAGCTTCAAAAAACAAGGAAGAAAAGGAGTACAAACAACGCAGGATAGCCTAAATATTCAGGAGGACCTAGAGTCATCAGAAAAATGGTCATATAAAGAACTCAAGGAACACCTAAGACAGATGGAATGGAACCTTAAAGAGGATACAAGACAGCATATTCAAGCAGCGAAAGAACACATTGAGAATGCATTTCACAAACAGATAAAAGAAGAAGTTAAGCATCTTTATCAGGAGATAGAGTCTATAAAAAATAATCAAACAATAATTCTAGAAATGAAGGAAACGATAAACCAAATTAAAAACTCAATTGAGAGTATCACTAACAGAGTGGAGCAAGTAGAAACCAGAACATCAGATAATGAAGACAAAATACACCATCTTGAAAAGAGTCTAGCCAACTCAGAAAGGCTGGTAAAAAATCACGAGAAAAACATCCAAGAATTATGGGATAACATTAAGAAACCGAACTTGCGAGTCATCGGGATAGAAGAAGGTACAGAGATTCAAACCAAGGGAATGAGTAACCTGCTGAATGAAATAATTACAGAAAACTTTCCAGAAATAAAAAAGGAAACAGATATACAAATTGAAGATGCATACAGGACACCGAGCACACAAAATCACAGTAGACCAACGCCAAGACACATTGTTATGAAGATATCCAATATACAGAACAAAGAGAAAATATTAAAAGCTACAAGAGAAAGGAGACAGATTACATTTAGGGGTAAACCAATACGGTTAACCACGGATTTTTCATCACAGACACTGAAAGCAAGAAGGTCATGGAACAATGTATTTCAAACACTGAAAGACAATGGATGCCAACCAAGAATTCTGTATCCAGCAAAATTAAGCTTCAGGTATGACAACGAAATAAAAATCTTTCATGATAAACAAAAGTTAAAAGAATTTGCAGCCAGAAAACCAGCATTGCAAAGCATTTTGAGCAAAACACTACACGAGGAAGAAATGAAAAACAATAACCAAAACCATCAGTGGGAAGTGCCGCAGTAAAGACAGAGGGCAAGGGGAAAGACAATCATGGAGAGACAAACTAAATTTTTTTTTTTTTTAAAAAAAGGATAAACAATCAAACATGGATGGAAGTTCAAACCACATATCAATAGTAACTCTGAATGTTAATGGCTTAAACTCTCCAATAAAGCGACATAGGCTGGTATCATGGATTAAAAAAATAAATCCAACAATATGCTGCCTCCAGGAGACACATCTGATGGGAAAAGACATACACAGGCTGAAGGTGAAAGGATGGGAAAAAATATACCACGCACATGGTCCTCGTAAGCAAGCAGGGGTGGCCATCCTCATATCGAATAAAATCGACTTCAAGACTAAGTTAATCAAAAGGGATAAAGAAGGTCATTATATACTGTTAAAAGGAACCATTCACCAACAAGACATAACAATTATCAATATTTACGCACCAAACAATGGTGCTGCGACATTCACAAAACAAATTCTCCTCAACTTCAAGAATCAAATAGACCACAACACAATAATTATGGGAGACTTCAACACACCTCTCTCACCATTGGACAGATCCTCCAAACAAAAGTTAAATAAAGAAACTATAGAACTCAATACCACAATCAATAACCTAGACTTAACTGACTTATATAGAATATATCAACCATCATCAAATGGATATACTTTCTTCTCAGCAGCACATGGATCCTTCTCAAAAATAGACCATATATTATGCCATAGGGCAAACCTCAGTAAATATAAAGGGGTGGGGATAATACCATGCATTTTATCTGATCATAATGGAATGAAACTGGAAATCAAGGATAAAAGAAGGAAGGAAAAATCCTACATCACATGGAAAATGAACAATATGTTACTGAATGATCAATGGGTTACAGAAGACATAAAGGAGGAAATCAAAAAATTCTTAGAGATAAACGAAAATACAGACACAACATATCGGAATCTATGGGACACAATGAAAGCAGTTTTAAGAGGAAAGTTCATCGCCTGGTGGTCATTCCTCAAAAAAATAAGAAACCAACAAATAAATGAGCTCACACTCCAACTCAAAGCCCTAGAAAAGGAAGAGCAAAAAAACAGCAAATGTAGCAGAAGGCAAGAAATAATTAAAATCACAGCGGAAATTAATGAAATTGAAACAAAAGAAACTATTGAAAAAATTAACAAAACTAAAAGTTGGTTCTTCGAAAAAATAAATAAGATCGACAGACCTTTAGCCATGCTAACGAAGAGAAGAAGAGAGAGAACTCAAATTACTAACATACGGGATGAAAAAGGCAATATTACAACAGATGCTACAGAAATACAGAAGACAATTAGAAATTATTTTGAAAATCTATATTCCAATAAAATAGAGGATAGTGAAGACATCGATAAATTTCTTAAGTCATATGATTTGCCCAGACTGAGTCAGGAGGATATAGACAATCTGAACAGACCAATATCAATAGATGAAATTGAAGAAGCCATCAAAAGACTACCAACCAAGAAAAGCCCAGGACCGGATGGGTATACAGCGGAGTTTTACAAAACCTTTAAAGAAGAATTAATACCAATACTTTTCAAGTTATTTCAGGAAATAGAAAAAGAGGGAGCTCTTCCAAATTCATTCTATGAGGCCAACATCACCCTGATCCCGAAACCAGACAAAGACACCTCAAAGAAAGAAAACTACAGACCAATATCTCTAATGAACCTAGATGCAAAAATCCTCAATAAAATTCTGGCGAATCGAATACAAAAACACATCAAAAAAATAGTGCACCATGATCAAGTAGGATTCATCCCTGGGATGCAAGGATGGTTCAACATACGGAAATCAATAAATGTTATTCACCACATCAATAGACTTAAAGATAAGAACCATATGATCATCTCGATAGATGCAGAGAAAGCATTCGACAAAGTACAGCATGCCTTTATGTTCAAAACATTAGAAAAACTAGGGATAACAGGAACTTACCTTGACATTGTAAAAGCTATCTATGCTAAGCCTCAGGCTAGCATCATTCTGAATGGACAAAAGTTGAAGGCATTCCCTCTAAAATCCGGAACAAGACAGGGATGCCCTCTATCTCCACTTCTATTCAATATAGTTCTCGAAACACTGGCCAGAGCAATTAGACAGACGAAAGAAATTAAAGGCATAAAAATTGGAAAAGAAGAACTTAAATTATCACTATTTGCAGATGACATGATTCTATACCTAGAAGACCCAAAAGGGTCTACAAAGAAACTACTAGAACTAATAAATGAATTCAGCAAAGTGGCAGGATATAAAATCAACACGCATAAATCAAAGGCATTTCTGTATATCAGCAACAAAACTTCTGAAATGGAAATGAGGAAAAACACTCCATTCACAATATCCTCAAAAAAAATAAGATACTTGGGAATCAACCTAACAAAAGAGGTGAAAGATTTATACAATGAAAACTACAGAACCCTAAAGAGAGAAGTAGAAGAAGATCTTAGAAGATGGAAAAATATACCCTGTTCATGGATAGGCAGAACAAACATCATCAAAATGGCGATATTACCAAAAGTTCTTTATAGATTTAATGCAATGCCAATCAAAATCCCAACGGCATTTCTTGTAGAAATAGATAAAGCAATCATGAAATTCATATGGAAAAATAAAAGACCCAGAATAGCAAAAGCAATTCTAAGCAGAAAGAGTGAATCAGGCGGTATAGCGATACCAGATTTCAAACTATATTACAGAGCAATAGTGACAAAAACAGCATGGTACTGGTACCAAAACAGGCGGGTGGACCAATGGTATAAAATAGAGGACACAGAGACTAACCCACAAAGTTACAACTATCTTATATTTGATAAAGGGGCTATAAGCATGCAATGGAGGAAGGATAGCATCTTCAACAAATGGTGTTGGGAAAACTGGAAATCCATATGCAACAAAATGAAACTGAATCCCTTTCTCTCGCCATGCACAAAAGTTAACTCAAAATGGATCAAGGAGCTTGATATCAAATCAGAGACTCTGCGTCTGATAGAAGATAAAGTTGGCTCAGATCTACAGATTGTGGGGTCGGGCTCCAAATTCCTTAATAGGACACCCATAGCACAAGAGTTAACAACTAGAATCAACAAATGGGACTTAATTAAACTTAAAAGTTTTTTTTCAGCAAAAGAAACAATAAGAGAGGTAAATAGGGAGCCTACATCCTGGGAACGAATTTTTACTCCTCACACTTCAGATAGAGCCCTAATATCCAGAGTATACAAAGAACTCAAAAAACTAGACAATAAGATAACAAATAACCCAATCAACAAATGGGCCAAGGACCTGAACAGACACTTCTCAGAGGAGGATATACAATCAATCAACAAGTACATGAAAAAATGCTCTCCATCTCTAGCAGTCAGAGAAATGCAAATCAAAACCACCCTAAGATACCATCTCACTCCAGTAAGATTGGCAGCCACTATGAATTCAAACAACAACAAGTGCTGGCGAGGATGTGGAGAAAAGGGTACACTTGTACATTGCTGGTGGGACTGCAAATTGGTGCAGCCAATTTGGAAAGCAGTTTGGAGATTCCTGGGAAAGCTGGGAATGGAACCACCATTTGACCCTGCTATTGCCCTTCTCGGACTATTCCCTGAAGACCTTAAAAGAGCATGCTACAGGGACACTGCCACATCGATGTTCATAGCAGCACAATTCACAATAGCTAGACTGTGGAACCAACCCAGATGCCCTTCAATAGACGAATGGATAAAAAAAATGTGGCATCTATACACAATGGAGTACTATGCAGCAATAAAAAATGACAAAATCATAGAATTTTCAGGGAAATGGATGGCATTAGAGCAGATTATGCTTAGTGAAGCTAGCCAAACCCTAAAAAACAGATACCAAATGTCTTCTTTGATATAATGAGAGCAAGTATGAACAGAGCAGGGAGGAAGAGTAGGAAGAAAAGAGTAACATTAAACAGAGACTTGAGATGGGAGGGAAAGGGAGAGAAAAGGGAAATTGCATGGAAATGAAGGGAGACACTCATTGCTAAACATAATTACATATAAGAGGTTGTGAGGGGAATGGGAAAATAAACAAAGAGAGAAATGAATTACAGTAGATGGGGTAGAGAGAGAAGATGGGAGGGGAGGGGAGGGGGGATAGTAGGGGATAGGAAAGGTAGCAGAATACAACAGTCACTAATATGGCATTATGTAAAATTGTGGATGTGTAACTGACGTGATTCTGCAATCTGCATTTGGGGTAAAATTGGGAGTTCATAACCCATGTCAATCTAATGTATGAAATATAATATGTCAAGAGCTTTGTAATGTTGTGAACAACCAATAAAAAAAAAAAAAAAATAAAATAATGACTGGTGCCAGCAAAGAAACAGTCACCTCCTGAAGGAGACCAAAGTGAATGCAAAGTGGACCAAAGTCAGTGGTCCCAGAAAAGTATCAACAACTAGATCATAGAGAGGTAAGATGACTTTGGGTTCTCACTGGATATGGTGAATGGATCCTGTGGGTTTACTATCTATATGCCATCTGTATGTAATACCTCACACTTACAATAAATAAGTGTGATATCAGACATTCAGTTGTGTTCACCTGTACTAATCTCATTTTGTGGTGATGTGCAGTGCCCTGTACATTTATATCTTCTCCTAAACTCTTAGAGGAATGTTACACAATTCAAGTACCACCTATTACAAATATTTCAGGACAAAGATTAGGCAACCTCTTTGGCCATATTGTTATCAATAATATTGAATATAGTCTATATCCCAAAAGCATAAGAATCTATAATATAAAGCATATTTAAGAAAAGAACATTTGGAGACCAAAAAGTGGAGATTAAAGCCATAATAGCAGTAATCCAAAACTCTATAGAAGGAATGTCTAAGAAATAAGGATGTAAAGACAGAAATGGAAAATATTACAGAAAGTGAATATTAAAGGAACAAACTATATTACTTTAAGAAATGAGGAATTTTACATATATCATCAGAATAGAGTAAATTCATGAACAGAATAATTAAAGAAAATTTCCAGTACTAATAGACATGAATTTCCAAATTATAAAGGGTCACTAAGCACCTAGAATAATGGATATAAAGGACACTGTCAAAGATACAGCCTTTTGACATTTTACAACACTAAAAACACAGAATCCCTTGAGAAAATGTCTTAATAGCAAGACTGAAAGCTAAAAGACAAAAGAAGAAATAGTTTTAAAATTCCAACAGAAATATTTCCAGCCAGAATGTGATATCCTATCAAAATATCAGTCAAGTGTTAGAGTAGAATAAAGACATTTTCTGCTATGTTAAAAAATATTCTACATATATGTGGTAGAATATAACCAAGATACCAGTAGAACAAAAAAGAGCAAATCTGCCCAGGAAGCAAGTCTTCTAACCCAACAGAGGCAAAAGTTATATTTGTTCCTAACAGAGACCCAAAGATGAACCCAGATTTACATGAGACAAAAGATTCCAAGTGAGAAATCGCTAATAAGATAAAAGTGTTAGAATCTCTCATGATTTTCAACATACTGAGAGAATATTTACGCACCTAGAGAAGAAAGAGTTTAAACAATGATAAATACAAAGATAAGCACACAAAAAATAATAATTATTAACTCCAGTTAAATGGGAAATTGTGTCAGAGAGAAGAGGAAACATATACACGTGGGTCAGTTACAAATACAAATGACTTGATCATTTAATGTAAATCCCGAAAATTGATCTGAACCAAACCAACATATAACTACAGCAGATAACTAAGCAAGTGTTACAATACTAACATTGAAAATTTGGGGGTTTAACACTTTTCTGTGCACTCATGTGTGTGTGCTTTGGTCAGTGCTGTTGCTGTGAGAGAAAAATGAAGCTTCATTTTCCAAAACGCTCCATTATTTGGCCATAGAGCAGGAAACAAAAAATATTTTAAAAGTAAAAACTAATAGCATCACGAAAAGCAAGAAATAAGAGAGGGAGGTATCAGTACTGGCAGGGACTGCTTAACAGGTTTAATTTGAATTAAAACTATTTCACATGTAACTTATAAAAATAAAAATGCTTTTAAAAGCAATCAAGTTAGGCTCACTGTAGTCCCCATCAACTCAAACCCAAGACTCTTGACCAAGGAAGGGGAGATTTCTGCCCCTCCATTAGTCCTACTTAACTAAAAATAGATTTTTTATTTAGCAGGTGACAATCTTTGATTCTGTGCTCTTCAGAGTGAAACAAAACAAAATTTTGATTTTATACTCTTAACATTATACCTAGTCTTAGCATTATATTTTTGAACTGATTTATGATCATTGTAATATTTCCCTTTTAATATTTCATAACTGGAAGCAAGTGTTACAATACTAACATTGAAAATTTGAGGGTTTAACACTTTGTGTCATATTTACTAAAAACGAATCTGAAAACTTTTATTTTCTATTACTTTAGAATCTCTTTAATATTTATTCTTATGCCCAGTTTCCCAGATCTTCAGCATAGTGTGTGAGTATTCAAGATTTTTGAGAGCTGCAGCTAAATCGGATTTGAAATATTAATTCACATTCTGGCTACAATTGATTTAATTGTCTTGCAGTCAATATTTCTTATATATTGTTTTGTTTATCTTTTGTTTTCATTTGATCACTCATTCAATTATTGAAGCCCAAAAACTGATAGCTACTAAAGCCCTTTTGTGTATTAACTCCTCAAATTGATTTTGATTTCTTGTATAAAGATAATGTATTACATTTGTTTTGAACTTTCTCATACAGTGTTTAAACTATAGTAAATGCACAAAATTTCCTTAAATAAATAAGCTTTCTCTTCTTCCATTTTGATTTGGATAACACTAGGATATGATATAATATATGATACGATATGACTAAAAATCATTGGGACTATTCCATTCTACTTTATTTTACTAAATAAGAGGCTCTACTGGTCAAATGCAAAGTTAGTAACAATTCTACTAAATATCCCAAATGGATAAAAACAACTTACATAGCCACAATTCTATTACTTTGAATTAATATGCATCACAAGTGAAATATTCTTCCTATCACCACTTACTAAATTGTAGCCAGTGTTGGTGGATTGTCATTGTTGCCATTTAAAATATTAACCCAACTTCAAGTTATCCTTAAATGACACACACAATCCAAACCACATGCAACAAAGCTAAGCTTCATAAAAACAAATATGTGAATGTGACATAAATATTAATTCAGTCTTACAAAGACAGCAGATTTGAGAGGGCACATGACAGTAACTTCTATAGGTATTGGATGTATTGAAAGAGGAGAATTAGGGAATGAAAACTTCCTAATGGCTGATGGATGTCAGCAAATTTTCTTTTCCTCTGTATTCTGATGATCTTTTATAAAACATGTAGCTTACTTTTACTTACAAAATTACTGATGCCAAATCTTTAAGCTCTATGTACTTTTCCCCAGATATATGTGGTTCATCAAACTTTGGCCATCCATTGGGGCATTGAGGGTGGTTTATGTAACCATAAACCAGGAAGGTCCCCATTAACTACTTAAATACCACAGTCCAATCAGACCCTAAGACCAATTGCAGCAAAAAGCAGATGTCAAGAGTAGAGCAAGCTAAATATTTACTCAAAAGGGGATAGAAGTCAATAATCTGGTTATTAATTGTATAAATTTATTTATACAAGTACTTTATCTCAAAAATTGCTTTTGTAATAAGTCTTTAAATATTTTTATTGGTGCATTAAAAGTATACATAATAGTGAGATTCATTATGCCACATTCATATATACACATAACTTAATTTGATTAATCTCATTCCCCAGTTCCTTCACTTTCCACCCCCCAATTCATTTGCTCTACTATACTGATTTCCCTTTTATTATTGTTACCATTATTTAAATTCATGTGTTATAATTATAGACTGCAGGATTCATTGTGACAGATATAAGTTGCTGTTGATCTGGCACTGACATCGAACTTTTCATTCCTTTAAGAAAATAAACTATGTTCAGAGCAAAGCATTATAGGAAATCCAAACATCTACAAAATACAGCTCTCCCAAAACTTAACATATAAAGGAAGATATGAGACAAATTTCTGAAATTGAGTTTAGACCATACAAGAGAATATCATAGAAATACTCCGATAATTTGCCACAGGAGTTTCAACAAAGAATGATACTCATATTGGTGAACTCAAGTTTTTTAGGACCTATAACTTGGATCATTTATATATTCAAATACTTTTTTCTTGTAATGCTGACATCTTTTGACTAGTAAATTAGAAAACCTGAAAAAAGAATGACTATGAAAACAAGATGAAAGACTTATTTTTTCTTATGTTTTATAAAATAGATATCACTTTGAAGTTATTTGTGAAATGCCTCAAAATAACATGTTATTTTACTTAACATTTTTTTGTTGTTGTTTACCAAAAAGAGAATGAAACTAATAATTGATAAAAATAAAGATATTTCTATTCAATTCAAAAGCCCTGAGATTTGTTATTCTAATAAATCTCTGCTTCAAAATGAACATATATCAGAGCTTACAGCTCTGAGAGCCTATTTTGGAAAATAGGTTAGTCTGATATGATATTCAGACATTTGAAAGGGTTTTTTCCCCTTAATAACATATTATTTGGCATTATATTCATTCTTTTTATGTGAAATTTGACCCAAATTTGCTTTCCTATTTGTATAAAATTCTTTTGATATTTCACTTGAAAGAAAGAAGATAATGACAGAGGAAAGTAGAATCCTTTCCACAATAAACAAGCTAGAGACTGGCATCTTTTGATTCTGCTTTATGATGTGCAAATCTTGATTATACAGGTTTTATTTTAAAGTACAGAACTCCAAAGACATGACAGATATTAAAAATAATTATTCAGTTTGCAAACTGACTAAATAAGAAAATATACAGTATTATTCCTTAAATTAGTATAAAATACTTTGAAGAAAGAAAGAAAAGAAAAATACTTAATTGGCCAGGATTTGGTAATAATACCTCTTAAGACAACAAAGAAGAGATAATTATTCTCACAGAGAGCTCTAGGGTGCTTAAATTTTAAACTATTGGGAATAACATTTCTGCTTCACATTGGATAGTGTTTTAAAATACACTTCCTTCTAATTTGCTAAGAAAAGGTACTGTTTCTGTGCCCTTTAAATTTGCTTCATTAAAATCCATTTGCCTTAAAGGTGATTCAGTATCAGAAAATCTATTCATATACTACACATAGGACAGGCTAAAATGTCTATCAAAATAAAAGCTCTTGTAGAATTTCAACAGTCACAAGAGAACAACACCCACTGTTACCATTATTATTAATTTTTTTTCTGAAAATACTGATCAAAGAAAGAAAAGAACTAAGAGAAATAAACATATTGAAATAGAAAAGGTAAAATTACATGACTTGCAGATGAATATTTATACGCCCAGCAAGTGTCAGAAATCAACACAAAACTATAATAACTAAGGAAATTATACAAAACCAATACAGTTTATGAAATTAAAACTGAAATTATCACTTTTCTAAGTATAATCAACGAAAAGCTAGAAAATATGAAAGAAAATATCACATAATAACAAAACAATATAGCTAGAATAAATATAAATTAACTTTTAAATATAAAGAAATTATGTAAAGAAAATATATAAACTTTATTGAAATATAATAGAATTTTACTCATGTAGTTATACTCAAACTTTTAAAAGTTTAATATATACTAACAGGATTATTTTTAATTTGTTATATATGACAGCAGAATGCATTACTATTAATATTACATATATAGAGCACAATTTTTCATATCTCTTGTTGTATACAAAGTAGATTCACACCATTTGTGTCTTCATACATGTACTTAGGGTAATGATGTCCATCTCATTCCACTGACTTTCCTACCCTCATGCCCCCTCCCTTACCCTCCCTGCCCTTTGCCCTATCTAGAGTTCATCTAACCTCCCATGCCCTCCCAACCACATTATGAATCAGCATCCTTAAATCTGAGAAAACATTCAGCATTTGGTTTTTTTTGGAATTGGCTAAATTCACTTAGCATTATATTCTCGGACTACATCCATTTACCTGCAAATACCGTAATTTTATTCTCTTTTAATGCTGAATAATATTCCATTGTGTATATATACCACATTGTCTTTATTCCTTCATCTAGATTGGTTCCATAGTTTAGCTACAGTGAATTGTGCTGCTATAAACATTGATGTGGCTGTGTCCCTGCAGTATGCTGTTTTTAAGTCCTTTGGGCATAGACAGAGGAGTGAGATGGCTGGGTCAAGTTGTGGTTCCATTCTAAGTTTTTTAAGGAATCTCCATATCGATTTCCATAATAGTTACACCAATTTGCAGTCCCACCAGCAATGTAAGAGTGTGCCCTTTTCCCCACATCCTTGCTGACACTTATTTTTGTTGTATTCTTAATAGCTGCCATTCTGACTAGAATGAGATGAAATATTAGAGTACTTTTGCTTTTCATTTCTCTAGTTGCTAGAGATGATGAACATCTTTTCATGTATTTATTGATTGCTTGTATATCTTCTTCTGAGAAGTGTCTGTTCAGTCAGTACCTTGGCCCATTTATTGATTGGGTTATTGGTTCCTTTGGTGTTAAGATTGAGTTCTTTATATATCCTAGAGATTGGTGCTCTATCTGATGTGCACATGGTTAAAATTTGTTTTCAAATTGTAGCCTCTCTATTCACCTCACTGATTGTTTTCTTTTGCTGAGAAGAAGCTTTATGGTTTGAATTCATCCCATTTATTGATTCTTGATATTAATTCTTGCACTATAGGAGTCTTTTTTTGATTGTTCAAAACATTACAGAGCTCATGATATATCATCTCTCATACATTAGACTCAATTGGGTTGTGAACTCCCATTTTTACCCCAAATACAGATTGCAGAATCACATCTGTTACATACTCACATTATTACATAATGGCATATTAGTGACTGTTGTATTCTGCTACCTTTCCTATCCCCTACTATCCCCCCTCCCCTCCCCACCCATCATCCCTCTCTACCTCCTCTGCTGTTGTTCAGTTCTCTTCCCTTTTTTCCCCCACCCCTTGCCCCTCATAACCTCTTATAATTTTGTGTATCATTGAAGGTATCCTACCATTTCCATATGCTTTCCCTTCTCTCTCCCTTTCTCTCCCCCCATTCGTCTTTGTTTACTGTTAGTCTTTTCCTCATGCTCTTCCTTCCTGTTCTGTTCTTAGTTGCTCTCTTTATATCAAAGAAGATATTTGGCATTTGTTTTTTAGGGCTTGGCTAGCTTCACTTAGCATAATCTGCTCTAATGCCATCCATTTCCCTGCAAATTCTATGATTTTGTCATTTCTTAGTGCTGCATAATACTCCACTGTGTATAGATGCCACATTTTTTTATCCATTCATCTATTGAAGGGCATCTAGGTTGGTTCCACAGTCTAGCTATTGTGAATTGTGCCGCTATAATCATTGATGTGGCCGTATCCCTATAGTGCGCTCTTTTAAGGTCCTCAGGGAATAGTCCGAGAAGGGCAATAGCTGGGTCAAATGGTGGATCCATTCCCAGCTTTCCCAGGAATCTCCATACTGCTTTCTAAATTGGCCTCACCATTTTGCAGTCCCACCAGCAGTGTACAAGTGTACCCTTTCCCCACATCCCCGCCAACGCTTATTGTTGTTTGACTTCATAATGGCTGCCAATCTTACTGGGGTGAGATGGTATCTTAGGGTGGTTTTGATTTGCATTTCTCTGATTGCTAGAGATGGTGAGCATTTTTTCATGTACTTGTTGATTGATTATATGTCCTCCTCTGAGAAGTGTCTGTTCAGGTCCTTGGTCCATTTGTTGATTGGGTTATTTGTTATCTTATTGTTTAATTTTTTGAGTTCTTTGTACATTCTGGATATTAGGGCTCTATCTGAGGTGTGAGGGGTAAAAATTTGTTCCCAGGATGTAGGCTCTCTATTTACCTCTTTTATTGTTCTCTTGCTGAGAAAAAACTTTTTAGTTTAAGTAAGTCCCATTTGTTTATTCTTGTTATTAACTCTTGGGCTATGGGCGTCCTATTAAGGAATTTGGAGCCCGACCCCACTATATGTAGATCGGAGCCAACTTTTTCTTCTATCAGGTGCAGAGTCTCTGATTTGATATCTAGCTCCTTGATCCATTTTGAGTTAACTTTTATGCATGGCGAGAGAAAGGGATTCAATTTCATTTGTTGCATGTGGACTTCCAATTTTCCCAGCACCATTTGTTGAAGATGCTATCCTTCCTCTATTGCATGTTTTTAGCCCCTTTATCAAATATAAGATAGTTGTAACTTTGTGGATTAGTCTCTGTGTCTTCTATTCTGTACCATTGGTCCACCTGCCTGTTTTGGTACCAGTACCATGCTGTTTTTGTTACTATTGCTTTGTAGTACAGTTTGAACTCTGGTATTGCTATACCTCCAGATTCACACTTCCTGCTTAGAATTGCTTTTGCTATTCTGGGTCTTTTGTTTTTCCATATGAATTTCATAATTGCTTTATCTATTTCTACAAGAAATGCCGTTGGGATTTTGATTGGCATCGCATTAAACCTGTAGAGAACTTTGGGTAATATCGCCATTTTGATGATGTTAGTTCTGCCTATCCATGAACAGGGTACATTTTTCCATCTTCTGAGATCTTCTTCTATCTCTCTCTTTAGGGTTCTGTAGTTTTCATTGTATAAATCTTTCACCTCTTTTGTTAGGTTGATTCCCAAGTATCTTATTTTCTTTGAGGATATTGTGAATGGAGTGGTTTTCCTTATTTCCATTTCAGAGGTTTTGTTGCTGATATACAGGAATGCCTTTGATTTATGCATGTTGATTTTATAACCTGCCACTTTGCTGAATTCATTTATTAACTCTAGCAGCTTCTTTGTAGACCCTTTTGGGTCTGTTAAGTATATTATCATGTCATCCGCAAATAGCAATAATTTAATTTCTTCTTTTCCTATTTTTATGCCTTTAATTTCTTTTGTCTGTCTAATTGCTCTGGCTAGTACTTCAAGAACTAAATTGAATAGAAGTGGTGATAGAGGGCATCCCTGTCTTGTTCCAGATTTTAGAGGGAATGCCTTCAGTTTTTCTCCATTCAGGATGATGCTAGCCTGAGGTTTAGCATATATAGCTTTTACAATGTTGAGGTAAGTTCCTGTTATCCCTAGTTTTTCTAGTGTTTTGAACTAAAGGGATGCTGTACTTTGTCAAATGCTTTTTCTGCATCTATCGAGATGATCATATGGTTCTTGTCTTTAAGTCTGTTGATGTGGTGAATAGCATTTATTGATTTCCGTATATTGAACCAGCCTTGCATCCCAGGGATGAATCCTACTTCATCATGGTGCACAAGTTTTTTGATATGCTTTTGTATTCGATTTGCCAGAATTTTATTGAGAATTTTTGCATCCAAGTTCATTAGAGATATTGGTCTGTAGTTTTCTTTCTTTGAAGTGTCTTTGTCTGGTTTCGGGATCAGGGTGATGTTGGCCTCATAGAATGAATTTGGAAGAGCTCCTTCTTTTTCTATTTCTTGAAATAGCTTGAAAAGTATTGGTATTAATTCTTCTTTGAAGGTTTTGTAGAACTCCGCTGTATACCCATCCGGTCCAGGGGCTTTGTTTTGGTTCTGTATTACTCTGTTGTTTCTTCTTTGTGTTGTTAAACTGTGCCTGCTAACATGGATTCTGCTGGGAACAAATTCCGACTGCCGAGCTCCAGTGACGTCACTACTCTGCTATGGCAGGCCCCAGGCTCCTTGCTGGGGTGTCCTAATGGGGCTGTGTGACTGGACTGTCTCTGTTTGGTTTCAGCTCCCGGTCGAGGCAGGCGGGCAGTCTCCAGCCGCCCAGTATCTCAGGCAGCGGGCGGGTGATCGGTCGCCTGCAGGGGGGTAGACTCCAGCCGCCCAGTCGCTCGGGCGGCAGGCCGGCTGTCGCCGGTGGGCGGGCGATATCTAGGCACCCAGTCCTGCGGTCGGTAGCCAGCGGGCGGGCGTTCTCCTACCGCCCAGTTACACGGGCAGTGGGTGAACTGTCGCCGGCAGGCCTGTGGTTTCCAGCCGCCTAGTCGCGAGGGCCTGGCCTCTAGTCCCCTGGTTTCTCCTGCTAGTCTTGGTTTCTCCTGCTAGACCAGATTTCCCCTGAGTGATGGCTCTCGGCAGTTCAAACTGTACTCTGGGCCTGCCGTTTGTTGGGTGTGGAGGGTGGCTATTGGGAACCCCAGCACTCTATTGTTTTGTTTCCGTTGTGGGGGATAGGACTGTACCGCGTCCTTCCCCCTCTGAAATCCCGTACTCAGCCCGGGGGTCAGTGCGGGCTTGGCCGGCGGGGTTCCACCAAATCGCAGCCACTTTTCTCCCTGCTTGCTAATTAATTGCTTCTCTGCGGCGCCCCGCCTTCTGTGGCCGCGGGGCAGGCCGCGGGAATCAGTCAGCCCAGGTCTCTGGGGTCGCACAATTGCCTATTGGGATCCCTGGCACTCTATCGTTTTGTTTTTTTCTGCTTGCCCCTCCCCCAGCGCTGGCTAGACAGGTTTTGTTTTGGCTGCTGATGGGAGGGGGAGTTGAAGGTCAGGTGTCTCTAGTTTTCCCCTAGTCTTTATGCAGGCTCACTCTGATACTCCCTCCCCTGGAAAGCCTAGGAGAGGTTTTATGCGAATTCCCCGATGTATGGGGGATGAGCTGTGTGACAAACACCTGTTTTATTGTTGCAGTCTGTCGGAGAGTGGCGGTGGATACTTCAGCTCTCCAAGATGGTGGCCGCTGATTGCCTTGGTGGAGTTTCCGTTGTTGGGATAGGACTGTACCGCGTCCTTCCCCCTCTGAAATCCCGTACTCAGCCCGGGGGTCAGTGCGGGCTTGGCCGGCGGGGTTCCACCGAATCGCAGCCACTTTCCTCCCTGCTTGCTAATTAATCGCTTCTCTCTATCGGAGTCTTATTAAGGAAGTTGGGGCCTAAATCCACATGATGGAGATTTGGGACTACTTTTTCTTCTAATAGTCAAAAAACAATGTGTTCTTGTTTTGATTTATTTTGTTTTTATTTCAAGTTGCCTGTTCTTAGAACTTTCTCAGGCAAACTGGGGAAAATGGTTGACTCAAGGTTTGAAGTTGTTCGCCTCCGAGGATGAGAAATTGTTAGAGAAAGGAGGCACCCCAGTAAGACCAAGAACAGTTAGGGCATATGTTGATACAATACAAAAATGTAGCCCATGGCTTTTTAAAGACGAGTTATTAAGTATATCAATGGGACCATCATGGTATCCTGTAGAAGGATTTTTCTTCAATAAGAAGGAGATGGCTAATTCTGTTTACTACATTTGTCTAAGATCTTGGTTTTTACAGACATCTGATTAATTTACAGAGCTAAAGTGTTAAAATATCAACCACTAAATATAAAATCAAGTACTCTTTACTTATTAAGTTCCATAAGGTAATATATTTAAACATTATGTGTGTTTCCATAAATTGGTAAATGGGAAAAAGTTTAATATTGCTTTGGTCTGTGTCTTTGCTGGAACAAGGTTACTAAGTGTTAAGATTCTATCAGGTGTAGTTTATAGTACCATAAAAAAAAAAACATGAAAGTATTTCATCTTATTAGAGTGGAAAATTTGTCTAAGTCAGAAATTTTATAAGAGTTGTTTCAGAATGTGAATTTATAAAAAGGGTTAACGGCTAGAAAAGATATATTAAAAGATTGAAGATGTGAAAATATATTTTAATGTGTAAGGTTAAAAGAAAAAGAAATGTTTCTAGATGAGATAATCTCTGTGTGGTAAAGTAAAAAGTTGTAAAATGCCATTTAAAAAGATTTTGAGGAAACTAGACTTACTTTAAAAGCTTGAGAAAGGAAGAAAGAAGAAAAAGGTATTTGTACATGGCAGATTGAGACAAAGCTTCTTAATGGAGTTTTAAAAAAAAGCCTTTGGTTGAAGGGCAGCCATGTAAACTAACATTTAAGCGATTTAAACAGAATCTAAGCCTCATTTAAAAGAGTAAAGTTGTAGGTGGTGAAAAAGTACATTTAAAAGTACAGTATAGATGATAATTAAAAGGCTTTAAAAGGTTAAATTGAAGGTGGTCAAGATACCTTCATGGTGGAAAAAAGAAAAAAGAGATATAAAAAGATTCAAGATGTGGAAATATATTTTAATATGGAAGGTTAAATGAAAAAGAAATGTTTCTAGAGATAATCTTTGTGTGGTAAAGTAAAAGGTTGTAAAATGTCTAAGTTGCAAAAGGCTTTAAAAGGTTAAATTGAAGGTGGTTAAGATGCCTTCATGACGGAGGAAAGATTGAGTCATTCGAAGCCTAGTTAATCTTAAAAGCATTACTTTAAAAAAAACATGAAAATTGGAAGATATTAAGATAAAAGATATTTAGATAAAGAAGATTAAAAATTTGAAGTGTAAAACTTTAAAGACAGAAGTATAGAAAGTTAAAAAGAAAAAAGATAAAGAAGATGTAGAAAGACAAGAATTTTAAACCCACAAAATAGGAAGCAAAAAAAAAAAAACTAAGGAAAAAAAAAGCAACTAAGGGTGAATGTACAAACCTTAGAAGAAAACTAGAAGGTAGAAACAAGATACAAAAAATAGTTAAAATGTCAAATAAAGGTATTTTAGATAAAAAATACAAAAAGCTAAGACAACTATTAGATACAGACATTCAAAAAAAAAAGGTAGAAGAGAGAAGTTTAAAGTCAAATATTGGATAAAATAGAAGAACAAGGAGATTATTAGTAATTTTTTTCAAAAAGCCCGTCAACTTTAATTTCTGGTGGTACAGAAATTAGAAGTCTCAGATAAGGTTGTTAAAATTTATAGACAAGAGCCAATTTAAAAAACATTAAACTAGAAGAAAATTGGTTTAAAACCACATCAAAAAATTAAAAGGACTAAAATAATTCTAAAAACTAAGGCAGAATGCTTTTGAAAGACTTAAATTTAAAAGGATCTTTAAGGGGTATATATCCCCCAAAGATAAACTTAAAATAACCCTTTTTACTCTAAACTTTTTAAATTTGGATTCATCAGGACTTAGTGCTGCGGAAAGACATATGTATCCAAAAAATGTACATAAGCCTAAGGTACTTTGGAAAGATATTCTAACAGGACAATGGAAAGGTCCTGACCCAGTGATTGTCTGGAGATGGGATTCTGTTTGTGTTTTTCCACAGGGAGAACAGCAGTCAATTTGGATTCCAGAGAGATTAACTAAAGCAATTTCTACAGACCAAAAAGAAGATGATTTGACTCAAATCCATAACAGCTGATATCCAGAGCTCCAGCTTGGCTATTCTTACATCTGCGGCAGTGATTAACCAGGGTGCTTTTTTTCAATATCTATTTTATTATTGCATTTTTCCCACATCATAAAGTTCTATTTTATTTTTGAGCTCATACAAACCTAGGTTAATGTTTTTCTGATCAGTTTTATTTTTTGACTGTGGAGTTTTTAAACATTGCAATGGAGATTTCACCTAGGTAAAGCTACAAGGCCTTTATTATTGTCTTATGTGTTGTACATTTGTGTGCACATTTGTGTTTTGTGTTGTATGTCTGTGTGTTCGTATGTCCATATATCATATATGAAGAGCGCTCATGAAAAAATGGATCCGAATTATTTTTTTTTATTCATGTGATTTAAATGGTTTAATTTAAATTAGGTAAACAGCTGTTAAGGATTGTTTTTAAAGGTGGTTAACAGATCTGTTTACTAATTTAACTTAGGTAAACAGCTGTTAAGGATTGTTTTTAAAGGAGGTTAACAGATCTGTTTGTTTACTTTCACCTTTCCTTTTCATTATATTTAATAATTCTGTTCAGGATAATGACTCTTTAGCATCATTGCCAGAATTCCCATCTCCATCCCAGTGCCGGTGAAGACTAAGATAAAACCAAACTACAGCTTCTATGATAGCTATCACAGTAAACTGTATAAACTGATGCATCAATGAATATAACTCAACAAGTAATGCTCAATCAAGGACTCGATTTACTTTGGGAGGATATGGACATATTGATAGACTCCTCCACTTTGAACTGCTTACAGAACTTGCCTGGACTATGTATCACTTGTATACATTATGAACTATCGTTTGGTGCAGCGAATTGTGGTAGTGCTGGCATATCTTTGCTGATGGTGTCACCAGTGATGCAATTTTTCCAAAGGAGCCGTCAATTGGCTTGGTGTTGTGGCATTTCTGTATCCTCCTCCCTTCTGCTAGTGATGGTCTAAAATTTGGGGGCCAACAGAGGTGAGGCAAAAACCTCACCCCCCCACTGGTGCATAGGCCTATCCACAAGTATGGCTGTATGCTGGACCGGTAGTCAGGGACGGGTATGATCCAATTGCAGTGGTAGACAGGAAGCTGACGCCTAGAGGTCAGTTTTTCCCATGACGGGTAAGAACCATATGTTGAATTGGACAACCTACCAGGCATGGTCCTTAAGCCACATTGCTTGTTGTTTAATTAATCAGAAGGGGGGATTTGTTAAGAGTTGCTCTGTGGCATAATATATGGTCTATTTTAGAGAAAGATCCATGTGCTGCTGAGAAGAAAGTGTATTCAATTGTTGAAGGATGAAATATTCTATATATGTCAGTTAAATCTACGTTACTGATTGTATTATTGAGTTCTATAGTTTCCTTGTTCAGTGTTTGTTTGGAACATCTATCCAGTGGTGAAAGAGGTGTGTTAAAGTCACCAGAATTATTGTGTTGTGGTCTATTTGACTCTTGAACTTGAGAAGAGTTTGTTTGATGAATGTAGATGCTCCATCATTTGGGGCATATATATCTATAACTGTTAGGTCTTGTTGACATATGTTTCTCTTAAACAGTATGAAATGTCCTTCTTTATCCCTTTTGATTAACTTTGACTTAAAGCCTACTTTATTTGATATGAGGATGGAAAGCCATGCTTGCCATGCTTGCTTCCGCAGTCTGTGGATGTCTTTTCCTATGAGGTAAGTCTTGTGAAGGGAGCATATTATTGGGTCTTTTTTTTTTTTTTTCTTTTCAATCTAATTTGCCAGTCTATGTCTTTTGATTGGTGGTGGGATGGACTTGGGCCTTCCCTGGGCCCTAGCTCCCACGCAGTTCAGTGAGACGGGTCTGGGCGGGGCCTGAGCCCCAGAGGGAGTCTGCCAGTGGGTGCTCCTGCAGAGCTCTCCTGGTGGCAGGATGGACCCAGGCCTAAGCTGGGCCCTAGCTCCCATGCAGGTGAGTGAGGCAGATTCAGGATTATTTTTTAATCTTTAAATAATAGTACTGAATTTTACTTAAGAAAAACAATATGAGAATCTACAAAAGATCTAAAATAAAATTAATGAGGAGTGCTAGTCCTACCAGATATTAAAATATATTTTGAACTTATAATAATTTTATATATATAACAGGGAAATATTTGACAAATTGCAAAGAATGTATATCTAAATAATATGAAAATATTGTTGGAACTAAAATAGTTTTCAAGAGGAAGGAAATTATTTAGTAAATTACATTAAGGCAATTGGTTTGTTATTTGAAAAAAAAATAAATTTAGATTTCTTCTTTATTCCATTCACCCAAATAATGAATAAATGCATTAAAGAGCAAAAATATCATCAAAAGTAAAAAGATTAAATGGAAAATATTTTTATAATTTTTTCATAGGCAGTAATAAACAGAACAAAATTCAGAGGTCAGGAAGAAATGAATTAATATATTTGAATTCATTCAACCTTTCTATAGGATGAAAAATAGAAAGTCTAATAACAAATGAGGGAAATTTTTAATATTGTTTTTAAAAATATTATCCTATGCCAATCCATAAAAATGTAAAATGAATAAAGAAGTAATCAAACAAAATTAAAATAAAACAAAACAAAAAAAGAAGAAAACTAAACTACCCAATTAGGAATAAATAGAAAGTCATAAAAAAAAAAAAAACATTTTCTTTTTGGAGGGGGGAAGGATGAGGAAGGTACCAGGGATTGAACTAAGGGGCACTGAACCACTGAGCCACATCCTCATCCCTATTTTGTATTTTATTTAGAGACAGGGTCTCACTGAGTTACTTAGTGTCTCGCCATCGCTGAGGCTGGCTTTGAACTCATGATCCTCCTATCTCAGTTTTCCCATCTGCTGAGATTACAGGCCTGCACCACACTCACAACTATAAAAAACATTTTCAATTTTACTTCTACTTTTATCCTTTTATTTTTTAAATAGAGCTTTATATTTACACATAGTAGAGGGGTCATCCCAACAAAATCATGCATGGAATTCGATTTCAGTTCACAATCCCCCCTTTTTCCTCCCCCTTTCACTCCTATTCTCCCTGTCCTCTAGCATTCTCCTCCCTGTACCCTGTTAGACTTCCATTCACACATTTATTTATTCATAATCTTTTTACTTATACATAAAGGTGAAATTCATTCTGTATATTTTTATATGCACATAACATGATTTTTCAAAAATTCATTCCACATTGCTCCCCCTTCTCTCCCTCCACGATGACTCTCCATCTCCTTCTATACTACTGATATTTCCTATATTTTTGAGTCATCCTAGCCTTCTTTCCCCCTTTCCTTTATTTTTATTTAGCTTCTGTATATGAGAGAAACCATATGACCTTCGAGTTGCTGAATCTGAGTTGTTTCACTTAGCATGATTTTCTCCATTTCCATTCATTTACCAGCAAATGCCAAAATTTCATTTTTCTTAACAGTTGAGGAGAACTCCATTGTGTATGTATATACCACAATTTCTTAATCCATTCATCAGAGAGGCAGCTTGGTTGAAACCATAATTTACCTATTGTGAATTGTGCTGGTATAAACATTGATATGGCTATATCACTATATTATACTAATTTTAGTGCTTTGGGGGAAATACCAGAGTGGAATAGCTGGATCATATGGTGGGTGGTTCCATCTGCAGTTTTTTGAGGAATCTCCATATTGCTTTCCAGAGTGATTGTACTAGTCTGTAGTCCCACCAACCATGTACAATTATACATTTTCTCCCACACTCTTGACAGCATTTATTGTTTATATTCTTGATCATTGCCATTCTGACTGCAGTGAGATAAAATCTTAGTGTTGTTTTGATTTTTCCCCCTCAATGTGAAAGATATTGAATATTTTTTTCATATATTTATTGGCCATCTGTGTTTCTTCTTTTGAGAAGTTTTGTTTATATTTTTTGCCCATTCATTAATTGGGTGTTTGGGGGATTTATTTCTTTGTTTTGCTTTGTTGGTGTTGCCTTTTTGAGTTCTTTATATATGCTGGATACTGATCCTTTATTAGGGGAGTAGCTGGCAAGATTTTATCCTGTTCTGTAAGTTCTCTCTTTATGCTCTTAATCCATTTCCTTTGCTGTCCGGAAGTTTTTTAATTTGATGGCATCCCATTTATTGATTCTTCGTCTTATCTCTTGTGCTTTGGGTGGTCTTGTTAAGGAAGTCACTGACAGCACCAATATATTGGAGTGTTGACCTTAAGTTTTTCTTCTAGAAGTTTCAAGATTTCTGGTCTAATTTTTAAGCCTTTTACCTGAATCAATTTGACTCTATGCGGGTGAGAGAAAGAAAGAAATCTAGTTTCATTTTTTACATGTAGTTCTCTCAGTACCATTTGCTCAAAAGATTATCTTTTCTCCAAAATAAATTTTTGACACCATTGTCAAATATCAGATGGCTGTAAGTACATGAGGCTTTCTCTGTGACTTCTGTTCTGTTTCATTGGTCTTCATCTCTATTTTGATGCCACTACCATGCTGTATTTGTTATGATAGCTCTATGGAATAATTTCAGATCAGGTATTGTGATGCCTCCTGCATCTCTTTTCTGGCTGAGCTTTGCTTTGGCTATTCTGAGTCTCTTATTCTTCCAAATGAATTTGAGAATTGTTTTTTCTGAATTTATGAAGAATGTCATTGGTGTTTTGATGAGGACTGCAATAAATCTATATATTGCTTTTTGCAGTATATCCTTTTTGGCAATATTAATTCTGCCCATCCAAGAACATGGGAGATCTTTCCATGTTCTAGGATCTTCTTCAATTTCTTTATTCAATGTTCTATAATTTTAATTGAAGGGCTCTTTTACCCCTTTGGTTAGATTAATTTCCATGTTATTTGATTTGTTTTGAGGTTTTGTGAATGGAATGGTTTTTCTGAATTCTTCATTGACCGAATCACTGTAGGAATATAGGAACTCTATTGATTTATGGGTGTTGATCTTGTATCCTGCTACTTTGCTAAACTCATTTATAAACTCTAGAAGTCTTCTGGTGGAATTTTTGGGGTCTTCCAAGTTCAAGATCATGTCATCAGCAAACAGAGATTGTATGACTTTTTCTTTTCCTATTTGTATCCCTTTGATTTTCCTTATCAACCTGGCTAATGTTTTGAGGACTACATTGAACAGAACAATAAAAGTGGACAGCCTTGTCTTATTTCTGATTTTAGAGGAAATGTTTTTACTTTTACTTCTTTCGGTATGATTATTAACTTTTGTGTTTGTGATAAACAGCCTTTATGATGTTAATGTAAGTTCCTTCCATCCCTAGCTTCTCCAGAATGTTTAACATGAATGGGTGATAGATTTTATCAAAGGCCTTTTCCACATCTATTGAGATGATTATGTGATTCTTGTCCTTAATTCTGTTAAAGTGGTGAATTACATTTATTGATTTGTGTGTATTGAACCAATCTTGCATTCCTGAATGAAACCCACTTGGTCATGATGTATTATCTTCCTGATGTATTTGGGGCGGGGGGCGGGGAGGAATTACGGAAGATTGAACATATGAACTTAGACCACTGAGCCACATCTCCAGCCCCATTTTGGATTTTATTTAGAGACAGGGTCTCACTGAGTTGCTTAGTGCCTCACTGTTGCTGAGGCTGGCTTTGAACTCATGATCCTCCTAATTCAGCCTCCTAAACCACTGGGATTACAGGCATATGCCACCATGCCTGGATCTTGATGTATTTTTTAATGCAGTTTGAAAATATTTTACTAAGGATTTTTGCATCTATGTTCATCTAGGTTATTGTTCTGTAGTTCTCTTTCCTTGATTTACCTTTGTCTGGTTTTGGTATTAGGATTATACTGGCTTCATAGAATGTGTTCCTCCCTTTCAATTTCATGGAATAATTTGGGAAAACTGGTGTTAGTTCCTCTTCAAAGTTCCGGTAGAAATCAGCTGAGAATCCATCTGGTTCTAGTCTTTTCCTTTTGGAGAGGTTTTTAATTGCTTTTTCAATTTCATTACTTGGTTTTGGTCTGTTTGGATTTTCTGTATCTTCCTGATTCAATATGGGCAAGTCATATGTGTCCAGAAATTTATCAATGTCTTCTAGATTCCAGTGGATTGGAGTATAAATTTTCAAAACACTTTCTGATTGTCCTCTGGATTTCAAAAGTGTCTGTGGTGATGTCTCTTTCAGTCACTAATTTTGTTGGTTTGTGTCTTCTCTTTCTTTTGGTTAGTTTGGTTAAGGTTTTATCAATATTATCTTTCAAAGAACCAAGTCTTCTTTGCATTGATCTTGTGTATTTTTTTTAATTCCCAATTTCATTAATTTGGGCTCTGATCTTAATTATTTTCTATCTTCTACTGATTTTGGAATTAGTTTTTTATTCTTTTTCTAAGGCCTTAAGGTGGAGCATAAGTTTATTTATTTGGGATCTATGTTTTTTTTCTTTTTTTTTTTTTTAAAGAGAGAGTGAGAGAGGAGAGAGAGAGAGAGAGAGAG
This sequence comes from Spermophilus citellus, assembly GCF_964194105.1. Taxonomy (NCBI): domain Eukaryota; kingdom Metazoa; phylum Chordata; class Mammalia; order Rodentia; family Sciuridae; genus Spermophilus; species Spermophilus citellus. Next base: position 193,550,428 of record NC_138184.1, on the reverse strand, counting down.
AGAATTTTTTAAATATTTATTTATTTTTTAGTTCTCGGCGGACACAACATCTTTGTTGGTATGTGGTGCTGAGGATCGAACCCCGGGCCACACGCATGCCAGGCGAGCGCGCTACCACTTGAGCCACATCCCCAGCCCAAGGATCTATGTTTTTTTAATGTAGGCACTTAGTGCTATAAATTTTCCTCTTAGGACTGCCTGCATAATGTCCCAGAGATTCTGATATATTGTATTTTAGTGCTCATTGGTTTCTAAGAATTTCTTGATTTCTACTCTCATTTCTTCTTTGATCCATTCTTCATTTAGGAGATTATTTGTTCAATCTCCATGTGTTTATGCAGTTTCTATTATTTTTCTTGCTGTTGAATTCTATTTTCATCTCATTATGATCTGATAGGATACATGGGATTATATAGATTACTTTGTACCTGCTAGGATTTACTTTGTGACCTAGAATATGGACTATTTTGTAAAAACTTCCATGAGCTGCTGGGAAGAAGGCAAATTCAGCTGCTTTGGTGTGAAATAATCTATAAATGTCTGTTAGGTCCATTTGATTTATAGTTTTATTTAGATTGGAAATATTTTTATTGGCTTTATGCTTTGATGACCTATTAGCAATAAGGGTGTGTTGAAATTATCCAGCATTATTGTTTTGGGGTCTACCTGAGATTTGATGTCATGGAGTGTTTTTTTATGTAACTGGGTACACTGATATTTGGAGCATAAATATTTACTATCATTATATCTTCTTGTTGGATTGTTCCTTTACCAGGATGTAGTAGCCTTCTTTGTCTCTTCTGATTAATATATGCTTGAAATCTACTTTGTCAGAGGATAGATACTCCAGCTTGTTTGCAGAGTCTGTTGACATGAAATATTTTTTTTTTCCATTCTTTTATCTTCATCCTGTGGGTATCTTCATGTAGAAAATGAGTCTCTGTAAGCAGCATATAGTGAGATCTTGTTTTTGATCCGTTCTCCTAATCTATTTCTTTTACTTGGGGAGTTGATATGTTTTACATTCAGTGTTAGCATGTTTGTGGTTTCCTGCCAATTTCATTTTTGCTATATTTAGTACTGTTTTGATTTTCACTTAGTATATTATTCTTCCATTGATCTTCCTCTATTTGGGAATTTGGAGTTTGTTTTTCAATTCTTCTGTGTGCATTTTATCTTTGATTATTCTTCATAGTGCTGGCCTAGTGGTCATGAATACTTTTAGTTTATTCTTGTCGTAGATAGGTTTTTATATCCCCCTCAAATTTGAAACTGAGCTTTGATGGGTACAGTATCCTTGGCTGGCAGTTGTTTACTTTATGACTTGGAAGATCTCATTCCAGGTTCTCCTTGATTTTAGGGAATGAGTAGAGAAGTCTGAATAAGCCTAATTGGTTTACCTCTAAATGTGTCTTGATTTTTCTATGTTGCAGTTTTTAATATTATAAAAGAACATAGGAGTATGTTCTCTTGGGTATTTTGATTATTATGTGTCTTGGAGAACTTCTTGTTTGATTGGGTCTATTTGGGAATCCTGTATATCTCCTGTATATGGCTATCTATCTCATTTCTGATAGGGGAAAAGTTTTCCGTAAAAATCTCATTTAAAATGTTCTTAATGTCTTTAGCTTATATCTTCATGTTCTCTTCTATCCCAGTGATTCTAAGATTTGGTCCCTTGATGTAGTCCCAGAGTCTTTCTATATTTTGATCATGTTCTATAACTTTTTATTTTTATTGTTATCTAGGTACTCAAGTTCATTTCTCTATCTTCAAGGCCTAAAGTTCTGTCTTCAAGGCTGAAGTTCCATTTTCTACACAACCTTGTATGTTAGGGATACTTTCAAAGGAATTTTTAATTTGACTGTCTTTATTTCTAAAAGTTGTGATTAATTTCCTTTTGATGTTTCTAATTCCTTATTGAAGTGATCTTTCATCTCCTGTATTTTCTTGCTTAATTTATAGCTTAGGTCTTCTTAGTTCATTTAACATTTTAATAATCAGTTTCTTACAATTTCTTACAATTTTTCTCTGGATTTTGTCCCAATAGTGGGATCCTATTCTAGGGGATTCTGAATTTGAGGGGATTCTTTTTGTCTGTTTTCTCATGTTTTCAGAGTCTTAGATTTGCTCATGGATTAAGATGGGTTCCCATTCCTATTTTTTACATATGACCTTTTTTTGATATTTTATTTGTTCTAGAATTTCTGTTTTTGATATATAAGATGTCAAGGGGTAGGACCTGAAATCCTTTTCTGATTATTCCTCCTTGTATCCTGGTTGTTAGTTTGGTGGGGGTTTTTTGTCTCCTCAATTTTTGAGTTGGAGTAATGTTAAGAAGTCAGGTGAGGCTATATCATGTTTGGGGTGAGATTCACTGTTGCCCAGTTAAGATGTGAGTACATCTCAGCAGCTGGATCTGCACTCTATGTCTCAAAGTGTCCCAATCTCTTTCCAGCCCCTCTTAGAGGGAGGGGAAGCCAGTTTTGCCCCTAGTGTCATCAAGGGATGTACAGCATTAAAATAAATGTTCAGTGTCTATTTTGACATCTATAATACTAATTGCCACTTCTACAGAAATGGTGGGGTTAGCATTTAATAACAGTACCAACAAAAAAACATAAACTAGATCAGATATTCAACAGCAGGTGTTGCCTATGTTGACCACATAATACTAATCACAACTTGAATGGGTTATGAATTACATAAACTACATAATTTATATTACTTCATGGTATTACAGTTTCTTAAGTAAAAGAAAATAGGGTAGTAGCCAAGAGAAACATTTAAAGTGTTTGAAAAGTGATCAGAAGAGAGGCAGGAGATAGGGAGCAGGTGTCAATTGTAAAGAGAAGGAAAAATAAATTACCTGACAGCAATGAAAAAAAGAAAGAACGAGAGGAAGGGGGAACAGGAAATTTTGAATGCTGGAGGTGGGGGTGTGAAAAAGGAGAGAGAAGGGATCCCAGAACCTAGGTATGAACAAACCAGCAAATATAAAGTTGAAACAACTCCAACTCTCATATAATTGTACCTCACCCAAGTGTAATCTAAGCTAAATAATGAACACATTAATAGGTCTCTCCTATTAATGCATAAGTCATATGAATAGAATAGACATATATATATATTCAAATTATCCACAAAGTGAGAGAATACACAACCACAATCACGCATATATACAAAAGCATGCATAATAAAAAAGTGAAGAATAGTGCAATAAAGTGTTTAAAAAACTTGAAAAAAAAATAAAATTTAATAGGAGTAAAAAATGAGAACATGGAGGGGAAAAAAGAAACAAGGAGAAAAAAGAAAAAAATCTTTATGAGAGCCAGAGGGTTGTTTCTGATGTGGTGGTCAAATCTGTTGGCAGAGATGGATTTTCAGTTTTTATATTTATTTTTGGCTCTGTATTTTCGGCCACTGTCCTTATGTTCCTCACCTAGCTGCCAGCAGGGTGTAGCTCTCAGCTTCCAATCTCCCAGTGTTGGTTGGGATAGCCTGCAGAGTACTGACGAATTGTGTGATCCTGAGGCAGGGGTGAGGTGGAATTTTACATTCCAGTTTCCAGTTGTAGGGGTTTGGCCTTTGGTGACTTTTGGAACCCTGCAGGTGAGTACTGGAGATGGAGTTGACAGCCCCTATGAGTATGGAGCTCCTTCTCTCTGCTGGGCTTCTGGAAAAGTCCACTTTCGGGGCATAAGGACCAAGCCTGCACAAGTTTAACCTTCACGGATATGATGGGATTTACTGGGTACCCGCCCTGAAATGAAGTTGTCATTGTGTGGCAGAAGTGAGTGTCCTCGTAATAGCTCTTCTAAGGTGCCAGCCATTATGGGATTTTTCTCCCTTGGGATCCAGAGGCTAACCGGCCCTGTGTGCCTGTTTCAGTTTCTCTGGTTCAGTCACTCTAAGGGAACATTTTTTGGAGGCTGCCATTGACTTCCTTTTGAGTCCCCATCCCCCCCCCCCCTCCCTGTTCACATCTGTGCAGGCTCCAGGGGACAGCTTTCAGCACCTGGCCAGCTCACAGAGGGCTTCCGCCCCCACAGAACACCTCCACCCCAGCAGAGCGCTGCAGATTGGTTTTCACTGAAAGGGCTTAGCCTCCCAATTCTGTGTCCAGAATAATCAGCATTCCCTGGAAACCACAGATGTTTCTTTATTTTTAAAATAAATTTTAAAATAAAATTTCTTTACCCTCTGGTCATGCATCTCTAGTCTCTGCTCCCTGCTCTGGCTGCTAGAGGCTGGAGCTGGCGCTTCTCTGAGGTATTATTATGCTCGAGTTACCGACTTGCTCTAGCTCTCTGAACTTTTTTTCTTTTTTTTTTTTAATTCGGTATTATATTTCAGTGAGGTTCCTTTTTTATTCACCTCAATGAGGAATATTCTTCCAACTTTGTTAGTGAGCTGAGGAACTGCTGGGCTGTGCTTCCCTTCTCCACTCTGCCATCTTGTGTCTATTTTTTTTTTTAAACTTAACCCCTCCAATATCCCCAGGGGATTTTATTTAGAGACAGGTCTTGCTAAATTGCTTAGGACCTCACTAAGTTGCTGAGGCTGCCTTTGAACTTGCAATCCTCCTGCCTCAGCTTCTCAAGCCACAGGGACACAGGTTGGTGATAGTATTTTAATTTTAATTTTGACAGGCACATAATATTGGTGCATAATTGTAGAGTACGGTGATGGTTTGATTCATGTGCACATTGAGTAATAATAAATCAGGATAATTAGCATAGCCATCAACTTAAACATTTAGCAGTTCTTTGTGGTGAGACCTTTCAAAATCCTCTCCTAGTTATTTTGAAATGTACAGTGCGTTATTGTTAACTATCACCACCTTACAGTACAAGGAAACACCAGAATGTAATTTTTAATCACATGCTTTGCTATATAAATAACGAAAGAATATTTGAGCATGAACAGTACTAAAAAAAAAACTACTAAATCTTTCATAGAAACAATTTTATGAAAATAATTTTATATATTAAAATGTAAACACTAGTTTAAGAGCCTATTATTCACCACCACCACCCCCAAAATTGTCCCAAATTTGAGTAATATTTATTCTACCGGAGGCTTTTATATAGTTAAAGTGTGTCAAATGACAGTGTTAAGGCCAAAACACAATGCTCCTATGGCATACTATGTGAAGTTTACACAGAAAGCAAAAGACAAAGTCAAAAGTAACTACTTTATAAGACAAAACAGAAAACAGATGCCACAGAAGTGATGAGAACAGCACATTTGGTGGGGCTCTTACTTCCTAGGGGGTTAGGGACCAGACAGAAGAGCAGGAAGTCTCCTGGAAGATGAAGGATTTCATAGTCATTGTTTACTTTCAACCTTTCTTTCTCACTTTGAAGCTACACAAACACGGGCATTATTGATGTGGCGATATTCCTTTCTTGTCTGGGAAAATACAGAGGGCCATTATCCTAGTCAACAGGAACTATGAGACATGCAGATTTCCCAGGGAGAGTTACTTGCAGATGCTGAATCTCCTAACTCATTGCTCTATCACCCCAATATAAATTCTAAAATAAACAAACAAAATTTTTAATAAATAAAGCTCTTCTATGTTTCATAACTCAAAAAGTTAGCAAAATATAGACAAATTTACATTTTTAAATTCATAGGTTAAAAATATTCTTGACAATTTTGCTGCTACACAGCAGAGATTTTCAAAAAAAAAATTATTTCAGTTTTGCCATTTCATAGCATCTCAGAATGTTTTGCAAATGGAATCCATTTATCTATGTGTGTCTAACATTATTTAAATCTGAGAAAGTAAATACAAAAGAAGTATCCAAAGGAAGAGAGATTTACTTACCTTTTATTAATATTTAACTTCAGTTCTCTCTTTCCTCTGCTTCAAACTTTCTGCTTTATCTGGGGATTTCCAAATTGTGAGAAAAGAAGGAAAAGTCAATAAATACAGATTATTTTTTAACAACCGTCTTAGTGATATTTTAGTTCCATCTTTTAAATAACATTTCTAACAAGAAAATATACTAATCTGAAACTATGATTGGGGAGATTTTATACGCAGAGAGAGATTCTCAAAAGAGGAGGAAAAAATATAATTCTAGAACCCAGTTACTTATCACCTTTTCCATTTCACATGGAAAACTACATAAGGGAGATGCTCTTTGAAGTCAGCATAACTGACCAAAAGACAGGGAATCTCTTGTTGGTAGGTTCCTGTAATAAAGAAGTGAAATTAGCTTTTTTATTTCATACTTGGAAAAGAAAAAGAAAATCATGGGTTCAATGTTTTCTTCATTTTCCAGGCCTGAGAGTCCCAGGGGCAAAAGGATTATTGCAGTGTTTACACAAGTCAGTAGAACTAAATCCTGCCCAAACAAAGATTTAGAGGAGTTAATAGTTATTTCTTAAAAACTCTAACTCTTCGGTAGCTCTTAAATTTTAGAAAACCAAGTTTGTAAAGAACATTGAGAATGGTATAAATAACCTTATATATCACTGATTGTTGATGTACCATGACAAAGTATTTACTTCTCTCTCAGAAAAGGGTGAATCTTACTGGCAACACAAGGAAAAAAAGGCTCCCAACTGGATATGTCCAAATACATTAGACAGGAATCCTATGTATTGGACATCAAAGGCTTGTGGCCCAGATTGAGCACTGTTACCCTAACAATCAAAAAATAATGTTTCTGTCAGCACAGAGTTAGAACAATTAAGATCATACTATACATTCTATCTAAAAACACAAGAAAGAAAGAACTCATTCCCAAACCTATCTGGTGTTTTTCTCAAAGGATTTTCATCAATAAACTAAACATAGGTGTTTAACAATCATAAATCAGAAACTGATCTGCTTTGGATTTTTCTTTTACCTTTTAATCCCATCGCCCCTCTTGTACCTACCTCTCTTGTGCTTGCTTATTCTTCATTCTGTAGTGAGCTCACTCTTCCTCCCTCCCTCCTTTATTCCCTCCCCCCTCCCCACTACCTCTATCTTGCCTAAAGATAACCCAGTTTCTTCTTTCCTGAAAATGTGGTCTCTAAGTCACTTACTGTGACTGTCTTCCTGATACACTCCCAAAGCAACCATATTTGTCACAAATCCTCCCAGTCCTTCTTTTCTTTCTTTCTAAACATTCTATTAGAAAAAAACTCACAATAGCTAGAATGTGGAACCAACCTAGATGCCCTTCAATAGATGAATGGATTAAAAAATGTGGCATTTATACACAATGGAATGTTACTCAGCACTAAAAAGTAACAAAACCATGGCATTTGCAGGCAAATGGATGGCATGAGAGCAGATTATGCTAAGTGAAGTTAGCCAATCCCTAAAAAACAAATGTCGAATGTCTTCTGTGATATAAGGGGGGGTGACTCAAAATGGGATAGGGAGGAAGAGCATGAAAAGAAGACTACCACTAAACAGGGAAGAGAGGTGGGAGGGAAAAAGAGGGAGAAGGGGAGTTGCACAGAAAATGAAAGGAGAACCTCATTGTTATACAGAATACATATATGATGTTGTGATGAAAAAAAAAAGTGTGCCACATTAGATTGGATAGAGATAAAGGATGGGAGAGGAGGGGAGGAGTAGAGATGATAGGAAGGGCAGCAGAATAGAATAGACAATATGATTGATGTATGTACATTCCATGTATGTATTATATATCAAAATGCATTCTACTGTCATGTATGACTAAAAAGAATAAAAATTAAAAAAAAAACTGTGTCAGATGTTAGATAGTAGGCCACGCCCCTTTTCACTCAGTGAAACTTTTCATGAGTTCTCAGTCTTTTCTGAACTTGTCTATGTTAACTATTTTGGAATTCATCTTTTGAAATAATCTCACTCTCCCTAGCTTTAGTTGTGTATATGACTTGTTTCCTTAAGTAGGTTTAAGCATCTTTAACTAGCACAATGCCAAGGAAGTGTAAGTACTTGAAAACTATATTAGTTTGGTTTTTTTACCTCTGTGATTATTTTCTTCCTTGTCAACCCTGGTGTAACTCTAGTAAGTTTGGCCATTTAGCTAGATTGATAGTTTCCAAATTGTGCTTCAAAGAACCCCTCAGAAGGCTGGGGCTGTAGCTCAATAGTAGAGCACTTACCTCAAGTGTGTGAGGCACTGGGTTCCATCCTTGGCACAACATAAAAATATTGTGTCCATTTACAACTAAAAAAAATAATAATTAAAAAAGAACTTCAGAAATTAAAGGGAAAAAAAAGAGAGCTACAGGATTTAGGCTGTTGTCCTCATCTGTGCCAAAACAAAACAAGTAATAAAGATTATGGATCACTAACATTGATAACCAATTTATAAGGTGACTAAATCACAGGACAGAGATGCCAGCCTCTAGGAACTCCTCACTTCCAGTAGGGAAATAGGGGTAAAAATATAAGATAATATAGGTGAACTAAATGAATTAGCAAAACCTGTGTAATTTTGCATGTGAAAACTTGGGGAGACTTAAAGTCATCTTTAATTGCCTTTGAATTTGAAGATTTCACTAAAGCAGAACATCCATGGATACCTGTTGACTAATGATACACCTTCCTTTTGTCCCATCCAAGAGTCCCTGATTGTTACCTTTCCGTTATGGATACATCAGAGATTTTTTTAATGAAATTCATAGACTTGCTTAATGAAGGAAATTAAAATCTGGCTTTAATATCATGTAGTAATTAAATCTCAGCCTGTTTAAATTAAAACAAACAAATCATAGATTACGATCTGTGGAATTCTTAAGTTCTTAGCCAATGATTGTAATTATCTAAAATTACTATTGTTTTCGGTTCCAACAGTTTGTATGTACTTTCTTATGCCTTTTCTTGATACATGAATTTCTTCTACCAGTTAGCTTCTCACTCTAGATGATACTACTAGCCAAAATAGGGGACATAGCTCTGTTCACCACAGAGCTTAGCATAGTGTCTAATACGTAGTAAACATTCAGTAAATACAGATCTGTTGAATGGATGAGAAATTTAATGAATTAAAGTCTGAAAATAACCTTTATTAATGTTAGTAGCTTCCAACTACAGACTAGTCATGTTCAAACTGCCTCTGTTTAAGATCTGTCTTGTAATTTTTTCTACCATATTTCAGACACTCTTACTTCTCCAAGGAAGATAGAGTAAGACACTGATAATAATAAGCATGAACTTCATGTAATGCTGAACACACATCTACACTCTAACACATGAACTTAAGAAATTATCAATCAAATGTCTATGATTTGTAGACATAGTCTCCTTACTTGCCTTTGAAGATTATTGTGCATATTAAATTTATAATACATATGAAAATTCACATCATAGCACTGTTCATACAATGTTGTACATCAATAAGTGTTGTACTTGGTTCTCTCTGCAGCACACCTACTTGTTTCTGCTTCACCTGGATCTGATACCTGCAAAAAAATTGAATTCCAGCCAAAAGAGCTTTGCCTCTGGAATCCAGTTCCTCCACCCCAACCAACGTTCAACATAGTGCCCTTACCACCTCCCTGACCAACGGTGATCTCATTCACTCTGCTAGCAGAGGAATTTAGAACATAGGAACCAGGAAATTTTATTCTCACTACTTCTTTCATTTCCTCAAAACTTCTGAAGGAAAAACCAAGCATACGAGCACCAGGTCTTAAGTTCTTTGTATTTAATCAAAGAATGCATTATAAGGGTAATAGGAAATTTTATCTAATTAACACTATTTTCTCTAAAACAGACTTTTAAAGTTAGCGGCTTAAATTTCCTCCTTGGGTTTTATTACCTTTTGAAAACAAAGTAATTTGAAATCTTAGTACCCATAACTATTTCATTGAACATTTCTTCAAAATCTTAAGTAACTCAATTTCAGCATAAAGTATTAATTAGCAATTTATTCCTTCTCAATGTCATTAGTGACCTTTATTCAGAGGTTGTTGAGGTAATTCTGTGATATAACTAAATTAAATTTCAACCTGAGATAAGGGCAATTATTTTAAATCAGGTCTTTTAATATTGGCTAAATGGGTACTTGTTCAAATTATGTAGTAACTTATTTCCCCACAGAGAGTTAACAACTGTTGTTTTATTTTGGATGATCATCATGCTTAAGAGTTTTCTATATAACCCAGTCAAACGTATGCTCACTCACCAGCAAAGGGGGGGGGGAGTCACTGCCTATTCCCACAACATAATATTTAATTCCACTTTTAGATAAAAGTAGCTCCGTTTTGTCCAATGAGATCTTCTGAATTAGTTTTTTCCTGGATTTGCTTGCCTCCCTTCCCTTTGCCTTTGTTGCTTTCATTTTTCCATCTATTCTCTATTACTAACTATACCCTTTATCCATAAATTTCATTCACTATATCATTAAGCCTATTCTAGGATGATTTTTCTCTAGCTCTCTCCTTTATGTTCATTTCTTAATTACTTGTTTTCCTAAAGAGAAAACACAGGAATAATTTTTACCAAACTGGGATTATCATGGTAATATGCCATAGTTTATAGACACCCTAGCCAGATGCTCCAAAGAAAGGCATTAAACCACTCAAAATTCTATAACAACATTCAATGATTCACTTATTCATAAACTAAAATATTTAACATTTCAATGAAAATAAAATGACAGACTTTCCATCATTCTATCTAGTCCAGAAAATAAGAATGAAAGTCTTTGATTTTTAATAAAACTAAGATGACTTTGTGTTGCACTCTTCTATAGTTATATAATTATTTTTAGAAACCTATTACTCCAAAAATGACTAGATAAATACACTTAGGTGAAAAGTCTTGCTGCTCAGTCTTAGTTCTCTAAGGATGTAAACGCAGCAGTTTGCTGTCATTTCACTTAGCTGGATTTAATTCTACTTTTTTACTCCACATGTATTTATTGGGCACATACTGTGTTCTGGACACTAAAGATTTGAGTAATACTTTGGTGAAAAGTCAGAGTTGTTTCTGTTCATGTCTTATACTCTTATAAACTCTAAAGAGTGAAAGCATAAGAAGATTTGAGAGAGTAAGACTAAGGGTCTTGGTTTAGATTGGGGTGTCTGAAAAGTCATTAGTGAGTAGGACTTGTGAAAATCAAATGAGATAATAGGTGCAAAGTTCACCTCCCAATTATTGGATCAACATGCCTCAAGTGACTATCTTCCACGGGGGAAACCTGTAGAAAAGTGGGGAGCCGTTATGGCAGGAGGAGGACCACGGACATGTCATGGTGTTAACCAGATATGGTGTGTGTCTGGAAATGGAGTGACATCACCACACACTGGCAGCTACACAGGTGTTTGAAATAACCTCCCTTCACTGCAGCATGGAGGACACCAGTCCACAAAAATACCACACTGCTTTTGCATCACCTATGAGGCAGCACTTTCTCTAAGAAACAGTTCCAAAATTAGAAAACCCAGAATCTACCCAGAACTTTCACAGTACTAAACTGAAGTGCCACTGACATGTTTGTCCACTGCTCACAAGGAAAGGATAAGAATCTCAGTGAATGAGTTCTCAGGTTATTAGAATATGTGAGATAAATCGAGGAACATTGGAGAAGTTACAAAGTGGGGAATCCTAGTTCATGTGCTATAGAAAATCATTGCTCATATTAGAGAGGCCAGTGGTGTAACGTACACCATGAGTTTCCAAGTTTTCTCAGGCTCTGTTGGTCATCTCTTATTGTCCTGAAATCTCAGGGGACTAATGTAGATTCATGAGTAAAGGACTTGGAAGGTACGGTGCTGACAAGATTTCCAAGTAATTTGGATTTTTTTTTTTAGCCACATTTTAAAAACCCTGTTATAGAGAAAGCTATGCAAATTTTACCCCTGGACTAACCAGGTGAAGAATCTTATATGACCTGTGAAATTTATTTTATCTTTGGTTACAAATTGATAAGAAAATTTGAACTTCAAATATTGCATTTTGAAACTGATAAATTGGTAAAAGGTTTGTAGGGATTTAATTCTGACTTTTTATTTCACCTTGATATTTTCTTCTTTTGTCAGATGATTTCCAGAAACACAAGACAACAGGAGTGTAAGGTCTATAAAGCTAAATAGTTGATTTGGTTTGGGTTTTTTGTTTGTTTTGTTTTGTTTTTTTGTTTTCTGGTGGGTTTTTTTTTTGATGTCCCTCAATATTTTCTTCAATAACTTGTGTAAGTAAAATACTTGTTAAACAAATATTTAAACCAGATTTAAATACAAAGCCAATTACTGCCAGTTACAGTTACATTGCCTCCTCACACAAGTTAAAAGTTCTTTGGAGTTCCTAAGAAATGAGCAACCTTACTTTTATCTTCATTTTCACAAAACAATTTACTCTTCGGGCTGTCAAGTTCATAAAATGAATAGCCTCCCTTCTTCAATTTTATTCTGGAACACTCTTGGCCATTTCTCTTCTTTGCTTGTCCGGGACTTCTTCTTATTTTGTTTTACTCTCTTATCCTTAGCAAAGCATCACCAAACAAAGGACAAAATAAGGGCAATGAAACAATTGTGCAATGACTTTTATTTCACAGCTCTGCTCATCTGCTGCACAAATAGCAGAACCCGTGGTTAATCACCGCATACCTTGGTTCCCAGGGCACTCGTGGAGCGTCCCATATGGTCTGTTCAAAACGAGGACTCACACATATATCAAACACAAATTATGCAAAGAAATGTGATCATACAGTGGAACCAAGTCATAAGAGAAAAATACCTGTTCAACAAAAACAGAAACCTACTTAATAAACACTCCACATTTCTGGTTCCCAAGGCAAAGCAATAATGTGCACACTATATAAATCTTCATCCTAACATTAGCGAGGATAATCTCTCCGACATACTCAACTGGAAGTTTTCATCTCCATTCATCCAGGCCAAAGGAGAAAAGTTTAATTGATTATTTCCATCTTCTTGTTCTTTAATGTTGCAGGCTTTTCAAGTCTCGCTGACTTGGTCACTTAGTAAAGTTGTAAAGTATTTTTTTCCCAAAAATTTCATCTCTTAACTTTTAGTCTGTCCCTTTTCCTCTTAGCTTAAATAGATTTTTCTTAGCTTTAGGATGGGTAACCATATGTTATGGTTTGCATGTGAGGTATCCCCCAAAAGTTCACCTGTGAGACAATGCAAGAAGGTTCAGAGGAGAAATGATTGGGTTATAAAAGTCTTAACCCAATCAGTGAATTTATCCCTTGATACGAATTAACTGAGTGGTAATTGAAGTGGTAGGTTATAGCTGGAGGAGGTGGGAATCATGGTGTGGCTTTGAGGTATATATTTATATCTGACAAGTGGAGACTCTCTCTGCTTTCTGATCACCATGTGAGCTGCTTCCCTCCACCACTTTCTCCCACCATGATATTCAGCCTTGCCTCAAGCCCTGGGATATGGAGCCAGCCATCTATGGACTAAAACCTCTGAAACCCTGAGCCCTCAAATAAACTTTTCCTCTCTATAGTTGTTCTGCTCAGATCCTTTAGTCACAGCAGCAAAAAAGCTAACTAAAACACGATATAAACTAGAGCACTCTTGAAAATGGAAAGAGGCACTAAACAGAAAAGACCCTATAACAACAAATGAAAATAGAGACTGTTCTGGGCAGACTGAGAGATGTAGTCACAGTCATCTTTTCTAAGGCTTTGCTTTTTGACTAACAAAAATCTTTTTCACTTGCTTTTAAGGTTGGTCCAAAGTCCAAGGTTACATAAGCCGAAAACCATTTTAACTGCTGATCCTACTCAACAAATTTCATATTCCACATGAAAGGCTACTGACAAAGGCAGAAAAATATCAGTTTTCAGGAGCTTCATCCAGTAACAAGAAAGCATAGAGAAGGAAAGGGGAAAAAGTCTTCTGGGTATAATTATATGCAGGTACCCTAAGAATGGAGAAAGAGTGAAAGCAAGTGATTAATCGCATCAATTCATAGGTATTAATATTCCCATTTTAATAAATCAGGGACTCACACATCAATGATGAATGTGTGAATTACTTCAACTATTTTTGAAAAGTAACCTACAATATCTATTCAAAATTTAAAACACCTATCCAGGAAACCTACTTTGAATAACATCTTCAAAAACTTAAACCACCAGTACATAATGGCATATGTATGAGGACGTTGTCGCAACATTGTTTTTAAAGGCAAAAAGAAGTAATCAGAAATCACATCAATGAACAATTATCAAGAATATAAGTAATGGGCTGGGGTTGTGTGGTTCAGTGGTAGAGTGCTTGCCTAGCACACATGAGGCACTGGGTTCCATCACCAGCACTACATGAATAAAAAACAAAAACAAAATAAAGGTATTATGTCCATCTACAACTAAAAATATTTTTTAAAAAAAGAATACAAGTAACAATAAATGTTAGCAAGGATTTAGGGGAAAAGGTACACTCATACATTGCTGATAGGACTGAAAATTGATGCAACCACTCTGGAAAGCAGTATGGAGATTCCTCAGAAAAACTAGAAATGAAGCCACCATTTGACCCAGCTATCTTACTCCTCAGCATATATACAAAGGACTTAAAATCAGCATACTATAGTAACATGGCCACATCAATGTTTATAGTAGCTCAATTCACAATAGCTAAACTATAGAACCAATGGATAAAGAAAGTGTGGTATATATACACAATGGAATATTTCATAGCCTCATAGAAGAATAGAATTATGTCATTTGCCAGTAAATGGATGGAACTGGAGAGTATCATACTAAGTGAGATAAGACAACCCCAAAAAACCAAGGGCCAAATGTTCTCTCTGATATGTGGATGCTAACACACAATAAGGGGATGGGGGTGATAGAAAAATAGAAGTTCATTGTATTCGACAAAGGAAAATGAAGGGAAGTGATGGGGGGATGGGAATAGGAAAGACAGTAGACTGAATCAGACAAAACTTTCCGATGTTCATACATAAATACACAACTAGTGTAAGTCCACATCTTGTCCAACCACAAGAATGGTATTCTAATTAGAATAAGTTATACTCCATGTATGCATGGTATGTCAAAATACATTCTACTGTAATATATAACTAAAAAGAACAAATAGAAAAGACAGCAGAATAATAAATATAACCTGATCTTATTATTTTGAAAAGAGGAATACCCCTATGTGTAATGTATAGATGATTTACTTTATTCATTCAATCTGCTCTATGATTATATTGATGTGTACTTGAAGGAGCATCTGAATTAAATCAGGATGATGGTACTGACGAGGGAAGGGTAAAGATAACAGTTCTCTGTGCACCTTCAAACTTTTTTGACAGGTTATAAAAGGTATGTGCTACTTTTGTGACTTTCACATATCCAATTAAGAAAGGAACTGTGCATTTTACACATGCAGAAACAAAAACTCATTATTCTTAAGTAACTAAATGAATGAACCTCCTGACACTAGGATGTGGTTAGTTTGAGCTCAGATTCAAGCCCAACTCCAAAGCACCATGGCAACAAGTCTCCAGGAGAAACTATTGCCTTTAGAACAATTTACTGTTCAGAAATCCAGGAGTTCATTCAGGATGAAACAAACTTAGAAGGAAAAGGAAAGACATATGAAGTAAGTTAGCCTTTTCCACTTCAAGAATAACAATGCAAAGCTAACATCCAATGTCATAGGCTCTTAGATGTTCTTGTTGACTCAGGCTCATTTGAGATTCTTTCATCATTTTGCCAACTGTGGTCCTGATTTTCCTAATCTTATAAGCTCTCTTAAAGGTATTCTTCTACAGAATCTAACAACTCAAAAGCTGTGCAAAGGGCAAATAAACAAGGTTTCCCTAGGGTTGTAACCAAGGTCATCTCTGGACATACACACACACACTCACACTCACTCCCCCCTCTATTGAAGTCTAGCATTAACAGTGGACATTGTATCAATCCCACAATTATCAGTGGAGTCACAAACCATATTCTTCTCACAGGTATAAGAGTTATAAAACCAGACTAGGAGTTTGTCAACAGATGAATAGATAAAGAAAATGAGGTCTATGTACATGGTGGAGCTTTGTTCAGCAATAAAGAGCCAAATTATATTGTTTCCAGGAGAAAGGATGGAACTGGATAGCATCACAGTAAGCTTATTAAGGGAAAGACAAGGGTTTGTAGGTTTCACTTATGTGAAAACTAGAGAGAAAAATGAAAAATAAAGGGTTTCATTAAATAGAAGGGAGACTGAGAAAGAGGATGAGAGGGAGGGAGCAGGGGAGAGTAAGGCTAGGTACTAGGGAACAAAACTGATCAAAGTGTGCTATGTGCTTGGAGGAATATGCCACAATGAAACCCACTATTCTATACAATTATTATGCAGCAATAAACAATAGTTATTCTATCAGGAGACTCCAGGAGAAGTGATAGACCAAGAACTGAACAGAACACAGAGCAAGTGCTGCTTGAGCCAAAGAACAGGGCTGAGGGAGAAGGGCACCCACAATAAGAAGAGATCATGAGCTCTTGATCCAAAACTACAAGCAAAGCATCATCAGGTCTCAGGAGCACAAGAATTAGGAATTGGAAAGTCTTTGGACCAAGCCTGTCCCATCCCCTCATCCCCTGTCTTCCTAGCTGTCTTCGCCCTAGAATTTTGTGCACGCTGTTCTTGGCTCTCTCAGCAAGCCTCTTAGCCAGCTCACTTTGTGCAGCTCTCAAGAAAGCTTCAGAGCTCCATCATTTATCGTGGCCTCCAGCTCCAGCAACCTCCTTTGTTAATTCAAATTTTCATGGATAAACAATCTGATTGGCTTATCACAGCTGGTTTAGTAAAAGCACTTAAAAAAAAAAAAAAAACATTTGCACTTACAGAGTGTCATAGCCCCTGGTCAGCATGTGAAATTGTTGTCCAAAAACTGATTGCTCTGACCCAGTTCCATGTGGACCACAAACATAAGTGGACACTCTGGATACAAAAACACCTAATAGATAGACCTGTCTGGCCTAATAATAGGACAATATGCTTAACAGGCACATATCAAAGGTTTATTTGAATTGTAGAGAAAAAAAAGTTTATTTGGGGGCTCACAATTTCAAAGTCCATAGAAGACCCCAGCTCCATTCCTCGGGGCTCAAGTGAGGCAGAATATCATGGTGGAAGTCTGTGGGCGAGGGAAGTGATTCACATAATGATCAGAGAGCAGACAGAGACTCCACTCAATACAAAATATATACTCCAAAGCCATAACCCACCTCTTCCAGTCACACCTTACCTGCCTATAGTAACCCCTGCCTATAGTTAATCCCATCAGAGAATTAATTCATTGACTTGGTTAAGTCTCTCATAATCCAATAATTTCTCCCCTAAACCTTCTTGCACTGTCTCACATATGAGCTTTCGGTGGACACCTCAGATCCAAAACAATTTGCAAGTCATTTGGAACTTTGAACTTTTTTGCCTCAGGCAAAAGTCTCATAAGGGAGAGGAATAAGCATCAATTGTTTATTTTGCTAAGCAGAGTGATAGGACTTTAAATTTATTTTCTAATTTTGTTTCATTCATTCATTAATCCTCTAAGCAAATTATTGTCTCTACAGTGGTCTAGGCATTATAGTTAGTCTCCAAACATAGCTATCAATATCTTATTAAAATTGAAATATATATTCACAACATCTAAAATAGGATGGATGATGTTCCAGTAGGGTCTGTTAATAGCACATTCTCCACCCCCCACCCCCCCCAGCGGGAGTGATAACTGCATCTCCTACCTCTTCTGGTATCTTTTGTCTAGAAATAGGGCAGGTCTCACTGGAGGCCATAAGCGATGGGAAACCCATGGCCTGTGAGAACAGATCTGGAGTAAAGCACAGACCTGAGAAGCAGGCAGTTGGCAAAAGTGAACAGTTATTTCATTTTTTAAAAAATAAAAAAGCATTTATGAGGGCTTAGGAAGAGGACAGGGCAATAAGAAATAAAGTTTGTACTAGTTTTTTTTTTCCCCTAAAGCTTCTGTATTTTTATCCTAGTTCTCACTATTTCTAATGTCTTAAGAAATTGTTGAGTGTGAAGATTGGGCAGCTGCAAGAGCTTGACAGGTACAGACTGCCACAGCCTTGAAGGTGCTCCATCTGTGAATGAGTCACAAAGGGAGAGGGGCAAGCTGAAGGGAGAACTCCACTGACCCTCTCTGGAGAACCCATTTGTAAATGCAAGGACATTCATAAGTCAGGCGTATGTAAGTCAGGGACGGTGTGTAATTGGATCGTATAATATGACATTCATCTCTGACTCTTTTCCCCTCACCTAGTCTCCTGGTTTTATATCCTACTTTGATGTGAGATAATATGGTTGTACATGAGTGACTTGAGTTAAAAAATAGACGCATAAAATTCTCTCAAGCTAGATACTCAGCAACTTAAATTGTGAGGCACACTTTAGCCAGAGACAATTTCATAGAGAAGAGAAATGTGGCACTGTATTACACAAATGGAAAACAGCCTTTATTCCCTTATTAAATTTTCAAGGAGTTGCATGGAGATTTAACCACAAAGCTCACATTATTTAGAGGATTTAATTATTGTTTGTTTCTTTCCTTCATTTTCTGTCTTCAAATAAAAGCATATTTCATTACATGGTGAGCGTTAATGCTTTTAAGAAGGTTCGGGGGGGGGGGGGGGGATCAGCTTTCCACAAAAACAAAACCATGGTTATTCCTTATTATCTACACAAATTAAGAAAAGCCATGCTGCTGTAGGATTGGACAGAAAAGAGGGGGAAAGTGTTCATGTGGCATCTTTTCAGGTTAATTTTTAGCAGCCAGGCCTCTTACATTTTGGAATTCGGGAGTGCCAAGGCTGATCTCAGAGTAAAAGACACCACAGGCCTTGAAGCAGTGGTGCCTATGTACAAGGTGCTCCAGAACCATCCAGGGAGACTTTTTAAAGCAAAGATTACCCAGGCCTCAATCCAGACACTTTTGAAGGCAGCCCCTGAAAATTTTACCTTGAAAAGTAGCTTCCTTGGAATCATTTGCAGCTTATAGGTACTAGTCAGCCACTACATACATATGAATACACACACACACACACACACACACACACACACACACAAATACACACTATATTTTAGAAAAATCATTGCCTTGAAGCAGCTTTTTTCTCCCTCAAAATATGAGCCCTGTACTACAGCTTGAGTATCCCTAATCCAAAGTACCTGAAATGAGAAGTGTTTTTGATTTTGGATTTTCAAATTAGGAATGCTCAATTTGCAGCTCTTAAGCAGAACCACGTGGCTTGTTGGTAAAAAGTGCAGATTTTGAGATCAACTGGGTGAGATTCTCTGGGAGGTGAGATGCAGGATCCTTGCCTCTTAAGGAGCACTCCTGTTAAGTCTCTTCCTATTGAAGTTTAAGAATCCCTGCCTCAGAGGCTTTCAGCTAGAAATAGAATAGTATCTATTTTTCTTCTCTACCCCATTGTTAATTTCTTTCTTAACAGAAAGTATCCCCTTTTTACATTTTAACTGTTCAATTAATAACAAAAGAAAGAAATTCTTCAACATATCCCCACCCAACTTGACATTTTGCTAGATGTGTCCAGAAACCTGAGGAAGTTCTGCACTGGGAAGCTGACTTCTGTTCATTTTTCTTTACCAATCCTTTCTTCATTCATGAGGAAGTAGGACTTAACAGGTGACTCTCAGTGAGCTGGATCTTGAGGTTGTAAGGCCTCCTCAAGTACTAGCTACCACACAGCAGCCCCTACCTGCCCCACTTGTATTCTGTGTATTGATTAGTTCTTACCACTAGAATATTAACAGAAGTGGCAAGTGTCTCTTCCAGGTCAGGGACTTGAAAAGCCAGGCATTCCTTGCCAGTACCCCTCTCACCGTCTTCCAGAGCCACAAGTAAAAACACTCAGGTTCTCAAAATCATCAGGTAGAAGGCGGCTGATTATGGACAAGGAAGATCTACATCAGATTGTTAATAAGCAAAAGAATGTATTTTTACGGAGCTAATCTACTAAAAGTTTGGGATTGATTATCTATAGCAAATAATACTATCTTGCCAGATATCTGGTTTATTCTGCTTTTAAATGTAAACAAAGTTAATTCAAAATAAGCATTTTCTTATATTTTAGACTTAGTTTCTCAGTCTGAAGTCCAATTCCTTTAAATAATAGTTCTGTAGTTTTACAGAAATCATTTCACTTCTTTCTGATGGAGTGCTAAAAATTTCTGAGGCCTGATTAATTAGAATATACATCTTCCTTTTAGCAAAGAGAGAACATTAGGTAATCTGTTAATACCTATTAAATGCAAATGATTATTTTCTTATTAAAGCACAAATCCTTTGTTACTGGAACTGCCAACCCAAAGAATTGCAAATTTTAATAAGGACTTAGACTCCCCACAAGCAATTCAGTCATTCTTCTGCAGATTACATGCATGTTTGGTGCTTTAAAGTCTACATTCTAGTACCTATAGGTACTATATACTTTCTTCAAAAAACAAATACATGTTTCATTACATAGCAGCAATAGGGAAAATATTCATTAGGAAATCACAGAAAATGGGAATTATTTCTTCAGTACTATCCCCAAAATACATTGAAAATAGATAATGTTCACTTCTTAAATTAGGAAACCAACAAATACATTTGAAATTATAATTTTTTTGAAATAAAATTTTCATTTCATGTTTAGAAAAGGGTGTCTTTACCTTTGGCAAATCAACATTGAGTCTGTAAAACATGACACCCTCTCATAATGCCATGCATCTCACTCACAGTAATTCTTTCTTATTAACTGCTTGGGTACAATTTATTTTCCTCTCAGGCTACAACGGTGCGTGCAAGTGCAGCACACTCTGGCTGGAGCTGATAAGCCAGCCCACAGCAGCAGCACTGCTGGCCTGATGAGATTTGTAAGAAGACAATATTCCATTGGCTAGGAAAACTATGCTGTATATCAAACCTATCAAAAATTATATCTACAAACAATGCCTTGATGCATTTGCCAACTCTCACAGAAAGCTCTCTGGTGTTCTTCTGAAAATATAGCTTTATTTTTTTTTTCTATTGTAGTGAAGACATACAGACTACTTTTTTTTTTCAAGATCCTTGCTTTTGTTTACATTTTTTCAATAAGCATGGTAGTCTAAGGGAACATTTTTAAATCTTGACTTTGAAATAGACATTGCTATAGTTTCAAGAAGAGGATGGATTACCCATCCTTGGGGTTAGGACAGTTTATTTCATAGAAGAGTAATAAAGAAAGCAAGCAAGGGCCAAGAGAGAAATACATCACAATCCCACCAGCTGAAATTCACACACAAAAAAAGTTTTCCAATGCTTTTTCAATGAAATGGTTATCACTAAAAATGGCAAATGCCCTCTGCCTGAAAAAATTTACTTCCTTCTCTTAGAGCAACTATTTAATATTTACATTGTTTTAGCATCACATGCTTGGTTGTTTCAAAGGCATTTTAACCTATTATCAGAATCTTTGTTTCAAAAAAGTTGATGACATTAAGGAAATAATTATTTTAGAGACCACTTTAGGAATCTAAATACATGATGCAATAAATATATTCACTTAATGTACATATTGTATAATTTAAAGGAAAATGAGCTACAAAGATAAGATTATATTTAGATAATCTTTGCAGTTCACATTTTCCAAAATGCTGTGAAGTGATTATGACTAGTACTAGAACTAACTTCCAGTGCCAATTGGCTGTCATTTATTGAATGTTTGCTGAATAATCTATGCTTCTGATACATTACCTCATTTAATTCACATAACAAGCATGAGATTTTATAGCAAGTGATATTCCATTGGGGCAGACCAACCCCTGCTATATGTCAAGCCTATCTAAAAAAAATCTAAAACAATGCTTTCTTCCCAACTTTCACTCATAAAAATTTATCTACTGTATGCTGAATTATAGGTTCTTTTTTTTCTTTATTAAGGAAAGCAAAAGTAAGGAGACAACTACGTGTTTTGAGCACCATCAATGGATGTACTATTTTGAAAGCAATGCATGTATCAGCAGTCTGTTCCTTTTCATTGTATTATAGCTATATAAATATGAAAAAAATAACACGTGGAAAATGTAAGCAACTTGCCCAAAGATACACATACAAAAACTAGTAGGGCTGGAATTTAAAAGCATGTCTGATTCTAATGCTCGTGTTTCTTCAGCTAAGATTGAAAAATAAAAGAAACAAATTGAACAGAAAAACAGGTTTTCTGAAACCATTAAGTGTACTGAATGTATTATCATTGAAAGGAATGTAGGTGGAACACAGCTACTTCAAATGCAGAAATTCACTAGTACTCAAGAAGGAAAGCAGTTCTTCTTGAAAATTCTAAGTAACAATGCTACTCTGCATTTTTATTTTAGAAAGCATAAACTTTCCAGTAATTTAAGTGTGATTTTTATTCCTTCACTATGTTTCATTCGAATGTTTAAAAGGTATTCAGTATGAGATCCATATGGTGGTTTTGAAGTATATTGTATGTCTCTACTTTGGAAAAACAAAACCTGAGAGTTAAACAAAGTAGCAAATTTACAAACAACACATGATCAGTGAGGTGAATAGGTAACATCAACATACCTTATATATAATCAGAGATATGATAAATTATGATATATAGGTGTATTAAGAATTGTAATGCAAAAATAAATAAATAAATATTTTAAAAGTAAGTAAGTAAATAAATAAATGCTATTAGTGAGGGGGGAAAAAAAAGCAGAAGATTAGTTTAAAGCAATTTTAACCAGCTTAATTCAGCAACCAATTGTTCAGCAAGGGCTGCACCTCTCTGGCTGCTTTCTGTTCCCCCACGGAATCTACCAACCACAAGCCAAGAAGCTGCTATTCAGGGTTGGTGGTGGGTGCTCTCCAGAGAACAGCCACACAGCTTTCCTGGGAAGAGAAGCAACCACTGCAGAGTGGCACAGCACCAGTTTCCCTCTGAATTATTAGGCAACTTTTTTATCATTGTGACCAAAAGACCTGACAGCGGTGGAAGAGGGAAAGTTTATGTTGGCTCATGGTTTCAGAGATCTCAGTCCATAGTGTCCAACTCTGTAGCTTTGGGCAGAAGTGAGACAGAACATCATGGCAGAGGGGCATGGTAGAAGAAAGCAGCTCAGGACATAACTCCCAGGGAGCAGAGAGAGAACTCCACTCCCTAGGGACAAAATATCAACCCCCAAAGCACATAGTGCTTGCTCTAGTCATACCCTAGCTGTCATCACCCAGCTAATCTATAACAGTGAATTAACCCACCAATTAAGTTATAATTCTCATAATCTTATCATTTCACCTCTGAAAATTCTTACATTATCTTACATGAGTTTTTGAGAACACCTCATATCCAAACCATAACACCCTGTCACCCTCTTTTCTGCTAATATTGAGCCTCTCCCTTTCATGGTAGTCTTTCCTTTCCAGTAATAGCTTGAAAGTTGCTTTTTAAAATTGTCCCATCATTTTTTATGCCAAGTTTATTTTTCTTAACATGTCCTACAGAATCTGCAAATTTCATATTCTCCCATAGTTTCTTCTTCTCATCTTTTGTATACACCCTTTTAAAATCTAGATTTTGTAGCCACAGTGGGATGTTGAAATGTTTCCCTTGTTGCCATCTGACTGGGATAAGTGTGATTGTGCTGTTGGAATATTGCTTTTTAGACCCTTCTTTCCCTCATGCATCTTGAATCACCTTTCCTCTAAGTCCTCAGAGTTTAGACACAGGTAGCAAAGCAAGTTCAATAGACCATCTTCAATCAAAGGAGAAATGAGGTGTCAACCAGTTATCTGGGAATGGTAGAGACAGACAGAATCCATTTATTGTAAAGTACACTGAGCAGAAAAATCTCAGAACCTGAAAAAAATTTGTTTATTTTATAAATTTGCTACTTAGGGAAATTTCTTGTTATAATTGTACATAATTTAGATGTAAACAAATTAAACATACTTTTCTCTAATTATAACCACCTGTAAAATCAGGAAAATAGTGCTTACTGAAGGAACCCTGCCAATTCATGCCCTGTACCCACCCCAGAACACAGAAACATTTTGCAAGAAGGCAACTCCCAAGCGAGTTGATTAAATGACCTATTACCAGTCTCTCAGGGACATTGCCTTCCTTAATGCTCCAGTGGCTCCTTGAAAAGAAATGTTCCATTGTCATAGAAGAGCAGATTTTTAGTCCCAATAACATAGCCAACAGATGTCTCCAAAATCCTAAGGCAACTAGGATGGTGGCAATTTGTGGTATTTTCCCATCCCTTATGGTGCATTGAAAATATCTGTGCAACCACCTGGTTCTTACCTTTTGTGCATGCAATCAAAGCTGTTTCATAACAGAGCCAAATTAAACAACAAAGGGGCTCCAAGGACTCAGAAGTTTGTCTTGTAAGTGACATCTTTCAGAATAACAGAAAGGTGAATCTTAAGAGCTTAAAAGAGTATATTTAGACTCTTAAGCTGGGTGTCCTTTGTTGCAAATTAACTTGCCTTGTGTTAGTCAAAGTTTTCTATAAATGCTTACATGAAAGGAAAATAACCCATAAGTTATTACTCCGTGTTCTATCAAAATATCTTTATGCTATGATCACAATATCCACATTTCATATCCATTACCTCATTTAATCCTCACAGCCTTACACTGAAGGAGTGCTTATCTTTATTTCACAGATAAGTAAACCAAAATAGTCACTCTCAGAAAATGAAAAAGCCATTTTCATTATTCAGAGCCACAGCTGTCTGATGCCTAAGCCCATGCTTGCTCCACCTCCACATGCTGCCTCTTCTAAGCAGAGTCAGAGAAAATCTGAAGTGCTTAAAAAGTACTCACCATCTCTTCTTTTAAGTTTGTTTTTTAAAATTTAGGGATTTGATAATAAAACATCAGTAAAGAACTCTGGTGTCTACCAGCCTTTATATTTCAATATATTGGATGCTGAACCATATTGTTCACAAAACAATATGAGGTATAAATTACTCATTTACATGGAGAAGAAAATTTTTTGAAAAGAAAAAATCACTTTAAGCTGCATTTTTATTCCCAAAAGGAAAGCCTTTTGCTTTAACTTCTAAAGTAGGTCCAGATGTAAGTACCATTTTGCCAACATGTCTACACAGAAAGATCACAAAAAGAGGATAACCTACATTCTTCACTGGTTCCTATGCTAATTTTAGCCTTTTGTATAAAAAGCTTTGCTGAACAGTTGTGCCAAGTGTGTGGCGGTGTTGTGATATAACCTTTAGGCCATACAGAACTCAGCCAAAGTTACTGAAATAATTTGATTCAACAGAATTTGGATTTGGTCCCTTCATAAATAAAGAAGATCTAAGAAAATAAAAAAAGAACCTGGTCATTTTAAAGTAGGGAAACAATTGCTAAACCACAGGCAGCCAGAGTCTAATTTTACATCATAAAAGATAGTGATGCTGGTGTACCTTTCCCAAGTGTACTTCAATACGATGTAAAACTTTCTAGCTACAGATACCATTATTATAGAATTAGTCCATAGAATTGTGTCTTGGGCTCCCCTCCTTTCCTTTGCCTTACTCTGTGTGTTTTTGTTCCCATTGTCATTAAAGAGCAGGTTTTTAGTCCCAATAACATAACCTGTCAGCTCCATAGGAATATTCCACAGACTAACAACTGAACGTTTCAGAAATCTTGAGCAGCTCCACACTATCCCAGCAGAATTTCAAACAGGTAATGAGGGTACTAAAGTGAGTTCATTGTTTTGCTTTCCAAACCCATATTCCTCTGTGCTCCCTTTTTTGCCTTCTGCACCATCAGTTACGCAAGATGCCACCTTTGGGTTACTTGGACTTATTTTTTTGTCCTTTACTTGTCACAAGCAAACACTCTACTCATGAAATACTCTTGAGTCTGTCTCCATGCCCTCTGTTCCCTCTATCTATCCTTCTCACTGCCATACGTGTATTTCAGGTTCTCACTAACTCTCATCTAAATTTGAAGTCACCTCTTTTTTTAATAAGTTTTTTTTTAGTTGTAGATGGACACAATATCTTTATTTTATTTATTTATTTTTACATGGTGCTGAGGATAGAACCCAGTGCCTCCCATGTGCAAGGCAAGCGCTCTCTACCACTGAGCTACAACCCCAGCCCCTGAAGTCACCTCTTGATTCTTTTTCTAATCTTCTCTCAATCCACTAATATCCATTTTACAAATTATTGTCATTCCCTTCAAAACCTTTCAAATACTGACAAGAAAACAAAACAATTGATCCTGATTTCTAATGACTGCAAACATTGAAGTATTATAAAAGCTAACTACAAAAAAAACTGAAATGATGAAGTTTAGCATTCAAGTTTCCAAAATTTCAATTGCTTCATATTAAATAACGTTGTAAAGTAGGTCAGATCATTCAGTAACTTGGGGAGATACTTGGCAGCAATCTCTTATGGCACATCAGGAGGCCACCCTTCTCAGAACTACACATGTCACCATATTACTGAGGTTTTTACAGTTAAAGCAAACAACTTCTAGATATTGCTACAAAAAAACTTTGCAGGAACACACCATGTTCACTGTACTTTACTCTCTCAAGAGTCTCTTGATTTTTCAGATGGAAAATCCAAATGCTAGACCAAATTCAAAACTGCTTATTGAGGAAACTCCCAACTTCACCTGCTCGCAAACCATCCATGCATTTAATTCACTTATTGTATTTTCTGAGTGTCTCTTATGTGCCCACACTCTTCTAGACACCAGCAATGCATCAGAAAACAAGATACACAATGTCCTACCAGGGTCTCATAGGTTAGTAGGAAGGAAAAAATAAATAAATAAACTGATTGTATAATACATAAGGCTATGATAAGTACAGTGGAGGAAATAGGACAAGGAAATTTTGAGTGCCAAGAAAAAAAAGAGTGATTTTTTTTGAGAATTTTTTAATTTTTTTTTTTTTTTTAGTTTTCGGTGGACACAACATCTTTATTTTATTTTTATGTAGTACTGAGGATTGAACCCAGTGCCCCACGCATGCCAGGCGAGTGCACTACCGCTTGAGCCACATCCCCAGCCCAAGAGTGGCTATTTTACTGGATGGGTTGGGCTTACTTCAGCAGCAATTTGATGGGAGTAAAGAATGAATCCTGCATCATATCTATTTCCTGGAAATGCTGTAGCAAATTGCTACAAACTGGGTGACTCCAAATCATATACATTTCTTTTCTCACGATTCTGGAGACCAGAAGTCTGAAAATGATGGGCCATACTGCCTCCCGAGGCTCTAGGTCCAACCCCTCCTTGCCTCTTCCAGTTTCAGGTGGTTCCTGGTGTTCCTAAGCTTGTGGCAATCTCTCCCTTCATCTATACGTGGACTCCTTTCTAGGTCTCTCTGGGTCCTCTCTTCTTAGAAGAAAACTAGTTATTCTAAATTTAGTAGTTTGAGATCTTTACCTAATTACATCTATAAAGACTCTACTTCTAAATAAGGTTACACTTTCAGGTTCTGGATTAAGCTGAATTTTGGTCAAACACTATTAAACCAACAACAGGCATATATGGGAATCTGGGGAAAGAGTGTTTCAGGCCAGAAAATAGTGCAATGATTATGAGGTAGCAATGTACTTGGACTATCTAAGGAATGGCAAAGTGGATGGTGTAACTGGGACAAAATAAATAAAGTGGAGAGTGGCAAAAGATGATGTCAGACACAAAGGTGCCAAAAATATGCACTGGAGAAAACTGGATATCTATATGTAGAAAAATGAAACTAGATCCCTGTCACCCTGCATAAAGGTCAACTCAAAATGGACCAAAGTCCTAGGAATTAAGTCAGAAATGCCACGACTCCTGTAAGAAAACAGGAGAAACACTTCAACACATAGGCACATTCAATGATTTTCTGATAAGACTCCTATAACTTGGGAAATAATACCAAGAATTAATAAATGGGATAGAATAAAGTTAAAAAGCTTCTACACACCAAAGCAAACCATTAATAGCATGAAGAGACAGCCTAAAGAATGGAAGAAAACCTTTGCCAGCTACTCTTCTGACAGAGGATTAATATCCAGATTATGTAAAGAAATAATAATAATAATCCATTCAATTTATTTAGTATAGTGTTCTCATACCAGGGACCCAAGTTCCTTCTACCTCATGCTTCACAATAAAGAGTGTTCCCTTCAGAGTCTGAAAGGGTCACTCAATCTTCAGCCATAAGATACAGGTTTGATTCAGCACATAGACAGGAAGGTTGGAGAAGAAATGTCCCTTTCTTTTAAAAGGTAATTACTAAACATCGTACTTACCACTTATTTTCATCCCTATTATTATCTTCCCATAATATTTCACTGGTTATTTGGCCACCCAGATGGAAATCACATTTTCCATCCTTCTTTGTAACTATATGTCATAATATAACTAAGCTCGTCCCTAGGGATGAAAATAAGTAGTAAGCACAATTTTTAGCAATTGCCTTTTGAAAGAAAGGGACATTTCTTCTCCAACCTTCCTGTCTATGTGCTGAATCAAACCTGTATGTTATGGCTGAAGCTTGAGTGACCCTCTCAGACTCTGAAGGGAACACTCTTTATTGTGAAGCATGAGGTAGAAGGAGCTTGGGTCACTGGTATGAGAACACTATACTAAAGCTGAACCATCTCCATCTGGACTATTTAGCATGTAAGAAAAACAAAAACTCTTATCTTGTCTAAAGTTATATTGTTTGGTATTTTCTATCAAAAATAGCAATAACTGCTAGGCATGGTGCAGCTCAGAAGACTGAAGGAGGAGGATTGCAAGTATAAAGCCAGCCTCAGCAACTTAGCAAGGCCCTAAGCAAAGAGAGACATTATCTCAAATTTTTAAAAAATGAAAAAGGAGTCTTGGGTTGTGGGTCAGTAGTTAAACACCCAGGGTTCAATTCCTAGTACCAAAACCAAAACAAAACAAATAAAAAATAGCAACACCTAAGCCTGTGTGATACAGGGAGAAATACCTATTACAATTCCATTTCAATAACCCAAATAACCCATGTGAGAGAAGACAATGGTTTGGATTAGGTGATAGCAGCATAAGGTGGTAAAGTATATGCAGACAACAAAAAAATTTCAAAGTAGAATGACAAATATTTACTAGTGGGCTGGACTTGATATCTATCATAATGAAAAGGGATAAGTGTATTTCCAAGACTATTGGCCTGAGCAAATAGAAGAAGGGAAATTCTACTCACTGGGATGGGAATGAGAGGGAGATCAAGTTTGTGTTACTAGAATAGATTTAAGAATGAGGTGAAAGTGTGTGCAGTTTTTAAAAATCTCATCATAAAGAGAAACTGAGAAAGCAGGCAGTACCTAGAGGAACATATGGTATAAATAAGTTATTTTTGTTTTTGTTGTTGTTGTTTTGGTTTTGATATGGGGTGTTTTTATGTTCATAGATATGATCTCATATCCTTATGGTAATGAGGGTGCAGGAGAGAGTGAGGATAATACTGAAGTAGTATTCTTGATTAGATCAGAGGGAATGGGAACTAATACAAACATAGAGGGATTGACCTTAAGTACTTATTATCCTACTATCAGGAAAAGCGAAATAAGTACACAGCACTGGAGGTCAACATATCCATGTGGGTTTGATGATATACAGATGGTCTCTTTGGATGGCTTCCGTTTCCCTAGTAAATTAAGGAGAGTCATCAGAGGTTCATGAAAGAGAATGTTGAAGTTTTTGAAAGTAGAGAAGATCTGAAGTAGTTAGTATCTTGCAAAGAGAGAGTTTGGATGAAATAAGAAAAAGTACTGAGGGGAGGGGGGATAGTAGAAGATAGGAAAGGCAGCAGAATACAACAGACACTAGTATGGCAGTATGTAAAAAAGTGGATGTGTAACCGATGTGAATCTGCAATATGTATACGGGGTAAAAATGGGAGTTCATAATCCGTTTGAATCAAATGTATGAAATATGATGTCAAGAGCTTTGTAATGTTTTGAACAACTAATAAAAAAATAAATAAAAATAAAAAAGAAAAAGTACTAGTATGGCAGTTAAAAGCTGCAGATCAAGAATTTTAAATGAGATGATTCAGAAGGGTTGTGCATCCAGCCACATTCAGCTATGAAGATAAAGGTAACAAAATCAGCAAATCAAAGGATAGAAGTAGAACTTGGGATTTTACAGGCAAATATGACAAAATGAAAAAGGAGTAGGAGAAATGAAGGGGTACAAAAGTGGGAACCAGAAGGTCCAAAATGGGTGAGAATGGATGCAGAGCTTCGAGCAGGGTGATTGCTTACTTCACTCAAAACCAGATGAAAATGGATTAAAAGTGCAAAAATTTTATTAGGGAAATGTCTTTGTGAAAGGAATAGGACTAGGAGAGAGCCAGGAGAACATCTGACTGTGAAAATAAAATTAAAGCAACAGAAAGTTGGATGTAATCATCCTAGACTATCACAACCTTCCATCTCTATCTGGACTGTTTCATGTGTAGGGAAGGTGCACCAAACCACCTGAGAGCCCCTAAGCCAAAACTGGCAGACAAAGGAGTTCTGTGTGTCCCAGGAATGGATCTGCCCTACAATGTCCACTACTAAGTCATTGGCCTCAGCACAAATGCAGCCACCAAGGTTCTAAGTCAGTTTGCTCCTCGTAGAAGGAGTGGACTAGGAGGTGTAGGAGGAGGTCTACAAGGTTCAGTCTCATACCAACAGAAAGAGACAGTTAAACAGCAACTATGGGTCTCAGTACATGAACAAAATTTTTGGAACTAGATCACAGAGATGAGTAGCTGAGGGAAGAGACAAGATCACTGAAGAAGGAAAAATCAAGAAGACAAGGACATTAAAGAGATCTTCTGCTTAGAATATTGAACCCACCAAAAATTATGGATGGCATAACATGGAGAGAACAACCACAAACACATAAATTGAAATCTTCAAAGAATTAAGGGAAGCAACTTGGAATCTCCATAATAGTATGTAAGGGGAACAAGTAAGAATTGTAATCTGATGGTGTAAGTTTTAAAGCTATGGTTCCTTAGAGAAGGTAGAAAATCTTGATAACAACTATGAAAAGTAAGTAGTATATCTAAACACTTTCCAGTCCAGGGATTCAAAGAGAATGTGAAAGAAAGCACTCACCCATCTAGATGGATGAAAGCTAAATATTGTTTTTTTTAAATTTTTTTAGTTGTTGATAGACCTTTATTTTATTCGTTTATTTATTTGCGGTGCTGAGAATTGATCCCAGTGCCTCACACATGCAAGGCAAGTGCTTTACCACTGAACCACAACCCCAGCCCTGAAAAATTAAAATTCTCGATATCTGATTTTAACCATTAGCAAATGATAATAATAATAAAAGTGAAAGAGGTAGATAAGATATTAAGTTTAAAACTTTGGTATTTTTGCTTTGGGCAAACTTATTATATGGGGCAGATAGATGGATTTTCAAACGTGAATAAATTGGAGAGATGAAACTAAGCTGAAGAGCTACACAGAGCCATACAGGGATGAGAATTCACGTAACAGTCCCAGAGGAGCTCTGGGTTTCATGTGGTGACTGATGTAAATGAGGATCCAGGCCTTGATGCTGGTCATATTTGTTTGGCAGATTTTGGTAGTGAAGACCTTTTCTAAATAGTCTGATTCTGTTCTTGGGTGAGATTAGGTGACCACAGTTTACATTCTTTAAACCTAATAAAATCAACTTTTTTAGAGTCTGTATTTCATTTTTTAAAAAACGTGTAAAGCTTTTATATAGACTATAAAGAGTTAAGAATGTTTAGAGCAAAAAAACACACACACACACACAGAGACAGAGAGACAGAGAGAAGTACAAGGATTTATGGCAAAATAAATAAATAATAAAAAGCTAGGCTTACATTCAATCAAACATAAAATATTAGTAGTTAGGGGACTAAACACTCTTGTTAAAAGGCAGAGATTGTCAAGCCATACAGGGGCAATAGCTGTATCTTTATATAAAGACACTAGATTGAAAGTAAATAGGTAGGAAAAGATATACCATGCAAATTGCCAGCATTAGGAGATTGGAGTTCCTATAGTATTATCAGATAAAACAGACTTTAAGGCAAAGAGTATTACTAGAGATAAAGACAGACAATTCATAATGGTAAATGGGTGATTTCATCAGTTAATTTCCCACTTAAGGCCCATGCCTCTCAAGAAATCTCATAACTAGCTATTGTCTGGCCAAGGCTCAATGAAACTGAGAGTAGCTCTGTTCACAGGACTACAGAGTTACATCATCTTCAATTCTCCTTTCCTCTTATGTACCTGTCCATTAAGCCCCACTCAAATACCATCTACCTCTTCGGGACTTATTATTCATTGTATTTTATTTTAATTAGCACTATATCTTCCAGCAGATTAGTGATCAAGTCCTTGCCATCAGTTCTCCTTGAAGAAACTCTTGTTAATCCATCATTCGCAACACATTGCCAGACCTGTTTTATACCTGACTATTTTGTGGAAAAACTAATGAAAGTAGTTTCTCAATTTCTTTGTACTGCTCCTTATATTCTACAAGTATCTGAATTTTCCTTTCTGTATCAGTCCTTCCCTACTATCACAGAAGATAAAATACATGTCTATACTGCACCCAATTAAGAAGAGAAACAGAATACCTTCATATGTCCATACAAATGATATTAGATCACAATTCCAGAGGGAGTTACATACTATCAGAATGGAATTCCTTTTCTTGGAAAGTTGGAAATTTTTTCTATAAATGTGTTCCTTCTGTTTGATTATTTGCAGCTACAAAATGCTAGTAGACTGCTTTGTAGAAGAATCACCTCAAAAGATAAATGTGGCAAGCCTCCTTCTGCTGTGCCTAACAAAAGAGTTGCTAAAAGATAACTGTCCTCCCTGGGAAGAAGGTGAAAATATATCTCCAAATTCTTATTATGGATCACACCAAATTGTAACAAACTATAGAAGAACAAAAACATCAAAGGAAAGTTATCAGAATAGAATGATGTCAGCTGCTATCCTCAGACCAGAACACATCCATAGAAGATGAATAGATAAAGTTTTACTTGTTTGCTACAATTTCAAAAAAGTTGATTTTACTGTATTAAAGCCATCAAATGAGAAATTTTTCTTTGTTGCATTACTAGTTTCAAATCAGTGTGTGTGTGTGTGTGTGTGTGTGTGTGTGTGTGTGTGTGAGCACGCACACATGTGCATACTTCTCTTTTAAAAGCATAACATTGGTGATCAGGATATATGTACAATTATCCTTACTTTGTTCTCCACCATAATTTTTCTTATGAAAACAAAAATTTCAAGATCTGTTGTTCGCTAAAACTCTGTAGGATTTTACTTAATATCAGCCCCAATATTTCTAGTTTCATTGCAGGAAATAAAGTTTCAAAGAATAATCTATCCTGTTTGGAGCCATACACAGACAGTTAGAATTAAAATGGCAATGTCTTTGAGACTAAGAAAAAAGATTTTGCCCTTTAAGGTTATCTGCATCATTTCAAAATTGGCAGTTCACAACAAAGAAAAATTTGTGTTAAGGGAAATGATGTAGATTTAGCTACTAAAAATCCATTCATTTTGGTCACTTTCCTCATCAACTTAACAAGTCCTGCAGCAATCCACATTGATCAGGGTTAAATTAATAAATCAACCAGGTTCCAATCTATTTATTTCATCAATATAGCCAAAAGGAGAGTAAAAGAAAAGAAAAATAAAACGTAGCTTCTGTTTCATTCCTTTGTTTTCACTTGTGATGAAGACTGACACTAGTATGGCAGTATGTATAAATGTGGCTGTATAATCAATATGATCCTGCAATTTGTACACGTGGGAAAAATAAGAATTCATACCCCATTTGAATCAAATGTATGATATATGATATGTCAAGATCATTGTAATATTTTGAGCAACTAATTTAAAAAATTTTAAAAAAAATTTAAAAAAAGAAATTGCCAACTATATTTAGGTGCTATTTTGAAAAATAAATTTAATATTAACAACTATAAAAATGAACTTCTTTTATAAAGAAAGGAAACAGTTGTGAGCTGCCACTCACCCCCATGGTCCATGACATAAAGAAATCTACTAGCAATTGAGACACTGTTTATGTGGATCATTATCCTCCCCTTATTAACCAAAGAACCCTCCTCCAATCCACTACGGCAAGCACAGTAAAACAAGTCCCTTCAACGTAAAGAGAATATAAGTGGTTCATTGTAGAGGCTGCAGTGAAACCAACATATTGGCTTGATGATTTTATTCTTAAACAACAAGAAAATTAGCATTTCTTGCTAATTCTCAAGACATTCACACACACACACACACACACACACACACACACACACACACACCTTTAAAGTATTCTACTTGCTCAGAATGAACGTGGACATATTTCTATTCCCAGATTCTGAGGAATACTGTCCACTCTTCATCCACTTTTTATTCATTCTAAAATATAAAAGTTTGTTCAACAAATGTTCCCAGAGTGTCTATCATATGTCAGACACTGGAAAAGGAGTAGGGTCTATTGATGGTATTCTATAGAAGTGTGGGCACTTGGCAATCTCCCTTTTCCTTCATTACCTTTACTGTGCATGTGAGGAATCTCAGCTTCCACTCTGCCCTTCTTGGGCCTTTATGTGAAGTATGCCCCCCAATTAAGCACAAATTCAACCCACAAGTTGAGATTGTAATTGGATTTTTATCATAAGATAGTAAAGAAATTATATTACATCACAGAAATTTTTTTTTTAAAAAATTCTCCCACCACCGCATCAAGCCCTGCTACTTCTATGTCTACTTCCCAACTAGATGCCCCAAATTCTCCAGCTAAAAGGAATACTCTACTGATTAAAACAAATGCCCCATCACATTCCAAACAACCATGATTAATGAAGCCCCAGTCTTTTTCCAAACCATAAACAAGGGGTGTTTCCATGTCCCTAAAAGCCTTCAATTCATATTTATGTGTATCTTGATTTATTTACATTTGTTATAAATATATGTTATAGAAATGTGATATAAATAAAGATAGATATGTGCCTATCTCCTGTATCTACATCACATTCTTTTCATTTGAATCCTGGCCACTAAACTAATGGCTCATACAGTCTTTGTTTACCATACCATTTACCTGAGTTCATGCACCTATGGTCATAAATTCCCAATCTAGGAAAAAAAAAAGTCAGAACTGAATTCATGATACACAGTGTATATCCAAGCTATAAACAGTCCTGGTTCTGCTTTGTTGCTCAGCCTAAACTTGCTTCAAAACAGAAGTCCAAGTTGGACATTGAAATCAAAATTTTTTTCCATTACATAAATGCTATACAGCCTTCTGTCTACATAACTATTCTTGCCTAAATATACCCATTCTTCCTATAACCACTCCCTTTCTCAACCCCAAACCTAAATATAATTCCCCAAATGCATATTCAAAACATTTTCTGAGCTCTTAGGTACAAATTAAAGAGAAATAAAAGTGGAACAATTAAGTGAAATAAAGTAGGAACATGCTACATATACATAAGCCATTTGCCTCACTTTTTCAAGTCATAAAGTTGTATATATAATGTTCATAAGAAACAGAAAAGTCCTCAATAAGTGTTAACTGCTATTTTTTGTTTGTTGTTGTAAATATTATATCTATTTGTTCCTCTGTCAAGTAAGAGAAAAGGAAGCCAAATCAAGTTAGTCTTTAAAATTAAAGACTTGCTCTACAAACAAACAGGAGGGAGAGGGACTATCCTTGCCAAGGACAAGTTTTAATTGATGATGGCTGCAGCACTAATGAGGCTGCCTCCCATTGATATGGCTCCTGCTCCAAAGTACCCCTCAGAGGGACAGCCATAGAGGCAGACAGAAATGACCCACTCTGTTGCCAGAACCTCCATGTGGAAGCATCAATAAACAGCGCTGCACTGAACCTCCTGTCTTCAAGTCCACGTTGTCAGTTCACACCATGCTTAGGGAATCAGACTCTCCAGGGAAATAACAGTTAATGAAATAAATAGAGAGGAAATAAATGCTATCCTATGGTGGTTCTTGTGATAGATGAACAGCGTACTATTAGGAAAAACTAGTGATACATAAAACATGTTATTCAAGTCTCAAGAAAAATAAAATTTTCAATGGCAAATTTAACAGTTTTAAGCAAATAACATTTCTACATAGTTTAAATTTTATCTGTGAGCAAGATATGTAGAACATAGACACTCGCTTCTGTAAAAGAGGTAAGACACTTAAAAAGTTTTGAACTTGAGTAGAAAAAGAAGAAATTCATCCAGAGTAAATATTGAATATCCAGATGTGAAATGAAATTTTTTTTTGTTTCTCTAATATCTAGGTTGGTAATT
Source organism: Spermophilus citellus (assembly GCF_964194105.1). Classification (NCBI taxonomy): domain Eukaryota; kingdom Metazoa; phylum Chordata; class Mammalia; order Rodentia; family Sciuridae; genus Spermophilus; species Spermophilus citellus. The sequence continues at coordinate 193,514,146 of NC_138184.1, read as the reverse complement.
TGAAATCTTTGCCTTATTAAAATTTAATAGTTGAAATTGAATTTACCCTGTGCCATGGTGTACCAAACACTTCAGGTGAATGGCTTCATTTTTGTCACAACATTATGAGTAGTTACAATTATCAGAATTTTCCAAGTGGGGAAATTGAGGTATTTCCCAAGGTCACATAGCTAACACTAGATGAAACTGGGATTCAACTTGTATGGTCTGGTTCCTAAACCTCTAAATTTACTTGCCTTCCTTTAATTTTTCTCATCAAATAGAACTCAGCAAATAAGTTCATGTCTACTTAGGAGTAGAAGGTCAAACATTTAGAGACAATTTTCTTCCACATTGTCAAATTAAATCTACACAAATCAGCACATATTTCAATACTGTACAATTTTACAGCATTTTTTATATCACTGTTCCCATCACTCCAAATCCACCATTAAGACCTATCATTTCTACCTCCCAAATATCATGAATCTATTCCCTACAGCTGACGCTTCATTCTCAGCGAATGTTACCCTCTTCCTGGCTTATGGCAATAGCCTCCCAATTTGCCACCTATATTGCCATTTGTGTTTCCCTAAAACTCCTTAAATATGTAGTCTCTACACTACAGGATGATTTTCACAAAATTTAAATCAGATCACATTCCTCCCATGCTTAAAGCCCTTCAGTGACTTTACACTGCTCTTAGAATAAAATTTAAACTTTTTCACAAAGCCCTTCTCCATCTGGTTGCTACCTTCTTATTCAACCTCATCTCACACAACTCTCCCCATTGGGTTTTAGCCACTCTTCTTCTTTCTGTTCTTTTATAGCAAGCTCTGTAAGCCTCAAGCCTTTGTACTTACTTGTCCTGAGAACAGTCTTCCTCTGGACACCTTCATGCATCTCATCATGCCTCCATCTCATCATTAAGGCTCAGCTGAATGTCACTACCCAAAAAACACTTTCCTTGACTCCTTACCTAAAGTATTTCACACATGCACAATGTCCTCTTGCCTTGCCCTTTACCATCAATCAGAGCCCACTGTATTTCCATTAAAGCATTTACCAGTATGAGCAGCCATTATCGGCTTTCTCCATTAACATGTAAGTCCAAGAGGAGGGACGACCACTTTCTTATTTGTTGATGTGTCCCAGGCCCAAAAGAACATTTGACACATAGTAGAAGCTCAATAAACACATTTTAATAAATTAGTGAACTCTCAAGCTTCTTGTTCTTATGCTTTTTACTTTTCCAGTTTTACTGAGGTATGATTTACAAATTCAAAAACTGTATATGCTTAGGTGTACAATGTGGTGTTTTGATATAAGTATACCTTGTGTAATGATTTCCATAATCAAGCTAGACAGTATATCTATCCTTACAAATTTCCCCCCTTCATGTATGTGTGTGTAAAATTTAAAATCAAATTTAAAATTTAAAATCAAATCTTAGCAAATTTTAAATATACAATATATTATTACTAACTATAGACACCATGCTATACATTATTAGGTCCTCAGAACTTATTCACCATATAACTGAAGGTTTGTAGACTTTGATCAACATCTCCCCATTTCTTCCACCATTTATCCCTTGGCAACTACTGTCCTCCTCTCAGTCTCCCACTGTGACATTGTTCATAATATCCAAAATGTGGAAACAACATAATTATTCACGGACCTATCAATAGATAAAATGATTATAGTATTTAAATATATAAGAGCATATTACTCAGCCTTAAAAGGAGAGGAAATCCTGCCATTTACAATTATGCAGGTGAAATTGGAGGACATAAAGATAAATGAAATAAGCCAGACACAGAAGGATAAATATTGCATGATATCATTATATTTTGAATCTGCTGCCTTTTAAAACTAACTGTGGAAATTCCTCTTCAATATTCAGAAAATCAAGGGACTAAAGAATATCAGGTCAGACTTAAAGAAAGTCCGCACATAAACATATACATCAAAAACAGCTGAAAATGTTGCCATAATATATATGCCACCAATTGTAATCATAAATCTAATCAAAAGAACAGCAAAAAATTGCATAATTCTTTTTAAAAGTCATAAATTTAATTTAACATCACAAATTCTAAACAGTTTAAAGTTGGGAAGAAAGGTGGGAAATTTTTAAAAGATCAACCTCTTCTTGCATATCTACATGTTTCTTTTTTAAAAAACTAAACTAATAGACTAAGATAATTACAAATTCTACTTTGTTTTCATATCATTTTTAAAGCAACTTTTTTCTACCTCCTTAGGAAAGGTATAAACATTCTCAACAAATCACAACCAACTAGATGATTTCAGTGTATGTCAGACAAGTGTGTACATTTTTTGGTTACCTGTGTCAGCAAATGTTTTCTTTTGCCTGTAGGCAAAAGTATTGTCTATCTCAAAAAGATTGGAAGAAAACCATATTTTTAAGGAATAAAGACCTTAAGGAATATGTTAAAGCATGAATATATTGTAAGAAGAGAGCTCAACAAAAAATATAAAGCAAAGTGGTCAAAGTAATACTCAGATTTCAAGGTCTAGCATATCTTCCATGAGAATCATCAGTTGATATTTCCTGCCTCAATGATTACAGCTTGTAGCCTAAGATTGCTCTGGATTTTTCCTTAATACACCATTCATTGATTTCCTGCTATGTGCAAAGCAAAATTTGTGAAGTTGAATAATGTTGAAATATGATTCCTACTCTTTAACTGATTATAGTCTACCAAATTAAGCACACACAATCAACTAATGATTCACTATCTCCTCCTCATAGGTAACAGGTTCCAACTGCTTCAACAGATTCAAACATCAGTTTCTTCAGAGTGATGCTGCATTTCTGTATTTCTAGGATACTTTCACTATGGAATGATAAAATATAACTACTTTATTAATTTATTCTATCTCACCTGCACACTGCAATTCATTTCAGATATACAGCAGCATGATATCTGTGATGAACAATGAGAATTTATACACTGAAGTATGTGAACCACAAGCAAGTACTTCTGACTTGATTCGAAGGTCCTGACTCAGCCAAAACTCAGGGACTTGTGCACAAGTGCAGATGACAGAATCATGCCCTCAGGAAATCAGAGTGCCTCAAAGTGCTAAATCCAGCTAGCAGTTGCAATATCATCTACTGCCCATCTATCACATTACCTGACTTTATGAGATAAACCTGAACAGAATTTCCGTTTTAACATCAATTTAATGGAAAACTGAATGATATCTTAAAAGCACTAATGTCAAAAATACTGGAAGTTGGAAACTGACTTTTATTCATTAAAGGATAAATATTGAGTGTCTATTGTATATCTTTCTTGTGCTAGGCACCTGATGCTTTTTTTTTTAATTAGATAACATTTGTACACCATTTACTTAAGTTATGTCCACACAGACAAATATATGCCAAAGAGAAGTCTGCAATATAATAAATGACTTAATAAAATTTTATACCACTCTACAAGGAATAGCTCACCTGCCTTCTAATTTTGTTTAATAAAAAATTGTAATAGTCAGTGGACTACAGTGAACTGGAGACACAAAGTTCTTTTTTAAATTTAAGAAAATATGGTGTCTGTTACCTTTACCTTTTATGAGTTGCCAGCTCTCCCGTATTTGGCAAGACAAATAGAATTACATACTGTGAGTGACTCAGAACAGAACTTCACTATCAATCATCTGCCTGGCTCTGCACAAATTCTGTAGGGCATTCAGGACATTTTGCTGCCTATGAATATTTTAGACAAGAAGAATCCCTGAAAGCTTCCTGATGGATTAATACAAAAAAAGGAGGACGTTTCCATGTTTTATAGCTATTTGCTAAACTACTACAGCCATTACTATACTCCAATGAAAGACTGCCTCTTTAAACAGAAAGAAGCAGCAGTGTAAAATAGTTCTGGCTCCCTTTATCATATGCTGATTTCAAAGTAATGATATATAATATATAAATATCGAATGTACTCTTCTGCAGAAAATGAAATGCTGTACTAGTGCCAGAACTTTTACACCTAACAATAATTGTGGAAAAAGCGGGGGGGAGAGATAAAAATCTACGCTAACCACTTAATAATAGTTTACTCATATACCTTTTTAGTTTTACCAATGAAATAAAATGCAATTAATTAGCTTCTTTATCATTTTACTGTGGAATTCACACTTATGAATAAACAGTAGAGCATCATACTCAATAGCAGTTCACAATTTCTCAAACAAAACTTACAGATTTTTTTTATGGTAACAAAATTAAGAAAGCACACACTGAAAAAAAAAGAACAAAGAAAAATTCAGTTGTTAGTTCACTACTATTGATATTTTCAAGTACTTCACACCAGCTTTTAATGTATTCTTATATGCAGTGTTCTATCTTAGCTTTCCTTCAATATATAAACATTTCTAATATTATAAGGTCTTCATAAACATTTTAATGGCTTCATAACTATCCATGAATAATATTTAACAAAACTGACACAATACTTGATCATTACCAGATATTTAGAAGGGTTCCAGTTTTTTTACTCTTATAAATATTATTTAGCATTATTATTTTTACATGCTTATCTTGTCTTTGATTACTTGAACTTTTTTATTTCTAAATTAATAAATATCTCTTCCAACCATAAATGGTGGAGAGTGCACACAACTGTTTTTTTTGTTTGTTTGTTTGTTTAAGCACCTTTTCTATTACCTTAAGGACAATATGTAGAAAATTCACATGTGTTGAGAGACTAAACTAATGACTACCAATTATAACATGCTCTGCAGATTACTAACATTGTCATGATTGCCCTAGGATTATTATAATTGTTATCTCACTTTTCAAATTAATAAATTATGGGTAAATGAGTTTAAGTGCCCTACTCAAGTTCAGGCAGTTAGTAAGCCATTGGGCTGGTATTTGACCCCCATTTTTTTCCTTTTCTTTACTTTTTTTTTAACTCCACAGACCCCTCCCTCTCCTTTCATCACATCTCCCTGCTCAGGAAGATTGGGAGGGTGGGGGTGAACTCTAACTGTTCTGAACAATAAAATTAAATCTTAAAATTCAGTTTATTAAGTACATGATTCATGTCTGAAGTTGATTTTTTTTTTTGCAATTTGGCTTAAGTTTTCCATACACCTAATTAGTATAATCTTTATATGTATTTATATACATTTATATATCTTTATATATTAATATAACTTTACATAATCTGTCCCTTTTCCCCCCTCTCTAGTAGACAATTCCCCTCCCTTATAAGTAAGTGTGAAACAAAGCCACACTGCAAAACCTTTGCCTGTGATCTAAAAAAGTATTAAACAGATTACTTACCCATATTCACACACATTTGTTAAGGACTCAAATGAACTGATTTAATTATAACTCCAATAAGAAAAATTCAGTACAAAAATGCTTTATACAGTTTGAAAGAGATTGTCTAATTACAATCTACATGTCCACATACCACATCCCCACATGACTTTGCACAAGGTCTATCACATACTCAGCTTTAAAAATAGTGGTTAAGGTATGATTATGATTTGGGTTATGCTCAGAATGCACTAGAATGAGAGCATTGAATAACTTTAAAAAATTAATTTAGACTCCTTGCTAATAATGGAAATCAATTATATGTATGTCAAGAGAAAAGTCTTAAATTTGAAAATAAATAGTAATTCATGACAAAAAAAAAGTGGCAAAGAAAATGGTATCAGAATAAGTTTCAACAAGAAAAATGGAATCAGGGTTCAACCAGGAAACTGATCCACCATGAGTTATGGGACTTATTACAGGAGTCAGGACTTAGGGAAAGGGCTGGGCAGATGGAGGTCCAGAAGGGGAAGCTGGATGATTAGTGAAAATAACCAGCCAACCAGTCTAAGAAGCCAAGAACATCCAGCCACTAAAATGGGCTATAAAAGGAAGGCTCATGAGAGGTCAGCAGAAATGCAACTACCATTTCAGTAAGTTCATGTAGAGTCTGGGGCTGAGCTTGAAGCTACTGTGACTCATCTGGGTTGTCAGTCAAGAAGAAAGGCTGCATACACAGCAAGGACCAGCTGGCTGCTGGCATCTCTGCATCTGTCTCTTGGCACATCTAATCATGCCAGCCCTCTAGAGAGATGGTTACTGCTTCACTTCTGCCTTCCAAATCTTACTCAAGGCCCTTTTGAGTCAATGGGAGGAATATTCTAATACATATGGCTCCCCAAATGACTAACATAGTACAAGCCACCACAGGAGTATGGATTAAATGGACAGGCAGCAAGCATTTCAACACAGCATTCCTTTTCTAACAGTTCTTGTAATCATAGAAAAAAATATGTGGTGGGGGGCTATAGCTCAGTGGTAGAATGTATGCCTAGTATTTGTGAGGCCCTGAGTCCAGTCTCCAGCACCTGTCCCTATGGGGAAAAAAAAAGAAAGAAAGAAAAAATGTTAAGATACTTCTATAAGGGAATATTGAAAAATTAGTAGAGAAAAAAAAGTGAAAAGCTTTCTTTTCATACAATACTTAAAAGGAAATAAACAAATAAAATTGTCTACATTTGCATGTTTGAAGGAGAAATGATCTAAGATTACTCATCTCATTTTAATAAGAAATTGTTTCCTCAGTAATTATCACCATCATTAAATAAGATTCACTTGGAATCTTTGTTATTTTTTCTTTATAGTTTCCAAAAGTAATGCAGGACTTTTCAATTTTTTTGTTCAAATACATGAAGGAAAAATAAAATTTAAAAGGTCCAAAATATTAAAAAGGAAGAAGGCGAAAGAAATACTAAATGATTGCACTCCATCAATCTGAATGAGACTGATGGAATGTGAAATAAGTTCTAGGACAAAAATGTGTCATGGAACAATAGGAAATGTCAAATGTTATTTATCTGTTTAGCATTAAAAGGCACAGGTAGAAAAGGAGAAATGGAAAAAAAATGTTTCCGTTAAATGAAGTATCTAAAATATTCTGGGCACTGAAATGTACCCTACATCCCCCAAATAATAAATACAAGGCCTTTGTTGCTTTGAAAAAAAATGCATTGTTCTCTAAAGAACAAATGATAATGGTAATTATAGAATTTCACAGTGAAGTTAGTTTACAAAATTAAATTTAAGTGATTCATAATAATCTAGTAATAGATGGTCTACATGGACCAAAAGGAAGGGGATTTTTGAATCTGAATTACTCTCATTCATTATTAAAACAATTTTAAAATTCAATTCAAAATCAGTTATTTGTTATTTCTTATATGCTCCCACTACATGAGGTGCTAAATGTACAAAAATGAATAAGAGCTTTGTAAGTGGAAATCTGCCACTTGTGTTAGAACTCTGGTGTCTGAGTTCATTTCCTTTTTTGTTGGAGCAGGGAGTCTTCCCTTTATTATCTTGGCGAAAGGGCAAAAGCTTCTTCCCTCAGAGAAGCTGAAAATATTAGCCCTCAGACACACAGTCATTCTGGCAGCTAGAGAAAAGCTCAGGCTCTGGCAATCAATACACGGATGGCAACTCTCATTCACACTATCTGCTGACTTCATGAGGGAAACTGCAAGGCCTCAGTGGACACACAAATGACATGGGATTGCAGTTGTAGTAAAGCCGAGCACTTGGCACTGAAGAGGTAGCACCACATGTGACACCTGGTGTTCTGCCACCACTGCAGTTCTGAGGCATAATTTGGGGCTTTGTTCCTCGAAATAGTTCCTCATGCCTAGTGCGCCAGCTTTCCCTTAAACCTGGGAGATACCCAAAATCTTTTCAGTAAACTCCTTTTAGCTTAATTGCAGTCAGCATCTGCTGCCTGAAACTAAGAATGTTGAGTGATATAATGCTTCCCAGCCTCAAAGAGTTCACAGTCTCAAAAAAAAAAAAAAAAAAAAATACCAACAGCTGGGTGTAGTGGCACATGCCTGTAATCCCAGCAGCTCAGGAGGCTGAGGCAGGAGGATCATAAGTTCAAAGCCAGCCTCAGAAACTTAGGGAGACCCTGTCTCAAAATAAAATTAAATTAAATTAAAAAGGCTGTGGATGTGCTCAGTGGTTAAATGCTCCTTGATTATATCGCCAGTGTAAAAATAAATAGATAGATAGATAGATAGATAGATAAAACACATAAAGATATAAACATTGATATTCGTATAATTTCCAGTCAATATCTCTGCTATGTGATCTCAAAGTTACTTCAAACTTAGCAGGTCCAAAACTAAACCTCACACTGGGTCCTGTGCCAATTTATTCTGTGATTGGCACCCTCTACCAGTTGTTTAGGAAATAAATCAGTAAATTTGAAATTGCGTTCTTCCTTACTCTCAATATCCAACACATCACCAAGTCCTGTCAATCTTGCCTCCTTCATATTTCTGTAATTATGCACTTCTCTCCAGCTTGATCAGCACCTCCCAAGTCCAAGCTTCCATGATCTCTCTCTCTCTCACTGGACTGCAAAATTAATAGCCTCCTAATAAATGACCTACATTCTGGCTTCCTTCCAAACCACTGTTGACAAAGCAAACCATTAAGTCCCAAGTTTTTAATTAAACATAATAATTATTTCAAAGTTACCATAAATGGTATATTTATTACTCAATATCAGTTTATATTAGTGTTACACATCTGGGATGACAGAACAAAATGGGTTTTAAAAAGCATATCAAATCGTATCACTCAACTGCTCATACTTTTCAATACTTCAAGTTTGTATGCTCTGACCCCTGCACGTCTTTCCACTCTGATTTCTGGCCATCTCGTGCCCTAGTGCTTGCATCCCAAATATACTAGCTTTCTTTCCTGTCCTTATTACCCATTGTTTTCCCTGGAAGGAGATATCATTAATTTCTACTCAGCTTTCAAATTTTTGTTCAACTATCAGAGCCTCAATGAAGTCTGCTGGAATGTTAGACTGTATCCTGTCTTCTTGTTATAAACAATCTTTGTGTGTGGGGGCAGGGGTGTACCAGGAATTGAACCCAGGGGCACTCAACCAATGAGCCACATCCCCAGCCCCATTTTTTAATTTTATTTAGAGACAGGGTCTTATTGAGTTGATTAGTGTCTCACCATTGCTGAGGCTGGCTTTGAACTCATTATCCTCCTGCCTCAACCTTCTGATTCCCTGTACTTTTATTCATAACTCTTACCACAGTTTGCAATTTATTTATGTGGTTACTTACTATTTGGCTGTCCACTAGAGCCTAAGTTCCACAAGGGCCAAGAATGGTTGTATTCACCTTTGTGGGACCAGTGCCTAGCATAATGAAAACATACTAAAAACACTATTTGATGAATGGAAGAATGAATTATGTAAAAGCAAGAAACAGATCAATTCATTCTAGTAGACAGGGAGACAAATGAGAGTAAGGATTTGCAGAAACTGTGATTCTGATGTTAAGGAGTAACTGAGAATCTCACAGGCAGAAAATCACTGTGCATCATGCACTCACCCTTGATGCTGTTCACCCCCATATTCATAGAGGTATTCAAGGGCAAAATGCACAATGAATTCATGTTGGAATTCCATAGTTTTCTTTAAATCCTTTACAATGATAAAATAATTGTATTCTTTTAAAATTTCTAAAGACACAGCCACACACAAAATCAAAATAAGCATCATTATGATCCAGAAATGGAACAGAAAAACAGAGTAGTAACTAGGTAGCAACTAGAGCTTAATTGCATCACAGTCCCCCAAAAGACAGACACCCCTGGTTAGCAGAGACTAAAGGTTCCCAGGAATATCCAAGGCTCACTCTGTAGAAATAGACATTGAAGGAGGACTCCTCACTGCCACAGAATCCTGGAATTTCCCAGACCTACTGCCAGTAGTATGTGCTGACGAATGTTTAAAAGCCATCTTACCTGAAGGGCAATGAAAGCAAGAATATACACACTCATAAGTTCATTATAACTTTATTCACATAAAGAATGTACAGAAATTTATAAGTAAAACATACAATACTCTTTATTGTAAATTCCATATAGCCAATTGATTCTCACAGAACGCTTTCATTGATTTTTTTTTTGTTGAACTCTTCTATCCCTAGATAACCTATAGTTAAAACTGACAAACTAGTATAACAACAATATTGATTCTGGTTGGCATTTCCGTTAACATAAGTAGGATAAAATGATGAAGATATATTATAGAAGTTTATTTATTCATTATTGAAATTAAGGACTTCTTTGAAAATAGTTTAGAATACTGGAAGAATATTTCCTAATTTTTTGTGCTATTCACTGTTCAATGACCATAAACAGAACACACTTCTAAATTTAATCTGCCATACTGATATTTTCTTCATCACTATTTAAGTTTGGATAATCAACAAACAATAAAAGAAGTCCTAATTTATAGAGTTTATTAATTTCTGTGAGAAAATACTTCCACCAAGGCCAATTGCAAACTATCAGCAAAATCACCTGAACAAAATGTTGGGGAAGGTGCACAGTATCATGTCATTGTATGGTATTTCCACCCTATCAAAGAAATAGTAGACATTAGCAACCTGAGAGCATAGATAATAGTAAATAAACTGAAGTGAGTAGGAAGTGGTATCTTGAAGATTTATTATCTTAGTTTTTAATATATTTATAAGTTCATAGAACAATTTTTAATATTTCTGTGTTTAATGACTAACTTACAATAATCTCTTTACACTTCAGCAGTTGACTCTTGCCAGACAATGAAAGATGGATCCAGCAAATCAGGGGCACCACCTGAATGAAGTCTCTGTGTGCTTGCACAGAATAAAGAAGAGACAACTCTCCTGGTTGGAGTGACACAATGTCAACACTGTATTTTTTCATATAACATTGAAATACTAGCATCAATACTGGGCCTTTCTGTTCACAATTTATTAAAATTTTTAAATGACTGCAAAAATTTTAACTCATTTTAAATATTTAAAATATAATTTTTTAGCGAGGCATGGGAGTGAACACTTCTAATCCCAGTAATTTGAGATCACAAGTTCAAGGATAGCTTGGGCAACTTAGAGAGACTGTTTCTCAAAATAAAAAATAAAAAAGTGTGGGACATAACTCAGTAGTAGAACACCGAACACCCCTGGGCTTAATACCTAATGCCACAATAAAAAAAGTATCTCATATATATATATATATATATATATATATATATACACACAAACATTTGTATATTTTTATATCTGTATAAATACTATGTATTTAATATAAAAATAATATGTATAACTATATATACATGTATACTTTATAAAATGTCAATTAAAATGTAAGTTTGTTAAGCATAAACTCCTTATTTTCTCATTCTAATAAAAATCATTGACACATAAGATAATAAAATAAAACATTTTTCAAACTAACAAAATGCTTCATCAAAATGAATAAATTAAATTATATAAAATTGATTTTAAAATGCCTTTTATTAGTTTAAAAAACATAGTATGTCACCAGTGGCATCATTAATCATAGATATGTCTCTGGAGAAATTCTTCCAGCTACTGTAAAAGCTCTTTAAGACTCAAACATAACCAGAAAAAAAAATGGTAAAGAGATAATTATAAGCTACTTCTGAATACTTCTCTCTGATTCTTTTATCTTCAAAGAATTTTATCTTTTTTACATGATAAAAAATATTGATAACTTTGTAGAGTTCTGTTTAAAAGTTTATGGCTTTTTTGTGTGGATTGCACTTCCTCATTTGATAGTGATTCAAGGAAAGCAAGTCATATTCCATGTCATTATCTCTAATTTCAAAATGGATAGATTAAGATTCCAGGACTGAAGCATTGATGTAAATGTCAGTGCTCTCATGTCCATACCCTAGTTGTTGGAAAAGTCTTTAAACTAGAATAAGAATTAGTCTTGCAAAGAAAGCATTGCTTTGTTAGACTATCATTTGTATCTTCCTCTTGAAGACTGTGCAAGTTTAAAAGAACTCATTTAAAAAATGTACTTTTGCTCAATTTATATTTTTACTACTACTGCTTTCAGTTAAAAAAAAAAGGAGTTGTTCAGCAAGTTTTTCTTCTCTATCATATATTGGGTATCTATGTCATTGATGATGATATCAAAATGTGAGTCGGCCTTACATAGCCTAACTGAACTCTTCACCCTCTGGCAGCCTTTTTGTATGGCCTTTTTGATTCAGTTCCCTCCATTACAACCTATGCCCAGAACTGCCATCACTGTTATTGTAGGTAGCATCAGAACTTCAATACATTCCTCCTAGGTATAAATGTCCTCAGAAATATTTTGTGACCCACCTTTGGACAGCTTCTATGCTCAAGTTTTGCAGCAATTCTGATTTATCTCCAGGTTGTCTATAATTTAAATAATCTCCTCCTACCAAACCAATATTCAATGTTTGTTTTGTCTTGTTGCTTCACTGATGACAAAGGACAGAGCTAAATTGTAAAGAGGAGCTGTAAAAGGGATAGGATAAAGAAGGAGAAGCAAGAAAGGAGGGTGAATAGATTTGAGAAATATCAAGAAGTATGAATGAAGTTACTAATTAACACATGAAATAACAGTATTCTCTAATAAGAAATGCCAGTCTCTCAGTACATAATACTAAATTAGTACACAGGAAATTAAAATAAGGGGGGAAAACAGTGTTATAAACATCACTACTAACTCAGTGACTAGAGCTATGACAGCACTATCAGCAAAGGACAGTCTCTCAAAACTGACAAAATAAAATCTTTTTCCACTTAAGCTTTCTCTACAAAAGAGCTAGAAAAAAAATGAGGTAGATATAGAGAGACAAAAGTTTAAAATTACCTTTCAAAATAAACCTGCAAACTAAAATTCCAAAGCACAGGAAGAAAAACTAAAAGGAAGTCAACTAATAAATTCAAAAATTGGGAGATAAATTTACTCTCGACCTCTGTTAAATTATTGTAATGTAATTATATTTAAGAAGGGATAAAGAAACACTATTCACCAAAATAATATGATCTTCTAGAAAAAAAAAAGATTGAAATGACAAGAAAAAATTATGAATACCTAACTACATTAATATTTTCAACATAAAATAATAAATAAAACAATAAAGTAATAATAGAACACCACGGAGAAACAGAAAAGATGAGTAGGCTATTTTAGGACTTGCAAAATAAAATATAACAATTGTCAATATAAATCTAGATGTAACACAATAAAAGAGAAATTTTAATTAGAAGGTAGTTTTAAGGAATTTATTCATCCAGAAAGTACACAGTGAAAGATATGAAAACGAATCCTTGAGCTATGAGAGACAAACAGAAAAAGTTACCGTTATTTGTCTAAGACATACCTAGAAGAAAAGAATAGATACAATAATGAAAGCAGCATAAAAAGAGATTGCTGGACACAGAGGCACACGTCCATAACATCAGCTACTGATGGACACTGAGGCAGGAGGATCACAAGTTCCAGGGCAGCCTAGGCACGTAGGAGAACTATGCAAGTTTAGAAAAAGAATGAGGAAGATCTCTATGGAATGCTACCCAAGATTTAAAAAAAAACAAAGTAGAAGATAAAATCTAGAAATCTCTAGTCTTAACATATTTTATGTAAAATGGGGGAGATATAAGTTAACGTATATGTATCTATTCATCTGTGTAAAATAAATACAGAAAGGATAAATCTGAAACTGAAAGGCCTGGTTACCCATGGGATTTGGTGGGAAAAGTGTAGAGAAAAGGAAAGAATGGAATCAGAGCAGCAGGGATGATGACGATGTGACATATGCCTCGTATATCTTTTTGTGTGGCTCAGACTCTTAAAACATTGCAATGCTTTACAGACTTCAGAAAATAAACAAACAAAACCAATCAGATATGGTGGTGGGTGACAAGAACCCCAAAAGGAATACAATGCTAACAAATGATCCTCACCCTATTGGAAATGGCCAGCATAACTATGCAGAAAGGGATAAGGAAGAAAATAATTCACTTAAATAACTGTGGAAAATAGCATTTTTACAGGATACAGTATAGCTAATGACAAAAAAAAATGTACATGAACTCGGTACTTGAATCTAGTTTTAAAAGATGTTTTTCACAAGGATATGATTTAGTCAGTCATTCTGTATATCCTGAAATTGAAAAAAAATATTTAAATATTTTATAGATAGGGAGAGTCAAATTTCTCACTGTTTGGGGGGGAAAGGCTATAAATAATACATAAAGGGAGAAGGCCAAAATAAACCTATGAGTTTGTTTTTTAATTTTTATACCTTTATTTTATTTTTTTGTGGTGCTGAGGATTGAACCCAGTGCCCTGCATGTGGTAGGTGAACACTCTACCACTGAGTCACAACCCCAGCCCAACTTTATGGTTTTTGATTGGATTCAAACATGTCAGTATAAACTCATGATATTTTTGATAAATAGATGGTTGATAGATAAATAGATATGCATTAATATACTTACATATTTTATAATTCTTTCTGCTGAGAAAGCCTAGAAGTAGAATTTCTAGGTTCAGCAAATAAAAATATAATAGACAAGGATCCCCAAGATGGCCGCGAATAGAGTGCATCACACCCCGTGTACCGCGCCACTGCGCGGGTGAATAACGAGTTAGAACAACAAAAAACTATCTTGTTAGGAACTTACAGCAAAATGGGGGTGCACTGAAACCTAGAGGAAGGATTTCCAGCACCGAGGTCCGGTAATTGAGTCTCATACACGAGCCAACTGTGCAACCGGAGATCCGGGCTGACTGATCCGCGCGGCCCGCCCCGTGGCTACAGACGGCAGGGAGCCGCCGAGAAGCGACTAGCAAGCAGGGAGATTGCTGCAGATTCTGTGGAATCCTGCCGCCTAAGCACTCACGGAGTCCCAGGCTGAGTTCGGGATTTCAGACAGGGAAGGAAACGGGACAGTTCTATCCCCCACAATGGAAACTCCACCAAGGAAACCAGCGGCCACCATCTTGGAGAGCTGAAGTAACCACCGCCACTCTCCGACAGATTGCAACAATAAAACAGGTGCATGTTACTCAGCTCTTCTCCCATACAGCGGGGAATTCGCATAAAATCTCTCCTAGGCTCTCCGAGGGAGGGATTATCAGAGCAAGCCTGCATAAAGACACGGGGAAAACTAGAGACACCCGACCTTCAACTCCCCCTCCCATTAGCCACCCTCCACGCCCAATAAACGGCAGGCCCAGAGTACAGTTTGAACTGCCCAGAGGCATCACTCAGGGGAAATCTGGTCTAGCAGGAGAAACCAGGGGACTAGAGGCCAGGCCCTCTCGACTGGGCGGCTGGAGAACACACGCCCGCTGGCGAAACTCCACCCGCCGCCCCTGCGACTGGGCGGCTGGAGTCTGCCCCCCGCCGACGACCGACAGCACGACTTGGCAGCTAGAGATTGCCCACCCACCAGCAACAGCCGGCCCATTGCACCTGTGACTGGGTGGCTAGAGACCGCACGCCCGCCTGCGACAGCCGGCCCATTGCCCCTGCAACTGAGCGGCTGGAGACCGCATGCCCAAGGGCGACTGATCGCCCACCGGCTGACCGCGCGACTGGGCAGCTTCAGACCGCATGCCCACCGGCGACCGACCGCACGGCTAGGCGGCAAGAGATCGCCTGCTCACCAGCAACAGCCGGCCCGTTGCCGCTGAGACTGGGCAGCTGGAGACCGCACGCCCACCGGCGACAGCCGGCCCATTGCCCCTGCAACTGAGCAGCTGGAAACTGCATGCCCACTGGCGACCAATCACCCACCGGCTGCCAGCGCGACTGGGCGGCTGGAGACCGCCCAGCTGCTGGTGTCCGGGAGCTGAAACCAACCAGAGACAGTCCAGTCCCACCCCTCCATTCGGACACCCCAGTAAGGAGCCTAGGGCCTGCCATAGCAGAGAGGTGACGTCACTGGAGCTCGGCCATTGGAATTCCTTCCCAGCGGAATCCACTTTAGCAAGCATAGTCTACCAACACAAAGGAGAGACAACAGAGATATAAAAAACCAAAACAAATTTATAGAAGAGAGCAGAAACAAAGCAATCAAATAGAGATGGAAAGTAGCGTGAACATTATGAACAACAAGGGAAAAAAGGAGTACAAACAATGCAGGACAACTTAATTCTACAGGGGGACCTAGAAGCATCAGAAACAGGGGTAGGGAAAGAACTCAAGGCATACCTAACTCAGATGGAAAGGAATATTAGAGAAGACATGAGACAGCAAGTCCAAGCAATAAAAGTATATTTTGAAAATGAATTAAACAAACAAATTCAAATGGCAAAGAACGAGCTTTACCAGGAGATAGAGATCTTAAAAAAAAAAAAAAAAAAAACAGTAATCCTAGAAATGCAGGAAACTATAAACCAAATTAAGAACTCAAACGAGAATATTATAAATAGACTAGATCAAGTAGAAGTCAGAACATCAGATAATGAATTCAAAGTTTATCAACTTGAAGAGAATATAGTCAACACAGAAAAGATGCTTAAATCCCATGAACAATCTATTCAAGAAATATGGGATGTCATAAAAAAACCAAATTTGAGAGTCATCAGGATAGAAGAAGGCATAGAGAATCAAACCAAAGGAATGGACAACCTATTAAATGAAATAATTCTAGAAAACTTCCCAGAGATGAAAGGTGGAATGGATTGCCAAATCCTGGAAGCCTACAGGACCCCAAACATTCAAAACCGTAATAGACCAACTCCAAGACATATAATTATGAAGATAGCCAACATACAGAACAAGGAGAGAATATTAAAAGCTTTGAGGGAAAGGAGGCAGATTACATTCAGGGGTAAACCAATTAGGTTAACGACTGATTTTTTATCACAGACTTTAAAAGCGAGAAGATCCTGGAACAATGTATTTCAAACGCTGAAAAATAATGGTTTCTAACCAAGAATACTGTATCCAGCAAAATTAAGCTTCAGATTTGACAATGAAATTAAAATCTTTCATGATAAACAAAAGCTAAAAGAATTCGCAGCCAGAAAACCAGCACTGCAAAGCATTTTGAGCAAAATACTATAAGAAGAGGAATTGAAAAATAGTGACCAAAACTAACAGCAGGAGGTATCTCAGTAAAGGGGGAGGAAAATAACCAAAAAGTAAAAATTAGCCAAACTAAAATAAATAAATAAATAAACATGACTGGAAGTACAAATCATATTTCAATTGTAACCTTAAATGTTAATGGCCTAAACTCACCAATCAAGAGACATAGGCTAGTAACCTGGATCAAAAAAACAAATCCAACAATATGCTGCCTTCAGGAGACTCATATGATAGGAAAAGACATACACAGGCTGAAGGTAAAAGGTTGGAAAAAATCATATCACTCACATGGCCCTCGGAAGCAAGCAGGAGTGGCCATATTCATATCGAATAAAATCAACTTCAAACCTAAGTTAATCAAAAGGGATGAAGAAGGACACTATATACTGTTAAAAGGAACCATCCACCAACAAGACATAACAATTATCAATTTGTATGCACCAAACAATGGAGCTGCAACGTTCATAAAACAAACTCTCCTCAAGTTCAAGAGTCAAATAGACAACAACACAATAATTATGGGTGACTTCAACACACCGCTCTCACCATTAGACAGATCCTCTAGACAAAAGCTGAATAAAGAAACTATTGAACTCAATAGCACAATCAATAACCTAGACTTAACCGACATATATAGAATATATCAACCATCATCAAGTGGATACACGTTCTTCTCAGCAGCACATGGATCCTTCTCAAAAATAGACCATATATTATGCCATAGGGCAACTCTTAGTAAATATAAAGGCGTGGAGATAATACCATGCACCATATCTGATCATAATGGAATGAAACTGGAAATCAATGATAAAAGAAGGAAGGAAAAATCCTACATCACATGGAAAATGAACAATATGTTACTGAATGATCAATGGGTTACAGAAGACATAAAGGAGGAGATAAAAAAAATTCATAGAGACAAATGACAATACAGACACAACATACTGGAATCTATGGGACACAATGAAAGCAGTTTTAATGTCTTTTGGAAATGGAATGATCAAAACACTTCTCTGAACAGTACATATTATATCTGTGCTGGTTCAGGGAGGAAGAAGGAAAAGAAAATATAAAGGGCTTTATACCAGTGTATTTTCTGTGAAGCAGAATTGACCATTGTCCCTTATATTTGTGGGTTTTGTTTTACTATTCTGTGTAAATAGTGTATATAAAGGACAAATGAGTCCTAATTTACATCTAGTCTATCTAGATGCTAAAGAGGTTGCCAGTATATGACAAAAGTAGAGTTAGTAAACTAACACACCGAGTACATGTTGTTAAATTCATAGGAAAGACTGTAATTAAAACCACTTAGAAAGTGAAATTTGTTAAAAGTCATCTCTAAGCATTACAGATGCATATACTGACCCATTGGTTGATAAGACTAGAAGGGGAAGGGTTCTAGGCCAGAATGTTACTGTTTGGAAGACACTTTCAAATTCTAGCCTTTAAAAAAAGGGGTGTGGGGGGGAGTTTTGCTTCAAAGTATAGCCTTTGTTAAGTAAGTGTTGCAGTTTATTCAGTGCTACTGTATGTATAGTTGGAAACTTAAGTCCTTGTTGGGAACATCTAGTGTTTCTAGATGTTGAAAAGTGCACAACACATGGGAAAAGTAGAGAGCTAAAGTAATGCCCTTTAAGTATGTTTTGTTACTACTTAGGAATGGTTGCCATTTAGGGGAATGGAATTGTTGAACTTGATGTCTTGGAGGGTAGGTTGAAGGGTCACTGGGTCGGGGGTAGTGGAAGGAGAAAGTATGCATAGAGAAGCAATGGGTGCCCTTTAGATTAGTTCAGATTGTCTAGCCATTGTTATATGTGTATTTTAGTTAATCTTGCTGGGTATTAAAGGATAAGTCCTAATGCCCAGAGTTTGTTAACAATAGCAAAATAATCCCTATATAAATGTCCTTTGTTAGCTTTTAGAAAGAACTGTCTTCTGTGAGTGACCCTTGTTAATCCAGCTCTTGGAGCTAGGGATAGTCCTGAATTTAGTCACTGGAGTGGTGAAGAGGGAGAAGAGGAAGCGGGAGGGGAAGTGCTCTTTGCTAAAGTCTCCATATTTGGAAGACAGGTTTAGATTATAACCATATATCTATATGTACGTTTTTGGTAAATTGTGTTTTTGTGCACAAAGTTCATACTTCATTTCACAATATTTAAGCTTTCTAGATGCTTGAGGTGACAGTGAATCATAAAAAGTAGTGCTAGTGAATTAGCCAACTTGTAAATATCTTTTTGTTATAATTGATAGAAAAGATGCATCTTGGACATGGAATTGTTTTATCTCTGGGCATTGTGTATCAGGACTTGTTCATTAGGCTGGCAGCAGAGGGGCACAGGGAGACACACAGAAAGATGGAAGCAAGTGCTCAAAAGATTTACATTTTGATGTGAGCCACTGGTGTGTGTGCATCTTCTGGCTGTACTATAGGAATATTTTAATTCACTGGGAACATGCATTCTTGCTAATATTTTAGTAGTAGAAATCTGTTAATGATTAACAAGCTTGGTGTATTCTGTTGCTGTTTCATTTTACATTGAGCATTAAGGGAATGAATTGTTTTAGTTGTAACTCTGCCAATATGTCTATCTAGAGGCCTGTTGCCATTTCTGTCTTCAGTGAAATTTTTGTCCCCAAGAAAGGATAACAGATTGAGTTGGTGTATTCTTGGTTATCAAAAAATACTCATGTAGCTTCAGGATTTTGAATTGGTGAATATTCATGATGTGTGGAAAAGCATAATACACACCACAATCTCAATCACACAAAATGGGATATTGTGTATATATGCACACAACCTAGAGGGACACGTCCAACTAAGCTTCTTGTGAGTGGATGAATTTGTTCTTTGCTTGTGTTTTTTTTCCCCTGTAATGTACAATTTACTTTTAAAAAATAAAAATTATTTTAAAAACCTGAAAAAAAAAGCAGTTTTAAGAGGAAATTCATTTCTTGGAGTTCTTTCCTCAAAAAAAGAAAAAAACAACAAATAAATGAACTCATACTACACCTCAAAAACCTAGAAAAGGAAGAGCAAAAGAACAGCAAATGTAGTAGAAGACAAGAAATAATTAAAATTAGAGCAGAAATCAATGAAATTGAAACAAAAAAAATATTAAAAAAAATTGAAAAAACTAAAAGTTGGTTCTTTGAAAAAATAAATAAGATAGACAGGCCCTTAGCCATGCTAACGAAGAGAAGAAGAGAGAGAACTCAAATTACTAACATATGGGATGAAAAAGGCAATATCACAACAGACACTACAGAAATACAGAAGATGATTAGAAAGTATTTTGAAACCCTATATTCCAATAAAATAGAAGATAGTGAAGATATTGATAAATTTCTTAAGTCATATGATCTGCCCAGATTGAGTCAGAAAGATACACACAATTTAAACAGACCAATAACAAAGGAAGAAATTGAAGAAGCCATCAAAAGACTACCAACCAAAAAAAGCCCTGGACCGGATGGGTATATAGCAGAGTTTTACAAAACCTTCAAAGAAGAATTAATACCAATATTTTCAAGCTATTTCAAGAAATAGAAAAAGAAGGAGCTCTTCCAAATTCATTCTATGAGGCCAACATCACCCTGATCCCGAAACCAGACAAAGATACTTCAAAGAAAGAAAACTACAGACCAATATCTCTAATGAACTTGGATGCAAAAATTCTCAATAAAATTCTGGCGAATCGAATACAAAAGCATATCAAAAAATTGTACACCATGATTCATCCCTGGGATGCAAGGCTGGTTCAATATATGGAAATCAATAAATACTATTCACCACATCAATAGACTTAAAGACAAGAACCATATGATCATCTCGATAGATGCAGAAAAAGCATTTGACAAAGTACAGCATCCCTTTATGTTCAAAACACTAGAAAAACTAGGGATAACAGGAACTTACCTCAACATTGTAAAAGCTATATATGCTAAACCTCAGGCTAGCATCATCCTGAATGGAGAAAAACTGAAGGCATTCCCTCTAAAATCTGGAACAAGACAGGGATGCCCTCTATCACCACTTCTATTCAATTTAGTTCTTGAAACACTAGCCAGAGCAATTAGACAGACAAAAGAAATTAAAGGCATAAAAATAGGAAAAGAAAAACTTAAATCATCGCTATTTGCGGATGACATGATAATATATTTAACAGACCCAAAAGGGTCTACAAAGAAACTGCTAGAGTTAATAAATGAATTCAGCAAAGTGGCAGGATATAAAATCAACACACATAAATCAAATGCATTCATGTATATCAGCAACAAAACTTCTGAAATGGAAATGAGGAAAACCACTCCATTCACAATATCCTCAAAGAAAATAAAATACTTGGGAATCAACCTAACAAAAGAGGTGAAAGATTTATACAATGAAAACTACAGAACCCTGTAGAGAGAGATAGAAGAAGATCTTAGAAGATGGAAAAATGTACCCTGTTCATGGATAGGCAGAACTAACATCATCAAAATGGCGATACTACCCAAAGTTCTCTATAGGTTTAATGCGATGCCAATTAAAATCCCAACTGCATTTCTTGTAGAAATAGATAAAGCAATCATGAAATTCATATGGAAAAACAAAAGACCCAGAATAGCAAAAGCAATTCTAAGCAGGAAGTGTGAATCTGGAGGTATAGCAATACCAGAGTTCAAACTGTACTACAAAGCAATAGTAACAAAAACAGCATGGTACTGGTACCAAAACAGGCAGATGGACCAATGGTACAGAATAGAGGACACAGAAAACAATCCACAAAATTACAACTTTCTTATATTTGATAAAGGGGCTAAAAACATGCAATGGAGGAAGGATAGCATCTTCAACAAATGGTGCTGGGAAAATTGGAAATCCATATGCAACAAAATGAAACTGAATCCCTTTCTCTCGCCATGCACAAAAGTTAACTCAAAATGGATCAAGGAGCTAGATATCAAATCAGAGACGGTTGGCTCCGATCTACATACTGTGGGGTCGGGCTCCAAATTCCTTAATAGGACGCCAATAGCCCAAGAGTTAATAACAAGAATAAATAAATGGGACTTACTTAAACTAAAAAGTTTTTTCTCAGCAAGAGAAACAATAAGACAGGTGAATAGAGAGCCTACATCCTGGGAACAAATTTTTACCCCCCACACCTCAGATAGAGCCCTAATATACAGAATGTACAAAGAATTTAAAAAATTAAACATAACCCAATCAACAAATGGGCCAAGGACCTGAACAGACACTTCTCAGAGGAGGACATACAATCAATCAACAAGTACATGAAAAAATGCTCACCATCTCTAGCAGTCAGAGAAATGCAAATCAAAACCACCCTAAGATACCATCTCACTCCAGTAAGATTGGCAGCCATTATAAAGTCAAACAACAATAAGTGTTGGCGAGGATGTGGGGAAAAGGGTACACTTGTACACTGCTGGTGGGACTGCAAATTGGTGCGGCCAATTTGGAAAGCAGTATGGAGATACCTGGGAAAGCTGGGAATGGATCCACCATTTGACCCAGCTATCGCCCTCCTCGGACTATTCCCTGAGGATCTTAAAAGAGCACACTACAGGGACACTGCCACATCAATGATCATAGCAGCACAATTCACAATAGCTAGACTTTGGAACCAACCTAGATGCCCTTCAATAGATGAATGGATGAAAAAAATGTGGCATCTATACACAATGGAGTACTTCGCAGCAATAAAAAAATGACAAAATCATAGAATTTGCAGGGAAATGGATGGCATTAGAGCAGATTATGCTAAGCGAAGCTAGCCAATCCTTAAAAAACAAATGCCAAATGTCTTCTTTGATATAAAGAGAGCAACTAAGAACAGAACAGGGAGGAAGAGCATGAGGAAAAGATTAACATTAAACAAAGACGAGTGGGGGGAGAGAAAGGGAGAGAGAAGGGAAAGCATATGGAAATGGTAGGAGACCCTCAATGTTACACAAAATTACATAGAAGAGGATGTGAGGGGAAAGGGGGGGAACAAGGGAGAGAATTGAACAACAGCAGATGAGGTAGAGAGGGATGATGGGTGGGGAGGGGAGGGGGGATAGTAGGGGATAGGAAAGGTAGCAGAATACAACAGTCACTAATATGCCATTATGTAAAAATGTGAGTGTGTAACTGATGTGATTCTGCAATTTGTATTTGGGGTAAAAATGGGAGTTCATAACCCAATTGAGTCAAATGTATGAAAGATGATATATCATGAGCTTTGTAATGTTTTGAACAACCAATAAAAAAATATAATACACACAGTTAAAACTGAACTTCAGAATAAATACAAATAATTTTTCAGTAAAAGTATGTTTCATGTACTACTTGTACTAAAAAAAAAAATCCATCCGTGAGTTAAGACTTAAGTTTAACTTGGATTCCAATATTTTATCTGGCAACCATACTCATAACTACTTATACTCCAGTAACTATGACCAAAAGTAGCATCCAGATCTTGATTTCTAAACACCACTCTCAAATAAAAAGGGAAATTTGAAAAAGTGTTTGATTTCATAGCAAGGACAGAAAAATACTAGAATATCTAGGAATATTTTGTGGTGTCAAAAGGTAAGGGCAGGCCGGGCGCAGTGGCACACACCTGTAATCCCAACAACTAAGGAGGCTGAGACAGGAAGATTGTGAGTTCAAAGCCAGCCTCAGCAATTTAGCAAGGTGCTAAACAATTCAGTGAGACCCTGTCTCTAAATAAAATACAAAATAGAGCTGTGGATGTGACTCAGTGGTTGAGTGTCCCTGAGTTTAATCCCCAATACATACCCACCCACCCCCCCAAAAAGGTGAGGACATTCTCAAAAAAAAAAAAAAAGTTGGAGGTTTATTGAGAGTCAGAAGCCAACATGAAGAAGGTGATAGAAATTATCACATCTTCAGTAGGATGGTGGTTACCTAGACATACACATTTGCCTAAACTCATTTAACTGTACACCTAATCTTTCCACACTTTAGTATTTATAAATTATAACTAATAAACTTGATACAGAAAAAAGCAAATTAAAATTGCAACATTTCAGGTGGTGAAGAATCAAAAAATTTGGGAACTTATACTGTTGATGGGGACACAGGGAAAACACACACACACACACTCACACACACACACACACACACACACTCACACACACACACACTCACACACACTCACACACATCTTGCTGGTGGGAATGCCAAACAGTACAATCTTTATTTTTGCAATACTTAGCAAAAGTACATTCAACCTTTTCACTCTAAAGGATCTATTCCAGATATAAAAACTAGTGGAAATTCAAAGAGAAAGTAGGAATAAATTCTTTGTTGCAGAATTGCCTGTGATATCTACAGACTGAAAACAACAAAGTCCTCATTAATGTAGAACCAGTTAAATAAACTAAGATACACTTGTGTGTGCATGTATGAATATGTAACAAAAATCCTATCATTAGGTACACTATGACACACCAATAAAAAACATGGAAAGAGAAAAAAACTGTGGTATATTTGCTTAATGAAGAATAATACAAATATAGAAAGGAATGAAAAACAGCTCTATATACTAGTATGTAATGATCTCCAAATATGTATAATGTGCTACCATTTGTAGAGTAACTAAGAAGAAGGGAAATATAAATTTGCACATACTTTCTTTCAAATGGAAAAATAAAACAAAAAGTTTTTAAAAAGAAAACAGAAAAAGTATACCTATAGGGGAAGGGAGAAAACAAGAAAGAGGGGAAGCAAGACTTTTCAGAATACATCTAGCATTGTGTATTTGACATAGAGGCAATAGAAATATTTTACATAACCACAAGATAAAAATGTTAAAAAGCAATTACTAAAGGGCTGGGATTGTGGCTTAGCGGTAGAGCACTCACCTAGCACAGGCGGGACCTGGCTTCGATCCTCAGCACCACATAGAAATAAAGGCATTGTGTTGTGTCCATCTACACCTAAAAAAAATAATAATAATTTTTTTATAAAAAAACAATTACTAAGAAAGTAAAATCAAAAATAAACTAATAAATTAAATGATGACACAAGTTAACAACATAAACAGATAGTGGCATTATGTCAAGTGATTTTAAAATGCAATAATTTAGTCCTATGTATCTAGCAGAATATACACAGAAAGCTGCAAATATATATAAAAAAAGAAGAGCTGAAATACAAAACAAAAAAGTCTTAATTTTTTTTATTGGTTGTTCACAACATTACAAAGCTCTTGACATATCATATTTCAAACATTAGAATCAAGTGGGTTATGAACTCCCATTTTTACCCCAAATACAGATTGCAGAATCACATCGGTTACACATCTGCATTTTTACATACTGCCATATTAGTGACTGTTGTATTCTGCTACCATTCCTATCCTCTACTATCCCCCTTCCCCTCCCCTCCCATCTTCTCTCTCTACCCCATCTACTGTAATTCATTTCCCTCCATGTTTGTTATCCCAGTCCCCTCATAACCTCTTATATGTAATTTTGTATAACAATGAGGGTCTCCCTCCATTTCCATGCAATTTCCCTTTTTTTCTCCCTTTCCCTCCCACCTCATGTCTCTGTTTAATGTTAATCTTTTCTTCCTGCTCTTCCTCCCTGCTCTGTTCTTAGTTGCTCTCATTATATCAAAGAAGACATTTGGTATTTGTTTTTTAGGGATTGGCTAGCTTCACTGAGCATAATCTGCTCTAGTGCCATCCATTTCCCTGCAAATTCCGTGATTTTGTCATTTTTTAGTGCTGCGTAATACTCCATGGTGTATAGATGCCACATTTTTTTTAACCATTCATCTATTGAAGGGCATCTGGGTTGATTCCACAGTCTAGCAATTGTGAATTGTGCTGCTATGAACATCGATGTGGCAGTATCCCTGTAGTGTGCTCTTTTAAGATCTTCAGGGAATAGTCCGAGAAGGGCAATATCTGGGTCAAATGGTGGTTCCATTCCCAGCTTTCCCAGGAATCTCCATACTGCTTTCCAAATTGGCCTCACCATTTTGCAGCCCCACCAGCAGTGTACAAGTGTACCTTTTTCCCCACATCCCCTCCAACACTTGTTGTTGTTTGACTTCATCATGGCTGCCAATCTTACTGGGGTGAGGTGGTATCTTAGGGTGGTTTTGATTTGCATTTCCTTGACTGCTAGAGATGGTGAGCATTTTTTCATGTACTTGTTGATTGATTGTATGTCCTCCTCCGTGAAGTGTTTGTTCATGTCCTTGGCCCATTTGTTGATTGGGTTATTTGTTTTCTTATTGTCTAATTTTTTGAGTTCTTTGTATACTCTGGATATTAGGGCTCTATCTGAAGTGTGAGGAGTAAAAATTTGTTCCCAGGATGTAGGCTCTCTATTTACCTCTCTTATTGTTTCTCTTGCTGAGAAAAAACTTTTCAGTTTAAGAAAGTCCCGTTTGTTGATTCTTGTTATTAACTCTTGTGCTATGGGTGTCCTATTAAGGAATTTGGAGCCCGACCCCACAATATGTAGATCGGAGCCAACTTTTTCTTCTATCAGACGGAGAGTCTCTGATTTGATATCTCGCTCCTTGATCCACTTTGAGTTGACTTTTGTGCACGGCGAGAGGAGGGGATTCAGTTTCATTTTGTTGCATATGGATTTCCAGTTTTCCCAACACCATTTGTTGAAGATGCTATCCTTCCTCCATTGCATGCTTTTAGCTCCTTTATCAAATATAAGATAGTTGTAGCTTTGTGGATTAGTCTCTGTGTCCTCTATTCTGTAAGTCTTAATTTTTTTCTCAGTAATAATGTCATTAGAAGTATTGTTGGCATTGTTATTCTGAGTGTATTGTGAAACAAAGCAAATGAGTAATCATGTTGCTTTTCTGTGAGAACCAGAAACTTTGCCAAGAAATGTAAAGAGAAACAAACAGAAAACTGAAAAGTTAAGTAAAATCTCTATGTTCTTGAATTTGAATTAAAATCATCAATGTGAATTATGAATTTTAACTTTATTTTTAACACAGAGCTCAACTCTATTCACTGAAAATAGAATAACAGGACTAATAGATAGCTAGTGCTTTCTAAATTGCATTTTCCCAGAAAAGAACCAGTTTCAATAAGTCTTGTGAAGTAGCAATGCAGCAGAAATTGTACAAGATGATCCTAGAACATTTTGTCAAACCAGAAACCAAAAAAATTATCAGACTACTGAGGAGACAACCAGAAGTTCTCTCTTGCCAAAGGTGGGCCTATTTGAGTATCAACGAGAATAATAACTGCGATTGAAAAATCAAACATGCCAAAATTCATGAGTATGTAATGACACTTCAAAAAATCATTTCTTACTTTGGAAAAATGTTAGAGCACCAATTCATTATTTTGAAAATGAATAAATCCTGACTCCTTTGTAAGAATGTGGGAGATTTGGAGATTATTAAATAATTCTTTAGGGGAAGTTTCTTTTTAGAGCTATTCCAGGTGATAAATTTAAAACATAATTTTAAAATATCCTTGTGCAACTCTTAATAAGGTAACACATCCAGGCTACTAATATCAATAGAAGAAAGATAACTAGGTATCATGTGCCCCTTATGAAGTATTCTAATAAAATTTTCTTGCAAGAAAAGGACAATCAAACTGAATCATATCAAGTATCTAACTACTAAGTTATATTTTTAAAAAAGAAAGAAATGAGTTAAAGAAAACCATAGAAATGCAGTCAGCAAAAGCTATATTGTAGGAAAGTTTTCAGAATAAACTGAAATAGAAAAATAAAATAAAAGAGAGAAAGGAGAGGGAAACAAATTATAATGGATTCCAGATGAGAGACTTTTTAATTGATTGCCATCTGTAGACGTAATTTTGATACTGATTTGACCAAAGAAACTTCAAAAAAAAAAAAAGAAAGAAAGAAAAGAAACATCATTAATGATATTTAAACACTGAATATTTGATGAAATTAAGTGAATGTTTAAGTGTAATAAAAGTATGATGATTATATTTTAAGTATTTACCATTTATTACTAAAGACTAAAATAGCTACAAATGAAATTATATAAAATGGAAAGTATTGACCAATAAAACATTGGTCATTTCTTATAATGGTAATCATTAAAGCTAGAAACAAGCACAAAAGGGTTTATGATTCTGGTTTCAAAAAAAAAAAACTTTTTCTAATTTCTCATAATGAAAAGCTTTTTTAAGTGTGATATAAATATCTCCAGATATTTAAAATCTAGAGAGTTCCTCATCAAACTATTAGCAAATTGAATATAATTATTTAATTTGTGTGCCAAAAATGGTAGAAATTTGGGGAGCTGAAGTAATCAATACAAGAAGAATGGAAATATAATTTATATTTTCAAAACAGCTCAGGGGCTTAAATTAGAGAGAAAGGAATTAATGAAACTTGATCATTCTAATAAAATTAGGAAATGAGGGGGAAAAAGAAGGGAAAGGAGAGAAGTAAACAGAATACAAATGAAGGTGATAGAAACTAGTTTGAATATTCAGTATAAAACACTAACTGGCGGGATGAGGAGAGGCATGGAGAGGTCAACTGTGAGAGGGGGAAATGTATAAAAGCTACAAATTCTGTAGTATATCTCCTTGCTTCCCAAACAAACATGCACACATGCACAGAGCATACATTCACTCACCTACTGAAATATCTAACCTGAAGTCACTACGTCCTCAGTACTGTCTAGGGACTAGTGCCTCAGGAGTAAACAAGATAGATGTGATGTCTTCACTCATGAAGCTTACTGTGGACTGAAAAGTTGCCTGAAAGAATGAAGCCAATTCTAATCCAGTGTGTCCAGCACTGTGATTGGAATAATCCACAGTCACTGTGGTAAGCAGAGAAAAAGTCATTCCATGCAGAATGTCTCATAGGCATTGTGTGTTTTCCCTTTAATAATGAGTTGCATAAAAACATGCAGGCCCTAAGGAATGCCTCATCTCAGTGAAGCCATAGTCACTATCACATTGTACTCATGAAGAAAACCACAGAGCCCCTCAGATGCTTGTCATTGGAGTCCAAAACAGATCAACAGCCACAGGGATGGAAAGAGAGTGTCCATAGCAGGCTAAAGAAGGCCCGCTGTGGAATAGTTTGGGGCTAATGCCAAAAAGATGTTGACAGTACAGAATCAGTAAGGGCTCATCATGCAAACAGAAATCATGCTAAATAATTCAAGCACAGAGCATTTAAAAAGAAAACTTCGTAAAAGTAGACAAAAGGCTGGAGGATCAAAAATATTTAGGTAAGGTGGGGTAAAGCAGAAAATAAGAACTTCAGAAGCTGCTACCAGACCATGGGCAGAAATAGGACATAAGAGCACATGGACTTGTGACACTACCAGAGACTGCTGTCACCCATGGCTAAAACCCCCAGATGCACTGGGCACAGTTGGCACTCCTAGACTCACTGCACATACCATTGAAACCACAGGAGACTCCTCCACTGCTGCTGGGATCTTAGAGCTGCCTTCTGCTCCTGGAAATGCCACCAGAAGCAGAGGCTACTCCCCTCCTCCGACCTTCTGTGTCCACAGGTTCTTTCCATTCATGATTGAACACTTTTATAGTAAGAAATGAATATTTATGTCATGGTTTGGATCTGGCATGTCCCCCAACATCTCATGTGTTTTGAGGTAGGTCTTTTGGGAAGTAATTGGAAAATGAGGGTACTGACTTCATCATTGATAACCCACTGAATGACTGAAAGGAGGGTGGGGCTTAATTGGAGGAAGTGGGTGACTGGGGTGTTTCTTGGAAGGGTTTATTTTCTTTCTGACCTTCCACACACACAAACACACACACACACACACACACACACTCTCTCTCTCTCTCTCTCTCTCTCTCTCTGCTTCCTGGCTGCCAGTAGCAGACAGCTTTCTTCTCCCAAGCACTTTCACCATAATATTCTGTCCTAATTCAGGGCCAGAGCAGTGGATCCAGCCTCCCATGGACTGAAACTTCTGAAACCATGAGCCAAAATAAACTTTTCCTCCTTTGTGTATGTCAAGTATTTGGGTCACAGCAACGAAAAGCTAACTAACACAGGTTACATTGCTAAAGGCTTATTTTTAATTGGCCCAGGTATTTATCTGTAAACATGCTATAATCTCATTAATCTAGATTTTATGCTGATCTCCAACTATTATATGTTTCATATTTAAAACAAAGCCTGGCTTATTAGGCACTGATATTGATATCACAATAACTCACAAAATTACTGTTATATTATAGAAAAATATGATCGAACAATGTAGGTCTTCTATTCTTTAATGTGTGCTAGTGACAAAAATTCAGTTGATTGAAAAAATCATCATGTTTGATATATAGGGACAACTTCCAATACACGAAATGTCATCTACCAGGTGTAAATGTAAAATGATTCCCTATTTTCTAAAATTCCCATTCATCCATTGTATAATATATCATGCTTCATGTTGTTTTACATTATGTAAAGTAAACCATGAATACAGACTCTGGGTTTTAATGCCTGAGGTGTGAAATTAGTTCTCTACCAAGTGTGTTTTTGATTGTTGGAGATTTAAAACATTCAGAAGAGTGTCAGTCTGAGACAACATTTCCTCAGTTCAGTTACAAGAAATGAAAAGTAGTCTAGATAGTTAAAGAGGAGAATGAGACTGTTACAGGATGCACTATGTTGTGATTTTTGCACACAGTCTTTGGTATTCATTGCATTTTCGTGCACACTACTAACTCAGGCAATAAATAGTTTGAATACTCAATTTTCTTAATTTTTCCTCTGAGACTCCTTTATATTGTAGTTATTGCAAATCCTCCATTATAACAAGATCATCTTGTTTACAAAAGTATAATCTCAAAAAACATTTGCATCTCTAATGTAATTAAGTACTTGTTCACATGACAATGTGCCCTACCTAATCTCTCATTTGCAAATTTTCATTCCTGTACAATGAGTGGAAATATTTCCTGGCTAACAAAAATCTTTGGGGACTTCTGAGCTAAGATTTGGGAGAATAGAATTTCTGTATAGAATTTCCTCTCCCAACGTACAATTCAATGAAAAAAAGAAAAAGGGAAAAAAAAAGGAACCCAGGAAAAATTCAGCAGCAGTAACTAAGTAATCTGATGCCATGAAGTTCAAAAAGTGGCAGCCAATAGAGAGAAAAATATTAGGTCCTGGAATAAAGTAGTAAAGTAAGAAATATTTTATTGGGAGGCCCCTAACCCCTCCCCTACCTCTATCCTTCAGAAGCCAAGCAGTAAGTCACACGATCTGAGTCCTCTTCTAAAACCCCCATATCTGGGGAGAAAATGAACTGATTGATGTTTTGATGGAGAGAGTTACAGAAAAGAAACAGGTAAAGTTTGAGAAATGAACAGTGCTGCTGAGAAGCTAAGTCCCTTTAATGGAAGAAAAGGTCCCAGGGCTACACAAATAGTGAGGAATAGGGCAGATCCATTTCTCTGTTTCCTCCATAAGAACAGGACACATATTCCAATTAGCTTCAGGGAATCCTAGTGTGGGACATTTAATAGAACCTCAGACGTGGGAACAGCTCCTCGATATTCTAACCCTGCACAAAATTGAGTACAGCTATCTGCCCAAATCTCCTCCCACATTCCTCCACTGTGGAAGATGCAAGAAATAAAAAGCCATCATTGTGATTTGTTGAAAAAAAATTATCTGACAAAATCTAGAGGGAGTCACTGCACAAATACAGGTTTTGGCAAAGCTGCATAGATGCATGCACAGGCACATATATGCATGCATGTGCACATATATACTACATGAGGAAGGAAAAAAGGATGGAGGAGGGAATGGCAAAAGGAGAAAGGAAAGAAAGGAAGGGAAAACTGCATGCAATATTGCCAAAGAACACAGCCTAGTGAGAATGCATAACCAACAGAAGAAAATTCCCAATAAGATCTAAATCAACCACTGGTTTAAGAAGACAAAAGGTAAAAAGATTGGGTGATTAAAGAACAGAATGAAGTCAAAGACTCTATTAGAAATTTTACAGAAACTATATATATATATATATATATATATATATATATATATATATATATATATATATTGCTATGTATATTAGGTGTATTAGCTATGTATATTAGTTATGCATTAGAGCAGGAACATAGGTAATACTCTAAGAAACTGGTTCACACTAATGTGGGGATTGGCAAGTAGGAAGTTTGTGGAGGCTGGAAATTCAGGTAAGAACTGAAATATAGATATTGTGGTCTTAAATAAGAAAAGTGATCTGTGAGGCAGACTCCTTTCCCTTCTGAGGACCTCATTTTTTTCTCATAAGGCCTTCAAATAATTTGATGAGATCCACCCAGATTAATCTATATGAGGGTGATCAGTTTTACTCAAAGTCTTCTGATTTAAATGTTAATTCCATGCAAAAATACCTTTACAACAGCATTTTGATTTGTGCTTGGTCAAACAGTGGGCTACCATAACCTAGCCAAATGCATACATAAAATTAGCCTTCAGAGAAAGAGAGAGAAAGATTGCATGTTAAAGGAAATAAATGGAGGATGAAAGCAATATAATAAAGATTTAAACCAGAAATTTAA
This sequence comes from Spermophilus citellus, assembly GCF_964194105.1. Classification (NCBI taxonomy): domain Eukaryota; kingdom Metazoa; phylum Chordata; class Mammalia; order Rodentia; family Sciuridae; genus Spermophilus; species Spermophilus citellus. The sequence goes on along the minus strand of NC_138184.1, from coordinate 193,481,628 downwards.
GAAATAGAATAGACATAGCTAATAATGAAATTATTAGCAGAGAGAAGGCTTGATAAAACCATAGTGAAAGCATATTTTAAAATCCAAACATATTCAAACAATAAAAGTAAAATAAATGATGGACAGAGAAGGAAGATCCAAAATAAGGCTAATTGATATCTTTGAAGTAGAAAACTGAGAAAAATAAACTTCCATGGAAAAAGGAAATTAATCTTCAGGTCAAAAAAAGCACATCCGAATTCAGAGGAAAACAAGATACAGAATGCTAAATATTAAGAGAGATCCTAATTAAATTACTGGAATTCAAAAATTAAGGAAAGAAAAAGTTCAGGCAGTTTTCTAGGCCACAAAAAAATCAACTATAAACATATTATATATTTTGAGGGGAGGTACCAGAACTCAGGGGCACTTAACTACTGAGTCTCATTCCCAGCCCTTTTTATTTTTTATTTTGAGAAAGGGTCTCACTAAATTGCTCAGGGCCTCACTAAGTTGTTAAGCCTGCTTTGAACTTGTAATCCTCCTGCATCAGCCTCTTGTGCCACTGGAGGAATTACAGGTGTGGACCACTGCCTGCACCCAACTATAAATATATTTTTTAATTTAACTTGCTCCAAATTTCTACACATAACACTTAATGCCACAGGCATAGGAGCAGTGTCTACAGAACTCTAAAGGAAAAGAAGTGACCAAAGAAGCAGCCATGCCATCAGTCAAGTATAAAGATAGCAGGCAGTTATTCTAAACTATGAGAGACTATGGGACACAACCCAGAAGCTTTTCTTCAAAGCCTACTATTTAGAGACAAATCACAATTTAAAACTATTCTTACAGGATGAATGAAAATAAAGACCTCAGGTCTGACGAAACAGTGTATAAATGACAATGATGAGTCCTGTATACATTGAAGTAGAGTGCTAAGAAAGTATAGCAAAAGAATCAAAATGCTATAAACTTTAACAATAATAACATATATTATTGACAAAAAACCAAGAGATTATGGAAGAAAAGTAAATGGAAATGTGAGATTACTAATGTCCCATCTCTCAAAGCAGAACACCAGAGTCAATTAAAGATGTAGCTTCAAAAAAGTTCCAAACTCTTCATACTTTGCCCAATTCTGTAATCTTAAAAGGATTTTTTAGGAAACAAAACTTGTGATAAAAAACATTTTGAGTTTCAGTAATTCCCCTCCATTTCTCCTCATTTTTACTTGTTATTGCTAAATTCAGATCAAACTGTTTATTTTGTTTTTAAAATATCACATACCATATGATTCTATTCCATGAAAACATACTTCAAAACTCTTTCTAGCCTCAATTTACACACATACAGAGAAAGATAATGGGATAACGTTTACCTGATATAATGGCTGCTTGATTGTATTAAGATTGGAAATCAATTTTGTTACTTTCTTTTTTTTGCCATTTTCTTGAATACTTAAATTCTTTATTACAAAAATAATAGAGCACTTTTCTATTTAAAAAAAGATATGATGTCATATAATGAGCTCCACAACAATAATATCTTCTACATACATTTAAAAATAATAGGTATTTCCACAAGTGCTAGTTTTTTAAAGCATATACATCTCATTTTCAGAAATTGGTTATATGCTTATTGAAGGGAAAAATGAAATTATATAGCTGTTAATATGACAACAAAATCATTAATCCTTTAAAAATTACATATTTATACATAAAAAATTAGGTCTTTTTTTTCATTTTAAACATAGGTAATTCTTTTGTTAGGAATCAAAAATTTATGTGAAATGCAAATATATGCATACTGTTTTTTAAAACACATAATACACAGAATTGCATTATGATATTATGCTTTTTGAAGGAGGAAAATAAAAACACATGTTTGCTTATATATTTATAAAAAAAATCTCTAGAAGAATACAAATTGACTATGTTGGTAAATTGTTGATTTGGATTTATTTTAACCATATATAGTTCCATTAGCACTCCCTAGTCTTTCTCTATAGGCTTTTTAAATATATGTATATAATGCAGCCAAGGCAATTTTTTTCAATAATTTTCAAAATTTAGGTCTTTTGTTTTCTCAAATTTCTGTGAATATAAGTAGCAACTGCAGTAAAGCAAAATCTCCCCCACTCCCATAGCCTATTGGTTCACTGATAGTAAAAGAAAGGTGTAAAAGTAATCAAGTCCTCATTATCCAAAAGCCCCGTTGGTGGGACTGCAAATTACTACAACCACTTTGGAAAGAAGTATGGAATTCATCAAAAGACTACAAATGGACCCACCATATGACACAGCTATCCCACTCCTTGGTATTTATCCAAAACAACTAAAATCAGCACATTATAGTGACATGTGCATACCAATGTTTATAGCAGCACAATCCACAATAACCAAGTTATGGGACCAGCCTAAGTATCCTTCAGAGAAATGGATAAAGAAAATGTGGCATATATACACAAGGGAGTTTTACTCAGCTATAAAGAACAATGAATTTATGTCATTTGCTGCTAAATAGTTGGAACTTAAGAACATCCTGCAAAGTGAAATAAGCCAGACTCAGAAATTCAAAGGTCAAATGTTTTCTCTCACATGCAGAAGCTAGAGAGTAATAAGGAATTTTCAAAAAGGGGCTTTTGTGAAAACAGAAGATAGAACCATGGAGTTAAAGGAAATCAAAAGGGAGGGAAGAGGGTTAGGAAAGGGGAGGAACCATGGAATGCAATTGATCAAACGATGCTATGTGCATGTATAAACATATTATAATGTATTCTACTTTTATGTACAACTATAATCCATCAATTTAAAAAATAAATTAATAAAGGAAGATCAACGGAATAGAGAAGGGGGATAAGGGGAAGGATGAGGGGAAGGTAGGGATAGTACTGGTGATTGAAATGGAGCAAATTACACTATACACATTTATGAATATGTGAGAATGAACCTCACAATTATGTTTAACCATAATTCACTAATAAAAAAATAAAAATAAAGAGAGCTATTCAACTCAAGGTGCCTGGACTATAACCACTGACAACTGTCCTGAAGTGGAAGGATGCATATTAAAATAAGGATAGAAAATTATGTACAAGCAAAGTATATACACACACACACACACACACACACACACACACACACACAAATAGCACACTTCCTCTTTGAAATGAGAGATGAGACATAGAAATGCACATAGAGAAACAAATACTTAAATTAAATCATTAACTAATTATAACCTTTTAATTCCCCATTTGACTTCAAGGAAAAGAGTAGCATAAACACAATATTATGGTATTTTTAATTAGTTTGAAACTAGGGAAAAGGATTGGGTGGAAAATACAGAATTATTTATGTTTCCTCCGCATAAGACTTAAATATTGATTTTTAGACCAGTGCTCCAAAGTTCACACCCAGAGGAATTATCCAGGCCAGGTCCTCTCCAATTCACTCACTCAATGCACCACCACATTTAAACAGAACTGGTGTGCCCTTACAAAAGAAGGGGGCTGAGATACAATGGGAACAGCTTCTTTCTTTGCCTAAACATTTTACAAAGGAGAGTGGGATTTTTCTAAATGAATTCACTAAGCAGAGACATAGTCATTTGAGTAAAAGCTAGGTCTATCCTCAGAAAATGGGGGTATCTCCTCAAAGCCATTAATGAAATGACTACAAGGAATTATAGATGGAGTAATTGATTTGGATCACTAAGAAGGTCAAGTTGAACCCATCAGTATTTTAGTCAGTCAAAGATAAGCACAGCCCTTCAATCAAATGTAATTAAATTACTGCTATAATTCCAAGTCTTAATAACCATAGCCAAAATGTCAGCTGGACCACAAAAAAAAAAATTCCCTTAAGTGTTTTTAAAAATACTTCAAAAATCATTCTATAAGTTAAATAAATTTTTTTCAAGTTTGTTCCCAAATGTATATATACAATCTGAAAATTATTTTTATAATTGTACAAATAAATCCAAAAAAAATATTTTATTGATCTTCAGTGTAATCGAATACCTTACTTGATGTTTTATAATTTCACTTATTTCTAATCTTCAGAAAAATGTATTAAAAAGCTTAGTCTCCCATTCTTTTAATTAAAAGTGAATAATGAAAAATCTTTAAGAAAACTTAATTCTAATCAGTTCTTTAACGTAAACAACTGATCCACATTTGTATCCCTCCTCCTAGGTGAGTTTTAAAAGCAGCTCACCTATAATGCATGTAACACAATGCTGGTAAAACAGGGACTACAGATGTTATTGTAATATGGCATTCTGTTTTAATGTTTCTTATCATTTGCCTTCTCTTCTCATAATTTCTTTCTAGCAGTTGTTAGGTGCTAATAATAAATTCTGAAAATTCCCAAGCATCCAAATAGACATGTAGACACTGATTTATATTAAAATAGAAATCATGCACTTTAGGCTTTAATCATATAAATATATAACGTAATTGCTAGTCTATTAGTGTTTAAGTTGTGTAGATTAATACACTCCTACTGTTACAACTCAGGAGTGTTTTCAAAGGTAATCAAATTGAAAACTCCATTCTCACCAATGCAAGTATATTTTTATTATTGCTGTCAAGGCAGAGTCTTGTTTCTAAATACATATAACATAATAATTTGAAACAGTTAAAATTCAATGAAAATGGAGTAATTAGCACCACATAAATGACCTTCTAAATCCCTGTTTGGGTGATGCTCAATTGTTTATGAGAAAATGACAATCAGGATAGACCAAAACCTACAAAATGGAACAACCCCACTCTGATTTGTGCACTGCAGCTCCTCCCTGATCTGTACCAACAGATAACTTCAGTTTATTTTTAAAGAGCTCATCATTTATATAAAAAGACACAGGTTGAAATGAAAATGTGTAGAAGAAAACAATCCTCATAAAATGAAAGAAGCGCTGGCTTGCTATAGAAGGACATAACATCTATCAGTAAAATGAAGCAGCTGTCTTAGAAAACAAAGATAAAAACCAAATAGCTCCATAAAGGAAAAGGGAATGGAAGATGACTTTGTTTATACAAAAAAAAAAAAAGAGTCATTTACAGCTACATCAGCTGTGGGCACTTCCCACACTGAAAGCTGAAGTCCAGGGCATTCACTTTGTTCTCAATAGTTTCAGTCTAACTGACCTCTGCTCAGACATCTTTCCTGTCCACCATTCCTAAGTATTCTCAATTCACCTAACCCTACACTCTGTTCATTTCCTTCAAGGCACATATTATTTTGATGCATTTCCCCCACTGTTCCAGGAAGGCAGAATTCAGTTCTATTTGTTCACTATAGCATCCCTGGCACATAACATAGTGCCTAGCACATAGTAGGCATTTGTTCTGGAAAAAATTCACAGAGAAAATACCTAGACACAACCAGTCCCAGAAAGATGAGGTCTAACTTCTTAAGGATGGATTCTGGAGCTTTCACCTCATCAAAACAACACACCTGCCAATTGACTGCACAGAACTACTAAATTCAACATTGTGAAAAATGTTAACATATTTTTTAACAGATTTCCAAGATTAAGCCCAGATAGTCTTTCCAAAAAGAAATGGATGGGCTCTGTTTCCAAAAGAAACCTGTATCTGTGAGAGAGAACAGGCCTATAGGTAGTGGGATTTTTGTATCATTTTTTTGGTGAAAGAAATTATAATTATAAAAAGAAATGTACATTTACTGACAAAGTTTAGGCACTGTATACTTATTGTAGAAACAAAAAGTTCATGTGATGATTAATTTAATGTCATTGTGATTGGACTAAAGGATTCCCAGGTAGCTGATAAAGCAATTTTATTTCTGGTTGAATCTGTGAGGGTATTTCTGGAAGAGATTAGTCTGAATTGGTAGATGGAGTAAGAAGATTTCCCCCATCAGTGCAGATGGACATCATCTCTTGACGGCCTGAATAAAATAAAAACATGAAGGAAAGACAAATTTGCTGCCTGTTTGACCTGGAACATCCAACTTCTGCCCTCAGAGATTGGCACTTCTGTTCTCTTTGGACTCCTACCAGGACATACACCCGTGTCTACCCTGACTCCCTTCTCAGGCTTCAGATGAGATTAAATTACACCTCCAGCTTTTGCTAATTCTCAGAGTGCAGATTCCAACACTTCTTGCTTGGCCTCCATTACCATCTGAGCCTGATAAAAGTAAACAATAGAGAATCAGAACTAATTTTTATATATATTAGATAGGAAATAGATAAAAAAAAATTTTAAAAACCTTTGTCTAAGATCAAGTGACTAGTAAATACAACTGAAAAAAATCTTTCAATAAAATATTACTCACACACTGACATGTTTGGAATAACCAAGTGATATTCTAATATCAGAAGAAAATTATCCAGAAAAAAATAAAAAAGAAAAAACATCAGTCATTTTTAGATACTAAAGATATAGGCTCTACAGAGCAAAATGGTAATTTCCTTTACACATTGTGTCTTGAGTAGATTTCTTAAACTATAAAAACTATCCCATTCCTCTTTCTTCTTTAAAAAATTTATCCTAAGCTACAGATTTCAAATCTTAAAATGTGATGTTGAATAAAGATGTAAAACAAGTATATATAAATGGTCTTATTATTATTACTGAAACTTCAAATTCCAAAGATGCATTGGAGATGCTAAAGCTCCAAGTTCACAGCACAGCCTATTCATGCTACTACATTCCACAAGAAATCACAGTGATAGATCCTGGGAGGTGGAAAAAAATTCACACAAAATTTTATTTGTTTTCTCTGTCCTTCCAGCCTGCTTGGGTTGATGCAGATTTCTTTCTTTATTTTTTTTTTCCTTCAATTTAACTGCTCGATGAAAAGAACTGAAATGGATGCCCCATATCCTTCACTCATTATATGTTCATCCAAATACTTTTTCTGGAATCCAAAAAGTATTTTTTTGTTTTTGTTTTTGTTTTTTTGTTTTAATTTACAATCTTATGTGTCTTGAGTAAGCATTGACTTTGTGTCTTTCCTAACAGATGACCATGAAGTCTGACACAGGTTGCTTAGCAACTGCTTTGTGCCCAGAAGTAGACATAACTCTTTGATATACTCACTGTGTGTATTTCTCTTGATTTATTTCATTTGTGTTTAATATGGTAGATCAAACGGAATCATTAGAATCCTACCAATACCCGCAAGGATAGAAGAGTTTCTGGTTCACTTTAAGCTAAGTACTTGGAGATCAAAACAGCTTAAGCGTCATCACAGAACAGTACCAAAGAGTAAAAGAACAATAAAGTACACTGCACTGGCTCCCAAGGACATGGTGTGTGCATTCTCATCAGTGCTGGCACCAGGATATTCTTTGAGACTTGAGAAGAATTCTCAGCACTGTTATTGTAAACCTTATGTTTTGCTAAATGATAAAGGATTATATATTTTTCATCATGTTATTTTCTAAAAGTCTTTGATACCCTGAAGGACAATCCATTGTTTCAATGCATGATAAAGTGTAATTCATCATACTGCAAGAACAATACTAATCACCCCTCTTGTTTGCATCAACCATCACTCTTCAAACCTCAGTGTATCTGATCTAATCTGAGCTCATTTATATTATTCGTGACTTGTTTGTATAGAAAGAAGTCAACTAAATTCGCAGTAATATTGTACCTCAGAAAAATAATCCACACACAAGGGTCTCTGGTCTAAAACTCAAAAGTGAAGAACTTAAAAGCTTTTAAAATACAATCTTAGGCTTGGAAGATGAGTTTAATATTAAGATGTCATGAACAGGAAAACTTAGACTATCTATCTGCAAGGGTAAAAATTAGAGAGCATTTTAATACATAAAATTTCTGTAAGCCTATTACTTTGGGAACAAGTTTAAAATTTTTAGTGTCCTGAAAACTTGAAAAAAAATGTATACCAAACCAAATAGCATATAAAAAAAACCTTTTGAAATTGTAAAAAGTCAATTTAAAAACCATAAAGTTATAAAAATAATAACATCAAGACAAATTTTTACCCCAGTTACAAGAGTAATATTCAAGGGGCAATTTGATTTAGATAATAATTTAAAATCACCCACGTCAATGAATTCAAGAGTAAATAAATTACAGCAATTCACACAGAGTAGTACAGATAAATAAATTTAACAAACTTTAATAGACTACTTGGCTGCAGTTTTTGTTCCTTTTTTCCTTGTTAGTAATGCAAATCTCTGTGTACTGATATTTAAAGTTTCCCCAAATGAACTGTAAACAAAGTGGAGGGTAGAACAGTGGGCATACTACATTTGTGTTTATGATTATAATCTCACATATATGTGACATATATTCTGTGCATACATCACATATATGTGTCATTATTTTATTATATTAAAAAAAGAAAAAGAAAGGGCTAAAAACATTGGTATATATTGAAGGCTCTGGGTAATTAATGCAATAAAGAAATTCGACTAACTTTGACCAGAAAATCATTTTCACACATCCAACTATTAAAATTCCTTGTAACTAGTATGTCATTAATTATATTATATTTTATTACATTATTTTATTATATTAAAATACTGCAACAGGAATACAGGAACTAACAACAAGTTTTACCTTTGGGAACTGAAAAGTGTAAGTGGACATGAGATTTATTTTTTCACTGTATATCCAGGCAAACCATCTTAATAAGAAAATTTTTCTTTTTAGTCTGCTCACATGAGATGACAGAGACAGAAGGGCATACAGTTCCTTTCACTTACTGAAATAGAAAGAATGCATAACACATGGTGCTCACTAGATCTCAAGAGTTGCACAGGTTTATCAAAAAAGACTGACTTGCAATAATAAAGCAAGGAACCAACAGAAGAAAATTAGATTAGGTGATTTACAGTCCAATCTTCCATCCACTAACCCAAATGTTAGCAAAGAGAATTAATAAGACTTCAGAATATTAAAGAATAGTACTTTCCTATGAAAGCTTATTTTTCTTAGATCTGAAACCTGGCTTTTCACAATTCTAACAACAGAGGAAATTTTAATAAGGAATTATCATGCAAATCAACCCAAATCAATGCCAAAAACTAAACCTTTATTTTAAGTGACTTTTCATAATGCCATAGCACAATGAATGTTTCATACAATAAAGAGAGAAAGGTCTACAGCAATGCTTCCAAAGAACACCACTCCCATTAAAAGCCATCACATAAAAGTGTTGTTCCATGGTTAAGTAAGTTAAGGATACCTTATACTATGTTTCGAAAAAGAGGAGAAGGAGGAGAAGGAGGAGGAGGGGGGAGGGGGAGAAAGGAAGAGGGGGGAGGGGAAGGAGGAGGAGGAGGAAGAGGAAAAGGAAAGCAAGAGAAAGAAAAAGAAAAGAAAGGACTAAAAACATTGGTATATATTGAAGGCTCTGGGTAATTGACAATAAAGAAATTCAATTAAATTTGACCAGAAAATCATTTTCACACATACAACTATTAAAATTCCTCGTAACTAGTACTTCATTGATTCCCTTTGGGGGAATATAATATTCTTTGCTCTAAGAATATAGAAAGCAAATTGATGACCTTTCCAAAGAGGGAAAAAATTCCCTTTTCAATGAATCAGTAAGATAAATATTAAGACTATGGCTAAATCAATTGGTCTGATCTCATTGGACATATTTAGTTATTTGATAAGGTATTTCAATTAATTTTGTGAATAACTAAGCTATCTTAATCTATACCCTATCATACCACTCTGTTTTGTTTTCATAGTATTTATTATACCAGTTTTTTAAATTTATTTGTTTTTGTCTATCCCCACTGTTACCTAAGCTCCATAACAGTTGCACTCTTTCCTGTCTTACTCAATGCTTCATCTCCAGTACTGTGAACAGCATTAAAATATCATTTTAGGGGTTGATGCGTAGCTCCATGGTAGAGTACTTGTCTAGCATGTGCAAGGTCTTGGGTTCAATAACCAGGAACCACAAAAACAAAAAGTCGTTTTAGGTTCATACCAGCTTCTCAATAAATGCTGGTAAACAATTAGAATAAATCTAATTCTTTTCCCTAAGTCAAAAGAGTATATCCCACTTTGTTTCCCCAGACATTAGTGGTTAAAAGAATATTCTGTTTTTATTTATTAGCTGTGTCACCATGAATAGGTCAACTAACTACTTTATGTCACTTATCTCCTTAGCAATAATAAAATTGTTAAGACAATGAGTGAATATACAGAAAGTATTTAGAAGAGTACAAAGCACTCCATAACTGTTGGCAATAACAATAATAATAATAATAAAGTTTTCTAAGAAAAAAGTCTTTGACTCAAATGAGCTGAAGAAATACCATACTTACAAGGTTAAACAGACATTTTACTGCATTTTTCAGAGTTTTTAATATGAAGTTAATATGATTTTGTGAATCGATAAAAAGCAGGCACAGATGGAATAGTTCCAATACTTGACCTAAAATGTCTTTCATAGAACACATTACTATCCCCTAGATTTCTGTTACTCCCTACAACACAGCTTGGGAAGAACTCAATTAGAACTTTTTGCCTAACATAAACATGTAGAAGGACCTTGCTCCACCCACCCCAGCGTACACACGTTCCTATGACTGGTAAACTAGAAAATGAGTGGATGCAAAAGGTACTTTTATGAGGGCCTAATTTATTTACTACCAGTCTCTCTTACCTTTAGCTCTGGAAATTGGGAATGCTTTGCATGTCTCTGTTGCCTTTCCTTGAGGTCCCCTGATTTCACTTATCACGTTAGCAGCTGGACAGATTTACATGACACCAAAACCTGAGCTCCTATTTTCAGACTTCTCTACCCTGGAGCTAACTTGGGACTGTAGCTTGAGCCTTGTCTCCCAGCCACCTTTTCTTGCACAAGATCTAAGTTAATATTCTTTATCATAGTGTTTCCAGTCAATGAGACTTCAAAGGATTAAAGAGAATTTTGCCATGATCAAAAGACTAAGTTGTAGTAAAAGAAAGAAAATGCGAAGGTCTTTCACCTAACAAGTTTCTACGTAAGTGAAAAGGATTAAGGGGTGAATTTTTAATGCCATTTAGAGGAAAAGAGTTTTTATTTAAACATAGATCAAGACAGAATCAGAATCCCAGGGGCCAACGAAGATACCTCTTAACAAGAGGGATAAGAAAGCAACAGAGATGAATCCGAGAATGGCTGTGTGGTGTGGTGAAACAGCAGACCTGAATGGGAACTTCAGAATTACCAGTACCCAGATGTTGACTGTCTCTGAGTTTCTATGTACCCATCTACAAAATTATAAAATTCTATATAAATAATATTCATTGGACAATAATAACAAGGAACTGGCACTAAGCTCAATCCTTTACAGGGATTAACTCATTCATTCCTCATGCCCTTGATCCTAACCAAGGACCACCAGGAACACACTCATAGTCAAACAAGGTTGGGTTTACTGACTTGTAAAAGACTTGTAAAAGAAAGACCATACACCATAGAAAGCCACATGGCATCTCAGTGAGTGGGTGTTAGAAAGGATTAGGATTTGGACATTTGTTTCAATGATTAGGGAGAGTTCATGGAAGTGGAACATTGCTCTAGATTTGAAATACCCATAATTAGGGTAATTCTATAACTGGTTTTCTAATAATTTTTATCTAGAAGGCAACCAGAGTTAAGACTAGATTTGTAATTGGTAAAGAAGTTACAGTCATTCATTTCAATCAGGAGAGGAGAATACTTGGTCATTTTTGTGGTTTGAGCAATTTTCTCATTTTTTTCTGTGTTCAGATACGATTTTAGAATGGGTGGTCAAGTTGTTTTGATTCATTGCAATTGCAGACTGACCTTCTCTAACACAAATGCTCTATGACCTTATTTATGTTCAGCAAGTAAATATCACAACCCAGTCACCAATGTCAAGCCAGCTTCCAGCAACACCAAGGTCTAGCTGATACAGCCAGGCCAAGTCCTGAATGCAGATGCTACTTCCTTTTTCACTCACACAATCCTGTTGGATAGTCTTTATTGATCTAGATCCCTCTATTTTAATTGACAAAATGTGATGCATATTTATCACGTACAACATGATGTTTCAAAATATGCATGCATTGTAAAATTGCTAAATCAAGTTATTTAACATATGCACTAACTCATATACTTTTTTGGAGGATGAGAACACTTAAAAATCTATTCTCTAAGCAATTTTCAAGAACAAAATTAATTGCTGGGCATGAGCGTGCACATTCCTGTAATCCCAGAAACTCCCAAAAATGGGAGGCTGAGGAAGGAGGATCACATGTTCAAGGACAGCCTGGGCAACTTAGTGAGACCCTGTCTCAAAATAAAAAATAAAAAAGGCTGGGGGTATAGTTCAAATCTGTAGAAGTCAGAAGCTATCTGTAGGTCCTCAGGGTCTGTAGGAGACCTGGAGCTATTTTCAATTTTTCAAAATCATAATATAATTAATATTTTTGTTTACAGTGAATCTACATTAACTACTAGAATTTTTTATTTGGTTGAAATTCATCATCTCAGGGTAGTGTTATTGCTGAACCCAAGTTCAGCAATTGCATGTGTTTCTAATTAATTTAAGATGAAAAACCTAATTATCATTGAAAGAATGATTTTGGTGGTGAACAGTAGACAAAAATTTTATAATGTTGAATCACTAGAGAGAAAAACAATAATTAAAAGAACCCTTGGCAATGAAAAGGTCAAGGACTACTCATACCAAAAAATAGCTATATTTTCCAGCTTTAAAAATCAATTTGACTATGCATTAATTCTAATCATGTTTTGAATTTTTTTGTATTAGATTAGATGAAAATGCAGATTCAATTTTGTTTCCAAACAGCTTATAGTCATTTGATATTTTTAAATGTCTACATTTTACATTTCTTCCTCTGTACTCATAAGAAAGTAAATTGTCAAAAAATATTTATAATATAACAACAATAAACAGCATCCTCAAATTTATCCACTAATATTATCCTAAAATAAAGTTTAAATAGTAATAACTCCCATTCAAATTAAGTTAGATACATTTAAAAGAAATTTTAAAATAAATCAAAATAATTTTTAATCACACAGTGATTGTTGAAGAAAAAGAATGAACTTTTTTAAAAAATATTTATTTTTTAGTTTTAGGTAGACACAATATCTTTATTTTACATTTTTGTGGTACTAAGGATCAAACCCAGTGCCTCATGCATGCTAAGCGAGCACTCTACCACTGAGCCACAGCCCCAGCCAAAGAATAAACATTTTGATAATTTGTTTATCATAATCTAGTACTTCAGAATTCAAAACTACAAATTCTGGTTATAGAAATCTGAAATACCCCTAAGATACTTTAAAAAGTTTTCCTACATTCATGACCCAAAGGGTCAACAACTAAAGATTTTAAGCTACAATAATGATTTTTTAAAATTCTTCCACAAAATCTTTAAAGATTTTACAAAAACACGCCTTAGTCTATTTTAAAAAGGATCAAAGAATCCTAGAAACCTTGTTCTGAAAGGTCAAGTATTCTGCCTTCGTTCTTCATATATGTACAAAGACATGGTGGGTTTGAAACACTCCCAGGCGGCCACATTAGGGCAGTTATAGAGACTAAGCAAGGAACGATGCAGGACTGTTATTCCACTCAGTCTACACAGTGTTACTGGTTTATGGTTTTGATTAAACTAATTACAAAGCAACCTGGATTCACCCCATCCCCAACCCTCTAATTTGTCCAGGTAAACCAGAGGCCCAAGAAAGGGACACAACTTGCTCACAGTCATATGCTAGTTTGTAGAGACTTAGAATCCACTCTCAGGACTCCTGACCAGTGTTCTACTAGAAACTGTCATACTGAAATGTGGCCCCTCCTATAGCTTTGGAACCACCCACTTTCTTGTGCCCTTCCCATTTGTTGTTCCCTTGTTACTCTTCTGTGTGGCCTCTTTTAATGGACGGTCTGCTCAGATGATGTCAGAGTCAAGTTGTCACACCCTTCCCACATCCACAGTTCTTCACACATATCTAGCTTCCTGAATATGGCACGTCAAACTTGACCACAACTTGAACTCTACCCTTTCCTTCAGTGGATACCTCGTAGCCCACGGCTTTTGGTTTACACTTGGTAATTCTTCCTAGTCTTCAAAGATTTGTTTCAATCCTCCGAAAGGTCCAAGGGAAGTACACGTTATGTCATTCAATCTTTATGGCACTCTTGGTATTTGTTTATCCATTGGCTTCTCAAGTTACTGAATAGAACCTTTATTGAAGACTTCTTGAACCCAAATTTCTATCTCTGCCAGGAACAGATGGTTCCCAGACCTGAGCAATGTCTTCAGTCTATTCAAGTTAATGCTTTCCCTGCCTGTTCCTGGCTTCTGCTGCCCTCTAGCAGCCATTAGTAGCATAGCAGGACTGAAACAAAGTCATATTTTCACTGAATTAAGTAAACAGATTGTTCTAGCATTATGCACCTACATTCCCACCCCAGCCACCAAAAAAACATATAATCAGTGACATATAATCAGTGCCACTGTTCTATGATTGCCCTGTCCCTATGTTTGAATCAGAATCCATCTTTAAAGTTAGAATTGTCACGAGGATAATAATAATGCCTACACAAGCAATAGGCAAGTTTATACATAAATTTATTTGCCCAACTCTGATGACCATCAGTGATTCCTGTCAGAATCAATTCTTTCAGCCTCCCACCTTCACAATTAAAACCCTTACATATGAACATTTCAAAAAGAATAAGTGATAAAAACAGTCTAAATGTTCAACAATTAGGAGTTACTAACATAAATTTTGGTATGCCCTTCAATGGCATATTTTGTGACTATTAAAAAATGTTTTCTAAAGTTTCCAAAACTAGAAGGAAATTAAAATGCAATATTCAGTACAACAGCTGAACATGGGTTTTTTTTTTAATTGTTGTTGTTGTTGTTGTTTTAAAAATTTTTAAAGTTGTATATGGACATAATGCCTTTATTTTTATGTGGTGCTAAGGATCAAACCCAGTGCCTCACATGGGCTAGGCAAGCGCTCTACCACTGAGCTACATTGGACACGCCCAATTTCAAGGGAAAGATTTTTTTAAAAGAATGATTGTAAGATATCAGTAATAGAGAAAGAAGGAAAGGGGGTAGTCTGAAATGTTAATGATGGCTAATATTTATCTATAAGCACAAGTTACAGTCCACAGTATAAAATCTGATTTTGTGGGTTCTGAACTGTGGATCACTCATGCCTGACCATGGAACTAGGATAGTTAGATCTCTGAAAAGAGCTGTTGTGGTCCATGCAGTTCATCACAGTGACGATGGCATCTTCACAGCCCAAGACCCAGGTCATAATAGTGTGAGAGGAAGTAATGTTACAATGGCAAGACAAGCTAGAGATGTAGCCACTCTCTCCTGTTACCCAGAGTTTGGAAGACCATCTTTTCTGGCAAATGATTTATATATAGTTAGCTCCTAAAGTGAGTTACAAAATGTTCTAATGCTTTGAGCATGTAGAATCTTGAGTGATTTACATGAGTTATATGAACTTTTTACACTAAATATGACCTTTTGTATAACCAGGCTGGTAAGATTGGTCAATCTATTTATACAAACAACACTTGACATTATCATAGAGGGGAAATTATGTTATCACTCATCATAAATATGCTTAAGGTTTCCTATTTATAGTCAATTTCCTTCTAGAAAGTTTGTACCAGTTGTTACTAAGCAGTGTGAGTTGCATAAGACAGGCTTCAGGCTGTGTACATTTTCTAGCATACTTACTAAATATCTATGACTTTCTTTCTTTCAATAAAAAGAAAGAGTGTAGCCAGGCACAGTGGCACATGCCTGAAATCCCAGCCAGTCTCAAGTCTGAAGCAGCAGGATCATAAGTTCAGCTTTGGCTACTTAGCCAAACCTTGTCTCAAAATAAAAAATAAAAGGTCTGGGGGTGTGATTCATTGGCAGAGCAACACTGGGTTTAATCCCCAGTGCTGCCAAAAAGAGGCGGGGTGGGCAATTAGAATAATTGTTCTTATATTATTGTTGTAAGTAAATCCTTCTCAAATGTTTTTTTTTCCTCATTGTGAGTAACAAATTTCTTGCACATATAATACACTATGTCAAGAAATTTGCTACTCTCAGCAAGGACCAAATGCCTACAGCCAGGGCAAGTGCTGCTGCCCAGGAGTGAGCAGTGACTAAACACAATTGTGATCCTTTGGTTTTCTTTTCAGAAATGTTTTGATTTTAGGAAATCTCAGATAATGACAGTGCTTCCTTTTTCCTGGTGGCAAGAGGAGGAAGCAAATCAGAAAAGAATGTCCACAAACTGTCACCACCAAGTGTAACCACCTGCCTCCTTCTGTATTCACATACTCTTCCTTCTCCTATACTACTACAGATGCATTTTCCATGTTCTTAAAAAGGTTAATCCTCTCCAGGTGTCTACCAGACTCTATTCACTGTCACCTATGAAAGGCTCCTGTTTATGTTCTCCTCTCTACTGGATCTTTTCCATCTGCACCAAAACATACTTTAATATTTCCCAACTTTGCAAAATAAACTCTCTTGTCCCTACTTTCTATGCCACCCCTCACTGCTGTCTATATCAGAAGTCTTCTGAAACATGGCCAGGACCTTGCCATTTGCAGTTCTATTCTTCCCGTTCTCTTTGGCACCCCATTCCAATCAAGTTTATGTTCCCACCACTCCACTGAGCCAGCTCTCTTCAGCCATGACCTCCACATTGCTATATCTCAGTTCTTATCTTACAAGATAAGAATCTTAATATCCTTACCCAAACATGCTTTTCCCACAGACTGTTCCATATCAATAAATGGCAACCATCCTACCAGTCAGTGAAACTGTGGAATTACTATTGGCTTTTTGGTTTTTATATTCTATATCTAATGGTCACAAATCCCATCAGCTATATCTTCAAAATATGCCCGAAATCTAACCAGTTCTTACCACCTCTACAGCTACCATACTTTGTCTAATTTTCTTTCTGATTAATAGTATCTTGGCTATATTTGTTTCAACTTCCCTGTCCCCCACTCCCGGCTACCACACACATACATGGTGTATTCGCAAGACAGAAGCCAGTGTAATTCTTTAAAACCACATGTCACATCATATCACTAAACTACTCAAGATCCTCCTGTGGTATTCCAGCTCACTTAAAGTAAAAACCAAGATACAATATTTTACAAAGCTCTACAGAGTTTCATCCCCCAGCACCTGCCTGACCTCATCTACTCCTCTCTCCCATGCTCATGGCACTTCAGTGATGGTGGCCTCCCTACTTTTAACATATGGGGAACCTTTATTCTTCAGAGCCCTTGCACATGTTGTTCCCTGTACCTCGTGTATTCTTCCCCAAATACCCACATGACCCATTTTCTCCCTCAGATCTATAATCTCAAATATAATATTTGCAAAATGTTACCCTACTCTTCCATTTAAGCTTGCAAATCCATATTTTCCCTGCCTTCCTAAATAATTAAGTCCCAAAAGCCCAGCAAGTTAGTCATCCTTGCAAAGTGGGGATGGGAGTGCATTGTGTCAGAGTCTATGAAGTGAGGAGGCCAACAGCACAGGGAGCACTGGCAAAGGAAACTTGAAACAGGATGTTGGAGCCTAACTAGGATAAAGCAGGCAGAAAGAGAAGAGCTCAGCCCTAAGGACAAAAGGGGTTGGCAGCAGAAACAGACCACTGATTCCACTCAGAGAGGATTCATCTAATATGTAAATATGTTAAGGGTAATGGCAGCCAAATTTCTCACTGTAGGAAAGGAGAGTTACAAATGTGGGAAGAGAAAACTAGAATGACCCCTGTGGTGGTGCTGGATTGGAATTGGATGCGACAGCACTTAACTCATGCTTTAAGTATACATAGTTACAAAATTGATTATGCGTTTAAATATGTATGCATTTATACACATTACCCTAGCTTTGTCCACCAAGAAGATATGGAAGCAGAAATACCCCATTAATAGCAAGCATACCTAGCATTCAGAACTTGGTTTCCAAGTATCAAATATCATTTTTTACGTAAGGGATCCAGAGATCCTTGAGAAATGGCTGATCCCAGGAGTATGACAGAAATATTACAAGCCTGATATGTGTGCCAGAAAAAAAAAAGGAAGAGTTCAAAATCACACACTTATCAGTTTAAAATGGCACCCACTGCCAAATTCAAGGAGATATGAAATTCAAATTTAACAATACTAAAAATATTAACCCAGTAAATAAAATAAAGCCCATAAATTCATCCTGATACAAATTTTAAAATAATAAATGAAGATATTTTTCTCTATAGTAGAATGATGGTTGATAAATGGAATGGACCATCATAGTAATAATCAACCACATCATCCACAAATGTTACAGTTAGAAGATGAGAGCTGATATGGCATAGGATAGTTACATACTCTCAAAATACCTCCCCATAAGATAATGTTTAATTGCAAAGGAAACAAACAGAGTAACTTCGATTTGGCAAAGAATATGGCAAAGAATATCCTAGATATGACACCAAAGTCAGGAAAACCAAAAGAAAGATAATTGGATTTCATCAAAATTATAATCTCTTGTGCCTCAAAGGAAATCACCAAAAAAGTGAAACAACAACTCCCACAATGGAAGAAGACATCTGGATATCTGATAATGAACTCATGTTTTAGTCAGCTTTTTTGCTGCTGTGACTGAAAGATCCGATTAGAACAATTTTAGAGGAGGAAAAGTTTTTTAGAGGGCTCACAGTTTCAGAAGTCTTAGTACATAGAAGGCTCCATTCCTTGGGGCTTGAGGTGAGGCAGAACATCATGGCAGAAGAATGTGGCAGAAAGAACCAGCTCACAAGGTGACCAGAAAGGAGAGAGAGAGAAAGAGAGAGAGAGAGAGAGAGAGAGAGACAGAGACAGAGAGACAGAGACAGAGACTCCACTCTCCAGATACAAAATATATATACCCAATAGCCATGCTCCCAATGAACCACTTCTTCCAGCCACACCCCACCTGCCTTTAGTTACCATTAGGGATTAATTCTCTGATTAGATTAAGGCTATAACTCAATTATTTCTCCTCCAAATCTTCTTGCATTGTCTCACACACGAGCTTCTGGGGGCCATCTCATATCTAAACCATAAAAATAAATAAATAAATAAATAAAAACTTCTGGGTTTGAATGAACAATTTTTTTACCTCTTCTACCAAAGTCATTAAAATTTTCAACATTCATAGAGCAAATTTAAGACAACATGTTTTATTGAATCATCTATTGATGTTTTTAAATGTACACTGGGGGAAAAGTATAGAAAATTTCCATATGAAACAGTATAATTAATATGAATTCTTACATTTTTATATTTTCTTATTACTCATACAACCTCTATAATGTTGTTAAATGAATGTAAGAATATTATGGGAGGCAAAGGAAAATTCAGCATAAGAATTTAAGTCTTACAGTTAGAAGTATAAAGATTCATTCCAACTTCATCAATTATTAGCATAATAATCTTGGACACATTATTTAACCTTTCTAAGTCTTTGTTCTCTTATTCTACAACTGCAATAATAATGACAGTCCTTTCCTTATAAGCTAAATGTAAAGATTAAAAATAACAAAACACTTTATACATGGTGATAAATGTATGTTAGCCTTAATTTTTTTTGTATATGTAATTTAAATGTAAAACCCATTATAAAATATAAATATACAATACATTTAAATGGAAGAAAATATATAAACTTGTTTATTTTTCTTCTAAGTTTCATTTTGGTACAATTTTACATGTGAAAGCTCATTTTCTGTAACTTATATTAATATAACATTGAAAAATGAAATCATAGCTTGATATAAATATAAAGAGGCACCTTTGACTTTGAGTTGTTAATGTTTATATGAAGCTCAAATTGTGTATAGAAATTATGTTATTTCAGTCTGAAATTGGTTTGTACAATATGACATTTCATTTTTGTTTGCACACATTTTGTCTCTCACTGATTAAATAAATAATTTCCTAAATCAGCTTGAATTTGTCATCTCAATTTATAGCTGAGGGTAACAACCAAATTGCTTTGGACTAATTTAAATAGTAAGGATAGTAGAATTTTTATTCTATATAAAGTATCAAGTATAAATATTAGTTGAATAAATGCTAAAGAATTTAACAAGGGCATTACTTTTTATGATCTGTATACATTTGTATTTAAATTTCATTAAATAATAAAATAAAAACAAAGTAATCGTTAAGTTAGCTGCTCTTTTCTTATGTTCAGTAAACATGATGATAACTTATCCCTAGTCTCATACTGAATCTGGTTTTGTAAAGCTAGCTCCAGTTGTGACTAATTTGCTTCTCTCTAAAGTTAGCTGGTAAAATGTTTTCAATTCTCAGGCATTTTTCTGGCTTATGCCAAAGCCAGCCAAGGCAGGAAAGTTTACATTGGCTTATAAGTAAGGATGGTCAGTCAGTACTTCAGAAGCTACAACCCAGAGAGAGAAGATGGAAAGGGAAGGGAGCAGGGATAGTAGAGGATAGGAAAGATAACAGAATACAACAGTCAATAGTATGGCAATATGTAAAAATGTGGATGTGTAACCGATGTGATTCTGCAATCTGTATACGGGGTAAAAATGGGAGTTCATAACTCACTTGAATCAAATGTATGAAATATGATATGTCAAGAGCTTTGTAATGTTTTGAGCAACCAATAATTAAAAAATGAAAAGAAAAAATAAATAAATAAAAGACAAAAAAAGATGAAAATACTTAGGAAATTGAAATTTAGACTTCTTAGGTAGCGGTGAATCATAGTAGGTTGACATCATATATATCTTAACCTTCTTTAATTGCATGTGCTTCTAATATGGATTTTACAATGGGAAAGAGAGTGAAATTTTTAGTTATACTGATTGCCTGCAGTCCCAGTTGGCAAGTGTTAATCCACAAAATAGATTTAATGAAGCCTGACTGGAGTGAAAACCAGTTAGAAAAGCCAGAGGAAAGAAAAAAATAAAAAATGTATTGGGAGCCTGGCTAGGGAAGTATCAGAGAAACTGATACATTTTCAACAGGAGATTTAAATGAAGATATTGGATTAATAAATGGAATCTTTCTGTATTGATAAAAAAAAGAAGTTACAACCCAGAGTTTCAATGCAATGTTATTTCAACAGTGCCTAAGTTTTCCGTGAGAGTGTAAACATTTTTGAAGGAGTGGTTAAGCTTATAGTAAGGATGAGGTCAGCTTAATTTATACATGAAGATTGTTTTTGATTTGTTCTTTTCTTTTTAAGTTTCCAAAATCCACTAAACCAAAAACGATTGTATAAGATATGCTAGGCTAATAAGAGCAATACTCTCGCTGTGATTTATGGAAGGTCAGCAGGGGATGGCCCACAGGATCCGAGCTCTATGTTCCAAGTCAGGAAGGAGGGAGCATTGTACAAGGTACAAGGTATACAAGTGAAGCAGGACACGATCACCCAAATAAATACATTCAAAAAATGGAAGATATACTATAGAAAACGCTGGTACCTAGCAGTTAATGAAATCTGCCAGGCAGATTACCTCTTACGTGAGGTTAAAAAGTTATTGTTAATTAGGCCCTGATTTTACTTCCTGAAAGTAACACCCTTCCCATTTTTCTTCACAGTGCCTGGCTCTACCCGTCTAGGGTAGTCTTCCATAGTTTCTTCAGCCACAAGTAAAGTTGGCACAGAGATGCAAACCCTTCTTGAAAAGTCTGAGTTCCTTTCTTCTGACCATAGATGGCATTATTTCAAGCCTCAGTTAGTTATAAGTGCTTTTTACTCCAGGCTAATGGTATGTTAGTACCACTTCATTACAAACAGCAAAAATGTAATCCATTGATTGCAGATATTTCTGTGTGACAATAGTCATAGCCATAGTTAATTTCTAGACATTCTTTGTCATTTGTTTTCTTTGTTTTGCCTTCATGCCACAATGCTACCCCTTCTCCAATATAATTATGTATCTATGAGCCCATCAATACAAGTAGATAACCACTCTAATCTCTTTTTCCTGATCCACATTGTTCAATTTAAAGGATTTACTGAATCCTCCCTTAAGGAATTCACAAGTTTTAGCAATGACTATAATGAGCAAATACTTAATTTGATACTTATCTTATGGTTGGATTTTAATGGGCTTGTCATTTTGTATATACTGGCTGTGATTGTGAATCAGTCATCTTGTCCAGTCCTACAGGTTTCTGTATTTCTGGACCTACTCTATTCCTTTTAATCCCTTTTTCTAAGTAGACCAATTCTTTTCTGAGCGTGTCTCTATCATGTAATCCTTGTCAAATGCAATCAATAGGAGCTATCTTACATTTCTAATACTTTGCTTAAAACCTCTTCCCTAAGTGTTACAAATTTATTTGGTTCATGATTTTCTTCTAAATTACTGCTTGCAAGATTCCCCCAAAGTTTTATTACAACAATATGTAGATTGTTATATTCCAATCTCCAATAAGCATTTTTCCAGGCTATCTTCCAATTTCTACATCAATACCACATAGTTTAGATTTCTATATTATGACAGTCCTACTTTAGTAACAATTTTTATAGGAAATACTCAATTATGCTTTGGTAACAAATATGCAGTGTCTTAGAGCAACAGTGATCTATTTCTCAGTCATGCTACAGATCCACTATGAGTAAACTTGTATAGAGGATAGGGAATGGCCTCTGTCCATATTGTCCTCACTCAAAAACCTTAGATAAGGAAAGCCCACTTGCATTTTCCCATGTTCACATCAGATATCATTCATTATCTGATGCAAGCCACCTCAAAGTACAGAACAGTACACTCCTACCTGTGTCTAGAAATATTAAGGGAATAGAACTTACCACTCTCTCAAAAGAGTTTAATGTACAGGGATGTAAGGGATGCATTGTTTGGATATCTCCCACTTCATTACCAACTCATCACCCACAGCTCACTCTGTTTTACAGGATTCTTCACTGTCATTCAACATATCTCCTTTTTAAAACTGACATTTTCTCTTATAAACATTTATAAGATAGGATCAAATCCTCCCTTAGTCTGCAATAGCTTCTACATAAACATAACTATATGTATAAGATTCCAATGTGACCTCAGGAGAGTATTGGCTACTTAATCAAAACAATTCCAAGAAATTAAGAACAAAGTAGGAGAACTCACACATACTGATCTCCAAATTATTACAAAGCAATGACATATAAATCAAGACATGTAGTACCGCAACAAAGATAGACATAGATCAGCAGAATAAAATTGAGTGTAGAAATAAACTCAACATCATTGGGATGACTGCTTTGCAACAAGACTGCCAAGACCATACAGTGGGAAGAGAACAGACTTCTCAATAAATGATCAGGGGACAACAAGATGACCACAGGCAAAAGAATGAAGTTGGATCCTATGTATTATAAAGTCTAATATTTTATGTGCTGCCCTGACAATTTTAAACCTAAAGCCCCAAACACCTAACCATGAAATCCCTTGCTTTAGTAAGACATGTTCTCTTACAAAGCAGGAAATGCTCCCCACCTGGCTATTTCTTCTATCAGCTGGGCCAACTTCACCCCTCTCAGTCCTCAACCTAATGGATTTTTCCTTCCTGCCAGCCCATGAAATTCAACCAAGCCAATCATACTTGTGGGGACCAGGAATCCCTTCATTCTCTTGTCATTACAAAGCCTGGCTTCCATACCTCTGCTTATTCTTTCTATTCCTAAGTGCTGCCTCTACATGCCCTGCATGGTATGCTGTGATCTCCTTTAGGTCTGTAAATAAGATTAATATTTCTATTTTATTTTACCACCTAGTGTTAAGTATCACATATTTAGTCATCTCATAATAGTTGGGTAAGGGATCCCTCCCTCATCAACAGGATGAATAGGAGGCAACCAAAAAATCCTTACCTGAAAATAGATACAAAAATTAACTCAAAATGAATCAAAAATCTAAATGTAAGAGATAAAACTATAAAAATCAGAAACCACAAAAGGGGTAAACTTCCATGACCTTGGATTTGGCAAAGAATTCCTAGATATAACACCAAAGTCATGAAGAACAAAAGAAAGAAAGATTTCATCAAAATTACAATCTCTTATGCTTCAAAGGAAATCACCAAAAAAGTGAAATGACAACTCCCACAATGGAAGAAGACATTTGGATATCTGATAATGAACTCATGTTTTAGTCAGTTTTTCACTGCTGTGACTAAAAGACCCGATTAGAAGAATTCTAGAGGAGGAAAAGTTTATTAAAGGGCTCAGTTTCAGAGGTCTTAGTCCATAGAAGGCTGGCTCCATTCCTTGGGCTCAAGTTGAGGCAGAAAATCATGGTAGAAGAGTGTGGGGTGATAAGGAAACTGAGTGAGAGAGAGAGAGAGAGAGAGAGAGAGAGAGAGAGAGAGAGAGACAGATTCCACTCTCCAGATACAAACTATTTCCCCCATTGCCATTCCCCCAATGAACCACTTCCTCCAGCCACACCACACCTGCCTCCAGTTACCATTCAGTTAATCCATCAGGGATTAATTTGCTGATTAGGTTAGGGCTCTTGTAACCCAATCATTTATTCTCTGATCTTCTTGTATTGTTTCACATGTGAGTTTTGGGGGGAAACCTCATATCCAAGCCATAACAACTCACATCTAGAATACACAAAAAATTCTCACAAACTTATAATAAAAAGAGAACCCAATCAAAAGTGGACAGATGATCTAAAGAGACATTTCTCCAAGGAAAATATACAAATGGACAACAAGCTGGAGGAATCAGAGAGCAATTGTCCCTTGGTATCTGGAACACCCAAAGATAACCAACATCCACGATGTGCACATCCTCCTGTGTTCTTTAAACCATCTCTAGATTACTCAGAATACCTCATTCAATGTAAATTCTACATAGTTATTTTACTATATTGTTTAGGGGATAATGACAAGGGGAAAAAAGGTCTGTATTTTCACCACAGACAAATTTTTCCCCAAATGTTTTATCAGTTCTTTCTTGAATCTGCAGATATAAAAAACACACAGATATAATGAGCCAACTGTACTCACACTGCTGGTAGTAATGTAAAATAGTACAGCCGCTTTGGAAAACAGTTTGACAATTCATCAAAAGTTTAGACATAGTTACTTTATGACCCAGCAGTTCCACTTCTAGATATATACCCAAGAGAAGTGAAAAAATTTGTAGCCAAAAGATGGAAACAATACAAAAGTTCATCAATGGACAAACGAATAGCAAAATATGGTATAGCCATACAATAAAATATTAATGGGCCGTAAATAGAAATAAAGTACTGCCACATGATGTAACTTATATGGATCTTGAAAATATAGTAGAGATGAAAATAGTTGATAACAGAAGTTTATGTATTAATATGATTTCATCCATATGAAAGATCAGAAGAAGCAAATTTATAGATACAGAAAGTAAATTAGTGGTTTCTTAGGGCTAAAGAGTTAAGAGTGTGGAGTGATTGTGATAGATACAGATTTTCTCTGTGCAGATTTTCTTTTTGAAGTGATAAAAATGTTCTAAAGTTGAATTTTTTTTTCTTTAGCCCTAAGAATATACAAAACACTATTGCATCCTATTCCAAGTAGGTGAATTGCATGACAGGGGAATCAAATCTCAGTAAAGCTGTGTAAAAACTATAGTGACTATTACTAAGACAAGGACCATAGTATGTTTAAGAAAATTGACATGAATGCACAGATGACTCGTCTATAATAGATCTTTTTTTGTTTGTTTTGTTTTGTACTGGGTTGATTAAACCCATGTACACTTTACCACTGAGCTACATCTCAGTCCTTTTTGTTTTTATTTTGAGACAGGGTCTCACTAAATTGCTGAGACTGAGTTTGAACTTGTGATCCTCCTGCCTCAGCCTCCCAAATTGCTGGGATTTATAGATGTTCCTCACTACACCCAGCTGATCTGTAATAGATTGTTAAGATAAATTAACAAATTTTACTTTAATTCTTGCTTTAAGAAAATTATTTTGGCCTATAAAAATATATCTTTGTGCTAGTATCCAAAGAAACTAGAGCTAGATGATCCACTGATTAAATACATATGGCCTTATAATTTTTACATTATAAACAAAGAAAAGAAATTTTTTTTCAAAATTTAAGCTCTGAAGTCAGAGAAATGCAAATCAAAACCACCCTAAGATACCATTTCACTCCAGTAAGATTGGCAGCCACTATGAAGTCAAACAACAACAAGTGCTGGCGAGGATGTGGAGAAAAGGGTACACTTGTACATTGCTGGTGGGACTGCAAATTGGTGCGGCCAATTTGGAAAGCAGTTTGGAGATTCCTGGGAAAGATGGGAATGGAACCACCATTTGACCCTGCTATTGCCCTTCTCGGACTATTCCCTGAAGACCTTAAAAGAGCACACTACAGGGATACTGCCACATCGATGTTCATAGCAGCACAATTCACAATTGCTAGACTGTGGAACCAACCCAGATGCCCCTCAATAGATGAATGGAGGGGCTGGGGATGTGGCTCAAGTGGTAGCGCGCTCGCCTGGCATGCGTGCGGCCCGGGTTCGATCCTCAGCACCACATACCAACAAAGATGTTGTGTCCGCCGAGAACTAAAAAATAAATATTAAAAAAAAAAATTCTCTCTCTCTCTCTCTCTCTCTCTCTCTCTCTCTCTTAAAAAAAAATAGATGAATGGATAAAAAAAAATGTGGCATCTATACACAATGGAGTACTATGCAGCAATAAAAAATGACAAAATCATAGAATTTGCAGGGAAATGGACGGCACTAGAGCAGATTATGCTTAGTGAAGCTAGCCAATCCCTAAAAAACAAATACCAAATGTCTTCTTTGATATAATGAGAGCAAATATGAACAGAGCAGGGAGGAAGAGTAGGAAGAAAAGAGTAACATTAATCAGTGACATGAGATGGGAGGGAAAGGGAGAGATGAGGAAAATTGCATGGAAATGAAGGGAGACCCTCATTGCTATACAAAATTACATATAAGAGGTTGTGAGGGGAATGGGAAAATAAACAAGGAGAGAAATGAATTACAGTAGATGGGGTAGAAAGAGAAGAAGGGAGGGGAGGGGAGGGGGGATAGTAGGGGATAGGAAAGGTAGCAGAATACAACAATTACTAATAGGGCAGTATGTAAAATTGTGGATGTGTAACCGATGTGATTCTGCAATCTGCATTTGGGGTAAAATTGGGGGTTCATAACCCACTTCAATCTAATGTATGAAGTATGATATGTCAAGAGCTTTGTAAAGTTGTGAACAACCAATAAAAAAAATTTAAGCTCTGAATTAATGAATTTGTGTTTATTCCTTATCACAACTACTTCCACTTTTTTGAAATTATTATCCTCCTTCTGATTTTACTGACTCTTTACAAAACACAACTCCCAGAAATTATGCTCTTTTTAAAAAAAAATTTTATAACTTTATATAGTTATATGTGGTGCTGAGGATTGAACCCAAGGCCTTGCATGTCTGAGGCAAGCTCTCTCCCACTGAGCCATAACCCCAGCCCCAATTATGCTCTTTTTCACCTTAGGGCAACACACTAGTTCCTGGACCTCCTAGTGTATCTTACTGTCACTTACTACAAATTTTGCTGTGACTGGTTATATACTATCTTCTTCACTTGCCTCTTGGGGTGGGGGGAACAAAAATAAAATACAAAAACCTTTTTTTATCTCCAAAATCTTTAGCCTTCCTACTATCTCTTTCCATCAAAAATCTTTTCTGTTTCTTCCTCCTCTCCCCGTTTCCTTTCTTTCTCTCTGATATCAAGTCACTCAGGACACTGAATTGTTAGCAAGAAGTTTGTTTAGTAGGCAAAAAATCAAAGTGATGAGAGATGGATAGTCTTGAGGAAATTTTTGTACAGACAATAGTGAAATCTGAAGTATTCTCCTTACCCTTCACCTGTCAGCTCTTAGTAATGGAAAGAGCCTTTCCCTCCAGATTCACTGTCGCTCTCCCTTTGAGCCTAATGACTAACTGCACTAGATCCCTGGACTTTGGCCTCCCTTTTCTAGGTTCTATGCTATCACCTTCTGTTAATTAATTTTCATCTAGAGATAAGTAATGTTATTATTATCTGGTAAATTTTCCATTTACTCTGATATATTAAGGTGAAATTTAATTATGTTACAACTGTTTACTTTTTAATATGATTAATTTATGCCTAGAGACCCCTATCTATGCTTACTGTCTTCACTTTCTTGTTTTCCACTCATTCCTCAGCCCACTCCACAGAAATTGCTATTGCCGTGGTTTGTGTGTTGCAAGATTCAGTAGCTATTTTGTAATTTTTTTTCTTATTGAACTTTGCAGCAGCAATAGCACAATTAACAATGACTGTACGAGTGAATCAATGAATCAGTGAATCAATGAATTAATGCTATTTGGAAATCAAATCCTGGTAACTAATATCTTAAAAATTCTTAAAGTTCATTCTCAAATTCACTGAGTTCAGAGAAAGTAATTTCTACAGGTAGCTAATTTGCATTCATCATCTTTATGTTATTCAGAATCTCACTCTCAGAAAGTAACTGTTCTTATGTATCTCTACCACCACACACCCATATATCTACACTGACTAGAACCAAGAAGGCATTCATTGCTAAGCTGATGGTTTAAAAGTAGATTCTGTTATCCTTTGAATCTGATTTATTTTCTGGATCTCCTTCTAACCATCCACTTTTATCATTTTCATACTGATTTTATTTGTTCATTTTTTAGTATGTTTTAATATCTTAAGCCACTACAGTTTATTTTATAAGTACTGTAGTCTGATGCATGGTTTATCAAACCATTTTTTTCTCCTTCCTGGACACATGGCTTGTGTGTTAGCAATAGTTATCATTTGTAGTATTCACTAAATATCTCTGACTTGTTGTCTTATAAACATATGGTTCATTACTCTTCTTTTCTTATTTTGATTTTTAGGCACAACCATTTGACTTGCATTGGCTAGAAAGGGGGAATGACAGATGTCATTATTGGTTAGATGCCTCGGAAATCAAAATTCCTTCCCACTGCTACAGTGTCTGCATAATAGTGATTAATCATCTGAATTTCCCCAGAATTGACCTAATCACAGAGTGTTCTCTATCCCTAAGGAAGGAACATTTTATAACATAGAAAAATTTTATGATCCAGAAATGACTATGTGTTTCCTTTCTTTCTCTTTCTCAATGGTAGCATTTATTCAGGTTATCTTGTGCCAGTTCTACCATTATATATATTGAATATGTGGTATGTAAATAGCTTGTCCTGTAGTTTTTAAGTCTTTTTTAAAATATTTTTTTGGTTGTTGATGGACCTTTATTTTATCATTTATTTATATGTAGTGCTGAGAATTGAACTCAGTGCCTCACACATGCAAGGCAAGCGCTCTACCATGGAGCCACAACCCCAGCCCAGATTTTATGTCTTTGAATTAAGAGATGCTGAACTCTGACCTAATTTAGGTGTTTTTTTTTTTTCCTTTATGGGACTGGGGATCAAACCTAGGACCTCTACCTTGCAAGGTAAGTGCTCTACTACTAAGCTACATTCCCAGCTCCCTAATTTAGAAATTATAACACATCACTCTCTGTAGTCATAGAAATCATTATGCATTACCCAGGAACGAACTCAACTTTGAAGTTAATTCCATATCTAGACACAAATTAGAAGGTGATCACTTTTCTTGAGAGGCTAATAAGCCAACCTACACAGTGGTTTAGGAAATAAGATATCCATTAGATTGTGGAGCAGAGTGACTATGTGATAAATAGAGCTTCTCTGATGGCCTGTTTGGAAATGTTCTGTAGGTGAGAATAAACTTCAGTTAGTGAAGCCAGTGAACTTTTGGGTATTGCTTTTATCATAGCATAACTTAGCTTATCTTGACTAAAACCGTCAAAATAAATATTCCAGTCTCCCTTGAAATTAGTTTTGGATGTGTGAGGGAATTATTATCTAAGGAGTGTAACAGAAGTAATGTGAATGAATCACTTTCAGGCATGGCCTGCAGAACTTTCCATGCATGATCCTCCTTTCTTTTTACCCAGTTACTGAGTGAACACAGAGAACTCTAAAGCTCTATTAAAGGTAGAACAATAAAACCAAAAGTTCTTACCAATTAAGGAACTCCTCTTTTGAACTTCAATACATTTTTTTAGGTTAAACTATGGAGATGTGAGATTACTATGGATTCAATGTCTATGTTCCTCCAAAAGTTATATGTTGAAACTCTGACCCCAAGGGGTGATGGCATTTGAGATGAAACATTTGAAAAGTAATTTGGATAAGATGAAATCAAGAGGATAGAGCTTTAATGGGATTACTGTCCTTATAAGAAGGAACACCAGAGAGCACTCATTTGCATGTACATGCACTTTTGTATATGCTCATGCTCTCTCACTTGCTCTCTCTCTCTCTCTCTCTCTCTCTCTCTCTCTCTCTCTCTCTCTCTCTCTCTCTCCCATGTGATAGCAGAGAAAACAGCCATCTACAAGCCAGGAAGAGAATCCTCACCAGAAATTGTACCATCCAGGTACCTTGATCTTGCACTGCCAGTCTTGAGAACTGTGTGAAAATAAATTTCTGTAGTTTAAACCATCTAGTCTATGGTAATTTTTAATGCAGTCTAAGCTAAGAGAGGGAATTGTCTCTTAACAATTAGTATTTCCTGGGCTGGGGATGTGGCTCAAGCGGTAGCGCGCTCGCCTGGCATGCGTGCGGCCCGGGTTCGATCCTCAGCACCACATACAAACAAAGATGTTGTGTCCGCCGAAAACTAAAAAATAAATATTAAAAAAAAAAAATTCTCTCTCTCTCTCTCTCTCTCTCTCTCTAAAAAAAAAAACAATTAGTATTTCCTAATAAATACATGTTATGTAGTTATTTTGCAAATAACCATTCAATTGGATTTTCTATTTCCAGCATTTCTTCTCTCTAATTCACCATGTACAATTACCACAGATTAATCCCCCAAAAGCGAATCTCTGATTATGTTCATCAACTACCACATAAAATCCAATCTTGTCTTTTCTTCCTTTCTTGAACTGTCCTCAAAATATGTCTTCAGTCTTATCTCTTACTACAAGCTTACATACGTTATACTATAAACCTTATACTTTATATACCTTATATCCCTTTTTACTACTAGTCAAATACTCCTTAGGTGTAGGATAACAAAACTGCCTCCCACAACATACACAAAAAGCATATGGGGGCTATGAAGCAGCCAGAAGAGTAATGATTAAAAAATCAAATTTGAGTTCTTCTTCCTCCCCACGCCTTTCCAGATCACACAAACTCCTATCTCTCTAGCTTTCTTTCTACAAGCAACATAAGTCACCAGGAGATAACGGAATCCTTACTAATGAGGAAAAATTACATTTCCTCCTCTATTGAGATGGCATTTTAGCATGGTGATTAAGTGAGTACTCTGGAGTTACCCTGCCTGGTTTTCAAATCTCAGATCATAAATTTATATCTTATGCAACCAAAGGTGATTCACATACTTTGAATGATCTAGTTTCCTCAGCTGTTAAATACGTATAAAAATGGTGCAAAGGTAATGAAAAAAGCAAATGTAGGTGAAGGTAAGACATTCACATCAGAGGTGCAAATTAATAAAGCCAGATCATTTTGCCAGTAATGTTAGGACTCAAAATAGCTGATACCACTTCATGGGCTACCTCAAAAGCATAGCTATGAGTAGAGAGGACCTATCCTGTCAGAGAAGAGGGATAGTATAGTCAGATCAGAATGGACTCAGGAACTGTGTAAATTTGGATTCAAATACTTGCTCTTGGAAGCTAATAGAATGACTTTTAATGAGTTATTTATGTTCATCATAAATACTCTTCTTCAACTACCACATAATCCAATCCTGTCTTTTCTTTCTTTCTTGAACTGTCCTCAAAATAGACCTTTAGTCTTATCTCTTACTACAAGTTTACATACGTCATACTATAAACCATATACTTTATATACATTATATCCCTTTTTACTACTAGTAAAATACACCTTAGGCATACGATAACAAAACTGCCTTTCCCCAAATCTTATTTTTCCTATATGAAAAGGAGACAAATAGTGGCAGCCCAATAGGACTAATATGGGAATAAAAAGTAAAATAACTCATATAATAGCCTTGAACATTTAAATGCAAGTCCTTTC
Organism: Spermophilus citellus; assembly: GCF_964194105.1. Taxonomy (NCBI): domain Eukaryota; kingdom Metazoa; phylum Chordata; class Mammalia; order Rodentia; family Sciuridae; genus Spermophilus; species Spermophilus citellus. Next base: position 193,449,481 of record NC_138184.1, on the reverse strand, counting down.
TCTCCCTTTCCTATCCATTACAGAAGCAAGAGCAAAATTAATACCCCTAATTCCTTAAGCTTTAATTTTTTATCCTTAGCAGTCTGATTATTCAATATTTCCACATGTTCTTTGCTTTCTAAGCATTTCTTCCCTCATATGATATTTCATAATGTTTGTGCTTTTAAGACTCAGTATAAATTAGCTAAATATTCCTCTGTTTTCTTACCAGTGAAAAAATTCTCACTGCATTCTAATAAATAAATTGTCCTGCATATCTTGCACTTTTTTACAGTCTGTAATCAGGTCTACATGTTGATATACCAGCAAATATTGTAGTAATTTTTTCCTCCTGAAAACATTTATTTGAATTCAAAATTATGCTTATTTGAAATTTGAGTTATAAACTTAAATTAAAATTATTTTTATACCTATATTGGCCAATAATATCTTTTTGTTTGTTTCTAAATATGAAAATTATTAATTGACAACAAATTCTTGTATCTCCATGGTATAATTTATTCTCCTTATCCATCAGATCTTTTGTTTTGTTTGCCTATAATAAGAAAACTAACATCGAATATTTCAGACTCATAGTCATTTACTTCAATATGAAAAACAAGTCTATAAATTTATTCATGACTGTTAGGCACTGTGGGATTCTATTTTAAAAAGAGGGATTATATCACCACATTATAATGATAAACTATAAATGCCTATATACTTATTTTTCTAAAGTAATTCAAATTAATAGCTTCCATTTAGAAACCTCATATAAGGTGTCTACATGGTAAACAACTGTCAGTAATTAGAATTTCTTCAACAGCTATCTCATTCCTGTTTTATATATGATCCCTTGGGTACTTATAAAAACATTTTACACATTTTATTTTCATTTTAATAACCTATAAGTACTTGAGTCTCCACTTCTAAACACTCATTCAAAATTCAACTATCATCTACAAATTAAATTACACTATCACTGAGAAAGTGTCTATACATCAAAAACCTCTGCAATCACATTATGTTCAATACATTCAATCAATGAATACTTGAAGGGCTATTACATATTAAACACTCAGAAGCCTTGGAGATATAACAATGAGCAAAACAGACCTAGACTCTGTTGTTATGGATGTACAGAAAACCTAAGTATAATACTAAAGATGGATGTAAGGGGCAAGTAAGATTTGAACATAGTTTTTATAGTCATAAATAATAAACCTATGGTCACATGCTTTGGTTAAAGGGGGAATAAAATTCCAGATTTGCTGGAAGTTAAACTCTGAATTAAAAAAAAAAACACATATTACTCAGTTCATATATTCCCTCACCCCACTACCTTTTCTCAGCACTTATAGAACTTCTGGATTGAAAATAAATTAGGATCCAAAATAGCAGGCTAGAGGGAGACTACATTCCTTGTCGCTCCATGACCTGGGAATCAAGCAGTGGGAATATTGTTTCTCTGCAAGTTATTAGAGAACCCCCGACAGCTGATCCTGAGCAGATCTCCAGCCTCAGCGTCTGCACAGGCCCCAGAGTGCATCCCACAAGACCTCCGGGAAAGGTTCCTGATTGGGAAGTAAAAAGGGAGGGGGTGAGTGAGATACAGTTTAGAGGCTAAATTAGAGACCAGGAATTGTTAGGTCTTTGGTTGATATAAGGAGATAAGACCAGGCACCCACATCACATATGTGGGCCCCAAAGGAGATCTTTGAACCAACCCTCCCACCCTAATAACCTTCACCATCCTGAGGGTGGAGATACCAGCAAACAATAGACAACCCCACCTACTGGATAAGAAAGGAAAGATACTGAACTCCAACAGAAACAATCCTTTAATTTTCCTTCGAGATTTTTTTTTCTTTTCTCTCTCTCTCTCTTTCCCACCCTCACATCCCCAACATTTGTGAAAACAAGTATTTTTCATGCATTAGGCTACTGAGCACTGGGATGCCTGAATAGTATATTACAGTTGTGTTGTATATTTTTTTCTATTCTTGCATTTTTTCTTTCCATTAATTTTTATGTTTGTTTGTTTGTTGTCCTCCCTCTATTGTCTTCCCACTTATCTGTCTCTGCAAAATCTCTTTCTCTCTTTTCTCCTGCTGCTAGCCAACTTCTTTTGATTCCTCTTTCATGCTTCCTAAGATCTAATAACTCTAGAGCCTCACCTCCTAGCCCCTCAACATCTCATCCTACACAACCCCCTTTGTCCACCATTAGAAACTATAGATCCTTTTGCAAACCTATTGTTTATATTGTAAATAATAATTGAATTCATCCTTTCTATCTATTGTAACAAAACTGTAAATGTCTTAATAGAAGCCATTTGGTTTAAGACTGTATATTGCTTGTATTTGGGATCTGTTAATGTTGATCTCCCCCTCAAAGGAGAAGTATTGGAACCCTGCAGGGACACTATAAGTCTACAGGGTAAAAACTGTAACACTTTGGAGCTGCACTGCTAGAAGGGAAGACATGTGAAAAACATGAAAAAAAAGGGGGGGGGGAGTTCCCCAAACAAACCAAGATACTACATGGCCAGCATAGCAGAAGAAATTTCAGAGAAGGAGTTCAGGATGTACATAATTAAAATGTTCTGTGGATTAGAGGATGATATAAGAGAGCAAACACAGGCAGCAAAAGATCATTTCAATATAGAGCTACAGAAGGAAATATAGGAAGCAAAAATCTCTTCAATAAGGAGATAGAGATTGTAGGGGGGCGGAAAACCAAACAGAAATCCTTGAAATGAAGGAAATAATAAACCAAATCAAAAACTCAATAGAAAGCATCACCAACAGATTAGAAGACAGAGCCTCAGACAATGAGGTATAAATATATAATCTTGAAAATAAAGTTGAACACACAATGAAAGTGGTAGGAAAATAAGAGCAGAACATCCAGGAATTATGGGATAACATAAAAAGAATAAATTTAAAAATTATTGGGATAGAGGAAGGCATAGAGTTATAAACCAAAGGAATGAACAATATATTCAATGAAATAATATCAGAAAATTTTCCAAACCTGAAGAATGAATTGGAAAATTGAATATAAGAGGATTACAGCATGTCAAATGTACAAAATCACAACAGATCTACATCAAGGCACATTACAATGAAAATGCCTAGCATACAGAATAAGGAGGGAATTTTAAAAGCCACAGAAAATGGAATCAGATTACATATAGGGGAAAATCGATTAGGATCTCTGCAGATTTCTCAACCCAGACCCTCAAAGTGAGAAAATCATGGAAGAATATATACCAAGCTCTGAAAGAAAATGGATGCCAACCAAAAATCTTATACCCAGCAAAAGTAAGCTTTAGAATTGATAATGAAATAAAAACCTTCCTTGAAAAACAAAAGTTAAAAGAATTTACAACTACAAAGCCTGCACTATAGAACATCCTTTGCAAAATATTCTATGAGGATGAAATGAAAAACAACAATGAAAATCAGCAAAAGGGGGTATTACACTAAAGGAAAAAAAAAGTCAAAGGAGAAGCCAAGGCAAGTTAAAAGCCAAAAATAAACAAAAATAACGAGGAATACAAACCATGTCTAAATAATAACCCTGAATGTGAATGGCCTAAACTCATCAATCCAAGGACATAGACTGGCAGACTGGATTTTTAAAAAGACCCAACAATATGCTGCTTTAAAGAGATTCATAGGAAAAGACATCCACAGACTGATCACGAAAGTTTGGGAAAAATCATACCATTCACATGAACTGTGTAAATAAGCAGGGATTTCTATCCTCATATGAAATAAAAAAGACTTCAAACCAAAATTAATCAAAAGGCATAAAGAAGAACATTTTATACTGCTTAAGGGAACCATACATCAACAAGACATAATAATTATAAATATATATGCCCAAAAAAATGGAGCATCTATGTTCATCAAACAAAGTTTTCTCAAGTTCAATTGTCAAATAGACCACAACACAATAATTCTGGGTGACTTTAACATACCTCTTTTACCACTAGATAGATCTTCCAAACAAAAGCTAAGCCAAGAAACTATAGAACTCAATAATACATTAATACAATCAATAATTTAGACTCAGCAGATATATAAAGAGTATTTCAACTCAATAATACAATAATACAATCAATAATTTAGGCTCAGCAGATATATACAGAGTATTTCATCCATCAACAAATGAATACACTTCCTTCTCAGCAGCATAGATCCTTCTCTAAAATACACTATGTATTATACCACAAAGCAACTCTCAGCAAATACACAAAACTAGAGATACTACCCTGTGTTCTATCAGATCATAATGAAATGAAATTAGAAATCCATTGTAAAATACAAAATAGAAGCTACTTCTAATGAAATAATATGCAATTGAATGAACAATGGATTGCATAAGACATCAGAGAGGAGATTTAAAAACTATTAGAAGTAAATGATAACACTTATATAACATATCAAAATCTCTTTATAGTGTCTCTTTGTAGGGACACTATAAAGGCAGTACTAAGGAAAGTTCATTGCATGGAGTTCATTCCTTAAAAGAAGAAAAAGTCAATGAATAAATGACTTAGCATTACATCTCAAAGCCTTAGAAGAAGAAGAACAAATCAACACCAAAAGTAGTAAAAGACAGGAAATAATTAAAATCAGAGCTGAAATCAATGAAATTAAAACAAAACAAACAATTGAAAAATTGACAAAAAAGTTAGTTCTTTGAAAAAATAAATAAAATTGATAAATTTTTAGCCACACCAACCAAGAGAATGAGAAAACTCAAATTAATAAAATCCATGATGAAAAAGGAAATATCACAATAGGCAGTACAGATATACAGAAGATAATTAGAAACTATTTTGAAAATTTGTACTCCAATAAAATAGAAAATCTTGAAGACATTGACAAATTTCTAGAGACATATGACTTACCCAAACTGAATCAGAATGATATACACAAGTTAAACAGATTAATTTCATTCATCAAAAGCCTACCAACCAAGAAAAGCCCAGGATCAGACAAATTCACAGCTGAGTTCAACAAGACCTTCAAAGAAGAACTTATACTAATACCAATACCTCTGAAATTATTCTATGAAACAGAAAAAGAGAGAACACTTCCAAACTCATTCTTGAGCCCAATATCACCCTGATTCCAAAAACCAAAGACACATCAAAGAAAGAAAACTTCAGACCAATATCTGTAATGAATTTAGATGCAAAAATTCTTAATAAAATTCTGGGAAATCAAATACAAAAACATATTAAAAAGATAGTGTACCTTGGGCTGGGGATGTGGCTCAAGTGGTAGCGCACTTGCCTGGCATGCCTGCGGCCCGGGTTATCCTCAGCACCACATACAAAGATGTTGTGTCTGCTGAAAACTAAAATAATAAATAAATAAATATTAAAAATTCTCTCTCTCTCTCTCTCTCTCTCTCTCTCTCTCTCTCTCTCTCTTTAAAAAAAAAAAGATAGTGTACCATGGTCAAGTGGGGTTCACCCCAGGGGTGCAAGGCTGGTTTAACATATGGAAATCAATAAATGTAATTCACCACATCAAAAGACTTAACAATAAGAATCATATGCTATCTCAATAAATACAGAAAAAGAATTTGGCAAAATACAACACACCTTCATGTTCAAAACACTAGAAAAACTAGGGATAATAGTATTTCAACATTTAAAAGCTATCTATGCTAAGCCCAAGGCCAACATCATTCTAAATGGAGAAAAATTGAAAGTATTCCCTCTAAAAATTGGGGCAAAACAGGGATACCCTCTTTCACCACTTCTATTTAACATGGTCCTTGAAAATCTAGCCAGAGTAATTAGACAGATGAAAGAAATTAAAGGGATACAAATAGGAAAAGAAGATTCAATTATCATGATTTGATGACATGATTCTATATTTAGAGGATCTGAAAAATTCTACCGGAAAACTTTTAGAAATAATAAATGAATTCAGCAAAGTAGTACAATATAAAATCAATAACCATAAATCAAAAGCATTTCTGTACATCAGTGATGAATCCTCTAAAAGAGAAATTTAGGAAAACTACCCCATTCACAATAGCCTAAATAAATAAATAAATAAAATACTTGGGAATCAACAAAAGAAGTAAAAGACCTCTACAATGAAAACTACATAATGTTAAAGAAAGAAATTAAAGAAGACCTTAGAAGATGGAAAAATCTTCCCTGTTCTTGGATGGGCAGAATTAATATTGTCTAAATGATCATACTACCAAAAGCTCTATACAGATTAAATGCAATTTCAATGAAAATACCATTGACATTCCTCATAGAAATAGAAAAGGCAGTCATAAAACTCATTTGGAAATATAAAAGACCCAGAATAGCCAAAGGAATCCTTAGCATGAAGAGTGAAGCAGGTGGCATCACTACACCAGACCTTAAACTATATACTACAGAGCAATGGTATTGGCACCAAAATTGACTTGTAGACCAATGGTACAGAATAGAGGACACAGAGACAAACCCACATAAATATAGTTATCTCATACTAGACAAAGGTGCCAAAAACATACATCAGAGAAAAGATAGCCTCTTCAATAAATGGTGTTGGGAAAACTGGAAATTCATATGCAGCAAAATGAAATTAATCCCCTACCTCTAATCATGCACAAAACTCAACTCAAAGTAGATCAAGGACCTAAGTATTAGACCAGAAACCCTGCCTAATAAAAGAAAAAGTTGGCCCAAATCTCCCATCATATCAGATTAGGCCCTTACTTTCTTAACAAGACTCCTAAAGCACAAGATATAAAATCAAGATTCAATAAATGGGATGGGTTCAAACTGAAAAGCTTCTTCTCAGCAAAAGAAACAATCAGTGGGGTTAAGAGAGAATCTATAGAATGTGAGAAAATTTTTACCACACTCATATCAAATAGAGCACTAATCTCCAGGAATTATATAGAACTCAAAAAACTAAACACCAAAATAACCCAATCAATAAATCAGCTAAGGAACTGAACAGACATTTCTCAGAAGAAGATATACAGTCAACAAATATATGAAAAAAATGTTCAACAACTCTACTAATTAGAGAAATGCAAATCAAAACTACTATAAGATTTCATCTCACTCCAGTCAGATGGCAGTTATAAAAAATACAAGCAACAATAAGTGTTGGTGTAATGTCAGATTCGTGGGACCCCGATCGACCTCTAGGAGCCGAATCCCATGCAATCACACAAGAGTCTTTGTTGCAAGCTGGAGCCTGGACTCACAACCGTTTAGGTGCAGCGGTCCAGTGAGGATTTATAGGTTTTGGGGAGGATACTCTATGCGTCACAACATCACACAGCAAATCATTTCATATCACGGGAAAATCAAACAAGTCTTTAACATTGATTAACACATTCACTGGCAGGAGCAAGTTGGGTAAGGATGATTGGTGAGTTCAGAGGTGGATACATTTGAACTGATTGGTTTAAGCCGGGAGGGGTGTATGTGATAAACTACAAGGTTTCCTAACATGTTATCAATCACGGAAACTACTAGGAGCATCACCTGGCATTTCAGGTATTTTCCCTGTCTCACGCTGATTGGTGTTTGCTAGGAGGTTGCTATGGGTTCTCACCTAGTTTAACTGAGTCAGGGACACCTGGCACTGCAGATCTCTCCTGTTATTTACAGACTCAGCAGGGTGGGTACGTGCCTAGGAGGGCTCTGTGGGTTTTTCCAAGGACAAGGGTCATGCCCCCTCCCTCTGGACAGGACTTGAGGTAGAAGCTCATTTCTCAATAATGGAATCACATCAGTTTCTCATTGGCAAGAGTGTGGGGGGAAAGGCACACTATTACATTGCTGGTGGAACTGCAAATCGGTGCAGCCAATATGGAAAACTGTATAGAGATTCCTTAGAAAACTTGGAATGAAACCACCATTTGACTCAGCTATCCCACTCCTTAGTCTATACCCAAAAGACTTAAAATCAGTCTACTATAGTAATGCAGCCACATCAATGTTTATAGCAGTACAATTCACAATAGCTAAATTTTGGAACCAACATAGAAGCCCTTCAATAGATGAATGGATAAAGAAACTACTATATATATACACACACACATACATACATACACACACATACACACAATGAAATATCACTCAGCATTAAAAGAGAATAAAGTCATAGCATTTGCAGGTAAATAGCGTTGGCAAATATCATGCTAAGTGAAGTAAGCCAATCCTCAAAAATCAAAGTCCAAATGTTTTTTCTGATAAGTGGATGCTGATTCATAATGAAGGTGGTGGTGGGAGCATGGGAGGACTGGAGTAACTCTGGATAGGGCAAAGGGGAGGGAATGGAAGGGAGAGGGCATGGGGGTGGAAAAGATAGTAGAATGAGATGGACATCATTACCCTAGGTAAATGTATGAAGACACTAATGGTGTGGCTCTACTTTGTGTACCACCAGAGATATAAAAATTTGTGCTGCATTTGTGTACTATGAATCAAAATGCATTCTGCTGTCATGTATAATAAGTTAGAAAACTAAATAAATAAATAAATCTTTTAAAAAAGAAAATAAATATGTAAGGTCCTTGCTTAGCACCTGGATGGCCATCTTAAATTTAACAGCTGCCATTTTAAGAAAAATTTCTGCTTTCCTGCCCAAGGGCGTTTCTGAGAAAGGCTCACCTCTCCCTCATACCAACCCAACCCTTCACTGCCCACATTCTTTCTCACTCTAGGGTGTATCACCACTCCCTCCTACCAACCCCACACTTAACCACTCATATTAGGATCCACCCAGCTCTGATTGTGGAGCTTGCCCTAAAAAAGTCGAGGAGATCTAAGCCTCTATTGCCCCTCTCCGTCTCTGGAGAGATGTGCCTTCATTTGTCAGCTCTGACAAATAAACTCTCATGTTTATCTCTGCCTAGTCTCTGTCTTTCATTTCTCAATTGCTGTCTCCCAGTTTCTCACTTTCCTTTCAAAAGTGGCTATGAATCATTTCTCTCTTTCCCCTTGATAAATGTTCCAACATATGTGTCTTTCTGCCAGATAATTGCTTCTAAACCTAGTGACCAGATACCTCAGTTCAATTAAACCTAACATGTCAGCATACTTATTCAGATGCACATTTTTCTGATGTAAAATTTTCATGTAATACATGTGCACTGTAAGCTCTTTTAATGACAATTTTAGGTCAGTTTGAATATCCAGTAAATGTACCAAAATGGTATATATTGACATATTCCAAAAAGGTTTAAATAAATTTCAATACTACAGATTTGCAATAGAACATAGAAAGTAGTGTAAGGGTCCGGCGAAGCGTCGGAGAAAGAGACCACACGAGACTAGCTTCATGCAATGGCAAGGGGGATTTATTAGGGATCCGTTCCAGCGCACTGGGGCTCCGTGCTCACTCAAGAAGGGAGAGCAGCCCAGAGCCCAGAGCAGAGGTCAAGCAGAGCTTAAGTACACTTTTTGGAGGGGGGGGGGGGCTTTGCATTTTGCATGCATCAGAACAAATCATCATGAGGCGCGGGAAAATTGAACAACAACTCTGAGAGGTGATTAGCACATTCATTGGCCGGAACAGGGGGGGGGGGTGATTGGTCACTCCTAAGCGGGATACACATTCAAACTGATTGGTTCGGGCCCTGTGATAAACTGCACAGGGCCCTAGGCTAAATGGCCAGTAGGGCGTTGTCTTAACTATCTCAGGAATTTCAGGTAGCAGAGGAACTTTGCGATGCCTGGGTCTTTTACATGTTAATTTTGCAGTTTAGAATCAGCTTAGAAATTTTACCCTTACAGTAGAAATTCTTGGAGATTGAAATCACAGGAAACAATTGATTTTTCCTACAAAAATGTAGTATTTGTAAGTGTAATGCTTGATCTGAATTGTTAACTTGATTGGATCAAGAGATGCCTAAGATTAGGAGACTTCTGGTTGTGTCAATGAGGGTGTGTCTAGGAATGATTGGCATGTGGGATAGTGAACTGAAGTAAGTCTTGCAGGCAAGACTGTCCAATAGGTTGGAAGTTTAGATAGAATAAAAATTGGAAGCAGCAACAGATACAAGCTTGATACTTCTTGAATAGGTTCTTGATTGCTGTTGTGATTGCCTGAGTACATCAGACTCCAGCTCCTTGATTCTTCCAAAGTGGACTCTCCCAGTGATTCCCCAGGGAGTTTTCAGAGGCCTTTAGTCCTGGGCTGGGATAGCATTGTTGATCCCCCTTGTTCTGAGAATTCAGCATCTTAGACTGAACAGCTAATTGTTCCTCTAGCTCTCCAGCCTACATATGGCCATTGTGGGATTATTGAGCTTCAGATTGTGTAATCCAATCTAATAAATCCCCCTTTTTAAATTTATATATATATATAATATATATATATATATATATTTTATATTTAATATATGTATTTATGAATATATATATTTTTTATATTTAATATATGTATTTATGAATATATATATATATATATATATATATATATATATATATATATATATATCCCTTTTTAAATCTATTCCTTTAGAGAACCCTGACTAAAATAGTGATTTAATACAAGACAAAGTGGATCACTGATATGGCTAAGCATGGCCAATCTTACTGCATAATAGTTACTTAGGCAACACACATAGCCCCATCCCATGAATATAGAGCAATGAAATTAAAAGAAAATGAAGCAAACTACCATTGACGGCCTATTCATTTTCAGGCACTTTGATCGCTTTTAAAATTCTAACAGGAATGATAAATAAATAAATAAATAAATATCAACTGGATCAACCAATGAAAAAAATAATAATAATAAATAAAATTATAACAGGAAACAATCACTGATTGTCCATGTGGGGCAAGGTAGATTATGAAGGAGTATATGCCCAGATCAAGAAGAAAACAAGGACTAAGGATCCCTAAAATCCAGGGAAAGAAACTCTCAAGAAAAAAAGAGTTCTACAGTACCACCTGTGGCAGAGATATGCAGACAATAACCACAAAATGAATGAGGAACATTAGATTAAGCAATAAAGAAATTAATAATAACCTTAGGAGAGCAATTTCAATTGGGAGTTCAATTGGGAGATAGGGACAAGGGCTTTATGAGTTAAAAAAATAAACATATAGTGAGGAAGTGGAGAAGAAAATACAGGCAACTCTTTCAAAATTTGTACATATTAATTCATTTAATATCGCCATTACAAATCTGTGAGATAGGTACAATTGTACAGATGTTCAATGGCATTTTAAAAGTAAAATACCTATTTCAGACACCTTTAGGGGGTCCCTTCAAATTCTCTCAGCTTTGTGTCTTTTTCAGTCACTGCTGCAGCAATCAATCTAAGGCAAGCTAAAATTAGCTTTGCACATGTGCAACCTGACAGCATCTTGTGCATCTTACCTTGGACAGGGGCTAAGCACCCCTCATTTCTTCAACCCTTTGAAAGGCCTAAGAAAGTGCACTTGGCTCTCAGGCCCAACTCAGAACACTAGAGGAATTAATGCCTCTGACTCCATCTTTGAACAATGATGGGGCAGGAGCCAAGGGATAAGTACGCCCTTTGTTCTCTATGTGGAGTTTTGTGGTACACGTATAAGGCCTATCAGAAGTCTTGAAACATTAAGTAACAGTCACCCCCTCATGATCTCAAATGAATTACCTTCCTATAAACTTTGACTCAGCCTCTATTTTTCTAGAGATCTGACAAGATACTGCCAAAGATAAATACCTAAAAACTTCACCGAGACTCAAACCATGTTTTATCCTTCTTGATTTTTACTTTTTAATTAAGAAAATTAGTTTCTAATAAAAAAATAAAAGATGTTTGTTTGTTTTTTAAGAGAGAGAGGAGAGGGAGAGAGAGAGAATTTTTTAATATTTATTTTTTAGTTTTCGGTGGACACAACATCTTTGTTTGTATGTGATGCTGAGGTTTGAACCCAGGCCGAACACATGCCAGGCAAGCGTGCTACCACTTGAGCCACATCCCCAGCCCCAAAAGGAATGTTTTTGAATCTCAGTAAAGGGCAGCAGATTTCATATTTGTGTTAAAATCTAAAATTGTGTTAGAGATACATTTTACTCAATTTCATGGATGTTTGAACCATTGTCTGCATGAAAAGGCCTCCTCAAGAGCTGTTCATCTGATGAGGATGGCCCTGTCCCATTTCTTTTCCCTCTCTACTTGCTCATTTCCTACCTTCCATCTGCCTTAGGTTAAAAAAAAAAGTGAATTCCAGAAAAGTTTAATTATAGTCATTTTTTTTAACCTAGATGTATACACTATGAAATAAAAGTAAAAAAGGAACAGAACTTCTCTTATTTGACTCCACCTACTGCTGTGTTGGATTCAGCTCACACCAGCTCTCATCTCTTCCCACTCTGTGGTCCCAAGATGGAACCTTGAGATTGGTCATCCCTTGAATATATTAGTTTCCCACTGTTTCCATAACAAATTATCACAAATTTAATGGTTTAAAACAATGCAAATTTATTATCTTACAGTTTTATAGATTAAAGTATATCTTAGGTTGCACTGGGCTAAATTTCTTTCTGGAAACTCTAGGGGAATCCATTTCAATAATTTTTTCAGCTTTTGGCGGCCTCTCACATTCTTTAGTCCAAGACCATCTTTCTCTTCTTTCTTTCTTCTTCAAAGCCAGCAGTATTGAATTTCTTTGACCATTCTTCCATAGTCACACCTCTGACTTCCTTCAAATTCCCTCTTCTGTTTTAAAGGATCCTTCAGATACATTATGCTCATCTAGATAATCCAGGATAATCTTCTTAAAGTCAGATGATTAGCAATATTAATTTTATCTGCAAACTTTTGCCATATAACCTAATATATGATCAGATTCCACCACCACCTACAAGTAATTATGAGAGAAAAATCACATAAATTCCTTATTAGAGTTATAGAATTAAAGAGATTTCAAAAGTGTCAACATGATTTTTCAAACAATATGGCTTTGTATGAAAAGGCCTCCTTTAGTTTTCAGTTTAACATAGTATATAACATAGAAGGATAAAAGACTCATTGGCCAGTTTAAAACATATAAATTAGGGCTGGGGATGTGGCTCAAGCGGTAGCACGCTCACCTGGCATGCGTGCGGCCCGGGTTCGATCCTCAGCACCACATACAAACAAAGATGTTGTGTCCACCGAAAACTAAAAAATAAATATTAAAAAAAAATTCTCTCTCCCTCTTTCTCTCTCACTCTCTCTAAAAAAAATAAAATAAAACATATAAATTAGCAATGTATCTTCCCTTAGGATGGGGGTGTAAAAATCTTGCATTAACTCATTTCTTTTTCTGGTCAGGGACAAAGGGGAGTGGGGAGTTATACAGTATACAAGCTACTGCTTTTAAGATCAAAAACCAACAAGTGAAGAGATGAAAGAACAATTTTTCCAGCTTTTTTTTTTTTTATTTCACATTGCATCAAGGAATTCTTTCAATATTAGACATGGTGTAACTTACTATTGCTTTCAAACTAGGAGAGATGACCTGCATAAAGATTTCAATTCACTGAGTCATAATGCAAATCAAAGAGGGTGGAACATTATTATGGGAAGCTATGTGGGCAGATTACTTTAACAAACCTAGAGATAAATGTCAGTCACATTGCTTACAGCTCTGATGTAAAAGCAGTCACCTTGTCCAGATGTTAAAATCAATGATATTTACAGTAGAAGATCATTTAATTAGATCGTTGATAGTTGAATAAGCTTTTACCAAATTATTCTTTTCTTTCCTCAAAATTTTATATAACTTTTATAAGCTTTCTATTATACTTATGAAGGAAGGGAGGGAAGAAATGTAGGGTTAATAATTATAGTAGTTAAAGTTAAGGTAATGCTTACTCTGCCAGGAAATAAACAAGATCCCTTAAATATATGATTTTATCTAATTATAAAGACAACTTTATGAGATAGTTCTAGAGGCTTCAGGGCATGAACTCTGGAGTCAAATTCTTGGATCCAAGTCCTGGCTCAACCATTCCCTAGTTATTTGACTTCGAGGATATTTTATGCTTTGTTTTTCTTATGTGTTTAAAAAAAGGAAGTAAAAAATATGTGCCTTAAAACACTGTAATGAGTAGTAATGAATACTATTAAGAGCTTAGTGAGGTGCCTGGCTCAAAAAATCATATTTATAATTGTTTTTAAAGAAATACTAAACTTCTATTTTCCCCTATTATATAACTAGGTAGAGATTTCCTCTGAAGATGATTTTTTGATTTTTTAATAGAGTTATTTTTTAATTTATATATGACAGTGGGATGCATTACAATTCTTATTACACATATAGAGCACAGTTTTTCGTATCTCCAATTGTATACAAAGTATATTCACGTCAATTCGTGTCTTCATACCTTTACTTTGGATAATAATGATCATCATATTCCACCATCATGAATAACCCCATGCCCCCTCTCTTCCTCTCCAATCCCTCTGCCTTATATAGAGTTCATCTATTCCTCCCATGCTCCCTCTCCCTATCCTACTATGAATTAGCCTCCTTATATCAAAGAAAACATTTGGCATTTGGTTTTTGGGGATTGGCTAACTTCACTTAGCATTATCTTCTCTAACTCCATCCATTTTTTCTACCAATCATCCTAAGAAGGGGCAAACAGCCAAAATGAAAAATATTAAAATATGTTAAAATACATTTTATAAGCTTGTCCCAAAGAACCAAAGGCTGAAAGTTTTCTCTGATATGTGAAGGCTAATTCAAAATAAGGGGTGGGGAGGTTAGGGAAGAATAGAGGCACTTAGGATTAGGCAGAGGGGAGTGAGGAAGGGAAGGGAGGGGGCTTAGGGATAGGAAGGATGGTTAAATGAATAATATATTATTACCCTATGTACAAATATGACTACATGATTGGTGTGATTCTACATCATGTACAACCAGAAGAGTTATACTCATTAATGTATGATGTGTCAAAATGCATTCAATTGTCATGTATAACTAATTAGAATAAAAAATAAATAAAAAGCTATGCAAAATAAAAAAATTAAATAAAATACATTTTATATATGTACATATAATATGTATTTAATAGATTTGATCTGACCTAAATTTCAAATTAGCATACAATCTGTTTTGCTCAAGGTTTCTAAATACCATATTTGAGCATTTTTAAAACATCATATAATAGCATTCTACCACAGCCTTCAAACTACCATCAGACTTGTATATATTTCTAAAAAATGTTTTATATGAATTATCTTAATTTTTTTGAGTATGCACTGCTTTTACACATGTAAAGAAAAGGAAAAAAAATGGTAACAAAATAAAATTGATAGTTTTGATAAGGATGACTATGGTTTTGTAGATGCTGAAAGTTTTTAAGACCTTTCATAAAGGACTGTCCAACATCTCCAATTAAGGTTCTCTGTCCCTACTCAAAAATCATTTGTAAATTGGGACTAGGTATTCCTTTCTCAACACTTGATAAATTGGTCCTTTATTCAACAAATATTTATTGAACACCAACTATATGCTACAAACCATCTCAGCTGTCCAGGATACCTCAATTTGCAAAAATACTTAACCTTGTGGAACTTATAGTTTAGTGGAACAATATTTTAAAATAAACAGCTAATTACATGATTTGTTTCAGCGAAGTGAAAATAAAGCGGGGAAAGGGAATAGAAAATGATAAAAGTGAGGCAGGTATGAAGTTTTGGACAAGAAAAGTCTCACTGAAAGGAGACACTGAAACAGACTAGAAAAGAGTGAACAGTGTCTCTATATAGGAAAGAAAATTCCAAGCACAGGGAAAGGCAAATGCAAAACTTTGATGCAGGAACATGCTTCCGTGTGGAAGAGCTAAGACTATAGTGAATAGGAGCAGAAAGTGGGGAGAGAAGGCAATTAGTGGCAGGGGAGGCAGCAGATTTTCGAGAGGCTGTAGCCTTCTTGAATTTTTTAAATTATTTCTTTTATTGAGCAAAATGGAAAAATATTGATGGGTATTAAGCAGAAGAAAGTTATATTCTAACATATATTAAAGATCATTCTGGCTATATCGAGAAGATATTGTATGCAGGGAAAGGAGCTGAGAGGTTATTTTAATAAGCAGGCTAGAAGAAAATTGCTTACAAAACCATAGTGTTTTGAAGGGATAGTTTAACAGTTTGAATGTGTCCTCCAGTTTGTGAGACTTAATCCCAATGCAACTGTTGAGAGGTGGTGATCAGGTCATGAGGGCTCTGCACTCATGAATGGATTCATTATTGTGGGAGTGGGTTCATTATCTCTAGAGTGGATTTGTTATAAAAGCCCATGTGTCTTTTCATTCATTCATTTATTTATTCTTTTGGCCTTTTCTTACTCACTGTCCTTCCATCATGAAATGACACAGCAAAAATGCTGTTGCCAGACATCAGATCTTCAGTCTTGAACTTCTTGGTTTCCAGAACCATGAACTAATAAATTTTTGTTCAGATTATTCAGTCTCTGATATTCTATTATGGCAGGAAAAAAATCAGATTGATATATACTAAAACCAATAGTTAATAAGGATTCTGAGGTTTTTAGCCCGAGTCCCTGCAAGGATGGTGTTCCCAGTAAGTTATTACTGAAGACTGTGAGTAAAGCATGCTTGGGGAAATAAAGATGAGATGTTCACGAGTTCAGAATTGGACGTGTTAAAGTTAAGACACATTAGATATTAGAGGCATTAGAGGTGAAGTAGATTAAAGAGGTGAAGATTTATCCTTGTGTTTGTATGGAAGACCTGATAAATTATTTTGGCCATTAAAAACATGGTATTTAAAGATAAGAGACTAGATGAAGAGAATACAGATAGTGAAAAGATCCAAAGAATTTCACATTTGGGTAGGACATTCCACCATTAAGAGGTCAAAGAGATGAAGAGGGCCAGCAAGAGACTGAGTAGAAAAATCCAAGGATGTAGAAGGAAAATAAGGTGTTCCAGAGATCAAGGGAACAAGTGTTGAAAACCTCAGCTTTCAAAACACACATAAATGCTAACCCAAAACAACATCTATATTTAAACATGATTTTACCTGGTTACCTAACATAAAGAACTGTCAGTTTGTTTTCTGATAAAAAAAAATACAGTAAAAGCATGATTCTAAACGAATTTTGGTGTAGAGTAAAAGTACTATCTTCCTTGGCAGCATTTAGGTCTGATGAATTTCTAAGTGATCATTTACTTCTATTATCACTATAGCTTCTTAAATAGGAGTAGCAGAATAGTTTCTCCTTGAAGGCACATACTACTTCATGTCAATCTTAACATTTATTCTTAGATACCAAAATCCAAGAGACAACAAATACAGAAATACTATTTTAATAATCTTTAAGGATCCACAAAATTATTCAATATAAAAAATGCTATTAACAAATTAATATTGCATTTTGGGAGGGTAATGTTTAATAAGTTTTTCAGTTACTTTACTACCTATAACAGGTTACTGTTTCTCTATGTAATTTTAAGCTTTGATATTAGTGATTTATATCAAAGTGTCCTGGATTACTGAGAATTTTGCCTACCAGGGGTCATTTGGTAAGAGTCTAGAATCATTTTTATTTTATATAACCTGAGGGAGAGAGGGGAAGAAGTGCTACTTACTGGTCTTTAGTGGTAGAAGACAGTGTCACTATTAATGCACAGGGACAATCCACTATATGAGGAATTGGCTGAAAAAGTAAATAATGGCAAGGCTAAGAAACCCTACTCTAGAGAACGAAATTATGCAAAGACATGGAAGCTCAAAGTACAGAAAGTCAGGTACGTGAAAATGTACTCTATAGCCTCTAAATTCAGATTACATGGGTTTGACATCTACCATAATAATTTTGAGTAATCAAAGCCTTAGTCCTTGACTGGCTAAACATATATACATTATAAATATTAGAGATAATGCACATAGTTCAAGTGCTTAGTTCAGTTCCTGGCATGTTAAATGTATTTATTACCTTGTAACAATCATATACTTACACATTAAAAATCAAAATTACCTCACTAAGGTCTTTAAGTTTCTAAGATGCTATGACTTACACATAATTAGCCACTACTGAAACATTCTGCTCATTGAAAAATCTGACTCAGCCAAAAGGTCTGAGCTATTTAACAGATAACAAAAATACACACTCACCTTTTCTCCAACTTAATTCCAATTCCACAGTGCATATTTTAAAAGTAACTGTCCCATATTTGCCCTACCATAAAATTGCTACTAGTGTACTTCCTGGCCTTAGTAGAATTACCAAGACTCAGCAGCAGAAACTCTCAATACCTTTGGGCAAGTAGCACCACGGTTATCAGTGACAGAGAATCAAACTCTAATCCTAGTGCTACAGTACTGATGACCTTGAAAACCTTCAGCAAAAATGATTTCTAACCATACATGCTTCTACATCAACTAGTAACGTAAATCCAGGCCTCCATTCTGCCAACGCCAGAGGCTTGAAAAGTCTTTCCATTCTCCCTCCGCATAATTTCCAATTTCAATTGTTAAATACATCCTAGTGAAGCTACCAATGGGCATATGCAAAACGAAACATTTACCAAAGCAGTTTCAATTATGTAAGTACATAGAAACTCAAGAAATTCTTAAATTTTAATAGTTTATTTTCTACATTAAATAGTGACACATATCAAGTTTCAGAGATTTATTAATCAGTGTAATAAACTCCAACAAATCAACATGATTTCATGCATTTAAAGGAGAAGTATTTCCTGGTTAAGTGGAAAATTGTGCGGATGCTTCTCAAAGACCTTCATCATAAGCAGCTTTACAGTGAAATGTTTCATTTAGAAGTCTGGGCCTTCTTTCTTCAGTTTGCTGTAATCCACATTCACTGAGTAGAACTTAGAAAAGAAAAATAATATTTTAGTTATCTACCAAATACAGAAAGCTAGCAAAGAAGTTATAGAATTCTTTTTATTCAGTTTTCTACAGTAACAAGTACAAATATGAATTTTCAAGACTATTTAACAATGTAAAATTTATTCATAGACAGATAGTGTACACAAAAATTCTAGCCCTTTAGATGGTTTTGGTAAGGTAAAAATATTTCAGAAGAAGAAAAGATTAACTTTAAACACAGACATGAGATGGGAAGGAAAGAGAGAGAAAAGGGAAATTGCATGGAAATGAAGGGAGACCCTCATTGCTATACAAAATTACATATAAGAGGTTGTGAGGGGAATGGGAAAATTAACAAGGAGAGATTAATTACAGTAGATGGGGTAGAGAGAGAAGATGGGAGGGGAGGGGGGATAGTAGGGGATAGGAAAGGTAGCAGAATACAACAGTCACTAATATGGCAGTATGTAAAAATGTGGATGTGTAACCGACGTGATTCTGCAATCTGCATTTGGGGTAAAATTGGGAGTTCATAACCCACTTCAATCTAATGTATGAAATATGATATGTCAAGAGCTTTGTATGTTGTGAACAACCAATAAAATAAAAAGAATATTAAAAAAAATATTTCAGAAGAGCAGTATTAGTATACTCTTAGTTAGAACATATTAAAAAAATCCAACTTCAAACTGAATGAAGAATTCCTTCTAATATATACATCCAATTCTATGAACTTTTACTTTTCCTCCACTAAGTACATGGGAGATCTCCAAAACAATAGAGGAATACTGAGAATTACCATTCCTACTACAATTTTGTTGAGAAAGCTCTTGCAACAAAAAGATACTAATATTAATAAGGAATTGCTTTGTTTGTGGTTTATGTAACTTTTCAGATACAAACTGGTTTGCCTCAGAAGCTTTTCTATTTTCTGGCTCTCTCAAAGGTTTTAGTTTCCTAACCCTAGACTGTATCAGTATCAAAATGAACATTACATCACTTCTGGCGATAGCCTTTAAAAAAGAAAAAAAAAAATGCATTTTTTGCAGGTTTAAAATTACAAAAAGTTCCTTACAGTCAATTAAGTTTAGAAATAAATTTCACTATGATTGTTTCAAAACAAAACTGTCTCTAACTCTACTTTGTAAAAAATGATTTATATTTGAAACTGGTCCAAAATTTCTACTGAAAGATTTGCACATAAGCCCAAATAAGGATATAATCTTGGGTTTACTCATTCTTGTGCCAAAGAATACTAAAGAGATTGGGCTATAATTACTTGAAAATATTATCTCTAAAAGAACCAAAATATGCAGAATGATCTTCAATATTTTCTTCATAGTGTTTATTAGATAATAAGTTCAGGTCTGGTGTTATATCTCAGTGGTAGGGTTCTTGATTTAGCCTGTTTGAAACCCTAGGTTTTATCCTTGGGGCCACAAAAAAAAAAGTGCTTATCAATCTATATTATTTCTTCAAAAGCTTTCATTTCTTTAAATATACTCTTCTTTATCTTTAATCCAAAAACCCATTAAACTGGATTTTTTTTTTAAAGAAAAATCTCCAGGTTGTAAAGCTTATTACCAAGTTATCCTTGATATAGACACAAAGTTTTTACGAACAGAAAATTATGAATAAGACATAAAGCATATTCTTTGTTCTGAGAGTTTTCTCTTAAAATCAATTAACCTAGACAATAAGATGTAAGAAAACTAATTATGCTATCTTCTAACACGTTAACAAAATATTAGAAAGAAAATTTCACAAGGGTCTGTAGGTATATACTAAGGAAAATAAACATTTATTGGACTTTTCTACTAGATGTCAGGCATTGGCCAGGTACTTTTATCTTACTGAAACACAACCTTTCTTATTCTTTATTTATTTATTTTTTTTAAAAAAGGGCAAATGAAGACCAAATTATATGACTTGCTAAACACTTAAATAGCTGGTCCAAGTCTCTACAACCAGGCACAGTAGAAAGTTTATGTTATCTTTGTCACTCTTCTCAAAACTAAGCAGATTTCTGATGTATTTGCTTTGTCCTCAAAATTCTCTCTTAGAAATAATCTTTAATTCTGCTTTACTTTATGACTTTCATGCCCCTACTGTTTTTCCAATTTAATAGTGCTTTCTCTACAGCCTCTGGAATAACAATCTCTGATTTTGGCTTTGGGGAATTTTATTTATTGAAGAAGTATTGCTGGGACTTTAAAGCTTAAGTTCTATTTTAGTCTCATCTCTTGGTATTTGTATTAGCTTTTGCTATTTGGCAACAAATAACCTTCTGATATGAATAAATACTTATGCCTTCCTGACATTGATGTTGAAATTTTAATTCCCAAGGTGATGATGATATTTGGAAAGTGGGCCACTGGGAGATAATTAGGTCATGAAGGTGGGACCTTCCTAATAGGATTAGTGCCTTTATAAGGAAGAAATATGAGAGAGTTTCTCTCTGCCTTGTGAAGACATAGTAAGGAAGACAGCCTTCCTCAAAAACATAATAGGGTTGTTCCTGGTAGCACACCTGTAATCCCAGCTATTTAGGAGGTCATGGAGGAGGATCTCAAATGTGCTTAATGAGACTTTGTCTCAGAATATAAATGGCTGGGGGTGCTCCCTAGGGTTTAATTCCCAGAACCACAAAACACAAACAGCCCAGAAATGACTGGCATCTTATACTTCCCCAGCCTCCAGAACAAATTTCTACCTACCTGTCTATGATATCTTGTTATAATCATCTCAAATCTTAGTGGTTTACAATAATAAAGTTTTATTTTTCATTCACATTATATGCTGCTTATTATTTAACTGTTCCATATTCTCTTCATTGCAGTCCTGGGCTGATAAGTTGCCCTCATCTGTCAATTTTGGTCTCATGAGAAATGGAAAAGTACCATAAAGGAACCACATAATGGTTCAGAAGTGACAGATATAATATTTCCCCCTTGTCATGATTTGCCAGAGAAATCAATATAGCCAAACCTGCTGTCAGTGGGCCAGAAAAACAAATTCTATTAGAAAAGAAGATGAATGAACATTTCAAGACAATAATGTAGTCTACCTCACTGTTTTGAGTTTAGAAGCAGTAGTAAGTGGGATTAAGATTAATTCACTGCAGACTCAAAGAATTCCAGATTTACTTCCTTTTCATTTCTGCTATTTGTAATATTTTTCCACTTTCTAACATGTCTATATTTATGCCACACACGAGGTTTTTATTGCAGCAATGGTCCATTTCCAGTTCACATGGCCTCATACTGACATGTGTTATCATATTCCAGGGTAGTGATAACTGGTTCCATTATCAGAATCATCTTCTAGTAAGCTGACTATATATACGCAGACGCCAATATGCTCTTTGGTGGAAGGACCAAGGCCTGTTTCTTTGTTTTCTTTTTAAATGTTTCTTAGGTTTAAAAATATTTTTCTGGAATAGACTATACTTAAATTCATAAAACAAAAATACATCAGGATATCTATTATCATCTTTTAAAGGCAAAATGTTAACACAGAGATCAAATGGCTGTTTCAGGTTGGCCAGTGCATTTTTTAAAAAATATGTATTTTCAGTTGTAGGTGGCCACAATATATTTATTTCATTTTTATGTGGTACTGAGGTTTAAACCCAGTGCCTCACGTGTGCTAAGCGAGCACTCTACCACTGAGCCACAACCCCAACCCCTTGGCCAGTGCATTTTTATTTGCTTTTTGGAGGGAGATCTGTTTAAAGACTTTAAAAAGCCAAATTATAATCAGAGGAAAGCTTGGAATCAGCAAAGGGGCATTTTATGGGCATATATCTCCTAAGAAGTCCTGGACTGGTCAGGACAACTCTTCTTGAGAGCGCTAAAGCAAATTGCCAGTTATTCTGTTAATGAAACATTTTGGTACTTCACATCAGTAGAAAGTACACAGGGGAGTTAAACACTTTAAACAGATGAACTGTATGGTATAAATGCAGCAATACTTTTGATACAAGAAGGGTGTGTAAGCAAAATTTTTACACATAAGAAAGGTTATATTTGGGAAATCAATACATGACCCCAAGATATAAAATCATTTTTTTCAAAAAGTATTTATACAGACCACTTTTCAGAAAAGATGTTAAAAAGTTTATCTAGGAAGTTCATGGTAAAATTTAAGTTTCACCTGACTTTCATTTCTTCCTATTAATTCTCACCTAGAATATCTCAACTATACCAATAACGAAGAACCAACCAAACTGGCCAATAGCTTGGTGCTACTAAGAATGTAATACATGGACCAACAGCAAAAACATCATCTGAAACCTTGCTAGAAATGAAAATTCTCAGGCCTCACACCAACCAAATGAATCAGAACCTCTGAGGTGGAACTATAGAATCTGTTTTCACAAACTGTATATATAACAAAATTTGACAACTACTGGCCAGGTATAGTGGCACATGCCTATAATCCCAAGGACTCAAGAAGGCAGAGCCAGGAGGATCACAAGTCTGAGGCCACAATGTGCAACTTAGTGAGACTTTTTCTCAAGATTTTAAGAGGTATGAGGATGCAGCGCAGTGATAAGTGCCCCTGAGTTCCATCCCTGGTACTTCACAGGGAAAAAAAAGGTAATTTGACACACAGTAAGTTAGACTACCTAAGAATTAACAACTTTCCCTTTAATCTCTTAGTCAAATTAGTATAGTTAAGACATTATCTTAACTTCACTCAGTCTAAAAGCTAAAAATAAAATCCAAATAGGAAAATGTTTTTAGAACAATATGCAATCTTAATTTCACAGAACAATCTAGCAGCTCTTCAAAGTTCATCAGAATGGAATTCTACTCGTATATCCAATTTCAAGAAAAACTACACCACGACCAAAGTCATTACAAAACACTTCTCAACAATTTGGAAACAATTTTGCACCTTACCTTGTATTGATCATTAGGACCCAGTTTGTTCCAGGGTTCTGGGTTATTCTTCCTGTCCCAACTAAAAAGAATAAAATATTATACTTGTACTAGTAATAAAACATTATTTAAAACAGTGTTTTGTAGTTCTTAAGAAGCTAATGTTGTGAATAGTCCAATCTCATTTTCTACTAGGTGGAGTATCGCCGCATTTGCTTTCATTAGGAAGTTAAAACAGAATCTATCATAAGCAGCCCCATGTAATCAATAAGAAAAAAAGTAGAACACAGAGCCTCTTGGGGCAGTTGTCCTTGTCCCTATCCCCATCCCAGGAAAATTTATACACAGCCTTTACTAAATTTTCTATTTTATCATTGAAGTGATACATTAAAAAAAAAAATCATAGAATAATGCTGAATCAACCTTTTCTTATCATTTTCCAACTGCAAGAAGAAACATTTCCTACTGTGGGAAAACAGGCGAAAAACCTTTACATATGCCAGAAACCATGATTAAGTATTTTATAAAAACAATTAGTTCTATTACTTAGTGTCACTACTCCTAGAAAGACTGTGGCTCCTAAATTAGCTTGGCAAGCCATCCGTTTTAAACATTTTTAAGTACCTACCTGACATCTGGATTGAACAATGCCAGACGCATCACATACAGTGCTGCTCCAGTACCTCCTGCTCCAATAAATACGAAGAGGGGAATCAACTAGAATCAAACATAAAATAACAATTTTCAAATTCCTTGATATTGATCAAAGAGAAGCTACAGTAGTTATACACATTAATTTCAAATCTCAAAACTGCTACTTTGCTAACTTTTGTTAAAACTTAAAGGCAGAACTTAGAAGGAGGTGGAACTGCTTATAACTGTGTTCTGAAAAAACAATTTGAAAAGGATCTGAAGATGGTTCTGGCCTAAGTCTCACTTCCTAATGTAAATAAAATTACATATGTTTTCAAATTTCCAAGACAATGTATCAAGGGTTATTTATCTCTATAACATTTATACTTCATTCCCGTTAAATTCCCTTTATGTCAAGGCTGAGGGGTAATTCTTTGCAAATTAAAAATTAGGTGTGCCTCCAAACAGATACACTAAAAACACAAGCTTTGTGAAATAAGGAGTCTAAGAAGCATACAGAAACACAACTATTACAAATAGTCAAGCTGTGGCTTTAACCATAAATTGAAAACTACTGCTACCAATTCTTGCCAAATATTTAAGAAATTGGATTTAAGACAAAGACTAAAGAGGGTGTAATTGTTAGGTTCCCCAGCTCATTTCGGTGCCGGGAGAAATAAGAAGTCAAAAAATTAAATCCGATTAAATTCTGCACTACCAGATTCCCAAAATGTCAGGGCATCAGACAAAGTGTGGATTCCAACATCAAGAACCTCTTATAGGGCTGGGGATGTGGCTCAAGCGGTAGCGCGCTCGCCTGGCATGCGTGCGACCCGGGTTCGATCCTCAGCACCACATACCAATAAAGATGTTGTGTCCGCCGAGAACTAAAAAATAAATATTAAAAAATTCTCTCTCTCTCTCTCCCCCCCCCCACTCTCTCTTTGTCTCCCCCCCATCTCTCTCTCTCTCTTTAAAAAAAAAAAAAAAGAACCTCTTATATTCCAGAAGGCCTAGGTGGTGCAATGCGGCGAACACGGGATCCTCAAATAGGGACCCTGACCTTTTCGGGTCTCTAATCCACAGAACATACACCCATCCCTCTTGGACCCACCAATGTGCAAGAAAGCGCGGCCTCTAAATTGTCTCCAAACCTTCAGCCTGCCAACCAAAACTCCACAACTGCATGTCGCAGGTCACAGGCCGAGGACCTGGGGCAACCAAGACAACGCCAAGGAGAGGCAGGGCCCCGCTCCAAGGGGCAGTAAGGGACTGTGAAAAGAGAAAGCTCCCAAGAGACAGTGGCAGCCACCCCACCACACAAGACGGACATGGGAGAATACTGGGAAAGGAGTCATGAACTTACGCTTGGATGCTTCTTGGCCTGACCGAGGATCTGGCGGAGCATGTTTGCAATAGAGGCCTCCGGCCCAAAACCGGATAAGAAAAACCTATCTGGCCCAAGACCAAGCAGCCTCTGTACCCAAGCTGTGCGGACGCCCAAAGTCACCCAGAATATCCTACCTGAAGGACCCCTGGCTCGGAAGGCAGCCTGCAGCAGGAGGGCCCGGATGCGGCTGTCCTCAACAGTGCCTGCCCTGATCCAGGTCCTCACGCGTCCTCCCTAACCTGGCCTGACCATCACCACTCCATTTAAAAGCGAAATATTCCTCATTTCTATACTATAAGTCTTTCTTACCAGGAACTTTTGGCCTCAAAACTACAACAATTTGATTGACCAGACAGGCACTCTCTCAGAAGACCACGTGTTGAGGTCAACCGGCGGGCGTTCGGGAAGCGCGCTCAGTGGGCTGGGCCTCTTGCGCGGCGCCTAAAGGCCGGGGTCGCGCGCAGACGCGTTTGGGGCGCGCGTGCCGGGCGCGCGCTGGCCGGCCCAGACATCCGCCAAGGGAGTGCTGCGACGCCTCTGGCAGCCCAGAACACAACGCCGGGACTGCAGGTCGGGTCTCTAGTCACCAAGGTCAGCGGCTGCGGTTTAAGAAGGCTGCAGCTGCTTCCTGTCATCGACTGTTGCTTAAGGGCGGAAGTTAAAAACTAGTAAATGTCTTAGAGATGTCAACAGTCTCATCAGTGTGATCTCCAAACACTCAGGCCACAGAGAACTTGGCAACATGTCACTTTCCCCTTCCCATAGTCCCGAAATTACATTCTTAAAATGTTTTCAATGATTGTTTCCTACACATGATCTTTTCTACTACCCCAGATCAGTATGTATGTATGTATGTATTTATCTATTTATTTATTTAATCCGAAGTCTTCCGTGGTAGAGGCTTTATGGGCATCTGTGGTTACAGCCAACTATCTGCACCCCTCCAACCTCCTACGTAATTTGAAGCATAAATCAAATGATGAAACAACCAGAACTAAGAAGAGTAGGAGAAGGCTCCTCTGATAAAATAACATCAGTCTTGAAGGAGTAGACTGTGTGAATGGTGATGTCAGTTGTTGAAATTAGAAAACAGAATGATGGATAGATACCTATGGAAAATCAAAGTGAATTTCTATAGGATAAAATAGAACTTGATTAGAAGAATAATTGTAGGACTCAATTTGTTAATGAGAAATGAACCTTATGACTAAATGGGACTACTTACAGAAGGTTGAGTAAGAAAAAAGGGACATGGAATTGAGAAATTAAAACATGGGATGCTCTGCAGAGGAGGTATGGCCAGCAGGTAAGAAAAAAAAATAGATGATGATTATTAAGATGATATGTCACAAAGTTGATAAAGTTTCATCCATTTCAGCAAATCTTGTCAAGTACCTACTCTGCACTAGGCATTTTTCTAGCCACTGGGGATATAGCAGTGAAGAAGAAAATTGTTCTGTTCTAATGGAGCTTATATAATAAATAAATAATTTTGCATGGTGATAATCCAGTAAAACAGAATAAGAAAATCAGAAGGGTGAAAGAAGAAAGGTACTTTAGAGTGAACAAGGAAAGATTTCTTTGAGGATATTTGAGCTGAAACCTATATGAAAAGGTGGTAAGAAGATCTAGGGAGAACATTTTAATTGGCAAGAGAAATGGCTTTAAGATTTTTTAAAACAACAACAAAAGAAAAATATGCATTTAAAGGAATTCAGTGTGGCTGATTCATAACAAAGGAAAACAAAAATGAGACCAGTGAGGTAGTAAAGGTTTCTCTGACATTTTATAGACTGTGGTGTGGAAAATGACTATATTAAAAAGTTCAGCATAAAAAGACACAGAAAGAAGTGAACAAGGAAACCTAACAATAGTAAATGTGGATACTATCAGCAAAGAAATTAGAATGGTAGAGATTTCTTTTTGATATTTTATTTTGAATGATAACTGCTGGTAATAAAATAAGTAAATAGGTATATAAGAATGTCATTATTCATAAATTAAAATTCAGTGACTTTACTTTTTTGTCATTAACCTGGCTTGTAGAAGTAACAATAATAGAGATAGTTACGTGATACTCTTGGAAATATTAACAGAGCAGAGTTACATAATATAAATTTTAGTAAATATTAATCAGCATATCAAATTGTAAAACTTTAAATTCTTCACATTAAATTTAGTGGAAAGAGCATGTGACCTATATTTTAAGCAGATAGAGAATAATGGTGACAGTTTAGAAAAAGAAACAATGGTAGAGGAGGTATAGTACAACATTCAATGTGAGCCTCAGAAGTAGGATTGGTATATGTGGTATATGTGGTACATTATTGTATGCAAATATCTACAACTGCTCCCTAGAAATATAATCTTTTACTTGTCTCATTAATATAGGGCTTAATAAGATGATTTCTTTTATTAGCAAATTATATATGAAAAGTAGTATATCTTAGCAAATAATATGTGAAAATTAGCATATCTTATAAAATCAGAAGTTCTATGAGCCTACATGTGCCATGTCCTCTTTTCCCTCTGCCACCTGATCAAGCAGTGTTCTAGATAAAGACTGCTCTATTAGCTTGGTGTCAGGGTGAACATTGCTTGGATCAGAGCCACTGTTGATTTGCAGTTGATACACATTAAGAATGAGGAGTAAGTCTTTATTTTTGCAAGTCATCAGTTTGAGATTAGTAGTTTGTTAATGTGACATAGTATGTTTCAAAAAGAATCACAGGTGTGGCCATTGGTACATGGTGTTGACTGGGATCAAATAGAAGAGAAGTAGACCACATACTATTAAAAGGACTATCAGCCTCAAATTAAAGAGACTGTTTGAGATGTGAAATGATATTTAGGTTCCCCAATCTTCTGGAGGTAAGAAGCAAATATAAAGAGGTCCTTATATTTTAAGGAGATCCGATTTTCTAATGTCCTCCTTATATGGAATTAAGACAAGATTCCCCAGAAGATAAGGCAATAGCCACAGAGAAGAGTGGCCAAATCCCTAGATGTCAAAATTAGGGCCTAACCAAAAAACTATCCCCTACCTTCAGTCAGCAGCAATTTCTACCCAATGAAATTTCAGGATCAGTGTTTATCTGCATTTCTATTTCTGAATAGAATCATTAATTATAGTTATCCAGTCGTAATTCCACCTCATATTGTGGGTATTGTGGGACAAATAACTTCCCTTTTTTGTTATAGATCTCCAGATTAAGAGGTGAGATACCTAGAACAGACATAGCAACTACACACCTTGGGCTGTGGATATAGCTCAGTGCTAGAGTGAATACATAGTGGGATGGGGATGTGGTCCTGGGTTTGATTCTCCACACAACAAGAAAAGAGGGAGGCAGGGAGGAAGGGAGGAAGGAAAGGAGAGAGGGAGGGAGGAGAGGAGAGAAGGAGGGAGGAAAGGAGAGAAAAAAAGAGACTACAACTTTATTCATAGATCACGGACTTTAAGTTGGAATTAATGACAGAATTTCTTGAACCTTTCCCATGGGGAGTGTTATTTTCAGAGAGGAAAAGTGACATTTGAGTGTAAAAGACAGAACTGAATAATTGTAATCAGAAGGACAGATTTTGCAAGATTGTCTTTTCTTCACAGATATTTAAAGTCCTTCCTAGAGAAAGATTAAATTTTATTTCCCTAATGGTATCAGACTTAACTAGGTGACTCTGTTTGGGCAATGAAGAATATAAAAGTCAAAATTTGAATAATACAGAAAGAATTATGTCTGTGAGAACTTAGTGAAGACTGTGACATTGTTTAAGACTGCGCAGAGTGACTGGGTCAAAAAAAGAGGGAGATTTGAATTTCATATATACCAAATAGTCTGTACAAAGCAGAGACACTTGAAAGTTCATAGTGTAAGTGCATAGTGTGTGGAAGGAATTGAGACATTATAGTGTAATGGGTGGGTAAGTTGTATTGGAAGAAATGTGGACAATTAAACTGAAAAGGTTTACCCACATTTTTGAGAATTTGAATTTGGGACTTTATTCTTTAGGTGGTGAGTGCTCATAAAAAGTTTTATATCTAAACACAGACTAAATCTGCTGCAGGACATAAGATCTTATTAAATGAATTGGAGATGTCTTTTACCATTCCACTCTGAGATTTGTGCTCTCTGGATTTCTTGATGGTTTTTTTGTGTGTGTGTGTATGTGGTTTTTTTTTTTTTGTGTGTGTGTGTGTGTGTGTGTGTGTGTGAATGATTTAAAATAAAAAATATATAAATTAGTTGTTTAAAATAAATGTAAATTATATGATTAATAGCTCTGAAAATCCTATATAGTGCTTGGATGTGCTAGTACATGACTGTAATCTCAGCAACTTGGGAGACTGAGACCAGAGGATCACACAATTGCCAATCTCAGCAACACAGTGAAACTCTTTCTTAAAATTGAAAAATAAAAAATAAAAAGGACTGGGGGTTTAGCTCAGTGGTAGACTGCCCAAGAGTTTAATCCCCAGTACCTGGGTGTGGGGGGGGGGATCCTCTGTGGGGTATCATTATCATCCAAGATAAAATATTTCTCTCACATAGTTTGCCTGAAAATACATGACTAGAAAATTCTGGAAGCTATGTGATTATGTGTTGTTATTAATGTGTGACAGTAAAGAAATAGCTTCTTTAGAGGGAAACAATTTGATAAGTGAGCCATGGAGTACAATTATATTAATGTAAATTGAAGACAGACTCTTATATTTTTTATTCTGTTTGCATTTAGGCTTTTAATTATTTGTCTAGTAGATAAATTGACAACTGGAATTGTTTTTATGATAGCACAAATGCAAATTATACCTTCACTTGTTAATAAAGATTCTGCAGCTATCCTTAATCTAAAAACAAATATGTTCTTCTACTAGTATAATTATTTAGCATAGACTGTAATTAATTATAAAATTTATATTAGAAAATGAAAACATTTTTGGTTTGTGAAAGTTTACTTCCATTATTATAAATCTCAAAGCTTCACTGTCATCAGTTTAAATTAAATACTTGAAGCACTTTATGTACAAAATTCAATGAATACTAAAAAGAGAGAAACTAGTAATTTAAAATAGTAATACCTCTTTTCAGTGAAACCTTCCAGCTAAATAATGTACTTTTTGGGATATTATATCAAACACTAGATCTGCCAATAACAGCCATTTTTAGATTACCTAAATTCTTTTCCTTTCCTGTGTTATCATTTATTATCTCTCTTTAATTTTTGTCTTTTGTATGAATCCCTTAGTTCATTCAGTTATTTGGTCATTCATTTATTCATTCATTTAATATATATTGGGTGCATACTAAGTACTGTTCATTGTGCTAAATGCTTAGGATAAGATTAAAACACTGGTGTCTTCTTCCTTCTTTGTATTCCAGTGGGGCTGACAGAAACATAATTACAAAACTATATTATGATAAGTGCGGCAATAGACACTATTATATGGTTTAAGTTACTCGGTATTTAATAGTGCCATTTACCGGGATTAGGAATATGAACTAATTTTTGGAAATGTTGAGTCTAGGACATCTAAGGAATATCCCCTATTTTGAGACACTTAAGCATGGAGAAACCCCACTTTGAGCTGGGAAAGAGTTTGAAAATAAAAGGCCTATAGATTAAGCTTAATACAAAGGAAATTGATGACTTTATCTACAAAGAAAATGTACTAAGGAAAGTATCAGAAGAGGGTTAATGCTAAAACCTTAGAGAATGTGGGGTGGGGGATGAAGAATAGAACAGGAGTGGGGGAATCAGTAAAGAAAAGTTAAAACAAATCAGAAATGTAGGCAGGTATATTAGGGCTCAACCAGAAAAGCAGGAGTAGGAGAATATATATTTGTATAAAAAGGGATTATTATACAGTTTGTGGAAACTGTGTTTCCACTGAAGTTAGCAAGGGAGGCAGTCAGGAAAGAAGGAGGGATGTGAAGCAGAGAAACAAAAATCTCATCAGAACCTGTGGGATGAGTGGAAACTATGAAGAACAGATAAACTGTTGTTTTCTTATTTCTTCTAAACTCCTGATCTCAATTTTGTGAGTGTTGTGCTGAATAAGCTGGAGTCCTTTTTCTTAGAACTAAATATAATCATAGTCCAGAAGTATAGAAATGGAAGAAGAAAGTTGTCAAGAACAGAAGTACTGAGCTGGGGTTGTGGCTCAGTGGTAGCGCACTTGCCTAGCACGCGTGAGGCACTGGGTTCGATTCTCAGCACCGCACACAAATAAATAAAAATAGAGGTCCATCAACAAATAAAACTTAAAAAAAAATCAGGAGTACTAAGAGGTATCCCATGGCACCTTGTGCATTGCAGCATATTCTTCTTTAACCCCATTGAGTTGTTGGTGAAGGCGTTCCTGCACCCACTGTCTGACAGGGTCACAGTGTACAGGGTCACAGTGTGGGGAATGCTGCCACAGGGCCGTACCATCTGGAAACTGGAACCATTAGAAATGTTAAGTGTTTTGTTTATGATATTCATGATATGGATAACAGGGCATACGTCAATCAATAATGAAAGTACGTATTGCCTGAGATTGCAGGAAAATTCCCAGAATGAGACTAAGGGCACAATTGAGACATGCCATGAGGTACGTTTCAGTGTCTCTCAGGATACAAACAATAGTGTTATTCCTCAAGTCTGAAAAACAAGAAATATTTATCCAATGGTTAACCGATTTATACTACCCCCCCCAACCCCTGTATGACCGTCTAGCTACAGAAAAACAATTGCTATGCCAATAGTACAAGGACCACCCTCAAGGACAAGAGGCTAATAAAAATGCATTCCCCCAACCAATAGACCCTCCTTTGCCTTACACAGAAACGTATGATGAAAATGGAAAACATATAGTTAATATAAATGACAAATGGTTTGAGGTGTAAAGCCTGCCATTTAAAGATTACGAAGCCATAAGAATTGGTGTGCTTTGACCAAGGATCAAGGAAGTTCTTTAAGAAAGCAGTTGAATAGGTCATATGAAAAAAGGAAATTACCTTGGAAATTAAAAATAGAATAATGTAAAATTAACATAGATATATTTTTGAGGCACTTCAGAATAGTAGGCTTTTAAATAATAGACTTTCACTACTTTAAGTGTGTTTTACTGGGATTTTAGTTTAGAAGTAGGAAAGCTTACCAATAATTGTAAGTATGCTTTAAAGTTAAAGGTTAATGAAATAATTATAGGTATGCTTTAAAGTTAGAAGTAAATAATACTCAGTAGCATGTAGTCTAGTTGTGTCGCCTAGCACCTAGTGATTGAG
Source organism: Spermophilus citellus (assembly GCF_964194105.1). Classification (NCBI taxonomy): domain Eukaryota; kingdom Metazoa; phylum Chordata; class Mammalia; order Rodentia; family Sciuridae; genus Spermophilus; species Spermophilus citellus. Next base: position 193,416,488 of record NC_138184.1, on the reverse strand, counting down.
GTGAAAGCGTAAAAGATTAATCATGATTGACTAAGGTTACAGAAAAATATTTTGAACAATGTACTCAATATCTTAGGTAATCAATGTATGTCAGAAAAGATTGTTACTCTTGAAAATTATGTAAATCAAAAAAGTTTCGGGCTTTGAAGCTATCTATTAACTACCTGAAAAAACACCTGTAAAAAAAGGTATAAAAATAAAGATCCCTCCAGGGGCAACAGAGATTTCTTCTGGAGGCTGCTCTTAACTTGCAATCTGTGTCCCGACTCTTGTTCTTTCCCAATGCCACTCCTCCTTCAGGACCCCTGGAACCCCACTCCCCACCCCCGCCGGGGCTGGATCTCAGCAAGGTGTATTCCCTAGTGTCCCCTTGATAATAAGGATTAATCACCTGTCTTAACAGAATAATCCTTATTTTCTTGTGTATTAACTGGCATTTGTGTCTGTTAAAGTTTAAATCTGGAATGTCTCCCAAAGGCTCATGTGTTGAAAACTTGGTCCACAGCGGCAATGTTCAGAATTGGAGCTTGAGGACGCTGACCTCATCAATGGATTAATCTATTGATAGCTGAATGGTCTATTGGAAGATAGTCAAAGCTATAGGAGGTAGAGCCTAGTTGAAGGAAATAGGTCATTGGGGACTGTATCTTTTCTCCAATCCCTTTTCTCTCTTCCCCTCCCCTCACTTCCTTCTCTTCCACTACCTTCTCCGTTTCCCCTCCTCCTTCTTCTCTCTCCCTTTGTCCTTCCCTCTCTCCTTCTCCTTCCTTGCTGTCATGTCCTTCTGCCATGGGACAGGCCTCATCACAGGCCCAAAAACAATGGAGCCAACCAACCAGGGACTGAAACCTCTGAGCCAAAATAAATCTGTGCTCTCCTAAGTTTATTTTCTCAGTTATTTTGTCCCACTGACAAAAAGTTGACTAACACATGGAATTCAAGTGACCAGGTGGCAATTTCAACTTTTGGTTTAGTGGAATTGTTGCCAGATTTCCTGATAGAAACATTCCTCCCTTGAAATTAAGACCTCTAAGTCAATAAAAATCAAAGTTGCCAGGATGGGAGGTAAAAAATATACTAGTGATTCACAGGAATCATAGAAGAGCCACTCTTATATATGCCCCTTGAATCTGATGAATAGTAACATATATAGGAAATATACCATATCATAGAGGAATTATTCCAACCTGTCAATGTGTTGCTCCCATTTGGCATACAACTCAGTCTTCAAAAGGAAATTCATCTATTCTATTAGGCCACTTGTATCAGGGTAATAGAGCATATGGTAAGATCAGTGAATTTCAAGAGTATAAACCCATTGCCATATTTCATTTGCTATAAAATAAATGTGTTGATCATAAGCAATACTCTGTGGAATATCATTATTTTAAGGCATTTTGTAAGTCCACAGAAGCATTGCAGGCAAGGAAGTCAAACCCATACCTGCAGTATCTATGTCATTGATTAAAATAAAAACAAAACAAATAGTGTTCCTTCCATGATTATTCATATTCTTCTCTACTTAGCAGCTCTTTAATGAGAATCCATCTGAAACACAAATATTTTCATACTCTCTGCCAATTTTGAAGGCTTTATCTACAAATCTTTTTCTCAAATTTCCTTGTCACCAATATTCTAGTTATGTTCCTTTCATATCCCTGGTCATCCAACCAAAACATTTGACATACACTTACGAATCAGCATGTATCCATACTTCTGGCTGTCTTTCCTACCAAATTAAATCAATACTGAGATGAACTGCTAAAAGTACTGCCTCCTGGGAGGATGATTTTTTATTACTGTCTTTTAGGGGCAACCCAGAAAAGCACTATACTGCTATAAGTATCTACTTTATAGGTATTGACAGCATTAATGCAGATCTATCTAGACCAGGCTCTAATAGTGTCCCCTAGTTGTTGCTCAATGGGTAAAGCATATGCTTAGCATACACCAGGCCATAAATTCAATCTTTAGTGCACATGTGCACACACAAAGACACACACACACACACAACTGGAAATGGGGAATTCGCTATGGAGCCAGTATGCAGGCACATAGGGGAGAATGAGGCACTATTGCTGGAGTACGGACCATGGTCAGTTGCAACACTTGCTCATACAAGCTATTTATGTTTTTAAGAACTGACCAAATTCATTTGGCTTCTCATATTTCCATTTGGTAATGGAATGTAACTGTTCACGTACAATCTTATGACTTTTTTTGCCACATAATACCCAGTTGATAATGAATAACTCAGGTAGCATAGTAATAAGCTTCAAGAACTAATAGCTATACTAGTTAGTTAAAAGAATAATATGCCTGTCAGCCTAGACTGTTGCAGAATCTTCTATTTTGGGCCCAACTTAAAACCAGAAGCTTTTCAGTTTGCTCTGTAAATGAGTCAGAATAGCATATTGAAATTAAATAAATGCCTCCTAAATACAAAGAGACCCATATAGTATTATGCGTCACAATAAACAACAGAAGTGGTAACATGTTCTTCACTTTGAAAGAGATATCTTGATATGTTCCAGACCTCTGGAACCCTAGCAATTTCACTGAGGTGACAGAAACTTGACTTTTTTTTTTTGTCAGATTTACTTTGTACAAACTGACCAATATATTGGCATGTTTCTTACCAATATATCTAGAGTAATTGTTAATATTGTTAATATTCGCCCTACAAAAAAAAGGTGATATGCAGTAATGACTGATAATTAGCTTGATTGCAATACATACTTTATTTCACATATACCAAAACAGCACATTGTACAGTATAAATATATGCTTTTTTTTTTTTTTTTTTTGGTACCAGGGATTGAACCCAGAGACACTTAACCACTGAACCACATCTACAGTCCTTTATATATTTTATTAGAGACAGGGTCTCACTGAATTGCTTAGGGCCTTGCTAAGTTGCTGAAGCTGGTTTTGAATTTGTGATCCTCCTGCCTCAGCCTCCCAAGTAACTGGGATCACAGGCATGCACCACTGTGCCCAGTTCCCATTACATCTTAATAAACCTTAATTTAAAAAAAAATAAAGAAATAAAGAAAGGCAAAGGAAATGCTAGGCCCACATATGTGAGGGTTCATTTCTGTTTTGAATATATAGATAATTGGGTTTTAGTAAGTTTTGAAATCAGGTAATGTAAATTCTCCAACTTTGTATTTTTAAGATTGTTTTGGGTAATCAGGAGATCTTGAGTTCCATATAAACTTCAGGAGGGATTTTTCTATTCCTGCAAAACACATCATTGAGATTTTTAAGAGGGCTTGCACTGAATCTGTAGATTGTTTTGAGTATACTCTAGAGATATTAAGTCTTCTAATCCATGAACATGGAATTTCTTTTTAGTTATTTACACCTTCTTTAATTTCTTTCAGTAATGATTTTAATATTCATTGTGCAAGTCTTTTATCTCCTTGATTAATTACTACATTTTATTCTTTTTGATGCCCTTATAAATGGAATTGATTTTTCACTTCCTTTTCAGATTATTCATTGTTATTGTGTAAAAACACAACTGGTTTTTGTATGTTGACATTGTATTCTGATAATTTGCTAAATCTGTTTATTAGTTGTAACTTTTTATAAGTCTTTTTAAAAATGTAATAATTTAGGGTTTTCTCGTATGAGTTCATATCACATGCAAACAGAATGATTTTGTTTTTTCTTTAACTTGGATGCATTTTATTTTTCTTGCCTAATTGATTTGGTTAAGACTTTCAATACTATGTTGTATAAAAAATGCAAATTAGGCATTCTTGTCTTCTTTCCGATCTTAGAGGAAAAATTTTCAGTCTTTTGCCATTAAGTATGATATTCACTGTGGGGTTTTCTTATATGGCTTTTGTTATATTAAAGTAGATTCCTTGCCCTTCAATGGATGAATGGGTTAAAAAATGTGGCATTTATATACAATGGAATATTACTCAGCACTAAAAAATAACAAGATCATGGCATTTGCAGGGAAATGGATGGCATTAGAGCAGATTATGCTAAGTGAAGTTAGCCAATCCCAAAAAAACAAATGCTGAATGTCTTCTCTGATATAAGGGGGGGTGACTCAAAATGGGGTAGGGAGGAAGAGCATGAGAAGAAGATTACCTCTAGATAGGGAATAGAGATGGGTGGGAAAGGGAGAGAAAAGCGGAATGCATGGAAGATTGAAGGAGACCCTCATTGTTATACAAAATACATGTATGAAAATGTGAGGAAAAAAAAAAGAATTGCGTCACCTTAGATTGGGTAGAGAGAAGTGATGGGAGGGAAGGGGAGGGGAAGGGGGGAAAGGAAGGACAGTAGAATGAAATAGACATTATTATTGCTGTGTGTATATACGTGACTGCATGACCAATGTGATTCTGCAACCTGTACACTCAGAAAAATGAGAAATTATATCCCATCTGATTCAAATGTATGATATGTCAAGGTCATTGTACTGTCATGTGTAACTAATTAAAACAAATTAAAAAAAACATAACTCTAGGTTTCTACCAGTGGAAAAACAACAACAACAAAAAAAATAAAGTAGATTTCTTTTTTGTTTTATTTTCATAGTTTATTGTTTTTATTATGAAAAGTTATTAAAGATTATCAAATGATTTTTCTGCAATAATTGTGATTTTATATATATACACATACATACAAACTCAGGTGCAGTTGACCACTGAGCCACATCCCTACCCCTATTTTGTATTTTATTTAGAGACGGAGTCTCACTGAGTTGCTTAGTGCCTCACCATTACTGTGGCTGGCTTTGAACTCGTGATTCTCCTGTCTCAGCCTCCCCAGTCGCTGGGATTACAGGTGTGCACCACTGGACCTAGTGAACATATATTTTTTTCATTATTCTTTTAGTGTGGTGTATTACGTTGATTTCCATACATTGAACCATCCTTGCATTCCAGGAATAAATCCCATTTGGTCATGATATACAGTACTTTTAATATGCTGCCCAGTTCAGCTTATTTGTATTCTTTTGTTGAAGATTTTTACATCAATATTTTAAAGATATAAATATATATGTTGCATGTAGTATTGAGATAAAGTAATCCATATAGGTAATCATGTCCAGGACTTGGAGATTTGCAATCTGGAGTACTTCTCCAGTTGCATTCTCTGGCCTATTATTATGAGAAGCTGAAGACGGATATCCAGTGGGAGATGCCCAATTACTATAAGGTAAGCCACCACCTCAATGACAACATTTATGAATTGTAACACACCTAGTAGCTTGAATCAATATTCTTAGCATAATGAGAATGTTTCTGCAGGTTCCTTTCTGTCAACTGAATCTCCAACAAGATCACCTGGTCTGTGCTCTCCTCTATGCAGCAAGTAGGATTGTCAGAGTCTTTGGAAGGAGCATAGTCCTATATCCACCTTCATTTTAGAACTGTGACCTCTAGAATGGTGGGAAAGGAAATTCTTCTTGTTTTAAGACACCTAATTTGTAATTGTTTTAATCATCTTTTCAAAGTGTGACCAACAGAACTGACAAGAACAATTTTAGATAAGGTGAAGTGTATTTGGTGCTCATGATTTCAGAGGTCTCAGTCCATATAGGGTTGATTCCTTTGCTCTGGGCCTGAGGTAAAGCAGAATACCATGGGGGAAGTCCCTAGGGAAGAAAAGCATCGCAGAACAAGGCAATCAGGAAACAGAATTCTGCTCACCTGGGACAAAATAGAAATCTCAAAGACATGTCTCCAGTGACTTACCTCCTCCAGCCACACCCTACCTGACCATAGTTATCACCCAGTTAATCCATCAGAGGATTAATCCACTGATTAGATTAAGGCTCTCATTACCCAATCATTTCACCTCGGAATTTCTTGCCCTGTTTTATTAATGAACTTCTGGGGCTTACCTCATATATAAATCATAACAGTAGTAATTTTTACTCAGTTCTTTTTGTTTGTTTGTTTAGGTTTTTTTTTTTTTTCTGTGGTGGTGGTGACAATTTTTTTACTGGGGATTGAACCCAAGGGTGCTTTACCACTGAGACATATCCCAAGCTCTTTTGTTTTTTTATTTTGAGACAGGGTTTCACTAAGTTCCTTAGGGTTTTGCTAAAATTAAAACTGGCCTTGAACTTATGATCCTCATTTCTCAACCTTTTTAGCTGCTGGGATTACAGATCTGTGCCACCATACTTTGCTTCTGTGCAGTCTTAAAAAACAATATAAATTTTGGTATCAAATGTGGGATGCTGATATAACAAATACCTAAACATATAGAAGTGACTTTAGATTGGGTAACTAGTAGAAGCTGGGGGAATTTTGAAGTGAATATTAGAAACAACCTGGATTTTCATGAAGAGACAATTAATAGACATATGGACATCAAAAGAAGTCATGCATATACGGTGTGTGTATGTGTGTGTGTGTGTGTGTGTGTGTAGTTATGAACAGGATTTTTTTTTATTTTGGTATCAGGAATTGAATCTAAGGGTGCTTAACCACTGAGCAACATCCTCAGCCCTTTTTATTTTTTATTTTGAGACAGGCTCTCACTAAGTTGCTTAGGGCCTTGGTAAGTTTCTGATGAGATCCTCCTGCCTCAACCTCCCAAGTCACTTGTGAAAAGAATATTTGCAAAAACTTGAATGTTAAAGGAACTTTTAGTGAGGACTCAGGAAGAAATAAGGAACATATTGAAAACTGAAAGACAAGTACTCTTTGTTATAAGTGGTAGAAAACTTGGCTGAATTGTGTTTTTATTATGGGCTATAAAAAAACTTAGAAGTCATTAACTTGGATATTTAGCTGAGGAGATTTAGAAGCAAAGTGTTGAAGGCACAGCCTTGTTTCTCTTAACTACTTACAGTAAAATGAGAGAGAATAGTTAAATTAAAGAATAAACCATTAAACAAAAAGGAGATGAAGAAGATAGGGTATGAACAACAAAGAAGATAAAGTATGAGTGTCAAAATACAAGAAAATGGAGACTAGAAGAGAGGGGAAAACTAGAGACACAGTAGCAAAGATTGTTGCAAATCTGATGTCAGATGTTAAGGAAAAGACTCTTTAAGAACCTTTAAGACTCTTTTCAGGTATCATATAGAGTAGAAAGGAAAAAAACCCTACATAAATTGCTGGTATAAATGTAAATTTGTACTATACTTTAAAAGTCTTTTTTTTTCCTACTAAAGTTGGATATTTGGATACCCATGATCCATTATTTTTTTTAATATTTATTTTTTAGTTTTTGGCGGACACAACATCTTTCTTTGTATGTGGTGCTGAGGATCGAACCCGGGCAGCACGCATGCCAGGCGAGCGTGCTACCGCTTGAGCCACATCCCCAGCCCATGATCCATTAATTTTATTTTGAGGTATAAACCTAACAAAAGTTTGCACATATATGCACTAAGAAACACTAAAAAGAACATACAGAATAATTTATAATAGCCTGAAACTTGAAAAAGCTAAAATGTTAATAAAACATAAAATGAATAAATAAATTGTGGTGCATTCACAAATGTGCTTCTGCAACTCAAGTGCCCTAACAACTACATATGCAATAACATAAAAAGTAATAGTCAAAGAAACCAGAAAAAAAAAACAATGTATATTGAATGGTTCTATTTATACACATTTGAAAGTAGACATGAGTGGTATTAATTGTAGGGACTCCCTCTAGGGAGGTTTCTTTCTTCTTTGGTGTGAACATGGGTGGTGCTGGTTTTTTTTTTTTTTTTTTTGGTACCAGGGATTGAACTCGGGGAACTCAACCACTCAGCCACATCCCCAGCCCTATTTTGTAGTTTATTTAGAGACAGGGTCTCACTGAGTTGCTTTTGTTGAAGCTGGCTTTGAACTCATGATCCTCCTGACTCAGCCTCCCCCGCCACTGGGATTACAGGTGTGCATCACCGCACCCAGCTTGGTTGGTGCCTTTTATTTGCTTGTTTGTTTTATTTTGTTTATGCCATACTGGAGATGGAACCCAGGGGTGCTTAACACTGAGTATTTCAAGCTCTTTTTATTTTTTACTTTGAGATAGGATCTCATTAGTGGCTAAGGCGGACCTCAGACTTGCAATGCTCTTGACACAGGCTCCTGATTCACTGGAATTACAGGCATGTGCTACCATGCTTGGTGTTTTTATAAAGAGTTTGCTTTATGATGGATGACCTTTTGACTTGTACATTTGTTTTTCACGTTTTTTTCTATTATATTTTCCATTAAATACAAAAAAAACCTGAGTTGTGTACATGTAGAGCAATGTTAGAGCATTTTTTAATGATTTATCATTTATAGATTTGATAGATTAAAAATAGCAAAAGATGTCATTTGTGCATTTTTTTTCCTGAAAGCTTTCCCAATTTTTGAGTTGATGATATGAAACTTCATATATCTAACTAACTTTAACACACAATATTGTTCACTTTATGATGTTGTTCTACTACTGTTTTCTACATCCATTTGCTTTGTTTGTTTGGGACTTACCCCTTGTGAAACACGGCTCCTAAGACTGCCACCCTGAAACTTTTTACTGAAAACATGATTAAATATCTCACCTTATCTCAGAGATCTGTATACTATACAGCAATTATAGCAAATATTGGAGAACTCACTTTTCACTTTTATCCTTTTTCCCTACAAAATACTGATAGCATTTTACATTATCATGTTAGTTAAAAACAAATTATGTTAAATAGACGAATGAACCATAAAAACATTATGCTTAGAGAAAGAATCCAGACACATAAAACTGCATATATTTATTCTATTTCTATGAAATATCTGGAATAGGAAATTCTACAGAGACAGAAATAGATTATGATTGCTTGGGTGTAGGTTTGGGAGGATGAGGATTAACTGCTAATGTGTGTGGGATTTCTTTTAGGAGTAAATAAATATTCTGAAATTAGATAGTGGTGATACAATTTTTGATACTAAACCCCACTATATTTTACACTAGAGCTGGCTGAATTTTATAGTATGTGAATTGTATCTTAATGAAGCTGTTATAAAAACTAAGTTCTGAGCTAAGCAACTTTTTTAAAAAGTTAATATTGTTATGTTAGAGAAATTACTGACTGGCTAGAGCCCAAAGATAGGATGAAAATTTAGTTTTCATGGTACTTTTTTGTGCATTTACAATTTTTGTACCATATATACATACCATCTATGGAAGGTTAGTTAATAAACTTAATAAAAAATTTTAATATTATTCATTTTATACATATGTGAATAGTTTTTACTCATGTAATACTAGAGTAGATCCATGCCATTTAAATACTATAAATAATTCTGTAGTAAGTATATTTAATACAATTTGAAAATGGTTGCTGAGTACAGTGGCACATACCTAAAAAACTAGCTACTTGGTAGGCTGAGGCACGAGGATTGCCAATTCAAGGTCAGCTTGGGCAATTTAGTGAGACCTTGTCTCAAAATAAAATTTTAAAAAAGGCTGGGGATGTACTTTAATGGTAGAGTACTTGCCTAGTACACCATAGGACCTGAGTTCAATCACTAGTACAAACTCAAAACAAACAAACAAACAAAAGGTGATCATCAATGAAGTCTTCATTAGGAAACTTTGAAATTATTTTAGAATATCTAGCTTTCCAAAGTTGAAGTTCAGAATTTTTACTTGAAACTAATTTTTATTTCTTTGTAGAGATACTTTTTCCACTCTGGGGACAATTAAGATTTTCTTGAAGTTCAGAAATTTCAGCACAAGCTTTTTCTACTTCATCAACATTGTTTTCTCTTGAATATCTCTGAAATACTAACTATAGCAAGATAAAATCAGCCATGGATTTTCTGCAAAGGATTTATGATCTCCTTAAGGGATTATAAATGACAGCTGTTTGGCCAGCGAGTAGGCTCTTGGATTGCCAAGTTAGCACTATTAGTTGAAGGGAAGAGACAACATAAAAGTTTTTTTTGTGTGTGTGTGTGTGTTTTTAAGAAGTTGCATATCAGTCAATGTACAGTGCACTGGAAACAGAAACCATGTTTTCAAGCAGAAAATAATTTAATAGCTGAAACGTGGTATCTATAAAATCAAAGGATGCCTAGAAAAGAAATTAGGGGAAATTTCTGGAAGTTTGACAGCAAGACTATATAATTGTATTTGCAAGCAAGTTGTCAGGAAGCTGATACTCTTATTGCTTTTGTGGCTGCCCATAATAAAGCCACCTGATACCCATGATACTTCTACTTAGACAGTAGAGTAAGTTGACTGGTAGCTCCATATTGGAGCTCATGCCTATTGGAGTTTGCTGCCATAACTGTAGGAAATGGGATACTCTTCAACTTTCAAATCTTAGAAATTCATGTTATTGGCAGAATCTAAATCACACCTACAATCCTATTTCTACAGGAGTCTGAGAAATGTAGTTTTTAATTTTTACAGAACCATTAGTGTAGACTAAGATGTGGTATGAGTGAAAGTTGAGTGCACCAGGGTAGAATGTTTAGCACACTCTTCTTCCTTGTCTACTCAGCAGCTATACAAAGCCTCTACACATAAATTTCCTCATAATAAAAATAACAAAAATCATGCTACCACCAGCTTAGGGTCACTATTCCTAATATAAATGAAAAACTATCTCTTTCAGGGTCAGAATTTGTCCTGGTCCCTTGGAGCACACTGGGAACTGAACAGTTACAGGATGCAGGAAAAGATGCAACAGAGATGGACATGAGAACAATCAGTATACAAACTTGCCTAAAATCTCAACTTTGTGGGTTCTGATTCACTGACTTATTGGCTATATCAGTTCTATGATTTCATGAGATGAGATTCTTTTAGAGCAACGTTTCTCTGTAGAGGCGTGAATGGGTGGGCAGTGGCAGTGATTTTTCTTTCCAAAGGACATGTAGCAATGTCTGTATACATTTTTAGTTGTCACAAATTGGGCGAAGGCAAGCTGTTATTGGAATATAGTGGGTAGAGCAAGAGAAGCTGGAATATTCTATAAAGCACAGGACAGCCTTCCAGGAACAGATTATCTGGCTCCAAACACCCATATTATAAAAATTGAGAAATTCTGTTTTTGAGCAATCAGAGAAACTCTTCATTTTTTGGGACAAGCCAAGAATTTAAAACTCTGAGTTTTTCATTATTCTCAAATTTCCCAAAGGCTGTTAAAGCTGTTACCCCAGCCCAGCCCAGTCGGCCCATTTATTTCTCATTGCTTCTTTTTGTTCCCATACTTTTTATTGGCTCATTATAATTATACACAATAGGGGGATTTGTTATTAAATTTTGGTAAATGCACAATGTAACAATATAATTTGGTCCATTTCCTTCTCCAGTATCTTACTTTCCCTTTGCTCTTCTCTCCTTCTCTTCCTTTCCTCTATTGTATGGATCTTCTTTCATAAGACCCCCCCCCCTTCTCCCCTCCCCCCACCCCGCACTTTCTTTCTTTTTTTTTTTTTACCTATTTTTTTTCCCTTTAGCTTCCACATATGAGAGAAAACATATGATCCTTGACTTTCTGAATTTGGCTTTATTTTGCTTAATATAATGGTCTCAAGTTCCACCCATTTTCCTGAAAATCATGTGATATCATTCTTCTTTATGGTTGAATTATTTCGCCTTTTGATTATTTTTCTTGTTTTGCAGTACTAGAAAATGATTCTAGTGGCATTCTATCAATGAACTACATTATCCCTGGCCCCTTTTATTTTTTATTTTGAGACAAGGTCTCACTAAATTTTTGAGGCTGGCCTTGAACTTGTGATTCTACTGCCTCTGCATCCCAAGTGACTGGAATTTCAGGGGTGTGCCACTGTGCCTGGCCAATATCTCATATTCTACTGGTAATAGGGTCCTCTCTGAATTCAGATCCAAACCTTGTCAAAAAATACATCCCAAATTTCCAGTGTTGAAATTTTATTTCTTTTTCTTTATTTATTTTCAACATCTTTATGTACCAATCAGATACTCAGTTTCAATAGGTTCTCTTAGCCCTGTGCACTTGCATATATCCTTTCCTTGGTTTGGAACATCTGTCTCCTTTCCCTGCTTCTCTGACTAATTCAGATACTTTATGTCTGTAAATATAATTTTCTACAGGATGCTTTTCCTGAGTGCTTCCTCCAGTATTAGCGTGTGTACTTTTTTTTTTCGTAAGCTTTACACAATATACAGTAATTTACCTAACTAAATCTTCAACTTTACCTTAAGCTCTGGCAAAGAAAACACAATAACTATTGAAGAAGCTACATCCTATAAATTGCTCCATATAAGTGTTTACTAAATATTGTTTGAGTTTAATATTACACAATTAAATTCCAGTTTTCTTTTTAAATATTTTTTTAGTTGTAGGTGAACACACAGTATTTTTATTTTTATGTGGTGCTGAGGATCAAATCCAGTGCCTCACACTAGGCAAGTGCTTTACCACAGAGCTACAGCCCCCCAGAACAATTCTAATTTACTTTTGCAAAATAATTTAACATGTTTCTTTAAAGAATAAGCTCCACCACTGTATTATATGATTTGATTCCTGCAAATTTAGTCTTTTATAACACTGTATTTTGCATGCTACGAACATTGCCATTTAAAGTATATTTGAATGAACTGAATCACCTTCATCCAAACCTTTTTCTACCCTTGATATAGATATTTTAAAATAACTATTAAAACTGCTTCAGGTTCTAACCTTTAATAACATTTAAAAACATGTTAACATGTTTGAGAATAAATGTGACATTTGAAATGGTTCAAAGACTGGTTGTACAATATATATATTGTCTTTATATTTTTATGGGTTTAAACATTTATCTTGAAAAATAAATTTCCTAAGTGGATTCAAGACATTCATGTAGACATATATTCTAAGAAAATATACACTATACTTTTGAGAAGGAATTTTTCCCCTGCATGTATTCTTTCTTTTTTCTCTTAGCAAAGTTAAGTACTGAGTTTACTTTATGTGGAAATGATGGTCCACAGTTCAATATATATAATGAATATAATATAATTAAATAAACTTTTTTTCTCGGTTTGATTAATAATTTTCACAGCAGCAATTAAGCAAGGTCTCATGATTCTTGTGTTACCCTTTTGTAATAAATAATCTTTTGCACGTTCCAAGATACTCTTTATTGACGTAGCAGGTAGTGTAGCTGTATCACTTATGGTTTTTGGTAGAGGGTTAAGGCAGCAAACGTCTTTTTGTTCTAAGTTTACTCCAAATAAATCCTTAAATAACAAAGACCAGAAACAGGAGTTGGACTCCCATGATTTGGATTGAGACGCAAGACTAGGTTCCGGGTGGGCGGGGCCTAGGGGCTATAGGCGGAGCCTTACGGAGTCTAAGCGTGCTCTCTTCTGTTCGGCACTACTCGGCTGGACTCGGCTCTTTTCGGCTCCTATACCCTGGGAGGGAGCGAGGCTGAGAGGACAGCGCACGCGCTCTCAGCTCCTGTTGGTCTCAGGGCCGCAGTTACCCTTGCGTTTTCACTTCCTTCTTCTCAGAGCTGTATCCGGGTCGTTGCTTTCCCTATTGTTTCAGGCAGTCTTTCTCAGACTGTGCAAGTTGTGGGTCTTTTGTTGCTTCTGGTGCAGGCTAATAAAGATTTTCTTTATTTTATTTTTTTCTACTGGTTTTAACCGGGGGAAGTTAACTCCCCAGGGCCACCGTGTTGGCCGCGCTGCCTGGGCCGGAGGGCGCCTCTGGCCAGGGAGCATCGTGGGAGGGGGCGCCAGTAGCGGGGGCCGGGCTAGAACTGGGGGGCGGGGGGCGGGAGTGAAGGTGGGGCTGCTCCTGGGAGCGTCCCTGTAAAATCGGCGCCGCCGATTTTAAGTGGCATCTTTCTGACTTGTCTCCGTCGCCCCAGTCCCCGACCTCGGCGGTGACTGGGCTCCTGTGGTCCCGCAGACTCTCCCTAGGTATCCTCCAAACGACCACTTCACGGATTCCTTAGTAAGTGTATCCGAGGCCTCTGTGGGGGGAGAGACCCGTTTCAGCCCTTCTATCAGTCAGGGCTTTGGGAGAGCTGGGAGGGGGTGGGCGGGAACCGCTGGATCTTGGACGGTTCTTGGAAGCTACTGTCCCAAGTCCTTAGGAATGAACCCGACGTTTATTCCCTGGGCTTGGCGTTTTCTGTTGACTGTTACAGTATTTTAATGAGGAATTGCTAGTGAGTCGCAGAAACCTCTTTATAAGTTGTGTAAGGAGAGGGTCAGCTTGGATTTTGGCCGGCCTGAACTGGCGTTGGCCGCACCCCGGGGCTGGAGATGCTCATTTTAGCAGCTCACCTTAGTGGGCTGAAGCCCTCCGCAGCTCTCTTCCCCACTCCTACCTTTCCCTGACGCCAATTGCCCAGACGGTAGACAAAGATTCCCTGCACGAAGTTATCCTTATCTTCCCTCAACATCACGGCTCTCGCCCCTGTTTGGTGTGATGATGAATGACAATGTCATGTTTTTCTCTTAACAGTGGATCGCAGCTCCAAGAGGAGGCAGGTGAAGCCTTTGGCAGCTTCTCTCCTAGAAGCTCTTGATTATGATAGTTCAGATGACAGTGATTTTAAAGTTGGAGATGCTTCAGGTAAATGCTTCCTTTCTTTTTCCCTTTCCCAGCTTTCTAGAGTTGGACTTATTTTTAGACTTTTTTTTTTAAATCAATTTTTGATTAAATTGCCGATTTAAAGTGAAAGCACATAACTTAATTTATTTTGTCCATTTAATTTTCCACATTTCCCCAAGATCCTGTCAGTAGATCCTATCTTGCTTCTGTTTTCCTTAATACAAAGATAGTGAACAGGCAGGGAAGGACTTTTTCCAAGGGGCAAAAGCATTTCCATTTTTTCTACATCTAAAATATATGTATGTTTATTTTATGGAAAGAGGAAAACGTCTAGAGATAAACAAAAGTAGAATAATACCATAAGAGTAATGCTGATGGTGAATAGCTCAGCACAGGGTTCTTTTCAACTCTCTTTGCTTGCTGTGAGGGGAGATTTGCTTTTTTCTGTTAGCTCTCTTATAAGAATAAAATTGACCAGATAGAAAACTGTTCTAAAAATTGTAGCTGGACCTTGTGGAGTCTTCCTTTCAGAAATCTTTCTGGTATATGGGGCTGAGGCTGTGGCTCAGTGGTAGAGCGCTTGCCTAGCATGTGTGAGGCACTGGGTTTGATTCTCAGCACGAAGTTTATGTAAATGAATAAAATAAAGGTCTACACATCTAAAAAAATATTAAAAAAAGAAATCTTTCAGGTATAAAGCATAAATTCTTGCTCGTTCATTATATTTAGTGATTTTAAAAACAAAATTTTAAGAAGGTCATGTATTCATACTGTACAAGATTTGGAAAACAAAAGTATGCTTTTGTTCATTGTGTCATGAAGTTTTGATAGAAGGAATTTTAAAAACAAAGTATTCTAAATGGAAGAGATTATAAAAGTTATTTGCAATCTGCCCCTTTTGACAGAAGTTTAGATAAAGTGAAAAATAAAAGTTATTTCAATTTCCCCCCTTTGACACTTTTTTTTTTCTTTCCTTTTGTGGGCCTCTTAGATGCAAGGCAAGTACTTTCTCATTGAACTAAACACACGTTCAATCCCTTTAATAGTTTTTAGCTATCCTTCCAGAAAGTTTACTTTGCCTAGGCATATTTTGCTCCTTTCCTCTGATTAGAAAAAAATCTTAAATTAAAAATTTTTTATTTTTTCTGCTAGGTATGACAAAAGGGATGAAATTAGGTTTTGTTGAGTTACATTGCTATGAATTACTTGAATAGCATCAGCATTTGCATTGTGAGAACTTTTTGTTTGCGTATCTAATTTAATTTTTATGATGATTCTGTGAAGGGTGAAGGAGGTATTATTTTACAGGTAACTGTTGTACTGAGTTTAAAGAACATCTGAGGTCGCTCAGGCAGTAAAGAATTGACTTCAGAATTTGCACTCTTTTCACTGTTTAGATCCCAAGAGTGGATAGATGTAATCTTGAACTAACAGCATTTGGATATCCTGGTTACTAATTGAGTTCACTCCCAACAATTAAAAGTTGTTAAGTTTATCTCTATTCACTTTTTAAAACTTTTATCTCCCAATTAGTTGAGTCTCTAATATTTAGTACTTTCAAAAAAAAAAAAAAAAAAAAAGAAAGGGAAAGTAGATAAAATCCAGCTGTCTTCTCTTTGTGAAGCTCTTGACAGATAAAAATATTTCTGCTAGAGTATAGTTTTGCTTGTTAACCAGGTTGAAAACTGACAAAAATGATTAGCTCTCAGAAAGTTAGGACTTAGTCAATTCTTTGAATATTATTGTGGGATAAAGTCCAGAGCTTAAGTATTTCTTAATATTTCTGTGACAATAAATACTGATATTATAGATACTTTTTTCTTTTTGTTTATTGAAATGGAGTCTCTCTCAGGTATTATTTTTCTTTACAAGGGATGAAACAATCTTTATCAAACATAAACTTCTTTAGCAAAATAATTTGTGGTATCAAACGTAAGTAGATTTTCCTGACTTTGTTAAATCCTAATCATAGTTGAAGGGAAACATTATTTGTGAAACATGATAGGATGAGTTTTGTTAGGCTGATATATATATCTCCTAAAAGTGCTCATATATATCTTCTGTTCTTTCTTGTCACGTAATACTAGTGTGTTGCACTCATGGTTCACCTTCCTACCTCCCTGGCTCCTGGGGAGTTTAAATTTGTGATCTAAGGACACAAATTTATCTATTTAGTTCTTCATATATTATTGTAAAAGGGAAATTAGTAGAAAATAATTTTGTTTAAAATAATTAATAGTCAACAGAAATTGAATTGTCTTCCCCTTTTGGTTTAGGTGCATTGACATTCCCCATAGCTGAGGCGATGTCTTACTCTAGATTACCATTGCTTCCACTTCGATTCTTTTCTGTTCTCTTCCTGAGGTAGTTCATTTATTAGACTCTTATAAGAAAAAAGACCCTAGATGTTTTGCACATGTCCAAGTTGTGGAATCCCAGCCCAACTTATAAATAGGAAATTAAACTAGAAGTGGAGAGACAGTAGCTAACATTTGTCTGGCTAAGTCTTTTTTTTCATGACATCTAGAAATGACTTAGTGAGTGAACTGCTGACTTCTTTAGACTTAATCTTAAAATGGTTAGATTGATTGGCTTCAGTTTTTACTAACTGTACTCTGCATCAATTTCTCCATATTTTCATCTTAAAATCTGAAATTCTGATTATAAAACTTTTTGTATTTCTTTTAGGCTTTAAGAATGAATACCAATATTGTGTGCATATACAAATATGTAGCAACAAATCCCATCCATGTGTCCAACTAAACTACACCAATCAAAAACGTGGGAAATAAAAGAATAAATATCAAAAATTCTAAAAGGTTACTAACATCCTTGAAGCTAAGCATACTTTCACTCATGTGTTTCTCAGATGATAAAAAAAAAAAAAAAAAAAAAAAAAACAACAGTTGCTATAGCATGACCTGCCAATAAGATTGGCAAGTGGTTATTGACAAAGTAAATAACATTTAATATGAATTCATCTTAAAACAGGTAATATAGCCACCATAAGAACCATATGTAGAAATGTTAGGTGGAACCATATGAAATTACCAGTTTTATAGATCTAATACAGTTACTATTGATGACTGATTTCATGCTTCAACTTAGTCAAAGTGGTTGTATTTGAGACTGGGGTCTAGGACTGGGGACAGGTATAAGACTGCTTATATTTATTTACTATATAAATAGAGTGTTCTAAATGAAAGAAGACAAACTAGCAACAGTGTGTCCTGGCTTCCTCCCCAACCATTCACCCACCCAAAGTACTTTGCACATAGAGTAGAATGCTTAGCTTTCTTCCTTTTTTTTTTTTTTTTTTTTTTTTTGTTGATATGGGGATTGAATCCAGGGATGCTTTATCACTGTCCACATCTCCAGCCTTTTTTATTTCATATTTCTTGACAGAATTTCACTAAGTTGCTGAGATCCTTGATAAGTTGCTTAGGCTGGCCTCAAATTTGTGATTCCTGCCTTAGCTCCCTGAGTCGCTGGGATTTCAGGCATGAGCCACCATGCCTAGCTTAACTTTATTTCTTGATTCATGCTTAGTTTAGGTAGACTGTATTGACAGAAAATGGTATTGACAGAAAATAGTTTAACTATGAGAGTCAGACTGAGACTTGTATTTTGCTTTGTGTTATAGTTTGAATCAAGATATATTCATTGACCACCTGTAGTTTGTTTAACCCTTAGCTAGATATTATGGTGAATTCACAACAAAATAGTAATTCTATTAGAATAATCAAATAAAATAGTAGATGACACAAAGGATGATGATTGATTTGTGTAGTTCAGGTCTTTAAGAGGAAATGAGATTATTTTAGATGTAGAACAGTTTCACTGAGATAAAAGTTGATCCATGAACTGAAAGAGAAGATTTAGATAGACAGCAGTCTTGGTGAAGGAAACATTAAATGTTAAAGATGTGGAGGTTTGGAAATGTCATTTTATGTTTATGGACAAGGACTGAGTAAAGGAACAGTAGGAGAGATAAACCCATAAAAGTCTCATGAGGTCATATTCAGACCTTATATACTATGAAGGTTTCTCAAACTTAGCCCTGTTGATATTTTGTGTTGGTTGATTCCTTATTATGGAGGCCTATCCTATACATTGTAGGATATATGGCAGCATTGCTGTCCTTTACTAGATGAACATACATAATGTCTTCTCTACCTGTCCCTGGCAACCATTGTCTCCAGTGGCACCAGACATTGGCAGATATCCTCTGGGGAAAAATTGTCCCCACTTCATAATCACTGGATTTGGTTTACCTAGAAAAGGTAAGATGACACAGCTGGAACTAGAGTCAGGAGTAAAGGATGAGCTGTGTTAAGAGACAGACAGAACTAGTAAAAGATACCTCTAAGATGGTAATTCTGAATAAGTAATACATAGTGATCTGTTATCTATTATATATACTTATGATAGTAATTCCTGTTGCAGTGTCTTGATGAATAGAATGAGGTTGATGAAATTGAATAAAAGGATTATTTATATTGCAAAATTAAATCTCTGAAACGTAATGCTTTTATTGTTTATATTTATTATGAGCAAAACTTAAGCATTGGTTGTAATGGTATTGATGATTGTCATTAGTTAAAATAATTTTAATTTTATTATTGAATATTATGAAGGGATTCTTGAAATTTCATTTATTAAATTCTGTTAAAATTCCTCAACGGTCTGTTAGTTGAAATAGCTATTCTTTGGAGAGATTCTGACGTGCATTTAAAAAAGGTTACTTTTTAGTTAACCAAATGGGAAATAGAATTTCAACTTAAAATTTTTTAAATGTGATGCAAAAAGTTTATTGTAGACTTGTAATTAACTCTGTCCTTATGCCTGAGTAGCTTTATTTGACATATCTGGCTCATTTCTCATTTCTTCACGCTATTATTTCTTTTTTTTTGGTGTAGGACATATAGGGATGATAGGTTTGGAACATGTCATAGAGCCGTTCTTTGATTTTGTAGGAAATTTTTTCTTTTCACCCTCTAAAAATATAAGCAACCAAGGATCTTGTTTTCTTGCTATTACCCATCTGTGCTTATAAATACTGTTTATATCCATCCCTGAAGTGCATATGTACCAAAAAGAAGTGATGAGTAATCAGATGAAGAAGTTATTTTTCAGATATCAAAGAAAGATAAAATTTGATGTATTTCTCATCCCTGCAGTTGGAGTATGAGTAATGTGTTATGTTTGGTGAATAAAGGGTTGGACATGCTACTGGGATTTCAATCTATGGAAAAATTTCATATTCTTCTAATAATGTATTAAAAAATATAAAATATTATACAAATTTTTTTTTTTTTTTTTTTTTGGTACTGGGATTGAACTCAGGGGCACTCGACCACTGAGCCACATCCTCAGCCCTATTTTGTATTTTATTTAGAGACAGGGTCTCACTGAGTTTCTTAGTGCCTTTCTTTTGCTGAGGCTGGCTTTGAACTTGTGATCCTCCTGCCTCAGCCTCTTGCTTCAGCCTCCTGAACTGCTGGGATTATAAGCCTGTGCCATTGCACCTGGCAAAAATTTTAATTTTTTAAAAAAATTTTTTGATTACAAAACAAAAACAAAATCAAAGTGTATCAGTGTACCTCTACATTTAAAAGTAATTAGTAATTGGCATTGGCAATGGAAAAGAAAACAAATTCACAAAAATCCCTGACATTTTGTAACATTTAACAAGTAATAGCAAAGTTGGATTGGTCTCAGTTTTGATCAGGTACCCATACTTCTGTGCCAGTTAATCTTCACTTTTGTGTCTAACATTGGATTTTTTTTTTTTTTTTTTTTTGCTGAAAAGACTTCTAGAAAATTGATCTAGAAGAATAGTACCTTTTCATGTTTGAATTTTCCTTAGTTAACATGCAAAAGAATTCCTTCTTTGCCTTTGAAGTATTTAGTCAACTCTGGTTATTATTTATTGGATGACAATTTAAAAACATCTAGAAGTTTTGGTTGTTTTTTATACCAGAGATGATTCTTCTTGGTAGGTTGGGTTGAACTTTGTTAATTATTTGTAAAATTCTTGGACTGAATAGAAGTCACTTATTTGTTAGTGATATCAGGCCTATACTCTTTAAAATCCAAGAGACTAAAAAAATCCAAAAGTATTTACTAAATATGGCACAACCTTATTTAATGGCAAAACAACAGATCATTTGGAGTATTTATTTCTCATATCCTGCAGGTATTTATTCTCTGTGCCGGAGAAATATTGTAATTGATTATAGGACAATAACATAGACCTCTTTGGGAGTATATGGTATGTATGCCATGCCACCCTTCTAAAATCTGCAAAATTCTGAAATTTGAAAGACATCTGGCTCTAAAGCTTTGAAATAGGGAATTGTTAATCTTCAAGGTATTGCTTGTTTATGATATTATAAGCAAGATTGTTTAAGATGGGTGTTTTTCAGAATACTCCTGAGTAAGTTGTACATACTTACATGATAATCTTGAGATTGATATTGATTTCATCAGGTCAGTTAACATTTGTTGCTTTTTATTTCTTAATTTTTGAAGACATGTGTTTTAACTCATTGTGACCAGAAATGCATTTTACAATTTGAATTGTTTTCAATTTCGTGAGGGTTTTTTTTGTATGTATTTTTTATTTGTTCTAATTAGTTATACTTGATAGTAGAATGCACTTTAACACATTATACATAAATGGAGTATTTGCAGGATATTTTTATCAGTCGTTTGTATAGTGCTTCTCAGGTGCTTTAGATACCAGATGCTAATTGCAGACAACTTCTTTCACCTTTAATGCCCAGTTAATTATAGAGACTAAGGCAAGTTGGGTTCATAGGAATTCAAATGGTGTGGAAATGCTGACTTTTTTCACTAATTCATCATTACTGTTTTCTTAGTTTTAGGCACAAACAATTCATTTTCCTTTGGTGTAAACTCTTTCTCCTCCTATTTCCCACTTCCTTTTATTGTTCCCTTTAAATATTTTAGATTTTTATTTATTTGATTGGGTGAAAAGAGGATTAGACAGTTATGAAGGAGTGCTGGACTGGGGACTTGGCTGCCCTAGGCAAGAATGGAAGAAACTTACTAGAAAGCTTATAGGTCTGTAAGAGCACTTTGTTGTTTACTGCTTATCTTTTCAGTAACTATCAGATGGTTCATTTCTAGGATGGATTCATTTATTCATCAGTTACTTCCTTTCTAGGGCCTAGAATTTTTGAAAGTTTAGGTGACTTCTTTTATTATTACAGATAGCATCTTAAAAAGCAGGAAAATTGATAATCTCTTTTTCAGTTTCCATTTTCTGTGCCATTGCTATTGTCTTGATCTGTGTACTTGATCTAAAATTGATTTGGTCTGTCAGGGATGTGATACAAGTTGACATATACTATCTATGCTTATTTTGCTAAGTAAAGGGAAAATAAGTGAAACAAAACTTTGGGGGATCACATTTATCTTGTTTTGGATGTGACACTTTTGCTACTTGTAAGTCCATATAGTTTATAAAAGGAAGATGTAAGGGAAGAAGAATTTTGTCTACATAATATTATCATTCAGTTAAAATCAAGGGCCCAATTAAAAAAAAAAGTACTTTTACTTTAGAAAAGTATTGCCTCTGGGATACCAAGTATGGTATGAAATAAATGAGTTTATATATATATAGAGAGAGAGCACAAAATAAGTAAATAAATAAATAAATAAATATGACACAAAATAGAGCTCCTCTTTTTAAAGTATATTTCAATTTATAATTACATATATTCATCTTCAGTAGTGCTATATTTATTGAATTAAAACCATTATATCAACTTCATTGATTTATTATTTAATCAGGTTGGGAATGTCTACCATTCTTTGACTTAAATTTGTTTATATTGTTTTACAAGTTATTCACAAATTTTGGTGGTTTCATTTGTGTCAGCGTTGTGTGTGTGTGTGTGTATGTATATACATATGTGTGGTTTTTTTTTTCTCATATTTTCAACAGATTCTGAAGGGAGTGGTAATGGAAGTGAAGATCCTTCAAAGGACAGTGGAGAAGGTTCCTGTAGTGATTCTGAGGAAAATAATTTAGAGGAAGAGCTGAATGACGATATTAAAGTCAAAGAAGAACAACTTAAAAATTCTGCAGAGGAAGAAATACTGTCATCTGACAAACAGTTAATTAAAATGGAAAAGAAGGATGAAGAGGAAAATGGAGAAAGACCTAGAAAGAAAAAGGACAAAGAAAAGGAAAAAGAGAAAGAGAAGGATAAAGAGAAAGAGAGAGAAAAAGAAAAAACAACAGTATCTGATACTGTGGCTGCTTCTGCTGTGGCTACTACACCAGCCACAAGTCCTCCTGCTGTTAATGCATCCCCTTCTGCCCCCACAACGACCTCTACTGCAGAGGAACAAGTCAGTGAGCCAAAAAAGTGGAATCTTCGTCGAAACCGACCACTTTTGGATTTTGTCTCCATGGAAGAGCTGAATGATATGGATGACTATGACAGTGAAGATGATAATGACTGGCGACCTACTGTAGTAAAGAGGAAAGGGAGATCAGCATCTCAGAAAGAGGGGAGTGATGGAGACAATGAGGATGATGAAGATGAGGGAAGTGGAAGCGATGAAGATGAGAATGATGAGGGCAATGATGAAGACCATAGCAGCCCTGCTAGCGAAGGGGGTTGCAAGAAGAAGAAGAGTAAAGTTCTTAGCAGAAACAGTGCTGATGATGAGGAACTGACCAATGATAGCCTGACACTATCTCAAAGCAAGAGTAATGAGGTAGATCCACCCAATTTTTATGATATCTGTCTGTCTGGGGAAAAGGGGATTCTTCTCTAAATCACTCATTATATTAAGTTGGCTTCCTTGAAATTCTATTTAACTGTGGGAGTGAATGAGCCTCCTAATTATAGCATTTATTCATTTGATCAACAAAACTCTATTGACTTTCTACTATTTGTCACCGTTCTCAAGGAGCTCACAATCTCCGTCATCAAAGAGAAACATTTAGAGAATTTTTTTTTAATTGTAAACTTGGGAAATGATGATTTCCATTCCCATTTTTTTATCCCCTCTCCCTTTTGTTCATAGGACTGTTGGATGGTGCTGAGTGGATTATGGAAAAAAAGGTCATTTTTTTCCTACTTAGTTTTGTTCATATCCACATAAAAATGCAGGTCTTTAGAATACTTTAGAGCAGGACAAAAAGCAGCATAATTATTTTCTCAGGCTCTAAAAATTCATTTTAAAGTTTCTTTTATCAGTTGTAGCACCCATCATCAGTGTAGTTACCAGATCTTTGGGCTATATGGGAGTAAATATGAAGTATTCTTACATATATTTAGTGAATAAATAATCTCTGCAAAGAAATGAGAGGAAAAAAACCCAAACATTTCCATCATAGAACAAATTTTCCTATCATAAAACTACAGTAATGACTCAGTTCTTCCACTTGAAGTTCTACTACTGAAAGTTAGGTTTATGCATTGGGTCCAGAGATGCAACATTCAAGATTCTTCAGTCAAACACATTTGTGTCTCTTTGTCTGTGTGTTTATGTATATGTTTTTCTTCAAAAGAAAGATTGAGTTGTTGTCTTACATGTAGATGTATCTGTTACATCACATGTATAACTATAATAATTAATTCTGTCATTTCTGTTAATGTGTTTATAGTCATCAAAGTTTACGTCTTTACCAAATACTAATTTTTTTTCATATCACTGAAGTAGCTTAAATTGTAAATTTTCTCTTTATGCTTTATGTTTCTTCACATTTTTCTGCTTACAGAAGGTTTACATAGCAGTGATTATTTTTAATTAAATTTAATGTAAGATTTGGTGATTTTTCTTATAAAATAATGTTCAGCAAGCTATCAGCCGTTATATGTTAGTGAAGATGAAACTGCAGCTTTTATGTTGTATTATAAACATTGCTTAACTTCTAGGTTGCTCATTTTTCTATGAAGAATGTTGCCTTCCTCCAGTGCTATCCTAAATCTTATCTTTAGGGAAAGGAGAATTGTCATTTGGGATATTGCAGCATAGTATTTTTTAATGGTATGGCATAAGCTGTTTCATATTAATAACGCTGTTTTAGAGGAGTAGAAGTATGGAAATCTAATTGTTAATATTTAATTTAGACACATATTCAGTTTATTTTCTAATATTTAATACTCATTTTTGTCTACTCAATAAGTTTCCTTTTTCCAATATCTCTTCTTTGCTTAATTTTTATATTATATTGATATCACAAAAGTAGTCTGGCTAATGCTAGAGGCAGTCTGGATTAGATTTATGGTAAGGTATGAGGGATACCTACATATATTTAGAAATTTGCTATATAAAGTGTGTATGTACTCTGTTAATAACCTGTAATTCATAACCTGTTGCTTAAGAGATTTTAGATGATGTTGCATTTAAAGACCACATGTGCTGTTCTGTTTTTTTGTTTTTCCTAGTAGAAGAGACCTTATAGGTTTAGATTAATAGTCCCTAAAGACAATTCAGGAATGAAATTCTAAAGCACATCTTGGAGATGCGCCCAAGTAAAAGAATTTATAGAAAGTTAATTTCTCTTAGACTAACATTCTACCTAAAAGTTTGATAACAGTGTTTGCCCCTCAAATTTTCGATGATTCTAGTTCTATTTAAATTATGTCATTCAAACTAGGCATTAAAGTTAAATTAAAAAACTAGTCAATGTAGACTATTACTTATACTACTGAATTTTCTATTCATATGATACTGATTTTGTAAAAAAGATGACTGAAGTTAATCCCTGTTGCCTTATAGCCACTGCTTATGTCTTCGTTTTCCTGGCTATCTTAGGAAGTGATAATTGCTAAATATGCATTAGATAGTTAATAAATACATATTTGGTATTTGAAGTTTTATTTTTCTCTGCTTTTAGTTTTAAGTTTTCAGATACCATTTTGTAGTAGAGATAGCTGAAGATGTGTCTTTAGAAATATAAAATAGAATACTATATTTAATTTATATGCAGATAGACTTTTTCTTGGCTGCTGTGTCAAGTGCATTTTTAGAGAAGTGTTTGTGGCCATCATTTGTATGTAAATGATGTCCTGAATTTTTCACAATTTTGAATTTTCTTAGGGGAACTTAACATTTTTTTGAGCAGGGCCCTTTATAACTATTGTTGGTAATGCCTTAACATACCTGTGCCTTCAGGCCCTGAAATACTGTAGAGCAGTGGTTCTCATAAATGTTTTGGTCTCAGGACCCCTTTATACTCTTAAAAATTATTGAGGAACCCTATTATTATTTGTTTAGATTATATCTGTTGATATTTACTCTTTCAAATTAGAACTTAAAAATTTCAAAAAACAAGACATGCAGATGTATACAAGTTGTCATATTAATGACATCGTTTCTCTTCATGTAGCTTCTGGAAAACTTCCTACACCTATGATAGGAGTGAAAAGGGCAGATAAACCTAGCATTGTAAGGAAAACAGCCTTCACCTCCTAGACCCCCTGAAAGAGAGTTTCCAGGGTGACACCTTGAGGACTGCTGCTGTAGAATTGAGTGTTGTTTGCATTTAACACAGTCCGAAGAATCTCCTTGGGATATGTGTGTTTAGTAAATAGTGCGTCCTTTTCAGTGTTTTTTCTTTAACCATTTGAGATCCATTACAATTATTTTGATTATTCACTTGATTCTCTTTAGTAGACTAAAATCTTATGTGATAAGTTTATTGAAGAGGGCGATGTAGCATTTTCAGAAACTCACTTTTATGACTTTAAAACTATAGATTTGGATGAGAATTAATGTAACAGAGAAGATCATGTCAATAAAAATGGAAGTTTTTTGTTTTGTTTGGCAAAAGGAAGAACAACTCTAAATAATATTTAGCTTTGGAGATGATTTGGATTTTAGATTACTATCTTATAAATGTAACCTTATAGTCTTTGCTTAATAGATTTTTTTTGTCATAAGAAGATCTTACCTTTAATGGCCATTGTCATCAGATTTTTGCTAATTAATATATATATATTAATATATATAATTTGCCAAAATTTATCAATAGTTGCTTTTATTTGGAATGTCTTACTTATTAATCAGTTGCCTTTTTACAGATTTCATGGTAAAACAAATTGCTCTAAGTCCTGGATAAAAATCAGTTTTTTTTTAACATTGTACAAATATTTTTGGGGAGTCTTAAGAATTTAATGTTTTTTGAAACTTTGAGGAAGAGTGATTGGTCAGGCTTTTGTTATATTAATTTTTTCTAAACTTTTAATTCTGATGTATGGTGGAATTTCCTTCCATTAAACATTAGCACCCATCATGTTATCTCCCCCATATTAGCCCATTGTATCATTTATAATCATTTACAATCATCTCTATGGAATACATGTATAAATGAACAGAAAACATTTAAAACCTGTGGAGAACACTGGGTAATATTATAACTTTTGAAATAAATTTTAAATGCCAATGGAAAAAAGTGAAATTAAGTAGTCTCTGATTTATTATTATAGTGCCCCATTTACTCTCTTCATGTAGTAATTGTATTCCATTAAATTATTCTATTAGAATTATTTTTTGGGTGATACCCTTTTGCCATTCCATACCCATTTTCCTGATTTCTATTTTTTTGTAAAGCCATATTATAAAAATTTTGTGTTAAAAATTTTAGCTTACCTATTTTCTCTAGAAACTTGAAAGAGGATAGCCATCTTCAGGGAGATACTGACAGAGGCCAGGTATGGTGGCGCATGCCTGTAATCCCAGCAACTCAGGAGGCTGAGGCAGGAAGATCACAAGTTTGAGGCCAGCCTCAGTGACTTAATGAAGCCTTAAACAACAGCAAGACCCTGTCTCAAAAAAAAATGCTAAGAGAAATTAAAAATAACTTGGGTTTTATATTCATTTGATCATAAGTGTGCTTAACTCTATATTTGATATGTTAAAGAAAAGTTAGATCATATTTTTTTCAGGAGGATGTATTTAGATTTTCTTATTGAAGCATTGTCTGCCAGCTATTTGTTTAGGTAAATATTGTGGGACTGTAGTTTTCTCTTTGCATTACAATTCTGGTAAGAATCTACGTGATGGGCATCAGAGGCCAGAAATACCACTTAATTTTGTTTTCTCTAAGTGACAGTGTGTGCAGAAAGAAATTGGTCTAGATTTATAATTTAGATATTCACTATTTTTTGAGCAAAAAAAAAAAATAAAGGAATTAGAGACACCCATTAATGGTGTTTTTTCTGACTCTAGAAATTTACTTTTTGCCATATGAGCAAACCATTTTTTTCAGGGCTGATAATTTGTTGTAATTCCACCAGAGAAATGTTGGCAGAGTTCATTAACATGAATACCCTCTTGGTTATTAAACGGATTGTTCCCTAGGTTGTTTCTTAGTCTGATTTTTTAAAAAATCTCTATTGTGATAGTCTAAGAAAAACTTCTTTTTTGGACTTATCATAGAGCTGATATTTAAATTTGCAGTGTTCTATGAGGCTTGTAAATTTTCTTTTGGGGTTCTAAGAGACACCCAGTATAATAAATTGTCAGTTTATATTTCTGTTTTTCAACCACCTAAAGAATAAAGAAGTACAGAGGAAAGGAGGAAGAGAATGGACACTTATTGAGTGCCTAGTATTTGCCTGAAATGTTCATGTTACATATTGCTTCATTAATTCACATAACAGCCTCATGAGATCTGATTTTTTTCATCCTCATTTTACAGATGGGAAAATTTCAACTTTTATGGCTCAACAGCTATTAGAGCTGAGGATGAAACCTAACATTACTTTACTTTTAAGTCAAATGCTGTTATCTTGGAAGCATATTAAAAATATTAAAATTTAGGCCGGTTTTTGTTTGTTTGTTGTGCCAAAGTACTATAAAACACGTGAATTTTCTCAAGGACTTTTTTTTAAACCTTTATTTGCTATCCATTTATTAACTCCAAATTATTTTTTTTGGTTTTTTAATAAAAAGGAAAAAGTATAAAATTTTGAAGCACTAGAATTCTTAAGGGAAATGATATTACTTCCTGTTGACTTTTGAATTCTTTTCTGATTTGTTTTACAGATCAATTTTAGATGTATGCACAAAATATATTGAAATAATTGTAGTGACCTTCAAGTGTTTTCAATAATGACTTAAAAACTGCTGTTAAAATCCCAGATGTTACCTTTGAATATTGTTTGGCTGAGTTTAAAAGAATATAAAGATACTAATATGAAACCAAATATATTTAGTGAGTGTATGGTATGGAACGAATTTTTTTTAAACATTTATTTTTTTAGTTGTGGGTGGACACAATACCTTTATTTTATTTTTACCTGGTGCTGAGGATTGAACCCAGTGCCTCATGCATGCTAGGCAAGCACTCTATCTCTGAGCCACAACCCTAGCCCCTGGAACTAATTTTTAATGATATTTTTGAATATAGTTAGGTTCATAAATAAAATACATACAGCAAAGTTTCATCATTTATTATATTTAATGTTAAGCTCAATCTATTAAATATGATAAGAAACATTTTCTTATTGAAGTTTAAATCCATGATGCAGAAGATTTAAATTAAAAGAAGCAGACTCTGCTATTTTTTTGGAATATTTATTTTTTTATTCATCTACTATTAAACCTTCCTTTCTCCTTTGTATTATAACTAGCCAGTGTCTTTATTACCAGTTTGCACTAGATATTTCTTGACATAAACTTAGTAGAATACTCTGACTCTTATGTTAGCTAGTTACCCTGGATCCTTTTTTAGATGTTTTTTTGTATCTATATATTCAGCTATGCCTAGCTATGCTCTGATTGACCCAGTACAATAATTCTGGAATTTCTGAATTTCCTAGTAAGTAATGGAGTATATAGACTATAACTTAGCCATTACATGCATACTTGCTTATGTGTTGCCTTTAACTTATTTCTTCCTGTTTCATATATGTTTGTCTTGTCTTTCCTAGGCAGAGTTAAAAACTCCCAAAGTGTAGGAACTATTTCTTATACTTTTTAAATCCATGTATAGGATTAGTAATCACTTGTGAATTAATTTTCCTTTCTTTTAATTTAAGGGAAAAGCAGAATAACAAAGCACATAAGTTATTTGCATGCTTGCTTTTTCATTTCTCAGAGGAGGGAGAATAATGGAACTTAGAAATAGGAAACTAAGAGAGGGTATTTATAGGGTCCTTTGACAAAGAGGTATACTTTTCAAATGTAGCATACTTTGAAGTTACTAAAAGAATGGAGAATGTGACATAAATTTGAAAGTGCAAAGATAATGTTTTAAAATAGTTTAAAGTGATAATTTTATTTATTAAAATTAGTTTTTAAGTGTAATTATCTTCTGATATATTTTAATATTAGGACTCGCTGATTCTTGAGAAGAGTCAAAACTGGAGTTCTCAAAAAATGGACCATATTCTGATTTGCTGTGTTTGTCTTGGAGATAATAGTGAGGATGCTGATGAAATAATTCAGTGTGACAATTGTGGCATTACAGTTCATGAAGGTAATTTTTCTTTTTTCTTTTTTTTAAGAAATGGCTGATACTGTTTAAATAGCTAAAATCAGCTCTTTTACATTGGTACTATTCAAAGGTTTTTCTACAATATTTTATGATAATTTGGTTGAAATAATACATACTGGATCCTTGTAGCATGGTGAATATTATTTTTGTGATTGTTTTAATTTAAAATGTGTTAAAAATAATTAGTTAAAAATAATTAAAATAGAAATATGGGAAGACAAGTATTTTTTAAAGGCTAGTGTAATGATATTTTCCTTAGTGATATAATTTATTTTAGTTTTTAAGTAAAATTTAGAAATAGGAATAAAGTCTAGTATATTAGTTAAATAGAAAATATTATTAAAAACTTAGATTCTAAGTTTCTTCTTTCATAGTCATACTTCTTGATTTTGAATTTGAAAGATCTAGATTATTTTTTAAACTCTGAGACAGGAGCTACTATAATATATTGAAATTGTTCTTTAATTATAATTATAAATTTTGAAACTTTTATTTTTTCCTTAAAAATTTTACTTTGACATAATTTCTGACTTACAGAATTATTACCTGGATAATATAAACAATTCTCATGTGTTTTTCACTGTGATTTCTTAAATTTCTTAAAATTTCATTTTACTCTCTTTATTTTATCTTTTTTTCTCATGCAACATTTTCCCCCTCATTTCTAAGAGATTAAACTGCAGACATAATATTGTTTTTTCCCTCTTAGTATTTCAGTGTTTGTATATTTCTTAATGGGAGATTCTTTTACATTATCAAAATCTGAAAATCAGCATTGATTGAATACTGTACCTAATTTACAGACTATATTCAGAGTTTGCCAGTTGTGCCAATACTGTTATTTCTAGCTAAATAAATGCCATAGAAATTATTTTCTTAGTGTATAATATTAGGAAGCATAAAATATTTTTATTTATGGAATTACTAGTGATATTATTTTGATCAGTTGATTGAGAGAGTATTTTTCTGGTTTCTCTGTGGCAAAGCTATTTTTTCTTATCAGTTAATTTGTTCTTATCAGAGCCATGACTACCATGAAGCAGTATTTCTGTGGCTTTGCCCTTACCTGCCTTTCTGGTATTACAGCTCTAACCTCACATAGTTCCCTTTGCCCTCATATGGACCCCATAGAACTGAAGCTGACTGTGAAAATGTCTTCTGTTGCTGTTACTTATTTATTTTTTTAGTAATGTATGTTAAGTATCTTCAGTATGCCTGAAATCCTATAAATTTTATGCAAATGAAATAGCATTTACAAATAGCATATACAAATTGTTGACCTTATGGATAGTAAACAAATAAATCAATAAATATCAGATAGTGGTGTGAACTGGAGAAAAGTAAAGCAGGGCAAGGGGTAGAGGGGATGGGTGGATGGGATGGTTGTATGGATTGAAAGGAGTTTGTATTTATTTACTTATTTATTTTAAATATCTTTTTAAAACATTTTTTAGTTGTCAACAGACCTTTATTTTTATTTATATGGTGCTGAGAATTGAACCCAGGGCCTCACACATGCTAGGCAAGCGCTCTACCCCTGAGCCACAACCCCAGCCCAGGAGTTTGTATTTATAAAAGGCAGTAAGTGTTCTCAGACAAGGTGATAGTTGACTAGTGACCTAAGGAAAGTGAAGAAGCAAATCATGTGAATATTTGGGGAATAGAGTGGAAAGGTCTTGAAGTGGGAACATTCCTGAAATGTTTGTGTATTGGTACAGAGATTAGTGAGGCTAAAACTGAGAGAGCAAGCTGATTAGTGATGGGAATAGGGATAAGAATAAACCAGATGGGACCTTGCAGGTCATGGTACTGATTTTAGATTTCACTATGATAGATAGGAGTTTTGAACAGAGGTTAACATGATTTGATTTGTTTGGGAAGAATCACTCTTGTCTGCTGGATTGAAAGTAGATTGAAGTGGATTTAATGTGGGAATCTGGGAGGCTGCTTAGGAGACCCCTGCAGTGACCTGAGAGAAGAATAGTAGATAGTATAAGTTTTAATTTTAAACAGTGTGGAGTTTAGGTAAAATGTTAGGATTAGAGATATAAATTTGGGACTCATCAGCCTGCAGGTGTACATAAAGTTTTAAGACTGAATGTGATATTTAGGAAGTAAGTATATATAACACAGTAATCCTAGCTCTTCATGGAATATGGGAAACACATGGCCAGAAGGAGAACCATGAATGATGACTAGAGAAGAATGTTTCAGAAAGAGAAAGTGAGTGACTATGTATAATAATGTTTTTAGAGTCAGATGAGGGACTCTTGTCATTTGAGAAACTGCCCTAATACAATGATAGAGTTCAAGTACAGCACCAGGCAAACTATCCTAGAGGTTATGGGAAAATAGACTCAGTCACAAAGTGCCTAAACAAATGAAAAATATACATAAAGAAGCAAGGGAAAGATGGGAGTAAATTAACACACTTAGGGTACGATACCAGTAGTGTAGAAACATCATGCTACCTAAATCCTGGGGTAACAGTGTTTGTATGTCCTGTTTTTTTTTTTTTTTTCTTTATCAGCCTTCCTTGCTGATGCTGTGCTTATAAAGATCAGAACCCAGTGTATCCTGAGTTGATACATACCATCAGGAAGATATAGGGATAAGTATATCTGACCACAGCTTTGACTCTCTAATTAACTTGTTGAACAGCCTTGAGTTTTATTTGTTTCTTAGGCAGTGGATGCATGATGCCCAGAATATGTATCACTGATGTATGGCCAGATTAAGTCTTATAAAAATGAGGTTCTTCATGTCTCATGCATATTGAATCCTGACTCTTTGGGGCCTTTTGTGTATTTAATAATTTCTATGAGTTTTTCTACAAAAGAAAAGCAAGGAAATGGGATCTTAGATAAAAGGGGTATGAAATCAAGGTTGGGATTTTTTCTTCTTATGTTGTATTTGTTATTAGTTGCTGTGTCAAGGATAATCTCCTAATAGAATAACTTAACAAGCATTTATTACTTGTGTGAGCAATTAGTTGGGTGGTTCTTGCATAGGATCTCTCACAGAGTTATACATAAAAACCATCAGCTCAGGCTGTAGTCATTTTAGGACTTGATGGTGCTGAACCGTTTGCTTTCAGGTTCACTTACATAGTTGGTAGGCCTCAATTCTTTGGTTACTGTTGGCCAGAGATTTCAGTGCTGCACCACGTTTGCTTCTTTATATGCTGCCTAAATGTCCTCGGCACAGGGCTGTTGGCTTTAGGAATGAGTGATCAAAGAGAAAAAGAGATGGAAGTAATTGTGTGAAAGAACTAGTATTTTGGGACACGTATCATTTCTTGATGTGTTTTGTTGTTCACACAAACCAACCCTAATCAAATGTGGGAGAAGACATTCCAAGAGTGCAAATACCAGGAGATGCTGATTGCTGAGGGCTATCCTAGAGGCTGCCTGTGACATGTAGACACTGTATAGCATGTTATATACTGATGGAGATGACCCAGTGGAAAGGGAGAGTTGACAATTAATGTAGGAAAGAAAGAAGAATAGTTGCTGGAGCAAGGGCTTTTTTGGTACTAGGTATTGAACCTAGGAGCTTTATATCCCTGGCTTTTTTTTTTCTTTTTTTCTTTTTTTTTTCTGGTGGGGAAGGCAGGGTCTTGTGAAGTTGTAGAGGCTGGCCTTGAAGTAATGATCTTCCTGCCTCAGCCTCCTGAGTTGCTGGGATTACAGGCATGTGCCACCATACCTACCTATGTAGCCAGGAATTTGAGTACAAGGTTAGAGGGGATGATATCCAGCGGAATGATTGAATAGATAAATTGAGTAGTCTTAGTAACTTAAGGGAAAAGAAGGTATAAAGGTACAGATATAGGTTGTTAGATGTGGTGGTTGGAACATGTGAAGTTATTTTTGGAAAGTTTCTTATTTTCTCAGTGAAATAGGCATCCAAGCTATTAGCAGATAATGGCATGGGGAGGAGTTGGGGATTTATGGAGAGGTAGGATAGCATAAAATATTTTTTTTATTGATTATTTAAAGCATTACATAGCTCATGATATATCATCTTTCATACATTTGACTCAAATTGTGTTTTGAACTCCCATTTTCACCCCAAATACAGATTGCAGAATCACATCTGTTACATATTCACATTTTTACATAATGCCATATTAGTGACTGTTGTATTCTGCTACCTTTCCTATCCCCTACTATCCCCCCTCCCCTCCCCTCCCCTCCCATCTTCCCTCTCTACCTCCCCTGCTGTTGTTCAGTTCTCTCCCTTTTTTTCCCTCCCCCTTGCCCCTCATAACCTCTTATAATTTTATGTATCATTGAAGGTCTCCTACTATTTCCATGTGCTTTCCCTTCTCTCTCCGTTTCTCTCCCCCCATTCGTCTTTGTTTACTGTAGTCTTTTCCTCATGCTCTTCCTTCCTGTTCTGTTCTTAGTTGTTCTCTTTATATCAAAGCAGACATTTGGCATTTGTTTTTTAGGGCTTGGCTAGCTTCGCTTAGCATAATCTGCTCTAATGCCATCCATTTCCCTGCAAATTCTATGGTTTTGTCATTTCTTAGTGCTGCATAATACTCCATTGTGTACAGATGCCACATTTTTTTTATCCATTCATCTATTGAGGGGCATCTAGATTGGTTCCACAGTCTAGCTATTGTGAATTGTGCCACTATAATCATTGATGCAGCCGTATCCCTAAAAAGCGCTTTTTTAAGGTCCTCAGGGAATAGTCCGAGAAGTGCGATAGCTGGGTCAAATGGTGGATCCATTCCCAGCTTTCCCAGGAATCTCCATACTGGTTTCCAAATTGGCCTCACCATTTTGCAGCCCCACCAGCAGTGTACAAGTGTACCCTTTTCCCCACATCCCCGCCAACACTTATTGTTGTTTGACTTCATAATGGCTGCCAATCTTATTGGAGTGAGATGGTATCTTAGGGTGGTTTTGATTTGCATTTCTCTGATTGCTAGAGATGGTGAGCATTTTTTCATGTACTTGTTGATTGATTGTATGTCCTCCTCTGAGAAGTGTCTGTTCAGGTCCTTGGCCCATTTGTTAATTGGGTTATTTGTTATCTTATTGTTTAATTTTTTGAGTTCTTTGTACATTCTGGATATTAGGGCTCTATCTGAGGTGTGGGGGGTAAAAATTTGTTCCCAGGATGTAGGCTCTCTATTTACCTCTTTTATTGTTTCTCTTGCTGAGAAAAAACTTTTTAGTTTAAGTAAGTCCCATTTGTTTATTCTTGTTGTTAACTCTTGGGCTCTGGGTGTCCTATTAAGGAATTTGGAGCCCGACCCCACAATATGTAGATTGTAGCCAACTTTTTCTTCTATCAGACGCAGTGTCTCTGATTTGATATCTAGCTCCCTGATCCATTTTGAGTTAATTTTTGTGGATGGCGAGAGAAAGGGATTCAATTTCATTTTGTTGCATATGGATTTCCAATTTTCCCAGCACCATTTGTTGAAGATGCTATCCTTCCTCCATTGCATGCTTTTAGCCCCTTTATCAAATATAAGATAGTTGTAACTTTGTGGATTAGTCTCTGTGTCTTCTATTCTGTACCATTGGTCCACCTGCCTGTTTTGGTACCAGTACCACATAAAATATTTTTATTCGGAGAGTATATGGACTAAGAAAATATGTTTGTAAAAAATACATATACATACATACATACATACATACATATATATGTGTATGTGTATCCATACATACACACACATACATATATATAGGTACATACACGTACACATAGGTTTGTATAAATGTATGTACCTGCACATCTGTTTGTCAGCAGTAAGGGACCATTTGATATTAGTGGTAGTGAATATAAACTGAGAATGGTCAACATTATTGTGTATATATATGTATTGTGGTCTGGATATAGTTTGTCCCATGAGGTTCATGTGCTGGAATCTTGGTCCTCAGTGTGGCAGAGTTGAAGTTATGGGACCTTTAAAAAGTTGGGGCTAGTAAAAAGTAATCAGATCAGGTATGTTCCATTTCATGAATGGATTCATGTTATCAATGGGTTGTTATAAGGCAAGTTTGGCTCTTAGCTCAATCTGTTACACATATGCCCCCTTCTGCATTTCTCCTTCCAGTTCTCTGCATGTTGTGATGTAACCAGGAGACTTTTGCCAGTTTTGGCTCTCTAGCCAAACATTATATATTACCTGTTGTCAGATATTCTGTTATAGCAACACCAGTTGGGTTCAGACTTGTTTTTTCTTTTCCAGATATAGTTCAGATTTCCAGAAGTGTGTACAAAGTGAAGGGAATATAACCTAACAGGAATGTTGCCTAGGTTGTTGTATCTATCACTACTGATGATCACAAATATATTATGGCTATTTTATAAATGTCATTGCTGATGTTTTATGCAGGAATGACTATGGTTGTTAGGGTTGGTGATTTATGCTGAGACTACAGTCTCTGTATTTTAGGCCATTCTTAGGTCTACTTTTTTTTTTCTCCTCTTTTTTTTTTTTTGTGTGTGTGTGTGCGTGAATGGTGAGTGAACGTTTTACCACTGAACTACATTCCCAGTTGTTTGTATTTTATTTTTTTAATTTTCAGACAGGGTCTCACTAAGTTGCTGAGGCTGGCTGTGAATTTATGATCCTCCTGTTTTAGCCTCCCTAGTCTGGGATTACTGGTGTGCATCATTATACCTGGCTTTAGGTCTATTTCTTAGGTCATGGTTATTGATCATGGATGTAGTTTTTAAGGCCAGCCCAATGTTTTTTTTTAAATATTTATTTTTTAGTTTTAGGTGGACACAATATCTTTATTTTATTTTTATGTGGTGCTGAGAATTGAACCCAGTGCCTCATGCATACTAGGCAAGTGCACTACCACTTGAGCCATATCCCCAGCCCCCAGCCCAATGGTTTTAAGAAATTGAATTGGTTGCTAACATTTAGACTCTGGGAGATTTAATTGTACATGGTTTGAATTTGGAACTTATTTTGAAGAATACAAAATTCTAGCTGCACTAGGGTTTCACTCTCATGGGACAACAAAATACTGGAACTGAATAGAGCTGTCACCTACAGGTGAGGCCTGTAATTTTCAGTTCCCCACAGTCCTTTCCCAAAGCATTTACTCATTTCAGTTAGTTGCCTAGTCACTGGAGGTATTAGAATATATTGTTCCTCATCTGCTTTGAGATTGTTGATACCTTGTGGTTTCAGTGTCCTGCATCTGTAATAGTAAAGCAACTTTTTTTTACTATAGCTTCTTCCTTCAGGATTCCAGCCTGAGTCTGTTGGGGACTAATACCATTTAAAGTTCAAAATGTAATCTTCTTGTATGTCCTATTGTTTTTAATCTATCTGTTCCCTGGGACTATTAACTTGGAGAGTTTATTCCCAGTTGAGTCATTGTTCAAATGCACAGAAATTCCTGGAAGAGTACTACATTAGTCCTACTAAGTGCTTCAAGATAGTAAAGGTTCATGATGGGGCCTCTGCTGCAGATGAATAGATGCATTAATGGCAAATACCTTCTTTCTAAGGTATCTTTGATTTTTAGAAACAACTAAAAAGTCTTTCTGAGTCAAGGCAGACAAGTAAGATGATCAAGCTGAATAGTAATGCCATTTAAGAAAAAAAAAGAAATTGTGTTCGTAAGCTCATGTAACAATTTTCTTATATAATTCATTAGACTGTCTGATAGGAGTTCAAGTTTCAAATATTTTTGAGCATTTGCTAATGATTACTTATTTTATTCCACAAACTTACTCATTCAAATTGGAGTCCTATTTTTATGAAAGAAGGGAAGACAAAAATGATGCTTTTAAGTGTGATACTTTTAAGCTTTTTGAGAGCTAGCTAATATGTGACTCATAAATAAGGAAACAGATTAGTTTTTCATCTTTTTAGGTGATTGTGTTGTATAATTAATTTGTTGGTAGTATAGTTGACATCACTTGTCTGAAAATTCCAAATATTTCAAATGCTCTGAAATATTTTTCATTTTATTTATTATTATTAGCACATATGAATCGTGTACATTAATGGGATTCATTTTGATATCTTTACACAGGCATCTGTTGTAAATTGGTATGTTCATTGACCCTTCTTCTACTCTCATATCCCTCCAGCCTCCCTGGAAATACTAGGGAATTGTCCCTATTAGTAATTCCTCTTCGACTTTCAGATTAACTGTCCCCATCCCCTATCACATATGAGAGAGAAGATACAGTACTTGTCTTTTTTTTTTTTTTTTTTTGGTTGTTGATGGACTTTTATTTATTTGTATGTGGTGCTGAAAATCGAACCCAGTGCCTCACGCATGCTAGTAGGCAAGTGCACTGCTGCTGAGCCCTAGCCCTAGCCCCCAGTACTTGTCTTTCTGTTTCTGACTAGTTTTGCTTAATATCTTCCAGTTCCATCCATTTTACTGCATATGATAGGATTTCATTCTCATTTATGGTTGAATAAATACTCCCCTGTATTGTATATATACCCATAAAGATGTATAGATATATGTAGATATATACATATATATGACAAGCACCTAGGCTTAATCTATATCTTGTGTATTGTGAACAATACTGCAATAAACGTGGGCATGCAGATATCTCTTTTGTATGCTGACTCCATTTATTTTGGATATGTAGTCAGGAGTGGAATTGTTAGATCAAATGGGAGTTAATTTTGGGGTTTTTGAGGAATCTCTATACTGTTTTCTTTACTCTTTCTTTTTTTTAATTACTATATATCTTTTTCTTTGTGGTGTTGGGGATTGAACCCAAGGCCTCACACATGCTCCACAAATACTTTACCACTGAGCTATATGTCCAGGCTCTATACTGTTTTCTGTAGCGGTTTTATTAATTTATATTTCCAATTATATTTTGTAAGGGTTTCCTTTTTTCTATTTCCTCACTAGCACTTGTGAGTTTCAGTTTTTTTCATAATATTTCTGTTCTTACTGGAGTGAGATAATAGCTCACTGAGGTATTAATTTATTTTTTTCTGATGATTAGTGATATTGCATATTTTTATGTATACTTATTTTTTTATCTTCTTGTGAGAAATGTATATTTAAGCCTATTGCTCACTTCTAATTTTTTTAATTTTAATTTTAAATTTTTTCTATGGAGGTTTTAGAATTCCATCTGTATCCTGGATATCAACCCCTGTCAGAGGTATAATTTGCAGATATTTTTTGCTTCACCTTGTTGATTGTTTTAGCTGTGCAGTAGTTTTTTTAGTTTAATGTAATCCCATTTTGTCAAAGTTTGCTTTGGCTTCCCATACTTATAGAGTCCTGTTTGGAAAATCATTGTCTGTATTAATATATGTTGAAATGTTTTTCATCTTTTTAGGTGACTGGTGATTTAGGTGATTATTTCAATATATATTGAAATGTTTCCCCTGTGTTTTCCTCTAGTTTTCTCAGAGTTTTAGGTCTATGTTAAAGGTTTGGATCCATTGTGAGTTAATATTTGTACAGGGCGAGAGGTTAAGTTTTAGTCTTCTGCATGTAGATGTCCAATTTTTCAAGTACCATTTGTTAAAGAGGCTGTCCTTTCTCCAATGTACATTTTTGACATATTTGTTGAGAATCAATTGACTGGACACATGGATATTTTTTTCTGGTTCTTAATTCTATTCCATTGGTCCCATGACTATTTTTACAACAAAAACATGCTGAGTTTTGCTACTATAGCTTTGTAGTATATCTTGAAACCAGGTATTGTAATATCTCCAACTTTGCTTTTTTGCTCAAATTTGCTTTGGCTATTCAGGGTCTTTTATGACTCTATATGAATTTTAGGATTGTTTTTTCTAGTTCTATGAAGAGCACCGTTGGTATTTTGATGGGGATTGTGTTGAATCTGTGTGGATCACTTTGAGTAGTATTGTAGTATGGACATTTTAACTATTCATTCTTCCAGTTCATGAATATGGGAAATTTTTCTTTTAATGTTTTCTTCAATTTCTTTCTTTAATGTTCTGTTATTTTCGTTATAGAGGTATTTCACTTCTTTGGTTATGTTATCTCCTATGTTTTTGTTTGTTTGTTTGCAGCTATTGTGAATGGGATTATTTTCATTGTTTCTTTCTTATTAGATTCATTATTGGTATGTAGAAAAGCTACTGAATCATAGAATCATATTATTTGCAAACACCGGTAATTTGAATTCCCCCCCTCTTATGTGATTACCTCATGTGTATTTCTCTTGCCTAATTGTTCTGGCTAAAATTTCTAGTACCATCTTGAATAAAAGCAGTGAAAAGGGACACCCTTGTCTTGTTCCTGATCTTAGAGGAAATGCTTTCAATTTTTCCCCATTTGGTGTGATGTTGGCTACAGATTTGTCGTAAATAGACTATTATTTTGAAGTATGACCTGACTTTTTGTAACTTGTTCAGGGCTTGTAACATGAAGGGCTGTTGGATTCTGATCAGTACTTTTTCTGCATTTGTTAAGAGAATATCATTTTTGTCTTTCATTCTTTTCATGTGATGTATTACGTTTATTAATTAGCATTATGTTGAATCATCCTTGCATCCCTGGAATGAAACCAACTTGATCATGGTGTGTGATTTTTTTTATGTGCTCTTGATATACTAATATTAGTAGTTTTTGAGGATTTTTGCATCTGTGTTAATCAAGAATATTGATCTATAGTTTTCTATTTTTGTTGTGTCCTTGTCTTATTAGTTTTTTACAATGATTTTTGGAAGATTCTTTTCCCTCTCAATTTCTGTGAAACAGTTTGAGAAGCATTGGTGTGTGTTCTTCAAAAGTTTGGTAAAATTTATCAGTGAAACCATATAGTCCTGGGCTTTTCTTTGAGGGAGACTTCTTGTTACTGCTTCAATCTCATTACTTGTTGAACCATTCAGGTCCCCCCCCCCCCCGCCCCCCTTGATTTAATCTTTGGTAGGTCACACATGTCTAGAAATTTGATAGACATTTTTTTAGCTATTTCATCTTTTCAAAGATCCAACTCTTTTCATTTATGCTTTGTATTGTTTTTAGACCCTATTTCATTTATTTCTGTTCTAATAATTATAATTTCTTTCTTTCTACTAATTTTGATTTTGGGTTTTTCTTTTTTAAGACCTTGAGATGTACTGTTAGTTTGTTTATTTGAAATCCTTTCTTCTTTTTTTTTTTTAATGTAGGCATTCATTGCTATAAACTTCCCTCTTAATTGTGTTTTTGTTATATCTCACAGGCTTTTGTATGTTGTGTTTTCATTTTTATTTGTTTCAAGGAATTTTCAAATTTTCCTTCTAACTTCTTTAGTGATCCATTCTTTATTCAAAAAGAGGTTTAGTCTCCATATATTTCTAGGTCTTTAGCTCATTTTAATTGGATTATTTGTTTTCTTATTGTTGAGTGTTAAGAGATCTTTGCTTTAGATAACAGTTTCTTATCAGATATGCCTTTTGCAAATATTTTCTTGTATTCTGTGGTTGTCCTTTCATTTTCTTGAAAATGTCTTCTGAAAAACAAAAGTTCTGCATTTTAATGAAATTCAGCTTATGAATTATTTCTTCCATGGATCCTGCCTTTGGTGTCATATCTAAAAAGTTATCACCACATTTGAGTTCACCTAAGTTTTCTCCTAATGCTGTTTTTGTGAAGTTTTATAATTTTACATTTTACATTTGGCTCTATTGATCCATTTTGAATTAATTTTTGTTAAGAGTATAAGGTCTGTCTCTGTATTCATTTTTTGCATCAGTATGTTCAATTGTCACATCACCATTTGTTCAAAAAACTGTCTTTGCTTCATTGTGTATTGCTGTTATTTGGTTGTCAAAGACCAGTTGTTTGTTTGGGTCTCTTTTTGGGCTCTCTGTACTGTTCAGCTAGTTTTTCATCAATACCACACTGTCTTGATTGCTGTAACTTTATAGTTAGTAGGGTCAGTCCTTTGACTTTATTCTTTTTTAATATTTGTGTTGCTCTTTTGGGTTTTTCAACTTATCTTTTTTTTTTTTTTTTTTTTGAGGGGGTGTCTGGGGATCAGACAATCGACCACTGAGACGCATCCCTAGTCCTGTTTTTTATTTTATTTAGAGACTGGGTCTCATGAATTGCCTAGCACCTTGTTTTTGCTGAGGTTGGTTTTGAAATTGCGATCCTCCTGCTTCAGCCTTCCGAGCTGCTGGGATTACAGGTATGTGCCACTATGCCCTGCCCATGAACCTGAGAATCAGTTTATCAGTATTCACAAATTAAATTTCTGGGATTTCAATTGGGACTGCAGTTGAGTCAAAAATCAAGTTGAGGGGAACTGACATTTTGACAATATTGATTTTTCCTATCTATGCTCATATATCTTCATTTTTTTTAGTTTGTCTTTCATCATAGTTTTCTTCATATAGATCTTGTCAATATTTTTTAGATTTATGTCTGAGTATATAATGTGAATTTTTTTGTTTTAATTTCAAATTCTACTTGTTCATTGCTGGTGTGTATAGGAAAGCTGTTGGCCTTTGTATATTAACCTTCTGCAGTTCTGCAGTAATCACCTATTAGATCCAAGAGGTATTTTTAGTCTGATTTTTTTTTTTTTTTTTTGATGCTGGGGAATGAACCCAGGGCCTGTGCATGCAAGGCCAGTACCCTACTGTAAAGTGAGCTATATCTTCAGCCCACAAGGAGGTTTTTAAAAATTATTTGTTCTTATTGCCTATTCTTCCGGATCCTACATAGATAAAAACCAAGCAAGTCTGAAAACTAAGACAGTTTTATTTCTTCCTTTTCAATTTATTTTACCCTCATTTTCCTTTCATGTCTTATATTACTTGATGTTGAAAAGCAATAGTGAGAGAGTACATCCTTGTTTTGTTCCTAATCTTAGCAGGAAAGCTTCTCATTTCTCACCATTAAGTATAATGGTAGTGGAGGTTTTTAAAAAGGTGTTCTTTATGTTGCTGAGGAAGTTATCCTCTATTTCTAATTTGCTGGCTTTTAAAATCATGAGTAGGTGTTGGATTTTGTCAAAGCTTTTACTACATCTATTGGTATAATCACTTGATTTTTGTTCTTCAGTCTGTTTTTGTGATACATTATTTTAGTTGATATTGTGATATTGAGCTGATTTGCATACTTGAAATAAATTATACTTGGTTATTGTGTGGGATTCTTTTTATATTTTGAAGATTCAGTTTTCTCATATTGTATTAAGGATTTTTGCATCAATGATTATGAAACATTGGTTTGTGGTTTACTTTTCTTGTGATGTTTTTGTGTGATTTTGGTATTAGGTTAATGCTGGCCTCATAC
This sequence comes from Spermophilus citellus, assembly GCF_964194105.1. Classification (NCBI taxonomy): domain Eukaryota; kingdom Metazoa; phylum Chordata; class Mammalia; order Rodentia; family Sciuridae; genus Spermophilus; species Spermophilus citellus. Next base: position 193,373,242 of record NC_138184.1, on the reverse strand, counting down.
AATTAATTAAGCTGCATTCCCTTTTTTTTTTCCGTGCTCTCAAAGGGATTGTAGATAACTGTTATATTTTTCCCTAAATATTTTATATGATACACCAGTGAACGCATCTGTATCTTGCACTTTCAGTTTTGGAAGGTTATAATTGGTGATTCAATTTCTTGATTAGTTATAAGCCTATTCAGAATGTCTGTTTCTTCTTGTATCACTATTAGATTGTATATTTTAAGTAATTGGTCCCTTTCAGCTAGGATATCAAATTTGTTGGTGTAGAGTTGTTCATAGAATTCTTTGATTATCCTTTTATGTCTGTGAGATCTATACTGATGCTTCCTGTTTATTCCTTGTTTTAGTAATTTGTGTCATCTCTCTTTTATTCTTAATTAGCTAGAATATAATAAATTTTTTTCATAAAAACCTATTGGTCTCATTGATTTCCTCCATTGTCCTATTTTCAATTTTATTTTTCTGCTCTAGTTTTTATTATTTCTTCTGATTTCTTTTTTTTTTCTAGTTTCTTAAGATGGAAGATTAGATGATTGATTTTTAGATCTTTTAATATATGCAGTAATTAATTATAGCTAATAAATGCTGTCAATTTCTCCCTATGTATTGCTGTATCTGACACATTTTGGTAAATTGTTTATTTTCATTTACTTTAAAATTTCTTTTGTGACTTCTTCTTTGACCCATGTTTAGAAGAATGCTGTTTAATCTCTTATTAGTTGTTTTTTCTGCTTTCTGTTTTTGATTTCTAAATTAATTTCATGCAACATTAGAAACTTAGAGTTCACATTCTGGAAAATTTATTTCAGTTAAGACTTTTATTATCTTTTATTTCTTTTTTTCGTTAGTAACTTCTTGATGATTGGCTTTTAAGTTTGTGTCATTTTCTTTTTTGTTCTTTTTAATCTCTTCCGTTTTTAAATTCTGTCTTCTGTACTGATTAATTCTCTTCAACATGAGCCATTGATTTATTTTGTTAAAGAATTTGTCTCAATTTTTTTTTTATTTGTAACATTCCATTTTGCTTCTCAACAAGAATTCACAGCTATTTTTTCAGGTAGATGAACTAGTTTAGCGATCAGTGTCAATCACTGTCATCTGTTTTTTAGCTTTTTTCTCCTTTTCTTCTTTTCTCAAATGATTTTTCCACATCATTATTTTTGTTTGGTTATTGTTCTTTATAAAATGTTTGTTTATCCTAAAAGAACAAACTAAAGGGAAATTGCTTTAAAAACGATTAAAGATATTTTTACTTTTGTTTGTTGTTGTTATTGTGAGACATTGCCTTGAAAGTACTGAAGTTTTTTGGTGCTTGGTATTATGGTACTTCTTGAACTGGAGATGTAATGAAGTATTGAAAGAGGAAGATTCTTGTTGTGATGTATAGCAATTATAGAAATTGTTATAAATCCTGCAAGTGGAGTTCAGAAAACATGGTTAGACAATAATATATAATATTGTGCATTCCTGAGATCATGTTATCACGTTGTATTGCATAATCATTGCCACCACTTAATGTATATTCATGAATATTCCATGCATCCTACTCTTGTATCAAAGGCAGTTTAGTAATAAATGATTTTTAAGTAATACTGTCACAGTTTTTTAAAAGCACTTTATATAATGATTATACCCCACTTTTTTGCAAAGATGATTTAGGCATAAATTCTGTGCTGATTATGTGGTGAATTATGGTAATTAAGCTCCATGCGTTTTCTTATATTAAAATGTATGCTTTCAGAGGAGTTTGGTCTTTGGATTTTCCACTTTAACAATAGAGACTGAAATAATTTTGGGTGCTTTATATGCAACATTTTACACATGAGAATATATAAAATATATTCATGTTTTTACAAAAGTACAGAAAGTAATGAAGAATTTGTCTTTCTTTTGGTAAATAAAGTAACTTTATTTTATGTATTTATATTTTTGTGGTGCTGGGAATTGAACCCAGGGTCTCACACACAGTAGGCAAACACTCTAACACTGAACTATACCTCTACTCCCCCACATACTACTTGATATCATTGCATGTTAGTAAATTTTCTTTAACTCTTTTGAATATTGTCTCTATTAAAATGTTCACTCACCTTATTATGGATGAGATTTAGCATCCTGTGGCCATTACATTTTATAATCTGTCACTTACCTATATGTTTCCTATGTAGTTTCTCTTTCTCTCCGCCCTCCCCCCCCCACCCCGCCCCACTTCTTTCTGTACTGGGGATTGAATCCAGGGCACTGTACCATTGAGATATTTCCTTTTTATTTTCATTTTGAGATAGGGTCTTATTAAATTGTTGAGACTGACCTTGAACTTGTGATCTTCCTGCCTCAGCCTCCTGAATTGCTGGGATTACAGGTGTAATCCTGTAAATGCTGGGATTGTCTCCATGCTCAGTCCTACATAATTTCTTAACAGGTTCTCATTGACTTACTGGAATTCTTCTTCCTTTTTTTAAAAAATGTTAGTTTCTTGTCTGTTTTCCATAATACCTGTATTTTCTATTTTTGCAAATATTTTTGCCATCCTGTCCTGTATCTTTTAACTTTGTGGTATTTTTATTGTTTAGAATTTCTTATATAGTTAATACTCACAGATATCTCTTTATTGCTTTTTAAGTTTCAAATTTAATTTTCATTTAATGTTAAGGCAGAAAAAGGGAAATTTTCTAAAGCAAAACAGGTAGTAATGTTGCTAGGGTTTTTGTTTTGTTTTGTGATTAAAGTGATAGACTTCCATCTTGTAATTCAGGCATGCAACTTTTCCTTTAACTGCTCATGGTTAAATATGAACTTTTTGAATGCTTTAGAGAAATTGTTTGCCCATTGTAATACAGTGCAAGAATAGTTAATGAAATATGGGATCTATAGTATAGAGAGAAGAAAAATGATTTTTACGATTTTTACTTTATTTTATTTATTGGTCCTTGGGATTGAACCTGGGGTGCGCTATCATTAAGCTAGATCCCCAGCCATTTTAACTTTTTTTTTTTTATTTTAAGACAGGGTCTTGGGCTGGGGTTATGGTTCAGCGGTAGAGCACTCACCTAGCATGTGTGAGGCCCTGGGTTCAATCCTCAGCACCACATAAAAATAAATAAATAAATAAAATAAAGGTATTGCGTCCAACTACAACTAAAAAAAAAAAAATGACAGGGTCTTGCTATGTTGCTATGAGGCTGGCCAGGAACTTGGGATCCTCCTGCCTCAGTTTCCATAGTGGTTGGCATCAGATAAAAAGCATTTGTAATGCAGATTTTCCTTGAGTTATATTGGGTTTCCTTCTATAAAATAATTTTAAGTTAGAAATATGGTACATTGAAAATGCAGTGAACATACCTCATCTTCCAAACACTGTAGTCTAGTTAGCAACAGTATATTGTGGAGTATGAGTTGTTTATACTTATGATTACATGGCTGGCTGGGAGCTATAATTAGTTGTTGCTGCCCAGCATTGAGAAAGAGTATTGTACGGCTGGGGTTGTGGCTCAGCGGTAGAGCGATCGCCTCGCAAGTTCGAGACCCTGGGTTCAATCCTCAGCACCACATGAAAATTAATAAGTGAAATAAAGGTATTGTGTCCAAGTACAACTAAAAAATAAATATTAAAAAAAGAGTATTGTATAGTGTATTGCTACCTCTGTGGAAAGATCAAAATTCACAATTGAAGGGTGGTTTCTATTAAATGCTTATTGCTTTTGTACCATTTTGAAGTGGAAAAATTGTAAATGAAACCACCTTAAGTCAGAGTTGGTCTGTACCCCTAATATCTAGGTAACTCCAGTGTTCTGGTGGATTTTCTATATCTTTGATCCTTTTTTTAAAAATCCTCAATAATCATAATTAAGAGAGGTTTTTGAGATTTTGCTAAAAGGTATTGCTCCAAATATACTTATTAATTTATGTAATTACTTTTTAGAGTGCTTAATTCGTCTAAATGTAGGTAAATCTCTTTTCTCTGAATACTGAGGGCTATGGTTTATTACTTGGTATAAACATCTTTGTGGCAAGATCTTGCAACTGACTTGTTATCTCTGAACATGTTGTCACGTATCCTGATGTACTGAACGCAGTGTGTCTTAAGAAAATATCAGGTGTGTATTGTAGTATATGACAGAACATTATGGCATATAACCTCCACCCCATTTGTTTAGTTTTTAATCTTTTGTTAGCCTAGCCCTGGGTCATTTTTATTTTTTAGTGTATGCCAAAAATATATCCTCATAAGTACTTAACTCTGTAGTAAACATGTTCAAGTTATAACCATTTGGATTTTATAAGTCATTTGACACTTTGGTTCTTTTATGTTTTAGGATATATTTCTGACAGGTATGTTATGTTATAGGTACTTTAAAAATTTGATTATTTTAAAGTCTATTTTGGGTATGTGTCTTATAATTAAAGATCTAATTATAGGTGTTAGGTATAAGAAAAGTGTTCTCTTTTATGTTTTAAATGTTCTCTTTAGTGTTCCTGTTTTTTTTCTATATATACTGAGAGATATTAGGATAGATATTATTAAATACACGTTACAGGTAAAGGTAAGTAAGCCTCAGAATTTACATAGCAAAAAGGTAGAAGAGTGTAAATCTTTTGGTCTCTTCTAAAAAGCTGAATGGGGAAAATTTCCACTGGGTTGAGATCCATACCTTTGTAACATTCAAAACAATTGTAAACCACATTTTATATTTTTCCTTTCAATATGATTTATGTAGATTGCCTGTGTTATTCAGAGGTTGATCCTAATTACATGGTGATAGGAACATGTTTTCTGTGTTTACTTATTTGAAAATATACCATGTACATGAAAAGGTTTTATTTGAATACATTTTTTTTTTTTTTAAAGAGAGAGTGAGAGAAGAGAGAGAGAGAATTTTTAACATTTATTTATTTATTTATTTATTTTTAGTTCTCGGCGGACACAACATCTTTGTTGGTATGTGGTGCTGAGGATCGAACCCGGGCCGCACGCATGCCAGGCGAGCGCGCTACCGCTTGAGCCACATCCCCAGCCCCTTGAATACATTTTTAATTTTAATGTTCACCTGTGTGAAAAATTTTTTTTTCCTTACTTATGTTTATGGAAGCTGAAAGTGTACGTGATCATTAATTAAAATGGATTAGAATGGATATAAAGTACTAGCACTTGGTCTAGAGATTAGTAAATCAAACTATTTCTCCGTGTGGCAGAGAGATATGGAAGAAGTAAAAGGGGGCAAGTAAAGAAATTTGTAAAGGTAACAACGTAGTGTGTGTCATTTTTCAGGTCATTTCTTCAGCCAAAGAAGAAATTTCTCATTCACTTGTTGGTTGTTCTTTTTTTTTTTTTCTTTTTTTTTAATTGGTTGTTCACAACATTACAAAGCTCTTGACATATCATATTTCATACATTAGATTGAAGTGGGTTATGAACCCCCAATTTTACCCCAAATGCAGATTGCAGAATCACGTCGGTTACACATCCACAATTTTACATAATGCCCTATTAGTAATTGTTGTATTCTGCTACCTTGTTGGTTGTTCTTTGAACTGGGTTCAGGAATATTCTGGAAGTAGAGCTCAGAAATTAATTATTCCCAAGGTTGTGATTAATTATTATTAATCATCATTATCAATAATTATTTATTATTAAATTATTATTTATTATTAATTATTAAATTAATCATTCTCAAGGTAGGTGATTTAAAACTGTGTAAATATTTGCCATTTGCATTGTATATTCTTTAAAAATGGAACTGAAATTTTGCTTTCTTTTACACAAATGAATTGCTGTGCTTTGCCCTGATTTTGCTGAATGAAGTGAATAAATTTGATAGTCCTGGGGGCCTTTATTATCTTGGTAATTGCTTATGTGGATAAAGATTTTATCTAGTTTTAAAAAAATTGTTTTAAAGGAACATAGATATTTTTCCTGCTCTGGTATTGGGTAGCCCATTGAGAAAATAGATTGACTGTGTATTGTTATATTTTGTTTTTCTTTGAAAACAATATTTTGCTATGGCTGCTTTTAAAGAAAGACCTTTCTTTCATTGGTAAGAATAACTTCTCCCAAGAAGAATATCATATTTTCTTTAAATTTTATGATTTCACATTTAGAAAATTTATATCTAAACAGAAGTGATGAATGCCAACCATAATTTAATACTTAAGAAATTAATGATATGATTCCTTTGCTTATCTTGAGTGCTTAGTCTATATCCTTTAAAATCTTTTCTTTGGCATTCTTTTAAATAACTTTTGGGTTATATTAAAGTTTACTAGTAAAACTTTTTGAGTAGCTTAAGGCTAATAGTAATAACAGTAATTAAGAATTTACTTGAGGCAGTTTATGTCATAGTTCCAAAGCCATGTTTTAGTTTTCTGCCAATTAGGCTATTTTAATTATAGTCAGTGTTGACTAATAATGATGTTAATAAAGTACAAGTAATTATTGATCCATAATGATGTCTAGTGAATTAATGTTGGTAGTTTAAAATTACTTATAAATCATATATGGTTCTTGATTTTTTTGACTCAGTATTTGTATCAATATTTATTTTAATTTGACTATCTTTGGATGGCTGTGAGAGGTCTTTCTCTAGTTTAGATTTCTGTTGCCTGCTTAGAGTATAATCATTTCAAATCTACCTGATTTCAACATTGGTTGTACATAGACTTACCTAAGTGGTAAAGCCTTCTAAAAGAAGATCATCACTGAAACATGCCATTCCTAGTGACTTTTTAAGTTTCATCAGTTTATTGGGAGTTATTTAAGACTATCCTCTTAAGTAGTTAAAAGTATCCCGGGATGGTTGATATTTGGTTATTTTTTAGAAGTGATCTATCATGAGAGGTAATAAATGTGTTTTAGGAGATTAGGGAAATGCCTAAACCTGAGGCTGATGAGGACATACAGCAGGGCTAGAATTAAGTTGCAGTGTATTTCATTACTATGTGTTCTTGAAGTTGTTTTTCCAAAGGATATTTTTTTTTTAATTTTTTTTTATTGATTATTTAAAGCATTACATAGTTCATGATATATCATCTTTCATACATTTGACTCAAATTGTGTTTTGAACTCCCATTTTCACCCCAAATATAGATTGCAGAATCACATCTGTTACATATTCACATTTTTACATAATGCCATATTAGTGACTGTTGTATTCTGCTACCTTTCCTATCCCCTACTATCCCCCCTCCCCTCCCCTCCCCTCCCATCTTCCCTCTCTACCTCCCCTGCTGTTGTTCAATTCTCTCCCTCTTTTTCCTTCCCCCTTGCCCCTCATAACCTCTTATAATTTTATGTATCATTGAAGGTCTCCTACCATTTCCATGTGCTTTCCCTTCTCTCCCTGTTTCTCTCCCCCCATTCGTCTTTGTTTACCGTAGTCTTTTCCTCATGCTCTTCCTTCCTGTTCTGTTCTTAGTTGTTCTCATTATATCAAAGCAGACATTTGGCATTTGTTTTTTAGGGCTTGGCTAGCTTCACTTAGCATAATCTGTTCTAATGCCATCCATTTCCCTGCAAATTCTATGATTTTGTCATTTCTTAGTGCTGCATAATACTCCATTGTGTATATATGCCACATTTTTTTTATCCATTCATCTATTGAGGGGCATCTAGGTTGGTTCCACAGTCTAGCTATTGTGAATTGTGCCGCTATAATCATTGATGCAGCCGTATCCCTATAGAGCGCTCTTTTAAGGTCCTCAGGGAATAGTCCGAGAAGGGCGATAGCTGGGTCAAATGGTGGATCCATTCCCAGCTTTCCCAGGAATCTCCATACTGCTTTCCAAATTGGCCTCACCATTTTGCAGCCCCACCAGCAGTGTACAAGTGTGCCCTTTTCCCCACATCCCCGCCAACACTTATTGTTGTTTGACTTCATAATGGCTTTAATATAAAGGCAGTGTCTTCCTTTTTAGAAGGAAAACTGGGTAATATGAAGTATATATGTATACAGTACCATTTTGGGCTAAAATAAAAGCTCTTTAGGAGTCATCCCTATTAATGTCTCTAGAGAAGTACCATTTTTTTTTTTGGTTTTGTTTTGGTACAAGGGATTGAACCCAGGAGTGCTTAACCACCGAGTCACATCGCCAGCCCTTTTAATATTTTATTTAGAGATAGGGTCTCGCTGTGTTGCTAAGTCCCTTGCTGATCTGCTGAGGCTGGCTTTGAACTCTCAATCCTCCTGCCTCAGTCTCCTGAGTTGCTGGGATCACAAGCATGTGCCACTGTGCCCAGCAAGAAGTACTCTTTATTGTAAGGCATCAGTAGTTTAGCATGTTTTTTATAGTCTGGATGAAGTTATTTCTCAGAACTTTTCTGTTTCCTTTTATTGGATCCCACGTTTATGAGTACTTTGTTGGTACTCATATATATATTATGCATCTTGATGCTGAGAAAGAACTAATTATTCAGGATAATGGATGCAGTATCACTAGTAAACTTGGTTAGTTTGTCAGGCACCAAGACTGTCATTCTTCAATGCTGAGTTTATAGACAAAATTTAGTTTCAGGAATTTTAATGATGTGAACTTGATCTTATTAAGATGTTGGCAGTGAAGTACTGCCTGAAATTCTGGCTTACACCTTTTCCATCTACTTTACTTTTTTTTTTTTGATTGGTACCAGGTATTGAACCCAGGGGCACTTAAACACTGAGCCACATCCCCAGCCCCTTTTAATATTTTATTAGAGTTGGGGGTCTCCCTAAATTGCTAAGGCTGGCTTTGAGTTCGCTCTCTTCCTGCCTTTGCCTCCCAAGCCACTGGGATTACAGGTGTGCACCACTGCACATGGCCTACTTTACTCTTTTATTTTTATTTTTATTTTTTTTTTTTTTAAAGAGAGAGTGAGAGAGGGGAGAGAGAGAGAGAGAGAGAGAGAGAGAGAGAGAGAGAGAGAGAGAGAGAGAATTTTTAATATTTATTTTTTTAGTTCTCGGCGGACACAACATCTTTCTTTGTATGTGGTGCTGAGGATCGAACCCGGGCCGCACGCATGCCAGGCAAGCGCGCTACCGCTTGAGCCACATCCCCAGCCCCTACTTTACTCTTTTAAAGTTAAAAATTGGGGAAATCTTTTTGCTTTTATGACATTTTTAAGCAGATCTGGGTGGCCAAATTATAGCCTCAAATATAACTTGTAATTCTAGGAATACATATTTGAGTTAATAGGGAAATGTTTGGTTTTGATAATTGAAAGGTGGTTGAATTGAAACATTACATACCATACTCTAAAATATAAAGAACTATCTTGGTTTTTAGCTATGTTCACCAGGAGCTTTGACAATTTTTATAACATTATTTGCCTAAATAATTTAACTCCTCTGAATATTGAAGTTTAGTGAATAATAATAAGAAAAATAGAATGACCTTTTGTTTTCATCCATTGTAGTTGTGGATAAATTTTCTCAGAAGACTGAATAATTATAAATTTTTAAGGATATTAAATACCTCTTAGAGTTATTAAATATCTCTTATAGAGTTGGTTTAGTTGGGAATGGAATGTAGCCTCACTCTAGTCTGAACTTTTCAAATAGTTCTAGATTTTTAAGTATGTATGCATTTATGTTTCTGCATTATTTTCCTCTTAACACTTACTTTTGCATTTCTAGTTGTTTGAGTTTGTGTTATAATCTGCTTTCTCCAAAATTAGATCAAAGGCTTTTTTTTTGTGTTTATTGTATGAACTTGACCTTTATTTTTGGTACCTGGCATTGAACCTAGGGATGCTCAACCACTGAGCCACATCCCTAGCCCTTTTTAAAATATTTTATTTAGAGACAGGGTCTTGCTAAGTTGTTTAGGGCCTCACTAAGTTGCTAAGGCTGGCTTTGAACTTGAGATCCTCCTGCTTTAGCCTCCCAAGCTGCTGGGTTTACAGGCATGTGCCACCATGCCTGACTTAATATGATCTTGATATAAAGGTAGCTTAGTAAATATTTTCTAATCAATACTTTATTAATATTATTTCTTTTTCATATAACTTTTTATAGGTTCAAAAATTAAAATTTAAAAAAAAATATTAAAAAATTCCCTCTTTTAGTGCTTTTCCTGTGAGATAAAACTGTTTTAAAGTATCTTTTATTTGCTTTGTGTATACTATGTTAGGTGGGAAAGTATTTTTATAAAATGATTTTATTGGGTTTCAGTATCATTCTTATAAACCACTGTTTTTTTTTTTCAGACTATTTCCTTATTTCCCTTTTCTTTTGTAATTTTATAAACATGAGTTTAAAAACATACCCTAATCAATTATAACTGGTTTTCTTTTTCTTCTTCCTTTTTTAGGTTGTTATGGAGTTGATGGAGAGAGTGACTCTATTATGAGTTCAGCTTCTGAAAACTCCACTGAACCTTGGTTTTGTGATGCTTGTAAATGTGGTGTTTCCCCCAGCTGTGAACTGTGTCCTAATCAGGATGGGATTTTCAAGGAGACAGATGCTGGAAGGTTGATGTCTTAATTACATTGGATTCATAAGTCTGCTTTATAACATATTTGTTGTTCTTTTATTCATGGTTTCCTGAATTTCACATTTCATTTGATTGTTTCTTTGTATTTTATTTGGGTAGAAAAAATGGCCATGAAGCTACAGGTGGAGAGGTGGAAGAAAGACCACTTATTGGGTATTTGATGCATTGGTCTTTGCATCATCTCATTTAATTTTTTTTTTTTTTTTTTAGTACTGGAAATTGAACACAAGGGCATTTTACCACTGAGCTATAAATCTCCAGTCTTTTTTTATTTTTTAATTTGAGACAGAGTTTTTTTGCTAAGTTGCTGAAGGTCTTGCTAAATTGCTGAGACTGGCCTTGAGTTTGATGGTCCTTGTGCCTCAGTCTCTCAAGTTATTGGAATTACAGGTGTGCGCCACTGCATCCAACTTCCCATTTAATTTTAATAATGACCTTATGAAGAGGCAAGTAGTAAATTTTCTGAAATTTAGGAGTAGTATTTGAGGTCTTATTAGGTCAAGGTCACAAGGCAGTAAATAGTTAAATTTGAGTCCAGATCTATCTCACTTCAGGAATATACTATATACTGACTTAAAAGGGGAAATTTCAATTGAAGAATGGTTAAGCTATGATAAAAGAGTAAGCATAAGATATAAAAGAACTAAAAAGAGTACCCTGCAGATGGAAGAGATTATGTAAGGATAAAATTGGAAAAATGACCTCTTCCTCCAGATCAGACTTCTTAGAGAAATTGTAGTGGTAGTCTACCGGATGCTAGAAACATTTCCTTCTTTGCCTGTTAGTCTTCAGTTCTTGGCAAGTATGTTGCTAGGTGCATGTTGCAGGAGGAGCTACACTGTTTGAAAGTCTGGGTCATATGGTATCTGTTAAGTGAACCACAGAAAAGTGACCTTCATGTTGGGTCAGGGCTGTGGGGTCACTGAGGGACTGAACAAATGGTTGGGGCAAAGCAAATATGCACTGCCTATTTCTGCGGAGAAACTCCTTCCTTCTATGCTCTCTACCTTTGAATTATGATGCTTGCTACCATCTAACTCACTACAAGGGAATGTGAAGGAGTTCTATTGCAGAACAAGTATTGAAGTAAGAATTTGGAACTGAGAGGAAATAACTTGAAAGCTGGCACTCTTATGCTCTCATGCTCTTTTTCTCTAGTGTCACACTCAAGGTTATTATCACATTTGAGCAGTTGTCATCATAATAGTATTGACATTATTTGTGCTTTTTCCCCATGAGGCTGTCACCTGTGGCATGTGACTTAAATATGAGAGTAATTCTCGGTTTTTTGTTTTGTAGATCACTTATTCTTCCTACACTTCCCCCACAATATGAGAGGAAGTGCTTAAGTTTTTATATTTTTGTCAAATAAGTTATTTTCTGTATTTTTTAAAATGTGGTTAATATTTTAACAACAAAACAGTCAATAAAAATTGTCACCAAGACATTGAAAAGGTTGACACATTTTGTTCCAAAATAAAGGATAGACTTTAATAAATTTTACCTTAATTAAACATATTTTTCTCATTTTACCTCAATCAGTGAGCAGACCCTTGAGAAATGTTGTATAAGATTCCTGGGATAGTCTAGGATCTGCCATGGGATCTTGGAGAAAGAACCTATGTGTTGATGTCCGGGAAAAATGATAAAAAATCTTACCTGTCTTTCCTCATCACACCCAAAATTAAAAGATATATGATTGACATAGACATGAATTTGTGGTCTGTATGAGAGAAATGGGCATGCTTTTATGTTTGGTCTGACTTTGGCTAGATTTAGGGATTGTAGTAAGCATTGAACGCATGCGCTTCCAAATTGGAGTACCTATATTTGGATTCTGATTTTTTTTTTTTTTTTTTTTTACTAACTGTGGTGTTAGGCAAGTGCTTTAACCTTTTCAGCCTCAGTTCCTAAGCCTTGTTGTAAGGATTAAATGAGATGATTTATGCAAAACAACACAGTTTCTGGAACATAAGCAGTCTTCTACTTTTGCTGCTGCTGCTCTTATTGCTTCCTTTTTAGCAGTATTACTCCACTTTTTAAAGATAATTAGCTACTGCATAAATTCTTTCTGGTTACTCTTCCAATCCTGAGAGTTGAAAATTATGGCGACAAATTGTGAACAAGTAAGGCAGCTGTTGGAAAACAGAGCTTCTTAGGAAGAGATTTGTGTTAGTATTTGCTTTTTTTCTTGTTAACACTTTAAAAGTTTTATTGAAGAGCTGCCTTTTCATGCTTTTATAATACACAAAACTTATGAAGTCCTTTCTAAATGTGGAAAAGGTAAACCTCTTCAACCATTGAGATTTACTGAGAAATATTTGTATAGCTAATACAAATATTATGAATATTACATGTTTAAACACTTACCTTGATTTGCAGCCTGGCAAAAAAATTCTTGTATATACTATTTGAGCATTTTGCATTGATGTCCACATTCACATATAAGCTTCAGTGGAAATTATAGTCCTTGATGTATTTTGCATAATGTAATATCAGTTTTGATTCAAGGCATAAAAAGCCAAGAAATTGGACAAACCTTTTGATCTTCTACCTTTAAATGGAAAGCAGGGAAAAGAAAGAGTAATGTATGGAAAGAATGAAAAAGGCTTTGGAATTGACTTCTATCACATGGGTTAATAAGATTTTTTTTCTTCTCTATTCTTGTTGGGAGCCACAAGTTCTGCATACAAAATGATGTGATTTAATGTGAGAAAACCATTATTCTAGTTATTAAATTTTTATTTAATTTTCTAGGGAGAATATTTTACCTTTTTCTTAAATGATCTTATATTATTGATTTTCAGAAATATTAGATATACTTCCCTTCTTTAAGTCTTTTGTTAGTTGACTTCTCATCTATTGTGAGATGAAAGTATCACTCTGAGCCCTATTCCTTGATTTTTAAAATAATTGTTGTGGTGAAAAAGGCAGTATTGAATTCTTTAGGTCTCAATTCTGTTACTTACTAGCCTTGTTATATCTTGAAATCATTTAATTCTTTTGAACCCAGATTTTGATATCCAAAATGAGAACAACCTACTAGTCATAGGAAACTTTTTATTTTTGGTGTGTGTGTGTGTGTGTGTGTGTGTGTGTGTGTGTGTAACTAGTGTTCTCTGAGTAAAGACAGTGAGCCAGACACTGTGCCACAAGCACTTCACATTCATCTTTATAACTTTCAAACTGCTTATGCACTGCTCTGTACCTGATGGACACTTAGTAATTGATTATTGATTGAGGGAATGAAAATAACATACTGGAAATGAATTTATTACATATGCTAAAAAGTTACTACATATGAAAAGTATTTAAAAATCATTTGCTCAATATAGTTTATGTTTAGAAATGAGTCTTTTGAGAAACATTTCTACTTAGTCTGGCTTATTATAATATATACATTTAAAAGGATCTGGTAGTAGTTTCTATTTAGAATGACAATTTTTATTGTTTTTTGGTGGTTTCATGTGATGCTTGTTATCTGCTCTTTTCACTAATCAACAATCTGTCATCATAGCTGCAAGCAAAATGGATGGTAAAGTAACAAGAAAGTTTTTTTTTTTTTTTTGGTTTTGATTTTTGTTTTAATTACAAAGTATATGCTGCTAAACATGAACAAAACAGTATTTACTAGTATTAAAAAGAACCAAAATTGTCTTAGTAGTGGTTTTTCACTGACTTTGATATGTACTTTAATAAGAATTCAAGTTGGTGTCCTCACATGAGTGGTTGGGTGAAATGGTATACACTTTTGTGCCAATCACACTGAAGTGGCAGTTTAAAATATGTAGTACTTGTGTGACTTGTTCTAAAACATTTTAAGAAGGTCAGTATAAAGCAAGCAGCCAGCTGTTGAGCTTATCAAAGATAAACTCCTACAGAGTACAGAGACATTTAATACATCAGTGGAACATGAAAAAACTGTACAAATTAAATTGAGAAAGCAGCTGCTTGTTGGAAGATGTGTATCTTCATATTGAACTCCACAGGATGCTTTTAGGAAGTTGAATTAAAATGTTCTATCAAGAAAATTTCAAAAGCCTTGATTTTTTCCAAATAAAAATAATATTTTTAAAGATTTGCAATTATTTTGCTCACTATATCTGTAGATGATTCTTAGTCCTTAAAACTCATAGTGTACCACAAAATCAGACCATGTAGTTGGTACTCACATCCTCTCAAGGGTGATAAAGTAGAATTTGTTGTTAATATAATCACAAGGTTAGTGGAGATTTGCCATCTTATCTTACAGAAATGATATAGATGTACTACCTAAATTTCAAAGATGGTGATTTAATGTTTTGTTTGGTTGTAAGCAAACAAAGGATGTCTAATATATTAAGAAATGCTTCAGATTACTTAAAAAATGAAATCAGAACCAACTCTGATTTTTTTTCATTGTATTGAAACAATATTTTTTGGTTTCATTGTATTGAAACTGAACATTTTTTGGTTATGTCATCATTAAAATATATTTGGGGCATATACCTTTTAGTACATAGGTGGTATGATGAACAGATGAGTTGAATGAAAATGTGACTTCCTTATATTGTTGTAATTTCTGTACCTTGTTGCAGCAATGAACTTTAGCCTGGCAAGAAAGCCAAATTGTAAACCAAAACTATTTTTAAAAAGTGTCCTTCTTAAGGATTACCCAAGAGCATTTGGAAAAGAGTAACATTAAAGAGCAATTACTTCAGAGTAATTTCACAGTTCTTCAATTAGCATCTTTAATTCTTAAATTAGGATCCTTAATTCTCCAAGTGCTTACAGTAATGAATATGAATATTTTTCTATGCATATGAAAATGATGTTTTATTTGAATAGTAGTTTCATGCAAATATTTAAGAATAACAGATAAGTGCAAAGTGCAGTGAATTTTAAGTGAAAGGTAATTATGGTTGTTAAAGCTAACTTTTGGCTGAGTTGCTGAAAAAGTAATACTCATTACAGTCATTTTTTCTGTACCAAATTGCTATTATTCTGTACGTATTCTATATTCTTCAATTACATGTCTGAAATTAAGATTTTTAACATCTGATCACAGATTTCTTTTCAATAGTATTTTAAGATAGCATATTTTAAATGTTTTTTTTCCCCATGTGAGAATTTCATGAAAGGATTTGATAGCAAACTCATATCTTCTCTCCTTATAGATGGGTTCACATTGTTTGTGCTCTGTATGTTCCTGGGGTAGCCTTTGGCGATATTGACAAGTTACGGCCAGTAACACTAACAGAAATGAACTATTCTAAATACGGTGCCAAGGTAAGAAAAAAGTGTTTTTCATTATCTAAATGAGAAAATTTTTACTTGTTAGTGTGCATGGTTTTTTATTTATGTTATTATTGACTACAAAAGTGCCTATTAGCAGTGGCCCTATGTGCTGAGCCCTTAGCTGCCAATCATTTATTATTGATAATACTTCCCCCCAAAACTAATAATGTGTTAATTCGTCCATGTATTGTTAACTTAAAATAACCTGTGGGATAAAATGATAATTGATACTACTACTGTTTCATTGGCATATGACATATTTCCTAGTTCACAGACCACAGTGTTTATAATCAGTTGTATCAAGTGTAATCTTAATTTCTGACTTTACTTTTGAAGTGAAATTTATAAAAAATTATGAAAAAGAAATAAGAAGTACCCCTTTTTTACTTAGGTTTCAAGACTACACTTTATTTTTATTACTACATAATCTTCTGCTTAGTTTGACTCTCAGCCTTGATAGTTTATAAATTGGCTGTTTTTCATCAAACTCTAAGATCAAGGTACTCACAGATGGAGTCTGGTGAGGGCTTGTTCTCTGCCTCAGAGATGGTGTCTTGTGGCTTCTGTGGCAGAAAGGGGCAGCCTCTTATAAGGGCACTGATTTCATTCATGTGGGCTTCTCAGAAATAGCTACCTTTTAATATCACATTGGGTATTGTGTTCCTACATATGAATTTTCGGGGACACCAACCTTCCAGTACTTATTTTGGAAATAATGAAAATTGAGAAATTTGACAGTTTCTGATATTATATTTTATGGCCACATATAGAAAGTCACATAATTGTAGGAAAAAAAACTTAGTTCTTTTAATAGAGGGCTCAGTTTTCTTAAAGACCTGTTAACAGATACTATGACACAGGAAATTATTTTGATGAGACTAAACTTTTTGTTGTTTTCTAGGTAGATTACTGTAAAAGTAAAGAAAAACCTTTCATTTAATTTTTTTTATTAAATACAGACTGGTATTCTAAGAAAATCTTTCTGATTTAACAGAGAAGACCAAATTCTAGTTTTGCCTCATGTTATTGTATTTTTATATTTAATGCTCAATTTGAAAAACTTTTAAGGAATTTCCTTCAAATCTTAGCAAGCTCGATCACATATAAAATTCCTTTCCCAAAATTTGTCTTCCACAAACTTATAATTTTCTTATATCCGTTCAGTTTTTGTTCTGTTCTTTATCTCCTTCTCATTGTAGAATAGTCATTCTACAGTAGGACAAAACTTAATTTCCTTAACAAAACATATCCCTATAAAAACATAGCCTTCATATCTCATAGCTTCACTTAACCAAAGCAGAGTTTCTCTCTTATTATTTTTAGGTATAATTATCACAGATTCATTAGAATTCTAATTATTAGTAACTTTAGTTTCTAGTAAAAGCCAGGAAGTGAGCAATTGTGATTGCCTGTCACATGTCAACATTCTTCAGCTTAACACTCATAATTTCTAGAACCACATGCTTCTAGAAATTTTAAAATCTGATAAAATTTTAAAATCTGCTTCTAGAAATTATGAGTGTCATTTTTCAATGTGGCATAGCATAGCACATGTTTACTAAGAGACCCACATCTTTATAGTTTCTTTGTACGAAAAGCCAAAAATGGATAAATTCATGTTTGTCAATTAATATTTTAGTATTTTATCTTGTCCGGAAATGATCTAGTTTCCTTTTTGAAAATGATCTAAATATTCTGTGAATATTCATCATTTAACTTCAAGGTTATAAGTTACCAAGAGATTTGTGAACCATTTTTAAATTGATAGATTATTGACATCAAACAGTGATAGTCGTATTCAAGTTATTTGCCTGTTAGCTATCTTTACAGGCAGCCTTCAGGAAAGCAAGGATCCTGAAATGTTAAATACATTCAATTTTTGTTTTCCTGCTGTGCTTTAACTTACTGATAGTTGCTAAAAGACTTTTGCCTTCTGTAAGGAATCTTTTAGAGAAGTAGTTTTTGATTCATTTATCTTTTAGATGTTTTTTCATATTGATCAGAAACAACATCTCATTGTTTTTGAGTCTTTTTGGATCATTACTTTTCTAACACATCTTGCTAGTGAATGATTTTGTCAAGATTACTGTAATTATAAATTGTCCTTAATAAGGAAAACACACCTATTTTTCCAAATATACATAGGTTCTAGGCTTGTTATTTTTGTAAATAAAATTAGCTGGTATCTCAATTTGACTCCCAGACTCCTTAGATTCAGAACCCATTTTCAGAAGGTACCTGAGACCTTAACTGAACCTATTATTTATTGTATTCAATCTGGTGCTGGGTCCAGTTTGATTAAAGAAATCCCTAAAGTTAGAGAGGTTAAAAACTCATTTGCAGAGCCTGAATCTGAGAGGAATTCACCTACAACCTCCAGTTACAAAGAGAGCAGCAGACATGCTGGTCTGGTTTTTACCTGGTTGCTCATTCTTTCTGGGGATTGCTAAAGGTTTCCTTTGGATCCCACTTCAGATAATAAAAATAATTAAAAATCTCTGGATATAAGTTTCACCTGGTATATTTGAGCATTAAAAGATTTACGAATTAGGCAGCAGTAATAACTGGAAGAGGTTCAGAGGGCTTTGTTTTAGCAGTATTAGCTCCAGGTTTAATGCAGAAGCATAAGAGTTACTTAATGGATTGTAGCCATGCTTACTTATATAGACGTGGATGAGGTCTAGTAGAAAGCCCCAAGTTATATATAACTAAAGGTTAGTTTTCCTTTGTGATTGGCTGAAACTCTGTTTTTTAAAGTCAGATTGTTTACAAGGAATTCCTCTAAATTTCTGTTTGCTTATGTGAGGATTTGGGATACAGAAACAATAGGAGCTTAATGATCTCTTGCTTATTTTGCTTTTAAGAAAGTATCATTGAAAAATGGAATTGAAAATTATGAACAATCTAGCTTATAGATAAAATTGAACACATTGTTGTTCACATCTATTTCTAGAGCCTTGTTCTTATTGTTTGTATTCATTGCTAATGTTTATCCTGGTGCTGTCTTACCCATTGAGTAGTCACTATTATAGTTTTCAAACAGTATCTACGGTCTGATGAAACTTTATTTTTATTTTTGCATGTTTCCCTCATATTTAGTTTACTTAGAATATATACCCTGAACACTTCTTTGTCTATTGGCAGTCTTTCATGGTTTAGTCCTTTTTTTTTTTTTTTTTGTACTGGGGATTGAACCCAGGGGTACTTAACCACTGATCCGCATCCTCAGCCCTTTTTAAAATTTTATTGAGAGACAGGTTCTTAACTGAGTTGCTTAGGGCCTTGCTGTGTTGCTGAGGCTGAGTTTGAACTCATGATCCTCCTGCCTCAGCCTCCTGAGTCCCTAGGATTACTAGTGTGCACCACTGTGCCTGGCTTAGCAGGTTTTTTAAAATGAAGATTTATGTTACTAGTGCAATTCATATTTCGAGACTAGTCTCTTCTCTTTTGTTAAGATAGTTAAAAGGATGAAAAATAAATTTAATTGGAGGATTTTTAACAATTTAGCAGTTTATACTTTTTTATGGTTTTTCCTCTTTATATATAAATAATGTAAATAATTTTCTGTGTTGTGTATCACTATCATTTTTCACCAGCTTTTTAAATCTAAAATTACATTTAGTTCTTTTAAAAGTGTTTTTAAAAATGCATTATTTGTTTGATTGCATTAGTTTTTTTTGATGAATAGTCTCTTAATTATTTTTATTTTTCAAGCAAGATTCTGTTAAAAGTTAGTATAGGTTAATGGTGGACTTTGAAGTAAGATTGTCTTGGTTTGAAGCATGACTCCCAATTATTATTTTTTTGTTATATGGGCAGGTGAGTGAACCCATCTCTACCTTAATTTTCCTATGAGTAATAGAGGAGTAATTATAACTCACTTCTTCAATATAATAGTTGTGTTAAGTGATTATATATATTAATATATGTAAAGTGCTTAGAATAGTGCCTGGAACATATTAAGTTCTCATCTTAATTGTTAATTGTTATCATTATATTATTGTTATTTAAGTTGCATTTTGATTTATTAAAACTGTATAGAGAATTACCTTTTTTATAAACTCCTGGCTTGCCTATAGTTATGACTTGTGTTGGTACTCTATTGGTTTACTACTAATATTTCTTTAGCATTTAGCATTTCAAATGAGAAGTATCTTTGTTTTAGAAATATTTTTTTGCTGTGAGAATTTTCCTATTGTTCTTTTATAGGAATGTAGCTTTTGTGAAGATCCTCGTTTTGCTAGAACTGGAGTTTGCATTAGCTGTGATGCAGGGATGTGCAGAGCTTATTTTCATGTGACCTGTGCCCAGAAGGAAGGTCTGCTTTCAGAGGCAGCAGCAGAAGAGGTTTGTTAATTTAAATTGTAGGTGGTGAATGTATTCATAATACATAATTCTCATGACTCTGTTATGTTCTATAACAAGATACAAAACAAAAGAAATTTGAAAATTTATTAAAATCTTTCTTACATCACTATTCTAAACTTTAAGAGTAAATATCTGAGTTTTATTAATCTTAAAACTAGTTAGACTTTTGGGAAACATTAAAATTTTTATGGTGAGATCTAACAGATAACATGATACACAATTCCAGGTGTTTTAAAGCATCAAAATGTCAGCATATTTTATACGAGAGTCTGCAAATATATTTGGGTAATTATGTCTTTGGTGTGTTATTATCTTTTTACCAATACCTTTAATTCCATTGTATTCCTTAAAGGTTTACTGGCATTGGATTAGGCAATTATTTGTTTTTGAAGGGTATTTTGGGAACATCTTAAGATTCTTTCAAAGAGTGTGAGATTGAAACTATGTTTACAACAATATGAAACCATTATTTGCTTTTTTAAAATCTGCATTTTCACGAGTAGTAGAGATTTCCAGGGAGTACTCACAGCATAGCAAAATAGCATCATAAATATTGAAACAGTTTTGAGAATCCAGTTATCTTTTTTTATGTCATCCATTTAGACATTAAAGAGAATTACAAAAGTAAAAAAAAACAGTGCCTCTTCTCATTAAATTTTTTGTGTAAGTTATAGTGATTTTAATAAAATATGTATTTATGATAAGAGGCTTTTATTTTAAGATTAAATTCATGAACATTAAAAAATTTCTCAGTTTTAATTTATAATATAATAACTATCTAAAAGTATAACTCACATAAACTTTGGGGGTCTGCAATAATTTTCAAGTGGTACAGAGTCCTTAGAGCAGGTCCAGTTGATTTTTTATTTTTAATATGGGTATTGATTGAATGTTTATTTAGTAATTTTTATGCTGTAGTCATGATAGCTCTACAGTAATATGTAAACCTGTTTTTGTTATGTTCCTTCTTTTATTAGATGAATTTTCAATATCAAAAATATATGCTTGGCTTTTGTATTAGTACTTTTCTTTCATAGCCAGGAAACAAATACAGATAATCTGATGAAGAAAGTTTATTGAAAAAATTTGAGGAATATATTTCTATTTTATTTTTATTTAAGTGGATCATATAGGAACATTCTATTTTTAATACATATATATCTATCTTAATTCCAAGCTCTGATTCTGAGGAGTGTACCTTGATTAATTGGTGAAGGATACTGGATGAACATAGTATTTTCACAGCTATTGGGCAGAACAGAGTTGTGATTCTACAGTTGGGTTGTGTGAATTAGTCATGGCTCTCACCCTAGATGATGGACAGAAGTTTAGAAATATATAGTGCAGTATAAGTAAGACTCAGAGTACCAGATAAATTCCCAGTGAATACTAGTGTCAGAGAATCTGTAGTTTAAGCTTAGTTGTGTACTGGAAAGTTGAGCTTTGTAGTTAGGACAATTCTTTTGTAGTCATTCTTTTTAGACTTATTGAGTACAGAACCTTTTATACTATGGTGGTATTATACTTTGCAGTGAGCCATATATAGTCCTTTTTTGGAAAGACAAAAGGTCTTGAAGGAAGTGATTTAAAACATATTTACATTTGTTTTTGGTTTGTGTTCTACAGAGACCTGGAAAATAATAAAGGTTTCTCAAAAGTGTTTTAAAAAAGTCAAGACTTTAAATTAATATCAGTAAGATTTGCTTTTGATAGTAATATTTCTGTTAAAATGAAAGTCATGATTGTACATTGTTATAGATCTGTACATTGGGATTCATGGAATGTGATAATATTTTTTAATTAAGGAACATTTTAGGACCAGAGGTGTAGTTCCTTGATAGAGTGCTTGCTAAGCATGCGTGAAACCCTGGGTTCCATTTCTAGCATCACAATGAAAGTAAAAAAGGAAAGAAGAAAAAGAAACATTTCAAATTAAAATGGATATATTGCTTGTAAGCGTATCTTGCCTTCTATATCAGTTTTATATTTCCTTTGGCCTTTCTGGGAAGCAGTTTTATTTCTAAAGACTTATCAAGTTGGATTTCTTACTTTTTCCATGGCAGTTTTATACAGGCAATTAAACAAAGGTTGAAAAAATAGTATGAATACCTCCGGTTCATCTGATGATATTATACACCTTAACACACTTTTTATGACTTTTCATAGCCTTCTGCCACAGTGCTTTATCACAGTGGTGAGGAACCATTTGAAGTCTTTATTCTTTTCGATCCACTTTGTAAATATTTCAGATTATTTTAGAATAGTCAAACCAGGTTATGACACAACCTGTGTTACTGAAAGCTGTTGAAACCATGTTATGACACGTTATTTTAAGAACTGTGCTCTAGCACAGGTTTAGTTGTAAAGACTGGCATTTCTGTCATAATACTCTAGTTAGTCTTAACTTATGGTACCATGTAGTTAGTCTTAAAGTTACCTGTATTCCAACTAAACCTATATAGTAATTTCTTCTGTGATTAAAATATAATTTTACTACTATTGATCAGTGTTGTACTGCTACCTAAAAAATTTTTCTTTGAAGCAGTATAAGATTATTTGTAGGTTTTATTGATTTTTCCCGCAAACTTTGAAAACATTCATGAATTAAGTTTTTAGGGCTTGACTTTAACTGCTGAACTGGTGCCTTAATATGGCTAGGAGAACTAGGATTGGTAGGAATGAACTCTTGGTGCAGTTTAAAGTGAAAGGTAGAATTGGATATTTTAAAAGTGTTTTACAATTATTGATTCACACACATTTGATATGAATGATATGTCAGCTTTTAATAAGCCTAATTCCTAACACTTTTTTTTATTTTGTAAAATCTGATGCCAAAGTTAATTTTCTTCTCCTGGATAAACCTTATTTGCTACAATATTATTATTTTTTTAAGATAAAAGGTAAACACATTTTATAAGAAATATAATTTAAAATATACTAAGTTGCTTAATATAAATTTAGATTCAATTTACTCTGGTTTCAGACAGTAATTTTATGCAAATAATAAGAGTGGTTTAAGAATTGATAAAATAGGTCTGGAGATATAGCTTAGTGGGAGAATGCTTGCCTAGTATGTATGAGGCATTGGATTCAGTCCCCAACACTGAAAAAAAAAAAATGGATGAAATATTTCACCTGTAATTAACCATGTATGGAGGCACCCCACAGAATGGGAGAAAATATTTCAAATTATGTATCTGATAAAGGATCACTAACCAGATTATGTAGAAAACTCTTAAAACTTTTGACAACACCACCAATAACCCCCCAAAAAACTTATTAAAAAATAGACAAAGGAGTTTAATAGATATTCTTCAAATCAGTGAAAAGATGCTCAATGTTACTGATCCTTAGGGAAAGCCAAACCCCAATGAGGTGTACCACCTCACACATCTGAATGCCTACTATAAAATAATAGTAATAGAAAGTAACAAGCACAAGTGTTGGTGAGGGCATGGAAAAATATTAAAATCCTTGAATCCTCTTGTTGGGAATATTAAATGGTACAGCTCCTGTGGAAAAAAGCATAGCAGATCCTCAAAAAATTAAAAATATAATTGGTGCGGCCAATTTGGAAAGCAGTTTGGAGATTCCTGGGAAAGCTGGGAATGGAACCACCATTTGACCCTGCTATTGCCCTTCTCGGACTATTCCCTGAAGGCCTTAAAAGAGCTTGCTACAGGGATACTGCCACATCGATGTTCATAGCAGCACAATTCACAATAGCTAGACTGTGGAACCAACCCAGATGCCCTTCAATAGATGAATGGATAAAAAAAATGTGGCATTTATACACCATGGAATATTATGCAGCACTAAAAAATGACAAATCATAGAATTTGCAGGGAAATGGATGGCACTAGAGCAGATTATGCTTAGTGAAGCTAGCCAATCCCTAAAAAACAAATACCAAATGTCTTCTTTGATATGAGAGCAACTATGGACAGAGTAGGGAGGAAGAGCAGGAAGAAAAGATTAACTTTAAACAGAGACATGAGATGGGAGGGAAAGAGAGAGAAAAGGGAAATTGCATGGAAATGAAGGGAGACCCTCATTGCTATACAAAATTACATATAAGAGGTTGTGAGGGGAATGGGAAAATAAACAAGGAGAGAAATGAATTACAGTAGATGGGGTAGAGAGAGAAGATGTGAGGGAAGGGGAGGGGGGATGGTAGGGGATAGGAAAGGTAGCAGAATACAACAGTTATTAATATGTCATTATGTAAAATTGTGGATGTGTAACCGACGTGATTCTGCAATCTGCATTTGGGGTAAAATTGGGAGTTCATAACCCACTTCAATCTAATGTTTGAAATATGATATGTCAAGAGCTTTGTAATGTTGTGAACAACCAATAAAAAAAATGTGAAAAAAATATATAATTATCGTGTGATCAGCAACCCTGTTCTGGGTATAAATCTAAAAGAATTGAAAATAGGATCTTGAAGAGACATTTACACATGTATGTTAATTGCAGCATTATTTACAATAGGTGAAAGCAATTGGAATATTCATTCATAAAATAGTAAAGAAAATGTAACTTTAAAAAGGAAGGAAATCCTTTAATCTCCCATAAATGGATGAATTTTAGGACATTATGTTTCATTAAATAAAGCCAGTTACAGAAAGACAAACTATATGATTCTGTGTGATTCTTTATATAGCATCATAGTCATAGAGACATAAAGTAGAATGGTGGTTGCCAGAGGCTGGGAGAGAAAGGAATGGAAAAATGTTGTTTATAATCTAGAATTTCAGTTTTACAAGATAAAAAGAATTACCGAGGTGAATGGTAATGATGGTTACAAAACATTATGAATGTATTTAATACTTCTGAACTGTGTGCTCAAAAATGATTAAATGATAAATATTATCCTAGGTTTTTTTCTTTTAACTTTTTCTTTATTTTATTTGTCATTAGTTATACATGACAGTGGAATGTATTTTGACATTATACATATATGGAGTATAACTTCTCATTCTTCTGCTTCTATATGATGTAGAATTATGTTGGTTGTGTAATCATATATATATACATAAGAAAGTAATATCTAATTCATTCTACCATCTTTCCTATTCCCATTCCCCCTCCCTTCCCTTCATTTCCCTTTGTCTAATCCAAAGTACTTCTCTTCTTCCCTGCCTCCCTGGCCTCTTATTGTGAGTTAGCATCCACATATCAGAGAGAATATTCTATGTTTTTTAAGGATGTCTTATTTCACTTAGCATGATAGTCTCCAGTTCCATCCATTAAATGAAGTGTCAAATTGCTATAATTTCATTTCTCTTTATGGCTGAATAGTAGTATTCTCTTGTGTATGTATACCACAATTTATTTATCCATTCATCTGTTGAAGGGCACGTAGGTTGGTTCCATAGTAATAGCTATTGTGAATTGTGCTGCTATGAACATTGATGGGCTGCATCACTGTAGCATGCTAATTTTAAGCCCTATGGGTATAAACCAAGGAGTAGGATAACTGGGTCAAATGGTGGTTCTGTTTCAAGTTTTCTGAGGAATCTCCATATTGCTTTCCAGAGTGGTTGCACCAATTTGCAGTCCCACCAGCAATGTGTGAATACCTTTATATTTAATAAAAATGCCAGTATTTTTTGTTACTTGTATTCTTGATAATTACCATTCTGACTGGTGAAATGAAATCTCAGTGTATTTTTAATTTGCATTTGTCTAACTGCTAGAGATGTTGAATATTTTTTCATATATTTGTTAACTGATCATATTCTTCTTCTGTGAAGTGCCTGTACAGTTCCTTTGCCCATTTATTAATTGAGTTATTTGCATTTTTGTGTTAAGTTTTTTGAGTTCATATATATCTATCTATATCTATATATCTATATCTAAATATATCTATCTCCTGGAGATTAGTTTTCCACATGAGTATTTTTTCTCTTTAGTAAATTCTGTATTGTAGTAAAAAAAGATAAATATTATGTATTCTTTAATTTTTTTTAGTAGTAAATGGACACACACATTTATTTTATTTGTTTAATTTTATAATGTGGTGCTGAGGATCGAATCCCATGCCTCATACATACCAGGCGAGTACTAAAACCCCAGCCCTCTTTTGTGTTTTTCTACAATAAAAAATTGAAAAAAATTTGAGCCATAAGATTTAGGGAAAAATTACCAAGTGATGAATACCACATGTGGAAATTACCTTCATAATTAAGTTTGAGTACAGTACAGATAGATACTTTTTTTTTTTTTTGGTACCAGGGATTGAACTCAGAGGCATTCAACCACTGAGCCATATCCTCAGCCCATTTTGTATTTTATTTAGATACAGGGTCTCATTGAGTTGCTCAGTGCCTCACCGTTGCTGAGGCTGCTTTTGAACTCCATCCTACTGCCTCAGCCTCCTGAGCAGCTGGGGTTACAGGAGTGCGCCACCACGCCCAGCTCAAGGACAGATAGTTATTATCCATGTGAAAGATATTCACAAAGAAACATTGGTTACCTTCAGTTTTTATATAACTATGATTTTGTATATGGTATAGGTCAAAATATGTGTATTTTCAGATTCATTTTTCTCTTTTAGTGTCAAGATCCCAGATATCTAGACATTGAATTTACATTAAAAATTTTAATCTACAAAAAAGTTAGAAATTTCAAGTATTGGCATAAGAAATTAACAATACTTGCCCCCAAATAGTTTTTCTGTTTTGGTCTTTATTATCTGGATATTTCAGAATTAAGGACAAAACTCTTTTAAGAACTAAACTGTAACCATAGAATAAATAACTATCCATAAAATTTCATCAAGGTTAATGCAGGTGTTGCTTGTGTTTCTCTTGCCTTTATTTACTTATTAATACATTTAATGTCATGTGTGGAACATATTTGTCCAGTTTATATGTTAGTCCAGAAGTATAACTTGACAAGCACTTATGGATAGAAATAGAAATGTTGGTCAACTTCGGATGATGTTTTCTCCTGATAAACCCATCATAAGTTCAGAGTCTCCTAAAGTTTTCGAATTTAGTGCCCTTAACCTTGTACATTCATAGTTTAGCAGCATAATACACTGTAGAATTTGAGTTGTGTACTCTTCTGATCTCTTGGCTGATTGGGAGCTGTGACTCATTGCTACTACCCAGCATCTCAAGAGTGTTGTACCATGTATCATTGACCTGGGAAAAGATCAAAATTCAGAATCTGAGGTAGTTTCTACTCAATGTGTATCATTCAGTAGAAATGACTTTTACATCATTATAAAATGGAAAAATTATAAATTGAACTATTATAAATTGTGGATTGTCTATGCAGACACTATTTAATATATTTTTAAATTTTTTTTGTTGTCATAGATGGACAGAATACTTTTTATTTTATTTATTTTTTTATGTGGTGCTGCTGAGGATTGAACCCAGTGCCTCACACAGGGTAGGCAAGCACTGTGCCAGAGCTACAGCCCCGGCCCCCACTATTTAATATTCATGTTCTAAAATTCAATTGTGTTAGCTTTCCTTTACTAAGACAAATACCTCTACTTCTAAAGGGAAAGGTTTATTTTGGCTCATGGATTTATTGATAACAGTTCCCAAATATTATTATTATTATTTTTTGGTGCTGGGGATTGAACCCAGGGCCTTGTGCATGCAAGGCAAGCACTCTACCAACTGTGCTATATCCCCAGCCCAGCAGTCCCTAAATATTTTTTATTGATAGGGTCTTGCCTTCTTAATCTGTTTTTGTACTGGGTAAGATCTGCCTACACAAACCATGTAGAAATTGTCCACTTAATCTTTGCTGATTAGTCCTATATTGGCATTTGTTGTTTAATAGTGTTAGTCTATATATTTTAGCTTTAATATTTATTGATAGTTTGTACCAAAATGTATTAAAATCTTGTTTGTTTTAAACTGTTTTTTTTTTGTAAAGAATATACAATATACCCAATTTGATTTCAGTATTTTTAAATCATTAAGGCCCTCTATTTTATTTTTTGTGGTGTTGGGGATTAAACCCAGGTTCTCGTGTATGCAAGGCAAGTGCTCTCAAACTAATACCTCCAGTCCTCCACAAGGCCCTTTAAAGAAATTAAAAATGTTATTTCAAGTCAGTAATTTGAAGTTGACATAGTAATTTGAAGTTGGATTAAGTTCTAAAGCAGTAATCTTTATCATGATGTATGAAAATGACTTCCACAATTTATTACAGAAGTAATCAACACTAAGAGATTCTTCAAAAAGGTAGTATTATTCTTTTGTGTTTTTTTTTAATGACCCATTGGAGAAAACTATTCATTTTCCCCTCTTTTTTAAAAATAGGATATAGCAGATCCATTTTTTGCTTATTGTAAGCAACATGCAGATAGATTAGACAGAAAGTGGAAGAGAAAAAACTACTTGGCTCTACAATCCTACTGTAAAATGTCTTTGCAAGAGAGAGAGAAACAACTGTCACCAGAAGCACAGGTATGGGAATCATGCCATAGTCATTTTGTTCCTTTTAAGATTAAGGATTTCAGATCTTGCGCATGTTTGTCAATGATATGTAAAGTATAATTTTGAAATTCATTTATTGAAGTGGTTTGTGATTTAAAGTAAAATGGTGAGTAGAGTTTGTTATTGAAGATTCTGCTCCTCATCTAGTCAACAAAGCAGCCATTTATAAAGTATATTTCCAAAGAAGAGTGTGGCAAAAATTATTCTATCAATACAATTTCTTTTTTTTTTTCAATTCAGTTCTAATGTTCATTTATGCATAGGATTTGATCAGTTTGCCCATTATTTATAACATATTTTTGGGTACATTAAGTAAATCTGTGGAAATTATTGCCGTTATTGAGAAGCTTCAGGACAGTATTTATTAGGTGAAAATTCAGTTTATTTTAATCTCAGAATAAGGCTATACTTTAAGGACCACTGATACATATAATTTACCTCAAGTAGGAGTTTTAGTTATCTTTACTTTCTTTAAGTGTAAAAGTTAAAATCAAAAGGAGTATGTTCTATTTTTTTTTAACTTTTAAAATTTGTGTACATTTCTTTTACAGGCAAGGATCAATGCCCGGCTTCAGCAATATCGTGCCAAGGCAGAACTGGCTCGATCCACTAGACCCCAGGCATGGGTTCCAAGGGAAAAATTGCCTAGACCACTCACTAGTAGTGCTTCAGCTATTCGTAAACTGATGCGGAAAGCAGAACTAATGGGGATCAGTACAGATATTTTTCCAGTGGACAATTCAGATACTAGTTCTAGTGTGGATGGAAGGAGAAAACATAAGCAACCAGCTCTCACTGCTGATTTTGTGAATTATTATTTTGGTCAGTATAGATAATGATAATGCACATTTTTACTGAGAAAAATATGCTAATGCAAGTATTTTATGCTATTAATTTTTAGAAACTCATTAGCCATGTTACTATATCAAAAAAAAGGCATGTTTATTTTCCTAAGTGGTATGTGTTTGTAAAAATCTAGGTTCAAGTTGTTTTCTATATACTTAAAAGTGTTTAAATAATGCAGGTTTATGTGATCATCTCTATAGCTAGTTTCTTTCTTTGTGTATTTTTTATACCAGTTTTTACTTTCTACTAAAGTAAAATTGGATATTTAATTTAAATAGAGAGAAATATGCGCATGATTCAAATACAGGAAAATATGGCTGAACAAAAGAATATAAAGGATAAATTAGAGAATGAGCAAGAAAAGCTTCATGTGGAATATAATAAGGTAAGCTGGCTCCAAAACACACAGCAGAGTATCATAGATCTTACGATTTCTTTTGTGATTCTGTAGGAATTCCATATATGTCTCGTTTTTGAGATTCTAGAGCTTTGAGGCTCTTCTCCCCTTCAGTACATTTATTATCATCACTCTCTCACTGAGTAGTTTCTATGTGCCAGGCATAATTCTGATCTTTTTATATATACCAACTCATTTGCTTCTTACCTTAATTTTGTAGCATAGATAATGATTATTGCTAACATTTTCAGGGAGGAAACTGAGTCCTGAAAAGTTTAGGTAATTTGCCCAGGCTCACATAGTAGTAATAGTCAAGTCCTAGAGTTGGAGTTCATGCATCTGACTTCATTCCTTATTCCTAACATGCACACAGTATCACTATAGAGCTTCTCTAGTTTGTAGAAAAATTTGAAACTTATTTTTAAATTATTGTTTTTACCTTGAGTTGTATTGTAACATAACTTTTTATATGGAAATACTTTTCAATTTAATTTTTCAGTGTACTTTTTCATTCTAATGAGAAGAGAAATAAAATATATAAAAACAAAATGTGGCTAGTGTCAGGTACTTAGTAACATAAACAAATAAAACTAGTATTAACTTATTGTTGGAGAACATTTCAAGTGAATTTTAAAAATAATAAAATTAAGTTTTAGTGGTCAGCCAGCCACTGTAGTGACAAGATTTGGTTAGACTCGGAAGACCTGGGGATTCTTGGTAGTTCTGTGATCTTAGCCAGTTTACAAAGTCCTGTGATTCTTAGCTTGATCATGGCGAAAATGATAGAAATATGTCTTGTTGGAAACAAGGATTAATTAGCAGAGTATTGTAAAATTATAAAACAAACTATAATGAAATATATAAGTGTGTGTCATCATAAGACAAAATGCTTACATTCTGTTGATGTTTGTAATTAATTGGATAGCCTTGTCTCTCAGAGGTATTATGACTTGAATATTTTAAAAATATATGGAATTTAAATGTAGATATTGCATATTTATTGATAAATTATTTAAATTCCTACATAAGGAATTTTACTAATTTGACTTACTCACTTTGTAGCTATGTGAATCATTAGAAGAACTACAAAATCTGAATGGAAAACTTCGAAGTGAAGGGCAAGGAATTTGGGCCTTACTAGGCAGAATCACAGGGCAGGTTAGTTTCTTTCCAATTGCTTTCTTCAATTCTTATGCACTATGGTTTTCAAAGACTAGGTTTCTGACATGACTGTCACTTCACTAACTGAAGAATTTTCTTTGATCAGAGCCTCATCCTCTTGGATAATGATTTTTGCCTGAAATACATCTAAAGCATTGGAAGCTGCCTACTGAATGAAACCTGTAGCTTAATTTCGTTATTTCAACTGCTATCTTGCTTGCAAAATTTTTTCATTTGCTCAAACTGATTGACCTGTCATTTATTGATGAACTAAGATTTGAAGCATGAGTTCTACCACATTCTTTTTTATACCACCTTCTTTTTAAATCAGTTTTGGGTTTTTGCCATATTTTTTCTTTCATGTTCTTGTGTTATATTCAGTCTTTATTTTATTTGGGTATAAAAATTTAAATATAAAAAGAAACTGCAGAGATTCATTTTCATGTTAATTTGCTTTTGAGCTGTGTAAAGGATAGTTTTTCAAACTTAAGTGTAGTTTTTCCCCTTCAACAGTAGCTATTATTGTAGTTGGAAAAAAAAGCCCTTTATCCTCAAATACTTTTAGCCTGTTAAAGTTCTTGGTGTTAAATGAAATTTTTTAAATGCCATTTTTAGTACCATGTAAATAATTAATAAGTTAAGATTTTTTTCTAATAATTTAAGAGATATTTTTAAGGATGATTAAGAACCAGTACCTCTAATATAAAAGTAGTTTTAGGACTGGGGATGAAGCTCAGTGGTACAGTGCTTGCTTAGCATGTGGGAAGGACCTGGTTTCAAACCCTAGTACTACCAAAAAAAAAAAAAGTTTTATTTGTGGAGAATTTTTTTTAAAAATATATTTTTTCATTGAATTTTAAGATATTTACAAAGAGTCAAATTTATCACATAATTTGTGTAGATGTATTATTTAATGAACTAATTTATTCTGATTTTTATTGTTTCATGCTAGCTTTGAAAGTACTTTTTTGTGAACAGAATATTCGTGGTATAATCAAGTATAATCAAGAATAACTTATTTTTATAGATGAGAATGAGGAATTGGCTCTGAAAGAACTAGTCTTTATTCCTGATGATAGGTTGTTGGTGGGTTTTTGAAGATTATGGTGTGTGTTTGTATTTGATATTTAGAGAAGGTAATGTTGAGCGCAAAGCTTTAGTTTATTTACCTAGTTACCATTACATTTTGGCTGGAATTGCAAGTTTGTCTCAAAAGAACCTCCTATTCAATGTAAAATATTATTCACTATAAAAGACATTTTTATTTATTAAATGACTTTTCATAGAGGCTTACCAATTTCCTTGTGCAAATATACAATGCAAAACTGAAATAGAATTTGTACTGTTTGCCTGAGACTTTTTTTTTCCAGTTGGCTGAGCAGATGTGGACCCCCCGGCCACTAAGAAATGACTTTGATAGATGGTTGCTGTCTGAGAAGCCAGCATTCTACAGATTAGTAGAAACCCAAAGAGAATCTCATACGCTTTTGTTGGAGAATTTGGTCCAATAAGATAATTTTTGTAATTAACCTATGGAGCACCAATATTGTTGGGATGTTGAGGAAAATAAACGGCCTCGATATTCTTCTTTGTCAAGTGAATTATGTTATTTTTTTTTAAACCTCCTATACACTTATCCTCATCTTTCACTTTTTCAATATAAAGTAATTTAATTTTCATAATGTTTTAATATACCACTGAAAATGGATGAAAGTATGTAATTATAGGTTTCTAATAGAAGTGATTGTTAGACAAAAACTTATTTCTTTTTGCCAATGTAATAGCTGGTAAAGCAGATTTCCCCTCACTATCCTAGTACATTTAGTTGGCTCCAGTGGCATATAGAGGAGAATGTTGCTTTATATTTCATCTTTAAAACAACATATACTGCATTTGTTCAAATCAATAGAAGTTGAACATACCAGCAATTTTGAGAGCACCCAAGGAGAGAAAACCAAGTAAAAAAGAAGGAGGCACACAAAAGACATCTACTCTTCCTACAGTACTTTATAGGTAAGTAATGAAATTATAATAGAATAATGTTTTGTATTTTTTTAACTAATATTTGTAAAAAATACTTCAAATATTTGAGTGAATCATCTCCATACAATAATTTAAATTAAATGCATATGAAGTTCATTTGATCAAAGATGATTTCAAGGTTCAATGATAAGAGATTTTTGTTTCTTTTAATGAGATAAAGGACTTTTTATATCTTTTAAGTAATTGGGGATATATCTGTATAAGCTCTATGTAAGTGAGTTCTATTTGGGGAATTGGAAAGATGCTTTGAAAATATGATTATGGTTTAAATA
The DNA here is from genome assembly GCF_964194105.1 of Spermophilus citellus. Classification (NCBI taxonomy): domain Eukaryota; kingdom Metazoa; phylum Chordata; class Mammalia; order Rodentia; family Sciuridae; genus Spermophilus; species Spermophilus citellus. Next base: position 193,339,937 of record NC_138184.1, on the reverse strand, counting down.
ATTAAACCAACACACTTAATAAATGGACATTTATAGTTTATTTTACTTGAATGAATTGTGAAGTTTTATGTTTTTAAATAGTTATAGATATCATGTAGTATGAATCTACTGTCTTTGTAGGGAGTGGATAATGAAGATAAATTTTAATTTTGAGGCTATCTGTACTCTTTTTGCTCGGTTGCAATAATTTTGTTTCCAGAATATTTTTGTTCTTTACTTTTTATGTTCAATATTTTTACCATGTTCACCATTATATAATAATTTTACATAGTCAAGACTTCTATTTCTAAATTGGGTACAGTCTCACTTTTTTTGGTGTAACTTATATTGATAAGTGAGAGCAGTTTAGAAAATGCTGTTGTTTATTTGTGTGTATATGCATACAGGTGTCCATACACATAGATATATACATATACCTGTGTATGTTGTGTATACACGTCTATATAAATACATAAATGTGCTTCTCATAATGTCTTTCTTAGAAATAGCAACAGTAGCAACAGTATCAGTCTCCATAACTATTTTCAATTCTTTATTGGAGACTTTCTCCACAGGTAATAGCAAATAATTTCCTTGAAATATGGAAAGGGCCCTCTGTTGTCTTAATGTATAATATAAGCATAAGCATGTAATTGTTATGGCTTTCCCAAATATAGCTGGTTCATTTGAAACCATCATACTTCTGACTTTAATGACTACATGTAATTTTTGTTTTAGAGTATATTTTATATTATTTTTCTTTTTAATTCTGAGATCAAGTACTAGTTTTGGCTTTTCTTTTGGCTTCTTCCCCTAGGAGTATTAAGAAAGAACCTAAACATTATTATTTCTTTTATTTTTTCTATGAATGAATGGTTCTTTTAGGTTCTTAACAACTTTTTCTTCACTCTGTACATTCCCAATATAAATTAAAAAATATACACTAAATTTTCAGGTCATGCTGCTTGTATTCTCAGAAGTAAATTACCTTTTCCACAGGAAAAATTAGATTCCTGAAAAACAAATAAACAAAAACAATAAAGTCTAAATATCAGTAACAACAATTGTAAAACCCTTAATATTTGTAGTGCATATTAGTTGATATTTTTTAGGACTCAAAATCTGATCTTGAAAAGAGACTTAACTTACACATTTAGCTTATTTATATAATTCTGGCTCTTTGCAAGGTTTATAATGGTTGAAAGTAAACTGAATATGTTTGTGAAGTAATTTCTTTGTGGTTTTAGAGAAGTTTTTGAAAATTATAAAATTTTTTTGTTTCAAAATTAGTTTCTATAGAAAAGTTAAACCAACATTAAATAGTCTTTAAGTAATAATTAAAATTAAATGATGTTGAGAATAAATAAGCTTATGTGCCATTTTGAAAGGCTTGACTCATTTAGGTTTATACCAGATCCAAGCTATTTTTTAACATTCTCAAAAGTATTTAGAACTAACAGTTACTGACATTATAAAAAGACCTGTGCTACTAATAAAATATCTTCTCATAACAGAACAAATATTTTGTTAATCAAGATGAAAATTTAAAACGTTATAATTTGTTTCACTATGACAATCTAATTCTTATTTTCTGACTTTATTCACAGTTGTGGAATTTGTAAGAAGAACCATGATCAACATCTTCTTTTGCTGTGTGATACTTGCAAACTCCATTACCATCTTGGATGTCTGGATCCTCCTCTTACAAGGATGCCAAGAAAGACCAAAAACAGTTATTGGTGAGTTAAGTGGAGGAGAGCTAGATGTTGAAGCCAGTTTACTTTTTATTTCAGCTCTACAAGATAGGAAATACTTTATCATGCATAACATAAAGTCTTTCACACATTTTTTAAAATCAATATTTTCATAAATAATTGTTATATGGTATCACATGAATAAAACTGTTGTAATAGTCTTTGAGAAATGAATTTTCAGTTAATTTTGGCTATTTTGTGATCAGTAGTGGATTCTTATTTGAGGTGTGAATTCTGTCTGGTGTGTTTATAATTTTCTTTTGATTTATTGTTAGAAGTTTCTCAAATGATTTATTTTTATTTTGAAATTGAATGAATTTATCAAAATTTGCCTCCATATACATGCATTTGTTTGGAATTAGTATCTTATTTCTGAATTAGTGCCACCAATACTTCTGTTATTATTTATGCTAGTTAAATTAAGTTTAGCCAGCCATTCTTTGGAAATCTGGATCATTTGACATATGGTTTTGAATTTTTTTTCATTTATTTGATCCTATTGAATCACTATAGATGTTTGATAAAAGTTTATAATGAGTTTTATTCTTTCCTTAAGTCCAAGAGAGAGTAATATTCAAATTTTTAAGACTGACTTATATAAAGGACAATATAAGGGGGCTGGGGATGTGGCTCAAGTGGTAGCGCGCTCGCCTGGCATGCGTGCGGCCCGGGTTCGATCCTCAGCACCACATACAAACAAAGATGTTGTGTCCGCCGAAAACTAAAAAATAAATATTAAAAATTCTCTCTCTCTCTCTCTCTCTCTCTCTCTCTCTCTCTCTTAAAAAAAAAGGACAATATAAGGAAAGAAAAACTTTTGAATGAACATGAGTGTTCTTTTTAAACAAAATACTTTTCCAGTTTTAGAAAAGACCAAACCCCAAATCCTCAAATTGTTATCAGTTCAAAAAGTTTTGTGTGTTCCTCAAACACAGTTAAGTGTGTTTCATCTCTTCAGGACTCTTGGGTTCATTTTATTAGGAAGTTGTAGCTGTGCTCTGGAGGTTAGTATCTATGTTGTAGAAAAACTGCAACGATTGCAACTACTCATATTTCCCCATTCCATATTCTTTGATGCCATGTTAGTAGTCTGAAATTTCTGTGGTTGGAGTATTCATATTCATATCACAGACACTTTAAATTAAAGCTTTCCTCCCAGAGAGCCCTTTGTTGGACATTTACTAGTATATCACTGACTGATTGTTGCTTTAGTCCCTACATAATTCTTACTAATTCTTTTATTAGACAAAGGTTCCTGTTACTGTTCCCTTATTTGGTAACTGTGACCCAGTGTTTGGCTTAATCCCTTACTTGATTTTTCATTATTTATAATTTTCAAATTCATTTTAGTTAATTGACTTTTTCCTTAGGTTATTTTTAATACTTTGCATGGATATATAAAATTTTATGACTCTAATAGAATGTATTAAGTAAAAAATTAAGTAAAAATATAGAGGACTGGGCTAGAGTTGTGGCTCAGTATTAGAGCACTTGCCTCACACCTGTGAGGTACTGGGTTTGATCCTCAGCACCACATAAAAATAAATAAATAAAGATATTGTGTCCATTTACAACTATATATATATATATATATATATATATATATATATATATATATGGAGTGGGGAGGACTAAAGTGAATTTAGATAATTTCAAGGATAATAGCAGTATAGGGGATTATTAAAAGAAACCAAGTGATGATTTTTCCTCAAAATATCATTTGATTGCATCACACAGTATTATCCATCACACAGTATTGGCTGTGGCTTTATTGTAGGTTGTTATTTCTTCAGATTTAATATATGGATTCTTACAGAAAAGATGCTTTTGTATCTTAAAGGATATATGATACATCATATATATATATATATATATAAACACACACACACAAGGTATAAGGAGATATAACTGTATATCTCTGTGTGTGTGTTTGTGTGTGTGTGTGTGTGTATGTGTGTGTGTATGTGTGTGTGTGTATATATATATATATATATATATATATAGAGAGAGAGAGAGAGAGAGAGAGAGAGAGAGAGAGAGAGAGAGACAGACAGACCGTGGAGTTTCATAGGAAGACTGGGAAGAAGTCATGTCCATTTGTGTAGATGCTATGTGTAACAAAAATCATGTGGCAATTGTCTTGAAATAGGAATGGATTCATTAAGCATTGGCAGTTATAAAACTCTTGATTTTATGAATTGATCAGTGTTTTCTATTATCTGGGTACTCTGAGGATAATTTCCTTGTCATCCAAAAGGGATTATAATTCTTAGTGGGAACGTTTGGAATGAGCATAATTAAACAATATCCCGATGAATAATGGCCACAAAAAGAAAAAGAAAAAAAGAGAAAATATTTTGGTTAAAAAAAAAAAAGCAATTCAGACAAAAACATATTTGTTTTTATACCTCAGGGACTCATGTATTTAAAAATGAATTGGAACTATATGAGAAATTTGGCTAAATTTCATTCAACTGATTGAAATGTGCATTCAGCATTAAGGTTATGTATTTTAAGGATATAAAAGCAAGCAATTGGTCCTTGTTTATAATATAATTTAATATATTTTATAAATATATCAGTTTAAATGGTTGTGGTATTAATTATTTATTAGTAAGATCTAAGATCTACAATTCTATGAAGTTTTCATTTGGATAGATATAGGAACAATTGTGTATTTTTTGTTGTCTTTTTATTTTGGTGGTAATTTGTGAGTCTAAGGAGTAAAGAGCTTTGTTGCTCTAGCAATAGATAATAAGAATTTTCTCAGTAACACATGATAAAGTATGTCTTTATTCTCTCATTGGAAGTTTTTTTGTGTTAATTTTTGGTACCAATTATGCTTAAAAAATAAATATTTTAAAATGTTTAAGTTAATACTTAATATTGATTGGCTTTTTGGCAATTAATGTTTTTGCATTGAAAAATCAAATAAACTGTGATTCAGAATTTAAAGCTGTCACTTTTAAAGCTAAATATTAGCTTAAGCTGAGTGTGGTGTTGCACACCTGGGATCCAGCAAACTCTGATGGCAGAGGTAGGAGGATTACAAGTTCAAGGCCAGCATCAGTAACTAAGGGAGGCCCCCTAAGCAATTTATTTATTTTGAGACCTTGTCTACAAAGAAAAATTAAACCATAAAACAGGGCTGCGATATTGCTCAGTGATTAAACACACCTGGGCTCAATCACCAATACCAAAGAAAAAATCCCCAACTATTAGTTTAATACTAAGTTTACTGTATTAATGAAGGGGAGATATAAATTTTGATGAGCATAAATTGAGACATCTTTGAAAATATTTGATGAATTATAAATTACATTTAATGATACTAATATAAACATGTAAATATATGATTTTTTGTATTATAGCCATATTTATAAAGAGAATACTACTACAATTTTAGAATTTTATAAAATTAATTTCTTATCATTCTTTTAAGTTTGAAGAAAATACATGAATAAAAATTTTCTTTTAACAACTGGTTTTAAGTTTTTGAAGTGGGCTTTCATAATTGCCAACATAAAGACTTGCAGCAATCATTGACTAGTTTTCTGTGTTTCAGGTGTTAATCACTAGACACATGTGGCTATTAAAATTAAATGAATTAAAATGTAAATTTAAAATTCAGTTTCTCATATAATGGCTACTATTCTGGAATGTGGAGATGGATAATTCTAGCATCATGAAAAGTTCTACTGGATAGTCTAGGCTAGATCTAAGTTTCATGCTCAGTTATCTTCTAATGCTGTATAGCTGTATAGCATTAGAAGAGAACCATTTATGAAGCATTACAAATGCTTCATAAATGGTGCTTTAACAAATTCCTTTTGTAGGCAAATTTATATTTCTTCTATTAGAGGTAGCATAGGCCACCAACGAAAATGACCATTTATATTTGTTCAACTTTTCTTAGACCCATATTTCTATTGTTTTCTTTATATATTCAACACAACTTATCATTAACTATAATTAAAAAGCTATGATAATTGAGGCATGAAGTAGAATCAGGGTCCAGGAAGAGTTGTGATTTTTTAGATGTTATAGTATATGTCACTTAAGAAAAGTTTTGATTTCCCAAGGGAAATTGCCATTTTAACCAGTGTTGAATCTCTTAGGTTGGTTCATTTAGACATATAACATTGTTGTGTGTTTTCTTATGATACTTACAAGTGTACATGTAATTTGTTATATACCTGAGTCATGATACTCATTCTGAGAGGAATACATGTGTTTCTGTATGTTTAGTCTTATCACACTCCCTTGTGTGTATATATTTTTCACATATATCTGGATTTTGTTCTTTTAGAATCTATAGCTAAAGCTAAAAGATGATAAATATATTATTATTTACTTAATTAATTTATGTTTCTAAATTTATGTAGGCAGTGCTCAGAATGTGACCAGGCGGGGAGCAGTGACATGGAAGCAGACATGGCCATGGAAACTTTACCAGATGGGACCAAACGATCAAGGAGGCAGATTAAGGAACCAGTGAAATTTGTTCCACAGGATGTGCCACCAGAACCCAAGAAGATTCCAATAAGAAATACGGTAATTTATTACTTATTTAATCATAATCATAATATGTTATAGCTGAAAGTTAAGAGGCAAAGAAAAGAGAAAGTATAAGTATATTCTTGAGGGGTCAAAGAAAGATTATCACTTGGTTATTTTTAAGAATTTGTTTTCTGTGTTGTGAAATATGCCATATTTGCTTGAGACTTTGTAGTTAATGTGCTCCGTTGAATGTATAATAATAAGGAATTATATCCACCACTCAGCTTCAAAGAGAATAATATCAAAACTTTGAAAGTCCCCTGTAAACCTTTGGCAATCTCATCCCCTACTATCTAGCTCAGAGGTCACCTATTCCTATAACTTCATATTTCTCATTCTCTAATTTTTTAAAATATATTTCAAACCTATTTACTCACAATAATACATATTGTTTAGTCTTTCAGGTTTTAAATTTTGTGTTATTGGAGTCAAACTTCTTCTGTAGTTTGATATTTTTTCCAACATGTCAATTTAATTCATAAATACTGATCCATATAGTGTAGTTTACTTCACTAATATATAGTTATTTTATTGAATAGATATTCTAATGTATAGCTATTCTAATGAATAGACTATTATTGAGTTTTTCCTTTGTCATGTTTTCATGCTTTTCTATTATTAATGGTTTGGTATAAATATTTTTGTTAATGTTTCTTGCAGAATGATAACAGGGAGTTGGGGTATGTACTAAAGTGTGGATTCGCTGAATTATAGACTATCTGTATCTTTAATTTTAGTAGATAATGACATGTTTTCCACACCAGTTTACACATGCCAGTGATGGCTAATGTTTTTTTTTGGTTTGTAAACTTGTTCAGTGTTTTAATGTTTTCCAAAGTAAAGAATGGGGAAAAAAAGTATATTGTCATTTAAATTACATTTTTCTAAATACCAGTAATTCTGAGCATCTATTATAGGTATATCAGTTGTATTTCCTCTTCTGAGAAATCTGTAGGCAATTCTTTTGGCTTTTTTTTTCTTTTGAGGCTAAGATTTAAAGAATTTCCTGTAGAAAGTTTGTTTCTATTTCCAGGCTTCTTTACCAACCTGAGACAAAGTAAAAGTTTGATGTGTGTGTGTATTTTCTATTACATCTGTAGAAAAAAATTTCTGCTCCAAATTCATTAGGGTTGGCTTGCAATTACAAATTGTTATGGGAGACTTTTTTTAAATTTTTATTTTTTTTTTGTACTGGGGATTGAACTGGGGGCACTAGACTACTAAGCCACATCCCCAGTCCTATTTTGTATTTTTTTAGATACAGGGTCTCACTGAGTTGCTTAGTGCCTCGCTTTTGTTGAGGCTGGCTTTGAATTCGCAGTCCTCCTGCCTTAGTCTCCCGAGCTGCTGGGATTACAGGCATGTAACACCACGCCCGGCTGGGAGACTTTTTAAAGATTTTTTTTATTTGTTATTTTTAGTTATATATGACAGTAGAATATATTTGTTCTTTTTAGTTATATATGACAATAGAATGACATAATACAAGGAAGTATAACTTCCCATTCTTACGGTTGTACATGACGTGGAACTACACTGGTTGTGTATTTATATATGAACATAGGAAAGTAATGTCCAATTCATTCTGGGATCTTTCCTAATCTCAAACTCCCTCCCTTCCCTTCATTTCTCTTTGTCTAGTCCAGAATACTTCTGTTCTTACCTACTCCTTCCCCTCTTCATGTGCTAGCATCTGCATATCAAAGAACATTTAGCCTTTGGTTTTTTTGGGATTGTCTTATTTCACTTAGCATAATAGTCTTAAGTTCCATTCATTTACTGGCAAATCCACTGTGTATATATACCACATTTTCTTTATCCATTCCTCTGTTGAAGGGCACTAAGGTTGGTTCCATAGTTTAGTTATTGTGAATTGAGCTGCTGTAATAAACATTGATGTGGCCATGTCACTGTAGTATGCTGATTTAAGTCCTTTGCGTATATGCCCAGGAGTGGGATAACTGGGTCAAATGGTGGTTCCATTCCAAATTTTCTGAGTAATCTCCATAATGCTTTCTAGAGTGGTTGTACTAATTTGCAGTCCCACCAGCAATATATGAGTGTACCTTTTCCCTCACATCCTCACCAAAATTTATTTTTAATTGTATTCTTGATAATTGGAGTGAGATGAACTCTTGGTATAGTTTTGATTTGCATTTCTGTAACTGCTAGAGATGTTGAACTTTTTTTCTATATTTGTTGATTGTATTTGTTGATTGTTGAACTATATTTGTTGATTGTATTTCTTCTGTGAAGTGTCTTGAGTGGATTATTATTATTATTTTTTTTTGGTGTCAAGTTTTTTGAGTTCTTTATATATCCCGGAGATTAATGCTCTATTTGAGGTGCCTGTGGCAAAGACTTTTTCCAATCCTGTAAACTCTCTCTTACGTAATTATTTCCTTTGCTGTGAAGAAGCTTTTTAATTTTGATTCCGTCCTATTTGTTGATTCTTGATTTTACTTCTTGCACTTTAGGAGTCTTGTTAAGGAAGTCAGTTCCTAAGATCTTTTAAGGGATAACAATATAGAGATTATTATGGATTTCTGAAAGGAACTTTTAAGAAAACTTAATTTTAATTTAAAGGAGAAAAATAAAGGCACTCTAAATTAACAGCTAACAAAACAAACAGTGACAACTAATCCTAAAAATATTTTTATATTTCCCTGAAGGAGAAGCAGACATGGAAAATAAAAAAATGTCTCCCATGCAAAGTTAGTTAAACAAATGGAAATCAGTAAACATAATTCATCACATCAATAGACAATAATAACATGACTATTTAAAGAGATGCACAAAAAGTATTTGACAAAATACAGTGTCCATTCATGTTCAAACATTAGAAAAACTAGGCATACTAGGAACTACCTCAACATTTTAAAAGGTATATATGTTAAACCCAAGACCAACATCATTCTAAGATATTGGTAAAAATAACATCAAAGACAAGATGCCAGGGCCATTTAATTTTACGATATGTAATGTGGATTTTTTTTATTTATGAGAATTCAAATACATATTGAATCTCCAAAAAAAATCTCCACTATTTAGAAACTTGATTACTTTTGTTTACTTCCTTTTCCTTAACTTGTTTAATGAAAGGGATTTTATTTCAATTCAAAAATATAAAATGATTAGGGATGCTTTAGATTGAAGTCCCATTTTTATTGATAACCTGTGAAATTTGGTACACTGGCATATAATGAGCACTCAAGAAATTTTATGTGCTAAATACTATTGTTAAATCATTTTGTGTAAAAGTAAATGAATACCCTCCCCATCCTGCCCCTTCTATTACTTTCTTACACGTTTTGTACTTTATGTCTTTATGTTTAAAAATAACATCAAATTAGGAAAGAAGTCAAAAGGTAAAGGAAGAAATTCACATGCTAAAATATTTACATTAAGTTCTGGTGCGTTTCTACAACAACTACTACTATCAAATCCAGCCATTTTATTTTGTATTTCTTGCTAATGCTTGGATTTTGACTTCATTACATTTTCCAAAGGTAGTTAAATCAGAAAAGGATGGGGAGGGTATTTGTTTCCTTTTACATTAACTGGTTTAATAATAGTATTTAGCAACCTAAAATTTATTGAGGGCTCATTATATACCAGTGTACCAAATTTCACAGGTTACTTCCCTTAAGATGGATTTAATTATTATAGCTCCCATTTTACATATAATGAAACTGAAGTAACTTACCTGTGATCTTCCAGAGAATAAACAGCACAAAAGGAATCAAACCCAGATAGCTTGAATTAACTCATCTTTTTTGAGATCTGTAGATGAACATTTGTTGAGGCATGAATGCAGTTTTGTCAAACATTTGTTTACTAAGTAGCTTTCTTAATAGGTTTGGTTTTTCTCTTATGGTACTCTAATCTGATATCAGAACATTCCTGTTTCTTTCCTTAGTACAGGATTATTGGTAAGAAGCTGGGTACATATATACTTAATAACTTGTGTAACTGAGTTCATTCTCATTAAATATTAGATTCAATATAACTTTTCTTTTTACTTTCAGTTTTAGTAATATTCCTTGTCAAGTTTATGCAGGAACATTGCCATCACTGTCATTCACAGTGAAGCAGTGTTAAAGTTAATAAAATCTTTGATGGCTATTCTGCCTTGTGGAAGTTGATGTTAAAAAAGAAAAGAAAAAAATTAGGAGCAATATATCAGCAAGCTCATTGTTGGCATGTGTATATAAGAACTACTAGTATATATTTGTTTTACTATTCTTGTATTATAATTTGCTTCTTTACCTCCAAAATGGATACTATGAAACCTGCTCTGGGGAAAATGTGTAATTTTGAATTGAGAGTGAAAATGGAGCAGCATGTAGTGATTTTCTTACCCATTTTTTTCTTAAATCTATTCACTCCAAATATACTCAAGCATTTGCCTTATTGCATTTAAGCCTTTTTGATTAAGCAACAAGGATCTTTTGGATCCGTTCACTTGATCAGATCAATGTTAAAGGAGAGAGGCCCATAACTATTTTCCTTCTGTAATGCCTGATTTGTGCCAAACAAAGTTGCCATTAGAAGAATGGCATCTACTTTTTCCTGCTGACAGGCAGTTTTCCATTTATCATGTACAAAGAGTTCAACAGGGAATAGAACACTTCAGCAAGGCACACTATTGTATTGTTTGGATACTGAGAAAAGTCATTTTTCATTTCATTCTACTCTGGTTTCCTTAATAAAGATTTATAGAAATCTGAAAGAATGTAGCATATTTTGAGACAGTAGTTTCAATAAGATGTAGATGGTTTTCAAGGTGAGCAGGCCCAGTATTACTTTTTATCCTACATTTTTTCCTATCCAAAGATGCTAAAAAGATTGGCCAGAAAAGTTACTTGAAAAAAAAAATGTGGCACTAAAGATTTAGTATTAAAAATAATGATTTAAAAGAACTGTTGCAAGTGAAAAAATGAAATGTTGTATTTTCAGAAAGTACCCTTTCAGTGCAAACATAGGAGCTGTCTCTGTTTCTTATTTTAACATTACCTCACGTTTAATGTTAAGGTACCATCAGTTTTTATTGAAATTTGTCATTCTGAGTGATTGAATTATTTTTTGATTAAATTTTAAAAACAAAGTAATATATGAATACTTTTTTATTGTAAGAAATTTTAAGAGTATAATTAAAGAGAAAAAGTCCCTTTTGATTTTCATTCCTCATTTCATGTGCCTCTCTTATGAGTATACATATCTTAGACGTTGAATATCTTAAATTTCTTTTTGTCTGTCAAAATAAAGGCAAGAAAAATTATTAGACATATGGAATAGTAGTTTAGGAATAGTTCAAGAAGCACAGAAATATGATAGTGTTAATAAGTAAAAAAGAAAGGATATGGTTTTAGAAAATTCTTTTTAAACTATTTCTAGCTCCAGAGATTTTATTTTGTAGCAGCTTAGATTGGTTCTGAAAATACTACATCTCTAGTTATTTTGATGTCTCCATAACTGTTATTCTCTCTTTAGTTACTGGATACTAATAAGAGGACCATTCTAAAGAAAAGAAAGGATTGCAAAGTTTATATTTTTATACAACCTTTATTGGGTATTTACTGTTTACATTCTATTAATTGTCATAACTACCCTGTAAAGTGGCCACTAATATAATTGCCATTTTACAGATGCAAAACTGAGGCAAAGAATTTTGAGTAATTTGTCTAAGACTTACAGTATCTAAGTGACAGAACTGTGCTTCACACTTAGCTAGCCTCATGTCATTCTTTCACTTCATTGTGCTGACTTTCTGGATAGGATTTTTTGCTGGGTTTACCAGCACCCCATTAGAGCAGATTTCTGCTTGGAGATATGAGCCTCCTGGGAAAATAAAAAATCTGAAATAATCAGTAAGTAATAAAAGACAAAGTCAGAAATTAGATCTGATGGATCTTCCATCCCTGACAGGAATTGGAACTGAACAACTGAACAAGGCCCCGGTCCTTTATTTAAGGGGAAGTACATCAGAGGTTTCAGTGTGGCAGGGATCTTGCAGGAAACAGGTTGTTTGGTGCTTGGTAGGTTACTCCCATCTTTTGGTGTCTTAGTTTGATCCTAAGGCTGTGAGCTAAGACAGGGTGCCAGCATGATCTGGGCTTTCTCAAACCAGGGAATTTCACCCACAAGTTCCCAGAAAAGCAGCTTCCCTGCCTTAATGGCTCAAACAAACCCATAAATTATACACAGCTCCCAACAATTACTACTAATTGTTCCAGGTTCTTTATGGGCTAGAATCACAGACTCTACATTATTTCAGTAACTTAATATACCACTGGTGATTTGATCAGGAAAATGGGCAATTCTGTGGAGAATTAAGGATTTATATAGTGGGCTGGGATTGTGGCACAGCGGTAGAGCGCTCGCCTAGCACGGGCAGGATCCAGGTTCGATCCTCAGCACCACATAAAAATAAAGGCATTGTGTTGTGTCCATCTACATCTAAAAAATTAAATATTTTTTAAAAAAGGATTTATATAGTGATGGGCATGTGGGAAATGTTGATTTCAAAAAAGTTGTCTGTGTAGGTCAGAAGAGTTTTGCTGAATATCAGAAAATTTGTCAGTGAAATATCTTACCCTGAAACACCAAGTAAGTGTTGAGAGTTGACATTAGGACAGAGAATTTGATGGTGATGATTTCAGCTTGAAGAACAGTGTTGAGTAGATGAAAAAATAGGAACTCATGGGGAAGTCTGTAGCATGATCCAGGACTGTAAGTGGGAATTGATGGAAAGATATGTGAAGCCTTAGTATCTAGAAAGCAACATGACTTCCTGAGAAAAAATGACCTCACTTTACTTACTCATTTCAAACATAAGGTTATAAACATGGAACTATAGAGAGAAGGGGATTATAGGAAATGTGGTTTCCAGCCTTAGTTAACAAAGATGGTTATAGCAGTGATGGTAGAGGTGTGTGCCAAATTGACTACAGATAATCTGGCGTAGTAATCAAATGCCTAATCTAGTGCTTGTTTGGCTCATGGTAGGTCCTTGTAAAGTAAGACATCCAGACTCCTCTGTCCCTTCCCTCTTTTTCTTCTCTTTGAGGATTAGGATATTACCTTTTTTTATTCCTGTTTTCCATCCTTGAGTATTGGGCAAAACATGCAATAAGTTCTGAATTAGGTAGTTAAATGAATCACTGGAAGCAAAAATCCAGTGACTAAAAGAGTTATAAAATGCCAAGAGTAAAGATCAAAGAAGGTAGACCTGGAATTTTTACTGGTTCAGCAGTATTTAAAACTGAGAGTGGATTAATTCTGTCTTGGTTTGCTGGAATCCTCACAATGTTTCCCGGTTAATGAGAGTGAGTCAGGTTCCCCCCTCTCTTTTTTGTCTGTTTTAGAAATGAGCAGAAAGAAAGTTACATGAGTGAAGAAAGGAATATTAATATAAAGGGTCTCCTGCCAGATGATATGTTGTTAGCCCATTTGGGTCCATTCATTTTCTTTCTCTTTTTTTCTTATTCATAGAAGTTAGAGAATTTCTTTTTAAAATATAAGGATTTTTTAATTAGACACTCTGATAAGGAAAGTCTCCTTTAGTTTGATTGCATTAAGCAATGCTTCCCTTTAGAATGTAATGATTTAAACTATCCATTGTCAATGTCTGTTTCAAAGGTCAACTTTAATATAATTTATTTACTTTTAATTGTTGAGCCTATGCTTCAGATTTCTACATTCAGAATATATGATAATATCATTTTATAAAATAAAAACTTTCAGATATACAATTATATATTCTGGAGAAAATTTGAAAATTTACAATAATTTTACTTTACATACTGATAGCCAGTAATAATAATTCTTTCATACATCATTCATTTATTATAGGAATGAAAACGTTGGAACTATAGTATGATTTATCATAATATAGATTCTTTTATATTGAGAGGATTGTTTTTCTTCTACATAATAGCCTGTATATAGGACAGTGAGTTCATATATATATATATATATATATATATATATATATATATATATAGCCTACCTTTAAATGTAAAATGACAACATTTCATATTCAGTGTTTTCCTCTATTTCTTGGGTAAAAAAAAATCTTGAACTTATGGTTCTAATCTTTCAACTATGAATTTTTATTGTAATACTTCTATTAGTTTCAAGTAATATTTTCTTCCTTTTATACTTTCATGATCATTCCTTTGGCATTGAACTAAAAACAACATTGTAATCCATTGACCTTGTGGGTTACTCTTTGATTAACCTCTGATGCATTCACTATCTAACATCGCAGTCCATTTTATCATTACATATATTCTAGTTCTAACATTTCATTGTTTTATTTTTTCATAACTTTGAAGATACCAGAAATTCTCCAGTTATTTCACCTACTTGGATTTTTTTAATACTCAGCTTTATGTCACAATGCTTAAAGGGTGTGTGTATCATGACTTTTGGCGCATGCAATACAGTTCACAGCCTCAGTGATTTTATCTTGAACCTATTCTGTCCTCTTGAGTAAACCTGTGGGGTTCAGTAGTAGGGACAAAATACTTTAAAATGAACTTTTGTTTATAATATATAGAAATATGAGTTTCTGTTTTCTTCACAGTTTTCAAAACTGTGGGAAATTTTTCTTTTGCATGAGTGGTTTTGGCCGTATTTATTCCTGAGGTGAATTGTTCTCCATGTTCAAGAATAAAAATTGGCTGTCTTTTAGTATTATCTGTTCTTTGCTTTGACCCCTTGTCCTACTTTTGAATTGTGATCAGGTTTATATTTTTCAACAAGTATGTGCTTAGCAACTAATAATATAAGGCACTGGGCTGGATGATGAAGAGGAGATTAAAATGAAGATGTTTTCTATGCCCTCAAGGTAAAGTTCACTCAAATGTCATGTAAACTAGAAGTGTAGTTGCCCATTTGTGAGGTATTATTAAATTGCCCCAGCTGGTAACATGATAATTGTGAAGTGGAATAGAATGACTGAAGATTAAAGCCACTAAGATTTACTACTTGACTTTCCCTAAGGAAATGTTCTTCTGGATGAGAAAGTCTTAATTTGCATTTTTTAAAACCTGGATATTGATCAATGGAAATTTTTAAAATAATAGCAGACTGCATACTAGTGAAAGCATTGGTGCCCCTCCCATAAAATTGCTTGTAAAATTTTTGAACCTCATTTAGGTATCATGATACCTTTAGCTGTTTTACATACACCTATGCGTTCTTATGCTAGGCATCTTAAAAAAAATTTTTTTTTTTTAGTTGTATAAGGACACAATACCTTTATTTTATTTATTTTTATGTGGTGCTGAGGATTGAACCCAGTGTTTCACATGTGCTAGGCAAGCACTTTACCACTGAGCCATAATCCCAGCCATGCTAGGCATCTTGAAGACAACAGCTTTTTATATTATTAACTTGGCAATCCTTTAAAGAAATTAATTGGGTAAAATCATCATAATAATAATCTAGTTTTAATATAGGCTTATTTATTAGTTAAAGTTATTAATGAGTTTTAGCATACTTTCAACAAAATTTTATTTAATATGTAATTTTGTAAGATAAGTAAGTGAATATTTTTTAGGATCACTTGTTTCTTTTTAAATTATTTTTGTGCTAAGGAAAGAATCATTAGTGTAATTGAGTTTTGCACATCGACTAATTAAAGAATCTTTTTAAAAACTTAGATTATTTTCTTATGTCTACATACTTACAAATATTTGGTGTCTATGGATGTAGCTCAGTGGTGAAGAGCTTTCCTAGTATGCTTGAGGACCCGGGTTTCAATCCCCAGCACTGGAAAAAAAAAAAAAAAAAAGAAGTATGTGTATGACTTTTAATTTTGCCTTAAAATTAGCATTTAACATGTAATCTTATTTTCCTAAAATAATTTTTTTGGTAACATTATTCCCTTTAAAAGACAGAGTATATAAAATCAAGTTCTTGAGCATTTTAGGTAGCATCAAAAACTGGTAAGATAGCATACTACAGTGGAAATATCTGGAATGGATTTGAACTCTAGTCCATAGTCTACCAGTGACCCTTTATGTGGCCTTGGATAAGTATGCTTAATTTACCTTGTGTGTTAGCTTTCTGTTACGGTGATACATTCACTTAGATAATCAACTTAACGGAGGGAAGAATGATTTTGGCTCAGTTTTAAAGTTTTCAGTTTACGATCCTTTCAGGCCTATAAGAAGGTGGATTATCATGGCAGGGAGTGTGTGGAGCAAAACTGTTTACTTTATGGCGGCTGGGAAGCAAAAAGAGAGAAAGCTGTTCAGGATACTAATTTCCCCTTCAAGGGCACACCTCCAATAACCTAACTTCTTTCCTTTAGGTCCCACCTTCTAAATATTTTATCACCATCCAGTAGCACCTCAGGCTGACGATCATGCCTTCAACATATGACCTTGGGGGATATTTAAGATCCAGACAACAACATATATGCCTTCAACATATGACCTTGGGTGATATTTAAGATCCAGACAACAACACTTTGTTTTCATATATATCCCCATTTGTAAGATGAATTAGATCATCTCCATTCTTTTGTACACCCAATAGTTAGGTTCTAAATTCACAGTTTTATTTATTTTGTCCCTATGTTTGTTTATTAGAAGGTTAAAATATTCACATTAATATTCAGACTTAGGGAGATAATTAAAACTTTATAATTATGCTTTCAGGATTTTATTTTTATTTTATTTTTAAAGACCACATTTGTTGAGGATCTTTACTTTTTCCCTTTCTGGTAAATCTGTTATAATCATTGTTCTTATTTCTAAAAAATTACCTGCATGATATACTTTTCAACAAGTGGGCTACTAGGTGTTATGTATTGAAGGTTGACTTGTTTCCAAGTTGTTATTTTCTTTTGACAAATTTCCTTTGTGCCTTTACAAAGTGACATTTAATTGTTTTATGTAGTGAATTAGATATTGACTTCTTAATGATAGTAGTTTTCCAAAGATAAATAGGATTTATTAGTAGTAGAAATACTATAATAGAATAGTGGAAATATGCTTCCTTACTTTATGAACTTTAATAGTAGCTTTGTAGTATAATTTGAAGTCAGGTATTCTAATACCTTCAGCATTGCTTCATTGGCTTAGAATTACTTTGATTATTCTCTTTTATTCTTCCAGATTTTAGGATTTTTTTTCTAGTTCTATAAAAAATGTTGTTGGTATTTTGATTGAATCTGTATATTGCATTGAATCTGTATATCACTTTTGGTAATATCATCATCTTAATGATATTAATTCTGCCTGTCCATTAACTTGGGAGGACTTTTCATCTTGTAGTGTCTTCTTCAGTTTCTTCCTTCAGTGTTCTGTAGTTTTCATTGTAGACATCTTTAGCTCTTTGGTTGGGTTTATTCTTGGGTATTTCTTTTTTGAGACCATTGTGAATGGGATTGTTTTCCTGATTTCTTTTGTAGCCTGTTTAGTATTGCTGTGTAGGAAAGCTACTGATTATTTTATGTTGATTTTGTAAAATGTTGTTTTGCCAAATTTGTTTATTAGCTTTAGCAGTCTTCTGGTGGAAATCTTTGGATCTTTTAAGTAGGGAATCATATCATTTGTAAAACAGTGATAACTTGACTTATTCTTTTGTCTCTTTGTATCCTTTTTATTTTCTTCTCTTGCCTAATTGCTCTGTCTAGGATTTCTAGCAGGGAACACATTTTTATGATTGCTTGAATCTGTGGTCTTTGTTTGTTTGTTTTTGTTTTTTAAAGACGGGGTTTTACTATGTTTTCCTGGATGGTTTCATATCCTGGACTCAAAGGATCCTTCTGGTACAGCTTTCCAAGTGCTGGGACTACAGGCGTGTGCCACTGCACTTGGCTAATTTTCTTTGGGGAAAAATAATTTGGGATATGTATGTATTTTTATTGTTCCTTATTTCTTTTAATAGCAAATGTTCATATTTCAATACCATTAAGACTTTTATCTCTCTAGAATATTACTTTTCACTTTTTTTCTCTATCCTATACTGTTTCCTCTGACTTCCTTATTTCTTTTTCTTTTTTTTTTTAATGGTACTGGGGATTGAACCCAGGGGTGCTTAACCACTGAACCACATCCCCAGCACTTTTTAATACTTTATTTAGAGATAGGGTCTCCCTGAGTTGTAAGTGCCTCACTAATTTACTGTGATAGCTTTGAACTTGCAATCTTCCTGCCTCGGCCTTGTGAGTTGCTGGGATTACAGGCAATCACCACTGCGCCTGGCTGAGTTTCTCATTTCTGTTCATGTTTATCTCTGTCTTAGGTTGAAGCGTTCAAATACCAGGGATGCTTGCATATCCACTCTTATTCTTAAAAAATAGCTAAGTCTGTATAGAATTTTATATTCATTGTGTTTTCTAGAGGGTAGTTTTAGGCATTTTCTTTGAGGAAACGCCCTCAATATTGGTATTTATAGATTTTTTTTATAGTATTTCAGTAGAAGTAGTCTCTCACTTCCTAACATTTACAAAACATGTAAGTAGGGCATTATAGGTCTTATAGTTTGGAAAACCAAAATTAAATGTTAGCTCTCTAGTTACTAGTGACTACCTCATTTCTCCCTTTTCTTGTTCTGGTACTCATTTTCAGGATTCATTTGGTTATTTTTCTTCAGAGAATGTTTTCTGTTTCTGGTAGGAGAGTGGTAGTCTCTTGATAGTGTAGAAAGGAGTTAAATCCCTTGTACTTTATGTTACTGAATTTTATGTCACTGAATTTTAACACAAAGTAGCATTTTTATTGTGATAGCTGTGGAAGTTCTTATCTATATGATTTTGCATGATTTTTTATAAACTTAGGGATTTTTTATTTCATTGTTACTTTTGTTTTCAAAAAGTCAATAATATATGCATTTAATTTCCCTCAGTGTGGTAGGCAGAAAACTTTCACCCCAAACATGTCTGCTCCTAATACAGAGAACCTGTGAACATGTTATCTTTACAGAAAGGGCTTTACAATTATGATTAAAGTTATGGTTCTTGAGGTGGGAAGATAAACCAGAAATATCTGTATGGTCTTCATCTAATCAGAGGGTCTTTTAAAAGTAGAGGACCTTTCTTGTCTGTAGTCAGTAAGAGGGACATGTGACTACAGATAGTGGATCAGAGATAGGCAGATGAGGTCCTAAAGGAATGAGCTAAGGAATGTGGGTAACCTCTAGGAGCTCCGAAAATTAAGAAAATAAATCCTGCCCTTAGATCTTCCAAAATGGGATATCACCCTACTAATACCCTGATTTTTAACTGGGTAAGGTCCCTACTAGAATTCTGACCTGTAGATCTATAAGATAATAAATTTAGTTTTGTTTTTTTTTTAAGCCACTAAATTTTTGGTGGTTTGTTTGGGCAGTGATAGCAATTAAAATACATAGTGATTTCCACATATTCTTTAAGATTTAAAACTGAGTTATGAAAATGATTTATAGAATTTGATAGCAATTAATGTACATAGTGATTTCCACATATCCTTTAACATTTAAAACTGAGTTATGAAAGTGATTTATAGAATTTGAATATTTTTACTTGAAGTCACAGATGTTGGAAATGCATGACCCAATCCTCATATGCTGGAAAAATTCTAGTAGTCATTTTTCGTTTATTTAAATGTTTTATATTATTAAAAGATATGGAGTCAGTAGGTGGATTTTACAGTCTAGTTTATTTCATTATTAACACATATTGAACTTGTTTTATAAGTGGCATTTTTAGCTTTACTTACATATAACTTAAACATTAAATTTAACCATGTAAGCAGTAATGGGAAATTTATTGTATTTTAAAAGTTGCTGCAATTAAAATTAACTTTTAATTTTATTATAGATAATGGTGCCTTTTTAGAAATAATAGCTTTATTGAGATATAATTCACATATCATACAATTCACCCATTTGAAGTATACAATTCAGTGGGTTTAGTGTGCTTAGAAAGTTGTATAGTCATTACCACAATGTTTTAGAATGCTTTCTTCATTGCCCCCAATCCCATACCTATGTTAGCATCCCCATTCCCCATTTCCCACCCTCAAACCTAAGCAGCCACTAGTCTACTTTCTGTTGCTGTATATTTGCCTAATCACAGCATTTCATATAAATGGAATTACATCATAAATTTGCTTCTTAGCAGTATGTCTTCAAGGGTTCATGAATTTTATAGCATGTATCAGTACTTTTTTTTTCTTTTATTATTTTATAGAACTCCACTTTTAAAGTTTTAGTCTGCATATGCCAGATTTTATTTATCTCTTCATTAGTTAATGGACATTTGGGTTGTTTTCACGTTTTGGCTGATACAAATCATGTTGCTGTGAATATTGATGAACAGATTTTAGGTGAACATAGGCTATCACTTCTCCTGACTATATACTTAGAAATGCTGGCTTATGGTATTTCTGTGTTTAGAAGTTTTGATAAATGGGTTTTAGTTGGGATTTTGAAAGATCCAAAGCAGCATATCATTTTATTTTTATATTTTTCCTTAGTTGTACTCAGGTTTCTAATAATATTTGTGTAAATTAGTATTAGCTTAATACCTGTAGACTCATGAGTCTAAACTCCATATGGATAGGAATAATCCTGTTTACCAAAGGAAATTGGTCCTATTCTCTTTGTATATTTATCATATTTCATTGATGAAAATATAGAATTTTTGTAAAGGCAGCCTTGGGATATTTCTATTTAAGTACCTGGTCATTTAAGACATTTTCTCTGCATTATTTTTTATGTGGAAAATTTTCCTTTTAGGAAAGGAAATTACTTTTGAAGAAAATATAAATTAGTTTGTTTATGTCCCTTTTGAAGTTACTTTAAAGTTGATGTTTGTACTTTTGGGCATATTTTCTAATAACTTTAATGTAACTTGAAAGCTTTCAGATTTTCTTTTCATTTTTTTCCCATTCTATATCATCTGATGTCTTTTCATCTTTTATACAAGTGCCAAAGGACTTGCTGGGACCTTTCTTTCTATAGTCTTCTCTCTCTCTCTCTCTCTCTCTCTCTCTCACACACACACACACACACACACACACACACACACACACACACACACTCCATCTGCTTTCTTTGATCTTTCTTCCTGACTTAGAAATTTTTGTTGTTTTATATATTTCATTTTCTTTTTTTGCAAAATAAATGCAATAAACAAAGTACTTATTAGCAGTTTTGACTGAAAATCACGTTGTTTTCCAGGATGTACTATTTCTTCTAGATCATTATTTTGGAAAAGGACTTAAACACATTTGATCTGTTTCTTGTCTTAACACTGAGCTGCTAATAAGCCTATTCCAAGTAACAGTCTTTATTTGAGAGATAATCAGATTTCTTAGAGTCTACTTTCATTACACTTATGGTATAACTAGTTATTATACATATGCAAAGTAGCTATTTAGTACTGTTAGGAATGAAATCTTAAGAATCTAAAAATATGGCATATTTTTAAAATATATAACTATATATGTTATAGATATATATGTGTATGTATATATATATTTGGATTCTTCTTCAGAAAAAATGTTCAAACATTTGGATTTTATTCTATTAAAATGTGGGTTGAAGATATAGCTCTGTTGGTAGAGTGCTTGCCTCACATGCACAAGGCACTGCATTCAATCCCCAGCACCATTAAAAAAAATTTTTTTATTAAAACGTCTAAAGCTTAAGATGCATTTGTCTGATTTGTCTTGTTTTATCTTATCTTTATACTAATTACTTGAATGATTACAGGTCTGTGAAAGAAACACTATTTATGGAGGATTTAGATAGCAGAGTTATCTGTTATCAGATTCAAGAAGTCCTCTGACTACTAAACTGATGATAAAACTTGTGTCATAGATTCTTAGAAAAAACCTTGCAAAGAACCCTGTTGTGAGCTAGAAGGTACTTTACCTTATTTTGGCCACCTGGATGAGATTCATGAATTCTTAGCTAAAATAATCTTATTCAGACCTGAATGCCTTTGTTTTGCCTTTTGCTTGTTGGAAATATATCATTTTTATTTATTTCTAGGAATCTGAAATAAAATGAAGAACAGATGATGCTTCAATGTTTTACATATTTTGTATATAATATTATCTATGAGTAGGGTTTTATAGGAACATATCATAAACCATACATTTTATTTTGTATATTTAGTTCAAACATTATTTTAATTTATAATATTTAAACCAAATTGGTTATGAATATGTTTTTATTCTTCCACTCTTGTTCATAATTCTGTTATTAAAATATGCTCTACAGTTAATTGATCAGAAGGGAAACACTCACTTTTGGTGATCACTGTTCCATCTGTTGTGTGTTGATAGCCAACAGAAACAGATGGTACTTTATTCATACCTTGTTTTTGTGTATACATAGTATTTTTCTTTGAATATTATATGAACTTTAATTTATAATTTGTTTTTAAGGTAGTTTCATGATTGAAAAACAAATTTTGGGAGAATTATATATATGTATGCATTTATATACGCACACACACACATATATATACACACACATACACACACACACACACACAAATAAACTTTAGTTTGAAGCAGTTTTAAACAGCTGCCAGAAAGCTACTGGCATTTATTTCACAGCATAACTCTGATAATATGTAATCTGACAGAGGTTTTTGAGGTTTGACTTAGTTGTCCTAAATTAACATTGAGGTTGGGATTTTACTCATGCATAAACATGTTTGTCTTTATATGAAATTATATAGGGAGGCATTTCTTCTTCATCTAACCATACATTGATTACTTATTGTTATTTGTATAAATGTTGATTTTTCATCAAAATAAATAAAAAAACAAGATGTGTTAAATTCAGAGAAAACAGTTCACAAGTGAGTATGTGAATCCCAGATTAGTGATATCACAGATGTTGAAGAACTTACTTTTATTTTTAAATTCAGCTCACTTGTCAAATAAATCATTCTAGCCTTAGGAAAATCATCTTGCAATTTACTTAATTATAAATTAAAATAACCCCAGCTCTAAAGCATTAATAAAAATTGAAATATTTAATTATTTGTTTCAGATTAACAAATTACTAAAATAATGCTGGTAACTAAAATAATTTTGTTCTTCTACATTGCCTTTAATACATTCCAGTCTCTTCTGTGGATGTTTTTATTACCTCTTTTCAAGAAAATGTACCACAGATAGATTGAGACAGGTAATATAAGTGGCTCAGATCATCATTATTCCCTAAGTAAGTCAAGTTCTTAAAAAATAACAAAAAAGTTGGAATATGCCAAGATTTGAAATGAGTTTTAAAGTTATCATTTACTCCTAATACCTTAATAATTATTTTCAAGATGAAGTGTGATTTGGAATCCCTTAAATCATTTGGAACTTTAAGATAATGTGTCTTTACTGCATCCTAAAGGGCATAATTAGGTAAAAGTCTTCCTTCTTCTACACATTATTTTTATGCAGATGCTTTATTTATTTTGTTTCTAATGTAATTTGTATCAGCCACAACATATATTAGGAAATAACAACCGTGTATTATGAATACTTTTATACATCTGAGTTGGAGTGAGCTCTTTGATGGTAATAATTTGAGAGATTAATAAAATGCTTTTTTTTCTTTCCTCTTGCTGTTTTGTACCATTTCTGTCTTATAAACTTCTCTGATGATTCATTTAGGGGATATTATGTTTAAATACCTTGCTTGTTGCAATCATAGGCAATTAATGAGTTTTTTATGCTTATAGATGCTGTCACATTATTAAAAGTAGAAAAAGATACTCCAGCTCTCAACATTTTTTCAGTCTTTCTTTTTTCACCTTTTTAGAAGTTAAAACATTTATTTATTTATTTTATTTTTTGCCATGTTGCAGATCAAACCTGGGGCCTTACACATGATAGCAATCAGTCTACTACTGAGTCTATCCCTTTAAGCATTTCACTGATTGGAGGACTTGGTATTTTTGAATAGTTGTGTTTGCATTAAATTCTCTTTTAAAAAAGTTAGGAATTTGACAAATGTTAAGAAATTCCTGTAATTATGTTGGTAATAAGTCATGTTAGTCATTATACTCTATGGGGCTAACAAATTAGGTAAGAAGAGAGTGAAAATTTGTATTTCTTCTCTATTGGGTATGATTCTCTAATTTACTCTTTTTGAAATGTGAAAAGTCTTCATTGTACATTGTGGTGCTATTGCTTATTTAAGTAATGAAGCATAATAGGAGATTTGCTCATCTCTAGTTGGGATTAAATTATAAATCTTGGACTTCATATGTAGGAAAAATCACTTAAGAGACTGGGGTTTGAGGTTTACCTCTGTCACTAACTGATGTTGTGACATTAGGAAGTCATTTCTTTGGGCTGCTTTTTTCAGACCTCTGAGATGATAGGATACCATATTCTTTTAAACAACCTTGTTTTTCTAGCCAGAACTATGTTACTTTTGTTAAATTACTACATGAATATATCAGTGATTACCATTTGGTAATTAATGAAATTAATTTAAAAGGACTGCTTTAGGTAATTATAAATATACTTGTTCATTTTTAAAATAACATGTTAATAAAATATATAGATAGGTATAGAAAAGGGAATTTATGAATATAGAGAGTAATGTAAATACATCATTCAACAATAGAATTGCTAATTGGTATTTTACCATATGATGTAAATTGCAGTATGAATATGAAAAAAGTTTCAATTGATTGAATTATATCAGATGTTAAAGATTTGATAGATTTTCACAAATAGTAAATACAGGTTGATCATCTCTAATCCAAATATATAAAATTGGAAATGCACTCAAATTCAAAACTTTCTGAACATCAACTTTCAAAAAGTTTCTCATTTCAGTCATTTCAAATTTTGGGTTTTCAGATAGGAATACACAACTTGTAAAGTCTATGCAAGTATTATGAAATCTGTAACACTTCTGTGATCTCAAGCATTTTGGATAAAGGATACTCAGCTTGTGATTAAATTTCTTCCAAAGAATTGGAAACATAAAATTGGAGAATTAACATATGTACTTGAAAATTAATTCAAAACTAATTAATACATTGTTACTTCATTACGTAAGATGGGTTGAATGAAAAGCATGTGGACATGTGTGAAGGCCTTTTAAGTATTCTGTTCTGAAGATCATAGAACTAAAATAAATAGTTTGAGTACTTTCTCATTGATAGTTCATTGACTATTCTGAAATTGTCCTGTACATATAAATTATGGAAATCGGATAATAGATTGCCAGAGAAGGAAAAAATAATTTAAACTTTTTGTTATTTATATTAGATAGTATAATTGGTTCATCTGGCCACTTATAATTTATTTTATTAAAACAAATTTTAAAATCTTTACATAATAAGCATTGTGTTAAGTTTAATTTGGTATAGAAATATAATATACATATTTCTTACTAATGTGGAGATGAATTGTTTCTGGGACAGAAATTGAAGCATTAAATAGTAAGAGTGCCACAGAAAGGAAAGAGATGAATACAGAAAGAACTAGCCCTGAGTATTCATTTGGGACTTGATTAATAAATATTGTCTCTGTTAAGGACACTTCTATACAGTTTTTTTCAACGTAAGGTGCGAATGCCTTACTAGGAATTTTTCTTAAAAGCCAGATTTTAATTTAGTTTATTGGAATGAGCCCGAGATTCTGCATTTCTAAAGGTGCCCCAGATTATGCTAGTACTTAAGGGCGAGGTTCATCTTTTGAGAATTGAGGCAGTAATATTTAACAGAGAAAATTTATTTTTATTATTATTTAAACATTAGATATTTTTGTGGATTTTCTTTTAGAGAACCAGAGGACGGAAACGAAGCTTTGTTCCTGAGGAAGAAAAACATGAGGTTGGAATAAGTTAAGCAGTTTTTACACAGTTCAAATTTTGAGAAATTTTCTTCTTAAAATTGTTTTCTTTATATCCTGATTTTGTTTTGATTTATTCTCCCTTGTATGGCAGGAAAGAGTTCCTAGAGAAAGAAGACAGAGACAGTCTGTATTACAAAAGAAACCCAAAGCTGAAGATTTAAGAACTGAATGTGCAACTTGCAAAGGAACTGGAGACAATGAAAATCTTGTCAGGTAAATTGGATGCTGAGTCCTTGTCTTTTTGGGATTAAAGTCCCATGATTATCATTTTCTTATCACAGATAAAATGAAAAAAACAAAAATAGAATAAGATGTTTATAAAAATCTTACTTAGAAAAATATTTCAGAAATAGATTTCATCTACTGATTAACTTTGCACACATAGTTATACTCTGGATTTAGATGTAAATAAGAGTGATAATCTGGATCTTGAACACAAGAGAATTAATTTTCTCTTCACAAGAGAAGTTGTCAGTATTTTTATAAAGAGGCCACAAAAGTAATTTGATTTAAACACTTTATATTGAGATTATTGTTTTATCTCATAAGATCATAAAGTTAATACGCTCTTACTTATTATAAAAGTTGAAGTTTATTAAGGCAACCAACAATAAGACAGACTTTATTTTATTGGCAAGAGCTTCATTAGCACTTCCTTATTGCCTACCAAAATGAATGTGTTAAATGCTTCTCTCTTATGAAATAAAGAAAGGTGAAAAGATGGCCTAGATAGATTTTGTTTTGTTTTGTTTTCTTCTTTGTTTTTTTGTTTTGTTTGGGTACTTTTTTATTTTTAAATCAAGCATAATACTAATCAGGAAGCTTAGCTGATGCTGTACAATGACTATTCCTGAGGGCCCAGAGATTTCTAATTTTAGCCATTTGCATCTTGCTGAAATGAAGAAAGTACTCAGTTTGCTGGTGTGGGTGGTTAACAAAAAAAAGTTAATTTAAGAGACATCAGTCTTTCAAAGCGACAGTGGCAGAGTTCTTGTAGCACGGTGAGGGAACTCTGTCTGATTTCTTTTAAAAATTGTCTTGGTAAAGTCCTACTGAGTTGACTGAGGACTGAAAATTAAACACTTCAAAAAGAATAAACTTATGTTGATGAAATAAATATATTAGTATAATTATGAGATTTTAAATATTTACTTTAAAAATGATGTTCTATGTTTTAGTCATTAAAAATATAATTTCTTTTGTCTTCATCAAATAAAGGCAGGAAGTTTTTTTTAAATCTATTAGTTTTTTATATTATCACTAAGAAAGATAAGGAGAAGGTAAAGATTTCAGTGAAGAAATACAAAGTGCTTCAACAAAGTAAGAAAGTCTATTTTCTTTTATGTAGTTGATGCAGAATCTTTTGGGAGTTGTCATGAAGATGAAATTCATTTATATTTAATTAAAGTAATTCTGAATTCAGGAGATATATATGTATAATTCTGATCATACTATGAATTATGTCAAAATGAAATCCCAAGCTTAAGTATAATATAATGATATACATAAAATTACAAAAAAACTAAAAAATTACAATATTACATAATAAAAACTCAATCAAGGGAAATGCCATTGAGGTTGGAGATAGGGTTGAGGAGCATGATTAATTTGAAATCGTAGTTAAAAACTTGTGATCTTCTTTTCAATTATTTGAACCTATACCAATGTCTATCTTCATTCATTTTTTTGAAATACTAGATTGATTCAGGCCCTTTTACTGTGGAATCTAAACATTTTTACTAGTTTTCATGTTATTTTTTGCTTATATTTGATCTAACCTAGGGAATAAATATAGCTTATATTTCAAAAAGCACTTTATAATAGGGCCTTTCCAACCCACTATATTTTAGGTATCTTGAAAAAAAGTAGGTACCGTTTTTCTTATAATCTTTATAAAACTTTTGAATAATATTTGCCTTTCTTATTTATTTCATTGGTTTCTGTTGTAAAATTTTCATTCCTAATTGCATGATTAAAACATGTCAGTATTTGGAATTTAGTGAAAGTCTTCTTGGAAGGTAAAGATATTTTTATTAACCTAGAAATGATGGATATACAAAGTCCCTTTCCTTGGTTGCCTCATAAAAAGGATAGCATCATAAATTTTCTGCAAAGATTTTTAAAGGTAATGAAGAGGAAATTAAATGTTTTTATTATAATATTTCTGAGAAAAAGAGTAGATATAAAATAATGCCATAAAGTGTTCTATGGTTATAATATGATTTTTCTTTAAATATTTAGTTTAAGCACTATTGCTCCTGGATTAAAGAAGAATTTTATTTTGCATAGAATTTCATGTGTTTAATAAAAACAATTGTATAGCTAATATCTGCCATTTTCCCTAACATTACATTTCATTTGGAGTTAACACCATCATTGCTTGAAAATAGTCCCCCTAAAATTCATATTTTTATGATTACATTATATATTAAGTATTACATTGTATATTAAGTATTATGTATACGTATTCTTTTTTAACTTTAAAATATTTTAAATAAGGCTTTATTTTCTATAAAAATATATTTCAGTGGAAGGTCAGAGATATACTCATTGTGTTTATCTGTTGGTTCTCCTATAAAATTAAACATTTTTGATTATAGTAATCTTTTATTAAATATGTTTTCTGTGTTTCCTCAAGTTTCTTTAAAATAATGTCTGCAACTTAGGAGAACCTTCTCTTTAGCATCTTTGATTTTGAAACCACACTTCTCTATGTAATTCAAGCTATATGGAAAATTCATATTAGTTATTATTCTTGCTGTTTCAGTTATTTGTATATGTTTATGTGAATTTATTTTCTTTATATAATTGGGAAATTGTGTGCAATTTATCAGTAAACTGTAATTAGTAGGATCCAACTTATTTTTTACTACAGCTTATCTCAGATCTTTGACAAAGAATTTAGCATTTCTGTGCCTCATTTTTCCCCCATGTTATACATGATCAAATCATGAATAACTGCTAAGTGATGATAAAATCTTTTCTTTGTAAAATATTAGGACAGTGACATTGGTGATACAAAGGATACATACATGCTTGTGTTGAAATGTGGTTCATAATTGGTAAATATATTTTCATTAGTAATAAATACTGATTTTTAACCTTTCAGAAAGTGTATGTATCCTGTTTTTATATAAACTTATTTCTAGTATTTAGGGGACAAAGGGAATTTTGACTACATCCTTACATGTTCTCTAAAATGATAAGAATAAATGGTTCAGATTTGGGAAATCTGAAAATTATCAAGGTCATTAAGAGGAAGATAATTTTTATAATGTCTTATGGAATTTTTAAAAATATTGTTTCACTTTTTCCATCTGCTTGTTAAATTAAAAATTTTTTTGCAAAAGTTTCCATTAAAAATAGATTCCTTTATGTCCTTATAAATATGCAATATAAATGCTAAAGGCCAAATTGATACTCTGTGTTAGAACTGTGAGATCTTTTTCAGGCATTTATTTATTTTGAGAGAGGTATTCTTTGTGAGAAGTATGGCCCCATTTAATGATACCTTATTTTTGTTTCTACATTTAGTGTTCAGTAAGTCCTTGATAAATGAATGATAAATGCCTAATAAATAGACTCCATATATTTTTGCTGCCAACCCTAAAAAATTTTACAATTTTAATTTAATCCTAGAGAAAATTGAGTCACTAAATATAAATTTTTCATGGAAATATTTAAAAGACTTTACAATGTCACTAAAGTCTGATGTTTTTTTTTTTCCTATGACAAGGTAAGAAAATAAACACAGATTTTAAATAATTCATGCACCTATGTAAGAGTAGAAATGAAGTGATTGTTCTTTTTGAACACTTTTGATTTTCAAAAGATAGCTTTTAGAGATAGCTAGATAGCCTTTCTTCTCCATAAGTTTTTATTTAGATGTCACATCAGGAATAAGTCTAAACTTTTAAACCTCATATTTTATTTTAATTATGTAAATTCAACGCGACACATTTTATTACTTAAAATAAAAAACCATAGGCTAGAGACAAAAGAGTTTCTAAAACTAAGAACTCTAGACTCAGTGAGTCTTCTCAAATACTATCTTTAATTTTATTTGTATTATAGCCATTTTTCAGAAACATTGAGGTTAGGAAATGATCTGTGAAGCTATTCACTTTTACAACTAATTCCACACTATTAAATGCTTGCTAGATTCCCCTTATTTGAGTATAAGGCAAATTACATAGATATTGAATCATTGTGGTTACATACAAGGTTAGCATGTTAATTTGCTCTCTAAGCAATGTGGTTAGCATTTTTATTTATTTCATATTTTAAATATCTGACTTCTTAATGTTTTCCCCCCAAACTAATTTGTATCATAAACTGTTAGAAACACCAACAAGAAATAATATATACTAGATTTTTATTTCAAATATTAGTCTCTATTATTATTCTGATTCTTTTTATTATAAATTAATTTTTTGTTCTAATTGGTAAAGATATTTTTAAATGGCCTGGGTCATAATTAAAGGGGTTTACTTCCTGAGATTTGATTAGATTGATAGTAAAGCTAAAATTGGTTATAAATTTTGGTACTATTTTTACAGAACGGCAGATCATAAAGGTGAATATTTAAATGACATTATAAATGAAGCCAGGTGTGCATGCCTTTAACCCCAGTCACTGTGGAGGCTGAGACAGGAATATCATAAGTTTAAGACCAACTTTGGCAACTTAGCAAGACCCTGTCTCAAAAAGAATTTGGGGGATATAGCTCAGTGATAGAGTACTGTGGGCTAAATCCCCTGTACCACAGAAACAAACAGAAAATGGAACCTAGTTTATCTATTTTAAGAACACTTAGTATTACATTTGGTAGAATTTTTTAAAGTTATTTTATTTTGATTAAAGACCTGCTAGATTACTAGCAAGTAATAGTTTATCATATGATAATCACATAATTACTAATAGTTTATCACTTTTTGTTTTAATAATTCATTTGCAGTGCTGGGGAATGAACACAGAGTTTCATGCATGCTAGGCAAGTGCGCTACCACTGAGCTATATATATCCCAGCCCCAGTAATCACTCTTAATAGTATATTTAATAAAACAGTGTATTCTTGTGCAAATATCATGTGATTATAAATTAATGTTACAATTGTTTATTATTTAGATACTTATAATTTAAAACTAAGAAACAAATATGGGTCTAAAAATGGTTTATATATTCTAATACATTTCATATGCATTAAAAATACACATTTTCTGCACATAGTTTGGGATAAACTTATTTTTTCTCTTTTTTTATCTCTATCAACAATTTCCAGGATAGGTTTTCTTCTTTTGATTATTTCATTTTGTCTTGTATTTTTTTTTTTCTTTCTTTTTTTTTTTTTGGTACCAGGGATTGAACCCAGGGGTTAAGCACAGAGCGACATCCCCAGCCCTTTTTTTTTTGTTGTTGTTTTTTAAATGTCTTATTTTGAGATAGGGTCTTGCTAAGTTCCTTAGGGCTTTCCTAAGTTGCTGAGGCTGGCTTTGAACTTAGAATCCTCCTGCCTCAGCCTCCTGAGTCCCTGGAATTATAGCTATGTGCTCTTGCACCCTGCCATCTTGAATTTCTAAGTCATTGACTGCTATTATTTTGTAAAAGGATTCTTTCAAAAGCTTGGATTTTGAATATCCCCTCACATCACCCTTGCAATCTGTGTGACATAACCCTTTCCTCAAATTTGGATACTATTATTTCTAATATAGGTTTATCTGGGCTTTTCTCCGTGAAAATATTTTAAAAGCATTGTCATCAGCTTTGTTCTTGTCCCAACTCACTTAAAAAAGGCAATATAACAAGATGTCTCTCAAGACCTATGGATATCCTCTAACTCATAGCCCGAAGTTTGCTGCTCAACAATTTAACAATGTTCACATCAAAAGGAAAGAGCAGTCTAAATTCATAATAGATGAATCATTAGAAATTATTTGAAGGCTTGTTTATTTTTTAATAAGTGATAATATTCTTTTTTTATAATTTTTCTTTTTATTTTTAGATGGACACAATGCCTTTATTTTATTTATTTATTTTTATGTGGTACTGAGAATCAAACTCAGTGCCTCACACATGGTAGGCAAGTGCTCTACCACTGAGCCACAACCTCAGCCCTCTTTGAAGATTTAAACAAAGAAATATGAATATGACCTCTTTGAAATTTTATTTATTTGGATTTTTAACACTTGACTTTTTACATTATTTTTTAAGTAACTGTTGTAAAAGCAAGAGCTTTTCAAGGAAATTCTAATCTGTTTGACCAAACAATGGTATTATCTAAT
Organism: Spermophilus citellus; assembly: GCF_964194105.1. Lineage (NCBI taxonomy): Eukaryota > Metazoa > Chordata > Mammalia > Rodentia > Sciuridae > Spermophilus > Spermophilus citellus. The sequence continues at coordinate 193,307,534 of NC_138184.1, read as the reverse complement.
ACTTAAGGTAAAATTAGAAACATTTATTTCTGTTCCATTCTAATATAATAACATCTCTACTTTGAGAGAATGTTCACAAATTTCCCTTTTGCTTAATGAATGGTTGCTTTTTAAACCTTTTCTTGTCTTTAAAAAAGGAAACTGGGCATAGTGGTGCATGCCTATAATCCCAGCTGCTCTGGAGGCTGAGGTAAGGAGAATTGCAAGCTCAAAGCAAGCCTCAGCAATTTAGGGAGGCCCTGAGCAACTTAGTGAGACCCTGTCTCAAAAAGTAAAAAGTAAAAAGGGCTGGGATGTGGCTAGGTGGTTAAGCACCTCTGGGTTCAATCCCTGGCATGCACCAGTCAATCAGTCAAGCAAGCAAGCAAGCAAGACCCAGGGGCTTGACATAAACAAGCAAACAAACAAACAATGCCCCTAGATTCAATTCCTGGGGGGGAAAAAGAGAATAAAATACCTTATGGGTTATGTTAGTTGGAGGGTTTATTTTATTATTGTTTTTGAAATCCTGCCCATTTGATTGTATCAACTTGAGAAAGTTGCGCTTTTTAATTTAAACAGCTTAATAACAAAATTCTAAGAATGCCAATATTTAACATGTCAATAGTGCTAGAATGTGTAAAGAAATCAGTCTGTGCAGGGATTAGCAAAGGTCCCCTCCCCCACTTTTAAAATCAAAGATGAGCAGGGAAAAAGAACAAATGTTATAGCTACTTTGACTTATAATACATCATCCTTGCTGATACACTTTTTAAAATAGATATTTTCATGAACTAGAGTCTGACTAGCTTATATCTAGATAATAAAAGATTAAGTCAATTAAAAAATACAAGGGTGAATCTACATAGAAACTTTATCATTTGTGCTTCGTTTTGAGTTTTTAACACCAGACAACATAAATAAATTTGGAAAAACTAAATGAAACAAAAAACAGTTCAATTTTACCCAGAGTTATAAATTTTGAAAATTATGATGAAATAACAAAACATAAATAATTTTAAGGAAATATTGTTTCACTAATTAATATTTGTGAATTGTCTTATCCAATGTTCTCTTAACTTTTAGGTCTTAGGGCAATCTATTTAGCTATCCCCATATTTATAATACAAAGAAAGCAGTTTCAAGATTGCCAACCCAAACTACTGCAAAGAGTAAGTCTACCAAGTTCAGTAGTTATGTTACATAGATTGAATAGCACAGAATGAATCAAAAGTTACATAGAATGAATAGCATAAAATTAAGGGAATAGATTTGTCAATTTTGACAAAAAGATGCACTTTTATAGCCCTCATACTCTTCCGTACCCTGTCCCAGGGAGAATTCAAAAGTTGAATCAACCTTACAATATTGGTATAAACCCCTTCTGGTCATATGTTTAGATTTTCTTTGATAATATGTATATTTTGGGGGATACTGAGGATTGAACTCAGGGACACTTGACCACTGAGCCACATCCTCAGCCCTATTTTGTAATTCATTTAGAGACACAGTCTCACTGAGTTGCTTGGCATGTCTTTTCCTGCAAATATTGTTCTGCTAATTTCTTATTTTTTAGAGTCTCTACCAAGGATTGTCTATGAAGAAATACTGGTATTCTCAAAGACTGTGGAAATTATTCCATCTAATAATTTGATTTTAAAACACTTATTTAAAATATTATTTTGTCACATTTTTCCTTAAATTTTCAAACTGTCTTGACTTAGAGTTTTATGGGAAGGTTTTCAGTTAATCTTTTTCAAAAAATAGATATTGAGATTTTTTTTTCATTTTGTGTTCATTTTGGTAAGTTTTGTTTTTCAAGGAATTTATTCATTTTATCCAGCTTGTCAGTTACTTCTTTCCTGTGTATCAGCACCATTGTCTTTTCTTTAGTCATGTCCCTTTCTTGGGTGTACCCTACAATTATTTGCTTAAGACTTTCCTGCTTCCTATAATGTTTTGGAGTATGTTTTCTTCTAACCCTACGTCAGTATTACTTCTTTCATTGTTCTTGTCAGTATTATATGACCTCATGTTCCTTGTCTTTCTGATTAATTAATAATTCCTTATTTTTGTAGTAATTGTTTATTTCACTGGGAATTAAGGAGATCGCAAGTAGTTCAAGGTTGTCACATGCCAGTTCTTTTAGGCAAGGTTACTTAGTCCCTGTGCATCAGTTTTCTTATTAGAAAAGAACTTTAGGCTAAGTCATCTGTAAGGTCTAATAAACCAGCTCTTATAGTGAAAGATCATGTGTTATTAGAGGTTCCCAAGTTAACATTATCTATTTGTTTATATTTTGTTACAAGCTCTTATATGAAAACATACTTTGAGTTGTATATCTTTCCAGGTTGCTTAAATGACCCTGTCTAATAATGTAGAATGTGATTCTTTTTTCTTGATTAAATCTGTTCAAATAAGCCAGTTTTCTAGTTGCCCTGTCTCATTTAGCTAGGGCAGTAGAAAGCAAGTCATTTCAGAATACTTGCTTTCTTTGACATATAAGAAGTTGTTTGAACTCCATTGATATCTAATTTGCATCCCATAAAATTTTACCAGTTTTAACTGTGGCGCTTAATGATTTTTAATAAATGTATAGAGTAGTTCAGCTTTCAGTTTTAGAGCATTTCTATCACCTTACAAAGTGCTGTGCCTATTTGCTGTCAGTCCTTATGCCGTCTCCAACTCCAGCTACCATTGCACATGTCCTTTGTAACTGGCTCCTGACAGCCCAGTCTATTTTTTTCCTGATCCCCCCTTTTTTTTCTTCCTAGTAATAATAAAGTGTAATTGCCTTCTGTTTACACTGTAAATATCTTTCTGATTATATATAAATTATATTTGTTTCAAAGAATTCCCTCAAATTCAGTAAGGTACTTCTAATTAAATAAATGCTTAAGTGAGTCTTTTCTTATAAAGTGAAAAAATAATCCCATTTTATTCCTTATTCAACTTGATATTTCTAAAAAGACATTAAACAGATAGTCTGTTAAGTTTATATGAAGAGTCTAGATTTTATTAAATTTTAAAGTATCTGTATTTGGGGAAGCAATATTGTATGTGAATGATTAAAATGTACAGATTTATAATCAGTCTTCTGGGTTTAAAACCTGTGTTTGGTATTTGTGAACTCCACCTTTATCTTCCCTGTAGGTTAATTTCCTTACCTGTAAAATACCAATAAACATTAATTCTTTCTGCATAGGTTGTTTGAAGCATTAAATAAGATAATGTAAGTAAAGGGTATGGCATAGTGGTTAGGAAATGGTGAATGTTTTATATATATAAAAAAGAATAACCCTAATAAACTTGATGGGATAACTATGTTATTCACCTGATGTTTACAATGTATCGGGCATTTTATCTGTACATCTTAAATCATCTAGCTACCCAATGAGGTGGACAGCATTATTATTACCATTGAACTGAAGAGGAAATGAACATATAGAGATATCAAGTATCTTCCTAAAAGTTGCATTGCTAGAAAGTGGCAGAACTGGAACTTGGGCAGTGTGGCTCCACATTCTAGTCTCAGCATAATTTATATTTAATTTGCTTGGTTGAATAAGACTTGTTTTTATATATGTATTTGTTATGGGCTAACCGACAGCCTTTTCATGATCATATCTGACACTGTTATTTTCTTAATAATGGCTTTCCAGAGTGCATTTGATGTTCTTTGAGTCTTCAGTGCTGTAATCTTTATTCTCTTAAGCATGCTATTTGGTTTGCTTTGGTATTAAACTGACTTATTAAAAGGTTTTAACTACTTGCCTGTTTTAACTTTATAAAGTGAAAAAATAAATATCATTAAATAATTCTTTATTACATTTTATATTGAATAAGGATCACAGCCCTAATAACAGAACTTCTTTGTAGATGCTTACCTGTAGGATGTTTTTTGGCAACATTACACCTTTTCCAGACAATTTAAGATATATTAATATTTCAGTGAAATATGAATATAGTTACATTGTATTTATGTTATATATGCATATTATTAAAATGGCACATGTGTCCATATTTTACCGATACACTATATATATTTAATGTCATATATTTATTAAATAAGCTGTTGGGGAAATCTGTGATTTCATGTACCCTCACATTTTTGTTATTAGTAATTTTAATTGTAGCCATTTATTTACTAAATACGTATGTCATCCTTTTGTCTTGAAGAATAGCACACCATTGTTTTAATTGTAGATTGAAAAAAAATCCTTAAATATACAGGATTAATGATGTAAAAATTTAGAGTTGATTATTTGAATTAACTATGTTATACAAACAAAAAAAAAGCCAGATTACAAGCACACTGTGTTTGCATTTTGTCAATAAAATTTGTAGAACCAGTGTATCTCACATATATTCAGTGATCTGAGGGTATAATATTATTAGTAGTATTTTTGGAGACACGGGGTCATTTAAATGAGTGGTACAATGCAAGGCAATTGACAATTGCTAACCTTTGAAATTTAGTAAGCTTAGCAAATAAAGAACATTGTCTATTTCAGAATCTTCATAAAAGAAATGTCAATTTGTTCCTCAGTTGAGAAGTTTTACACCATTAAATTGATTCTGTCTTCAGCATGCAGACTTTATATAACCTCACCTTTAGGGTGATCTTGTTCAGGTATTAAAATGCTTTTGGTATTAACTGCTACTTTATATATTTGACTCTCTATAGAAGTCTATATTTTAATTAACACTGTGATATTTGAACAGACACTTTCATATTTCTGTTTTCTCATTAAGAATAGAAAAGAGAATGTACCAAATCTTAATTTTTCCTCACATTTCACCTTATTCACTCATTCTCAGAAGTGGTATGTGTCATTTAGTGTAACACTAATTTTCCCCTTCATATCGTTGATACATATGGAGAGACTGTTAATTAGTGAAACTAGGATGATCACTTTCTAACTTTTTAGAAGAGTCTCTTTCTTCCCTGACCTTGCCTTTAGGCCAATAGTAGTATTTAATATTTATCTTAATAGTAAAGAACAAAAAATGAACCTAACTTGAAAACTTAATTAATAAGCAAGTAGAGCTGGGCACTGTGGTGCGGGCCTGTAATCCCAACTATTTGGGAAGCTGAGGTAGGATTGCAAATTTGAAGGCAGCCTTAGCAATTTAGACCTGCCTCAAAAGTGAAAAAATGGCTAGAGATGTAGCTCAGTGGTAGGATACTCCTGTGTTCAAATCCCAGTACTGCAAAAGAACAACAACCACCAACAACTAGCATAAGATGTGGGGAGAAGGCATAGAGTTAAAATTGAGAGGTTAGGGGCAGGGGCTATGGCTTAGTGATAAGTTCTTGCCAGTCATGTATAAGGCTTTGGTTCAATTTCAAGCACTACAATCAATTTAATCAGTAAATAAACTGGAGTTTGAAAATTTTGGTAGGGCTCTGTAGCAGTTCTGTATAACTATGAGGAATGCACATAAGCTCTTTGGGAACCAGTTATCTCATTCATAAAATGCACAATGCTAGCTGGGCATGGTGGTGCATGCCTATAATTCCATTGACTCAGGAGGCTAAGGCAGGAGAGTCACAAGTTTAAAGTCAGGCTTAGCAACTTAGCATTGCCCTTAGTTAGTGAGACCGAGTCTAAAAATATAAATAAAAACGGCTAGAGTTGTGGCTCAAAAAGAATTATATTGAATTAAAAATCTTTTAATTCTCATATTACATGATTTTGTACTATTACAGGGATAAGGAAGAGAAAGAAATATGAAAATGTAAAACGTTACCCACATATAAGTAATTCTGAATAATTTATAGCATAAACCCAGCAGTAGTGATATGTTTAATAATATTATTAACTTGTAATTTTTTTTCTAATTTTGATTTTAGTTATGTATTATATAGAAAAATGTTTTTTTTTTAATAATAAGGCAGTCACTTTTATTTATTACTAAGGAATCTTAAGTCTGAGAAATGGTTTATAGTAAAAGATGTTTTATTTATTATTTTATTATTTTATTTATTTTTTATTATTTTCACTTGAAAAGTTTGTCCCTTTTTACAAAACAAAATAAATCAAGATTTTAAATAGGATGTTTGTAAATAAACATGACTTACATTGTCTGGGTAAATATTTATGACATTTCTTATATTTACTGTATATAGCTGCTATTTTAAGTATGTCACATAAGGATGCTTTTCATTTTAATTTTTAAGCATGAAATAGGTTCAAGGAGCAATTAAATTTATCTTAAACTGAAATGAATCAAAGTTACCAGTTGCTGAGTTAGCTCTTTATATTACCCTGTACTTAATGGGATTTAAAACTAAATATAGTGTATCTAAATATATAGTAGACTTCCTTTCAAAAGGAGTTTCCTCTAATTCTGTTCTCTCTAGAATGACCTTATGTTTTATTAAGAAAATACATAACCAGAAATTAGGTTGACATTGTGAAATAGCTCAGTAGCTGGCTTTTACCACTGCACATAAACAGAGCAGTTATTCTAAATCTCAGCATCACTTTCAGCCAGATAACCACTAAAATCAGTGCACTGTGGTTTCCTGAAAATGCCATAATCCTTCAAATGCCACATTAAGCTGAGAGAGAAAGCCATCAGTAGTGCCTGCACAGTTATGTAGAAGGATGAACCATGAACCAAGTGAAAAGATGTTCTGGAAGAACAGTAACCTTTCCCTTGATGTGTGCATTTCCCATTACATTTTTGACACAAAATGTTGCAAAATGATTTAATGGTGGCATTTTGTTTTGCTGACTTTCCCTTTTTTCATTAAAAAGAAACCAAAGTTAGGATAGGAAAGTAGGGGAAGAGTGACCAAGCACTGAATTCTATAATTAGAATCTGTTTTTAAAGTAGAATAATAAAAATATTTTAGAAATGTACCTTTCCCCCTTTTACATTGTATGTTAACTATAATATACAAAGTCATACAGTTCTATTGTCAAAAATGTTTGTTCTTTAAAATTAACTTTTTCCTCTAATGTCCTCATCTCCTCTTTTTCCTTTCTAATAAATGACATGCCAATAAATCAGGAAAGCTTTGTTTTAGTTATTATATAGACTACATGTAATGAAGAAAGCATTATCTACTACATGAAAAAGTATAGAGAAAGGGTACTTTTGATTTTCACTTTGTATATATATTACAAGAGTTGACTATAATAGGAAACAAAGTATGAATAGGCTCAGACAATTCCCTTTTAACTTTGGGGAGAAACATTTCTACTAGGAATAATTGTCATAAACTTGTCCATCAGCAACTATTGCAGAACTAATTTGTCTTATAAGTGTAGCTGGATAGAGAAAATAACTTGCCCAAATACATTTGGTAAGACTTTTGCATCATTAGATTTTCAGTTTTATTGTTGATAGGAAATTTCTGTGGCCCATGTCACACAGTTTATTTAAAAAACAAATACTTGAGAATTTATTTTGCATGTGCATATTTGATATTATCTCACTTTTTAAAAAAGTGCATCAGATAGTGTTTGACTGAACATAATTTTGGTGTTTTCTCCCTTGGAATTATACAAATATTCTTAAAAGTTGTAGTTTCATTTAAAGGAATTGAAAATTTCTCAGTCAATATGCCATCAGTTTTTCCATATCACCCTATAGAGTAACTTTTTCAATAGAAGACTGTTACTTATGAACAGTATAGTAGTAATTAGAGTTAGTTTTTTTTTTTTTTTTTTTTGGACACACATTAACTGCCGTTTTTTTTGTCTCAATGTCCCAAATAGAAGGGTTTATACTCTATTTAGGAATCTTTTAGCTTTCTTTTATTTTATTTAATTCCTTAAAACAACTGTTCTCTAGATCATTAAAACTTATAAGGATAGTATGCAGTGTGAATGTATATTCTCATACTTTCAATTACAAATAACATATAAGGGCTTTGCTATTTATAGTTAAAATGTGCCCTGCTGAGCAAATACATTAGAAGACCATCATGTAAGAAGTCTTAAATTTTGAATACAGAGAAAATTTCTAAAAGAGTTGGGCATTATAGTTTTGCTCATTTATCTCATTAAGTAACTTGGTGTTGTTACTATTCCATGTGTTAATGGTGCTGCGACATTTGTCCAGGTAATATCTAAGAGACAATTGTCATTCTCTGTTGCTTTGGCCAAGGTGCTAGTAGAAAATACAAAAGAAGTTGTTGAATTTCTTGTTCTAGCTTTGAAAATGAGATAAATGCATGGATAATTAATTGTACACTCATACTCTAATATTAGAAAATTAAAATGGTCTAACTATTCTGGAGAACAGTTAGCAATATGCATCAAAGACATTAAACATGAGATTACTGTTTCTAAAGGTCAGTCAGTACTTATAAGAATATTTCCAAGTAATATTCAGATGTTAACATAATTTTTAAAAGAATGTTAATTATAACAGTGAAAAATATTTGGAACCAACATAAATGTCTAGTTTTAGAATAATTAAATTAATTATTATGTACCATACATTGATTTTCTCTTACTTGATCAGTTACTTCATTTTGAAAAGAATATTTAAATTGTGGGGAAAGCTTCAAGTAAGTTGAGGTTTTAAAAAATATTTTTCTATAAGATGAACAAAGTTAATATTGGAAAATTTTGTTTTATTTAAAAGCTTATATAAATTTATAGATTTTTATAATGAATATATTTTACTTTTATAACCACAGGAAATAGTTTTTAATAAGTTCATAGTGTATATAGAATTTGGATAAGACACTTTGGGTGTTAGATAAGAGGGCAAATCAGATTAGGAAAACTGAGAATTTAATACAACTGAACCGAGGAATCTTTTATGACTGCCTTAAAAAAAACATAAATTTAATAAAATCGTAATGGAAAGGTAAGAAATAAAGTGAATGCTATTTTATTTTGTTTATCCTAATTAGCATATGCATTCATGAATTCTCTTTTCTTACAATTTCAATGCATATTTTGTGTTGTTTGCAGGTAATATATGTACTAAAATGTACTTTTCTTTTTTATTCAATTATTTATCCCAGTATTCTATGCCTTTCTGATTTAATCACTATGAATTCTTGACTTCTACTTCTCAGTCTTCCTTATATCACAAGTATGAGGAGTAACTGGAGATTTTAAAGTTTGGGATAACTAAACACACTCAGTTGATCCTGACTGAATAGGTATTTCTTCGTTTCCTTCTGAACTGCGCATCGTAGCTTTACCCAGCTATGTCAGGATCTTCTCTTTAGGCTCAGCCCTCTTGCTTTGTAGAATTTTCAGGAGTTTTTTTTTTTCTCTTCCAAAAATTATAGCTCAGAATTGTTATTTTATGTTCTGATTTACCTTGATAGGTACATACATGAACCTTTCCCTCCTGCTTTTCTTCCGACTTCCTCTGTCTCCTAAACTCTCTCTTCAAGACTGAGGAGTACAGGAAATTGTTATATAGAAATAATCTCTATTTCTCCAAGAATTATATGTCATAGGAACTCTTGGTTGGTATAGAATTGCATATTAAAGTAATTGTAAGAAGGAGTGGTAGCTAATAAAACAAGTGGGACTCTAAAAAGAATGGGTATTTTTAAATTTAAGAGGAGGGAATGGAATAAATCATTACAAAAGAGGAGAAGAGGGATTCTATGAGCATAGTTACAAAGATAGTCTTTATGGGGCAATAGGTAGATTCAAACAGAGGTTTGTCAACATTTATTCTATCTGAACAACATGATTTGTGGTTGCTTTTATTGGCCGTAACATTACATAATTATGATATACAAAGATAACTTTAAGATACTATTTTTGTCTGGGCATGGTGACTCATACCTGTAATCCCAATGACTCAGGAAGCTGAGGCAGGAGGATCACAATTTGAGTACAATTTGGTAAGGTCTTGAGCAATTTAGTGAGACCCTATCTCAAAATAAAAATTAAAAGGGCTTGGAGATACAGGTCAGTAGTAAAGTGCCCTGGGTTCAATCCTAAGGATACTATTTTTATAAACTGTTACTATTTACTGAAACTCTCATAGAAATAATTATAGAACTTAGTCTTTAAAATGTTAAGGGGAAAATATATATACACATACATGTATTCTGAAAAAAAATTAAAAATACTAGTAAATATTTTCATGTACTGAGATTTTCTTTTATTTTAAATATGATTAAATATATGCTGGATTAGGACACATATATTAACTTACTATTTGATATAAAGTATCACATGTCATTTTTCTAACTTCTTTTAAACCTGCCCCTTTGAGTAAATTAAATTAGTTTTGTCGATAGTAGTCCCCTTCATCTTTACTTTCAGTTACTTGTAATCAGCTGTGGTCTGAAAATATAAAATGGAGAATTCCATAAATCTAATTGTAGGCCATTTAGTGTGATGAAACCTTGTGCTATCCTTACCAGGATGTGAATCATCACTTTCTTCAGCATATCCACCTTAGACCATTAGTCGAGTAGGAGCAGTGTCAGTTATCATGTTAAGTCTTGCAGTATCACAGTGCTTGTGTTCAGTAACCTTTATTTAATGGCCACAAATGGCAAGAGTAGTGATGCAAAGGAGGCAGTGGCATAAAATGGAAGGTACTATGTAACACTGCAGGATACATAGGAGAAAACATAGTGCACACAGGTTTCAGCACTACCCACAGTTTCAGGCATTCACTGTAAATCTTGGAACATATCTCCTATGGATATAAGAGGGACTACTCTTCAGTTATGCATATTTTGTTCCTCTAAGTACAAGCAAAATAGTCAGGGCTGGTTGGCTGGACCTCTCTTTCTTTGCATTATAGCTTTTTTCCTCCAAACTTGATAACAAATCATGGATTTTTTTCTTAGTAAATATGTAAAGAAACCATTTTTTAAAATAAGATGTAATAGTGTTGATATACCATAATTTACTGTAATATTTTCTTATTAAGAAAGTTTATTTTTTTCTCTTTAATTTTTACCCCAAAGTGAGTGTGCTAAGTCAACCTGAATACAAATTTTACATTTTAATAGATAATAGTATTTCATTTCCCACTTAGCATGAACATGTAATGATGTCATAGCAAAGATTTTTTGTTACTCTGATAGATAGAAATTGACATTTTGAATGTATTTTATAACTATGAGGTTAAACATTTACTCATATGTTGAGTAGCTATTGAGGTTTTGTAACTGAATTGTCTTTCTGTATTTAGTGCCTCTCTCTAGAGATTTTTTTTTCCTTTTTTAAAAACAAATATATCACATCTTTCCAAGCTGCAAATATTTTCATCCAGGTTGTTGAGTTTTTCTTTGTTTTTGCTTTGTTTGCTAATGCTACTTTTTTCCAAACTGAAATTTAAATTTTATTTTATGTACATCTAAAAAATCGAATCTGATGTATTATTATGAAGTAGCCAACTAATATCTTCTTCATTACCTAGGCAATAAGTGCATATTATCCATCTTTGTCCATTTAATTATCATGTGCAGCTTTACTTGCAATATTCTTTTTTTTTAATTTTTTAATATTTATTTTTTAGTTCTCAGTGGACACAACATCTTTGTTTGTATGTGGTGCTGAGGATCGAACTCGGGCCGCACGTATGCCAGGCGAGTGCACTACGGCTTGAGCCACATCCCCAGCCCTACTTGCAATATTCTTAAGATCTGCTGAAATACTATGTCATTTAAGAATAATATGATATATAATGACATTAGCTTAATATAAAAGTGCTGTTTTCCTTACTAGTATATGTCATATTCTTTTGTCAATTTAAAAATAATTTATTAGTTTTCAGAGATTTATTTTACTAATATTTAAATATTAGGACTGGTAATTTTAGAACATGGAAAAGCTGCTTGTGGATGTTATAATCTTTTGTGTAGTGTTTTGGTCTGTGAGGGTGTTGTCTATGTTTGGTGATTGATTCCAGGCAGAAACAGTTTCCACTTGTAAACTCCAAATTGCTAACCTTAATGGCTCTTTCATTTTTAAGTACTCATCCTATTTGCCTCATTCATTAAACATTGATGACCAACCTTTCTCTTTAAAACTTTTCTTTCCTCCTTTTCCCCCACATTTTTTAATTGGTGTGTTATAGTTATACATAATGGGGGGATTTGTTGTTCTATATTCTTAGACTCAAACAATTTAAAACTTTTCTTTATTTCACAGTGTAATTTTTTTATGCTAGTTCATATCAGTAGTAAAACATGGCACATTAAAAAGCAAAACAAACAGCTGCAACAACAAAAACCATTAATTAATCTCAAGGTGATTTCATTTATGCTATTGGCTTTATCACATATTCTGTGTCTGTGTATGTATGTGCATGACACACATAGACACGTAGTTGAGACTAATTCTACCATTCTTTTCTTGCATTGAATAGTAATTTTACAGATGTAAGAAGAAATGACTAATTTAGAAAAATTATGATTCTTTTCAGAAATTGAATGGAGGCAGAAGATGAAATAAACTTAAAACTAATGTAAAGATTAAGTTACTCTTGGTAATCACTGTTGTTAGGACATAATTTTATAAGTTCTAACCTTTTTTAACCTTGTTTCTTTCAATATGCAAATTTATTTTTGCATGATTATTCACTTCAGAAAGAAATTTGTTTTTTTTCTCACATATATGTACATACTTAGACTTATTTCCTTTCACAAGTATTATATAAGTTGTCAAGTGATTTGTAAAATAATGAAAAATAATAAAATATCTTGGGTCTTCAGGCATTTTTAAAGTATCTTTTATAAATTAGTTTATTTCGTATATAAATGTACTTTTTTTATTTTAAGGAGAAATTTTAATTTTCTTATCATTTGATTTTGTTAGTCACATAAATATTTTTAATTAAAAATTATAACCCTCTTCCTCGGAATTTGTCGCAAGAAAATATTCATAGACAGAAGCTCTTTGTCACAGAAAAGAACATGTATATTGTTATTATAATAGGAAAATTAGCTCTACCAAATAAGCACAAATCCCAAATAAAAAGAGCTAAGAACATTGTAGAGGAGAGAGATGATAAACTGTAGCAAATCAGTATAAATAAATATGTATCTCTTATAGATTCCATGAGAATTACAAAGAAATGAAAAAATTTATTTTAGTATGTAAGTATATGCTATGAAATTGTTACATATATAGGCTAGAGACCCAAAGGGAACTGGGAATAAGCATGGTATTATTTTAGTATGGTAGATGAGTAAAACATGAAATGTTTCACGAAATTTGAATTAAGTTAATTTCATGAATTTAAAGAGTTCCATTTTGACCACACACACAAAAGTTAATGAAATGTTAAAAATTCATATATTATTGGTTTACCATAGCAATTAAAAACCTAAGATAAACCTTTGCTCAGAACTACCATTTACTAGGACAACTTATATGTAAATGAAATAAACATCAAATCTCCTTTTCAAAAATGACATTAAAGCTATCAATATCTTTTGTGTACATAATTTAAAACAGGTAAGCCATGAAATATTATCTGATACCAGTAAATCACATACTGCCACTACAAAGTATTTTGGGGGATCGAAACAAGAAGGTCTAAGAAATTTATAAGGCCAATGCTAATTTTTTGTTGTTTTTTTGTTGTTGTTACTGGGGATTGAACTCAGTGGCATTTACCCAATGAACCACATCCCTAGCCTTTTTTTTTTTTTTTTGTATTGTATTTAGAGACAGGGTTTCACTGAGTTGCTTAGGGTCTCATTAAATTGCTGAGGCTGGTTTTGAGTTTGTGATCCTCCTGTAAAATAATGAAAAATAATAAAATATCTTGGGTCTTCAGGCATTTACACTTCCCAAGCAGCTGGGATTATAGCCGTACACCTCCGTTCCCAGCAAGGCCAACACATTTATATATGGGATGTATTAGAATTAATATATTATGGTAGAATTTAACATGATTATGAAGATGAAAGGTCAAGCAATGTATCAGGAACTGGTCACCAATAATACCAAAATAACCAGACTAAAGAAATAAAATGTCAAAGAGTGTAAGTAGCTGTCACAGAAGGGAAATATGGAAACCCAATCACCTGTAGCAACATGCCTTTACCAAAGACTAGTATTTGTGTACTTAAACAATTAAGAGACTTCACAGTCAAAGCAAACAAAGCCATTCTTTTTGAACTAAAATAATGAGTGAATACACTAGAACTAAGCTCTTTAGAAAGTACATATAATCCGTTTAAAAAAGGTTTGTTCATAGATCATGTAAAAATATAACTGTGCACTTTAAAAACTCCTTTAAAAGACTAAAATTTTGTAATAACTTAATTTATAGAAACAATATGATAATGAATATGGGATTCAAGAGGTCTGTGTTCCAAGCCCCTCACTCTGTAACCTTTTACATACTATCCATTCAAAAAAATTACTGAAAGACTATATAGTACGCTAAATATTATCTTGACTATTGATATATAATGCTTAGTAAAACTTCATTAATTTCAAAGACTGAAGGTAGAGTAGACAACTGAAAAAATATATGACTCTAGAAGAGGAGAGATTAAATATAGTTCTACAAGGATTATCACAGAGTCTTACACAATTGCCAATGAAGCACAGCATTATTGAGTGGTAGACCATCCTTGCTTGGAAAACAGAAGAAAGAAAGAAGGGAAGGGAGTGGCTGGCTGAAGTATTTGGGAGTATTCAGCATTGATGTGATAACTAAAGAAATGTGAAAGATTAGAGCACAAAGGAAAGTATAAAATGAGAAAAGTGCCTTGGATAGAATACTAGTGTGTGTGTGTGTGTGTGTGTGTGTGTGTGTGTGTGTGTGTGGTGGGGAAGTCAGAGGAAGAGAAGACTAAAAAAGGACTGTCCGGTAGGGTAGACTGTCTGGGGAAATGGTATGTTTGAGAGTCAAAGAATTGTTGAAGAAGGAGCAGCTGAAGATAAAGAAGAGTAAGAAAATAATCAGAGTCAAGGAGGACAGGTCCACCAAACTGTGATAGAAAGACTGGCTTTAGAAGGGAAACGGAACACCAAGTGAGGAGAGTGAGCTGTGGTCAAAGAGATGCTTACCTGATACTGGAAAGTTGTGTTAGAAAAGTTTATGTATTTGTGTCCAGTGGCTTCTGTCTTCTATGTAAAGTGAGGTTATCTGCTAAAGAAAGGAGGAAGAAAAAAGATGATGGAGTAAGAAACATGAGAATGAAAAGAGGTGCTGTTAGGAATCAGTAGTTCAAGCTGCCTAGGAAAATGTAGAAGGATTGCCTGACAATATGAGGCCTAGTTTATGACTAGATCTATTTAAAAAAAATACACACACACACACACACACACACACACACACACACACACATATATATCAATGAAGTGCTGGTGCCTTCATCACAATTTGTTTTTGTTTTCATTCATAGATGGATGGGGGTACTGGGGATTGAATGCAGAGGCATTTTACTACTGAGATATCCCCAGGCCCCTCCCCACTTTTCTAAAATTTTAAGACAGGGTCTCAGTAAGTTGTCTAGGGTCTTGCTAAGTTACCAAGGCTGCTGGCCTTGAATTTGTGGTACTCCTCCCTCAGGCTCTGAAGATGCTGGGATTACAAGAATGCCAGGCAAATATTTCATTTATTGATCAACAGTCTACTCCCTTAATTTGCTTAATGTGATACACTGTTTAAGTGAGACAGTTGGCAAGACTTTAATGCTTCTAAGATGTTAACCATTAACATTTTTTTAATATTTATTTTTAGGTGTAGTTGGACACAATACCTTTATCTTATTTACTTTTATGTGGTGCTAAGGATTGAACCCAGGGCCTTGTACATGCTAGGCAAGTGCTCTACCACTGAGCCACAACCCCAGCTCTGTTTTAAAATATTTTTGATAGCACATCACAGTTTGAAAATTAATAAATTCATATATGTATGTATATTATATATTTACATATACATAATATTACTCCTTTTATTTTTTTTATTTCATGCCTATCCTGGATATAGGATAAGAAGTAGATTTGGGATGAGATTGTCTCATCTATGATTATTTTTATCAGTTACAATTTTGGATTATATTTACTTTTTTAGTATAACTAGAAGTAGAAACAAACAGAAATTTCAAAATATTTATTTACTATGAAATATGGATTTTTCTCTTTAAGTTCTTGCATATTTCTCAAAAAAGGTTCTCATTAACTGCATTCCCTTGGGTGTATTGTTATCTGAAAATTGAAGTCTGAATTTCAGAATTTATTCTCTCTCCTCAAAACAATATTTTCTTTTTATTTACCCAAATTGGTTCACAATATTCATTTTTATCCCAGACAAGGGTACCTTGTTATTTAACCAAAGTTTGTTTTATTGTACCCTAATTTTAGTTGTTGAAAGAAACAAAATTTATAAAAATATTAAAAATTAATAACCACATTGCCTCTGCTTTCTGTAGATACTGTGTCAGTCCTTTAATTTTTATGATTTTTCTGTGAACCTTATCTGACTACACCATAATTTATTTAAGAGGTAGAATTCAGAACTCTGGAAACATTTTTTATTAAGTGCTTAATATGTCTGCATTCCTGAAATACTTAGGCAAGTTTGAGAAAGATACTATGGGTGAATAGAAGAAGGGGAAATTAAAAACATTAATTATTATTTTATAACTGTGCTATTAAAATTGTGGCCTTATATGTTTTAGTGTAGAATTTTTTCATGCATTCTTTATGTGTGTACATGTTACTTTTTATTACTGAGTTAATGCATGAAGTCAAGGACTGTGTGATTTAGTTCATAAATAACAACCAGCTGAAATCTGTGAGAATTGATTGATTAAACTACATGAAAGTAATTTTTTAAGTATGTTCTCTACAAATAATAGCAGGCAGACTAGTTTTGCTTTAAATGAAACTGTTAGGGCACTCTCTGTAATTACCCAGTGAATCAGATCAACACAGCTGCACAAGGAAGATAGGCTCAGGAAGGGCTAAATCAATGGCATTCAGTTACATCCAAGTGAAATTACATCAATCAATAACTTTCTTTTTAAGTGACTGAAATCTTTCACACCCATATTTCTCCTCTCAGGTTACTCATTTCTGTCAGTTTTTAAAGAATCAGAAAATTGACTGATTATATCAAGGACCTTCTTGTGACATGGTCTGTGAATGTTGTCTTTTTAAAAAGAAGTTGAGTTTCATGTAGATTATTGAGCATACTGACTGAAGATTTGACTGTTCCTCTGAAGCTTTTATTTGTACAGAAATTACTTTTCTCCCTATTTTGTAAAAAAGTGACATTTCTGTATTTCTTCTCACTAGAGTTACATGGAGTCACATCTTTTTTGTTCAAAATATTGAATATCGAAACCTATTTTATTCATCTATTAAATTGTTATGTAGAGGGTGTATAAGAGTTATAAGAATTTAGACGATCAAGGAATCACCTAAAAGAATGGTGAAGTCTTTCTAAGATGACATGTGAGTTGGATTCTGAAGAATGAGCTTTAAAAGGTTGAGAAGGGAGGTGGAAATCCTTCAAAAGGGTGAATGAAAAAGACACAAAGTAAGACTATAGGGAGCGATGCATGCGTTCACTGGGTTTATGAGAAAGGAAGATGGGGGCTTGGGTTCAGGCTAAGATTTTTAGAGGCCTAATGGAGATTCATTAAAGGTAAGGGTTCATATGGAGTGTAGCATTTTGGAGAACTGATAGTGCAGTGGCCTATGTGATGAAAGAATTGGAGCTGGAGGTAGTCCAGTATGGAGGCTAAACCCCAGACTGATGGAATTAGAAATTGAAAGGATTGGAGGGATCCAAGAAACAATGCTACACTAAGATTACAGCAGATAATTAACCAAAAATAAGGAGGCCAGGAAGAATGGGGAGTGTTAAATCAAACTGACTGACTTTAAGCTGAATAATTGGAGAGAATGGTAGACAAGTAACAGAAAGGGGAGTGACTTTACTTTTTTGTGACAAATACAAGGCAAATGTTGTCATAGAGGATTGTGAGGTTTGTTATTATGCCTGTTAAATTAGAGATTTCTAGAAGCATGTATATTATGGGATTTTAAATATAGAGGAATAAAACTCCAGAAATAGATTTGGTAACTTAACAAATTTTAGTAACTCTCCTTTACCCTTCAAGTATTCAATTCTAATTTTTCTCTTTTTACTTTATGTCAAGAATTATTTCTGAGTGGATAGTGAAGGTTGGTAGGAAGTTTTGGGTTCTGTAAGAAAAGAGGAACTGAAAGGCTTGGGTAGATGCCTTTGGTTTAGTTGACCTATAAGCTGACTCCCAAGAGGTTTACATACCAAGTTGTAAATTCTACAGATGAGGTTCTTGGATAATTGTTGGCTACTAGGTTTTTTTTAATTATTATTTTTATTTATATATGACATCGGAATGCATTACAATTCTTATTATGCATATAAAGCACAATTTTTCATATCTCTAGTTGAATACAAAGTATATTCACACCAACTCATGTCTTTATACATGTACTTTGGATAATAATGTCCATCACATTCCACCATCATTTCTAACCTTATACTCAATCCCTTTCCCTCCCACCCCTCTGCCCTATCTAGAGTTCATCTATTCCTTCCATGCTCCCCCTCCCTACCCCATTATGAATCAGCCTTCTTATATCAGAGAAAACATTCGGCATTTGGTTTTTTGCTATTTTGTTTTTAAGCTTTATTTTGCTAACCAAAATATCTGTGATTACAAATAATTCTTAACTTTTGCTTAGTTAGATATCAACTGAGCTATCTATATGAGTAGTGAAATAGTTTTTTAAATTTATTTTTACCCCCCTTAAATTTTTTTGTTTTTTAATATTTGACTTTGTTTCCATACCTTTTTCTTGGTGTTATCATCATACCAACTAAACTTGTTCTACTTTAATGCTCTTTAAAGTTTAGTTCTTAAACTTTAGGCTACATTCAAGTCACCGGAAAGACTTGTTGAACTGTTTCGTCAGTTCTGCAGTAATGACCAAAAAATTCTATTTGTAACAAGTTCCTAATTGATACAGATGCTGCTGGTTTGGAGACTTTGAGAACCACTGATTTTTGTAGGAAGCCATTTAGGCCAGTGTTTGTATTCCCTCTTAGATTTCACCTTTCTTTCTATACCTACAATGCTGAGGAAGGCCTACTCTACTCTCTTTCATCTATCTTTCCTTTTTCCTCTCTGCAGTATTATAGTGTTTCTCAGCTTGTTTAGATGCATACAAATCACCTGTGGAAGGTATTGCCAAAACAAACAAACAAACAAAGAACAACAACAACATCATGCAACCAAGAAGAAGAAGAACCAAGAACAAATTGAATCAAATCAAAACAAAACAAATGAGCCTGGGGGGTTTCAATGGTTCGGACAACTGTGGCTTTTTAAAGCTTCACAGATAGTAGGCACTATCAAGTATCACCTCTATCAGTTCTCTCTATGCTCTTGGATTCTCCCTTTACTGATGTTAAGTTCTAGTTGTTTGGGAGAAAATTTTAGAAAAGTTCACTCTATTCTACAAATGATTATTATACATCTTATAAAATAGTATTATAAACAGAATCATTTAAACTTTGCAAGCAAAATAAAAGATCAATGAAAAAGTTTGTTTTCTCCTTATAGTGATCCTTGAACTAGATTGGTAATAGCAATGCTCTAGACAGTGCAAAATGGTGCAATATCTGACGGACTCATGAGACCATCAGTTATTATTTAAGACATCTGTTTTTGCTATAGTCAGAATGTGTGACACAAACCTGCTCAGCAAATGTAGCTTCCAGGTTTAGATTGTAAAAATCTAATTTCTCTTTTAACTCATGAGTTATTTAGAAATGTGGGATTTTTTTCCAAAAATATTTGAGATATTTTTCCATATATTTTTCTGATAATGATTTCTTCTTTAATTTCATTATGATCAGAGAACATATTCCAATATCTCTGTCATCCCTGACTTTGTTCTGTAGATTGCTTTTTTCTTGACTGTAGTCCTTTACTTTTACCTTCCTGTCTTCCTGTTCTTCCTCCCTTTTTCCTTCCTTCCTTTCCTCCTCCCCTCCCTTTATTCCTCCATCCATCCATTTCCCCTTCTTTCTTCTTTATTCATTTTGTGTGTCTCATAATTTTGGATTGAAATTCTGGACATCATAAGTTGAACAGCAGAGTATTTATACCTGCTCTTTTTTTATGCTGTTAGCTTGTAGAGTAAATTCAGGCCAGAGTTGAATTGGGCTTGTAAATTTTCTATTACCCTGCTTACCTGAAGTGTACCAGACACTTCAAATTTCTCTACTGTTACCTGTGCTTATGCTTGAGGTTACAGTGCCAAAGGGGTTTTTTTGGGGGTAGGGGGTTGGGGCAGGGTGTGGGTACTGGGGATTGAACTCAGGCACTATACCACTGATTCACATTCCCAGCCCTATTTTGTATTTTATATAGAGACAAGGTCTTACTGAGTTGCTTAGATCCTCACCATTCCTGAACTCAGCCTCCTGGGCCTGATTACTCTGGGATTACAGGCATGGGCCACCTCACCCAGCACCAAGTTTTTTTTTTTTTTTGTCAGTATATTTACTCTGTCTTAGATTTTACCTTTCTCTGTATACTGGTAGTACAGAGAAAACTGTATTCTACTCATTCCTCTCTGCTAGAGGTAGATTGCAAACACTTGATGATCAGTGCTTGCTTGGTAGTTCTCAGTTTTCCTTGTTCGAACTCAGCCTTGAGACTCCAGAGAACCAAAACTTGTATTTTAATCAGCTTTTTTTTTTTTTTTTTTTGCCACTATGACCAAAAAGACCTTACAAGAACAATTTTAGAGGAGTAAAAATTTATTTGGCATTCATGGTTTAAAGGTTTTTAGTCCATAGGCAGCTGGCTGCATTACTTTGGGCCTGAGGTAAGAAAGAACATTATGGTGGAGAAGTGTGGAGGAGGAAAGCAACTCAAGACATGGGAATCAGGAAGCAGAGAGAACTCCACTCACCAGGGACAAAATATAAACCCCAAAAGGCACACCCCAGTGACATAGCTCCTCTAGGCTAAACCCTACCTGCCAACAGTTACCACCCAGTTAATGTATATCAGTGGATTAACCCACTGATTAGGTTAAGGCTGTAATAATTCAATCATTTCACCTCTGAAAAACATTCTTGCATTGTCTAATGCAAGAGCTTTTGAGCAATACCTTATATTTAAACCATAACAGCTTGCTTTCTGAATGTGAGGCTCTTTTTTTTTTTTTTTTTTTTTTAATGATTTAGCCTGTTTTTTTTCCTTGTGTGTTTGGCAGATCTTGTGTAGGAATTTCTTCCCTACCCTCAGTGGTAGAAGGCCTTTAAACATATAGATGAATGGATAGGGAAACTTTGGTATATACACAGAATGAAACATTACTCAGCATCAAAAGAGAATAAAATCATGGCATTTGCAGGTAAATGGATGGAGTTGGAGAATATAGTGCTAAATGAAGTAAGCCAATCCCAAAAACGCAAATGCTGAATGTTTTCTTTGATATGAAGTTGCTGACTCATAATGGTGATTTTGGGGTGGGGAGCTTGGGAGGAATGGAGGAACTTTAGATGGGGCAAAGTGGTAGGAATGATGGTGGAATGAGTTAGACATCATTACCCTAAGTACATGAATGAAGACACAAATGATGTGAAAATACTTTGTGTACAATCAATGACTTGAAAACTTGGGCTCTATATGTGTAATATGAAATGAATTGCATTCTGCCATCGTGTATAACAAATTAGAATAAATTTAATAAAAGTACCTATTATAATAGGTTAAAAAAAACTTAACTTATATACATACAGCTATGGCTGTAGGACAGAACATAACATGGACAAGTGTCTGTTGTTTTAACGACTTTCATTACTTGAATTTCTCTCTTTCTTAAAATGTATTTTATTAAAAAAAAAAAAGATATGTATGTTAGTCAGCTTTCCTTTACTGTGACCAAAATACCTGACGAGAAGAAGTTAGGGGAGAAAAACTTTCTTTAATTTGGGCTTACAGTTTCAGAAGTGCAGTCCATGGTTAGCTGGTTCTGTTGCTCTGGGCCTGAAGTGAGGCAGAACATCATGGCAGAAGAGTACAGTGGAAGAAAGCTGCTCAGCTCATGGGAGCAAGGGAAGGAGAGAGAGGGAGAGGAAGAGAGGGAGGGAGAGAGAGAGAGAGAGAGAGGGAACACGCGCGACCAAGCGAGCTGGGTTCCAGGAACAGTATATAATCCTCAAGGATGTGCCACTAGCAAACTACTTCTTTCCGTCACACCATCTGTTACAGTTACTACCCAGTAGTTCATTCAGATTATTAATCCATAAAATAAATTAATCTGCTGATGAGGTTACAGTTCTCATCATTGCTTAAAATTAAAAGCCCCACCTCTGAACCTTCCAGCATTGGGGATCTTGCTCAGAATGTGAGATTTTCATGTGACATTGAAGATCTAGATCATATCAGGATAGGTATTATTTCCTGGGACTAGTACTGCTTCCTGTCACTCCTTTAGGAGTAGAGGATTTATTTCCTCATCTCTTGCTTCTCCACAGTGAGATTTTTCTGTGCACTGTGTGGCAGTGGGGTTATAGCCTTTATAGCATTTCTTTATTAAGGGAGAAGTATCTAGCTGAGGCTTTGTATCTTTCCCAGTATGATGACTATTCCCGTTCTCCAGTCCTGTACCAGCAGACCTGCACTTTTTCAAATCTCCTCCTTTGCCTAATGTTTTTCTTGAGTAGCTGATTAAGGTCTGTATTGGTTTTCTATAACTGCTGTGACAAATCACCATAAAATTTGTGGCTTCAAATAGCACAAATTTTTTCTCTTACAATTCTGGAGGACAAAAGTCCCAAATCAGTTTCACTTGATAAAGATGTCAGAAGGGCTGGTTCCTTCTAGAGTAGTTTTTTTGTATGTTTGTTTTTGTTTTTTATCCTGTCACCTTTGAAACTGGAGAATGATCTGTTTTCAGTAGTTCTGTAATCAAGGGAACTGTTTGTGCCTGTGTGTAAAATATCAGTGTTGGAATTCTGTTTTAGAATGCCACCTAAGGTTTAGCCTTTACCAGTGAGCATCCCCAAAGAGGTTCATATTTTTGTCAGAGTGCTAACTTTCTAAGATGTTGCTAATAAGAAGGTCTTCCTTAATAAGAGGAATTTCCTAGTAATGCAAAATCCATTTTGTTGCTCTTATTTTGCTCAGTATATGTATGCATTAACATTTGCATGTAACTTTAATTGGGATTAGAGCCCTCTGGTGCCACCCATCTTTCCTATAAAGAAGATAAAGATTTTACATTATTACTTTTCATCAGTAACTTCTCTCAATTACTTTTTATTGGGGGAGGGGATGCCAGGGATTGAACTCAGGGGCACTTGACCACTGAACCACATCCTCATCCCTTTTTTGTATTTTATTTAGAGACAGGGTCTCACTGAGTTGCTTAGCACCTCGATTTTGCTGAGGCTGGCTTTGAACTTGTAGTCCTTCTGCCTCAGCCTCCTAAGCTGCTGGGATTATAGGCATGCGCTACCATGCCCACCTCAATTACAGTTCCATTCACTCATATCTCAAAGTTTTTGAATGCTCATAAGGACATTACAGTTCCATTTCATGAGAGAAATAGAATTTGATCCAATTTTCTAGTTTATATGTAGATATTTCATACAACATGTAGCTTCTAACCTTGGGCAGAACTCAACAGCTCCTTAATATGTCCCACAGATTCTATTTGGTTGTTGCATTGCCTTGAAGGAGCAAATTATATCACAGGTTTGAGAAATAAACCTGTATCTAAGAATGGTTCAGATATGTGAAGTTTTGCAACCATTTTAAATGAATTTAATATGACATTCTTGTAAAGGTAGCCATGGTAGTTAATAGGAATTTACCTAGGAGGTGAAGTCTCTTCTTGAGTTTATAATTTTTGCTGACATTTTTGTCCAGGTGTTTTCTGGAATACTGACTTATCATCATGCTACTAAAAAAAATCTTCATCTTCACATTATTTCAGCCAGTTCATTCGTTTTCATATTGGCACCTATTTATTTCATTGATGGTATTTGCCCCAACGATAGTAGACCTCAAACTTTTCAATCTGTTTTATTGATACTACCATATCATGGCTATGGAATACTATTATGGCACCCAGAAGAGATAATGTTTTAGCAACAGAAGCTGTTAATAGATTCAAAGTGGTTTTTAAAAGCAACCTGGCACCTATATTTTTATATGTATTAATAGCTGGATTTCTAAATTACTACTTCAAATTATCATTAGGCATAGTAGATTTATTATTTTTCCCAGTTTAATTTCTTGGCAAATTAGAAATTCAGGGCTAGGGCTGGGGATGTGGCTCGAGCGGTAGCGCGCTCGCCTGGCATGCGTGCGGCCCGGGTTCGATCCTCAGCACCACATACCAACAAAGATGTTGTGTCTGCCAAGATCTAAAAAATAAATATTAAAAATTCTCTCTCTCTCTCCTCTCCTCTCTCACTCTCTCTTTAAAAAAAAAAAGAAATTCAGGGCTAGAAAGAATATAAGATATTGAGTTATAAAAAATACATAACCTAACTTCTGAAACGCTGCATAATATCTTAATATCCCATATTGTTCTTCAGCTGTTGTTTTAATACTTTTCCTTATCAAGGATGCATAATGCTAGACTAAGAATAACAAAATGCGTATACTAATGATAATATACTTCTCAGAAAGTTCATCGCTTCACATTCATCGCCTGTATCCATTGTATCCAACTCACTGATCTATTCAGTATACTTGCACTGAATAAGAATCAATGAAGTATGAACACTTCCAAATCATAGCCTGTTTGTCCCTTCATCTGTTTCTATGTGTCTTCTTCACTAGGGATCCCTGAAATATCAGAGGGCTCATGGAGTGAAAATGAACCCTTTAGCATTTAAATTTTAAAGGAATTTTGTGCACATGTTTAGGAGGGAGTCTATGACAATCTGTGTTTTACTTGCTCTCAATTTTTTACATAAATCTAAAATTATCCTAAAGATAAAGTCTTAGTTTTAAAAATATCTAAAGGACAGTGAGTAGAAATTTAGGTTTTTTTTCCAAGTTTTGTTCACTATAAAAATATACCTACAAAAAATACAAAAATATAAAGATAAAGTTTAGATCACCTAGAATCATAGAGATATTTGGGCAGTAAGTTTCCACTATAACATTTCTTGATATTCATTCTCTCCCTTTCCCATTTTTCTGGTTTCCTTGAGACCTTTCTCAATGGCCAGTCTTCATTCTCCACTACATTACTCCGCTGCCTCAGCTGCTTTTCATTACTGCTGCTTTTTTATGTTTATTTCTAGTTTGTCATTAAGTTCCGTGGTTCTACTGAATGTATTCATCCAATCTCTCGGTCTATCTCTTGCCTAATTAAATGGCCAGAACTTGAACTCCAATCTGAAGAAAGTCTGCTACATCTTCACTAGTGTCCAGGTCCTTTCCTCCCCTTCCTAACTCCCCCTGTGACCTGTTGTTCTGCACTTCATTATGTAAAATCCATTATTCTAGGGCTGTCTTTAATGTTGACTGCACTATTTTGTGCAACAGAGGCTTTGTAGCACAGAGCAGTATAAAATTTAAAGTTATATTGCTTTGTATCATTGTTCTTAAAAGTTACTGAGACATCTTCTACCAAGAGTGTTTCCTTTTTTCCGTAGACCTTGTTTTATGAAAAGTGATTTAAGCTAAATATCTGCAAAATTGAAATGGTGCTTAGTTGCTTATTATAAAAAGATTATATTATAAAAAAGAAATTCGAAAACACCTGGTTTTCCGTGAATGAAACTTTAAAGTGTTTTTTCCTGGTTACTTTTTTTTTTTTTTTTTTTTTTTGAGATGAGAGTCACTGCATTGTCCTGGCTGGTTTTTTTGGTTGTTGTTGTTGTTGGGTGGGGGGGCGGGGTTAAAAGTGCTTTTTAAGGAATCATTCTATTAGTAAAGATTGAAGAAGAGATATTTAGTTTTCACAATACTCATATTTAGATAATGTAGCCCAACTGCCACTTTTTCTTATTAAAATTATATTTTGATAAAACTTGGATATATATATAGTGGAGTATTACTCAGCCATAATATATACAGTGGAGTATTACTCAGCCATAATTAGTCAGCCATGAATGAGTGACATTTGGCAGTAAATGGATGGAGTTGGAGACTATCATGCTAAGTGAAATAAGCCAGTCCCAAAAAAGTCAAAGGTTGAATGTTTTCTCTGATATGTGAATGCTAATCCAAAGTGGAGGAGCTAAAAAAATAGAAGATCACTGGAGTAGACAAATGGGAATGAAGGGAAGGGAGGAGGCATGGGATAGGGAATGACAGTGGAATAAATCTGACCTAACTTTCCTATGTACACATATGAATATACCACAGTGAATTTCGCCATCATATACATCCATAAGACACTAATTAAAAAAAAAAAAAAAAACTGTAAGTAAATACCAGAAAATCAGTAAAGTAGAGGGAAGGGAACAAGAGGAGGGAGGAAGGGAGGGAAAGGGAAAGTACTGGGGACAGAATTAGAACAAATTATATTTGATGCTTTTATAATTATGTCAAAACAAATCCTATTGTCCTATATAACTGAAAGGAATCATAAAAATAAAAATTAAAATGCTTATTTTGTATATTTTTCTACTATCATTAAGTTGATTTGATGATTTTGTGACATGTGGAATGACTAATCTGCCTCATGTATGTACTAGTTACTGTGTGACATTTTTGATTTTAAATTCTTTAAAATATTAAACATTTAAGTAACTTTGTATGATTTGCAAGTATTTTTGTTATGTGCTATTAATATTTGAATTTTAAAATTTTCTCTTTATTTTTTAAATAAATGCAGTATAGACACATAATATATATTTAAAGAACAGAAGCATGAAGTTGATATACATTACATAGTGAAGTGTGGTGTTTCTGGGTTATTCAGTTTTAGAGTACATAAACATAAGTTCAAGTATATGTGAAATGAAATCTTTCTTGTTTCACTCATTTATTTTTTATTAAGGTTTATTTTTGAAAATTTTTTTTCTATTTTTCATTGCAGTGTGTTAATATTGTTAGCTTATACAAAAAAAAAAAAAAAAGATTATTTCTTGCCTAAATTAGTGAACTACTTTACTCACTAGTGAAGTAGTGGACCTTGAATTAAGTGACTTCTAAAGTTGTTTTCTCATCTATAAAACGAAGATATTGAGCCTCATTTTTTCTTAAATTTTATAACTTTTATAACTCAAGAGACTCCAAAACAAACAATACACAGTTGTGAAAAGGAAACCAAAGTGTGTAATCTCACCATTCATCTGATGCTTGAATTGTCTTCCTGGCGTCCCTACTAAGCCAGAGGGGACAAACTTATGTTGGAGGCAGAGGTGTCAAGTCCCTTTCCATTGGAGGCAGTTTTGTTCAAAAATGTGTTTCTTTTTCCAAGTAAGCTAATAGTTTCCCTTAAAAATTTTAACCCTTGGAGTCACACAAAACAAGGATAATCGAACTTTTAGTACTAGAAGACAACTATATTGTCTTCTGGTTTTTCTTTCTTTCTTTTTTTTTTTTTTAATTAAGCATCTTATTTTATCTTATAACAAGGTTTTGATTTATATTGGTTTTGTATTGGTTTGGACTTATGAAATAAACAATGTTAATGAAATGAGGTAAAATGAATTTGTAAATAAAATTGGATACAAATTTTGGAGTTGGTGATGATTTTGGTTATCTAGGGAATAATGTATAAAAATCTGTATTTTTTTTTAACAATTGTAATTGAACCACAGAGAAATGTTATTTTTGGACTGACATTATAATAATGTTAATATTAGATTGTCACTAGGTTTCAGACTCTCCAAATATATTATTTCATTTCATTCTTGTCAACAGTCCAATTAGGTATGCATGTCTCCATTTTAGATATAAGGTAACCAAGGTATAGAGTTATTAAGCAATAGAAATTATTCCAATTATATATTAAAATCACATTACACAAGTTTTTATATATTAAAATGCAATTTCTTTCCTGTCACAAAAATACTACGATGTTGTTTGACAAAGCTACTGGCCTTCACATTAGTTGTCAAGATTTATTGAGGGCTTTTTATATTCCAGTCATTATATCAGTGCATTTCATTTTTTATCTCATTTAATCTTCACAACAACCCTGTAATGTTGCATATTAAAAAAAACTTGTAAGAGATAGATACTGATTTAATTTATATTTTATGGGTAAGGAAAAGAAAAAGATTTTCACAACTAGAATGTGATAGAACTGCAGATGAAATCTAGGCTATCTTGACTGTAGAGCTCATACAGTGATTAGGTATGCTTCCTCATTACTATGCTACTTTGACACATTTGACTTTCTTGGGGCAAAAGTAGTGGATAGCTGGAATTTTCCTCTTGGCCTGCAATTCCAGCTACGCAGGTGAAGAATTCATTGATAGTTACTGGTGTGTGCATTACTGAAGTGCTTTGGAAGTATTTGTCTTTTTTCTACAGTATTTTTTAAAGTTAGCTTATTATTAGGTGCATTTGAAATAAATACAAAGCTAACTTCATTTTTTATTTAAAATGTTGCACCATCTTTTTTCCTCAGAAAATAGGAGGCAAGACAAGTCACACCACTTATCTTGACATTAAGAAAGATTTGGAATATTAATTGAAATTTAAGATGGAATAGCATTAGCAATAGCTCTTTAGTTTTCTCAAACTTCAACTTGGATTTAACTGAGGTTTAAAGCAGATTTCCACAATATCTAATGTCTCTATATTAAACTTTAAATGAAAGTCAAATATAAATAAAATTTTTCAGTTGTCTGCTCCTCTCCATTATTTGTGCATGTAATTAAGAGTTAATTGCACTTCTGTTATTAATGATATGGTTGCTTCCTCTTGCATTATGCTTTTCCAGTGGTGCTTAACCTTCAGAAAATCACTTGTCAAAATATCAGATTAAGAATGTGCTCAAAGCTTTTTGCTTAGAGACTGAAGCAATGAGAAAAGTTACAGTTCTTTCTGCTATTTCTCATACGTTGATAAATACAGGATTTCTTTGAAAACTGTGTTTCACATTATATTCTTTTTTCTTATACAGTTTTGTTTTCACTTTCTTTGGAGGTTATTCTGTTTAGCGTGGTAGCTCTCCTCAGTAGTGCTTTTTTTGTCTGTGTGCCACTTTTCACTTTCTTTTTCTCAGCAGAACTTAGAAGCATTAAACACATCTTTCTAATAGTTAAATATATAAAAAAAGGAACCTTTTTCTATGATTTGACTACTCGGCAATTTCACTTCATGTACACAGATCTAAATATATGAAAGAAATGACAAATTCTTATATTTACCACAGTCAAAAAATGTTAATTCTGATCACTAAGTTCTTATAATTTCTCCTCTGAATATAAAAACACAAAGGTAGTAAATAATGGTAGCCCAATATTTCTAATAAAGTCTTAGAAAAGAAGGCAGTGTAGACACAGGGGATAAAAATCACTTTGAAAATTTCCTCCCTAAGACTACTTGAGTATAACTAGGCCAGTAACATACTGATTAGGTTTATTTGTTTTCAGCACAATTGCATGCTTTCTCAGGCATTGTTAAAATTGCTGTATTGGGTGAAAATAATAGCAAACTGATATTTGTCAAAAAAACTTATTGATCAAATATATATTTCTTTTTATAAATACAAGTACTTAATCTTTTTCCACTTTTTAAATTTTAGTAAAATAGGTTTATTTTGAAAATAAAAAATAATAATAATACAAGAGGAGGCAACTCATTGTTTCCAAAGATAAAAAAGTTCAGTTATAACCAATGAGAACTTACACAAGATCATGGCATTTAGGTTTAGGTTATCTATATCTTTGGATCAGATCATATGTTATTTGAATCTACTGTGGTGTTATTAGTATGTTTCTTAAGACGTAGTACAGAGCTGCTATGATCTTTAAATGTTAATGTTCTTTTCTTATCACTTTACTGTGTAGATACCCTTCATGAGACCCAACTCTGCCACAGCTCATCCTCGGAGGCAATCCTGGAAACCTCTTTTATAAGTGTGATTTTAAAAATGTGGATAAAACTCTCAATAGAGTACATAAAATAAAGGAGAACAGCTATCTTGTCCTTTCCATAAGCTTATCACTGCAAAAAGTTGCCTTTGCTTGTCAGGTTTGAATAGAATGTAATTGATTGGTTTGTTACTTGGACTGACAAGGCAGTTAATTTGCCTGTGTGGATTTTTTTCCTTTTCTCTTTCTCTCTCTCTCTCTCTTTTTCCCTTTTTTTGCACTAATCAGAAATATTCGATATGTGCATTGTTGAAAAATATTGGATAAATGTCTTGTCAGAATTGTCCTATTAAGTAAATGTCTTTCCCTCTTGCTTCTTTGGCAAATGATGATACACAGTGTTTGGACTCACTGAAGAGTTACAGAAGCCTGTGGAACTTAAATGCAATATGTTCTCCCTGTTGTTGAACAATACCAATAACAAGCAAGAAAGACAATGCTTTCTATTAGTCTGCTAATCTGCTTCATCCAATCTGATACATATATTCATATGCAAAATACTGTTGCATTGGGGAACAACTATAGACTCTTATATTAAACATTATTTCTATTTATAATATTCAGCAAAAGTGAAAGACTTGTGAAGCATATGACATTCTATTTTTGACTCATTAGTCCTAGTGTGAAAGTACTAATATTATTAGCATGAATTTTTACAATTTTAGATTTTAAGCTCATGAACAAAAATATGTCTGTGGGTCCGTAGGTAATTTTTTTGAAATACCCAAATTTATTTGGTCCTTATTGTTTTATATGAACTTTCTGTGTTCAGGATAACTTAATATTTTTCAACCTTTAATATGACATTATGAAATAAGGAGGGAAATACAAAGCTTGTTGACTGTACAACCTGCCAGCTGAAAGATCTTCAACAACTGTATCTTTCCAGAGGTTTACAGATTTAAAATTTGATCTTCAACTTTTAATGATCCAGTTTTAAGCCAACGACAGAAATATGTTGAATATTCCACCACTCAATCTTGAACTGAATTAGAAGAGACTTTTGCTGAAATTGAAGTGCACATATACACATAAATTGTCAACATATCTCTTGGAATTTCCTGATATATAAATGTGATTTTGGACTTCTTTTCTGGTATAGTGGCAAAGGAAAATAGTTTAAACTTTAGGAGTAGAATAGGCAGTGTTATAGATATTCTAATCCAAGTGTAAGTATAAAGTTGCTATATGCTAGTAATTTATAGTTATAGGAATCATGATTGGATAAAATGTTAAATAAAAATAAAATGTGTATGAAATTACATATAAACAGATTATATTGAAAGACCTCATAACATTGAAGGAAATGGTAATAATCTTTTGAAAAAGGCATAGGCTTTTTTTTTCTTTTAAGAATAAGAAAAGACTATCACTTTACTTAAGTTTAAGAAAAAGTTGGTAATTATTACTATTGCTGACTTCCATCTGATTTTAAGAAACAGGAAAGATTACCATGTTCTAAATGAACTATGCTAATATATTTGGCCCTTGCTGTCTTTTAAAATATGGTAAGATAATACTAATGATTATTTTGTTTATTTATTTGCTTATTTTTTGAGAAATCATTACTTGTTGTGGTTTTGGTGTCACTGTTAATCAAAATTCCTTTCACTTTAGTTTTAATTAAAATACTCTGAAATTGTCATTCTTCATCTTGCAATTTTCAGTAATGGATATTCTTTTCTATGTTTGATGCTAACCCTAAGAACTTCATCATGTTACAAATATAAGCTACATAATACATAATATGAGAGGTTGTATAAAAGTGTAGAAGAACTTTGAAAGGTAGTGGAAAAATATTTTCTCATAATAATCTCTTAAACATTCATATATTTGTAGTACAAAATTAACCCCTCTCTGTAAATGGTCCAATTGCAGTTCAAAGAAAAAATTTAATGTGTATTGAGGATTAATGGTTAATCTTTCACTAATATATGTTAGAGAAAGCGAGAAATCAGGTAAATGACCATTATTTGCCACAGAATAGCGAAAGAAAGAAGCACTGAAATATTGGGAAGAAAATAAATGTTCTGAAACACAAGAATGCTTAGTAATTAATACTAGTGCTTCTCAGACTTTGTTATCATGCATCAGTATCAAGAAGCATTTGTTGGAACTCAGTTGGTTCCTTTTTTCTCTCTCCACCTACTCTTTTCTCTGTCTCCCTGGAGTAGATTTGGTATTAGGCCTGACAACTCAAATTTGTAACAAGTTCCCAGGTGATGGTGATTTTAACTTGTCAGGGACACCACTTTGAGAACCAGTCATACATTTTTTAAAAATCATTATGTTGTGCTCAACATTGATTAATTATGGCTTTAAATGTTTATTATACACTGGAAACAGCACTGTTTTATACACAAGGAATGAAGGAACTTTTTTCACAATTACTAATTCTTTTAATTTTAAAAAAAATTTTGAAATTAGGATCATGTTTAAACACAAAAACAAAATTTAGCCTTCTAAATTTAGAAATCATATTTATTCTTCATTTAATTATTATTGTCATTTGTATGTTATTGAATTTTATACTTATGATATTATGATTGCTGAACAATAGATAATACTTACTTTCATTATTCCATATCCCTGTTTTATATCCTATTACTTAAAAAACCCATTCTTTAAATATTTAAAGTTCTTCTTTGATAAAATTCACCAGTGTTTTTTACTTAATTCACAACATGAGACTATTTCATGAGTGTTTCACCAAAATCTATTCAAGAAATTCAGAAGGCCTTTGTAGCAGAGTGTTTACATTCTTCAAAAGATTTTTAAATTTTGTGAAATTGTTTTTGACAATTGAAACTTGAGACAACTTAGAATTACATGTTTTATGGAGGCAGAATTTTTTCCTACCCTCCTGACTCAGCACTTTGTAAATTTATACCATTAAGGATTGTGATCTGAGATGGGTATGCTGTACAAATACTTCCTTCTAAAACTGTAGGCCTCTTTCTCTTAGTGCTCACTTTAAGGTGTTTGTGTTAGGCCTGCCAATAAGATTCACTGCTGTTCAGGTACATAAGATTTAATGAAATTGGATGCTCAGGCTGGGCTTTGTAAATAAAATGAGACTGACCCTTAGCCATTATCTCATTTATCTGATTTACATTGTAAAACCAGGATCTACACTATTGATTAGAGCATAATTAGTTAATTATAAACAGGGAAATACAAAGTTATGTGGAGCTTTTACACAGCAGGTTGTACTGCTAAAAATTTTCCAAGGGCATGAGCAGATGGAGATCAGTTTATTAAAGAACAAAGCAGACATTTCAGGTATGGAAATGTGTAATCATTCTCTCGTGCTATGAAAAGATACTTGACCTTATTGCATATTTTTATATCAATTGTTGTGTTTCATGTTTTTTTTTTCATTTAATTTTTAATCTTGTAACCTGGCTGGTACACATTTCACTAAGTGAATTGGTACCATTATTTAGCTATAAAATATTAAATAAGGATTTTGATTTGGATAATTTTCCAAATATTATTTCAATGAATTAACTTTTATGTGTCAAGAATATTTTCTTTATATTTCTTACTACCCATTCATCCATTATTGTCTATGATAGAAGTCTCTAGTGGAATTAATTAAATAGGTTTAATTCTTACACATTAGTTTGTTATTTGTGAAATATTACTAAAAAGACAGTTTCCAATTATTTTATATAATTATAAAATTAGGTGATTTGCACTAAAATAGTAAGTTATAAGGAATAAAATATTGTATTTATTGATATTAAATGTTATTCTGATATTGTTATTCTATACTGGAGAATTTTGTTCCAAGTCTATATTGTTTTAAATGTGATTTAATGGGCCACAATACATTTGTTCTGCATTTATTAAAATGTGTAGTAGAGATAATTGGTCACTGTTCAATGAAGAAATCTATCACTACTGGTTAATAGATTTGTGTGTTTGAGCTGCTAAAGAGGTTTTTATTTAAGTAATGCTAATATCTAAGACAAATGTTTAAAATTTTTCTTGTTTGAACTTTTACATAGACATAATGAAAAAAATCAGAAAATTCAATTCATCAATTCTCTTGATTTTTTTTAAGTGAACAGGTGTAATAGTGTCCATTTTCAGCATTGTTTTTTTCTTTAGCTTTATATAGACTAAATAAAATGTTCCATTGATGTGAAAAAATAGCTATGATTATCAAGATGAGCTTGATCATAAGAAATGCACATCTCTTTTTAAGTTTGTACTATGGATTTTGTTTCTTCTTGAAATTTAGCTTATCATGTAGCTATAAATTATTTGCATAGAAGGTACACTTGTTTTAGTTTTTGAAAAGTTATTACTTAGTTTACTTCCCTAATGAACTTACCAAATGGAAGTAAAGGGAATTAAACCCTTTCAAAGACTGGCCGATAGCCTATATCCTAGGCAAGGAAAGAAGTAAATCACTTCTTTCTTTTCACTTTTTGTGTATTGTCAGTAGTCAGTAAGTATCTGATTAATTACCCGTGTGGACCATACATAGCACATATGAAGATAAATCACTTTCTTCCTCTTCTTTGTCTAGGGTGCTATCTTATTCATATGCTAAGTAAGTATTTTAAATACATGTAAAACAATATTTATTTGGTCACTGCTTTTTGTTGAATCAGTGTGTAACAGATCATATGAAGCTCCTGTATTATTTATGTCTAAAGCCAATATAAATCTAATATTAGGAAGTTGTCTTTAGTAAAAATCAAATTAAAAATCTAGTTTTATTTTATCTTGTAAGTGGAATTCATTTTACTACATTTAAAATTTTAATTTTAGAATGTCCCATAGTGTTTATGTGCACAGTATGCACTAGAGGCTTTAAAGATTGTTCTTAAAGTGTCCAGTTTGCATTTTATTTAGAAAATCCAGAGTTTTTCTATAGGTTAGTTTTATATTCTCTTTTAGTATGTTAAGACATTCTCTTCCTATTTCATAATGTGCTATTGGTATATTATAATCATTTTTTATCATATAGACATTGTGTTGTTTAATAAAGTATATTGTGCTCTATAACTATGCTTTTGTGGGTCAATGAATCCTTGCAAACTTTTAAAAAGGCTTTATTTACTGTTTTGATAAATACATGCTATAGTATATGCTACAGTTAATGTGTTTTCAAATATATTTTGGAAGTAGAGACCATAAGTAAAATTGATCAATAACTACTTTAATTCTGTTACAGCTTTTAAGTAGATTATTACAGATTCGTATGTAAGAATTCTGGTTTTTAAGCTTTTAAACTGACCTAATTTTTGTATATCCAGAATTTGTTAGCTAACAAGATTTGATAAAGATTACAGAGTGGTATATGTTTGTGTGAAGTAAACAATCCACTATTTTGATCATCTGCATTGTTCTTTGATTTCTAGGGTCCTTAATGGTATCTCTTATATTTATATATCTATGGTATATTAATTCTTACAGATTCTGCTAAAGTTCACTTCTGTAATTTAGAATATTATTGTTCCCAGCACTTAAAGCTATGGATTTTATTTTCAATTTAATATTCTAGGGTAGAAACAACTAAAATTTTTCTGCCTTGAAATAATTTTAGAAATCTCTACAAAGAGCTTATATTACTATGTTTATTTGCTTATCAACAAAGCTGTTGACTTAAGGATTAGGTTATTCGCCCCCTCCTTGGATTGTGGGAGTTACTAAGAATATTAACCACTCTTTTTTACTGTTTAGTCTTGGAGTTGCAGTTTTTACTTATACTACAACTATGGTGAGTGAGCTAGAATTTTAGAGTACTTCCCTGTCATCCTTAATTCTCTGGAAGCATGAAAATACAATAAGGTTCTACATATCAACCAAGTCATTCTGCTAATAGAGGAATCAGTTGGTGAGGATTAGGTCATTTTTAGATGGAATATACTTCAGATTACCTTCTGACAGAGCTTGCATGTAGAACATTTGTTTTCCCTTTTTTTTATTTGTTCTCGAGCTGATTTTATAAGTAATTGAAGCCAATGACATATTGGAGTCATATCAATGTTCTTAATTTTTTAAGTGGAAATTCATAGCTATGCCAACAAAAATAACCTTTGTACATGAAGGAGATAATGAATCCTGTCTGATTCCCTCTTACATTCACCACATATTTGCCTTGAGTTGTGTACTAGAAATAACTTGTAAATTGATAGTTTTAAAGCAAATATGCAGTAATTAGATTGTAATTTGATGTAAACTAGGGCAGTATTAATACTGTAACTTTCCATCTGACAAGAACTAGGATTCTTATCAGTCTGAACTGTATGAAACATTGCCCAGCAACATGAAGTTAAGGAAAAAAAGACTATAGTTAATAACTAAAGTTGAGTGTGTGTGCTTAATTCAGTAGAAGTTGTCACTTTGATATCTTGTTACTGTCATTTTCGTAGTCTTAATAGTTTTAGTGGTCTGGTTCCCAAATCCACAAGTTAGTATTGGGAAAAATTATGCTTAGACAAATACAATGATAATAGGAACCAGGGCCTGTTGGTTTTCAAGCAAGTGAGGACCCTGAAGATCTGGAAAAGTTGAACATAAGAATTAAAACAAGATAGCAGAGTAATGGTATTCACTCCTAGTATAAGGAGCTGACACAGTTAGAAATGCAACAGGATTTGTTACTTACACTCATGCCCCTAAGATGATAGAGATGAACCATATTTAATATAGTCCCTTGATGATGAAAATGATTGTGATTTCTCTTTAAATTTCCCATCAAAGATTAGTGAACTGTTAGTTTCATGTTTGATTCATTCTGACCTCAGTTGTATAGAAATTTCAACCTTATAAATTCAGAAACACTTATATATACTCTGAAGGTTTCTATACCCATATTTTTAATGTAATTGAAATGTTTAGCTATTGAAAACGAATAAGTTATATTGAGAAAGAACATGAAATTGTGTGGGTTTGACATTTAATCTCTTTATTTTACATTCAAAGTTAGCTGTATACTATTTTTTTCTAATACCAGAATAACAGCTATTTGACATATTTGACTCCTTTTAAATTAATTGTTGGATGGTTTATTTGTAATATTGGCATAGTAAATAAAGTACTTAGTACTATTTGATTTTTATCTATTCTAGCTAGAATTACTGTAAATATTTTTTCACGTTCATATTTTGATTCTAAAAGGTTTTAGAAAAACATGTATGTTTACTTTGTTAGGAAAATGCAGAGAAAAAAGTGTATAAACTTATGATGTTTTCTGTTTTAAACTTCTTTATACCTAAATAACTTAGCTAGCTTCCTTGCCTATTCTGAAACTCTTGATTCCCCAAATGGGTCTTTGGGAGTTGTGTGTGTGTGTGTGTGTGTGTGTGTGTTGTATGATATGAAATATTTACTTAAACTAGGGATTTATAGCTTCCTTTATTGTGATGATTTCTTAAAGTCAATTATTTTTCTTCTGTGGTTTTTAAGAGTAGCTCCTTCTTGTAATTTTGTAGTTTACTCAAGTCATAAATATTTTATAAAACTTTCCCCTGGTTTCTTAGTTGTGGATCCCCTGGCTTTTCATTTCTTAAATCAGGAAGAGATAAGAAAGAGAATCTGACAGATTTGTTGACAAAGTACTATTTTTAAATTTTTAAAAGAAAGCACAAAGAAAATGAGGACTGTAATTCATTCTATAAGATGAATACATCTTTGTTATTTGTTGTTAAATTTTGGTCTTGTTATTCCAATTGATGCAAAATTCTTACAAAACACTGAAATAATACAGATTTTTCTTCATTGTCAGCAGGATGAGATTCTCTGAAACGAAGAATAGGTATGATAGTTTTTTTAGATTTTGTACATCATAGGTGACAAGACACTATCAAAACATTTGTTAATAAGTTTTAAAATGTACTAGGTAAATATTTTGAGAAACCAAATGTACTGAAAAAGTGACAGATAATTTTGAGAGAATAATATTAAATTCTTAAAGTGATTTTTTTCTTCTTTGTATACTTAAAAATTCTATTATTTGACCCATAAAGATTATTTTTACTTGTTGTAGATTGTGCTAGCATGCTATAAATTTTATAAGGTTCATTTACAGTCCACTTTAACAGAGAATCAAAAAAGAGGTGTAAATTGTGTAGCATTGATCACAGCCTGTAGAGTTCTAAAAGTAATTACAATGTATTATTGAATTCATAACCTTGAATTATATGTATCTTTTATTAGTAAATGTTTTTTAAACTATGTAATGGACAAATGATGAATTATTTTAAGTTCAAAACAAAAATTGTTATGATTGTTAGTTTTGAGCACCTATAATTTATATACATTTATTCATATGCTCTTAACATTTCTGCTGTCATAATGTTCTGAATGATATTTGTTTTGTAAATTCTATTAATGTTGCCTATTTTTCCTAAAACATTTATTTCAGGTTTAGTTTGCCTTTGTCATGTATATTAATTTAATAATCTAATGAGCAAAGGATAGAATTAACAATGTTAAAGTTGGTATATATAATAGTTTATTTTTCTGTCTTTGAAACAGTTGGTTTTCATATTATTGAGATATCCCATAAATCTGTTTACCCTGCAGGTGTGATGAATGCAGACTGTGTTACCATTTTGGATGTTTGGATCCTCCTTTGAAAAAGTCTCCTAAACAAACAGGCTATGGATGGATATGTCAGGAATGTGATTCTTCATCTTCTAAGGTACGGGGGTTGGGGGGGCACTATAAGAGAAAGAACTGTTTTCCTTTATTTTGAGAGCTTTTCAATATCATACCGTTAGCTTCCTGACATTATAAAGAACTGAAATATGAGGGATTAACATTTTAATCTAACTTATAGTAAGAATATATTATTGTGTAATTTTATTGCCCTTAAGTTAAGGAAATTAACAACTTTACTAAATCATGTAAATTTCCTTGGTGGCATTTTTTTTTTTTTTGTATTCTCTGTATTACTCCAACATATTAAATAGGCTTCTAGTAGCCCCAAAATGTAACTCTTTGCTAATTTGACACATGGAAGGAATGGCAGGAAATATTGAGTCATAAGAAATTATGTTAGCCAACAGACCAGCCATTAAAATTGAATTTATTTTATTGATAGTTTCATTTTAAAATATAGTAAATATGTTATGAATGTTTTATAAGGTCTGTTCATTAAAACAAAAAAAAAATATCCTGTTTTTTGTATCCTAAATCTTATTTCTGGTATTTATTGCAGTTGAGTAGAAAGGATGAAATTTCAATAATGTCTAGTAGTTTATCCTCTAAAATAGACTGAAATTATTTCCTTAGGATATCAACATTTTAACCT
This sequence comes from Spermophilus citellus, assembly GCF_964194105.1. NCBI lineage: Eukaryota > Metazoa > Chordata > Mammalia > Rodentia > Sciuridae > Spermophilus > Spermophilus citellus. Next base: position 193,268,257 of record NC_138184.1, on the reverse strand, counting down.
TAAATTCTGGTAACCTGTAGTTTAAGATTATTGTGTTTATTTTAAGTTTGTCAATGAATAGCTATACTATACTCTTACTGCTTTGACTCATTTGACATAGATCTTGAATACATTTGAATGATGACACTGTGGTCAATTGTGAACTAATCAAATTGTTCTTAAGAAAAGACAATGGAAATTAAATGGCTATTGTTAATATGAACATCAAACTTTTCTTCAGTGCCACTTAATGAATAATGAATGTTTCTGTCCCAATAAATTAAAATCAGTATGGAATTCCTATCAGATTGTGGAATCAAACTATTCATTTTCTCAATATTTAAAATAATTTGCTTCAGCTTATTTTTTTAAAAGCTGCAAAAAACCATCTGGTTATAGGAAAGCAAAATTTTTTAATAACCCGAATTTATTAAAAATTCTATGTATTTGTGTAATGATATTAAAAGATAACATTCTATATATTTTATTTAATAATAAATCATGCTGCCCAAGACTGTAAACTACGCAATAGCAAGAATTAAGACCCATATTAAAGAAAACAACTTTTGTTGTTATAGTTGTGGTTGCTGGGGATTGAACCCAGCGGTACTCTGTCACTGATCTACATTCCCAGTCCTTTTTTTAGATTTTATTTTGAGACAGGGTTTCATTAAGTTGTCCAGATGGCCTTGAACTTGTATCTTCTTATCTCAAACTGCCATCCCAGGCATGCACCATCAAACCCAACAAGAAGGAGCATATTTAATATCAGAAAGTTTCATGGCAAAATTAGAAATGCATTCCAGAAGTTGTATTGTATTTAAATGAGAAAAATAATGAAATACCATAGATTTTAAATAGTTGTCTTTTGGGACTCTGTAGTGTAATGTAGTCTTTCTCAAAGTGTATTTTGTTTGGTGTTCCCTTCTACCCCAAACAAGTTAAGAAAATAATTTTTAAAAAATAATTTTTTCTCTTTTATAAATATATGCATTTGCATGTTTTTAGAAAGTTCTATCTGACTGAAAATATATAGCATTAAGTGCAAAGGGTAGCTTTCTTAAGTTATGTTGTAATTTCATTACTAAGAATGGAAAGTTAACAGGGCATACTTCTTATTTTTGGAGAGTACCTACATTCTGTACATGCCAGGGGGCAGATACCCATTGAATAAGGATTTGTGTTTCTTTTCTTCTACTAGCGAATGGGTCTTTGGCAATCTACTTGGAAAGCACTTTGTTAGAAAATGGGCATTTTATTTGCTGTACCTGGTTTGACCTATGGTCCACTATCAGTTGTAAATAACTTAATATTTTCAAAATTTTATTCAAATATTCTGTCTAATTTTTAGATATCAGAGAAGTTTACTATAAGGACTTTAGCAATGAAATGGATTTATATTTTTTACCACACCAAAATGACTGTAATTCTACTTTTCAATAAAATCTTCAGCTTAATGTAATACTTAAGCAGAAATTTAAGGAGACAGGTTATTCCCTTGAATATTAATGTTACATTAATTTTGTTTTCCTACTTTTAAAGACCAGCAGGTTGTAAATTTTTGTTTGTATTTTCTCTTGAAAAGATGTTTGCTAGTGTTAAGTCCTATGGAGATAGCATTCATAGATAATGTTATGATTTATAATTCAATTCAATGGATTGCTTCAAAAACTTTTAAATTTAAAGATTTGTATATTGTTAACATCCAAGTGAAGAAAATTACTATCATCTTAGGGCCTAAAAGAAACATAGAATGAAAGTTAACATACTTTTCTTATTTTTTATTTTGCTCAGTTGCCTTGATGAAATATTATTTGTTAGGTAATATGGGTCTATTTGCTATGATAATATATGTTAATGATATGAAAAGCTAAGGGAAAAAATACCAATTGCCATTAGAATGGAAGTGAACTAGTTGCCAACAAACTTTGATGGGGCAAGTGAATGTAAAATCATTTTATATATATATACATATATATATATATGTATATGTATGTATGTATATATCTGTAACTTCCTTTCTCTGTGGGAATAAGACTTGCTCAACAAGTCTTATTATAAAATTTTGACTCCTATGTAGAAATTATATTGTAAATATCAAAAAATATGGTTGAATGTTTGACTGAAAATACATCACTCTTTAAACATTATTTAACTGTTAACATTTTGTTCAATTTCTGTGTACAGGGGGAGTCCTAAAATGTTGTTGCATACACTCAGCAGTATTCCTCTTAGTTATATATGACTTTATCTTTCAAGTAGCAGGTTTCTTTCCTGTGGACTTTATGAGAACAGAATTTTTTTCTGTCAAGTATAACACTGATTAATAACAGTTTACCTAAAAGTGGAATGATTCTACCAAACCCTTGAAGTATGACACGTTAGTACTCTCTTTGCCTCTTCAACTCTTCATAAGTCTAGGTAATTTTAGGTTTAATGAAAATTGACTAGATAATGGACATGGACATGGACACACATGGAGATCCATTAATGTGTACAGCATATATAGAGAAACACATTAGCATTCATTTATAAACCTGTCTTCTCTCATAGGTCTGCTTCAAATCATGTAAGGTAGCAGCCAGTGCAGTTTACTTGTATTCAATGGAACTAGTCCATTTGCTCCTGATCACCATGCATTAGGGGATTTTCTCCCTTGCTCTTTATAGCATTGTGAAAATTCTGTTATTAATGAATGCTGTGTATCTGGAAAATCAGTGTATTTATTTCTTCTTCCTTCACATCATCTGTCTCCTGTTTTTTCCTCCATCTCTACCTTCATCCATTCATCCAAGCCATATATGTGGAATCATCCTCATGCCTCACCCATCATTATCTCACATACCATGTTACTTCCTAATCCTGTAAAAATTTTATTTTCCTTCTCTAGTCTAGTCTTAGCTACTCACCCTCACCCACCCTTCTGTCTTGATTGAGTGCCTCACTGTTTCTCCTATTATGTTTTTAGAAGCTATCTAAATAGGTCTGCCAGACTCATTCATCTTTGATCCAGTCTCTTCACTAGAAGCCTCCAAATGAAGTGTTATGCAAAGTAATATTAAATTAACTTAATTCTGTTTAACATCCCACTTTAATTTCCATATCTGGGTAAGTTTAATAATGTTTTAGTACTTAAGAACGGGTATAAAAACGTGACAGTTATGTATTTACGTGGAGTACATAATTAATGTGTTTCCTATTGGTAAATAGTATATTTAGTAAATATCCTGTACTGTATTTCTATCAGAGTAGTCATTCTGAAATTATAATTGTTACCTCTATGTTAAATCTCACAGTATTTTTTCCTGCTAAATATCCAGAATATAACTAACAAAATCAAGAAATTTACCTTGGTACATTATTATTAGCTAATCCTCAGATTTCATTCAAGCTTTGGTATTCATTCATCCTTTGTGACAAAAGGATTTTGCTATTATGTCCTTTGTGGCAAAAAGATTCAGTATGGAATCATACATTGAATTTAGTTTTCATGCTTTTCTAGTCCCTAATCTAGACAGTTCCTTAATTTTTCCTTAACTTGTGTTTCTTTAGAAAATTATAGAACAGTTACTTTGTAGAATGCCTTTCACTTTGCATTTTTCTGATGTTGTGATTGGATTCATTTTATGCATCTTTGATGAGACTATATCAAGCAATGCTGTTTGCATTATATATATGATGTTGATTGGAAACGATGATGTTAACTTTAATTACTTGATTAAGTTGTTTGCTAGTCTTCTGTATTCACTTACTCTTTCTAATTAGTAAGTAATTTGTGGGAAAAAACCTTGAAAGTTTGTAAACATTTTATTCTTCATTAAATTCTGTTTTCCCCCCATGGGTTATAGAAGTTATTATTATTGTTCACTTTGATGTTCCAATTGTCCCAGATTTGACCGATGAAAGAATGCTATTTCAATGTAACTTCTGGGTCCTTTGTACATGATTCCACCAATCTTTGAGAACTTTGTTATTAAAGGTATTTCTGGCTTGACTTATAATTCCTCCTTACCCCCACTTTTGGAATCAGCTGTTTCTCCAAGGAACCCTGTTTGCTTTTTTATTTTTTAAATACCATAATTTTCTTTGTTTATTTTTATGTGGTACTGAGGATCGAACCCAGGGCCTCACATGTGATAGGGGAGTGAGTGCTCTACCACTGAGCCACAACCCCAGCGCCCCCATCCCACACCCCACCCTGTTTGCTTTTAATGGAGAATGGTTTTAGAAACAAAATCTGATTATTGGGACAATGCTCTTCTTGATTCTTCTTGGTAGACAGACCTAAGGACTAGATGTGTATACATATAGTTATACATATACACATTTAGATATATACTTGTATAGATATTGAAAAACATTCCATTTTTCTCCTTTTCCATCTTTGTAATTCCCTTTCTGTCAGGAAAAAAAAAAAAAAAAGAAACTGGCTCCTGTTGTCTTCACTATGTATTCTCAGATGATAACTCCCTTCATAGGGAAACAGTGTCTTGTTACATTCTACCTCTAGCTCACGTGGACATCTATTTTGTTTATGTTTTGAAGGCTTTTTGATTGAAAAGTTCAGAAAGAGGATAGAGAGCATTTGTATTTTTTAACTCTCTGTAGGTGATTTTATAAGCAGTCAGGAACATGAACCATTATTATACTTGCTTTATAAAATCTTTAGTTAGAGTTTTGAAGCTAAAAATTAACTCTTTGGAATTTTGAAACAAATATACACAATGTATATTTATCTAAGATAACTTTTAACAAATTGGCATTTTAAAATTATATTGTGTATTTTCATAAGACGTAAAGTAGATTTTATATTGTATTTTTAAAAAATAGGGCATAGTTCACTACTCAGTCTTTTTGAGGATCTACCTGATATAGATCCCCACAGCTTGTGTCTGCTGAAACATTCAAAATGCAGATAACTCGTCTTGAAATGGTTAAGTGAACATGTATAAATATTTTTTTAAAGTGTTTCCTCAAGTCAAGTGTATTCACTGGTGCCACTGAAGATTTAAATATATGTCAGGTACTTTACAATGACTGTGCCAGATACTATTCTAGCTTTTCATCCTGTTTAAGCTCTGTTTTGTGAGAAGCCATCAAATAAACACGACAGGTCATTACTTGACTACTACAAAGTGAGCTGTCTTAGTTTGGAGACTTCCATTTGGTTTTCTTATTTGATCTTTCTAGCCACATCTTGAGCAGTAATAAATTGTAAATTCATGTGCATAGAAATCTCTTCTGAATCTCTTATTGAAGACTTTCTGGAACTACAAATGCAGACATACCAGCTGAGGCAAGTGCTATTTCTTGATAATCGTTTGTATTAGAAATCTCTGAGTAACACCAATATAATTTTTAAATTTTTTCTTTTACTTTCCACATTTCTTCCTTGAGCAAGTAGAATTCTATAACTCTTAGATCAAAATAATATGTGTATATTTATTTTCAAATAAAATGGTCATTGAGAATTGTGTCTCTTTAAGAACTGAGCAGACAATCTCTCCAAGGAGTATCTTGCCACAATACATTAAACAAGCACATTTAATTGAACCTGGTAATATTGGAAATTGAATGTCTTGAGTTTTATGTATTGTGAAGATTTATGAAAAATATAAAATTAAAGTGAATTATCCTTTAAAGTTCTTTTAAATTTGAAGCATATAACTAACCCATAAAAAAGAACTTTTTAATATTTTAACTATTCATTTGACCTTTGGGATTTTATGTGACATTAGGTTGAATTTGAAGTTTCTGAATTGAGCATAGTTGACAGAAAAATCATTTGCAGGTAAAACTTATACCCTTTAACCGTCTAAATTCACTACTTACCTAGAATTTGTATAACAAGCCTTACAGCTTACAAAACATGCTTTCCTGAGCTTCACTAACTTTGATTTGCATTTTCATTGATAGAGGTACGTAAAAATCTGGAAGAAAACATTCTTTGTACCATTTCTTACATTAGAATCCCATAAAATAAATCTTTTTACTAAAAAGTCTAAGAATTAAAGCTGAAGTGTTTATCCTCAGTCATGGCTATAGTCTTGTACTTAAGCTTTAGATTTCCTGCTTACTGTTGGAAATTGCACAGAATTTCAGTCGATCTTCTAGTCAAGGCTCTGGTACTAATTCAGAATGTTGTAAGTTGCTCTGACATTTTCCCTGGGAGGTAAAATTGTATAAAAGTCTTTTAATTCCTTAGTTTCTAATTGAGTGGCTGTATTTGAGGACTAGTAATAGTGATTTGCCATTAACAGCCCAACTAATTATACTTGGTATTGTGCAATAAAAAAAAAGTAGAGTGTGTTATTGTTTAAACTGAACATTTATGTACTGAACTGAACTTATTTGTCATTTCCTATTCACCTCACATTTTTCTGATATTTTCTTGTGATTAGATTCATTATCCTGATTATGTTTTCTGAAACCTCTTCCTACATATTTTTGTCAAGTGTCAATTTTCTGCGAAACAGATTGTTCATGGACCATTTTTTGTAATAGAAATGGAAATAGTACTAATATGTTTATAGATGAGTTCTATAACTTATGGTATTTTTTTCATTAGAACCATATAATACCTATTAAATACATTTCAGTAAGTCATAGTCAGGTATTCCTTAAGGATCTCTTTGAAAATTTGATTTCTTCTTCCAGATAAAGTTTATCAATGTTTATGATATACATATTTATATATTTTTATATCATATGCAGAGAAAAAGGAAAATTCTTAGAACCTCTGAAAAGTCAAATCCTTTCTAAATTATTCAATAAATAAGTTGCAGAATGGAGAAATCAGATCACTTTCTAAGTTACACTTACTATTAATTTGAAAAAAAAAACAAGCCATTTTCTAAGTTAGGTGGCATGTGGGCTACATGCATTTACATAGCATGCTGTGGAATACCATATGTGATGAGAAACCAAATCATAACTGAGATAATTAATCAAAGTACAGTATGAATACAAAAAGTCACCAAGTTCATACTGTCCTATAGTTTAAAATAACATTTTATATTTTTAAGTTTTACTATTATAGAGAAATAAGATTACCTACAGAAAATCTGAGTGTTAAGCTAAAGAATATTTTATTACAATCCCTTAAAAAGTTAACAAAAAAGGATATTGTGACCTTTTAAGCCTAGTACTTGAAGTACTAAAATTGGTTGTATAGTAAGCCAATAAACCATAGGTCAGAATCTCACGAAATTCATTGGGAATGTGGAATATTACTAATTATGTCAAGTTGTTATTTCAGTATTTATATGCAGTGTAAGAGACATATTCACTGTGAAGAGCTGGTTGGTCTTAATTGAACTAAGCTAACCTATTCTCAGAATTGTAAAAGTGACACTTGAATAGTAGAAAAGGCTAAAATCCTAGCTTCAAAAATCAAAGTGAGATTTGACATATTGTAGACATAGATATAGTAAATTTGTTCCTTTTAATTTATTAAACTTTTAATTATTTCATCATTTTGTAGAATTTCTTATCTGTTAAAATTTTTTTGTTGTTCTAACTCACTGTGGTTTAGGAAGCATGTACCTTTTTGCCTGTAACTAAGATAGTCTTCTTAAAATCTTCACATCTAAGCTAAGAAAATTCAAAGAATAAAATCTGTTAATGGAACTGCATTCTCAAGTCAAATACACTTAAACATTATAGTATTCACTTTCTAAAAGCATTTTATAAAGAATTGTAGATTGGAGGTTGGAGACATAGGGAAAGTGCATTGTGCTACTGAACATTTTAATCTATTCATTTTTTGACATTTCTGATATTAGGCTATATGTCTCTAAGGAGTTTGTATCTTTAAGTGATACTAATTATTTTTCCATAAAAATTTGCCGTCAAATTGATGAATAATCTGAGGAATGTATTGTAGGAAAATAGAGTGATTTATCTAGAAAATCAAAGTTTGCAACATAGTACAGAGGAAAGTTTTATGTGCTTGGAGAAGAAACAGACTGGGTTTAGATCTTAACCATTTACAATGCTTGTGCTTCAGCGAGTTGTTTCAGTAACTGAATTTAAGGTTGTTTTTTGTAAAAGGTTGAATGGCAGTGCACAGAGTAATAAATGTACTCAGTACATGACAAGCAGTTTATCCACAGAGACAAGAGTTCACAATTAGTTAAGAGTTCTGATTTCCAAATATAAGAAATGTTTTTAAAAAGTAATAGGCAGAAAAATTTTGTTTGATTTTTTGCCTTCACACACATGAAATAAAAGTCTTTCCTATCACTTTCAGAGTTTCACATTAAATAGAGGTAGTCATATTTAACTTTTTCATGCAGAAAAATGTCCATTTGTTTTAATTTCTTGCTAGAGTTAAGAGGCAATGAAATCTCTTTATAATTAATAATTTTTAAACCAGGGCATTCATGGTTCTCTGGACTTTCAAAATTATATACTATTCCATCAGGTATTATTTTCTAAATTGATTGTATATCATTAGCACAGAGTTGGAACTTTTTATTGATAGTAATTTACATTTCACATTAAATATGGAATTACACTCTTCTGTGAATCACATAGCAGTGTATTTATTTTATAAATAGAAGGCATGATAGTTAGAAACTAAAATATGCCTTCATATTTAACATATTAGATCTGCCAGGTTTTGAATAAAAAGAATAATAGGAAAAGATTCAACATAATGACATGAAAGGAAAACTTGTTTTTTTAAAAATATTTTTTTAGTTTTAGATGGACACAGTACCTTTATTTTATTTGTTTTATTTTTATGTGGTGCTGGGGATTGAACCCAGTGCCTCATATATGTTAGGCAAGCACTCTACCACTGAGCCACAACCCCAGCCCTGGCAAAACCTGTTTTTAACTGAACTCATGTTTTAGTAATAGGTGAAAAACTATCCAAGACATTTACATAGAATATGAAGAGGTGTTATTTCCTTGTCAGTTATTGAAAACGTAAACTTGAAACTGACATAAAAATATAAAGTAAATAAAATTAAAGATAATAAACCATCCAAGACAGCTGTGGGATAATTTATGAGTCTACCTTGTGAAGTTCTATACAGTTTCTGATGATAACAGAGTCTCAAACCCAACAATGGCATTTAGAGAATAGGCATCAGCAGCACATCCTTTATTGTTTACAGATTTAGATACTTGTAAAGATGGGAATGTGGAAAATTCAGGCCTAGCAGTTATACATTCTGTGTGGAGCCTAGTTTTAGACTATGTTGTATAAACATGTGGAATATCAGAACATGATTATATGCTTTCAATATACTTACATCATTTATGCCAAGAGAAAGTATCACTTTTTTAAGATTTTTTTTGTGTGTGTTGATAGACCTTTATTTTATTCATTTATTTATATGTGGTGCTGAAAATTGAACCCAAGGCCTCACACAAGCGCTCTACCACTGAGCCACATCCCCAGCCCCCCCAAAAGCATCACTTTTAAATAAAGAAAGTTACACTTATTCTCAGATGCTATTCTTTTCTTTTAGGGAAGTAGAATCTCTATAAGTGTTTTATACTATGAATTAAATGACACTGATTTATACATGTAAATTCTTCAGAATCTGCCAATATAGCCTACAATTTTCTCCTTTTCTGTCACTGGTTCCCTAATTCCCAATGGAAAGAACCATGAATAACATACTTCCTTAATGGTACTTGTTTACCTCCATGTTATTTTAAAAACTGAATCTCTCTCTCTAGGAGTACTGGATATGCAATTTCTAACACATTTTCCTTTGGAAAAATGCTAAGTAAAATAAATTTTAACACTGATACACACTGTATTCCCTCTGCTAGTTCCAGCTTAGTCCAGTACTGCTCCCTATTAAGTTATTAACTTCAGTTCTCATTTGACAAGACCCTAAGAATCATCTTTAACTAACAGGTTAGGTGAACTCTACTTTTAAGAATAACTCTGCTTTTTCTTGTGCTTTATCAGAAATAAAAAGAATCATCTAATTTTCATAATACTTTGATATTTCTTGTCAGTCCATACACCCAGATTAAAGTGATTAATCTGCAAACCACTTGCACTGGGATTTTCTGAATTTCCACTAAACGTGCAATGTGGAAAGCCCTACACAGACCTGCTAAATAAATATTTCTGGACTTGTACTTGGGAATAAGCATTTTTAGAAGCAACACAGGTGATCATGAAAATTTAAGAACCACTGCTTTTGACTCTGATCGCCTTTAAATTTCTTACACATGGTTTTGTCTGTATTTGAAATATTCACTTATCATAACTGAGGATAACATTCTCATACTTCACTGTTCATAACTGGACTGTCTTTCAATCTCACTGGCATATTGAAGATAGATTGATGACACCCAATCCAGATTGAATGCACTGATTTCCTGGATTACCAATATAACGTTTCCTTTCTTCTTTCCAGTCCTGAAATTGCTCAGCAAGATCACCAAGCTTATCCTCTGAGCTCCAAATTGTTTGTCTCCATCAAGAATCTTCCTCTGCTTCATCTTTTATCCACTTTATAATTCTCCCCCTTTTAAAAAACTCCTTCCTTGCCTTCAATGAAGACACCTAGTTTCCCACCTTCTTATCAGACCATTTCTTTGGTCTTTTTTCTAGGCTTCACAGTCTTGTTTTCTCAATTATGCTTAGTATCTGTTATTAAGGTCCAATAAAACATCCACTTTCCAACAGGAAAATTTGGAATTTAGGAGTTAATGATCCATCTATTTCTTAGATTGAGTGTTTCTCAAAAAGGAGAGTTTCTGCCTCTGAAAACATTACATTTTTTATCTAATAATTATGATACAATGTAGCAATAAATTTACCAATATTGTAGCTGGCTCTTTACCTAATAATATCTACTACAAAATTTAAATGATATTTATTTGAATAAGAGAATACCTATCAACTTGCTCTTCAAGTAAAATATTATTATGAAGACATGGTTAAATATACTGTATCTGTGGCATCAGACTCTTTTGAGTTTTAACTTAAAAGCTAAAATAATAATTCAAAATAGGAGTTTTATTTAATATAACAAACTAATATTGTTTATGTAAAATCCTGCTTTAAAAAATATCTACTTCTCATTGTTTTTTTTCTCCTTTTTTTCTGTTCTTTTCCCTGACTCACTTTTCTAAAGTGGGAATCAGGGAAAAAAATTACTTTTTGATTTTGGTCTGTAAGATTTCTTGTAAAGATAAAATAATCTGTGTAGAAAATTTGAAAATTTTTAAATTAATAAAAACTATTTTAAATTATCTACAATTAAAGCACCTAGAGATCACATTTCTGTTCATTGGTAGTTTTTTCTACTGTAACCTACTTTTTAATAATTATTTTCACTTTATGCTTTCTGTTATATTTCTGTGTTCATAAAATTGGATATATGACAATTTCCTACATTCTTTTGCATACTCTTATTCAATTTGTAAGTGCTGTATAATATTCCTGTATAGTCTTATACTGTCAGTATAATTGCTTGATCAAACAAATAAGAAAATATCCTACTCTTAATAATGGCAGCTAACATTTATTGAGTACCATCATGCACCTGGCATTATCAAAGCACATAAAATGTATAATCCCATTCAGCTTTAGCACAGCTTTCAGGGTATTTACTGTTTTTATCTCCTTTGTGCGGATGAAAAAAAAAATGAGATTCAGAGAAGTTAAGGATAACACAGCTAAGAAGTGGTATATCGTAATCCAAATCCAGGTTTGCCTGATTCCACAGCCTGTTGTAGAAGCTACCTGTTATATATATTGAAATAGGTATTTTTCTATTCATTATTGCAAGAGATTCTCAGATTTTGTCCTAAAATCATTTTAGATTTTTATAATGTGGAAGCTTGATTAATTGTTCTATTATAAATAAACACCACTAGTAATAGGAAAAGAAAAAAATATCTTTATTATTATGTGGGATTGTGGGATTTTAAGAAAATAAAAGTTAGAGATTATTTCTAAAACAAACAAATTTAGTAAAGATGGTCCTAGTCTAAGGTCTAGGAAAATGGATATGGAAGATGATACAACTCAAGGTCCTTTCCTCAAATTCAGTGAAATAAGTATAAGGGAGGTGCCACCTGACAGTTATGGATGGTTTGTATAGACTCAGCAGAAACTAATCTGTTGAACTTTGAGGGAGGTGAGGGAAAGGGAGCTAATAATGATTGGAAGCAGGGAGTGAGTTAGGCACTTAGCACTATATTTTAGCTGAATCAAATATTACTCTTTAATGTTTGTCCTAAGTTGTGATGTTTGTAAATGTATATTATTTAAGAAACTAAAGCCATCTATATTCTGTTTCTCTACAAAGATAGTTTTAAGAATATTCTGATTTGTCAGTGTCAGCCACTTTGTGTACATACAGTAATATTTTTTGTTATCTTTTTTCCCCCAATGTCAATATTCTTCTGCAGTAAAAATTTCTCTTGAGAACTGTGGCTTGTTTATACTATACTATATATGAAGTACAATGCAATTTAGACCCATTTGGTTTACTTCTTGTGCTGACAATTTTTGTGTTAATTCTTTGGTTTAATTAAAGAGTATGAAATTATTATCTTATAAAAAGTTAAAAAATGATTCTACCTCATTGACAGACAAAGATCCTTGTATGTACACATGTATTTCCACATGTGACTGGTTCAGCCATCTTCTTGTGACTCCTGACTACTGTAAGTTTTTGTAGGTTCAATATATTGCTCTTCTTTTTTCCCCCTTCGACTATATTCAAATGCTAAATTCAATCTCAGATCACCTAAGATACAACTTATTTTAATGTATTCTCTGAAGGTTTCTTAAAGGTTTATGTTGTAGTATTATACCTTCATTGAAGTTAAGTTGGTTTTTTGTTAAATGTACCTTCAATAATGGCTACAGATGATTATCTGCTTCACTGGTTCAAAAACTCTTTAAAGTGTGCCTACAGAGGTTAAAATTTTTTAGAATCACTTTGAAAAGTTCAAGTTGCATCAAAGCGTTTTTGTCAGCAGTTGTTCACTTCTGTGTTCTTGAGGGGCAGACTATTCTCTCAAATATTAAAGTCAAGTACTATTCTTTATATTCTATATCCAAAGTCAGATTTATAAATTTAGATTATTATATATTTGTAAGTCAGTTTTAGATTTATCAGGAGCTTAAAGCAAGATTAATATAAGGTATTTCAGCATATCATATTTTATTGTTTCAATACAGCAGTTTCAACAAGTCACAACAGGAAATCATTACTTAATAACAGTTTGAGATTTCATCTACTATCTTGTCATTTGTTTGATTATTATTAATTAATTTTCCCACTCTTAAGTCACTTTATAGGAGTTTGAATGAGGTAGATATTTTTTAGAAAACAGGGTCTAATGTTTTACAAGAATACAAAAGTGCTGTGTGGACATTTTCCACATTTCTCTGTGACTGTAATTGATGCCTTAACCTGTTTCAGTATGGCTGTTAAAGAACATATTGTCATCTTTATCTTTCATTCCTTTCTGAGTGTTTCCAAGTCTACAACATATGTATCTGATTTTTGCAATGAGGCGAACTTCCTTTCTTCTTGATTTGATTCAATATCTCCAGATTTTCTCTTTCTTCCAGTCCTTCTTTCCTCCTTCACATTTCCAAGCAGCATTTGGAAACATGATATTTTTGTGTATGTGTCAAGTATATTTGTGTTCCTTTTCTAGTAAAAAGCTCTCCTAAGATAGGAACTTGCCTAATAGACTCAAATACAGTTAGTTGTACTTTTTAAATTTACTAAAAAACTATGCAAAAAAAAAAAAGAAAAAAAACTTGCAGTCTGAATTTGACAGCTTTAAACAAAGACTCCTCATATTATTTTAAAGAGAACAAAAAGATAAAAAAAGATAAAATAAAAATGTCAAATGCCTATCACCATGATTCAAATCATGATCATTTTTAGCCCTCTTTTTCTCTTCATTTTTTCCATTTTAAAAATATTTTCTCTAGTTCTTCAGCTCTTCTCAAGTCCTCCAGGCTACCATCCTTTCGCTGACTTTCTTCTCTTCTTTTAAAACCTGTGACTTAGCATTTCAACCTTTTACCTTTAGAAACATTAGTATCCCGTGTCATAACTCACCTCTGCAGTTATAACAGGAGACTCTCTGGATCCTCTGTATTGGTTTATCTCAACTGTTTTTTTGGCCAGAAATAAGTGGAGAAACTTATGAACTTAGGATTACTACAAATTCATTGCTCCTGATTTAAACCAGCCCTCATTGACCACTTTTGTGAGCTTTTTAATAGAAGATATTTCAAGTCTTTGCCACACACATAAACTCTGGTTTTATTCCGAAGAATCTTTTTCAAGAAATCTTGTCTCTTATTTCATTTAGAAAAAGGGGCCATATCTGTATTTTTCTCCTCTCTACTAAAATGAAGTCTTTCCCTATCTCAATCTTATTTCCTGTCCCAGAAGGAAAAACTCACTTTTTTCCTCTTCAGTACCTAGATTTCTGTTCCTATTGAGCTGACCTATAAACTGTTCCCCAGTCATTCTTTTTGAAAGATCACTTTTCATATTTCCAGATCAGAAAATTCAAGGAAGAAAGAGCCACTAATTCCCTCTTTATTTCCTTCTCCCTCACCTTTCATCCTTGCTTTTACAAAAAAGCCTTATCTGGGTTTGTTGTTTTAAAATTAAATGTTCAATGTATTAGCTCATTTACATTACTATAATAAAATATCTGAGTAAAGGTTCTTCATAAAGAAAAGAGGTTTGTTTAGATCACTATTTTTGGATGTTTAGGGGTCTTGCACTGCCATTTGCTCTACTGTGGTAGGGATCTTAAACTTCATAGTGGCTAAAGCATGTGCTAAAGAGTGATATTGTGAAACAGGAAGCCAGACACTCAAGAGTAGTCTTTCTCTTTGAAACAACCCTCTCATAAGAAGTAGCCAGGGTCCGGGGAGAACTACATCAATTTCCTCCCAGAGCAATGCCCCAGTGTCCTTAGAACCTCCCACTGTGCCCACCTCTTAAAAGTCATACCCCCACCCCAACACTGCCACGTTGAGGCCCAGGTTTTCAATACATGACTCTTGAACAAACCACATTCAAACTGTAGCATCCACTTTAAGTCTCAGGTTCCCCACAAATCTCAGGACTTGATTGTATTTATTTTGCAACTTTTTTACTAGACTGTTCATTTGGGCTTTAGCAGATATTTCTTGGTCCTATTTTCTTGTATCTAGGTTCTTTTTATCAGCTGGACTGCAGACTATCCTGACAGGATATATCACTTGTATTCCTTTGAAGACAAGGAGCCTGGATGTTACACATAATTTTTTCTATGATTTAAAGTATCTCCACTGGTAGCCTGTTTCCCATTTAGTTATTGAAATTATTTTTCACACGTACATTTTGCTGAAAGGGAGTGAAGTAGTTCAGTTTCTAGTTTTTGCCTTATAGGCCCGAGGCTATTCATTGAAATATAGAAGATGTCAAGAGCACAAACTTCTGCAAGCTGTGACCCAAATATGCAAAAAAAGACAGAATAAGAGATAAGAAAATATCTGTTCAGCAAGTTTAAAATCATATCCTTTCTTGGAATAGTTTCTGTTTCTACCTAGTTCACTCAGCATTTAATAATAACTCTTGATTATGGCAGATATTTTTGGAATAGAGCTACAGTTTTATTTTTTTAAAAAAGGTTTCTTCTCCAGATTGAAGAACATTAGAGTTGTCAATGAATATAAAATTAATCTAAAAGAAAAGATCTATTTTGATTTTTCCTCTATTATAGTTTTAGAAGAAATATTCCTTATATAATTTCTTTGTCTTCATCAATCTGCCATATATCTGCAATGAGTATAATTTATTGAATAAAACACTGGATTATGTTCATAAGATGTACCACATATTCTTCTAGTGCTATATCTTAAGATAATCAGACATACTCTTGTCCTTAAAAAACTTAGAATTTGGTAAATTGGTCAAAATCATGTGTGCATATAATTATGATAAAAAATTAAAGAGTTTTAAATGCCATTAGAAGGTACAGATAAGTACTGTGGAAATTGAGAGAGTAGGAAGATAGCTTTCAGCTCCAAGAATCAAAGAGATTGTGGATATATTGTCATTTGAATGAAATTGTGAAAGCTAGGAGGTATTTCATAGAAATATAAATTAGGATTTGCTAGATTATGTAACAAACACAAAGAATCCCAAACTTTTAGTGGATTAACATAATACAGATTGATTTCTCATTCATGTATCATCTCAATACAGTTAGCCAGAGCAGCTCTGCTCATCATAGTCACTTGGAAATCCAAGCAGATGGAAGTTTTATTTCACTGTATGTGGTCTGTAGCAAGAAATATGGCAGATTGTACACTGGCTTTTAAAATCACATTTGGAAATTGATACATAGTACTCCAGGCCGTGTACTACCATACTTCCATGGTCTTTCTAGTGTTTGAAGCACAACAAGGAAATCCATGAAGAAAGAGAATGTGTATACAATTTGTATAGGGAAAACTACATAATAGATTAAAAAGTAATAAATGTGATAAAAATAGTTGCTAATATGTTTTCTTAATTTCTCTCTTTTTTTTAATGGCCTTTT
Source organism: Spermophilus citellus (assembly GCF_964194105.1). Classification (NCBI taxonomy): domain Eukaryota; kingdom Metazoa; phylum Chordata; class Mammalia; order Rodentia; family Sciuridae; genus Spermophilus; species Spermophilus citellus. The sequence continues at coordinate 193,251,718 of NC_138184.1, read as the reverse complement.
GATTTTTTGTAAACGAGGAATGGTCCTTCTAAATACCTTATTCTTCCTGCAGTCTTTCTAATTTCCCTTATTATATTGCATTAGTATGGTAAATTTATTAAAACTGAGGAGTCAATATTAATATATTATTAATTGAAGTCTGTTGTTTATATTAGGATATACTCTTTGTGTTATACACACTTTGAGTTTTGACAGATGTGTGTAATACACCATTACGATTTGAAACAAAATTGTATTACTGCCCTAACAATCTTTTGTGATTATGATATCATACAAAATTGTATTACTGCCTTAATAATCTCTTGTGGATCACAAGAGACTGATATTGCCTATTAATTCCTCCTTCCTGAACCTCAAATTGTTAAAATCAGAAATCTTTTTATTGTTCCTATAGTTTCGCCTTTTCCATAATTCTTATTGTTGCACATCCTTGCCACATTGGTGTTGTCAGTGTTTTGAATTATAGATATTCTAATAGATATGTAATAGTGTCTTATTATTATTTATAGTGCCCTAATGACATGTGATGTTGAGTATCTTTTCATGTGCACATTGCCAAATGTTTGTCTTCTTTGGGAAGGTATCACTTCAGAACTTTTGCTTATTTTTAATTGATTGGGTTACTTTCTTACTGTTGGGTTTGCATTCTTTGTGTATTTTGAATGCCAGTCCTGTTACGGATATGTAGTTTGTGGATATTTTCCCCAATTCAATAGCTTCTTGTTTTGTTCTCTGAACACTGTCTTTTGCAAAGCATACTCTTTAAATTCCATTCAATTCCAACTTGACATGTTTTTCCTTATGGTTCATATTTTGGGTACCAAGCAGTCATCACCAACCCTAGCCACCTTACTTTTTCCTATACTATGTTCTAGTAGTTTTACAGTTTTGCTAGAATTTTTTTTAACATGTGGCTGTTGTTATGATCTAGCACCATTTTTTTTTCAGTTTTTGTGTTTTTATTGGGACATTGTATTTTAATTATTATTATATATTATTATATGTTAGTGCATTATATAATAGTGGGGCACCATTTGTTAAAATTCATTTGCTTTCTTATATAATAAGTGAGCAATTGAAATATTTTTTTGTTATTGATATTATTTTTTTCTTTAAAAAATAAATTTTATTGTATATATTTAAGGTATACAGTGTGATATTATGAGATATATATTGGTAGTATAAAGATTACTTTAGTAAAGCAAATTAATATACTCATCATCTCACATAGTTTACTATTTTTTTTGGGGGGGGGAGAAGTGTATGTGTGTAACAAGAACACCTAAAATAAAAATTAGCATGAGCTCAAATATAGTACAATTTTATTACTTGTAGTCCTCATGTTGTGTATTAGATTTCATGCTAGTTTGCATCCTCTTCACCTCCCATTTCGTCTCCAACCCTTTCTTCCTCCCCTGGTACCTATTGTTTTGTTTTCTATGTGTGCAGTTAAAAAAAATTAAAGTCCATGTAAGTGAGATCATGCAATATTTTTCTTCCTAAGTCTGGATAATTTCACTTAGCATAATGTCCTATAGGCCCATCCATATTGTGGTGGATGGCAAGATCTCATTCTTAGAGTTTGATTCTTGATGCACTTGTTTGTCAAAGGACAGTTAAATATTAATATGTAATGATTTTTGAAACTTAATTCACCTTGTTATTTTTATGTTGAAATGATAATTTGAATATGTAATTTAATGGCAGACTGAATTAATTGTGTTTTCAATTTTTTTAATTTAAATACCATTTAAAATTACAGCAATAAACTGGCTTACCCATAATTGTTGGAAATGCTTTTAAATTTTAACTTAAGTTTACCCAAATATTAATATTTTGTATAGTTTTCACAGAAAAGAAGTGTCCTGTTTTCACAAAAAAGGAGTGTTCTTTTTTCTTCACTGAAATTCCAGCTTTGTTAAAAAGTAACAATTTCCTGCACTGGCAATGTTAAATGTAACCTTAGCTTTCAATTCATTGCTGCAGTTATGTTTCCAGAGCCTGCTGTAGGAGATAAACCCATTGCAAATGAAGACAGCATTCATTTTCCTTCTACCTCAGGCCACACAGAATTGATTGGGGTAATAAAATGACAGCACCTGGTAATATACTGAAGGCTCTTTAATTTGAAAACCAGTTCAAGCCTGATTCAGAGCTTGTTTAAAGCTAATTTATAGCTTACATAATTTTCAGCTGGCTGACCAAGGTAAAGGATGATGTATGAAAACTGATAAAGAATTAACTTATGATACATTCAGACATATCTTGTTAAAATCAGCTAGTATTAAAAAACACAGAAATGGCAGAAAAAATAGTAACTTGTTGTTTTAAATAAATAGTATTGTTAACAATAGTTTAAATTTCTCATCATCTTGTTTCAAACTAACTTCTTGTCTTTTCTGTGTAAAATCAATTCTATTTGCATTTCTTATATTTAAAATCCTTCATCACATTAAGTGAAAGTCTGGATACAGTTAGCAGCTATTGTGGCTTTCACAGTGCCAGATCTATTATATGCCATGGTGGCAGTGCTGCTGCTAAATAGTTCTGGTCTGTCAGCATTTTAATTACAAATAGTCTTTTCAACATGCAAGCTGAAAGAATTTAAAGTTCTTCATATTTAGAGCTGAAAAATTGGTGTTAGACATTTTCCCTTTGCAGTCTATTTTTAAATCTTGATTCTAGCATATTTAATCACAAATAATATTACTACTCTAGTACAGTATTCCATGTTGTGAATGAATCCAGATTTTCAAGAATTTTGTCAGCATTCACAAGCAAAAAATAGATCACATTTTTCTTTTTTAACTATAAGTCATTTGCATGGTTATTACTTTTTACCTTTAAAAAAAGAGATAGTCTAGGAGGGGCATATCTTTTTCCATATTCTATCATTATAACATCTTATAAAGAATCAAAATTTTCAGCATTGCATTTATTCTTGACCATAAGCATTGCACCTAGTACAGTGAAAATGTTCAGGATATCTGCATTAAAGAAAAATGTGAATAAACTAGTACATGTAAATATCAGGTTAGAAATTGGAAACTGAAAAATACTGTGGTTTCACCACTGAAGCCTGTCTAGCTCTTTAGTCAGGCATAAAGTCAAAGACTTAATATAATATGATGTCTAGGACAAACATATTCATGATGTTTTTAAAATAATTTTAAAAGACTATAAAGTAGTACATGCTTATTGTAGAAAACTTGGGAGAATAAATATAAAAATGACAAACATTATTAAAAAGTAACTACTGCTAACATTTTGCTATGTGTTCTGTATCTTTTAAGACCTTAATATCATATGCCATATGTCATGTGTTTTTGTCATCGTTTTGTTGTCATTACCACAATACCTCACATGAATAACTTAGAGTAGGAAAAGTTTATTTGGGACTTACAATTTCAGAGTCAGTCCATGGTTGACTGACTTCATCACTTTGAGCCTGAGGTGAGGTAGAAGAACATCATAGTGAAGGCTATGGCAGAAGAAAGCTACTTAGCTCTCTGGGCAGCTGGAAAGTGGAGAGAAGGGTGGGTGGAAGGGGAGGGGGGAGGGGAGGGTAATCCATTTCTAATTTTTTTAGTTGTATATGGACTCAATGCCTTTACTTGTTTTTATGTAGTGCTAGGTTTGAACCCAGTGCCTCACACTTGCAAGGCAAGTGCTCTACCACTGAGCTACAACTCCAGCTCTCCATTCTAATTATTAATCCATCAAGTGGATTACTCTACTGAGGAGGGTACAGTTCTCATAAACCAGTTATTTCACCTGCATTGTTTCACATATGAGGTTTAGTGAGGCTACCTCATATCTAACTTGTAACAAGTCATTCTCAGTAGAAACACACTGGTTCTTGAAGGGGCCTAAATAAATAAATAAATAAATAAATAAATAAATAAATAACTTAGTTTTGTGCCTCTACACAGCTAAGCTTATCCTTACAAAATCTTAGTATTTAATTTTTATTGGATTTTCTTTTCTTTTTTTTTTTAAGGAGAGAGGGGAGAGAGAGAGAGAGAGAGAGAGACAGAGAGAGACAGAGAGAGACAGAGAGAGAGACAGAGAGAGAGAGAGAGAGAGAATTTTTTAATATTTATTTTTTAGTTCTCTGTGGACACAACATCTTTGTTTGTATGTGGTGCTGAGGATCGAACCCGGGCTGCACGCATGCTAGGCGAGCGCAGTACCGCTTGAGCCACATCCCCAGCCCCTGGATTTTCTTAATATTGCACAAATATTAGTGACATTGAAACACTGAGTTGATGGAAAATACACAAAATATTCATAAAATCAGTGCTACAGAACAATGCAAGTAGGTCAGTCTCTTGTTACTTCAGAGGTAGCTTGCATCTGCCTATTGTCTGCCACTGACTGCCTTTGTATGTTGCTTAGGCTTGATTTTCATTCCTTTTGTGTGTGACAACTCTATACATACCTCTACTTAAGAATTACTTTTTCTTATCAACCAAAAGTTGAAAGTTATAGTTCACTAAAAATCATGTATATGGCACCTACTGATTTTTTTCAGTTACTTCACTGGAAATATATTAGTACCTAATGATTTTTAAAACTTGATTCACCTTGTTATTTTTATTTCAAATGATAATTTGAATCTATAACTTATAAAAATATCAGAAGTTACTCAGCAAATAGTTATGATTAAGTATTAATTTTTACTTAAAATTGTATTTAGTTATTTTTAGCCTTGTATACTTTTATGTGTAAAGTACACCTATATGAATATCACATAAACATATCAGTACTGTATCTGTAGCACTAAAATTTCATGAGGGATCAGTTGGGGGGATTATTTCTAAAATATTTTTTGTAGGTCAGAATGGAAGAAACACTGGCATAAACCACTTTTAGCCTTCTCTTTCCCTTAATATTACAAATAAACATTAAAAGCCATTTTTAAACAAAGCCAATTTTGTATTCTGCACACTGTGGGCACACTACTAATTTAAGAAGTAAATGATAGATTCATTTGTGCTATAAGCATCAATTGTTAAAATCACTATTGTCTGGCATTTCTGTTGTGTTGGTAACCTGTGAATGCTACTACAGATGATCTCAACTCACAATGATTCAATTTATGATTTTTCTACTTTGTGATAATGTGAAGACAGTATATTCAATAGAAGCCTTTCTTTGAAATTTGAATTTTTAATCTCTTCACGGAGCCATATGCGATAAAATCCTCTCTTGGTGCTGGACAGAGGCAGTGAGCCACAGCTGGGAGCTCCCAGAAAGCACACACTCACTAGACAGTGGACACTCTACTGGATGCTGTGCTCCTGGACTTTGATATTTAGTATTATATCACTTTGTGATTGTTGAAGACAGAAAACTGTGAATGTCAGTTTAGATACTGAAGCATCCATATAATTAAATCTAAGTCTCAGCAGTATTTCCTTTATAAACTTTTTTGTATTACCATATAACATCTTTTGAATGATGTGATCTTTGCATTTGCCAATGTCCTTTCAGTTTTTGTATATATTTTTTTCTTGTATAATTCTAGAGTCGTGTCTCTACCCATTCAAAAACATTAATTCAGCACCTTTATCCTGGCTACCATTATGCTATGAAGATTCAAAAAATGAATAAGACAGAATTCTTCTTTTAAGCAACTTTTTATCATTAAGAACATAGGAGTGTGAATTTATTTATTTATTTTTTTAAAAGAGAGAGTGAGAGAGGAGAGAGAGAGAGAGAATTTTTAATATTTATTTTTTAGTTCTCGGCGGACACAACATCTTTGTTGGTATGTGGTGCTGAGGATCGAACCTGGGCCGCACGCATGCCAGGTGAGCGCGCTACCGCTTGAGCCACATCCCCAGCAGGAGTATGAATTTAAAAACTAAGGTCTTATTACTACTTTAAAAATCCACGTTATGCTAGGCACAGTAGTGCATGCCTGTAATCCCAGTGGCTTAGGAGACTAAGGCAGGAAGATCTCGAGTTCAAAGCCAGCCTCAGCAAAAGCAAGGCACTAAGTAACTCAGTGAGACCCTGTCTCTAAATAAAATACAAAATAGAGTTGGGAATGTAACTTAGTGGTCAAGCACCTCTGAGTTCAATCCCTGGTACCCTCTCCCCACCCGCCAAAAAAAAAAAAAAATCCAAGTTATATGAAATTGTGGAACTATGGAAATAAGCCATTCTTTAATTGAATTAGGCAAGCAAGTGTTTAAAAGTATGAAATATAATAACAAATGATAGTATATAAATCTAATGCTATTACACTAAGTGGTACAGCAAGTAATATTTTAATTTCTAAAATATCTTACTTGTGTATAATTTTTGCTAGTTCTAGCACAGTATATAAGGAGGAGGGGAAACTGTGAAAGATAAGTACTCTTAAGTCTTAGGATGAGGAGTGGGAATAATGTGGTTTTAATTGTATTTTCTCTCTTGCTTTTATAGTTTGAAGACTTTTAAGGTTTTTTATGCTTAGCTTCATTTTCATGAAAATGTTACTAATACTAAATCACAAACTCCTTTACTTGAATCATACAATATTTTTAAGTTATTTTTTAAAATTTTACTTCTATTTAAGTGAATTTGAAACATTACTCAAGTGAGCTTGAAACCCAAATAACCTATCCAAACACAAATGATTGTTATTTTTTTATGCTTTTAACTTAGGTTAGAATGTTCTAAAACAATTCTTTTTTTTTCTTAATAACTTTTTAAAAGACTGTAATAAAAGTGATGGCTTTAATGATATTCTTATTGCAAAACTCTCTGAGATCAGGGAGGTCTACAAAAGGTATTATGTGTTCATATGCACAATATTTTTATACATAATAAAAATTACATTACGTAGCAAAAATTCTTGAATGTTTTTTCTAGTTTCATTGAAATTGACAATAGAAAGCAGTTAGTTATGAATAATTTAAAGTAAAATTTTCCTCTAACATTGAATTACACTATTTTTAAAAATTTACTGATTAACAAGATATATTGAGAGAAATGCTATAATTTTTATTATCATTATAATTCATTTGTTTGGCCTTTTGAAATCACTATATTTATTTCTATGTGTACTCATTTGTTTCTTTTGATATTTGGGGGATATTTAATACATGATGTAGTGTCATTTGCATTTATATAGAAGATTAATTTACAAATCTTGCTCTCAATTTGCATAACTTTATATTGACCTAAAAATTACATAATAAAATTAGTTAACTAATTGACACTCACTGATGAATTTCATGTTGAAAGGGAATTAATCACAAATAGAAATCATCAGCCTTGATTTAAAGTCAAATTTAAAGGGTTTTTACATAGTTGTATTATACTTGAATGAAGAATGTATTTCCTACTAACTCTCAAATACTGATAATTTAAAATGTTAAATCATCTAGAGTCTTCAAGCAGCCAGCTTTGTTCTGAAATAAATGAAAAATAAATTACAAAAAATGGAGAATGTAAGATAAGTAACTTTTGTTAATCTATAAGATACAAATTTATGGTAAATGTTTATAGGATTGATGAGAAGTTTCATAATATTTTCCACAGAGTATGACTTAATGTATGCACTGTTTCTAGAAATGCATCAGTGCATCTTTGCTTATAATTCTGACATTGATTTCTGGATTCTTGTCAGAGTAGTAAAGGTGACCTGGCCACTTTGGCTATTTTTTTTTAATCTTTTTGGAGTATTGGAGATTGAACTCATGGCCTCACACATGCTAGGCAAACCCTTGGAGCAGTAACTCAGGATGTTTGGGATTTACAATAAGAATTGCATGGACCCTACGAACTCCTACACATTCCTACACACCATACATAACCCTACATAGACTCCTACACATATCCCCATATACAGCTACGCATAGCTCTATATCAGCTTTATACACAGTCCTAATCGCATCTATATACTTACACAGCCCATCAGCCAACCCTGTTGTAAGCACACTGAAATAATGTTCTCTCTCTTATCCTTACCCTATACAGTGTGCTCACTTTATTCTTTTCTATTCATTTTACCTTTAAAAACAAAATCTTTACAACTCACTAAATCCTCATTTCATCAAAACGCAAGTGTTCTGGGTATCATAATATGTCTTGACATTATTTATAATAAATTTGTAAGTTTTTTTCTAGGAATCTAGGTATATAAGTGAAGATACCAAAGCAAGTAGGAGAAAATAATATTTTGCTTACATTGAAAATTTTGTGTAGGTTTTTTATATGGTTCGTTATTGTTCAATAACAATGTACTACATATTTGTAAATTTTTTCACCATATTATATACAAACTTCAAGATACTTCTATGCAGAAACATGCAGAGACTAGCAGTTTAAACAAAGAGTTTGAAATCATAGGATTCAAATGAAGCTCAAATAATACAGTTGAAATTTCTCTTCTATTTATGATAAAATGAAGGGCTTCATGCTATTTGAAGGGTAGATTACAAATGCTAGCATTAAATAAAATTGTTCCCAGTTACTTACTGAAATTGAGAGAGGTTTAATTCCTGGGGAGCATCTTTGAAATATGATCAGTCTCTATTTAAATGATTGTTTCCATGAAATTGTGATATGAAATATGTCTGAGAAGTATGAGATTTGTAGTCAGTCAGACCTGGATTTGCACATCTAGACTAAGTAGCCAACCATCCATCCTGAGCAAATACCTTAATCCTTCTGAGTTGAAATTTCCCTCTCAGAGACAGAAGTGATTCTTCACAGGTTTTTTGAGGAAAATGTAAATCATATTTGTCATTTATTTAGCAGAGTTAGAATCTTAGTATTTAAATCTAGAAGTGACTTAATAGATCAACTGATCAAATTCCTTTAGATCTTGATTTCTTTAAGATTATCACTATAGTTAAGAAATCCAAAGTTTAGGGTTGTGAATAAATTATCTGAAGACCCATGATAAATGTTGGTAGGTCCCAGATAAGGACTTCAACTCTTTATACACAACTACATTGATCTTTCCCCTATGCAGTACTAATGTCCAGTACTCCTGATAAGTATTTATAGTTAAATTTTTTATAGTACCACATAATTCCCAAATAATATATTATTTCCATGATTGTGCTAGTTGGGTTTATTATTTGGAATATGAAGATAAAGTAAAATTTTTTCTCATTGTTTTGATACAAAATAAAATACTTTGAAATTATCCTTGCATTGTGTTATATGATAGTTAGAGTTTCATCAGAAATATAATTTGATATATGACTTCCATAGGGAAGTTAATCTGATTGTACAGCTTTCATTCTTTGGAATTAGTTTTGTGTTGCATCAGTGCAGTATGTAAATTTCTAATTATTAGTGTTTTTATTTTATTGTTAAACAATTTGAATTTGTTTCTAGCACCTGTGAGTTTTTAATATTTACATGACTTTATGATTGATACAAATATTTTTCCCCCACTTGATACTTCTTTTTTCTTACTGTGTTGTTTGCCAAAATTGAAAAAAAAATATGAAAGAGGAAAAGCAAACTACTGGCATGTTTTCCTGAATTATTAGACTGTGAGAATTATTTGTCTAGATAGTTTTAATTGGCCATTTAAAAATATCTAAATATCAGAAATGGCAAATAAAATGAATAATTAAGCAAATAGCTTCACTGCTTATCATTTTTACATTATATTTCTTATTTTTTGTTTGTTTTGATGCTTCCAGTGCTGCTTCATTTAAGCAAATAGTTTATTGAGCTTTCTCCAGATTGTATATAGACAACAATGTTAAATTTATTCATCAGTGAAAAATCATGAACCACAAACACATATTAACCTAAGTTTAGAAGATTACAAAATTTGTGGGGGTTTTTTGTAACCTTATCTATCCTCATATTTAAAACCAGTTGAAATATTTCATGCCCTTTTCTGTTCTTATAATGCTGTACATAGCAATTAATCACTGTTCCATAATGGATCATTTTTATCTGAATCTTATGTCTGTTCTATTTATATAGAATAAATATTTATGTTTTCTCATTTTTTTCTGGAGTAGGAGACACAGATAAAATAGGCTTGAAATTTCAGCTATAATTCATTGCTTGTAAAGAAAAGCCTGTACTAATATTGTGTGGAAAAGAAAACTATCTAAATCATTTCAGCAGCAAGCTTATAATCAAGATAACATCAGCATTTTCCTTTTTTAAAATGTATCCTCTTTCTTTTTTTTTTTTTTTTTTAGATAGAGTGAGAGAGGGGGAGAGAGAGAGAGAGAGAGAGAGAGAGAGAATTTTTAATATTTATTTTTTAGTTCTCGGTGGACACAACATCTTTGTTGGTATGTGGTGCTGAGAATCGAACCCGGGCCGCACGCATGCCAGGCGAGCGCGCTACCGCTTGAGCCACATCCCCAGCCCTGTATCCTCTTTCTTAAAAGTATATCTCCTATATGTTAAACTATCTAAATATGTTAAATTAAAAATGCAGAATTATTAAAAATGTTATGACACTTTTAACCTATCATCACCACAAACTTAACTTATAGAAGATCCTGGTATGTTTGATAAGGAAAAGGAAAATTTTGCTTTATTCACATGTTCACAGGTGAATAGGTATGGAACTAATACATATATTACTAGTTCATAGTTTTCTACTTTAAGTTCTCAAAAATAAATCACTCAATCTACGGTATTGTTATAGCAACAGAAAACAGATAAGACAACCACTGTTCACATATTGGGTTATTTATTTATTTATTATTTATGTATTTATTGGCTTTTCATTTTGTCTTGATTTAACAACTATTTTCTGAGCATCCTGTAAGTGACAGACTCCAGATAATGGCTGGGAATACCATAGTATCCCTTTCAAGACATACACCTGACCCCTTGATAGCTATCAGATATATATGGACTTGAAATTTATAGAAGAAGAATCCTATTAAAACAAGTAGCCTGGTTTGATAGGTCCTAGAAAATATTCTTTATAAAATGTGGTTAGAAGTTTTTTTCATGATTCTAGTATTATTGCTGATGTAAGTCCATACTTTATTGGGCTCACCCACCCTCCCCTCCTCACTTCTCCCCACCCCCTTAATTTTTAAATTCCATTGGTCATTCAGTGAGGCTATAAGAGGAAACTAGTTCTTGTCTATATATAACCATCATATCTAAAAAGTTCACATTTTTAACAAAGCTACTATATGGTATTATTATTGCTGCTATAAACTTAAATAGACTGAAATGAGCAAATATCCAAAATGTTGATTAGCCAGTTACTTTACTAGTGGCAGGAAAAATTTATCATTTCCAAATTATTTTTATGATAATATTAAGCTGCTGATTCAGATGTGATAATTTATGGAGCATTGGAAATATTTTTCCTGTTTTAACATGAGCGTTGCCTAGAGCAAGTAGCACCGTTTATAGCAATTGTATAACAATAATTTATATTACTATAGTTAATTTCATCAGACTATTGAAATAGCTACTTTTCTAATCAAGTAACTCTTATGTTTTGTTTTTAACAATGAAATATATGAAAGAACATGAAAACTAATGTGCATTATAAATATACAGAATATTACTATAATCCTATTTAATTAAAACAGTAAATTAACATTATAGAATGCTAAGCCTTTTGATTTTTTTCTCTTTTACTTCTGTTCTAAAATAGACATTACTATATTTTAAACTCATTGGATTAATGCTAGAAAGTAAACTGAGGAAAATTTGAAAGCATATTTTATATTCAGATTCACTTTTTAAAAAAGCAATGACAAGTCAACTCTTTAATATGTTGAGCCTAAATTTTTCATCATGAACTATTATTAATTAAATTAATTATCATTATATTAAAATATAGGTTTTATGAATCTAGAAATCTGTTTTATGACATAGTGTCTAGCAGTTGCAGTCAAAGTGTGAATTCCTTCACAAGAGTATTTATTTACATATTATAAATTAATATTTTGAAATCTGATATTATTATGATCTAAGACTTTTTGAAACTATCACCACAAGAGTATGATATCAAAATATTTTTGTTCCTTCAAGAGGAATCTCTTCACCCGTTTAATACTTCCTTTGACAAACATGTTTTCATTTCTTCCATTCTTTCACAGGCTAACCTGGTAATCATCTCTTCTGCTTTTACCTGATATTTTTGTATTATAGCAATATTTCTACATGATTGTCTATATTCAAGACCTTCATTTTTTATCACCATTTCCTCTTTTTTTTCTCCAAAAATGGAAATACTTATAATAAAAGAGTGAAAAATACAAAGTATTACATACTTCCTGATTATAACCATGTAGAAATAATCCTCAGATTACTAAATTAAAGTGGGGAAAATTTTTTGATTCATCTGTGTGTCTCTGATTGCAGATATAAGTCAACATATATTCACTTTTTTTTTCAAAAGTGTTCATAGAATTCTGCTCTTTTTTTCTTTTCCTGCATACATTCATATCCATAGGTCATTCCCAGCATAACTAGAACGTACAAAACTAAAATGAGATGCTGAAAGAGATTCTATTTACAATGAGTACAGTTGACTTACTCTGTGCAAATCAATACCACAGCTCTTTTTTTTTTCTATTTGATTTTATTCAAACTGAATGCTGCTAGACCAGGATAGGGGACTTTCCATATGTTGTTTGGTGTGGGACGTATGTTTTTCTTCTTCAAGAAAAGTTTGTTTAAATATAGAAGATAGCAACAACTAGCAGAAAGCTCAGAGGTAGTATTGTCATGCAGCTTAAGGGTATTAGGAGTGGTTTTACTTTTGGTCTTTTCCATTATGGTTCAAACTGGCTATTACAACTCTAGTTGTTAAACTTAAGTTCCTAAAATTAAAAAGGAAGGATAAAGTGCAAAATAGCAGTTCCCATTCCCTCTTTAAACCCCAGGTTTTGGTTCCTGTTACTCCGCTGAAATGCTTTTGTTAATATCACAATATTTTTCATCAAACCCAATATTTACCCCTTTATCGGAATTACCCTTGATCTATCAATATCACCTGACAATATTGAACATTTCCTCTTTCTTGGAATTTTTTGTTTTTTTTTTGTTTTTTTGGTTTCTGTGACCTGTATAGTATCTTGATTTTCTTCCTTCTCAGTCTTAGCTGAATTTTCCACCTGTGCTCAACTTCTTTTTCTAGAACTTGATCCTTTGGGGCCCCTCTCTATTTTTATATGTATCTAGATGACTATGTATAATGTCATAATATGTTGGGACTTCCACATTTGTAATACCATCCCTGAACTCTTCCCCTAAAAGTCCAAATTTATAAATTCAGATATTTACCTGACATTCCCTTTGGCTAGCTAAAGATCACTTCAACTTAATGTTGCCAAAATGGAATTCTTGATTTCTTGATCCTCTCCCATCCTCATGGTAATTTACTTATCCCCCAGCCTTTCTCAACTCAGTTCCATCATTTCTGAGATTTAAAAGCAGAGGAATCATTTCTAGTTACTTTCCTTTTTATTCCCAACACCTATTTGCCTGCCCTAATTCCAAAGCATATCATACTTCTTCCATTCTCAATCCTCCATATTATCATCATTCCTGATCTGAATATTACAGTAGCCTACTTCCTTGTTTCTGTATTTGTAGTCTTACCTAACTTCTACCCTTGATTCTCTGTTCTATACTCAAAATTAAATCATATTACTTAAATTTGTTAAACTACCAAGTAGGCTTCTCAATGCAAATTAAATAACCAGTGTTGGGAGATGTAGTCATTTCATCTCATGTCAGATGTCCTTTCTGTTCTGATACTCATAGATACCAAGCTCATTTCTACTTCAATGCTTTAACCCCTTTTCCCTGTGATTTATACAATCTCTTCTCATGAATTAGTACATGACTGGATCCTTTAAATCATTCAAGTCTCCACTGAAATGTTACCTCCTTGACAGAGGGGCTTCTCTGATTACTATGCCTAACAAAAGTGTATTGCCACAGTTTCTTCATCCTATTTTTTTCTACTATATCAAAATAAGAATGTATTATCAATTAATCTTTATTGCCTATTTCTACCTAATGGAATCTAAGATTCCTGAAGACAAAGATATGTTGTTGCTCATCATTGCCCATCTGCTAGAACAACCTTGCACATAGTAGACAGAGATATATAGTTAAGAAGCATATAGGAAATATTTATTTATAACAAGTTTAATAATTCTTGAAAGTATAATAATTTTCTTTTGTATGGCAATAATTATAGTTCAGAATATGAAGCAAAAATGGTCATACTTATTCTAATTAGAGGAAAAATTACTTTCTCCAAACTTGTGCACCTGAATTCAACATTGGACTACAATTTTTGGAAATATATTTTAAATCTTATAATAATATTAGTGAACACTGTTTTGAGTATAAACTCTTACAAACATTTTACTAGCATAATTTCCATATATACTTACATGTTTTTTTCTGTTTAAACTCAAAGTTCAAACTTTGAGGTTGTGTTCTCCCTCTTTATTTTATTTTTATTTTATTTTATAGGCAAGGGAACAGACTGAGAGACCATGTGCCTTTCCTAATGTGGTACCAATAGTACATGCTAAAGCAGATTTTAAGTAGGTTTATCAGATTTTAAGTAGGTTTATGCATTTTTCTGCTGTAGTCATGTAGATGTTTCAGATAAGAAAACAATTGTTTTCCAGTATCAGTTCATTTATAGGATACACTTACACCTACATACACACACACTTTATATACTCTTTTTATCATTATTTGACTTAAAGTAATACTGATTAATCATAGTATTGATTCATGGTGGCAGACAGTTCTAGACTTCAATTTAGGAGACATGAATTCTGATTTCATCTTGACCATTAATTAGTTGCAGGACCCTGGGGAAGTCAGTCAATCGTCTAGGAATGACATATTCATCTGCAGAATATAAAAGAGTGGGTCAAATGAGCTTTAAATATGAGACTTTCTAACTCTAAAATCTCATGATTTTCATTAGAGAAGTGTAATCTAGAAAATATGTCTGCTGAAAATCTGTTCTGATTTGTCCTGGTTTTTGATTTTTCATTCAAATGTGAAATGTTTATTTAATATCAATTTATTCTTCCTAGAAATACACATGGTGGGTAGTATTCTTACTTTAATCTTTCTTGAAATTAAGGGAAATAATAAAAAATATTGATATAGAATTTAAAAGTCATCTTGAATTACCCATTGTTTTATTGTTTATTTACCATTGATTTTTCTCACCAATAGAAGTTTCTCACAGAACTATATAGTGAATTGAATGTGTTTGTTACACTCTTTCAGTTGATTCTCTTGAATTTTTTACGAAATTGATTTACCTCTTTTACAACTTTTATACCTTTGTCTCTTTTCTAATTAATTGATCATCTCCAAAGCAGGTTAAATTATAGTGATATCCTTATTGTAACCTTGATTTTGGCTGAAATGTCTCCAGTATTGTGATGCCAGTTTCTGAGCTAAAAATAAGTACATTACCAAGTTTTCTATACAGATTTTCATAATTAGCATATTATTAAATACTTATTGTACTGCTTACATCTCTGTGAAACATGTAATGCAAACTAATTATAAGGTACTGAGTCCTGACAATGATTCAGGTGACCTACATTTGGGGGAACAAAATAATATCACAGTCCCAAGTGCTTGCTATTGCTCAATTGTATTCCTGCTTTGGTCAGTCTTTTGAAATTCAGTATTTCAACAAAATATTTAAAATAATGTTGAAAATTTAAAATGTAAAACCAGTTCAACTATAATTTATTTTCTATTTTTAAAGAAAATTAGAATAAAAGAACTATACTCTTAATGTATTTTCTATGATAAATTATATGCCAGAAATTTAAAAAAATAAGTAAAATAAAATCCTAGAAAAATTCTTCCCATAAGCAGTAGATGTTTATAAATTTAAATTTTCTAAATAATTCTACAACATCAACATGAAAAATAGCACTTTTTAAACATTTAACATATTTTTGACTGAACAGTACAATTGCCACATACTAGTGCTATGAAATCATTGACTTAAATATTTCTCCTTTTTATATATTTAAATACACAACTTAACTTTTTTCCTTTAACTATAGTAATATAAGAGTTTTATAGTAATACATCTTAAGTTTGAACTCGACATTCCCGGGTGTCTTAATAGTTCTACATGGATCTGGCACTTTAGATACTTAAAATTCTTCTTACAAACAGAAGCTATTTTTTTCTCTGGAATATAAGCTTTTGTGTTAGTAGTTGTCAAAGAATTGAGAAAGCCCTTGTGGATACTGATAGTAAATCCTCTTTACATGAGTTTTTTTTTAGGACCTACAGGCAGTCATTCCAAGAATGTTGAATGTTATGTCGCTCAGAGGCTGATCCTTGCAACATTTTTTCAGTATACCTTTTTCCCTCTATTTCTGTATCTTCATGAGATTTAGGAAATATACCACGAGAGATCCTAAATATTGTCAGAATGCGATCATCCCCCTTTAATTCTTAGGTTCACTTTCTGCAGTTTCAGTTACCTGAGGTCCAAAAATATTAAACGGAAAACTCCAGAATAACAAGTCATAAGTTATATACTGTTTTGAGTATCAAATGAAATCTTGTACCATACTATTCTATCCTGCATGGGACTTGAATTACCTCTGTCCAGTGTGTACCTACACTTTATCTGCTAACCACCCATTAGTTTCTTAGTAGCCGTCTTAATCTGCTACTAAGTAGCTGTCTCAAATCTGCTGTCACAATATTATAGTGCCTTCTTTCAAGTAGCCCTTATACAGTAACCTAACACTACTTCACAGTGACAATGCCTACAGTGTTCATCTCACTCCATTCATCATGAAGACAGGATATTGCCTCTCATAATTGTAAGGAGGAGACTACAATACAGTAAGATATTTTGAGAAAGAAAGAGACCACATTCACATAACTTTTATTGTAATATATTGTTTTAATTTTCCATTTTATTATTATTAGTTAATCTTATTTTGTCTAGTTTATATATTAAGCTTTATAATAGGTATATATGTATAGAAAAAAAAACATGGTGTATATAGGATTTGGTACTATCCATGATTTCAGGCATCCACTTGCAGGTATTATGGTGTATCCCCTTGGGATTTACTGTACTTGAAAAAGCTACAAAGAGAATTGGTATGTTTATGAAAATTTTTATAAATAATCTGGGGAAGCAAAATTGTCAATCTGTTTTGAAGATTACTTTTTAATAATTTCTGCAAAATAAACTTTAGAACCTTTTTAAGTAACTTTATAATTAATGTGTTTAGTATTCATTGGGTGAAAATTGAATTATTTTTAAAAATAAGATCTTAAAATTATAAGGGGAAATTTACATAGAAAAACGTTTAAGAGTATGCGAAGCTTTTAAAATTCATTGATCTTGAGCCATTCTAATTGTATACCTTGTATTTTAGTCAACATTTTTGCTGCTGTGACTAAAAGATCTGACCAAAACAATTATAGAGGAGGAAAGGTTTATTTGAGGGCTCATATTTTTAGAGGTCTCAGTTCATAGACAACTGACTGACTCCATTCCTCAGTGCTAGAGGTGAGACAGAACAACATAGTGGAAAAGTATGGTGGAGGGAAGCATCTCACGTGCTGATCAGGAAACAGAGGGGCTGGGACTTCACTAGCCAGATACAAACACATACCCCAAAGCTATGCATCCCCCATGTCCCACCTCTTCCAGCCATCCCCCACCTGCCTTCAATCACCACTCAATCCCATTAGGCAATCAATGAGCTGATTGGGTTAAGACTCTCATAGCTGAATAATTTCTTCTCCAAACTTTCTGGCATTGTTTCATACGTGAGCTTTTGGGGGACACCTGACATTCAAACCACAACACCTGGTATATTGCAAATAGAATACTCTTTGGAGTCAGAGCTGAGTTTGAACCTGGCTCTTGTAATTATTGATGCACAACAAAGGGCTGTTCCTCAATGTCACCAATTGTCAGTTTTCTCAAAAGGAAATAGAAATGATAATAATTACCTTCTCTGGCTTTTGTGAGGATTACAGTAATGCATGTAAATTTTTATTATCTAGGAAGCACATGAAAAGTCAAAATTATTTATTTGAGTCCCAAACTTCTATATAAAAAGTAGTTTATTCAAATAGTCAAGAAATATTTATTGGGAACCTTTAAGAATAATACTAGTTCCTTAGCATACTGTGGTAAGCAGGACCAAGGAAATATGCTGTAATGAAGCTTACATTTGAGCACAGGAAGACATGTAAACTTGTAAAACAATTAATTTCATGGTGATAAACATTATGGATAACAATCTGAGAAGTAGAAGAAGGACTAAGAGCATGCATAAAGTTAGGGAACTCTTCACAACTGACACCAGCATGATAAGAAAAACTAACCATACAAAATCATGATCAGAGGACACAGGTAGTGTAATTTATTCAAGAATCAGAGGGAAGACCGATTGAATAAGTTGATCTGTATAAGATGAGGCTAGACAAGTGGGAGGGGCCAAATGATGCAGTTCTGCTTTCCAGGTCATGGCAGAAGTCTGAATTTTACTCTAAATACAACACTGCCAGAGAATTAAAGCAAGTGTCTTACAAAGAGTACTGCCTCCTCCATGAAGAATGGGAGTGCAAGTATAAATGGAATCGAAGACTGATTTGGAAGCTATTGTAATAATCTAGGCAGGAAACAGCTTCAACTAGAATGATTACAATGGAATGGTAAACACTAGCTATATTTTAGAAACCCTTTAGCAATAAAGACAACAGGAATTAATTATAGGGTCTGAGGGAAAGAAAAGAATTAAGGAATGATCCTAGAGTTGTTGTATTTGAGCAGTGGGGTAGTATAGACAAGGAAGATACCATGACCTTTTTGGAAGAAAAGTGTAGTTGAAGGGGAATCCAGAGTTTACCTTTGGACAGGGTATGTTTGAGGTCCCTGTTAATAGTTCAATGAAGACATTAGTAGTAGTTGAGTATAGTTTATAGCATGATAAAGACATGAAGGTTGAAGATTTAAGTAGATAGTCATCAAAAATAGCTTACAGAAAGGGCTTCGAATGCTCCCAACATACATCCACACACCCAATGATAAATGTTTGAGATGATGGATATGTCAGTTACCCTGATCTGATCATTACATATTATATATGTGAATTTAAACATTATTATGTACCTCATGAATATGTGCAATTTAAAAAAAGGGGAAAAACTCAACTGGAAGAATTTTTTAAAAGATGCTGGTGTTGAGTTGGTAAGGGTTCTGAAACAGAAAACTCCACTGTTTTTAATATTTTATTTCACACTGTATATATTCAGAAACGAGAAGATGAGGTGGTTGCACAGTTAATTAGTTAAAGACACTTTTGTCTTCTAACAGTGTCAATCTATTAATTTTTAAAGTTAGACCTTATCTCCATCCTCACCAGATAGCTGCAAGAGCTCTAAGAATTGTATCCTCACGTCATAATACACAGATAAAAGCCAGTGGAAGTAATTCTTTCTCAATTTATTCTTTTTTTTTGGATGCATAAACACTTTAAATGTATTATTAAAAAGACACCATATACAAAATTCAGTAACAAACTAGAAAAATATTTGTGACATATGTAATACAAAGATTAAAAAGTCCTGATTAAGTCTTTAAAATATATATATATATATCCCATTTGAAATTCCAAAGAACATGTACATGTATTTTAGAAATATACTTAACAAATTAATAGATTGCCAATGTTTTTAATAATCCAGAATATACAAATTAAAATGAGATACAACATGTGTTCTAATAGATGAGCCAAAATAAGAAGATTATTAATACTCAGTGTTAGGAAATGTTTGACAAAATGAGCAGTCATATTTTATTAGTAAAACTGTAAGAGTGCAGCAGCTTTGAGATTAAATTCTTTAAAAATTCAAAATATGATATACTTTTTTCTTTTGATGATCATTTTTATCCAAAGTACATGTATAAAGACAAGAATTGGTGTGAATATACTTTGTATACAACCAGAGATGTGAAAAATTGTGCTCTGTATGTGGGATAAGAATTATAACGCATTCCACTGTCATATACAAATTAAAAAACTAATTAAAAAAAAGATAACTACTAGGGAAATTCCTGAACAAAAAAAAGAAAAAAGTATATCAGTTTATTCTTTTTTAAAATGAAAAAGACTTTCTTAGAAGCTCTCTGGTAGGCTTCAGTACATATCTAGAACTAGTTCATGTATCCAGTAGGCTCTACCATGATAAAGATAGTCAAACACATTTGAAAGAAACAAATACATTTGACCAGGTTATGTATGTGGGATTTATATTGCAATGAACCTTTTTCCTATGGTTTATAGTATTTACAGTATTCAGTAATTACTATTTATGTAAAAATAATATTTGCCATATAAACATCTTCAATTTAAAATATTGTTCATTTGAGTATGTGTATGCATCTATGCATTTATGTATGTAAAAGGGAACAAAGTTTAAACATGACTTCAGGAAGTTAAATTAAATTACTTATAATTTCTCTTTTGATTCCAGTGTTCAGTATTTCTAAAAATCTAAGAATGCTTTTTATCTGCAAGAGTATGGTTTACTACCTTTTAAGAAACTGTAGCCCTTGATATTATTCTCTTTTATTGCTGAGTTGTATTCCATTGTGTATATATGCCATATTTTTTAATCCATTCATTTATTGAAGGGCATCTAGATTGGTTCCACAATTTAGCTATTGTGAATTGTGCTGATATAAACATTGATGTGGCTGTGTCCCTGTAGTATGCTGTTTTTAAGTCCTTTAGGTATAGACCGAAGAGAGGGATAGCTGGGTTAAATGGTGGTTCCCTTCCCAATTTTTCAAGAAATCTCCATACTGCTTTCCATATTGGCTGCACCAATTTGCAGCCCCACCAGCAGTTTATGAGTATACCTTTTCCCCCACATCCTTGCCAACACTTATTGTTGTTTGTCTTCATAATAACCTCCATTCTGACTTTGGAACCAACTTAGATGCCTTTTAATAGATGAATATGGCATGTATACACAATGGAATATTACTCAGCAATAAAAGAGAATGAAATCATGGCATTTTCAGGTAAATGGATAGAGTTAGAGAAGACAATGCTAAGTGGAGTTAACTAATTCCAAAAAACCAAATGCCAAATGTTTTCTCTGATATAAGGATGTTGTTTCATATAGTGGGGTAGGGAGGGGAGTGTGGAAGGAATAGATGAACTCTAGATAGGGCAGAGGGATGGGAGGGGCAGGGAGGGGGTATGGGTTAGAAATGATGATGGAATGTGATGGACATTATTATCCAAAGTACATGTATAAAGACATGAATTGGTGTGAATATACTTTGTATACAACCAGAGATATGAAAAATTGTGCTTTATATGCATAATAAGAATTGTAATACATTCTGCTATCATATATAAATTTTTAAAAATTAATAAAAAAAGAAACTGTAGGCCTAAAAAGGATTTTAAGTCAGTTCAGTAAAACTGTATTTGTTTAAATTCTACACCCAGTCGTTATTTACTGTCTTTATATATTGGTCTTACCTAGGTTCCCAAGATTGTTTTCGTTTCATTTGGACCACTATACCAAGATGGTCATTTCATTCAGGGAGAAAAAGTATTAATTTTTTAAAATTTTTTTTTAGTTGTAGATGGACACAATACCTTTATTTTATTTATTTATTTTTATGCAGTGCTGAGGATCAAACCCAGTGCCTCACACATGCTAGGCAAGTCCTTTTCCACTGAGCCACAACCCCAGCCCCAAAAAGCATTATTTTACACCACACTGACAACCTTATGCAGACTAAAGGACAACTCAGGACAAACTACAATCAGAATTGCTAATCAATGGCTCATGGTGTCATTGAGGGATTATTTATTATTATAATGGGGTTCTACTTAATATCATAACTATGATTCCTTTTTTCTTTCTTTTTTATTGGTTCCTTTTAGTTATAAAATAATATTAGGATTCATTTTGATGTAATTCTAAACGCATGGAATATAATTTGTTCTAATTCAGTTCCCAGTACTTCCCCTTCCACCTTCCTCTCTCTCCTGTCCCTCCCTCTTCTTTACTGATTTGCTACTATTTATTTAGTTTTTTTTAAATATTATTATTGTCTTGTGAATGTACATGATTGTGAGATTCTCTGTGTGTCCGTTGCTTCTTTTGCCCATTTATTGCCTGGGTTATTTGGTTTTCTGGTGTCAAATTTTTTGAGTTCTTTGTACATTCTGGATATAAATGTCCTGTCTATCTGAGGAAAAGGTGCCAAAGATTTTCTCCCATTCTCTCTTCCTACTGTTAATAATTTCCTTTGCTGTGAAGAAGCTTCTTGATTTGATGCCATCCCACTTAACTGATTTTAAGAAAGCACTGTTTCAAAAGAGGATTCCTGTGGCCTACATGCATATCAGTAGTCCATAGATGATTAAAATCTTTTATAGTTACCCTGGAAAAAGGAGGAAATAGAGTTTTATTTCATTTAATACCTTCTTTCATCAAAATAGTTATTACTATTTTATAGATGAGGAAAATGAGGTCCAAAAAGATTAAGTGATTTCTTCAAAGTAGTTTTGGATAGTGTGTGTATCACAATTAGGATTTGAATCTAGGTTTGCCAGTCAGTCACCACAAATTCCAAGATTCCTTCTCTACACAATTTTGTAAAAGAAATGGCAGAAATATAAAGTCTGTCTGAATAGGAGAAATGTAAAGTCCCACCCATGAGTTATTATATAGCGTCTCTGCCTGCCTTTTCATGTTTTCTCCCACTGCTTTTCTCTCTTTCTTAGTAGGCTTCACCCAACTTACCTCCATTCTTATCTGACCAACTCCTCCTTATCCTTCAAGTCTCAATGTATTTATTAGTAATTTTTGGAGCATTGAGGACTTCCCGGAAGCTTAGAGATCTTTCTACTAAAAGACTATTATTCCTATATATTTCTTTTATTGAATGTATTATAATGTAGGCAATTTAATTCCTTGGTAGGTAGACAAAGACTGTAAGGTCCTTAAGTTGGGAACTGCATCTATCCTATATATCAGGGATTTTATCAGCACCTAGTACAGTGCCTGACACATAGTTGATGAACAATCAGGAAAAAATGGGTAGATAGGTTGCTGAATGTCTTTTTTCAAATAGGATATTTAAAAATGTTATTATATAATATTTTCTTAATAGTCTTATATCCTACATTAAGAAATATTGGGAAGTACTTACAGAAACATTAGCTGGTTGTAGAAACCATTGGTTAAATAAACACGTTTTTAGACAAGCCCTTTAAGTGATATGAGGCTTGCCAAGTAACCTGCTTTTGTGAGTCACTTAAATACATGCCAGTCATGGTATAATTTAATGCAAATAGTTTAAAACATTTCATCATTTTTTTAAGGAAAGCAAAATGGTAGCTCAGAGCTAGTCTGTGGAATTCAACATATGGAAATTTAATTGTTACTTTTGACACTGATTATAAAGTGGCAATATTGGAGAATTTTTATGTGTGATTTTCTAAAATGCTATTTTTCATTTTTCTTGAAGCAAAATTCACTTTTTAAACTGAAAAATTAATGTGCCATGGGAAATGTATTACTTGAACATCTAATGAGCTATTAATTTCTAATAAAACAATGAAGATTAATGGGTTCACTCTGGGGAAAATACCATTCAACTTGAAATAAGATATTTGAAATAATATAATCTGTGCACTTGGGAGTAAAGTTTTAAAAATTCACTTTCTAATAGGTTTATTTCTGAAAGGCATAATAGTCCTTGATGCTACATTTATCATAATAAGCATTTAAGTTACATTGAGAAATGTTTTGAAGATTTGTGATGCTAATCTTTGGACATGAGGAAGGGTATATGATTTGGATGTCATAGCCCAACTTTGTTTAGTATTAGTCATTAAAATACAAATTCTCCTTATAAATTGTTTGGCTCAATTTTCTGTATCACATGTGTATACTTTATGTACTTTATTATATACTTTCTCCATTGCATTATCATTATTTATGTACCTCTTTATCACACTACAGTATGAAATCCTCTAGGCAGTAAAACATTTTATTCATCTCTGTTATCTCCCACACCTTGCGTAGTATTTGACACACAATCATTGTTCCATTAGTTTTTATGGGAACAAGATAGGATTTGGGGAAGAGAAGTCATTTCAAGAGTTAATGTCATTTTTAAAAGATAAGGATAAAATGTTTGATATGAGCAGTGGGACAGTATCTATTCTAGACTCCTCAAAAATTAGAAAATTACTTAATCAATACAATCAATCAGGTCTGCCAGTGACACACAAAAAGAAGGCAAAATGATTCTTTAAGTATTGATTGGCTAACATTTTCAAATTACTTTAATATTTTATACCCATTTAAGCCAATCCTAGATCATATGGTACTTTTGTAGGAGGAATTTATTTGTATAAGCAAAAGTACCTCTTTTCCTCTCAGTAATTTTTGGATATCATTTTGAAGCCTCCAATTAAAGGTACTGACATGTCAATATTCATAAGACTATTTGGTACCTGAAAAAAACACAGTTGAAAAAATAAAAACCAATTATATTACTTTTTGCAATATTGCAGTTGATTCTAATGGTTCTTAAACTGCAAGAATTTTTTTAAAAAAACACATGATGATTTCATTGGTGAAACATCACCCAGTTTTGCTGAATAACAGTATACTTTTTCTCACAGTAGATGTTGATTTATAGTGTGGAGTTTGTAATGACTTATCCATGTTATAGAAATTCTGAAACCCCCTTATCCATAACTGATTACCTTGTGCATATTATTTTGGCATGTAACCTTATAGTACTTGAAACCAAAGTATACTTATTTTTAAATCCTGTAACAGATTTTTTGTTATTTGCTTGTGTTCACTTTTTATGCCCAGATAAGTTTAGATTTTAAAGGAGTTGTAAAAATAATGTAAAAACTTGTGATAAACCCTTTTCCAGCTTCTTCTTAGAGAAACAACTTACATAGCATAGAAAAATTATCAGACCTAGCCAGCCATGATGACAGTGCCTATAATATTTGGGAGGCTGAGGCAAAAGAATCGTAGATTTGAAGCAAGCCCAAGTGACTTAGCCAGACATTGTCTTAAAGGGAAAAAAAAGAAAAGAAAGAAAGCAGGTGGCAGGGCGGGGGTGGGGGACACTGGGGATGTAGCTCAGTGGTAAAGCACCCCTGGGTTTAATCCCCAGTTATCAAAAAGAAAGGAAAGAATGGAAAGGAAAAATGATAAGACCTAAGAAAGAAATCTTAGTGCAACTATTAAATAAAGTATAATTTATTGAGATTATACCAGTTTTGCCATTTGTGCCCTTTTCTTCTGGTCCATGATTCTATCTAGAATCTATTTAATATTGTTCATCATGTCTCCTGAATCTCTTCCAGTCTGTGGAGATTCCTTACTCTTTTTTTGCCCTTTATGAACCTGATATTTTTGAAGTATATTTTCTGTTATTTTGTAGAATGTCCTTCAAGTAAGCTTTAGCAAATATTTTCTCATGATTAGACTGAGTTTGTGCATTAATGAGAAGGTGACCACAGACCAGAGGTGTTATCACTTCTCAAGGTATCATATCAGGAAAATGTGATGTCAGTATGTATTATTTGTGATGTTAATCCTGATCAACCAATTAAGGTAGTGTTTTTTTGTGGCCCTGAACCCAGCTGTAGCATGTTTCTAATGGCAGTAAAGAATTTAGTTTTGGTTTGTCATATTTTTCCACTATAAAGTTATTATTTTTTTTGTTAAAGTAGTTTAAAATCATTTGAATTTGGAAGACAGATTGGGGAATTGTTTTACTTTTAAATTACTATAAAAGTAATTTAAAAGTTTAAAGAGTTTGCTGAAGAATTTGCTTTTATATTTTTGCCAATGTAATGATCAATATTTCATACATAGAATGAAGGGTTAGGTAAGGTCTTTTAGAATATTTTAACTTTAAATAGTCTATGAATTGATGACCTTAAGGAGACATAAAAGAATAAGATAGGTGTCCCATACCATATATATAGTTGCCTTCATCTTTGAATTTGTTGTAGTTTTTGAAATGAACACCTTAAGTACTGCCTCCTTAAGAAGAACATTGTATATGAAGGATATCCTAAATTGAAATAATTTATTAATTTCCTTACCAAAAATCTATTAGGTAAATATTAAATACTTATTGAATACTCACCTGTTTCTTAGTGTCAAAATTATTGATATGAAATATTTATAGTTTATCTAGTCTCAAAAATAATAATATTAGAGGAATTTTAAATATGGAGAGAGAGAGGGAAAAAAAAGAGCAAACCAGGTACAAAATAACCCTTTTCTACCACCTCCTAGTAATATTGAATTATTAACCCATGACTGAATTAATGAATTGATAAGGTCAGCGTTCTCATGATCCAATCATTTCCCAAAAGTTCCATCTTTGGTGACTGCTACATTGGAGACATAACTTCAATACATGAGTCTTTGTGGGATATTCCAGATCCAAACCATAATATTCCTCCCCTAGACCCCAAAGGTTTATGTCATACTGATAAATGCATTTAGCCTATTGCCAAGAGTCCTCAAAGTCTCATTATTTATGTACCTCTTTACCACACTAGAGCATGAACTCATCATAAGACCTTTATTCTTAGGCCCCTGCAGGTTAGCACCAGCATTGCTCAAAAGTTCGAGTCCAGTGTCACCTTTGAAACTCAAGGCAATGTAACTGAAACTCTAAGAAAACATTAAAAAGTATTTAGAATATAAAACAGGATGATGGAACAGGCACAAAGTAAATATTTCAAAAGGGAGAAATGAATAGAAAGGGATGGAACCAAAGCAAGACCAAAACCTAGAAGGGAAAATATTAAATCTTGCAGCTCCAGATCTGGTATCCAGGGCACATGGTGGTAAAATATGGGCTCCAAAGGTCTAGGCAGCTCTGCCCCTATGCATTTACCAGTGGCAAACCATGTGGCCTCTCTCTTGGGCTGGCTCTGCTTGCTGCCTACAGATTTCCCAGGCACACATTTCACATCTCTAACTTCTTGGAGCCTCTACTGCTGCCTCCTTCACTCTCACAACTTTATGTATTGACCTTTCCTACCCTGACATACACTACCTGCTATTGTAGGCCTTCCTTTGAATTTTGGATGGAAGCTTGCCTGACTCAGCATTCTTCTTACCCACTATATCAACATCATGTGGATAATGCCAGAGTCCACAGCCAGCTCAAGCAGTAGCTGGGCCCACTTGGGGCCACAGCTACATCAGCTTCTGAGTTCCCTGGGAGACAGCACATGGTTAAATGAATCCTAGGAAAACAACTTTCTAGGTGCTTCTCTATGACTAGAACACCTTGTGTTCTCAAAATCTTTCAAGTGAGCTTTCACTTTTATACCCTTAAACCTGTGATAGGTGGGTTCTGGCCAATTCCTGAGATGCCCTCAAGGCATCTTTCCTATTGTCCAGGTACAAATTAATTGATTTCTTTTTGGCATAAATCTCTTCAGCAACCATGCCTGCATGAGCCCTGACTTAAGAGTGCTCCTTTTCTGGTCAAACTTTTAATTATTTTTGCCCTTGATTTTCACATAAACCTGGCTAAAATCCATTCAGCAGTATCCATCCATGCCAGTGCCTGAATACTGTGCTGCCTTGAAATTTCTTCCACCAAATTTAGTCCATCATCTTTAAATTGAGCCTTATACAGAGTCTCAAGATGTGGACAGAATGCAGACAAGTTTTTTGTCAGAATGCAATAATGTGGTCTCTAGTACAGTTCCCAGGAGAGTCCTCATTTCTATCTGAAACCTCATTAGCAATATCTTTATTGTTCACATTCCTATCAATATTCTAGTCTTCCATTCTCACAGTAGAATTGCCTGTTAAACTCTGATTACAACATTCTAAGTCTCTCTAGTCTGTAGTTTCAAAATTTTCCAAATTCTTCCCACAAACCAGTTCCAAAGTCCTCTAAACCACATATTGAGGTGTAGTGCCAGCAATGGTCCCACTCCCAGTAGTTTTCTGTGTTAGCTTTTCATTGTGACCAAAGTACCTGGTATAAGCAACTTATGGAAGAAAAGATTTATTTTGGCTCATGGTTTCAAATGGTGTTCAGTTGGCTACATTGCTTTGGACCTAAGGTGAAGCAGAACCTCGTTGCAAAAGGGCACAGCATAGAAAGATGTTCAGCTCATGGCGGCCAGTAAACAGAGAAAGAGAAGGAGATGAGGACAAGATTACCCTTCCAGGGCATGCATGCCTCAATGATCGACTTACTCCAACTTAGGCACCACCTCCTAAAATTTCCAAGTTTCCATCACTTCCCACTAATATCATTATTATTAAATCTATGACTGAATTAATCCACTGATTAGGTCAGAACCCTCATGATCTAATCACTTCCCCAAATCCCCACTATGAACATTACTTCATTGGGGATCAAGCCTTCCATACATGATGCTTTGGGCAACATTTCAAAACCAAACGATTATGTTCATTATGAAATTTAATTTTTTTTTGCCTTTTTACATTGATATTTTTTCTATAATTGGTACTAAGTGTATACCAGCTTATCAACCTAAAAACTTCAAAAACAGGCAATATATTTTAAAACAAGGCAAAAATGTTATAAATGAAGGAAAGTAAGCACTGTAGCACCCTCTCACATAGATTTATATTATACACTTCCATTCCTATTTTCCAGATATTAGAAGTCTATAAGAGACAGAATTTTCTATCATTAAGATCCTTCACACACACACAAAAAAAGATCCTCAACAGTTATTAGATGTCAGACAAGAACTCATCATAAGACCATTATTAGCCACCTGCAGGTTAGCACCATATCATAAATACCTAAAAATCCACATTGTAAAAATTGAGTTTTATAGGAAAACCTAATTTATATTTATAGAAAAACCTAATCTTACAGAATTGGGTTTATGCTCATTAACAGGCTACCCTATCTAACACTCAATTATGCTCCATCATTTATTTCCTTTTCTTTCTTTTTATCCTGCCTTTTATGTTAGGCTTAACCTTCTAGTCAGTGATTTACATTTCCATTTAGTCTAAATTTGCCATCATAAGATGACTGTGCCAATCTTTAAGGCCTTTCTTCTCTAGGCAGGTAGATCCCTTCTTGATCCCAAATAATATGTGAGAAATTCAAAGTTTTACATTTAACTGTCCTATTTCCTTGCTCCCAAAGACTACCACAAATAAGTAAAGAGTAATAGGAGGTACTAAAGACTTAGAAAAGCAAATTTACTGCACTAGATTGGCTCCAGAATCATAAGTTGGAGAATGAAATTATTGCTCAACAAAAATTTGTTTTCATGTATTTTCATACAAGAAATTAGAAGTGTTATCACTGCCCTTTTTAAATCTTATTTTCTTTAAAATAAAGAATACATTTTGTGATATTAAGTGAACAGTGATTCCTTTGATTAACTATCTTTTGCTTGAATCAGTAAGTAGAGAAAGAAAAAGATAAAAAGTTACAAAATAGCTCCATTCTACTTAAAGATATTTGTATTTGAGGTGGATTTCACTAAACACTCCCAAGTTAATTTTATAGTATAGACCTAGAGTCTTTAATTAAATATGCAACTTATGTCATAAGAAAAAAATTGCATGCACTTTTTACAGTAGATTTAATTAAGCATTTCTTGTAAGTTCATTTCAGTATCTATCATGGCCCACTAAAGTTGGAATTCAGTTGTAAAATGGTAGATTAATTGTCTTTTGTATTGAACTAAAGAATCTCAAATATGCAAAGTCAGGAAATTTAATTGTGGTCTTCAATTGCTTATTCATTGCATTGGAAAACTGAATGCAGAAGTATAGGGAAAAGGGCCAAAGGTTGTTAAATGTAGCACATCACACACATTTTGCACTTTATACTTAATGATCCAAGTGTTTATTACTATGAAGTAAATGCACCATTTAAAGAATTATGGTGGAATTGTAAAACGTTAAAACTCTAATTAATTTTAGTCTGAAGCATGAAGTGTGCTCATTTTGCCTAAAACATTTTCATTATCATCAGTATTTTTCCAGTTATTAAGATACATTTTTTTCTTGTTGTGCAGCACTTCCATATTTTCTGTACTAAAACACAGTCTTTATACTGGTTAAGTTATATCTGATGTATGTTTTAAATGAAGAAGAGAAGTTAGTCTATGACTGTAGATTGAAACAATATATTATGTATTCCTTCTCTTCACTTGGTCAGTATTACCAACATACATATTTTTCACTAAAAGGTATATATACACACACACACTCTCACACACACACACACACACACAAACATATACACATGTACACACACACACACACACACCTAGTTGTAGAGGGACACAATACATTTGTTTTATTTTATTTTATTTTTTATGTGGTGCTGAGGATCTAACCCAGTGCTTCATGCATGCTAGGCAAGCACTCTACCACTGAGCCACAACCCCAGGCCGTACATACTCATTTTTAAATTTATTTTTCTTTCTTTCTTTCTTTTTGGTACTGAGGATTGAACAGGGGCTCTAAGCCACTTAGCACATTCTTTAGCCCTTTTTCTGTTTTATTTTGAGACAGGGTCTCAGTTGCTTAGGTTGGCCTTGAACTTGAGATCCTCCTGCCTCAGTCTCTGGGGAATATGGGCATGCACCACTGTGCTTGGCTTGTGTGTGTGTGTGTGTGTGTGTGTGTGTGTGTGTGTGTGTATTTTAAATATATATATATTTAAAATATATAATACATATATTTTTAAAGGAGCATTATTAAAGCATATAGATAATTTTGACTGTTAATATGAATTCAGTGTCAATAAATGTTGCTTCTCTAATTAGTCAAAGAAATATTTAAAATCCAAGGAAATATTTTAAGAAAAAAGAAACATTTTAAGCTAGTGCTTATCTGCGCCATTGTACTTTATTTTACTGTTGTAGCACCAACAAGGGAGGTTGGTAAAGTAACAGCAACTAATTTCATTTTCTTTGTAAGCGTAGGTTCCATTATTCTTATTTATTTCTGAATAGTTTATGTGATCTAGTTATAAAGGAACTTCATATCAGAAAACATGTTTCTCATTTGTGAAACTAACCCAGGATTACAGTAGAAAAGTAAGAAAATACAGAAAAGGACAAACAATAAAATAAAAATCAATAACATTATCATTATGAACGTTGTAGGTACTTAGGAAAAGAATTTTATGTAGAAATATGGAAAGCAAACAGTTGTTTTGGCTGCATATTTCAGGGAAGGTGCCAGTACTTTGGATTTTTTCTTGTAAAATCTGTACCCATACATCTTACTTTATTTGAATTTAAAAAACATTCATTAAGTAGCCATGTTTATTTGTGTTTTTTAGTCTTTTTATTTTGAAATAATTTTAAACTTACAGGAAAGTTATAAAAAATAATACAAGGGTTCCATTTGCTCTTCATCCAGTTTCCTATAGTATTACCATCTTAACCTATAGTGTTACCATCTTAAATACACATTGCACTATTACTAGCACCAGAAAATTAACATCAAAATGATTCTGTTAACTACTTTATGGACCATATTCAAATTTTACAAGATTTCACACTGGTTTTTCTTTTTATGGTCCAGGATCCACATTGCATTTAGTCTTTGTTTTCTCAGTCTCCTCCAGTTTGTGATAGTAACAAGTTTTGTCATTAATGACCTTGACACTTGTGGAGACTACTGTTCAATTATTTTGTAGAGTGTTTATCTGATATTTTCTCATGATTAGTTTGATTTACATATTATGGGAATGATACTACAGACAAGTGATACTACTATAGTGATTTGCTCTTTTTTAGCCAGGGGTTTAATGTTAATATGTATTTTTGATGATGTTTTAATCTTGAACACGTGGTTAAAGGGGTTGTTTTAGTCAGCTTTTTCACTATTGTGTACAAAAGATTCAAAAAGAACAATTTTAGAAGAGGAGAAGTTTACTGGGGGCCTATAGTTTCAGAGGTCTCAGTCCATAGACAGCCAGCTCCAGAGGTCTCAGTCTCTAGGCAGCCAGCTCCATTGCTCTGGGCCCAGGGTGTGACAGAACATCATGGTGGAAGAGTGTGGTAGAGGAAAGCAGCTCAGGACATGACCACCAGAAAAGAGAAAGGTGGGGGTAGAGGGCACACTGACTTCTCTCAACCAGGAGAAAATATATATGTATCAAAAGCATAACCCAGTGACCTACATCCTCCAGCCACACCCTACCTGCCCACAGTTACCACCCAGTTAATCCCATCAGGGGATTAATTCACTGATGAATTAAGGTTCATAACCCAATCATTTCACCCCTAACCTTCCTTATATTGTTTCACACATGAGTTTTTTGGGGACACCTCCTATCCAAATTATAATAGTGGTGTTTCCGGGTTTCTTGACTGTAAAGGCACTATATAGCCAGTTTTAAAGATGTAAAGAAGCAACAAGGATTGTTGTTCCTTTGTATAACTTTAAAAAGAAATCATTTAAAATGTGGCAGTTTACAAGGTAAATAGTCATGTGTAATTGAAGACTATAATTTGAGACTACATATTACCTGAGCAGTAGAAATTCCAGATGCCAAAATAATTGACCATTGCTTGGAGTTGGCTTCCTCTTTTTTTTTTTTTTAAATATATATAATTTTTAGGTGTAGTTGGACACAATGCCTTTATTTTATTTATTTATTTTTATGTGGTGCTGAGGATAGAACCCAGGGCCTCATGTGCTAGGCAAGTGCTCTAATGCTACAACCCCAGTCCCTAGTTTCCTCTTAAGAGAAAGGAAAAGGATAGAGAGGTTCTATAAATTGGCATCAATTCTTTGAATTTTTATTACAGTGGAATCATATTTGTGTAAATTAAAAATAGAGGGACTCAATTCCAATTTGATGGTATAAGCCGAATAACATTTAAACAAAATCTTGCAAATTTTATTCAGTGTTAAAAGGGATTTAGCTTAGATAAACATGGCAGTGATTTTTACCTATTTCTCTGTTAAAATTATTCTTTTAGTCTCATACTGCCACCTGGAGTATTAGACCATTATTACATCTTCCCTGTATGCCTAGAAATGACCGTTCCCTTTACCACAATTCTGTCCAAGTGAAGAGAGGGAAGGCTAAAGGACCAGCTTTAGTTTAGTTATTTGGTGTTACTGCTGTATTGTGAGTGTGCATTCCTGAAATTCCACATATAACTAGCAGATCTGTAACGAGTTTGTTGCAATCAGCATGTTTTGGGGAGTATGAATTAACAAGCTGAAACATTAAGAGGTAAGCCTGTCTGCCTTCAGTACCCTCAAAGGGTATGTTTTCTTGCTGGTTGTTTCAGAACACATTGTGAAACAAATGTCAAACTTGTCAGGGCTGTCACTAAGAAAATGATCCGTGTAGCAAGGGTCTTCTTTTGTTGTGAAACAAACAGATGTCTTATTTCAGCAAAGAGTGAAAAAATCCTGCCATCTATCAGAAAAAAAATTTTGCTTGCTTTAATATCCAGCAGTAAAGAAATGCTTTGGTTAAAAAACTGCCTTTATTTGCAGTTTTATTTATTATACAGTCATTTATCAATGGTAGTTGTAGTTGACTTGCTACCTTAACTACCTTAATGATTTGTTAATCTTAAACTGCATTTAAAGTTCTTATCAAAATTGACCTACAATATTAAATATACAAATCAGCACAATTCCAAAAATAAATTCTTCAGGAGCTTTGTTGGATCAAATTCTAATGCTTTTATTTCCAGTAAAACCTTACTATTATTTTGATGATGTTATACCATGGCAATTTTAATGCTAGCAGTTAGAGTTGATCGTCTTTTCCTCCCCTCCATAATTCTTTTTTTCATCTAGATCACAGCTATCTTTGTGTAAAAGAAGAAACAGATTGGCACTTATGGGTTATGCAAGTGATTTAAAAATATTAAAGGTAAAATATTTAGAAACAAATACTCAATGTAAAGAACTGTGCATAACAGTAATGATCTGTCCTAAAGAGGAGCTGTGCTAGAGGAGAAAAGCATTTATGAAATATACTTTATTACTAAGAAAAATTCAACAACAAAAATATTAACATTATATTAAGAATGTCAATTTACTGATGTATGTTCATATATCTTATCCATATATTAAACCATAGTGGAAGTTGCAAAATTTTATTTCATGTAACAGTGTGGTCCTACAGTTTGTATTCATAGTTAAATAGGAAGCAAAGTGTAGATAATTCCCTGTTCTCAGGTTTATAGGCAAGCCTTTACATTTCTATTCTGGGCTAGGGTAGCACTCAGGGTTCCTGTTTTTTTCATGTTTCTGCTTTCAGTGCTGTCACATATCAAGAGTGCTGGAAGTATGACTATAGGATAAGGAACAATACTGAGGTTTTTCCAAATTACATGTTGTTCAGGCAGACCTTTTATACTTTATTTTACTCCATTGTTTCACATAGTTCAGAAATCATTAATTGGATTACATCTGTATACTCACAGTTCCCTGTAATATGGTAGAAGTTCCAGATAAAAAAAGATGAAATCTTGCCTCAAAGAAGATCTCCACAAATTCAGTGGACCTAACAAAAAAGTCTTGCCACCATTACCTGTTGGCTTAACACGGACAGTGTCTCATTGTGGTCTCTAGGAACTTGTATCTAAAAGTGGAGCCCACCTATTCATGAGTGAATCTTCAAGACTCAATTGAGCATAGTGTAATGTCTCTACTCACTAGAGATATTGCGGGGGGAAAGTTAAATGACACACAGTAGCTCTTATGCTTGGAAAAATACATAAAGTAACATTGCTAAAATGATATTCAGAACCTCAGCCCTCTTTTCTCATATCTGTAATGATTAGATTGGTTCATAATATTTATAAATTTTTCTCCTTTCCTGATGTTGGCAAAGTCAAAAATCACAGATGCTTTTGAGTTTAGAGAAACAACATGTATAAAGGAAGCTTTCTTTAACTTATTATAGGCAAAGGTTATAGCTTGCCGTGTGTGTGTGTGTGTGTGTGTGTGTGTGTGTATTATATAATACACACACGTATATAATTGGGGTGTGTGTATGTGTATGTAATTGAGGTATATACCTCAATTGTATTTACTTACTAAAGTCAGTTCACAAAGAAGATAGACAGGATTATGTATTTGGTACCAACATTATTGCATAGTATCTAGAGAAACCTAAGAAATCACTGCTGGTGATTTAATTAATTAAATACCTTTTATTTACCTTTTATTTCAGTTAATGAAAATGAAAAATCTTAAATGATAAATCAGTAGTAGTAGGAAAGCAGCAACGCTTTGTACTTGGTATTGTTGAAGGAATATGTATAATGAGATGGGTAACAAATTGTAAGATGAAATATTTTTCCAGACTGTCATTATTTATACTTTGAAGGTCACCATTTAATATTAAACACAAGATGCATTTCATTGCTGAGGTAGCAGACATTATGATGTCACTTCATTTATTCACCTTGTTCCATAGGAACCTGATGTGAATTATGAGGCTACCACTTAGAATTGAAACTGTAGAAGATTGTAAGCATTCTACAGCATGACATGCCCATGTTTCCTATTTTAGACCTGACTGATCTTCAGATAACATATGGTGGTACAAGTAATTGGAAAATTGACAGACCTGTCAAGAAAGTATGCTAGATGGGACCAAAATGCCATGCTGGAGCACATAAAGTGTCTTAGAAGTTAAATTTATTGTTTTTTATCAAAGAGTGAAGTAAAAATATCTGGTTCACCCCCTACAAAGAACACTTTTTAGTAGCAGGTGTTTTCAAAAGTACTTCTTGGGGTATTGATAAAATTGGTTGCTTTTAAAAAGATATAAGAAAATTTTAGTCAATGCATAATATAAAACAGCTCATACTATAATTATTTAAATGTTATATAATCTTACCCTGTATGGTTATAATCTTTTCCTGAGGATTTCTGGAATCACAATAGTTCATACTCCTGCAGATGTAGTGCAATTATTTGCATTAAGTATAACTGGAAAAAATGCCCTAAAGTTTACATTTTAATGTTTTCTAAAATTTATTTCACAGGAAGATGAAAATGAAGCTGAACGAAAAAATGTATCTCAGGATCTCAGCATGGAACAGAAAAATCCAAAGAAATAAAGGATTTTCTGTAGTGTTTTGAAAAGTTTGCAACTTATGTAGTAGCAGATAAAATTTCTAATTGTAAAATGTTAAATTGTAAAATCTAATTTGCAAAATGTTCTCAATAAAGTTGTTGAAATAGGAGCTCGTATTTGGAATTTTGTATGTGTTTTAGATCAATTCAACTTTGATTGAAAACTTGAACCTTTGGAATGTTTGTATTTTATTTTATTGCAGTGCTTGGCATTGAAACCAAAGCCTTGACACATGCTAGACAAATGCTTTTCCACTGAGCTACATGTAGCCCAGCCCTGGAATGTTTTGTTTTAAACTTTATTTTATTTATTTTTGTATGCGGTACTGAGGATTTAACCCAGTGCCTCACATGTGCTAGGCAAGCACTCTCCAGTGAGCCGCAACCCCAGCCCCACTGGAATGTTTTTAAAAGGAGGAAAATTCTCAACTGAAATTTGAGAATAGAGATAGGATTTTCTTTTATCTGAAGCCAAAGTGTTAACACACCTAGATGACCTAAAAGAAAACTCTTAAGAGACTTTTTTTCTTATTAGTCTCTGTCATCTTCAAGGCCTTACCAGAATTCCAATTATCAATTTAAAAAAAAAAAGAACAGAAATTGCTTACACATGAAAATACTTAAAACCAAACAGTGTTTGAATGGATGAAATATCATTTTCTAATTTTATAAACCTGTGTATCACATGATATTCTAGAATTACAGGAAAGGATGAAAAAGAATGATAAATTAACATCATGTATGGCAGAAGTAGTGCCATGATTTTTTTTTAAATCTATTTTGGCGGGGGGGGGGGGGGGTTGTCTTTTTGGAACTGGGGGTCTAACCCAGGGCTTTGTGAATGCAAGGCAGATGCTTTGCCACTGAGCTACATCCCAGCCCATGATTTTTAACTTATAAAAATATTAAGGAACTACTATGTGCATGAACCTATAATTT
Source organism: Spermophilus citellus (assembly GCF_964194105.1). Classification (NCBI taxonomy): domain Eukaryota; kingdom Metazoa; phylum Chordata; class Mammalia; order Rodentia; family Sciuridae; genus Spermophilus; species Spermophilus citellus. The sequence continues at coordinate 193,214,641 of NC_138184.1, read as the reverse complement.
TTTCTCAGACATTTCAAGAATTCCATGTTCAAGTATTTCTATATATGTTCCCTTGGCTTAGGAATTTCCCCCAAATTCCTCTGATCCTTATCTTTCTTAAAGTTCTTAGTAACCAGCCATTTTATTCTTTCTAGTTACTAGGCTGTCATTTGCCAGCTACAGCAGGAGCAATTAATCTACTTGTTACTTGCAGAGCCAAATGTTTTTGGCAGATGTCTCTGATTATCTAAGGCAGAATTTCTTAAAATGAGAGGCAGGACTTTGGAAGGCTTATAAGAGAACCAGCTTACAGCTTTCTCCTTGGGAAAATGGAGTCAATACATTTGCCCTGGAGCCATATTTTCATCACATGCCTCTGAAAAGCTCCATAAATGTGTAGCAGTAAGACATGTTTGCTACTGTGATACAGTAGGCTGACAGGGAAAAAGAAAACAAAACTGCAAGTAGGCAAAACGGGAAATTCATTGAAGGATACTCTCTAAACCTAGATACAGAGATCAGGAAAGCAGCTATGGCCACAGAAGAGACTCCCTGAATGAATTTTGGAGCAAAGACTTTGAGCCAAAGAAAATGCTGAGTAAGCAGTTTGTACTCCACAGGGGTCGGGTGGGGGGAATAGGGAGTAGCTTTGCATTATTGCAAATGCAGAAATTAATTTGACATTTTTCCCCACATCGACCTATTTTGCAACACCCATTTACAAAGATAAGTATTATATCAGTAATGTCATTTTTTAAAAGAAGCAATAATAAATGATTCATATCATAGCATCATTATGTTACAGGTACTATGCTGAGTGTTTAGCATGTATTATGCCATATGCCAAATAATTGTCCCTGTCGACAAATTGATACTATTGCTTTTCCCAATTTAACAATAAGTCTGAGGCTTAGATAGGGGGAATAAATTATCCAATGTTATATAATTTGTTGTGTAATTTTATATAATTTAATTGACAAAGCAAGAGTTCAAATCCACTCAGCCCATAACATTACAATTAATAATTTTGTAATACTTATTAGTATCATATTTTTTTTTCATCTACTATCTTCTCTAAAAATGCAATCTTAATTTAATTCATCACCTGCTGCCTCTCTCCTTTAATTAATTTTCTTTGCTATACTTTAACTTATTTTAAATACTTTGGTTTAAATGAAATAAATGAAACCATTATAACTTAATCTTCTATCTGCTCCCCCAAAATGAAAATCTTGCATGTAATGGAGCAAGTTTGAAAGCACCCATTGCCTATGATTTTTTGAGAAATCTTTGGCCCTAATTGTTTCATTTGTTCAGTTATTAGTGTTCCTTTTGATGTATGCAGGCATTTTTAAGTATTTATATGTAAATGATATCTTTAACCATTTAAAACCCTTTAAGTGGTCTTTTATGAAAAGCTTTTCAATATGCATACCCTTGTTTTAGGATAAAGTGGAATTGCCTTAGACTTCCTTTAGGAAAAAATTATGTATGAATTACTTAAATTTTTAAGGTTCATACCTTCATGTTCTTTGTACACATATATATGAAAGACTATACTTTCAGGGATCATTTCTATAGTTTGTTACTGTCTGCACATATAGGAGTCTTTTGATGCTGCAAGTTTATTATGTGACTGTCATTAAACCGGTCATTTTATTTAAATCAGATTATCATATTATTGATTTTCTATATTAAATAGAATGTTACATTTTAGCTTAGGCTGTCAAAATGAAAAACCCAAGGCTGAAAACAGAATCTACTTTCTCCCAATTAAGGAATCTAGAAGTTTTAGATCAAAGTTAGAAGAGCTCAGTTTCTGGTGTGTGTTCTTCCCGCTTGCAGAAGATCTTCCCCCTGCATTCTATCAGGGCCTTTCCTTTGTGTATGCACATCAGAGAGATAGGGCACCAATGTGTGAGCAATCTGGTATCTTCTTAGAGAGACACTAATCCTATTGAATTAGGCTTCAACATCAATTAGAGAATTAGGGCTTCAACATGAATCTGAGAACCGGAGGGGACACAATTAGTCTGTTATGCATTTAAATAAAACCCAAGTACCTCTGTTGCAGCAATTCTGAGCTGTGTTTAGGAGCACTGGAGCAAAGTCCCACAGATATATTTCTGGTGATGTAGATTATATATGCTCAGGGAAAGTCCTTATAAAGGTTAATAATTGGAGTATAATCTATAAATTGATATCTAAAAAAGAAAATAAACTCCTATACAATTAAATGTACCTGCTTGGTTATCCTTTCATCCTTATTATTTGGCTCATTTCTTGGCCCATAGTAGGTGTAAGCAACACTGCCACTAAAATAAGACTGGAACCAAAAATGTGGAATGTCTGAAGATTAAGAATTCCTTTATGCTTCATGTTGCTTGCATAATCCACCCACAGAAACAAATTGTATTCTCTTGATGTTAGCTGTTGAACTGCATTTCTTCATATCTTTTAAGAATTTTAAAATAAAACAACTTGTAATGTGTATTTGTCTCTATCACATTTAGGAACAGCATTGTTTATTATATTCAAGATTATATTATTTCCTCAGGTCTAGGGAATGAACAACAGATGCAAAAAAAGGTGTTGCACTGCATTGCTGTCAGATGGAAACTGCTGGACACTAGGATGCCCAAGTTCATAAATTCATTCCACAAAACAGATGGGACCACCTATGTGCCACACACTGTTTATCACAGGATCTGATGACAAACATACTCCCTCTGCAGTTACTGTCTTGACATCCTTAATAATTTTTCAATAAGAGGTCTCATAATTGTATTTTGCAGTGGGCTTGTAAAACAAGATAGCAGATACTACTGTGGTATTACTTTTCCCTTTTAATTCTGTTGGAGTATAATTGACATAAAATACACCTATTTAAAATATGCAGTTCAATAAATTTGAACATGTATATATCCATATACCCTCCAGTCTAATAAAGATACAAGAGTATTTCCATCACTCTAAAAAGTTCTTTCTTACCATTGCTATCATACACCCCATTAAAGTCACTGATCCACCTTCTCTTTTGCCTGTTCTAAAATTTCACACAAATGGACTCATGTCATACATATCTTTTGTGTCTGGCTTCTCTCACTCAGCGTAATGTTTTGAGATTCACCCAGATAAATGTATAAATCTAAGTTTTTCCTTTTTATTGCTGAGTACTTTTTCTTCATATGAATATACCACAATTTGTATATCCCTTCAGCTATTAATGGACATCAGTCAGACAATAGAAGATATATGAAATAACCAAATGAAAATCTCATTAGTCATTGGGAAAAGGCAAAACAATGAGTTACTACTCTATATCCTAAAATGTCAGTAATATTTTATTGTAGCCCTTAGCCACAAGTAGCTGTTGAACACTTGATATAGGACAAGACCAAATTGATATGCTGTAAGCATAAAATACATCCCAGACTTGCAGATGTTGTACAAAATAAAGAACACAAAATATCTCAATTTCTATTCCAATGACATGTTAAAATAATAATTTGAATAAATAATAGTTTGAATTTTATTAGATAAAATACATTACTAAAAATTTCAACTATTTTTACTTTATTCTAAGTTGTGGCTACTAGAAAATTTCAGTTTACATTTTTGGCTCCTATTGTATTTCTACTGGTCCCATCTCCTGGGTTATAATTTGAAGTTTGAGAATGGAATGTTAGGTTACAAAGCAACTAGAACTCTCTTGTATTGTTGGTAAAAAGAATAAAATAAAATAGTACATCATGTTGCAAAAGAATTTGGGGATTTCTTATGAAGTTGAACACACTCTTAGGATATTACCCAGTAATGTTGCAGGTAGATATTTACACAAAACAAATGAAACATGCCTATATAGAGATTTGTATTTGTTTACAGAGATGAATTCATTTTTAATGGCTTCATAATAGCCCCAAACTGGAGCCAATTAACTTTTTTTTTTTAAGTTAAAATCACACTTTATACTGGTGGTTGTTCTTTTCAGGAACCATTTGTTACACTAAGCTGTGTAACATTTACAGAATATGTATTAACTATAATGCACTAATAAAAACCAAAGATGCTAACAAAAGATTTAAAAGAAAACATAAAAACTTTTCAAATCTTGACATTCAGAAATGGTGGTGTTATACATTATTTGAAAATAGTCAATGTAGTTAAAGCTTTTTAATGATTTTATGTTCAATTTGAATAATGTTTTTGAGGGATCTTTTTAGTTAAAAATACATTTAAACCCAACTTTAAGACTAAATCATGGCTCTATCTTCTGGTTAATTCTACCCATTTTCCCTTGGATTGAAAAGATTAAATGAGAGAAAAGCAAAGATGTGCACACAGTTGCTCCAATTTTAGATGTCTGCAAATTGCTTGGAGTTTTATTTCCACAAAAACCATACCAAATACAACATAATCTTTCCAGGGTATAGTGATTTTTTTATTTGCAAATTTCTGATCATTCAGATGCAATGGGGTGAGTCTAGGTAGTTTGTTTCTCTAATACTTTTTCGGAAAATGGTAATAATACTCTTATTACTCAGTTAACATTTATATTTTTTTTGTAAAATAATCACTAATGATTTTCCTCTAGGCTTAAGCAGTTGGAAACATTTGATATATTTGTACTCTCCACATTAATTATAATTTGTCTTGTTTTTCTCAGATGTAACAAACTGTCGCTCTCTAAATTGAATATATACAAACAAGAGACTTTTTCCTATAAATGCATCATTCACATAGCTACATCAGGTTTATTTCAAAGCTTATTGAGAAAGAAGAAATAAGTTCCATTAATAGCTTTGACATTTCCCCAGTGCCTTGGGTTCCTGAGGCCATCACACATTTCTATTGGTTGTGTGCTAACACTGCTTGGGACTGAAGCAACTTACACCTGGTATTAGGCTAAATAAGATTCACTATGAATAGTGAAAGTTGATTAGAAAACTATTCCATTTCACATTACCTCAAGAAAATAATTTTTGCATAGCCATGAATAAACAAATTTTATCCCCATCCCAGACTATCCTGAACAATCATAGCAGGTAATAAACATCTCCCTGTGGTGAATTCAATGTGGAATCCACAGCTTTGTTATCCAGAGGAGAAGTTAAGTGCTAACAGTAACAGCATGAAAACACAGACAACAATGGTATAATTCTGATTTGTTTTAGAAAAACTATTAATTTCCTGGTTACGAAGCCAAGTAAAAACAACCCTTTAAAACTGGTGAGCCATGGAAGCCATTTTCCTTAAGGGTTTTAAATTAGGGAACAGACTCATGAAATTTATAGCTTTGATGAGATATTCTTTTGCCTACAGTCAAGATGAGAGCTAGATCATTGGTTTCCCAGCATGATACCTATGTGTTCTTGTTCACACTAGATTTCATTGGGCTCATAATAACACAGCCAATATCACATTAATGTTTTGCCTCTTAGTTTACGTCTTTCATTTACACCTACAACATGCTAAATATCTCATTGTAGAGAATAAGTCACACTCTAGCTGTCTACAGTCAGTGATGTTGAAAAAAATCAGTATTTCATTCTCATGTCATTCAAGCTAAAGTGGAAGGATGTGGCTTATACAAACAATAGATAATTGAATCAGATGTATGTATAAATGGGAATATGATAACCCTGCTGGTTGATATAAGAGGAACAGAAAATATGGATCTTCCTGATTACGTTAATTCCAACCATTACCCTTTTTTTAAAACAGTTTAATGCTGGGGCTGGGGCTGTAGTTCAGTGGCAGAGCGCTTGCCTAGCATATGTGAGACACTGGGTTTGATCCTCAACACCAGATATAAATAAACAAAAACAAAGGTTCACCCATAACTAAATATATATTTTAAAAAAAAACAGTTTAACAGATGCAAATTTTTTTTTCCTGGTGGTGGTGGGGATTGAACCCAGGGGTGCTAAATCACTGAGCCATATACCCAGCCCTTTCTGTATTTTGTTTAGTGACAGAATCTCACTGAGTTGCTTAGGGCCCCGTCCCTAAGTGGCTAAGGCTGATTTTCCACTCTCATTTCTCCTGCCTCAGCCTTCCAAGCCTCTGGGGTTACAGGTTTGTGCCACTGCACCCAGATTATTGTTGCTTTTAAAGGTAAGCAATTTCAGAGCATTCAGATTTCAGGGCAATGAGACAATTTATTAATAGCATCTAATGACCAACAGGGTGTCACTGCTGGAACCTGTCATTCTGTGTTCCATGATGAAATAACATGCTAAAGAGCTCTGATGAAGGAAACCTGCAATTGACAAATATCATTATGTTTTTTTTTAAAGAGAGAGATAAAGAGAATTTTTTAGTATTTTTCAGTTTTCGGTGGACACAACATCTTTATTTTTATGTGGTGCTGACGATCAAACCCAGCGCCCGGTGCATGCCAGGCGAGCGCGTTACCGCTTAAGCCACATCCCCAGCCCCTATCATTATGTTTTGATACTAGGCAATGAAATTCTGTGATTAAGGAATCTAGTTCTATAATCTGCATCCTTAAATTTGTGCAAAGGTATTTTGTTTGAAGGTATTCTCTTTGAAGGTATTTTATCTGTACACTTAATGATCTCTCTACCATTTATTTTTAACATTTTCAGGTATGCCCAAGTTTAGAGAGATGAGTATAACAAATTCCTGTGTAGTCAAAAATGAGATGCACCAATTACTAATATTTTTGTCATGTTTATTTTATTTAACCCTTTTTCTCTCTCTCTGCTAAATTATCTTAAAGCAGATCCCAGACTGCTATACTTGTTAACATGTTTTTCTACTCTCAAGTTCATTTGTGATTGGATATGCTTGATGTATGCATATTTTTCTATGACAGATGCAGATTTTGTTTTGTTTTTTAATAATGTGTGACAGTAGGTTAATATGTTAATGAAAGATTGGATGACAATATATTCTGCCTCATGCATTTCAGACTACATTTTTAGTGAGATTCAAAAGAAGATATGTGTTTCAATTTTTTTTTAATGATGATGATATAAGAACCAGAAATTACTCAGGCTCTTAGTTCATATTTGCATTTTTGCACCTTAGGCAGAAAAATAGAACTAATCAGAGCTGCAAATCATAAAGGAGAACACATTTCAATGCTCCAGAGCATTGTTGAACCAAGATATCTTTCTGATTATACTAACAAGGGACAAAACTGGTACATTCAGCAATGCCTTCAAAAATGTTATCTTGTTAGCAAAAATTAAATTAACAAATGGAACATCTGCTCAGGGTTATGATTCTTTCTCCTAGGGAATGCTATTTTTTTTGAGACTATATCTTTTTGGCATGCATTGATTTGGGATTTATATTTGAATATATCTAATTCAAGTCAGTAACAGTCTTATGGAAAATGTTGTAGTTTTTTAGTTGGCTCTGTGCTTTAAGTAACCCTGTACATGTCTCATTTGGGAGTTCCTTCTTTCCTCATTCCAGCTTCTGTCTGAATTTTCTGGGGTGAGGGGGGAGGGTTGGGGAATTCTGCTCAAGACCCTTCCTTCATACCTGCATCTTTCCTAGATTCCTCTAACTTCGAGCTCTCCTGCCCCCTCCTTTTAAGCTCTGTGGAATTTCCATGGAATTTCACATCTCCCTTTTGATTTTCTCACAGGAAAACAGCTGATGAATAGGTGAGTGAATTGTTCATGAGTGTACTACTCAAGCTAGACTAGGATGTGCTGTGAAAACAATCTCAGGAATCTCAGTGGCTTACGCTAACAAAAGTTCCCTTCTTACATTGCTGGTGAATATAGATCAAATGGCTCTTCTTGGCAGTTCTTGAAAACAAACTGCCTCATGGATTCTCAGGTACATGTTGCACCTTCACTATTTATGTGTTCTCTGCAGAGGGCCATGGGGAGTAAGGAGGGAGAGATTAAGAAAGTATAAAATCAATTCACACTCCATTGCTTATGATTCTATATTCTCTATCACTTCCATTCACATTTGTAGTGGAAAGAAATGGGTTACAGGGTGGCAACCTATGTACAAGGCAGGCTGAGAAAGGTAAGGAGGTCTTGGCTGTGATCCCAATAAGAGGCAACACTCTGCTAAAGGTAAGGCACAGAATATGCCTCAATTCACTTTCCTCTTATTGGAAACCTGTCAACATGTTTTCCCCTCTGCAAGAAGCACTTCAAAGTATAGCATAACTCTTAAAGAGCATAGGTTTTGAATTAATCAACCTGATTTCTATTCCTAGCTTCAACACATTAAATTGGTGAAACGTGTGATATGTGAATTATATTTCAATAATGCTGTTTCAAAAATTTAAATCTTAAAAAAATCAAATCATACTTTAAAAAAACCTGATTATCTCTATCCTCTGGTCAATTAAATCAGAACCTCTGGAGATAGGCTGAGCATCCAACGCCTCTGAACGTGCTCAGGTGATTCTGATGTGCAGTCATGGTGCAATATCTCTGCTGTAGGCAATAAGGAACCAGTGAAGAATTTTAATCGGGGGAGTAACGTGATCAGATTTGCATTTTAGGAAATCTACTTTGCCAATTGTGTGGAACACAGGTTGCTGGCTTTTCTGCTGAGTGGTTGAGGATCTACACGAATGTTGATAAAGACTTCATCCACAGTAGTCAAAACCCCAAAACAATTACATGCCCCTCAACTGGCAACTGGACAAAGAAACTCTGGCACGTTTATACAATGTAGTCCTTCTCAGTATTAAAGTCCCCACTCCCTTGGCCACGTGAACTTCGTGTATTTCTATGGCCACAAATCCTGCTTGCCAGGACAGAAACTACCCTCATTTCTTTTTGGGTTTGTCTGATGCTCAGCTGAGCTTGACTATTTACCTCAGCAACATCATTCTCTATTTATCACCTAAACAAGAAACCTCATTCATTTTTTCTTTCATTTCTAAAAGTTGGAATTTGGATATCATAAAATTCACTCTTCTACTATACAGTTCTGTGTGCTTTCATGGAACACAGTCAAGAAATACCACCACAAGTAAGAGGGAGAACAATTTCATCATGCCCCCAAATTCACTGGTGTTCCTAAGCAGTCAACTGTCAATGTTGCCTCCCCACTCCAACCTCTGGCAATCACTGATCTGTTTTCTGTCCCAAAGGATTTTCAGAATCTGGTATAAATCGAATCATACAATATGTAGCCTTTTGAGTGGGGCCTCTGTCCTTTAAATTGTGTGTGTTGTTAGGCATACCAGGCCTGTGTTTCTTTTTATCGCTGAGAAGTGTTCATTGTATGGATGTATCAATTTGTTTATCCATATCACCAACTGAGAGACTTGTGAGCAGCTTCTGGCTTGTAGAGGTTATGAATAAAGTTGCTATGAACATTTGTGTATGGATATTTGTGAGGACATAGTTCTCATTTCTCTTGGGTATGGGCCTAGGAGTGGGATGGCTGGGTCATAGGGTATATGTATATTTAACTGTGTAAGATGTTACCCACAGTCTCTGCTCAAATGCCTGTGACGTTTTATATTCCCACCAACAGCATGTGATGGTGACAGCTGTTCCACATCTCCATATCCTCAATAGCACTTGGTATTGCCAGCTGTTTTGTTCTGATTTGCTTTATTTTGTCTTTGGCCATTCAAATGGTTGTGCAGTGGTATCTCATTGTGGTTTATTTATTTTTTTTTTAGTTGTACATGGACACAATATCTTTATTTTGTTTATTTATTTTTATGTGGTGCTGAGGATCGAACCCAGGGTCTCACACATGAGAGGCGAGTGCTCTACCACTGAGCCACAACCCCAGTCCTCATTGTGGTTTAAATGTGCACTTCCCTAATGAAGAATGATGTGTATTTTTTCATGTACCTACTTGTCATCAATAATCTCTGCCAAAAAGTTTCTTCATATCTTTGTCCACTTTTCTATTGGATTGTTTTCAGTCATTTTTGTTAATGGCCCTTGTTGTTTTCTACTAATTGCAACAGTTTTTCTTACATTAAAATAAATCAAATTTTCTTTTTCTCTCATGAAATAGCTTTGTAGAAATTGCTTTATAGAACTAGTAGCATCCTCTCATTTCATTCATCTGTCTACCCTCATTCACTCGAAGCCATTCTCTTCCAAAGTTGATATCTCTAGTCTTCCCTCTTCCTCTAACAAAACTTCAGGCAGACTCTGGCCTTACATATATTGCTGTAGGTAATTTAGCCTTCTTCTTCGATAGACACAGCTACAAATGCACATTCAGCCAAAGTTATCTTGCATGGTCATTTCCATTTTGTTCTCCCAAATATTATTTCTGCCCTATCACCCAGCCTGCCTCACGTCTCCATTTCCATGCTAAAGAGTTTCTTCAAATATCTGGGGATTCCAGCCTGCCTGTTCATCCGTTCAGTATGGTGGACACTGTATATGTGGGGCAACCTTTGTAGACTGGTGAGCAGCTCTCCCAGAGGCCTTGACAGGAGCATCTCCGAGACCCTCCAGATGGTAGCAGGTCTGATTCCATTTGTGAGGCTGGTCATTTTTTCTGGAAGAATGCTGCAGCCTCCTTCCTGCATCATGTGTCTCAGGACAGTTAGCTGGACCAGGAAGCCAGGGTTGAAGTGGAGCTGGGCGGTCTCATGGTTCTACAAGTATCCTCCTACTCCCCTTCCTATTGTCACTAACAAGTTTCCCTTGTCTTGAGGAGAAACCAGTGTCCCTTAGTCTGGACACTTTCTGGTGGACTTACAGCAGGGACTGAGCTACGCTTAGCTGGAAGGACTCTCACCTATGGTATAGATTAGAGAAGATCACCTGGGTGTATCTTGCTCACATTTTTTTTTTCTGTGTCACTCTTTTTTTTTTTTTTTTTTTAAAGAGAGAGTGAGAGAGGAGAGAGAGAGAGAGAGAGAGAGAGAGAGAGAGAGAGAGAGAGAGAATTTTTTTTTTAATATTTACTTTTTAGTTCTCGGCGGACACAACATCTTTGTTGGTATGTGGTGCTGAGGATCGAACCCGGGCCGCACGCATGCCAGGTGAGCGCGCTACCGCTTGAGCCACATCCCCAGCCCTCTGTGTCACTCTTTACTTTCCCCAGTGTCCAGTGGCTCTGTTTCTTGATTTTTTTTTTTTTTGGTGGGTTCTGAGATTCACACTTATCTGACCTCATACCCCTCTGTAAGCACCTGGGCTTCTGCTTCCTCTGCTTAGCTAAGTCAGTGACCGCTTTTCATCTCTTCCTAGTGTTACCAAATTGGACTCTGCTTTTCTCTGTCCCTCTGAATTCAAATTTAATTATTTATTTTTTACTGCAATTTAACTGAATCTTAGAGAACAAAGAAAAACAAAAGTTCAATGTTTTTCAAATAAAAATCACTCCTAAGTTTTAAATAGAGTTTTTAGAGGACTGTGAAATTTCTTAGCTTGTTGTAAGAAGCAAAAAGTCAAGCCTCTTTAAATAATAAGGAAAGATTTGATTTATGAGCAAGGGGATGCATTACAAAACCCCAGCATTTCTCTCCGTAGACTTCCAGTGATATATTTATTTGCTTTTTAATAGGATGTAATTAAAATGCTATGTTTAGGAAACTTTGTCTAAAACTGGAAACCACCTATTTATTAATAAATCTTCAAGAATCAATCAAACATAATGGATTCTCTATTATTCACTGGAGGTAAATTGGGGGGAAAAACACACACCAGATCTTATTCAAAACATGTTCCCTTTCTTCTTCTCTGGAAACCCTCTTTTCCTGATTACTCCTCAACATACGGTTCTATATTAACTATAACTGGCCCCTGACTTTCTAACTCCAGAGCTTTTACTAATTTGAACTCTTCAGTCACATGTTCTGCCCAACTCAATGAGCTTAGGGCTGTGAACATAGTGACAGCTGGGACCACTGGGAGAAGGCATTTCTCTCAATCAGCATCACAAAGACTTTATGATTAAATAAATAGTGAACGGAACAGTGTATGATACATGGCAGATGTTAAATAACTTCTCAAATAATTACACATTTATAAAATATTTTTAAAGCACTTTACTCCTAAATGAGTTTAAATGTATAAACTACTAAGAAAATGAAATGAAAGTTCATCGTATTAGCCAAGTGGCTCAGAGAAGCTGCACATGGTCATGGGAACTCAAGTCACAAAAAACAGGGCTGTCTGCAGAGACCCTGGAGGTGAGGGTGGTCAAGGTATCAGGTCTGAGCCAGAATTGCCAACTCCACAGCTAACACTCAGACCAATACCTAAAGCTTCTTAATGCAGCCAGGACAATGTTAAGGTGAAGAACCTAGAACCAAACCACGAGTAAATTAAAAATATAAATGAGGCTGTTCATGTGTGGAGAAACAATTGTCTTGAAAACTGGGCTCAAATCTCAGAGGAGAAAAATTAAATATAAAAGAAAGAGGCAAATCTATACACATCCAGGAAGATATTTCTCTGATTTATAAAGCCTCGAGTTTTTCTGCAGTTTACCAAATAGACAAAAACTCTAGAGGAGATGTCAGCTCAGGTTATCCATAGATTATATTATAGAACATAATAGCTCAGCGCTTCCAAAAAATAAATAAATAAAACACCTCCACAAAACCTAATAAAATCCTCCTGCTCTGCACTCATTCAGTGCCTGTTCTAATTTTCCCTCTTGGATTAGTGTGTCATGATCTGCACACCCCTCATTTGCCCTCTGGGGAGTTGAACTGCAGGGGCGGGCTTGGGAAGGAAGCAGAGGAACTGGTCCTACATGGCAAGAGGAGAGACATCTACAGCACTGTGACCCTCCTTGCAGGAAACCACCAGCAGCAGGCCCTGCTCTTTGGTGGACTGTGACCTGGGAGCAGGAGGCTGGAGGGAACACAGGTGCTGCTGCCACTTAAGTTGCAACATAATTCTGATGGGTTCTTTAACAGAAGGAATCTAATAAATATCCTAAAGCTATGTGTGCCTTTGCCTGGCAAGCTTCCTCCCAATCCAGACCTGCCTTATATTAGCAGTTCCTCTAACTCAGGCTTTTAGAGGTTAATAGAGTATTTTCTGTTCAGGATTCTCCTGATGTTTTAAGGGGAAAAGAATGAATTCCCATTGAGAGGCTATAGAGGGGTAATGGTGTTACTCACTCAGTTTCTCTTTCAGCAAATCTGAGATGTTTTTTTTTTTTTTCCTCTCCTAAAGTGCCTACAGGTAATTACACCTCACCACCAAGAAAATTCATACTTACTCCAATCATCCCAGATGGTCTATGAGACAGAGCCAGAGTTCCACACCTGCCCCCCCCCCCCCCCCCCCGCCCCTCCAGGTTACGCTTCTTTGACTGTAGATTTCTACCTGCAGTTCTTCTCAATATCAAATTCCCTCAGCTATTTGAATTTGTTAATTTATTTAAAAATATATGCCACTCTTCATGATCATGTCTATTAAGGGTGAGAGGTACCCAAGTCACTTTACAAACATATTATCCACAAATGCTCATGAAGCTTAGCTTTGGAAGACTGAGTTGGGAGACTGAGTTGGGATGGAGAACACAGTGATACTCAAACCTTCAAAAGCAAGTCATCAAACTCTTAAGACTGTCCCCATCAAAATGAAAGAGAGTGGGTGTTATGGTTTGGATGTGAGGTGTTCCCTATAAGCTCATGTGAAAGACAATACAAGAAGGTTTGGAGGAGAAATGATTGGGTTATAGTATTAACTAATCAGCGAATTAATTCCTGGTGTGATTAACTGAGTGGTGACTGGAGGCAGGTGGGTTGGCTGGAGGAAGTGGTTCATTGAGGGCGTAGCTATAGGGTATCTATTTTGTATCTGGAGTGTGGAGCCTCTCTCTGCTTTCTGATTATGATGTGAGCTTCTTCCCTCCACCACACTCTTCTCTGCAATGGTCAGCCTTGCCTTGAGCCCTGGGGAATGGAGCCAGCCTTCTACGGTCTAAGACCTCTGAAACTGTGAGCCCTTAAATACACTTTCCTCCTCTACAGTTGTTCTAGTCGGTCTTTTAGTCTCAGTGGCAAAAACCCTGATTAAAACAGCAGGTATTTGTTAAAGGTAGAAGAGAGATTTTATTCAGGCTGGTGCAGTAGAGGAGAGAGACTCCAAGCAGAATTCAACTCCATTAAAACAAAAAGCGGAAGACCTTTTAAAATCTGGCCTATGCTAGAGGAAAGGTACTGAAGGATGCTGTGAGGAGAGGCTGTCAGTCCCTGTGATTAGGCCATCTGTGTCTGCTGATGTTGTGCATATCAAAGTTAGGCTCCTGCCATTCTATGGAGACTGGGGCCTCCTATTTATTTATTTATTTATTTGGTTCCATTTCCCAGGGAAAGCTCCCAGGTATTGCAGAAGACATTCCTGAGTGGCAGAAGATATATATATATATATATATCAAATTCAAGTCATATCCATTTGAGATATATATATCGAGATATATAGATATAGATATCTCCCCCATATCTATATCTATATCTATATATCTCGATATATATATCTCAAATGGATATGACTTGAATTTGAGGTATCCACCTAAAGCTCCCATGTTAATGCAAGAATATTCAGAAGTGGAATGAATGATTAGATTATGAGAGCTATAATGTAGCCAGTCCACCATGTTTTTTTCAGATTAAAAAAATTATTTATTCTAATTTGATATATATGACAGCAGAATGAACTTCAATTCATAGAGCGCAATTTTTCATGTCTCTGGATGTACACAAAGTAGAATCACACTTTTGTGTCTTTGTACACATACTTGGATAATGATGTCCATCTCATTTCACCATCTTTCCTACTCTCCTACCTCTTCCCTTACCCTCCCTCCCCTTTGCCCTAACCAAAGTTTCTCCATTCCTCCCATGCTCCAACTCACTTCCCCATTATGGACCAGCATTCTCATATCAGACAAAACATTCAGCATTTGGTTTTTTGGGATTGGCTAACTTCACTTAACTTAATATTCTCAACTCCATCCATTTACCTACAAATGCCATGATTTTATTCTCTTTTAAGCTGAGTAATATTCCACTGTGTATATATACCACAGTTTCTTTATCCATTCATCTACTAATTGTTGGTTCCACATTTAGCTATTGTGAATTGTGCTGCTATAAACATTGATGTGGCTGTGTCCCTGTAGTATGCTGTTTTTAAGTCCTTTGGGTATAAACCGAGGAGTGGGATAGCTGGGTCAAATGGTGGTTCCATTCCAAGTTTTCTAAGGAATCTCCATACTGCTTTCCATAGTGACTTTCTTCCAGCCATGCCCTGCCTGCCTATAGTTACAACCAAATTAGTCTGTTAAAAGCAGGGTGGGGCTTAAGTGTATCTGTTGGGAGGATCCATGGTGGCATGCTAGAGGGAGGCCGCATTCTGTGTCACTCTAGGATATGGGATTCAAGTAGTGGGAATATTGTTTCTCTGCAAGTAATTAGAGGACCCCCAACAGTTGCTCCCATGCAGGAATTACAGCGGCCACTCAGTGAAGGTCTCCAGGCCTCAGCCTCAGCACAGGACTCCTGACCACTCATCCACTCAGGTCCTCCAGGGCCTGAGTAGGATAGCTAGCATTAGCACCCACACAGCACAGGAATCCCCGCTGCAGCTCTCATGGAGGACACCCGGCTGCAGCCCAGGCACAGGAACTCTGGTCACCACTCCCATATGGACCCCCATTTACCAATGTGGGGCTCCTCCAGTCACCTCCATCTTGGGGCACTGCATCCACTGCCATAGTCCCCTACACGTGGTAGCCTGCACCTGGGGACACTGTACTGGGACCAGTGACAGCTGCCAGCCACAATACTGCATGCCACAGAGCTGCACCTCTGAACACGCCTCTGAGTGCCACTGCCCAACTCCATCCAACCTGACAGTCCATCATAGAAAGCAGCAGCCTTCATCTTGGGACACCTTCATGGCCATCTTAAGTTAGCTTGGAACACCAGCTGCAGATTAGAAACAATATCAAGGTACTGAAAGTCCCCAAATTCCCCTCTCCCCAGCCGCCACTAACCCAATACAGTGCCTATAGCTATGTGGCCAGTCCATAGCTTGCAAAACCAGGTCGCAAGACTAGGTGCTGAACTGCTTAATATAAAACAGCTCTCTGTGACAGGTGCTCAGAGCATAGCCCACAAGACCTCTGGAGAGCAAGGGTTTGTGGGGAGAGGGGAGGTGAGTGAGATATAGTTTAGAGACTAAATTAGAGAAGAGGAATTGTGAGGTCTACAGGTGATATAAGGAGATAAGACCAGATACCCACATCACATGAGTGGGTCCCAAAGGAGATCCTTGGGGTGCAGGCTCCCATCAGGGACTGGCAAGTGCTATATCTCATGTCCGGGAGCCACAACCCCAAGACCAACCCTCTCACCTTAGTAAGCTTCACCATCCTGAGGATGGAGATACCAGCAAACAACAGACAACCCCACCTATTCAACGAGAAGATGAAGCAGGAAAGATATTGATCTCCAACAAAAACAATCCTTGTATCTTCCTTTGAGATTTTTTTTTTTCTCTCTCTTCTCCTACCCTCAAATCCCCAGCATTTGTGAAATCAAGTACTTTTCATGAATTAGGCTACTGAAGACTGGGATGTCTGAATAGTATGTTACAGTGGTGCTCTATATTATTTTATCTCCTATTTTTACATTTATTACTTTTCTTTATATTTATGTTTGTTTTTAATACTCTACTGTCTTCCCACTTACTTGTTTCCCTAAAATCACTTCCTCTCTCTTCTTCTGCTACTAACAAACTTCTTTAGATTCCTCTTTCATGCTTTCTAAGATCTAATAACTCTATATACTCACATCCTACCCCTTAACATTTCATCCTACACCTCAACCCTGGTTCTTTGTCTACCATCAGAAACTATAGACCTTTTGCAAACCTACTGTTTATATTGTAGATAATAAATGAGCTTACCATTTCTGTATATTGTGACAAAACTGTAAATGTCTTAATATTTATTTGGCTTAAGTTTAAGCTATTTGGTTTAAGTTTGTATATTGTTTATATTGGGATCTGTTCACATTGTTCTCTCGCTTAAAGGAGAGGTATTGGAAATCTTCAGGGACACTATATGCCCGTGGGGTAAAAATTGTAATGCCTGGGATCCACAGTGCTAGAAAGGAATACACATCAATAGCATGAAAAACCAAGGGAAGAATGTGCCCCCAGCAAACCAAGATATTACATTATTAGAATCCATGGCCAGCACAACAGAAGAAATGATAGAGAAGGAGTTCAGGATGTACAATGAAAAAGTTCTGGGAATTAAAGAATGATAAGAGAGCAAATACAGGCAGCAAAAGATCATTTTGATAAAGAGCTACCTAAGCAAATACAGGAAGCAAAAGATTACTTTGAAACCCTAGAAGGGTTCATCTTCTGGGTGGATATTTCCTTTCCCTCTCTGTTTCCTGGCTGCCGTGACTGGAGCAGCCTCTCTCAGACATGCCCTTCCACCATGATGTTCTGCCTTACCTTGGGCCCAGACCAAGAGACTCAGCTGACCACAGGCTAAATCTCTGAAACAGTGAGGCAAAATAAACTTTCCTTCCTTTAAGTTATTTTTGTCAGGCATTTTGGTTAAAGTATCACAAAGCTGACTAACAAATGATTTACGAGTTTTGCAAAGTACATGCACTAAGGGAGGTCAAAGCCCTGTAGCCAGGTTTGAGCTGGAAGAAAGAATAAACTCCTTTGGCAGTGTTGAGCTTTCCCAGGCAGGCTTTTTAAGGGGCTTAGGGTCACATCATAGAGACACAACCTTCAACAGAGAGAAACCATGCTAGTGTTTGTGCGGGTCTCTGGGTGGTGGCAGAGTTGTTTGTGTGGCGTTTTACAGTTCTTGCCCCTGTGCTTCTTGCCTCCTGATAATAACACTTTTGTTGAATCCCTTCTCTCTGAGTGTGGTTGAGGCCCATGACTTGCTTCTGATTCTGATCATACTGAAAGGAGGACCATGGCTACACGTATGCAGTTGTGTTACATAGATAGCATCCATCTTGTGAAGACACTTGCTAAGGTCTGAGTGTTTGTGTCCTCCTAAAAGCCTTAAGTTGAAATCCTAACTCCCAAGGTGATGGTATTAGAAAGTAAGGCTGCTGGGAATCGATCAGGTCATAAGAATGGAGTCCTAATGAATATGAATGGGATTAGCACCCTTATGAAAGAGGCCCATGAGAGCTCCCTTGTCCCTTCCACCACGAGGACACAATGAGAAGGCTCTGGCATGGAAGAAGTCGAAATGGCCATCTTTGGAAAATACAGTATGCCACCATGGGCAAATACATGCATAAATAAAAGATTATGAAAGGAATTACGTCCATACAGAAGGACAGGCTTGTCCCTAGGACAGCATGAAGTTTAAAGCTCTGAGCTTCTGTTGCTAAAGGCTGCTGGAGAATGGCAGCTAGTCTTGAGAAAAGAGGCTCAAGAAGCCTTATGGTTTAGACATACACTGAGCCAATTCTCACTGCAAAGAAGAAAGAGAGCTGGTGATCAGGGAACCCAGTTCCGTGCTAAACACATTCACACTGAGTCCTCACAACCAGTCTAAAGGTTAGGTGAATTATTGTCCATGCTTTATAGGTATAGGAAATTACACTGTAATAAGCTGCAAACTAGAACTTGAACCAAGATTTAGAGCTCCAAGTCCAGTGTGTTTTTAATCCCATAGCATCAGTGAGTCTTCCCCACTATAGCAGGCAGGCACAAACCAATCATTTTCTTTCCTCTTATAAGGCAAGAGTCTAGGTTCTTTCATGAACATTTCACCTCTCTAATGGAATCTGCAGAGTATTAGGCTCCTAGGGTGATTTAGATGAAATCCGAGTCCTTGAGATGTAAACCTGTTCAATTGCATTCTCAACCTGAAAGCATTATGGCAGGTCATTTTTTTAAAATTTGTTTTTAGCCCATGAGAGGTCTATAAAAAGATTGATGGGATTCTAGTGGTTAGAAGATACTTTTCTAATAAGTGATTATAGACTTGGAAATATTTATAGAAACTCAGAATATAATATTTAAATAATGTAAGTCATTATAGGAACTTGGAGACACCGATTTACTTTGCCTCGATTTATTTATTCATTTCTTAAGTATATTCAGTGGTTACATGACACATGAGTAAGTTAGATATGTACCTAAGTTTCAAAGCTTCATTGTCTCTGAATGAAATATACCAGGAAAGAACATTGATAAGAGAAATTGTGATTCCCTCCCCCCAGAAATTCCTCTTATAAGATTAGAGAGGTATGTATAATCTACCTATATAAATTTATTTTTTATATCTACTTACTACCTAAATAAGTTGAGACGGATTACAAAATGCATACAATAAAGTAGGAAGAAATAAACATAAATAAGTAAAGACAGCAACGGGTAAATATGAATTACGATCCAAGGCCAAGCCTGGAGAGTGGTAGAATGCAGACAGGTAGGTCCCACTGAGTTGTTAAAATCAAGTTGCAAATTTGGCTCTAAGCTTCCTGGAGGCTGAGCAGCTAGAAATTAATGGATAAACTAACAGATTTTGATATGTTATCAGTAGGAAAAGTGTATTTTCCATTAGGCGCTTAATTCTTTAATACCTCACACTAAATATCCTTTGCAGATAAAGTTTAAATACGAAAATTTTTGTGCAAAATAAAGGGATTGCTAATTAGAAGGAAAGGAACAAAGAAGTGTGTTTACAGAAGGGTTTCTCATGAAAACGGATGGTTTCAAGTAATGTATTAGGCTAAGGCAGAGGTTTCAAAGGGTTTCCAGGTTAATCGGGGAAAAAGTAACCAAAAGCCTGCTGCTTTGAAGGTTTAATCCAAGATGCTTATCCAACCTTTTTGTTGAACAAATCTTGCAAATAAGGCCTTCTCAGAAGACTTGCAGCGTTTTCTGTGGGAGCTTGAAATGTCAGCAAAACAGGCCTTCTGATGATATTATAAAGGCATAGCCTCTGAACAGTTGGGGTGGGGGTGGAAGTAGAAGATAGTAAAATTGTTTCATTGCCTTATTTTAATGCTATTTTACAGAACAGATTTTCCTGGCAATGATGAGAGGCATAACTAAGAGAAAAACAAAACAAATAAATAAGCCGAAAAAAGAAAACAAGATACCTTGACAAGAGCCAGCCACATGAATCCTCAACAATTACTGGTATTATTGGATACATTTCAATAAAAGATAGAATTATGGCTTTCATACAAATAAAAAAGTGTGTTAAAGATTTTATTTAACTTATCATTAACAAAGGAACCAGTCATATCTGGTTCAAAGTGGAATCCAAAGAACATTTATAGATGAACAATATTGAACTGAATTTTCAAATGGACTTATACGGGGCTTTTCCACAGAAGGGGAGGGCTATCTGTCTTTCCACCAGACAATTCACTTAGACCTTAGACATGACCTGCTTTGCCTTTGACTATAAAATAAGTCAAAGGTAATGATGACCTTGGAAAGGTGTCTAAACAATTCAGTTTTGCATTGGAAATACACATTAATCTCATTTGGTCCTCTGAATTTCCTTACTCTGGTAAGTAAATATGTCTAACACCCTGGACACTTCTTTGGATTAGCAATGCCCAACTTTGAGGTATGCTGAAGCAAATGATGTTCTTTCTCATACTCCCTAGGTTCATAAATGGAATAGTGGCATTCAATATTGAGCTAAAAAAAATAGAATCTTAAGTTTGTGGAACCTTAAGATTTGCCCCTTGTAGAAGATCCTTTGATCTGGCTTTAACTCAAGACAAAGCCATTGGGAGAAGGGATGAGATCAGTGAGTGTGCAGATTCCACAAGCATCTGTGGGTCTGTCTCCTTTGAAGCCCTGTCATATAAGCGCCAGTTTGCATGACAAGAACTTACTTAGCGCCATAACTTCTAAACATAGCTCTAGCAATAATTCAATTTTAAGTACTCAGTAAATAAATTCATTAGAAGTCTTCTTTGGCTAGATCTTTCCACTGGTGTCAGAGTTAGCCTAACTATTCACCAAATGTATTTCCAGCTTCCTTTGCAGTCAGATGTGGCCTGTAGCTGAATTCTGGCCAAACCCATGTGGTGGGTAGTGATTGCAGCACTTACACACCCATATCTTCTTCTCCCTTTCTTCCAGGTGGGTGCAGAGGACTCCAAAATACATAGGAGGTGGAGACCTACTTTGAAAAGAGACTGGATTCCTGAATGACTGTGGGATTTTGGCCTGAGTGAGAGATAAACATGTATCATTTTAAGTCTGAGTTTGGTGATTTATTTCCAATAGCAATAGCATTATCTTTTGCAAATTGTTACTGTATTTTATCTGTGTTAATAAAGCATTAAAACTTATTTGGACTCCAACAGAATACTTCTCCTATCCCTAGTGAAACATCATATTTGATAACATCACTAATTTATATATCAAACAATTTTTACCTCTATCCCTCACTGTAGAAAGAACAAATATACATGACAAATTTCTATGGAACTTAATTTTTTAAAAAATAGGTAATATATTCACATTATTAAAAAATAAGAAAGAGTGCACATTAATATTTTTCAGTCTCACTGCATTTCTGTCTACCCTGCTCTGAGTTCCCCTATCCTCAGCCCTATAGTAAACTATGTTAGTAGTTTCTTGGATATCTTCCAATGTTACTTTATACAGATAATTCAAAAAGTACATACAAAATTATGTGTGAATATATTCTCTCCCTCTCTTCCTAGAAAAGAGGTAGTATACTATTTAAAATATTCTTTTTTTGCTTCTTTCACAAAACAAAATATGCTGATGACCTTTCTACAGTGATATGTAAGACCATCCTCTCTCTCTTTCATTGTTGCCTGGTATTACATTGGTGACTACTATAGATTACATAACTAGACATTTATTGTTGGACATTGTCGATACATCTTCTTGGAGGTAGATGATTAAACTGGAATATACCAACATGAGTTTAGGATTTAAACCCAGTCTTAGTTGACTGCAGACTAAAGGCACCAACCCACCTTCAGGAAGAGACAGCTACCTGTAAGAGCCTTTCATTTAATTTACCAAAGAAAACAATATAACATATGTATGGCATATTAATTAGGTTTTCATGACTGTGACCAAAATACCCAACATGAACAACTTAGAGGACAAAAAGTTCGTTTTGACTCATGATTTCAAAGGTTCAGTCTGTGCTTAACAGTTTTGATTGCTTTACACCCAGGTAAAACAGAGCATCATGGCTAAAGGGTGGGCAGAGGATAGCTGCTCATCTCATGGTAGGGTCAGGAAACAGAGAGCAAGGAAAAGGGGCTGCAGGTTGGATGGATTCTCCTAGGGCAGACTCACAGTGACCCACCTCCTCCAGCCATGCCCCACCTGCCTATGGTGACCACCTAATCTGTCCATTCATACTAGGATGGACCCATTAGATGGCTCTCTCAATCTTAATCATTTCACCTGATAACATTTATGCATTGACACAGGAGCTTTGGGGATCATCTCACATCCAAACCTTAACATAGGAAGAGTCAGCTAACCAAAATAAAATGAGGATGAGATTGAGTGGAATTGCCCTCAGCACAGCAGGCAGCAGAAGAAAGGCATGGCCACCTCACTTATCTGTCCCCATATCTTATCTGTGCCAATAAAGTATTAGAACTGTATTCGAACTTCAACAGAAGACCTCTCCCATCTCTTGTGAAACTTCATTTTGAGACCATGATTAATTTATATGTCCAAAACTCTTTAGCTTCTAGTCTTCATTATAGAAAGAACAAAAAGATATGAATTTTATTTTCAATTTAATAATCCATAGCTCTGGTCCTCCATTCTCACTTCTCCCTCTGTCTTCTGCACATTTTCTATTGGGTTTCTGGATTCTGCATCCTCACTTCCTATTTCTCCCAGATTCATAGTCAAGGAAAAGGGGCCATTGTTGAGTGTCCTTTACCCTAAAGGTAGGAACCAAGTCTTACTGATCCTTTGTTCACAATGTTCCTGCCACTGGGCAATATGGAGGAGGCATGATTTGCACTCAGATGTATGTGATTCTGAATGTGAAGCTCTAATGCACTTCTATATAAATTAGTTATTGAGGATGGTTTAGTTCGCAGACACTGTTTCTGCCACAGTTTCCACCATCCTCCTTAATTGCAAAGCACATGGAGAACACATTAAGGTATCAATCCTGGAAAAGGTTGAGAACTGGGCACTGTTGTGGACCTACAATAATAGAGATTCCTAGAGATGAACTTGTCCTTGAGGCTTTTTTCATCAACGAAGACAGTGTCAAATAGACCCTGTCTTGCTCCAGGGCACACACAGAAAGAACCTGAGATATTTAGTCTTCTGATGTCTGCTGCCTTTTTCATTACATTTTATGCCTCACTTTCAGACTTTTCATTATTAGCGAGGCTTTTAACTAGTCTTAATTTAGCAAGTATATTAATGGGCTGTGTTTGACTGGCATAAGTAGTCCTTGGTTTAACTGACACTGAAGACAACCATTCATCATTGAAACACTGTTGACCTATGAGCAGTACTACAGGTTCTGGTGTTGTTTTGAAGGTGATACTGAGCTTCTCGACTACAGGTAAGGAAGACCAGTTGCCTGGGCTGAGATCTGGAGAATTGCTGAATATGCTCTGAGGATGCCATTGCTTTCTGCCAGTTTCCCCAGCAGCTGGAACACTGCAAATTCTAAATTCTGGATCATTTTTTTCAGGACACACAAGTGTTTCCCCAAGGGAACAATGGAAATAAAGACACCCACATTTTTGTTTTTATTTAGTGCTCAGTCATATTTTTTTCATTTATACATTTAATATACTACCCACAGAGTTGACATATCCAGACTATATCATCTATGGCCACAAACTTGTTCAATTTGCAACAATGCAAATCTTTTTAACAAAAATGGGTATAAGTTGTTGGATTGCTCTATGCTCGAAAGAGGTATGAATGTGAAGGCAGGTTTCTGTCTAGTCTTCCAAATTGTGGGCTTAGACTCAAATTTATCTACTATCCTTGGAACCACTGGGCATTAAACATAATTGGTTCATGATAAACAAAGGTAGTGACTGTGATTTTGTCTGTCAAAGAAACACCGTTCCCCCACCCCTCAAAGTTTGAAACAAGATTATCAACCATGTCTAACCACAAGCTCCCACACTGGACCAATCACTCTCATTTCACCCTTCTGGTTTCCCTCACAAATGAACACACCATGCAAATCTGAACAATGGGAGGTATCCTTTAAGATTTTTTCAGCTGAAACTAGCAAAGTAATTTCTTCCTTCTTGAATGAGAACTGTAAAGTTTGACCTCAGACTATAAGCATCTTTGCACCTGTACAAAAAGTCCTAAAATGATGGAAAAAGAACATGGAGTCACCTTCCATATCCTGAAGACCCCCATGTAGCCCTGGTGCTTCACATTTCTTCTTTGTAAGTCAAACTGATTATTTTCCAGGGAGTCCCTTCTGTTTAGTCTGTGTTGGACTCATGTAAAATAAAGAGCCCTGATTACACTAGACCCCTAAGAGTTGGTTTAATAACTGGGTTGTCAATTTTTTAATTATTGCAAAGAAATAACTACCAAGTAGATAGGGCTCTTCCTGTAGCCTGGTTAATTCATTCTCTTCCCTAGAGGACATCCTACATGGGAAACCAAATTATGACGAAAAGGTTGCTTCACAAGTGCAGCGTCAGGATAAAAGGAGTAGAACAATCTTGAGGCACACTTTCAACACTCCATGGCACTTTGGGGGCATAATGCCTGCTAAGTAGGACAGAACAATTCTGCCAGCTAAACAAGGCCCAACTCCCTTTCAAAATTCTTCAAGCCACATTGACAAATTCTTCTTTCCCAACTTTTGAAAAATTTTTTATTAATTTATTTTATTTATATATGATAGCAGAATGTTTTACAATTCTTATTACACATATAGAGCACAATTTTTAATATCTCTGGTTGTATACAAAGTATACTCACACCAATTCATGTATTTATACATGTACTTTGGATAATAATGTCCATCACATTCCACCATCATTTCTAACCCCATACTCCCCTCCCTTCCCCTCCCACCCCTCTGCCCTATCTAGAATTTGTCTATTCCTCCCAGATTCCCCCTCCCTACCCCACAATGAATGAACCTCCTTATGTCAAAGAAAACATTTGGTATTATATGTCAAGATCATTGTATTGTCATGTGTAACTAATTAAAACAAACAAACAAATTAATTAATTAATAAATATTCTCTATTTACATAAAAAAAAATTTGGCATTTGTTTTGGGATTGACTAACTTCACTTAGCAATACCTTCTCTAACTCATCCATTTACCTACAAATGCCATGATTTTATTCTCTTTTATTGCTGAGTACTATTCCATTGTGTATATATAGCACATTTTTAATCCATTCATCTATTGAACGGCATCTAGGTTGGTTCCACAGTTTAGCTATTGTGAATTGTGCTGCTATAAACATTGATGTGGCTGTGTCCCTGTAGTATGCTGTTTTTAAGTCCTTTGGGTGTAGACCGAGGAGAGGCATAGCTGGGTCAAATGGTGGTTCCCAGCCCAATTTTCCAAGAAATCTCCATACTGCTTTCCATATTGGCTGCACCAATTTGCAGTCCCACCATCAGTGTATGAGTGTACCTTTTCCCCCACATCCTCGCCAACACTTATTGTTGTTTGTCTTCATAATATCTGCCATTCTGACTGGAGTGAGATGACATCTTAGAGTGGTTTTGATTTGCAGTTCTCTAATTGGTAGTGATGATGAACATTTTTTCATATATTTGTTGACTGATTGTATATCATCTTCTGAGAAGTGTCTGTTCAGGTCCTTGGCCCACTTATTGATTGGGTTATTTATTTATTTATTTTTTGGTGCTTAGCTTTTTGAGTTCTTTATATACCCTAGAGATTAGTGCTCTATCTGATGTGTGAGGGGTAAAGATTTGCTCCCAAGATGTAGGCTCTCTATTCACCTCACAGGTTGTTTCTTTCCATCCCATTTATTCAGTCTGGATTTTAATATTCTTGATTTTAGTATTAAATATTTTTTTAGTTGTTGATGGACCTTTATTTTATTTATTCATATGTGATGCTAAGAAACGAACCTATGCTAGGGAAGTGCTCCACCACTGAGTTACAACCAGAGCCCTCAACTTTTCACTTGAATATTTATCAGTCTCCCAATGACACTATGCCTTCATTAGGTATCATGATGTTTTATGCCTCTATAATGTTTTCTACTGCCATAGCCACCCTTCTTTCTGCCCCAAGCCCTTCACTGCCTCCCATCTGTTTTTCCCTTTCTGATTGAGAAATCCCCTGCATCTTCTAGCACTTGACAGAACACACCAACTCCTCTGTGAAACATTTTTATTTCTTCCCAAATTAGAGTTTTATACCTGCCTTCTCCATGATCCACGTTAGCAAATCACAGTCCCTTTGTAGTGGCAGGAGCCTCATGTATATTTTGTCTCCTAGATTATGAGTTCTTGAAGGACAGGTGTTCAATCTGATCCATTCTTTTTGATCTTCAGTTTCTAACATAATCCACTGCAAATAGTAGATGCATCCAATATGTGTCAAATGTTGCAGGTGTTAGCATGAATTGCTGCAGTTAATTGCTGCAGGTGTTGTGTTGGGCAGAAATTTTGGGGTAACATTTGAAATAAAATTAAGATAACTTAAAAAGTTTGGGGTGATCTCAGAAGCAGGCTTGAACAACCAAATAACAGGAACCCAGCAGAGGGTTGAGGACAGCTGGTTGAGGGGTCATGGGTATCCCTAAAACTTCTCTCCATTTTTTGGCTTCTGAATCCTTTCTATATACCACTATAAAACTGTTTCTTCTTCACACCAGAGAAGGTGGATCCTGGGGAGCTTATAACTTCATTCCTAACAATGTCAGCTACCAACAACTTGATATGAAAGATTCCTGAAGAATTATGTAGGATATGCGTAGATGGTGGGGTTGGCCCCAGTTCTTCACTTCTCCCTGAGTCTTTATTCTTTGATTTTTACTGTGAAGTTCTCCTTACAAAAGACAGACTGCATTTTCTGCCTCATCCTTTCATGCTTGAACGAAGTGGAAACAACAGTGTGCTGGTCCCAAGCCCAGTCTCAGGAGGACTCTACTGTTTCTAGCTGTGCTCTTGCTCTTTCGCTCTTCCATGAAAAAGTCATGCCCAGGCCAGCCCTCAGGTCCCAGGAGGGGATAAGAGACATGCAGAGTAGAGCTGTCTACCCAAGTCCTGTCTGCATCTGCTGACCCCTGTGACTCAGTTGCATGAGTGAGCTCAGCCAAGACCATCAGAACCACACAGCTAAGCCCAGCTGCCATCCATCCATCTGATCCCCAGCTCAGGGAGAATAAGTGATTGCTGTTTTAAGCCATGAGTGGTTAACTCAGAAATTTTCTAGCAATAGCTAATGGATATAAACCAAATCTCAAGTCCTAGCTACATGATCTGGGCAACATTCTAACCCATCTGTATTTCACTTTCCACCTCTATAAAACGCAGATATTAACAGCACTTATACCAGAGAATTGTAAAAATGAGAGGTGTTAAAATGTAAACTACCTGATATGTATGTATGTATGTATGTATGTATACACATATACATATTTAAATTATACTTTAAAATAAATTTTAGAACTTAAAATGTATCTAAATTATCATTGTTGTTATTGCTTCTTTTTTACATGCTCACCCAAACAAGTATACAGGCAGATGGAAAGGGTCCTAAGGACTGGTGTTGATTAGCAGGTGACCATCCTTGAGCCCAAGCTTGGAAAGAGAAGGTGTGTAAGAAGATAACAGCTGCTACTTAACCCAATGATTGGGTTTGGTGGAAGAAGCATACCCCAGGAGACAGGGATGCTGATTCTACATTAAGTTGGAAGAAGCATTAAGAAGACAAAAAATAAAAATGTACTCTGTACATTTCAGTTATTTCTCAAACCATAGTTTTATTGGCAAACTCTGAATCATAACAAGTAATTTCAGACACCCCGTATAGAAAAAAAAAAACATAAGTACATCCTGTCTCGTCTATTTTCTAGGCATTTAATCTTAGAAAGGCTTTACTTAAATTCCTTGACTACTGAAGAATGAAAACAACAATATTCTTAATGTATGTAAACAAGTGGGATAGTACATGACATATAGAAGGTACTGAGTGGGTGGTAGTGCAGGTGGCTGTGCTGTTACTCTTGGCTTCTTCCATGATGGGCTGTTTTTCATTAGCTTTATTTGCAGGAGGGGAGTCTTCCTGACCTTGCCATTTTGCATTTCTGGGGTTCTCTCCACTAACTACAGCCAGCACATCCTGATAAAAACTGTCTGATCATGAGCAAGGTGCATCAATGCTAGTGCAGTTCATGTTCACCATGTCCATTTCCCTAGTTTGTCAAAGGGATCAGGCTCAGAAGAAACCCTGTGATATCTGATTGGGAACTCTTTTTTTAGTGCAGATTCTGAATTGCAATTGCTGTTATTAAAATCTGTAAATGATGAGCAATGGTAAATTGGAAACATTAACTGCCTCTAACCCTCTTTGACTGTCCTTGTCTGACACTCCTAACTGATACTGGGAAATGGTGAGCAGCTCGTTGCACTGGGCTGTCATTAGTGTGTACCTGGGAAGGCAGGTTTTCAGATAGACCTTTGCAGGGAATTGCTCATTATTCCCATGACATTAGGAGAGAAAGAAAGATCCCAATTAGTTTTCAACCCCAAGAAAGAAAGAAGAGCAGCAAGCAGTTTTCCTCAGGCAATAAGTAGAGGGGGTAAACCTGATCATACCAGCTTTAAGTCTATAAAGATTACAATCTGATGGAGTGTATTTTCCCATTCTCATCCCGGGTCTGGCAGCAAATAGACACAACATCTATCTTGCCCAGAGGAAGATGAAGATGTGCCTTAATGGGCTGCCATTTCTAAGCACTAAAAGCAATTGCCCTTTGTCACACCACATGCTGGTGTCAGGAAACTGAGCAGGAGAAAGGGAGTTCCTATTGCTTGAATGGAAAAATTTACCCAGGGGAGGAGATGAACAAAGAAAATGGATCATGTTGCTCTGTGGAGTTAAATAAACTGCCAGTCATAATTGTAGATACATTCTCTGGGTAAAGACTTTCCATCCTGGTGTTTACATGTTTGAAAGAGTGGTGTGTTGGAGTGGGGACAGAGGGATAGGGAGGTTTTAAATGGAGTGCAGCGGGCTAGAGTCTTCTATTATGTTGCTGAATATCAGGAAAATGGAATTGTTTGCAGGATGGGTTTTTCTGGTACTCAGCAGTTAGTTCATCAGAGGTGATGGGAAGACATTGGCAGCTCAAACATCTTAGCATGTCCATAGAAATACCACTGCACTTACAGTCCTTAGGAATAATTGGTTAATTCTTAACCTGGAAAGGGGCTGCAAAGAACCATGGGCATGCTGTGAACGGACAGCCCCAGTGGTCCTGGCACACAGAAGTGTGTTCTGGCAGCTTCTCAGGGAAGACATGATCAATGGCTGTTTTTGAAAGATCTTGATTTTAGGTAAATTTACTTTCTCATCATGACTGCCATGCTATCAGGAAAGATAAATTAATTTAACATGAGTGACTTACTCGTCCCTTATGAATTACTTTCCAATTGTTTTTAATAGCATCTCTTTATCTCTTGCACAAGAAAACACAGTTGACCTTTAACAGCCTCTTTTATAAATGAACCCAATCACAGTTCGGCTTTTCCACTCTCAGATCTTTATCTCCTGGCACCTTGAATCCAAACTCATTTGGATGCGGGTCCAGCTGTCTCTCTATCCATTAATTAAACACTCTGTGCTAAACAGCTTGCACACCAGCAGCTGTAAAGGATGAGAAGGCAGTTCTCCTTTAATCTACAAATATTTATTATCTTTTGTGGGGGATTGGTTGGAAAAAGATGAAGTGTATAGGAGGATAACCAGCTTATGGAGAATATGTGTGTTATGGTGGAAGTTTCCTGCCGAGTCACCTCAGGTGCAGTTAGTAAGCAGGAAGGCTGGCTCCTAATCCCTGCAATCATAAATTATGAAATGCTGGTTAAAACCAGTATCTTCCTCCATCTGGGCTAAGGAATGTGTCTTTGTTCTCTGAGTATTTTAATGAATGCATGTGAATGAGTTTACAGGGAAGGGTGAGTATAACTCAAATAGAATCAGACTCTGATATTTATGGGATCCTGTCTACACAGGAGCCAGGTCATGACTTGTGCATTCTTATCCTGCCACAATGCATTATGGGGCTTTCCTTAGTCCATTTATAATTTTCCTGGTTTCTCAGACTCATTTATCACTGGACTGTATAAAAAGTGTGTCTTGGAATAGAAAATAATAGGTTGAAAGTCGAACATAGTGTTAGCTTTTTAAAAAATACATTTTAATTACAGAAACAGTATGTGTGGTAGAGATGAGACAATACAGACAAGTAAGAGAATAAAAAGATTATATTGCAAATACCTAGAGACTGAACAGTTGATGCTTTAGTATACATTGTTTCAGATCATTTTTATGTCTTTAGGATATACAATATATATATATATATATATATATAGATATATATATATATATATATATATATTGTAATTTGCTTCTTTAGTTAACAATGAACATCTTTTATTCTAGTATATTTTCATTTCATCAAACATCAGATCACATTCATATTTTTATAATTGTTTCAAAAAATGTCCCTATTTCATACAATTGTTATATCTCTTATATTTCTTTCAACCTGGCTTGGTAGATTTTTTTCATGCACTGATGTGTTGGAAAGAGTAAATCAGTTAGTTATCCAGGACAAGTTCCATGACTTAGTTCGCCAGGACCTCTGAGAAGCATCCAGAATGCCCTGGATTGTCCATCTGAGTGGAGTCTGAAAGCATTAATTCCCCTCTGCTTCGAGCTGCACTATGCAGGCCAAAGCTGATACAGGATCAGTAAAAGGTGTTAGGCAAGAATGCAGGAGGACTCACTTAGCATCTCTCCACTCCACCTGCAGTCAGACGTGGGCCATGGGGATTTGAAAGGGGACACTAAGGAGCTATAACCCATGTTATGGATTTGTCTGCATTCTCTTCCCCTGCCTGTTTAAAAGTTATAGAAGGCCAATAAAGTTAAATTAAGCATTTTTGGAAAAAAATAGTTTTGTTACCATTATTTACATATACCTGTAAAAATTGTTAACAGCTTTTATTTTGTTTTCAAGAGATTAATTCATCAAATAAACTTTTACTAAGTACCAGATACAGAAATAGGTAGAAGAAATAATCAAACTCTTCACATTAGCATGTTTTATAAAATAAAATGTTATGTTACTGTGGAAGGAGTATTTATGGAGTGTAGTGTTGAGTCAGGGAGGACATGATCAACTCTCAAGGTAGTGAGGGAAGAGATGGAGTGAGAGTGGAAATCTTCATTAATGGAGTAGTACTTGATCTGGTATTCTGAAAGTGCATGGGGAGGAATGCATTTTACACTTAGTGATATTGGGAGCAGGAATTATAAGCGTGGGAAAAAATATTTTTGGTGAACTGAAACTCATTCAGTATGACTGGAGAGTGGGTATGAAGGGGTGAAGCCAGAGTTGGAAAAAGAGGAGAGCACGAATCATGGAGATCCTGTATTTCAGACTAGGTACTGTCTTTATAATTGACTTTACATGTAATATTTCTACTAGGAACACAGCATGCTTGATTGTGTTCACATTGTGAATTTCTGGAATACAGAAAACTATGATTAAAAACAATTCTATTTTGTCTAGGAGGCAACTCCAGAGGGTGGTTGCCATTTAGTTATTGAAGGCTCTGATTGTATAAACCTACTTTTCACATAACTTACAAAATGCTGCTATTTGAGCATGCATTTGGGTCATGAAATTGCAGTGGATGTTAAATGTGTGAAACAGAAGCAACATAGAAGAAGGATGTTGAGCTAGTATGGTTAGGGCCTCATAAGCTTCTGTTTTCAAGAGCTGACAGGCATGAGTGGAAATGGAATACCAGAAAGCAGGCAACAGAAGTGGAGAGGTTCAAACAAAGCTTGTAGCTTATGGTGTCTCAGTCCTGGAGACTTATGTCAAGTTCTTTGAAGAAGAACTAGAGGCTGAGGCTGATGGAGCCAGTTCCTTGAGAGAATGAGAGGCAAAGGGCATGAACAAACTTATCTTTGTACCCAGGTGCCGATGAGCAGCACAGTTTGGGGAGGAGAATATTCTTCCGCTTTTTCAAGAGGTGGAGGAACATTCTAATTCCCTGAAGGTTGGGAAGTTAAAGAAACTTCCCCTTGACCATGACATTCATAACACAATTAGTACAGCAGCATCTTGAAGTGTGTTTGCAGCTAACAGTTGTAAAGGAAGGAGGTAGAACAGACCTGAGGGAAATGCAAGGTACTACAACCTAACTCTGGAAGGAATGGAAAACCTGGAATGTAAGCATGGTGCGGGGGTGGGGGGGACACTTTGATGATCCACTGGAGACTCCCCCAAATGATTGGGTCATATTTTACAGAGAACTGCATAAGTAGATGAAATCAGTGTCATTAAAATTAGTGTTAACAGAGATATTGTGAATCTCATTTGTTTTTACATAAGGATAAGGCCTGGAATATTTGGGTCATCAATAAATAATGATGGAACCAGGAATATTGAACCTTTGGTTTAGGACCCTTAGCCCCTACTTGAAAACATCTTCTGCATTTGTTTATGACACCATAATGGTGGTGCCCAACTTCAGGTCATGCCTTTCTAAAGTGTGAATATTATCACGTATTACATCTTGGAGCACAGAAACCCCTTAAACATGACAAGTTATCACCGAAAGAGCTAGTTCTATCACTCCTATCCCCCTTTGTGGGCTAGGTTTTCTTGGTGCAGATATTGATCAGTGCTTTGGGAAGAGGCTATATATTCAACCCTTCTGCCAAAGGGAAGAGATTTATCTGAGTACGAGTAATGGAAGGTGGCAGGAGGAGGGGAAATATGGCCACGAATCAGCTACATTCAATGAGACAGTGATGTCTGGAGGAGTCTATGACAAAAAAAGAGAAACTTCAGAGCATTACTACTCTCCAGAGCATGGCCAGTGCACCTCTGGGTGATGTATGATGATACAGGCTGCCCAGTTCTCCCTGCCTAGCCTGGGCTATGTCAGTCTCCTGTGAACAAGCAGATTCATTGACTATCATTGGAGCCTCGCTCCAGTAAGGTGTGAGGAATGATGGGTAATGGTTTTCTCCTTACCAGTGACCCACTGCCATACCTCAGCAAGCAGAGGACTCACAGAAAGCAAATTGGAACTTATACATCCATTGATTATGTTCTTTTGCTCCCATGCTTTGTTATAATATGTATATGACCATTGTTAGAAACAGAATAAAAATAACACAAATTACACCAATGTATAATATGTAAAGAATAATATCTTTATCGTCTGTCTTTACTAATGTTGCTAAGTTTCTACAAACTTCCCATCAACATTTTAAGGTTTCTAGTAATTGTAAGATAATAATAAAATACACTTGGAGTTTCTTTTTCTTAATAATAAAATGTACCTGAAGAGGGAGCTTGTCAAAGTGGAAGAGGAGAGTGCTCACATGTACCTTGTTGGTGGCAAAGGCATTTGCTACGATTTTGGGGGAGGCAGTTTGGAAATGTGTAGTAGAGTTATCAATACAAAAATTCCCTTTGGTCATGCAATTTTACTACTAGGAAATTTTCCCTGCCAATATGCTATATAAATATGCAAAGATAGATGGAAAGATGATCACAGAAGTGAACTTTAGAAGTGAAAATTTTGAAATAGCCTAAATGTTGGTCAATAAAAGATTTGATTACATAAATCGTAGTGTGACCTCATGAGGAAATATTGCTCAGCACTAAAATAAATAGTATGCACTGAAAAAAGCAAGCTGGAGAATAGGTTGTGGCATATGACTCCATTTTGAAAATGCATACATGTATGTGTGGATGTGTAAATGTTTGTATGTACCCAAAACACTTCTGGAAGGGAGTAAAAATTTAGAACAATCATTCTGAAAAAAAGCAACTGAGGGCTGGTTTTAGTAGTGAAGTTATATACTATTATATAAGAAGAAAAATATTATTACCAGCAACTTTTACTAATGTAAATTTTAAACATGTTCAAAAGCAAAAAGCAAAAGGGAATATAATTAACTTTTAGGATTTTGTTGAACATGACCTGCTTCAAGATAAATGGGTTGAAAAGGAAACTATATAGGTGGGTGGCTCAAATGACTAATTGAGCTATGTCCCTGTCATATACTCTTGTCACTCTTTTATGTTCAATATAAATTTTAGCAACTGCACAATATATCAAAGAATGGGGGAAAATAAGTAATAGTGATTGTGTGGAATGGAAAAACACCAGAAATTGCAAGAAATAATCCATGTTGAGAGCCATCAACCAAGAGGACCTTGCTCTACTTGCCATGGCTCTTTCTAACTGACTGTTTCTGTATAAGGCCACCAATGGTGCCATTTTGAATGACTTCATGGTGATTTCAACCACATTCAATTCTCAAAAAGTAGGAGTTGAAGTCTTTCTTGCTTTTCCTTCTGGTGTAATTTGTTGGCCATGGTCTTGCAGGGGAGGGGACATCAGATCATTTTGAAAGAAGGGCATCTCTAGTTCTTAGAAGGAATTTGAGCTAAAAGACCACCATATCTTAGGATATTACTTGTAATAAAAATTCCGTTGATAAAACCTATACATAACTTGTTACACTGAACTTTTTGGATTCAATGGCCACTTTGTTTAATTGATCACATTTCCATTTTACTGGCATTTTGAAGCATTTCCTCTGTATTGGTTCCTGTAGATTCTGGCATATAAAGAAGAAAGTGCATATTTTCATGGAGTTTATAATCTAGCTGGAGAAGTAAATATGTGACCCACAAATTACTATATAGAATATTAACTGCAATGAAGTGAATAAGTACAAGACATAGTCAGCAGGAAGCACATACACTGATATTTATAACTAGAAAACTCATACTTGTTCTAGCCTATTAATTAAGCTGAAGAAATCTACCACATACATATCATCCTAAGCATTTCCCAGGATAATCTATAATAGTGTTGAGAATTAAGCATCTAATGGGATGGACATTGTTCTTAGAGGCAAATAAAACACTGAAAAATTTTGTGCCTGTCCATGTAGGAAATGCATCCTGTTTTCATTCTGGAGAGGTCTCCTGCTTCTCCAGTTAACATTACCATAAAAAAATTTTAAAAATAATAAAAATAAATCAGTGTTATGTTTCCAAGTTATCTGATGAAGACAAAAAAAAAACCTGCCTTCTGAATATTGTATCAGAAACAATAGATTTGGATCATTTAGAGAAACTTCCCAGGAAATGTTAAGGCCAAAGGTAGCAGCTACCAGTGAATAAATGAGAGAGCTTCTGACATTGCTGAAGACAACTAGATCCTTTCTGCCCATATGAAAGTCTTCCACATTTGTCAGTTCCATTTACTTTAAATTATACCACCATGAATAAATCACATGGAAACACAATAGACCTGTGCATGTTAATTACATACTGAAAGCAGATTACACTGAACTGAATAGAGCAAATTACATCGAATAGAATAAATACGTGGTGT
Source organism: Spermophilus citellus (assembly GCF_964194105.1). NCBI lineage: Eukaryota > Metazoa > Chordata > Mammalia > Rodentia > Sciuridae > Spermophilus > Spermophilus citellus. The sequence continues at coordinate 193,179,062 of NC_138184.1, read as the reverse complement.
GTGTTCTTCAGTTGTTTTAGTTTGGTGGTCTGTTTTACTATCCAGATTTACCTTAGCAGTATAGAAGAAGAACAAAAGGGGTTAAGTGATTCTAGAGCTATGTTCAGCTACAAAAATGCAATTAAAAATAAAGAATGAAAATTCTATGCTTCACTTTTGTTTGATTTCTGGGAACCTCAGGAATGTGAATTCTGGAGTCAGTCTTGTGCCACCTGCTGTATGGTATTAGGACTTGCATGTGCCCCTGAATGAAGTTAGAAGATGTGCAAATTTATGGAATATCTGTTTTGCCACTGGCCATGGTAGAATACCCTTTTCCCCAGCCTGTAGCATTTTCCTGTGAAGGAGCTTTATCTTTTTTTTTTTTTTTTTTTTTTTTTTTTTAAAGAGAGAGTGAGAGAGAGAGAGAGAGAGAATTTTTAATATTTATTTTTTACTTCTCGGCAGACACAACATCCTTGTTGGTATGTGGTGCTGAGGATCGAACCCGGGTCGCACGCATGCCAGGCGAGCGCGCTACCGCTTGAGCCACATCCCCAGCCCCGGAGCTTTATCTTTCATGCATATTTACTGCCAGAAAGATAGACTAAATTAGAAAAATTCCATTTATTTTTTCAAATCTGATGTGTATAAAATATGGCCTCTGCAAACAAAGGAGATTTAGGGGATAGTGGGAGAAATAGATAGAGCAGAACTTCTGGATGGTTACATTGTAGGCAGGGGACAAAAATATAGTCAGATAAGCTGAACTACAGATGTTCTATTTTATTTTCCTTTATCAAATAAAATAAATGTATCCACATGAGATTTATTCTGATAAGTGAGCTTTATCTGAAACAAGAAAGAGAACTCTTGGTTTAAAAAAATTTACAAAACTGAACATTTAAAATGTTAAGTTTATGGGAAAGTTAACACTTGAAATTGTGGTTGATAATTTCTTTAATTTTCAAGGATAACTCAACTGATTTTTGAAATCAGAAAATTGCCTCAATACCCCATGAAATTCTGTCAGAGTGGAATGAATTTTAAAAGGGCTTCATTACTACATATAAGCGAAAGTAAACAAGCAAAACTATAGAAAAATGTCAAAAGGACATTTTATCACTGGATGAACATGTGCTGTCTTATTGGTCATGGATTAACTAGTTTATGCATTTTAGATTTTGAAACTGCTAAATCATTTGCATGACAAACAAATGTAGCCACAATTTCTTGTGTGTGTTTGCTTATTTGTTTCTCAACAGATGGAGTCTTTCTATGTTGCCTAGGCTGGCCCTAAACTCCTGAGCTCAGGTGACCCACCTGCCTAAACCTCCCAATTAGCGGGGACTATAGGAACATGCTATCAGGCCTGACTTGTAGTCACTAGTTCTATGATAAAGACTTTCCATCATTTCTTCCTTGATTCTTTTGTCATTTTGTGGGCATTGTGGATTTTGAGGTACAGTATTATCAGTATTTCTAACTACTCTTTAAGGTTGGAAACTTCCCATTTGACTAACCACTCATGGTTAACAAGTTAGGAAAATTTAGAAAAATAAATAGATTTGAGACACTGAATCCTTGTCTTACAAATCATGAGGTCTCATGAAAAAAAAAATAATAAAAATCCAGTAGCGAGCAAGCTGGCATTTTATTCTCTTATGTAAAGAATAATAGGTCAGCAGGAGTGCAGCATGGGAGAGGGTGCAAAGGTCCAGAGGCTAGGGACAGGAGAACTGACAGCTTGCTGCAGTCTTGTTATGCAAGATCAGTTGTTCAGGAAGGAGCTGTTAAATCTCACATTTACTTCTTGTCTGTCACTGAGGTTGGCCACTCTAACAGATGCAGATGACAAGAGGAAGGCAGCTGTAACAGAACAGAGTCTTGCATCTCAGGAAAACTTCTGTCATTGCCCATTTTCATTTAACCTCAGCTCTGGTCTCTTTAGAGGAGCCCTCCAAACACCTCTCTGTCTCTGAGCCACTTTGATCCAGGAAAGACAGTTTCATGTGACTTGTGGAGGAATTAAAAAATATGTTTGAATAACTATATGTGAACATTCTTGAATGAGGCCACATCTTAAAGACATTTATTATTACAAGAACCCTTAACTTATTTAGAGGAGTAATAGCATAGCAATGGATATAGGAAGTAAATTCCATCATCACTAATTGCTACCATTGGCAATTTTTTATGTAAAGTTATGGCACATTAAAGAGCTCTTCATTTGTATCAACAAACAATGGGGATAAAAGTTTGTTCCTTCCTTCACCAGATAGTATTTATGGATTCTGTATTTTCAAATGTTGAATTTTTGTGAATGTTGGGAAAACATGAATATTAATTTCAAATAAGCTTCCCAGGTGATCTCTCCATTATAATATTTGTGGACATAGTCTTAGTCTCCCAAAGTAGAAGCCAATGCATTGACAAGTGTGGTCAAGTGAGAAGCTCAGTACAGGCTCTTTTGACTTCCTTCCCATACTCCTCATTCCAGAGGTGGACTTGTAACAGCTGGTACTTGAACAGTTTGTGGACTTCTGAGGCAGAAATCAGTCAAAACAAAAGGAGGTTCTCTTCATGGGAATCATTTATGGATGTTCTATAGATTGTTTATGAAAAAGCCTAGAAGGTCAGGTCTGAAAGCAGCATTCAGTTCCTAATGGCTCCAATCCCCTCTTCCTGATTTGAACTCACGATATTATGGTCTTTTTGCCTCCTATGCTCTGCTTGGTGAAGACAGATGGGGAACCATCCCAGCACAATCAGTTCACCCAGCACAGCTTACACAGCCCTTCAATATGTTCCCTCTGGCCTACCATTCTCCTCTCACTGTATTCCAGCTGCACAGGCCTGCTAACTATCCTTGAAAGCAGGGAGCTTATATCTCTGGGGTCTTCAGATGCCTGGTGAGAGATCTCACCAGATTTAGCTCTCTGATCACATGTGACCACTTGAGATGCTTTCCCTGGATGCTCTTTCTATCACTCGCCTATTAGAGTTCCCCCCACTTTTTCTCATGGCTCCTATTGATGTTATAGTGCATGCTTAGCTTGTTAATTGTCTCCATCCCACCAACTCCCTCTCCAGAATATAAACTTTATGAGTACAGAGACTTGTTTATCTCTGTATTATCCATCTACTCTAAAAATTCTCAGCATTTGATAAGTCCTCAGTAAAATGGCAGATTGACAGAAATAATATGTGTCCATTAAGGCTTCTTTGGAAATCCCTTGGCCTATTATCATTCCCACTCTCTTAGTAAAGGGAATCTAAAGTTTGATTAAACAAATCACTTTGTTGCACTAACATATGCTCACATTTAGAACAGGTTATACTTAAAATTAATAGCAAGGTACCAACATAGAACAGAAACAGAGCAAGGCCCACCTGTGAATGCCTCCTGGGGAAACACTGATCTCATTATAGAAGGGTCTTGCAGAATGGATGGTAACCTCTATAAATTCTTTTTTGGGGGGTTGAAAGTGCTTTGAGTGATCACAGGGCGTATGAGGAAGCAGGAATAGCATGAGCAAAAAAGCAAGTTATATTTTAGGAAACTGGGGGTAACTGCAGGTGACTGGGGATAAAGGCACATGAGGGAATGGAAAGGGATGAGGTTGGAAAGATGGAGTAAAGTCTTGAATAGCTTTGCCTATTATGCAAAGCACGCTACTCTCAATTTAATTTTGAAGAAATGGGAAAATCAAAGGCTTTTAAATGGAGAAATAATATAATCAAGAAAGTACTAGCAGTGGGTGGTATATGGATTGGAACAATTATGTTAAAATTAGTGAGGAGAGTTAGGAAACATCAGGGAAATATGGAAGAGCCTGGGGGTAGAAGCGAAGAGGAAGGGGAAAGGATAAATTTTCTTGAAGTAGAGTCAGTAGGATGATTTGGAGATGATTTGGGAATAAAAAGAATGGCCAGAAGCAAGTCTTTAATAATTATTTTCTTTAGGAGCAGGATGGGTGGAGGATCTAATTGAACAAGGAAGTGCTTCAGAGTCAACAAAGACATGGAAAACCAGAGTGCCCAGTCTTGAGAAACAGCAGGAATATGGAGAAGCTGTTGCTAGTGCTTCAGATCCAAAGCCACAGAGCATAAGATTACTCAAGTACCTGGCAGGCCTCTCTGAGAGAGATCTACAATGAAATGAGTACAGGGCAGGGTTTAATGGGAGCTGTCAGAAAGTAGATAATTAGCTTGAACAAGGAGAGATGAAACAAATACCAACCCATAAGGAAAACATCCCCCAAATGCATCTCTACCAATACCACACACTTATTCCACCTTTATTAATATCAGGATTGAAAGGAATACCTCATTTGAGCAAGTCAGAATGTCTTGACGGTTTCTGCCTAACTCACTCAGATATAATAGAACAGAACACTCAATCCCAGAAACTTAAAAATATCAAAAAAGGAATAGGAGTTTATTTGGTAAGGGGCAAGGGACTAAATGGAAGTGGCAACAGCTGTTCATCCTCATTCGGTTCTCCCACTCGGTTTCCTGTGGCCATGCAGCCTCACATGAGGGGCACTTTCCACTGGAATGCAGGGGACTGGCAAGGATGCAGACCTAAAACCACCTACCTGGTGAGACCCAACAATGAAGGGCCCCTGAATTCTGTTCATGAGGCAAAAGGAAGGAGTACAGAGAATCAGTGTTTGGTTTTGTGTGGCACACCAATTGCAACAAGCTCATTCTGTGTTCTTCTAGAAAGCTCCCCTTCTTAGTTTCTGAATACCAGAGATGTGGGTTATCTGTCAGTGCCTTATTCATTCTTAAAAACTACTCAGAGAAGCAGGGAGTTAACCAATTCATCTTACTTAGAAGACATAGTTGATTAGGACTCAGATAACTTGTGCTCACCAGGAGCTAAGTAGAACTCTTCATTTTCAAAGTAAGATTCGCTGTATATTTTAAATAAAAACAAACATAATATCCAGAACAAAATATGTTGAATATAATTTTCCTGACATTTAATTTTTTTCATCCTGAGATAATTACATAAATTCTTTAGAGAATGGCTGATCCCCACTTTCCTTATCTCACCTCCTCAGTTGAGGTTGTCACAAATAAACTATTAATTGTTATATTATATAACAATTGTATAACAATAATAAATTATTAACTATTATTGTATCTGGCATCTTTGGGAGTCAGATACAACAAACAAGGTGATGAACTGGAATATTTAATTTTCACACATAAGTCTCCTCAGAAAACTTGTTTGTTCATATCACCTGATCTTCACAAAGTATGTAGTCGTCCCAACTAACTATTAGGGTCGGTGATTTTCAAGACAATCTCATTCATCTTTGGCTTCATAAAGAATATGCTCAAGATACCAGAGAACAATCAAATAAATATTCAGGATGATGTTTTTTTAGTTTACTTGATGATTTTTATAGTTAAGTTTTTGTGCTTTTCCTTCTCAGGTGACTAGATATCCTTAGCTAGCCTCAGAGACTTAAGTCTACCTAAATCCATGTGAACATATTTATATTTTGCCATTTTCATAATGATCTAGTACGTACTTTAAAGTCCCTGTGATGAGTAGTATTTCAATTATATGGACATAAATTTGGCTTCAAATCATATAGAGATGTTGTTCTGAAGGGATTGTAGATCATGAGATTGACTATAGAACCAACACTTGGACAAGTGAAGTATTAAAGTTAGGTCAATGAGATGGTGGGTATGTTTGTCTAATTGGGATCTGAGCATACTGATAAATCAGAATCATTTTTAAAATGATTCAATGGCTACAAATCTTGAGTTATGAAGAACTGAGAACTCTAAACACCATGTACAAGGGACAATGTGGGATAATGCCCATGTGCCACCTCTTGAGGCTTCCCATACAGAATGGGAGATAAGCCTATCAGACTCTACTAATGACTTAGGAATAATTATTATTATCCCTAAATGAGGGGTACATAAAGAGCCATGAACAGGTAATAATAATTCTGAGCAGACTAATTAAGAAAAGCTTTATGTTGGAGGAAGCTTTGGAACAAGGCTTATGGAAGACTGGGGACTAGAAATTAAGGCTGATGGAGCAGCACAATTGTCATATTCAGGTCAGAGATAATGAAGGGCTAAAGGAAGCCACAGAGAATTGAGAAACAATCAAAAGTGTATTTGGGGAATAGTCTATAGTTGGATAGGGAGTGTGTGATATGTATGATTAGACTTTTCATCTTATTTGAGAGGAAATCAGAAGCTACTTCTGGGTGTCAAGAATGGCAAACCCAAGATCAAAGGCATAATTTTAGGTAATTCTATTTAATTTTATATTTTATAGTCCCCTGTAAGCAATACAGGATGGTATAACAATGACATTGAGTAACTTTTCTGATCCCCAATGATTCTGTGAGAAGGTACAGTTTCAGATAATTGCACAGCATTTATTATGAACATTTATTTCCTTCAAATTTTTTAATTGTCTTATAATTGCTCTCTTTATGTTGAGGTCCTAGATATAATTACTGATGGTTGTTCTCGTTCATCTATAATGCTCACTGTGTTGCAATGAATTGTTCCATGAGTATTTTTTGAAGATCTTTATTATGTTACTGTATTGCATTGGGAAGAACACTACCAATAATAGATGTTTTATTTGAAGTGTGAACGTTAACTTTATTCTTTTGCTCAATTACTGTGACTCTTGCTTAGAAAATTCCCTATATGTTACTGTAGACTTAACCATAGACTGATAAGACATTTATAGGATCAAGACCCACAAATTTGGAGGGCTCCATGTTCTTCAAATGCACATTATAAGAATAATAGCAGGGATGACTATCCTTTGCTCATGAAAGAAATCAGGGTCTGTTTAATAAATATGTTTTAAAAATATATGCCAGTGAGAATATAAATGGAGAGTAAAATTATTCCTTACAAAGTCATCTGGTCATTATGATAGAGTGTCAGGAAAAAGAACAAATTCAGGATGCTATCAGCAAGACATTGCCTTATGGCAAAGACTAAACCAAGACTGTGGTTGTTTGCCCTTTGCTAAGACCCCTGAAATGATTAAGGTACCAGCTCTCTCCTTTTAAATGCACAAAAAAATTCCCAGAAAGCTTAAACTTGATTATATACAAGTTGGGTACCTCCAAATGATCTGCAATGTAGAAAGACAGGGGCATGTCTTAAAAGTAATTATGGACATTGTTTTAGTGCCACCATATTTGGAACTTACCATGATTTGAAAGAGTTGTAGAAAGAAAGCAGGGCCAGCCTGTACTAAAAGACCAACTCACTTGACATATTCAAAAGGTCTTGGGATTCTCAGCTTTCCACAGTTTAGGGAAACTGTTCGGTATTAAAAAATGGTGTGTCCTTTCCAGAAGCAGCAGATGATGGAAAAGAGGACACTTCCAGGGGCAGAACCATGGAAACCAGTGATGGGGAGAGTGGTCTCCAGGAGCAGGAGCAGAAGGAAGTCAATCAACAAACACTGCCTACAATTGACCCAAGGGACATCAGAATAGCTGTGAGATCATCACAATTATGTGCCTCCCATTCTTCTCATTTTCAATCAGAGTATTTATTACTGTTAGCCTAATCTTGTTCTACCTTCGCATGTTCAGTTTGTGCTGGGCAGATAACTTGTCTTTTCATTAAGAGGTCTCTGGGTCAAGAAGGACTGCATTCAGACCCTATTTGGATCACAAGATCCTGGACTGAATGTGGGGTTGTGATTAGATGATATTTTTGTGTTCCTTTGGATAGGGATAAATGTATTTTGCCAATTAAAAAGACGTGAATAAATATAAACAAGAAAGGAAACTGTAATATCTTGTGTAGTTGTTCAGCAGATATTCATTTTCCCTCCCACTTCTGTGCCCCACTGATGCTGGGTTTGGCCATGTGATTGGCTTTCACCAATGAAACGCCAGTGGATATAACATAAGCAAATACTTGGAATATACCTTTGTGGTGAAGTTTCTGTTATTTCTATGAGCAAAGCATGCCCTGGGGAGCCCATTGGTCTCAGGAGAAGAAAGAAATGAATCAGAGCCTTCTCATTTTTCTTGCACACCTGCACCTTGAAGTTATTGCCCCCAGTATTATGAGATCTATGAGTATAAGGATAAAAGCGTATTGTTGTCATGCCACTGACTTTTGGAATTGTTTGTTATGTACATCAATAGTAAACTGATATAATGCTATATCCTAAGTACCAGATGGTGCGCTTAATCATTTTATCAGTCTAAAGAAAGGTGTTATTAACTCCATTTTGCAGGAAACTAAAGTTTAGAGAAGTTTGGTGATGATGTGTAGCTAGCCAATAGCCAAGCCTGTCAGATTACAGCTACCTCTTTAATCCTTTCAATGCCTTACAGTATTCTAGAATTTTTAGGTTTGATCCCTTCCTCCTGACCTCACTTATAAGAATCCTTGGTTTTTCATGAACATACTTAGTGCACAGGTCAATAAGCCTTTCTCTGTTCACTGCTGTCTTTGACTTGACTAGAGATGGCATAAGTCAGGACTGGCCTAGGGCCCTATAGTGATGTTCACAAAGGTTGATTTGGATCTTTGTAATTACCCCACTTTGTATTGATATTTTTTTCCAGGGAAGTAAAGCATGCTTACCCTTCAACTCTTTCTGAGTCCTTTTCAAATTAAAAACAAAACAAAACAAAAACAAAATCTGAAATATTCACTTGGTAAGAGATCCATGTACTCTTGATCCATTCAGGCTGCTATAACAAAATACCATAGCCTAGGGGTTTATAAACAACAGAAAATTATTTCTCACAGTCCTGAACCTTAGAAGTCCATGATTAAGGTGCCAGAGGATTCAGTATCTCTTTCATGCAACCCTCTCTGCCAGGAGAAAATGACTCAGAGCAAGTTTTGGCAAAAGTCCTTTTATATTTATTGTAGTCAAGTTTTACATTTTTTAGGTATTTTTTTGCTTTGTTAGTTTGCTGGTTAGTTGGTTGGTTTTCCATTATGAAAATTGGAGAAAATTCTTAGCAAAGGAAAAAAAAGTGAGTGCCCAAACATAGGTTAGTATAGAATACTTTTTTGTGCAGTATAATTTATGAATTCTTTCTGGGAAGATATTAACATATCTAAAAGTGCTAAACAATTTTCTGATAAACTTTATGAGAATTATTGGTACTCAGTTTTTCCTTAGAAAATCTGTCACCCATTCTAACAAGAATCTAGTGATCTTTTCCTTTCCTTTTTTGTATTTTGTTGAACAAAGATTATTCCAACTTCTCTGCTTCTAAAAAAGATCACTACCAAGACTGAATCTTTAAATTGACTTTTGAATAGTGAGACGGTGACATTGTAGCCAAATATTTACCTGTAGGGTACGTACTAACCATACCTATATTTCTAATGCTATAAACATTTTTGACATTTGTCTGGATCTGTTCCTCATGTCATTGTGCTGCTCAGTGCTATTCATCCTATTGTGTGAACCACCCTCTTCTTTTACAGGCTGGTATCTAGAGGCCAGGAAGCTTTGGATTCAGCCTTGATGCAATCCATATTACATGTCAAAGTTTGTAAAATGTCTGGTATGAAAGAGCAACTCCATCAATATTGCCTTCCTTACTTTCTCTGCCTTTCCTTCCTTCCTTTCTTTGTTATTCCATCTATACAGAGCAGCTGTAACTGTCAAATGATTTTAGGGCAAGAAGTTTTTTCTCCAAACATCAGGTTCTCATTCTTCCTTTCTGCTGTGCATTTTCCATTCTAAGAATTTCCATTATGAATTATTTTTAACAGAAATTTACTCTTTCAACATACTGCATTAATCACGGGATGATTTATTTTTTCCCCATCCATGCCGCTGACCCTGCCAGTTGCTCCTTATTGAAACGGGGAGAATTTGTTCCTTTCCTGTGGGTGGGGTGTGCATCCATGTGGGGATGAAACAGGTGTGGGTGTTTTGTTCTAATCCCTTCAACTCAAAGAGCACCTTCATGGCTGAGATTGAAGCTAAGAATATAGCCCTCCTCACTGGGCATAGAGGAGGGTGCCAGGATACTTTTTGTCCTGCTTTATTAAAGCTTACCCCTGACAGCAAAAGCCCAGGGTTGTCTTTTTTTCAGTTTCATGCCTCCTGGGGTTTGTGCAGGCTAAAAATCATACCTAATCACTGCAGGAAACCAGTATCGTGGGGATTAAGATCTTTATATTGTGCAGGGGAAAGCAGGTTCTCAAAGAGATTAGGTCAGTTTTCCCAAGGTCAATGGCTAGTGAGCAGTGGAGAAAGATTCGCACATTGACTGCAAAGAATGTCATTAATCATCTCTGTACCTCCAATGCCAAATATGTTACCTGTGACCTTTCTACACAAAATCGCTCTGCAGACCTGCAGCATAGGTAGGCATCTCTGGAAACTTGTTACCAATACAGATCCAGGTCCCAACTCACAATACTGAATCAGAATCTTCCTTTTCACTAAGATGCTCAGGTGATGTGTACGTACATTAAAGTTTGAAAAGCACAGAGACAGGACATATTCTGTAGATAATAAGAAAAGGCATGGAAAATATAGAAAAAAAATATGTAGAATAGGCCAAGGAGTTCTGATATCAATCAGTTAGCAGATGTAGAAAAAGAAACAAAAGAAAATGGAAGGAAGACAATATGTGAAGAATTACAATTTGTGGCATCAATGATAGATGAAAAAAGGCTCACCGAAAACCAGGCAGGATAAAGGGAACAGAAACTACTATTCAGACCTAGATAAATGGCAGACATAGAATGCCTATAATAGGGAAAACGAAACAGAACAATGTTTACCACTCCTGGGGAAAGGAAAGAGATGAACAACAGAATAAGAAACAGATATATAAATGCAAGAAGGAAATGAAACAGCATAAAAATCCTGAGGGAAAATATATTTGAGCCTATTATTTCATACTCAGTGGATCTATTATTCAAGGTCAAGAGCAAAGTAAACATGTTTTCAAACATAAAATTTGATTCAGTTGGAATTCTTAGTGGCAGAGCATAAAATTGTTTCTATAAGGATTGATTAAAAAAAATAAGCGTTCTTAAAGGGCTTTAGGTAGCTCAAAAAGCCTCTGGGAGGGCTACAAAATAAAGCTACCTGGATGCCCAGCCAGGAAGAATCAGCCAGAGGCAGGAGAATTTACCCAAACCACTAGACAGAGCCAACAAAACTCCATAACTGCCTGCTTGCTGCTCAGCACCTACAAGGCTCAGCACTGGACTTCAGGGCCTCTAATATAGCTCCCCAGAGGAAGCAAACACCATTAACCATTGTGCCTGGCCAAACATCAGCTCTCTCTTCTTTTGCCTTCAGTGGCTATCTCTGAATCACATATGGGAGCATCTGCCTGGCAGGATTGAGGTCCCATGGAGATACCTTGCTGCTGGGAGATTGAAAACAGTTTTCAGAGTGACAAGGTCTCTCAAACAGGAAGGCAGATTAGAAGAGGGGTTGATTCAGAGTTGAGCCAGACAAAGGAGAGTATGTAAATCAATTCCACAAAAGACAGATGCATTTTTAAAAAGAACTGTGGAAAATTGAATATATGAAAATGAGAAGGGTGTCATACATCCACACACATTGAAAATCTATTTAAAATTTGATTTATGGATTTAAAAATTCAGTCACAAAAGTTTCAAAATACAAATGATGCCCAAATTACCATAGGTCGACTACAATTTTTAAATTTATAATGGTGCAAAATCGGTGGGCTGTCTTTCTGGGTGGTGGTAGCCAGCCACCACTCCTTGTCTGCCACTAGACCCGGGACAAAAACCAAAACTCTACAGTGTGCTGTATTGTGAAACTTAACAACATTTGGCAGGTTAGATGCGTTAGATGCATTTCAACTTAAAATATTTTCAATTTAGGATGGGTTAATCAGAATATAAGCCTATCCTGAGTTAAGGAGAATTTGTAACTGGCAATTGGACACAAAAAATAAGTATGTATAGTAACTGAAAAATCAATTCAAGATGAAAAAGCACTAAATGAAGGAAAAACAGCTTGGACATATTGATGAAAGGACTCATCTGCTCAAATTATCTGAACTTTTCTGCCTTATATTATTAATTAATTGTTTACATTCTTTACCCAACTAGTTCTTAAACTAGAAAGAATTTGTGAAAAAATTATAGTAATGAGGGCTTAAATAATGTCCAACATGGCAGGGAAAAAAAGTAATCCTCTCTTACTTCTTGGCCTGTAAAATAAGCAAAATAACAATATAAAATTGGCAGGATGAGATGAGATAAAGAGAGTAAGACTTGCTACAATGTTATAATAAATGGTAGCTATTAAAATGAAATAGCTATAGACATCCTGGAAAATAATTTTTAAAGTTAGCTGGGAGACCTCATAAATATCTTTATTGCTGTTTATCTATTGATGATGAATGTGGAGCCTCAGGGTCCAATAGAGGAAAAATAAAATAAAATAGAGGATTAGCCCAATAAACTGAATCAAGTACTTATAAGGACCCTAGGACTGCTTGCAGGCCTTATCTTGGGAATGTTTGACAGTGTGAATCTAAGCACTACAGATGAGCCCCTGGAGGTAGCAATCCCCACCCCCAGGAACTTTTCCACTTTTCCAAATGAGTTAATAATTTGCTATGAACCACACACCTTTTATACACGTGAGACATACCAATATAAAAATTAAGCCAGCTAAGTTGCCAAAATATGTGTATTAGAATTGTCGTTGTAGCATAATTTATGCTGAAGTACAAATAAAACCAGAGTTTTTACTTTCAAATACAGTCCAATTTTGTCACTTCTAAGCTAGGTTAGCAGCAGGCAAGAAAATGATCGGGGTGGGAGACTCTTTTTTTTACTCCCCTGAATTGTACGTGAAACCCATCAGTTTAATCAATCCCCAATAATGTCCAGTAATGTTGTGGAAAAAGACCCAGGACACATGTGCTGCTTACAGGGGCTTTTCAGAGGCAGTTCTTCCTGTCAGTCTCCTGTGGCGATCCTGAATTCAGCACTACACGTGTACAGTATCAGTCCGCATAGCTGTGACCATGGACTACCGTGTGCTTCAGTTGCCTGAGTCTGAGCGATGGTTCTTCAGAAAGGGATCAGTTCTCACAGCCTTAGTCACAGCAAACAGCGCTCTATGTCAAAGCATTAATACGATTTATCTTTAGGTGTTGGGATTATGGGTAGTTCCATTTTTTTTCCTCTTTGCTTATCTGCAATTTCTAATTTTTTCTATAAGAATGTGGATTACTTGTATTAATTTCTTAAGTCAGGATAAGCCTCTTTAAAAGTGAACTTTATCACTTATATTCAATGTGAAATTCCTCCTGTAGAGCTGATCAAGAAAAGAAGATTAGGCACGGATATTCATTTTTAAAATGGTGAGATCAGACTTTTCCTTTATGCACTAATCTTTTATTCAGTCAATAATATGGAGCACAGGTCTTGGAATGGGGGAAAACAGCTGTTGGAGAGATATGGATAGAAAAGGGACATGATCAACTCTCAAAGAGTTTTCAAACTGGTCACTAGACCCTACCGAAACACATGGGGTCATTTTCTCTTGCTATGACAAGGTGGCATGATGGCTTTATACTCTGGATGCGGTGGCTCTGCCATTAGACAGTAAGTTCCCCCGGGTATCTTAGTCAGGCAGAAAGGAATCCCTGAACATTCTGGTGGGTATTTGTAGAGAGGTAGAGAGTCCTGGTGGACAGAGGCAGAGGAAGAATCGAGTCAATCCACCTGGGCTCTGATTCTCCTACTGTGTGTTACTTGCCATGTGCCCTTGGACTTAGTTTCTACCATGTTTCAGTTTTCTCCTTTCCAAATAGAGAACCTTAGCAATGCCCCCCTTGAAGGATGTATGTTACATGCAGAATAGTTGCTCCTTAAAGAGTGTTGGAACTCACATAGTTGCCTGCTGATATCCTGGCTTACATAATGGCTAGATGTAGCCCATTTCCTTCTTCCCTAGTCTTCCTCTGGTAGGTTTTGGGAAGATAGCATTGGTATAACATCCACTCCTGAGTTGGCTTATACCATGGTTTTCTTCTCCACTGTCTCTTGATAACTGCTCTCCCTGCTCTCTCTAGGAAGCTTCACACACTGGGCACTCCTTCCTTCACTCCTTGGAACAGCTTTAACATATGCCAGCTATTTATGTTAAAAACATGTATCCATAATGGGAGTAACACATGGGGAACCCAGCAATACAGCAGAATTCCAATACATACTTCACTCTTCTTAAAACTTCCCAAGGGTCTCTGGTGTCAGGCATTTCTGTCTTCTTTTCCTATGTGCCCTTTCACTGTTAATGTTACTGGGTTTCTTTTCAGCCAATATCCTGTTCATGCTTCTCTACCTACCTGGTAGTAAATTTGGTTTCTTTATTATACCAATTCAGTCTTAATCTGTATTAAACTCCAGATTTATCTTTGTGCATCTAAAAAAGCCCCAAAGTTTTAATCATCAATATAGATAAACTTTAAAATCAACTCTTCATTTTTTTTTCTGGAATGCGGAACTTGAGGAAGAAATTCTTGTCTTTTTATAATCACATTTCCCCCAATCTATTGCTGCTGTTAGTTCTGACCCATTGAAACTGAATTTTGAGAGTAGGTGAATTGAAAACAAGTCAAGTCTGGCTGTGTTCATACCAAGCTGTTTCTCTAAATACACTTCCATTTGGAGGTGAAACTATAAACTCCTTAATTTAATTGAGCTTAAACATTTGTTTCTCCATTATTTATTTACCCATTGATTTTTGCCCAGTGCCTTGCATTGCTTTCATAAAAGAACGTTATAAATTTGGATTGATTGGTAACTTCCATAGGCCTCATAGGCACCAGTGCTGAGAGATGAGTAAACCTAAACACAGACTGGAAGCTGTGTATCAAAGGACAATGGTGGTGGGGAAGAGGAGTGAGAGATTACTTTGAGTGGTATTGCCAAGATCATTTCAACAGCTTGAAAACAGCTGATAAACACTGTTGGAAAAAAATTACTGAAGTCCTCCATTCAGTGATACCTGCTTGTCTAGATAGGGTTGGGTGGCTGCCAGCAGGTGAATCAAAGGTCAATTGGGTTCACACCATAGGAGACAATCTGGTCTAGCAATACTTGGACCAGAAAAAGGGAAAGAACTGGAAAAGAGCTGTTCTACAGGAAGCCAGGCTTTCACAGAGCTGAGGAAAACCTGCTGACTACCCAATTACTTCAGGGTCAGGATTGTGCCATGTATATCTATTAGCAGGCACAGAGAAATCATCTTTCTAGCATTAAGGATAAGATTTTCTGAAGAATACTGGTTGGTGAAAAAAATGCATAAAACATAGATGTTGAAAACAGTGACAGAACTTGAGAAAAATTCATAGCTTCTGGTACTATCGTAGGAGCATTGGCAAATAACTAGTAGATTTCTTAGCCTACTTATTACAGATTCCCTCTCAAATCTTAAGGATTCTCATTTCTTTGTGAATGAGACTTTCCATTTGTAATAACTTAAAAAATATACATAACTTTATATTTGGTAAATAATCAAATAAATTGTGCTTCTATTCAAAGAAATTCTGACCAAAGAAAGTGGCTGCCATTCGGTGGAACCCCGCCGGCCAAGCCTGCACTGACCCCCGGGCTGAGTACGGGATTTCAGACGGGGAAGGAAGCGATACAGTCCCGTCCCCCACAATGGAAACCCCTCCAAGGCAATCAGCGGCCACCGTCTTGGAGAGCTGAAGTATCCACCGCCACTCTCCGACAGACTGCAACAATAAAACAGGTCTGTGTCTCCTAGGCTCTCCTAGGCTTTCCGGGGGAGGGAGTATCAGAGTGAGCCTGCATAAAGACTAGGGGAAAACTAGAGACACCTGACCTTCAACTCCCCCTCCCATCAGCAGCCAAAACGAAACCTGTCTAGCCAGCGCTGGGGGAGGGGCAAGCAGAAAAAATCAAAACGATAGCGTGCCAGGAATCCCAGTAGCCAATTGTGCGACCCCGGGGATCCGGGCTGACTGATTCGCCCGGCCTTCCCCACGGCTACAGAAGGCGGGGCGCCACAGAGAAGTAATTAATTAGCAAGCAGGGAGAAAAGTGGCTGCAATTCTGTGGAATCCTGCTGGATGAGCCCGCACTGACCCCTGGGTTGAGTATGGGATTTCAGAGGGGGAAGGAAGCGGTATAGTTCTATCCCCCACAACGGGAACAAAACAATAGAGTGCCAGGGTCCCCAATAGACATCCTCCACACCCAACAAACGGCAGGCCTAGAGTACAGTTTGAACTGCCAAGAGCCATCACTCAGGGGAAATCTGGTCTAGCAGGAGAAACCAAGACTAGCAGGAGAAACTAGGGGACTAGAGGCCAGGCCCTCGCGACTGGGCGGCTGGAAACCGCAGGCCCGCCGGCGAAAGTTCACCCACTGCCCGCGTAACTGGGCGGTAGGAGAACGCCCGCCCGCCGGCTACCGACCGCAGGACGGGGTGCCTAGAGATCGCCCGCCCACCGGCAACAGCCGGCCCGCTGCCCGCGCAACTGGGCGGCTGAAGTCCACTCCCCCTGCAGGCGACCAATCACCCGCCCGCTGCCTGAGATACTGGGCGGCTGGAGACTGCCCGCCTGCCTCGACGGGGAGCTGAAACCAAACAGAGACAGTCCAGTCACACAGCCCCATTAGGACACCCCAGCAAGGAGCCTGGGGCCCGTCATAGCAGAGTAGTGACGTCACTGGAGCTCGGCCGACGGAATTCCTTCCCAGCAGAATCCATGTTAGCAGGCACAGTTTAACAACACAAAGAAGAAACAACAGAGTAATACAGAACCAAAACAAATCTATAGAAGATAGCAGAAACACAGCAATCAAATAGAGCTGGAAAGTAACCTGGACAACATGAGAAAACAAGGGAAAAAAGGAGTACAAACAATACAGGACAACTTAATTCTACAGGAGGACATAGAAACATCAGAAGCAGGGATAGGGAATGAACTCAAGGCCTACCTAACTCGAATGGAAAGGAATATTAGGGAAGACATGAGACAGCAAGTCCAAGCAATAAAAGTATATTTTGAAAATGAATTAAACAAACAAATTCAAATGGCAAAGAACGAGCTCTACCAGGAGATAGAGATCTTAAAAAAATCAAACAATAATCCTAGAATTGCAGGAAAATATAAACCAAATTAAAAACTCAAACGAGAATATTACAAACAGACTTGATCAAGTAGAAGTCAGAACATCAGATAATGAAGACAAGGTTTATCAACTTGAAAATAATATAGTCAACACAGAAAAGATGCTTAAATCCCATGAGCAATCTATTCAAGAGATATGGGATGTCATAAAAAAAAACAAATTTGAGGGTCATCGGGATAGAATAAGGCACAGAGACTCAAACCAAAGGAATGGACAGCATATTAAATGAAATAATTCTAGAAAACTTCCCAGAGATGAAAGATGAAATGGATTGCCAAATCCTGGAAGCCTACAGGACCCCAAACATTCAAAACCATAATAGACCAACTCCAAGACATATAATTATGAAGATAGCCAACGTACAGAACAAGGAGAGAATATTAAAAGCTACGAGAGAAAAGAGGCAGATTACATTCAGGGGTAAACCAATTAGGTTAACGACTGATTTCTCATCACAGACTTTGAAAGCGAGAAGATCCTGGAACAATGTATTTCAAATGCTGAAAAATAATGGATTCCAACCAAGAATACTGTATCCAGCAAAATTAAGCTTCAGATTTGACAATGAAATTAAAATCTTTCACGATAAACAAAAGCTAAAAGAATTTGCAGCAAGAAAACCAGCACTGCAAAGCATTTTGAGCAAAATACTACAAGAAGAGGAATTGAAAAATAGTGCCCAAACTAACAGCAGGAGGTGTCTCAATAAAGGGGGAGGAAAATAACCAAAAAGCAAAACTAGCCAAACTAAAATAAATAAATAAAGAAGCATGACTGGAAGTACAAATCATATCTCAATTGTAACCTTAAATGTTAATGGCCTAAACTCACCAATCAAGAGACATAGGCTAGTAATCTGGATCAAAAAAAAAAACAAATCCAACAATATGCTGCCTTCAAGAGACTCATATGATAGGAAAAGACATACACAGGCTGAAGGTAAAAGGTTGGGAAAAATCATACCACTCACATGGCCCTCGGAAGCAAGCAGGAGTGGCCATACTCATATCGAATAAAATCAACTTTAAACCTAAGTTAATCAAGAAGGATAAAGAAGGACACTATATCCTGTTAAAAGGAACCATCCACCAACAAGACATAACAATTATCAATTTGTATGCACCAAACAATGGAGCTGCAACGTTCATAAAACAAACTCTCCTCAAGTTCAAGAGTCAAATAGACCACAACTCAATAATTATGGGTGACTTCAACACACCGCTCTCACCATTAGACAGATCCTCTAGACAAAAACTGAATAAAGAAACTATAGAACTCAACAGCACAATCAATAACCTAGACTTAACCGACATATATAGAATATATCAACCATCATCAAGTGGATACACGTTCTTCTCAGCAGCACATGGATCCTACTCAAAGATAGACCATATATTATGCCATAAGGCAACGCTTAGTAAATATAAAGGCGTGGAGATAATACCATGCACCATATCTGATCACAATGGAATGAAATTGGAAATCAATGATAAAAGAAGGAAGGGAAAATCCTACATCACATGGAAAATGAACAATATGTTACTGAATGATCAATGGGTTACAGAAGACATAAAGGAGGAGATGAAAAAATTCTTAGAGACAAATGATAATACAGACACAACATACCGGAATCTATGGGACACAATGAAAGCAGTTTTAAGAGGAAAAATCATTTCTTGGAGTTCTTTCCTCAAAAAAAGAAATAACCAACAAATAAATGAACTCACACTACACCTCAAAAACCTAGAAAAGGAAGAGCAAAACAACAGCAAATGTAGTAGAAGACAATAAATAATTAAAATTAGAGCAGAAATCAATGAAATTGAAACAAAAAAAACCATTGAAAAAATTGATAAAACTAAAAGTTGGTTCTTTGAAAAAATAAATAAGATAGACAGGCCCTTAGCCATGCTAACGAAGAGAAGAAGAGAGAGAACTCAAATTACCAACATACGGGATGAAAAAGGCAATATCACAACAGACACTACAGAAATACAGAAGATAATTAGAAAGTATTTTGAAACCCTATATTCCAATAAAATAGAAGATAGTGAAGATATCGATAAATTTCTTAAGGTATATGATCTGCCCAGATGGAGACAGGAAGACACACACAATTTAAACAGAACAATAACAAAGGAAGAAATAGAAGAAGCCATCAAAAGACTACCAACCAAGAAAAGCCCAGGACCAGATGGGTATACAGCGGAGTTCTACAAAACCTTCAAAGAAGAATTAATACCAATACTTTTCAAGCTATTTTAAGAAATAGAAAAAGAAGGAGCTCTTCCAAATTCATTCTATGAGGCCAACATCACTCTGATCCCAAAACCAGACAAAGACACTTCAAAGAAAGAAAACTACAGACCAATATCTCTAATGAACTTGGATGCAAAAATTCTCAATAAAATTCTGGCGAATCGAATACAAAAACATATCAAAAAACTTGTGCACCATGATCAAGTAGGATTCATCCCTGGGATGCAAGGCTGGTTCAATATACGGAAATCAATAAATGCTATTCACCACATCAACAGACTTAAAGACAAGAACCATATGATCATCTCGATAGATGCAGAAAAAGCATTTGACAAAGTACAGCATCCCTTTATGTTCAAAACACTAGAAAAACCAGGGATAACAGGAACTTACCTCAACATTATAAAAGCTATATATGCTAAACCTCAGGCTAGCATCATCCTGAACGGAGAAAAACTGAATGCATTCCCTCTAAAATCTGGAACAAGACAGGGATGCCCTCTATCACCACTTCTATTCAATTTAGTTCTCGAAGTACTAGCCAGAGCAATTAGACAGACAAAAGAAATCAAAGGCATAAAAACAGGAAAAGAAGAAATTAAATTATCGCTATTTGCGGATGACATGATAATATACCTAACAGACCCAAAAGGGTCTACAAAGAAGCTGCTAGAGTTAATAAATGAATTCAGCAAAGTAGCAGGTTATAAAATCAACATGCATAAATCAAAGGCATTCCTGTATATCAGCAACAAAACCTCTGAAATGGAAATAAGGAAAACCACTCCATTCACAATATCCTCAAAGAAAATAAGATACTTGGGAATCAACCTAACAAAAGAGGTAAAAGATTTATACAATGAAAACTACAGAACCCTAAAGAGAGAGATAGAAGAAGATCTCAGAAGATGGAAAAATGTACCCTGTTCATGGATAGGCAGAACTAACATCATCAAAATGGCGATATTACCAAAAGTCCTCTACAGGTTTAATGCGATGCCAATCAAAATCCCAACGGCATTTCTTATTGAAATAGATAAAGCAATCATGAAATTCATATGGAAAGACAAAAGACCCAGAATAGCAAAAGCAATTCTAAGCAGGAAGAGTGAATCTGGAGGTATAGCGATACCAGAGTTCAAACTGTACTACAAAGCAATAGTAACAAAAACAGCGTGGTACTGGTACCAAAACAGGCAGGTGGACCAATGGTACAGAATAGAGGACACAGAAACCAATCCACAAAATTACAACTTTCTTATATTTGATAAAGGGGCTAAAAACATGCAATGGAGGAAGGATAGCATCTTCAACAAATGGTGCTGGGAAAATTGGAAATCCATATGCAACAAAATGAAATTGAATCCCTTTCTCTCGCCATCCACAAAAGTTAACTCAAAATGGATCAAGGAGCTTGATATCAAATCAGAGACGGTGTGTCTGATAGAAGAAAAAGTTGGCTCCGATCTACATATAATGGGGTCAGGCTCCAAATTCCTTAATAGGACGCCCATAGCCCAAGAGTTAATAACAAGAATAAACAAATGGGACTTACTTAAACTAAAAAGTTTTTTCTCAGCAAGAGAAACAATAAAAGAGGTAAATAGAGAGCCTACATCCTGGGAACAAATTTTTACCCCTCACACCTCAGATAGAGCCCTAATATCCAGAATGTACAAAGAACTCAAAAAATTAAACAATAAGATAACAAACAACCCAATCAACAAATGGGCCAAGGACCTGAACAGACACTTCTCAGAGGAGGACATACAATCAATCAACAAGTACATGAAAAAATGTTCACCATCTCTAGCAATCAGAGAAATGCAAATCAAAACCACCCTAAGATACCATCTCACTCCAGTAAGATTGGCGCCATTATGAAATCAAACAACAATAAGTGTTGGCGGGGATGTGGGGAAAAGGGTACACTTGTACACTGCTGGTGGGACTGCAAAATGGTGAGGCCAATTTGGAAAGCAGTATGGAGATTCCTGGGTAAGCTGGGAATGGATCCACCATTCGACCCAGCCATCGCCCTTCTCGGACTATTCCCTGAAGACCTTAAAAGAGCGCACTATAGGGATACGGCCGCATCAATGATTATAGTGGCACAATTCACAATAGCTAGACTGTGGAACCAACCTAGATGCCCTTCAATAGATGAATGGATTAAAAAAAAGTGGCATCTATACACAATGGAGTATTTTGCAGCACTAAGAAATGACAAAATCATAGAATTTTCAGGGAAATGGATGGCATTAGAGCAGATTATGCTAAGTGAAGCTAGCCAAGCCCTAAAAAACAAATGCCAAATGTCTTCTTTGATATAAAGAGAGCAACTAAGAACAGAACAGGAAGGAAGAGCATAAGGAAAAGATGAATAGTAAACAAAGACGAATGGGGGGAGAGAAAGGGAGAGAGAATGGAAAGCATATGGAAATAGTAGGAGACCTTCAATGATACACAAAATTATAAGAGGTTATGAGGGGCAAGGGGGAAGGGGGAAAAAAGGGAGAGAATTGAACAACAGCAGAGGAGGTAGAGAAGGAAGATGGGAGGGGAGGGGAGGGGGAATAGTAGGGGATAGGAAAGGTAGCAGAATACAACAGTCACTAATATGGCATTATGTAATAATGTGAGTATGTAACAGTGGTGATTCTGCAATCTGTATTTGGGGGTAAAAATGGGAGTTAAAAACCCAATTGAGTCTAATGTATGAAAGACGATATATCATGAGCTCTGTAATGTTTTGAACAATCAATAAAAATAAAATAAAATAAAATAAAATGCTAAGTTGTTTTAATAATAATAAAAAAACATTCTGACCAAGTACCTCATAATAGAAGAAAAAAAATCACCCATAACCAACCAATAAAATTTTCCAAGTGTGTGTGTGTGTGTGTGTGTGTGTGTGTGTGTGTGTGAGAGAGAGAGAGAGAGAGAGAGAGAGAGAGAGAGAGAAGAGGGAGCAGTAAGAGAGAGAGAGAGAGAGAGAGAGAGAGAGAGAGATTTGTGTGTGCATATTTCTGGACTTACAAAATGATTTCATAGCATTTCATTGTGTACATCAATATATTTAACCAATTTCATGTGTGTGTTATTTATAACTTTTGCCATTCAAAAACAATAAGGGAGGTATTTTTGTGGAAATGTTTATGCATTGGTGTGATGATTTCCTAAAGTTTAAATCTGATAATGGAAATATATACTTAAAAGCATTTAAAAAATAGTC
Source organism: Spermophilus citellus (assembly GCF_964194105.1). Classification (NCBI taxonomy): domain Eukaryota; kingdom Metazoa; phylum Chordata; class Mammalia; order Rodentia; family Sciuridae; genus Spermophilus; species Spermophilus citellus. The sequence continues at coordinate 193,156,408 of NC_138184.1, read as the reverse complement.
GCCCCTAAGTAATACCACTAGATATTATTGCAACTCTAATTTTAATTTTTTGAGGTGATTGTATAGTGTTTTCCATAGCTGCTATATCATTTTAAATTCTAACTTAGAAAAAAAAAACAATACTTGCTTTTGCTGATGTATATATCAGGAATTGACAGATAACTTCCTTAGTGTTTTTCATAGGAATTTGATTGGCGTTTCAAGATTCTTCCTGAAAATTCTCCTTTTCTTCCTGGAGGAAGGTGAGTGGTGGTTATTTTCTAAGTGCTGTGTCCCAAGCTTTGATTTTGATTAGCACTTCCCTAATGATTAATAATGTTGAGCGTCTACTATACAATTTTTAAAGTTTTGATTTATATTGCCAAATTGTTCTCCAGAATCATTTTACCAATTTAAACTCTTAATAATGCTCATTTGTCTTCTGTGACATACATCAGTAATATTTATCATACAACTTTTGAACAACATTGTTCATAGACATAGGAGATGATCCTTTAAGCTCTTTGGTTCTGTTTATAAGGTGTGTCTTCAGGATTACACATGATTTTAGCAGGCTAGGCACTAAAAGTATAGGTAATGAGTTAAAAGCTACCTTTTTTGAACTGATCTTTAGGTTACGTAAGATTAAATAGCTGATTTATTTCTTTTGTGTCTCCATTCTCTTCTCCTTACCTCACTCCTGTCACATCCCAATTGTGGCTTCCCCTCTCCTTATGGATTCCTTGATGATACTTAAATTTACTTTTCTAATTCCTAGCTCACTTCACATTCTTTCTTTTGCCATAGTCAATACACAGCAGTTAGTAGTTATCCTTTTACCAGGAAGAGAAGAAAGGAGAGTAGGAAAGTACATCCTTGTTAACTGAGATGCTTCCATTTCTTGAACAATGGTCCAAGGATTCACTGACACTGTGTTCAATAATCATACTTACCATTTCCTTTCTCCATCCTATTAAATTTTACAGCACCAAATCTATTGAAAAAAAAGTTTCCCTAATCATGTGCTTCCCAATTTGAGGGTAGATGCAGCTGAGTACCCTCCTGCTCATGTCTTGCCCCTTTAATATCAAATTTTAGTGACTCTTGTTGGATCTGTGACTTATTGATAAAACACTTAATAAAAGATGAAAACATCCAGATTAAAGACATTCTCTGACAAAATGTCTTGGCTTTGTGGAAATTTCCTGGAGAATTCCTTCTTCCTGAATCCCATCCCTACTCTGACTTTTTGTACTTTACAAATCAAAATAAGGAAAAGTCATTCTTTCATTTTCAGGAACATAAAACAAATTAAACATGCACCTGTTCTATTGGGACAAATGAGAAGCACTAAAATTGTTTAATCTGCAGTGAAACACAAAAATGTATAAAACAGAGCAGCAAAGAAACATTAGCTTTGTATTATTCATCTCATTCCTGTCTCATATGGTAAACTCCCCTCTTATTAATACTGCCCATCCTCTCCTCAACATATATTGCACGTGTGTTCCTAAAAATTTTATCTTCTCATGCATGAGGCTAACATCTGAACTTTCCACATTCTTTCCTCCTGATTGATATTTCCGCCTAACACTAGGCACAATTGCTATCATAAACTCAACTGAAATACCAAGAGCCCATTATGGGATTTTCAGTTTCTTGTGTTTACAGTTGATGTCATTTGCATTTTTTACTGACTCTCAATTTCTCTGTGAGGCATCTCTCTGAGAAAGTAAGAAAAAAAGAAATGGAAAAAAATTATATGGGGCAATGTGTGGTGTGGGACTAGCAGAAAGGGTCAAAAGGTCTGAGTTTGTTTGACATAACAGAACTGACAAATAACACCAAATTCAACAATGGCTTGTAAGAGAATGTTTAGAAGAATAAAGAGGCCAAGAAAATAAATTCATAAGTAAAATGTGTTTGTGAGATACAAGTAGGCCTAGGTAAAGTTCAAACAACTAAGCAAGGCTTAGTTCATCCCCATTGGCAGAGTATACATGGGCAAACCCTTTTATAGACTGAAAAAAGACAAGAAAAATATTTCAAGTTATTTTATACTATTGTTTGATTCTGTGTGCAGTTTTTTCCTGTACCAATTTATATTACTGAGTCAAATTTGATAAGCTACTAATAAAATAGAGGTGTTTGAACTAAAAAATTTCTCTGTGCAACATATTTATCAGATGCCAAGCCATGATTATTTGTAATAAGATATATTTAGCTATATTATTGAAAACTTAATGCCATTATTGGATTATTGGTTGCTATATGGGGGTATTCATAATGAGTTGAAGCCACTGGCAGCATTTAATGAGGTTTCCTAGTTTTCTTTCCTTCATTCGGCTTTTAATAATAGCAATAGGGCTCTCTGCTCATTTCACTGGGCTGGCAGCAAAAGTGGAAGAGAAGAGTGTTTCGAGGTACTCCAGTCCTATAGGGCTGCTGCAAATTGCCTGAAGCTTTTTAGGATCATCTCTTTTTCAGTCCAAATTCTTTTCTCTTTATCATGTTGTGTGCTCTGTCATAAAATAATAACATTGAATTTCTTTTTGTTTGCTGACAACATGCCACCTAAGCAGTGTTCCAGGGAAAACATATACTTCCTTTGAAATATTTGCTTTATGATTTTTCAAAGCTTTGTCTTGTTGCTGGCAGACTCCTCAGTATCTCAGATTAAGATATATATATATATATATATATATACACACACACACACACACACACACACACACACACACATATATATATATATATATATATATATATATATATATATAAAACTTTCCAGTGTCTATATTTGAATATACCAAAGTGAATTTCACACACACACATGCATTTTTTTTTCCAAAGAGGAAGAGAGTCTAGGACTAGGGCGAAAAAGGCCTGATTACTATCTGGCACTAACTAAATTCCATGTAGCCCTCTATCTTGGTAAGATAATAGACTAAGTTTATAAAACATTTTGTTATTCCTTGATGATTTATGAACCATTTGTCTTTCAGTTATTGACAACATTAAACAGAAAGTAAAGAAAATGGCTTATATATTTCTGATGCACAGGAATTTAGCATTTCAGGGAAATTCCATGCTAAGCCAAATAAATTTGGAGTGACATTCTGAGCAAAATGTGTTTTACAAATGAACTGGGAATCTTGATATTGTCTGTAGCTAACACCAAAAAGAAAATTAACCTTTTTTGTTTCCCATAGTTTCCATCACACATTATAAGGTAACTGTGTGCTATATTCTTTCGGAGAACAATTAATGTAACCACAAATAGTAGTAGTTTACATGGCTCTAATTATCTCTTTTACATAGTTCTTCCTCATTAAGTAGTTTGACCATGACTTCACTGATTGTATTTTTTTTTTCTTTTTGCTGAGGATAAGAAAATTGACAGTTCTATCTTTTGGCAGTCCTTAGAGCCGAAGATATGATGATCTACTATGATTTTATACAGTTCTTACAGTTCTTTAGATTTAAATTCTAGATTTGCATGTGAAAGTCTTCCCTCTGCCACTTCTAAAACTTATATAAGATGTTCAGGGAGAAAACTGAGGCAAATGCTACCAGAATGATACTTCTTAAAATTTATTTTTATTAGTTAGTTACAGATATACATAATACTGGGGTTCACTTTGATACCATTCTACAAACATGGAATATAATGTGCTCCAATTCAGTCCTCAGTACTTCCCCTATCCCTTCCTTCCTCCCTCCCCTATTTCTTTTCCTTTATTCTACTCATCTTTCTTTTATTTATTAAGTATTTTAAAAATTAGTGCATTGTGGATATACAAAGAGGTGAAATTCATTGTGGCATATTCAAATATACACACTAGAAAGTTTGATCAGATTCATTCCATTGGTCTTCCCTTTTCCTGTCCCTCCTCCTTCCCCCTCAATCCCTCTCCTCTAATTCACTGACCTCTTTTCTATTTTTATTGGATTGCCCCCATCTTACTCTCCCTCACCCTTATTTTGACATAGGTTTTCATACAAGAGAAAGCATTTGATCCTTGACTTTTTTGGGCCGAACTTATTTCACTTAGCATGATGTTCTCCAATTTCATTCATTTACCAGCAAATACCACAATTTGATTCTTCTTTATGGTTGAGTAAAACTCCATTGTGTATATATACACCACAGTTTCTTTATCCATTTATCTGTTGATGGACACAATCTGGTTCCATAAGTTGGTTGTGAATTATGCTGCTATAAACATTGATATGGCTGCATCCCTATAGTATGCTGATATTAGATCTTTTGGAAATATACCTAGGAATGAGATCGCTGGGTCATATGGTGGTTCCATTCCTAGTTTCTTTCTTTTTCTTTTTTTTTTAATTCTCTTTTTTCTTTCTTTCTTTTTTTTTTCTTTTCTTTTTTGGTACCAGGGATGAAACTTAGGGGCACTTAACCACTGAGCCACATCTCCAACTCTCTTTTATATTTTATTTACAGACAGGGTTTCACTGAATTGTTTAGGGCCTTGCTAAGTTGCTCAGGCTGGCTTTGAACTTATGATATTCCTGCCTCAGACTCCCAAGCTACCATTTAGTTTTTTGAGAAATCTCCATACTGCTTTCTGGAGTGGTTATACTAATTTTTAGTTCTGACAACAGTATACAAGTGCACCTTTTCCCCCACATCCTTACCAACACTTATATTATTTGTATTGATAATTGCCACTCTGACTGGAGTGAGATGAAATCTTAAAGTAGTTTTGATTTGTAGTTCTCTGATTGTTAGAGATGTTGAACATCTGTCATATATTTATTGGCCATTTGTATTTTTTCTTTTTGGGAAGAGCCTGTTTATTTCTTTTGCTTATTTATTAATTGTGTTATTTATTTCTTTAGTGTTAACTTTTTTGAGTTCTTTATATATTCTGAATATTAATCTCCTATCCTAGGAGCAGGTAGCAAAGATCTTCCCCTGTTCTGTAGGCTCTCTCTTCATGCTCTTAATCATTTTCTTTGCTGTGCAGAAGCTTTTGAATTAGAGCTATCCCATTAACAGTATCAAAATGGCCATGCTACCAGGGCTGGGGATGTGGCTCAAGCGGTAGCGCGCTCGCCTGGCATGCGTGCGGCCCAGGTTCGATCCTCAGCACCACATACCAACAAAGATGTTGTGTCCGCCGAGAACTAAAAAATAAATATTAAAAATTCTCTCTCTCACTCTCTCTCCTCTCTCTCTCTCTTTAAAAAAAAAAATGGCCATGCTACCAAAAGCATTTTACATATTCAATGCAATCCCCATCAAAATACCAAAGACATTCTTTACAGAACTAGAAGAAAGTTCTAAAATTCATTTAGAAGAATAAGAGAACCAGAATAGTCAAAGTAATCATGAACAAAATGAATTATGCTGAAGATACTGAAGATACCACAATATTGGGCTGCAAATTATACTACAGAGCTATAGTAACCAAAACAGCATGATATTGATATCAAATAGGCAGGAAGACAAATGGAGTAGAATAGAACATACAGAAACAATAGAATAGAAAATATATTGTAGAGTCATCTGATACTCAACATAGGTGTCAAAAACATATATTAGAGAAAAGATAGCCTTTGTAACAAATAGTGCTGGGAAAACTTGAAATCAATCAACTCAAAGTGTATCAAAGATCTAGGAATTAGATCAGAAACTCTGTGACCCCTAGAAGAAAATGTAGGTTCAACATGCCAACATATTGGCACAGGCATTGACTTCCTCAACAACACTCCTAAAGCTTGAGAAAAAAAAAATCGATAATTGGAAGAGCATCTGAAGGACCCCAGCCCCATAACCTAAGGCCCGATTATGAAAAGTAGAAAGTATGCAGTAAACAGGTGAGCTCACCACATGACCTGTTAGAAAGGGCACCCTGCCCACATCACAGGACATGCTTGAGCAAACTGGGATCATAAGCGGGAACAGGGAGGAAACAAAATGTAAACCTGTGAGATTTATGAGTTTTTTGGGAACCTATAGTGAAAAACAAGTTTATCATAGTGAAAAACAAGTTTATCATAGTGAAAAACAGGTTTATCATAGTGAAAAACAAGTTTACCCTTTAAGTGACATGTATGCTGGATTCAAAAACACCTGTTATTGTGCTAGGTGGAAAACAACTCCTTTTTCCCTATAAAAGATCTGTACCCCAAAGCCCGGTGTGCCAGTTCACCAAAGCTCTGGCTGAGGTTTTGCTGTGCACCCGCAGGCGCCTGTGTATTAATAAACTTGCCTCTTGCTTTTGCAGCCAGTGTGACGCTAGTTCTCTTTTGGACGGGGGATTTGAGGGTCTGAGGGTCTTTCACATCAAATTAGAATAATACTTTAAAATAATTTTTTTCCTGCATTTTCCTCTCTTGAACGCAATGCTTCCTTTATGTTCTCAATACCTTGTATCTGCATAAGTACTAAGAGTGGTCCTTCCTCTTTCTGCTAGGGAATTAGCTAGAGCCTCCTGTTTTTCTCCCTCAGTTTCATTCTCCTTTACTTATTCTTTTGTTCAAATATTACTTCTTCAGAGGGATTACCTCATCGTCCAAGGGAAAATGGAACCCCAATGACTCTTCTACTACCTTCTCTTATTTTTCTTTGAATTAGGTTATCTGTCTTATAGTTTTGATCCAAATTATCCTCCAAAATTCATGTGTTGAATATTTGGTTTCCAATATAATAGTGTTCGGAGGTGGAACCTGTAGGACCTGTAGGAAGTGATTAGATCTTGAGGGCTCAGACTTCATAAGCCAATTAATCTATTTATGAACTTATAGCTTAATGGCTATTGAGAGGTGGTAGAAACTTAGAATCTGGAACCTAGTTGGAGAAGGAAATTGCAGCTGTGCCCCTGAAGAGTATTTCTTGTACTGGTTCTTTCCTCTCTGATTTCCAGCTGCCATAAGTTGTGCAGTATTTTTACACCATGGGCTTTTGCCATGATGTACTGCCTCCCTGCAGGCCTAAAAGCAGCCAGGCCTAACAACCTGAATTAAAACCTCGAAAACTATGAGCCAACACAAATCTTTCTTCCTTTCACGTTGTTTTGTATTTCTCAGATTATTTTCCCAACGATGGAAAGCTAACTAACATATTGTCACTATTTAAAATAGAATTGATATTCTGCTCTAGAACGTAAATTACATTTTTTTGTGGATTTTGTTCTTTGTTATATCTAAGGTATCTGAGAAAGTCTCTGGCAGATAATAATTACTGAACAAGCATTTGTAATAAATAATAAATATTTACAGGTATCAATGGCTTCATCTTTTGTGTTTTATCATGCAGTATCATGCATTATATCATGGATGACCCTAATCACACACAATAAAATTATGGTGAGTTAGTTGACTTAACTCTGCTATCAAACAACAGAGGCTTAGTGAAAGGCATATTTAAAATGAGGATAATAATTTCCATTCATGTAAACATTTTGATTAGTCTAGATAAGAGTGTAAGTAGCTTTAGACCTGTAGTTCTATATAAATTTTTTGGTATAAAATATTTATTGAGCTTCCTAATTCACAAAGTGTTCTGCTAAAGTACATAGAATCTCTGTTTTATACTGTTCACCAACCTCACTATCCCTTAGTTGATAGTCACATCTGTTTTCTATTTCTGTAATTTTAAATTTTTACTGCTTGAGCTGTTTATTAAAATAATTTTGGAAAACTTTTGATAACGCCGATTACCTTGACAAGTCCATGCCTACCTTGAAGAGTCCATGCTTCCCTGAAGGCTGAAGTATAACACCAGAGAAGCACATGGAGGGCAAGGGTAGAGTGGAAAGTAAAAGACTTTATTAAAGGATACCAGAGAAGACCCCCCACACCACTCCCTGCCCTACCCCAGAAAGAAGGGGACCCAAAAGACAGAATTGGTGGGATGGGGAAGTCTCATCCCTTTTATATCTAAGGTCTTCTTTTGTCCTCCTACATTCTGATCCTTTATCTTGCTCATTTCCCTCTATCCTGTATGTGATGGGGGATGCAGGTGGAAGGTCAAAAGGTGGAAAACAGGCAGGATGCAGGTGGTGGGGCAGGAAGGGCTTAGGGTGAATTGATTAGCACCTCCCTATCTCCTGGGAGCTGCTTCATTAACAGTTCTTCAGGATGGGCCAGGACCTTGGAAACATTAACATTTCAATCTCCCAGGTGTAGTTTCTGATTTCCTGGACTCAGATGGGACTCTATTTTCTTTATTAGACTTGACTCCATTTTTCTCTATTAGACTTGGTATCAGACCCAATTTATCTGGCTGTTCTAAGTACATGTCTTTAAATCTGGCTTCACTTTCACTCAATTGTTAAATCCCTATAATATCTCAATTCACTTTTCTATGAAATTATGTAACTTTCATCATAAGACTTGATCATTTCTTCATTTTTTTACATAAATTTTCTTATCCATATAGTTCTTCATGTTTTGTGTTAGATCTATATAATTTCCCAGAAAATTGTTAGACATTATGGTTTAATGATTTTTATTTATTTAACATTCTTTACTGATAATTCAGAAATAATACTTTGGTGGAGGACTTTCTCAAGTTTTAGGAAAAATTATTCTTTTTGTTACTTGTGAAAATTTACCTTTGTTTCCTAGTAGTTTTTAACTTCCATCTGACACAGAGTTCCTGACCATGTTTTTCTTTTTCTTTTAAAGTATACCTACCCAAATAGAATGTTTCTGTAACTTGAATCCATCTTGATGTAGAAAATAAATAGATAAAGAATAAAATAGATAAAACATGCAGTTTTTAGTAGGAATTTCACTTCAAAGTGTTTCCTTTCTCATAAAAGCTGGTGAAAAGATACCATGAAGAAGAAAATAGCAGATAACTTTTCATCCTTTCTTATTCCCAGGAATGATTTCATTACTTGTTTAATCATATGATGTCTTTGAAGTATTACAATTGAGATTGAGATATGTTTCAGAATAATGCCACTATTACTTGTATTGTATTGTTATTTTGCTAGATTACAAAGTCTTAGTGAGGTATAATGTGATTGTGTCTACTCAGTACTATTATTTGCCCTTTCTTTCCTGTATTTCCTTTGAATTCGAGTCAAATCATGATTTAAACTTAGATTCAAAAGAATGCAAATTGAGTACTAGAAACATAGCCACCATACATGAGTACCTTCTAATATTGCAGGTGTGGCTGATAGAGAGCTACCTTGATTATTTATGTCTAGTTCCAAATCCAAAGTTAATATCATAAGATTTGGGTACCCAAATTAAATACTCTAAGTTAGCCAGATATTTAACAGTAAAATCAAATCCTAAATTATTTCTTTGTTTATCCAAGAAAGCAAAGGCAACATTAATGTGAGTTCATGGATGTTCATTTATAGTTTTGTTTCCTAATTGTCAATTCCTGACCTGCTTTGTCCCCGGCTTTCTGCTTTGTCCTGCAGAGATCAATGGGGATGTTTTCCACTTACAATTCAATTTGCTTTTGTAATGACAGCCAACGCTTTTCTGAGAAAAGTGACCCAATAACAGTTTTACTGGCCTTGTTTTATTTTTGAAATAGAAAAATAGCAAGTTTTCATCCTCCTTTAACTTTTCTTTCCATGGATGAGAGTGCTAAATGACAGCTGTGTGGACCATGTCCAGCCTTTCACATTGAGAAAACTGACTAATGGACCATTTGATAAAAGTGTTGCAAGCATTTGAACATCATAATAGTTTCCCTCCTCCAAAAACAAAGCATAAAAACAAAAGAACACCAAAACAAGCATGAACCATGAAACTGGAACAAAAAGAACCTCTGTCGTTTGTTCAACAGGTAAATTAACTCTAGTTCTTAAATATCTTTAAACAACTGGGATAAGAAAGAAAAGTATATACTTGAATCTAAAAGGTAGAATTGAAAATTGAGTTTATATACAACCATAGCCCAATCTAAGGTAATTCCAAATTTCAGACTTGTGGAATATTGTTGGTCCTTTTCCTCATATTCCTGTGAATGTCACTACCATGATTCTTCTGTTTTTTATTATTAGTGTTGGATGATAATAAATAATTCTTGAATATTCACCTTCTGGGTGTATTTTAATGTGCTCTTAAATACATACTCATAACAAAGTTATTCAATAGATAGTAAACCCATTTTATTGATGGTGGGCTGGATTTTAGACCATAGATTGTGAATATCTGATCAAGCTGTTGCAGGAAGAGGGATACTCAGATCAATGAGGAAAATAGAAACATCTCAGCATATAGCTTGCCCAAAATCTCACTTTCTCAATTTGCAATGAAGAAATATGAGAGACATTTGGGAATTAAAAATGGTAGTGGACAGAAGGTATATGGCATGTAATACTACCAATATTAAGTGTCATTACTTGTGCCTTCAGATGTTCATTCATTCATTCATTCATTCATTCATTCATTTATTCATTCAAATAATTTTCGGTTCCTATGATGGTTTGGCCCTATACTAAACACTGGCAATACAAGGATGAGCCAAAACAGACATAACTTCCCCTCGAGGAAGGGCAGTGGTGGAGATTGGCTTTAATCCTGCAAATGCAAAAATGAACATAAAAAATTTGTATTTTGCAAATGCAAAAATCAATATAAAATGGTAAATGAGATAAACACCAAAAAGGGGAGAAAGATGATGTTAAGGGAGAATATATATAAGAGAGGAATTTGACCTGAGCAGAGAAAAGGAATAGAAAATATTTTCCAGAGAAATCTGAAGGAACAAGAGAATGATTAGAGGATTGAAATATTTTAGGCAAAGAGAAAGCATGGCTTTAGTATTTACCTCATCAGTCTTTAGAGAAGTCATCAATCATCCAATCCTCAGAAGATTTAGCAAGTGATGAGTTACCAGTGAGAAGGCCCTTTGGTTTAATTTAAATCTTATAACCTTTCTATTTTATTTGGTCATTAATGTATTTCAAAGGGCAAATGGGACAGAAACATCTTCTCAGGCTTTGCTTTATAGGTGGATGCTAGAAATCAGACATTAAGTCTATAAAGTTGGGATTAAGGGATGAAAGGGACAGATAGAAGAATGTAAAAGTGCTTTCTTGCATTACATTTTGCTGTAGGTGGAGAACCCCTGGTGTAAATCCCATTATGGTAGAAATATCAAAGTGGAAGCCTCTGGAATTTTCTTTCTCTTCCAAGATAAATCAAAATCAACTTTATCTCCAGAGAAATTGTAGCTATTAATGCCACAATGAAAAGCTTAAAGGTTGAAAATTGATGATTCCTATCACATCCCCAGTTAGATTAATGCAGAAGACAGATGTAACTTGGGAGAATGATGGTGGATTATTATAGGCTCAATCAGGTGGTGAATTTAATTATAGTGGCTTTTCCTGATGAGATTTCCTCGGTAGGAAAAAAATCATTACAGCCTTTGAATCTGTAATAGATACTAAAAAGGTGAATATTTTTCCCTTTTGACCAGTAAACAGAAAATAGCAGAAGCAGTTTGTTCTACCTGGAAAGGAAAACAATGCACCTATATTGTTTTGCCTCAGGGACCAAATAATTATTCAACTTCGTGTCACAATACCATCTAAAGGAAAGTTGGATATATCGGTTTGCCACAGAATATACCAGAGGTTTACCACATTTATCACATACTGATAATATAAGGAAAAAAGAAGTAGAAGAAACCCTGAAGGCCTTTGCCAGAGAAAAAAGATATTACTTTAATGAACTAGCTGATCTATTGGTGATTAAATTAAATGTGGCAGATTGGAAAGTTGAGTAAAACTAAGTCAGACTTCAAGGGGGAAATCTGTAAGAGAGGGCCCTGTACATTAGAACCTGAGTGATTCTCTTTAAGCAAGTACTCATTTTGAAGAGGAACTCTTCTTACAATTGGCTCAGTAGAGACCGCAGGTCCAGGGAATGAAGTGACAAGTTACTTGTAAACTGTGCTATTGGGTACAAGTTCAGGAGTACATGGAAGGCAAGAAAGTGAAAATAACTAATATTGAAAGCTCCTTTGAAGAGAATAAATTAGCTAATGAACAAAGTGGTCATGGCGTTAAGGATAGAGACTAGGCCTAGGCCTAGATCATGTATTTTTCTTTACTATAATTGGGAACCTGGTTGCTATAATTATTTAGTTTCCACCTAAAGGTCCAACTCTGAATCCCTGATTTGGTAGCAGGTAGCTGGTAAGATCTGGAGTCTACCTTTTAGCACCTTGATTTAGCACCTTGATGCCTTCCCTCAAGGCAGTGATTTGCCCTCATTGGGATAGATATATAATCTTGGCTCAGATCTATTTTCCTCTTCCATAAAACTTTTTCTGGCTTTCTCCCACTTTCTGGAATTACTAAATGTAGTTACAGACTAGTATCCTATACAACTCTTTCTTTCTGAGGAACTCAGGGTAAAAGAAGTAAGGAGATAAGATGCTACTCATGGAATTGGTATTATTATTTAACCTACCACCTAAAACTAGCTTGTGTTTTATAAACAGTGGGATGCCCTATTGAAACCTCTTGCGAGGTAGTATAGAGTCCTTTCCTGTACTATAGGACATACTACATTCTGTATCAACTACTTATATATAGTGATGTTTCTTACATAACTGAAATTCAAAATCAAAGCTATTCTTGTTTTCACTACTTTAAGTGAATTACACATTTTTCTCCCTTTCAGACTATGATTCCTGATTTAGTTTACAGCAGAAGATGTTCTATAGATACCATTATTTAATTTAATTGGAAGTAGATATCATCACCTGCCCATTTCAAGCTTTTTCAGGTAATGAGGAGAGGCATTAGATTTTTTGCTAAGGTAATTGAATCTGACCAGGAAGTGGAAAGAGGCTTGCTTACTGCTGTTTTGTGGGGGAATCCTATTGGGTACTCCTATTGTAGCCAATGCCAGTGATGAAACAAACATGATAGCTAGAGGAACCCTAGGTAGGCAGACCCACATGCTGTAAGATTTGTATTATCCTGGATAAATTACAAAGTTGAAATCATTATTCTCTTAGGCATATTTTGGTTAATAAGTCCAACCCTTAAGTATTATAGATGGCTTACATTTGTTGTTATTCAAATGATAATTTAGGAAGCAATGATGTTTTCCAAAAAGAAAATAATTTTGTTAATGATGAATTAAGCTTAGGGTTTTATTAACGATATATCACAAAACAAGAGGGGAAATAAGGAAAAATGTCATGATTTATTATTCTGCACTAGAGTTAATCAGAGAAATGTCTGATTTGTTGAGTTGAAGCAGACAGACCAGCATTATCATTCTGATTCAGTTTCTTTCAGGCGTGGAGACACAGCCTGAATGAGATCTCAAAACCAAAGCATGTACTGTGCTTTAATTTTCCACAATTAAAATAAGGACAAACATTTATCTTCTTTATTTTTTATGTTTACAATTATGCACACTAGCTCAAATAATGTAGTTAATCCAAATCTTCCCAATTGAAAGAAAACTCCGAATAGTTTTGTGACAAAGAATATCTAACTTGAAGGAAATCACCTACATTTTTTCTTTAAATAAGGCAAGGCATGGATGCATAAGTTCTCAAAAAGTAAACATTCTCAAAGTTCACATTAGATGTCTTTGCATCAGGCTTGTTCCTAAGGCTTTCAGTGAAGGAAATATTGCACATTTTTAGTTACCAGGAAGGGTTGGAATAAAGATGACTAGATAAATGAATATGGCATCATTGTACCTTTGTGTTTTCTTCTAACTTCACTGTCTCTTAAAAGAAATTTAGTGTACCAATTAGACAGTTTAGAAATCAACTAGCTTATTTAGAAGGAATCCAAATTGTGCTTTGGAATACTTTATTTTCTTAATAAAAGATTTGGAGACATGAGGCAGTGAGATGACGGAGAGGTGGAGATGAAATGGAAGAATAAAAGGAAGTAACATTTATAGAGGATTTCCTGGTAATGAGTTGTACTTATAAACAGTGAGTTACAAATGTTCTCCTTTAATCTCTTGAGTACTAGGCCAGAGAAGTATCACTGCTCCAATGGATAGGTGAGGAAGTGATTTGTCTGATTTATGCAGTTGAGTAAGTGGTAACCATAGAAGTTAAACTTAGCTCTTCTGGCTCAAATAATCAAAGGCAAAGAAGGATGATGAAAGAGAGTGTAAGTTTTAAGCACATGCTGAATTTTATAGAGCTGGTAAAAGGTCCTGTTAATGATTCTTGCTACATTAACTAGGTGGAAGTGAGTTTCCAGCTTACAAAAAGATCCTTCCAAGGAAGGAACTGCAGAATACTGAATGATTAATTCCCCAAACAAGATAAATAGTTTATATAGTATGTGTGAGAATGTGTTTGTGTGTGTGTGTGTGTGTGTGTGTGTGTGTGTGTCTGAATGCAGTGTGTGCTTAGAAGTACTGAATGTTAAAAAGGGCATATTTATTTGAACCATAGGTCCCTAGCCATAAAGGTTAAAAACTTAAGCTTTCAGTCATGTATTTGAAAGAAAGGTGTTATTTTTGTTAAGTATGATTCTTGAAAGATATATTCTCTTTAAAAAAGTGACATTCAAATGTTGAAAGTGACATTCAACATTTATATTTCATAAAGGTATGGGAAAATGTAATGAATATAAATACCTCAGAACTTTCTATTTATATATTTGTAAACTTTAAAAAGTATCTTAGCAGTCCAAACAAAAAATTAATTGTCTTTAACCCACTTTTTCCCTAGTCTACTTGATAAAAGAACTAAACATGAAGCATATGTAAGCATTTTTAGAAACCAGATAAAGGGTGCATGGTGCAAGAAATGTGCTTCTACACAAATGGCTTATTGCAAACTTTTTAAGAGATCAGAAGACTGTATGTGCAAGATACCAACAAACCTATTTCTTGGACAAATAAGTCCTTCCTGTTAGTGTGTAAAAAAAGAGTTTGCATAGAAAACTAGGTACTTAATAGAATAACCAGGAAGGGGGCCATGGTGAAACTCTTTACTGATATTTACAACAATATTTAGAGTAGAATGTATCTTTCAGTCTCATTTTTCTGTATTTTTCAATTCTTGTGCCCTGAATTTTACCTATATTGTCATCAGTGACTAATACATAGAAGAAAAAAAGAATTTTCAGTGTATGTGTCCATATAAAATAATGAATTTTCATGTTTAGTGTCAGATTTATTTGATCCAGTTCTATAATCCTTGAGACTGGATTTTGAACAGTGGGGAAGACACTAGGAAGTAGGGAGGAATTCATATGTAATAGACAACTGAATTTGTTCCCATGCTCTCAAGGGAGAGTCTTTTGCTTGGGATTTTGAAGGGTGTCCTTGTAAACTAGGATTGGGTACCAAAATAATTTAACATAATGGAGGAGATCAGAAGACTACATCTGCAATAGATACCAACAAACTTATTGGAAAAAATACATTACCAGAATTTTGTGGCTGCTTTGGCAGAAATTAGCAGTTGACAAAGTAGATTTAGAGTTGGGCATGTAGATCAGTGGTAGGGCACTTGTTTAGTATGCACAAGGCCCTGGGTTCAATCTCTAGCACTGAAAAATAAAGCAAAACAAAACTGACCAAACAAACAAAAACTATATTTCAACTTTGCAGACCAAGTACCTAATGTTGTTTGATGTTTACTAACATTTTAAAAATTGTTCAAATAAAAGGATTCTCCAGTTTTGTTATAAGTCAAAATGATAAAACAATGAAGAGCTCAAATTCATTCATTTTCTCCACAAATATTCATTAAGCATCAATTTTGCTGCTGGCGTGGTGTGGATGTTGACTTTACAGAAACTTACAGAGAACAGAAGATAAAATAGGGTAGCCTAAATACATCAGGGGCATTTCCTTTAGTCACACATTGCCGAAAGAACTGAAAATTAAAATTAGACAGGTCCTATGTAGATTTTTGTGCATACTTCTTTACACTTAGATTTAACAGGTAAAGTTCTTAGATGTAGTGCAGTGGTTTAGGATGATAGAAGTTAAGTGTACATACTTCACAGCCAGAATATCTGTTCAAGTATCAGGTCCACTAGTTAACAGTTCATGGCTTTTGGCAAGTTATTAAATATCCTGGTTTCTCAGTTATCTCATCAGTCAAATGGTGACAGTATTAGTACATACTTTAAAAGGCAGTTCTGAAAGTAAATAAGCCAGTACTTGTTAAATGTCAAAACAAACAAACAACAACAACCACACACACACAAAAAAAAAACCCCAAAACCTGGTTACCTGGAAAAATATAAAGTACAATTTGCTATCTATATAATTTGAACATATTGCATAGCTTTTCAGCAGTCCAGTTACTTTAATTCTCTGTTACCCTTTAAGAATGGTCTAGGTTCCAAAATGCACTCATTTTTTTAGTATTTTGAGAATTTAAAGTGATTTTTCAAGTACTGTGTGTCTTTCACAGACCAAACCCTTTATACTCCAAGGTCCCAGGGCCATATTCTTTCTCCTGTCTTGGGGGTAGTGGAATGAAGAGTTGACATGGTGCCTTGTTATCCCTGAGGTTGTCCCTATTGGACATACAATGTGAACCAGAAACAAATTATTGCTATTTTAAGCCATTGAGATCTCAGGATTTTTTGTTTATATGGCATAAACTCACACATCTTGACTAATATCTATGGAAGCAATATATTTAACATGAATGACCATAGTGTGTGCATGGTAAATGCTTAAAATTATCTTGTTTTATGGTTATTTTCATGATTTTTATCTAATCTGAAAGACTAAAAATAAATATCAAGTGACTTACATTTGCTTGCACAATGAATTATCAATTAAAGGACCTAGCTTATTTTTTATTGAATTTGACCATGTTTGGTCTCCTAATCTTTATTCAAGATTCATCAGTGTCTATCAGACCCTATATCTAAGTTGTACAAAATGTATGCTAGCCAAAAATCTTCTCTCTTTATCTTCCAAAAATTGTCATAATTAGTTCAGTTCAGTTAAAAAGCCATTGACTCTGCAAATTGGTGCAACCAATCTGGAAAGAAGTATGGAAATTCCTTAGAAAACTTGGAATGGAACCACTATTTGACCCAACTATTCCACTCCTTGGTCTATACCCAAAGGACTTAAGAACAGGATTCTACAGAGACACAGCTATTTCAATGTTTATAGCAGCACAATTCACAATAGCTAAACTGTGAAACCAACCTAGATGCCAGGTAAAGGAATGGGATTGGAGAATATCATGCTAAGCAAAGTAAGCCAATCCCCAAAAACCAAAGGCTGAATGTTTTCTCTGATAAGTGGATGATTATGAATCAACATTCATAATGGGTGGGGGGCTAGAAATGAAGGAACTTTGGGTAGGGGATAGGAGAGAAAAAGGAAGGGAGGGGGAATGGGGGTAGGAAAATTGGTGGAAAGGTACATGTATGAAGACATAAATGGTGTGACTCTATTTTATGTACAACCAGAGACATAAAAAATTGTGCTCTATTTGTGTACTATAGATCAAAATGCATTGTGCTGTCATGTATAACTAATTAGAATAAATAAATAAATTTAAAAAAATTGATTGAGTATATGCTGGTTGGCCATTAGAATAGCCTTCTGGTTCAAGGAAATCATTCTTAGGAAACCTGTCATGAGGTACATTTTTTTTTTTGGACTCAGAAAAGTAATGTACAAACTGTCTAGTGTATCCTCATACTATTGAACTACTTATCATTGGGTGTGGCTGTAACCCTACAAGTCTAGGGTCCAGGACTATAGTGAGCATATGGATCTGGACATGGCATATGGGGTAAATTGTGGAGTATTGGCAAGCTAACAAGAGACTTTGCAATGGGAGCCTAATTCATGCTGGGAATGAACTTTAGTGATTTCTAAGTTTTATGCCTTATTGAATAAAAGGAAAAGACTTATAGAATATGTTTTTCAATTACCCTTTGTATTTTAGGTATAGGCCTTAGAATACAAATCTTAAGGATATCAGAAAAACATCATAGTTCCATGCTTTTTTCCCTGGCACTTTTGGTTCTATTTGATAGTCATGATAGCCCATTTTCACAAGCTGATAGATAAGTCCCCCCCCAAAAAAAAAAGTTTAAATTGAGGTTGATTACACTGACCTAGGAATCTCCTGATATCTAATTCTTGCATGAAAATGTAACTAGCAAGATGACTCCTGCTGGCTTATAATATGCTTATTTTTTTTAAAAAAAGCCCACTTGTCAGGCACAGAGCCTTGATATCAATGTTTGAACATTATGGAAATGAATGCATAAGCCCAGTATGTCTATCAGATGTTTTTAATTTAAATGTCCTGATGGGTGATGAGACTCAGCATGAGGGCATGCAAAATTGTCTTTTGAAATTAAAAAAAATAAAATAAAAGGGAAAGAGCCTAGAAAAATTTTGACATTCAGTTCATAATCATGTACCTATTTGGTATTTAAAGTTTCTTTCAAGAAGGGGTTTGGTTTTTCAAATTTGGACTTTACCAGTTCAGAGTCAAGTGTTCTTCTCTGGGCATTTAAAAAATGATAGAGGTTATATATTTTACTACGGATCATGTATGGAATACTAGAGAGGCCAATCTAGTAAAGCTTAGGAGCTTTTGGGCAAACTGCACTATAATATTTGCTTTCTAAATAACTATAGTAGCCAGACTAGTGGGACTATTGAAACTAAATTTTTTCCAGATGCATGTTGTTCTTATGGAGCACGATGCTACGGTGTGTGCCTTTCTCTACAGCAGTGTTCCACTGTGGGTCTTGCATTGGTTATCACACAGGCTTCTTGCTCATAGGGCTTTGGAGGTCCAGAGCCAGATGACTGCTGACTCCACCCCAACCTCAGTTCAAGGCTTAGGGAAGCTCTGCATTACTGCCTTCCTACTTGCTATTGTCATGGATAAATAAGTGGCATCTTTCTTAAGACTGTTGAGGAGGCATCTGAGAGACATAAATAATTTGTTGTAAATTGTGAGGATGATAATGATTTAGGCTCTTTGCAAAGTAAGCCATGCCAAAGTATGGTGCAGATTCAGAAATCAGATTTGGACATGATTTCTTACTGATTGTTTCACTCTGTATGAATCTTTACCTTGCACTCAGAGTTTACCCTTATTTTTAACTTTAGGTCAATGCCCAATTTCTCAAGACTTTTTTTGTCCATAGGTTATCCTAAACATCTTCCATAGATTCTTTCCCTTTCCATTTTTTTATTGTATCATTAAAAATATGTTAAAGTATCATCAATGAGATTTTCATGGAGCTGCCACTACGTGCAGAACTGAACACTGAATGAAGGATACGATCAACTAAGTATGATCTAATTGGGGAAATTAGATTTACATGTGCAAAACATTTAGTTCTTATGGCAATATCAAGAATTGTGGGAGGTCTGAGATTTTCTCTTACTTGAAAACTTATAAATAGGGCAGTCACAGTTTCATGGATGCTGGGAGAAGACACAAGATTCTTAGGTCAGAGAACAAAGACTTCGTTACTTAAAGAGCAGCAAGCAACATGAGCATTAGCATATTTGAGTCAGTTCCCCTTTCCTCTAAGTCCCACAGAAGTGACACAGATGGGCCTAATGAATTCACACTCTGGATTTTTTGATAGAAGAGGAACACTACATTTAAGGAGCCTGAATTATTATTTCATTTTTTTTATAATGGGCAGTAAGCATACCTGCCTTTTGTTCTGGAAGGAAACATCATCTATCTTCCATGGCTTTATGATGAACAGTAAAGAGAGAGTCTTGATTAAGAAGTAGTCATTATCACTGCTTACAAGACATCAGGAATGCAACCACCTGCTGGTGAATTGTCTGAGCAACAGCATCTCTCAAGGTGGGTCATTTAGGCAGTACTTGATAGAGAAATTCAGGTAAACTAAGACCAAACTCAAAATACCTTAATTAGTTTAGAAAGGTTTTACAGAGAAAGTTAACATTGAGAAATCTTTGCAAAACTGGGCAGGATGGCAATGCCCATAATCCCAATGATTTAGGACAATGACAAGTTTGAAGCCTACCTCAGGAACTTAGTGAATCCCTGTCTCAAAAAATAAGAAGAGCTTGTGTATAACTCAGCAGTAGAGTGTTCCTGCATCAAAGCTCCCATGCCTCACTCCAAAAATTATTTGAAAGAAGAGCAGTATTTGGAAGGACAAAGAAGAGGGCAATGGGCATTTCTATGAGTTGGAACATACTCAAGGCTACTATTATGAAGATGCATTGTTTCAGTGGAATCACTGTTCAGTATCTGCATAATTTCTGATTGGTCAGTGTATGTTCTATACTGATTGTTCAGAATTTAAATAGTGGTAGTCGTGGTATTTACGCAGTTTGGGGATAATACAGTCTTCCTGTTGCAGTTGATTATTATTAGGGATGGACAAATGAAGTCCTCAATTTTTATTTGACAAATCTGTCAACCTTACCTTCAGTATACTAAGTTTCTTAGTATACTAAGACTAAGTTTCTTAGCTCAAATCTAACCTGATATTGAGTCTAGTGAGTAAAGAGGAGTCATTAAAGATACTCGGATAAAGAGCTACATAAAAATAATGGTGTTTTAAGAGAGCAAAAATAATAACATTGGCTGAAATAGATGATGAGTTAGTGCTTCCTGATTACATAGAAAATTCTTCTATCTCTAGCTTAGAATAGGAAAAGAGAAAAATATATCCTAAATTCAGGGGATGAGTGATTTAAGGTTAGGTTTCATGAAAACAGAGAATTGATTCTGTGGATGTGGCATAAAGAGCATGCTGGGAAGCTATGCCACAGCACCCTCAGAGCTGGGGTATGACATGAGTGACCTGAAGTTGTTCTGAGTAGTAAGTGTGGACTGGGTGCACCTGTGACCCAGCTGAATGGTAAAGAAGATAGGCAGCTGATTCTCACTCAGAAGTCTCTGTTCTCTGATTCTAAAGAGCCAGAGGGAGGGAAACTTTTACCAGAGAGGCCAGTAAGTAATATAGGATGCCAATACATTGTTTAATTTCTGTTAAAATGCAACAACAATAACAACAAAATGTGGTAGAAAGTTTTTACACATTAAAATATAGATTTGAATGAGCTTCATTTATATAAGGGTAGAAAGTTTTGATGCCATTGGATTGCTGAGGACCACTGAGATGAATAACACAGTGGCTGGGAATTGAGTAAGGAAGTTGCATTAGGAAGGTGGAGGGGTGGGAAATCAGGACGTCTAATCTGATGGGAGTAACTGTAGAACACTAAGTAGTCAGTAATACTGTGGGGATGGGAAAATAAGGCAAGTGGGAAGACATCACTTAATATTTTAGAAACTTGGTAGTAAACGAAAATAAAATCGTCTACTCTGAGTTCCAGTGAGGTCCCTACAGATGGCATTCAGGCTTTTTAATATTCCATTTGAACAAAGCAGATAATACATAGTGGTAAATAGAAGGTAAAAGAGTCAACAAAAGTTTTGTTTTTATCTGAATGGTTAATAAAATTAATCTGCTAACATGTTCAATTTGGTTTATTTTTTCACTTACATAAAGAACAAGTGCTAATAAACATACTGATGGATAATATTGGAAAAATTCTAGTATAACCCTTAAAGTCGTTAGCATAAAAAGAGGAAGGGAAACAGGAAAAGATGTCATGAAATTTTGGTTGAAGCAAAACTTTGGTTGAAAGTTGATGCTATGTTTCAAAGTGAGGTAAAAAATAAAATGCAAAGGTTTCAAAGGAGACATCTGTTCTAATTTTAAAGCAAGACTGAATTTTGATCATTATATAGTATTGAATAATCACTCTATGAGAACTGTTGTGAAACTTGAATCAACCATAGAAATTTTTATTACCTAAGAAGTACCAGAAAGATCAAAGGGCCCACCTTAATTTTCATCCAGGTATCAGGAAAGCTCACCTCCACAGAATAGACTTTTAGAGATAAAAAGAGACAGAAATAAATTTTCTTTATGATTATATTTTATCAGTGTTGGACATAATGATTACACAAAATTAATTTGGCATGCTGAAAAGTAGAATTGATGAAAGAGAGTTGAAAGGTTCTAGAGGTTTGGTGGATAAAACATACAGGATAAGAGGAACACTCGTCAAGTCAAATTCATCAAAAAATATGATTTAAGTGAGTGATAAAGAAAAGCAGAGATTCTCAAGCACCCTAATGCTCTTTGCAAAGGACTAAATGTTTGTATCCCCCTAAAATTCTTATGGTGAAATCCTGACCCCCACTGAGATGTATTACGAGGTGGGGCTTTGGGAGGTAATGAGGTCATGAGACTGGGACCATCATGAATGGCATTAGTGCTCTTATAAAAGAGACCCCTGGATGCTCTCTCAGCCCCTTTCTGCCATGAGGACATGACAAGGAGACAGCAGTCTGCATCTTGGAAGAGGGCCTTCATCAGGACTCAGCCTTGCTGCACCCTGATCTCAGACTTCCAGCTTCCAGAAATGTGAGAAATAAATTTATGCTATTTATTAGCCATATAGTCCATATATGGTACTGTGGTACATGTGGCCCAAACTGACTAAGATAGTCTCCCAAGCTATCAATGGGTAGCACCTAATTCTTACAAAGAAAAACAATTAAAAAAATTTGTTATCTTATATAACTTATTGGAATTCAGGACTCAAAATAGGCTGAGCTGAACTCAATCACATGTGTTAATCAAAATGAAAAATATAAAAAATATTATTGGCCAACCACTACCACAGGCATATAATGTATAAAATTAAGGCAAACCATATTTACTCTGCGTGTCATATGTACTGAGGACTCTAGCAAATATAGGGCATGGAGAACTCTTTAATTCATGGAATAGACTAGAAAATATACTCCAATTTGCTAGGAGCCACAAGCAAATATACGATGTATGGCACCTTTGGTTGTAAAGTGACGCCAGCTAGCCACTGAGATATGATTATGTTAAGATTTACATTCATATGGAAATTGGACTCCCGCTGTTCACCCTGGCCTGCTACCGGACTCATGTTACGGGACTCATGGAGAGTTCCCATTGGTTGGGGAAGGATAGTAGGAGGAAATTCCGGGGGAGGTCCGGGGGGACCCCCGGTTCCGGGAGACGGGAGGTTCCGGTAGACGCCCGCGTGGGAGGACCGGGTTTGGCTTGCCGGCGCCTACAGAGTATTGGCGGCTTTTTCAAAATAAAGTTTTGTTCCTGCTTGAGTGGCTCGTGATTCTGTGCCCAGCCAAGACTGCGGCATTTGGCGGCCCGTACGGGGAACGCCTGAAGCTTAGAGGTGAGTAAAATTGCTCGCCCCTGAGGGAAGGCGACAGGATGGGTGACCATCTCAAAAAACAATGTGTTCTTGTTTTGATTTATTTTGTTTTTATTTCGAGCTCCCTAGCCCTAGAATTTTCTCAGGCAAACTGGGAAAAATGGTTGGCTCAAGGTTTGAAGTTATTTGGCCCTGAGAAAGAGAAAATCGATACAACCATTCTCTGCTCCGTTTTTGTTTCATTCTGTTTCGGCTTTGTTTTATCCTATCTTATTGAGTTACGTTACCTTTATAGTAGATTAGAATCCAATAAAAAACAAACCAAAAAACTGTTAAGTAAATTGTTAGAGGTCCAAACTATGGTAGAAAAAACGCTAGGTCAAGCAAAAGAGAAGGTCTCTCAAGCTAGTCAGACAGAGGAAAATTTAAAGAAAGCAAGCTTAGAGGAAAAGCAGCCATCAGGTGGAGAATTACAACAGGAGGTTGCTACTAACTCCGTTCTATCACCAGAGGGCGTAATTCAACCAACAGCTCCATCTACCGCTGAGCGGCCCTCAACTCCCGTAGTTGATGGACGGAATTCTGAGACAGAACCCCAAAGATTAGCATGCCCTGTACTTGAGAAGGCAGGAGGGCAACGAATTCACCGTACTTTAGATTTCAAAACAATAAAGCAATTAAAGGAGGCTGTAACAACCTATGGGCCGCAAGCTCCCTTCACAATAAGCATGGTCGAATCTGTTACCAACTTGGACATGACACCAGCAGATTGGGCTAACATGTGTCGATCTGTGCTAAACGGAGGACAATATTTGTTATGGAAGGTTGCCAATGAGGAATTTTGCATGGAGACAGCTAGGCGAAATGCAGAAGCTGGTTACCCTCAAAGAAATATAGATATGCTATTGGGAAAGGGACCTTATGAGGGTCAAAGACAGCAAATTGAATATGACCCTGGCGTATACGCACAAATTGCTGTAGATGCAGTTAGGGCATGGAAAACTTTACAGGGGCATGGAGACTTACAAGGTCAATTATCTAAGGTAATACAAGGAACTAATGAACCTTACGCTGAATTTGTAGATAGACTTATTCAGTCAGCCTCTAGGATATTTGGTAATACAGAACAGGTAATGCCATTTATAAAACAACTGGCTTATGACCAAGCAAATCGTTGCTGCAGAGAGGTCATTAGACCATGGAGACATGAAGATTTAAACACATATATTAAATTATGTAGAGACATTAATGAACAAGGGCAAGTCTTAGCAGCAGTACAACAGGCTTTAGATGCCAGGCCAAAAACATGCTATAATTGTAATCAAACAGGATGTTTTAAAAGGAGTTGCCCCATAAGAGGAGGGTTTAACAAAGCTGGGTATCAAAGGAATAGAATACCGGGTATTTGCCCACGATGCCATAGAGGGAAACATTGGGCTAATGAATGCTGTTCTCAAACCACCATAGAGGGTATTCCATTATCAAAAAACAGACAAGGACCAAGTGTTTACCCACGATATCGTGGAGAAAGGTATCAGGCTCCATTGCCAAAAAACGGACTAGAGGGCCCAATGCCCCGGGGCCCAAAACCACAAATATATGGGGCAATGGAGGAACCCAACAGCACCATCAAGGTAGTGCCCAGGATGCATTATCCATTAAATCCCTCATCAGACAAACTAGAGGGAACGCAGGGCTGGACATCTGCGTCTCTGCCAGAGCAGTACTAACTCCAGAGATGGGAGTTCAAATCATTCCCACAGGAGTAAAAGGACCTCTTCCCCAGGGAACAGTAGGCTTATTATTGGGACGCAGTTCTTCTACACTAAAAGGACTTATGATAAGTCCTGGGGTAATTGATCCCGATTATGAGGGTGAAATAAAAATTATAGCTAGTTCTCCAAGAGGTATATCAGTAATTTCACCAGAAGATAGAATAGCACAGTTATTAATAATACCCAGCCTGCATGATAAATTTTCCAGTTGTAATGTAGAAAGAGGTTCCAAGGGATTAGGCTCCACAGGTGTAGATTGGGCTATGCTGTCTTTAAATTTAGATTCTCGCCCAATGCTAAAATTAAATATTCAAGGACATGACTTTAATGGGCTGCTGGACACAGGAGCTGACCTTAGTGTCATCTCTCGTCAAGAATGGCCAAAACATTGGCCATTACAACAAGCCACTCAAACGCTTCGAGGCCTAGGAGTGGCGACTAATCCCGATAGAAGCGCAATGGTATTAGATTGGAGGGATCCTGAAGGATGTGAAGGAACTATACAGTCCTATGTATTAGATCATCTTCCTGTAAATTTATGGGGACGAAATGTCCTAGATCAATTAGGATTGACATTAACAAATAACATCAATCCTAACGCGCCCACTACTAGGGCTAAACAAGGCTTTAGGAAAGAAAAAAGATTAAGAGAACAAGAACAAGGTATGACAGCACCTATTCAAATAGATCAAGAAATAAATAGACATGAATTGGGTTTTCAGAAAGGGCCACTGAGACAATCAAAATTACTTGGAAATCAGAAAGACCAGTGTGGGTTCCTCAGTGGCCCCTGACTAAAGAAAAGATACAAGTAGCCCATGACTTGGTCAGACAACAATTAGCGGAAGGACATATACAACCTTCCGTATCCCCCCATAATACTCCCATTTTTGTCATTAAAAAGAAATCTGGTAAATGGAGATTATTACAAGATTTAACAGCCATTAATAATGAGATGGTTATTATGGGACCTGCTCAATCAGGGATTCCTCAATTGTCTGCTTTACCAAAAACCTGGCATGTTTTAGCTATAGATATTAAAGATTGTTTCTTTTCAATTCCAATTCATCCCGAGGATAGTCCACATTTTGCATTTACTATCCCTGCACTGAATCATGAAGGTCCTGATCAGAGATATGAATGGAAAGTACTCCCTCAAGGGATGGCTAACAGCCCAACTATGTGTCAAATTTATGTTAATAAAGCAATCCAGCCACTTAGAAATCAAAATCCTGAACTACAAATATTTCACTGTATGGATGATGTGTTATTGGCACATAAAGATAAAAACACATTACTAGAATGTTATGCCACACTTACAAACTTATTGAAAAATTATAATCTAGAGATAGCAATAGATAAAGTACAATTAAATCTTCCAATTAATTATTTAGGAGTTCTATTATCCTCAACCATGGTCCGTCCACCAAAAATTCAAATACGAGTAGATCAACTCAGATCACTTAATGACTTTCAGAAGTTATTGGGAGACATAAATTGGATAAGGCCTTATCTAGGCATACCAACAGGAGAGTTAGGACCTTTATTTGATATTCTAAAAGGTCCATCAGATCCAAATTCACCCCGCATGTTAACGCCTGAAGCAAGAAAAACATTAAAAATCATTGAAACATATATGGAAAATATGCATTTGGATAGAATTGATATAAGTTTGCCTTTATTATTTATTGTACTACCAACAAAAAATATTCCTACAGGAGTATTTTGGCAGGAAGGTCCATTATTGTGGATACATTTATCTTATTCTCCTAACACTATTCTTACTAGATATCCTGAGGCTGTAGGACAATTGATACTCAAAGGAATAAAAGCAGCTAAGGGAGTATTTGGGATTTCTCCCAATAAAATTATTACTCCATATACTATGGATCAAATTGATGAGTTAGCTAATGAGTTAAATACTTGGGCAATAATCATGTGTAAAACTAGTGTTTCATTTGATAATCACTTACCATCTAATCCTTTGTTGTCTTTTTGGTCTAAGCATCCTGTAGTTTTTCCAAAAATGACAAGAAAAACCCCTATCATAAATGCTCCAAATATATTCACTGATGGGTCATACAATGGTGCAGCAGCAGTAGTTACTCCTGATCAAACTTTTACATTTTTAGTACCCAAGCAATCAACTCAAAAGGTAGAGCTTAATGCAGTATTACAAGCTTTTATGATGTTTAAAGATTCTGTATTTAATTTATTTTCTGATAGTCAATATGTAGTTAATGCTATAGTATCCCTTGAAGATGCTGGTAGGATTTCACCTTCTTCTACTGTTTTCTCTTTGTTTTCCGCTATACAAAGTCTAATCTGGGACCGAAAAGATCCATTCTTTATAGGTCATATCAGGGCACATACAGGATTGCCTGGAGCCCTTAGTATGGGCAATGAACTAGCAGATAAATCTACACATGACATACATATTTTCTCCACAATAGAAGAAGCTATAAATTTTCATAAAAGGTTCCATGTCAATGCTAATACTTTACAAAAACGTTTTAAAATAACTAAAGAACAAGCCAGACATATAATAAAACAATGTCAAAATTGTGTGACATTTTTACCACAAGTTAATCTTGGAGTCAATCCTAGAGGACTGATACCTAACCATATTTGGCAGATGGACGTCACACACTTGCCAGAATTTGGAAAATTAAAATATTTACATGTTACAGTTGATACCTCTTCCAGATTTTTGATGGGCTCCCTTCATGCCGGAGAAAAAACTAAAGATGTTATAGCTCATTGCTTACAAAATTTTGCCACTGTGGGCGTTCCAAAACAGTTAAAAACGGACAATGGTCCTGGTTATACTTCTACCTCTTTTAAACAATTTTGCTCATCATTTGGCATTACTCACATAACAGGAATTCCATACAATCCACAAGGACAAGGCATAGTTGAAAGAGCTCATCAAACTATTAAAATGCACTTATTAAAACAAAAGGAGGGAATTGGAAAGGGGTATATATCCCCCAAAGATAAACTTAAAATAACCCTTTTTACTCTAAACTTTTTAAATTTGGATTCATCGGGACTTAGTGCTGCGGAAAGACATTTGTACCCAAAAAATGTACATAAGCCTAAGGTACTTTGGAAAGATATTCTAACAGGACAATGGAAAGGCCCGGATCCAGTGATAGTCTGGAATCGGGGCGCTGTCTGTGTTTTCCCACAGGATGAACAGCAACCGATTTGGATTCCAGAGAGATTAACTAAAACAATTTCTACAGAAAAAGAAGATGATTTGACTCAAATCCATAACAGCTGACATCCAGAGCTCCAGCTTGGCTATTCTTACATCTGCGACAGTGATTAACCAAGGTGGTTTTTTTTCAATATCTATTTTATTATTGCATTTTTCCCACATCATAAAGTTCTATTTTAATTTTGAGCTCATACAAACCTAGGTTAATGTTTTTCTGATCAGTTTTATTTTTTGACTGTGTTTTATTTTTTTGACTGTGGAGTTTTTAAACATTGCAATGGAGATTTCACCTAGGTATAGTTACAAGGCCTTTATTTACTATTGTCTTATGTGTTGTATGTTGTGTGCACACTTCTGTTTTGTGTTGTATGTCTGTATGTGTGTATGTCCATATTCCTTATATGAGGAGCGCTCATGAAAAAATGGATCCGAATTTTTTCTTTATTCACGTGATTTATATGGTTTAATTTAAATTAGGTGAACAGCTGTTAATGATTGTTTTTAGAGATGGTTAACAGATCTGTTTGTTTACTAATTTAAATTAGGTAAACAGCTGTTAAGGATTGTTTTTAAAGGAGTTTAACAGATCTGTTTGTTTACATTCACCTTTCCTTTTCATTATATTTAATAATTCTGTTCAGGATAATGTCTCTTTAGCATCATTGCCAGAATTTCCATCTCCATCCCAATTCCGGTGAAGACTGAGATAAAACCAAACTACAGCTTCTATGATAGCTATCACAATAAACTGTATAAACTGATGCATCAATGAATATAACTCAACAAGTAATGCTCAATCAAGGACTTGATTTACTTTGGGAGGAAATGGACATATTGATAGACTCCTCCAATTTGAACTGCTTGCAGAATTTGCCTGGACTATATATCAGTTGCATACATTGTGAAATATCATCTGGTGCACCGAATTGTGGTACTGCTGGCATATCTTTGCTGATGGTGTCACCAGTGATGCAATTTCCTTGCCAGCTCACTCCATGTTTATTGTGGTAATACTGGCATATCTTTGCTGATGGTGTCACCAGTGACGCAATTTTTCCAAAGGAGCCATCAATTGGCTTGGTGTCGTGGCATTTCTGTATCCTCCTCCCTTCTACTAGTGATGGTCTAAAATTTGGGGGCCAACAGAGGTGAGGCAAAGAACCTCACCCCCCCCACTGGCACCAAGGCTAAATTTGGGGGCCAACAGAGGTGAGGCAAGAACCTCACCCCCCCCACTGGTGCATAGGCCTATCCACAAGCATGGCTGAATGCTGGACCGGTAGTCAGTGACGGGTTGATCTGATTACAGTGGATTCAACCTAAGACAGGAAGCTGACGCCTAAATGTCAGTTCTCCCATGACGGGTAAGAACCATATGTTAAATTGGACAACCTACCAGGCACGGTCCCTAGCCACATTGCTTGTTGCTTAATTAAACAGAATGGGGCAGATGCTAGGAGCCACAAGCAAATATACGATGTATGGCACCTTTGGTTGTAAAGTGACGCCAGCTAGCCACTGAGATATGATTATGTTAAGATTTACATTCATATGGAAATTGGACTCCCGCTGTTCACCCTGGCCTGCTACCGTACTCATGTTACGGGACTCATGGAGAGTTCCCATTGGTTGGGGAAGGATAGTAGGAGGAAATTCCGGGGGAGGTCCGGGGGGACCCCCGGTTCCGGGAGACAGGAGGTTCCGGTAGACGCCTGCGTGGGAGGACCAGGTTTGGCTTGCCGGCGCCTACAGAGTATTGGCGGCTTTTTCAAAATAAAGTTTTGTTCCTGCTTGAGTGGCTCGTGATTCTGTGCCCAGCCAAGACTGCGGCACCAATTATTTTGTCTTTAATATGTTCTTTATTTCCAACCTTTCTAAAATGCAAAAGTATTGCTTTTAAAATAAGCTTCAACAATTCTAGGTCTGTTCTCTGGCATGAGGAATGAGGAGGTTGCTGGGGATGGGGGAATATTGACATAGTGACATGCAGGCTGGTTATTGGTGAGGCAGTGACTGGTACTACTGAACAGGCCAATTACTCCCTTGGCAGGGTCAGTGTTTTTCTTGTCTCAAATACTTTGTCTGTCTTCTAGAGAGACAAGTGCAGAAAAACTTCCTAGTATGGATCCCCTTTCTCCTGTGTTGATGGTAGTGACAAATAAGACTGTGCTTTAGCCACAGGGAAGAAAGGAGAGGGCCCGCAAAAGGAAAGGCAAGCTGGGGAAGTCAGAAAACTAGGCTAAGTCACAGTGGTTTGCCCAAACAGGTTGCAAGCAAGCCACCCACCCTGTAAGGCAGCAGCCAGGGCAGTGGGATCTTAGAGGAGAACACCAGCACCGCGCCCAGAACACACAGGCTTCTTCAGTTGGCATCCAAATGTGAAGCATCTGTCACCAAGTCACTTATAATTAATTCTGCCTTTAAATTAGCAGCTGCCTTAGGACATTTTGCTGGTGGGTGGGTTGGGGACGATGGTACATTTAGAGTTGAATGGGTTTGAGCTTGTCAGTTTTAGGGTGGCCATGGTATACAAGGTTGCTCCTGTAAGGGTGGTTGATGTTAATAGCAGTGGTAGTGACCGGGTTTTGACATCTTTGAAATTTTCTTGGCAAAAACTAAAGACATATTTATATTCAGGCTATAAACCATCAAATTTTTCTAATTCCTTCATCCTTTTCCTTCTGCAGCTTGTAGTCATATAATTTGAGGAAAGTAATTTGATTTACAAAAAAAAAAAATTGTTCTGCCAATTTGCAAGTTGGTGCACATTTTTCTCTTTTCCTTGCATCACCCTGTGATCCACCACAGAGCAGAGCTAGGAGAACATTATTTAACTCACAGGTCCTCGGCTACAGAGTGGAAGAACCCAGCAGTCATGGCAAGCCGCCACTTTTGCAAATCTTCACGTGGGATAGATGATGCTAACACTCCTCACTACTTTTTGCTTCCGACCTCCTCTCTTTCCCAGTAAAAATGATTTCTAATATTGTGTGTTCAGTTATAACTTGCTGAATTACTATTTGGTGGCTTTAATTTCATACTTGGGTATACCCCATTTTTTTTATTCTTTACAAAATTATATGAAGCTTGAATATAGTAGTATCTCACTTGTCCAGCAACCAATAAATAAAGAGTTGCTTTGTAATTTTCCAGATAATGATAGTGATAGGAATCAGTGTATATGAAGCCTGCTGGTACTTTGCTAGATAGAGTTGGCAGCCTTTAAAATGCCTCCCAATGATCCCACCTTCTGGAATTCATGCCTTGTGTGGTCCTGTCTTCTCGAATGACTAAGAGATTTAGTGACTATGAGATAGTAATTGTTGGTTTTAGCCATAAGTTTTGGGGTAATTTGTTACACAGCATTTAATAACTGATACAGCTGTAGCTACCGTCTTTCATCCTTATAATCATCCAATGAATAAGTAGTATATCAGTATTTGCAAGAGACTCTGTGGCATTACCTGAGCTCCCAGGATCTCTGCTCCTTCTCTGCTACCTTCCAAGGCTGCACTCCCAGTGCTGCCCTCCTCTCTGCTGGCAGTCCTCAAGGAAACAGCTTTCGTCTCTCTGCCCCTATCCTACTGCCCTCTCAGGAATCAGCCCCATTTTGTTCTTGACTGTCTGTCTCTTCCCTTCCACATCACAATCAGTGCTCAGGAATTCAGATGAAAACACTTTCTCCTCCTTGTTGAGCTGTGAAACAACCAAATGCATCTTTTGGAAGTTGCTAGATTGAGAAGCTCCCTAGAGTCATTATTATGCTTCTGCATATCTTTTCTTGACAACAAAGGCCTTTGACTATTGCTTTTATAGTAGTTTTACTACTTTCATGGTTTTGTTGTTGTTGTTGTTGTTTGTTGTTCTCCTTTATCTTGAAACATTTCTTTACAACCTGGGATGGATTGCATGCTCTGTATGCAAAATAAAAGTAGACTCCAGGTTTGGGCAGAGAGCCACTTTCGGGTACATGCACTTGGTGGCTACTTTTTCTCAGCACAGGTTCACACCTTTGTTTTTCATGACTAAGGTCATCAAGAGTTAATTTCTACCTAGGTAAAGTACTATATTCTTTTTCATTTCATTTTATATTATTTTCAAAATGGGACACATCCCCTCTCATTTTATTCCTGAATAACCCCAGCAAACTTCAACTATCCTCCTTGTGCACATTCCATTCCTCAGGTCCAGCCCCTCCCTGGACACCTGTGAGCATCCCGGAACCCAGCTTACATCATGGTGTTAACACATCTTCATTAAGCAATCTGAATATCTACCTGGGTTTGGATATTGATTGCTTAAATAAATGAAAACGAATGTGGAGAATGAAGAATTAGCAAATTAAAGCTGGACTTTGCCCTTTAAAAATTATCAGATAGGTTTATGATAATTATCCCAATGATCCTAATTATACTAAGTTATATTCAAGTGTGAAAATGGGTAGGAAAAAATAGCTTGACTTCTAATTGAATAGTAACCTGTAATATAATGAAAGTCATTTAAATGCCATGTAGGTATTTTGAATTAATAACTTATGTTGCTTGAGGTACATAGTAACAATGGAAGTTACTATAGGGGTGGTGTTAGTAGATAGTGAGACATGGATTGTCACAAGCATCTTATACACATTGCCTCTTTTAATCAAAACAATGATGACAATAACAAAAACTCTACAATGTAGGTACTAATACCAGCCTAGAGCCTATAACCTTATTTTAGAAATTAGCTTACTACTTTTTTTTCAAATTCTAAGTAACTGTCCCAGTATGACTTTTATCAGTCAATAAATATTTCATGTTTCTTGCTCTGCAAGAGGATAGGCATGTGCATTATAGCAGTTTAGGGAAATGAAATATCTTCTATCATGAAATATTATACTTCTTGAAATCAAGATTTATTAGAGCTGCTTGAAGCTTCCACCTGGGGGAATTTTCTGTCATATAAGTCAAAGAACTTCTATTTGTTCTGCCTAGTTTAGCTTCTCTCTCTACTTTGCTGGATAAAATAAAATGGTGTGACAAAAGGAGACATTAATATCCACAAATCCATCTCCCTACAAGTGAAAATAAGTAGCTTTTATGATTCTTTTGGCAAGGGGCTTCTTTTAGAAGGAAATAGCAATTATAAATAATACTGATAGCTGTGGCTGTAGTAATAGTAGTAATAGTAGTCCATCTGTCTTAACATTTTTTAAGTATCTTTATTTTACCAAGTGAATCAAACTAGAATAAAGCTCATAGTGTCTTTATTATACTTGTGTAGAGTTATATTAGGAAAAAAATCAAGTAGGGTACATTTATTGTTTCTTAGAAAAAAATCTAAGTAATTTAATTGTTTATTAAAATGCATCATAAAGAATCATCAATCAGGGCTAGAGTTGTGGCTCAGTGATAGAGTGCTCACCTAACATGCATGAGGCCCTGGGTTTAATCATCAGCACCACATAAAAATAAAATAAAGATATCGTGTCCACCTAAAACTAAAAAATAAACATTTTTCTAAAAAAAAGAATCATCAATCATTAGTCAAGTTATAATGTTGTTAAAATTCTTACATACCTATTACTTCCAAAATTATTGTTTGATTTAGAGCAAAGACTTTGAGAAACAATTTAAGATAAAAGAAGAAAGATAAGTGGGCCCTGGTCTCTTAAAAATGCTAACTTTTGAGTAGGTGATCAAATAAAAATCAATCCTCCCAAATGCATTCTTAAAAAACAAGACTCATAGAGGAAAAGAGTTGAATAGTGATTACCAGAGGCTAGGAAAGGTGGAAAAGGGCCATAGAGAAAAATTGGTTAGGGGTACAAAGTCATAGTTAGGTAGGAGGATCTAGTTTTCATAGTAGGGTGACCATAGTTAAAAAATAACTTATTGAGTATCTCAAAATATGTAGAAGAGAGAATTTTGAATATTTTCAACACAAAGAAACAATAAACTTACCCTGATTTGATCATTGCACATGGTTTACATCTTGACATATCCCCCTGCACCCCATTTATAGGTACAATCATTCTGTCAATTGCAAATGTTGAAAGCGGGAGGGGGGGGACAAGTGTACATATTTCTTATTGTAGGATTATGTATTTTTAAAAATTTAGAGAGAACTCAGCAACAATCTTGTTTAAATAAATAAAATGCATAAGAGACTCTATAATTCTATATGAGTCAATATGTCTTCTGTGTTTGGGTGCATAGTTTAACAGTAATATGGAATAAAAATGGAGTTTCTGAGAAATGTTGATGACATTTTTAAAAATCAAGGTTAAGTAAGGTGAGTCATAGCTGTCGTGAGAGGTTGTATCACGTGGAATCAAAGGATGAAATTCCAATGGGTGAGAACAAAAAATCATAAGACACCAAGAAGCTCAGATGTTTTATGGCCTCCAAGGATAAATGCCTGTAGTAGTCTCTTTGTTTCTGCCAGCATATGTTCATTTGCCTAATTACTTGGAATATCTGTGATTATTTTTGAATACTTACTTCATGTTATTTAAGCCTACATCAGATAGTAATTCAAGGAAATAAGTAGTTCTAATAAAAAAGCAATTTTTTATAATTTTGACTGTTCATATTGCTCTAATGAATTTAATGAAAGTTAGCAAATCACAAAATTCAAACTCCACAATCCTTTCCAGTCTTGGTGGCTTAGTGTTGTCAACTCAGAATCAATGGAATTTAAGCATCTTATCCTTCCAAACTGGTTTTCTCTTGCAAAACCCATATTATCTGTGTTTCTATCCATACTTAAGTCCCTCTCCTAAACTTCCAGGTGTGGTACCTTAGTTCCAATTTGTATTCAACCTTCCTCTTTATTCCTCACTTGGAGCCAAGTTCTGTCAGTTTGTTTTATTATGTGACTTACCTCCTGTTTTCCCCACTTTCATCTCATTAGTTCAGAATCTTATCAAACCAGTGTGTTCTCATGACTTTGCATAAAATTCTTTACCATTCCCCCATCACTGATAGGATAGTCTCCAAAATCTTTAGCCTGGCATTCAAGATATTTCTCAAGAGAACTTCATTCTCTCCCCATCCCCCCAAATTTTCTCTTTGATTTCCCTGTCATTTCTTTGATATTGTACTCCAACCAACTTTATCTTCAATTGTCTTAGAAAATGAAATTCTCATTCCCACTTGTGTATTTTGATTTCCAAGATTCCCTTTCCTTCCAGCCACCAAGGCCTGTCCCTGTGGAGGCCTCTTAGCCTCCTCAGGTACCTTTGTACATATCCCTGCATTTGAGGTCAGCTTGTTTGTCATTCAACAACTTCACTCTTACTCTGTGCTCCTCTACAAAGCAAGACCATACAGGTTTCTTCTTTGAGTGACCTTTAGATTTCTAAGTATTTTTTCAAGTTCTCAAATGATAGTACTTAAGATAATTCAATACACTAATTTAAAAACAAATTTGTCTGTTTTTTTTATTCTAATTTGTTATATATGATTTTATTCCTCAAAAACATTGTCAGACCTTTCTTAAACTCTGACCTCGGAAGTGCCGCGTGGTGGCGGCGGCGGGGAGAGCAATGGAGGCCACGGGCGCCTGAGAGGCGGGTGCGCTGCTGGGCTGCTGCTGCGGCGGCTGCTGCGGCTGCTGCTGCTGCTGCTGCAGAGGCTCCGCGGGCTGTGCCGCTGCGCCCTCCAGGACCGCATGTCGCCAGCCAGCTGCTCTGCCAGCCGGGGCACCAGTTGGGGACCGCAGTTCATGAGAGTAGTGATTCCCAGGCTTCCTCAATGATGTTCCCCATTTTCTGACACCCTTACCGCTGAGGGCAAAATTTCCTTTTTACAGAAGAAAATATTGGTGGAGGATTATCCAACCAGAAAAGGAATTGTGTCTGTTACGACAGTGCACATAGATGGCTTCTGTAATAATTATGTGATTGTTTAAAAATGAATGATAAACTTAAAAAAGAAAATGTTTGTTGAGTACCTCCAGAGAAGCAGTGAAATAGGTCCTGTTTTAGATGCTTGGTCCCATCGGTGAACAAAGCAGGCACGGATCTTGCCCTTTTTGGACTATGTCCCAGCATGAAGGGAGATGGTATAAATAATGCACATAACAAATGTGTTATTAGGATATTAGAGGAGATAACTTCATTGAAACCTGCGGCTACAGGTGTGTAATACCCTAACCTTCCCTCTCCACACATCGGGAAAACCTTAAGGGCCCCTCCCAGCTCTCCCGAAAGGGCCCCTCCCAGCTCTCCTGTGAGCGCGATAGCCAGCCCGAGGGAATCAGAGGTGGCGCGGAACTACCACTCCTACCAGGGCTGACTGCTGAGGTCTCTTGTACCAGCTACCGGGGGCGTGGCCACCAGAGGGCAAGTAAAATTCGCTGAGGATTCTCAGCCCCAAGCTCTACAAACTTAGGGTCTGAGGGAATGGCAAACTGGAAGAGTGTGCCCAGTTGTTCATGAAAACAGGGCTCCCGAGAGCAACAGACCTGGCGTGAAGCCAGTATTGTGGTGAGCGGCACCCATGAGAGGGGCCTGGCTAGAGGAAAAGTGGGAAGTGACTAGACACAAGAGGAGGCCCTAGGCACTCAGGATTGGAGACTCGCCCAGTCTGGGAGGAGCTGCTGCACAGTGATTGGTTCCCGCATATTGACAGGAGAAACTTGGCCTGGTGGGCACAGCGCCACCTACTGGAAGAGAAGTTAATCAAACTCTAAGACTGCATTTATTAGTTTTTTTTTCTTTTTTTCTTTTC
Source organism: Spermophilus citellus (assembly GCF_964194105.1). Classification (NCBI taxonomy): domain Eukaryota; kingdom Metazoa; phylum Chordata; class Mammalia; order Rodentia; family Sciuridae; genus Spermophilus; species Spermophilus citellus. The sequence continues at coordinate 193,119,536 of NC_138184.1, read as the reverse complement.
TCTTTTTTTTTTGATTTGGGTTTTTCTTTCATTTTCATTTTTCTTTCTTGTTGTTTTTTTAAAATTTTTTTACAATTTTTTTAAATTTTTTTTTCTTCTAATTTTAATTTTAATTTTTTTATTATTATTTTTAATTTTTTTTTCTTTTTTTATTTCCTATTTTTTTTCTTCTTTTGTCTTTTCATTTCTCTTATCCCCCTTCCTTAAATTCTACCTGCTTACTCTCATTCTCTTTAGTGACTTCTTCCCTTCCCTTCTAATATCTTTCCTCCCAAGCATCAAATAAATTTATAGGAGTAAACAGTAACTCAGCAGTCAAACAGAACAAGAAGTAACATGAGCAGCTTCAAAAAGCAAGGAAGAAAAGGAGTACAAACAATGCAGGACAGCCTAAATATTCAGGAGGACCTAGAGTCATCAGAAAAATGGTCATATAAAGAACTCAAGGAACACCTTAGACAGATGGAATGGAACCTTAAAGAGGATACAAGACAGCAAATTCAAGCAGCGAAAGAACACATTGAGAATGAATTACATAAACAGATAAAAGAAGAAGTTAAGCATCTTTATCAGGAGATAGAGATTATAAAAAATAATCAAACAATAAATCTAGAAATGAAGAAAACGATAAACCAAATTAAAAACTCAATTGAGAGTATCACTAACAGAGTGGAGCAAGTAGAAGCCAGAACGTCAGATAATGAAGACAAAATATATCATCTTGAAAAGAGTCTAGCCAACTCAGAAAGGCTGGTAAAAAATCACGAGAAAAACATCCAAGAGTTATGGGATAACATAAAAAAACCAAACTTACGAGTCATTGGGATAGAAGAAGGTACAGAGATTCAAACCAAGGGAATGAGTAACCTGCTGAATGAAATAATTACAGAAAACTTTCCAGAAATAAAAAAGGAAACAGATATATAAATTGAAGATGCATACAGGACACCGAGCACACAAAATCACAGTAGACCAACGCCAAGACACATTGTTATGAGGATATCCAATATACAGAACAAAGAGAAAATATTAAAAGCTACAAGAGAAAGGAGACAGATTACATACAGGGGTAAACCAATGAGGTTAACAATGGATTTTTCATCACAGACACTGAAAGCAAGAAGGTCATGGAACAATGTATTTCAAACACTGAAAGACAATGGATGCCAACCAAGAATTATGTATCCAGCAAAATTAAGCTTCAGGTATGACAACGAAATAAAAATCTTTCATGATAAACAAAAGTTAAAAGAATTTGCAGCCAGAAAACCAGCATTGCAAAGCATTTTGAGCAAAACACTACACGAGGAAGAAATGAAAAACAATAACCAAAACCATCAGTGGGAAGTGCCTCAGTAAAGACAGAGGGCGAGGGGAAAGATAATCATGGAGAAACAAACTAAATTTTTTTAAAAAAGGATAAATAATCAAACATGGATGGAAGTACAAACCATATATCAATAGTAACTCTGAATGTTAATGGCTTAAACTCTCTAATAAAGCGACATACGCTGGTATCATGGATTAAAAAAACAAATCCAACAATATGCTGCCTCCAGGAGACACATCTGATAGGAAAAGACATACACAGGCTGAAGGTGAAAGGATGGGAAAAAATATACCACGCACACGGTCCTCGTAAGCAAGCAAGGGTGGTCATCCTCATATCGAATAAAATCGACTTCAAGACTAAGTTAATCAAAAGGGATAAAGAAGGTCATTATATACTGTTAAAAGGAACCATTCACCAACAAGACATAACAATTATCAATATTTACGCACCAAATAATGGTGCTGCGGCATTCATAAAACAAATTCTCCTCAAGTTCAAGAATCAAATAGACCACAACACAATAATTATGGGTGACTTCAACACACCTCTCTCACCATTGGACAGATCCTCCAAACAAAAGTTGAATAAAGAAACTATAGAACTCAATAGCACAATCAATAACCTAGACTTAACTGACATATATAGAATATATCAACCATCATCAAATGGATATACTTTTTTCTCAGCATCACATGGATCCTTCTCAAAAATAGACCATATATTAGGCCATAGGGCAACCCTCAGTAAATATAAAGGGGTGGAGATAATACCATGCATTTTATCTGATCATAATGGAATGAAACTGGAAATCAATGATAAAAGAAGGAAGGAAAAATCCTACATCACATGGAAAATGAACAATATGTTACTGAATGATCAATGGGTTACAGAAGACATAAAGGAGGAAATAAAAAAATTCTTAGAGATAAATGAAAACACAGACACAACATATCGGAATCTATGGGACACAATGAAAGCAGTTTTAAGAGGAAAATTCATCGCCTGGTGGTCATTCCTCAAAAAAAGAAAAAACCAACAAATAAATGAGCTCACACTTCATCTCAAAGCCGTAGAAAAGGAAGAGCAAAACAACAGCAAATGTAGCAGAAGGCAAGAAATAATTAAAATCAGAGCGGAAATCAATGAAATTGAAACAAAAGAAACTATTGAAAAAATTAACAAAACTAAAAGTTGGTTCTTTGAAAAAATAAATAAGATCGACAGACCTTTAGCCATGCTAACGAAGAGAAGAAGAGAGAGAACTCAAATTACTAACATACAGGATGAAAAAGGCAATATCACAACAGATGCTACAGAAATACAGAAGACAATTAGAAATTATTTTGAAAACCTATATTCCAATAAAATAGAAGATAGTGAAGACATCGATAAATTTCTTAAGTCATATGATTTGCCCAGACTGAGTCAGGAGGATACACACAATTTGAACAGACCAATATCAATGGATGAAATTGAAGAAGCCATCAAAAGACTACCAACCAAGAAAAGCCCAGGACCGGATGGGTATACAGCGGAGTTTTACAAAACCTTTAAAGAAGAATTAATACCAATACTTTTCAAGTTATTTCAGGAAATAGAAAAAGAGGGAGCTCTTCCAAATTCATTCTATGAGGCCAACATCACCCTGACACCTCAAAGAAAGAAAACTACAGACCAATATCTCTAATGAACCTAGATGCAAAAATCCTCAATAAAATTCTGGCGAATTGAATACAAAAACACATCAAAAAAATTGTGCACCATGATCAAGTAGGATTCATCCCTGGGATGCAAGGATGGTTCAACATACGGAAATCAATAAATGTTATTCACCACATCAATAGACTTAAAGATAAGAACCATATGATCATCTCGATAGATGCAGAGAAAGCATTTGACAAAGTACAGCATCCCTTTATGTTCAAAACATTAGAAAAACTAGGGATAACAGGAACTTACCTTGACATTGTAAAAGCTATCTATGCTAAGCCTCAGGCTAGCATCATTCTGAATGGACAAAAGTTGAAGGCATTCCCTCTAAAATCCGGAACAAGACAGGGATGCCCTCTGTCACCACTTCTATTCAATATAGTTCTCGAAACACTGGCCAGAGCAATTAGACAGACGAAAGAAATTAAAGGCATAAAAATAGGAAAAGAAGAACTTAAATTATCACTATTTGCAGATGACATGATTCTATACCTAGAAGACCCAAAAGGGTCTACAAAGAAGCTGCTAGAGTTAATAAATGAATTCAGCAAAGTGGCAGGATATAAAATCAACACGCATAAATCAAAGGCATTTCTGTATATTAGCGACAAAACTTCTGAAACGGAAATGAGGAAAAACACTCCATTCACAATATCCTCAAAAAAAATAAAATACTTGGGAATCAACCTAACAAAAGAGGTGAAAGATTTATACAATGAAAACTACAGAACCCTAAAGAGAGAAGTAGAAGATCTTAGAATATGGAAAAATATACCCTGTTCATGGATAGGCAGAACTAACATCATCAAAATGGCGATATTACCAAAAGTTCTCTACAGGTTTAATGCAATGCCAATCAAAATCCCAACGGCATTTCTTGTAGAAATAGATAAAGCAATCATGAAATTCATATGGAAAAATAAAAGACCCAGAATAGCAAAAGCAATTCTAAGCAGGAAGTGTGAATCAGGTGGTATAGCAATACCAGATTTCAAACTATATTACAGAGCAATAGTGACAAAAACAGCATGGTACTGGTACCAAAACAGGCGGTGGACCAATGGTATAGAACAGAGGACACAGAGACTAATCCACAAAGTTACAACTATCTTATATTTGATAAAGGGGCTAAAAGCATGCAATGGAGGAAGGATAGCATCTTCAACAAATGGTGCTGGGAAAACTGGAAATCCATATGCAACAAAATGAAAATGAATCCCTTTCTCTCGCCATGCACAAAAGTTAACTCAAAATGGATCAAGGAGCTTGATATCAAATCAGAGACTCTGCGTCTGATAGAAGAAAAAGTTGGCTCCGATCTACATATTGTGCGGTCGGGCTCCAAATTCCTTAATAGGACACCCATAGCACAAGAGTTAATAACTAGAATCAACAAATGGGACTTACTCAAACTAAAAAGTTTTTTCTCAGCAAGAGAAACAATAAGAGAGGTAAATAGGGAGCCTACATCCTGGGAACAAATTTTTACTCCTCATACTTCAGATAGAGCCCTAATATCCAGAGTATACAAAGAACTCAAAAAATTAGACAATAAGATAACAAATAACCCAGTCAACAAATGGGCCAAGGACCTGAACAGACACTTCTCAGAGGAGAACATACAATCAATCAACAAGTACATGAAAAAATGCTCACCATCTCTAGCAGTCAGAGAAATGCAAATCAAAACCACCCTAAGATACCATCTCACTCCAGTAAGATTGGCAGCCACTATGAAGTCAAACAACAACAAGTGCTGGCGAGGATGTGGAGAAAAGGGTACACTTGTACATTGCTGGTGGGCCTGCAAATTGGTGCGGCCAATTTGGAAAGCAGTTTGGAGATTCCTGGGAAAGCTGGGAATGGAACCACCATTTGACCCTGCTATTCCCCTTCTCGGACTATTCCCTGAAGACCTTAAAAGAGCATGCTACAGGGATACTGCCACATCGATGTTCATAGCAGCACAATTCACAATTGCTAGACTGTGGAACCAACCCAGATGCCCTTCAATAGATGAATGGATAAAAAAAATGTGGCATCTATACACAATGGAGTACTATGCAGCACTAAAAAATGACAAAATCATAGAATTTGCAGGGAAATGGATGGCACTAGAGCAGAATATGCTTAGTGAAGCTAGCCAATCCCTAAAAAACAAATACCAAATGTCTTCTTTGATATAATGAGAGCAACTATGAACAGAGCATGGAGGAAGAGTAGGAAGAAAAGATTAACATTAACAGAGACATGAGATGGGAGGGAAAGTGAGAGAAAAGGGAAATTGCATGGAAATGAAGGGAGACCCTCATTGCTATACAAAATTACATATAAGAGGTTGTGAGGGAAATGGGAAAATAAACAAGGAGAGAAATGAATTACAGTAGATGGGGTAGAGAGAGAAGATGGGAGGGTAGGGGAGAGGGGATAGTAGGGGATAGGAAAGGTAGAATACAACAGTCACTAATAGGGCATTATGTAAAATTGTGGATGTGTAACCGACGTGATTCTGCAATCTGCATTTGGGGCAAAATTTGGGGTTCATAACCCACTTCAATCTAATGTATGAAATATGATATGTCAAGAGCTTTGTAATGTTGTGAACAACCAATAAAAAAAAATAAAATTAAATTAAAAAAAAAAAACTCTGACCTCCCTAGACTCTGAGATCTGTGGGTTATGGTACACAGAGGTTAGGAAGGTTTTTGTTAATAGAACATTTAAATAGAGCCCTTGGTATTACAAGCCCATTAATGCTTCTACTGACTCAGAATGAATTGTAAGGATAATACTGTTTTGGTTGAATATGTATATAAGACCAATTAATCTACAACTGGCAAAAGTTCAGAAACTATAGAAGAACCAAATTTAGGAGAAAAATCTATCATGAAAGCCAAATTAATGAATTTTATTTGAGCATTTATTTTGTAGCTCTAAATAGTGGCATTAAATTTTCTCCTGGACATTTATGTATGGTTTCAAATGCTTGGATACTCTGGTATCTACTAATAAAAAAAGTAGTTCTTCAAGATATCTCTATAAATTATTCCAATGTCTCCCAAATTTGTATTTATATATTTCCTAGTCTACATATTTTGTGAGTCTTATTTTTAATTTTTCTCTTTTCATATCGTTTATTGTTGCATTATAGCTGTACATAATGGTGGGATTTGTTGTTATATACGTGCACATAATGTAACAATAATACTTTGACCAATATCATTCCCCAATATTTCCCTTTTCTCTCTCCTCCTCCCTCCCTCTGATCCTCTGCTCCCTTTTCTCTACTGATCTATTCTATTCTTTTTTTTTGGTACCAGGGATTGAATCCAGTAATTCAGTGGTTAATTCAGTGGTTAAGGGTCTAGCAATACATGCTCACCTGTATTAAGTGGTTAAGGTTAATCCTTAACCATTGAATTACTGAGCCACATCCTCAGCCCTTTTTACTTTTTTTTAATTTTGAGATAGGGTCTTTCTGAGTTGCTTAGGGCCTCACTAAGTTGCTGAGGCTGGCTTTGGGCTTGTGATCCTCCTGCTTTAGCCTCCTAAATTGCTGGGATTACAGGCATGCGCCATGCACCCGCCCTTCCTTCTATTTTCATAAGACCCCTCACCCACCTTTCTTTTTCTTTTTCCTCTATAGCTTCCACATATGAATGATAACATGTGATCCTTGACCTTCTGAGTTTGGCTTATTTCACTTAACAATAATGTTCTCAAGTTCTACTTTCCTGCAAATGACATAATTTCATTTTTCTTTATGACTGAATAAAAATTTCATTGTGTTATATAGTACATTTTGTTTATCCATTCATCTGTTGATTGACATCTAGGATAGTTCTATAGTTTAGCTATTGTGAATTGTGTTGGTATAAATACAGGTGAGCATGTATTGCTAGAGTATGATGACTTTAATTCTTTAAGATAAATAGAGAAGAGTGGTATAGCTTGGTTGTGACATTTCTAGTCTAGTCTACTTCTTACACATATTAATACGTGAATTATTTGACCATCTGTATCCAGTCTTGATATAGAAAGTATAGTTATTATGCATACTGATTCAAAGTTGCACAAGTAATAAGTAGTTGATTAAAAGAGAAAATTAACAATATCTATACTTTAAAATAGGCCTAAATTTAACTGGAGCTGAGAACATAGATCTAAAAGAAAAGAGGAAGAAGGAATTGCTTTTGAGTCAGAAATTGTATTGTTTGAGACTGTCTCATTCCAACATTAATTATTAATTATTGAACTTGGACAATCTGAGGTAGTCACAAAATAACTTATGGAAAATACCATAATTTTTTGAAGTAGTAAAGGAGGGAAAAACATCAATTAAAACAAAGAGTTTCTATTGCTCTGTAAGTTATAGATTAGTTTTAGAAGCTTTTCCCTGAATGGTTAATGGATTGGGGTGGGATGAGGAGGGGAGCATCCACACAGGATAATGAGAAAGAGTTCTTAGAAGACAAACTTACCTGGTTGTAGGCCTAACTTGCTAAGTCATAGATATACAGCCTTGGGAAAGCTACTTAGCTTCTTAACACATATCCTTATTTATATATCTTCCTTCTAAAAGCTCCTTCATAGTGTGATGATAAGGATTAAATGAGATAATTATATGCAAATCACATAGCACTGTGCCTGGCACCTATTATTAAGTAATAAATATTATATCCTTTTCTTTTCTTGATAATAAAAAATGTTCAAGATATAGATTTACATTGTTAAAAGTCAAAATTTTATTGTTTTTAAGGCCTAGGTATTATAATTTTTGGTAACAAAATAATGATACAATCAATAAATACATGATCATTTGCCCCCTAATATTTCTTTCAAAGAGAAATATAATGCAAACTATATATGTAATTTAAGATTTACTAGTAGCTGTATTTAAAAACCCAAACAAGTAAAAATTAATTCTAATAATCTATTTTATTTAACCCAATATTTTAAAAATACCATTTCAACATTTAATTAATGTGAAACAATATTAAAGGAGATATTTTGCATTCTTTAAAAAATTTCCACTAAGTCTTTGAAATTCAGCATGTGTTCTGCAGTTACAACATATCTCAATTTAGAATAGTCACACTTTATGTGCTCAATAGCCACTTGTGACCAGTGGTTGATATACGGGAGTATGCAGACCTAGATACTCTCTGTGGAAGAAAAAGAGAATATGGCAGGACTCTGAAAGACAAGACTTAACTGAAAAGGGTTGCTTTCTGCTGATAGGAGAGTGTTCAAACTGGCAAACACTGAGATAGGGTTAAGTGAACTGGTATCCATCAGGAAACTAAACCCTCAAGCATTAAAACCACTTCTGGTTAAGCACAGAAGTTTTAAAAGCTTTTAGATGGTTCACAACCTCTGGGACTCTTGAACCACTGGAGTTGGAGTGTACAGATTCAAAGGCATAGTCCAAATCATTGTGTAGAACTTGTCCAGCAAGAGAGCACTGGTGAGAACGAGTCTCTCAGCTGCCCCAGGATCAATGCTGGGTGGTAGCGACAGTGCTAGAATACCTCAAATTGCTCTCTATTTTGGAAAATGGAGCTATTTCCTGGACTTTTAATGTTGACAGAATGAAGGCTGAACATTCCCTGCTTCTTTGCCCCTGACTTCTAATCCAAAGTCTAGTGTCAGTGCATCCTATTTAGAAAATCTAGATCATGTGACCTAGATACAAGGAAAACTGGGGGAAAGCTTTCAGTTTTGGGAGTGAGCAGTATGTTCTACCTCTCATCAGAGTTAATGGAGTAGGGAAGTCCTCACATATGCAGTCAGGTGGAGGGGTCTTACACCTGAAAGGAAGACAATATCCACCTAACAAACTTGGGTCTTCCAGCTATCTATAGGATGGGATAGGGGCTCTTAATGAAGATTTTTTTTTTTAATTTTCTAAAAATTAAAATTTAATTTAAAAACAACATAAAGTTTAATTAAAGATTTTTCATTTCTATACCTGAAGCTTTTCCTTCCCAATATGAAAATCCCTGTGGAATCTGTAATACCCATATAATCTGTGACATTAGTTTGTGCCAAAAGTGTAACATAAGGAGATTTACAAAAGCCATGGAAACAAGTTTACTTGACCTTCATTTTTCTCCCTGGAAATAATTCATTTAGAAACCAGAGGATATTTCCAGAGCAAATACATAGAAGGGAACATTCCCATTCTGATATTTTAAATGACTTAAAATTCTAATTCAATTAAAGTATATAGGAATTTGAGTATATCAATAAATAAACCCTTATTCTCTATCTGAGTGCTAAGAGCCATAGCCAAACAGTATGATGCATGGCATTTTTGGTTGAAAGATGACGCCAGCAAGCCATTGAGATGATATGATTATGTTAAGATCTGCATTCTTATGGATATTAGATTCCTGCTGTCCACCTCGGCCTGCTACGGACTCCTGGAGAGTTCCCATTGGTTGGGGAAGTACGGTAGGAAGGAATTCCGGAGGAGGGACTGCCTGTTGGGGTCCGGGAGAACGCTGCGTGGGTCGGTCGGTACGGGGCATTGGTGGCAGTTTCAAAAAAATAAAGTTTGTTCCTGCTTGAGTGGCTCGTGATTTTGTGCCCAGCCAGACTGCGGCATCTGAGTAGGAAATCAACTGAGAAACAGTTATACAAATCTGGTGGATGATGGAGAAAAATGTCTTTCCTTTTGGTGATGGCTTGAAGAATATGGCTGAAAAAAGAAGAAAAAACAAGGTTGCTAGGGTCTTCCTGATAAAGACATACCTATGTCACTGCCTTTCTCTGGTTCAGGTGGCTAGGGAAGGATAGACACATGAACCCCAGTGTTTAAGAGACATAATAAGAAGCTCCATTTGATTTGCAATTCTTGTCTAGTAATTTCTTCCCATCAAATAGTGTGTGAGCACTGGTGAGGAGCAGTAAGGAAGTGGTAGTGAAAAAGCCTAGAAATTTCTTCTACTTGAAATCTTTCCATAGGGAACCTTGAAGAGTGAGGATATTCCCCATAACAATCGTCCCTTTTCTTCCACGCCTTAAAAATTAGCCTAGGGTTCTTCAGGGGTGTGCTTATGGGCTCCAATTACCAAGATTATACTCTTACCTTTGAGCAGTCATTCTCTTCTTAATGCCAACAGGGCTCCCCTTGGAGCCTCTTTGGACAGCTGGACAGCAGTGTAGGCTTTGGTTCAGAAGCCTTTAAAAATGAGTGAGAATGGTATGTTATTTAAATTATCTCCAAGACCTTGCTCTACCCAATGCTGAGAGGTCACCTCATTATATTTCTTCCCACACTATATGAACTTACTTGACATGAACTCACCTGAGTTTGAACAATAAGATTGCCTAACCTCAAAAAAATATTCCCATAACCAAACGCCAACAATATAGATAAGGCCCAAATTTGAATATCTGTACTATTCCATTGTCCAATGGCCAGAGAAAAACAAAAGTTCAAAGATTAAAATCACAAAGAAATTAAATTCTAGAACTTTAAGCTCCAAGACAATTAAATTTTCAAATCAAATTCTCTTGTCCTTGTGATTTATACATCCAAAGAATTGAAGTTCAATTTTTTCCCCCACCAATTCATATGCAATTGGAATATTTTTTAAAAATGTGACCCCTCAAGATCCACTTGGTGGCTGACCCTTTATATACCTATTCCATGTCCAAAAACATTGGCCTACAATGCACCTCCCAACACAAAGTCATGTACCTGTTTTAGGAGAAAAATCAACAGTCGGTGACATGACACACAGCAAGCAGTGTCAGAGAACTCCCTGTCTCTCCTTATTCTGGAGGTCTGGAGTGTGTTTGATAAAGCACACTCCCAAATCCTATGGCATCTTTTATATATCCTGTATCTACTACTGGATTTAAGGGATTAGTCAAATCAACAGTTCTCAGTGCAGTGATCTTGTCCCTTTGGATCAGATTCCCACATGGCATTTAAGAATACTCCATAGCAAATTCTGTGTGGGTTCATATGTCCCAAGCTGTTAGTAAACCCCATGGAGTGTTTTGATATAGTACTCATTCTGGATCATTTAGATGGTTCCTATACATTATGTAATTATATATTCTTGTACTTTTATTTTGTAATTTGATAAATTATCATGACCGCAGTCCACTATATAATCAAACAACTAATTTTTGGAAAACATATTTTATAATATTTATGCTATGTTCCCTTTTCCTTATTTATAGTGGTAGAAGTCAAAATCTGCAACATTTGAAACGTTAATTTCTTGATAACAAACCTAATGAGCATTGCAGAAATCACTCCCCACTGACTCACCATCCTCTCTTCTTGAAGGCAGAAGGAAATGTCTGTTACAGTTTATCCTCATATATTTTGTTTAAAAACAGCTGATGAGTTCACACTCACACATACTATCAAGAAGTGTATCTATCTCAAGGGGAATCCAAGTTGAAGGCCCTGAAGATTTGAATCTTTTCTCTGAACAGGTGTCAACCAATCTGGGGGCACATTTACAAATGGCATCCTGCTGTCAGCCCATGACGCTGGGTTGTTTTTTCTAATCTTCATGGGAAAAGGCTTCATCCATTGGGATAATTGTAGCTTTTTAACACATTTCACTATAATTAGTGAATCTGCATGTCAGTGTTTTCTCGCATATCCCCTGATTGAATTGGAGACCATTTTAGTTCTCCCCATGACCCGTCAAAGATAAAGAATTTGTTTACTGTAAATTGCACACCACTCACTCCTATATGCCATCTGCCATACTTAACTGCACAGTGCTACAATTTTCTAATAATAGCTTTTTGAACTTAAGAAAAATAGTCAGAGGTGTTAATCATATGTGCTAAGGGAGTATTTACCTCTCTCTATCAACCTTTTACTTCATGGTGGGATTTCATTTTAATGTATTAAAATGACATTGTGCTTTCAAATAGTGCACAGCCTAGCAGGGTTCAGAAAAACCCCTGTGTGGCTGTCATATAGCATAATTGTGAGAGGTGCACTTATAAGAAAGGGCAGGAAGTTTCATACTTCAGAAAACAATTTAGATTTTTAACTTGGCTCTTATTTTCAGGTCACAGGCCAAATCTGTGAAGCAGTTTCCCGCTGGAGCTGACTCACCTCCTTCTTTACTATTTTCTCCTCTTTCCTTCTTTTTTTATGAAGATTTTGGTTAACAATTAAGTCCATATGACATTTTCTTGACTTATTCCTCACGTTTTTGACTGTTCCAAGAAGCTCTCCTTACCTGCCGCATTGGAAGGAGTAATAAACAAAGTTACTTTAATGTGTTATTAACCAATAGACCTTGAATGTTAATGTTCCCATAAAACAAGGACTTCCTTTGAAGAAATACATTGCTGAAATTTATCTAGCAATGGCTGCGCTGAACAGAGGCTAGAGGGCTTTGACGGACAGAAAAGCTCGGAGCCCCTCACAGTATAAAATCTTCCCCCCAGTGGGGTACCTGTTCTTAAGGAGTAAAAACACTTAACTTTCTATTACAAAGATGAAATAAAACAATAACAACAAAAACCCCACTAAATCCCTATGTTACCACCCCTTTACAAACCACTGCCCACCATTGCTCATTGAGAGCTTTGTTTTCTCCTTAGGATCTTCTTAGAGGACACTGCATGATGGAGGAAAGCCAGCTGGCTGGACTTGAAGGGCAGGTTGAATCCCTTTTTCAACATTTAATATTCATGTTCTGAAATATATCCCCAAACATTTGAGGATATTGATGTTATGACTTTATTTTGTTATCTCTGAGTCATTGCGCTGCCAGAACCCTCATTTAACTAACTGTGATGAAAGAGCCTCATAGACAGTCTGTCCTGCAGAGGGCAAGCTGTAAACTTTTCCTTTGAAATTTATCTTTTGTACTTTGATATTTTTGTTACCAAATGTACCCTGTGCTTCACAAGCTTGTGGATAAAACGGAATTGCATTTATATTTACGATAAAATTCCAATGGCTTTAAAACCTCACCCAATCTACTAGCAAGTTCCCCTTCCCAAATTTTTCTAAGAATCTCTGGGGATGCTTACGCATAACCATGACTCAGGAGTTTTTTCTTTATAGAAGAAATAGAAAGTCAGACCTTTTGAGAGGACCCCGCTGAAACTGAATCCTGATAACATTATCTGTCGGTGGTTACATCCAATCAGTTGCCTCTGGTTGCATTGGAGCTCAATCTTCTTCAGTCACTGAGAGCACCCTCAAGGGCCCCAGGACATTTGCAGAGCTGTGGCTTAGTTCAATTTCTGTTTTCCTGGTCCTTATGCCTCTCTTGCTGATCCCATCACTGAGCCACCCACTCATTTAGATCCTCATCCAGTAATGAGGTTTCCTCAGTAAAGAGATGTTCCTTTCCGCAGCCAGGAGATGTTTCTTTCTTCAGCATCACATTCAGAGGGAAGAGACTCAGCAAAACTGCTTAGGCCCCAGTTTTTATTAGTTATGGTGGTTTAACTCTCCAGCGCTATCTCAGTCAGTTCACGCTACTATAACGAAGTATCCTAGAGCAGGTAGCTTGTAAGCAACAGAAATTTATATCTTTCACTTCTAGAGACAAAAAGCCTCAGATTAAGGTGTCAGCATGGCTGACTTCTATTGATGATCCTATTTCAAGTTGAAGATCACTGACTTCTTTTTCTGTCCTCATGTGCTAGAAAGAGGACTAGAGAACTCTCTGGGTTCCTTTTATAAGGATGTTAATTCCATTCATGAAGATCCTACCCTCATGACCTAATTACCTGCCAAAGGCCCCGTCTGCAGCTGCCATCTCAATGGGTGATAGGGTTTCAACATATGGAGCACATTTAGTCCATTGCAAATGCACATACATGAAGTCACTTCTCCAGCTATCCACCTGACCAAGTAGGTGTGTGTTTCTAACCTAAGCAAACAGGGGGTCCAGAAGCTAAATTACCATTTGTAACAAGGGCTCAACACCCTTCTTTCTTTTTATGGAAAATTTTTAGCCAGAAGCCATCATTGCTCTTTATTGCAAAAATATGTGATTTTTATATTTTGCACTTTAACGCTGATAATGGTTTGGTGAGTGAAGAGAAGACTAATCATGGTGCAGGTTCTTTAGGTTCCACAAGACTCTTGTTTTCCATATAAGCTTGTAGCATTAAATATAATGTTGAGTGAGAAATTTTCTCACTTCCTCTTGAGCCACATTAAGCCTTTCAGGGAAGATGTGACATCTCATTTCTATCACTGATTATATCTAAGCACAGACTTTTTTACTCAAGCAAAACTCCTTGTAAATTTTTATATGATTTGTGATCAAGTGTTGTGGATACCGAGAATTAATGGATTTGTTTAGCTAAAGTATGCCAAACTAAATATATATGAGGGTAGAATAGCAATATGAAAGGCTGGGTGAAGGTCCTGTCATTCAAATAGACAATAGTCTACTTTTTTCAAACTTGGGACAATAGCATTAATTTAACTTAGTGAAAAAAAAATTATTTAACTGATTAAATAATTTGAAAATTATGCAGTAGGTTTCCCTGAGTCCTTTCCTCTTCTTCATTACCCAGGTTCTCATGTTTTTATTTAGCAAACATCTATTTTAATTAGGATAGCTCTTAGAGATACTTGGAATAATTAGATACAATTAATACTCTTAAAGAGTTTGTATTTGGAAGAAACCAGACAGGCCACACATACACATACATTGCTCATTATCAAATCATGAAAGGGTCTGAGATTACACCTGACTTTAGTGCTTAGCAAATGATCCTGCTACTGTTTCATAGAAGCTGGCAGAAGGCATAAAATTCCCTTGTTAGAGAAAAGGTCTTCATTACTCATAGAACAGTGGACAATATAAGCTTCAGGCTTATATTCCCATGGCTTTCTTCCCCAACCCCACCAAATTCCACGGAGGTGATGTTACATGGCTCAGGTTCATGTGCACCCTGTGGGTTTTACCATAGTTGACAAGCCTCAAACTTACGAAGTTTCCAGTATTATAAAGAAAGCTGCTAGCAAGGTTGTCTAACCTTTACCTTGATGGGTTAAATTTCTTTAGTATCAAGAGTATCAAGATATGTTAGGAAAAATTTTGCCTTCTTTCCCCTCAGAAGGAGACATTATCTTCATTCTAAGGCAGTTTGCTATACAAATAGCCTAGAAAAAAAAATAGTTGCGAACAAAAGCTGTCAATGCCTTTGATCAATAGTCAGAAGTACAAGAGACCCTTGGAGAATGGCTGCCCAACACTTATTTTATAATGATAATAGAGTGTGATACATTCTGCAGAAGAACTGTGGGCGTGCGACAGAGGAAGGCATGACCACACCAGCCTTGAGGAATCTAAGAATGAGGGAAGACACATTTTAACTTGATGCGAAGGGAACGGGAACGAAGGAGAATCTGGACAAAAGAAACTTCTAAAGCAGGGGAACAGCTACTCTGCGGTAAGATGCCCTCAGGGATGAGGAGCTTCACCCACCTGGCATCCAGCTATGTTGACTTTTACACAATGAGAGGGTGACCCAATGCTTCTATGGACACAATTACTTTGGAGGTAAAAAATACCAGTACCCTGGCCTATGACCCAGGAATCTGTTTTCCTTGATAAATCCTGAAACTTTATCCAACTACAGCTTTCTCTCATCTCAAAGTTTCCTTGATGCCTTTATATGGTGGGTTTTGTCATTGTGACCAAAAACCTGACAAGACCAACTTAGGGGAGAAAAAGTTTATTGGGAGCTCACAGTTTCAGAGGTCTCAGTCCACAGATGGTTGACTCTATTGCCCTGGGCTCAAGGTGTGGCAGTATGTCATAGGGAAGGGGTGGCAGAGAGAAGCTGCTCATGGCAGCAAAGAAGCAGAGAGGGGGAGGGGCTGCAGAGAAGATGCACCCTTCCTTGGTACACACCCAGTGACCCACCTCCTTTAGCCATGCCCACCTGCCTACAGTAACCACCTAGTTAGTTCATTGAAACTAGGATGGACAGATTAGGTTATAGCTCTTGTAATATAATCATTTTACCTCAAAATATTCCTGCATTAACAGAAGTTTCTCGGGGAACAACTCATAGCCAAACCATAACAGTGGGTTTAAGGGAACACTTTGTCTTGGAGTTGGAGAACAGAATAACTTGTGTGTTTTAAGTTTACCTTTCACCTTCTATAGATTTATGTGTATGATATGAAGGTCTAGCTAAAATGGGATCAGAAGCAGAATTTTAGAGCTAAAATGTTCCTAGAATCATCTAATTGTTTTATTCTTCTTTCATTTCATATTTTTTTCCAATTTGTTTTCTCTATCAGACATTTTAATGACTTATTAGTGTGTTCTGTGCCGAGGATGCAAAAATGAAGAACAATGGCCTCTTAAGTTTCTTGCAGAAAGATAAGAATAAACAAAGAGTAATGGTCAGTCGGCTACAAATTACTAGGCTAAATATTAAGATAAAAGGAGCACAAGAGTTAAAAACAAGAATCAACAAATGGGACTTACTCAAACTAAAAAGTTTTTTCTCAGCAAGAGAAACAATAAGAGAGGCAAATAGGGAGCCTACACCTTGGGAACAAATTTTTACTCCTCACACTTCAGATAGAGCCCTAATATCCAGAGTATACAAAGAACTCAAAAAATTAAATAATAAGAAAACAAATAACCCAATCAACAAATGGGCCAAGGACCTGAACAGACACTTCTCAGAGGAGGACATACAATCAATCAACAAGTACATGAAAAAATGCTCACCATCTCTAGCAGTCAGAGAAATGCAAATCAAAACCACCCTAAGATACCATCTCACTCCAGTAAGATTGGCAGCCACTATGAAGTCAAACAACAACAAGTGCTGGCGAGGATGTGGAGAAAAGGGTACACTTGTACATTGCTGGTGGGACTGCAAATTGGTGCGGCCAATTTGGAAAGCAGTTTGGAGATTCCTGGGAAAGCTGGGAATGGAACCACCATTTGACCCAGCTATTCCCCTTCTCGGACTATTCCCTAAAGACCTTAAAAGAGCATACTATAGGGATACTGCAACATCAATGTTCATAGCAGCACAATTCACAATAGCTAGACTGTGGAACCAACCTAGATGCCCTTCAATAGATGAATGGATAAAAAAATGTGGCATTTATACACAATGGAGTATTACTCTGCACTAAAAAATGACAAAATCATGGCATTTGCAGGGAAATGGATGGCATTAAAGCAGATTATATGCTAAGTGAAGCTAGCCAATTCCTAAAAAACAAATGCCAAATGTCTTCTTTGATATAAGGAGAGCAACTAAGAACAGAGCAGGGACGAAGAGCATGAGAAGAAGATTAACATTAAACAGGGTCGAGAGGTGGGAGGGAAGGGGAAAGAGAAGGGAAATTGCATGGAAATGGAAGGAGACCCTCATTGTTATACAAAATTACATATAAGAGGAAGTGAGGGGAAAGGGTAAAAAAATAAGGGAGAGAAATGAATTATAGTAGATGGGGTAGAGAGAGAAGATGGGAGGGGAGGGGAGAAGAGGGGTGATAGTAGAGGATAGGAAAGGCAACAGAATACATCAGACACTGGTATGGCAATATGTAAAAACGTGGATGTGTAACTGATGCAATTCTGCAATCTGTATACAGGGTAAAAATTAGAGTTCATAACCCACTTGAATCAAATGTATGAAATATTATATGTTAAGAACTATGTAATGTTTTGAACAACTAATAATAAAAAAAGAAAAAAGACAAAAGGAACTGCAACGTGCTGTGTTTAATAAATCTAATTCAGGTAAGGGTATTACAAATAAATTTTCAGAGGAGATAATTTTCCAATTGAGTACTAAAGGTTAAAAATGGAATACCTAGGGAAAGAACGGGTATAGAGGAGATTAGGTTAAAGATGTGAAAGATGTGAGTCATACAAGTCAAGAACTTTGTGAATCATGCTAAGGTGTCTGGATTTTATCCCAATTGGTAACAGGAAACTTCTGAAGATATTTAATAAGGGATTTATGTAATCATATTTGAGTTTTAGAAAGATTACTTTGTCAGCAATGTGGAGAATAGATTAAAAGGAGAAACACTGAACACCTGGAGATCAATTAGAACATTGTTACAGTGACCTAAGCAAGAGACTAATGAAGCTCTGATTCATGTCATTTGCATATAGATTGAAGGGAGTACCTGGTACTAGGAGCAAATTCAAAACAATTGGTAGAAGATGTAGACATGTGGGAATGAGAACAGATTCAAAGATTGTTGGGATTTTGTGCTCAGATAACTGGGTAGATGTTATCAAACAAGATCTAGGAAGAGAAAATCTGTTAACAAATTTGAGGGTAGATTCAACATGCTATTACTTAATCATCTCTGGATCATTATGCAGAAGTGATATCTGGATTTGAATATATAGACATGGGAACTCACTTTTATTTAGTCCTTTGTTGCTTGGTCAGTATTTATTACAATTTCCCATTTATTTCTGCTGCCCCTTTTGAAGTCATCATGCTTGAGCAATGGACAGGATATTGTAAAGCATTTTGGGTTCTCTACTTCACTGAGCACAGTTCCTTCAGCTGAATGTTCTTATGCCTAAAGGTAGTTATTTCATGTAAATCTATGCTTCATATTGAATTTGACTTGAAATTATTGTGAGGTTCACACCTTTATGTTGAAGTCATTTAATTCAATGCTTCTGTATCATGAAAATGCTTTTCAATAGTTCTGCTTTTCTTTTTACTTCTCTGTTGAAAATGTTTTGATGGGCAAATGTGCATAGCGTTCTCAGAACTCTGCAGCTCTTCAGTTTGCCCAATACTTTTCTGAATCTGTTATACCTGGAAATTTCAGATTCATATGATGACAAAAGGTAGTTTCATTCTTTGGCACAATGTGCAGAATTTGATTTCTACATTATATTTATTCAGTGATTTAAGAATTCTAAAAGGAAACATCAATAAAGACATTTTACATACTTCAAAATGATTTTTGCTTTTCATTTCCTATTCACCCTTTGCTCCGTGCTGTATAATTCAACCTTTTAACAATCACAACCTTAAGGTTATTGGTAACTTAAGTTCTATTTCCTCTCTTGTATTATGCTAACAAGTACAAAATTTTAAAAAAGGGCTGGGGATATAGCTCAGTTGGTAGAGTGCTTGCTTTGCATGCAAACGGCCCTGGGTTCGATCCCCAGCACCACACACACACACACACACACACACACATACACACACACAATTTAAAAATATCTTTCATCATTTTGTAAACAGAGTGACTCTCAATAGACATAGGGAAATGATTTATTTCCATTAGAGAAATGAAATGATGTCTCAGTTTTGGCTTTGAATCAAATAAAACATGAGTCATAGTTTATAAAAAGTTATGATTGAGAGGGGTAATTGAATCCAATTGCCTCTATTTATACATGAAGTGTTTAGGGAAGTGGTCTGCTCAAGACTCCAGGATTATCCATTTCATCTTATTTTATCATTTTATCTTATGTTAACTATCCCCTTTCTGTTTGTGCCTTTTTGCAAATTGTTTTAAATAAAGTTCAAGTGGCCAATAAATGTAATGCATGATTCTCAAAAAGATTCCATCATTAATACCTTCTATACTTGGCTTGGGCATAAATATATCCATGATTACCTTTTCTATTTCTCCTATGCCCTGAGAACCTTGGATATATGCACTTATTTCTTGAAATTTGGAGTCTTAGCCCATTTTGTGCTGCTATAATAGAATGCCCGAGACTGGTAAAATGTAATAGAAATTTTTTTCTCATAGTTCTGGAGGGTCAGGAGTTTCAGATCAAGAGGCTGAATTCTGGCAAGGACCTTCTTCCTACATTATCTCATGACAGAAAGGCAAAGAGAAGGAGGGTGTTTGAGAGGAAGAGAGGGAGAGAGGAAGTGTGAGAGAAAGGAAGGGAGGGAGGGGGAAGTTTTGTAGCCTCAAGACCTTTTATAGTTGGTATTAATCCATTCTTAGAGGACTCTGCCTCAAGATCTAAACACCTCCCATAGGCTCTACCTCCCATCATTGTTGCCTTGGGGACTGCCTTCAAACATGTGCTTTCTGGAGGACACATTTAACCACAAGCAGCCATAGAGAGCAACAATCAGGAAATGCATTCCCTATAAAATTAAGCAAACTTATCAAGACAATTGGACTCTCTTTCCATTTACTTAGTTTTTCATTGATATTTCACATTTTCCCTTCATTTCTCTTTGTTTCTATTGTTTAATTTTATGTTTTAAAGGCACTTGTTGGATTTATAAAATGCTTCTTGATAAATGCATTTTACTAGTATGAAATACTCTTCATTTTTGTAATGACTTCACTTTAAATTCTACTTTTGTGGTAATATTTTTGCACTTTTTTCAAAGGGAGAACTAACATCTTGATGATGGTAAGATTTCTTATAACAATGTGCTAAGAGTTTCCTTTCTTTCAAATGTTGCTTTACTTTGTTTAAGATGACTTTTATGATTTTTATAATTTATATATTGACTAAATCTTTTTAAAAAAATTTAAAATATTAATTATTAGATATTAACTATTTTATCACTTTAAAACTATTATGGATGAGATATTCCTCTCTATTTTTATTTTTAGTTGCTATTGCTAGACTCAGGAAAATTACTTATTTTTGTTTAAATTTCTGATACATAATCAATTTATCAAGTTATCTTGATTCTAGAGGTGTTTCTATTTTTTAACTAAAGCGCCTCTGAATTTCTAAGTATGAAATCTCACCATCAAATGTAAGAAGAATCTTTATGTCTTATATTCCAATGTTTATAAGAAGTAATTTTTATGTCATCAAATTTTCTAGGATCTTACAAAAATAATAAATAATAGTTATGATTTTAAATGTTCTTATCTAATTCCTAATGTTAATTTATTTTGTTATTTCATCATTTGGGTTTTAGCAAATAATCATAATTATATTTCAACTTTTCTTTCTAGTTCTTTTATTAGGAGATGTTGCTTATTTTGATCAAATGCCTCTGAGTATCTGTTAAATTGATGAAATGGATTTTATCAATAGTCATACTGATTTTGAAATTTCCCTTGCATTTCTGGAATAGCTCAATTTTGTCTTAATGTACTGTTCTTATATTCTGTGGCTGAATTGTGTTCGCTGATATTTGATTTAAAATGATCACTTCCATGTTCATAGATATAATAAGTCTATTTTTTGTGTGTTTATAAACTCTTTTACTATATTTAACAAATTTTGGTTACTAAAATATTCTAAATTTGTAAAATAAATTGGGGAGTTTTTCATGTTTTTCTAAGGTTTATCTCTTAAACAATGTCTTTTCAATTTTAGTAACCATAAGAATCAATTTAAAGAATAGTTGAAAGAAGTTTACAGAGAACTCATTATACCTACAATTATATTCTACCACTCGCACTTTATCATAATTATGCTATCATGTATCTGTCCCTGTCTTTATCCAACAGTCCTGATCTTTTCAATGTGATGCATTTAATCATTAGTTTAACTCTAGACACCCTAAATATTGGATCATTCTATCATTAACTGAAGTTCAAAGTTTATTTACAGTCTTATCATTTTGAAATGTAAATACAAGGAAATGCACAATCTCTCCCTCCCTCCCTCCCTCCCTCCCTCCCTTCCTTCCTTCCTTCCTTCCTTCCTTCCTTCCTTCCTTCCTTCCTTCCTTTATCTATCTATCTATCTATCTATCTATCTATCTATCTATCTATCATCTATATTTCCATACTGGGTATTGAATCCAGGGCCTCATGCAAGCTAGGCAAGCACTCTGACATTGAACCACATCTCTAGAACTTTCTTCTTTGGGACTGGGGCTCCCTGAATTGCCAGGCTGGCCTCAGACTTGTGATCCTCCTGCCTCACCTTTAGAATAGCTGGGATTACAGGTATGCACCATTATACTCGGTAAAATGTGCAAATTCTAAGTGTACATTCAGTTTTGAATCTAAACATATACTAGTATAACTCAAACCCATATGAAGATATAAAAAGTTATTATCAGCCTAGAGTGTCCCACTGTTCCCAACTCCCACAGAGTCAGCTACTATTATAAGTTTTTTCCTCCAAAAATTAATTTTACCAGGTCCAAACAGAATATAAATGGAATCATACAGCACATGCTTTTTTATGTGAGATTTGTGTCTTGCAATATTTTTTAAAAAATGTATCCAATTTGTTTTATCAGTTCTGATTAATAACTAGCTGTTCCACAGCTTGTTTATGTATTCTTATTAATAAACACCTGAATGTTTCCAGTCCTTGATTATTAAGAGTAAAGTTGCTATGAACACATTTGTACTAGTCTTTTGCACGTGTTTTCATTTATAGTAGGTAAATATCTAGGACAGGTTAGGAGTATGTTTAAACAAGAAATTGCCGAACTTTTGTCCAATGTGATTGTATTATATGTTAAAAAATACAGCATATTAGTTTTCCCAATTCCTTCATTTTTAACCTTTATTATAGTAGTTCTCTACCCACAAACTCCACTTGCATCTATAGTTTTGCCTTCTGTTTCAGTTACCTGTGGGCCAATCACAGTCTGAATATATTATATGAAAATTCCAGAAACAATTATGTTTTAAATTATACACTATTCAAAATCACGTGATGGAATCTTGTATTGTTTTGCTCTTTCCTTCCCACTTGGGCCCAGAATCATTCCTTTGTTAATGCTGTATAAGCTACCTGCCCATTAGTATCTGTTGAGGTTAACAGATCAATTGTCATGGTATTACAGTGATTTTATTCAAGTAAACTTATTTTATTTAAAATTACTCCCACTTGCAAGAGTGGTGAAATTTGATATGCCAAAGAGAAGCTGTGAAGTGCTTCCTTTAAGGAAACAGATGAGAGTTTTAGACTTTAGGTGAAATTTGTTGACTTAATAAGGAAAGAAAAAAGTCACCATTGCTAAGATCTGCAGTATAATAAGATGTTTTGAGAGACCACATTCACAAACTAAATTACAATATACTGTTATCATTATTCTACTTTATTTTTGATGTTAATGTTTACTATTAGCATTTTATAAGTTAAACTTTTTATAGGTATGTATGAATAGGAGAAAACAAGATTCTGTACTATCTGTGGTTTCAGACATCTGCAAGGGTCTTGAAATTTACACTTCGAAGAGAATGGAGGGCTGTGATAGTTAATTTTAAAATGTGTTTCATTCAAAAATCATGGAGATGACAATCTTTAATAAGGGAAGCCTGTCAATTTATATTTGGTGAAATTACTTATTGGATTTTATTCTTTCTGGATTTATGGCTTATTTATTTTGAATTACTTCTCAATAAATTTTTATTTCCTTATTTTTGATAATATTTTCAAATAGCTCTTCATCTTTCCCATTTTAAACTGAAAATTTGTTTTCACATTTTTTTTAATAGGTCTTATCTGGAGTGCAGCAACAGCATCCTAGTGGGCCCCTCTAGAATCCCTGCTGTACAAACTAGTCCATAGAGGACACATGAGTTGGTGCTACTTTCATGCTCTGACCTTCAGTGCCTTCCCAGTGTACTTGAAATAAAGATCCATTTCTTGAGTTGGCTGGAAGTCCTTACCTGCTGCTTATTTGCCAAAATTCATTACACATCATTCTGTCTCTTTTCTTTAATCATCTCTTTTCTTATTCGGGACTTTCTACCTTCTTTCTTTCTGTCTAGAACTTTCTCACATGCTACCCCTTTCACATTACTTTAAAAGTCATTCCTGCAGAGAATTTTTAATTAACTACCTGTTACTCCTTTTAAAATACTTGTTGCACATATGCTATCTGAAAGGATATTCCTTGATTATATATTTATTAAGTTTACAAAAGAATGTGTGACCTCAAATTGGAAGTTAGGGACTGTCTTCATTCATTATTCTGTCCATCGGTTTAGAATATTATGTAGTATTGGTCTTTAAGGTGGAGTACAAAGACTCCAAGAGGGACATAAACATTGGCAATTTTAAGAGAAATCTACTTCCAGTCCAGTTTATATTATGTACTCTTTTCTAAAATTGATCTGCTTATGAATTCATCATTTAGATTCTTTCCTAACTCCTTGTTAACAACAGTCTCTATACAACTTAAAAAAAGGGTGAAGCCTATTTCTTACTTAATATAATGCATTGATGGACACCAAAATAGCTCTATTGGAAATACTAGTAATCAAATTGAGAAAAATTAATTGAGAACTTAAAGAATTAAATTGAGAAAGTGAAATTGTTGTTTTGGTAACATCTTTGTAATTCAGTAGGTTTCCAATTGATTGTTTTCAATGTAGGAAAAGACATCTTGTAATTTTCTTTTTAAAAGTGATAGATCCATATGTGCCTTTTTTTTGTTTTGCATGTATTTCAGTTCAAAGTATTGAGTGACTTGGTTAATAATAAACTCTTTGACTTACCTTACCACTTTGATTTTGGAACCATGCATTAGTTTGATATTATTTAATAATTAAAGCCAACTCAATAAAAAATCACTAGAATTAAAACCAATGGATGTAAAGGTAGATATCTTTATGAGAAGTGTGTATGTAGCTAATTTTCCTAGGAACTTTGTGCAATGCTGTTAGCTGGATGTATGTGGCATCCCAAATACCTCATACAGAG
Source organism: Spermophilus citellus (assembly GCF_964194105.1). Classification (NCBI taxonomy): domain Eukaryota; kingdom Metazoa; phylum Chordata; class Mammalia; order Rodentia; family Sciuridae; genus Spermophilus; species Spermophilus citellus. Next base: position 193,094,900 of record NC_138184.1, on the reverse strand, counting down.
AAGAGGAATCTAATTTCTGGAGTTTGAGAGTACCACCTGTCAAATATACAGGCCTTGCTAGAGAGGGAAAGAAGTTCAGTTAGTTTAGAAAGCAGGATTAGATAGGAATAGTAAACCAGAATGAATAGGTGTGAGAATGAATAACACAAACTCAGGTACACAAAAATGCATTATTTCTTTATGGTATTGTAAATTGTAACTAACTGGACTTATATGTCTTGAACCCATTCTGCCTGAAAATAGAAAATTCTCAGGGAAGTGAAATAAATTTCAGTGGTTTTTCCATCATTTCTAGTATTTACTATTTTAAGTTTCTGCCTGCCTTCTCTAGGTTTATATTTAGACTTTAAGGAGACAGGGTGTTATGGTTTAGATGTGAGGTGTCCCCCAAAAGCTCATGTGTGAGACAATGCAAGAAGGTTTAGAGGTGGAATGATGAGATTGTGAGAGCCTTAACTCAATCCAGCAAATTAACCTCCAGCCAGGGATTAACTGGGTGGTAACTTTAGGCAGGTAGGGTGTGGCTGGAGGAGGTGGGTCCCTGGGGCAGGCCTTTGGGGTTTGTATTTTGTCCTTGTTGTACTCAGCTCTGTCTCTCTGCTTCCTGGTGCCATCATGTTCCCTGTGGCTTTCCTCCTCCACACTCTTCTGCTCTGATGTTCTGTCTTATTTCAGGCCTTGAGGAATGGAGTCAGCCATTTATGGACTGATATCTCTGAAGTGGTGAGCCCCCAAATAAACTTTTCTCTTCCAATTGTTCTTGTCAGGCCTTTTTGGTCAAAGCCTTGAAAAAGCTGACAGAAACACAGGTTTCATCACAGCATCTTTGGGTGATGACCAGGAACATCTGGTTTGCTCCCCTCTTCATTCAGGCCCTTTGTTATTTGGGGAAAAGGCCTCTGTCTCATCATCATCCCCTGCCAAGGTTTGCAATTGGGCAAGGTCTCTGACTCTGTGTATGCTACTTTGGGGGATAGTATTCCTTGTCAAAACCATGGGTTCCTTCTGTTTTTCTGACTTCTCTGTGTCACTGCTGTGCTCATCTTGGGTGGCCAGGAAACACTTGATGCTCTCTTATAACCTTCCGTGGTCAGCTTCTTGGGAACTACCTCATTCTGTAATGACAACCACAGAAATGGCATCTGTTGCCATGGCTGGTTCTGTCTGCAGTACCATCTTAGGGAAGGAAAGAACTTAGGATACCTGGAGGTCTGTAAAAATCACTCTGGATGTCAATAAAGTTTTTTATTTACTCCCTATTAACAAAACTTTGGACTGATTGTGTGTGTGTGTGTGTGTGTGTATACATAAGTTCACTGTGTTGAAATTCATGCTAGCAGTTTATCTTGGTGCTTTCTTTTCCCATAGGCTTTCTGCTTCTTTACTTAATTTAAAGTTATTTTCTATTGTTCAGGAAAAATGAGAATTTACAGTAGGGTGTGGTTATGTATGCCAATAGTCCCAGAGGCTTGGGAGGCTGAAGCAGGGGGATTGTGGGTTCAAATCCAGCCTCAGCAACTTATCAAGGCCCTAAGAAACTCAGTAAAAACTTTTTTTTTCTAAATATAGTACAAAAAAGAGCTGGGAATGTGCCTCAGTAGTTAAGTGCCTCTGAGTTCAATCCTTAGTACCAAAAAAAGAAAAATAATTAGAAATTACATTAATTTCAGCTTTCTGTATTCTGTTGCTTACAATATAAACATTAGGAACTCAGATTTAGGAAATAAATAAATGAAACAAGAATAATGATAACTGAACACTAATATGCCTTTTGCATTGACTCTTATGTTTGTGACAATTTTTAAGACCTAAAAATTTGACTCTTGATTCTGTTCTGTATCAGTCCATAATGAGAACTAATATATAGAATTCTGCATCCTGATTGATGGGAAAAATAAGTGTACAAGGAGGAGAGTAGACAGAATCCATGAATTAATCAACATGAGAGCAATAGGTGACTTGCTATCTCAGGGAGACAAGAAGTTTCCGAATGAAGTCACAAGATATAAGAAATTTAGGTTAAAAAAACATAAGTGAGAACAGTTGTCTAAGTTTTTGAAACAAGGCTGACAGGTCTGGCACTGAATTTCAAAAGAATGAGGTACACAGTGGAATCTGAACAGGCATCCTTGGGATCTTAGTGTTGACGCCACTGTAGGTGCACTTTTGTCCTCAGCCCTGTGTTGAGCCCTTTTCTTATTAGGGCAGGTAGGGAAGGTCTAGTAGAAATGGGATATTTCTCAGAGTGCAGCCTCTAAGTTTTTATGGCTGAGAACTTCACTTCATGCAGAGAGCCAGGGACTAACCAAGATTTTAATTTCAATTTCCTAGTATCAGAGAGAATTTGAATCATTGACACACCTGGTGCAAAATGGGTTCCTGAGTCAACTCTCCCTCATCTGAGTCACTACTTTTTATAGCAACTCAGAGCTCTGGGATGCTCACTGAGAGTACAACCTCTCTAAAGACTTGCCATAGCCATCCTAACTACAAGGCTACATAATGTGATTTTCCAAGTGGCAACTAAGAAGCAGTGTTATTTTACCCTGTTGTTAAAGTCATAAATGGCACTGCATTGGGAGTGTTCCTTAGCAGGAAAAGCCAGATTTGCCATGTTCCCTGTTTTTGACCCTTCTTTTCATCACCAGGCTCTATAAATGCCTGTAAAAACCTGTTATACTCTGGATCTCAAATGCCCCCCAAAGCCATGTGTTGAAGGCTTGGTTCCTAGAGTGGCCCTACTGGGAGATGGTGGAGACCTTAGAACATGGGGTCTAGTAGAAGGAAGTTAGGTCATTCAGGGCACTTTAAGTATAACACTGGGATTCAGGCTCCTTCTCTTTTTTTTTGCTTTCTGGCCACTACCAAGTGAGAAGCTTTCCTCTGCCACATACTTTTGCCATAATGTACTCCTATTCTAAAGGGCCCAAATCAACAGGCCAGGTGAGCATGCACTGAAACCTCTGAAACCATGAATGAAAATAAACATTTTCTTTTTAAAAGGTGTTTATCCCAGGTATTCTGTCACATCGATGGAAAACTGAATAATATAACCTCCCTGCTCTTGTCCTTTCTGTTATGGTTGGATGTGAGGTGTCTCACAAAAGCTCACATATGAGACAATGCAAGACGGCTCAGAGGAGAAATGATTGGGTTTCGAGAATCTTAACCCAATCAGTGATAGGGAATAACTTGAGTGGTAATCCTGATAGGGAATAACTTGAGTGGTAATTGAAGTGGTCGGGTGTGACTGGAGGAAGTGGGAATTGGAGTGTGTATATTTGTATCTAGCAAGCGAGACCTCTCTCTCTGTTTCTGATCATCATGTGAGCTGCTTCCCTCTGCCACACTCTTCTGCCATGATGGTCTTTCTGCTTCACCTTGAGCCCCGAGGAATGGTGCCTGCTGTCTATGGACTGAGACCTCTGAAACCCTGAGACCCTACTAAATAAACTTTTCCTCCTCTACAATTGTTCTGGTCAGATATTTTCGTCACAGAAGTGAAAAGCTTAGGAAAACACTTTCCATGGCTTGTGAGAGACAGAGGAAGAATGAAGATGGGGCACATCATATTGGAAATACATATCCAACCCTCAGCCCTTAGATAGTGGTTTATAAATTTTTATCTATTATATCAGTATCTTTTGTTTGTACTTTACAGTAGCACCTGGATGATGATGATGATGATGATTTTACACTTTGAAATTGAACAGTCTATTCTTTACTCTCACAGCCTCTAATTATTTCACATCATGTAAGTTTGTCTACCCATGGACAGACTAGGATTTTAAACAAACAACCAAGCAAACAAACAAACAAAAAAACCTTTGGGAAAAGTCTAGGTGCTTATCTAGTTTTTTTTTCTTCTTTTGTAGCAATTGAAAAATTTTGGACAATAGATTTTATATCCCCAAATAGGGCCATAGCTGCTAAATACTGCATGAATATCTATGCACATGATTAAGCCCATGAGACAAATCACAATCTGCACTGTGGAAGAGGGAGTGGCAGCAGATATATTGCTTTCACTCCATTTGATTAAGAATTATTCCTTCCCTGAATCAGCTTTTATGTCAATGTGCTATGTCCTCTCTTGACTATTCTTCCTTGGTCTGTTTGTGATATTTAATTTTTTCTAGTCACATTAAACACCCGCCATTTTTTCTGGTTCCTTCCACTCATCAGAAATGATTCATTGTTCCCTTTTTTCCCCTTGCTCAGGCATATGTCCCATGTCACCCCAGGGGAAGCTGTCATGTCACATGACATGTTACTGATAATCTTGGAATTATCTTCTCTCCAAATCAGTGACTAATGTAATGATTATTTTGGTGTTTTTTTTTCTTAAGCTATAGCAATGCAATTCATCTTCAGTCTTGTCATTTTTAGATGACAATAATAATTTACAATTTACTGTTCCTTTTGTGCAGAATGCTATTAAGTAACATTGAGTAATTAGTTATGTACGCATGCCAAGGATTTTACAGGCTTGTTAAACAGCAGGCCATTTCCGTGATTTCTCTTGGAAGAGAGATTTGTAGGGAAAAGAGTAGTAAGATATAAAAATAAATTTAGTTTAAAGTCTAATGACATTTAAATGGGGTACTAGTTTCTTTGAAGAGGATTTAATCCAGTTAAAATCCATCAGAAATTACTTAGTACATCAGGAGTACTAATTTTTTTTAAACTTAGGATGATGTTGTAAATTACATTAAAAAATGATTCTGTCTCAAAGGAGATTTGGGACAATTTCAGTGATCTGTCTCTGTCAAAAAGTAGGTTCTGTTCTTATGGCATATTTCTGCTAGGATCAGTCATGGTGATTTTTTCTCTAACCAACCACTTTTGCATTCTTTTTATAAATGGCAGAAGATAGACATAGGCTTAATTTATGAAACATGTCCCCTATGTCATACAGAGTCATGTTGACCAGATTATCTGTGGTGTTTCATTATATACTGATACTCCTTTTTCTATACTGTGGAAGTACTTCCAGACAAAAGTCTATGGAAATCAGAATCAATACTGGCGGTTTCATATAGTCTATACCTATAGCTTTATTTTATCTATGCTCTTTCCAACAGGACCTATTTTACTTACCTAAGTCCAATTAAAATTATAAATACTCTTCTTGTTTGCTTATCAGAATGAAAGCTGTTTTCATACTTAGGAGAAGGAATTAACTTTTATTAGGGGGAAAATAAAAGAAAAACAACCCCTGGCTGCAATCATGTCCCAGAACTTCCTTTTCTCCCCTTCAATCCATGCCTCCCCTTCTGTTTTCCCTACCCTCCTCATCTTCTCCTCTTTCTTCAGCTTTTTCTTACTTATTTCCTTCCTGTGGTTTTCAACTTTTGCTTCCCTTCCCTTTTTCCTCCCAGCCTCTCTCCCAGTCTCTCTTCCTTCTCTCTTCCTGCTGTTGTCACCTTATCTACCCTGAGTCAAGAGCTGAAGAACAAGTGGCTGTCTTCCTTCAGGATTACTGCCATCTCTAATAAGCTGTGCTCTGCTTTTTATTTTTTTAACCTCTGAGAGCCCCGAATTTATCATTGTGTCTAGACTGCCAGGAGCGGTGAGATATAGTCTCTGCCTATTTGGTATATAAAATATGTCAGATATAAAAATAAGTAAACTAGTTAATTATTTTTATAAATATATAAAATATTATATATAATTATTATATTATACATGTAATATTTCTATAAGTTTGGAACTCTATTAGTTATAGAGTAGGTGCCAGATTCATTTTCATAGGAAATGCAGTCTTTATTCATTTAGAGTGGGTTTGTCATATGTAATTAAATGAGCTTTGCTTTAAGGGATTACATTTCTTGCCTCATTATGATTATAAATTTCATTTATCTCATTATGTTGAAACTATGCAAACAACTACATCGCCATGAACAATTCAGGGAGTCATTAAAGGCACAACTCATAATATTTAACCTATTTCCTGAGTCATTTTGCAGCACAGCCAATTCATATATTTAATATTTTTATAGAATCATCATAAATAGCATCAATGATTTGAATTTGCAGATTTTTTTGTGATTAGAATAAATGGGGCTGGGGTCGTAGCTCAGTGGTAGAGTGCTTATCTAGCACATGTGAGGCCCTGGGTTTGATCCTCAGCACCACATAAGGATAAATAATTAAATAAAAAGGTAGTTTATCCATCTACAATTTTAAAAATATATAAAAATAGAGTAAATAAATTTTACCCCAACGTCAATTAATAAAAACAAATTTTAAAATAAACAACCCATTTTAAAATCAGTTCTGAATTTTGAATATTAGAGGCATTATTCTTATTTAGATAATACTAGCTACATTCATAGTTTTCTTTTGAAATATTGGAAACTTACTAGTTAAAACTTTTTTGTGTATTTCATTGAATTTCTCTCATAGATGATCATATCATCTGTGAATAGGGACAGGTATTCTTCTTCCCTTCCAGTTTCAGTTTCTTCTATTTTTTGTTCTTGCTTTATTGAATTGAAATAGAGTAGAAATTTCTGTCTTGTTCCTAATATTTAGAGAAAAATATTCATCTTGGTATATTATGTTATCTTAGGTTTTTCACAGATGCCCTTTATCCAGTTGAGAAAATTCTTGTCTATTCTTTGTTGAGATAGTTTTTAATCAGGATAAAATGATGAAGTTTGTCAAATGTTTTTCTGGTATCTATTGAGATAATCCTATGTTTTTTCATTTTTAGTGGCTTAATGACAGATTACATTGATTGATTTTTGAATCACAAACTAACCTTGCATTCTTGGGATAAACATCACTTATTCATGACATATTAGATATTTCATATATTTTTGGATTCAGTTTTTCAAAACTTTGTTTTGAATTTTTGCACCTATATTTCTGAAGTTTGTTTCCACTCTGCAGTTTCCTTTTCTTGTAATATTTCTGTTGGGTTTTATTATCAAGGTAAAATACTCTTTCCTGGAATGAGTTGGGAAGTAACATCCTTTTCCATTTTTTTTTTTTTTTTGGAAGAGCTTCTGAAGGATTGATTGGTATTATTTCTTTCTTAGCTATTTGATAGAATTCACCAGTGAGGCCATCTGGGCTTAGAATCTTCTTTGTCAATTTTCAACTACAACTTTAATATCTTTATGAACACAGGACTGTGAGTGAGCTTTTCTAGTTTGTATCTTTCAAGGAATTTGTCCATTTCAAGTAATTTGTGGACTTTACTGGTTCTTCCTTCTGTATTCTGGCCTGTGAGGTCTATCAAGGTTGTCAGCTGAGCCAGTCACTGGGGCTCCTTATCTATTCTCTATCTCTCAAAAAACATTGTCTTTCTTTGCCTGATATCCAATGTCTCAAACTCTTTATGTATTTTGTATGCCTTTAGGTTGTTTCAGGCAGTAGGGAAAATCCAGCCCCCGTTTCTTCATTTTGACCAGAAGTAGAAGGTTTAAATCAGGTATTTTAAATCTAGGAATAAAATTTTCTGAGAGGACAATTTCCTGGGAGTACCTGTCAGCCAAGCTTCACGAGCATGAGTGTGTTTTATCCATCTTGAAATGTTATATAATCACTAAATTGTATCAAATAAAGAACACTTTCCTTGGATGAACCTATTTTAGGTTTGTTTTAGTTTATTATTATTATTATTATTATTATTATTATTATTATTATTATTTTATTATTTAACTAAGGAAATATGGAGGATTATCTAATCTTTGCTATTGCTGGTGTCCCTCTTTTCCAAGGCCACATCCTCTGCCAGAAGAGGAAGTCTATCTCAAGGGAATACAAAAGATGATTTTAGTATTTAAAAAATCTGGCCAGTTTTAGATATTTGGAGGGCTTATCCTAGAGATCAGCATTGATGTGATGGTTTTGGATAAAAATCACAGATGCCTGAGAACAAAACAGCCACAGCACTGCCTAGGTTCTCAGCCAGAGTGCTGCTGCCTTGTGTCTGCCACGGGACGTCAGCTTTAGAGTGAAAATCTTCGTGTTTTCATTTGTTCATAATTGATTATTGTTATGAAACACACCAAAGCAGCTCAAAAGTTAATAAATCTTTTTAATAGGACATATATTCAGTCAGAAGACCAAACTCCTGTGCCATCTGGGTAGGTCATGAAGAAAACCAGAATACTTTTGTACATTTATCTTTGTGAGCTACCGGTATTCTCTTTTCTATTACACATACCTTCTTTTAAATATGATCTTAGTATCTCTAAATATTTGTATTTTAAATATGTGGGCAACACTACACATGTGTTTGTAAATAAGAGCATATAAGTAAAAAGGATAGTGTGGTGGCCAACTGTTCTTATTTGATACTGTTGCTAGTGCCCCTACTTTCTAAGTGCCACACCCTCTGTTATAAAGGAGCAGTTTCTATTTATTTTAATGACTTGGACATTTTCAAGCCTTAGGTCTTAAAGTTAATTAAGTCTGAAGTCTTAAAGTTAATTAAGGGTCTTAGAATACAATTTAAGTTGACATTAAAGAACATAAATCTACTTAGTATTAAACACTTATCCCTAAAATTTTAATCAGATAATGCAAATAAGGTAATTCTGTGAGTTTAGGTAATTTATAGCATTGTTTGAAGTTTATAAGAGTAATGTTTAAACATGTCCATTATTTTAACTCCATAGTTTAATATTCATATTTGCATCTTTGTAATCTTAAAATTTTAATATAAAGATCACTTATCTGATCTATAAGAAATATAAGTTGTTAAATACTCTCCCTTTTAGAATATAAATTAGTCATTCATGAACTAAAATGATGTTTGCATTTTCTTCCACATTGTGATATTTATTACAATTAAAAGTATCAAATATTATAATTTTACATAAAATATTTATCAATTAATAAAATATTTATGTAGTAAAGTTTTTAAAAATATTTGAATGATAGTAAAACCTCAAAACAGAAAGATTTCTTAAGGATGGCTTGATGTCAATCTGCTTATTTAATTATTTTTAATCTTAGAAACCAAACCACTGCCTAGTAACTAAAATTCAGTTATTCCCCCTTTTGAGACTTTTGCCTTTTCAGTAAAGAGGATGTCATTATTTGCCGAAGTCCGGCTGGGCTGCCGAAGTCTGGCTGCACAAAATAACGAGAGGTGACAAGCAACTTGAGGGTTGAAACGGGAACTACTTTATTGCCAGTGAATTCAGCGTGAACTGAGCGAACTCAAAGTAGTGGGCACCCGAGATAGCAGGAGCCGCCTTATTGCCGGACAGCAGAGGTATATATACATAACTGAATACACAGTTTGTTTCTATTTAGCATCATCCAGTTACAGCAATCAATCATTAAGGAATCCTCATCATCTTAATAATTATACACAGCTTAACTCAATTAACATCATTAGATACAGCAGTCAGTCATTAAGGAATCTCCATCATCTTAATGGCTTGCTGGCGTTACTTCTCAAACCACTCCTTCTGGCAAAGTGCCAGGCGCCATCTTGACTTGGTTGTAGCTCTCAGCAATTATTTTTAGAATGAGTCGTGAACTTTTTCCCAAAACAATTAATGTAGTTATTATTCTTTCTATTTAGACATTTATTTTTCAATGATTCATTTTTTTATTTTTTATTTTTTGCAAATATGGAAGTGGATGTAAAGTTCCTGATATTTCTTGGGGATGTTGAAATAAATTTGAATGTATCGGACATCTCTGAGACTTTGTATTTGCATACATTTTTAACTGCTACTTCTCTGAAACCAACATTTATGTTTGCAGATTTCTTATTGTCCTTTTAGATGTTATATTGGCAATGTTCTTGCTGTATCCTAAATCTCATCCAAAGTGGCTCTTTGCTGATTAATTTTAACTTTTCACTAAGCTTCAGTTTTAGATACAGTTCATTTAAAAAAAAAAAACAGCAGCTAAAATGCTTCTGCTGTTATATTAGGATCTCTGATATCAGAGTGTTATGTACAAATTAATGATATAGCCAGACTTAGTAATTTGCTACATCCAAAGTTTTGTATACTAATGTGTATTTTGGTTCATGAGAAAATAACTTAAAAGTCTTGATTATGGATAGTTATTTTAAGTTTGATTTTCAGATTGACTATTCATTTTGAAATTAGCTTAGACTTACAGATAAACTCCATATGTCCTACATACAAATGCACAAAATGTTAACATTTTAATCACATTGCTTTCTTGTTGTGTATGTAAACATATCTAAGTATTATTTTATTTTGAAGTATTTCAGAATAAGTTGGCGATTTGCCACCAGATTGCCCATAACCATATTAGTATATATTTCCTATAAATGAGTACTTTCATATATATCATAGCACAGTTATTAAAATCTGGAAATGAACACCAGTTAAATACTATCATCTGATCCAAAAACTTTATTTAAATTTTTCTAATTGTCCCATTAATGTCCTTGAGAGCTTACACACACATTAAAAAAAAAAAAGCAAAACAGCATTTTTGTTTTTTCTAGTACGGGATACAATCCAGGAGCACACAATACATTTAGTTGTCCTGTCATTTCAGTCTCCGAAACCCAAACAGTTCCACAGTCATTCTTCATTTGCACAGCTTTGTTATTGGTGAAGTGTATAGTCCAGTTATTTGGTGAAATAGTTTTTTCAATTTAGGATTGTCCGAGTTTTCACCTTAATTAAATGTGGGATTTTGGCAGGAAGACCATAGAATTGTGTGTGTTCTTCTAGTGCATCTTATCAGGAAGCACATGACATTTTTTTTCTATTACTGGAAGATTTAATTTTGATCACTTAATTAATGTCATGTTTGTCAGGTTTCTTCCATGAAAAGTTTCAGTTTTTCTCTCTGTAATTTAATATCTTTTGTGGGTATTTACTCTGACACAGTATAAATATCCTTTTCTCATCAAGTTCACTCTCACTAGTTTTAGTATCTACTCAATTTTGCCTGGAGAATTATTAATAGGTGGTTGTCAAATGATGATATCTAAATCCAATATTCCAAGTTATGCTTTGTGACTTGCTCTGATTATAGAATGTGGTAACTGCCTGGAATTTTGCGCTGAGATTATCAAGTAAGTAAGTTTAGTGTGCTTCTGGATGAAAGGTCACTTAGATGATAAACAAGGCACCCAGGGACAACCATTTCCAGTTGTATGGTATGGGAGTAAGACCATCACAGATCTTCCAGCACAGCTGGAGATTCTGCATGAGAATTGTCTCAAGAGCAATTGTCTTGCAGAATGGCTGACGGACATTTTCAAAATGGCTGAATGATAGCCCCTCAAAGATGCCCATGCTCTAATTCCCAGAACCTGTGAGTATGCTGTTTCATGGCAAAAGGGACTTTGCAGATGAAATTAAGATTGCGGTCCTTAAAATGAAGACGATCCTAGATACTCTAGATGATGGAATCATATGAGCTCTTTAAGACAGGGAATTTTTCTCTGACTGGAGAGGGAGGAGATGAAGCTGAAAGGGAACTCGGGGAGATTAGAAGTGTGAGAAGGATTTGACATACTGTTGCTGGTCTCCTCCTGGCTGACACTCTGATTTTAGCCTAGCGGGACTCTAAGGAGAGGAAAAAGCTGAGCCACCCTCTAGCTGGACTTTTCACCTAAAGAATTATAAAATAATAAAATTTTGTTCTTCTGAGATGCTAATTTATGATCATTTTCATGGTAATGACTAGAAAATGAATATAATGACCATTAGACTGATATGTGACCATGCAGAATGAAGCAAGTGCTCCATGCCTTAGAGAACATTTTCATCAGAAGCTCAGGCACAGGGATGTTGCAGCAACACAAAGGATCTCAAAGTTTACTATGTTGGTCTTTGATAACAGCCCTCCACTCTGGTGGATCTTCATGAGAAAAGCTAATCTTGATGGATCCTCAAAAACTGCTATGAGTTTGTATTGACATTTTCTTACAGTCTTGCTGCATTGAAAAGTTCAGTGGCAGGTAATTTAGAAATTTTTCTCAGTAGTGAGTGATATTTATAAAAAAATGAGTCTACCTAGTCTATCCAATAATAATGGGTAGACTAGAAAGAAAGAGAAATGAATATCTGATTGAAGGTCAAATATTAGTCAACTGGGTTACAAGTTTCCAAAGACTCTTAAGGCAATCAAAATCTATCAGATCTAATATTTTTTTCAAGAATTTTAATTCCTTCCCAGACATAAATTCTGAATTATTATAGCACTAAATTTTCTGCCTAAGCTAAGTGTGTGACTTTTTTTCCCCTCAGTTCTCTCTCTTCCCCTCTTTTCTGAGTAAACGCCTATTCACACTTCATTTCTCATATTAGGTATGACTTCCTCACAAGGCACTTACCATGACTCTTCTGACTAATTTCTGACAACCTCCTATTAAACACTTACAATGTATTTCACTCATCCTTAAATCTCCATACCTCACAATACACTTTCAAGCTTACATTTGCATTGTTGATTATTCATACAATGCCTCTTGTTATGGTATGGTTCTGGAATGTTCCTCCAAAAGCTGCTGTGTTGAAAGCTTGGTCCCCAGTGCAGCAAAGTCCAGTGGTGGGAGCTTCTAGGTAATGATTGGACTGTGGAGGCCCTAACCTCATCAGTGGAGTAATCTGTTTGATGCATCAATAATTTGAGTGGACTGGTGGGTGGTAGTTTTAGGTAAGTGATTGTGGCTGGAGGAAGTACGTCACAGGGTGGATGTTATTGGGGACTATATCTTGTCCCTCACTCCTTTCTCTCATTCTTTCTTCTTCCTCACTGCCGTCAGCTGAACAGCTTTCCTCTGCCATGTCCTTCTTCCTGCATCACCTCAGGCCCAGACAATAGAGTCAATTGCCCATGGACTAAGGCCTCTGAACCTGTGAGCCAGATAAACTATCCCTCCTGAACATTGTTCTTGTCACAGTAATGAAAAAAATCTGACTAACGCATTTCTATTACTCACTAGACTTTAAGTTCCCTATGGGTAGGGTCCATGACTATTTTGGTTCATTATTATATCTTCAGTGCTTGACCAGGCAAGTCACATAGTAAGTCATCAGTAAATATGAATCAAATAGTATATGAAAATTTTCAGTAGGAAATTTGGACCGCTTCTTTCCTTCAATGGCAATTTAGCACTACTTGGGAGGATGCTGACATATACAGTGTGGATATTTGTAGCAAGTTTACTGGAATTGAATGGAAAATCAGAAAGGAGAAAGTATTTTTGGATTTCTCATCTATTTTAATAAATAGGGAAGCACCCCTAAGGGAAAAATAGCTTTACAAAACTGAGTAACATTTATAGGATTTTAATAGAAATAGGAATGAATATGTGTGTGAACTGATAATTTAACTTTCATGAAGATAAATAGGATAACATGCCTACCTGTTCCACAAATCTCATATATGCAGGGAGGATATTTGGAAGCTCTTTATTTTAGTAATTTTCTATTCAGGATATGAAATATTTATTGAGCTCGCCATGCCTCCTTTCTCTTTTCTGCACAATCTATTCTTTTGGATACCCACTTATTCTTTTAGTGAATAGTTGTAAAGTATCATAGTATTCAGAAATATCTCTTTGTAAATGTTTTTCTTTGCCTTTTTTTTTTTTTGCCAGGAGCCAAAAATATTGTTGTGTTTCTGTTTTTGGAGTGTAACAAAAAGAGCTTCTGAAAAATATGGATGGATAGCTGAGACAGGATGGCAGTATTTTTTAGAAACACATTTTTATAGTACCAGATGGTCTAGTATATTCTCAAACAAATATGTCACCTATAATTTGATGAATACCTTCTAAGGTAAAATAATTTTTTCAGTAGATAACAGATGGTATCAGTCAAAAGCATAGTGAAACACTTTAAGGAAAACTTGATGGCTCAAGTGATTTAACCAATAAGATTTTCTCCAATGTACCAAGCATGTTTTAGGGTTTAAAATTTGTCATCTGCAAATAATTCAACCTCGTTTCCAAGCTTCACTCCATGGAGAATTGAATGCAACATGTTTTATGTGCCACCTATAAAAATGATGAAAATTCCAAAGTTGTCTTCTGGCTCTGTTTTTCAAGTGTTCACTATATTGTATTTAAAGAGGAAAAAGCACACATCTAAGCCTCTTAAAACAATAAAGAGTTCTTGCTCAAATATAAAAAATATTTTAATGGGACTGAACTAAATTTTACCTATGGTGGTATAAGGTTATATTAATAGTGAACTTTTGTTATTATTTTCTTAAATTTGTAAACAAATGAATATAACAGAAAAGAAATACTTCTGAGGCTGCAGGTGTGAATTATTAAAGAATATTTGGAATCTAAGAGTCTTCTCCCTGCCCCTGGCTTTTGGCAAATGATATCGTAACAAGGCCATTGTTCAGAAACTCCAACAACTGGTATGTTGATAGCAGATCTAATGATGCACACAAGGGTGGAGGAGGTAAGTGACAATAAGAACATTACCTTCCTGCATGCCTCACATCCCTATATAAACTCCAGGGAGACTATCCAGTTTATCACTTAATTTTAAGATATGTTTATGAGTAGAGGGGCACTGCTTGAATTTACACAATGATTGTAATTATATATTGGACCATTCAGAGAAAACTGGGCTCACCGTAGGTACATACCACTAGGATTTTAATAGCCTATTGTTCTCTGGCATATTTTTGAGACTCACCACCTCTTGGCCACATAAGACATGGGTAGATGGGTAATATCAATCATTATATATCTTTTAGAGTATCATGACTCTTTTCAAACTTTTAAAAGCATAATAGGCAAAAAAACTCTTATTTTTAAGACCATTTGCAATGGTCTTAAATTCTTTTTCTTGTCACAGACCTCAAACAATTAAATATATGTTTGTTTAAATGTAGTGGAGCCAGGCATGGTGGTACATGCCTATAATTCCAGTGGCTCAGGAGGCTGAGCCAGGAGGATGGAGAGTTCAAAGCCAGCCTCATCAACTTAGTGAGACCCTTGACTCTAAATAAAATACAGCAAGGGCTGGGGATGTGGCTCAGTGGTTAAGCATCTCTGGTTTCAATCCCCAGTACTAAACAAACAAACAAATAAACAACAAATAAATGTAATGGTATTGAAATTCTGCCAACAAGTATGAAGTAATAGCTCTCATAATCCTACAATAACAAATTTTAAAATAAAATAAATTGCAAAGTTATTGTTTAAAAGATGTTGAAGAACGATTTGAAAAATAAAGAGAATGTATGGAATAAAATTCTAGACAGGGAAGAGCCTTTCTAGTTGAGTTCATGATTGCCAGATGTTTTCCTCTCTGGGGGCATTTGCCTTCCTAGTCCAGGTGAAGATTCATCTTGGTCTACAGAGGAAACTTATCAAAGAAAAAAATGGGAGTTTTTGGTACTTGTACAGGATAGTGTAATTGAATCCATCAGAGACTCAAAAGTATAATTCACTTTCCCATTGGCTAAGGTTGGGAACTGGGACCTTGAGAAATTACAAGGGCACATCACCATACCACTAACCTTTCTGTAAGTGCATTGCCTTGGTTGGCTTCTTCTCTTACTTTGTGTAAGGAAATCTTGTCTCTTCTCCAAGGTGAGGACTGTAACTTTTACTTGGCTAGAGACCTGCTGTAGTATTATTTAAAAACTGTGTGTACATATTCAAATGCTCCATACCATTTTTGAGTAGCAAAATTTTCATTTAAGAAATCACAATTCATCTGTGACAAAAATGACATGAATCACTTTTTTTTAATGAGGCTCTTGACCCTTTCCCTTCAATTTCTCAAAGCATTTTCTTCCTCTAGTTCCTATAATTCTTTAAAAATAATCATTCTGTACACCTACCATGATTTATGCCCTCTGTTTTCTAGAATAGAAAAAGAAATGCAGTATTTCCATCATACTCCCCTCAACAACCTCACCTCTGCCCCTCAACATTCACTGTCAAGGAGGCCTCAACCAGGATCAAGGAACTATCCTGGAACTTTCCCTTTGCTCTTTCACTCTGGCCTCTCTCTCTCTCTCTCTCTCTCTCTCTCTCTCTCTCTCTCTCTCTCTTTCCAGCACTGGAGATTGAACCCAAGGCCTCACACATGCTAGGTAAATTATCTCTACCACTGAGCTGTACTCCAGCCCTTCACATTTGCCTCTCTTGTGACATTTGTGTGTGGTGGTGTCTGTTTATGATATTTCTATTTCCTGTTCCAGCCCACTGCCAATAAACAACTATTAAAGGAGGATAAAAATGAAAACTGTGGGTCCTTTCCAAATGTTTCATGAAACTTTCAACATGGCATTTCTAGTTTTTCTACTCCTTCTTACCTTCTCAACGTGCATCCACGCCAAGATGCCCTGTAACTGTTCCCCCCAGCCTCTCTAGCCTGTGATTGTAGGATGCTGCTACAACACACCAGTCCTCACTCAGTCCTGCAGGAACCCATCTGCTCTCAAGGCCTCTGCCAATTTCTTCTAAGAATTACAGATTCACTTGTCAGAAGCGGCTCCCCTGGGCTCTTTTCCCTGGCCTTCTTGTCAAGCTTTGATGCCCTGGCTCTGCTGCTAGCAGCCTCCAGTGACTGGTGATGGCCTCTAATGCCCTCAGTGGCAGCTACTCTCATCCCAAGGGAGAGATACTCTTCAGTTTTTCTCTCTGTTGCTATCATTGAACAGCCTTCTTCTACTTCCCCACAACCTACCCAGAAGCTAGACTGCAAATTGTGAAAAGACAAGCAAATAAACAAAGAAAAAGCTATACTCACGCAAAATAGATTCTGAGACTAACATTAGCTTTACTCTCCGAAGCCAAATTCTTGAAGGGATTGAACAGAAAAAGAAGTTTGGGTACATTGCAGTCTTATTGAATTCCTCAGCCTATCCCATAGTGAGTTCTGGAGCTAGGATGGCACTTCAGAGTTGTCCAAAGTTAGGGCAAATAGACTGAGTCTTCATATGGATGCATCAACAATTCATTGGAAAAGTGTTTTTCCTGGAAGGAGGCATGGCCTGGGTCTAGATAGTTCTCTTCAACTGAGATAATCCCCAGAGGATTTTTTTAGCTGAGTTTTCTGTCAGCAGCATACCGTGTAATTGGGGAGATAAGTCTCTCTCTCATCCTTGAAGTAGAATTTGGGCACAGAATTGTAATTCCACATGAACATCTATATTATAAAATATATAAATAGAGAACCTCATTTTTCTTTTTCATTATATTACTGTGATCGGTTCTTCACATATTAAGTAACTTTCTAATTCTCTTCCTAAAAGTCGTCCCTAGCCTATAAGAGCATCTCCAATTGTGGAACTACTTCAGCTACTACAGAACAAAAGTATATCCAAATATTATAGTTTGGATGTGAGGTGTCCAAAAACTCCTTTGTTAATGCAGAAGGTGAAATGATTAGATATGAGAGCTATAACCTAATCAGTGGATTAACCCATTTGATGGGTTAATAATTTGAATGGTTTCAAGATTTATGAATCTTGAAATGATTCATGAATGGTTCTGGGTGGTAACTGTAGTGGGGTTTTGCTGCAGGAAGTAGGACATTGGGGATTATATGTATTTGTCCCTGGCTCCTCATGCACTCTCTCTATTTCCAGCTACAATGAGCAGAGTAGCTTTCCTTCTCCATGCCCTTCTGCTGTGTTGTTCTGCCTCACCTCGTGCCCAGAGCAATGGAATTGGCAAACCATGGATGGAACCTCTGAAACCGTCAGCCCAAAATAAACTTTTTGTCCTCTACATTGTTCTTGTTCAATATTTTAGTTATAGCACCAAAAAAGCTAACACCTGGTCACTCTCTGAATATGTGATAATTGTTGAATATGTTTATTACACAAAATATGTTTATTACACAAAATATGTTTACTACACAAAACCTATTTAGATATTTTAAAGCCTACTGATGCTCAAAATTACTTCATAGAGCTTGTAGAACAAAGTACACACTACAGAGACTTCTCTACAGCACTTTTCCAAATTCTTATCTAAATAACAGGTATTATCATTAACAACAACCATAAAAAAAACATGTGAGAGCTATTAACTAGCAGCAAATGGGAGTCTGTTTCATAGAGAAATTTTAGGTCATTAATATCTCAGAAGGTTATTATGATAATTAAATGAAATCAACATACCTTAAAGAGCACAATATATATTAGAATATCCTTTCCCAACAGCAGTCTAACACAATGCCAGAATTTAAACGAACAAACAGTAATTTCATAATGTTCATTTCTAAAAGTTTCTCAAAGTTCAGCCACTACTTACTGGTCTCCCTAGACATAGCAATATTTACAGTAACATCCTGTTCCCCTGATTTTTATGAAGAGGACCATGTATTTTCTGAAGAACATCTTATAATTCAACCCACATTTCTCACTGTCTGTTTAGCATAATGGAATCTTCACCACAGTGAGTGTCACACTGTCTCTATGACAATTAGTTTCATGACATTTTCTCTCTGTTGACTATCATTTAACCATGATAGAAACCTCAATATAGGATTTAAGTTCTTAGCTGATTCATACTCTTGAGATCTCTTTCCTTTTAATTGTTTTGGCTCTAGGGGAATATCCTTCTAGTAGCTATAGAATTAAACATTGTCTATACATCTGGTTTTATAAGAATTTACTGACCTTTTTTTAGTTCTCTGGAGAAAAATTTCTGATGTTCCACTGTTCTGTACGTTAGACAATGTATTCCAATTCTTCACTACTAACTTTCCATAGCTCAGGATGCCTCTTTAAGGTTTACAGGGTATAACCTAATATTGTGTTCTATAAGTCTTCCCTGTTTGGTATTCTGTTAGTTTGGCAGCTACCACTGAATTGCTCATTCTTTGGAGGAGTGTATGTGTATTGAGATCTAGGAATAAGCTTGGATGTCTCATCATTCTCCAGGAGAAACATGCAACCCAAATTGAAGAATAAAAAGAAAATCTCCCATATTGAACATAATAACCTGGGCCTTTAAAAGAGATGAGGATAAATTTTTAAGACTGTTTTCATTTTTCTATTGCTTAATAAAATACATTAAATTAAAAAACTTATCCACAATTCCTATGGGATGAGTTTTGCTCCAGATAGTCAATAATTCCCACATTACCTTGAGGAGAGTTAAGATTGTTATAATTAGAATGCAAAGATAATCAATAGCTGTTCACTTTCTGACTTCCGAAATTGGCTCTTGAAACCCACATCAAAATCAATATTTTCAAAAGCTTTAGATTTTACTTTATAAGAACTGAACTTGATTGAAAGGAAAATAGTCCCTTGAGAATAAAAAATGGAAGACTCTGTAAGCAGGTGTGGACCTTAGGACTATTGTGAAAGTATAGAAGAAACATCAAGAAAGTCTGACTACTCCACTCTCTAGGACACTAGATGAATAACAGTTAGTATATTGGATAGGAATTGTGTTTGGTTGCTTGTAACAGAAATCACCTACGTATGCTTTAACCAGATTAAGTTTTAAAAGTCTAGGAAAAGTTGTTCTAGGCTGGCATGGCAGTTTCATGGTATCAGTATTCTGGGTTTTGTCTTTTTGCTGTGTTATCCAGTTATCCCTCTGGTTTTCACTGACATGGTGATGTCATGATCATAAGTTGGCTGCTCTAGCCCCATATCTGTGTAATGAGTGGACAGAAAGAGAAGAGGAAGAAAGCCACGAGGAGAACAGGGGGAAAAAAAGCATCTGAATATTTGTTAAGTTTCTAGAAGTCAAAGTCGCTCTGCTGTACCTAGTTCCTAAGGAGTCTGAAAAATATGCCTTGACTTTTTTTTAAATGGGTCTTCCCCAAAGTAAGAATTACATCAGGCTGCGGGTGTAGGAATAGAAAGTTAAATGGAGAATAAATCAGAGGGAGGTTTGTGAGACCTGAGATACAAGTCTTCCCAGAGGGTACCACATGGACGGAACTAAGGGTCAATGCCATGAACTCCATGTAAGCTGTGTGAAGAATCCTTGAAAATTGTTCCTGTGGAACCCAGGAAGGGTTTTCTAATGATGTCTCCCTAAAGCTTTTTTATTTTTATTTAAAAAAATTTTTTTTGAGAGAGAGAGAGAGAGAGAGAGAGAGAGAGAGAGAGAGAGAGAGAGAGAGAATCTTAACATTTATTCATTTTTTTCAGTTTTTTTCCATTTGTATGTGGTGCTGAGGATTGAACCCGGGCAGCATGCATGCCAGGCAAATGAGATACCACTTGAGCCCTCCCTAAAGCTTTTATGACATGTATTGAAATTGCCTCTTTGGTAACTGGCATTTTCAATGGAGACAAAAACCAGAGACCAGGAACAGAGGGTGGGTTTCGTGGAACATAAAGCAGGGAAGGGTAGAAGGGAAAACTGTGTGTTCCTACCCTTGAGCAGAGATGCATGGAAGTAAAATTTCCTCCCATCCACCTTTGTGCTAATTAGTTATGCACAAGTGTTATACAATAGCTTCTCTGGGATGAAATGTTTTCTTAAATATTTCATAGCTCTCATTTCAGTTTAAAGAAAATTATAGATAAAATAATTTGGAGAAGGTATAGGAAAAACACCAACAGGATTTTTCAAATAAAGCTGTGCTTAAGCTAAACGTGACATGAAATCCAAGATATTGCCACCAAAAACTCTCACTATAAAAGCGCAAATATTCTTTGGCAACTTTTGGGAATGACCATCATTGCTTTTAGCCTTCACATCTCTGTGTGAATTTCCCATTATGTTTATTCGATTTATATTATTATAAAAGTTGTATTTCTGTTGTGAGGACTTATGGTAATGAATGTTTGTTTATGTACTTTGCATTTTTGCAGGGTTTGGGGTAAACAAGATGCCATTTACACAGGCTATTCTATGGAGAAAGCACTGTAATGAACAATGTTCTCTAAATTAGAAGGGAAGAAAAGAAATGTAGAGCTGAATAAATATAAACTTTTTTTTTGTTTGTTTTACTTGCATAGTGTCAGAAGCAAGAGACAAGATATTCTATCACCCCCCCCCAATGCATTAGATGGATACTTCCAGAGGTGTGCCTTTATTATACTATTCATTTGATTCAAGATTCATAAAGCACCTTCATACAAACACTGGCCAGCATCTAAGCTAATGCACAGACGTTAAAGATATGCCTTGGCCATAATTCTCTGTGCTTTCACTACAGCAGCAGGAAACACCAATAGAATTTAAACACAGTTTTTCAAAGTAAAAATTGATAAAAAAGAAGCTAACATAAAATATTGTTGGTAAAAATAAAAGGAAGACAATAACAAGGGGAAAAAAAGAAAGAGCATTGTTCCCTTTGGAGCTATGTGTTGAAAGAAAAAATGCTAGGCTTTTCATTGATACCATTAAAGCATTTCCCTCACACACACCTTGAGAAAAAAAAATGGCATTATTACTGCAGAACAAAGGAGTAGTCAGATGTTGTTTTCTTTTTAACTGAAACCAGAATACTGTGATTTTGATTAGTTATTGCAAGTTTCAAAGTCTGAGAACCTCATCTGAGCCAGGGACACATATGGCTTTTGCAGGATGGAGTGTCTGACTGCGGCGTGTTCTTCTTGACACAGCTCCAAGAGTGTGGGATCCCAACAATCACAGACAGTGTCGCCCTCCGTTTGTTTTGATGAGTAGAGCAATTCACACAATACCAATAAATTCTGTAAATGGTTTTCCTTATATCATGGCTTTTACTCTTTTTGGTAACATAATCAGAGAGGTAAATAATAGCTGTTAGAGCAGAAAGAAGCAGGGTAGCCCAGGGGACAGACCGCTATTAATTTTCGCATTCTACTCCTCTAGAGAAGAGCTTTAAAACAAGCATTTTTGTTTTTTTTTGTTTTTGTTTTTGTTTTTTTAGTTTAAAATTCTAGTTAATCGAAAAGGCATCTTTTGGTGTGTAAGTTTCATGTTTAGAATATATTCAAGAGCTTTATATAAGCCATGAATGAGGAAGGAAATAATTTATTTAGTATAAGCAAAATTCTTAGGGTAGGATTCTGTATCTGGAGTCTTGTATCTGGACCTTGTGGGTGGTGGATAGAAAACTAGAATCTTGCAAATCTATTCTTCTAGAGCCTGTTAGGAAATGCTCTCTCATCCTGCTGTCTGTCTTCCTCTGCTTGACTTGGGCACCAGGTGTAGGGAAATCATAACAGTCTGAGTCGTATAGAATGAGAACTGTACTTTTCTTCAGTCATTGTTTTTTTCTTCAAAAATAACAATGACTTTTTCATACATAGAATTTGTCTTTCAATTCTCATAATACCTATGGTAGGCAGAGTGTGTGGTTTTATTCCCATTTTGTAGGATAAGAGCTTTTATGATCTGATGATGTTAGAGGATCTACCCACAAGTCTATAATATCCAAATTAGAGTGTCTTAAAGTCTGTAATCTCTTTTTGCTGTTGCTAATGTAGTATGACTTTCTCTACAGCAAGATTGAATGACCTCCAGAAACAGAGCTGTCCTAAGATGCCAGGCCAATTGGCTTGTTTTCCAGCCCTGGTTGGGCCAGCTGCTCACTCACCGACCTGATGTGGGAGGAGGAGAACTGAAAGAGAAACACCTGTTTGCTGTCTGGGGCTTTCTGCCCATCTCCTGTAGCATGGGCTTTTTGAAAGTAGGAATTGTGTCTTCTGTGATAGTTTTATGTCTGAAATAGTGTTCTAGAGATGCAATCCTTATAGAAAAAGAGAAAGAACAATTTCTCTGTCTCCGTGGCGCTCAGATCATTCAGCCATGAGTAAATAATTGCTAATTGCATAGAGATTTCTATGAGGAATAACTAAATTACATTCACACATATTCAATTAAATGTACGGCTCAGTGTTGCAGGCTTCCATGCCCTGAAGCTGACGTGTTGATTTAAAAATGACTCTGATACTAGGTGTTCATTTTAGACAGAAATTTCCAGGTTTCTGTTCTTGCGACTAAAAGGCTCAGGGGTTACTCCAGTTGAACTGGGCTAACTGGGCTTCGCAAAATAACCACACAAGAGTCACAAATACCTTTTTCTTTGGGGTCGCTGTGACAGCTCCTCTGAGCTTAAGGGTCTGCAGGAAGAGAGAGAGTGATCGAGAGCAAGCGCTGACCCCTTTTATTGAGGAGAAGCTATTCAAATGAGGCAAGGGGACAGGTTTCAGGGGGCTGAGTCTATCTTCATGATGTCCACTGTCATCAGGTTGACTGACACCTGGGTAGGCCACACCCAAGGGCACAGTAAGAGAAGGGAACACACACAAGGCACTTCCATGGAAGATTCTATCCTAAACAGGGCAAGGGGTTATATTACAAAGGAACAAGTGAGCATAGCTTCACCCATGGGGCTGTAGCAAGACACAACCATGCACGAGACACCGACCCTCGAACCCAAGAAGGGTGGGGAAAGCTCTGCCACATTTCTGTGACTGAGCGCCTCAGCACCCAGCTGGGGAGTGTGACTCAGCAAGTGGTCTCCCACAAGTTGGTCTCCCACAAGAAATATTCTATATTTTAAGAATTTTCTCTTTGGCTGATGAGATACTGACATATATCAAAGGAATTAAGAAAATCTCATTAGAGAATCCAAAAGAATACTATTTTGAAAATAGTATTGCCATCCAGTAGTATCATCTCAGAGAGAGAGATGGGTCTTTGGATGATCTCAATGTCCTATAGTATGTGAATTCCCTCTGCAATATCCTGGGTGGATTGCCTCAGCCTTTATCCAGATTCCAATAAATACACAAACATTTTTTGGCATAACAGCCAGTTAGGTCTTGGGCAGCTAAAATTGTTATAGCTCTTTCTAATACTGAAAGGAAATTAACGCCTTCAAGTTTCCTCACATGTTAATCTTCTCTCTACCTGCCCCTCTCTTTTTTTGAGCAATACTGCTCAATACTTGCTGGGCTAGCATTTAAGGAGAAGTTGAAAAGTCAGTTTGTGGTATAAGGCATGAGTGCTGAAACAAGTGGTCGTTTAAACTGGATCTTTCAAACTGCAAAAAGGGTGAAAAAAATGATAATACCTAATTTTCTCTCCTGATTTGTTCTATTTTTAAACACCTCTCGTCACACTATTTTGTGCTTGCTTTTGGACTAACCTGCAGTATCTATGTGTGTGGGCATGTCTGCCATTTGGATGGGTGGGTCTGTGAAGAGCTTGTTTGATTAAAAAAAAAAAAATTGAGGTGTTTCAAAAGAAAGTGGTTTCAGCACGTGACAGAAGGATTGAGATGAAGAAGGAAGCATAGTGTCTGCCCATCACATCATCCCCTTTGAGCCTAGAGAGCTGGAGTCAGAAAGTAGAAGGACTCCAGGAGATACTGGAAAAGTGAGAGTGCTTTGGCTTTAGCAATGACCTTCTCTCTGGATTCTCTTTGAGTCTCTGAGGTTTTATTGCTCTGGGAAGTTTTTGGCAGTGGCGCTTTGAGCAAGGACAAAATGCACTATATAGAGAGGTAAATAGGCAAGAAAAATTTCACTCAAGACTATTGCAGTAGGGGGAGAGATTGATCTCCGCTGAATCAAAAGGTGAGAGGACTGTTAAATGCCAGAGTGTACTAGTGGAAAAGTACCAGGAAACATCAGTGGAGGGGTTGGTGTTTGCTAATTGGTGCTTATTGAAGATAGGTTCCTATCCTATGGAGACTGGGAGATAAGAATGCATCTTCCTTGATGATTGCATTTCAAAAGGATGACTCTCAGATCTTTGAGAAAGACCAAAGTTAGAAGAAGATTTATCTCTCAAAGGGGCTAAGGAGAAAAAATTACAATTGAAAGTTTTCTAAAGTGAATACTCTAAAGATCTCTCTCTTTCTCTCTCTCTCTCCCTCCCTCCCTCCCTCCCTCCCTCCTCTCATAAATTCAGAAAGTAGTCTGCCTAAAGTTTAGTCCAGCTGAAGGGAGCTGTAAGACCCTCTTGGTCAGATTTCAATCTTCTCATGGAAGCCAGTTGTGGCAAGGGCACCGAGAGACACTGTCTCCAAGGTGGTGAGCATCATTGAAAAGACAGGTTGGGACACTGGGAGAAAATAGCTCAGGGAAATGTGAGAGATAACTCTGGGACTCCTAGGAGCTTGAAAAATTTGAACATGTGTAATGTAGTAAAAAACAAGACCAATGGTGGGTGGGTTATTACCATTAATGTGATCCCACAGACAGCAACTGGCAAGCCCTGGGGACGTACAGAATGCCAAACTGAAACGTTTCAACCTCAGTTTGAACTTGTTGAAGTCCAAGAGTGTTTGTTCTGGGAGATCTTGGTGCTTTATCTTTTTTTTTTTTTTTTAAGTGCTATAGTAGAGTAGAAATAATACTAAACAGAGAGCTAAAAGACCTGAGTTTGCTTTTTTATTCTACCACTTACTAGCTAAGCAGACTTAGATGAGTCATTTGTCCCTTCTGGAATTTCTTATCAGGAAATTAAGGCTAATATATCTACTCTACAGGGTTGTTATTAGGATTAAATCAATGTACGAGACATCCTTTGTAAGCATTCTGAATGATCTCTAATGTGTTATCTGTTACTTAACCACAGCCTTCATATAACCCCATCATACCTCTTTATGATCATTGTAACTTTTCATAATATAATCTGATTATTTGTCTTGGGCATTTTTTTATTTTTTGAAATTCATTCCAGTTTCCATTTATTTAAGCAACATAAACATGTTTTAAATTGAACTTTTCTATTTTATCTGCTATGCTTTATCCATTCCTGTCCCTCTAAGACTTCAACTTTCATTTCCTTTCTGAAACATTCTCTTTCAGGCAAGGAGTCTTTTGTGATAAACTGGAAGCCAATGGGAACCTTGTTTACATATTCTTATTTAAATACACATGTAACCACTGCCATTTGCTCACTGCTACCAAAATACTTCATTATTTCCTTGCTAGTTTTTATTTTATTTATGCATTTGTTCTAATCTGTCTAAATTATACTATCCTGCCATAAGTTGATTGATGTCAATAACTGTCTATATGTGATAAACCAATTCAGCTTCTAGAATGCCTGAAGTTGTTAAAGAAAATTCTGTACTCAGATGAAAAATTTGGTTGTTGACAAATAAAGAAAAATAAAAATCATTATTTAGTGGGAAGTTAAGCATTTGATTTGCTTACCAGAAAACATATTTTTTAAACTTTAAAAAGGAATTGCTTATTTTTTCATTAAATCTTCAGGACAAAAAAAAATAATTTCAAGAGGACAATCTAAAGATGCAGTGTGGTTACTTTGCTATTTGGCCCTTGTTCTGAAGTAATTTAGTCTGAACAAGACCCGAGTGTGTGTTATTCTTTGGCTTTATAGCCTTCTAACCATAGGCGCTGATGGCATGCACGATTATGGATTAAATAGGGCCAAATTTTGTCAGCAATTTGTTACAAAATTTCCACAGAGGTACCCATGGTGCTACTGAACAATGATGTTGTAGTGTGTTATTTCGCTTTAGGAAAAGCTACAGCAGTCCAACACAGGGTTCAGTGCCTGGTACTGGAAGCCTCTTCTCCATTTGATGTAAATTAAACCTTGAGTACACTCTGCCTGGTATGGTAATTAGCATCTGGGTTCTGGTCAAGTTCTAATTTCTGCAATTGCAGATTACTTTACCCATGGATAAGAAATATACTCAGTCATCTCTTTGTTGTTTAAGTTTGCCTGGGGTTGCTAAATCACTTTGCATTCTGCCACTGTGTATGACCAGTGGGCTCTTAGAAATTTCAGCATGAAAGGCTCTCAAGAAAACATGAAAATCTTTTAACTTCAGGTTATCTCCAGGAGACTACTTTTTGGTTTCATTATGCAATTGTCTGAACAAAAATACCTTTCTTTGGCGGTACTTAATGTTTTTTAAATTGATGGACTTTCATTGTAGGTTTTTAGGTTTTGTGATTTCAATTTCATATTATGTGGGGTGGAAGTTTCAGGTGAGATTCAAAATAACTTGTGAGAGTAAAAGTTAAAATATGATCAATTAGAAAGTAATTTACTCACATGAATTTTGAAAAAATAAAACAGTAGAAAGTATTAACTGAGTTGTAATTGAGTTCTTAATCAATCCTTGTGTAAACCCTAAATAAGTCTGCTGAACTTATATGAGGGTCAGTAAACTGGCTTGCAAGCTGGATGGGGTCTGCTACTTATTTCTATAAATAAAATATTATTGGAGTCTAGCTGGGCCCATTTGTTTATGTATTTTCTGGGCCTGCTTTTGTGAAGACACATGACCTATAGAGCCTAAGATGTTTATTATCTGGGTCTTTCTAGACAAAGTTGGTTGACCTTGGATTTACACCATTAATTTTATCTGAATAGGCACATTGTCTGAACTAAGAAAGAATCAAACCACACATTTGAGAAATAATTAAACCCAAGACTTTCCCATCTTTTGGACTCTGGCTGGACATTTGTGGCAGCCACAAGTTTCAGTCTCTCTACTCTCCCTTTGTTGAGTTGCTAGGCTCCAGGCTTTATCTGTGACTGTGGCACGAGCAATCTGCATTTGATAGATGTCTTATTGGATTGATGGTGTGTATTTTTACCTAAAACCTTGGAATTAAGTTTTTGTTTTTTTGCAAAAGCCTTAGATTCTAGGATATTTGCTTGCAATTGTGCTATAGTTTGCTTTTACATTATTAAGCATAACAACATGCCCCTATCTTATTCTCCAAAACTGGACACACAGCTCTTTCTAAAATATCATTGTAGACTAATTGGAATCTACCCCTGGATTTGGAATGGGGTTACTCATCCTTGAATCACTTGGGAGAAGTGTGGAGAGCTGGATTCATTATTTCCCTTTTGTTCCTATAGGATTATCCTTTTTTGGCTTATTTATCTCACGTTTTCTCCAAAAACAGAGCCTAAGAAAATGGATACAGGCAGATAGTTTATTTTGGGAAGTGGATTCAGGGAATGGTTGTCAGAAGACTGAGGTAGTGAAACAAAGAGGGTAAAGCTAATCCATGAAAGGAGTTATTAAATTTGAGAGCTACTGCTATAGGCGGTTGGAGCTCAATTTTGTTGGGAAAATTCTCTATAGAACTTGCCTTAAATGTGTTTTCCCTAAATATAGAAGAGGGTGTGTTTATCTATTAGCTTTCAACTCCAATTGATCAAAGGTTGTGTTAGGGGCTGCCAATGTCCCTGAATGTACAGCTTGAACATGCTACAGAATGGGAAAGCAGGCTAGACTCATGCAGGCATCTCATACAGTGGAAGGCGAGAATTCCTGATGCATAAGAGACCTGTGCAGTGAATTAACCTGCTATTGCTGTATCTGGTTGCCATGGCAATGGCCAGGACAAAGTGGTAGGTCAAAAGGATGTAAGACAGGGCATAGAAGATGGATGTCCCTTGCTGCCCTTCTCAATCTGCTTTAGAATCAGGGAATCTCACCTCTGGGCCAGGTCACCTGAACTTCCTTGCCATCTGGCTTCGCATTGAGCCTCGATACCAGGAAATATAATAGGAAGACAGGAGATGTAATCTGAATGCAATCTGAAATGTAATATAAAGACAGGAGAACAGAATGGTTCCCCTAGTGTCTTCCCTACTTGCATTTGGCAGTTTCTTTCTTTTGGATGAAACTCCTATTGAGTAGTCCAGCTTCCATGGTTCTCTTTGGGTTTTGGTTAACACCATTCTCTATACCAAAGATCATACCTCCTACCAGGAGGACTTCTCTTGGAGCCACTGCTGTCCCTTGGATTTAATAACCTATTACCCCTTTGTCTTTCAGATCTAGAATAAGTTTTAGCTTTCAGATGTTGCTGATCTTTAGACACTGCCCAGACCACTTTAAATAGTCCTTTCATTAAACTTTCATTTATGAAATCCTTTGATTTGCTTTTATTTTCTCCACAAACAAAATGGGGTTTTGTTAGCAGTAAAGAAGAAGGAACATTTTGGGTTTGGCATCCAAGAGTGGCCACTATTCCAGTTAGAAGGGCCAGGACCAAGAGAAAGCTTGCCACCAGCATAATGGCTTCAACATACTTAGAACAATGGCAGAGAAATGAAGTTCCTCCTCTGAGATTACTTTAAGCTTCAGTGGCCCCCCCACTCCCCATATTTTGTGCTGTTGAGCTAAAATGCTGTATTCAAATTTTCATTGCATTATTTTTTTCCTTATAATATTAAAATATTTTAATGTATAATATTTATGCAATACAAAGGCATAAATATCTTAGTTCAACTACTTCCAAATAAAAATTGTTAACATTTTGGTTTATAGTACTTCAGACTGACTTGAATGGGTCCATCAAAGCATGTAGCACATTCATCTTATGTCTGGAAAGAGGACACCAACAACAGTGGATGGGATGAGAGGAAATAAAGGGAATTAAGCCATTCTATTGGAAGTAAATACCCAATCTAGCTATATCTCTTATTATTCAAGAATATGCAAATAAGATTTAAAAAGGAAATAGAAGAAAAATGAAAGAAAGAAAACAAATGAGCAAATATTGACAATTCTTTCTGCAAAACTATAACTTAAGAATCAAAGAAACACCATAATTTTTAGAAATATTTATGTTATGATTTGGGTATGAAGTATTTCCCAAAGGCTGTGTTGAAAGTGTGGTCACCAATGCAATAATGCTCAGAGGTGGGGCTCTTGAGAAACAATTGCATCACAAGGGCTCTGACCTATCAATGGATTAATTTACTGATGAGTTCATGATTGATGGCATTACTGGGAGGTGGTAAAAACTTTAGGCTGTGGCGTCTAGTTGGAAGAAGTTGGTCACTGAGGATGTGCCCTGGAAGGTTATTTATTGTCCCATTTCCTTCCATCCCTCTCTGCTTCCTGTCACCATGAGGTGAGCAGCTTTGCCCTGCTTCACTCTTCCACCATGACTTTCTACCTCACCACAAGCCCCAAAACAATAAAGCCTGTCAATCATGATCTGAAACTCTTAAACCATGAGCTAGTTAATCTTTCCTTCTGTAAGTTGTTTTTCTCAGATATTTTGTCACAGTGATGAAAAGCCTACATGATTTCCTTTGGTTAAGTACTTGTGGCAATTTAAATGTCCATCAAGGGATAAATGTCATGGATTCATTTAGTGGAATTCCGTGCTGTTAGTAGAATGGGTAGAATGTTATAGGCTAATATGAAACTATCTTCAAGACACATTAAGAGAAAAAAGCAAGGCTTAATACCATATGAACCTTTTAGATTATAAACAAAAGACAAATATATATTTACATAATTATACATAAAACATTTCTGGATAGAAATTAAAAACTATTAATGTTATTAGTTAATTACAGGAAATTTAGGATAAGAGAGGAAGATTTGCTTTTCATTATATCTGTTTTTGTTATATTTTATTGTTTTTCCTATTCACATATTTCTTATTCAACTGGAAAATACTTACAAGGACACTCACAACTCATAATTATGTGGTAAACTTCAAGAAAACACAGGACCTCTGAAATGAGAGAAGGAAGATGACATATAAGTAGTGAAAAGGGGGGTTCTATATGGAAGTAAATGTAAGGAGAATTATAAAGAATAGTTTAAATTATAAAGAAATTTAAAATGTAGTGAGGAAATTAAAGAGTGTGCTAGAAGCAATACAGGTAAGAATCAATACAGGTAAGAATCACCTCTTTGGAGAAGCTGCAGTGACTTAGAAGACAATTTCAATGATACTTCTAGAATTTGGAGGATAAGAACATAGAGAAAAATTATTAAGAAAGGGAGTTTTAAGCATGAGAAGGAAAGAATAGGAGTTCAATTGCAGGAATTGGTTTTCCAAGAAGAGAGAACAAATTGAAGGAGAAATAAGAGTATAAAACATTTTTGAGACGAATAATAACCAGAGGCAACATATCATGCAAATTGGACAAAAGAAAAAAAACACCTACACATATCTTAAAGAAATTTTTGGATTGCAATAGTAAATGAAGAATCCTGTCGGCATCCAGAAAAACAAAGTGGAGAGGTCATGTTGGCCTTAGGCTTTTCTTGTGTAATCTTAAGGAATATTTATAAAATTTTAAAGTAAGTGAAAATAATTTGACTCTAACCAGGAGCTGGCTGTTTAGTCATGTTACTCTTGTGTAAAGGAATCAGACAAACTTTTAACTACACTAATATAGTCATATGAGCTTAAGAAGTATATCCCAAAATATTATTCCTAATTGGGGGGAAAAAGACTACTCAAAGATGCACTTAAACTAGCCAAGATTTTTTAAAAATTTGTTTTAAAAAACTCAGAAATTTTGGTTCTTGTAAGATAAATTAGGTGTACTTTTCCTTATCCCTCCCATGAATTCAAGCAAACCCACCAAATATCATATAAAAAACATCAAAAGAAGAATCTGAAAGATGTATAAAGCAGGTAGACTAGCTAAAGACTTGGAATCCCAAGAATGATATAGTGCTAAGTTTTCTGGATTATCTTTTTGCCTCCTATATCCCAGACTTGTACCTGAAAAAGCCAACATGTCAGAAAAATCAATGGGCATGCATTCAAACAAACAAGCAAACAAACAAACCCCCAAACCCAAACAAATCCTCCTCCCTGTAGCCAAAGGACCAAGAAAGGAGCAAACCAGAAAGATCAAAACAAACCCAAAACCAAACCAAACAACCCACAAAAACATCTGTTGGATTATAAACATTCTAGTCAAACTCCACAGAAATTCTATGATTCTACACCCATCACATCAACAAAGGCTGAAGTTGGAATTTACACTTCTTCTTTGGGGAAGGGTTCTTTTTAGTTATACATGACAGTAGAATTCATTTTGACATAATTATACAAGTGTGTAATATATCGTATCTTCTATCTTCACCAGAACGTAACAAATATCTCATCTCCCTCTTCAGGGTGATGTCTGGAAAGGCAGAGCAGGAGCCAAGACTTTCATACTTGCTGGGCAGTAATGAAGCCCCAGATACTCTCTAGTGACAGTAATACCACTTGGGGATCTTGAACTTCCAACCCTTCCTCCCTTCCTGGCAATAATGAAGCACCTCTCTGTCTCTCCTGTTTGCCTATTGATAAGTCAGGACTTTTGTTGCTGCTTAGTGGTAAAAAGGCTACTACACTCCCATAATGTGAGCAGAAGCTACAAGGAACAACAATACATATAAATTTGACATATTAGATGAGTGAACCAATTCCTCCAAAAACACTAATTACTATAGTTTATCCAATATGAAATAATTTAAACAACCCTGTAAACTATTAAATTAAACTCATTATTTAGAAATTCCTAATATAGTAATCTTTAGGCCCAGATGATATTACTAGAGAATTCTAGGAAACATTTAAAGAGAATTAATATCAAGTGCACATTAGAACTAGAGGGAACAATTCCCAATTCATTTTCTAATACTAGTATTTTTTTGATACCATAAAATTAGACAAAGTACAAAGAGCAAAAAGAAAAAAAAACAAGATGACTAATATGCCTCTTGGACACAGAAAAAAAAATTCTTATAAAATATTTGCAAACATAATTGAGCTACATATAAGAAGAATTGTACATCATAAATAAGTAGAATTTGTTTCAATAATGCAAGGCTGGATCAGTACTTGAAAATCAGCTAATGAAATTTACCATTTTAATAGGTTAGATAAGAAAATCACATACTCATGGCAAATGATGAAGAAAAAGCATTTGACATAATCCTATACCATTCATCACAAAAAATTTAAGATAAACAGTAATAGTGGGAAACTCCTCAATTTGATAAAGATTATCTACAAAAATTCATCTATCAGTTAATATTTTTAGTGGAAAAAAATTGGATGCTTTCCCATAAGATTAGAATCAGGGTAAGAATAGCTACTTTTAGCATCATTATTCAACATAGTGCTAGAAGTTCTAGTTACGGTAACAAGGCAAGGCAGGGAACTAAAATGTATATGGATTTGAAAGTGTGTGTGGGGGTGTTGTTTCTATTTCTATATGGAATAATTGTCTACATAGAAATTCCCAATAACTACAGAAAAACTCCTAGAAAAAATAAGTTCAGTAAAGTTGCAAGATATAACATAGGCATAAAGAATCTTGTATTTCTGCACACTAGCATTGAGCTTGTGGAAAACAAAAATTAAAAATAAAATACTATTTAAATAGCCTTGGAAAAGAGAAAAATAATCAGGTGTAAATATATCAAGTATGAGCAGCACTTGAGTAATGAAAACTACAAAATACTCATGAAAAGAAATCAAAGGAAATCTAAATAAACAAAGAAGAAATACCATATTCATGGATTGAAAGGGTAAAGCAGTAAAGATATCAATAGTAAGGTATCATAGGAAAGCTATCAATTCTCTAAAAATTGATAAACAGGTTCAATGCAATCCCCATCATAATTGCAGAAGTATTTTTTGTAGATATAGACAAAATTATTCTAATAGTTAAATGGAAAGTAAAAGGAACTAGAATAGCTGCAACAATCTGAAAAAAAGATCTATTGGAAGCAAGCAGATTATTCAAATTTCTATAGTGATTGAAACTTATTATTGGTAGAAAGATGGACACATAGGTGGATAGACAGGAATAGAGAATTCTGAAACAGACATCCAAAATATGCCTAATTGATTTTGTCAGAGATACAAAAGCAATTCATTGGAGAAAAGCTACCCTTTCCAACTCATGGTGCTGTACCAAATAAACAGATAATCACAGACAAAAACTGTCTCACACCTCATATCAGTGTAACTCAAAATGGATCATGGGTTAAATGTAAAATGCAAAATTATATAAAATTTTTGAAAACAAGAGAAAGTCTTTGAGGTCTAGAGCAAGATTGGATATTAAAAGCATAAAGAAAAAATTTACAAAGTGTACTTCATTAAAATAAAAATACTTTTTTCTCTGTGAAAGGTCTTTGAAGTGGATGAAAAGACATACTACTGACTGGGAGAAAGTATTTGCAATCACATGTTGAATAAAGGATTAATTTCTGGATTG
Organism: Spermophilus citellus; assembly: GCF_964194105.1. Taxonomy (NCBI): domain Eukaryota; kingdom Metazoa; phylum Chordata; class Mammalia; order Rodentia; family Sciuridae; genus Spermophilus; species Spermophilus citellus. The sequence continues at coordinate 193,061,047 of NC_138184.1, read as the reverse complement.
TATAAAGAACTCTCAAAACTTAACAGTAAAACATAAACAAGTAATTCAATTAAAAATGGGCAAAGGTTAAAGAGAGACATTTTGTGGAATGAAATCTGCAGATGGAAAATAAACATGCAAAAAGATTTTCAAAAGCACTAACTATTAGGAAAATACAAATGAAAATACCAATATTTACCAGTTAGAGTGGCTAAAATAAGAAACTGTGGCAACACCAAACTTAACATTATGATTTTGCCTCTCAGTACAGCTTTGATAATATGCTATTCATTTTCTTACTTAATATTTTCTTTGCTATTTTCTCCCCTAATCAATTTGAATTTCTCTATGAGTTGGAGTATATGAGAAGCTCGTTTGCATTAAGGTTTTACTTATATCAAATTAGAAATATTTTGCATCCTCAAAAATTAATTTAAAAAATTAGTGAACCAACTCAAGAAATTGGTAAAGGTAAAATCAATTGACATTATGTTAAGCACATTAAAAACTATACTTAAGTCTTCCTAGAGCTGTTCAGAGCTGAGAACCCAGGACTATGTGAGTTTAGGTCAGGCAATCAAGAATCAGTTGATAAATAAAAACAGAATATGTTTAATAAAAAGATTTTCAATAAAACTGATATCTAAGACCTAAGGATGCTCAGGGCCGCATATTAAGAAAACCTGTACCTTTGGACCCTGAACATGGGCAGATCAGTCAAGCCAAGTGTGGGTTCAGAACACTGTTTTGGGATTGTCAGTGATTGCCTAATTGTTAATGTCTAGAACAACTGGCACTTTCTGTTGCCAAAATTCATCACAGAAGGGAAGCTGACCTCTGTGACAATTTAGTGGTACTGAAAAAAGAGGGAAAAAAAGCCTTCATTCTCTTACTGTTTATTTTTGAAATCCTTTTAACGGGTACCAAAGCCATCTACTTCAAATTAAAAAAAAAAAAGACCCTAGTGGGAAAAAAGTGATTTTGGTTGGCATAGAGGCTTGTTGCTAATGGCATAACCTTTCCTGAACACACATTTGTGAATGGGAGAAGGTTGCTGTGTCACTGAGCATTGGGAAATGGAGGAGGGGGAGGTTTCATTGCTCAGGGAAAAATATGAGACCACTAAAGCCTCATTGTGATGACTTTGTACATCTTTCCATTATTAATTTCCTAGAAAAGAAAGCCAGAGGAACAAATAGAATCTCAAGATAAAGATGTATTGTTGACTACTTGGACTGTAGAGAAAGTCCCTTTTTGTAGGTTCCTGTTTAGGTTACTGACTGGCTTCCTTTACTTATTTATATGCTAGATCTGAATGTTTGTGTCCTCCAGATTCTTATGTTTAAATCTAATCACCAACATGATGGTACAGGAAGTGGGGTTTGGGGAATGATTGGATCATGAGGGCAGAGCCCTCAAGAATTGGATTAGTATAAAGGAGTCTCCAGATAACTGCCTTGTCTCCTCCTCTGTGTGAGGATATGGCAAGACAGTCCCACCTATGAACCAGAAAATAAGTCCTCATCAAATACCATAGCTGCTGGTGACTTGATCATGGACTTCCCAGACTCCAGAACTGTAAGAAATATATATCTGTTGTGTATAAGCTCTTCAGCTTATGGTATTTGCTTATAATAGCCTCCAAAGACTAGAGAATATACAACATCCCCAAGTTTTCTGATGTTAAAATCCTTAGTCCTCAGAATCCACTTTTTGTTGTGGGGAAGATGGCTCAGAAAACACACCAAGTCCCAGTTTTGTCCAAATTGAAGAGTCTTTATTTAGCTGGCTGACTGGCAACTGCTCCCCAAGAGACCCATAACTGTCTCTACAAGGAACAGCCCTGAGCCTGAATATTTTAGGATATTTAAAGGAAAAAAAAAACACATCTGGGTTGATGTAGCTGCAAGTAAGCAGGTAGAGAAGCTGGATTGGGCAGTTAGCGAGACGAGGCAAACGGTACATCAGTATTTCCCATGAGACTTTCAAGGTTGGCCTAGCAGCAAGCAAGCAGAAGGGAAGTGGGTCAAAATGACCCTCGGTCAGTATAAGCTAGAGAATGGTTACTAATGTCCAGATAATCAATCTCTGACAAGGTACATTGCCTAAGAAAAATGGAAACCAAAGAGAAAAATTTTATACTGTATAAGAATTGCTATTTTGTGTTGCCAAGTATGTTATGCTAGGTAACTATTAATGGGTACAGAGGTGGGGCTTTCTCATGGGAGAAGCATTTCTTACATGATGTGGAGTCTCAGGGTAAAATAGAGTCTGTTTGGTCATTGCCATATAACCTGGCCCATAACATTTTGACTGTGAAAAGATCAACCAAAATCAAATAGAAGCCTTCAAATTTTAAAATATTGAGTTGTATATATCATCAATGTTTCCTATCACAGTTCAGGCTAAAATCCCACTCGCTATGGCTTACCATTTAAACAATTTAACATACACTCTTTTAATGACATAGTATTTCCCAAGATCCTGTTTAGAACCCTAGCCAAACCTCCTAACCTTCCAGGTGCCTCACATGAAAGATTGGGTGCCTTTTTGCTTTTGTTTGGAAGGTCACCTTTATCAGGGCTGTAATTAATTCTTGCCAGGCTAATAGTGTTCCCTGTGAATCACACAGGTCTTGAGGGGAGAAAATTGATAATCTAATAACCATGGCAAAGTGAGACATCCTCACCTTCCAGACCAGGTATCTGGTGCTCTCTCTTTTTGGCTGATGCAGCATGGTTTGTAGTCATGATTTCTGCTAGCTGTAGGAAACATTTTTTAAAAAATCATTCCTTTGGCTTTCTTTATATTAGCGGCATCTTCCCCTGTTCTCAAGTACAAAGGCAGATTCTAAATCAGCCAATCCCTCACCTGAAAGCAGAACCTTTCCATGCAATAAGATATAACAGCTTAGCTTGCATGAGGTTTTTGGGAAAAGGCCAAATATTCAAAAAACCATCTGCTTGCACTGCTCATAAATCACAGAAATGATTGCCCTTGATCTGCAGCCATTCCCCATTATAGAGGATATTGGTTTCCAAAAGATGTCACAGCATATTGAAATAAGATGGTCTCTTCCAAGCAGAAAATTCCTCTTCACCCCATCACATTATTATAGGTGAGTAGAATTATGTCATGTTAATCCTCAAAGGCAGATAGGATCTCAGAGAAGACGCAGGTAGAGGGGTGGTTGTAAATTCTGCAACTAGCATAAAGGACAAGCTGTTAAAACTTTTTTATGCTTTGCTCCAGTCAAATGCTGTAAGTTTGAAATGATTAGGAGCAAGGAGTTCTATTTCTGAAGATGTCTTTTAACTGAGTGTCCATCTTGTCACCCATAACACTCTTTCTCACCAACAGCAGAGACTACAGCAGTTAATAGATCAAGTATAAAGAATGACTCTACTGCAAATAGCCCGTGAAAGCTAGACACTGTCATTATTTAGCACTTGTGGAACCCTCTGCAATATACTTGGCATTGTACAAAGCACAGGGGATACCAGGACATCTGGCCAGTGGCTTTGATGATCTAAGTGAGACACAACCTTCTGAGGAACTGGCATGGCATTCACAGATGCTGTTCACTTACCCTCTGTTTTAAGAGCCAGTGGAGTGCTGGCCCTTAAATCCACAAAGCATTGGGAAATTCCTGGTACTTTCTTTGACATCAGGGTTCACTCCAGCTGGGCTCATCTGACAGCATGTTGCTGGGTGACCTACAGGGAGCTGGTTGCAGTTACAGGCTCATACGTGATGCCTTTGTTCAGAAATTGGTTACAATAAGGGTTCACTCTTTCTGAGTTTGTTTTACCATCTGTTTAAAATCATAAAAAGGCAAACTGGTTGAGGAGCATACAGGAATTCTCTGTACAGTGTGTGTGAAAGTTTTCTGTGAATCTAAAACTACTCTAAAATAAAAAGCTTATTAGAAACATATTAAAATGATGGCACGTGCCTGTAATCCCAGCAAATTTGGAGGCAGAGTATTGCCATTTGGAGGCCAGTCTCATCAATTTAGAAAGGCCCTAGACAACTTGGGGAGACTCTGTCTCAAAATAAGAAAAAGAGAAAGGGCTGGAACATAACTCAGTGCAAAAGCACCTCTAGGTTCAATTCTCAGTACCAAAAGAAAAAAGAAAATCTTTTGAGAACTGCTTTCCAGCCAGATTCTGCTCTAGGTATGCAGGTTAAATGAACACTTATGAAGTAGAACTTATATTCTAGCTAAAATCTAGCTTAAAATCTAGCATTAGAGATGGGGTCAAAATCAGCGGTAGAGCACTTGGCTAGCTTGCAAGAGGTCCTCAGTTCCCCGTCATGGCAAAAAGGAAAGACAAAGAAAAAAGATAGAAAGAAATCCTGTGTATGAAAAGGTCAAGTTTTGCATCACTGCAAGGAGGGAGATGTTGGTGGGATGATGGCAGAGAGAGTGAAGAAAATATGATAACAGTTAAATAAAAGATGTTGGTGTTTTAAGGGCCTGTGTTTGTGTCTCAGTTCCACTACTTGGGAAGTATATTATTGTTAGTAGGTAAGTTATCTCACCTATTTGAAGAGTTGATGATCATAACACTATCTCATAAGGATCATGTAAGGATTTAAAATATACATTTGTAGCAAGTTCCCAGGTTATGCTGAGCCTGGGTCTGGACTGTGGCCTGAGATTCTGGATTCCTATCAAACACAGGTGTCATCTGAGGCTGATGATCCTCAAATTGCACCTATAGTAGCAAAGTTCTAGAGCAGTGTTTCTCAAATGTTAACAACCCAGAGCAGCTTCAAAGAGTTTTCTGTATTTGCTGGCATCCTTACTAGGTGTCCTTGAAATAAATCCTCACCCCCAAGGCAATGGAGACTATTTTTTTTCCTTGCAAACTGAAGTTCACAGGGGCAGGTACACGTGCGCAAGTTGCACATGCACACACAGTGCTCAGTGTTGACTCAACATGAACTTCAAATGTCTCAGAAACCAGTGAAATGGCCACAAAGAGGTGCCTGTCCTTTTCTTCACCCCTGGTGTATTGAACTTGCAGTTTCAGCTAGTTTCCCCCTTACCTGCTTCTCTTGACTTCAGAATAATCCCACTGCCCACCTTCTATTGCTTCTCTCCCAGGGATGAGTCTCCAGCAGTAACATGTGTACTATAGGGTCTTGACTCCTTGGTAGATCTCTTTGATCGAGAGGTGGACACATCACTTTAGTGGGTATGATATTCCTCTTTTTCACAGGAATTATAAAACCAGCATGGAGACCTTAGGGAGGAGCAGCTGAGTTTGTTAGTAGCCACTCTTTGGAGCAGGGTTTCTTAAGGTTGGCACTGTGGACATTTTAGCCTGGATAATTAGTTGTGGCACTGTACTACATATCACACTTTATATGCACTGAGGATATTTAGCTGCATCTCTGGCTTCCATCCACTAAGTGCCAGGAATGCTCTCTGTCCTCCTCTCCCATTTTACCCCAGTATGGCAATCAAAAATGTATCCAGACTGTGCCAAATGTTCCCTCAGGGGAAAAAAGCATCCCCGCTTCAGAACCCTGGCTCTGAAGCAGGGCTATAAAAAGTGTGTTTGAGGGATTGGCAGCATCACTACCACTGGGAACTACTTAAATCAGACTCTCCAGATGGAGTCCAGGACTTTGTGTTGACACAGGTTTGCAATGATGTCATGAATGCTAACTTTTGAGAACCACTGCTCTAGAACTTTGCTAAATCAGGTGATTTAAGGATCAGCAGCCTCAGATCACACTTGAGAGTGATAAGAATACAGAATCTCAGGTCTCAGTTGAGACCCAGGCTCAGCATTGCCTGGGAACTTGCTATAAACACACATTTTCTACAAATGCAGGTTGCTCAGCAGTTGCCTGGGAACTTATTACAAATGATTTTACTTAAACCAGAAAATCTGAGGGTGGAGTTCGCCAACCATGTCTTAACAAGCCTGTTGATGCCTGGGTTCCTTTTCAAGCAATGAACTGAGCACAACCAACAAGGATTTTATAACTACCACATGATTTTAATGGGCAGTCAAACTTGAGAACCATTGCCAGAGAGCAAAGGTCTTGAATCTCTGCTACTGCAAATATCCCTAAAGCTTCTGTGGTTTCTTCACATCTAAAATCTGCATTGTTAAACTCTTATTTTAATTGTTGAGCCTCTCCTATAATATTCCAATAATGTTTTTAATTAAGCTAGACAGAGTCCATTCCTGTCATTCAGAACCCTAATGACCTCAGTCAATACACTCATTGTACTGGGAGAGATTGCCGGCACTGGGCATTCAGGAAACCCACGAGGCTAGGTAAAAAGCCATTGGATTGTGCCCATATATTCTAGGATGGAAAATTAGTAGCCAGTTGGTCACCAGGGCCCCTACTCAATAAGTCTCTTCCTGCCTGCAGCCTTGGACCAAAGGCTGCAGCTGTGAGTAATTAGCAGGGACACAGAGCAGCTGGGACCTGGTGCACACTGGCAAGTCCCCAAGAGTGATACTGCATGGGTTCATTATACTGATGATGTCAAAGTGATGGGCTTGCCTGGTAAAACAGGAAATGGGAGGTACCCTAGACATTTGATTCAAGGAGTAGAGGACAACTTCTACAAAAATTCTGGGTTTGGACACTGAAATTTTTAAGACTTTACTGATTTATAGGATACTGAGATGCTATTTCTGAAGTAAGGGCAAGTTTCTGTGCCTGATGTCCACACCATGAAAAAGTATTATCCATCAGGAGAGTCTGATTCATACAATACATGGTGTGATGATCCTTTTCAAATTTTATCTTGCCTTATGAAAAGGGGTATTGTGCAATGTCTTAGGCCTGTTTACTTGAGATGATCATCTGCCTTCACTAGATTTTGCTGTAACAACCTCAAGAACTTTCGTGGCTTACAAAACAAAGCATTCATTTCTCCTTCACTTGAATTGTACATTGCCACATTCTAGTCTAGGCTACAGGAAGGGTTCAGGTCTTCTCTGCATGTTCTCTCATTCCAGGGCCCAAGTTGAAGGAGTACCACCTACAAGGAATATGATGGTCTCTTGGGGAAGCCAGGAAATGAAGAGTGTGATTGGAAACATCACCTCTTCAATTTCTTTTAGAAACTACAATATTATTATATCCACCCCATTTAAAAAAAATTAGTTAGGTATATATGACAGCAGAATGCATTTTGATTCATTCAACACAATAGCAGCACAACTTTATATTTCTATGGTTGTACATGATGTAGCATCACACCATATGTGCAGTCATGCATGTACATAGGGCAGTGATGTCCATCTAATTCCACCATCTTTCCTACTCCATGCCATTTCCCCATCTCTCCCTCCCTTTTGCCCCATCAAGTTCCTCAATTTTTCCTGTGGGCCCCCGACCCATTATGGATCACCATTCACTTACCAGAGAGAACATTCAGCCTTTGTTTTTTGGGGATTGGCTTATTTAGCATGATATTCTCCAACTCCATCCATTTACCTGCAAATGCCATAATTTTATTCTTTTATATAATTAGTATATTCCATTGTGTATATATACCACAGTTTCTTTATCCATTCATCTATTGAAGGGCATCTAGGTTGCTTCCACAGTTTAGCTATTGTGAACTGAGCTGCTATAAATATTGATGTGGCTGCATTACTATAGTAGGCTGATTTAAGTCCTTTGGGTATAGACTGAGGAGTGGGATAGCTGATTCAAGTGGTAGTTTCATTCCAAGTTTTCTAAGGAATTTCCATACTGTTTTTCTAGATTGGTTGGACCAATTTGCAGTCCCACTGGCAATGTCTGAATGTGCCTTCCCCCAACATCCTTGCCAACACTTACTGTTGTCTGTATTCTTGATAACTGCCATTCTGACTGGTGTGAGATGAAGTCTTAGAGTTGATTTGTATTTCCCTAATTACTAGAGATGTTGAACATTTTTTCATATATTTGTTGATCAAATGTATATCTTCTTCTGAGAAGCATCTGTTCAGCTCCTTAGCCCATTTATTAATTGGGTTGTTTGTTTTTTTAGGTGTTACGTTTTTTGAGCTCTTTATGTATCCTGGAGATTAGTGCTCTATCTGATGTATATACAGCAAAAATTTGCTCCCCAAATGTAGTCTATTTTTTCACCTCATTGATTGTTTCTTTTGCTGAGAAGAAGCTTTTTAGTTTGAGTCCATCCTATTTTTTAATTCTTGATTTTATTTCTTGTGCTTTAGGAGTCTTATTAAGGATATACCAAAATTTTTGATCCAAGCAAGTCACATGATGGTATAGTCCAATCTATGGGACAGGAAAATATACTCTATCTACAGTGAACCATGGCAAGCCAGGGGAGGGAATTAACTGTGAATCTCTTACATCTGGATATCTGTTAATCTCTCAGAGCAAGAAAAGCATAACCCTCTTCTGGAATAAAATTCACCTTGCCCTCATGATTCAGCAGTTGGAGAAAAGTCTATGATAAGCCCTCATTGTCACTCTGGTAGGTCTCTGGAATTTGGGTTTTGTCTATGTAACTTTCTTCCTTTTTAGAATGAGAGCCCAGATTTGTAATAGATTCTGGTAAAGACAGAACAACTAGTCTTAGACAGCTACCATCTTCAGTCTACTCACAAGCAACTAATGCTATTTGATAAATCTATTTTTAAAGGTATGGCTATAACTGGTAACATTCCATCCTCAATCTAGATCCTGAACGTATAAATTATTTTTATAGTCAGGCCACATACATTCCCACTGTTTGCATTGTAAACAATGTGTGATCGCACAAGTAGTTTCCTATAACCAGGTGATTAAAGACAGAACATGCATGCCTGGTTCTATGTCAGATGATGACATGAACTGAGAGTGTCACGGTTTTAGCTAGTGTCCCTGAAAAACAGTAGAGATAATGAAGCCTCTTTGTGGCTGGAATACTATGTATAACAATTTGCTGCTTACTTTGCCTAAAAGGAAATTTGGTTTGAAATTTAGATATATACTAATTTCCAGGTGATAGTCAATTGTCCATTCCTAGTTGGGGAAGGGTAAGATTAAAATCCTTGTGACATGAGGGTTAAGGTTTGGGTTGGTGTAGGTGGATCTCTCAATGGGGCTGGAGGATGAAAATAACTGTATCTCATGGAAGACTTTCAGAAGACTTCTACTGCAGAAGAGGCTCTTTGTATTCAGGTAAGCAGGTGACCCCAAAATGCTCACCATTTTCCTTCATGAGCCAGTATAATATTATTTAGTGGGCTCATAAACAAGAAGGAATAATGGCAGAGATAGATACCAGTCTCACTATAGCCTCAACTGCAAGAATTTTCCATCTGACTGACATGCCTACTACCATTGTTAAGCACTCATATTTTTAAGCAAAAGTACCCAATCCTGAACCCCAGTCAGGCACTAAACCTCAAGGGTGTTTTCTAAGTACCTAGTAATTGGATCAACTAAATTAGATTCTACCATCAGTGAAAAAAAAAAAAACAGAGATTTTTCACTAGGAGAGTACACAGGTTTAGCATGGATTGGGATTTTTTTTCTTCCCTTTATCCCTTTAGCTCACCATATGTGAGTTTACTGAAGGTCATATACACTGTCAGAGTAAACATATTGCCTCCAGATTCACTTCACAGCAAACGTGGCAAAGCAAGAGGATGAAACCCAAGGGATTAAAGGATACTACCTCAGAGACCATCATTCAGAAAATGCTGGCCCCTTAGGATGATTCAGTGACCTAATAAGAGGCCAGCTGTAACATCAGTTGGCAGTCATCATCTTGCAATTTTAGAGTATAAAATAAACTATGTGTCTATACCTGTTATTGGAAGATCTGTACAAAAATGTCTAAGATGTCCCCAGAGCATCCCCGATATCTCCAATTTCTTTTCCTTCTGAGAGTAGGCTATTAATTTTTGTGTGTGTGTGTGTGTATTACTGAAGATAGAACCCAGTGCTGCTGTGTTACTGAGCTACATCCCTAACCCTTTTTTATTTTTAATTTTTAAATAGGGTCTAGTTAAGTTGTCAAGGCTGGCTTTGTGAGGTGCCTCAGCCTTAAAATCTGGGACTACAGGCATGCACCACCACAATCAAACTTTCTTCACTTTTATAAAATACCATAGTATATATCCAACAATCTTCCCACCCATTTTTTGTTTAAGTTGCTTATAACCACTTATAGTTTGGTTTCAGTTGCTTATAACCACTAGATTCTTAAATGAATATACCCTACTAGTAAAGTCATCATCTTCTTTATATTAGCCATTAAAATGCCCTAATGACCTTCTTCATTAAAGCAAATAAAATTGTCAATACTTTTTCAAGAGATTGCCAGACATTTTAACTAAAATGGATACTACTGGACACTATGCAGTATCCATTCTTTTCTATTTGGTTTCTAAAAGAAATTCTGATGTTCTTTGTGAAAGCAAGATATCTGGCTAAAAAAGAAAAATATGTTATACTGGCCAGTGTGTGTTTTGGCTGAAGAGGGCTACCCAGGAAGTAACTCTGGCCATGGGACTCAGGTGGGTACTGCTTTCTGAAAAGGTTTTGAAAAGGAATCATCAACATTGTCCTTTGTATTCTCTTCTTTTTCTTGGATGGTATGCAGATGGGCTGAGGTTAGAGTGGTGACTGTGCCTGTGGATCAGCCATTTTCCAAAGACCACAGCAGAAGGGTAATGCTGATGCCACTAAGAAGTTGTTGGACTGACCTGGATCGCCTACTTCTGGACTTCCTCTAATCAGAGAAGAGTCTTTCCCAAACAATATAATTCTGCATTGGCAAAGGCAGCTTGTCTTATTTTTATTAGTTTCAGGACAGAACAAAAAATCACTCCATTTCCATATGGATGACAGAACTATGTAGATGACATGAGAATATTTAAAGCACAATTTATTTATTTTATTTTTTAAAATACACGACAGCGGAATGCATTACAATTCTTATACACATATAGAGTACAGTTTTTCATATCTTTGTATATAGAGTATGTTCATGCCAATTCATGCCTTTATACATGTACTTTGTTCTTTTATTTTGCATTACAATTCTTATTACACATAGATACCACAATTTTTCATATCTGTTTATACACAAAGTATGTTGACACCCAATTCAAGTCTTCATACATGTATTTTGAATAATGATGTCCATCACATTCCACTGCCCTTGCTAATCCCCTCCCCCCTCCTCCCCCCCCACCCCTCTTCCCTATCTAGAATTCATCTAATCCTCCCATGCTACCCCTCCCTACCCTACTATGAGTCAGCCTCCTTATATCAGGGAAAACATTCAGCATTTGTTTTTTTGGGATTGGCTAACTTCTCTTCTCCAACGCCATTCATTTACCTTCAAATGCCATGATTTTATTCTCTGGAAAGCAGTATGGAGATTTCTTGGAAATCTGGGAATGGAACCATCATTTGATCCAGCTATCCCTCTCCTCAGACTATTCCCAAAGGACTTAAAAACAGCATACTACAGGGACACATCCACATCAATGTTTATAGCAGCACGATTCACAATAGCTAAACTGTGGAGCCAACCTAGATGCCCTTCAGTGGATGAATGGATTAAAAAATGTGGCATATGTACACAATGGAATTTTACTCAGCATTAAAGCACAATTTATGGCCATACATCTTGTTATATTGAGTCAAATAAACGAGTCACTTATTATTAAGATTGCGGTGTTTTTAGCCATCCCAAGGAACACAGATGAGGAATTCAGAGCCAAGTGAGTTTTGAATTGCCAAATCTAGGCACATTTGCTTATCTTTAATCAAATTCCTTAAGTACAGACATTTTTTATAAAGTGGTATAACTTCTGTTACTAATAAAATCTGTCACCTCCGGGGACTGGGTTTTTCCTTCTAGTTGTTCTGATTGGCATGTGTCTTACCTTCAACTCTGCAGACCTGTCTTTGGATGTCCTTAGAAATACCCAAGGATGCTTTTCTAAGCAGTGGTCAGCATACTGCAAAGAGTTTTTCCAGGGCTGACTGGAAGCTCTTGTCTTTTTTTTTTTTTTTTTTTTTTTTTTTTTTGTCTTGTTCTCTTTCTTACTAAATAGTTTTTGAGATTTTGTATGTGGCCACCTACCTACAACAACCACTGACATGTGAGTACATCTTCTGAACACAGTACAGATTTTAGCACTAAGTAATTATACGGGCCAACAAAGTATTAATCTGCATCTTACAACTTGTTTTAAGAAAGATGATTTTATCTTTTTTTTTGCAGATGGCATAATGTATACTATGAAAAATTCAGATCACTTAGTGATTGTTTTTCTTTCATAAGGAGCAGAGAAAATGATACAGGGGGGCGGGGAATGTGTGAGAGTCAGACAAGGAGAGAATGATTGAAGAACATAGATAGATAGGCTGGGACCCAACTGTGATCCTAGCTCCATTCTTGAGACCCCTCTGAGTCTCGGCCCTTCCCACGCTCCACTGGTCATCTCCTTTGTGGGGTCTGTGAGAGTACCTCATATCTTACCAACAAATTCTTTTTCTCTCCTGGGTCGGTCTAATTTAGCCAGTGTCAATTAGGAGTCCTAAAAGCATTAATATCAAGACAGAGAATAAACACACTTGTTGCCAGGTTATAGATCAAGACTTATAAATGACATCTGACATCGAGTCGGTTGATGTTGGATGTTGGGCTGAGGGCTGAGTACTGGACTGTGAGGTGGAGCTTCTAAGATGCTCTGTCAAGGTGATAGTCTGGCTCTGTAAATGATGTTAAAAGATTTTGGTGTTGTATAGCGGAAGCACATGATATTTGCAACCAAAAGGCAGGAAAGGAGATGTTTGTGGCATTAAAGGAATAGTTCTTTCTATTCCTTGAAGCACTATTCCTTATCCTTTGAAAATTCTATAGTTCAATGTATTTTAGCAAAAGGACAGACATTTTGTTAAGAAAAGGCCATTAAAGTGAAGAATGAGGAGGATATGGACTCAGCCTTCTTTTGTGTAGTACTGGGGACAGAACCCAGAGCCTTCTGTATGCTAGGCAAGTGCTCTACCACTGAAGCATATCCCCAGCCCATCTTATACTTCTTGAAAGTCCTTAATCCTGAATGACATCCTTGGAGCAGGGATGCCTTGGACATTTTAGTTAGAATATAGTTAAGCAGTTTTTCTAAGTTCATAAAACAGGCCTTCTTTTGTTCTTAACTTTTCCATTACAAACTTCCCTGGAAATGACTCCAATTTATGCTGATATTAATGATTTTTTTTTGGCTGACAGCAGATAAGCCAGAGGAAGAATGGAGAAGAAAAGGTATGTGGGGAGAGGGGACTGACACAGTTAGTGGTGGTGGGGTTGAGGTCAATGACGGGTTTGTCTTTACCAGGGTCTTGTCTGATGTTGGCTGACATGTAAGGGTGAAAGCCTATGTTTCTTTTGAACTTGATGAATAGAATTCAAGTTTTCCTTTGAATTCATATAGTCCTGCACATTAGTGGGATTCGAGAGATTGAAGAAGAAAGCTTTGATATACTCAATATCAAGTCTAGGAGGGGAGGCATCCTATCGTGGATGACACCCTTCTTAATCCAGAAACTACCTGATTGATTGATGCTTCTAACTTCCCAGGAGGCAAACAGCAATTCCCAGTTAATGCAGAAAAAAAGTCTGACATCTAGGACACTGGAAAAAACAGAGATTCTCTGTCCATGGAAACAAAAGGTTTAGAGAAGAATGCCAAAGGAGTTGGGGAAACATCCCTAGCAACAGAAAGTGAGGAAGGACACCATGGTAAAGCGTTGAGGTCAGTGAGGGAGGCTGAAACCCTTTAAAGGAAATCCTGATACATTGTCCCCAGGATGAGCCAGATTCTCCCTGCAGAACAGTGTGACTTAAGAGTTCTACTTTTCTACTTGTTTCCTGTGAGCTGTGAGCGATGGGGGCTGCTCGTTGCTAGGGTTACATTATAAATGTGAACTCCACAGACATGGCATCTCTTAATAAGGGGCGAGTCCTTCATGTATTTTTGATAGTGCACCAGTGACAAAATCCTTCTCACTTTAGCAGAAAAATACGACAAGAGTAAATTGCCATCGACAACATCAGTGTACTGGTGTGGCTTCAGGGATTAAGTGAACAGCAGCCACTGTCAGGCCCTGACATGGCTTCAGGCACCTTGAAAAAGGCAGCCAAATTAAAGGCCCATATATGAGGGGAGGGAAGCCTTCCTGCCCCAGCAGGGAGGTATCTTGATTAAAGCTCAGTCTGACCTTCTTGCTTCATCTCCACGGAAATTGAGACACATTTCCTAAATGGCAGGACTTTACAGAATCCTAATGAGCAGGGACCAGGATGCTTTGCGTTAAATTTCCATCTTCATTCTTGGAGCAGGCAAAGGGGAAAATGAAGGAGGGTCTCCATTATTTTGTTATCAAAAGAACAACACAGCCCTCCTCCCCCTGTTTCTGTTGGGCACAGACAGAATTATCTGTGGAACAAGTAATTCCTTCCCAAACCCTTTAGATTGCTTTTCTGCACAGCCGAATCGTTAGGTTATTATCATTTAGTGATGCCAATAGTTTGATGAGAAATCTTCTATTTTGAGGGTGACATGTATTAGTAAATAACTCACTCTGGGGAAGCAACCCAAGCTTAAGGGAATTTAAAACAAAAACAACCCCCCCCCCAATCAATCTGTTTCTTATTTAATGAGAGTAAACTAAACTGTAGGATTTTACTTGTAGTTTCTTTGATGTTCCATAATTACTTAAATTACAAAATGCCCTAGTAGCCTATGTGATCCATAAGAGTTTCCTGTTATTGTCATAATTGGTTGAATTAAAGCAATTTCTACCAATTTGGTAAATAATATCCACTATCATATTGCATTATGTGTTTTTTGCACACACAAATTTTAAAAATGGTAAAAAAAAAAACTGTGTTATTATAACACCTCCCATTTAAGTTAAATGGCTATGTGAACTATAGAACCCAGGACCTTTTCAGTACTTAGTAAAGATCAAAACATTGTAATATAATATTTGTATTGTAAGTGAGGCTCCAAAAGAATTGTATAAATCTTTTTTTTTAAATGTTGCCACAGTACCTTCATCCATACTTTCACATAAGCAGTCCAAGTTGCTATAACGTTTTGGTGAACACATACTCATCACGGGGAATAAGATAGATTTTCTGAGGGTGAACAATGCTTATCAAAAGAACAGTTCTACCAGTTTGTGTGGAATATGATTACATAATCTCTAACAGCTTCTCCCTGTCCTCATTGTCATTTCATGTGTTCTTTATGCTGTGTCAGTCTGTGTGTTCCTGCAAATGGCGAGCATGTGTCCAATAAAATCTCTCCTGTACCTGCACAGGGGAGGAATGTATTATGTTCACATCAGTGTTCCCAGCCGAAAACACGTTTGTGCTTAGCAGCCAAGGGCATGAAAGGGAAAAGAGGAATCTGGAAGGCAGAATGGAAGGGGGGAAAAAAAAAAAAAAATCCAGCAATGCACTTTCAAAATTGAGGACATGCTGCCCTCTGGTGGAAACCTGAAGTACTGACAGGTACCACCGAAGGCCTTTTATTTTCTCAAAGACCTGGTTGTAAAGGAGTCAGTTCCCTTGATCAGTATTTCAGAGCAACATCTGAAATTTCTAGTGGTACTCCTTCATCGTCTTTATCCTTTCATCATCCTTCTGATGCATAGGGTCAAATCCACACCTCCAGGTTATACCCGACTATTGTTTTGTCAAAAAATCCTTGATATGCTTTTCCCTGGAAGAGGACATCAGTGCATTCTTTCAACAGCTCCCTCTTCTGCCTGGATTTACCGTCATAAGGTGGACAGAGTTTACAGCTTCCTCAGTAAAATATATCAGAGAAGTCTGGACATTGTAGGTGTTTGTTGTTTTAATAATGGTAATTCAGGCACAAAAGTTGGAAAACACGGTAACCCAGTAAAAGCTAAGGAAGAAATTAAAGTTGACCACTGAGAATGTGCAAGAAAAATGAAATGAAATAATTAAATGATCTTCTTGCAGCACTCTCACCCTGCTGTCAACTGTCCCCTCTCACCTCAGCCTTTGGCACACTGACTTTCCCTTCACTCACAGAAGGGAACAACTCACTCTCTTCCTGACTATGAGTTGCTGTATGTGTTGTTAAGCCATTTTTGTTTTGGTAATTTGTTATACATATGTATATATGTGTGTGTGTGTGCATCTTTTATATAACAAAATATTTTCACTCAATCCATTACTTAAATTTTATTTTATGATGCCTTTTGCCACACACACTTTAAAAATGATACATTTTGCAAACCTTTCAATTTGGATGTTATCAAAATTATTAGTATTTTACTCTATAGCTTGTAAGTTTTTCCCTTGCCCCAATGACAAATATATTGTTTATATCAAACTTCTCAAATCAATATTTTAATTTATTCTATTAATATTATCCTAAATTCTACTTGTATGGGCACCTTTCTTCAAGTACATAAATACTTATTTTACAATGGTTTATTTTATGGTGAAATTACAAACAGGATGTATAGAGATTTTTTTTCCCCATAAAGAGCTCATAGAGATTCTTAAAGAGGAAATTTTCAGGTTGACATTTAGTGCAATACAAGACAATTGGTATGGAAAAGGGAATTTACTTTGAAACGAATAAAACACTTGTTTAGGCAAATATACATAGTTCTTATCTAAAATTTGAGTAATCAGATTGACTATTTGTTAAAATTAATTCATCCATGACATTCATGATGAGACCAATCTTTTTCAACATCTATGGGTTTTGTTTGTTATTGATTTCAGTGGAAGGATAAAGACCAGTTACTGGAGACACTGAGATGGTTCTTCGTACTTGGTTGCTCTGGTGGTTCAGTGCTTCTGAGTCTGTGGCATTTTTTAAAATACTGGAGACTGCATTTCAAAACCAGCTCTGGAAAGAGAAGGGTCCAAGGCTATATTAAGTAATTATCTGCTTCCAGCTTTTACTGTAGCTGAAAAGAATCAATGACATGGTCTCAATTGTTGGAGTTCCTAAGTGACATAATCTTAATTTTAATAAAGAGGTGAATCATTCAATTAGCATAAATTAAAGTGGTGCCTTGTAGGGAGAGCAGAGGTAAAGGTACAGGATCAGTCTGTCATGTTGAATTGCAAAGCTGGGTCTTTCTCCTCCCCTTTCCTTTCAATTCTGACAATAAGGGCCTGAAATAGTCATGTATTTCTGGAACCTTGATTTTGCTTGCTTTGTGTGGGAGCTGTCCCAAGCAAAGAAAATTCAGAAGCCATATTCGGTGTGACACAAGGTCACACCGAATCATGTCCACTCACTAACAAGAACTAGCTCAAAGAGGCTGATTTAAGAAAGGGAGAAAGGAAGCACTTCATACAGAGAGGAGCGCGCGATCATTTTAAACTTCCCGTTACCAGTCTCAGTTGCGAATCCTAAGTATTTTCCCTTTCCTTGTTTATAGTTCCTTACTTTGGCGTGTTAAAGTTCATTTTACCTTCTCTTGGCCTTGGCTTTCCTGAATCTTTTGGTTAACATTTAGAAATCACTCAGTGTTTTTTACATAGAGCGTCCCAAGTCTGCCATCTCGTGGCACAAATTGGTCAAGACAAGTTTTTACAGTGTTGGTTTCAAAGGTCTTTAACTCCAGCTCAATGTTGCTTGGAATAGAAAGGACAGCTTTCATCAGAGTTCAAAGCAAAGCCTGGTCTCCAATTTACCAAATTTGTGTAGAGAAACTGAAAATTGCATTTAATTTTCTAAAATGGCTACTAGGTATATAACTATGTTTGCTGTTTTATTAAATTCTGCCAGGCTTTTTGAAGAGTGAGTAACCAAAGGTAGCTTTATGACGTTTGCTCTGAAAAGTGTGATGGTGAAACTATCAGAATAAATGGTTTCAGAAGAAAGGCAGAAACTAAGAGCAGGTGTCTTTTCTGCAGAGAATCAAAGACCACAGGGCCATTTTGTCTTAGAGAAAGAAAATTTCAAAAATATGTTATTAACTTTCTCATTAACTGCTTTTATGTGGAGGCAGTCCAGCTATGAAAATGTCCTTTGAAAGAGAAAGGGAGCTCAAAGCCCCTCTTTGGTATAATACAGTATCAGATGATACATATTTATTTGTATTTTTCTGCAAAGATAATATATATGTCACAATATATATTTGTTGTTTTTTAATCATTAATCTGTGACTTAAAATATATTTTCTAGCTATAAAAATAGCATAAGTTCACAATTTGGAAAAAATAAGGAGTACTTAAAGAATTTATATATATATATATATATATATATATATATATATATATATATATATATATATAATTTGTTCTCCAAAAATAACCCCTTTAAGTAATTTTGATGTATCTCCTTTTGATTCATCTCCTTTAATCTTTTCATAGATGTAAAACATTTATAACTTCTCCTTGACAAAATTTTAATCTGCCTGAGTCTACTTTTTTTAATTACAAGAGGAACATCTCCCCCATATTATCCAAGAAACAATTTTTAATGACTTTAAAACATTTTTATAATTTTTTTTCGTGGTGTTGGGGATTGAAGCAGGGCCTTGTGCATAAGAGGCAGGCACTCTACCAACTGAGCCATAACCCCAGCCATAAAATATTTTTATAATTACGCATAAGATCTATATAATCCTAATTACTAAAAGCATATGTTGGTTCTAATTATTTTGCTCTTATATATATTGCCACCTTGAATCCCTGACATGGTCATAATAGTAAGAAGAATTTGATTATTTCCTGAGGATAAATTCCCTTGAAATTTAAGAGTTCTGGATTAAACAGTATTTTAAACTTTTGATTTAAGTGACAAAGTTACCTTTTATAAAGTTGTAATAATTTTATACAGTCTAGCATTGTAGGAGAGGATCCCTTTGATCTCATCCTTGGCAACACTGTTATTTTCATTTGATTAAATAAAGGTATAAAAAATATCTCATTGAATAATAATTTGCATTTCTTTGATTATTAAACAAACTGAGTCCTTTTATGTTTACTAGAAATTGCATTTTTTTGAGAATGGATTTTTTAATTGATTTTCTTATATATGACAGTGGAATGCATTACAATTCTTATTACACATATAGAGCACAATTTTTCATCTCTGGTTGTATACAAAATGTATTCACACCAATTCATGCCTTCATACATGTACTTTGGATAATGATGTCCATCACATTCCACCATCAATTCTAACCCCATGCCCCTCCCTTCCCCTCCATCCCCTTTGCCCTATCTAGAGTTCAACTATTCCTCCCATGCTCCCCCTCCCTACCCCATTATGAATCAGTCTCCTTATATCAGAGAAAACATTTGGCATTTATTTTTTTTTTGGGGGGGATTGTGTAATTACTTGTACTTAGTTTTTTCTCTTACAGTATTTCTTTCTGTGTTGATTGGTTGGCGTAACTTTTAAAGTTAGGCTATTACTAATTTCTCATCCTGTATTCTGCCAATCATCTTCCAGCATGTTGTATGTTTTATTTGCTTTGTGAAGTTCAGCTTTTTTTTTTTTTTTTTTTTTTTTTTGCTTAGCAAAAAGAAACTGCACTACAGTTTCTGCTTTTATGTTCAAAAATACCCTTTTCATTTTAAACCCTTATCTCGCTGTCTTTTGTTGATATTTTTCTGGTTCCATTTCATGGAGGCCATACATTTTCATACTTTTTTTGAAGATGTCCTTTAGAAATGAAAATAATTTTACTTTGATTCTTTTGTTAAACAATTTCCCAATGTCATGTTTACCGTTAGTCTTTGAGAAAATGAAACAACATCATCCATAGATCATAATTAGTGAAAAATCTCTCTTCAAAAGAAAGTTATTATTTTGAGTTCATTTCCAATAAAGGCTTATTATCATTATTAATTAATTTATTTTTTTGGTACCAGGGCTTGAACCCAGAGGGGCTTAATCACTGGGCCACATTCCCACCCATTCTTTATTTTTTTTTATTTTGAGACAAGGTCTTGCTGAGTTGCTTAGGGCTTTCCTATGTTGGTGGGGCTGGCTTTGAACTTGTGATCCTCCTGCCTCAGCCTCCCATGTTGCTGGGGTTACAGGAATGCACCAGTGCTCCCAGCTATGTTTTTAGTTAGAATTTTAATGGGACAGTGGTAGACAATGGGTCATGAGTTCCTTGCCAGATGCTATCTTAAACCATATATCTATTATATAACTTTTATTCAGTAAGGATCAGGAGAGAGGAAGGTGAGTGAAGACTAGGAGTGGTGGAAATTAAAATGGTCCTCAATGATATGAGGAATTCCTGTTAGATACTGGCAAACACAGGTTTGCCTCCCAGCTGAGATTGTGGATCAGTTCAGTTCCTTAGATAACTAAAATATGAAGTCGCAGGGAAATTGAGTCAGAGTGGCTTGTGTTTGGATCATTTAACTATTTCTCCAAATCCCTGCTCAGCACTTACTAAATCTTGGCATCTCATTTTCTCTTCAACGCTTACTTGTTAAAGTGACAGATAAATGAAATTGAGCAGTGTGACATTTCAAGAACACATCTATTGGTAAAGCAAAACTGCCTAGCTGTAATTTACATTGAAACATATTCACATTTTACTACTCTAAAACTAAGTATTTATTTGAGGAGATTTAATACAACATTTAGAACCAAATTTCTGTATGGAACTGTACAGTGAACAAGTGATATATTTATAGGTTTAATCTACTCTCCAGCTATTGACTATGAAGTTTAGAAACCCTTAAGATTTGTGTTTACTGCAGCTATAGATTAATGTCTATTCTCATCATACAAAATCTGAAACTGAACACAAAGTCCCCTGTTCTTTGTTAACATGTAAAATAGCAAATTGTGGGTTTTTTTCTAAGCTCTCATCACACTCTGCATCAATCTCTTCCATTCTTTAGGCAGCTGAGGTCCTCTCCTGTCTTCTCAAATCTGTTAGGAGACCCTACTAAGCTGGTTTCCTGGGCTGGGAATGCAATTTAGTGGTAGAGTGTTTGCTTAGCATGAATAGGGCCTAAGTTCCAGTCCTGGCATTATGAATAAATAAAGGTAGTGTTCAGAATGCTTGTTGAAATTGGTTAGTTTTTCTCATTTTCAAAGTTATGTACTATTTCAAAAATGCAGAAAATAAGTAGATGCTTATCACCTAATTGGTAACATTTCCTCATTTTGCTTAACTGTTTTAAACAGACATAAAATTTATATACATGATAATGCACAAATCTTAGGCATTCAGTTAAGTCAGGTTTGGTAAATATACATTTCCATGGAATCTACATTGCTATCAAGATATAGTGCATTTCCATTTTCTAGAAAATTCCCTCATGCCCTTTTCCAATTAATTCCTGTTCCAACCTGCCAGAGGTATTCTGATTTGTTATATAGATTGACTTTTTTCTGTGCTAGAATTTCATATAAATGAAACTGTACTGTATTGTTTCTGTATTCTTTTGCTGAGATATTCACTCATGTTGATGCATACACTAACAGATTTTTAATCATTTTATATCTTTGAGTAATATTTTATTGTATAAATATACAGTATCTGTTTATCCATTTTCTTATTGTCGAATTTGTGTTTTGTTTCCCATTTTGACAATCATGAAAAAAAATCTACCATGAACATTTTTCTACAATTCTTTTTGTGGATAATGATTTTTTTGCTTTTCTGGGAAAAACATAGGGAAAGAATTGACAGGTCATAGGGTAGGTATGTTTGAAATATTATGAGAAACTGAAGTAGTTACAAACTTCATGAGCTATTTTACAATCTTACCAGCATTATATGAGAATTCCATTTGCTCTGCATCCTTATCAATATTTGGGAATGTTAACCATTTTAAAGATTTTAATCTTTTAGTAGGTATGTAATAGGATCTTACTGTGGTGGGTCTCATCTCATTTGCATTTTCCTAATGTGTCCTTATGTTGGAAACATTTTCAAGTGCTTATTGGTATTTTTATATCTTCCTTTGTGAAGTTTCATCTCTTTATTTTGGCAGTGGGGGAGGGAGCATGGGTACTAGAAATTGAACTCAGGGGTACTTGGCCATTGAGCCACATCCCCAGTCCTGTTTTGTATTTTATTTAGAGACAGGGTCTCACTGAGTTGCTTAGCACCTTGCTTTTCCTGAGGCTGGCTTTGAACTCATGATCCTCCTGCCTCAGCCTCCTGAGCCACTGGGATTACAGGTGTGCACCAACGCACCCAGCTATCTTTTAATTGGGCTATTTTCTTTTTCATGTTGAGTTATAGAAGTTATTTATATATCCTGCAAATCAGGATTTTGTCACATAAGGATCAGAAATGAAAAGTAAAACTGAGTTTTCAAATGATAAGATTTGTTTACATAGAATTTTTTACAAATAAGTCTGGAAGTCAAGAAGAGTAATTATTTGAAATTTTTATTTTTCAGGATTGTTTTGATGCTTCTCATAGGGACCTACAGCTCACTGCCCAAAACAAATAGAAGTCAGTACTATCGTGTTGTGTTTTTGAGAAAAGAAAGCTTAATTTGGGGCTGGGGATATAGCACAGTTGATAGAGTGCTTGCCTCACATGCACAAGCCCTGGGTTCAATCCTTACCACCACCAAAAAAATTTCATCCTTAACCAGTGAGGAGATCCTGTGAGAGCTCTTACCTGTCCACCCTCTTGTTTGGCAGCTTGGTAAGTCATAGGAAGGGAAAGAAGAGAAACTGCTTGTTGATTGGATGAGAAAGGGACTGTGCCTTGGATTCTTTTGCTCAGGCATAGAAGGTCATCACATCTCTGCACAGCCATGAGTTTCCTTTCTGGGGGATTTTCCATGTTGCATCCAGGCCTTAACTTAAATTTAACTCAGGGTTCTTTTCATGCCCGGATGCTTGCCAGTTTCTACAAAAATTCGTGCTGGGAATCTTAATTGATAATGCATGAGCTTTATAAGTCAAGGTAGCAAAAACCTGACATCTTAGCATAGTTTTTTGCAACCCATGAACATAGTATATCTTTTCATATGTTATCTTCTAAAATTTCTCTTGGAAATATTGTTCAGTTTTCATACTTTTCTCATTATATGTATTTCTAAATTTTTATGCTATATCCAAAAAATCAAGAAAAAGTAAGATACCCAAGATCCCTTTCTAATCAACAATGAAAATCACTCTTATGAAACACAGCTATATAAATTGAAAGCAAAAGGCTGGAGCTAAAACTCAGTGGTATAGCACTTACTTGCTTAGCATGTGTGAAGCCCTGAGTTCTATCTTTAGCACCACAAAACAAAAGAAATAAAAAGCAAACCAAGACAATACAAAACAACAACAATAACAATATAAACGGATTTATCATATATCTTATGCTTTTTGTTCTTACTTCAAAATACTTACTACACAGACTCCTCAAGGTCTAGGCAGTGGTTCACCACAGTTAACACCCTGATTTTCATGCCATAGGCACACAATTCACCTTTCTGAAAACGTGTAACAGAGAACAAACACAATTCACCTTTCTGAAAACGTGTAACAGAGAACAAACTCTATTACCCTCTCAGGATTCATCTCCATCAAGAGCAATTAACAGAATTCACAAAAACATTCCATGATTAATTTTTTTCACTAAGAGTTTACAACATCTCCTGTGGCTTCCCTTTGCAGACTATTGTTAGACAAGCTCAGCTTCATGTTGCTTTGTCATGAATTCTATCAGAACTCTGCATACAATAGGATCCATATTTTCTAGATGTGCTTGATATAGCTGCTGCTTCTGGAGCATCAACAAAGGTGCCTTAGCAGTTTATTATGAAGACCCCAAAAGGCTCCTCTTGTTTTTCATTTAAGTCAATTGCACATTTTCCTGTCAGAGTTGCCAGGCGTAACAGGCTTGGCAAGTTTATCTTCAAAATCATTTAGAGTAATTTGTGATGGAGATTGGAGACACTTCAGTTGCCTGACAGCTGTTCTGCAGTCAATCTTGATGGCAGAGGTAAATTAATCCCAAGGCTTTCTCTCTCTAGAGAAACCCTATGCAAACAATCTTGTCAAAGAGAAATGTGACTGCTCTCAGTAATATTAAATAGAAGTCAAAGCAGGTTTTCTTTAAGGTCCACAAAGCTATGGATAGGTTCTTACATTTGTCTGACAGCCTCACTCTGAAATGCTAAATCATATGGTTGTGAAAGGGTTAGAATTTGGAGTACACAGCACTTGGGGGAATGGAATGCTGATTACAATGTTGTGGTTTGTTAAGGAAGCTCTTGCTGTTTTATGGGTAAAAACATAGTTAATGGAAACTCAGGCAACTAAGGGAGGCCTGAGATGGTTAAGTCAGTTGATTGTATTATATGAATAGCATATTTTACAATGTGGAGGTTTTATCCCAGGGAACAAGAGAGCTTAAATTATACATTTTGGGCTATCCTGATGTGAAATACATTTAATTTTTTTCTGGTGGCTTTTCATGGTTCTGTAAAAACTTGACAAATATTTTTGGAGATAGAAGAAATAAAACTGAATTAGGCAGGCAGCCTTGTGGCCTGGTTGTCACCAGGTCTGTAGATGGCACAAAAATCTTTGGTTCTTTAAGAATAACATATGAGTTTTAAGATAATCTCAGTTCCCATCCCTCTCCCTATCTCCTTCCAACCCCTTTCCCTCTCCCCATCCCCAGGCTT
Organism: Spermophilus citellus; assembly: GCF_964194105.1. Lineage (NCBI taxonomy): Eukaryota > Metazoa > Chordata > Mammalia > Rodentia > Sciuridae > Spermophilus > Spermophilus citellus. The sequence goes on along the minus strand of NC_138184.1, from coordinate 193,036,425 downwards.
TATGTAAAAGACAGATGAGATTTTGGATTCGGGACACTGTGCTGCAAATACCAGGTAGGCAGCCCAAGGAAAAGTGCAGGTGTTTCTTCTGACACCAGAGTTTCAGATGCATGATCTCCAGTCCTCTGAGAGCAATTTTATGTTTTAAGCATCATTTTTTTTACTACTTTGTTATAATGGTATTTAGGAAGCCAAAAGAATAGGATTTTGTCTTGGTTTTTCCTATTCTGAGCATCTTAGTAAAGCAAAAGAATACTAATGCTCCTCTACCTCTGATATCATTTTGAGTTAGAAATAATGTAAATACAAAAGTGCACTTAATACACCTAAAGCTCCAAGCATCTTAGCCTAGCCCATCTTGAATAAGCTCAGAACGTAGCATTAGTCTAGAGTTGGCTAAACTCATCTAGCAAAAGCCTATTTTGTAATTAAGTATTAAATATCTCATATAGTTTATTGAATGCTGTACTGAACATGAAAAACAGAATTTCATTGTTGTTTCATAGGTACAGTTTTGTATCCTTGTAAAGTAAAAAAAAAAAATCATTAGTTGAACCATTGAAAGAAGGTCCATTTTGTTAAAAACAACATTCTCTTTTATTACATTATTTATGTAGAATACAGCATCTTATTTACTGGCTAGGATTCAAGTTTTACATAATTGAATCTTTTCAAAGGAACACTTCATTTTTGAATAAAAGAAGTGCCCTCCCCCATAAACTTTAGTCAGGAGTAAATTTATTATTTCTCTTTAAAGTGAAAATGATGTACTATATTTTCTTGTTAGGAAAATATTCACTTTCTGTAAGCACTCTGGGATATAAAAAGATATAAATAAGAAAGTGAAAGTTGTCTGTCATCCTCCCATATCTGGGAAACACTCTGATGTTGAGTGTGGTGTGATGATGTGGGTGGGGCTCCCCTAAAGGAGGCTGTCCTTCCCTGGTGGTTCATCAGAGAACACCAGCTCCAGACATGGGTAATGAACTGGAAGGGGAGGCTTGAGAATGAGGGAGGCAATGCTAACAAAGGTCAGGGGTCAGGGTCAAAATGCCCAGTTATCCTGGATCACATGGGCTAGGAAAGCGCACTGTGGAAGGAAACCCTAAGGATACAGCTAGGTTCATGTCCTGCATGTATAGCCATGACTAATGCTGCTTCTCACTCTTTGTCCCAGACCTTTCTGCAAAGCCTAGTGGTACTTCAGGTGTGGTTTCTGTTATGCTCTGGAAAAATCAATGCAATTCTGCTACTAGGATGCAGTCACAGAGGATAGGAGGAATCACTTTATGTTAAATGGCTTCTCCTAGTACTAGGAAACTTTTTTTTTTATTGCTGCTGCAGAAGCAATCAAAACCTACTCAAATCTCCTTTCTACAGAGTTATCTGCCAGGTTACTTTCCCCAGTGTTCCCCAGAACGAATGATATGGACCGTCCAGCACTGGAAGTCTCATGCTTGTTATAACCACAGGGGCAACTGCAGTGGAAGAATGATTGGATGCTACTTGAACTCCAACACCCCAATTAGAGGGTCAAATTACATCCTTTGAGTTTCCTGCTACAAGATTGTCCAAGACTATCTCTTTCTTTGGTCCTTTCAACTAGGAGGTAGAGACAGAAGGGAGACTGTCTGGACATGATTGATAACCATGTGTTTCATTTTTGGAGAAATGCAGGAGCAGCAGGTAGTTTAGAGGGACTTGCTATCCCAGATTTGCATTGTTTAACCTGAACCCACAATGTTTATAGACCAAGGAGGCAGCAGCAGTGGCATGCTGAAGAACTGGAGGTAGCAACGATGAGGTCCTGTTTCTAAACCATGTGAGACAGCAGCTGGGAAAAATTAAAAGTACCTGAGGTTCATGGCAAGAGTGGTTAATTTCTGATAGGTGAGTGGAGGCTTAAATATATCATTTGGGCATTAAATGTAAAGTGATGTCATTTGAAAATTGAGGAGGGGGCTCAATGCTGGCAAGCATATTTTTAACATAGACAAGTCTATATTTTATATCAGTAAGTTGTCATTTACAAGGGCAGCAGCAGGAAATCCCCATGTCACATATTGCTCTAAGTTTAGAGGCAGCAAGGAAGAAACCTGCTGGGTCACTCTGTGTGGCTGTTCAGGTTTGTTCTGCACAATTTCAGTTGATGAGGTATATGACACTCCCTGGAGTTTTACAGTGCAGCTGCCCTGCCGCCTGACTTGTCTATATTCAGATATTTGAAGTTCAGCATTGTATAATAATTAATATGTTTAGGGTTGTCTGACATTATCTATCACACACTTCAGCAGTAAAACCCTCAGGGGTTTGCTGTTATCTTGAAGTACATTTAATGTCAATCTGTCTAAAGTTGAGACATCTATGGAAATGTTCCTGTGTGTGTGTGTGTGTGTGTGTGTGTGTGTGTGTGTGTGTGTGTTACAGTATGAAAAGCTTTGCTTTCAGGGAGCTTTGTTTACTGGGAGTTAAACCAAGATATAGTAATAAATGCATGTATCATCTATAAGGTTCCCCCAATCCTTTTGCTTTTGAAAAGGATCGAACATAGAATTAACAATTAGGTGTTAGGTATGGCTCTTTTGAGGATATGTGGCATGAGGTAAGTGAGTATATGTTTCCAGTTATTTTGTTGTTGTTAAAAATTTAAAGCATGACATTTTTTAAAAATTTCTTTTGGGGAAGTAGGTATTGAATTTCCATGCCTGTTAACATTTCAGAATATAAATGATATCTTGTGTTCGTTCCTCATACATTTTCAATTGCTGATTAAGAAAGGAAGCATAGAGTAATTAATCCCAAATGGGGTTTATTTGGTGATGGAATGAAACAAATCAGAGCAGCTTGCAGAGCTGATCTAAGATAGAAGCCTTACTCACTCAGCAGCTTGACCACCTGCCATGTGAGACATTTTCTGATTCCCTCAGTCTTCAGGAATGCCTCTTATCACTGGGCTCCAAGTTGAGAACAGGCTTCACCAGTTCTTGGATAGATGGAAAGCACTGAGCAGGTGGGAGAGGCCAACCACCGAGGCCTGGTCTTGGCTTCCAGAATGGCAATCTTCTTTTGACTTATGTGATTTGATTTCTCAGGTTCTATACCAAGCTGTGTAAATACGTTGTTATGGTCGGATAACATAACATGAGGTGTCCCCTAAAAGCTCACATGGGAGGAGACGGTGCAAGAAGGTTTAGAGGAAAAATGATTGGGTTGTGAGAGTCTTAACCCAATCAGTGTTTTAATCCTCTGATTGGGATTAACTGAGTGGTAACTGAAGTGGTAGGGTGTGGCTGGAAGAGGTGGGAATTGGGGTGTGGCTTTGGGCATCTATTTGTATCTGGCAAGTGGACTCTCTGCTTCCTAATCACCCTGTAAGCCACTTCCCCCTGCCACGCTCTTCCGCTGTGTTATTCCTGTCTCACCTGGAGCCCTGAGGAATGGAGCCGGCTGTCTATGGATTGAGACCTCTGGAACTGTGAGCCTTCCCAATAAACTTTTCCTCTTTCACAGTTGTTGGATCCTTAAGTAACAGCAGAGAAAAAGCTGAAGAAAACATAAGTAGATAAGAAAAAGGGAAGTGGACGTAGCCCCTCTTGCCTTCGTGATTTGTCAATAACATCCACGTAATGTTTGAATGGTGTGACTCGTGCAATGGAGGGTCCTCCAAATCAGGGCAGCTCCAGAGAGGAGTACACTGCTTTCATTGCACCCGGCCAAGGATGTGCCCTGCTGCTGTATATGGGTCTACCTACACCACATGAAGGATTCCTGGCTGGGCACATGCCTGTCAGAAATATAATTCTGGTAGGCAAGTGTCTGCTTTTTTTGGAGGCAAGGGATTTATCTGCCGGTCTCATTTGCCTCTATTTTTTTTTTTTTTTTTTTACTTCAGCTAACACAACTGAACGCTGTTCCCATACAACCTTCAAAGCAAATTGGAGCTGAGTTCTGTGTTCTTTGCTATTGCCACTGACTCTCCTTAGTGTCAGGTCCTGGTTACTCCCCCCAAATCTATCTTTCTCTTCTTCTTGAGACATGGCTGGTCAGCCACAGACTATGTTTCCCAGTCCCTTTGTGGCTGGGTTTAGTTACTTCAGTAAGTTCTCACCGATGAGATGTGAACAGCACCAAGAATGTAAGACGTACTGGGCTGGGGATTTGGTTCAATGGTGGAGCACTTGCCTAGAATGTGTGAGACCCTGGGTTTGATTCCCCAATGTGGCAAAGAACCTTGATGATGTGAGCAGTGATCCCGTCAATCCTGCAGTGGTCTTGGTCTCCTTCCTGTGTACCATGATATGTGGTCACCACACAAACAGTGTGAATCAGGATTACTTGCAGCTGAAAGCACACAAATGAGGCCAACTAGTTCATCACCTAGCATCCTGTCAGGGTTTCCCAGAGAGCAACCTCCACTAATTTATACCAGCTTCTCAGAACTTACAAGTTTAAGTTCATTGCCAAGTGTGTTTTAAATTTAGCCTGTCTCCATCCTGCTGCTGTTTAAACGTTTTTTATTGTCCTGTCAGTGGAGAAAAACTCTGGGTGATATACTGTTATTTGGCAAATCATTCTAGCAGCTTCTATTCAAGTGTTAATTAATCTCCAGAACTTTAAGACTTTCTTGATAGATCCCATTTTATAACCCTTTAAATTGGATCCAAAGCAGCTAATTATATTCTAGTCTAATTGATCTTTTTTTCTTTATTAAATTATTTTATACTTTAAAAGCTTTTATGCTTTCAAACTTGGGAGTAAATTATTGCCTTAACACACCTCCTGCTCCTTGGTTAGGAAAGTCCTTCCAGTATTCACCTGATGCCAAAGTCTATGGCCATGTGGCATTTTAACTCTGGGCGAATTACTTTCATCTTTCTGGTCATCCAAAGGGTCATCAAGGGCCACCAATTCAAATTCATTCCACATTTCTTAAAGGACTCCTCTTCTCACACCCTCTGCTTTTCCTTTATGTGGTTCTCATCTTATCTCTCTTGGACAATGCAATCATTTTCTCCAATCCACTGTTAACATAGCTGTTAACAAAGTGATTCTTCTGTGTCATTTTCAGCTCACAACTCAAACTTCTATGGTATAATCTTAACATTCCTAAGGGGGTTTTAACAAAAGATCATACCAATAATAGCAACATTTATGAAACATAGTAATATTTTCATATTATTTCTTTTGTTTTTATTTATAATTTTGTAAAAAAGTGGAAGTGGTCTTATTCTTTTCTGCTTATGTACAAGAGTACAAGGAGGCTCAGTGACCTGTTCTTTTGCTAAACGTGAACTTGAACCCTGGCCTTCTTTAAGTTCTCTTATACATTCCATTATGGACTGGGGCCACTCCGGAGTATATCTTTACCATTTTGAAAGTTTTGGATGCTGCTTCTTTCCAGTGAACACTATAAATCTTTTCCATGTCAAAAAATCTTTTTAACATTATATTGAAAGTAAGCATAACATTCCAGTATATAAATGTAACTTATTTTCTTGAACATTCCTCTAAGATTGTACATTTATTTTCAAGTACTATCTGTGATGTTGCAATGAGGTTTGTAAAACTTTATCAATATTATCTACTTAGAATTCCTGAAATAGAATTACATAGTTACAGGGCATTAACATTTTAAGTGTCTTGATAAACATTGCTAACTTTTTTATGATTGTATTCATAGTTTGAAAACAATTAATTAAAATCTTTCTGAAACTCTTTATTAAGATTTCTAACAGGATAGATAATACTTTTTTATTCTGCCACTTACATTTTCTCAAGTAAATAAAGAATATTATGATATGTTTAAAAGAGCTTCTGAGGGCTGGCAATGTGGCTCAAGCGGTAGCACCCTCGCCTGGCATGTGCGTGGCACTGGGTTCGATCCTCAGCACCACATACAAATAAAGATGTTGTGTCCACCAAAAAACTAAAAAATAAATATTAAATTCTTTCTCTCTCTCTCTCTCTCTGTCTCTCTCAAAAAAATGATAAAAAGAAGAAAAAAAAGAGCTGCAGAGAAGTTTCATTACAGTGGTAGAAAGTTGGGGTGGTTCAGACACTGGGAATTTGAGTTTCTCAGTCTAGCCTATCTTCTCCCAATGAGTTTCCGACTGAAGCAACAGCATATTGCAGAGTATCTAAGAAGGTGATGGAGGATGTTTCCCCAATGAGCAACTCATCACTATCATTACACAGAATTTCCTTGTTCACATTAGATTGGTTGTGTAAATCTGTAATGAGCAAATCATTATCCCCCTCAGGGATTTTACACATATTCCCACAGCATTCAACTTTCCTTCCTTTCAATTGTTATTTCCTTCACTCTTCTCGATGTGTTCATTTCAGGGGGAACTCTCTTTTTCATTTTCCCAAGCTTCTCATCATCTGCACCCTACTTACTTTCTCTTAATGGCATTTTCACCAACCCACACATTGAATTTCCTTCTTTTTTTCTTGTCTCCTTTCCCTTTATGGCATGCATACTTCGTGAAGGCTAGTTTCATCTTTTTTTATTTCCTGCTGTTTTCAAATTCTCAAAATGGTGCTTGGCATTGAGTAGGCTCTCAATAATTATTACTGAATGAGTGAATGGCTAGAGAAAGACACTATTGCCACTGTCCATGTTCGGGGATTACTTACATGACACCTCTTAATCTCCTCAAGAGAAGGTTTCAGACATCTCATTAGTGAAGTGGTTTTCTCAGGCTCTCAGCTTTAATTGTCTGTAATTCCCTCTGTACTGTAGTATAACTAATTTGACTTGCAGTGATGGTATTAGTGAAGCAACTGGGGGAATGTTAGAACTCAATCTTTTCAGGAGGTAAATGGTATTCTCTTTACACCTGCCCATGTATTGACCATTGGTATTGAATCACCATTATTTCCCATTTTCTTTAACTAGCTCTGGATGAAAGATAAAAGCTTCTGATGTATTTGTTATTTTTGCTTTTCCCAGCCAAATTCTAATAGAGTGTTTTGGGAGATATATAGCAATAATGTCATTAGATTACATCATTTATTTTATTCCCCCCACCTTCCCGCCGCCCCCCCCCCTCTGATGCACATTGTTTTGAGATTTCTTTCCTAACCTCTTTCATTATCCTAAAAAATTGAGACTGGTATCTAATCAGAAAGACAACGATCGGTTCTATGTGCTTCCAAGTTGGTGTTTTATGTTTTTCTAAGTGCAGATGAATTACCAATGGTTTGTTCATTACTTGGTAAGCACTGTCTGCTACAGACAGAAAAGGGACTGCTTTTTCCAGCTGTTCTTGATGTCGTAGAAACCTTGCTTTTCAGTTGATTAAATTTAACTTCAGATAATTACTAAAATGCAAAAATGATTCTGTTTTGCTATTCCTTTGGTGCTTCCAAAATTCAGTCTCACATTAACAATAAGAAGTCAGAGACTTCAAAAGTTCTTTTAAAGCTACTTTGGAAGATAGGTATTTAGGCAGACAAAATGCCCGTTTCCAAATAACAAATACTTAGCATTATTTTTCCTTTAATTTCGAATGGAAGGGTCCTCAATTATAATTGCTTTTTAAGTTGGTTCTAACAGTACATGATTTAGGAGGAAATATTGTTGAATTTCAGACCGTAGCAAAAATTTTGACTCAATATCAAATCAATAGTTTGTAACATTTAAAATAAATGGCTTGGGTTGGTGATGCAACTCAGAAGTAAAGGGCTTGCTGAGAATGTGCGAGGCCCTGGGTTCAATCCCCAACACTGTCATGATGATGATGATGAACGACTTGAGGACTATTATAATGCATAATTAAGAACATCTTGTGCATCTGTGTGTGTGTTGTGATTTCTTACTATTTTTTGCCAATCCTCAATTCTGACAAGTTAAGGACAGAAGTAAAAAAAAAAAAAATCTTATAAATAGGATCTTGTTTTATGTGTGCACCATGATTTATTTATTTAAACTTTCATAATTTAAGTCCATTTATGTTGCTGTCATACTTTTCAACTCTAAACAAGATACAATAAATATCCTTGTAGTATATCATTATTTATCATCATCTGTCATCTCTATTCACACACACATATATGTAATGCACACACACATTATGTGTCACCTAATTCTACATTACAAAAGTGGAATTACTAGGTCAAAGTTGTTTATTTTCAATTAAAAATCTGTCTACTTTTTCTTTCATTGATTTCAATCAATACTTTTCCCACTTGTAAAAATATAAGAAAGCTCTTTTGTTCTATTAAAAGAGTGAGTTGTCAAACCTATTCTCCCAGCTCTTGGGTCATTGTTTCAAATGCCATTTTCTTAAGTATGAATATTCATGAGAATTTTTGTTTAAGTTCAAAAGCTATTTATACTCCTTTCTCTGTTCTTCTGGCTCTGTGTCCACATCTTGCCAGGAAGTAAGATAGACTTTTCAGTCTATCTGAAAGTAAGATAGACTTTCCTTTTCTTTTTTTTTTAATATTTATTTTTTAGTTGTAGTTGGACAGAAAGGTATTGTATCTTTATTTATTTATTTATTTTTATATGGTGCTGAGAATCTGCCCCAGGGCCTCACGTGTGCTAGGGTAACACTGAACCACAACCTCAGCCCCTCATTTCCTTTTCTTAGCAAACTTGTAAGATAAGGAGTCTGTGATCATTGTCAGTGGAAGGTGCTGCTTCTACTTTCCTACCAGTGGGCTGTTCCTACACAAGACATTTTAGCCTAAGTGAGATAGTGTACCAATTTATTGCTGCATCTGCTTTGATTATGAACCCATAATTATACTTGAAGATTTCTGACTAGGAATTGTTGATTTTTGAAAGCCAATATGGTATCTATTCTGAGGGAATTGTATCAAAGTCTTCTTTAGCTTTTATTGCTGAACAAATGTTGCCATAATCTTTTTGCAACACATATTTATGTCAGAATGACTACCAGACACAGCCTTAGTCTATCATTTTGCATTTATGATAAGACACATTTTGATTTCATTTTCCTATGATTCCTACATATAGACATTAGAATTCATGAGCATAGCCAAATGAATTTTAGAGGTCTTTTATTCAAGTATCAGATCAAAGTCCTATCTACTGTGCCCTTCTACATGCAGGATACTGCTTTCATGGTTTAACTTTATCAGCTATTTTCCTCATAGAGAGCAAGGTAATGACATCAGAGGAAAGTCTTGTAACCCTTTGGCAAATACATAATAAAAAGGATTAACCATTAGAAGAAAGAAAGAAAGAAAGAAAGAAAGAAAGAAAGAAAGAAAGAAAGAGAGAGAAAGAAAGAAAAAACCCTAGCAGACAAATACTATAACTGAGTAAATCTTTTATAAATTGTGGAAAGGTATAGTCATCAGCTGTCAATACAGCAGCTGGAGGGTCACGGGAATGTGATTGGCAGGTTTTCACTCTATCTACTGTTTATGGAAGACTGGGACATAAGCCTTTCCTTTCCCTTAAGATGCATGCTTTCTTCTTTATGTTACTTCCTGGACTTATTGGTTGACTCTGACTTTGAAATTGACTTTACTTTGCAAGGAAATCAAGACATTGTTTTCTACAAGGAATGAATTTTAAATGCTCTATTAATGTGTTGACATGATTGGTGAATGCCCCCTCTATTGCTCCAAAGCAAATTTTTGGAATTATTGTCACTATATTTTTTTTTCTGTCTTATTCAGGCTCTGAAGCAAATGGAGTATTATTTGATTATTATTGACATCACAAAATTAATTTAAGACTGAATAGTATAATCAGACTGCTTTTTTATTCTGAAACAAAATCTTTTAAAAAAAATTTCAATTGCCCCTTTCCTCATTTTCCAGTATTTGAAGCCCTGTGAACCTTCTCCTGGTGGAATTAACCATGCAATTCAATTTAAATGGAGAAAAAATGACATAGAATTTTGTCTTTGACAGACCTTGTTTTCATTATGGTTTTGCAAATGTCATTGCCCCACATCTTCCTGGAATATCCTCAGATGTCACTTCTCTGAGAAGGCAGTCTTAGTTACTTTTGTTTTTTAATTTCCTAGCTGCTCTGCTATCATTCTGTTCATGTCACAACATATTGTCTTTGGAGGTGGGAAGTGTTTAGGTTAACAAATGAAAATAAAACTTATTCACAGCAGTGGGGAACTGACAACTTTAAGATTTGGATGAAGTTGGTCTCTTAACCACAGGGCCTCTGTTACTGATCTGCTATTTACCTGTAGCTGCTCTTTGTCCATAAACTTTGCTGTTCACTGATTCATTTGCTCAATCATTCATCTTATAAGGATTCCTTAATACATTATTCTTACTGTGTGCTGAGCATAATTCCAGATAAAGAACAAAACAGAGAAATATCTAGCTTCTTCCATGTGTGGGAGGGGGAACAAAAAAGCAACAATAACCAAAAAACCAAGAAGTTACAATGGAAGGTGCTGAAAAGAAAAACTCGAGAAAGGAGGAGGAGGATGGGGAGTGACAACAATAGTCAAAGAAGGCTTCTCAGGTTCAATACACCTGAGTGCACGCCAAGAGGCATCTGAGCAGAGAAATATAAGAAGTGAGGAAGAGGCCAGGCCAATATGGAGGGAAGAGCTCCAGGCAGAGGTGATTAGGAGGAAGGAGATCTGAGGAAAGTGTTCTTTTAACAGGAGATTGGGACCCAGCCTCATCACTTCCACCTAACACTGTGCTAATGGTTAACATGAGCAAGGGGTGAGTGTGCACAGGAATGAGATAGAACATAGACAGAAAGCTCACCCTCACTGCAGGGATGGTGAGAAGACAGAGACCATTGCAAGAGAACTTTGTTCATGATAAAAAGAAAAAAAATTGTTGGAAAATATAAATCAGAAAGTTTTTTCTTTAATGAAAAATTAAAATTTATTTGGTGGCCTAAAATTAACATTCATATATGGCATCACTAGAATTGCCACTTAAAAATAATTATATTTAGTAGAAAATTGAATCCAATTGTCAACATATATACCAGAAGATGAAAAGTGACTTAAATTTGCTGGGAGTGAAGGAAATGAAAACCATGAGGGGAGTTGATTGATGTTTGGCTTAACCTGGATTGAGATTTTTTTCATAATTCTAACTATGGCCAGAAAGCTATGAAATCTGCCTTAGGAGTTGCTAAGGAAGGACATTTTACAATATTTGAGAATAGCAAAGCAAGGAAAAAAAATAAGTTCTTCTTAATTGCATCTACTAAATTTGGCCCATTTTGCTCTCTCCACCCATCTTGCTTCCCACCACCATCATGGTTTTAATTATATGATCAAAGAGGGAAATATGGCAGATCCACATCAGATTATCAACTTGAGTTACCTTGGCAGCAAACTGCTATGGAGGAAGGTGGAAAGGAAGTGACCTGAGAAAAAGAAAAATCATTGCACTATCAGAAAGCCTGATTGCATTTATGCATTTTTGTATGTACTTTTTCAGAGTAGTTGACACTGATGAGAGAGGTAAATAGAAGTGTGTGTTTGCTGTTCTTTGTAATAAATTCAGAGTTTAATAAAAAGAATCACGAGGGACACAGAAGAAACAAATGTAGAATGTAAAGTAGTCATGTTTGTATTTGTGTTTAAAGACATCCATTGGAGTTGCAAAATAAAAAAAAAATGAAGTAAGTCATGAGACTCTGAATGTCAAGATAGAAAGAAATATCTGATACATTTTTAAAAACTTTTATCTAGATTCAATTGTAATGAACAGCAGAGAAAATGAGACCAAAAATTACTTTATTTGGGTGGGGAACTGGGGATCAAACCCAGGGCCTTGCACGAGCGAGGCAAGTAATCTACCACTGAGCTTCAATGCCAACCCCTCACCCACCATTTTTTCATCAGGTGTAGGAGGCTAGCTGCAGGTTTTGAGTGGTTCATGTATGATGAGATTAAAGTGTTCTCCATTTAGTTGTATCCTAGCCAATGGCTACTTCAGAAAATGTTTTAACTATAAATTTCCCTGGCAGTGATTTGTCCAAGTTGTGCACTCATTTCTGAATTGGTTAGTGTGTTATTGCCTGCCTTAATTTCCATGTATGGCCTTTTAGGGGTACACACAGCCTTAGACTGCTGAGACAGGAAGATCTGTGCTTACTTCTAGAGTGTTCCATCATTCTTTGCTAGTGCCTTCTTTTAATTTACCAGTAACCAAGACGTTCTTTGATCTTAATGATTAATCTTGTGGCCTCAGTTGACTTTTAAGGCAAAATTTGAATTTTTCAAACTTTCTAAATTGGAGTTGTTAAAAAAATACTCAGGAAAGGGCAATACAGTAGTAAAGTGATTTGGATATTCACTGAAAAAAATATTCCACCCACATTTATGAAGTAAATTAAAACACAGATGCACATAATCACATGATTAGAATGAAAATGACTTCCATGTTTATGTTTTCAGCAATATAGTTATTTACAAATAATCCATATGAAAATGTAAAAAAATCATATTACATCTTCACATGCCATTCTGTATTAACTGAATAAAGCTTAGTGACATTGTTTATTTGCAAATCTGTAGTTAATTGTACATAGACATTTTGTGCGTTATAAAAGAAATGTACATAATTTAAAATAAATTACACAATTTACAAAGTAATATTAACAAAAAACTCATAGACAGCTGCCTCCTTATTTAAACAAAATAAATACTCAGATAGTTAAATTAACAAAAAATACATATTTAGGGGATTATAATTTATAGAAAGTTCATAAATTTACTAAAGTTGTATTTTACAATGGCAGATACTGATCTCTTCAAATTGCTATAGAAATGGGTAGGAAAAAGTACCAGAAAAGGAATCTAACTGTTTATTTTCTAAAAATAAACACAATTAGATTCCTGAAAAGTAGTTGGGAAAAGTTTATTGAGGCTTGAAATAGGTAATCTAAAAGCTTTTACTTAAAGGAAAACAAAACAAAACAAAACAAAAACAACCCTATAGAATACAACCATAAAAACGACACCTAGTTACATTCTAAATAGAATAGAGATTTTTGATCACTAAAATCTTGACTCCCACAAACTAAAACTCTTCATATTCTTCCTGTTTAATGGTGTGGCTTGGCAGAAGTACACACACAAAAACAAACAAACAAACAAACAAACAACCCTGCAAAATTAACTATTCACTTAGCATTTGTTTTATTCACTTAATAAAGTAGGCATGCCCATTTTTCGGTGTCCCTGCTAGATATGGAATTATCATTTCACACTGTAAAATACCCTTTTCATAAAAGAATAACCATTTTCAAGGCCCACACTCCAGTATCAGATGCCTGAAGTCCAGCTGCACAGCCGAGGACACCTGAGGGTAGGACCAGGTGGAACAATTATCACGAGAACAGGCAGGTGTGGTTCTCACATCTAACCTAGACCCAGGAAAACCATGCTCTGCAAGATTCCCTTAAGAGTTGTTCCCAGACTGCTGTCCTTTGGAACTCTCCATCTTGGAAGGGAAATAGAGCAAGAAACATGAGAAGCATGATCCTTGCATATTCAGACCCCCAATCCACCTAGGAATGGGTTCTTCTTGCTTCACAGTACTGAAAAGCATAGGCCTCCCTCACTGTCTGGTAGGGTGGGAAGTAAGCAAAGACACAGACAGAAACAGGGGGCTAAGAGGATACAGGGCACCAATAAAGCGAGGGTAAGAATTGACAGTATTTTTTTTTTAATAGAAAAAGTTATTTTTTTCTTTTGCATGTCCTCCACAGCTTTCCTTGCCCTTTTCTCACTTCTTTGACCAGTGCATTCTGTTTAACCAAGATGCTCACATTCTAAGTGACACTTTGATTCCAGCAGGAAGGAAATATAAGTGTTCTCTACTTTTTTTTTTTTTTAATAAAGTACTGAGCGTGGTCAGTGGAAGGTGCTTCTGAGGGACACAGACAAGATCAGTCATTGATAAGAGAGAAATGTAGAGAGATACCAGGAAGCGAAAATCATAAAGGACCAAAGTTGGAGGAGGTAAATAAATATGTGAGAGTTGCCACTGGCTTCATGTAAGAAATGACTTCATCTTTGAATGGCCAGGAACTTTACAGGTTTCTGATTAAGTCATAATGACCATTTCCATCTATCTGAGGGTGGAGGAGGAAAAACATTAAGCTTTTGATAGCGTGTCCTAAGTCACATTACATATAGAATAATACTAACCACATCTATAAGCAAATCCAGAGTAAAGGACAATGTGTTCAAGCGCTATCATTACTCCTTAAGCTTCTTTTCCTTCTTCTGAATGTCTGAGGTACCTATGTTTCCAAAAGCCATTATTAGTTTTCATGGTGCCTAGCAGAGTGTTTTTACATGTAATAATTCAATAAATATTTCTTAAATGTAATTTGTGCTTAGTTATAAGTAATTGAGACATGCTTTTATGCACTCCCTTTAGTAGCTTAAGCTCCACTGTTGTGTCCTCAAAAAGGCTTTGAAATTAGGATTATAGTCAATGAACTGAATGAGGTATTGATAAATAAGCAAATCAGTCCCTTTCAAGAGAGATAAGTATGCCACTTCTACATGGTTTCTACTGAAACAGTCCAACATAATCATATAACAATATTTTTTCTTTTCTTTTTTTTTAAACCAAGCAGATCTTCATGCTTATAGAACAGTATTTCTAAACCTTTTTGGGCTCAGAGCATTTTGTCAAGGCAAAAGTGTTAGACAATTTACCATGTTCACCTCCTAAATTCTTAGAATGAGCACAAAGAATAAGGTTTTGATGAATTTCCAGTATTTAACTCATTATGAACTCATGCCAAAAAACTAAACAAACATAAATATGATAATCTCCACTTGTTTGAACTGGCCAAATAATTATCTTCCCTTCTTTTCACATCATAAGAGGCCATCTAGTATTAATTTATATTAACAATAAGCATCTAGTATGTTCCCTGGCATTGGTTCACATAGCACCTAATGTCTTCCACATATATAGTGCTGTGAGATGTCATCAATTTTTGGATATAATGTCTTATATTTTTATAACATTTTATAATTTTTGATCTCTTAGTTCATTTATTTCTTACAACCTAGGCAGGATGATACTGATTTGTCTTTTTATAATATCTTAAGTACAGCTTTTGTAGGAACAGTATTTTATTCTATTCCCCTTTTCAAAATTACTAGGTGTTGCATACACTTCATAAGACTTTTGCAATTTTCAAGTAATTTTAATAGATTTTTTTCTCAACCATTTTGGATGAATGGAGTACATTTTACCAAAGAGATCAATCTGAGTATTATCTGGAAGTCTCCTGAGTACATATATTGACCCTCACCGTTTTAGAGTAACAATATTACTTCTTCTTTCTCTTCCATTAAAAAAGGTAAAATGGACTTTGTTTTTATGTTTTTCCATGGTTGAGTCCTTGGTTTAAAGTAGAATTTCTTATCTTCCTGACTACCTGTTATCTTTGAAGTATTTGCATTACTTAATATAGTGAATATTGCATAAAGAATGAATGCTTACAACAGTTCCTATTGCAATATGTAGAAATATTTTCATTTGGGGGACATTCTAATGTCTTTTGTAATCTTTGCAAATACTCTAGTGGACAGCAGGGGGAAATCAAAATCCACTGTATACTATGTGAGGGGAAGATGCTTTATAATCCCAATCACTTTTATAGCTACATGACTATGTTTAAGATGAAATAACTTGCTTACAATTTTTAAAAGACATGAAAACCTAACATTCTCCTTGCTCCCAAAGGTCATTACAGTCAATATTGCCTAAAAAACAGTGCTGCTTTTTAAGGTCACCATTCAAGCTTTCTTTTCATAAAACGGAGTTCTCCTAAGTTAGAAACTGTTCCACTGTGCAATCTCAGAGCTATATCTGTGACAAATATAACTACTTCTAGTGCAATGTAAGTTTAATGCCTGAATTTTCACCTTTGAAATTAAACACTGGTGACAGAGCATAAATGAATGAAAACTAAAGATGCAACGGAGAGTTAGACTTAAAACCATCTGGAATGGTTGTCGGCAAACTAGAACCTGTAAATGTGGTGTGCTGGCTGCTTTTAAAAAGTGTTTTTCTGGAAAACAGCCGTATTCATCCTTTTTCTTTTTTTTGTGTCATCTCTGGCAACATTATACAATGTCAGAGTTGAGAAACTGCAATGAAGACTGGGCTGAAAATATTTACTGTCTGATCCTTTATAGAAACGGTTTGCCGCCCTTGGTCTAGATTTTTAATATATATATTTTTT
This sequence comes from Spermophilus citellus, assembly GCF_964194105.1. Lineage (NCBI taxonomy): Eukaryota > Metazoa > Chordata > Mammalia > Rodentia > Sciuridae > Spermophilus > Spermophilus citellus. The sequence continues at coordinate 193,020,224 of NC_138184.1, read as the reverse complement.
AAAGTTTAGGTTTTGAAATTCTACAATAAAAGACTGGTTCAAATTTTACTAGTAAGAAAGACAAAAGAGTATGGATTTTGACATACTGCCTACAAGACAGTCCTTCACTCTGAAACCGAGAGCAAATCAGGGAGAAAGAAAAATCAACACATACTTTTGATTTCTTTTAGTTACAGAAATCATTGATGAGATTACCTTCTTCTCCATCTTCCTGAAATTAAAAAGACAAGCAGTTTCTTTTTTTCTTTTCTTTTCTTTTTGTAACAAAGATAACAAATATAAAAATCTAGTCATAAAGAGCCTTCAAAGAACAATTACAAACCAACTAGAGGGATCCACTATTTGGAGAGTTATTGGGCTTAAGGTACCGCCATGTTGTCAGTTTTACAATGGCTGCAGAGCCGAGGAAGAGTGTATACAGCAGGTAACCGCTGAATCCATCCTGTTGCCATCCAAACTGAACTTTACTCTCTTCAGGATACAAGAACTTGCAGAAGTCTCCATGACACTCTTGGCAAAGATGTCTTCATCCCATATGAAAAGAGGCAGTTTCTATGGCATATTGGTTAAGTGTCTATCATGCTGCACTAATATAGTGCAAAAATGTGCCTTCCATAAGCAAAAAAGATGCAGGCAACCAGTTTGAAAATCAAGGAAAGTAGAAATGTATCAACACAAGCAATTTAGCTTTCCAGACAATAACCACTATAAAATACTGAACTTGAGGACTCTTTCTTCTAAGATACTAGTACATGTCCAGCATTCGTACATTGGAGAGAGCCAAGAGTGAGTCTTATAAAAGAGTCTCTGTCTCTGAAATGCAGGTCAATAAAAGCAACCATCAAACCAGGAAGATGCTGAACTTATTCAATGGATTTTCTGTTTACCTTGGAACTTTTCTCTTCTTCACTGTTAAAGTTGCTTATTGACAAGTATATAATATGACATTATAATGTGTGTCAATCAATTGAGTATATATGTTGTTATGCTTTACTGTAGTATTGCAGAGGTCTTGTTACAAACTCTTCATGCTAGAATGTTCGTGGGCTATCATTGCAAACAGCCTTGTGTCAGGCATCCAATGGCCAATTTTACCACTATATTTTAGAAATGAAAGTGTTTTTTCAATTGGTAGATTTCAGAGAAGATGACAAACTTCTAGAATTCTGAAGGTTGTTGGCTTATATGTTAGTGGTGCTATCTTGAATAGCTCAGTAGCAGCATGATTTTCATTTTCATTTTCTTTCTTGTTTTTTAAGTTAAAGTGAATTATAATCCACAGAGTTTGGATACTGTTGCTGCAGCCTCTGGATATCTACAACAAGGTCAGAAAGCCAAAACTGGTTGTTGCCAGGAAAGTTAAGTGTTACATGTCTGCATCTCCATCATAAGCTAAGGTTAAAGGTTTCAGTCGGTTGTTTTGCCTTCTTTGGGGTTTCTTTGGCTTTTTGCTGTAAGAAATACATTAAAATTGAGAGAAAGAAAAAAATCAATCTTCAATTATAATTTTTATCATCTTATATTTTAAAAATAAGCAAAATGAATTGATCAACCTAAATTGCCCACTTTCCTGCAAAACTAAATTCAACCTTAGAATTTAGTGTTCTGGGTCTCTTTAAATTTCAGTTTTGTGTTTTGGAAAAAAATGTTAAATAAGTTTCAAGTATTTTACTAGCCTCTAAAAGACAAATTATCCTTGTGTCCTTTAGTATAAACAACAGAAGCAACATTATAGTATGATCATCTGTACTTGGCCACAAAACTTTATAAATAATGTACAATTTATAAATAATACATGTTTGCCAAGATGGTTGAATAAGATTATGTATTACCATAACATCTTTCTCCAGTAGTAATTCAATATAAAAATGTATAATTCACCACAGTCCATACAAAGCATCTTTCTTGGTATACTTACAAGGTAGCAAACTTGAAAAGATGATCTAAAACAATTCTGGTTTATCTCAAGAGACTTACATGGCCCAGATTTTTTTAGATTTTTAAGACTAAAGTCTTATTTATTTAGAATTTTATGTGAACAGGGAATGAATACACTATATTTCAGGCATTAGTTTTTTTTTCCAGAGTTATAGGCAACTAAAAGTGTTTTCTTTGAAATAGAGACATTAGATTTTTAAATATTTAAACACTCACCAAGCTAGATAAATCATGGAGACAATAAAGATGAGTAACACAAATGCCCCAGCGGCTACACCGTAAACCCAGGTCCTTAGTCTCCCATCTAAGAGGAATGGATATTAGGCATTAATTCACATTGGTCTGGAATACATATGACAGTCTTTAACTATGACCAATGACCAATGAGTCTTTAACTATGACCAATTCAAAACTCAAAATGAATTATCGCTTCAGCACAGTTATTGATTAATGTAAATCTATATTATGAGTTAGATGCTGCTTTGTTAAAGATAAATTAGCAATAAAACTGAATTGAAAAGTAGCAAATAGTATTTGTGTTCAGATGTCAGGTTTATATGTCTAAACTTGTGCTGCTTCTTACCTGACTTTTACTTCAGATTCAATGTACGTGCTATTTACATAGACACTGCCTTATGATTTCCCACGAATTTTGAGAATGACATAAGAAAAGATTAAAAGTAGTCCTATTTTAAGAAAGTCCCACAATCTACAGTTGATACACACAGGTATTTGAACACTAACTCTGTCATTTTAATGTTTTAGTTACAGATGAAAGTGAATATATTTAACATTTTTTTGTGATTAATTATCTGTCTTGTCTGCATCTACAGTATGTTTTAAAATTGATTTGACAAATATCATTTGCAAAGAATCCATTTTGAATAACATAAAAGTATTTCTAAGTTTTACTGCTTCCTTTTCTATTATATGGAATTAGGCATGACAGGATCTTTTCTAATTTGTTTTTCTGGTCGTATTCTCTTTGAACTTCTCAGTTTTATGCTCTGAATAAACTTCAAACACAAGATGCTATTAATGATGTTGCCTAACTTAATTTGATCCCAACATCAACGTATTTTCTGTTGCATGTGTATAATTAAATATATGATATTAGTGTTAAAATTATAGATTGGGCAAATGGACCCCATGGAGACTCTGGTGTATTCAATAGTTGAAAGGCTTCAGAAGAAAATGCATAACATACAATGTTTTTGGCCTGGAGCTAGACCAACTTAGAGGGTCATTTGCAGAAAAAAAATCTCAATTAATATTCTAAATATTGTTTCGTTTCAATCCTAAAGATTTTTCCAAAAAAAAAAAAATTTCAGCTGAGTATAGAATCAAAAGAGCATTTCCACTATTGGGTTCCTCTGCCCTGAAAATTCTTCAACAAGTATTTGGGTTTTTCATAAAGCAAAGAATTTCTGCCACTTTCCAAGATATGCATTTTTTAAATATATTAAAGTTCTTATTTTGGAGGAAAATGATATATTAAATTTAAAATAATTACAGTAATATTCTTTAATGTTTATTAATATTTCCCCTTTTAAAAAGCGTGGTTTTAATGTGAGAAGACTCGCTTGAAAGTCAAGATTACTTATGGCCATCTGCTAGTCCACATCATGAACACTGAGAGAAGAGTTTACTAAACTTACACAGACAAGTCAGTTTTGCAAAATAAACTGTATTTTTGGCTAAAAGCCTAATTTAAACAGGAATAGCGTAGATAAAATTAATCACAAATATTTAAAATACTTTAATACTGATTCTTCAATAGAGAAGGTATTTTGATTTAATTGATTAGAAATAGCTACGTAAATTCCTTTCTTCCTTTTCTCATGTTCCTATTGGAGCTATAAAGTAGACTATGCCTGGCTGTGCCTGGAGATTTCCTTTGGTTGTGAACTAGTGATTCCTTCAGGTTGTGAGAAAAAGTGGCATGATCTTAATATAACGCTTGTGGGACATTTTCAAGCACCAGGTTAGTTCCAGGGCTGAGTGTGTGATTGAATCCAAACTGGGAAAGAAAATGTGCAGAGTAGGAGGAGTAGCACTTTACACCACTTCAGCAGGCCTTCAAGCTTTTACCTGTATGAGCTTCAAGTCCATTAAGAGAGATGTTGAGAGCTATCTATTTAATATGAAAATGGTCTGGTCAGTCATGAAGTTTGAATCTTTCCATCCAGAAGGGAAGGCTCCACCCCTACTCCGGTGTATCTGGTGCTAGTACAGATTCTGAGATTTTTGAGTATGACAACTTTTAGGGCTGATATAAATTGTTGGCTACCAAGTGCCCCTGGCAAAGGACTGCATTACTCAAGTTCCCAGTTAAGATCCTAAGTATTAATTCTTTGTGATCAAATAGAAAATTCTCAAATGTCTATATACTATTATTTGTCACAATTCTGAATGATAGTATACTTTTTCCTAATTCATATTTTCATCACTGTATCTCAATATACAATTAATTATACTTGTAACTTCAAGACTAGGATTGAAATAATATCAATACTAATTTTTTTCTCAGAAGAAAGTAATTTCATTTCTGTAAACTTTGGGCATAAGTGGCTTCACATATAATAAAAATTAAAATATATGTGACTAGATGGTCATATCAGAATAAATAAAATGAATATCAGAATAAATGAAATAATAATAGCTCATGTTTAGATGAAACAATAATAGCTCATGTGAAAATAATTGCTTATTTAAAAAAAATCCTTTGCCACTGGCTAAATGTCTAAATAAAATATTCTGAATCAACACTGTCTACTCATTTCACCTGGCCCAAATGGCTGCAGAAACCAGGTCCTGCCCCGTCCTGCTGGGTTACTGGAGGGCTGGGTTGGATGTACTGCCCGACTGGTTTTCACATCTCCTCTCTTGTCCTCCATGGTGGGTATCACCACCACAGGGATAAGTGTGCATTGCTCGAGTGTGCTGTTAGAAGACATGACCTCAGTGTACCCCTCTTCACAGCGGCATGCCTTTGTCTGCAGGAGAACAAGAAGAGTTCTACTAGGCATGCAAGTCTTTGAAAGCACAACAAACTGTACTTGGAGAGTTTCAAAGAAGGATTGTTCGAGAGATTTCACAACGTAATTTCTGTCTTAAGTACATTTAAACATCTCTACTTTTGGGGTTTAAATAAAGTTATTCTAAAAGTAGGCACATTCAGAATCATTTACATTGCTTTAAAAAAGCAGTCTAAAAATAGAATTTTTGTATCTTAAGACATGTTTTGGGGAACTACATAGAAGGGTGATAAAGGATGGAGGCAACTTGTGCATCCTCATGAATTCACACATACCTCACTGCAGTATGAATGAGGCTGAGTGCACGGGGGGTTACAAGACCTATCAGCATCAGGCTGGCTCACCACCAAGCAGCCCCCTGCAGGACCAAAAATCATATTTTAGCAAATAGCATTTCTTGCTAAGATAAAAAATACTGTTGTCTTTGAATTTTGAACCATTTGGGAATACCTAGGATTTTTCTCTCCATGAAATGTTGGATTGATCTTTATCATTTTATTTAACAACTTGAAGCCCTTTTTACTCACTCTGGGAGGACAGGGTCTGGCACTTAGTAGCTATTCAATATGTTTGCCAAAAAGATGATTTTATAGCTGCTCTCTTGAAAATACTAGTGGCACACAACCTCCTTCTGTCAATAGTTCCTGAAGCCAAGCTCAACAATTGAAAAGCAAATTTAATTTTCTTTTAAAGTTCAAATTCTTTCTTGGCTATTTGAAATAATATTTTTCAAGTCCCTTGAAATAACTCTTTAAATTATGTGACTACCACATAAATGTATTTTTGACAATGCGTATTTCATTTTGAGAAAAATCATTACTTCTCTTATTGTAGGGTATGGGGGGCATCTTTATGTGTATTATTTCCTTAACTTGATATTGTACCAATTTACTCTTCTTTGTTTTCTAGCACAGTACCAACTGTGCCTGTTGTAAGTGATGTATTAAAGATGGGAATAGATGTCTGAAATAAATAATAATTGGTTGACAGGAAGGAACCCATAGTTTTAAATTATATTTGTTCATTTTAATAGGATTTTAGCCAAGCAAATTTTTCTTTATTTATGGAATTGATGACCCTCTGGATTTAATCAAAGGTGTCTATTGTTAATGCTTTGTCTTTCTGCATTACAAATCAAAATATTCATGGAAAAGTTGTTATGAAAATACAGTTAGCAATCGCAAGGCAATTGGAGTTAAGTGGCCATATAAGTTATTATCATTAAATACATTAAGAAAAGGAAAGAAGTATCTCAAGTTTTTATAGGGACAATTTATAAATTAAAGCAATTGACCCAGATAGGTAATGTACTTTACAGGCTTGTATAGCTCTCATAAAGAATCTTATCTCTCCTAAAAGATGGAAGAAGAATGTACATAGAGTTTATCACAAATTATTTGCACTTTGGCTTTTTGGTACTGCATTAGACTGCATTAGAAAAAAAATACATTGGACACTATTGTGTTGAAAAGAAATTAAAATATGATTTCTATAAATAAGTCTTTAAAGGTTGACTTTATTTTGCATTGGGGAAATAGTCCCAAATGCAGTGGGAAAAGAGCTTCTTACATGTAATAAAAGGGTAGACAAATATTTGCATCCATATTGGAAAAAATGCAAACTGACAGGACCCTCTGGCAAAGCTGTTAAATTCCCTTAGAATAATTTGAAGAAGAATGTAGACATTAATTTTCAATCTCTGAGTTGAGTGGGTGACCTTTGTACACCTTCTGGTTCAGAAAGCCTATGCTCCCCTATCTAGTGCTCTTTTCATCGTAGCCTTCTTCTAATGGGGTTTGGACAGATTTTTCTCCTCTAAAACAACCCTGTGGAAAAAGCCAAGAGTTTTCTAGTAAAGTGTCTTTTCTTTCTTATACATGTGTCCACTGGGAGATGCTATTGTCAAGGGTTTCCTGATACAGCTTTCTCATGTGAAAAATCAAGAAAGCAATTTGACATGCTGTTCTAGTTTTCACAGGGAGGAAATAAGTAATTAGGTTTCAATAAATCTGGGTAATTTAAAATTCAATATAAAATTGATGCTTTTCAAGAAGCATATCGATCCCTGCTCCTATTATCTTACCATATATATTAAAGTTAAATTTATAAATGGACATTACTCTGAGGCATCCAAATGCACAAGGAGGGTCAAAACAATAGAAGCTAGTCGGCAGGAGCCCTGAGCAGTTTATTTTCAATACTGCTGCTGCTATGCTATGGAGCTTCCTGTATATTAGATCTATGAAAAGAAATGGTTTAAGGAGAGACATTAGATTTTTGGGTTCACATGTCTGAGGTTGAATCTGGTTCCAAACTTCATTGTTTCTTAGGAAATTTGCAGTGTGATTCACTACGTATCCAGCACCAAAGTTTCTTTCCCTTTTAATGGGTCCTTGGGATCCCTCAAATTTCCTGAGCTTATACAAAGAACCTTTTAGTAACTGCAGCTTAGGGTAGTTCTTTGGAGGTATACTTAGATCAAAATACAATTAAAATAACTTCTTTAGGCTTTCTTCTTTGGAAGTATAATAATTTGGGGGTGGGAACACTAAAGAGGATTTTCAGATGCTCTGAGTTCCAGATTTATCAGCAGGTCTTGACTACTAATTAATAAAAAGTTAAAAGTGATAGATATCTGAATTCAAGCAAGTATGTGGATTTGTATAATCATGCTCCCCTGATAGTATTTTTGGTCTGCATTTATATTAGCTTTAAGATGCACAAGTATAAATAGTACAAAAATGTTTTTTTAAAGTAGTAAATTATTAATATATAAAATTCTAGTAAAATAAATCTGAAAATACTTATTTAATTAAAATACTATCTAATTCTAATAAATTATTTATATAAGTTCTAGCAGTAATATCTAAAAGGGCTATCTATCAGTGGGAGAGAATATGAAACATCATGAAGTAAAATAATTTGTCATTAGTACCCCATATGTATAGAGTTCAGGCGTACTAACATCAGCCATGTGTTGGAAACGGAAAGATTATTCTTGGATCCTTCTTAATTTCTTTAATCAATTACATTTGTGTTATAAGAATACTTTTAAAGGCAAAGAGAAATTGGAGTTTTACCTGTTACATTTACACCGTCTGACCTTTGACACCAGACTGTTCGGGAAGAGCCCTTCCATGCACTGGCCATCCATTTATACTCATAGCACTGTCCATCTGCAGGGACACAGTAAACATTGACAGGAGTATTCTATTGCCCAGAACAATCGTGGTGACAGAGGGCTAACAAAACTTTCATGAACAGTTGAAAAGGGATAAGAAGTCCATTTCTGAAGAGTCAAATGTCAATTTATTGTCTGGAAATTGCCTTGCAAATATTGTATCAATGTAGTTATGCACCTAAATCTCAACTAAAATTACATGCCTGCTATCATACCACTTTGTAACTTAATTTTATGGTTTGCTTTTAAAGTATCATGGAATATCAAACATACAGACAGGCATGTAAAACAAATAAAAAAACATTCATTTACCTATCATGCGATTCCATTAATATGCCATTTAGTCATGTTTGCTTAAGTTTTACTTTGCTTGTCAATGAATAAACGATATAAACTTCTTGTCCTATTACAATCCTTCCTGATCCCATGTCTTTCCCTGTCTTAGCACTGCACTCTCTTCCAAAGTATAGTTATGACTGTGGCATGCTTTTATTTTTTTCTTAAATATCTATGTTCATATAGATTCCCCCAAATGATATATTTTATGCAGCCTTACAATTTCTGTGTTCTATGTATAATCCTAAAACTTATTGGTCAATATTATAGATTATATAGTTCTGTGATTTTTTTTAAATTTTTTTTATTGGTTGTTCACAACATTACAAAGCTCTTGACATATCATATTTCATACATTAGATTCAAGTGGGTTATGAACTCCCAATTTTTACCCCAAATGCAGATTGCAGAATCATGTCGGTTATACATCCACAATTTTACATAATGCCCTATTAGTAACTGTTGTATTCTGATACCTTTCCTATCCTCTACTAACCCCACCTCCCCTTCCCTCCCATCTTCTCTCTCTACTCCATCTACTGTAATTCATTTCTCTCCTTGTTTATTTTCCCATTCCCCTCACAACCTCTTATATGTAATTTTGTATAGCAATGAGGGTCTCCCTTCATTTTCATGCAATTTCCCTTTTCTCTCTCTTTCCCTCCCATCTCATGTCTCTGTTTAATGTTAATCTTTTCTTCCTACTCTTCCTCCCTGCTCTGTTCATAGTTGCTCTGATTATATCAAAGAAGACATTTGGTATTTGTTTTTTAGGGATTGGCTAGCTTCACTAAAAATAATCTGCTCTAGTTCCATCCATTTCCCTGCAAATTCCATGATTTTGTCATTTTTTAGTGCTGCGTAATACTCCATGGTATATAAATGCCACATTTTTTTTATCCATTCATCTATTGAAGGGCATCTGGGTTGGTTCCACAGTCTAGCTATTGTGAATTGTGCTGCTATGAACATCGATGTGGCAGTATCCCTGTAGCATGCTCTTTTAAGGTCTTCAGGGAATAGTCCGAGAAGGGCAATAGCTGGGTCAAATGGTGGTTCCATTCCCAGCTTTCCCAGGAATCTCCATACTGCTTTCCAAATTGGCCGCACCAATTTGCAGTCCCACCAGCAATGTACAAGTGTACCCTTTTCTCCACATCCTCGCCAGCACTTGTTGTTTGACTTCATAGTGGCTGCCAATCTTACTGGAGTGAGATGGTATCTTAGGGTGGTTTTGATTTGCATTTCTCTGACTGCTAGAGATGGTGAGTGTTCTGTGATTTTTAATGTAAATTGGTCAACTATTTTAATTGTTATTGGAAATTCCATTGTACGAAATACTACAATTTATTCTTCTGCTTCCTCTATTAGGGTGTTTTAAATGCCTTGCTAACCTTATTGAAGTCTATTGATGCTTCTTTAAGATAATATCTAGAAGGGAAATTTATGAATATCACTATATGGACAGCTGAAACTTCATTAAATATTGTTCTTTTTTTCCTCCAAAGGGTGAACATTTATGTACCCACAGATAATAGATAATAATTACTACTGTTGTAAATAGTCATGAAAAGTTATAATACTATATTTAAAAATTTTTGTTAGCCCTTACATATGAAAATATATTTTATCATTTTTAATTGAAACTTTTTGATTACTAAGGCTACTAAATAGTTATAAAAATTTGGGGGCATTTGGATTTCCTGTAATGGAAATTGTTTATTTATATCTTGCAGCTATTATTATTTTTTTCATCTAGTGACATCTATGTCTTTACTTATTAAATTAAGGGAATTCTTTATTCTAAAATAGTGATTCTCAAAGTCTGGCTCAGGAACCATGGATGACATTATCTATATGATTAATAACAGAAAAGCTCTTTGAAACCCTGAACAATTTTAAGACTATAAATTCTTATGGATCCAAAAGTTTTAGAATTGCTGTCCTAGACATTAATCCTTTCAATTAATTGGCCTCAAAATATTTTTTCCTGTTTGGCTCATCCTGTTACCTTGTTTATGATCTATTTTACTATGTAGAAGATTTAAATTACAATTTAATTTTTAATCTTTTTCAATTTTGACTGTGCTTTTAGTGTTATATTTAAAAAACCCTTCTTGATTTTGAGTTAATAAATATATTTTCCATATTTTCTTTAAATGTTTTGCAGCATTGATCTTTATCTAAAGGTCTATAATTTATTTGGAATACAGTTTTTATATTATGTGTGCTAAATATAGTTTAAAAATATTTTATGGATAACAAATTTTGGCAACACTATTCACCCACTGCTTCTCCATTGACTTTCAGTCTGCCTCTTTCTTACATGTAAACATCCATTTCTGAGATTCTCTATCCTGTTCCACTAATGTGATTGTTTTATTTCTAAGCAATCACTTTGTTTAACTGTCAATGCTTTGGAGTAAACCTTGACATAAGCTATGTAAGTCCCTTGATCTCTTCTCCTACTTTCCTCTCTTAATAAAATGCTGTGCTCTTTTTAGTCTTTAACCTCTCCAATTTAGGATCCATTTATTGGGTTACTCTAACAATATGTTCAAATAGCATGGAATTTATAGGTACATTTATGTAAAATTGATGTTGTGATATTGAAACTTTTTATCCATAAAATGGTCTATTTCACCAATGTTTTAGTTCTTTATGCCTTTCGATCAGATTTTATAATTTTATACATATGTTACATCATCTTGTTAATTTATTTCTACTTATAGTTTTACTTATATTATTAATATAATTTTTCTGGCTAAAATTTGTAACTGGGTCTTATAGATTAAAAAAAGATTAATTATTTCTATATCTATTTTTTTGGGGAGAGGGTACGGAGGTTTGAACTCAAGGGTGCTCAACCACTGAGCCACATCCCCAGTCCTATTTTGTATTTTATTTAGAGACAGGGTCTTACTGAGTTTCTTAGCACCTCACTTTTGCTGAGGCTGGCTTTGAACTCTGATCCTCCTGTGTCAGCCTCCGGAGCTGCTTGGGATTACAGACATGTGCCACTGTTCCTAGCTTGTATATCTGTTTTTAAAACATATAATGTTCCTGAACTCTCTTACTTCCAAACACTTATTTATTGATAAGTAACAGACAGACATGAGTGATGGGAACAAGAGGTTAAAGGGATAATTGTATAAATTAGGCCTACTGTGCTGACCTCTACCATGTTTTCTTTTAAAAAGCAATTTACCTGCTGCTCTGGGTGGCTTTAATCAATAGGATATGCTACATTTCTCACCAAACAATCTGTTATTTGCATAAGAAAAACAGGCCCCAAAGGCTCCTCCCTGTCTATATGAAGAACATGAGTTACTGTAAAGCAGAGCTGGGGGAAAAATAAAATGTTGAGACCTTTATACAGACTACATTCCAAGACTCCAGGAGACAGAATTATCATTATTAATAATAATTAATTATTACTAAATTCCCTTAACCATAAAACCTATAAGAATGAGTTTCACATAGGACTGGTCATCATGGTAGCATGAGTCAAAGTGACCCCAGAGTTACCTTGGATCCTTAGCATGCCATTATAATGGTAAAATCTCCCCTCCATGGGGTAAGACCATTATTCATAGTGGGAACTCAGAAGTCTGAGGGGATCTTGTCAGTCAAAAGCCAAAAGGTAGACCTGAGTAGGACTTTCTGGAAACTTCCCTGGAAACCCCAATACAACTGGACCAGAGGGGTGCACCATCCCTCTCCTATCTGAGAGGACCCACTCTTTCCCTTGAGTGAGTTCCCCTTTTCTCTTTTCCTATCCCTTCTAATAAACTCATGTGTGCTACTCTGAGTAACCTGTCTGAGATCTTCCTGGCATGATAGCAAGAACTAGCGATTGAGGACATCTGCAGTCACTTCTATTTACAGATGACCTTGTTCTGCAATGTTTATAAATTACCTTGAATGTAGAAAATTTTTTCTTCTAGTTCAAGTTTGGTTTAAAAGTTTTTATTGTAAATTATTGAATTACATAGTTTTCCATTAAGCATTAAAAAATAAAACCCTATTTGTTTCTGTTAATGAGTACAATTATATTAGTAGATGTTTCTAATATTTATGTATCTTTGTATTTACAGAATTAATTATAATTTGTCATGATGTTAATTATCTATTAAATACATTATGATTTGGTTAACTAATATTTTATGATTTAGAAATTTATTTTCACCAGGTAGTTTTATTTCATTGACTGGTTTTACTGTAAAAATTACACTATCTTAGCAGTTAGGGAAACTTTACTTGTTTTCCCCACTTGATTTGATTTTATGTACTTTAGATTTCAAAAAAGTAAGAGTTAACATTCTCTATTTCTTTATATTTTGATAAAATTTATAATTAAACCTATTAAAGTTTTAGATTGTGAGTACGTACAAGTATATATTTGATAGATTTAAATTTTTAATAATTATAGATTTCATGGTGTAGCCTTTTTATTGCTCTTGATAAATTATAACATTGTAAGTTATTTTCATTTAAGTTTTACATTCATTAGCAAAAACTATTTATAGAATAAGATTTTCTAATCTCTTTTCTATTTGCAATAGTATCAACTTTGCTTTTTTTTCCTATTTGATTTATTGTGAGGTGATCTACTTTGTTAACTTGGTCAGAATCAAGCTACTGGATTTGAGAATTATTTTTTGTTTGTTTTGTATCTCATTTTATTTGTACTTGTGTTGGTTGAATTTTATTTCCTTTTTTTTTTCCTTTTTAAAAATGAAACTTCTTGAGACGAAACCTTGTGTACTTTTAGCTTTTCCTTCTTCTATGTCAGCATTTAATGCTGTAAGTTCTCTAAGTACTTTGGTGCATCTCACATGTTTGACATATTATACCCTAAAAGTGTGCTTTTCAGGTTTTACCTTTGGGTGTATATGAAGAGATTTCTTGTCCAATTGTTGTGTTATTGATTTCTAATTTTATTGTACTGTAATTGGGCATAAACAATTTTTTTTCTTGCCTTGGGAGTTGTTCAATTTATTGTAGACCCTTAGCTTGTTCTACTTCTCTATTTACCCTAATTTACCAATCAGATAAGATACTTCTTATCTGATTGGTAAATTAGGAAGATTAAAGAGACAGGGTAGGTAATTTTATCTAATCCTTGGTTTATATCATCTTGCTCATTTATTTTTCATTTTGAGTGTTCTTATCCAAGAATACTTCTAAGCTTTCTCCTTCAACTTTTAATGCAACAATGATATTTTGAACCCTACTTGCTTTTTTGTTATATTTTTAAATTGTTTCAGGACACAAGTAGGAATAACATGGTTGTTGAGCACTGCATTCTCTAGATTACAATTCTTTTGCTTTAATGATATTTTAATGCTTTGTGGTTCTTGAATATGTCAGAATATGTCATGTATTACCAACATGAAGTGAATTATTCTGTTTGTGTGTATATAAATATACATAGACACATAAAGTAATAGGTACTTATATATTCTATGTCAAATTATATTAAAATTAACATCTGATCAACAATTTGATTCATTAATATCTGAGAAAACAGTAACATCTCTCATTTAGCTATGAATTTATAATTTTTCTTTAATTTTGTCATTTGATTTAAGTAAATGGAAAGATATTGTTAGATTCATGAATGATCATTATTATTATAAGTGTACAAACAATATGCTTTGAATTATCTTAGCTTCTTTAGCTCTAAATCTGGGAAGAATTTTTATGATATTTCACATTAATCAGGGAGAGAGGATTTTTCCTTTCTCTAAATCTCTATAATTCAGAATCTTACTCTTCATTTATTTCTCAGTCTTAAGGGTAATCACAACCAATTTTCTTACTTAAGAGAAAACTCCTTATCTTATGCTTTTGCTTATCAACACAGAACTAAAATAATTAGGCTTTATTAATTGCAGCACTTACCATCGCATGGTTTTGTTTCTAACATCTGCTCTGGGCAAAGATGTTGATTCTCCAGTTCTTGTATAATCACTGCTCTGGATCGGACCTGTATTCCACCAAAGCCTAGGTCTTCACCATTCACACAGGTCAGCTGGCACAGGCTCCATGGAGACCAGTCCTTCAAGTAACAGTCACCTGTAAAACACAGGTTTATAGTTTAGACTTACACATATAAGGAATAGCCCGCCTGATGATCGTTTTGATTTGTTTTGATTTTTAAAAGTTTTTTGATCATTTAATTCTAACCCCACATGGCAATGTTTGTAGGTATACTAGTCATATATAATATTTATAAGATGGATATGCAACTAATAGTTGTAACTTTACATGTAATTTTGAGTTTGTATAAATATTGTCATTTTCAGAGTGACTATTATGGAACTATTTGTTGTTTAATGATATAAAATAGAAACTAGGTTTGAAGGAATTTGACCATTATGATCATCTCCTAACAGAACAAATATTTGGTTAAAATCTTCCATCACTCTTGTCATTATCATTATGAAGGGGTTTATTTAAATCACTGACACATAGAACTTGGCTTCTTTTTTTTATTATTTTTTTTATTGGTTGTTCACAACATTACAAAGCTCTTGACATATCATATTTCATACATTAGATTCAAGTGGGTTATGAACCCCCAATTTTACCCCAAATGCAGATTGCAGAATCATGTCGGTTACACATCCACAATTTTACATAATGCCCTATTAGTAATTGTTGTATTCTGCTACCTTTCCTATCCCCTACTATCCCCCTCCCCTCCCCTCCCATCTTCTCTCTCTACCCCATCTACTGTAATTCATTTTTCTCCTTGTTTATTTTCCCATTCCCCTCACAACCTCTTATATGTAATTTTGTATAGCAATGAGGGTCTCCCTTCTTTTCCATGCAATTTCCCTTTTCTCTCCCTTTCCCTCCCATCTTATGTCTCTGTTTAATGTTAATCTTTTCTTCCTACTCTTCCTCCCTGCTCTGTTCATAGTTGCTCTCATTATATCAAAGACGACATTTGGTATTTGTTTTTTAGGGATTGGCTAGCTTCACTAAGCATAATCTGCTCTAGTGCCATCCATTTCCCTGCAAATTCCATGATTTTGTCATTTTTTTATTGCTGCATAGTACTCCATTGTGTATAGATGCCACATTTTTTTTATCCATTCATCTATTGAAGGGCATCTGGGTTGGTTCCACAGTCTAGCTATTGTGAATTGTGCTGCTATGAACATCGATGTGGCAGTATCCCTGTAGCATGCTCTTTTAAGATCTTCAGGGAATAGTCCGAGAAGGGCAATAGCAGGGTCAAATGGTGGTTCCATTCCCATCTTTCCCAGGAATCTCCAAACTGCTTTCCAAATTGGCCCCACCAATTTGCAGTCCCACCAACAATGTACAAGTGTACCCTTTTCTCCACATCCTCGCCAGCACTTGTTGTTGTTTGATTTCATAGTGGCTGCCAATCTTACTGGAGTGAGATGGTATCTTAGGGTGGTTTTGATTTGCATTTCTCTGACTGCTAGAGATGGTGAGCATTTTTTCATGTGCTTGTTGATTGATTGTATGTCCTCCTCTGAGAAGTGTCTGTTCAAGTCCTTGGCCCATTTGTTGATTGGGTTATTTGTTATCTTATTGTCTAATTTTTTGAGTTCTTTGTATACTCTGGATATTAGGGCTCTATCTGAAGTGTGAGGTGTAAAAATTTGTTCCCAGGATGTAGGCTCCCTATTTACCTCTCTTATTGTTTCTCTTGCTGAGAAAAAACTTTTAAGTTTAATTAAGTCCCATTTGTTGATTCTTGTTATTAACTCTTGTGCTATGGGTGTCCTATTAAGGAATTTGGAGCCCAACCCCACAATATGTAGATCGGAGCCAACTTTTTCTTCTATGAGACGCAGAGTCTCTGATTTGATATCTAGCTCCTTGATCCATTTTGAGTTAACTTTTGTGCATGGCGAGAGAAAGGGATTCAGTTTCATTTTGTTGCATATGGATTTCTAGTTTTCCCAACACCATTTGTTGAAGATGCTATCCTTCCTCCATTGCATGTTTTTAGCCCCTTTATCAAATATAAGATAGTTGTAACTTTGTGGATTAGTCTCTGTGTCCTCTATTCTATACCATTGGTCCACCCGCCTGTTTTGGTACCAGTACCATGCTGTTTTTGTCACTATTGCTCTGGAATATAGTTTGAAATCTGGTATCGCTATACCGCCTGATTCACACTTCCTGCTTAGAATTGCTTTTGCTATTCTGGGTCTTTTGTTTTTCCATATGAATTTCATGATTGCTTTATCTATTTCTACAAGAAATGCCGTTGGGATTTTGATTGGCATTGCATTAAACCTATAGAGAACTTTTGGTAATATCGCCATTTTGATGATGTTAGTTCTGCCTATCCATGAACAAGGTATATTTTTCCATCTTCTAAGATCTTCTACTTCTCTCTTTAGGGTTCTGTAGTTTTCATTGTATAAATCTTTCACCTCTTTTGTTAGGTTGATTCCCAAGTATTTTATTTTTTTTGAGGATATTGTGAATGGAGTGTTTTTCCTCATTTCCATTTCAGAAGTTTTGTCGCTGATATACAGAAATGCCTTTGATTTATGCGTGTTGATTTTATATCCTGCCACTTTGCTGAATTCATTTATTAGTTCTAGTAGTTTCTTTGTATACCCTTTTGGGTCTTCTAGGTATAGAATCATGTCATCTGCAAATAGTGATAATTTAAGTTCTTCTTTTCCAATTTTTATGCCTTTAGTTTCTTTCGTCTGTCTAATTGCTCTGGCCAGTGTTTCGAGAACTATATTGAATAGAAGTGGTGATAGAGGGCATCCCTGTCTTGTTCCGGATTTTAGAGGGAATGCCTTCAACTTTTGTCCATTCAGAATGATGCTAGCCTGAGGCTTAGCATAGATAGCTTTTACAATGTCAAGGTAAGTTCCTGTTATCCCTAGTTTTTCTAATGTTTTGAACATAAAGGGATGCTGTACTTTGTCAAATGCTTTCTCTGCATCTATCGAGATGATCATATGGTTCTTATCTTTAAGTCTATTGATGTGGTGAATAACATTTATTGATTTCTGTATGTTGAACCATCCTTGCATCCCATAGAACTTGGCTTCTAAGTGTTAATAATTTCAAATGGGTGTACAGTTTATTATTGAAAACAGTGTAAGCAGTCTAAAACAGTCTATGACTATTTTATCTATCCTTCTTCCTAGAGAGGTTGAGATGAGACAGCAAATTGAGCAGCTATAGCTGTGGAAATGATGTGTACTCTTTTCTCTGATCTACGTCTTTAATTGGTTTTACCCTCCTCTTTTTTCAAATATCTATTGAAGAACAATAAGTAATATATACAAAATGATCAGAGATCATGAATGCACAGATGGCTGAATTTTCACAATTGATTACATATGCATGTGATCAATATTAATCAAGGAACAGAGCATTCCCAGAGTCTCAGAATGCCTGTCATGTCATGTATAAAGTCATGCTATTATGTACTATTTTCTGTGTTTGGCTTCTTTTACTCATTTATAGATCAACCACATATTTATGTGGTTCTAATTTGATTTTTTGTTACTGCTATACTTTGTTCCATTATGTGCATATACCTGATTTAGATATCTATGCTACTATAGATTAGCATGTGGGGAGTCATAAATTTTTCCCATTATAAATAATGCTGTCATAAATATTTTAGTGAAAGCTTTTAATGAACACATACACATATGTATGTGTGTATATATGTGTGTGTGTGTATGTGTGTGTGTGTGTGTGTATAAATGTATGTATTTCTATTGGACATATAAATAAGAGTGGAATTGCTCAATCATAGTATCCATGTATTAAAAATATTTTACCATTTTGGGAATAGGGAAGATTTAATAAAATATGCCTTTCTCATATTCCCATCCATTCTTCAGGATGATGGCTTGGTGATAGTTTTTAGAATATGCCGTTATTTATGACAGACACAAATCCAGAGGGGCTTCATATCACTTTAATTATTCCAGTTATAAAATATGACTACTTCATATTTCCTTATATTATACTATAGGTAACTAAGATTAGAACAAAGTTACCTGGAGATCTGATTAATAGAAAAACTTCTTATGTCATGATTAAGAAATCCTAAAAATACATGAATTATTGACCAAAAGATAAATGTATTACAGAAGAGTAATTTCTTGTAGATCTTTATTAGAGAACATTATCAGTACTCCTAAAGGACAAAAAGTCAAGTAAATTTTGGAAATGCTAAAGAAAAAGAAACTAGAAACAATTTTAAAGTAGTCTAAGAACGTTTTAGAAATACCCCTAGGAAATGCACATTTGAGTTGCTTGATTTTTAATTATGCGGGAAAAACTTCTAAGGTTTAAATTAAAAAAACCCTTTCTATAAATAAAGCATAATTTTATCTTCTAGACAGCAAACTACATGGAAATATACCTTAAGAAAATCTTCAGTAAATGTTTTAACAGTAGATTGAATTACGTAATTATCATCTCCAAATAACCCATATCAAGAGCCGAATATTTAATAATAGCAGATGAGAGTGAGGCATTCTCTTCTACTGGACATACTTTTCTATTTTGAACATGGAAATTATTGATATAAAATAATAAAATTAAAACACACCTGCCAAAGATATGACAACAAAATGCATGAAATATATTTGCTAATTCAGTATTATACTGTTTAAATAGTTCACATAGTGCTAGCTTTCAAACACCATCTTTAGAGAAAACTAGCAAGAAAGGACTTTGAGTGAACAGATTGCAATTTATAAGAGCAGTCATCTTCTGGATTGTGATTACTTTATTTAAAATGGTATGTTTGCTCTGTTCTATGTTATCATAGGATCCTGTAGTTTTCTTTCATATAATTTGCCACATATTATAATCATATGTTTATTTGTGTCACTATTAGGAACTTTTTCTTCCATTAGAAGGTGAGCTCTGTGAGCATGGTGTTGCTTGTCTCCCTCCACAAGTGCATTCCCTGACCTGCAATTACACCTGACATGTAAAAGTCAAATGAGTCGTGATTGTGCTGTGGGAAGCCATGGAAATGCATGGTGAGTCTCCACAGCTTGTTGCACACCCCGGTGAAGATGCCAGTTCAGCACAATAAGGTAGATTTCACAATAATCCTATTACGAATGCTGGACATTTTGGTTTTGGAATTGATAGGACTTCCACCTTTCAACCGTGGTCACTTTTTGTTGACTATATGGTCATCCAGCCCATCAAACTTCAAAGATTCAGTCGGTGGCCCTGCTACAGAGCCCTCACCCTCAGCCACAGCCTCAGTCTTGGTCTTCTGTGAAGCACAATGATATTATGTTTGATTGTGAGTGAGATCTTGGTTGAGATAAGGACAGCTTCAGGGACAGGAAATGGAACAGGGGAATTTCTACAAGAGCAAAAGGTATATCCAAGTGTGGGCATATCAAGAAGCAACACCTTGCCATGCTCTATAAAGTCAGACTTTATTTAACCATTCTTAACTGTGAGAACATTTTACATGACATCTATCTTAACACAAATTTAAGGGCATCATATAGTATTGTTAACTACAGGCACAGTGTTGTACAGCAGACTGCTAGAATTTATTTATTTACTTATTTTTTGAAAGAGAGAGAGAGAGAGAGAGAGAGAGAATTTTTTAATATTTATTTTTTAGTTTTCGGTGGACACAACATCTTTATTTTATTTTTAGGTGGTGCTGAGGACTGAACCCAGTGCCCTGCGCATGCCAGGCGAGCACGTTACCGCTTGAGCCACATCCCCAGCCCAATTTATTTATTTTTAATAACTGAAATTTTCTGTTCATTAAATAGGAGTTGCTCTTTAGATTTTGTAACTCAAACAAAATTATTATTTTATTTTCTAATCTGAAATAAATGAAAATATTTGTGTGGGCAAAGATCATTACAACAGTTGAATGACCTCAGAGTCTAATGCATAGTTCTAAGTATTGGGTATTTCATTTTCTACCCTGTTCAGTTTTATTCAGTTAATCACATTGTAATAATAATGAGTAATATACTATCATTATTGTCATCTCAAATAATTTACTTACTAAAAAATGAGTAAATTTAATAAATGGATGAGTATCTAACATTGTCACTGTTTCCAGTTTTTAGGAACCCCACTTCAATTAAACAAAAATTTAAAGATAAGTTTTCTTTTAAAATTACCATAATTTATCTTTTTATATAGAAAATGTTTTATGCCCAACCATTATTTTTTTGCCAAATACTTATTTTAATTTTTTAAAGAATAAATTTTTATAGAAATATATATTCTTATAAGAAAATCAGAAGAATAAAAAGTTTCCATTAGAGAATAAAATATAGGTAATTCATTTCTAGTCTGCTCAGAAACTGTTGCCTCAATATCTTTCCCAAAGATGGCTTTACTAGCATATTCTGACCTAAAATATCCTGAACAATTCTCTTCATCAAGCCCAAATTCCTAAAAATGAGCTCATCTTGCCTCTCATTTTTTCCCTATGCTATTCAATATACAACTATGCTATTTGCTATACAACATTTTATATCATGCAACCATTGTCTAACATTGAATCTGAATGAAGCAATTCAATATTTTCTTCCATAATCTTATTTTGCTTTCCAGTATCAAGAAAACTGCATTTTTTTCCTTTTGAATCCTTACTGATTCTCTATTTTTCTGCATTTTATGTTTTAACTACAGCTAAGGAGGTCTGAATTGTTGTTGATTCCACCCAGGACTCAAAATAAGCTTTCATTATGAGGATTTAAATCTTTCATTAGCCATTTTGTCTTCCAACATTGCCTTTCCCTCACTCTCTATTCTCTCCTCCTGTAAATCCCAAAGAGACATGTTTAATCCTTATTTTCTCAACTTTTATTTCATGCTTTCCCTGCTAAGCATAGGCCTTAGACCTTAGTCACCATCCCCTGCTAAAACTCCACAGGGGTATTAAGAGAAGCCACATGGAAGACTGGACTTCACCCTACAATCAGGAGTGAGGCAATTCACCCACAGCAGCAGTGTCTGGCTCTTAGGTATTATTGAATTATACTACTGGCACATCTTAAGTTATCCTATATATGCAACCCTGTCTTGACCCTGGTCCTGGAAAGAAACCACCCAAATATGAATTTTGTTCTGCTATTGTTACCTGGGCAAGGCTGGGTACAGGTTTCCTCCAGGATCATTTTTTTACTACCATCTACAGTGGGTTCAATGTCAGCACAGAATTCCTCATCTACCACTTTGCCGAAGTCATCAGATGACCCATCGCTCACTACACAAGAAATGTTCCTTGTTCTGGTCCCTTCTCCACACTGGGCCTCCTGGAATGGAGAAAGAACTAATTACAAAAAGAAAAATAATTCATTAGAGAACTCATCCTTTATAGTCATCTCTGCATCATTGATTTTGATTTATGAATACTTACAGAAGCATTTGAAACCCTAGGGAAGAAGCCTTCCAGGGCACAAGCTATAAAGCAATACTCTGAACAATTTATTTTGTTTTACAGCCAAAGACAGGCAAATACATTCTCATTAAAATGAATCAGTCTCCACGTGATTTTGAAAGTACAGGACAGGGAGTGTTGGTTATCAAAAATTCTTAAATGATTATAAAATGGCAAAGTAACTACCATCATTAAGATGAAACTTACAATCTGTGAGGTCTGAAGAATACTTCTGAAACCAAATTTCTGCAGATGAAGAATACACACTTTCATACAATTTCTTGAGATTTTATACCTGCACTTGGCATGGGGACCACTGGCCGTATTGCCACCGATAACAGGGCTTCACTGGGCAAGGCTTGGACTGTTCCATCAGGGAAGGGCATGGTCTTCCATCACCTTGAAAGGGCTGGGTCACTGTTCGTCTTCGGATCATTTTTCCTGTAAGAAATACAAAGCAATGCAACTTCAGTGGCATGTAGAATTGTGCAAGCATAATACCTTACTGGGAGAAGGTATCCCACAGGCTTCTCCCTGAGATCTAGGAACAAGCAAGTCTTGAATGTTTTGAAAAGAAAGACAACCAATCCAACCTTTCTGAAGATTATCTAATATGATTTAAAGCAAGAGGGGCATTTTGTTTTTATATACCTTGACCACTAGTCTAATGCTAACTGCCATACCAACAAACCTGTGAGTCCACATGTTTGAGAACATTCTGACCAAGGAGACCAATCTGAAAGCTGACAGTTCACAGGGCATTCCACCATGCAGGATATGTTCATCTGCCAGTGCTTCTCCAGGGCAAGCTGAAAGAAGAGAGGTAGACCCATTTGTACTGACACAGAGGCATGGCCACAGCCTATTGTCAGCAGGGGAAGCAAGTGAGAAAAGAGAAGGGAGGAGAGGAAGAGAAAGGAGAATAAGCATGCTTCATAATAGAACAACAAGATATCTGGAAGACAAATATCCAAACTATAAAAGTATAAAATGGTTCAACCCAGGAGAGTGGAAGTCAAGGATGAATGGAAGGGACCAATGACTACATTTTATGTTTTATGTATGTGAGAACATTTTCAATAGGCAATGAAGAAAAGTGCATTTAATCATAATTGGTTGAATTTTTCTAAATTAGGAAAATTTAAGTGTAAACATAATTACTTTCTATTTAAAAACCAAGAATATGATCAATATCTAGATCTATAATTATATATTCAGGATATTATTATTTTTATTTTTACATGTACATGTTAAACTGAAAAGCAAAAGGAAAATACTTTAAAGATAAATTTCCATTCATAACTAATGATATAATGTATTGAGATAATATGAAACATCAGTTTTGGGACTCAGATCCCAATAGCTCAATTGTAGAGCATCTATCCAACATTCTTACAGCCCTAGAGTTCAATTTCCAGTACAAAAAAAAAAAAAGTCAATTCTTAAGTAAGCTACCTTTTTCCTAAGAGAAATAAGGGTCCTTAGAACTTTATGATTCTAAATGTTTAATATATACTTTTAAAAAAAACAAACAAACAAATAAAGTTTCTCTCTACTAAAACTGATCTCATGAACTAACTGGCATGATTCAGTGATTTTGGTGTTAAGCCTCTCATCAGATAATAACATTGTACAATTTATTGGCATCTGAGTTCTGTTACTTATCATTTCCAAATTCTACTTTAAAAATATAAAGTAGAAACTTCAAGTTCATCTCCTGTATATTTCAACCTTTAAAAAGTCTAAAGTCAAAAGTAGAATTGAAATAGGAAAATTTAAGTTTGGTAGGAGAATAACAATTTTTTAATTGGTAATTCTTGAAATTTTTCAAGATCTTTTTTATTTCTGCATGAAAGAGAAGTTTCTATTTTTTTACTTTAAAGAGTCAAAGAAGATAGCAAAAGAAAATTTTCTGAAACATGCTATATTTCAGTCTAGCTCTTAACCCTAAGTTATACACTGAGAAAGGATTAGATCCATGCTTGGTGTACAACTCCCCTTGGTAGGCACTTTTATTATATTTTACACTAAAAATAGCTGATAGAGCCGAGTGTCTGGGATGAAAACTTTTACTATATTTCCTAGTTTAAGCTTCAGAAAGTCACTGGTGGTGTATCCCTACATGAACCTAGGAGAGTTTTGTCCAATTCATTCCACCATCTTTATTATTCCTATTCCTTTCCCTTTCCTTTTACCCTTTGTCTCATCCACTGAACTTCTATTCCCCTCCCCTCTTGTGTATTATTGCATATCAGAAAGAACATTTAACCTTTGGTGTTTTGGGACAGGCTTATTTCACTTAGTATGATAATCTCCAGATGCATCCATTTACCGGCAAAAGTCATAAAGTCATTCTTTTTTATGGCTGAGTATTGTGTCTTTTTATTCTCTTCTTTAACTACGTAGCTACCTACATTCTATCAATCATCTATCCATCTGTCTATGTAAACATATAAGCCTAAGTAAATTGAAATAAACCTATCCAGGGTTCAAAGAATAGGAAATGAGAAACTGGTTACTAGGTATAAGATGAGTAAATATCTCACATACACACACATAAATGCTAGGTGTGTTTAACCCTAATTTTCCTCTTTGTTGGGCAGTAATAACACCTTTCTCTGTGGCCATTAGAGAAGCAGTAAGCATTACCCACTGAATGTAGGGTTTGCACATGAATTAGTAGGTAGGCAATCTGCCCATTGTTCACACAAATGGCCCAGTTTTTCTTGGAGACTACTCCATCCAACAGGGATGAATAAAATGGGATGTAAGCTGTTAAACCTAATTCCCACAGAGAGGAGCAGTGAAGACAGTGTTTGGCGGAATGTTAGGATTTTAAATCCCTAATTGTCACTTCAGCATTCACATATGATATTTTCACTTAATCTTGTCTCTAAAATAATTAGTTGTTTCATAGATTTTTACTCGTATTTCACTTTAGAAAACAAGGATCCTATTTATACCTCTATCCTTTAGTCAGATGAAATAGTTTAAAATTGGTCTTGTGAGATTTGGGTTCAGTTTTCAAAAATCTGTCAGAGCTATTCATTTTATATTACATTCTGATCCAGGAGAGCATCTCTGGGTACATTTGCAAATCAGGCCATATTAATCAACTAGAGGTAGAATGCAGAGAGCTCTCCAGCCATTATCTAACTATAATAATCTTCATTCACAACAATGTTCTTTTTATAATGTTTATGATGCTTCTACATTATTAGTATCAAAACTGAAATGATTTCAATTTGAAATTCAGATTGTTTGAATCTAAGGTATGAATAGCCCAAGTTATGTTGTAAGAGTATGTGAAAAAATGTTTATTATCTAAACAGCTTGGTGTTTCAGCACATTTGAGAGTTCTGCTTCATGGGCAGAGATGTAAGTAAGTTAAGGTAGGTGCACATGATAAAGAAATTAAATGGATTCAAGTATTTCTATCCATTTTTTCCCCTTGGGAATTGGAACAACTTACTATGGATTTATAATAAAGTGCAGACAGAATTCTGTGGTGAGCCAGTCTGCTGAGCTCTTAATTGAGGTTACAAGCTCCTCTTATCTCAGATCTACTGAGGCTCCTGCTGGTTTTGTCTTGAGCTTGACCCATAGGACCTCAGAGGCAGAGGAGTCAAACTTGTTAGAAATGTGATTGCTTTTTTGGTGTGGAAATTGGAAAAAAAAATATTACAACAGGACTATGAGAGTTCAACAACTGTTTTTTCCTCACATTTCAGAATGTTATCCCTAGCAATGATGACATTATTTTCCATCAATTAGAGAACCTATAGTTAAAATTCTCTGTACCTGAAAGACGGTAATAGCAGACCCCATTTCTTTGTTTGAATTTCAAACTCACTTATCCAGATCTGAGAACTTGGACTCTAATACCCAGCTGGGTATTAGATCCTAATATCAAAATCTGCTGCCAAACCACATGGGATCAATGTTTAACAACAGAGAGAATAAATGATGGATCTTGGCAGGTGTCCCAGGCAGTACACAAAATTCACATCAAATTACAAAGATGATGAGTAGTCTGATTAAGATTAATTGCCTTTATTCACCTTGATTACTTATTGTTTCCCAAGCATTTCTTTCAGAATAGGCTAATTAGCATACCTTTGGGCTCCAAACAGAACAAAACCCAGGAAATTATATGTGAAAATCACTAGTGTTGGATACTGTCTCTTTTAAAGAGGATACTAAACAGCTTGTGAATAGTACAGATAAACATCTGTTGGCAATGAGCTGCCTGGAGCACAGGACACTAGGCTCAAAATGAATTGAAATTATCAGGGAGAAATTTACTTGCAAAGATCAAACACAGTATCCACCCACCTCTTCGCAATATTTCAGGTCAACTGACTTGCCATCACTTCGAACACAATCCAACATCCTTGTTTTAATGCCATTTCCACAAACTGCCTTCTCACTCAGATGACACGTACTCCAGTCTGAAAGGAAAGGAGCCCATCAGAACAGAAGGCTATGCATGAAACAGATTTCAAATGAAACTCTGATGACCTGAATCCCATACTTAATTCACAACTGCCTCCTAAGCTCCACAATCAATCATGCCACATGCAGAGCATATGGGTCCCAGCTTTGCACATATCAGGAGTCAAATGGAATTGCTGGGGTTGCACATTGCTGTGGGGATTATTCTTCAAGGCAGATGTCTACTTGACAATCTTGATAGCTAGCCGTTTGGTTTGATGTTGTAAAAATGCCTTTGGCCTACTGATCAATGTCACTTAAAAATGTTTTTTTTTTCCCCTAATACAAATAACATTTAAAATTTTAGCATTATTTCTATTTTAGCAACATTATAATTTTAATGGATTGTACTTTGTATAGGTATATTCATATAAAACACTATGCATTTCACTTGTTGTCCATACTTAGAATAATTTAAAATATAAACTTATTTATTTAAAAAAATCATTTGGGGCATATGTGTTTAATTCTCTCATTTTATAATTAATTGAAAATAAATTCTGTCACTTTTTTCCCCCCAGGCTAGCATGGTATGTATGTCCCTGAGAACTTTGATTGTCTTTGTGTTATAAAGGAAATTGAAAATGAAAATCAAAAGAAACAAAGAGCCAATATGACAGCTACGTGTTATGGTAAGATTTCTTGAGGATTTCAGTGTGGAAATTATCCAGGAAAAATTCCAAAATTAGCTTTGATGTTGTTCCAAATCATATGAACCAATGAAATATTTTCTTCATATATGTGTCTTGATGATATTAAATGAATTTGAGGGAAAATGAAATTTATAATGCCTATTTTTCTGAAAAATATTCATCTATTTCTCTACTTTTGACAATGCTAATTTATATTCTTTGGCCAGGTTAAGACTGATGACATTTTTATATAAAACTAATTATGTTTATAAATGATCCACATACCCCAAGAATTGTTGCTGCAGTTAATTATAGCAATTAAACATCTTTTGCAAAAGAAACACATCTTTTAATGCATCTGATATCTGTGCTAAAAATATTTCTTTTAATTACACCTTCCCACAGTGGGAGGATGTATTAAATAAGATGGCTTAGAATATTCACAACCTACTTTATGGGCCAAGGTCTATGTGATATTTTTATTCTCTATATCTTAATGTCTACTAAAAAATAAAACAGATACATCTTTCTGTCATTTAACAACTAATTATTTCTGGGAGATAAGTTGACATCCGAGAGGCACACAGATGGACATGATCTACACTGACTGGCTTGCCTCTGAGTTGGCAGAGGGATTTGGCCTTTTGTTCCGTGGTGAGGTGGCTACCCCGTACCTGTTACATTATAATCATAGTGGTAGCAGTTCTTGTTCAGGTTGCAGGGTTCCTTCTCCACAGTATTTGGGCAGGATCTTCCTTCATCAGCAGGTTGTCTGATGGGATCTGCTGACCTTTGGCGGAAGCTGCTTTGATTGCAAGGCTTACAAAGAACAACAGGACTCCTCAGAATGGTGAACTCTCAGGCACAGGACAGATAGCATATTAGGGAGCACACTGGGGCATGAGAACATTTGGGACACTGGCTAACTTGAACAAATCAGTTAATCTCATTATGCTTCAGTTTTCCATGTAAAAATGAAAGTTTTGGTTGTGTTTCTGAAGTTCCATCTAGCTGTAAGATGCTTAAGATTCTATGTGTCAAATACTGATAACATATTCCAAACACATGAATATGCTCACATTTATTAATACAGAATGCTAATATCATACACACACATAAATTTCTGTACACACACACACACACATACTTCTTGAAGAAATACTTTAAGGACAACTTTATCTAGAAATCATTGGCTTTTGTTTTCCTAACGCATGCATATGCATGCACACAAATGCAATTTAGCTTCTATAAAGACTGGCTTGCAATTCTATGGACCGATACAGTCTTCTGAAAACATTTGATTTCTAAGAATAAGAAGTCGCTAAGGACAAGTTTCCTTGGATTTCTTTAGGCCAAAATGAATTGCTTTCTCCTCCTCTGCTCCCATTGTATTTGGCAGCACCACTATTTGTATAAAATGTGTGTGTGTGTCCTGTGTACATTAAGAAATCTTCATCTTATTTACCTATGCATTCTCTATACCTAACATAGTTTGTCAGAGACGGCAATGGTTAATCAGTGTTTGCTTAACATAGGCCTACATGATGGAACAAGATACATTAAAAATATAAAACCCAAGAAACACAGCTATTCAACTAGTTGAATTTTATTCTCATTTCAAACATCTATTGGCATAATCTCAGGAACATAACATGTTTTGCTAACTCTCTTTTACATATGGTCACTTGGTCACTTAAAATAGAAACCAAATGGACATAGTTAACAGTTTAAGTGTTCCTGCGGTTAGAATCTCTGTTAATGAGTTTAAGAAGCAGTCAAGGTTCAACATTCCCTATTTTGTAAAATGGAATCTTTTTTCAGTAAGATCTGTGGCAATAAGAATCTTACAATTATAGACACAGTGACACTGTAGCAGGTAATCCAGGTATTTGGCATAACTTCATATCTAATGCTATAGAATTGTTATGATTTGGATGTGTGGTGTCCATGTGCAGTGTCCAAGTTCTACATGTGAGACAATGTAAGAAGGTTCAGAGGAGAAATGATTGGGTTGTGAGAGTCTTAACCCAATCAGTGAATTAATTCTCTGATAGGGATTAACTGAGTGGTAACTGAAGTGGTAGGGTGTGGCTGGAGGATGTAGGAATTAGGGGCATGGCTTAGAGGTATATATTTGTATCTGGCAAGTGGAGACCTCTCTCTCTTCTTCTTGGTCATCATGTGAGCTGCTTCCCTCCACTACACTCTTCCGCCATGATGTACTGCCTCACTTTGAGCCCAAAGGAATGGAACCAGCCTTTTATAGGCTAAGACCTCTGAAATTGTGAGCCCTAAAATAAACTTTTCCTCCTCTATAATTGTGCTGGTTGGGTCTTTTATTCATAGCAGCAAAATTGCTAACTAAAGCAAGAATTAAAGGGGAAATTAATTTGTGTACTTTTGTAAAAAAGAGTTGATTCTTGATTGTACTTTAACTGTACTGAAGTCAACTGTTTGCTGCTGCTGTATAAGTTGGTTATCCATCAGCATCTTGAATAATCTTAACACTGAGATGGAAAATCAATTTCTCTTTGGAAAACATGCACTAATAATTTTCTATATTACTGTATTTCAATAAATTAATTCCACATTGATGTAAGAAGGTTCAGAGGAGAAATGATTGGGTTGTGAGAGTCACAAAACCTTTCCCTTGCTTTTGATGCTAGTTTTGAATGATACAGCTATACAGAGGTACCCAAGGATAAGCCAGGTTTCCTATCTAAGTAGCCAATGCTGTTTAAAATGACTCCCCTCCTGGAGTACCATGGTAGAGCCCCTATGGCTATTGAAACCCAGGAGCTTGTGTGATTTGGAACTCTCAGCTGGCTTTCCAAACACAAAGAGACACAGACTCAGTGTGTGGAAGAGACTCATTGATATGTAGCTTTCTTCTTTCTACTCAGTTTCTTACCAGGATCTTTTGCTTTTTAGTGTTAAAACTGCTGTAATACTCCAATTATGTGAACAATTATTCCTATGATTTAAATAAAATGGACTGGGCAAAAAGCAAAAAATGGCAGTAAACTGACACCATTAAAATACCTTTCTAAGAGCTTCATTCTTTTCCCCTTTTACTAACAGGCATCATTATCACCATCTTATCTTTTAACAGGCTATGTATTTGTAAGCAAACTGAAAGCATGGAGTGCTGAGAGAGAAAGTTGGGTCTAGAAGGAGCAGGGGCTTGCAAGAGGTGGAGCTGTTTTAGTGAAAGAGGAAGTACTGCTGACCTTTTATAGCACAGTTATACAGTGAAGTGGCCAAGAAAACACACCTTGCTTTGGTAAACATGGCACACAATTTTTTTTTACGCTGTCATTATTATTGTTTTCTTAATATTTTTAAAGCTCTAGTGTTAAGGGATTAAACAAATTCTATTTTAATAATATAATGGATCATCTTACCAAAGCACAACGGGTCCATGGACCCCATTCAGATATTACACAGTCCTCAGGGCAAGGTAATTTGCACTCTCTGGAACCCAGAGGCATCTCTTCTGGGTCACAGAGGTAATCCTCCACGTGTTCAGAAGGGCCATCTGCTGTATTCTGCATGCATCTAGAAGAAAATGTATAAGTGAAGAAACCAGTGCAATTAGATAATGGCTAACCCAGGGGACAGATGGGATTCCTGAAGACATCATCATGGGGCAGGAAGTTTTGTATCTAATGAGTCACATTCTCCAAAACTGAAGACTTAAGAGAATCTCTGCCACCCCAAATGTTGTAGTACTTCTGCATAATTAAAAAATATACGGAAGAAGTTACAATTTTGGTATATCAATAAAAATAATGGATTCTATAGAGAAGGTAGAACTCATTCTATATGCAGGACTAGGCATGTGGCAAATCTATACAAGAGGTTTCATGATGTGTTTTCAAAGATAACTAGAGGCATTTATCAATTTGTTTTGTCATTCTAAAAGTAATTTTAGCCTCCCATCTGCTGCTAACCTGAAAAGAAAGCCAGAAGAGAAAGGACAATTATAATTGTAAAAGCACAAATTCCCTAAATCTGGTTATTTGGATCTTCCTGTGTCTTGATATATTTTTAAATTGTTAGTTTTCTTTTTAACAAAACAAATTCAAATCTTTTATTCCATTTTATTCTACTGCAAGCATTCATGTAGGGTTCTTTACTCTTGGGAATGTGTCTTCATTTTTACATAGTTAATAATCTCTCTGTCCATTTTATTAATGGAAGGGAAAAACGTTCTCTCTCATCTATAACTTGGAAAAGGTCAACCAAATTAATGGGTTTGGAAAAAGAACTGCATCAGAGGAGACGAAAAGGAAGACTTGAGCTCTTAAGCCTCTCAGTCCACTGCAATGTGTTAAGCTGTCCATTGAGTTACATCACAAATTATACCTTGAATCCAAACTTTTCCTAGGGATTTACAACCAGTAGGAACATTGCATCTTCACAAATCTGCTTTGCAGAATCACTTTTAGATAGACTGCTGCCAAATTTAAGAGAAATGTCCTTTCGTTCTGGGGTTTATTCAAGGACTGTAAAACTGTCATTGGTCATGTCTTAACCGAGTTTGTATCCTAAAAAATATCCATAAAACACCAACTTCTGCAATTTTTTTGCATACTGAATAAAAATATAAAAGCATATGAAAACATGTATAGGTAGATATTTGTATGATTTCATTATTGGAAAAAATCAAATTATACATCCCTTTGGAAGAATTTTAGTTTCCTATGAAAAAGTTTTCCTTTAATATCATTTCTAAAGTGTTTGGAGAGGTTACAGGCAGACAAGGCATTTCTATGCTCAAAAGCTGTATTCAAACTAAGAAAAGATCACAAATTCATTGTAGGTACTGACACAACGCACAAGGATTAACTTGTAAAATTACCTATTGATCCATAGCTAAGAACAGATGTCCAATACTCCATTTAGTAGTCATATACATAAA
The DNA here is from genome assembly GCF_964194105.1 of Spermophilus citellus. Taxonomy (NCBI): domain Eukaryota; kingdom Metazoa; phylum Chordata; class Mammalia; order Rodentia; family Sciuridae; genus Spermophilus; species Spermophilus citellus. The sequence goes on along the minus strand of NC_138184.1, from coordinate 192,988,258 downwards.
ACTTCATTTTCAAAGATTTTTCTTCTCCTTTATTTTTTTATTACATAAAATATATTCATTTTAGGAAAATCAGAATAATAAAAATTCTCATAATTCCATCACAGATTATCACTTTTAACAGAATTTATGTATCGATCAATGGACTATTATTTTAAACATATATTTCATTCCACAAAATGGGAGCAAACTTTCCCTACTATTTGTTTGTATCACTTAAGAAAAGTCAATACATTATGAACATCTTATGTCATAAAATATTTTTCTCAGATATATTTTAATGACTAAATTTGAATTCCATTGCTTGAATGTTCCAAAATTGCTAAAACACCCTTGTTGTTTGCACTCAAACTATATAAAGGTTTTATTTTGTTTTATTTGGTAACAACAATTTTTTAATCACCCTAGAATACAAAATAAATATTTGAATCAAGTTTTGAGTGTTGAAGGCAGGCATTTTGAATTCATCCATTTTCTTCAAATACTTAGCCTTACTTTCTAAGTGAGAGTAACATTGTGAGAATAGTGAACTGTATTAGAAATCCATAATGTGGGACCAAGGGATTGAAATGAAAGGAGGGGCCAGAGGCTCACAACAGTAAAGGTAACAAAATCTGTTTGGTTTGCTTGCTTATTTATTTATTCATTTTTTAATTGTCATCATGTCCTGGAAAATCTAAAAAAATTGTCATTGAAAGACTACCCCTTCCTACAAAGCAAACCATTTCTACCACCCATTCTTGATAAGCCACTCAATCCTAAAAGAGGAATACTGAGACTAGATACAGTTAAACCTGCTCCTTTATAGACTCCACTATCCTGAAATGTCACCCATGTTTGCAGTTAAGCAGGATACTGTGACCTTAATTAACAGAGGATCAAGTTAGGGAGGTGTACTACTCAATCAGTAACAAATAGGAACATTATTACACAATCAGAGATTACAGTCAATACTGACCTCCTTCCCTATTTGCATCAGAGATGTTTACTCAAAAAACAAATTGATCTGAAAAGTTACTTTCTTTCAAGAGTATCTGGAAATGTTGAGAATATATGTTGCAACACAAAGAGAGGTGAAGCATATACAGGTAGTTTAGGGAAAAAAAAAAACTAGCAGTTCTTCTGTAATTGAATATATTTTGTTTGTTTTACTAACAAATAACCAATTGGATCAAATTCTTAAGGATGCTCGAAAACTTGATCCCAATATTTGTTCTGTATTATAGGGTGATATAAATTGATTTTATTTATAAAAAATAAAACATATATAGTCTAAATGCCAACAAAAGTGTTTTAGCAATTGTGGCACATTCAAGCAATAGAATTCAAATGTAGTCATTAAAATATTTTAAAATTTTGAGATAAAATTTTAAATATGGAAATATAATGATAGAAAACAGAATCCTCTTATTTCCTTATCTATTAATTACCTCTCTACCCCTTCTCCATCTCCAGTTAACCTTTATTAAATTCCTCAGAGAAATATAAATTGAGATTTCAGATGTGCTTTTGAAAATAAAATAGAAAATTATTTACTAGAAACCAAGTTACATATTGGTTTATATGTGAAAGTTTTATGATATATATGTTCATCTGTTCTACTTTCCCACTGAAACAGATTAAGAAACATCAATCAAATTCATGAAAAGTTAAATTATAGGTAAGAATGAACTTCATAACATATATTGCCAGGTTCTGGATTTGTTTTTTAAATTTGTCTTTACTGTGTTTCTCTGAGCAGGGTTAGAAGAAAGATATATAAAGAGAGTGACAGAAGACTTGAGTTTGAATTCAAACTCTGTCTCTTCACTAGATGGATGTTAGTTACTTAGAACTTTGGAATCTAATCTATAAAATGGAGATGATAAAACCTCACACACTTGTTCCCTAAGATTCTAGAACCTTTAACCATCATATGACAGATGCTGTATGGAAGAGTTAATGAATATCAAATGTGTGTTAGATATCAGGGTATTCATATTCTTATGAATATGACAGTCCTCAGAGAACCCCTTAGAGTTCAATAAATACAGTAGACATGTAAATGGATCTTTTCAACATAGGGTTATGTGGGGTGCTATAGAATAGAATGACATTGCCCAGTGGAACTTTCTATGATGACAGGCATATTCTATATATGTACATCAAACAGATAAGCACAAGAGACTGTTGAGTACTTGAAATATGGCTAGTGTGAATGAGGAAATGCATTTGAAACTTTATTTAATTTTCATTAGTTTAAATTGAAATTGAAATAGATACTAGTGGTCACCCTACTGGACAGCATGGCTAAAGAAGAGCAAATGAGAGGCAATACAAGCCAGGACTTGCAGGAAGATGCTCCCTAGATGACTTCAGAGTATTCAAAATAGCTAGTTTCATAGAAAAGAGCAATAATTTAAAACAGATTATTTTTAAAAATGTGCTTAGAAATCTATTTAGGAGAATAGTTATTTGGGCTGAAAGTCTGCATTAGTTCAGCTTGCTTTCAATGTGCTTCTCCTCAAGTGTATCTCAATGTAAAATGATTTTTAAGTCAGAAAACGAGAACATAATGAACTGCTGCTTGAAGCAGATACTCTTGAAGTTTTCCATGAACACAGACTCACTAAGAACAAAAGACAATTTTATCCAGGTACTGGGGAGGTGTGAGTACTCATTGTAGGCACATGTGAGATTGGGAGATGGCTTAGTCTGGCTTCTCTATGCAATCAAGTTCAGCCTTACCTCACTTTTCGGGTTTGCACACCCTCTCCACAGTTATCCCGCATATTCACAAAGGTCACCTTGCAGACGCTCCATGGTTCTGTGACCCATATATACTGGTTGCAGTCACTGTGGCATGGGACAACCTCGTACACCTAAAATACACATGGTTCTCAGTTGACCTCAGGGAATCCAAGAAGGGTGAGCAGGAGAATCATCTCAGCAGTGCTATCATTATTTCATTGGTAAGCAACTTCCATTCCTCCCTCTTATTGTTCATTATTTGGAAATAGAAACAGAGGGAGTTCCATGAGCATTCTGGAAAAGGGAAGGGCTGGCTGTGTTGCATTGCTGTTCTTCCATTGCATGGTCAGTATATATCTGACTCACTGGACCAGATTCGATATGTATTTTCCTGTACTGACCCCTCCTCCACTGTATTGTAATTTTCTGGAACATTTGTTTTGTTCACAATTTTATGTGTCTTTAATACTTAGCTCAGCCTGCTTATATGTTAGGCACTCAATGAGATTTGTCAAATAAAATGAATGGATGAAAAGAGTATATAAATATCTGTTTTCCAAATATATATATATATATATATATATATATATATATATATATATATATGCTTGTTTTTCAGATAAATACATACAATAATGAGAGTTACACTTTTTTTTGTTTTTCATACAGACAGCTAAATTAAAAGATAGATAACATAAAATAAAGCCATCTTAAGGCTAATCTTCAACCTTTTAGAATTTGGAAGCAAGGTCTATAATTGGGATCATATTATACACAGCTAGAGCCCAAAGCAGTGAGGGAACAAAGAAAATTACCCATGCTCTGGTTCCATGAAGACATTCAGCCCCATGGGTCGGGGGGGTGATGTTTGGTTTCAGGAATTTTTCTACAATGAACCAATTATATAGTACTCTCAATGAGAGAAATAACTAAAGAACATATATGGACTATAATCCATTGCCACCAAGCTGATACAACCAGTAAGGAAAAACCTTTTAAAATATTTTCATAATCTGTGACAGTTCATTATGTCCTATTTTACACACACACACACACACACACACACACACACACACACACATAAACTTCAGATAAATGTTTTATGAACCTAATTCTAGAAAACATTGATTTAAGTAGCCTTTTGGTATTCTGTTTTTGTGCAAATTTTATTGCATTAAAAACTCACTTAAAAGTGAGTGAAGTGAATCTATCCTAAATAGGGATGGAAAATATGCATTGTTGGAATAAAACTAGTCACTTCCACAAGTCACCACATTCATATCTGGGTGCATATTAAAACAGGACTAATATTAAACACTGCAACTCCTGGGGAAGGGGAAAGTTAAAGGGGACCTGCTTTTCTTCTTAACCCTTTGATGGCTTTCATTTTTTTCTTTTGTTTTGGTACCAGAGATTGAACTCAGGGGCACTTGATGACTAAGCCACATCCCAGCCCTATTTTGTATTTTATTTAGCTACAGGGTCTCACTGAGTTGCTTAGCACCTCACTTTTGCTGAGGCTGGCTTTGAATTCACCATCTTCCTGCCTCAGCCTCCCCAGCTGCTAGGATTACAGTGCACCACGGAACCTGGCAATGGCTTTCATTTTAATGTCCTTCTTTGAAGTGAATAGAAATCAGTGCAGAGTAACCTCTAACCACCCATGTTTGGCCCACCTCCACCTTGTCCCTCTCTGAGATGCACAAGAACATTAGTAAGAGGTATCACTGCTATGTCAAAGTGAGGTGAAGCTTGTTCCTAATTCCCCTCAGGCCCTGACAATAAAATGAGGAAACACAGGTAGCTATGCTAGGAAATATAAAAGGAATAGGTATGGGAAAAATTAATGAAAAACATGATATTTCCTTCTGGTAAAACATAAAAGACAATGGCAGGAAAAGAAATCAGGAATTTTTAAAAAGTACTTTGTTATGAACCAAGAAGTTTAACTTACCTGTGCCTAGAAGCAACATTCAACAGGAATGAAGAAAAGGGAGAGAAACAAAGTAAAAATATCAGTATATCATGAAAGGAACTCATGGTCTAAATTTCAAGTATGATTGCTTATATATAAAAGCTTATTTTTTTTGGTAAAGGATTAGAACATTTTTTTCTTAGGTTATAAAAGAGAAAAACCAACCACTCATTATTGCTGAAAAGTAAGGTGTGCAAATGAGTCTTGCAGACACACAGCCAAGGAAAGGATTAGATGATCAGGATGAAGAAATCTCAGAAAGCAAAGTCAACCTCAACACACATATCACAGGGAGTTGACATGTTATTGAAAATACCTTGTGATCCAGCTTATAAATGGACTAATATCTGCATATTGATCTATCTATAGACCCATCTATTCATTGATCTGTCTTAATCAATAATCCATCTATCTTTCAGGAAATGAAGATTTGAAGATTTTGCTCCTCAACTGGAGAATGGTACCCTAGAGACCATTTTATTTCTTTGTCTTTTTTTTTTTTAGGTTGTTTTCTTTTTTAGCTCTCAGAGACCATTTTTTAAAAACTTTTTTAAAAAAAGTTGTTGATAGACCTTTATTTTATTTATTTATATGTGGTGCTGAAAACCATACCCAGTACCTCACACATGCCAGGCAAGTGCACTACTGCTGAGACACAGCCCCAGCCCTCAGAGACCATTTTTAAGTCAATGGATTGCCTTTTATTTTATTTAGTAATGTATAAATCTAGTAAAAGAATCTATAGTATATACAGTTTCTAATATTAATAAAAGCTTTGCATATTCTTTACTTTCCCTAAATATCTTATTAATGCATGTATACCTAGAAGTTTCTATTTTTTATGTAGAACATCTGTGCTCAAAGTCACATGTTCAAAAATCTATTATTTCTTGTTTTAGCTTTGATTTTTTTTTCTGTTAATCTTGATATGCCTCCAGTAAGCTGAGAACAAGTACACAAATGTCCTATTAAATTCTGTGTCAGATTACATCAGAGATGAAAAGTCACAGCAAAAGGATTTCAGGCTAAAATACTTTTCATAGCAAAGACAACATTGCATGAGGCCTTGAATCTTTGGAAATTTATTATTAAAGAAAATGTTGAGGGGAACAAACTTACTTTAATTGAAGATCTGACTAGCTGCACATACACATACAAGCTCTCTAATGTGAAATGTATACAAATATGTGCAGAATTTCTTTATTAGACCATGGATGATAATTTATTAAAATTAAGATTTACTATTGAAAAGTCAAATTTTCACAACTTGTAAGGAAACATTCTTTTATATTATAAACATTTCAGTTTAATTATTCCATTTCATATCTATATAATTAGAGTCATGGAATTCAGTTTTCTTCTTTGGAAATATTTTCTAGCTACTGAGAAATACAAAATGTCCAATGACAGGGAAGCTCAACTACCAGTAGGTGGCAGCAGTGGAGTATTTAATCCCCCCTCGAGAATATAAGGAATATATTCAGCAACTTGGGAAAAACCAGGATGCTTTGAGAATACTTTTTGTGGAATTGAATTTTCCACGATCTTTATCTTTATTTATTTATTCAAAAGGTTTTTTTTTCAGTTTTCTCTTCAGTGTGATTCTATTGTTATGAACAAATTTAGATTAATTTAGAAAGAAAAGTGTGTATACTGCTGAGCTATAGGTTTGGAAAATAAAATTAGGTAGTCTATGTCTGTATGAAACATTTCCACATATCTAAGGACTTGATTAATTTTGTTGTGACTTAAATTCAAATACACATCAGCGCATACTATATGAAATTCATTCTTTCTTAATTCACATGTACATAAAACATAATAATTATAGGATACATTAATTTACATTAAATTAGTAACAACTCCCCAATTAGCCTGTTTACTTTTTATTTCCAATAGAGTATAGATAATAAATATTGATAGGAGATAACTCAGTGTGCATCCAAATGCTAATAAAACTCAAAAAATTTTTAATTGGATACTAATGAGATTGATAGTGTATTCACAGTGACTTATATATTTTGGTACTGGGGATTGAACTCAGGGGCACTAGACCACTGAGCCACATCCCCAGTCCTATTTTGTATTTTATTTAGTGACAGGGTCTCACTGAATTGCTTAGCACCTCACTTTTGCTAAGACTGGTTTTGAACTCATGATTCTCCTGCCTCAGCCTCATGAGCTGCTGGGATTACAGGCACGTGCATCTTCACATTTTTTTCCCTCAACTTATTTTATGTCAAACAAATTGAAGTGGATTAACAGCATAGTTTTCCTAATTTTAGACCTACACCTATATATTTTCTTCAATTTTAACTTAATCAGTTGTAATCGCGATGTGTTTTTTGAGAATCTAGGAAGACTGTAAGGATGGCACAATATTATCATACGAGTTAGGTATAATTAGGTATAATTTTATGACAGTTCAAATACCTTGACATCATTTCAAAGATAGGTATTACTTCTGTCTGCTGAATTTTATCCATATCTGTACACTTACAGGGAACTGAGTCCCAGAGAATTCAAAGATAACATATCTAACTTGGGATTCTATCAAGGTATGGGTAATTGACTTAGGCATTCTGAAGATTAAATGGATCAGTCTTCTTATTCAGGAGCTACTATCAACTGTTGTCCATTTTGGAGAAATGACAGATCATTCATTGTGAATCTAAAACATATCTCAACAGTCTTGATGATAGGAAAATACCTGGTTGACATGGTCCAGTTTGGGGCAAGGTCTTCCTCCATTATATGGTTTTTCACGCAGCCATTTAGAACGAACCTTCACACCACTGCCACAAGACTTACTGCAGCGGGACCAGTTGGACCACTCGCTGAGCTTGCAGTCTGAGGGGCAGGGGATGATGCAGGCTTCTTCAATGTATCCTGAGTGGAGAAAAATGAGATAAAGACCATCTCCTCCACTTGCCACTCTCCCATGACTACCCACGGTTCTAGCTCATTTAGAAGGTCCAAGATTGATTTGACAGCAGCATGCAAATGCAGGGATGTTTCCATTGTTAGGGGCTCAATTAAATCCTGCAGGAAAATGACACATACATGGAGCGACTCTGTTCAAATAACAGCTGAGCAGATGCCATATGATCTGCTTAGGATTTGTGCTCACCATATTTCAACATTTCTGACTTTCTGACAGCTTTCTTGTTTAATTGACAATAACCTGTCTGCTGCCACATCACTCTCAGGCTGCCAGAATGGTACATTAAAAGAAAATAGCCCATAAAACAGTTTTCTATAAAACCCTATCTGTTAATGTCACACAAGGTCAGTTTTTGAGTCCATGCAACATTCTTCCTCAAGAAGAAGAGCCAGCCCCTCTCAATCAATATCTGAAAAGGACCATTTAACTTAGCACCTTATGTTTCCTTTTCTTTGAAAATAAAATCGGAAGAAAAATGAAGGATGTTAAATAAATAATGCCTCATATTTTTACAGTGCTGTCAATTTCAAAGCACCTTCACATCTCATATCCTTTTGGTTCTTTCGAAAAAAAATCTGAGAAATGTATTGGGCATGTATATGGATATTTAGTGACCAGAAAATAAAACAACTGCAGATAGATAACTGACAGGTTCAAGGTCACAGAGTAAGAGATGGGAAAGGTTTTCTGGGGTCTAGTCCAATACTCATTCCATCAAATCACACAGTCAGTTCAATTAATAGTCTACAGATTTGTTTTGGGAAATGGGAATATTTTTCTTGAACAATCCTTCACTACCAACTTGGCATGTCACAATATCAAATCATTACTATTGCTCTCAAGGCAAATATATAGAAAAAACAAAATTCCTCTGGTTAAGAACCAAGTTCCTTATTGTCCCTCCTCCTCCATAATTCTGACGATGGAGACAGGTCACTCCTGGCACAAGTCGGTCTTATCAATTTACATCAATAGCAGGGATTTGGTTTTGAAAACAATTATAAAATAAATAATTTATACTAGAGAACTCTGCATAGCTTTAATTTTTTTGAGATAAAATTCATTTACCACAAAAATAAGCTCATGTTTTGGATTTTAGTATATGTACCTAGTTGGATAATCATTACCACCATCTAATTTTAGAACATTTTTTCTCACCCAAAAAGAAACAGTGTACTTATTGGCAGTTAATTCCTATTTCCCCTTTCCTTGTCCCATACTGATCTCTAATCTACTTTCTGTCTATATGAAATTTTCTATTCTGGACATTTCATATAATGAAATCAAACCAAACAGTGTATGTTCTTTTGTGATTGGCTTCTTTCACCTAGTTTAATTTTCTTCAAAGTTCATCTTTGTTGTAGGATTTATTAAAGATTCATTCTTTTTATGATTGAATACTATCCCATTGTATGGATACACCATATTTTGTTTGTCTATTCATCAGCTGATGGAAATTTGTTTCTACATTTCTCTATTAAGAATAATGCTATGAAAATTTGTGTACAAAGTTTACAGGGACAAGTTTCTATTTCCCCGAGAGTGAAATTGCTCAGTAATATTGCAATTCTATACAGTCTTTAATTTTTTTTTGTATCCGGAATTGAACTCAGGGGCACTCAACCACTGAGCCACATCCTCAGCCTTGTATTGTATTTTATTTAGACAGAGAGTTTCACTCAATTGTTTAGTGCCTGGCTTTTGCTGAGGCTGGCTTTGAACTCTTGATCCTCCTGCCTCAGCTTCCCGAGCCACTGGGATTACAGGCATGTGCCACTGTGCCCAGCTTAGTACTTAATTTTTAAAGTACTAAGTTTCCTAAAGTAACTTTAGTTTCCTAAAGTTACTGCACCAATTTACATTCTACCAGCAATATGTAAGTGTTCCAAACCTTGTCAAACTTACTGTCTAATTTTAATTTTATATTCAGTTATGGGGTTTAAACCCAGGACCCTGTGCATGCTAGGCAAGCACTCTACCACAGAGATAAGTGTGTGTGTGTGGGGGGGGCGTGGGGAGGCTGGGGTTGTGGCTCAGTGGTAGAGCACTTGCCTAGCATGTGTGAGACACTGGGTTCAATTCTCAGCACCACATAAAAAAATAAATAAAGATATTGTGTTCATCTATAGCCAAAAATATTTTTAGAAAGTGTGTGTGTGTGTGTGTGTGTGTGTGTGTGTGTTTGGTGCTGGGGATGGAACCCATGGCCTTGCACATGTTGGGTGAGCACTCTACCACTGATCTACATCTTCAGCCACAAGAACAAATGATTTAAATGCTAATGAAGACCAATTTAATTTTGCTTTCTTTCTTTGTATTTTGGTATCACTTCTATGAAACCATTACCTAATCTAAGGTCATAAAGTTTTACACTTCCGAAGTGACAACTTTATAATTTTAGCCTTAATTCAGGTATATACCATTTTGAGTTAATTTTGTATATGATAATGATAAAGGACAAATTTATTCTTCTGTATGTGGTTATTGACAATGTCTATAACCATGACATGACACAGTCTCAGTCTATCAGGTTATTGAATTATCTTGGTCCCATTTGCTCAAAATTTATCCTTTTCTATTGAATTGCTTTAGCATCCTGGCTGGAAATTGACTTTAGATATAAGGCTTTATTTTTAGGCTCTATATTTCATTCAATTTATCTCTGTCTCTGTTCTCATGCCAGCACCATATTGTCTTTACTGTAACTTTTTGCTAAGTTTTGAAACAGGAAGTATGAGTCTATTTTATTCTTTGTCAAAATAGTTTTGGTTATTTGAAACTCTAATATTTTCATGTGCATTTTAGAATCAGCTTGTAAATTTCTGCAAGGAAATACAACTAGGATTTTAATAGCAATTGTTTCAAATCCGTTAATCAACTTGTGAGCATTATTGTCTTAACAATCCACGTACATGAAATTTCTTTCTATTCATTTGGTTTTCTTTAATTTCTTTCAATGAGTTTTTTTTGTAGTTTTGTAGTATAAACTCTTAAATTTATTTCATTAAGTTAATTCCTAAGTATTTTATTCTTTTTATTCTAAATAGAGTTAAAAAGCAAGCAAAAAGTATGCATTTCTTTAACTGTAGGAAAATCAGACTACTTTTAAACAAAATGCCAAATTTAATCTATAAGCTTTTGAGCAACTTGTCCTGGATTTAAATTGTTCTTAAAATGCTAGACAACTGTTACAATTTTCCTAATTCTGCCTAACTATAAATTACTTAGGAAACTTCAAAAGTATAGGCTTCTACCACCCCCAGACATTCAGATATAGTTCATCTAGGATAGGATCTGATTTAATTGAATTTTTTTTTGTCAAGCTAGTTGCAGATTCACATGTAATTGAAACACTAATAAGACAAAAGTTCTTTGTAGATGTTTTCCCAATTACCTCAATGGTAACTAGAGTATAGTTTCAACTAAGATATTGACAATGATACAGTCCATTAAGCCTTTCCTGGGTTCACCAGTTTCACCTGTACTCATTTGAGTATGTGGGAGTGTGTAGGACTGAAGTTAGGGAATACTCTTGTAAGACACAGGGAGAGCAAATAAAATCTGGAAGAGAAATAGATTTGTGGCATATCTTTATATTATCTCCCATATTTTGTTAATGATATACATCATCTATTTTAACTTTTATTATAGTCCCTATAACCAAAAGAGCATCTCTCATTGGTATAAAGTTCACTGGGCATGTCATGAAACTTATGATCCAACAACGTCCATTGTGTTCATTTCCGATCACTACCTTTGTTTTTTAGGAGGGCAACTGATATCCTGACTTCTCACAATGTAGAATAGTTTTACTTTTTAAATTTATGTAAACAGAACCACAGAGTGCATACCCATTTGTGCTAGCCTTCTTTCACTCTTCTTTGTGATGCGAGAGTCATCCATGTTGTTGCGCTTTCGAGGATCATGTATTCTATTGTGTGAAAATGCTATGGTGTATTTATTCATTCTATTATTGGTGAGTATTTAGGCGGTTTTAGCTAAGGGGCTATTGTTTATAGTGATGCTATGAACATTCTGGAACACAACTTTTGGTAAACATAAGAATGCATTTTTTTTCTGAGTATTCTTAGGAGAGGAACTAATGTGTCAGAGGGTATATATATTAATCATCTTATTGTAAGAAAGTATTAAATATTTTTAATGGGATCACAAATTTGGTATGGAAATCTGATTGTAATGAAGGAGTTTTTTAAGAGGGGATTAGTCCCAAATAATCTCCTGAGGGTAGACATGCCTGTTGGGTTTTATCAGCTGTGAAATACTGAAGACAGAAAGAAGATGCCAATGTTGAGTTTTGAATATACTTCTGATATTGAAGAAGGCTATGAAGGATTGGTAGTGATCTAGAGGAGAGTCCAACAAAGAATTGAAGGAATACTTTACAATAATGTTCACTAAAATCTTAAGAATCATAGGTATTTTTCAATACCTAACAAAAGGAAGATCAGTAGAGGCAGAGGATCAGGGGAAGGGAGCAGGGGAGGGAAGAGAGTAGTGCAGGGGAGGGAAGAGAGTAGTACTGGGGATGGAGGAGAAAACTATGTCATATACACTTATAAACATGTTAAAATGAATCCCAATAGCTCTAATGCACTAAAAAAGGATCATACTTTGACTTTAGTTGTGTTTTGAGATTGCAAAATAAATCTCCACTCCCAAATATTTTTAGTTGAAATTTATTTCAAGTACTATTTCCTTTATTCTACACCAGAGCCAGTAAAAAATTTCTTTAAAATAGTATGAGATGCTTAAAAAACAATTCCTGATTGGGCCAGTAAAATTTGTCTTAATTTTAATAGCTAAATAAGTGGAATCAAACTGTAAAAATGTCTAAAGTCATTGCCGAATCAATGAGATTCTGTGATCATTATAATTTTAAGATATTTGTAAATATACAATGAATTTCAGAAAAAAATCACAATCATGCTCAGTGCACTGGCACATGCCTGTAATTCCAGTTACTGGGGAGTCTGAGGCAGGAGGATCACAAGTTCAAGGCCAGCCTCAGCAACTTAGCAAGATCCTGTCTCATAATGAAAAGAAAAAAGAGCTGTAGATCAGTGGTAGAGCACCAATAGGTTCAATCTCCAACACTGAAAAAAAATAGCAATCATTTAAAAAATATTATCAGTAGATTTGGCAAAAGAATATTAGTAGTTAATGATAATAAGTTATTAAAATATTTCTAGAAGAATCCCATTTTTCTACATTTAAAACTCTAAAACGACTGCCAAAAGTAAATCTCCAATCTTTTATTATTCAATAATTATAACTGAAAAGCGAATCACAAGATCTTTCATACCACTACTCAGAGAGCAAGAGTTCTTTCTTTCCATTTTGTCGCTCATCTATGATGGCATTAGAGAGATTTAGCAAGTATGACTTCACATTGTTTTACCAAGGAGGAAGGTATAAAACTTTATGTCTGGTTTTCCAATAGCATATCTCAGAAAACCTCTCTCAAATGAAACTCAATTAAATTGTTAAAAGATACAAACTAGAAGCTAAGATAAAGACAAAAATAGCAAAAGAGTATATTGCTCAGCATCCATTTTTATTTCCCAATGTGTAACAACATTCAATAATTGCCTGTCATGTTTATCTAGCACCATTAAAATCCTTAATGCTACTGATGAACTGCTAGATAAGCATTCCTCTGCCTTCTCTGCCAAGATTTTTTTTTTTTTTTTTAGGGCAATTAACACCAAACAACCATGGAGGATGGAAAGACAGAGAAACATTTAAATGTTTTAAGGCTGAATAAACTGCTAGCATCTTATAGCAATTTATGGTTTCTGAGGAATGCTGGAATAAAATAAATGACTTCACAATGAGGATGTTAAAACTTTTAGCAGTTCAATGCTGAATTTGACACTTGGGAAAATTAGACTCCTGACTTCTGATCATAATTTTTGCATTCTATATCTGTTCTGACTGTTGTTTCAGGTTGAAACAAATACACAACATGGGCAAGTTTAAAATGTCAAATAGAGGAGTATTTTCTTTGAGATATATGAATTCACATCACTTACTTGAATTATGAATGTGTAGATAAGGTACCTTTCCAACTACCTTCACAATTAGTGAATTGTGCTGCTTATGATTAAAAACTTCATTTTGAAAGCACATGGACAATATTGGTTAGTTCTGATTTACAACTATGTAAATGAGTAAGTCTGGCACACTATCTGAAACATCTGGATTGATTTCAAAAGCAACTTCAGAAGTCTCTCTGACTTAAATGTGTACTATAAACATATAACTGCAACCAGGAACAAGACAATTTAAATAGATTGTTATATACAGTGGTCCTCATGGGTATGAAAAATTTACAAAAAATCATTTTGTAAAACTTTTCAGTTGGACAGAATATTCTTTGGCAATTACATATTAAGAATTGGTAATTTGATAACCTGGGGTAACCAAACAACTATGTATATAACCAAACTCCAATATTTCAGTGTTTTCTGCAACTCATATATTCAATGAAAAGTTATGAATCAATATTGGATAGTGATATCACAGTAAAATGCTCAGGTGAATTTACATAATTTTAATGAAATGCTACTTTAAATATAATTTTATTTATGATTATTTGTTTTTTATACATATGAAAACATCTTTCATATCTGCTAAGTACTTGTACATGTTCTCAGAAAATTTCAACATCAGTATGAATGCTTGTAGGATTTTGTTACTATTGTCATTTCAATACTGTGAGCCTATCCAATGACCAGGCACATTTCGATTCATATATGGTGTATGTGTGTGTGTGTGTGTGTGTGTGAGAGAGAGAGAGAGAGAGAGAGAGAGAGAGAGAGAGAGAGAGAGATTATTATTATATCAAGGTCATTTCTGGTAGGAAAACCTAGAACATTTTGTTGTAGGAATAATTTGGCTGACCTTTGTTCCTGAAGGTAGCCTCCGAGCCTTGATATTTGCTGAGAGGACTATCTTGTTATTAATGGTGTGCCATACCATATGCAAGTTTATGCTAAAGAGAAATCTTAGGAAGGAGGCCGGTCACACCAGAAATCCCAATCATGTGATTCAGGGATTGGAGCACTGAGTCCCATGATATCTGACTGACCTCTGTAGTGAGGGTGAGAGTGAGTTCCACAACATGGACAACGATTCAATTATGCTGAAATGAAACCTCAGTAAAAACTATGGTTACAAAAGCTCATGTGAGCTTTCTGTTTGTTAATACACATCAGTGTGCCGGGAGGGAGATGCCTCCTGACTTCACCCAAAGAAAACAGGGAAGCTTCATATTTCAGATCAGCCAGTTTGTAAGAGGTTAGGTAAATTCAGGGATCCCTGAACTTGCAGCTGATGTCTGAGTAAGAACAGTCCTAAGTACAGAGCCCTTAACCTATGGAACTTGCCCTTATTATAGGTAGTTAGTGTCAGAAATGCACTGAACTTTCAGGTATGTAAAGTAGATTAAGTAGGTTTATTTATTTTATATATATATATATATGACACACAACTTATATCTATAGTTTGCTTATTCAACCAAATAACACACCTTGGGAATTATGAATGTGTAGATAAGGTACCTTTCCACCACCTTATGGATTAAGGCATTTGATTACTTTCCCAACCCCCAATTTAAGTAATCAATACAGAATTAAAAATCAGAAGCAGTGTAAAAAAATCCATTCTAGCACTCTAGCAATAGGGTTTTATTAATCATGGTGGTGGTGGGGAAACAGATATATATAATGTATAAATGTGTGTGTGTGTGTGTGTGTGTGTGTGTGTGTGTGTGTGTGTGTGTACTGGGGATTGAACCCATCCAGGTCATTTAACTACATCTGCAGCCCTTTTTAAATATTTTTTATTTTGGGACAGACTCTTAGGCTGAGTTGCTTAGGTCCTCGCTAAGTTGATGAGGCTGGCTTTGAACTTGTGATCCTCCTGCCTCAGCCTCCCAAATTGCTAGAAATATATTTGATGGGGATTTCAGATTACAAGAGAAAGAACTGGGAAATAAGTTAACTTTGAAGACTATTAAGGTTATTTATCTTTAATATGATACAATGCACAGCATCTTTCTTTTAATCAATGAAAATCTAATATTGCCATAAAACTATTTCCAAAAATGATGTTTAAACATTAGTTTGTTGGATTCTAATTGGAGTTAAACATAATTTTAATTTTAAAAAAAAAGTGTTCTGTGGCAAGTTAGACAACTGCTATGTTCAACTGAGTCAAACAGATTTCTTTACCTGGCCTTTTAAAAATTTTTTCCCCTGATATGAACTGTGAATGTCTAGAATGACTCAGATGCTGCATTTCCATAATTATTTTATTTTTTCCAGAGCATCTTGCTGAACCAGTGAGAAATAGATCATCCAGATAGGTTATAATTGGAATGATTTAAAATTGGGCTCATGTTTTAAACCATACAGAATTCTAAGATTTTAAAATAAAAAAAGTGGTTACTTTTTGTGTCCATTTCTAGATATAGAAGAAAATGAAAAATTAACCAAAATTAAAAAAAACAAAAAACAAAACAAAAACCTCAAAATCTTAAGAGACTTTATTTTTTTTCATACTTAATAGCAAGAAATGAACTTTAACAAAGGGAAGGGAAAGTTATAATGTAGATAAATTTCTTGAATTTAAAGAAAATGTTTATTTAAAAGACCAAAGGGAGTCAATTTTGTTTTATATGCAGAGTACCTAAAATTTCCTATAAGGAATATATGGGCTTTCAAAGCAACTCTTCAGAAATGTGATACACATGGTTGGCAAGTACAAGTGAGAATTTTTCTTTAAAAATTTTAAAATGCTGGCGTTGGAGAAGATAATGCTAAGTGAAGTTAACCAATCCCCAAAAAACCAATGGCGAATGTTTTCTCTGATGTAAGGAGGCTGACTCATAGTGGGATAGGCATGGGGAGCTTGGGAGGAATAAATAAATTATAGATAGGACAGCGGGGTGAGAAGGGAAGGGAGGGGGCAGGGGATTAGCAAGGATGGTGAAATGTGATAGACATCATTATCCAAAGTGCATGTATGAAGACACGAATTGGTGTCAACATACTTTATATATATAACCGGAGATGAAAAATTGTGCTGTATATGTGTAAGAAGAATTGTAATGCATTCCGCTGTCATTTAAAAAAAATTAAAATGTACACAAATTTGTTGGAACTGGATGAGCCCACTGATACAGCTTATGTCTAACATACAATGTCTTCTTCATGCATTTATGCAAAACATATTTCTTATGCTTAAGACTTGGTTTATTACTTGACCATTTTGATGACACTCTGAAATAGGATAAGAGATTTTAGGAGTGAGAAGAATTAACTAATGTGATATGGAGCTTCTCTAGAATTCTTGGATTTGCAGAGTTTTACTAATAAATTGGGAATCTATGTCTGGATTCA
The DNA here is from genome assembly GCF_964194105.1 of Spermophilus citellus. NCBI lineage: Eukaryota > Metazoa > Chordata > Mammalia > Rodentia > Sciuridae > Spermophilus > Spermophilus citellus. The sequence continues at coordinate 192,971,187 of NC_138184.1, read as the reverse complement.
TATAGGCCATTCTGTATCTTTGTGAACCACAAAACATTGTAGCACAATATAAATATTGAACAATTCTGTGTTTATATATATAAAGAAACAACTACCACAGACATAAGCAAGATGATCCCTTTATAGTTATTTCACTGAAATCAGCTTTATGACATGACATTTGAAGGAACAGGAGCTTAGAGACTGTAGAAAGGACAGAAAGTAAAATATTACACAGAGATTGCTGATGACAACAAAATACAAATTTTTTATGTTTTAATTGTTTGTAATTGCAAATAATAATTATTTTCTTGGCAGTTAAATATAAAGCAGTGGAACCCTTTCATCCTAAAACACTGAAAAGGAAGTCAAATAAGTACATGGGATATATTGGAGACTATTTTTGTCAGTGAAGCCTGAGGGGCTTTGTGGACCTAGTTTGAAAACCACATTATTAAGTAGATAGATGAGTTGAGGTGTCAGGGACAGAGCATAGAGAACTAAATGATAATGGCAGACGTTTTTCTGTCACACCTGACATGAATAGTAGCTGCAGGAAATTTTCCTAGTCTCTCCCTCATCAGCTCCAGTGTGCTCCCTCAGGGAGCCCATGTGAGAAAAGAGTGCTGGAACCCACAACTGATTTAAATTAGACCCTAGGCAATTACTTTCTCTATGTACCTAAGTGTCCTTAGACATCCTTTCCTTCTTTACCTGGCTCTTTGAATGCCTGGTTACCTCAGGAAAAGTCAGTCCCTCACCTCTGCCTCTCTTTTACATTTAAAAGGGAAAAAAATCCTGGTTGTGAATGATAATTGCCAATGCACTACTAGCTGTGTATCCATGCTATGGAACAAGGAGCTGAAAGTTTGAAATGGATTAGACATTAAATAAATTCTACCAACTGAAAAAGTTTTGGGAGAAATTAGGACTCCCTTTCCAAATTGTTTATAAGACTCTATTGCCTTTTCTCTTTGATTTAATTAAGCATTTTTCCTCAAATAGCCACCATGATAAAGAACAATTTCTTGTTCCAGTTTAGTTCTATTAACCTGTAAGATTAAGCCTTTATAATCTCTGCTAGAATCCATTACAAAAAGTAACTTGTTCAGTTATATTATAGTTGAATAGTCAAGTGGTTATCCTTAGAATCTACTCTACTCATGCTCATAAGTATTTTTACCAGACATATCTTGAATTTAATACCTTCAACTAAAATCAATTTGTAAATTGGGCATTATATTAATATTTTTAATCATTCAAAATGTATTTCTTTTCTAAATTTTTGATGATGGATCTTTTCTGTTCCCACCAATTCTAATAGAAATAAGTCCACACCTGCATGTGTTCTAGAGTCCCTGACTGAGAAGACAGTAGCTGCTCTTCACAGTTCCTAGCAATAGTTTTTGAGGGTCACTGAAACATGATACCTGCATCATTTGTGTCAGTACTGTGAGAGGCTGGTGAAATAAGGATGAAGGTTGCTTATGCTATTAGGAAATAATGTTAAATCTGTATCTTTATGAAAATATTTATTAAAAGATTTATACTTTATTTCTAAAATTTATAGGGCCTTCTTTTTCTTCTAATTATTAGTGTTATGGTACAAATTATGAAGCAAATCCATGCAAGTAATTTTGGATGCTAGTGAGGCTTTCTGAAAAACATAAGACTTAAATGGGCATAGGTTGAGCCCCACATATGCTTGTAAGAACAATGGCTAAAGTCATTCATTGATGTTGGGGAGGTCTCTGCATTGTCAATTGTTAGGATACCAGGTAAAGGGAGAAAACATGGAAGACAATACAAATCACTGTCTATTAAAATTAATGTTGCAGAGAAATTAATCTTACACTAATCAGACATAAGATAAACTATTGTGAACTCTTGTGACTACCATTAGAGACCAAATGTAAATACTTAAAAAATTATTAGGCCCATCTGAATACCAGCATATATCCACATGGCAATAGAACATTCTGTCATCTTAGAGGCACTGGATCATGATTATTGAAATCTCTAAGTAAAATAAACCCAACACTTTAATAGAATTTGTATTTTGTTTACAAATACAGTGGTAAAGTCTAGAACTCTTTCATATTTCTCTAACAGAAAGGAAGAAGATACTTTTTCTCCTTTGATATTTTAACAGGTATGTTGTGATATTTTGACAGATATATTGACTTATGTTGTGTTCATAATTTTAAGATTTTTTTCTCTTTATATATGAAAAGTACCATAATAAAATACTTAAAAATATTGAGCTGTAAAATATGGAATTGTTGTATTGATTAAAGTTCAGTTAAAGTAGAATTTCTTTGACAAAATATGAATGTTTTCTAAGGGACAAATCTGTATTGAGCTTTGATGTTTTCATAGTGTTTGCAACCAATTTTACAATAAGTACTTAATACATTATATGGGCTTAATAAAACAGGAGGAAGAAAAATGTGAGCACATTGGAATATTTTAAACTTTTGCTACTATTTGTTATGATAAAGGAGATAATCTCCAAATTTTCCCTAAAACTATTCCCCCTGGATTGAAGTTCAGCACTTCCTTTCAGGGTAATCTTTAAATTGCCAATATTCTTTCTACCAAAGTTTCTATGGATTTATTCTGTTTTCAAAATTATACCTAAATAGACTTCACTGTATGAAGATCAATCTTCATAAATATCAAAAGTTTCCATGACTCATAATCAAGTGAACTGTTACATGAAAGTGTTTGTTGTTTAGCCCAGGAAGGCACCATCCTCAGGAGGGGCAATAAATCCACATGTTGTCTCTATCAGGTGCAAACCCCTGGTTCCTACTGAGCTACAGTAACTGTGAGTGACTGTTTGATCCAGTGCACTCAAACTTTTTAATGTGCAGGAGAACCCCCTATGGATCTTGATGAAATTCAGATTCTGACTCAGTAGGTCTGAGATGGGGCTGTGTTGCTGCATTTCCATCCGTTTCTCAATGATCTTTATACTGCTGGTCCACAGAGCACATTTTATTAGCAAGGATTTGATCCCTGTGATATTGATAGCCTATGCTGGCAGCCTGTTTCTGTACATGAAGTTTTATTGGAACACAGCCCTGCTCATTTGCTCACATATTATTGTCCACGGCAGCCTTCATGCTACAAATGCAGAACTGAGTAGTTGCGACAAAGACCTTCTGGTCCACAAAGACTAACGTGTCTGTTATCTGGCCCTTTAGGAAAACATTTGGTGACAGTAACTTAATCTAATAGCCAATTCTTGAGATTCCTCATGTTCTCCCTCTGTTAATAAATATTTGATAGGTATCAACAGCAATATTTTAGTTTTAGGCAACAGGAGAATTATGCATATTAAACAATGTGGAGTCAGGAAGAAAACTCATGAGATAAACCTTTGTGCTTGCTTGATGCTGACTAATGATTTAACATCACCTGTCTAATTGAGTTCAGTCTTAGAATATTTACTGATTATGCAGTATGGCTTAAACTGACGATGTGAAATACCAAAGGAGAAAAAATATGAGGGTAAGTTTGAAGAGAATTGTCTAGAAGGAATTATATGGCTCACAGTGCTCAAAACTGGAGCATCAACTATTTTTATCTAATTCATTTTTAACGTGTCCCTTTCACATAAATCAAATAGAGTTATTCCATATTTTCACAGAGAGAGTATGTGGAATTACATAAATATCCCAAACACACAATTCAATCCCTTTAAATTGGGTAATTTTCCAGTTTGGGAAAATCCAAGTTGTCATAGTGGTTATCAACATGAACCAATGGGTTAATCTATTATCCAAACCTACTGTTGTATGAATCAGGCAACTCTGAACAGAAAACTTTACATGGGAATCAAAGAGATTTTCTAAAATGGGTATTATTGACCTCATTAAGTGGAATAGGTGTGCTACTAATATTTCTTCTCCCACTCAGTATGTAAAGAAAAACCTGAATATTTGATCAGTATCACATAGAAAGTTTCTGGCACATGTAGTACTTATTTTTGGTAAAAGATTTAGTGATCTCAATGATCTGTTTATTGCCCAGAAATATGGTATGGAGGGATGGAAAAGGAGAGCATCATAACCTGACTGTGGATAAAATGCAGCCCCACTAGGGCTCAAGTCTTTGTAAGGAAAAATAAATTCTCTCTAGCATTTCATCCATTCATACATTCTACAAATATTTACTGGTATTTATTATTCTAGGTGCTTAGGATACGTTGGTAAATAAAATAATCTAATATATCCTCATAGGCACTGACATGGGAAATAAAAACATAAATTGTAGAGGTCTGGGGAAATAGCTCAGTTGGTAGAGTGCTTGCCTAGCATGCACAAAGCCCTGGGTTCAATCCTCAGCACCACCACCACCACCAAAAAACAAAAAACAAAAACAAAACAAGCAAAAAACACATAATAAGTAAGTTATATAGTATGTTATAAAGTGATGTATGTATAGAAATGTAAAACATGGAGCAGGATAGGGGATTTTGGAATGCTGAGTTGGATTAAGCGTAAAATTCTATCACATGCATAAATGGAAATGTTGGATATGTGTTCTTGCATAAGCTAGGTTATCTCTGAGATTCTTTAAGATATCAAGGTTAAATAATGTGATTTTTAGAGGTTCAGATATTCTATTATTCTGTGAAAATTTTTTTGAATTAATTAATTTAATTAAGTGTATATGACAGCAGAATGCATTTTGATTCATTGTATACAACTGCAGCACAACTTTACATTTCTATGGTTGTACATGATGTAGTATCACACTATGTGCAGTTATACATGTACCTAGGGCAATGATTTCCTTCTCATTTCACCATCTTTCCTGCTCCCATGTACCCTCCTTTTCCCTCTCTCTACTTTGCCCATTCAAAGTTTGTTCTGTGAAATTTTTAAGGTAATTAACTTAAGAAATTAGGCACTCAGTAAAGCATAAACTTCTAGAAAATAAATCAATTTAGATCTTCAGTGTCCTGGGTTCATTTCCAAGTACTGAGAGAAGAGAGAAAAATAAATAAGAAAGAAAAGGAAAGAATAAAGAAAAGAAACAAAAAAGAAAAGGGGAGAGCACTAGTGGTGAGTAGAAAATTTGTAATTAATTTGGTTTATGAGTGATTAAAAATCTGTTGCTAGAGTGACACCTTTCAAGATTTCATACCAAAATGCTATATATATTATTTGTATTATGTTTTTAGTAGATATAATGCTCCAAATGCATTATCACATGCATAAATATATATTAGATGTGTGCATATTGACATTTTTGCTGTAAGTATATTTAATACCACATATCAGGATGGAGGAAGGTTTTCATGGCTTCTAAGGTATACCTTAAGATCTGACTTTTAGGAATGTAGTTAAATCACTTTCAGCACAGAGTCTATTATTATGAGAAAAGTCCAAGCTATTAAAATAAAATCGTGCCCCAAGTTGAAGATATAAAAAAAAATGACCACATGGGAAACAGTCTAAAATAATATATAATTAAATTGGTGACAGTCAAACTGTTTTATCTGTGTAATTACTGATAACATGATCCACAGATGAACAACAACGATTAAACAGAAATGCCCCAAGGCCACTGTTTAATAGGGGATTAGTGTAACTGTACTGAGCACACAGGGGGATCAACTTTATGTTTAAATGGAGAGGAGGAAGAGACATCTTCTCCAAGGCCACTTGAAAGCCCACTTCCACCTCATCTTGAAAGCTGATTTGGCAGAGAGAAGGCAATTGTCATGGAGATGGCAAGCATGACTTGGATAGAGTGGCAAAATTATAACATTTTACAAATACCATCAGAATTGAGAAAACATGATTAAGGAAAGTAGTAATTGCCAAATAAATTAGTCAATAGAGATTCAATGCTGCAGACTTGACTTTGAGTAAATATCTAGTAAACACTAAAATATCCCACTGGATATCTCATCATAGATCAGGTTCAGCAGGATAGAAATGATGTAGGACAAATGGAAGAACTACATTGGATCTGTTCACTTAGTTAAGGATCTAATATCCTTTCCCAAGTCCCATGATGTTCAATGCTATCATGAACACATCTTTTTCTATCTATACCTATCCCTGGAATACAGTACTTCATTCCTGGTGCTTTGAATTGACAGTGGAAGAAGTCTTCTGTCTTTGGCCAATTTCAATTAATTTTGTATTTTTTTTTCTTTAATAAGTGTTCCAATTTTTTTTTTGTGAGAGTCACAGAATATTTTTAAAGTTTTTTTTTCCCTAAAAGTAAGATTGTTAAGTGACTTACTTAAGCTCTCTTGCATCTAATTAGCAGATCAGGATAAAAGTGAGAATATATTAAAGTTATTCTGGAAGTTCACAGGTAATTCTATAAACAAATTATTATCTCAGTGGCTAACTATGCATAACAAGTTAAATGTGAGTGAACACTTATATGCAGCATTCCAAAAGAAACACATTTTTAAAGTGATCTTGAATTTCACATTTTAATAAGTAATTATGATTTTCTACTTTATAATCTCAAAATAGGAAGGAAATTTATATTTTTCTTGGTATCTAAGACATAGTATCTTTGTTTTTTTGAGGTAGAAATTAAAATACTCATTTACTCTTAGAGAATTTCTCAAAGTATGTATATAATAAATATTTTTCTTTTGTAGTTACTGTTCTAAGTAAATGGAATAATCTCCAATTTCCAATGCACATATGTTAACATGAAAAAGACTATATCTAGATTCTCAATACCATGGAATATTTGAGGTTCACATCTCTAGACTTTGATGAAATAGGAACTCTATGATTTTTTTTAAGGAAAATGTTTTTAGAAAACATTATAAAGAAAGGTTTGAGATTCCAATAAATGTGTCACCGTGGTATCTTGATTGTTTGTAAATGTGAGATGGTTCCATTAGTTTGTTCCAATAGCAGAAGTTATTTTGGCAAGGCTGGAGGGTAGTGTACCTAGATCCTAGCCATTTAACTCATTCTTTTTTGGTCATCCCTATCAAAAAGGTTGGAGTTCATTAACTAGTGCTTGAGAATACAATTACAACACATCTGTGATTCAAAACAGATGTATTAAAATAAAATAATAGTGGATAAATATCGTTTAATGCTGCCCATGTTAAGGGAAAAAACTCAAGGAGTTCAGTAAATACTTTGATCAAAGATGGCCACGATTCAACTTTTTGCAACTCAATTATCAGTGCATTTTCGTTTTCTATTTTGCTTTAGAAAATAAAAGCATCCAGTTTTCTAGGACTGTGTACATTTTCCTGTGTTCTGTTGTTGTGGTTTTATTTTTTGCTAATCTCAGCTTGATGGACAATAAACAGATGTTTGAGTTTTCACCAATTACTATTTTCCACCTCTCCTCTCTGCTACTTAATGACACTTAGGGCACTTTACAAAGCTTGCCAGTTTGGTTGTTAAAAGTCTGTCTCCTTTAAAACTTTAATCTCAATTTGAATTCAAACATTACTTCCTCTTTAAATCCTTTCTGTACACAGACCATTGGGGACTGTTGGGTCTACAGAGTGAAAAGGCTCTTGAAAAGCTCCAAGAGGTTTCTGGAACCATTTGTGCCTATTCTTTTAAGGATATGGGCCCCATCAGGCTTCTTGGCTTTGGACAATTAGACGATGCCACCAAGTGTCCTGTTAGATATAAGTGAAACATCATGTGGTGCTCCACAGTGTTCAGTTTAGAACACACTCCCGAAAAGCTTTAGTACCATACGTATGCATTTTACTTCTACTCCCAAAGACAGCAAATATGAAAACTGAAGAAAAATTGCATTACCATGGCTGTTACATCTGGATGTTTCCACTAGCCTTCCATTTTGATCGTAGCATGCCATTGCTTGGTAACGATATCCTTGTCCACATTCCTTGATGTCTCCTTGTATTTTCATTCCCAGTAACACTTCCACTTTCCCTTCTGGTAAAATGCAGTCTGACCAGTTCCCTACAGGCTGTGCATTGTATTTGTCACAAGGACAATACTGAGTCTCAATCAGGGGGTACAAATGGGAATTTTTACATTTTTCTTTCTTTTTACTTTTTCCTGTGGAAGAGAAACATTTGACAATTTAAGTTGGAAAATAGCATTATTAATTTAAAACATCCCTAAATTTTCTACTTTTCTAAACTTCCTTTCTCTGATTTAACAATACCCATTACTAGCCTATAAATAAAACTATTTTCTCACTCCAAAGTGCTTCCTATGCAGATTTTTGCTGGTGTTGTGTGCTTTGCATAGTAAAAAATTTTCTTATATTCTCATTTAAAAATGGTCCATTTTGTATAAGGGACTACTTACTGTGTTGAATTTTAAACTCTCCAAAATGAATAAAATCCTCTAAAATGAAAAAAATTATTTCCACTGATTGGGGAATTTGAAGTGATTGCATAAACCTCACATACGCAGAAATATGAGCCAGAGACAGTCACTTCCTTGGTAACTGCAAATAGTGTAGTTACATAGGATTCAAATTCAGAAAAGATTTATGGGCTTTATGTCTCCATCTATGCATTGTATTTTTCAGAATTTCTGAATAGTAATCATTTTCACATAGGTGGTGATTAATGTAGGAAATATAAATAATATTAAAAATGAAGATATTTAATATTAGAATAAAATATTTGAAAAGTTTTGAGTAAATTCCTTCTTAAAATTATATAAATTCTTCTTGAGTACAAATTATATATATATGCCTGAAAATATATCTAGTTAATTATTTTTGTTATATCACAAACTATTTTATTATATTATATAATATATTCTCTTGTATATAATTAATTACCTCACCTATCTCTAACTTAAACTTTAAGTTTTCTTATGTTATTTTCAATGGACTCCATTTTACAGGTGGTCGTTTTAATAATTTAAACCTTCTGAATGGTCTATTACCACCAATATTTTCTGTTGTCTTTTGCTACTGACAGTTTTTGCAATGTGTTAGTCTTCAGTTCAGTGTGAGGGTTCCTGTGTTGCTTGGTACATTACTGACTTTTGTCATTGTGACTCTCTTTTTAGATGGAGTTTCAGATACAGAATTAATGTCATATTTCTCCTTCTAGGAGATGATGGATAACCTGAACCTGTGACAGTGAGGCTGGGTTAAGAAAATGAAGAATCAACCTTTCTTCCTTGCTCCAAGCACTTTGCAATTTCTAGGCAATTCACTGCAAGTGTATGTTTAAGCTGAAAAATAATCTATCATGTATTGCACAGTCAGTTTGAATAGGGAGTCAGATTGCTTATTCTTTCTATTAAAATGACATAATGCTTCTATTACTGCCAACTTACATTAAAATACACATCCAAGTCCACTGACATATTCGGTGTAGGAACAGCAACAAGAGGCAGTTGCAGTTTTCAGATACATTGTCAAAACTCTCTTGGTCTGACTTCTATTGTGTTTTTCTACCATGACAAGAGTTGGTTTAGGCATCCTAATTTTTCTTACCAACAATAGTACGCTTTCTGGTCCTAACTGCACCACAGTCTCCATTGCATGAAGAAAACTTGGACCAGCTCGTAAATTGACAGTCATCTTGGCAGGGGATCTGGCAAGCTTGTGTGAGGGCTGGCACAGGGCCTGCATACCGGAGGCAGTCATGGATGCCAGCCTGTCCTCCATCTTGCTTTCGACAAGTAATAGCTGAATGAAAAGCATAGTTCTAATTACTCTATAATTCAGAAATTCACATTTGCTCTGTCAGAGGAATCCTTTTAATTCCCTATTACAGTAGAAATCTGGTAGCAGTGTTTCTAATAATCACAGTACACATAATATTGATTGTAAGTTTTTAAAAATAGCAAATAACCCTCTGGGTTTTTGTGGCACAGAAAAGCACATACCACACACACCCACACATATACACAGGAAAAAACACACAGAGCATTTAGCAGCTTTTACTAGATTCTGTTAAAGATTTTAATTTCTGTCACATGTGGGGTATAAAGAAATGAATTTTTTAGCAGACTTTTCATATATGCATTCTAATCCCAGTTTATGTTGGACATAGGGTATTCAAAAAGGTGCTGGGAGAAACCAGTTACCTCTAAATTATTTTATAACATTGAGCAATCTAGAATTTCTAAATAGAAAGGTCTTAGCAACAAATTGGTTGGTAGTTTGAGGTGCGGAGGGAGTACTTATGCAACTTGTCTTGAAACTCATAGAAAGCATGTTTTGTTTTTATGTATACTGTAAATTTACTAGGAGGTTCTGATGTAGTTAATGGAAGAAATTAAAATGGAAACTAGAAATGAAAAAGGAAACTTTTAACGATCATACTTTATCATATCATTATCAGCATTTCCACAGTTATGTACGCTAAAAATTATCAAATGATTTAAATTCATAAATTATTTATTCAAAGGTATTATTCTAGTGAATTACTTAAAACAAGAAACAATTTTATTACTTACTGAACATGGATATAATATTAAGGTAATAAAGGTCATAAAGAAAAACAGCAAGCAATGCTTTCAGTCCTGTTTCTCCTCTGTCATTTCTCACATTGGTTTTAAAAATAATTCATTCATTTACTGAGAAAGCAGATGAACCATTTAAAGTTTAGTCCTAAATTTTTAATCTTCATTGAGTTACCTTAAATGGCCTAATTTAGATGAATTAAATGGATTTCTCAAGTTTATGGTCTAGGCTAAAGCTGGGCTGATTTATCCTTGCTCAGGACTTCATCATTATGAAATTAAGGGGAGAAGCCTACATTTTGATCCTAAATTACAGTTAGGACTCAGAGGGCTCCAGCTTAGACAACATTGTCTTTATCTGTGAACTAAAACTTAACATCTGTTGGTGCAGGGCTGTGTAATGGGGTGTGTAAAGGGACATAACTAACAATTAGTTCTCTGTTTATTTAGTAAAACTTAATACAATGATTGCAGGAAGAGTTACATAAAAGACCCTTCTTTATTGTGCCAACATTAGTGAATACTCTCCTATTTTTTAGATATCATTTCATTTTTATACCCAAATTTGGTATAGCCAATTAAGAACAGGAGTCTTTGAATTTTAAATACAGTAAAACTTGGTCAAGTGGAAACAGTGAGCTTTATGAAGTTTAGGTGACAAGGAAAAAACAGTAAGTATCACAAAGAGAATCTCACAAATTGTACCTAATCCTTCTTACACTATGCCAAGCTTTGGGAAACAATGGCATCTAGGTATGGACTAAGAGACCTCTGACTTAGATTTCAATAAGAGAACTTGATGGGGACTTGAACAGGAGCTGATCATAAAGAGCATCCATCTAGTTGGAAGGATTGCTACCCTATGTAGTATATTAACCAATCGAGGTGACTTTGCAGGTCTCTCCACACCTGTTACTTGGAAGAGGACTGACCACTTACACACTTTAAACTTGGTAAGTTCTCATGGTTCTTGGGGAAAGCTGGCCCAAGGATGATCAAAAGGAAGGACTGACAAAGAGGAAGATATTAGACATTTTACTAGCCAGGATACGTGGAGCCTCCAGAAATGGTTAATTTAGAAAATAAGAGATTTTACCATATTCATATCTTAAGCTGTGAGGGTTACACTATTCATAACTAAAAGAAAATTAAACATTACAAAACTAAATTTGGATTATTTGAAATGAAGCTACTTTTATCTACTTGTCAATTTGGCTCCTTGAAACAAACCCTAATGTAAATCTTTTGAGAAATTAAATGAAATTTTCTTAGGTTCTCCATTAAGGATCTCACAATTATATTTCAGAATTGCTCCACTTATCATCATACTAAGTTACATACACACACACACACACAAAAAAAAAAACAGAAAACAAAATAAAACAATACCACTACAAATACAATTATGGAAACAGTTATTTTGCACAGAACTATTTAAATAAATAGTTTATTTCCCCATATGCCTTAAATATTTCAGGTATTTGAAAAGAAAAATATGTGTAAAATTCCCATGCCTGTTCTTAGACACCCACTCAGCACTCCACTCTTCTTATCTCAGATTCTTGATAATGTACTTTTGGAATGAATTACTCACACAATGTTATCCAAACAAGTAGCAACAGCACCATTTGAACAATATATTGAAAATTTATCATAGATCTCAATTTATTTGCATTCTAACTCAGAGGAAACACAACAATCCAAACACAGAAATAAAATCTGAAAGAACTTCCTGCTATTGGATAAGGAAAATATAAATGTTTGGAAAGAGAGCCATCTGGTCTCTCAACTTTATAAATCTTAAAACCATTTTTAAGACATTGAAAACAGGGTGGTTTTAATTGTGGAAAAGATGGATCATACTAAGCACAGTTTCCAAAAAGCTATACACCAGAAAGCTATAGCTACCCACAAAATTTTATCTGCATTTGCAGGTGGAGTGTGTATATCTCATGTATAAGTTCTCCTTTGAGCCTTGTTAGGACGATGTGCCAAAGATCATGCTATCCTATGGATAATGTACATGAAAGCTTTTAGTGGGAGATCAGCAAATATAATAATATTATAATATAATAATATAATCAATATAATCATTTTAAAGTAAAATTCTATATTTAACTCTATCTTCATTATATACATATATTTCATTTATAATTTTATTTCATTTATATAAGGCACAACAATTTTTACTTGTCAGGGGACAATTTGCACCCAGCAGGTTAAAAACATGGGAGACATCAATGTGACTAACTTGTGGGTTGCATATGAATCACGTTAGGTAAGCTTTGCCCATCAATTCTGAGGAAAGGTTACCAAGAAATAAGAGAGTTTCTTCAGCAAGTAAGTGCTACAAAAAAAGAGAGCTCAAAAGGCTATTAGATTAAAAGTGACTCCAAAAAAATAAAAAGTAAAACTAGCAAAATGCAATCTGGAGACAATTTTTGGACCCTAATTTGAACATGTTCATTGTATGTAGACATTTTTGAGACAGAGAGGGAGAATTAAACATGGCCTAATCATGGGATGATATGAATTGTTGTTAATTTTGTTTGTTGTGATAAGAATACAATTGTTATAAGAAAGAATAAAGTGTTTATGTGTGAAATATATCCTTTAAAATACTTCAGCAAAATTCTTTTTAGGTGTGTAGGAAATGGCAGATAATCAAGAATGGCAATATGTTGAAAACTGTTGAAGCTGAATAAATGATAACGGCATTACTAGCATTCATATTAGTCTCCCTAATCTTGTGTATTTTTAAAACTTCCCATGAATTTAAATTAAAAAAAGATTAATGAGTATTATATGTATAGAATTTCCAGAATGGGTTTATAAACATAAAGAAAATATAAATTTTTGAAAGAAGAAAATAATAAAGTTTCATAGTATGAATAGATAATACTGTTTGAACTAATGAGATGGATTTCTTCATTACAAATGTGAGTATGTAAATGGAAGACTACTCATATAGCTCTGAAGTAAATGTAATAGAATTCAGAATGTAGCTGCTTATCTTCATATTCTTGAAGAGGAATAAAACGCCTTTATTATTCACATTGCACAAAAAAGGAAACATCTATTGGTCAATGGATCACTCTTCAGCATATAAGACCATGCTGTACATTCATTGTAATAATCAGAGGGATATAAATTTTTAGATCTAAAATATACACATGGAAGTTCATTATAGGAAACAGGATAAGAATCAATATCCTAGTGCAGTGAAAGTTGCTGGATTATCTGTAACAAGGAGTTCAAGGAGCTCTGAGACCTTATTTATTAAATTGAGCAATATGAGCACGTTTTATCCCACCCCAGTAGTGTCTAGGTAGCATTAGAAATAGAATATATTCTGCTGATTGGGTGATTAGGTGAGAGATTTTTTCCCATAGTTTTATTTAAAAAATGACAATAGTCAGAATGAATCATGTAGAAATAAAAAGCTTCATGTGAATGGGAGCTGGTTACCTGGAGACCTAATTGTGCCTAGAAATAAAACCAGATCTATAAATAAAACAAGAGGGCTCCACTTGTTTACTAGGTTGATGTAACGATCAGGTCTCTTTTGTGCAAAAGAGATTTTCACTGAAAAGTTTGTCAAATTATCCTTCCTAATTACAGTTTGTGAATATAACGCTTGCAGAATGGAAAAAACAAACACACAAAAAACAAACGTACTTTTCTTTCTTATTGTTCTTAAATAGTTACCAGCGACCCCCGTCTCATTGATTCCCAGAATGTACTTGAAAATGCCAGTCTGTGAACTTACTAGGAAATATCAACCAGCCCCCAGAGGAGTAGCTCACATCAAGGTTGGCTAGACTGCAGTAGGATCTGGGAAGGCTTAACTAACTGTAGCAACACTTATGAAACCTCCTGAAACTATTGGAAACAGTGTGCCAGTCTGGTTTTGTGACCTACTATTTAAAAAATGGCAAATGCTAATTACATTTTATGACAAGACTCTTAGATACAAAAGAAAATCAAATTTTCCAAGTCAACTGGGATGCTAATATCAAGAGAAAATGAGAGGAAAACATTGGTGGTGGTGATCTTTTGGGTGGTTCCCATGGAGGTGCTGCTATCCAGGGTGTTATTGAGACTGAGGTCTTTTTAGCCCTTCAGCATACAGCAGTAGGTGGTCATCTCAGCCTATAACTTGACTTTAATGTTCAACAGGGTCTTTTAATCTTGGGCCTTTTAATCTTCAGACCTGGTTTTTGCAAGCTCTGACTCCAGTGCATCAGGACCCACTGAACTGCTCTATCTTCATGGAGTAGTAGGCCTCCATGTTTCTTAGGCTATGCTCCAAGCTGGCCTTTAGATTGTACCCACAGTCCAGGTTGATCTCCAAGGACCAAGGCTATGTTCCTTAGCTCTATGAACATTACCTTGGCAGTTCCAATCTAGCAAGATGATGACCTGACCACTATGGTGCTCTCTTCAATCTTCTGGGGCTAATACTTGTCCAAATTATCTTGGATCTTATGAGCCAGCTCATCATATTGAACCCCTGATGTCTACCATGATCCTGTCTACCAGGTCATGATATTTGGGGACATCAATCTTCACAATCAACCAGGAGCTGTCAGACTGGGGTTCTGAGCTTTTGCCTTTCTCCTCATGGTTCTTCTTCATGAACAGCAGCTCTTACTTGAGAGCTTCTATTCCTGTTTCCAGCTGTAGCTGAGTGATGTTGATGTCATTAATGACTCTGTAGGGGCCACAAATGTCACTCTGTGCAGACTAGTGAGTGATCAGTTGTTGTAGTTAGCTTTTTTTTGTTGCTGTGACCAAAACACGTGACAAGAAAAGTTTATTTTGGTTCATGGTATCAGAGGTCTCAGTTCATGAACAGCAGACTCCATTGCTCTAGGCCCAAAGTAAAGTAGAACATCATCAAGGAAAGGTGTGGTAGAGGGAAGCTGCTACCCTCATGGCAACAGGGAAGTAGAGAGTGGAGGAAGGGACCATGAGGAAGATGTATCCTTCTAGGTCATACCTGCAGTGATCCACCTCCTCCAGCCACGTCCCACCTGCCTAAGTTACCACCAATCAGTCCACTGAAACTAGAATGGACTGATTAGGTTATAGTACTCACAATCCAAATCATTTCACCTTTGAATATTCTTGAATTAACACAGGGAATTTGGGGAACACCTCTTATCCAACACCAGTCTGACTTGACTGTAAAGTCATCAGCAGAAAGATAGGCACCATTAGGCCTTAGAATGAAGGAGTCATTGTCCAGAGAATTTGCAAAGATCTGAGCTTTAAGCCCTTTGATAGTCTTGAAGGAACATCCCCAGTCTCTGATTTGCAGTTCCTCTTTCTGCAGGTGTTCCTGGATTTTACTCTCCTGCCTCCTATTATCAGTTTCTTGTCTCCCTACTCTGTTCAGGTAGCAGAGCAGACAGTCATTCAGTTCTTGAATGGTCTCCTTCTTGCTGTAGATGACTCATTCCCACCATGTCCCAAGCTATCTCTGCAGCCAGATCCCCAGGTCCTATCTACCCTGGAAGCTATTGGAGCAGAAGAAGGAGATCGGGAAGCCCAAGATCTTGTGCCTGCTTAGACATTGGCTGTACTACTGACTGATTCCCTGATGGCTAGGTGACTTGACTGAACAGAGCCCAGGAACTGGTGGTTGGTAGAGAAGGTGGAAGAACATGTGGTGAATCTCATGGAGTCAGAGGAGGAAGGCAAGAGACCAGCACTTGGGTTGGGCTGCCCCAAATTGTTTTTATTATGAGTATAATTATATTTTATATTTAATGTAGATGCAATGTTATTATGGTTTCAATGATATTTAATCACTGACAAAGCAATAATTTAACTTTCTAAATACCATCTGAACAAATGGGAAATGTAAACAGAGAAAGACAAATAAATGTGAATAGAGAAAGACAAAGTTATACACTAGCAACTTGAATAGTATGAAGCAAGTTTTAAAATTGTCAAATCCTATTAATTCTTTCTTTAAAATCTATTTTCTCTCCTTTAGTTCTTATGGCATTTGACAAAATTTGCTGGATTACAGTACCCAAGACTTTGCTAAAATACTCACTACTTCTATTTTTAATCCTCCTCCTCCTCTTGATATTCATGATCCTCCAGAATGTGGTTTTGCCTTTAACACACTCAGAGGCACCCTGAGAAAACAGGTCAGCACATTAATCCTAAGCACATAGCTTTTACTTTTATTTATTTATTTATTTATTTTTGCTTTTGTTATCCTATATTCCCTATCAGTGGTTATCAATTTTTTTCTTTTTTTCCAATTCTTTAGTACACTACAGTGTATTTCTTACTGTAACATATTAAATTACTTGCTGTTTATTTTTATTCTCTCAATAGGTTGAGCCTAGTACTGTGAAAGCAATATGAAGCATATAACATGTATTTAATATACACTTCTTCTATGAGAGAATGAATTATATTGAATGATATTCAGGAAGTTTGCATTGAATTTTAAGGACTGATGTGATCCTATTTTTACAGCTTTCAGAGAAAATAATATTAACAAATATATAGTTTTGTATACTAAAATTTTATTTGACGCTTCACTATCTCGATACACTGAGTTGCCTCACCCTATAATCCATATGTTGGGGCTCTAACACCAAAGTTATGGTATTTGGAGATGGAGCCTTGGGAAGTAACAGGTATTGAAGAAGTCTTGAGTTTGAGTGTGGGGGGAGCTCTCTTGATGAGATTATTGCCCTTTCAAAATGTGACAGGAGAACTTTCTCTTCCTTTCCTTCTTTTTGCCATGTAAAGGCAAAGAGAGCAGACTGCTGTGTGCAAGCCAGAAAGAAGGTCTTCAGAAATTGGCTGGCATCTTAATCTTGAACTTTCAGCCTCCAGAAATGTGAAAAAAAATTCTGTTGTTTCAGTCACCCAGTCTATGGTATTTTGTAATAGCCACCTGAGCAGATTAAAATAACTATTATCACAATATTTTAAGCATTTATTTTATGAAAGATTACTACAGAATCACTTGATGTATTAAAAAATATTCTGTATGTAGTATAGTAGCTAATCTGACTAAGTGAAGATTGGGCAAAACTTACTGGTGATTCTGGGAATGATTGATAAAATATTTTGCTTTTCCTTTCAAATGTAAAGGAATTTGGTCATAAATAAACACATAGGTTTATATGTACTTTTTTTCCCCCTTAGGTACCAGGAATTGAACTCAGGGGCACTTAACCACTGAGCCACATCCCAAGCCCTATTTTGTATTTTATTTAGAGACAGGGTCTCATGGAATTGCTTAGCACCTTGCTGTGGCTGAGGCTGGCTTTGAACTTGTGATCTTCCTGCCTCAGCCGCCTGAGCCATGGGATTACAGGCATATGCCACCACACCCAGCTATATATACTTTTAAGCATAGTAATTTACATTTTTTGTAGTGCTGGATATTGAACCCAGGATCTAACACATCTTCCTCAAGTGCTCGACCACTGAGCTACACTCCCAGTTCTCAATTTACTTTAAAGTACTTTGTGTTTTAATGTAATAGACCTTTTTTTTTTTTCAGATGGTTCTTACATACACAGAATATATACTTGGTCAAGAGTGCATTTAGTTGATTAGTGTAGAATCTTCCTATATTCTGACTTACTTCTAGATAAAGATAATTCTCAGCAATTTGCCTTATAGTGAATATTAGTGCTAGGATTGTAAGCCATTACAGTTAATTATTTGTTAAAGATACTCTAGGAATGCCCCCCAAATCTTATAAATATGTCACCATACATAGTTCCTACAAGTGGACAATTATGCTATTAATAGTATTAAGAGTAAAAATGGAAGTTCATCTGTAATAGCCACTTTATTGTTAACAGGTGGTTAAAAGTCAGCACAAGTGACTGGATAAGAGATCTGGGATGCTTGATTAGTAAGGTGATAAAAGAGAATTTAGTGTTATATTTTCCTACTAATATGAAAGGTTCAAGAGATTTGACTCTAACATGATCTCATAAGTGTGTTGTGTTGAGTATGCATATTATGTGAAACATGTTCTTTCTTTTTTATACATTCTTTGTATGTAAGTAAACTAACATTTGATGTCCAGTTATTGCATATGATTTATCATCTTCTACACAGGAGAATTATGAGACCCTAGAATATTTTTCTCTCTTGTTTTCCATATCCCCCAAATTTTCAGGTTTATCCACTCTTTCTTAATTTTAATTTTTTTTTCTGAAAGCCAACATTTTATTCCTAACCCCTGCAAAAAAAAAGCAATTTTATCCAAAAGACAGTTTACTACCTTTACAGTTCTTAAAGTCCACTTTTCTCTTAACTTTAAAATAGTTCCTTTATTGCTGAACTGAATTTGGAAACGTCTTCCCAAGGGGCAAAATAAACTCCAGGAACTTTCTGATCTTATTGAGTAATGGCTTGAGTACTATTCGAAGTTGTGACTATGTCATTTATTACATGCTTCTGAATTTAGATAACTCTTTACTTTTTCTAAAAAGGGTGAGTTTTTAAAAATATTTTGGCTTCCTGGATCGTATTGTCTCTTGTAGTTATTCAACTCTACCTTGTATCTTGAAATCAGCCATAGGAAATGCAAAGAAATGAATGAAGCTGTTTTCAAATAGCACTTTAATGACAAAACAATAGCAGACTGCAGGCTGGATTTACTAACCTCTGGTCCAGACAAATAATTTGATAGAATCCATGCAATAAGTATTTATATCTTTAGAACCACAGAATAGTAAAGTAAGATGAAATGGTAATGGCCATATTTTAATTCATATGGTGTCATTTTCAGTGCAAGCAAGGAAACAGTAATTTAAAGTTAATAGCATTTAAGTTAAATTATTTAGAATAAAAGGAATGTTTAAAGACCCTACACATGTGAATAGGCTAGAGGAAAAAGAAATCTACTAATGGTAAAATGAAATAACCACTTCTCCTCAAATATATAATAAATCTTAAAGACCTAAGTTTTTAATATGACTTCATCCAACTACTTTATGCAAATGTTGCTCAAATTTCTTCTGCTATCTATAGCTACATTTATGCATTTTTAAATGCATACTTAGATTTTTCCACTTGGCTACCCTGCCATGGCCACAAATGCAAAACATAAAAAGTATACTTTCCAAAATTGGCTCTACCTTCAGGTCTAAGAATTTTCACCAATGAAGTTATTCTCAAGCTGAAAATATTGGAGTTAAAGAATCATGTTCTACTTTGACTCTTATTTCTATCATTCCTTGTATTACCTGCCACTAAGTCCTAAAAGTACTTTCTACTATCTTAAGTCCAAAATTAATTGCGTTTTTCCCATTTCTGTATTGTGGTTCCAGTGGTAGTCTCTGTTACTGCAACCTTGCACCGCTCCAGTGACATAGTCACTGACATCCAGGCCCATGTGTCTTATCTTCCTAATTTATTCTGTACATGTTGACAGATGAAACACCACTTTCATCAGGTCTTTGCTCCTACCACTTATTGAACAAGGTCTAAAATACTGATCCTGACATTTATAGCTCTCCATAAAATTGCCCCAGGATCCAGATCCCATCTTGGGAGCTTCAATCTACCCCCTATTCTGAGAACTTATTTATTGTTTTCCTTACTTTCTATGCTTAGCTGGTAGAGTTCATCTCATTTTCTTTTCTTTTTCTCTTTTCTACTCATTTTAACAAGATGGTGCAAGTGAAGTCCCAGCCCATTCTTTAAGTCTTTTCTTAGGTCTTCAGTGTCAAATGATTGGTTTTGTAGTTGTTCAGTTTTAACCTTAACTCCTACTTGTTGAATGAGGAGTGACTTCATTTCCCTAATGAATGAAAGCTCCTGGTTTGAAACCTTTACCCTTTCATAATACTCATGATTCTTTCTGCACAGCCTTCAGAATGCAATCACAGAGAATGAGTAGCTGAATTAGAGTCTGACATACTGGAGAGGGCAAGGGTGTGAAGTCTACAGTCTCTGCTGATTGATGGTTACTGTGCAATTATTTTAGTCATTAAAAAACAGCACCAGGTTTGTTTGTTTGTTTGTTGTCTCTGATGATAAAAGGACAAAGTTGAAAACAGGGAGACTCTGGCAGGTTGATCATGCAAAATTCTGAAAACAGCCATAAACACTAAAGCAAGAAAATTTTGCCTTCTTGCCATTAGCAAAAGATACTTCTCTCCATTTCATGTTATGCAGAAATGAAAGCTCTAAGAAAAACAAATTTCTGACTACTGAAATAATAACAGCAACAACAAACAGGTGATCTCTGCATGAAAGTTAAAGAAATTCTTTGAGTATATTTTTGTGGAAATTGCTTGTTATAGTGGAACTTTCACTTCTCAGCCTAGAAACGATAAGACCACAGAGATAGAGTAAGCAGTCTGACAAGTATGCCAACATTAGAAAGTACTGTTTAAGGACAGGCGGAGGAAGAGGGACCAGTAATAGAAAACCAAAGAAAGAAATGCAAGAAAGCAGCACCGAAAAAGTCAAAGACCTTCTCCACAGAGGGAGTGGGTAAGAATACTAGATACAACAAAGCAGGCACCAAGAATAGGATGTTTTTCATACGAGGTTTTCAGATGTGGAAATAAAAACATCAACAATTGTCACAGAAAAAAATAATTTTTGGCCCAGACTGAGTGTCAAAAAACCAAAAGTTAATATTGTTGCTTTCATGCCCTATGCCATATTGTGCACATTCATCAGGACTATAAACTTACATGGAGGGGTAAGGAGTTTCCATTTAATGAAGACAATAGGTAACCAGTGCAGTAAGGCTTAAAACTCAAAGAGAGGAAATGAATCATCAAGGTTGTGCAGCTTTGAAGTAACAGTTTAGAACTGAAGATGTTTTCACACTTGCACTGCCTCTACCATATCTTATATTTCCTACAGTGGAAGTCTGTGAAAATATGTCTTTCCTCTATATTACCTAATTTAATTTCACCCTCTGATCTCTGGCCATTACTTTGTGCATAGATGATAGGATGAAAATGGGAATAACCCTAAAAGATCATTTGAGCCAAATCTTTATTCTTTTTTTCCATCTAATTAAACTGAGATAAGCAAAACTCATTTTTGGAATAGAACTGAAACTAAACCTTGTTTCCTGATCACGAACTCATGCCTCTTTTTGTTATAAACTATGTAAAACCATAAATGTACGTAAACATAGGCTCCATTCAAGAAGGATTTAGTACTACATGATAAGAAAAGCTTACATCAGTTTCTTGAAGAATAATCTGAAATGAGAATGACTTTCAATTATATATATTTAAGGGATTTTTTTTTTTTTACCAAATTTGGTGGTAGAAGACACACAAAGTAAACTATGCAAATAAAATCCTAAAAATCACTAGGTAGTCAGTATTATTTATAAAAATTTTTATATTTCAAGCAAAGACTTCTAAATTTATATTTATATTTCAAGTGAAGATTATGTTTCTTTTCCTTTCCAAAATGAAGTAACTGTTCTCAAAAGAAAAAGCAAGTTTTTCTAGTTCTAAAGGAAGTTGGGGTCCCAAATAAAATTAGAACAAATTGAAATTCAGTTCTGTATGTTCAGACTACTATCATCATGAAAAAAAAGCATCAATGAGGAAACAAAATATATCTTTATAAGTTAAAAAAGGTAAATGCACATTCAATTGCATATTAAGCTACACTGTAAGTACATAGCAGGAACTGTATGTTATGAATAAAAAAATCACAAACTCTCTAAAGACTGAATTTGCTACATATATAGACAACATGTCCCAAAGCTTAAAATTTAACTATTTCCTATAAAATGTAGTAAATAATTGTAGCAAGTGTGAAAATTTTTCATCATTAATTTCTGTAATATTCCATATAATATAGCAGTGTAGGTCAATTTAGGTTCTCATATTGCAGGTTTTGAGTAAACAAATCTCTCATTTAAAAACCAGTACCAAATATGCTTAGGATCATGGATAGCCATGACAATGGTAGGGATGTCATTGCTGAGAACTTCTGGGAAAGATATCTAGTTGTAGTACATTGCACAAATGTACACATACATCTATATGATGTATATAGGCAAGCATGTATGTGACCTTTATGAATTGTTAAGGTGGGAAGTAATGTGGAATAATTTGATCTAAAAACTACCACCATCACCACTACCAACAACAACAACAATAACAACAAATAAACAAACCAAGATTCAATGTACTATGTTTGCCATAACCAAAAGTTTGGTCTGATCTTCTTCCAGGTACAAATTAGGGTAAAATTCAGTAGTTATGGGCTAACACCAAAGAACAAAATTTAAACAGAGAAGTTCCTTGGTGTTGGCATTGTGTAGAATGGTGTCATAGTGAAAAATGCATCACTATGGATATTGGAGAAATGAAAAGCAAATCAACTGCAGAGTAGGGCCTCTCACCTCTTGCCTGTCGACCAGGCCCACAGCCTTCCTGTGCTCCAGGGATGTCCTGTTGTATGCTCCAAGGGACTAACTGGCACCTGCGCCATTTGTGAGTCTTCCATCTATGAATAAAGAATAGAAGTCCAGTGAAGAAGGAAAATCACAGAGAGCAGCAAAAGAAATGACTTTGACCATTGTAAATAGGAGGTTTGCAACTATGATCAGTCCTATCTAAGTGTAATGTATATATTTGTTAAGGCATTAAATATAAATATATTTTATGGTATTGAAGACAAGAGTATTTCATTGCCAATTCTATAGAAATGGACTCTGCAGAGAGCTATAAAGGGCATTTAGACTTTTTAATCATTCAGACTGCCAAGATGTGCACCACCTAGTACCAGAAGTGTATTCCATTTAAGTAAGTTGTGTTTATTTGCATTCAAGTTATGAAACTGCATTCGGGTCATGAGTCTTTTGTATAATGCTCTTTTGACTACAGTACTCCAGGAGTAGTTCGACAACTGAAATTTTAATGTGCTTTTACAAAAACCAGTTTCAAAAATGATTAAGTTTGTGCTACTAGTTGACAATGTTCATGATGTAAATATACAGGTAGACTATTTGTCATCTCAGAAAGATGTATTAAGATGGCAAATATGCCATAAATTTCCATTTAAATTATTATTTGTTCCATTAATTGATGCCACAGTATTTCACTTGTTGTCAGGATTGCGATTGTGTACTACATCAAGTTTCAATTAGAAACTTTAAGTCTGAATAGCAAGGAATCCAAATTTCTCTAATAAATTATCAAGTTGATATAGAGCTTCAATAACCACAGT
The DNA here is from genome assembly GCF_964194105.1 of Spermophilus citellus. Taxonomy (NCBI): domain Eukaryota; kingdom Metazoa; phylum Chordata; class Mammalia; order Rodentia; family Sciuridae; genus Spermophilus; species Spermophilus citellus. The sequence continues at coordinate 192,947,566 of NC_138184.1, read as the reverse complement.
TTTCTTTGGGATGATCACAGATGCACTGAGCAGACATCTTACTAGCATCATTGACATATCAATGTCATTTCCTGAGCCAGAATACCACTGTTTATGAGAAACAGGTGCTCTTTGGAGCCAGGGGAAAAATGCTTAGGCTATTCTCCTACGTGAAATAGAAATGGCTTCCTAAACCATATGTGTTTCATAATTATTAACCACTTCTTTGCATTTCAAATACTTTATATCAACCTAAGACATTTCCCCTAACCACTGAAGCTAATAACACAGATGGGAAATTTACACAAGCATTTGCCTCCTAGGAGATAATTTCAGAAGTGGAGCAGCTCCACTCCATAGAGGCAGGAATGGCAGCTACAGCCATAAACATCCCAAACTGCATTGGGTCTGAGGAAGAAGCAGTGTTGGCTTCCTCTCTACCCTGTCTGGAAGCATATGGACTGGAAGTCCTTCTGAGGGCGTCACTTGCTTTGGTTTTTCTCTATTACCTGTAGCTCTGACACACTTGAGGGGCCTCGCAGGCCTTCTCTTCATAGAGAGGATCCGTGCAGTCCCGGCCTCCATTGGCTGGCAGCTGAATAATGACCCGAAGCCGAGACTGCTTCCTGACTCCCAAGTCACCTGGAATGAGGCAGCTTTTTAACCTTTGTACTTTTGTATGGATAAAAGAGTCTCCAACCACTCTGTGAGAAGAAATTGTATTGCCTAAGCCACCTGTGCTTTGACATCCCCGAATGAGAGGCCTCAGCTAGTCCAATCAATTCTCCCAAAGACCATTTATATTGAAAAGCCAATTAATTTCCATTTTAAAATTTGAAGAATGAAGAAAAGTTCCTCGGTCTTCCTAATATGCAGAGTAATTGCTCTTTTGTATATTTCTGTCCTCTTGAGAAACACGACAGATCTAATTAAATTATTTTCTTCTACCTTAAGTTTATTTTCCTGCCATTTCACGTAGCGTTGTTTACCACATGGGACTCAGACACACATAATGAATCTTCCGTAGGAGGACACATTCAATGTTATAATGTGAAATTTTATTTCTTTGTTATTCACTTAATTTGAAATGCATAACTTGTAAATTATTCTGGTCATTTATTATTCATGTTAAACAGACAAAGATCTTCAATTCAGGTCACATTCTAAACATCAGGCTCTAAGTAGAGAAATGAAAGTGAGGTCCTGGAGGCAGATATTTTTAGAGAAGCAGTCAGAAACTGCAATAATTACTGTAAGTAAATAACTCCAAATTAAGTTTTAAAAATGGAAAAAGTTAAGATTTACCTTCAACAAAGCTATCCATTTGACAGTATTATTGATGAAAGGATGTTCAACATCTTAAAAATTAGAAACAGATGGATAGGATTTGCCAATTTTAATAAAACATATTTCAACATATAATTCATACACCTCTTAAGGATGAACAGTCACCGATACAGTTCACTTACAAAAGAAGTCCCTTAGGCATTATGTTGTTAGATAACATAATTTCCTGATGCATATACATTCTTTTGTGAGAACATGAAATATTTGCTTCATAGATATTTGCTACAGGGGAATTTTAAAGGTTAACAGCCCCCAACAAAGTTTAATCAGAAGTGAAATGAAATATTTGTAGTTATTGTGATTGTAAAAAAAAAAATGCAGTTTGACAATTAAACTTTCCCACAATGGACTGTCCTTTCTCCTGAAGTCAAGATGTCCCTTAACATGGTCAGGCCAACTGACTCCAACCATTATTAGAGAGGATGCATGCACTGCATGGGAGAGTGGACCAGATCAGTGATTCCTGAATGTCTGACTACACAGAAGAACCTATTTTAAAACAACAGCAATACAAACAACAGATTTCTGGGCCTATACCTACAGCTATTAAGTCTGATTTTTTTAAAAGTTTGCCAAGAAATGGTGATGAAGAATCAGGTTTGGAATCTCCTGGAAGATGACCTTGTCTGTCTTGTCCCAATTTAAGATTCTGGTTTCACATGCAACTATTTAGGATTACTCCCACTGTGGGGGAAAAGCTGTACTATTAATGATATATTAAACTATTTTAATGAATAATTGGAATACTATAAGTAATGGAGTAGGGAATTGGGAGCTGGAAATATTGGCAATAGAGAATTAAATTATTTGAAATAGTGTCATGGGCTTTTTATTGTAACAATACTAGTTTGTATGCCAGCTCTGACTTTTATATGTTTAATATGATTTATTCAGGGAAAATCTAAGAAATGTCAATATGAATTTAAATAAATTGCTAATGTAGTCTTCATATACTCTACTGTCCAAGTGTCTCCTATTTGAAAACCAGCTGATAATTTCCTCTAATAATTAAAAGCTAAAAAAGAATTTTGTTTCCCTTGATAATCTGCTAAGAATCCGTTATGTTTCTATTTTTCACTTTGGTCATGAGAATCTCAGAGCTAATTTTCTCAATTGCAAGGGCTTACCTTAACTGGATTTTCTCATGGAATCTTTCTCTTCCTGTCCCCTTCACTCCTCCCCCAGTCCCTACCTGGCTTTACCCTTCTTTTCTAATTTATATTATTTTTTCTTGTGTCTGATGTTTAGGATCTATCTTTAATCTTTTTGATAGTACAAGCACTGAGTGACCATTCTCATCATCTGTTCAGCACTGGCAGAAGGATGGAGTTATTTTTATTATTTTAACAGGAAAAAAGAGAAAAAAGGCACAAATAGTCTTTAGTTTTCAAAGTGGTCAAGATTCTTCAAGGAAGCACTCCCCAACCCTTCTCAACATGCACAGAATTTAGACATGGGATTATGACCAAGGGATCCCTGATAGGAGGGGACAATGTGCTCAGCACCAAAGCTCCTACTCATTCACTGCTTAGATGTTACCGCATACATAGAGATGGCTGTTTCAATTTTGGAAGCAGCGACCAAATGTTAGTGTTTTGATTCTGTTTTGTTTTCTACTTGCAAAAACAAAAATATGACCTACTGTACAACTCTGAAATATTCTTCTAAGTGCCTTCTTATCACCAACCTCAAGGTTTTATACAAAAAAGACTCTGACTATTCTTTTTACATCCTTAACTGATTCCTCAATATCAATTTATTTATTATTATAAAAAGCTCAGATTCCTTACCTTGTGCGGCCCACAATATAGAGATTGTGACCTGATTAAAGTGGAATGCTTCAAAGCCACAGTACACAGAGAGGAAGTTTAGTGGGGTTACACAGGAAGTGTCATGAAATCCATGCTTCTACTCAGTGTGTGGGGAGGTCTGTGTCTTCTCAGGTTACAGTTATAAATAAATCACTTCTGACTCAAAGTAATCGCACTATAGGTCTCAGTCAGGTTATTGAGGTTTCAGATCAGAGCCCAGAAAAAGGGAGAGCCATAACACACATTAAATAAGAAAAATGGAAAGGTCTTGCTCTCACAGTTTTCTATATGTATTTATTCCCAATTATGATGTGCAGTTAATATATGTATAGAGTTTCCATTAATCTTTGTGTTTTAGTATGTAGAACAGTAATCATACACAATAGTGTTTAATAAATATTTGCAGAAAGAGCAAACACATTTATTTCACATTTTTAACCAGAATATTAATATCTTTTATTTCTAGATAGAAATGTAATTACCTTAATGTAATAAAGGGTATATTAAGTATGTGCATTGAGGATTAACCAAAAATCAGCTAAATCATTTTCCCTCCATAGGAAATATGAAAATATAAAGAATATGAAAGGCAACTGCCTGTTGTGTTTATACTTGAAAATACCTATCTAGGATAGGAATAGAAGAAACTAATTATGTGATGATAGAGGACACAGATTCAGAGGGTACATAATTTCTAACAGTCATGGCATTTTTTAGATATCTTAAGACATTCAAGGCATATTTTAACACAGAAATTACTAGAATGAAGGATTTAAAGGTCAGGTAAAACAGATTCATTAAGCTAGAAGTGGCAATAATAGCTGGTTGGAGTGGCATAGTGACAGAAAATTCAAAGGATACTGTTTCATGTAAGAAGCAAAATACAAAGATAGTTTTCAGATCTTTGGGAGTAATTCTAGTGTATGATTGATTCACGGGATGAGGTATCTAGGTTTCAAGGCAATACATGCAATGAGAAATAAGAAAGGTGTAAACAGAATTTGTGCAACCAAATATATTATTTGATCAGAAGTACTTATTTTTTAAGAGTCAAGTTACAAATAATTTGTACACAGAAATTATTTCTACTTTCAAAGGCCCTTTGTGAAAATTTATGAAAAAAAGTTAAAAGTTAACAAATGCTGATTTGAGTATCATACTACATTCTATTCAATACTGATCTTTATCAGCATTGATTTTTCAGGCATGTCTTGGGAGAGAACTGAATCACATTTCAAGTAACTCTATTTGTTCTTCTTGGAATCCTAAAACTATTATGTTTCACTTTCTGCAAAACTATAGTGTAATTTTATCTCTTTTAAATGATTTTACAAAGGAGAGTAGCTCCACATTTTAACAAGCTCAAAACTTTTATAAAATTTAGACTTAACCTGCAGAATTAAATAAAAAAATCCCCACCTTATCCCCAAATTAATTTTTTTATTGCTATTACCTATCCTTGAACACTCGACTTTGTTCAGCATTTTTTAAAGTGTGGAAGTCAGTGTGACTTCAGGAACTTTTGCATTATTCCCATTTCTTACCAAATAATGGAAAAATTAACTTCATGCCATTGCTTTACTTTCTGCACAACAACAAAAGACTATCTTTCTATAATGCCATTGTCTCCTTATGCTTAGATATAGCACTCTGCAGGCAAAACAGAAAATGCTTTTTCAGGACCATAAAAGTTCTTGGCACTGTCATCCAATAATCAACCCTTTCATCACCCACATAATTAAAAAAAATTTCCTCCATGCACAATTAGAGTTATTCTTTTTAAATCTAAATGACTAGGTTTAGGGTTTCAGAAAATTTTTTGTTTTAGGAGACTGAGAATAGAGTTGTCAAATAAAGCAGGCAGGGCCAATCTCCTGTTCCTAGGGAGATGACCTTGGCTAGCCAAAGATAACTCCACCTTTCATAAAAACTCTTGCTTCCTTACAAGCAGATTTCCTGAGTTGGCTCTTGCACTCCTTGTCCAAAGGAAATCCAAGGCAGATTAGTCTCCAAGCGACACCATGAATTTCTGCTTACAGCAGTTAACCTTGTCCCTGAAGAGACCAGCCCAATTGAACTCATTATGTATCACATGACCACAAGAAATGGACCCTCTGTAGCCCCCTAGTCATTTCATCATTTCCCAGACCCACCACACTATCTACATGCTAATCTGATACAAGTTCTCATTCCATCCTCTCATCCTTCCATTACTGCATCCATTGGGATACCTGGTCTCTCATCTTCAATCTCTTCTTGGAAAGTTGCTTTCACATTCTTTGCCAGTGGAAACTGTTCCAGCTATTTCCTCTTCTTTTATCATCCTTTTACCTTTAAGAATCTCCAACTCCTCTAAGCTCCTGACAGTTATCCAGCTTGTGGCTGTTGCCTTGAGATACTTGGTTAGTTGGTGACCTTAGAATGTCCTTCACTGTAATCCTTTCTCTTCCACTTCTGTCCTCATTTTGGGGTCTTTCATATCTACATGACTTCCTCCATTTAAGGCCCTGGACTCTAAATTATTATACCTCCTCATATTCAATCACTTTCTCTTGTATCTTATGTCAGTTATTCACTACACTATTCATCCCTTGACATAATTATGATCAGTAACTATATAATCTCATCTTTGAACATTTAACTTTCTGACCATTCCTCCCCACCTTCCAATTTGACTACTTTAATTATTTTCATACTAAAATTTTCAAACTCACTGAGATTGCTATTCATTTTCCCTATTACATTTTCACAATGTAGTCACATCTTCATGACTTCACTTCCATCCTGACTCAAGTTAGTTTTCATTCTTCATTACTATTTTAAGTACTCTTTACAAACACTTTTGACTCTGTTCTCTCTCCCTTTCTTGAACTGTACTGGGAAAGCCCTAACTAATCAAAAGTAATTATTTTCCCACTGTTTTCTGTACCAAGGCAGCTGAATATGGCTGGAGAAATTGACAACTGTGTTGAGATATCTCTTCCCATATATGACTGAATGAGCACTGATGTCTAAAAATTCTACCACATATTACCAAGTTGCCTATTTTTTCCCTCTCAAAAATGTTAACACTTCTTTTTTCTCAATCCCTTTCCCTTCACTTGATCCTTGAGGCCAGTAGATAATCTTCCTTTGCACTCGTTGAGAGATTAGAAGAATAATTCTGTGCCTTGTCTTTCCCATACCACTAAGATGCAAGTTTCCTAAGAGCAAGAATATTAGATTCCTCTGGGTTGCTAATTCCTTATATTTAAAATCACCCTTGGAACATTGTATTTTCTTGAAAACTGTTGTAGAATTAAAAAAATGATTGCTTCAAATTATATATGTGATCTTTAAGGAGGCAATGGAGCTTTTAAAAATAATTTGTAGCTGGGCATGTTTGTGCACACCTGTAATCCCAGCAACTCTGGATTCTGAGGCAGGAGGATCACACTTTACCAAGACTCTTGGTAATAACTATTTTTTTTTTAAAAGGACAGGGAATGTTGCTCAGTGGTAAAGCTTCTTTGTCCCTTCTACAATTACTACTACTACTACTACTACTACTACTACTACTGTTAATGTTACTAACAACAACAACAATAAAAATCAGTAAATTTATCAGCAAATTTCCAATGAATAACTGGTTAAACATTTTGATCCATAAGTTTTATTATTATCTAAATTATTTTCCCACATATATCTAATTAAACTTCTCAGAAAGACTACATTCAGCATGCCAAATTAAAACATTTACCAGATGATAACCACACACAGGCTGCTGTGCCTTTCCTATAGGAGGCTGTAATCATGATGGGATAGATGGCAGATAATATATTAATTAAATGGTGGCTAAAGAATAGAGAGCTTTACCATGGATTAGTTCATTTGAGCCATGGAATGACTTACAGCTTTTATAACCAAGGCTTGGAGGACTATAGTATTTTGTCTATGGTAATCTGGTTACCAAGTGGCCAAGCCAGGTGTTCAAACCAGATCTGCTGATTCAAAGTCCACTTGTTCTGTAATATCATGAAGTCTACTACTCATTTCTGTGTCCAAAAATAGAAAGTTATGTTCTGCTGTGTATCAGAGTAAGTTCAATTCACTCTTCCATTAGTTGCTTCCATTCTCCTTTCTAATTTCACATAAGCACTTTCCCCAAAACACTCTCTCTAAAAACACTGTACTTTTTACATGGTCACCTGAGAATTTCCTGATGCCCCCATGCTTGGAATTTATGTGGTTCCTCTTTCAAAAAGATCTCATCCATCTCCCTTTCAATAATATTTTCCCTAATATTTGCTCTCACAATGATTTTTCCTTTCCCTTCCTTAGAGTTGTTTGACCACTAAATCTTGTTATTGAATCACACAAGCTCTACATTATCTGGTCTATATAGAAGATACTACATTTCAAATGAAATCCAAAGTTTCCTTTAAGTCAGGGACTATTTTCTTTATAAGACCATTTTTTGTTTTAATTATAAACAGTATTAAATGATTCAATAAGTATTCTTGTATACATGTAAAAATGAGTAATTATTTAGTTAACAAATGTATAGCATTCACTATTTATTTATTTGTCCAGTTTACTAAAAATGTTTTTTAAAAGTCCATTCTTTGAGTTGTCACATTTTAACACATAATTTTTTAATATTATTAATGATCAAACAGAAAGGAGGAAATCATGCTCTTTCACTATGAAATCCACAAATTTAGAGTTTATGCTAATTGAATTTTAATTATAGTATTTTTATGAATAAAATATTGTATTTTTTATATTTTACTTTTATTTACAGACACTTACAGACACACATAATATATAACAAAAGAAGTTTCAAGAACTTACAGGGAACAGGACTATAGCACAGTAGTAGCACCCTGGTCTGGTATGCACAAGGCTCTTGTGTAACAGACAAACAAACAAAAACAAAACCAATCTCACAAAAAAAGTTAATAGGCTATTAAAATAGCTCCAATTAAGGTTTAGAGATGAGAAAAGTTTACCTGATTCCTTTTTCTTTGTGTGTGGGAGAGTACCAGGGATTGAACTCAGGGACACTGGACCACTGAGCCACATCCCGAGCCCTATTTTGTATTTTATTTAGAGACAGGGTCTCACTGAGTTGCCTAGCACCTCACTTTTGCTGAGGCTGGTTTTGAACTCAGGATCCTCCTGCCTCATCCTCCTGAGCCACTGGGATTATAGACATGCACCACCGAACCTGGCCTGATTCCCTATTTTTATGAGTGATTATTCAAGAATCAATTTAATGAAAAATTTACTTTTTAAACTTTATTTCCTTAAAATGCTTTAGAAGAGATCAACTTAATTTTAAAGTACTTTACATAATACAAGGACCTATCCAACATAAGGAAAAGACAGGCTTTTCTTACTTTCAAAAATTTCACTTAAAATTTATGTTAAATTATTAATCATTTGGTTATAAATATGACATGTTTTGAAATTCTAAGTAACTTATACTAAAGCAAAACAAAAAGTGAAAAAACATTAAGAATAAAATTTATAACTACATTAATTCTATATGATAACTTTTTCACCACCCTGAGGAATAAGCAACAATTAACACAGAAATACTAACCTATATGAAAGCATAATGCTCTTGCTCATTGTGACCAAGCAAAAGAATATCATATGTTATTTAGATTTTAATAAAATAATATAAAGGAATAAGAAGAAAATTTGAAAAAAAATGTCAGACAATCACGTTGTTTTATTAGTAAGCTTATGTCATTAACATTTTTCAAAGCTAATACCTTCCTTTTTCCTCAATAGCTACATAGGTTCTCAAGACTTTTAAAATAAAAAAAAATTCTTAGTCTTGCTCAGTTTGATATTTAAGGCTATTTGATAGAAAAAGCATAAAAACAAAAGAGACTTATGTGTCAACTTTATGAAATGCTAATCATATTGTAAAAATAATCCAGTATTAAATTTATATGCTCTAAAGGATTAAATAAATTTTTGTCAGTTAGATACTTGTTAATTGAATTTCTTTAGTGAGTCGAGAAGCATAGATAAAACACAAACATAAAAGGAATTTAAGAAACATTGGCTCTGTCTGTTGGGAGAACAAAATAAGAAATAGGAGACAGTGTCATTTGTGACACTGAGAGAAAATTTGCTCAGTCATTACAGAAGTCACCTGGAGTATTCTGATACCTTCCCCAGCAGCAATGAGAAAAGCCTCTGTTCTCCAAGGTAAGGAAAAAACTATCAAAGGATCTGTCATGACACTAAAGAGACTTTGTAAGTCATGAAAGCAAAACCAACCTAAACTGAGAACAAATACTCATCTTGTAAATACCTCATGGCACATTAAGCATTGGCAGAGAAACAATTTGGCCAATTTTCTCTTCCTTTATTTCCATCCTTGGAGCCACATAATTCAATCTGTAGCAAATCCAGTCTCATGCTATTTCTTGCTAGTAAGTAGGTTGGAAGCCATGTGTACTGATAAAGATCACTGTATATTATTTTTAGAATCTGGAAGACCAGTATACATTCTTTTGGAATTAAGTAAAATCAAATATTATTAATATAATAAAGTCTAGAATGCTTTCACTTTGATCTATATCATAAAATTTCAAGTCAGTTTTTGGTATAAAACCCATTTGTCTGGTACTCTAACGCAATATATTTCCAGAGGAAAACCAAAATGTTATGGCATTCATGCCAAACCAGGACTATAACAGCCCTCTGTAAGAAAACAGGAGAGGGTATTATTTGTGACACGGAAAGAAAATTTGCTCAGTTATTTGCATAAGTCACCCAGAGGGTATTGATATCTTTCCCAGCAGTAACGAGAAAAGACCCACAAACAAGGCTTGGTCAGAAGAATCTGGAAGTTCTGTTGAATGCATTTTTCTAAGGAAAAAGCTGAAGAAACTCTGCAGACCATACCTTCTCTACAGGAGGAGGGGCATGGTGTCCAGTCACTATATGGTGTTACAATACAGTCTTTCCTACAAGGAAGCAGACAAGGCCTCACGGTTTCAGGCCGAAGGCTTTCAGGACACCTAGAAAAAGAAAAGAGAAATTATTAGGGCTCCACAGTAAGCCAGATGACTTAACTTTAGAATTTTCACTGCCAAAATTGTCAAATCACCATCAGTCTGTATTATTTAACTTCTGACAGCCTTTCTACTTTTGTCAAGAACCATTTAACTCAGTTAATTATTTCAAATTGTATTTCAGTAAAACTTTTTAAGACAGAATGTGTAGATTTCAGAGTAGCACCTGTGCTATCTAGAATCAAATATAACAATTATATGTTCTCCCGCTATAATAATCTCTCCATCAATAAATATGTGTTTTCTTTCATGCTTTATAAAAAATTTTGTAGGAATTCAGATGACCAATTTAAGGACCCAATTTTATATCTCTCTATAATTAAATAGGTTTTGTGCCTATTATGTGTTTCCAGGTTATTCTATATTTCTTTTTTACAAAATATGCATACCTTTAAACAAATTTATAATGAAGTATATTCTTTACACAGTTCATGCTCAAAAACAATATTGTATTAACAGTAATATATTTTATAATAAATAATAAAATAAAAATTCATAAACCATTATTTTTCCTGTTTTCATTTACTGTATTGATTTTTATTTTCTCTTCCATTTTGTACCTAGTTTTAGAGATTTAAATATTTTTAATTTTTTATAAGCTAAAATATCTTTTCTGGAACAAAAAGTGACTATAGATAAAATAAAAAGTCAATAAAAATAAATTGATAATCAGTAACAAAGAAGATTTTAAAGTATCCTTCTTGGGAGATGTTTTCAGAACTGAACTATAAGTGAAAAAAAAATCAACACCATTAACCTGATTTCTTTATAGCATTCTACAGACATTTTATTTTTTATATATCTGACAATATTTATCTAAAAACCTTTCAAATACATAAATATCATGCTATATTCAATTGTATAGATATATGTTCTTCTTTCTTACTTTAAAATAGTTAGGCTTATTTGGAAGTGGATTTTAAAAATATATAGTATTCAATATTTCAAAAAAATAATCTCTCTGGTTTACATTGAGGGTAAGTTTGGATTTTCGTCATTACAATGACTATTCAAAGTCATGGACAACAAGAAATTTAAGTGTGGAACATATAAGCTGATTGTGGTGCTATAATTCAAATTGTAAATCACTAGAATTATAACTTTACTGCATGCCAGGAAATGTTATATGGCAAAATCTCACATGTAATCCAGTTAATTCTTTTGGGACTATGGAATCATTGGTCAGTAATTATTATTGAAAGCACTCCTTTTCAATGAGGCAATTTTATAACTTTAACAATGGGAGGGCATTACTCAATTGCATGGTCTTCAAATATTAGTCCTGAATAAATCAATGGGATTTACAATCTTATCACTGACAAACTCCAAATATTGTTTTAGTTTAGAAATAGCCACAGCAAGATACTTGGCTGACTGTGGAGAACAAAATTACTAACCACAAAGTTGTTAAATGAACACACAAAGATAAATTATACAGCCTAGATTAGATTCAATAAAATGAATTCAGACTTCCTTTAGTGAGGCAATTGGTTCAGTCAACATGTTCCTTTTCTTCCTTGTACTGTTTGTATTTAGTGTTTGTGGTTTAAATCAAGAAATCGATTTTCCCCCAAATCTTATTCAAGGTCAAATTAAACAGATGTGATAGGAGTTGAAGTTTGTTACTTGGAAGGATAGATAAGATCAATAACATTGATTTTACCATTGCACAGTAATCTATTTTATTAAGAGAAGTTTAAAACAAGCTTTCTATTTGCATTTTTGTTTCAAATGACTGGTATTGCAAAGCATTTATTGAATTTAACCCAGCATTTAGGGAGAAGGGCAATAACATTTTCTTTCAAATTCAAAGTACTTGCTTAATTTTCCAGAATTTTAAGGGCAAAGTAAATCCATTCGATTTAACAAATCTATAGATGTATTCAGGTCATTGAATACAGGCTGCAAATGCAAAGCAACTTTTTAATGGATTATTGTGGTGGTCCAACACGGGACTTTCATGATTGATTCAATGATCTTAATCCAGCAGTCTCCTTTAAGCATAGGCCTGTACACATGTACATCAATTGGCCTGCAAAAAAAAAAATTTTGTAGTTTGTATAAGTGAAGGAAATGTCAACAACAACTTCTGAAAGGTGACTAACTGTACAAACACATACAGAGTAAGAGAGTGAGCTTACTGTCCAGAGCATAATAACCCTCATCATGCACCACTGAAGGTTGTCCCTGCACCTCTCTAGTGAATATTCCTACCTTTGTTCTAATTCCAGTAAGAGGATGATATCATCAATAGTAAATTCTGATTTGGAAGGGGTGTAAGGACTATTAGCAAGTAATCTGCTCTTCACATTACTTTAGAAAATCACAGAATAAATTTCTGAACTGCTAAAAAATAAAAAAGTAAATAAAATACACTCTAGGTGTCTGGGGAAAAAAAAATAGAACCAGGATCTTCCAGGACTTTGGACTTTCTTCTGCTGCTACCACCACTGAATTTTAACACACTGTACATTCATTTCCTGAGTTGGATTCATCAGACACTTATAATATTAAAATATTAGTTTGGGGCTACTCTCAAGCACACAGAAAAGACTCAATTTATCAAATCACTTTGGTATACATTTTCCAATATATTTTCAAATTTCAAATGATATAAATGAAAAAAATTATTGGGCTAAAAGCATCTCTAATATCTGAAGCCTTAGCCAGATAAAACAACTCATAATGGGGTTCTTATTTATCACTCTGGAGTTTTCCATATACCAGATAAATTATTTTCATTTCCTTGGAAAGACTAGGAAGAATCTAAAAATTATAAGAGAAAATAACAATTTCTAACATTTATTGTGTGATTGTATTAGTAATCTTTTTTATTAAATCCTTTCAGTATATTTTGAAAATTGAGACCAGAATTAGTTAGGTAGGTCCTAACTAATTAAGATCACCCACAATATTTGACCACTTGGCAGATTATTTGGAAAATATGAGAACATATTTATACCTTTATAGCCATACCCATGTTTCATAGCTGAGAGGATCTGAATTTTTGAAAATTTATGCTCTCTAAATTTCAAAAAATAAATTTCTTTCTCTCAAAAGAATAGATCTTAGATTTTATTTATTAATTTTCTCTGAGAATTTCTTACCTGGTTGTGCCATTCCTTGTTTTGTTTATATTTCTCACAGGGCATATATAATATGCCAACTCTCTGGTTCTTTGTCCTACCTTCTAGAAAATGGTTGTTTTGTTATAAAACTATTTGTAACAATCCTGAGAAACTGATAGTTTTTTTTTTTTATCATAACACTCATTCTGTCTCAAGGCTCTCTCTTGGCAGTAAATGGCTTATTCATTTAACCACTGGTGGATATAATAAGTTTGGTCTCCGTATTTTTATATGGTATTTTCTAGGGAAAATGAAAGGCAGGTCACAGAAGGCTACCACCCAATTAAAGTAGATTGGCAGCCTCCATAACCTCCAGATATATAGGAGGTCATGGATGACCTACACTCCTAGAACTCCGTACTGTCATTACTGATCAGCCAGGCCTACAGCAAGTACTTCTTTCATTGCCTCGCTAGCTTAATAAAAGCAGAAAGTGCTTCTATAAAACAAAGTTGGTACCAGATAGAAAGATTCCTATAGAATTTATGGATCTCAGGTACAAGACTCCAAAGCTGTTACAGATTTATCAGCAGCTGACATTCAAAACAAACAAATCTTACTCTTGAGGACAGGTACGACATGCATCAAAATGTTCCATTTCATGAAGCAAGTGAAGCCTGAGCCAATCCTCTGCATGGCTGACCAGAGGATTTACTGCTGTCTTTCTAAAGCCCTTACTTTTTGGGTCCCACTTGGCCCACATTGACTCGTACACAGATAACTTTTCTTGTCTGCATGCCAACAGAGCACGAGGCCTCTCCATTCCAAGTCGTAGTCGTGTTGAAAGATGACACTGAGGTGTCCTCGACGCATTGGCCCCACGGACCAGTTTGCCAGTGGTACACAGTACAGGGATGCTCATTACAGCTGCGCACCTCTTGCAGAGCACTGGTGTTTGGACAGCGAATTCCACCTATAAAAATGGACAGTGATAGCAGATGAAATGGAGAGCCAACAGGAACCTTCCCATTCTCTGCTCCTTGGAACGAACAGGGTGAACAACAATGATAACTGCTACTTATTTAGCATATATATAGCATGTTACTAGCACAATGTTAGGAAGTCATATTACATATTTCTAGCTTAATCTAGCTTAAAATACAAAGTATGTGGTAGACGTGATACTTGCTTTTGAAGACTATGGGCAACCTTTAAGAATGAGGCCATTGTGTTACAGAGAAGTTGAACATGAGGTGCAAAGAAGCCATGTGATTGCTAATTAGAAGAAACAGGTGCATTGAGACTCTGTGCTTGAAGAAAACTGAGTGTGCTTATAAATGTTATCCCCCAAATTGAAAGTCTTAATTACAGGTTTTAAGGTACTACTTATATTAATGTTTAAGGTTTCAGGCTGATTAGATATAGGAACGTTAAAATAGAATGATACTTTTTTTTTTTTTTAAAGAGAGAGGGGGACAGAGAGAGAGAGAATTTTAACATTTATTTATTTTTTTCTTAGTTCTCGGCGGACACAGCATCTTTGTTTGTATGTGGTGCTGAGGATCGAACCCGGGCCACACGCACGCTAGGCGAGCGCGCTACCGCTTGAGCCACATCGCCAGCCCAAAATCGAATGATACTTTTTGATCTTCCAAAACATTACTGGAAAAGCCACTAAGTAATGATAATATTATATTTCTTCAAATCTAGATGTCATTGGCTGTGCAATGTATTGTATGTCCCAAAGGAAAAAAATGGATGAAAATTAAACTATGAAAAAATACTTTCTTCTCAACCCTAGTTTTTATTATGTGCTTATTGAAATACCTTCCTGTGACTTACATAGTTTTATATCACAGTTTTGTACACATTAAAAGGAAATATATCCCAAAAAGTAGCATTCAGAATTAAGATCTTTTGAGTCACTTTTTAACTCGTACTCCTTGAAGTGTGTGTTCTCCTACACTGCATCATTTTCTGTGACATCAAAGGTGTGGGTGACACAGAATTTCTTTTTTTCTATTAGTACCAGGGATTGAACTCAGTGGCACTCGACCACTGAGCCACATCCCCAGCCCTTTTTTGTATTTTATTTAGAGACAGGGTCTCACTGAGTTGCTTAGCGCCTCCCTGTTGCTGAGGCTGGCTTTGAACTCGAGATCTTCCTGTCTTAGCCTCCTGAGTCACTTGCATTACAGGCGTACCCTACCATGCCTGGCTCAGAATTTCTTTAACAAAGTTCATTTTTGCCATCTCCAGAATTTTCTTCCAGGATACTGATACTCATCTCTAGGCTCTGATACTTTTGTATTCTTAATTGTCACAAAGGTGTCAATAAAATCCTAAGCAAGCAACTAGAATTTCTTTTCCTTCCCCCAGTGTTCCTTAGCTGTTTTTGATCATCTGTGTTTTGGCAGAAGCAACATGGGATTGCAATTTCCACCAGGAATAACACAGAAGTTTACATACAAAACAACTATGTCATTAACTTGGCCATAGCAGTTTTAAGATCCACACAATGATTTTAGAGATGTTAAAGGGCAAAACAGATCCAACTTTTTAAATCAATGGAATATGGTGTGGGGATTATTATTCTGAAATCTTTTTTTTATGTGCTAGCTGCATTGTAAGTACTCCATGATGAGGCCTCATTTTGTGTTCACAATTGTCATATGAGTTAAAAAATATTAAGTGGATGAGCTCCAACAGATTAAATGATGTGACCATTGTAATGATGAGGAATTTAGAAGTCCAGTTTCTTAATACTGCTATTTCTGATGCCAATTATGAAAGTGAAAAGTCTTATGTTGTTAAGCTAGGGTCCTGGAGGAATTTGTTGCTCACTTTATTGACAGTTTGATTCCAGTGGCCACACCCTAAGCTGAGCTTCACGTGTCTCCTCCTTTATGTTTAAGGACATCTCTCTACTTGGCATATAAATCAGTAGGCTGTATATGTGAGAATTTCATGGCAATTTAGAATCATTTATACAGTGTTGAATGTGGTCTCAATATCAGAACAACCTGCATTAAACAGCATTTCATTAATGTTCCCTGCTTCATGAAGGTGAAACCATCTGTCACAGTTCATATCCTATCTTCCATCATATAGCTCCGTGACCCCAGCAGTTCCTGCAAAGAAGTTTAGGATTTGAATAGAAATGAATCTTAAAACACACTAATTGGATTGGGGAAAAGTAAATGAGCACTCATATTACTCATTCCCTGAGGCGCCAGATTTATTCACTCTTAATTCTCAAGCACGTGTTTATATATATATAAACATAATATATATATATATATATATATATATATATACACACACACACACACACACATATACACACATGCACATACATAACATTATTTTAACAGTCCTTTATATGTAATACTAAATTAATAAGCTTCCACCCAAAATATGCTTGTTTACTTACACTACTTTCATTGTGAACATATGTATGCTATTTAAACTGTGATTTTAAAACTCTGAATTATTTTTGACATTGGAATTAACTAGTTGGCTTTGGAAAAATGATAAGGAAAAAAACTTCTACAATATCAGCATAACATGTCGAGGATCTGCAAGATAGCTGTTAAGTTTACAGACATAAAGGCTATTTATTTTCTTGCCCCAATCCACATTAAAGCTACATCAGCAATTTGGGGCTATTGTCAGGATCCTTGCACAGATAAGCCCCAATGTGGTCTTAATTATAACAACAATATGGCAATTCTGAAAGTCTGGGTTGGAGTAATCAGTCTTTGCAGCATTGTCTTGTTGTTTGGGGAATAATTTTATGGTAGAAAAATTGATAAGTATAATATTGAATGTATCTATTATTTATGGAATGATCTAATTCCAGACATCTGGGAATATTTCTACCATACTGTAAAAGATGTAAAATGTGACCTATGACAAAATTAGCAATAGCCATATTTTAAAAAAATCTTTTTGCATATACAAATATATGCTTTGTATGAAAGTTACTATTTAGACTTTCTATGATTCCATCAAAGGGAAGGACTTTATGGGATCTGGATGAACTTCTGTTTTGTGAAGGAACATTTATACTCATATAAAAATATCAATTATTACCAGGTGTGGTGGCACACACCTTTATTCCCAGCTATTTGGGAGGCTGAGGCAGGAGGATCACAAGTTTGAGGCTAGTCTGAGCAACTCTAGTGAGACCCTGTCTCAAAATAAAAAAATAAAAAGGGCTGAGGATGTACTCAGTGGTAGAGCAACCTTGGGTTCAATTGCTAGGTCCAGGGAGGAAAATGTCAACTACTAACTGGACTTCTCTTAGAAATAAAATAGTGACATTTTCTTCTGACATCAATCTTTGCTGGGATGTACCAGATCAAAGCTATGTTTCTGATTCTGGGCATTGATAACCTTTGCAATTTATATGACGGAGTGAAACAAAGAACCTTCTTTAAAAAAAAAAATTGCACACAAATACGTTTAGTGTGGTGTGCAGTGTTCATGTGGGATACTTTAAGGGACACTAGAGGGGTTAGAAATTGTCCTTGCTACTACAGGTATATTATAATGCAGTGAGGAAGGGTAGTCAGGGCATAAGACAAGCATAGAAATGAGTATTTTTCTATGTGGATTGTCATAATTACATTAAGAGAAGTATTTAGTACAATTTAGAATTCAAAGGCAGAAGATTCCATTACTTTTTGGAGACTGAAAAATGCCTCAGGTAGGAGGCACTGAGATGAGTTTTGAAGGAGTAGGGTTTTGTAAAGAAGAGTTATGAGAAGACAGGGAAGGGAGGGAGGATTTTATCAAAGCAGAAGAAAAAATAAATAAATAAAAGCAAACGGAGGCAAGGAGGCATGGCCTTGGGAATTAGCAATATTGATAAACTCCTAAGTGGAGAGTAACTTGCACAGGGATAAGGAGGGACACCAAGTGGATGTGATGAGGAAGCCACAAGGTGCTTCTGATAGTGTCTAATATTGCAGCCCAATCCTTTTGATTGCAGACTACTGCTGGATGAAAAGTACATTGGTAAGGGCATGCTTGGGGAGAAATGAATCCTAAAGAGCTTTAGCCTCAAGAGTATTCAGGAGATTCTGCTGCAGTGCAGCCCCATCCCCACTTTTCTCCTTGCATAAAGAAGTAGACTACTTCCTGCTGTGGAGCCTTCGTAAATCCTGTGTGGTGCTCATGTGGAGACAGATTGAAGCAGAAGTCCCTCTTCAAGGTCAAGAGTGGGGGGGTGGAGAAGTGCCAGTATTTACTTAGAAACCAGAGTTGTAGGTTGTACGTATATACATCCTGGGTTCCTCCACATCCTCTAGGAAATATGGGTGCTTTCTGGCTCTTAGAATTAAAATACTTTAGCTGTAGAAAATGAAGAAGTTAAAGTAGAAATATTACTACCCTTCATGTTTTTGCATTGTAAAATGATTTTGAAGACTACCAAATCATTTCAGAAAAAAATTGGAACGATTCTATTTTAATCTGCATCTATTTTTTCTCTGTGAATAAAGTGGGTATAGGGCACATTGGTATTTGGCTAATGAAGTTATATCATGTCATTCTGAACTTTGCAAAAATAAACATTCTCTCATTTTTCTCTCTGTAAGGATGATTAACTATATAATGAAAATTAACAGAAGTTGTTATTATACTGAGTGAAAAACATTATGAACATTATTTTTTTTTTCTTTTTAAATGAAGCTTGCTGAGCATTTGAATCTGCAAGGAGATTCAAAAAATTGAGAGGTCTAAAAATCTAATATCAATATTTAATTTCTTGTTCAAATTCATCACTACATTACTATTTTTATATTAAATATGCCAAGTTCAGTATTAAAAATTGCTTTCTTTCAGAACTTTTACACATAACTTTAAAGTAGCTTTTTGAGAAAAATCCTACAGTTTATACAATACTAGGAAGACATTAACCTTAAGTATCATAGAATTCTATAAAAGCACATTGTCAATTTTATTTAGCTAGAAGAAGTAGAAAATAAGATACACACACCTCCACATACATGCACTAAAGACACGGAAACACCTTTTCTTTTTTTTTTTTAAGTGAAAAAAATCACTCTTACATTCTCCAGTGTGTTAACTACTTCTGGTTGGCTACAACTTATGATTTAGTTTCCAAATTACATTTCAATAAGAAACATTTATGATTATTTTTTGAATGTGGTTGATACTATATATTATTATTCATGATTGTGTGGAAAGCGACTATATACACATTGTTCATATTCTATTTTTTTCTTTTTTAAAAAATTTAAACCAACTTCAGAGTTACTGTAAAATCAAAAGTACCATATCAAAAAATGTTTTGCTAGATCATCTAGATAAAGTTGACAAAATTATATTGATTACTGTAAATACCTTAGGGTGTATTTCCCATAATCAAGGGGATTCTTCTATATATCATCACATCTAATATTCAAAATTAGGATATCAACACTGATATATTATTACTATCTAATTCTGAGAACCCATTCAAATTTGTCAAGTGCCCCAAAATAGCCTTCATAGCTCAAGGGTTCAGTTCAGAATCAAATATTATATTTAGATGTCATGTTTATTGTTAAATCTACTTTAATCTGGAATAGTTCTCTAATTTTTAAAATTTAGATATTCTGGAAGAGTAAATGTCAGATATTTTGTATGGTACCTTCTGATTAGGATTTTCTGATATTCATAATTAGATTCTATATATGCATTTTTTGACAGAATATCAGAGAATGATGTCATGTTCTCACTGTGTCACATGGAGGATACAAGATTTTGATTTGATCCATTACTGGTGACATTAACTTTGATGACTGGATTCAAGTGGTACATGTAAGACTTTTCCAATAAGAGATACTTGAGGCTAAGTAAATATATTGCTCTTCACTAGATGTTCAATTTATTTATTTTTTATTTATTACAAATGTTAATCCATATTTTCTAATTTTATTTAATGGGTCATGATCTATTAGGATCACTATTCTGTTATTCAAATTGTTTGTCTATGTGAACAGTGGGAGATTCTTCAAGCATGCTTCTGCTTCTTGGGCTCTAGACATAGTCCTCTTTTCTTTTCTTACTAGCACAAGATTCTTCAGGGCCATCTTCTACTTTTCCTATCACAGCCCTGGAATCCACCATTTCTCCAAAAAGCCTGCTTCCTTTTATTAGAGATGGTGTTAGAAATCAAGATCTGGAGCTGGAGATGGAGCTCCATGACTGAGAATATGCTTAGCATACACAAGGCCCTGGGTTCAATCCTAAGTGTGCACAAGCATACACACACCCACACATACACATAAAAAAAGAAGAAAGGAAAAGAAAAATGAAAGAAAAAAGAAATGAAACCAAGATCTTAGTGTTACATGGACTTACTGATGTTGCAGTCTTCCCACTCTTGGTGTCTTTCCAGTAAATTGAGCTAATAATACTTGTGGATATGGACATAAATCCAGCTATATATTCACACACCTTACATTTATATTTTTATATCTACTTTTACAAATTAAAAACCATAATTTTTTGGGGTTCTTTATGTATGCTGGAAATTAATGCTTTATCTGAGATGCAGGTGGCAAATATTTCTGTAGGCTTCCTTTTCATGTTTTTGATTGTTTCCTTTTCTGTGAAGAAGTTTTTTAGTTTGATGCCAAACTAATGATTATTGATTTTACTTCTTGTGCTTTAGAAGTCTTATTCAGGAAGTCATTTCCTGAGCTGATATGTTGGAATGTTGGGCTTACATTTTCTTTTAGTAGGTACAGGGTTTTTGGTCAAATACCTAGGTCCCTGATCTACTTTGAGTTGAGTTTTGTGCAGGGTGAGAGATAGGGATTAAATTTCATTCTACTACATATGGATTTAAACTTAACACCCCCCCCCCCCCAAAAAAAAATAACCCGATCAATAAATGAGCAAACGAATTGAAAAAACACTTTATGGAAGAAGAAATATGAATGGCCAACAAATGTTTGAAAAAAGGTTCAACATTTCTAGAAATTAAACAAATGCAAGTTAAAGTACACTTGAGATTTCATCATACACCAGTCAGAATGGCAATCATCAAGAGTACAAGCAACAATAAATGTTGGCAAGGATGTGGGGGAAAAGGTACACTGATATGTTGCTGGTGGGACTAAAAATTGGTACATCTACTCTGGAAAGCAGTATGGAGATTCCTCAGAAAACTAGGAATGGACCCACAATTTAACTTAGTTATTCCACTCCTTAGTATATACCTAAAGGACGTAAAATCCGCATACTACAGTGACACAGCCACATCAATGTATATAGCAGTTCAATTCACAATAGCTAAGCTATAGAACCAACCTAGGTGCCCTTTAACAGATGAATGGATAAAGAAAATGTGATATATATATATATATATATATATATATATATATATATATATATATATATATATATATATATATAAAACAGAGTATTACTCAGCCATAAAGAATCACTACATGACATTTGCCAGTAAATGGATAGATCTTGAGACTATCATGCTAAGTGAAATATGCCAATTCCCAAAGCCAAAGATCAAATGTTCTCTCTGATATGTGTAGCTAACCCACAATAAGGTATGCAGGGATAGAAGTTCAGTAGATTAGACAATGGGGAATGGAGGGAAAGAAGAAGGGATAGGAAAAGGAAATACAGTGGAATGAATATGGCATAATTTTCCTATGTACATAAATGAAAACATCACAGTGAAGCCCACCATCATGTGCATCCACAAGAATGATGTCCTAACTAGAGTACGATGTATTCCATGCTTGTATAATTGTATAAAAATGGTTTCTACTGTCATGAATAACTAAACCCAGTAAATTAAAATGAACACCATAAAATTACACTGATAACTTCCAATCTGCAAACAATACCTCAGGGTTTAATTTAGTTTTCTTTCTTAACATATTTGCCCCAACAGGGTATTTTTGTCACTGTGCCCTTTTCTGACACCCTGCCTCAGGCTACTCCATATTCTAGAAACCTTCCACAACCCGGCCTGGTTCTGCCACTCCACACTGGGCTGGCTGCCTTCATGGATACTGAGTGCCCATCTTTGTTCTGCTTGTGCTCTGACATCCTGTACTGGCCTCTGCTTCCACCGTCTCATACAACCTATGTGATTCTGCCCTTTACACTATTCAGTGACTCTGAAATTCCATGCCAGGCCACCCCTCCTCCTCTGGATGCTCTTCTCACTCAGGTTGGGTTCTAACAGCCCACTTAGGACTAGTGCTGACCCCCACCTTCTGGCACCTGCTTGATTCCACCTAATGGCCTTTTGGATAGAATTGTCCAGGAAGAAAGAGGGACAAGAAAGAAATGGAAGGAAAGGAAATAAGGTAAAAAGGAGTGCCATTCAATTATTCTATAATTTGTTTAAGAGGGAGAAAGAGACCTGTTTTATCTACTAAATTGGGGCCATATAGAATAGCATTTTACTATATATCTATGGATACAGATATAAATACATATATAAATAAGAAGACTGAGTAAATCAGGGCTAAGACCAGTAGCTGCATTCTTCTTCGTCAAGCACATACTAGCACTGTATTCTGTATACCCCCTTGAAGTTAAGTTATATGATTAATTTTAGCCAAAAAAGTGAGAAATGATAAAAATCATTTCTAGATGGAAAAATTTAGTTTCTTCTGTGTTTAAATCAATAGACTCTCCAAGCACGTTCTTCTTTTAGGAATTATGGAAATAGGATGCCATATGATAGTATAATGCTGAGACATCTTTTGAAGGACAAACTGCCCTGGAGAATTAATCCAGAATTGTAGCTAAATTCCCTTGAAGAAGAAATAAGTAAACCTTCCTTCTTTTAAGTTCCAAACTTCTGGACTATCTGTTACTGCAGCACAAATTAATCTATCCTTAATAATTATAAGATATAATCTAATTTTCAGTATAATGATGCTGTACTGACAGAGATAAATTTTAAAAAAGGATAGTTTGTAGCATTTATTTTGCAAATCCAGATATACTTTGCAAAGGGACTTGTCCTATGGGTTATTTCACCACAAAATTGTATAATTTCTTATCTAAATATTTCATATATAATTTTTCTACTGTGATATTTTTCTTTAAAATTATCACAATAATTTGCTTTTCCAGAGAAACTTAAGAAAATTTAAGACACATACAAAGCTTTAATACAAAGACTTAACTTTTGTAGAATTATGAAGTATTACCTAACAGGAAACATTTAAAAACTTTTTACAGATAT
This sequence comes from Spermophilus citellus, assembly GCF_964194105.1. Classification (NCBI taxonomy): domain Eukaryota; kingdom Metazoa; phylum Chordata; class Mammalia; order Rodentia; family Sciuridae; genus Spermophilus; species Spermophilus citellus. Next base: position 192,924,036 of record NC_138184.1, on the reverse strand, counting down.
GGTTGTAAATCATCTGAAAAATAATGCAGAATTATAAAAGGTTCATTTTAAGTAAAATAAAAATGTGATTCAGCGTTCAGCAAGTAATAGTTATTAAATAAATGTTTTAAAAGATAAATTCTTCATGAAATATTTCATGCAGTTTATATCAGTTTTTAGAAATGTTATTAACAAAGGACAGCACATTCTCCATTTACAATCTTCACTGCAGTTCCTATTAAGCATTATGTTTTGAATTCATGCCCTATGATTTATTGCATAGCCATCTATAATTTCCTAGCATGACTTGCTTATTATGATGCAGCTACTAGACTTAATTAAAAATTATCAAAGCCCCACCCTTTCAAATTAAGTGGATGATACATATCAAAGCACAATCATAAATTTCTGCCTTTAAAACATTCCATGACCTTTCAGTGTGAAGCTTGTCTATAGAAATAATGATCTGGTGAGTTTTTGCAAGCATAGCAAAATCCTTGCCATGTGATTCAGGGTGAAGAGTCACTTATTACTAGTCACACAGCAAGTGTCTGCAGAGTATAATGGATTTATAGAAAACAGGGTGACCACAGATCTAATTTTAATGAAGCTCAAGGCATAATCTGAGCTGATAGACTTTGAAGTCTGAATATAATCTATATGAGGTTAGAGTTAATATTTGACAACAAAAGGAATGTAGTTTTCTCTCCAAAAGTTTCTATTTTTAATAGGTGCATTCTTTTTTTGTAGCAAACAGTTAAGTTTATATTTAAGTAATAGGTAAATACTTTTAGACCCTACAAAGAAATTCTAAATTTTCCCATAGACTGACTTTTATTTAATAAGAAATAAATAATAAGAAGAATTTTTCACTCATGTAAACACTCATATGCAAGCCCAACAGAGCTATGTTTGCATAGTTGTTACATACACAGGTAGCAAGTTTGATTAAATATCAATACTATTCAGGTGTCTCACTAAAGTACTCCATAAATGGAAAAATTAAAAAAGGTATAAATCCCACAGAATTCTTTCAAAATTATTCATTTTCAGGAATACATAGAAACACATGCTTGCTACAAATAGAAATCATTATTTGTCAGTGCTGAATGTGGATAAAGAGAAGGGTCATTTAACTTGATAATATTTAAATAGCACCTCTGTATTGTTGAGAAAGAACATGTCTTACTGTCAGACAACTTGATCTACTTCTAGTTCCTTATTCCTGTGTCATTTTCCAGAATGACAGGATTAAGTATGACATTATATTACCCAGTAAACACTGAAGCCAAATTAACATTTGGATATCATCTTGAGAGACAATTACCAAAACCCTTGTATTCCTCAGCAATAAAGCTTGCTAGTGAGATGTAAATCTGCAGCAAACATGCTTTATTAACCCAATAGGATGAAATGATTTAGAAGCAGCATACTTTGAAAATGAACCAAAAGTATACATGAGACCTTTTGATCTCAGAGTCCATGTTCAGAAGCCTGAATGGTAGAAAGTACATGTAATTCTCAGCCAAGCAGTAGCCGTGGTGGTGTTGATTTAAAATAACATTTCTTATTGCACACAGATGATTCTTTTATTAAAGAGTAGGATATGGTTTCAAAGGGCAAAACTTACTACTAAAACAGAGAAAAATCCAAGAAACAACTGGAAATTGGAATCATTTTTACTTTTTCACAGGTTTAACACTTAGGAATAGAAAGAACCAGAATTATGAGGTGAGAGGAAAAAAGCAAAATAATTTCACTTGTACCAGTCTTTCCTCCTTTATTAAAGATCCATTTTCAATATTAATTTGAGGGGACAGAATCAAGCTGCCCACCACATTAGCAGATGAGAAATATCCTTGGATCACTGGATTTCTGTTAGTTAATTTTCATAGACTATCATCTTAGCCAGCTATAAAAAGTAAATGCATGCAAATTTCCAAAACTCAGTCCTGTCTGATGATGATAGACTTACCTTCTTCCCCTGCATAGGCCAGAATGGACCGGGCTCGTATCTGTTTCCCTTCTGTGGTTTTTCCTGAGCAGGTGTGTGAGCAGGAAGACCACGTAGACCAGGCGCTGAGCACACAGTCCATTGGGCATGGGGCATCACAGGCCACAGGAATGGGGAAGATGGCATCTCTGCAAAGCTGTCTGTCCACTTCTTCACCTGGGAAAGACATGATCCCCAACATTCTATCACTGTTAAATCCACTATGATGGTTCAGTTCTGCCACTGGTACAGGTACAGGACAGTACAGCTTGTTTTTCTTTTTAGTCTCTCTGCAGACAATTTCTTAGCTAGAATCTAATCCTGATATCACAAACATTTCGATTCCTCCTCACACACACCTTTGTGTATTAAATATACTATCTTTTCTGGCATACATTTGCCAACATAAATATTTCAAAGACTACTTTGCATTTATATAGCTTGTTTTTTTCACCCAGGAAGCTCTAGACAGTTTAACTAAATCTGCAAAAAGATATATTTGCTATGAAATATACGATGCAGAATTAAACAAATAAACCATTGTCTACATTTTTACAATTTACACTTTACTTTGAAGGCTTAACTGAGATATATCTGCTTGAAACTTGTTTGTGACACACGATGCAAGAAGTTGAGACATAAAAATGAAAATGCTTGGGTTTATGTATTTGTATGAAATCAAATGTGATTTAAATGTTTAGGTTAGTATGACGTCCAACAATTTAATTTCTCTTCATAATTGTGACTTTAAGAATATGTTTTCATAATTCATCATTTTAATAAAATTAATTATTTTGACATCTTTAAAGCAACCCTCAAATTTCTTCAGGTTTGGTTTATTTTCATGAACATTACCAAACTCATGAATCCTTCCAAAATATCACTTTTTTTTCTACTGCATTTCTATTATCAGAATAAGAGGCTCGAACATCTACTTAAAGTAATTATATTAAAAATTGATGAAGATTTCCATGGAAATAAAAAAAATGAGAATTGAGATCTGAGGATAGACTTTTCTTTTTTTGTTAAAGTATACACATGGAGCTTATTGAATTAACTTGTGAAACCTTTGTATGAAATATTAAAGTTAAACCATGGTTTATAAAGGATTTTTCTAGTTTCAAGATGAAGTTTGAAAAAGTAATACATTAATCACACAATTAACCATATCTTAACACATGGCACAGATGTGTTGTTTAGCACCATCCCCTAAATTCCTCTGGAGATATTTTGATTTATTTTTAATCATAGAAATACATAGTTTTTATGGTGGATTTTAACCGTCACAGTAGTACTGTGTGCAAAGCATCTCTGCTACAAAATCGATACTCATCAATATAATGGAACTGAAACACGTGTAAGCAGAAAGGAGACTCTATAGCAGAGAGAAACCAGACACAGAGCCAAGATAAAATGCATGCTATTTAGAAAGTCCTCAGTATTGTAATTTGAGAATTAGATTTCTCTTCCCAGACTCGACAATAACTCTATAGTAACTCTGAGAGTTATTGTGTCTTTTGTATGATCTAGAAATTGTCTTAAAAATTATATAGATATAATGAGAGTCCTTATTTACATGTTGACTGCTTTACTAAACAATAAAAGTTTAAAAAAGAAATTAAGATGGGGAAAGAATGGAATCTTGTATTTGCATGGACCTTTCTTGGAAATATGATCATATAACCATCTTATCTGAACTCTGTATGTAGGTCCAGAATCACTCTCAGCTTAGTAAAGTAGCAAACACATGGACTGAGGCTTAAAACTGTTTCTTCATTCCACTTTTTGAAGAGAAGCTAATTTTTCCTCTTCGATGGGAAATTTTCCAGTCATTTTTGATTTGTGTATTCTCTCTGTAATATCTAAGCTATGAGTCTGATTTGTTTAATCTTGAATCCATGTTGTCTTTCAGACCACTGAACACTCTTTTGTTCCACATTTCTTCTGCAGCCCATCATTGATTCTACCCTCAAGGGTGTGTTTTTAAAATGCAAATATGAACATCATAGTCTCTTCATACATATTAGTTGTGGGCCAAGTTCCTTACCAGGGCACTCTAAGCTTCTGCCCTTGCCTCATGTTTCTCCCACATTCTATCCTCAGAAAGCTATTTGCTTTTCCATGAGTGGGCAGGCTGCCTTCTCATGCTACCATTTTGCATGTACTGTTTCCCATCTTCTTGCTAAGTCATCCTTTTGTTCTAAGTTTTCTTTTTCTGTGAATCTTCTTTGACTTTCTTAAATTTCCCAGCTGGAGTTGCACTCTACCCTCTTTTCCTACAATACTGCAGAATATCACTTCTGAAACTTTAAAATTTTCTCTGTTTAAAACACTGTTACCCACATTAGCATACACAACCCTCTGTCCAGGCATTTTGTCTTATTCAGTATCTTCATATATGATGTTTTTGGTCCACTTATTGTCACTTTGGAGTTTTACAGTAAATATTTATAGATAAGAGTGCTGGGGTAAATAGTCTGCCACATGCAGGTAGATAGGAGAAGACAACAAACATACATTAAAGCAAGTCCATAAGTCACAGGACTTGGAACAACAGGAAACTTTATCAAAGCAGACAGACATCAGGAAATCAGAAACTGGCATGTCACACCTCCTTCAACCATAATTAATAATAACCTCTTAAAGAAACTACTGTTTTAAAATCATGTCATGGCTACCTCTCCTAACCAGGTCATCATGGACCTTCACAAAGAAAATTTGCTGAGGGCTATATTAAAAACAAACAAACAAACAAACAAACAAACAAACAAAGGGAAATAAACCACTTATCAATACAAAGGAGAATATGAGAAAATTCCTAAAGAATAAAGGGACTAAAACTTAAAAACCCAGACTCTTGAAGAGCTATGTTGTTCTCTCCAGAGATGGTCCACTCGGTATCTTTGTGGTATGTCCTTACTTTGACCTTCTCCAATAAACTCCTGGCTGTTACTCTGTGCAACTTGTTTGAAATCTTTCCTTCAGAATTGCAAGGACTGAGTGCTTTGGACTGCCGTGGTTGCCTCAGTGCCATGGAACCCCTCTATAACAAGGGGAAAAAATGGACCTGAAGTCCCAGGATATACATTGCTTTCTGAAAACAAACAAAAAACAAAGCAAAGGAAAAAAAAAAACTTTCCAAATTGTTAGTATACTAGAATCTGACCAAGATGTCCTTCACATTCTCCTGGTTCCACTAACCTTAGACTGGTTTCTTAGTGACTATGCTGTGACCTCCTTTACCTTAGAGCATATATTTGATAACATTTGCAATTTAAATTCTTTCTACCTTACTGAAATGGATATAAATTGTCTCATAACTTTCAGACAGTTTTAGTACACAGAAACTGTCTTTCCCAAGGAAAGGTTGAGAATCATCTCTTTGAAATGTTAACACTGAAAGGAACAGTGTCCTGATCTTCCAGACTCTGTAGGAGGGGAGGTGCCTAACTTCCATGGGCTCCAATTTGCAAGCACAGATGGCCTAATCACCCAAAAGCATTTGCAAACTCAGGGATAACTCAATGTACTTGACATATCCCATCCATCAAACCTTACCCTGTGATGTTCTCCAGAACTTTTCCATTAGCTCACTCTGGAACTTAAAAATGTTCTTGCCTTTTGTTTCTGCCAATTTGAGTTCAGTCTCTCCCTATTCTAATATTCTCAAATACCTTCTTTAATTTTGATGCAAATTTTATTTTGACAAACGCTTTTTTAAATTTATTTAATTGATTTTATTTTTTAAATACACAATAGTGAAATGCATTACAATTCTTATTACACATATAGAGCACAATTTTTCATATATTTCTATATAAAGTGTGTTCATGCCAATTCATGTCTTTATACATGTACTTTGTTTTTTTTTTTGCATTACGATTCTTATTACACATATATACCATAATTTTTCATATCTCTATTTGTATATAAAGTAGGTTGACACCCAATTCATGTCTTTGAAAATGTACTTTGGATAATGATGTCCATCACATTCCACCATCCTTGCTAATTTCCTGCCTCCTCCCTCCCCCCACCCCTCTTCCTTTTCTAGAATTCATCTATTCCTCCCATGCTCCCCCTCCATACCCCACTATGAGTCAGCCTCCTTATATCAGATAAAACATTAAGCATTTGGTTTTTGGGGATTGGCTAACTTCACTTAGTTCTCCAACGCCATCCATTTACCTGCAAATGCCATGATTTCATTCTCTTTTATTGCTGAGTAAAAATCCATTGTGTATATATGTCACATTTTTTTATCCATTCTTTCACTGAAGGGCATCCAGGTTGGCTCCACAGTTTAGCTATTGTGAATTGTGCTGCTATAAACATTGATGTGGCTGTGTCCCTGTAGTATGCTGTTTTTAAGTCCTTTGGGTATAGTCCAAGGAGAGGGATAACTGGGTCAAATGGTGGTTCCATTCCCAGATTTCTAAGGAATCTCCATACTGCTTTCAAATTGGCTGCACCAATATGCAGTCCCATCAGCAATGTATGAGTGTACCTTTTTTCCCATATCCTTGCCAATAGACAAACCTTTTTAAACTAGTTTATGATGCAAAAATTATTATGGGCTTCACCTTCTCTTTCCTCTTTTCCAACTATGTATTAACCTATTGAGTTCCAAATATCTTTAATCAACAAGGATCTATGAATGTAATTGCTTTCAGGGTTTTCTTCATTTTCATCACCTTCCTCAAACCCTTTCCATTCATCATGATCTCTTCCCTGACACCTTTCTCTGTTTTGTCATCTCAAGTTTCCATATATGTCTTCATTTCTTCAAGACCCTGGTAAAATGAGTCAGGTGGCTCTGAGATAAAAAGTTGTCTTCCTTTCCCTGGCATATCTACTTCTTAATTCAAGACTTGATAAAATAATTAATATGACCTTCATCTTCTTTTGTTGAGATACAATCCATTATAACAAAGTATAGCAAAAAACACAATTTGCAAATATATGATAAAAATTTAGGGCTAATCCCAGCCATATTTCTGCATTTTCTTATTTCATTAAATTTAAGCCATCCATAATTGCTCACTTAGTAAACAAGGCATTAAGCAAACAATTCTTTTATAACATTCATGACTTCCCTTCCTAATAACTCTGGTTAAGGATTTTATGTGGGGTTAGGCAGAAAAAAGAGTTTGCTTGGACTCTGCACAGTTTCAACATGGTACCCATAACTCACGTGCCTATTTAAGGTCAACTGTTATGGCACATTTTTTTTAAAGTGGTACAATACAGTTTTACATAATAAAGGGATTCATTGTGGTATATTCATATATGCATCAATGTGATATGTTTCATTCCCTTGTACACCCAATCTCCCACTTCTTCCTTTCCAAAGTCCCCTTCCTTAAGTCTAGTGGTCTTCTATTTTCAAGAGGTCCTTTTTCTTTCCTTTTTTTCTTTCTGGCTTCCACATGTGAAGGAAACATACAACTCTTGACTTTCTGAATCTAATTTAGCATAATGATCTACAATTTCATCCACTTTCATGCAAATAACATAACTTTGTTTTTCTTTATGACAAAATAAAACTCCATTGTGTACATATACCACCTTGTCTTTATCTAGTTATGCTGACAGACACGTACATTTGTTCCACAATGTGGCTAAGTGAATGGTGAAGCTATAAACATGGGCCATGTTTAATGCATGCTTGCTGAGACAGAGCAGACTAGAATGAGGAACAAAATTGTGAATGAACTCTTGGGCCTCAATTCCTAATCTGTTACTAAAAGTCTTTTCCTATTCTCAGTCTCTGCAATGTATAAATTATATCCTTCTTTATCCCTCTATATTTAACCAGATCAACCATAAACACCAGGTGCAGGGGATGCCAGGAAATATCTGCTAGAGTCTTCCACAGGAAACAAGCTTCTTAAAAATTTTACCATAAGAATTCCAGACCCTCCCAGCCCCCACCATTCAATAAAAGGCTCTGGATCATTCTGTGGTTCATGGGTAGTTTTGAATTCTCTCTCAGTCAGGGCTGTTTCCTTCAACTGTAGGTGAATCCCTTCTCCCCTTTTCCTGATTAAAACTCTGCCTGTATATTTGTGCTCATTTGTCTCAGATTCTGTCTAAGTTCCTGTCACAAGAATCATCTATGTGTGTAATATTTCTGTGGTAATAACTGAAAGCGTATGTATTTTGGAATAAAGTATCTTCTTAACTTCATTTAACTGAAATTAATACTGCACTTTATGCCCTTTTCTACCATACTTTTGCTTGCCTGAAAGTTCCAATCTTGTTTCATTTATTTTCAGTGACTAAAAAGTGAACTGACTCACGTTTATCAAAAGTGAGAAAGGATAGAAAAGTAATTAAAGATAGGTGGAAAGGAAACAAAAGGAAGGACAAGAAAAATATAACTAATTTAAAAGCCTTGTGATAAAGTTCCTCATACCTTCACTGCAGAGCTCAATTCTCTCTCACAGACCTGTCATGTCGTGAGCCATCCATGGACTGTGTGTGTGAGCTGTGTGCATTTGAGCATATGATGGGACTGGTCTGGAGTTTCATGTTAATTGGGCTGTGTGACACAAGTGTGCCTTTTTTTCTGGATCTGCCTGTGATCCCACACAGCACCTGAGATGGGTGTGACTTGCCAAGATGCCAATCAATCTGCTGACCAAAAGACATCACCAAGCAAAACTCCACCTTTTGAAACCCTACCCCTTGCCTTATATAGGTGGAGTATTCTATGGAATGTCTTTTCCCCAATAAATAGGGGAGTTAAGGTGTTCTCTCTCTCTCTCTCTCTCTCTTTCTCTCTCGTTTTTTTCGAGCGCTGCCCAGAGTGTAGGTGACCCTTGGGTTGCAGAGCAGTCCCACCCTGAAAACTCATGTTTGTGTGTTGCATGGATTCTTCCCCCTTTTCTTAGTTTGTTGTTGTAGCCAGCTCCTTTGAACCCAGCTCATCTCATCAGCACGGTCCGAAATGGGACCATCATTTCCAAATTTCTGGGAAAACTACAAATCTTCCCTCAATCATAAAGTTACTGGAAATTCACCCACTTGTTAAAATTGTCCTGTGCATCAGTAATTTGCCCATTAATGCAGGTATTTTTAGAATAGATCCAACTAAGGGAGATGCAAAACCTATAGATAGGCTACTTTCCCCATGTTATCTATTGTTCAGATAATGGAAATGACATCAACTTCAGGATCCTGAAAATTGCCAGACTACCATAAACCATCTTGTGATCACCAGACTGATGTAATTTCCACTTACCTTCCCAAGCCAAAACATCACCACATTTCCTTTAAAATAAATGCTTGAGACACCCCAAAGTATCTCTCCTTCTCCAGATGGCCTACATTCTCCCTCTAGATAGAAATTGGGAATAGAGGAAAGGAAAAATAGAGTCTAAAAAGAGAAATGCCTACAAGCTGATGGGATGTACAAAATACCCATGAATCTTTAAAATGCAAAACAAGCACCTCTGAGCAACCCAGTCCCTGTACTTAGCCTGCCTGCATCCTTGGCCCACATGTCTGATCCATGCCCTTGCCTGCAAAAATTAACATGAGACCCAAGAGCTGGAGAAACTGGCACCAAATTGTGTGAATCCACCTTAGCTCTACCTCTAGTCCAGCTCCCAGCAACTTTCCCTTTATAAATATTAACATCCTGCATGGATGGGTTGCTTGAGGGTGTTCCACATTTTCTCTTGAGTGTGTATTCCTTGCTTTACCCCAAGAGCTTCTTACTCAAGCTAGCTGGCATTCTCCCTTGAGTAAGTATTTCTTGCTTTACCCTTAAAGATGTCTCTTCCCTGAGATATCCCATATTCTTACTTTCTTTATATAGACTAAATAGTTTAGATAAACTTTAGCTACTCTAAATATCTGTGCACAATAGTTTTCAGTCATTAAAATTTCTCAACCTCTTCTAATCAAGAAGGAAAACAATCTGCTCCTGGAGTTGGCATGATGCTCTTACCTGAACTGAATGAGAGAAATTACAGTACCAAATGAGAGAAATCATGCTACTAATTAAGAGAAATTATATATTATGTTCATTCTGAAGAATTAATCAATACAATCACTAAAGTAGTCTCACTCATTATAATCTATTGGCTCAATTAAGTTACCTTTAAAAGCTACTCAAAAGATGGCTCCACATCGATAGAATTCCATTTACTCTGTGATGAATTAATACTCCTGTGTTAATCTCTCTAGCTTCACCCTCCACCACTGGAAGGCATTTCATAGGTTCTGATCCATTTAGTTCCTTCAGGAATCTTGTAGGGCTCTTTGTGGATGAACACTGTTCGAGTGGCTTTTTTTTTTTTAAGGCCTTGGTAACTGGTTACCTCACATTCTTTCTCTGAGGGATTCTCACACTTCCAATCTGTCCTGCAAATTATCAAGCAAATAGTCTGCCATCCACACTGCTGTGACCATATTACCCCCTCTAATGACTCCCTGTAGTTCTCCTGATCAAGCATGCATTCATGTTTGTTGTATTTTAAGACATTCCACTGTCTGCCTCCACTTGACATAACCTGCCTACCACGTGCATTTTCCAGGCTTCAAGTAGAGCTTCAACAAAACAAGGCTCAATGGGTCCTATAACTTGGAAAGGAATGACTTCATGATTCTTTTTCAGTCCATTAGGAAAAGTTTAAAAATGAATCTAGTTGTAAATTTTCTTGCTTAAAACAATTATCATACCTCTCTGTCTGCCCACCTACTTTTTATTATTTCTTTAATATTCACAAAACTAAAAAGAAAGTTCAGTTATTATACATATTCCACATAGAGTTACTACAAGAGCACAATGTGCAAACAAATCTATAGGATATTAGGAAAGTTACAAATAATTTAAATATACCTATTTTGGATTTTATAATCTTGCCAGGATTAGTAAAGCAATCAAGTGACTTAGAAATATTATCTTTGTCACAAAAAATGCAAAAATAAACAGTGATGAGAGATCATGGATTGATGAAATAACAAGAGATGGTTCACAGGAAAGAATTTTGAAGAGAAATAAACCTGAATGGTATTCAGAGGAAATAGAAGTTATATTATTGGAAATGAGGAATAGAAAACAGTATAAATGTAGGAGATTGGTTTTACCTGGGAAGCAGAAACTGATCCAAAGAATTAATCATCATTATTAAACTTTTCCAAGACCTTCTACTCTATCCTCTGATGTCCTCCATGTGGAAAGACTGAAAAGTTGGAACCCTAGACATTAGACTAAAGCCTATACAGCTGAGCACAGTGTGTTTTCACTATTGAATCTTCGTAGTTGTAGTGGAATGTCTGTTAGCATATCCTGGAAAGGAATTTTAAGGGAAAATGAAATTTGATGATGGAAATATTCTACTAATTGGTGTCGAAGATGTTCTCTTTCACATTGGAAACCTCAACTGTGTTAGGGACTTCTAATGCTCAGAGCCATTTCAGAGTTAGTAACAGTCATAAGATTTTGCAATAAAAATGTGTGTAGCTGATAAAGAATGAGAAATTGTTGGCTCAGCAATTGAGATTTTATTTTTATTTTTCTTTCTTTTCTTTTTTTTTCTTTTTTTTTTTTTTTTTTTGGTGCTGAGGTTTGGCTCCATGGCCTTGATCTTGCTAGGCAAACATGCTACCACTGAGCCATATCCCCAGCCCTTGGCTCAGTAATTGAAATACAAAGTCTCTTAAATTAAAACAAAAATCAGACCATTGTTAATGATGATTGACAGAGTCTAATACTGATAGTTGTGTCAAATATTCATATATGTTCAAAAAAAGCATTAATTAGTCTGGGATGGGCCAAAATGGAAACAAGTTAGCATATATCAAAATTAAAGGAGTAAGAACAAAGAACCTGGACAAGATAGAATAATTATTCTTGCTGATGTGATTCAAATCTGATGGGTAATTTCTAAATATTCCTGTCTTTAGATCCCATCAGAGAACTACTTACTTGGATGAACAGAGGAAGCTTTTGGGATTCTTCATTGTTAAAAGATACCTAAATGATTCAGATATATCAGTGTTTTGGAATTAGTCTATCTACTCCTTCTTAAGGACCAAAATGTAGAAGGAAGGGTTAATGGTTCAAACCCAATTCTTACAACCATATTTATAACTTGAACTTATTTGTACTTTTAAAATTAAACTAAATCATATTGGCCTTCTGTGCCATTTTAATCTAGTTCTAACAACTTTTTGTTTTTCATCTCAAGCTCTGAGCAATGACTTGGGTATTTTAAGGAGGCACAAGTAAACCAGATTGGACTCCCTTTAATTTCAGGGTCTTCTATGAACAGACAACATTATGCAGTTTTCCATAGTGGTGTCCTAAAAGGGACATTTGGGGGCAATATCATACAGTTTATAAGGTATTTTGATGAGTGTTAGGATGACAATTCAATTATAAAGCAAAAAATCATAATTGCTGCTCTGAAGGAACATATACACACAGACATAAATTTATATCAAAACACACTAAATATAATATGACACAAATCTAGAAACAAGCACAGCTGTACATAGTGGGGACTTTACTCTCATAGGAAGCAGTAAATATTTTTAAAATTTGAAATGCAATTGTATTAGGGTACAGATATACTAACTTTATAATATGTATTGTGATGCTAATATTTGGTTTGTGTTTGCTGGCTTGTACAGATAAAAGCATTATTGATTTTTAAAGACAAAAACCCACTATTCCAGGCACCTGTTCTGATCAGTCAGCACTTGGCAGGTTAATGCTTTGTTAAATAGAATGAATAAAACTTCTAGGTGTAATCAACCAATTCTTTGTAAGTGCTATTCTCTTCATTCCTGGTGTTTTTAGTACAATCTCAAAAGAAAAGAAAAGAAAAGAAAAGAAAAGAAAACAACAACAACAAAAAACCCACACCATGTGACTCAGATTCTTTTCCCCAATCCATCAAAGAACTGATGCAGGACTGAAATCCAAGGTAAAGTGTTCCCACACGTTTCCTTACCACATTGTTTTCCTGTTTCAAATTCTATTAACTACAGTGATAATGACATCTAGGAATGAAAGGAAAGGAGAAAACATATTCAAAAATCTACTACATCTAAGCAGAGAATCGTTATGGCAATTCAAGAAAAAAATATTTTTAAGTCTCTTTTTAGTGCATGAAATAGAAGATCCAACAGAGTTGTTTCCTCTGCCCTAAGTCACAAGATATTTAGGGGAAAAGGCAGGTTTTCAAGCCCATATTACCAGAAGGTCTATGTTCTAGTCATAGCATCTTCGTTTCTATGCACAAACATCTAACAGGTACCTAATGAAAGCTAGTTTTTTCACCTGTATCTTTATATTACAACATTTTCCAAAATATTCTTTTTTTTCCAGAGCATAATCTTTCCTCAAAATGTATAAATTCAAAGTAGCATATTGCAGTTTGGAAACCACCAATAATAAGACTTTGGGAATGCGATCACTGTACAGAGACAACTTTTTGTAAATGGATGTTTAATTTCATTGGGAGTTTATTCTTCTGTGCAGTGTAATTGTTTCTGGAATTTGAGCAATGCTTTTTTGAGCAAGATGACCTTTGATATGTTTATTTTATCAAAATCATAGCTTAAAGGATTTCCAGAAATGTTACAGTTAAAAACAAAACTCTGATTTACAAAGCATTGCTTTTCAGACAAAATTCTGGCTTGTAATTTAATCTTTTATTTTTAACACCTTGTATATATGTGCTGTTTGGCTTCATACTTTCTGTGGCTAAGAACAAATGCAACAACTAGCTAAATAAGATTTAGGAGCACCATTGGTCATTTTTGCATAAGAAGATAGCTGTTAGAAACAACTGGATAGGGCTGGGGAGTGGCTCAAGTGGTAATGTGCTCACCTGGCATGTGCAGGGGCGCTGGGTTCGATCTTCAGCACCACATAAAAATAAAATAAAGATGTTGTGTTCACCAAAAACTAAAAAATAAATATTAAAAAATTCTCTCTCTCTCTCTTTAAAAAACAACAACAACAACTGGATAAGTGCATAAGAAGAGAAATAAACACAAGAATGCTTTTGCCAAATAGTAGCTGGGATACTAGGAAATGTTTATCATTTTCACTTACAGATTGATAGCACTGTTATCCCCAGTTCTCTAAGTAGCTGCTAAGCAGTATCAATGAAGATGAAATCAATTTGAACACTTTCTATTGTGAAGCCGTATCTTCCAGCATTATGTGGCAAAATACTGCTTTCTAGAAGACATTTAAAAAAATCAAAACCACTGCTGACTTAGACAATTCTTTAAAAAGTGTTTTTTCTTATATGCACATGCAAGAGATGCAATAGAGACTGCTCATGTGATCAAATAGAGAGAAGATGCAGGCAGAATGAGTTCCAGAGATAATGTGCTAAGACTTTTGAAGTCTTTATCCTGAGGGTAGGAATAATAAGCTACTTTGCTTGGGTTTGGATGTACTTATAAAGCCAGGGGGAAGAATGGATGAGATAAAATACACATAATCAACATAATAGGGGATTTGGAGAGTTAAGATATTTAGGCAAGTGCAGTTACTAGGAAGTCAATGAAAAGAATAATAATATAGACTTAAATAGGAGAACTTGTCAGTCTTCTAACATCACGATTTTTAAGTTATAAGTTCTACAGTCAGAAGTGTACACAAATGCTATGTTCATTTATAAATACTATGTTCCTGATTTTCAGTCTAAAAGCCATGAACATAAAAATCATAATGTGGAGCTAATAATTGCTGACATTTACTATGTATTGTTATGTACTTGGCTCTGAATATATTTATAGGGTTTAGTTGATATAATTTTGCAACAACTATTTGTAATAGACATGGTTATTATATCATTATACAGAAGGAAACTAGGCATAGAAATTGATTAATATGTCTAAATTTACACTATGCTGTCTGTCTTAGTAGTATAGGAGATGTGCTTGATTTATTTGTCTATTTTTGTGATTCTCTAGCGGAAAATCATAGTGTGAATAATATCAGAGAACTGTGAGGAATGATCTAGTTCAAGGATTATGAAATGAAGTCCATAGTTCAAAAGAACTTGCCCAAGATCACACCATAGTTAATGATAGAATTGGGTTTCTAGTATATTCAGTGATCATATGAAGCTAGTTAGAGCTGCAGCATTTGTCATTTTCTTATCAATAAGGTCACAATATCACTAAAGAGATTATACATATCCCTCCATATCATTGTACTCAATTATCTGACATACCAAGAAAACACAAAATATGCCTCTTGGCTGGGGATATAGCTTAGTATCCAGGATATGAGGCCCCGGGTTTGATTCCAGCAGCAACGAACAAAGCAAAACCAAAACAAAACCCCAAAACTTCTTCCAAGATCCACATACCTGTGGTAATTTAAGGTACCGACAGCAATCTTCAGAAATATTATCTCACTTATGTGAGGAAACTACAGATAAAATATGAAAGCAACAAATCTCACTCAAGTATGCCATGGATTAGAAATACAAAATGCATCTTTTTGAAAATAAAGTAACACTAATGAAGAAATTTAACCAATTAAGCATTAAATCAAAGTTGACCATCGTTGAATTGAGGTCAGTAAAGGACCTGAGGCCAAACTATTGTGAGATTTATTACAGAAGACAACATAGATGTTATGAATCTGGAAATGAAACTATCCAACATAAATCAGTAAGGTAATTTTAATGAGCATGGATCTGCTGAGATAGCCAGATGTATTGGTGCATCTCTCAAATTTGGAACCAGTGGTTTTGATTGAAAGGGGTCCCATTCCATTTCTTTAGGAGACTTGGGTAATGATGTAATTTCTAAGAAAGCAGTCTAAACAAAGCTAATCCCCAGTCTAGCTTTGATCCAAAGGTACTAATCATCCTTTTGGTCAATATGTATTTTTGAGTATAATGTACTGTCAATAATTTTTAATACTTAAGAGCACTTTCCACTCAGAAAATGTTTATCTGAAAGATTACTATCTAGGTACATTTCCTCTTGGTTGCACATAGGGGACAACCAACCAGGGCTTGATAGATGCAGGCCTGTTCCTGATCTCCTGATTGTCAAACTTGACTGAGGCCATCACATTCTCCTGTGGTTCAGCAGGCTGTTCAGCAAGGATATCATTGCTTAGGAATTATCTTGAATTTATGAAACTCTAGGGGCTGACAAAATTAAACTATGCTCTGAAAGGAAGGAGATTGGGTATTCTGAATAGCAGAAAACAAAATTCTTTGACAATATGAAGTAATAATTAAAATTTTGTAGCTCATTTTATCAATTAACCTACTTGTTTGCCTCAAATGTCTTACAAATAAATGGTTACTGATTTCAAACATTCATTTTTAATGTTTGATATGAGAATAATGTAATTTCTAAGAAAGCAGTCTAAACAAAGTCTAAACAGTCTAATTTACTTTACTTTTGTTTGCCTTTTCAATGTAAAGTAGAAATTATTTAACAACTTAAAAGAACAGGTATGATCTATGTTTCCCCCAAACCAACATTACATTGTAAAGGTGTGTGTGTGTGAATGTGTGTGTGTGTGTGTGTGTGTGTGTGTGTGTACAATACAAATAAATATACAAGTGTGTGTGTATATAAAAAATTGAGTGGAAGACTTTAAAGAATAGAGGCAAAGTGGTTCTCCTACTCAAATACAGTATAAAATCTCTGACAAAAATAGAAGCACTTAAGTTAAAGGCAGGCATTTTGAACATAATTTTTAAAGCAAACAATTAAATACATTAGGGAATTTATATAAGAATGGGTTCAGGAAGAATATAATTCTTTCCATTATATTGAAAAACAGGAATTCATGCAACATTGGTGTGCTTAGTGAATAAGGTTATGGGAAATTTTACTTGCTTATATGTGAGGTAAAGATTCAGAATAATTAGGAAATGAGGCATATTAAACAATTGTCATTTATGCAGTTATTGCATTACTAGGACAAGCTCCATGGCCTGTGATTTATAGATCCTGGAGGCTTATTATCTAGTTTCTTCTTCCTGTAGTGGTGTGGTATGATAAGAATCTGGACTTACAGGATGGAGAATCTAAGAGCACTTCACAAGGAGTATCTGTTTTCTAAAGTACTTCTGAAGGAAATTAAGTATGATTTTATGAAAACAATCTAAACAAAGAGAGGTCAAGAGACTGTCCAGAAGCAGCAGAGTCTCCAAGGCTGGACTGAGCAGAGGCACAAGCACATAGAGAAAATTTAACTTCCCAAAGGGCACAAGGGTTTGGTGTTTTTATTTTTAAAGTTTTTCTGTTAATTAAGTATTTTATTAAAGAGAATGCAGTTTCCTATTAATTTTTAAAAATCAAACTTGTTTGTTATGGCTTTTGTTAGTATTTACTTTATATGTATCCTGATCATTCCATTACTGATTTGACAACTCTCTAGGTTCTGTTTTCTACTCAGCAGGCAAAACAATCCTTTCAAGCATAGTTCAGATCATTTTAGTCTTTGCTAAAATCTTCCAGTGCTTTCCAACTAATATGAATTATTTTCCAAGTTGCAAAGGGCCTCTATGATCTGGTTGTTGGCCACCTCTGACCTTCTCAGGCACTTTTATTCTGTTCCAGCTTCATTGGTCTTAGTGTAGCCCTGAACACTTCCAGTGTGCTGTTGACCAGCACTTCTTTCTGACTGTAACCATCCTGTCTGCTATTCACTTACTCTGTGCATTCTGATATTCAGCTGGTTCCCAGATGTCAAGTCCCTGGCACATAGTATATGTTTATTAAATATTTGCTAAGTAAATAAGTGAAGATGATACTAATGACTTTAGAAAATCACAAAAAGGTACCAGGGAACTTTAGGTAAGTCAAGATTTCTGAAGAACAATTTAGAATGATTCCAAGGAAATATGAAGAGCACTTCAAAATTTGCTTAGTATCCTGGACATTTATTCTATGCTTTAATTGTTTTCATTTCAGTTTTTCTCCTGGCAGGGATCACTTTAAGATTTTTATAGAAAACCTTGTAGTATACATAAGTCACTGAAATTCTCATCAATCTAAAGATAATTCAAAGAAAATGCTTCAGTGACTGATCTTATGACAATATTTAAGACCACTATTTGGGAATTTTGTATTCATGAATACATTGTTGCATGCATAAATTATGATTCCCATTTGTTTTTCAAAAACTAATTTGCACTTAGTTGTATATGAAATAACTAATAAAAATGTTATTCTTATTTATAATTCATCAATTCATGTGATATGATATCTACTGCTCTAAAAATTCACAAATTCTCCCCTCTCAGATGTTAAATATAAATACCTAAATTATACCAACATAAAATGTTTAAGAATTATGAAAGTGATTATATTTCTATTTATACGTATAACAGATGGAGTCTTCAGTTTTTATTAAAAATATTCAGTGTATATTAAGGTAACCTACATAATGGGAGAAAATATTTTTGAATCAAATATCTGATAAAGATTTAATCTTCAAAATATGTAAGGATCTTCTACATCTCAATAGCAAAAAAAAAAAAAAAAACAAAGAAAAACAAAACTAATAACCTAGTTTAAAGTGGGCTAAGGAATTGAATAGACATTTCTCCAAAGAAGACAGACAAATTGCTATAAGATGTATGAAAAAATGTTCAGCATTATTCATAATCAGGAAAACGCAAATGGAAACCACAATGCTATATCATCTTATACCTATTGAGATGGTTATCACAAAAATTTAAAAATAAAAAACAACTATTGACAACTATGTGAAGAAATTATAACCTTTGTATACTGTTCATGGACATATAAAAGTGGTGCAGCTACTATGAGAAACACGATGGAGGTTCAAAAAAAAATTAAAACATACAATCCTGAAATACCACTTCTGGATAATAAACCCCCTAAAATCAGATTACAAATATGGAGAACAGTGACTTGGATCATGTCTCTGATGGCCTCGTGGTCGTGGCTATGCTTGTGTTGGTAACTTTCTGTGCAAAGGTGCAGAAAAAGATTTCCCAGTTGCTATGGTGATGCCTTGCCTGAGGAGGTTCTGTGCAATGCAGAGAACTATCAGTGTTGACCCTGAGGATAAAGAATTACAAGCAGTGTAAGATAATTATAATTGCTTGCAAATGCTTTGACCTTCAAGCCTGCCTGCTTTGAAGGAATTTTCTCACAGAAACCCTTTTGATGATAAAACCTGTATAATAAATATGCTGAACTAGCTCTGGGTCATGGTTTCTCCATCAGAGGCTGGTGTCCCACCTGGTCCCAGCTCTCTCTCATAAGTGTTTGTTTGTCTTTCTTAATTCCCCATCATCCCTTGCCAGTTCTTAAGGTTTGGCCATGCAGGTCACAGCACTCAAAGATCTATTAATACTGACCATATTTATTGCAGCACTATTTACAACAGCAGAGTTGTGGAAACAACTTATGTGTTTATTCATGAATAGCTGTATATAAAGATGTTATGCATGTGTGTGTGTGTGTGTGTGTGTGTGTGTGTGTGTGTGTATGCATGAACATATATATAATGGAATATTATTCAGCCTTAAAAAACAAACAAAAAACCCAGGAAATTATGTTATTTGCAACAACATGGTTGAACCTTAAGAATATTATTCTAAGTGAAATAACCAATCACAGAAAGTTAAATACTGCAAGATTCCACTTATATGAAGTATTTAAAATAGTGACACTCAGAATCAAAGAATAGATGGTTCTACTTGTTATCATAAAATGTTTTTAATATTAATTTGAAGACTAAGCATTAATTATATGCATAATAAATATTTCCTAAGTTTAGATGAACTCAAAAACAAATGGGTAGAACAGATAAAGTTACTGGCTATGTGAACACACACTCATTGTAAGATAATAAGTGTTTGTTGGATTGGGGTATGTTTTGGGTAATTTGCTAAGGTTGTTTAGCTTTCCATTACTTTCAAGAATATTAACCCTTACTTCATGAAAGATGGTGATAATATCTGCTTCAGAGCTTTTATCTATAAATTACAAATATGTATAATTTGGGGATTGGCAGCTAAGTGTCTTTTCCTTTGAAGATGAATAAGGTTTTCTTTGTTATTTATATGTCAAGTAATTTTGATTTCATGGTGAACATTTTGAATATTTTATTTCAAGACTCAATGGTCTTTTTAAATTCCTAAAAGAGTGTTGATTTTGTTTTGTGTTTAGCTGGCAACCTATCTAGACAGATCACATAGTCTTTATCTGTGGGCATTTGTTTCATGTTAGTTCATTTTTCTAAGCCATGACTATGCAAAATGCCTAGGACGTATACCACTCAGAGTATCAGATGAGATTTGGGCAGTAGCACTACCGTGGTTCAAGGCTCAGAGGCTTTGCTGTGCCTATCTGGGTCTCCTCTGCACAGACACGGCTTAAAGGTGATACTCATATCAGTTCATCTACACATTGGTTCTCTCTGGAATTTCTCCCAAATCTTGAGCAGATCTAAAAAATTCCTTCTACATGAGGTTCCCTTAGAGTTTTAGCTTCCTATACAGTTTACAGTTCCAAATATCTGGGGCTACCTCTGCTGGAGGCGGCAATAGAAAAGAGAGATTGCTATGAGAGGGATCCACCATTATATAGAACAGAAGTTCCTTTTCCTAGTTGCTCTGGTCAGTGAGGCCATCTTTTCTGCTTTAAGGTTCCCACATTGCCTGTATAGAAATGTAGTTCTGTGGCCAGGGCTGGTTTCAAATCAGCGATGGAAAAATAAAACAAATGCCAATCCAAACACTCTGGCTGCCAGTGTTCAGAGGCCTTGTTAGATACTCCAGTAGTAAGAGGTATTTATCTTAGAGTTTTTGCTGTCAGTGCCTTTGTGCAGTTTTGCAACTTTATCTCTACTCAGGTCAAAGTCTGAAGACAAATGAGTGCAAAAATACAACATACTCCCATTAAAAGATTTTTTTTTTACAAGTTTATGAATACTTTGTTTTCCAGAATCCCATTATAAATTTTAACTGAGGTTTTGAATTTGGACTTTAGTCTGCCTTCTATGGTTTACTTTTCAGAGACTACATGGACTTGCTTTTGTACACTGTGCAGTGATTTTTCTAGTAATTAATGGGGAGGATAAGTTTATTCTGTCTTGGCTGGAACTGGAAGTGGTCTATGTTCTATTTAGAACATGCAATTTTAAAATACAATGTAAATCCAATATCTTTCCACTCTCATAATGAAACATCATATGTTTAACTTTTGTGCATCAAAGAATATTTTCAAGAAATTTAAAAAATAATTTACTCAATTTCCTAAAAGTATTCAGAGATCATATATCTGTTAAGGGTCTACTAACCAGAATACACAAAGAACACTTACAACTCAACAGCAAAAAGACAAATAATAGCTCAATTAAAAGATGGGCTTAGGAGAAAATATACATTTCTTCAAAGAAGATAAAAATTGAGCATCCCTAATCCAAAAATACAAATCTCAAAACCCTCCAAAATCCAAAACCATTTGAATGTCAACATGATACCAAAGCTAGAAAATTCCATACCTGACCTCTTATGATGGTTTGTAGTCAAATTCAAATGGTACTATTGTATAAAATCACCTTCGTGTATAAATTATACATGAAGCACAAATAAATTTTGTGTTTAGACTTGGCTGTTATCCCTAGGATATCTCATTGTGCATATGGAAATCTTCCAAAATTATCTAAAATCTGAAATTTATAATACTTTCAGTTTGAGTACTTAAGACAAGGAATATGTAATCTGTATACAAATAGGCAACAAGCACATAAAAGATGGTCAATATCATTAGTCATTAGGAGAATACAAATCAAATCCATAATGATATAGCATTTCACATCCACCAAGTTGGTTATAATGGCTAAAAAGAACAAAATATCAAGAGTTGGTGCAGATGTGAATAAACTGAAACTCTAATATATTGCTGGTAGGAATGTAAAATTGTGCAGTCGGTATGGAAAAGACTTTCGTGGTTCCTCTGAAAGACGAAGTTAGAACTATCATATGATCAGCAATTCCACTCTTTGTTATATATCAAAGAGAGTGGAGACCATATGTTCACACAAACACTTGCAAGCAAATGTTCATAGCAGCACTTTTCACAACAGGCTGGGGAAACATCCTAAATATCCACCAACAGATGTTAGTGAAACCAAGTAGGGAATGTGGATTCACTCAGCCATATAAAGAATGAAGTAGTGATACATGCTATTATATGAACAAATTTTGAAAACATGACAGAAGCAAGATACAAAAATTAATAAATCGCATGATTCTATTTATCTAGAAATATCTAGAATACGTAAATCCATAGACACAAAAAAATGGATTGGTAGTTGTCATGAGCTGGGGGTAATGTGTACAAGGTTTTATTTTTAGGTGAAGACTATAATTTAATACTAGATAGATTTGGTGTTTGCACAAATTGTGAAGTACTAAATGCCATTGCAATGCACATTTTCAAATAGTTAATCTTACATGAATTTAACCTTAGTTTAAAAGGTCCTTCATGTGTTAACAGACTACATGGCCCTCAAGATCTGGTACCCTGTTATGCTCACCTCTACTACTTTCCCTCTACACAGACATGCATATGCAAATTTATACATACCTCTCTGTCCCTCTAACCTGCCATGATGCTCCATCTCAGGGTCTTCACACTTGTTCTTCCTTCCATTCATCACAAAATTCATAGAATTGCCTTTAGGGGCTCAATTCTCTCTTTTCTTCTATCCCTGCTTAAATGGCTCACCTCAAAGAGGCCCTCCTTGACTATCCTGTTCATTTTACTCTACATTATATTTTTCTATAGCACTTATTACCAGCTGATCAATTATATTTTACTTATTTACTCATTCATTGTCTGTTTCCTCTTAGAATTTAAGTCAGTGAAAACAGGGATATTATTTTAATCCTGTTACATCATATTTAAAACAGTGCCTGGCAATATCATGTATAAGTTAATATCATGTATATAAAGTTTCAAAACAGGTAAACTTACTGTATACAGAAATACCATATGGGTAAAACAACATGATATGAAAAAACTATCAAGATAAACATCAAATTCACCTAAATTGAGGTTTATTCTGGAGAGGAGATGGTAACACTCAGGGGAAATGAGAGCATAAGGGGTTGAAGGAATTTTGATTTTATTTGTAGAACTCTATTTATAAAATTGTCTAGCATTGTAATATCATGCTCTATAATATATAACATTGCATGCAATCTTTCATACACATCAATTATTTCACATATACTAAACAGGTTAGCAGGGTTATCATTTGAAAATATTTAAAAATATTATATGTACTTAATATTTGTTTAATTAAAAATAAATGACTTGATTTTAATTTTAAGAATATTATTTTATCCTTTGGGAGAATGTAGGTATGTTTGACTATGATTACATAATGGATCCAAAACTAAGAATCTCACTAAAAGCCTGTGGAGAAGCTGAGCCCCGGGTAGCAGTGACTTCTGTCCCTCCATCCCTAAATTACTAGGGAGGCGGCTGTCATCCAATCCCGAAGAGATCACCAGCTGCTCTGAATTTGTACTCATTTGAAACTATTTATAGTTTTAATGACACAAAAGATAAATAAATTTGTAAAAACTAGCTATAAAGAAAAATTACATATAATTTTATCAAGAATCACATCTGAAATGCATCAGAAAATACTAAAACACATTCCTTCAATTAAAATTGGAAAAATGTCACTGGGACTTTATTTTATGTTCTATCTGTGAGATTTATTTGTCAGGCCTGTATCAACCCCTATTGGTCTCTTAGAACATTAAAGTTAGTTGCTGGGTATTTAGTATTTTAACTTAACAACTCCAATGTGATTGCACAATTATAGGAAATGAAGTAATGAATTTCCTTTATTTTTCTACATGCTATTTATTTAAGCTATCTCTGGGTGACCTCTGACATTTCCAAATTGACCTCAAACAGCGCACTTCTGCCTTTTAGCTGGAAGAATTTCTATCTAATCTTGTAAATGTTCAAGACAGATAATTTAATAATCCATAGTACCATACATGAGTGCAATGTCAACAATGTGACCTAAATGTCAAGTATGACCTATCAACTCAATATGACAATTTCACTCATCATCTACTGATCATGAAAACATATTGTCAATGCATCTAGCTTGGTTGGTCACCAAACACAGAGTTATCGTCATATAAAAAATTACAGCTTTGGGGATTTTATACTTCTTTTTTTATTGTTGGTTGTTCAAAACATTACATAGTTCTTGACATATCATATTTCACATTTTGATTCAAGTGGGTTATGAACTCCCATTTTTACCCCGTATACAGATTGCAGAATCACATCAGTTACACTTCCATTGATTTACATATTGCCATACTAGAGTCTGTTGTATTCTGCTGCCTTTCCTATCCTCTACTATCCCCCCTCCCCTCCCCTCCCTCCCCTCTTCTCTCTCTACCCCCTCTACTATAATTCATTTCTCCCCCTTGTATTATTTTCCCCTTTCCCCTCACTTACTCTTGTATGTAATTTTGTATAACCATGAGGGTCTCCTTCCATTTCCATGCAATTTCCCTTCCCTCTCGCTTTCCCTCCCACCTCTCATCCCTGTTTAATGTTAATCTTCTTTTCATGCTCTTCGTCCCTACTCTGTTCTTAGTTACTCTCCTTATATCAAAGAGGACATTTGGCATTTGTTTTTTAGGGATTGGCTAGCTTCACTTAGCATAATCTGCTCTAATGCCATCCATTTCCCTCCAAATTCTATGATTTTGTCACTTTTTAATGCAGAGTAATACTCCATTGTGTATAGATGCCACATTTTTTTTATCCATTCATCTATTGAAGGGCATCTAGGTTGGTTCCACAGTCTAGCTATTGTGAATTGTGCTGCTATGAACATCAATGTAAAGAAGAACTTAAATTATCACTATTTGCAGATGACATAATTCTATACCTAGCAGACCCAAAAGGGTCTACAAAGAAACTATTAGAGCTAATAAATGAATTCAGCAAAGTGGCAGGATATAAAATCAACACGCATAAATCAAAGGCATTCCTGTATATCAGTGACAAATCCTCTGAAATGGAAATGAGGAAAAACACTCCATTCACAATATCCTCAAAAAAAAAAAATACTTGGGAATCAACCTAACAAAAGAGGTGAAAGACTTGTATACAATTAAAACTACAGAACACTAAAGAGAGAAATAGAAGAAGATCTTAGAAGATGGAAAAATATACCCTGTTCATGGATAAGCAGAACTAACATCATCAAAATGGCGATATTACCAAAAGTTCTCTATAGGTTTAATGCAATGCCAATCAAAATCCCAACGGCATTTCTTGTAGAAATAGATAAAGCAATCATGAAATTCATATGGAAATACAAAAGACCCAGAATAGCAAAAACAATGCTAAGCAGGAAGTGTGAATCAGGCGGTATAGCAACACCAGACTTCAAACTATACTACAGAGCAATAGTAACAAAAACAGCATGGTACTGGTACCAAAACAGGCGGGTGGACCAATGGTACAGAATAGAGGACACAGAAACCAATCCACAAAACTACAACTATCTTATATTTGATAAAGGGGCTAAAAGCATGCAATGGAGGAAGGATAGCATCTTCAACAAATGGTGCTGGGAAAACTGGAAATCCATATGCATCAAAATGAAACTGAATCCCTTTCTCTCGCCATGCACAAAAGTTAACTCAAAATGGATCAAGGAGCTTGATATCAAATCAGAGACACAGTGTCTGATAGAAGAAAAAGTTGGCTACAATCTACATACTGTGGGGTCGGGCTCCAAATTCCTCAATAGGACACCCATAGCACAAGAGTTAATAACTAGAATCAACAAATGGGACTTACTCAAACTAAAAAGTTTTTTCTCAGCAAAAGAAACAATAAGAGAGGTAAATAGGGAGCCTACGTCCTGGGAACAAATCTTTACTCCTCACACTTCAGATACAGCCCTAATATCCAGAGTATAAAAAGAACTCAAAAAATTAGACAATAAGATAACAAATAACCCAAACAACAGATGGGCCAAGGACCTGAACAGACAATTCTCAGAGGAGGACATACTATCAATCAACAAGCACATGAAAAAATGCTCAGCATTGCTAGCAGTCAGAGAAATGCAAATCAAAACCACCCTAAGATACCATCTCACTCCAGTAAGATTGGCAGCCATTAGGAATTCAAACAACAACAAGTGCTGGTGAGGATGTGGGGAAAAGGGTACACTTGCTCATTGTTGTTGGGACTGCAAATTGGTGCAGCCAATTTGGAAAGCAGTATGGAGATTTCTTGGAAAGCTGGGAATGGAACCACCATTTGACCCAGCTATTCCCCTTCTCGGTCTATTCCCTAAAGACCTAAAAAGAGCATGCTACAGGGACACTGCTACATCGATGCTTATACTTCTTTTTTAAGAGATGAATAAACTGAGTGTGCTATGGGAAAAATAAGTTTTACAGTAAATAGTAGAAATAGTACTAGAATTCTGGTCTTTTTATTTGTATTTCATTAATCTTTCCAGTATACCTCTGGCAATGATTTGCATACATATCTTGGTTGTACTATCCCAGGTACATAAGCTTACAAGTTGCCAAGAAACAAGAAATGTTGCTTTGGCTGAGTTGTAACTTCATAACTATAGCTGGCAAAACCCCATTAAGAGCCTGTCAAAATATTTTTGATAGCACTAGGAATCATGATTTAGAATACACTGCAAATGAATAAGGAAGGAACAAAATATGTTTAAGCTATATACATATGATAACTTTTTGTTGTAGCGCTTCTTAAAATAAACTCCCCTTATTATATGTGAGATGCCTAAAAGTTATTATTTGTATGGATTTTTATTTTAAGCTGAATTCTAGCTATAATTAAGTATTATATCTAATTGGTTAACTAATTGAAGTTATTACAAATAGCTCTAAACCTAAAAGTTACATAATTGTACTTATAAAAATATACATACATAAAATGATAAAATGTATTAATAAGGGCAGAAAATTCAAATTAACGCATTGATTCATTTCTTGAAGCAAAGAAAGACAAAATCAAAGATAAGTATGGTTGTTTAGTAAGCCTCACTAATACACATGTACCTGAGGAATGACTCTTGAGAGCTGATTCATCACTCTAGATGACCTACTACTGATTTGTTAGCTTTGCCAGGAGAGAAACTAATAGTGTGTACTCTGCTGATGTGATAGTCCTTAACCTCCATCTTCCTATAAAAGGGAGCTTCCACAGGCCATTTTGCTTTGTCTGTGTATTCGTTTAGGTGTCCAGGTCAATACCTAGCTTCAATGTGAAATGCTATATGTTAAAGATTTTGGTTTTGAATTCTTACCTGAAAACACTTATTCTGTTTTTCTTAAAATATAGCCTATTCACTGAAAATTTAAATCTCCATACAACTGTATTTTACAGGTAAACAATTTAAATTATATTTTTGAAAGATTAAATATAAAATTTTAATTGAAAAATCAGGATGTATTTAGTAATTCTTTGGGAGATACCATGGTATTTAATAATGAACTTGAATTTGGGGATATGATACTGAGTGCTCTATAATGTCAATACTTTTTGTAGTCAGAGGATGTACACATCTCTTTTTATATAGCTGTAATGGACCAGAATTGCAGTCACATTTATGGAGATAGTCTTTACACGAGGCAAAGAAAAAAGAGAAAGCAATACGTATTTTTCCTTTTGAAATTATTGTGAGATATAAACTGTATTGCCATCTGTCACATTCACAGAATCAACAGTGTAAGTAAGAAAAGATAAAAATATCTACACAACATGATAAAATCCCCACAAAACTACATTTTAACACCAATCTACATTGAGATTGTTAAAATAGTGCCTTTCCTCCTGAAATACAGGTATGTCATTAAAATATATGTGCACTGACTATAACAAACTAAGCCAAAAGTTAAAAAATAAGCATGAGGAAATCGATAATAGAAAAAGCAAAAATTCCAACATAGTCTAGTGTCACCTTTGAATTGCTACTAAACTATTCTAAACATAACTTTAGAAATGTCTTATATAGAAAGCATATTTAAAGGATGAATATAATAAGATATATTGAAGACAACTTTTTAGTAGATTTCTTCTGATCCTTTAGGAAAACTCACAAATATATCATTTTGGTGTTCCAATCTATATTTTACCCATCTAGAATTGGGTGATTTTCAGGGAAAGCCAACATTCACAACTGAAAAACCAGCAAAGCACTCAAATGTGCAAACTGTCCTAGACCACCTATGTGAATGACCCTGGGTGAGGAACTGTAGATGGGTAAGATATTGTATGCTACAGAGGCAGCATGGAGAGGTGGAAAAGGATTGACTTCACAGACAGTGGGACCAAGGTATAGATGAGAGCTTGGTTGCTTACCAACTGTGTCACCTTGGCTGCAAGAACTGCCGAGAGCCTCAGTGACCCTCTGCTCAGTCTGCTCAGAGTCTGGGACATACAGCTCATTTATAAATGCTTGTGCCTGTTTGTCCTTGTTTTGGGAACATTATCTACTACTGTACAATTTAAGTCAGACACAGAGTGTACACAAGTAAATAATATACAAGGAGTGCATAATACATGGTATAGTAGGGATCCTAAGAAATCACTGCTGGAATACAAGAGGAAAGCATTTGGTTCTGGTTGGGAAGAGTGAGGGAGACTTTGTGGAGAAGACTGTTCAATTTGACTCCTGAGGAATGAGTGGAATTTCAACAGGGAAATGGGGAGGAGGTGTACTTTTAGTTGATAAAAAAAGCAGAACTGTAGTGTGTACTACAACAGCTTCATGCTTCATTCACATATGTGCTGGCATGAGTACAATGGATAAAACAATAAAACAAGTGAAGACAGATAACCTTTTCCTAACAAAGCACATCAACTGGTTATCCTGGTAGAAGCAGGAAAGAGAAAGTGGGAAAAATAACACACATGCATGTATCAGGTATTTCTTACCTAAATTTTTATTATATAGGAAGTATTTTCCATGCATGTACTCAGAACTAAGTGCTTTGGAAAATTAAGACCCAATTAAATAAGTCCACTGCTTTCTAGAAATTTACAATATAGTTCATTAGACAAAGAAACTTGTGAAATAATAGATTATCAAATT
This sequence comes from Spermophilus citellus, assembly GCF_964194105.1. Lineage (NCBI taxonomy): Eukaryota > Metazoa > Chordata > Mammalia > Rodentia > Sciuridae > Spermophilus > Spermophilus citellus. Next base: position 192,894,928 of record NC_138184.1, on the reverse strand, counting down.
TTGTAGCATCAAGTATCAATGAAATCACAGTTAAGAATAGATGATACTGTAGAAACATATTTCATTCATGGGGCTTTTTAAATATTTCTTTTATCACTGTTCATTAATACAGACTTCCTGACATTTGTTCACTGAATTTGAATGTAAACCAAGGTTTCATTACTTGCATCTGTTCTCCAAAATGAAGATAAGTCACTAATGGGCTTTGAAGTTAGGCAGACTCAAATTTATGTCCCTCACTTCCATTTTCTAGCTACAGGACTTTTTTCCTGTTTTGAATGCTTTGGTTTTTACATATAATTTTTTTACTGAAACATACTTATAGTAATGTCTGAAAAATGCACTGTTCTATTATCACAAAGCAAACACCTGGGTAAAATAGAAAACTGTCAGCAGCCCTGAAGCCCTCTGTTCAGCAGCCCTAAAGCCCTCTGTCCCATCATAATTGTTCCCACTATTTCCCCTTCCCTCTCCCAAAGGTTACTACTGAGACATTTAGTTTTGTCTGGTTTTGAAATTCATATATATATATATATATATATATATATATATATATATATATGATATTATATATAATATTCCTTACATTTATTTAATGTAAAACACACATTTCTCTTTGTATATACTTAGAAGTGAGATACCTTTGTCTTGTTTAAGAGTATATTCATTTTTGCTAGGTAATGCAAACTGTCATTTTTCTCTGCCATGTTGGAGAGTTCCCTTCTTCACATTCTTTTGGTATTATCTAACCCTTTAATTTTAGCCATTCTGGTGAGTGTGTGGTATTATGTCATTTTGATGTTAATTGGCATATATGTGTAACAAAAATATGTTTTAACATATGTATAAGAATATGTTTTAATATATGTATGGCACAGGATATATCTTTTGAAAAATTTCTCTTTAAATCTTCATTTTTTTTCTATTGCAACAACTCTATTTTTCTTATTTATTTTTAGAAGTTATTTATATATTCTGGTAATAAAAACTTTGCCACTTTTATCATGCATTATGCTCATATATATGTGGTTCTATTTCTGGAATATGTTGTGTTCCAGAAATAGTCTATCTACATACTGTTGAATTTTATTAGGTTAATAAAATATCTTCCTTTCCAATATAGCATATTCTTGTATCTTTGTTTTCAGTCTCTAGAGATTACTGTTGACACTCTGAATTTCCATATAAATTTTAGAATTAGCACTAGATTTCCTATTGAAAAGTGAATGAATAATTTTTATTACAATCACATTATAGTTTCTGGATATGTTTGATATATAAAGTCAACTTGATTTGATAAAATAATTAATTAATTACTAGAAGTGGTGATGGTATTTATTCTTTCCTCCTCCTCCTCCTAAGTATATACAAAGAGAAAATATTAAAAGCTTTAAATATTTAACCATTGAATATATTTTTTAGTGTTCTTATAGAGTTAAAAAAATTTCCTTTTATTTCTAGATTATTGCAAGTTATCACCATCAATGAACAATAGATTTTAAGAAAAATATCTCTTCTGAATCAATTGAGAAAATGGTTTTACTTTGTTAATAAATTAAATCAACTGCATCATGTTTTAAATGAAATGTTGTCTTCATATCATTTAACAATATAACTAGTTATTAAGTATTACTTTTATTTATAATTAGATATGGTTTGCTAATATTTTGTGTAGGGTTTAATTTTGATATCTAATTTTGACTTTAATTTTGATATTAATATTATGCCTGAGACTCATTGGATGTTATTTTTTTTATTTTCTTAATTTTTTTTAAGCTTGACATTATTTCTTCCTTAATATTTTGGCAGTATTTTCTAATGAAGCCATCTGGGCCTGTAGTTTTCTTTGTGGGAAAATATTTATTAGAATTTAGTTTTAGTGCACTGTATTTTCTGGGAATCTGTTCCTATCTAAATTTTTAAATTTGTTGGCATAAAATAATTAACAACCTTTTTTGGTGTCTTTTATATTTTCTAATGATGTCATCTTTTAAGATTGTTAATGTGTGTTTACCATCTTTTCTTTTTCTTGATCTGTTATATTAATTTATGAATGTTATTTTTATTTATTTATTTATTTATTTATTTATTCTCTCCTTGTTTATTTTCCCATTCCCCTCACAACCTCTTATTATGTAATTTTGTATAGCAATGAGGGTCTCCCTTCATTTCCATGCAATTTCCCTTTTCTCTCCCTTTCCCTCCCATCTCATGTCTCTGTTTAATGTTAATCTTTTCTTCCTACTCTTCCTCCCTGCTCTGTTCATAGTTGCTCTCATTATATCAAAGAAGACATTTGGTATTTGTTTTTTAGGGATTGGCTAGCTTCACTAAGCATAATCTGCTCTAGTGCCATCCATTTCCCTGCAAATTCTATGATTTTGTCATTTTTTATTGCTGCATAGTACTCCATTGTGTATAGATGCCACATTTTTTTTTTTTATCCATTAATCTATTGAAGGGCATCTGGGTTGGTTCCACAGTCTAGCTATTGTGAATTGTGCTGCTATGAACATCGATGTGGCAGTATCCCTGTAGTATGCTCTTTTAAGGTCTTCAGGGAATAGTCCGAGAAGGGCAATAGCAGGGTCAAATGGTGGTTCCATTCCCATCTTTCCCAGGAATCTCCAAACTGCTTTCCAAATTGGCTGCACCAATTTGCAGTCCCACCAGCAATGTACAAGTGTACCCTTTTCTCCACATCCTCGCCAGCACTTGTTGTTGTTTGACTTCATAGTGGCTGCCAATCTTACTGGAGTGAGATGGTATCTTAGGGTGGTTTTGATTTGCATTTCTCTGACTGCTAGAGATGGTGAGCATTTTTTCATGTACTTGTTGTTTGATTGTATATCCTCCTCAGAGAAATGTCTGTTCAGGTCCTTGGCCCATTTGTTGATTGGGTTATTTGTTATCTCATTGTCTAATTTTTTGAGTTCTTTGTATACTCTGGATAGTAGGGGTCTATCTGAAGTGTGAGGAGTAAAAATTTGTTCCCAGGACGTAGGCTCCCTATTTACCTCTCTTATTGTTTCTTTTGCTGAGAAAAAACTTTTTAGTTTAAGTAAGTCCCATTTGTTGATTCTTGTTATTAACTCTTGTGCTATGGGTGTCCTATTAAGGAATTTGGAGCCCAACCCCACAGTATGTAGATCGTAGCCAACTTTTTCTTCTATCAGACGCAGAGTCTCTGATTTGATATCAAGCTCCTTGATCCATTTTGAGTTAACTTTTGTGCATGTCGAGAGAAAGGAATTCAGTTTCATTTTGTTGCATATGGATTTCCAGTTTTCCCAACACCATTTGTTGAAGATGCTATCCTTCCTCCATTGCATGCTTTTAGCCCCTTTATCAAATATAAGATAGTTGTAGTTTTGTGGATTGGTTTCTGTGTCCTCTATTCTGTACCATTGGTCCACCCGCCTGTTTTGGTACCAGTACCATGCTGTTTTTGTTACTATTGCTCTGTAATATAGTTTGAAATCTGGTATCCCTATACACCTGATTCACACTTCCTGTTTAGAATTGCTTTTGCTATTCTGGGTGTTTTATTTTTCCATATGAATTTCATGATTGCTTTATCTATTTCTACAAGAAATGCCGTTGGGATTTTGATTGGCATTGCATTAAACCTATAGAGAACTTTTGGTAATATCGCCATTTTGATGATGTTAGTTCTGCCTATCCATGAACAGGGTATATTTTTCCATCTTCTAAGATCTTCTTCTACTTCTCTCTTTAGGGTTCTGTAGTTTTCATTGTATACAAGTCTTTCACCTCTTTTGTTAGGTTGATTCCCAAGTATTTTATTTTTTTTGAGGATATTCTGAATGGAGTGTTTTTCCTCATTTCCGTTTCAGAAGTTTTGTTGCTGATATACAGAAATGCCTTTGATTTATGCGTGTTGATTTTATATCCTGCCACTTTGCTGAATTCATTTATTAGTTCTAGTAGTTTCTTTGTAGACCCTTTTGGGTCTTCTAGGTATAGAATCATGTCATCTGCAAATAGTGATAATTTAAGTTCTTCTTTTCCTATTTTTATGCCTTTAATTTCTTTCGTCTGTCTAATTGCTCTGGCCAGTGTTTCGAGAAATATATTGAATAGAAGTGGTGATAGAGGTCATCCCTGTCTTGTTCCAGATTTTAGAGGGAATGCCTTTAACTTTTGTCCATTCAGAATGATGCTAGCCTGAGGCTTAGCATAGATAGCTTTTACAATGTCAAGGTAAGTTCCTGTTATCCCTAGTTTTTCTAATGTTTTGAACATAAAGGGATGCTGTACTTTGTCGAATGAATTCTCTGCGTCTATCGAGATGATCATATGGTTCTTATCTTTAAGTCTATTGATGTGGTGAATAACATTTATTGATTTCCATATATTGAACCATCCTTGCATCCCAGGGATGAATCCTACTTGATCATGGTGCACAATTTTTTTGATGTGTTTTTGTATTTGATTCGCCAGAATTTTATTGAGGATTTTTGCATCTAGGTTCATTAGAGATATTGGTCTGTAGTTTTCTTTCTTTGAGGTGTCTTTGTCTGGTTTTGGAATCAGGGTGATGTTGGCCTCATAGAATGAATTTGGAAGAGCTCCCTCTTTTTCTATTTCCTGAAATAACTTGAAAAGTATTGGTATTAATTCTTCTTTAAAGGTTTTGTAAAACTCCGCTGTATACCCATCCGGTCCTGGGCTTTTCTTGGTTGGTAGTCTTTTGATTGCTTCTTCAATTTCATCCATTGATATTGGTCTGTTCAAATTGTGTGTATCCTCCTGACTCAGTCTGGGCAAATCATATGACTTAAGAGATTTATCAATGTCTTCACTATCTTCTATTTTATTGGAATATAGGTTTTCAAAATAATTTCTAATTGTCTTCTGTATTTCTGTAGCATCTGTTGTGATATTGCCTTTTTCATCCCGTATGTTAGTAATTTGAGTTCTCTCTCTTCTTCACTTCGTTAGCATGGCTAAAGGTCTGTCGATCTTATTTATTTTTTCGAAGAACCAACTTTTAGTTTTGTTAATTTTTTCAATAGTTCCTTTTGTTTCAATTTCATTGATTTCCGCTCTGATTTTAATTATTTCTTGCCTTCTGCTACATTTGCTGTTGTTTTGCTCTTCCTTTTCTAGGGCTCTGAGATGAAGTGTGAACTCATTTATTTGTTGTTTTTTTCTTTTTTTGAGGAATGACCACCAGGCGATGAATTTTCCTCTTAAAACTGCTTTCATTGTGTCCCATAGATTCCGATATGTTGTGTCTGTATTTTCATTTATCTCTAAGAATTTTTTGATTTCCTCCTTTATGTCTTCTGTAACCCATTGATCATTCAGTAACATATTGTTCATTTTCCATGTGATGTAGGATTTTTCCTTCCTTCTTTTATCATTGATTTCCAGTTTCATTCCATTATGATCAGAAAAAATGCAAGGTATTATCTCCACCCCTTTATATTTACTGAGGGTTGCCCTATGGCATAATATATGGTCTATTTTTGAGAAGGATCCATGTGCTGCTGAGAAAAAATATATCCATTTGATGATGGTTGATATATTCTATATATGTCAGTTAAGTCTAGGTTATTGATTGTGATATTGAGTTCTATAGTTTCTTTATTCAACTTTTGTTTGGAGGATCTGTCCAATGGTGAGAGAGGTGTGTTGAAGTCACCCATAATTATTGTGTTGTGGTCTATTTGATTCTTGAACTTGAAGAGAATTTGTTTTATGAATGTCGCAGCACCATTATTTGGTGCATAAATATTGATAATTGTTATGTCTTGTTGGTGAATGGTTCCTTTTAACAGTATATAATGTCCTTCTTTATCCCTTTTGATTAACTTAGTCTTGAAGTCGATTTTATTCGATATGAGGATGGCCACCCCTGCTTGCTTACGAGGACCGTGTGCATGGTATATTTTTTCCCATCCTTTCACCTTCAGCCTGTGTATGTCTTTTCCAATCAGATGTGTCTCCTGGAGGCAGCATATTGTTGGATTTGTTTTTTTAATCCATGATACCAGCCTATGTCGCTTTATCGGAGAGGTTAAGCCATTGACATTCAGAGTTACTATTGATATATGGTTTATACTTCCATCCATGTTTGATTATTTATCCTTTTTTTAAAAAAAATTGGTTTGTTTCTCCATGATTATCTTTCCCCTTGCCCTCTGTCTTTACCGAGGCACTTCCTACTGATGGTTTTGGTTATTGTTTTCATTTCTTCCTTGTGTAGTGTTTTGCTCAAAATGCTTTGCAATGCTGGTTTTCTGGCTGCAAATTCTTTTAACTTTTGTTTATCATGAAAGATTTTTATTTTGTTGTCATACCAGAAGCTTAATTTTGCTGGATACAGAATTCTTGGTTGGCATCCATTGTCTTTCAGTGTTTGAAATACATTGTTCCATGACCTTCTTGCTTTCAGTGTCTGTGATAAAAAATCGGTTGTTAACCTTATTGGTTTACCCCTGAATGTAATCTGTCTCCTTTCTCTTGTAGCTTTTAATATTTTCTCTTTGTTCTGTATATTGGATAGCTTCATAACAATGTGTCTTGGCGTTGGTCTACTGTAATTTTGTTTGCTCGGTGTCCTGTATGCATCTTCAATTTGTATATCTGTTTCCTTTTTTATTTCTGGAAAGTTTTCTGTAATTATTTCAGTCAGTAGGTTACTCATTCCCTTGGTTTGAATCTCTGTACCTTCTTCTATCCCGATGACTCGTAAGTTTGGTTTTTTTATGTTATCCCATAACTCTTGGATGTTTTTCTCGTGATTTTTTACCAGCCTTTCTGAGTTGGCTAGACTCTTTTCAAGATGATATATTTTTGTCTTCATTATCTGACGTTCTGGCTTCTACTTGCTCCACTCTGTTAGTGATACTCTCAATTGAGTTTTTAATTTGGTTTATCGTTTCCTTCATTTCTAGATTTATTGTTTGATTATTTTTTATAATCTCTATCTCCTGATAAAGATGCTTAACTTCTTCTTTTATCTGTTTATGTAATTCATTCTCAATGTGTTCTTTCACTGCTTGAATTTGCTGTCTTGTATCCTCTTTAAGGTTCCATTCCATCTGTCTAAAGTGTTCCTTGAGTTCTTTATATGACCATTTTTCTGATGACTCTAGGTCCTCCTGAATATTTAGGCTGTCCTGCATTGTTTGTACTCCTTTTCTTCCTTGCTTTTTGAAGCTGCTCATGTTACTTCTTGTTCTGTTTGACTGATGAGTTACTGTTTACTCCTATAAATTTATTAGATGCTGTAGCCGCAGGTTTCAATGAAGTTGTTATTTGTATTTAAAAAACAAAATTGCTTTCACTGATGAATTCTATTGCATGCTTTCTTCTTTGCTCTATTAATTTTTGGTCCTTAGTGAATTGCTATCCTTGCTGATTTTTGTGTGTGATTGTTTATAGGTTATTGAGAGGGGTCTATTAAAACCTCAGATAAGATTTGTGCATTTGCCCATTTGAATTCCTAGGCAACTTCACTCAAATATTGTGAAGTAATTTTCAGCTGTCCTTCAGAACCTGTGTGTATTGGTCTATGTTTTATTTAGTAGAATTCTTTGATGTCCCACCTCAAAGATTAATAAATTTATATTTCCCCTTTCCTTAGTGGTCCTAATGTTTGCATCCTAATTTTTGCTTATATGGTATTTTGAAGTTATCAGAGCTCTGCTAATTTTCTTAGCTTCATGGTCCTCTCTTCTGGAATTACAGATACTTATAGAGCTAATACCAAGTTTATATTTTAGTAATATCTCTTAGATCTTTGACCTACAATTCTTCACTGCCTTGTTAGCTCTCCAGTGCTTTCTAACATTTCTACAAATACTTCTTCAGTCTTTTTGATTGCTATTAGCAGTAGAGTTAGTCCTAATTTGTACTCTTTCATTATCATTAGCAGTTTTCTTACCTATGATATTAGTAAATTACTTAACCTCTAAATTTACTCTTCTATAAAACAGAAAGAAAATTACTACCTTTAATATCTTTTAGTTCACATTGTGCACACAGTAGCAATACAGACAGGAATTGTATTTAATTCATCCACATTTACTTAGAAATCTGAACTATTCTAGTGGCTTTAGATATATTTTTACATTTGACAAACTTAACTTCCTGGGCTGGGGATGTGGCTCAAGCGTGCTCGCCTGGCATGCGTGCGGCCCGGGTTCGATCCTCAGCACCACATACAAACAAAGATGTTGTGTCCGCCGAGAACTAAAAAATAAATATTAAAAAAAATTCTCTCTCTCTCTCTCTCTCTCTCTCTCCTCTCTCACTCTCTCCTCTCTCACTCTCTCTTTAAAAAAAAAAAAAACAACTTCCTCACATTTCTCTTGATGATCTATCACATTTGCTGTGATTCATTTGCTGATTGCTTTAACTTGTTTATGCTGTCAATATTTTACATTCAGAATATATAAAACTAACTCATGTAAACAATGCTTCTCAAAGTCACTTACTCTTGTAAATTTAAATAAATCTCTTCATACTAGCATTTTTTTTTCTGTTCTCTCTCAAATCTTCACATAATCCTGGAATTCATTTTCTATTCAAAGGATTTCAATTGCAAAGATCTTATTTGTCCTTTTAAATGTCACTCATCTATACTCTTCTAGTTCCATTTTTGTGAAAGTTAGCCCTGTATCTTTGTACTATTTTAAACATCTTGTAAGTTTTTTCTTTACTTCTGGATTCTCTAACATTCTTATATATACTGTGGACCTGTTGGGTTAATACAATAATCTTAATGTAGCATTTGGTAGTGTTGTATTTTTCCTTCAAACAAAAGCCTTCAAAAAATCTAGTAAATTCAAAATAGAGTCCAAGTCATTGGTTAGCATGGAAACTCTTCTATAATCTCTCTCTCTCTCTCACACACACACACTCTCTCTCTCTCTCTCTCTCTCTCTCTCTGTGTGTGTGTGTGTGTGTGTGTGTGTGTGTGTTCTGAGTAACTGAGGATTGACTACATCCCTAGTAATTTGTTTTGTTTTTTGAGACAGGGTCTCATTAAATCACCAAGCTGGCTTCAAACTTGCAATCCTTCTGCTTCAGTTCCTGAGTAGCTGGGATTATGGGCATGTGCCACTGTGCCCAATTTCTGCTATAATATTGTTACTGGCTCTTCAAGTTTATCGTCAAAGTACTTTTAGATGTAACTTAAGCTCTGGATACATCAGTATGTTTGATTCTCCAGATGGACATGTTTCTCTTTCTTTAGTCCTTACACGAATATCATCTTGTGCCTTTGCTTCCCAATTGAGAACCCCCTCTTCTTAGTTTATTTGCATTTTTGCATCCTGAATGCTAAACAGATATGTACCATGTCTGTCAAATATTTGTCACTGCTATAGCTGGAAGCAATTCTTTTTTAATATCAGTAAAGCCTATTGTGTGCTTGGAGAGAGACTGTAGGCATTAGCTTCAAGTGGAGCTGAGTTTAAAACTATTTTATAGCTGCCCAATGTTTGTTTGATAATCTCATAAAACTAGTTCTTTGTCTGTAAAAAAGGAGACTAAAAATTCCATTGTAGGGCTGTTATAAAAATTTCATATGATCCTCCAGGAGCAGTGGTATATGCCTGTAATCTCAGTGACCCAGAAGGCTGAGGCAGTAGAACTGCAAGTTCAGTCCAGCCTGTGCAGTTTCGTGAGATCCTCTCTCAAATAAACAAATAAATAAATAAAGCTGGGAATTTAGCTCAATGGCAAAGCACCCCTGGGTTCTATCCCTAATGATGCAAAAAGCAAAAATGTTTGATAGGATTGATATAATAGCTGAGCATAGCATTAAAAGCCTGGCATATAATGGTTACTAAAATAAATGGTGAATGTTGCTTTTTTCATTATTGATACTAAGACTCATTTAAAGTAAATTATGTACTTTTTATTGTCTATTATTTGCTCCATGTGTACTCTATATATGCCATCAAAATAGAAAGTCCTTTAAAATAAATATCATGTATATATTTGTATTTGCTACAGTTTCCTGAATAACAAATACTGGGAAATGTTTGTTGATTGAACTGATAACATACTTACATATGATCACATAATATTTTTAGCAGCAAACTACCTGGATATTGTTTAAAGCAGAGAAAATGGGGTATAGTTGTAAATGATCTTCAAGTTTTGGTATAATATGACTAGAAAATGAATCATTGCAGCTTCCCTATATGAGTTGGTCACTGCACAGTTTATAAATCAGTGAACATAAGCATATTGATTGTGCTCAGCCATGGAAGCCCTCTTCTGTTGAATAATCCAATCAAATGTCATTTTGGCATAAAGGAAAAAGTAAGTTTGATGACAGACAAAGGTCTCACTGGGGGTGGGAATCAATTTTAGTCATGGAAACAAGAGGGATCAATATGCAGACCACGAGTCAACAAATACACTGAAAGTTCTTATAGGAAATCAGAACGCTGAGTATGCTATTTGAAAACCAACTGATAAGTACTGCTCTCCAAAATTCAATCATTTAATTTTTCTGTACTTTTATTGGAGAATTTTTTTTTGTCCTTTCACATTTTTTATTGATGAATTATTTATTGGAGAATTTTAAAAACATCCCCAGTCAATCTGAAATAAGGAACACAGTTGTAATAGACCTAGTATACATTCAGATATCTCACATTTTCAGGTATCTGAAAACACCCACACACATATACAAAGATGGAGAAAAGAGTCCTGACTTGAACTGAGTATACTTCTTTTTGATTACAAAATGTCACCCAGATCCTCTTTCATTCGTTCAGAACTTTTGAGAGTTAAACATGCTAGTTAAATTCATACAGCCTCATGTTTTCAAATAAATCTACATGTAGACTTAATGTTTAAAAAACCGCTAATTGGCCAATGTGATTTCTAGGGGAGAACTCTCTAGAGACTGAGTCACAGGCTAAGGCCACTGAAATAGGCCCGCATGCTTAAAAGCACAGTGCTTCAATCGTATGACTTTTCCTGCAAATCACTAACTGGCAGTGGAAGAGGAAGAGGATGGACACACAGTAGCTATTCACTACTTTTTAATTGACTGACTTCAAAATTTTTGAAGGAAATGTCTGAAAGTGGGCATTTAAAATATTAATTAATTCATAGGTCATCTGGTTCCAGAAATGTTTAAATGTGGCTTGCAACACCTAAGACTTAGCTTATAGTAATTAAAAACAAATAAGGAATAAACTTATTTTTAAAAGTGGGAACACTAGAGAAATTGGGTTGATATACATTTGTGTATATGAAATCCTGGGCATTAGTTACATGTACCCCATAAATCTGAGTTCTAAGCTTTTAATCATCAATACAAAGGGAGATTAATTATGAATCCATTCTAGGTAGAAGAATTTTAAGGAAAGGTAAGACTACTTGATTTTAAAAAACTTTGGTAAATTTATTTTCACTATTTTCATAAAGGAGATAGTTTATAATGTAATTGATAAATTTCACCACAATTTTCACCTTGCCTTTTATGACAGTGCCTTTCATATAGGCAGTACTCGGGAAAGCACAATTCAGCATAGAGACAATTGGAAATGAAAATTTAGGATGGATTTTCCTATGGAAAAATATTATATCTGACCATTATTCTCTAAAATGCCTATAAACCCTTTCTCAAAAAGGATTGACTAGATTTCTCACATTAAACTTAAGAATTTCTAAGCATTTCAGGTTGTAAATCCAAACCAGTATGACCAAAATTATGGCAAGTAGCACTGGAGCCAGATGAACTGTTGATTGGGTCTTCCATGATACCATGAGGGGAAACCTCAATGGAAGGAGAGTGTATGGAAGCAGAGCTATTTGCCAGAGTTCACAACATTTTCACAACCTCCTTTAATTCTTGCCCGGAATTCTTAAAAGTCCAGGAGTCAGAACCTGTTTTCCCTATTTCCTTGTTTGTAAAGTTCACATTTCCCCTTAGGTCACTGGGCAAATGCTCAACTGAATTAGACCACCTTTGCCTAATTAGAGACTAGTAGGAATCAATTCTACTTAAAATGTTCATCGGTAAATATTTCATTGCATTGACTTATACACATATTTTATAAGCTCTTATGTTTATAGATGAGACTTAATTCAGAAATATTAAGTTTTAAGAAAAACATTGTTTTTCTCATTTATCCATGGGCTTTATTTTCTTCTTTTATTGCTATCTTCATTTTTGTTTGTTAACAAACTAAAGTGTCTGACATAAAAGTCTTGTTGTTGACAGCTAAAGAATAGTTTATTCTTATGAAGGCATTTTACATCACAAATTACTAGTAAAATGTAAAATGAATATCAGTTTCATGCTAACACACTGAAAAATAAGAATCAGATTACATCAAGACTGTGGAAACGATATGATAATTCTTTAAAAATTTCTATCAGTCTATTGCTTTCATTTTTCTTATGAGAATCTATTGTGGTATTGGTTCTTTGGTTTTCATCCATATAAAAAGTACCTGGGAAGTAAAAATATGAGCACAAAGCAAACATTGAATTAAAAATATCAACATATACATACAATATTTTTCTCTTGTCACATGTTTACTGTCCCTTTCAGGATAATTTGTACTAGATCTATTAAGGTATTTTGTAAATTTCTGTGAAATTTAAATGCCAAATAATTAAAATGGTTTTTGTGATTGAAAAATTCAATGCCCAAAACTATAAAGAAAAGTTATATATAATGGTATTTTATTAGTAGTAACATGAATTTGAACATCAACAATACTTTCTTAAGACCTAAAGATATATATCATGTATCAGTTCTATATTTATCTTGTACTTTGGTGAATGAAAGATTTCCAAAATACATCACATTATATAAAAACTATTCATTAGCAGAGTCATTACTAACAATTTGTCTGTATCCTGATCTCTAAAAATAAGTCTTAAACTGTTATATTGATATTTTTAGTTTTTCTTCTAGAAAAATGACTACTAAATGAGGGATAAAACCAGTATAAAATGCAAGTAATTGCAAAAATCATTGAATTCTATCCCTTTTCTTGATTTTTTTTTTAACAAAATTTTCATAACAGTACTAAGAAAAATACAGGAAATTGAGAAATAATTGAGGGATGTATATACTGAGTTTCTGGATGGAGAGATAATATATGAAAAAGATGTTAGTTTTTCCTAAGTGCATTTAAGATTAATCTTGGGCTGGGGATGTGACTCAAGCGGTAGCACGCTCGCCTGGCATGGTGCAGCCCGGGTTTGATCCTCATCACCACATACAAACAAAGATGTTGTGTCCGCCGAAAACTAAAAAATAAATATTAAAAAAATTCTCTCTCTCTCTCAAAAAAAAAAAAAAAAAGAATTCCAAATCTCAACACAAATTACAAAAAGGAGTCAATTTGCAACTTGGGAAAATGACTAATCAGTAAATTTTTGAAAATAAAAAAATGGAAATGAGAAAATGGCTTTATTAAACATTAAAATACATGACCAAACTATGAAAATGTGGTCTGATCTTGGTTAAAGAATAGACTAACAGACAGAATAGATAGACAGGAAGATCAATAGACTAGCATATTCTGTGTGGCCTACTACACAGCAATAGAACTAACATATTTGACCTACACTAAGAAATTTTCATTGTTCTTTACTCTTGATAGTTCTTTTGTCTATAAGAACTCATATTTTGGATAATATTCCTTAGAATCAATTACTAGAACTGGTATAGATTTCCATACATGAAAATTATTATAGGAATAGGAATGGGGCTCAAGGGCTCTGCCTTGCCTGTTCATAGCACAACAGGATTAGGTATCTCGTTGACTGCTTCAGTTGGAGCAAGTTTCAGACTGGTACTGTTTTTAGAAAAAGTCTGAATCCCCCCTAATTTCGAATAACACTCTAGAGTGTTTCAGTGAAATTTACATTGAAACTAATCCTCTTCAGGTGAATAATCATTTTTAGATGGAGAGACAGATGCATATTTAAGGTAGGCAAGGAGGTGATTGATTATAAAAACAGTTTATAAAAACAGTCTTATAGGTGATTAGCCAGCCGGAAACACTGCTCCATGGGGTCTGAGCTTTCCAGAGTACTTTGGATAGACTCAAAACTGCTCTTACACAGGTGACTAGTCAAACCAGAATAGGAACCACTCTACTTTAAAAGAATTATGGCCATTTTCTTCTGTGAGAAAGGGTAAAAGTGGAAAGATATCAACACTTATTTAATTCAAGATGTACAGTTAATGCATACCCCAAATCAACATAACATACAATTTTATAAAAGAAGAGTTGAAAAAAATGTTCTTTCTTTGTTCTTTATCTTGAATTTGACTAAATGCTTACAGGATTATTTTAAAAAGAAGCAGCAGTGAACCTGTACTGCCTTTCTTATTTGTAATAAGAGATAAACACTTCCATTTTCTGAGAAATGAAAGACACATTCTTCATACACATTATCATGTTTTTCACATTTAATATTAACCTTTCTATTGGCCAAAGCTACATTTTAAGCTATCAGCAAATCCATTTTAAAATGCTTTTATCAAATTAGAACAAGAGGATGTTACTCTGAGAACAAAGATAAAGCCTTCTTTTGTGACTCAGATGAAATGTTGATTTGTCATTTTCCCTGAACTGCAATCAATAGACCATGCCTGAGTACAATCTATCTAAACACTAGTGAAGTTATTTAATTTAAATCTATCCTGTTAAAAAACATCACAAATGTTCCATAAGATACGTACATACTATAATACTTTTCATTTCAAAGTGAATATATAATGTGTATTTTTTAATTACAAAGGTAAGAAAAATCGGCAGTTTATCATTGTCTATAATGTCATAAATCAACTTTGGGGACATGAATTTAAACATCTTACTATTTTTAAGTAAGAGAATTAATTAATACAATTATATATTATGCTTTTAAATATTTCTGATACATAAAATATATCTTAAAATTATAGCTTTTCCCAAAAAGAATTAAGAACAATGGAGAGTAAATAATTGGTTAGAATTAATTTTGAAAAACATGCAAGAGTTGAAGCCTCATGAAAATAGTATGCTATATCCAACTTTTCACCTTTATGTAGATATAAGTGGTAAGTATGTACAAAGTTTAGATATAAATTTTCCCAATAATCATGAAAGAAATTCTTGATTATGTTTCTCTATATTTTAGGGATTCTGTAAAATAAATTTTAAAAGTGTGCAATGCAACTTCTGTCTTTATTTACTTGCTGGATCGTACTCATTTGGAACATTTCTTCTTTTCATTAGCATAGGAAAACTCATAAAGTGTCTTTCCCATAAAACAAAGACTAAAACATATGGATATACATCCCCACTTCCTAAGTTTAATGTGTGACTGGGGAGAAAGATAGCATCAACATCACTGATTAAAAACAAATTTCATTACAATAAAATTCTCAGGACTATTTTTAGATCAAATTTGTTTTATAACCAGAGTTCTTGGTTTAATCTAAAGAAAGAGCAAAAGCATCTGTCTCAACCTCCCTTCTTCCCTGCTGTGGCTGGAGTTCTATTTCTAAATGTCCTGATTATGCCATTTTCCAGATCATGTCCAATTCAAATATGGTAAAACGAAGACTCTTAATTTGGCTTAACAGTACTTTCATAATCTGGTCCCATCCACAAAGACTTATTATTTCCTCCTACTTTCTGAACAGGAATTGTACAGTCATACAGCCAATTATTACAGCTCACCAAATATCTCAAACTCCTTCATACCTTTGTCCTTTTGCTGTTTTACAGCTGTTTGCCTAAAATACACTAACCTTAAGAAATTGTACTTATTCCTTGGGTTAATACAAGTCATCTCCTTTTAAAAATCTTCAGTGATCCTCTAAGATAGGGAGCATTCTCTGCCCATTTTGCTGCCTAGCACTGCGAGCATAACACTGGCCCTGCAGTAATTATTATACTTCACTAAAATGAACAGATTGCTTATTTTCCATTTCCAACGAGATAGTGGGAACAAGTTGGACAAGGGCTGTCACCATTAATGTGTGTCTGAGGCCTGTAGCAGAGCAGGCACAATAAATGTGAAATCAAAGAACCTATGAGCCTAGGTAGTGGACACTTCAAAACCTATCCAATGATAAAAAATCCATTTGTTTATAGTATAAGTTCAGAACTTTTCTGCAAGTTGTAGCTCTCTCATGGAATGTATACCATAACTATTTTCCAGCTTGTATATCCCAGAGAAGCTCTGCATCAATTTCTTATGTAAAATTCTTGATACAGCTTAGAACGAAAGTTGACATTTTGGAATCTCAATAAAAAATATCAGTCAAACATTCTTTAACATCATGTTATTTCTAACATGGTCTCACCAATGATCTATAGTGATGGAATATTCTGTCAAAAGGCTAGAAGGGAATGGAAGAAAAAAATGGATCTTGTAAGAATAGTGGCAAAATAAAATAAAAAATAAGATGTCTTGTGGCACTGGAGCCAGCCCACTATCTGTTTGTTGGTTTGCTTCTGCTTTGGTAAGAACAACTGATTTAAAAAAAAATCTATCATTAAATGTACCACAGAGACAAAACAGATCCATAAAAGAATCCTATTCTCCCAGATTGTCACTCTATATGCTTTCTACTGAGAAATCTATAGAAATTAACTTATTAGGAATCTCATGTTAGGCCCTCCTTTAGTATAACCTAGGGGTTTGCAAATGTTTTCACAGACACATTGTTAAGAACAATGGAGAGTAAATAATTGGTTAGAATTAATTTTTAATACCTGCCAGAGTTGAAGTCTCATTCAAAGCAGGAATTTTCTCTCCAGTGCTTTCTGTATCACTTAGACCTCTTTTGAGATAAAAACAATGAGCAGACCTTACTGGTTTAGATAATGGCTTTAGATGTAGATTAAAATGGCTTTATGGGAGGTATGTCTATCTAATGGCTCAAAGGTTACAAACAATCCATTCCCCCCACTCTGCTCTTACACTATCAACTTTACGTAGTGACCCTGCACAGTTTTAGTGTCTCTTTTACTTATTTCTACACCAGCTCTTCGATGTATTTTCTCACTCCATACTGTGTCACATGTCATAGTAGATGGCTTAATAGATGGAATATACTGGATGTCTTGGCTGGGAGATGGTTGCCATTCCAGCAAACCTCAAGAATAGATTCATAGGATGGATGAATTCGTCAAAGAAAAATCAGAAGTACAATTAATAAAGAAAAATAATGAACAAATGTTGAAGAGGCTAGCAACCAATTATTAACAATGTATATTTGGCATGCTTTTATATCAATTTAGCAATTTCTTTCAACATAAGATCAAAGATTTAAAATTTTGCTAGTTAATTTGTTTAATGTCCCTTACTCCTTTTTAGCTTAATGGCAAAACTGAAAGTCAAGAATATGCTCTGTATTAATCCTTTGGCTTTTCTATACCTATCCCATTCCAACAATTGGTCCCTCTGAGATATGAACTCTGATATTGAGAATCACAGCTAAATAGCACATCTTCTTTTTACTTCATAGTGTGAATTCTTGATGAGTATTTTTGGAAAATATATTTTTCCCCAGCTACCACTTAATGCAATGTTAAATACCATTGGTCTTAAAGTTTAAAGATTACTATAGTTTTTTTTCTTATTATATTTAATTGACAGCCCATAACAATATTTCCTGATCTTATATAAGTCAAATGAGGTTCAATTTCTGGCCATAGTCAGTAACTTGTTTTTATCATTCCAAGGAAACAAAGAAAAATATAATTCTCATGATGTGACATATTCAGTCTAGTATTATATCATAAAATAGAAAACCTACCTTAATATTAATAATATTGTTTTAATAATTTTTTATAAGTTTGATCAAACTCAAATAATCTTAGTTCTTTTCAGAAGACATTACTAGCTCATTGCTGATTAATCAGTAGCATGTGTCAAGTAGAAAAAGACATGTTAATTCAGAAATCTGTTTCCTAACCTGGGCAAAATGATATTCTATTATGGAATTGTATTATTATATGCATATTATTTTCTGATAGCTATCAAAATAGCCACTTATTTAAAGGCAGATATATACTTTGAAATAAGTATTTCATGAGCATGTTAAGAAAATAAGTGGATAGACTATAAACTATAAATCTATTGATCACTTATAGGTAAATAATGAAATTTTTATATTTAATCAAACCAAAAAATAAAAAAGGAAAAGTCTTTATGCTTAGGTCACTTTTCCACTATTAAATTCACCTTAGAGTAAGAATAGGAACAACAAACATTATGTTGCACCAGAAATATTCTTAGCACTTAGATTATTAACTTATGAATATTCTATGAAAATATTATGAATAGGTAATTATATTCTAATTTTACAAATGAAAAAATTTAGCCACAAGAATTTAAGGAAATTGCTAAAGAAAGTGGCAAAGGTCAAACATGGTTTGGATCTTATATGTTTCCCAAAGGTGCACAAGGTAAAGGTTGGTTCCCAGGGTGGTGCAATTAGGATGCTGTAGAAACTTCAGGAGGCGGGGCCTAGGTGGAGGTGTTTAGGGCACTGGGCACTTATCCTTGGAGGGTATGAGGTACGTGGTTTTGTTCTCCCACACAGTCCTCCTCATTGTTACTTAACACTCCCACCAGAGGCCTAAAAGCAATGCATCTTCCTGATCACAGACTAGAACCTTCAAAACTGTGATAAAAAAGAAACCCTTCCTCTTTGTAAGTTGAAAATAGAAACTAAAAAAAAAAATTAAGGATGTTTTTCTCTTAATGTAAATAGAGTAGTTATTTTGCTCTAGTGTATTAGGACTTGAGAATAATGGAATTTGAAGACATATTGGGATGCTAATAGGGTGTGCAATTTGGTGTCATGCTTTATCTAACATCTGGTAGGCAAAGTTTTAATTTGCAGTGAGGCAATAGCAAAAGTTTACTTAAGAGAATTTGAGAGTCATTTCTTGAAAGACATGATGTTTGGGGATTTATAAAAAGTAAGAAATTAGTGATGGATCAGAGGTTTATTGACAATCTGTTATATGAAGACAGGAAATAGATATTCAAAAATAAAATAAGATCCTTACCAAATTGGGACCAATATTAAAGAGGGGTATATACAGAAATAGTAAACGCCATAACTCAATTTCAAATTCCTTAAAATGTAAAATACTATAATAAACAGAGGAACAGAAATGGCAACTAGTAGGATATTCTGTGATTCAAAATGTCTTTGGGTTTTATAAGAATGGCAAAAATGAACTAGCAAGTGATTTTAAGCAGCTGAGTGATGTATCACGGGCAGATTCATGACAAGAGCCTATTATGTCAGGATAAAGAGAACCTAATCCTGGATACCAACACTGCCACTCACTGCCCTAGTTCTTCTCAATTAGCATAATTTTTTTTTTTATATTAGCACCTTGTCCTTCACTGTTCCAATCCTCCTCTAATGAGTTTGATTTAGGTTGATAGTGAGTTTGAAATGACAGGAGGGTTTTCTTGGGGCTTCCTGGCGGAGCTCTGTAGCAGACAATTGCAAAGGAATGCTAAAACCTAAGGAAGGAACAGAGGAAGAATACAGTAAAAAGGAGACAGAGGAAGTTGCCTGTGGTAGACTAAACATATCCATGAATTCTGGTAGCTTCTCCTTACTAAAATGTATAATTTATTCCACTATCTCTTAAGTCTGATTGACCTTGAGATTTACTTTGACCCACAAAATGGGATAGAAGTGACCTTATGAGAGTTCAAAACCTAGCCAATAAGTGACGTTTGGGCTGTTTTACCCTTTTGGAACACTGTTCTGAGACCACACTGGAAATTGCCAGACTAGTTTACTAGACCGTGAAAGGACACAGAGGGAAAAGGAAGTATCTTCCTTGTAGTCACAGCCTAAAACTACCATGTAAAGTAGCTGGTCTTAGTATATTAGAGGTTGAGAGCCCATGTGAAGAAGCACCAGTGCACCCCTGCTGATAGCACCAACAGTCAGATATGTTTAGGAGACTATCTTGGACCAGAGCCAGCCAGAGCCAAATGTCCACAATGAGTTCAGGTGAAACCTGAAAAAGAATTTCCCCAAATCATGAGAAATCATGTTATAGTTTTCAGCTATGAATTTTGAGGCTCTTTTTTTTTTTTTTAACCCAGCAAGGGTTCAATGAAATATTGCCAGACAGGCAAAAAGGGAATCAGGAATGTTGAATCTGAAATCATGAGAAAACAAAGTCTGACAGAGGAGGTCAATACAAATGAAATTAACGAAGCAAATAAGAGGTTAGATAATGTGTGAGATGCATCTGTTAGGTTTGATAATTAAACTCCTGTCTAATTTGACTGAAATGTGTTCTTTCTGTCCATTTGTTTTTATTAAATGACCCAGATAAAAGTGGCTACTCTGGGTGGTGTTGTCAACTCACCTCCTGTGACAAAGTGAAAATCCCTTTTCTCTAATAGCTGTAATTTTAAGTAGATATTCTATGGGGGAATTGATAGCATTATTTAGTAAGTAACTTATTATTTATCTTTCATCTACAGTCTGCTAAATTGACCTAGGAAATAAAGATAAATAAAATTCTTCACAAAATCCTATTATTTACTATGACATTATTATTCAAAAGAACACTGGCTTAATCCTGATCATTTACTTAAAAACAAAATAAGTTTCATTAACAACAGTGCTAAATATATAGTAATACATACATGGTCACACATAGAGATAGCAGAGAGATCAGCTTCTCTGATGCCAGGCTTCTAAGTCCAGTATAAAATTGTAGTTATTAGAAAACAACAATGAAGAATAACCTGTTGTCTAAAAGTTTCTAAAAGGCTATAATGACTTTTGTCTTTACAACAAATTGAATAAAAAAATCTCAACTCAATTATAGGGAACAAACTCTAACCAACACAGTTAGATGATCCTAATTGCAAGTAAGAGACTTTAGATTTAAGCATAATATCTAACCTAATTATTTTCCACACACTTTAAATGACACAGCATTCTACAGGAAGGAAACATCTTGATTGATTTCTTGCTTAAATTACAGAAAAATGACTCCATTATAGAATGGGTTCCTGCATTTAAAAGATCAGCTTTTCCATGAAATAGCTGTGTAATTTGTGTTAAGAAATAGATTTCCCATTCCAGAAAATGATTATGCATTTGTAATTGTGTTTTCATCTAGCTCTATGGACATTCAAATTGATCTGAACTCAGAGTTCTCACCTAAGTTGTGGAAGGAAATCTTAGGTGAGTTCCATTCTATATTTAAACAAATTTTAACTTAATATTTTGTCTATCACTCCTCCTAGCATATTATGCCTTCTTGTCCACCAGTGATACATTTATGATAAAATGTGGCACAAAAGGTATTCATCTGATAGAAGCAAAAATATTTATGAATATGCCCTTTCATCTTAAGATCTTAAAAAGATTTTTGAATGTTCTCAAATGTTAAATAATTTTACATTGCTGCTTACATGTCTTCAGGTTTCCAGTTTTCTGATGTTTCTTTGTCCATTAAAATGAAAATAGAGGGCTGAGGTTGTGGCTCAGTGGTAGAGCACTTGCCTAGCACGTGTGAGGCCCTGGGTTCGATCCTCAGCACCACATAAAAATAAATAAATAAAATAAAGATATTGTGCCCAACTACAACTAAAAAATAAATAAATATTTTTTAAAAATGAAAATAGAATTTTTAAAATTCCACTAGGGAATCTAGGAACCTTTACAATGGCAGTGGACCCTACTTCTCTATTTTTTTTCATAGGGTACATGGATCTAATATTTCTACTAATACTTTTTTTATATATCTTTATTTTGTTTATTTATTTTTATGTGCTGCTGAGGATTGAACCCAGTACCTTACATATGTGAGGCAAGCACTCTCACACTAAGCCAAAACCCCAGCCCTCTACTAATAATTTTGATTCTAATATTTTGCCCCCTCTGTCTCATAATTGATCAGTCATTCCTAAGGTGAGAATATCACTCATTGTTGAATCCAATACATTTTAGAGCAAAAGAAGTGCTACCTCAAAAAGTTGGTAACACCCTAAAAACAAACAAACAAACAAAAAAACCAAGACTGAAGAATTCATTTCATAACAAAGGACATTTCTAGTTGGCTGTGGTCTTCTTCAAATATTTTATCTTTCTTCTTTCAGATTCTTACTCTTTTCCCACAAGACCCTTCTTGCACTTGCCTTTACCACTCTCAAATCCCTGCATTTCTCCCTATGCTGCAAGAGGTAACTTAAAAAAATTCTCTTATTTTGCAGAAAAACTCAGCTCTTCTATCTTGTTATGTCAGGAATGCAGAGAGTACCAAATATTTATCAACCAAAATGTCCCATTACAGCCTTTTCCTAAACTGGAAAACTGCATATTCTCTTTAATGTAGCATCAGGTGGTGGGTTCCTTTAAGTTTAGGTAACATCTATATTCCTTCCACTGTCATTGGATCTTCTTTTGTAATGGTCAGTATGGCGGTCCAGTTTGGATTCCCTAGGGTCCCTTTTACTGGATCTTTTCACCCATCTCAGATTCTGCTGCCAAAACCATTGGCTATTTGCCCTTAAACAGCAGGGTTGTCTGGACAATATGGAATATTAGAAATTTCTGGAACCCACCTTCCTCTTTCCAGTCAGCAGTTGTGGGCTTATAATTGCTGTGAGAATATGAAAAAAAAATCATCTCCTTTACTTTTAGAACCATTAGAGTTAAGATTTAATTTATGCTCCTGCATGTCAAACTTAATTAGATTAAATCTATCATTCTGTTTTTTCTCTGAAGAAAAAAATTCACATTTCAGCTTGGATTCTCGTACAAGTTTGGCTCTTGACTTGCATCTGGGTACTTGAATTTCTGAAGGACTCTACCATTCTCTACATGATAAGGGTGGTTTTCTGTGCTTATAGTGTTTATATAAACAATGTGGCTTAGGTTGAATGTCTACTTTCCTTCAGGGACTCTGTAATATTGCTATGTACTAGACAGAGAGTGATTTCATGGCTGACCTCCACTAAGCCCTTGACTCCTAGCTCAAGTGAGCTTCACTGGTAGACAGCACTTCCCATGTGTTGTCACAACTCATTGGTGGAGAAATTAAGTACATCCTGTGTGACTCCACTGGGAGCCCCTAGAAGCTCATGCATGATTTCTTCTGGACTTTGCCCCATGCACATTTTGCTTTTTCTGATCATAAGAAATCATATTGTGGGTACAAGTACATGCAGTGTCTTTTAAGTCCTTCTAGTGAATCATCCTGGGGGTGGTTTTGAGTACCAGAGACACATGCCTCCTTCTCTGTTTAGCTACTTTATTCTCCCTTCTTTCTGGCTTTTTCTGAGAATGAATCTTCAATAAATAGTAGGCATCTTAATATTCAATCATCTTATATTTTGAGAGAATATATGAGGGTTCTGAGTTTGTCAAAAAATTAACCTCCAGAACTCCAGATCTTTCTAATCTGGAAAGATCTGCAGTGCTTGGCTCCACATCTTACTCCTTGACCTACCTATTTCTTTTCTCATCTAAATGAATACATACTTAGAGAAATTAATTCAGTGTTTATAAAATGCATCAAATTGTGCACTTTTTTAAAAAAATATTTTTTTAGTTGTTAATGGATCTTTATTTTATTTATTTATGTGTGGTACTGAGAATCAAACCCAGTGCCTCACACATGCTTGGCATGTGCCCTGCCACTAAGCCACAGCCCCAGCTCTCAAATTGTACTCTTAAGGCTTAAAGTCCTGTTTTCTAGAAGTACAAATTTTCAATATGTTTAAAATGTTTATTCCTGTGTTTACCTCAAGATATTGAAATATGAGTTTATATTCCTCTTAATACCATCCACATGAGATTAAAGAAGTATGACATCATTACTACTCAGGTCAGGAACAGTATTCATCTTCCCTTCTCTCTACTCAGATATGGATTCACACCCCAATCCAGAAGGAAGAAAGATTCAATAGTCACATGATAAGCCAGTGCCTTGAAGGCTTATCTCATGATAATTTCAACATCTCTCAATCACAGGTTTTCTGTGTGAAGAGAATCCAGCCTGTTTGCTGTGGTGCTGAGACTTTTTAGTAATGGAGATGTTCCTATTCACCCATGGCACAGTAAGCAATGACAGCCCTGGCAGGTGACCTTCCATGACTCAGTGCCATTAAGATCTACATAAGGCTGAACGGTTGTACTGCTTTACTTCAGCAGAATATCATTTTTTTTGGTTTCAAAATTCTGGATCAAGTATGAGAGTGAGTTGTACCTGTCACTGTCATTGGTTATACAATAACTTTCATTAATATGGAAAAACTAAACGTAGTGCAGAAGCACAGGCATTTCCAGTGCTGTGGCTCATCACTTTATGACATAATACAGAAAGTAGAATAAGAAAATGGAGTTTTTGAAATTCAGTGGGAATGGTGTCAATTCTCTGGTATCTGAAAAGGAGCCAATGTACCAAAGTATGAATGTCACGATTTATTTATTTTTTCAACAAAGGGGAGAAAAAAAGGAAACAATATTTAGTTTACACTCAAGTAATAAATATGACAATACATTCTCCCTCCCCTTGCTTCAAGCTTAATAGCTTTTGTTCTGCCTCTAGCCAACCAATTTAGGAAACAAAATACTCTCAGATCACCAAATTTCCATCTTTAAATAAAAAAGACAAATGTCACAAGAATTAAAACAGGGTAGAGTTGGGGTGCTTTTAATGGTGTAACACCCTCTAGGATTCTCCCCCATCCACTTTTGGATAGTTTCTCCATCTGTGTTAGAGAGCTGGAATTGCTTTTCTGATATCTTTAATTTCTTTTTTTCCATATTTTTTTAGTTGGTACATTATAGTTGTACATACTGATGAGATTTGTTGTTACATATTTATACATGCACACAATATGGCAATATAATTTGGCCCAAGAGTTCTAAGATGTAGTATGTTATGTCTATGGGATATCTTTACTAAGTTTGGCATCAATATGGTGACCTCCAGCCAGTGGGTCCAGTGAGTGGGGACCTCCAGATTGCCTAAGGAGGGATGAATTGGTCCAGATTGGAAACAGAGCAGGTCAAAACTCCCATGCTAATATCTTTAACTTTCTAGTACATGTAAAATGTTCATCTCCTTTTGAAGAGTCTGACTGTCTTCTGAGCTCTTTTGTTGGATTCTGTTCCACTCCCCTGTCAGAACAAGATTCTGCCTGACTTTTCTCTCAACGTTCTTCAACTTGCTACTTAGAAAACATGGGAAAAATGAACAGCAGCAACAAATCCTAATGATCTCTGGAAACCTAGACAAAGAATAGTTCAGGGAAGGAAAATAGAGACATTAAGTGCTTTCAAGTCATTAATAAAGTTGTGAAATTTGTGAGGAATGTGGGAGGGTAAAAAAGTCTTTTCATTATTTTCTGGGTTCACAGGCTCCAATTCTCCATGTCCCTAGTCGAACTTTAACTTAATTATAAAACAAAATCCATAGCTGCAGCCTAGGCCTGGGGGTAGAGTCTGTACTACTAATCAACTTTAATTCCCTGGGCCCAATTTAATTACAAAACAACATTTGGTGCAGCTGCTAAGCATTTACCGGGTGACCACATGATAATACTGGAGTAGTATTTACAGGTCTCTGGCTTTTGCTTTTATTCTATCAGCCCTATTGTGTCTCCATCATATACAGATTTGAGGCAGCTCCAGGATTCCAACCAAAAAAAAAAAAAAAAGATTCTCTTGATTTTACACACCTCTGTATAAAATCACCAAAATATTAAATTTATACTAATGTCAGCAGATAAAGTTTAATGACTGATGAGATAAAGGACAATAATCACAAATTGAATGTCATTTGCATACTTCTTACATTTTAAAATTCATTCTGTCTGTGAGGCTGGCAAAGTGAAAGTGGCTTTTGTCTTCCGAGTAACCAACTGGCTTTTTAGGTTATAACAAACATTCCTTTCTAGTACAACTGGACAAAACAAACTCAGACCTCTGCTTACTCTTTAGTGTTTCACAATAACTGAAGAAGTGATTGTGTTACAAAATAATTTTTATTTGAAAAAATTAAAATTAGCCACATAGCTGGCTCCTCTAGTCTATATAAAATATAAACTGTTCCCACAAATATCCAGGAAAATTGTTGCACTGAGTTAGGTTGGATTTTTTTGTTGGATAACACTGAGGCAGAAGTTCCACACACAATCACTTTTTTTTGTCTTTGCATTTTGTTTCACGTAGAAAAACCATTTTACAGTAAGTAGCTGGGACTTTTAATTCCTTCCTAGATCTTCAGAAGGAGAAAAAAATTATTTCAACTGAGAAAAAAATTAACACAATGTTAAAGTTAAATATGACCCTTAATTTTTTTTTAGCAATTCAGGAGATAATATAGAGTTCCACTACATGACTCTAAAGCAGTATTTGAAGTGTGAGTAGAGACAAAAATTGTTTCTTTTGCTTTCTTTTCCTGTATGCCAATCTCTGAGTGTTACTTTCTCCTTTTCTTTCTCTTTTGAATAGAATGGGGAATAGCTAAAGAGAGGATGTATCATGGCTAATTACACCTTCATAGAACAAAGCAGATTGTGTAAAATTCATCATCAAGCACTCATTCGTTCAGAATTTCCCATGCTCTTTCCTGCATGGTGACCAAAGACCCTGGACATAGGTGACATTGTGTGTTTCAAAGTCAAAAGACTAATTTCTCAGTAATGTCAGTGGCTGTCAGTCTCCCACCCCAGAGAGGATTTTTCTTTACTACTGAACAGTGACTGAGTCACAAGAGGAAACAATTCTGCTTGCTATAAGAAAATAGGACCGAAGGAATTATGAAGGTTACCAGATGTTCCAGTACTCCGGGGGACATCAGGATGCTTCTGCATATGCCATAAACAGCATAAACTGTCAACCAGGAGACCCTTGGGTTCAGTGCTCACATTTCTCCCATGTGCAGAGTCACAGGATTTGAGAACTAGAAGGACCCTTGGACATGATCTTGTTCAGAGGTATTAAACTGTGTCTGAGGGAGTCCTATGGTTCCTCTGTGACTTGGGATTGCTGAAGATAACAATTTCTCTCCCAAACAATAATAGTGCTCTTGAGAACAATCTAAAGGGTGCATCAGATGACATCAAGACAGAATATTTTACCAGACAAAGAGTAGTTGTAATAGTCTAAGGTGATTACTGTGGCGAGGGAAAAGAACCTTGTAGAAAACATTATCCACTGGTTCTGACATTTGAAGAGAGGGTGCCCAGAGAGTAGGAGAGGGCTGACTGGAAATACTGCTGCGAAAGGCCTAGTGGTTGGGGAATAAAATTCCTTCATGTAGACATAATGTGGGGGAAAAATACTTTCAGAGTCAAGTTAACTGACTTTTATGACCCTCCTCCATTTACATTCAATTTTCTTTGGTAAATAAAACAATATTAATGATTTCCTTTCCTTGTTATTTGGAATTTGGTGATTTGCCCTGATGATGGTTTAGTTCTTATTCATTCTGTGTTCAAATTTTAGAATTCCCTGTGATGATTGATGGTATCTCTATAGTGCTGCCTTGAGATTGATCGCACCATCTGTCTATCTATCCATCCATCCATCCATCCAAGGGAGAGAGGTAGCTCACTCTTTGTAATTAGAACCAGTTATAATGAGAGAAGACCCAAGATTTTAATATGAAATAAAGCATATGTCCAAGGTTAAACAGATATTCAGAAAATTGGGATAGATGCTTCTGGCTTACCATCACTGTTGATGCACACAACCTCTTGAACCTGAGTGCCTGGACCACACTCCTTTCCATTATCTGGCTCACAATCTCCAAGCCTCACTGCTTTCCACTCATAGCAGGATGGCTCTTCACAGGGAATGGCTTCCAGCAAATGAGGGCAGTTTCCAGTGCCCCCAGATCCCCCAGTGGGCTCATTGGTAATGCGACGCTTCCTCAGTTTGAAGCCTGAATTATCGGGGAAAGAAAATATTTATTGTTAACATCAGGGGTCCAGTATTTCAGAAAGCTGAATGAAACCCCATGTGAATATGGGATGTGGGTAGATGGTAGAAGTCATGTCTGTTTTGAATCATTAGAGCATGTATCCCCAAATTGTACCCCAATGTGACCTCATAAACTGTTTTTGAAATGAATGAATGAATGAACAGAATGGAAAGAAGAGTTTTGCTTTTAGCTTACTACAGAATAGATAAGGCAAAAAAAGTAAAATAGTTCCTCTGTCCCTCATAAGGCTCAGTGGGGAGAGAGATGGGAGAAAGGGAGAGAGAGAGAGAAAAAAAAAAGAAACGAGATAGATTTTGGTAGATAGATTTGGAAATTCTAAAGTTAAAATTTTAGCTTTCAAAAAACCAATGAAATCTCAGGATATACAGAAATATTCATGATCAAGTGAAAATTCTATTACTTTTCATCCTTCAGCACTTATCATATGATTGAATTTGGGAAAGGAACCTCTGAGAAATTGGATGGTTCCAGAGAAATTATTCTTGAGCCTCCACTGAATTTAGACTCTGGAAATTTGAATTTAGGACCTAAACCATTCTAGCTTCAATGTGGAATATTTAACATTCTGCTCAAGGTTTCAATCACACCTAAGTTCTGCTTTTCCTGACAATGTAAAACACAATTAACAAGTCTGTTTATTGCTATGGGAACATACTAGAATAATTAGAAGGCTTTCCTTTGAAACAAAACAGGAAAATGTTTTCAATTATGAGATTATGTGGTACATCATGAAGTAAACCACTGAATTTATTCTATATCTCTTAGACATTGTCATTTGCATTAAAAAAGTAGTGACGCTTTAAAAAAACATGTTGACCTTCAAATTAATAAGGTGCTCTGATTACTGGGCACTACTATGGGCCAGGCTCTGAATTTTTCTGTTTTTGCTCATTGATTCTATTTTTTTAAGTTTTGTTTTTTTTAAAATATTACTTTTTAGAAGTCAATGGATCTTTATTCATATGTGGTGCTTAGAATGGAACCCTGGGCTTAATACATGCTAGGCAAGTGCTCTACCACTGAGCTACAACCCCAGCCCAAGCTTTATTCTCTAAAACAACAATTTAAAGGAATTAAGGTTTATAAAATTTTGGTTCAACAATAACTGTTATTTTGAAGTACCACCATACATTCCAGATTTCAAATATTCCTTTAAAATCTAAACTTGATTAATATGAAAACATTCATGTAATTATGATAATTATTACTAATTTGTTATATATCAATTGTATCTCTATTTCATAAGTATATGTCTTTAAAATACAAGATTTTTTTAAAAAAATAATTAATTTATTTTAATTAGATATATATGTCAGATATTATTACGTGCCTTTTACAGGTAAGGAGACAAAGACTTAGAAAAATGCATTAACTTATCTAAACCAAAAATGACAGAGTAGGTTTTCCAATCCAGGTCTGTCTGACACCACAGCTCATTTTAAACTCTGAACTAAACTGTTTCGGATGTTTTCCATCATGTTGTCTCAAGTATAAAGCATCTGGCCTATGTTCTTCTGTTTTCATCTTCTGGTATCATCACCAGACTAGATTACTCATCTTTGAAATCTGTATTCCTTAGCCATTCTTGAAAGTATAACAAACGAATAATCAAAAAGAACACAGAACAGTATTTCGAAAAATGAGCCAAGATGTGTCATGTCATGTCAATAGTACATACCTTTTTTGCCTTGCTGGTCATCACAATTTTCATAAGTACAAGGTCCCCAAGCAGACCAAGGTGAAACCTCACATTCAATTGGACAAGGAATGTGGCACAGCTGTGTCGTGTTAGGGACTGGGCCAGTGCATAATTTTGAATCCACTGGTTTTGAGGCTGTTTGGAAAAAGAATAGAGATATATGCTAAGAACTAAACCAAAAGCAATTGTTGTAGTCAACAGTATGACTCGTCTGTATGTATGAAAAAGGAAAATGCTTAAAAGATGTAGCACCAGAATATTATTCTAATGCTTCTCAACTATATCCTGAGAATAAAAAGAGGAGTGAGTAACAAAAGAAGCAGTATAGTTTAATCAAAAGAAACTGGACCAGAAGTCTTGCAAACTATTACCAGCTTTACCACCAATTAGCCATGTAGTTAATAATGATAAATGCAACTCTCCTACTCAATAAAGTAATCCTTAAAGTGAACTCTAAGCTAGAGTTTAAGAAAGTAGAATCTGCTTTAGAGGACCCAGCACAGGAAGAGGGACAAAGCAGTTTCAATAAATATAAAAAAAATAAGTCCACTGAGTGGCTTCTGATGGAGCAAACTCCTGTTCTTGTCAGTCCATAGGTATTAAGAGGTGTCACATGGATATGAGGAAGTTAAAGCTCACAGGGAGCTACTTTTTCTACTCCAGCTTTGACTCACACAGTGCTTTCCAGAACTTTTCAGAATATATTATCTGTATATGTGACCAAAATCTAAGAGTTGCTAAGGATCTTAATTAATAATTGTTTGTTCATAAGTTGACCATGGGTACATGTTGCTTGTGCATGCTTCTATCTTTTTGATGCCTAGAGTTTGCATCTTTGGTATACACGTATATTTGAAAGTTTATGTCAAGATATATCCATAGTATGGCTACAGAACTGGTTAAAAATTACTAAGAGAGGAAGGTATTCATATGAACAGAAGAAGAGAATTAGCTGCTTGTCTATCTATCTATCATCTATCTATATATCATCTTTCACTCCACAGCTATAGTTAATTTTGCTGCAAAATATTTAATTAATAAGTACCTTAGTCACATATTCCCTTTTATAAAAGTTAATTCCTGTTTCACTCCGATAATTTGGAGAACCCATGCTTGCAGAATGAAGGACTTAAATAACAGACTTAGCCATTTGTCATTCTCCTTATGTGAGAGGACTGTCTAATTCTAGTTGCTGAGATTGCATCTAGAAACTCATAAAAATATTAAAATATTTTAAGCTATGATTTTTAAATTTAAGTACTGATTATGTCTATTTATAGTTTAAACTCTAAGGCAAATTGTAAGTCCCTTAAGTCATGCACCCCTTAAGTTTCTACACACACAAGAACACACAACCACACATGCACCTAAAGGCCATTATGTTGACTTCTCTTACTGACAGTTTTTGTTTTGAAAAATATTCTGCAGATTTTATTTTTTTCTTCTTCCTCCAAGAAGTGCTTATCCCCTTATCCCTTCACTTCCCACATGGACTATAGTGAAAATAAATGACAGGGCACCTCTAATTTGCTTAGTATGGAGCACAGCAAGCATGCTCACTCAAGTTAAAAGGATTATTGCTATGCACAGCATAACATCAGCCAAAGCCAAAAATGATTAATTTTATTGCTTTCTAATGTTGAAAGTACTTGACATGGTAATGATAGAAAATACAAAAATAAATTATTCACTTTCTGTGAATAAAGAAGAAAACCTTGACAAAATGATACACATTTCACATAAAAATGAATTATTTTTAAGACCCATATAGGCAGAAGAGTCTATACTAAGCAGCAAAATTAACATAAGTACTTTTACTTTCATCCTTTCACTTGTAGCATTTTTCAGACTCATTTAAATTAGAAGTTTGGTGTAATGGAGACCTGAAAGTCCTCCAGCATTTTCTTTCAATTGATTATAAGTCACTTTAAGCCTTGGTATTAGTATATATATATATATATTTTTTTTTTGGAAATAATAGTTATATCAAACAAAGTCTAAGGGGCATGTGATCTTGAAGACTATAAGTCTGAAGAAATTTATATGTAAGGTTGAAGAATTCGGGAGAGAAGCAAGGCTTTATTAAGGAAACAAACTGCAACATTGTACTTCAGCTTCTCTGGTTATTCTCTTTGCAAGTTTAATTTTAGCTTTTGGTTTATTTTGAATGCATCAAACAGAATAATCAGTCATGAAATCTTCTTGAGCTACTAGAAGAGAAAGGTGATGAATAAAGGCTCAGAAAGTATTGCTAAAGCAAAATACTCTTGAGGGTGGCATAGTTGCTAAGCCAACCAAGTAAACCCTGAAATAATATAATTCTTGACAAGTGATCTCTATTTTTTAGATGTGCTTTTATATAGATATAGGCTTTTCCCATTAATCAAAGAAACAAGGAGAGAATATATGTTTGTGTACATTATACTCCCTTGATGATTTTCATTATAGGCTGTCTTGTAAATAGAGTATGTATTGATAATGTAAATCCCAATATTATCTGAGTTCTTCAATATAAGTCAATCACATCTTTGCAATTGCCCCAAGAGTTATTTGGAATTAGTGTGATACAATCAATGAAGTAAAGGACAAACTCATAAGACCTTACTGGGATCCTGTTCATACCTGTGGGATATAATTCCTGCAGGTCTTTGTTATGCAACATAGTGTTTGCTGTTGAACTAATATTGTCAAATATTGAGATCTGAATTTTTCTATAAGTAATACACTTATTGTTCATGTATAATTTTACTACTTAGAAAATTTTTCATGCAGTACAATTTCTGTAGAAATATTTTACATATTTTTAAACACCTGATTGTTGATTTCTTGAAAATAAAATAGACATTTTGATGTCATATGATAGAAAATATATTCAATTAAATGCATATCACCTACTTCATGAGATCACAACGTTTGAACTTCTTTAGGGTTACCAAAAAAAACCCTAAAAATTGAGAGTGGTATATTGTTGTATGTCCGAAATGTTTTTATATATTTTTTAAGTTTATAACATTTTAAATGGAAAAGGACTGTTATAATAGACTTAAGACTTATGTTTCCATCAATCTAATCAATGAGGTATTCTGAATATCTATCTGATGGATAATCCAAAGAGACAGCTAATATATAATTTTTAAATTGAATATTTTTGAGATAACTATAAATTCACATGAAACTATAATTTGATGGAGATTCTATACATTCTTTACCTAGTGTCCCTCAATGGTAAGATGTTACAAAACTATAATATGAAACAAATCTGGCAACAAATTCTTCTATTTTTCCTTCACCTAAAAATATCTTTATTTCTCCTTCATTTCAGAGGGCTGCTTTTTACTGAGTACTGAATTTTTAGTTGACAATTATTTTTTTTTGTAAACAACATATTGCAACTTTATTAGATTTTTTATTAGATTTATTTTATGTTTGGACTCAAGCAAGGTTTAAGTTGACAATTCTTTTACTTTAGCATTTAAAAAATATTTTGTCACTTTTTCCTGGTCTATAAGTTTCCTGATTCACTATCATTCAAACTATCTTTTCTGTCTAGATGGAGTGTCATTTTTTCTCTGACTGCTTTCAAGTATTTTTTCCTTATCTTTAGTTTTCATACTGTAATTATAATGCATCTCTTTTAGTTTAACCTTTTGGAGACTTATGCAACTTCTTGAATCTGTAAATTTATGTTCTTGCCATATTTGAAAAGTTTTTAGCCATTACTTTTTTTTTTTAGAAACTTAAAAAACTACAACAACAACAAAAAAAATAAGACAAAAACCTATGCCTTCTTTTTCCTCTCCTTCTAAAACTCTAATCATGAATATGAGATCTTTTGTTACAGACTCACAGGTTCCTGAAATAACTTTTTCATTTTTTTTCCTACAATATACTTTATCTCCATTGGCCAGTGGGGCTGGAAATTGAACCCATAGCTGTGTGCATGCTAAGACCTTCATTTTACCACTGAGCTACATCTGTAGGCCCAGTTTAGGTCATTTCTATTTCTCTGTATTTCAATCCTTCACTTCTTTCCTTTATCTCCTTCATTATGCTGATAAGCCATGAAAAGAAATTTTTATTTGCTTTATTTTTGAGATCTAAAATTTCCACTTTGTTCTTATCTTCAGTTTCTTGACTGAAGTGTTTTATGTTTTGTTCCAAGCATGCACATAAACATTGAAGCATTTTTATCATGTGTTCTGTAAAATCTTGTTAGATAATTCTAATCACTCCACCATATCAGTGTTGGTTGGCATTCATTGACTGTTTTCTATTCAATTTAAAATTTTCTTGGTTCTTGATATTAAGAATTATTTCAATCAAAACCTGGACATTTTTTGTGCTGTGTCCCAAGTCTCTAGATCATTTTCAAATCTTTCTTTTTTCCTAACTGGATTTTTATGACTGTTCCAGCACAGGAAAGGGTGAGAATGTCGCGGTGTTCCTGGGAGTTGAGAGTGAAGGCCTGCCTTCCATTGACAGTGTGTGGGTGGAGCTGTTAGTCACTGTGAGGATGTGGATATTCTGGTTCCCCATTGCTTCACCAACACCATGGTGGGAGTTCCTTACCAACATCTGGGATGCAGGGCCTGTTCACTGCTTGACTTTCTCTGGCAGCACCCAGCAGAAGTGCGGGTACCTCATTATGTAATAGTGAAAACTGAGTCTCCCTATAGGCTCTGCTGGTACATATAAGGTATGGCCATATTCTTTATCTGTGTTTCTGGCTGGAATAGAATTATTACCTAAAGTTTGTGTCATGTCATATTGATCTTTTATTTGGCTAGAAAGAGCAGGCATTTGTTTAGACTTTTAAAATCTATGACCACTTGCATTTCTGGGTTGTTGGCTGCTTTAGCTCCAAGTCTCAGATACAGGAGTCAAAAGTAAAGCCATGGGAACTTACAGGGGGTAGGGAGGCTGAGGTCTATACTTCTCTGCTTTCTTCTCTACAAGTTTTAGTCTTCTTATAGTTTGTTTTCTATATACTTTCTAGGGATTTTAAAAATTTCGTACAGAAATTACATCACTATTTTTCTGAAAGCAGAAGTCTATAGGTTATTTTTAAAATAAATCCTTTTAATTATAAAACTCAGATCACAAATAGAGAAAATCCTCAGAGAATTCCCCAAATCCACAATATGAATCTAATCTAATGTAATACTATACTCCTAAATCTGGTCTCTTCCCTGGTATAGTACTGATGCCAGGTCACAGAAATTTCCATTTTTAATGGCCTAAAGGGAAGCCTACAATTACCTATCAAGAGATCTTTAGTTATTAGGGATAAAAGAAGGTTGATTCAGACAGAAAATAAAAGCTTTACTGTAATAGAGCCGTATAAGGGAAATTTATATTTTAAAAAACCCTTATTTTTTTCATCTAAAGGAAAGTTAATACAAAAGGGTTTAAGATTCTGGATAGAATGAAGTTCAGAGATGTAATGGTAAACATTGGAGAAGATGGCAGGCAGAAAAATGGTTCCCCAAAGATTCTGGGCCTTGGTACAGTGTTGTCTCATTTGGCAAATGGCCTTTGCAGATGTGATTAAAGTCTTGAACCTTGAGATGGTCCATGCACCTTGGATTATGTGGGAAGTCTGGTTTAATTGCCTGAGCCCTTAAAAGCAGAAATCCTTTTCTGGCTGGAACAGAACAATATTCCAGAAAAAGGCAAGAAGAATCCAAGATGATAAGTAATGATTTGTCATTACTACCTTTACAGAAAGGGCCAGACCCCAAGAAATGAATGTGGCCTCTGGAAACTAGGAACAGTCCCCAGCTGAAACCTCGAGGGAAACAGACCTCAGCCCTCCTCCCGGAAGAAACAAAATCCTGCCAGCACTTCAAGTGAGCAAGGAAACAGATCCCTGGAGTCTCCAGGAAGGAACAGAGTCCTGCCAAACCCTGATGTTACTCTGGGGAGACATATGTCAAAACTCCTGTCCTTCAGAATTATAAGAGAGGTGTGAAATTGTGGTAATTTGTTGTAACTGAGCAGAAAGATATAAATAGCAAGATTTAACTGAAATACAAACTACTTAATATGAAAATTGGGAGAATGATTAGAGATAAATATTCCAAAGTCTTTAGAATTATATTAATTATTGACTGTATTCATTTGGTAATAAGGTAATCTCTTTGCACAAATGTATAAGGATGCATAACTTCTGAACCAAGGCAAGCTACGTGATAACCAGACAGGTACAACAAATTCAAAGGAGGGCAAGAAAGGGGAAACAAAGACAAAGTGCAACAAAAAGAATATAATAAGCTAGAAAAATAATGCAAATGATTACACTTAGCTACTAAAAAACAGATCCAACTGAATAAAAATATAAAATCTAAAGTGACATATCCACTGGTTTTTCAAAAATGTAAAAAGTTTGGCAATGCCAAGTGCCAGAGAAGATGTGAAACAGCCCAAACAGTTAAACCTTGTTGGTGGTAATCTAAGTGGTTTGGACCACCTTGAAAAACAATTGTGGAACATGCCACTATTGTTGAAAAGATATATTACTTCTAATACCCTGGAAAAAATATCAGACGTTCACCACAGGAGATAATTAGAAGAATTGTTATTGCAGCATTGTTTATTATAGCAAATCTAAAGATTTTTCCAATAAAACAGAAACACTTTGTTGCCATGTGCAACAAAGGGGGAACAAATAATAAATTATCCATTGTGCATTCTCCCTTGCTGCAATGAATAATAAACCAGCTTATTCAAATACAGGTGTGTTCCCAGTGCTCTTTGACTGAAGAGCATTGACAAGTCAGATGTTCAAAAAAAATGTAAGAAGAATAAAAATAAAATATAGAAGAGGGGTTTCACTGTGGTTGCAGTGGGATATGCTTTACTTAATAGCAAATGCTTGTTAGTATTTACTATGTATCAGGCAATGCTATACAGTTGCAAATACTTAACAATAGTAATTCATTTAATTCTCAAAATCCCCACAGGTTAGGTATTACCTTATTTGGTGGGGATCATTTTCCCGCTTATAGGGAAACAATATGGAGAAGTTAAGTAACTTGCCCCAAATCACACAACTAGGAAAATCACATACCTAAATTTGGGATTTACATCTGGGCAGTTTGGCTACCTAATCTTTACTGTGTACCTCTAGTAGTCCTCCATGAGATTTTTGAAGGAGTTTCAATAATATGTAATGTCTTCATAGAAGCACACAAACACACACACACGCACACAATTTATATTGCATTTATTAAATAAATTATTTTCATCCTCATAGTAAGCTCATGAAATATTGAAATCCCAAATTTAAAGGCAAGAGATACTGAGACACAGAGATGTTATGCAACCTGCCCAAGGTCACATAGCTGATTGGTAACAGGATTTAACTTATTCACTATGCTATACTCTCATATGGCAATTAGAAGCTATGTTCTTCTCTCAATTCCATACAACTCCTAGAAGTCTATAAGATAAAGGATTATTTGACAAGAACTGCATGTTTTTCAATATCTATTTGATTATTGTGGGATAGGAGCAGGAACTGGGAGTAACAGTCATTGGAAAATGAATCTGTAGTATTTTAAATTTAAAAAGTTTAGATTTTTTATCCATGCTAATATCTAGTACTTTCAAACCATTTTTTTTTTGGTTCTAAGATTCCCCCAGATCTACCACACGTATTTTTTAATTTTTTTATATCATGAAAATATCTTTGGATTTTCAAAATATCAGAGATCTCACACTCAGTCTGCTTCAGATCTATCTATATTATGATATGCCTTTTCTGTACTCATTCAAAAGACACATTAGTACTCAAAGGTTGAGAAAACTGCAATAAGTTTAATAATTCATTCATCCATTTAGCAAAACAGCTGAGCATTTTAGGCTTTCAAAACCCTTGATATTATATTTATTTTTCAATGTCTCCTCTGGAAATCTTGAATTAGCATTTTATTTCTTGAATTAGCATTTCATTTCCTCAAGCAAGCTTATTTGATTGCTAACTCACAATTATGAAAGAATTCTATATGTGAGAATTGAACAAACTTTATGATTAAATGTAAGAGAGTATGATACCTAAAGAGATTTCAAAGACAAAAATAAATTGTTACAGATCATTCTTCTTTTCTTTTCTTTCTTATTCTGTTTTCCTTCCAATTACTAAAATAAATATCAGAGCCCACTCTTTGTAAAGCCAGTCTTTGTGTCAAATACCATGTGCCAAACGATGCTGAGGGGCTGTAGCCAGGTGCTCAGTTTGTGTCTTGCTTCTGTTATTTTACTTTCCTTCATTATGACCAGTGCACAGGTAGTAAGTTAGGGTATTTTAAACAAGCCAGTTTTGGGCTGGGATTGTGGCTCAGCGGTAGAGCCCGTGCCTAACATGGGCAGGACCCAGGTTCAATTCTCAGCACCACATAAAAATAAAAAAGGCATTGTGTTGTGTCCATCTACAAAAAAGATTCTCCCTCTCTCTCTCCCCTTTCTCCTCTTAAAAAAAAGCCAGTTTTAACTTTGAGAAGGCTCTATTTTTGGTTTACTCAATACTTGCTTATACCTCAGCCAGAGGCACTAAAACTTTACCCTGAAGAATTGGTATCAAACAAATAAAGACTTTATCATGAAAATTAATAAAATTCTGTGAGTAGCAGTGATTCCCTATAGCTTTTGATGTTCATGTACTAAATTTTATTCATATATATGTAATTTCTTTTCTCATCTCTTTCTCATACTGATTCACTTAATGGAAACGTAAAACCCATCATATGTTTTTCAAATAGTACAACACATTACTTTCCAAAGACCATGCACTTGTTTCTTAACCAATTTTGAAACCACATTTTAAACAATGATTGAGAATTGTGTTTTGGTATTTTAATAGTGCTACCAAGCTTACTTCCAGTCCTCTCTTGGATGACAACTCAATGTTGAGGTATTTTTCTTAATTAGTCATTTGTCCTTTTAGCCTGGGAAGAGGAAGCATACAGGAAGAGTACCTGAGTCTGTTTTCTGCATCATAATTAACATCTTCAGTATCCAATCGACGCACCACTGCATCCATGCAGTTAGTGAGCTGACAGCCTGACATCCATCCTGGCCATCCTGCTCTACCACAGATGGCTCCTCCTTGCACCCACTCCTGCTGGCTGTTTCCATAACCTCTTGAACTATATTGAAGTCACAAGTCAGATAAGTTCTGACTTTTTGTTTGTTTGTTTGCTTCTTACATTAAACTATTTTAGATGTAAGCTATTCATTTGAGTGGTCCCTGGTCTTAGGAATTAGGGTATTTTCACATACACCTTCTAACTTTTCTAGCTGCTTTTTCTGTTGGGGTTACAGGACTAGGTTTAATCCATTTTTTAGTTTATAGGCAAGTGAAAATTATGCTGGATACATTTCATAAATTTAGATGAGTTTCTCTCGAAGTATTCCAATAAAGGATGCTTATGCCCTGATTAAAATAATAAGAATATCCCTCTTTCTTTCCTCCTCAACTGTAGATTCTACTTTTAACTTTCCAATTATGGATGTTGGGAAACTGATGGTGGAGAAGGAGCTGGCACAAGAGCAGCAATGTAACTCAGGAACAGAGTTCCAAGAAGACTATCTCCTCTGTAAAGGACTAAGCCTCCTGTGGCTGGTCTCTGAATGCTGCCTGTGGCAGACAGGCAGGATATTTGAAGGATGGACCCCTTACTGACTTGGCTTCAGCCTTCACTCTGCTGAGCTGGGGTGCCCTGAGAGTCTCAGCTGCTTATTTCTCTCATAAACTCTATTCAGTCTCACAGGGCTTGTTGTTTCTTTTCCTCAGTGCTTCCAATTCTTTTGAATTTTTATCAATATCATCTTGGAAAATAAAAACTTCTCTAAGGGTCCTGACTCTGGATGGACTCTATTCCCACTTCCAGGACTGAAAAAGTGTGTTTTGTCTAGTTTTATATTCTACTAGCCATTTTAGGTAATATAGAGGGAGGTCCATATGCAAAGCCATATTGCCTAAAAAAGAACTATCCTCATGTCTCGATGCCAATAAAAGATCTGTGCTATCCTTTCCAGTATTTATAGAAATGAACACATGTCAGATGATTTCTCTAACTGACCCTATTCCATATAAGACAAGAACATTTTAAAACATGTGGGAATGTAAAATACACATCTTCATATCTTATAGCTATGCCAATCATGGTTAGAATTTGAATCTCACCAATTGTATCAGCAGCTTGATGAGCACCTCACTCCCTTTCTTTGGGGATGTACTATCTGTTGCAGCACTGCTATACAGATTTTTTTTTAACCTGGACATGTTGTAAAATACTGTACACACAATTCACACTGAAATCTTCCAATCAATACACCCTTATCAATTCAAATTCCCATGTACAATGTCCCTATCCAGGATAAAAGATACTCTAAATTAAAATAAGCAGTTTAGAACATGCATGCTATCCACAATAGAATGATAGAGCTTCTTAGCATTTAGATTTTGGAAGAATTGCAGCCTTTGTTTTAAAGTGACTACTGAAAAAAGAGAATTTGCGTATCTAATCAAACAAGATCTACAAACAGCTCCACATACTTGTTGAGCTAAATATAATCATTCAGATGACTCTGTGTATTAACTTTCTAGGCTGCCATACCAAAATTCCACATATGAGGTGGCTTAAACTACACAAAGAGTGACAGCCTGTCTTCACATTTAAACAAGGCTATGTTGCTGTGTGGAGTGCCAATTGTGGAGGGCAAGTGACACAGGGTTACTTGTTAGGAGTCTCTGACAACAATATAAGCAAATGACAGTAGTTTGGACTAGGCAATGATATTAGGGTTGAAATGGCCAGATAGGTACTGAAGGTAGAGTCTGGAAAATTTCCTGAGGGATTGTT
This sequence comes from Spermophilus citellus, assembly GCF_964194105.1. Lineage (NCBI taxonomy): Eukaryota > Metazoa > Chordata > Mammalia > Rodentia > Sciuridae > Spermophilus > Spermophilus citellus. Next base: position 192,854,384 of record NC_138184.1, on the reverse strand, counting down.
GAGAGGTTAAAAGAAAAATCAAGAATGACTCCAGTGATTCTGGTCCAAGCAACCCAAGTCTAGCTCTTGATGGTCGCTGCACCATTTCTATATATTCTTGACCTTTAGACTACCATCTGTTTTCTAACACTGTCTCTCAGTCCATCAGTGGCTTCTTCTCTAAACAATATTCTGAGATAGCAATCCCCCTGCCTCTTTCCTGTGCCTCACTCCTGCCTTGCTCCACTCCACCTATAGTTAACCCATCATTATGGCAGCTGCTGGCTGAATGGGCAGGTCTGGTTAAAATATTGGCTTTGACATTTTAACAACAAAATTATTTTACTCTTCCAGGTTCCTCTTTATTAAGCTACAGCAAGAAGCGTTCTAATGTTCACCCTAGAGCCTTAATGTCATTTATTGAAGGAATCTTACTGCCACTTTCCTTCAATGAGGGTTTTCATGTATTTCTTAAAAACAAGCATTACAAGTCCAGTGCTGCTGAGACAACATCGTTGGAAAATGTCATCATGTAGCATTGAAGCTTTCTGGAATGTGACAAAATTACTAGTTTCTTCTTCTGTGGAGTATAATCATAATTTTCCAGATCCATCTCAATCTTACAACAGCGATTTTTTCATTTTCAGTACATGCAGCAATTACTGGGGAGGGTGGGTAGGAGTGAGGAGAGGGGATGCAGACTCTTGGATACCATCCCCTAAAATGATTCACTACATTTAGATTGCAACCCAAGAACAACCATGTTCAGACCATGCTTTAAGAAACACAGCTTCCCAAACTGCAGCTGATGCCACACAGCACTCTGTGGCACTAAATTCTTACCTATTAGAAAATGCCACCCACATTCAAGAACAGAGCTGCATGCCCTAGGATAAAGAATTGCTTGCTATTACTTTTGGCCATTAAGTATGGTTTCTTCAGTGACATTTTTTTTTCTTTTCTACTGGAGCTGAATTCCCAGATATTTTTTTCTAATCCCAAACTCTCATTTTTACTTACAATAATATACAAGCTGAGTTTGAATACTTTCCCCTAAACTTAGGCTATATTCATTTAAATACAACTTCTTAAAAGAATGACCCTGGAGATTCTTTAAAAAACCTGCCATTGCAGATCTCAAATCCTGCTAGGAAATCCTTTAGGAGGTTTATTATTGGCAATTTCCCTGCCTCATTTTCGTTTTTTTTTTTGTTTGTTTGTTTTTAAAGAGAGAGCGAGAGTGATAGAGTGATAGAGAGAGAATTTTTAAAATATTTATTTTTCAGTTTTCGGCGGACACAACATCTTTGTTTGTATGTGGTGCTGAGGATCGAACCCGGGCCGCACGCACACCAGGCGAGCGCGCTACCACTTGAGCCACATCCCTAGCCCCCTGCCTCATTTTTGTAAGGTGACAAAGCTGCATCTCAGGTAAAGGGGTTAAAATTAGGTGTGAAAGTGAGGGGGACTAACCAGAAAAGTGCTCTGGGACAGTGGAATCACTTTATTCCTGAGGATCAGCTCAAGTGTTGTTAATTTTTAGATGTTTCCTGTCCTAACTTGTTAAGTAAAAGCTAATAATCCTTTTGAGCCCATGGTGCCATATACTCCAGGATAAAATTTTATTGCTTTCTGCATCCCTGTCTTTCATTTCATGCAGAGCAGTGACGCTCATCCTTGGCTGTACATTGGATTCACCTTTAGAGTGATTTAAATTACCATTGCCCAGTTCTCTCTCCCACTCTCCCAGACTTGGAGATTTAGGGTGATGTTTTAGGGTAAGGCCTGACCTTCAGGCCTTCCCCCGACTCCGCCACACACACGCACACATACCAGGCATTGAAACTGGGAGTGCTTAACTACTGATTCACATTCCCTTCCATTTTTATTATTTATTTTGAGACAGAGTCTTGCTAAGTTGCTTATGGTCTTACTAAGTTACAGAGGCTAGTTTTGAACTTGCAATCCTCCTGCCTCAGCCTCCTAAGCTATTGGACTTTTAGGATCTTGAAAAACTCCTCAGTTATTCAAGAGAACAGATAAGATTGCAAACCACAGCTCTATTTGGACCTATTGTCAACTTGCAGCTCACCATCATTCCATATCTTCTGAACTCAGATTTCTCAAGGTCTCCTACTTTCTTATTCTTCTTTTTCTTTGCTGTCTCTCAAATTCAACATTTCTTTTTCTTAAGCATTTTTCCCTCTTATTGATTTTATACCTTTTCATGAAGTTTTCACTGGTGATATCTATTATTAAATATATTCTATATTTTTCAGTCTTCCTTTTTAATCTCAGCTCTATGTCTTTTACATTTATGCTTTTGTCAACTTCTAGTCTAACTGTATACATTCAAAATATTGCCTATTATTTTACCATCACTTTAATTTTAACTTTAATTTTAATGATGTTTAAGTGCCATGCTTATTCCCTCATGACTTTTTCTCTAAAAGTTCATTTGCAATTTAATGACTTTCCTCCAAACCTTTCCTAATTACTATTATTTTTAAGTTCACTGATCTCACATTTTTCTGACTTTTTCCCCCTCTGGACAGTAAAAATGAGGAAGCCCACATGGACATGTGTGGAGTGTGGTGTTCTTCCTCCTACAGACCTTCTGTTTATCCTCAGAGTAACTTGGGTGTTTTTAATCATCACTTAAAAAATGGAACTGCTGTGCTTTTTAATATTTCAGGGCATTCAAAGCTTACACAAAGAGCTACATATTTTAAAACTCCTTACATATGACACATGAAGAACTACTGATTATGGGGGAGAAAATGTCAGTCTTGTAACTCAAGCCAAAGAGGCTGTGGGGAGAAGTGGAGGTTGAGGTGGGGTGACTTAAACCTCAGTTTCACCTTGACAGGGAAAGGTAGGATGAAAGGAGAAAAGAACAATTGAGAGGATATGTAGAGGTAGATCTTAAACAAGGGAGCTCTTATCACATGTGATTAGCATATGTATTCCCATTTTGAGATTGTTTCTGTGTCATTTATGATGGAGTCCTCAGAGGACTCCTGAGGCTATGACTTTGCCCAGCTCTTTTCTCTGGTCAGGGGAATGTTTTCCAGTGGGCTCAGCTGCATCAAGTTGGGAGACCACATTAATTTGTCAGGACTTCTGTTTGACCAGCTGACACCAGACAGATTTTAGAAACAATGAATATGAGAAGGGAAGCTGGTTTCTCCTCCAGGTTTGGGTTCTATAAGATAAAGCTCTCTGGAACTCGGGAGATGGCAGAGGTTCTGTAGATCTTGACCCATCACTTAAAATGAAGTTAGGACGCTAGTCTGAGAGAAAGTAGGTATCATGATCTTGATGTTCTCACTTATTCAGTCCCCAAGGTCAAAGCTCAAATGTTGACATGTTTTTCTCCCATAGAGATACTGTGGGATTGCATGTCATGCTTCTTGCAGAAAAAGAATCTATTCTAAATACCTGGCCTTACTTAATATTTGAGGACAGATTTATTGAGACTTTACTATATACCAGCCATGGGTCTAACAATACTATATTGATTCTCTCAGTTACACTTTCACAAATTTTATCATTTCCATTGTTTTTAAAAGAGGGAAACAGATTCACAAAGAAGTTACATAACCTCTCCAGGATCACATGGCTCAGGCATTCTATTTTCACAGACAACATTCCTAGCAGCTTGATAGCAAATTCAGATTTTATTTCTTTGAAGATGTCAGTTTGTCACACTACATAATGAAGGATATTTGCACTGGGTATACAATTTCGATAATTTGTTCTTCAGTAGATATTATTTTGTTGTCTCATTGTCATTGGTGAAATTTTCAACCCTCATTTGTTATCATTATACATATACATAAACCCAACTTATTTTTTTTATCTTTATCTTTAGTTTTTTGAATTTGACTAAAATTATTTCTATTATTCTTTCATTTGTAATTTATTCTGCCTGGGGATTACTGATCTTCATAGATCTGTAAGTTGATTTTTTCTCAACAAATTTGAGAAAATTTTGGCCATTTATATCTTTACATATGTTTTGTGCCAGATTATTTTCTCTTCTCTCTCTGGAAGATCATTAATTCATATAGTAGACATCTTGACATTCTACCAGTCACTGAATCACTATTCCCTTTTTTCCTCAATCTCCTTTCTCTCTGTTCTTCTGATCTGATCATTTCTATTGATCTGTCTTCCAAATCAATAACCCTTTCTCCTACTTAAATACATAATTTCTATGGATTTTTATTATAAATCACTTAGACTTTCTTCCTCAATGTCCAATTGTCAAGCCTACTCAGTGAATTTTTTTAATTGCACAGTGTGTATGTTATTTAATTTCCAAATTCTTAAAATGTCTATTTTTCTTCTCATACTCCCATCTGTTCACTCTCCAAGGTAATTTTTTCCTTAAGTCCTCAAACATATGTTTAATAGTTTCTTAAAGTCCTTGTCTGCTGATTCTAATATCTGTTTCATCTCAGAGTATATTTCTATTGGCTATTTTTCTTGATAATGGGTATTTTTATTCTGTTTCTTTGAATGTGTAGTAACATTTTACCATACATTGTGCACAATATGTTTTGGAGTCTGGATAATGGTATTGTTTTGTATAGAGTGCTAAGCTTTGTTCTGCCATTCAGTTAAAGTACTGGAAGATCATCCTGATTCTTTTAGGTTTGGTTTCATTTGCAATTAAAGCTGGCATTTTTCAGGTTTGACTGGGCTGTAACAGTGTGGTCCTTACTCCTAGGCCACAGCCTTTCTGGGGCCTGAGGTGCTCAGCAAATATTCTTTACCTTTGTTGGGCTGGAACTCTGACATCTTCCAGCACTGTACTCCCTATGTATACTACCATTTTCCAGCCCTCAGCCTTGCAGAACAGGATTCTGCTGGACCTCAGAGTCTGTACCCCAACATGTGTAGCCTGGCTTAGGCCAAGTCTCCACAGAGTATCCATACATAGACCAATGGACTCCACCAATCTCTCCCCAGTGCAGATTCCCCTTCTCTGTATCCCATCCTGAAGTTTACAGGCCCTTAGCAACCCAGAACTTAAATTTCTGGCTCCTTAGCTCAGTAAGACACTAAGCTTATCTTCACTTCCCTTCTGTGCAGCAGGTGAGAACCTCCATAGAAGGCAGGGGTGACTGGATGGCTTGCAGATGTGATCACAGTCTTCTGCTGCTTATTTTCTAATGTTTCAAAACAGTTACTTTATATATTTTGTCAATTATGGAGTTGTTTTATTTATTCATTTATTTTTTGAAGTTGTTCTTATTGGGATGTTTCCAGTATGTCATTATGGCTGGAAGCAGAAGACAAGCAATATGCTTGCTTTCCTGATGGTTTTAAATATTTAGTTGCCAGATTTTGTGAAATAATTCTAAAAATGCATGTTTTAGATCTTTCATCTCTTTGGCTATCAGAGAAAGACATTCTGGAAAAGTCAAGATTATATGATTAGCAAGGCATATTTATTTATGCTCAGGGTTCACTACTGAATCTATTTATTAATTTCTTCAACAAGTTCTTACTGAATACTTACTATATACATGTTGCTTATTCTGTTAGTGATTTTTTTTCTAACTGGCTTTAATGGCTTATTTTGACACATCTACTTAATAGATCATGAAGCTTATACTCTTCAGACACGTGAATTCTGATGTTGTTTTAAAATTTTTATTTGTTCTGCCATTGAAGAGAATATAGAAGGAAGGAAGGCAGATTTGAGTGTATGATTAGAGATGTTAAGTAGAAAGATCAATGTGAACTTCCCTTTTCAGAGGAGAATTTTGGGATACATATATAAATTTGGGAACCCAAATAAAATTGAGTGATGCAAATAATATCCTTACCTTATTATTCTCCCTCACATCACCCTATTTTAATCCTCTATGTAGTGCCTAAGGATAACTGATATTTTCTTTACTTACTTATAATACATCTCCTTCCATTAATACACTAATTGAAACAAGAAGTACTTTGTGTTGTCAACTTCATTATTTTTAGCATTAGAACAGTGTCAAGGACATAGAAGGCAGTCAGTAAACATTGGTTCAAGAAATGCAAGACTAAATGAATGTCTTCCTGTCATAGAAAGTAGAACATGAGCATTATCAAGCATGTATAATATAGTTTTATTGTCACTAGATAGGAGCAACTTTAATAGATCACTTGCTTCAAGAATGAATTACTATTACTCTAAAACCAATATCATCTGGATGTGAAGTAGCTTTTGCCAGCATCAAACTTGTATATGACTAATAACCCTATACTCCATGGCACCATGCTTAAAATCAATGGCTTAGGGGCTGGAGATTTGGCTTGGTGTTAGAGCACTTGCCTCGCATACATGAGTTCCTGGATTCAATCTCTAGAATCACAAAAAATCCACCACTACCGACAACAAAAAAACAAAACAAACAAACAAAAACACAGGTTCAGGAGCCAGACCTCTTTGATTCACAATCTTGATTAGGACATTTACTAGCTATATTCCTTGGGAAAATTATTTAAACTCTTGCAACTCAATATTATATAATAATAATAATGTTTATTTTTCAGGCTATGCTGGGGGGGTCTAATAAGCAAATTAATGTAAAATGTTTAGAAGGGTGTCTCACAAATAGCAAGCATTCACCCTCCACCTCCTCAGTACCATTATTAGTTCAAATTAACTCTTTTGGTTTCACTAATATATGCTTGGTAATCATCTCATCTTGAATGTAATAGCAGAAAACCAGATTGCTTCTTCCAGGAGATCACATAATTGTTGATGCTGGATCTCTCTTGCATCTGTTTTGGATTTTTGAGTTATAAGGTATGGGATATATTAACCACCTCTGATTTAATTGTGCCTAGATAAACTCTTTGTTTGGTCTGCATTTTCCTAGATTTGAACTCAACCTCCTATAGAAGAGAGAGATTATTTCATGCAAGCTTGTCTTTGTGATGCCTTTTGATATTTTCTTAAGGATGTGGCTCCTATCCTCATCTGGATGATGGTTGGAAAATGGATCTTGGCATTTAACTATACAAATAGCAATCAGAACAGCTATATTCCAGATCCCTGTATCAGGGGATACAAAGAAACTCTCTGCTTCTAACAAAGCTCAGCATACTTCCTGAAGGAATAGCTGTGCATCCATTCATTTATTGCACCCTTTCTGAAGTCAATTCCTGGATTATCCTGCTTAGCAGGGACCTATAAATCCATACCATATCATATTAAGTCCAGTTATTTGCCTTTAATGAGTTATGCATTCATATTTATGCTAGTGTCTTGACATTGATGAAAGAGAAAGTTTTCTTATAAAATTCACAGTAGTGTTTATTGTAAAGATGTTAATGAGGTTGTAATTCAATATTGTTACAGTGTCTTCTTTATGAAAGCCCACAGGTGATTTTTTTTTCTAGCCCTAGAACCAGAAATTGTTGTGCTTCTCTTTTATAGCTAGTTCCTATTGTCTTTTGGGCACTGTGAATTTCATAATTAATGCAGCATTCTTCTTTATGTTGGCTATTACAAGCTTAGAGGTAGAACTTGTGGCCTACTTCAAGAAATTCATAGGATCTTATGGCTCACACTCTGTGCATTATCTTTATTGTATTCATCATTGGTTTGATATCTTCTTTCTGGCATTTTTCCTTTGGTCCACATTCTTCATCCATTTATACTTAAAATCATTTCATCTCCCTTTATTGCTACACCTTTATTGTATGTATTTACATATAACAAAGTGGGACATACTAAGTATTAAAAATCACACCATCAACTGCGAATTTCTTTTCTATCTATGCATAAAGTAAATGTGCAGCTTGATGAATTCAAGTCACTCTCAAGCCATTAATATGAGTCGTTTTCTCATAAAGAATATCAACTATGGGGAAATCTACATATTTTTAGAGGAGACAATCATTGCCCTGTCTAAAGCACACTGCATACAGCACAAATGCATATTGTTCACATGGAAACAAGACTATAATTCATAGCTAGCTGTGGGCTTGATTCTGATGGTGTAAAGTCTGGGATGGAGAATAGTTCATACCCAATGACTTTTTCTGTTAAAGCATGAGACTTCCACTAATTAATAATTTCTTACCTAAAAAATAGTAATTTTTTATGTTCCAACATAATACTGATTCAAATTATGGACAAAATTACATTGACCTTATAGAATCACATCAGAGAATGTACTTCCTAATTGAGTTGTCCATAGAAAAGGCTTAAATTATGCTTAGGATTTTTAAAAAAATTTAGGTATAAGGGACACATTTCTATGCCATTTTTATTTGTTTATTTTTACAAGAGATAACAGATAATATAAAGTGCTTCTGATGATTTTTATAAAATTATGAACAGCTACTAAATCCACTGCACTTATTCTGGAACAAATTCACATAGCAGGGTATCCCTGGTTGGAGCTCAGACCCTATAGACAAGAATTGGCTTTTTATCCATGCTTGGTCACTTATTGTTTTAGTGTGTCTGGGAAAATTATTCAACAATTATCCATTTGGTCATGTATTAATAACTCTACCACAACATGTTACTTACTTTGCTTACACCCTTGGATAGACTTTTAGAAGGTACTGTGAAATAAACCAATAGCTTTCCTAGTTGGAAAACATGACATTATTTTCAAAGTAATTCTGAAATTCCCAGTGGGGTAGGAACTTATTTTTTTTCCTTTTTATTTATTTATTTATTTTTTTATTGGTTGTTCAAAACATTACAAAGCTCATGACATATCATCTTCCATACATTTGATTCAAGTGGGTTATGAACTCCCATTTTTTACCCCAAATACAAGTTGCAGAATCACATCGGTTACACATCCACATTAATCTAAGGTTTTCTAACCAGAACTAGCAGAGAACATGTAAACAATAAAACTCTTATATTTTTTTTCTGCATCTATTCACTATTATTATATTAACAATAAAAATTAAGTTCACCCGGCATAATTCTGCCTAATCAAAGGGGATTTAGATTCTTGGGGATCCTATGTGATGTGAGGAGCAAATGGACTAGTGTGACATTCCAAGTTTGAGCAATGGAGAAAATGTTCTTTTTAGAGTACCAAACAATCCCAGGGTTATTTACAAGCATTTCCTCCAGAATCCTTTGGCAATGCAGTCCTTCAGAAACTTCTCAAGGATTCTGGGCCACAAAAGAAGGGAAGTTGTAATTATTCTGTCCTGTACAACTACAGAAGTAAAATTTGTCATTTATTCTTACTCTAGAACAATAAAAAGAGGGGTTTGAAAAATGTCTGCTATTTCCAAGAAAGGAAGAATTTCATATATGATGTAAGCATGTGGCAGGCTTCACAACATATCGTAAAGAGAGTCCACATATTGTGCATCCTCCCTTATGTTTCTCAACTTACAAGGCTGGTATACAATTACAACTTGAATGCATGTAAAAGACTAGGAGTCAAATTATATTTTGAAAAATGTACCCCTTTTTTTTTCTCAGTTTAACCAGAAAAGCAGACACATAAACAAAAGCAATCAATGTTCATTTTCATATAATAAATGCAGGGCCTTATGCTGGGCCTTACATGTGTTTTCCCATTAGGTCTTTTCAAATGAAATAAAAGCAAAGAAAAAAAGATTGATATTGGGGAGGTTAACAGGTTAATTTGCAATGAAACACTATAAATCAGATATCCAGGAGGTCAACATCCTCTAACTGAAAGGATTTTTTTGACTTTCTTAGAGATACTTCCAAATGACTAGCAAATATACCCCACCCTCTGCTAAGAATGATTGGTTATAATAACGAAGTGTAATGGGGGGAAACACTATGATCTCTTTTTAAAGCTTAATTCCTAGGAAGTTGGCATGAATATTAATGAAGCAATTTTAAAAGAACTGAATCATATATATCATGTGGCAAATGTGTACTAGTATAAAAGGGCTATAATAGGCTTTGGATGAAGTAAGATGAGTAGAGGTCTTATAGTTATTTACAGTATGGTGGGTGAATATTTGGAAGGTTAGAATAATAGGTGAAGGCATTTCAAGAAATGCAGTAGCAGCAGGCATGGTGGCACATGCTGTAATCCTGGTGATTCCAGAGTCTGAGACAAGAGAATTGCAAGTTCAAAGTCAGCCTCAACAATTTAGCAAGACCCTCATCAACTTAGTGAGACCCTGTCTCAAAATATAAATAAATACATACATACATACATACATACATACATACATACATAATAAATGGGCTGGGGATATAGCTTGGTGGTTAAGCAATGCTGGGTTCTAGTAAAAGAAGAAAAAAGAAAGGGGGAGCAATAAGAGAAAGGGCACAAAGATGCCACCAGTCTATTAAAATGATAAATGATCCTTATTGGCATAAAGAGAGTTCTTTTCCTTCTACACACATAGCACAGACTCTGACACTTAAAGCATGTATAGAATTTAAAATTGAAAAGAGGTATATTGTCTGAGTCAGCTATTTTCCTGCTGTGACCAAAAGACATGACCAGAACAATTTTAGAGGTGGAAAAGTTTATTTTGGGCTCACAATTTCAGAGGTCTCAGTCCAGATGGCTGACTCCTTTGTTCTGAACCCAAGATGAGGCCGAACATCATGGCAGAAATGTGTGGAGAAGAAGAGCAGCTCAGAACATGGCCATCAGGAAGCATAGATAGTTCTTGCCGGACAGGGACTAAATATAAACCTCTAAGGCAAGCCCCTGATGACCCACCTCCTCCAGCCACACCCTATCCACCAACAGTTACCACCCAGTTAATCCATTCAAGTGGATGAATACACTGATGTTAAGACTCTCATAACTCAAATCATTTCACTTCTAAACTTTCTTGTGCTATCTCCCTTTTGAGCTTTTGGGGGACATCTCACACCTAAACCATAATATACAGCAAATGTATATAATTACAAAAATAAAAATTACTACTTGGAATTCTTGAATTGCATTTAATATATAATATTTTCCTTAAATTGGCTCACTCAGTAATCAGCATTTTAGTTGGTTCTACGCTAATAATAGTATAGATCCTTGTACTTTGAATGCATTTTTTTTGTGTGCGCGCAATAAATGGTAAAACCTTCCCAAGATGAATCTGTTGTCATGGCTTTCTTTTCCCATTGCTATTCTTCCTGGTTTATTTCCCTTTTTATTGCCCATTGCTTTTAGAAGAAATAAATATTAATGAGTTCCACAATGTAGTTTGTACTCCTCTGTTAACACTGGAGAGAGTAGCTAGTCCCTATTGAGCAATCACCAGCAAGGCAAAGAACAGCCAGCCTCAGCCACAAACCATTTCTTTTACATCCTTAGATAGCAGGAGTGTGCCTCGGAAAAAATGCTATTCATTCACCAGTGCATATCCCTGAGTGCTAGTTTCGAAATTCCTTCTGGTACTATCATTCATCTACAACAGACTTGATAAAATAAGTGCTTAAGGGTTACAAAAAGCACAAAGACTACAGTCACTTGATAGTGTCAGGTTAGGTGACATTTTATCTCCCATCTTTCTTGCATTAATGGAAGGTCCTATACTAATGGCTATGTCTTCTTTCCATCTCAGGTTACAGGGATGAAGTAAACTGAAACAAAGTCTTTGCTCCCTAAAATTCTCAGTTTAAACACTGTCAAAGTCGAGTAGGTTTCCAAAGATTTACAGCTCAGGGACCGGAAACTGAGTCCAAGGAGCATAAATAAGATCAATATTACAACTGAAAATTCAACTTCACTCTGGAAACACAGTAACTTTCCAATCCAGGCTTTCTTCCCAGTCTAATATCTGTAATTATAGGAAACGGGGTTTTTCAGGACCATACACCTGTGTTCTGTTTCTCACCTTCAAGTCCTGATTCCCTTTGGCACTAATAAAGCCCCAAATCTATGTTAGTAATAGAAGCAGATTCATTTAGAAGCCTAAGAATCTTAAGATTCAGGACCTTTCACAGGTAGAGGCTCTTTCTGAGGACCTGACAGAAAACATGGTGAATAGTGACCAGTTTTATATATGGAATTTTGCAATCTTCTTCTTTTCTTTTTCTTTTTTTTAAATTAAATAATTAGTATTCATTAAGAATTATAAAAGCCTTTATGCACAGACTTGGGATCCCCTATTTCAGTCCCTCTTAAAGCTTTGGAAAGAGGTGAACGGACTCATTATCTCTATGGTAAAATCAATACCTGGTTACAATCAATCAAACTTATAGAGAGAGAGAGAGAGAGAGAGAGAGAGAGAGAGCGAGCGAGAGAGAGAGAGAGAGAGAAATTCCTGTGCTCACTCTAGTCCTAGAGAGTCATAACTTCATTGGGACTTTTACATTTTCTTAAAGCATTCAGGTGATTCTCAAAACTATATATTGTGGATATGAGCTTTAGAGACAAATAATTCACCTGATGAATATGGGTAAAAGTTCCTTGTAAGGACTAGACTGTGGTGTAGTGCAGAGTCAGAGCTTAATTAGCGAGCCTTAAACTGGATGTCCAAAAAAGTACCCCCACATCAGCCTTGTGAAGGGTCAATTCTGAACTCCAAGTAAACCAAGCTGTAAATAGGAGGCTATTAGATGTACACTGCCTGATGATAGCAATCAAAGCTATTTTTTAAACATTGTACCTTCAACATACAAATCTTGGATGTAATCTAACAGTTGTTCAATTAGTTTGGTGAGTGAATAAAAGACCAAATGGGATACATAAATTTGCAATACTTTGTCAATCAGACTCTGATGTGCTAATGAGTAACACAGAACAGACACAGAACAAATTCAACATGAAATCCTTGATTCCAACTCCTTGTTCCCTGCAAGTACATGTTCTCTTTGAGTCAACCAAATAATTAACACACTGCCTTAATAAATGAAATCAACATATCAACATCATCAATGTTATTACTATTGTTTTTTTATAGTTGGAATTTGGGATTTAAGTAAAGATAGAAGTATTTCATTACATTTTATATTGTTAGAAATATCTTATGGTTCTAGCCTCTTAATATCTCAATATAGCATAACATTTTTACTCAAAATGCTTCATCCTGATCAGCTTAATTTCACTCACACATTTTGCTAACACATCATCTATAGCTTTGCCTAGACACTAATACACACAAGAAATTTATCTTCTCTAGATAACAGTTCCTTTACCAAATCATTTATCCTTTCCCAAACTGTGAAAGAATAGGATGACAGAGTGGGAGATACGTGTGCATACTCACAAATTTTTTGTTGTTTCTATCCTTCAATTTTAAATAGTGTACACTCACTTTCATGCAACGTTGAACAATATCAATTTGTACATAATTGGAAATAACTCAATTTTTATTGAGTTTTATGTTTGAAAAGGTTATCCTTCATTCTAATGATAGGATAGAAAATGATTATCCAAGAAAACTTTCTATCAAATGTTATTTAATTGATTCAACCATTCATTCTTTTGGCTACTTCTGACATTGTATACATATGTGATTTAAGTTAATCTCATTGCCTTGATAAAATAAAAATTTCATCTGTGCTTTGTATGTAAAGATGACATTATTGACTGGGAAGTGCAATGTGTGACCTGTTCATCTGTTTGCATTTGCCAGCAGCAGTGAATGTTTAGATTATATAGTTTGATCACAGCAAACATTTGTAATACAGTTGATTGGTCTTATAGATGTAGTTCATAATTAAATCGGAATGGTTCTCTGTAGTAACCTTCAGCTCTGACATTTTTAAACCCCTTTTCTGGTCTTTTTTATTTACTATTAGATCATCTATGTATAAAAAAATGATTCATACTTATCCCTTATGTAGTACTTTAATTAAACTGATTCAATTTTATCCAGTCCCTTTCATTTTATCTATTGGATTAGAATATATACAAATATGCATTATATATTAGTAATTGATTTTGTTTACAATAAAACATATAATTATACAATTATATAGTAATGATTATTAAGCTAAAATATGTACATTTGCTCTATTGTTACTCTTAAATTCTTCACATGCTTAATGACTTAATAAAATATAGACTCTTTAGTGCCTTCACCCTGTTCCTAAGCAATATAGCCATTATTGTGTCTTCCTGCCATATATTATTGTTCATCAGCTAATTAAACATTATGGTTATTAGTATTGTTCATACACATTGATGCTTATTTAAGCTGCCCAGGTGTTTAACCAAATTCTTTCCTCATCTTGACTCCTGCTCTTTTTTGGTTTACTGCCCTGCTTCCTCAACATCATCCTGTAGCAGTTGGTCCCAGGGAGGTGTATTGGCAGTAACCCTTCTTTTGCCTTTGTCTTAATTTTGCTCAGACATTTGAATGTTATGTAACTGAGTGAATAATTTTAACTTGGCAGTTATTTTCCTCTCAATACTTTAAATATATCTCATACTATTTTGCTTGTTTTATCAACTGTTGAGAACTTAACTGTTAATTTCCTTGTAATTAATATCTTTCTTTCTTTACTCCTTTTAATATACTTTTGTAACTGGTGAGGTGAAATCTCACTAGATTGTATCTAGGTGTGGATGTGGATATATTATTATTGCTTATGTTATTACTACATTTACTGATTCTTGTCTTTCACCTGTGAATCACCCCCTACCTACTTGTTCAAATCTGTATGATTGTCATCTTCATTTTTATTTTCAACTTCTATTCTCTGTTGCCTATTGAATAATTTAGCTCCATCTGTCTAACCTATCCATTTGTTGAATCTCCGATAAATGTATTTTTTCAGTCTGGAACTCCTATGTCATTTTAAAAAAATCTGTCTTTTTCATTGTGACTCAATTTTTTTTTTGTGTGTTTTACATGTTTTCTTTTAGGTTTTCAATAACATTTTAGTATATATATTTTATGGTCTCTACCCAGTATTTATAGTATTTCCAGTCTTGAGTGTCTAATCTTACTGATTACTAGGCATTTTAAGTCCTGTGTCCTAGAGAGTATTTTTCCTCATGCAATTTGTAATTTTGGAGGTACAGTTTAGCAGGGAGAATCCTGTGATTAAAGTATTGCTGTCTAGATGGCCTCTGTTTTTCCTAGTTTCAGGAAGTACCATTGGCCTTATACCATTTCTTATATTAACTTCTCAGCTTTCTGGATTTTGGACTCATGGAAATAGCTATAAATTTGAAACTAGAACTAGTGTGAGAACAGGTCAATAGTTGTCATTCTTTGGAAAAGCTCATTTCCCACTGGCCTGAAGTTGAGGCTGACCTGCTTCATGGTCATTTCCCTATAAAGGGAAGTTGAGCCTCTCTGCTCACCTGATGCTGTAACCCTTTAAGGTTGATGAAGTAATGTAGTATTTCTGCTTGTACTCTGTATCACTGACTAAATGCTCAATGTCATGTTCTGTATCACAAGGTCTGGTAATGTATAACCATAACCATGCTTCTACACCATCCCCACCCCAGGGCAACCAGAGAAAGCTTCAGATTAATCACACTGGTTTATTCTGGGAACCAATTAATCAAGCTCAGTCTGCCCCTAAAAGGTTTTATAAATATATAGTATCTTGCATGTCTAGCTGTTTTATCAAGGATGGTCTTCAGTTAATCTAATCTGGCATATTGTTGAAAGTGGAATATTAGATTCATTTGGAAATAGGTATGTTAAGGCAAAAAAAAAATCATGTGTATTAGAGTAGTAAGGTCAAGCGGAAATAAAAGAAAAAAAAAAAACAGGATTCCTGATTTCTATTTGGTGTTCTTTTGAAAGTAATCTTACAATGAAAAATCAAAAGATTTTTACGTGATCTAATATAATTAGAAAAGAAAAAAGATATATCAAAACTTCTCTTCAGTGACTGTCTAAAATGATCAAAGTACATTAATCTTGACTCTTGTCACTTATCTGACAACTGGATCTTGTGTCCTCTTTTTAAATTCTGAGGTATGACTAGTTCTTTGGGTGAAAGTTAGGGTGAGTGTGAATATGGCCTCATCCTAAAATAAAGACTATTTTTAAAAAAAATTTAGTTGTAGTTGGACACATCATCTTTATTTCATTCTTATGTGGTGCTAAGGATCGAACCCAGGGCCTCATGCGTGCTTGGCAAGCTCTCTACCTCTGAGCCACAACCCCAGCCCAAAGATAGAGACTATTTTTAAAAGGAGAAGGTATAGTTGAAACATTTGAGAGATGATTTTCAGGAAGATTTTACAAGGAGACAGTAATTATGTCAAAAAACAAATAATTTTTAAGCACCTAAATCAGTGCTGTGGACTAAATTGGAGAAGGTTGTGTTCCATTCTTTTATGGTCATGTTAGGGTGTGCTGTGGTGTTGTATATCACTAAAAAGAATTTTAAAAAATACAAAAAGGGGGGCATATGAGCACAGCTTTTATGTTTAGCTACCTTCTGAGCTTCCTCATTATATTTTCCTTTTATTGCCTTTTTGGGTGAAAACTTCCTGAAATCTCATCAGTAAGTTCTTCCTTCAGTAAAATGTCTAAGTTTCCTCTAGGTAGAACACTAAATATCTTAATCTAATTCCCAGCAGGTGAGTTTTTATTAGCTTTCATCCCAATGGCTGAAACCTCTTGGCATCTCACTTTCCATTTTATATTCCACTGATCACAGAGAAACTTCAGAGGGTAACAGCCTTCTTTGCTACAAGATATCCAGAGGACTGACTGACAAGGTGGCTCCAATTCCTTCAGGGATTTTCTAAGTTTTAATTATTCTATAATAATATTATAATTGAATCTACTATATTATGAATGTATCTCATTGCATTTACACTGTAGACTTTATTTTCAAAATGTAGCCATTAGCTCAGCCCCAAATGGAATACTAAGAAATATGATAAATTATAAAAACTGTTAATACCTAATGTCCCTCAACAAGTGTTCATATCCAAATTTTATACCTGTTTGTATAATTATAGCATAGTGAAAGTTTTAGAATTCAGTAACTCAGAAATCTTTTAATGTTTTTCCGTAATTTACATCCACATAGCAATGTCATAGGAAGTCAAGAAACATGAAATCACTTATATTTCATGGGGAAACTTTGATATATTTCTTGTAATGTAGAAAGTAAAGGTAAACCACTATCTTTCCTTGTTGCTTTAAAGATTCAATCAGGGAACCTATGGAGACTCCCAAGCCTAGAGTTCTTTAATACATATCTCTGATGAAAATGTCATGTAAAATATTCTCACCTACCTGTATTTCAAAAGTGATGGATAGGAAAGGTGCAGCTCTCGACTTTGACATACTGTGATATTTACTTTTTGAAATAATAGGGAAATAGCACCATAAGCATAGCCTTCCTTTAGTTTTCTTTTTTTTTAAATAAAAACCTTTGAATAAGGTGAGTTCATTTGTGGAAGCTATAAAAGTAAAATTGTAGTGAGTTTGCATTCTATTTAGGCATGGCATGACTATTTTATCCTCATTTCTTTGCAGAATATGGGAAAGCATGAGTTCTTTATTTGCCCTTCTGCCTGTCCATTCAAAGTTCATATACTCTTCCCTCCATCTATTTTAGCATTGACCCTCCAATATTTTCTGCTGATGTATCTCATTCTATGTCACCAAACAGGTTCATTTTGTGGACTTCTTTTCTTAATAATGCCAATACCGCTGACCTTTTCCAGATTTTAATTTTGAGTATTTGATGAGATTTCTACAGAGGAATGTTCTGACTTAAGGTCCCTAAAATATAAATCACTTCAAGTTTCAAAGTGTTTTTCAATCAATACTTTTAGATTATCTCATTTAAAACCATGTTCAATTTGAACCAACAGGAAGAATTTTAAAAATTATTCTGAATAAAATCTAATGTCACTCCATGTATCCAATAATCAGCAATATTTTCACTAGATTTCTAGGATAGCCTCCCCTTGGGTTAGACTTCTTTCTGTAATATTCTCATAAGGGTGGATATTATACCAACATAATATAATTATTTAATTATAATAATAGTTATTATTATAATTACATTAATTAAAATTATTAATATAATTTCACAACAGTTGGACTTTTTTTTTCACAGCCTACTAGAATCCTGATTGACTGGCTCAAAACAAACTGTCAATGGTTTTACTATTAACTTTCTCAGTGAAAAACATATCCAACTCTAGAGTGATGCAATGGACCTTTTGCTCACCTGAATACTGTGGGGGAAATTGTCAGGATTGAGAGGGTTGACAATAGTAAGCAGCAGTATGTGAATAAAAGGTAGGCTCTTGGCAAAATCAAGTGAATATAGTTTATAAATTCTGTCACCAACTTAATCAATATTCTGATCGCATAATTCATTGACACAAATAACATACCAAGTTGTGAATATTATCCTAAATAATTTGTGAGTACTTTAAACATATAAATATTTTGATTTTTTGGAAATTCCTAAGTTACTCAAGCAGGAGGTTTTTCTTTTTCTTTTTTCATTTTTTTTTTGCCAGTGTTGTATGAATCATTTAATATAATGCATACACCAATGAATAAAATAAAGTAATATGGACAGGGTAACATGGTTGTTATTATTCCCCTGTATAAGGTGATCTACCAAGAAAATAAAGAAATTACCAATTACTTTATTTCCTTTATATTTGTATCAAGAAGCTTATTTTTTAGTTAATGTGTTTTATTTTGAGTTACAGTACGGTTACATGTGAAAACAGTGTATGTATAGAACAATGTGAGTGAGCAAAAGGAATAGCATAGACTTTGTTTTTCAAAATAAGTACAGTATGCCTGCTCTTGGTCCTGGTTACATAGTCAAGGTCTCTTGAAGTTAGTGTGTTCGTATCAAGATTGGTTGAGGGAGCTAATTTGAGAGGCTTCTCTCTATCTTTTTACATGAGCTTTGAATTTTTCATATTTACTGAAGGAAGAGCTCCTGTGAACAACTTTCTACAGGCTAACTGTACTCCATTAAGCATGTATTACCCCTGGGATGCTAATCTATCAGATAGTTTCCTGTTGGGAAATGTTAAGAGCTGCTGGGGGGAAAGGCTAAGTTCTGAAAAGGAAAGCTGTAATTTTTGAGAAGAATCAACTGTTTCTGCAAAAACTTATCAGTAGTCTTAATAATATAATATGAATGGACACAAATTCCTAAGTTACTCATTTACATTATAATATTAATTGTAGTTGAAGTAATTACTTCCATATCTATTGACTTTTGCCTTGACATTTGCTTTAGTCTAACAGATACGTCTTAATAATGATACTGTGTGTGTATGTGTGTGCCAGTTCTTTTTTCTCTGACTTTCATTTCTGGTGCTCCGCAGTGGTTTGCCAGGGGTATGAGAGGACTTTGAAAAAAAATGATTTAAAAAATATCCAGTTGCAATTCCAAATTCTCAAGGACCTTTTGAAAGTAATAACCTATCAGACATAATTGATATTCAGAAACTAAAATCTGATCCACCTCCAGCAATGAAATTATACTACTCTGAGAAGACTGCTATAATAAATCTACCTAAGAGTGTTAAAAATACAGCCATTAAAGTGGCCAAGAAAATATTAATGTACTAACATTACATGTTTTATGCTACTTTCTTACAACCTCAAGATACATTAGTAGTAAAATGTATCCCTAGGCTAGATTCCTAAATGAGTTGACATGCTGTGTAAAATTAGTGGATACAGAACAATTAAAGTTTGGAAGTAGCAAATGCAAAACTTCAGTGCTTATCTTTCTTGAGTTACTGGTCACTGCTGTCACTTCTTTGTGTGGTGGTAAAGAAGCTCTCTTTCTGTTTATAAAACATTCATTTCTCTTTGTTCTTTTCCTTCTTTTTGATCAAATTTGTTAGATTCCTTCCCTGAACAGTTTTCTTTTTCTTTTGTTGGTATCAACTAAGATCTTTTTCTCTATTATAAACCTTTTCCAAACAACTCACTCCCTAGGAAATTCAATCCTGTCCTTGGCATACAACATGCTTGTGTTTAAAGATGTACGCTTTGTCTTTGCTTTTCTCTAGTGTTGTGCCTCAATACACACAGTTCCCTCTGCCTGGAAAAAACTCCCTCCTGCATTCCTCATTCATTTATCTGTAAGCAGTGTGTCCACCAACACCTGGCTCACGTGGCAACCTCTACTTTAGAGGAGTCTGTTTCTATGATCCCCCAACAGTCATTATAAAACTCAGTATAATGTCTTCATCTTGGGTTTAAATATTGTTTGGTTTTGGTGCTATCATGAAAGATTTGAAGACTTTCATGACATGAAGCCTGTATGAATATTTTTATCCTATCTTATGGCATTTTTGGAACTCTGTTGGCTACCAGCTGATATATGTTGAATGTTTAGTGATAGAAGTCCTGTTGTTCTTCAGACCAAGACAGTGTAAGAAAGATGGCTTATAGCACTGCTGAAATTCATTCATATTTTTTAAGAACTTTAGATATACTCATTTACTATAAAATTTATCCAGTGTTGATGAGAATTTTAGAATGATGTCAATATATAATAATGTATGTTAATATATAGTAATGTATAATTTTAACCTATGCCATATTGGATTCACTTATTCTTTTGCACATTTATTGCATCTGGTTCCCAAACTGAGATTTTTTAAAAAATCTAAAATATGTGTGCCAAACTACCAAAGGTGGTAGTGGTGGGCATGACTTTGGGTTAAAGCTTCCTTATACTGTACTTTTTATTCTCAATTTACTTCACTTAAATTCAATTAAAATATTTACTCAATATCATAATTAACCTGTTTTAACAAAATAAGATAAGATTTATTGTTTTACAAGCAGGTTTTGAAAATTTTGCACTTTGTATACTGGCATTCTGTGTATACTTACAAAATAAAATATTTTAGTTTTATAAATATTGCTGCTAAATTTTATGCAAAAGTGAGTCATGAAGGCGTTTTAGTCAAAAATTTTAAAAAGAGACTCCTCAGCAAATCAAAGCTGACCAAAGATGAAGTTGTATCTTGTTTTTTTTTTTTTTTAACAATTATTATGTGATTTACAGTTTACCATAATGGAGACCAACCATAATGTGAACAGAAATGCTGTTCTTTGTGCCCCCAAATGGCCCTGTAAATGTGACTCCAGAGCCATCACAGGCACCCTGTCCAGGAATGAATCATTTAGAAGAAAGTAGAAAGTACCTTCTCTGTCCTTGCGGGTATTTAAGTGCGCGAGGAGATTTCCATTGGTTCCCACGCAGTATGCCTCTCGGGTCTGGATGCCTCCTCCACAGAGGGCTGTCTGGTTGCCACGTCTCTTGTCTTGTTGGCTCAGCAAAGGGTCCACGCGGCACTCGGTCCACTCTGTTGTTGTCCAGCCATACCTAAAGACAGAAAATGCCAGCGCCCACCATGCTTATCGAATAAAATGCTTCTCCACTCGTCTCATCTTGTATTCTAATAATTAACCTAAAAACATTTTCCTCTGGACTCCATCACTGACTTTACAAGGGCCTTGCACATCCAATTTCAATCCTTCCTTTATCCTCAGCGGCGCTCCATTTAAAAAGGGGTTACATTTAGAGTGATCCTGTTTTAATTGCTACTACTGGAAGTTCCTTATAAATATTTTATGAAAAGAGAGCATAATGCTGAAAACATGAAATTTTATGTTCAATTAAGCTGAACCCAAGCCTGGCCTTTCTGGAAGCTCATAAACGAAGGAGGATTGAATCTAAGAAAATATTCTATGCGATGATGAACCCAAATGTTTGTTTTGTCTTTAAGAAAATGAATGAAAATTGCTTCTTCCTACTGAAGCAAAATTCTAATTGTGTTTTACGATTTAAAAATATAACAGGAAATTCAGAGTTTTCAAGAATAAATTTTTTTTCTTCTGTAATGCTGAGCATTCCTGATAAGTGCTGATGAATGATGAAAAGAGCTGACATTTCTAATCAGTGCAACACAGGAAAGACCATCTGTGATTCTCAATTAAAGCTCCAATCAAGATTATGATGTGAAAGAAATGTCGGGGGACTGTCAGTCCAACACATACTTGAGGAGATAGCCAGGGAACCATTTCTGATGCCACTGAAGATAGAAAGTGATGTCATTTCTCCCCTCTAAGAAAATGGATATTCTAAAAGCCTAAAGAAATGGCTCATAGAGCACTTGGTGTCACTTTAACCAAGATGCTACCTTGGTAATTATATTACCAGCCAAAATAGGTATAAATGACCATGCTAATACTCCTCTCCATCAGACAGAAGGATTAAAGGGGCCCACAGATGTCTGTTCTGGATACTTCTATCAGTGATAAGTTTCTTGACAGTAATACTGAGATTCATACTTGTTTTTCATTTGTATTAGTGGAGATTCATGGTATAACTCAATATAGATCTGGGTCATTAAGGAAAGACAATCTTGACATTTGTTCCTAAAAGAAGGACAGTGTTCATGTCAATTCTAGACACGTGGATAATTGATACCTGGCTATGAGGGCAGGGTAGAAGGAATTAAAACCAAATAAGTAATTTGCTAGGGAAGCTAAAATGGTGATTAAAAAAAACTAAAATGGATTTATAATTAGGTCAAGGTGAGGAGTTTTATGAGAAGGAACAGATTTTAATAAACATAATAGATAATACATTTTAGAAAAATGGTACTCCAACAAAGTAAGAAAAGAAACTCAAAGATATTTACTTACTTTGTTAATAGTATTTGTTTATAGTATTTGAAAGAATAAGGTACTAATTTAAGAAAAAATAGAAGAAACTCATAGGAGAGAAAACACTCTGGAAATCCTGACGTATCCTTGTGCCTATGATATGGAGAGGGTCCACGAAAGTCAGTGGGACAGGTCAAGATGGTAAGAGGGAAACAGAGGAGTGAGTCTAAGACATAGCAGAAATGAAGATATCTTATAAATCATCATTAATTTTTGTTATTAGATTTAGTGGGAATAGTAATATTAATTTGCCTCCTCACTGGTTCATAAAGCCCAAATTGTATGAATGTTCTTTAGGTATGTAGAATATTCCAGGGAAGCTCTCAATGAATTTTATGCATTTCTATTGAGAGACTAAGATTCTCTACATTTGATATTCAAATTAAGCTGAAATATTATTATTGCCAACATAATTCACAGTAATGCTTTGGAATGATATTTTAAGGACAAAAATAATCTTGTTATAATGCCAAATATTTCAGAACTAGTCTAATTTTATTTAAATTCAGTGAGCATTTATTGGGCGCTTATTGCGTGCCAGGTCTTATGATGTATGCTGGTGCTAAAACAACAAACACATAAAAATAAATACAATTCTTATCTTCGAGGCTTTAAAGTCTCATTATTTTGATGTAGTATTTTACTTGATTGATTATGGTTTGTCCAATACATTACTGAATTTTAATAGATCATAGGAACCTATGATTTGAAAGTTTGTTCTTCCTTTTAGAATGGGGATTGAAAAATCATGGATTAAGGAGCAAATCAACTTACTGTCTGTTTTTGTAAATAAAGTTTTATTAAAACAAAGACTCATTAATTTGTTTACATATTGTGTGTAGCTCCAATGGTAGTGTTGAATCATCACAACAGAAACCTATGTGGTTTAATAAACCTAATGTATTTATGAGCTGCTCCTTAACAGAAAACGTTTGCCAACACCCAGTACATAACTAAAAACAACCAATATTTTTTTAAAGAGGAAAAAAAGAAAGTTCATCACTATATAATTGCTGCTAAAATTTTAGCCTTATGGAGATTTGGAAGTAGTGCTATTAACAACACTTTTATTCTGTAAAACCAGTATTTTTTTAGGATAGATTTTATAAAGAGATATTTTATTTTTCTGTTTAAGATGTGTTAAAAATCACTATTTCTGCCGGGCACAATGTCATATACCTGTAGTCCCAGAGGCTGAATTTTAATGGATCATAGGAACCTATGATTTGAAAGTTTGTTCTTCCTTTTAGAATGGGGATTGAAAAACCATGGATCAAAGCCATCCTCAGCAACAGCAAGCAATAGCAAGGTGCTAAGCAAGTCAATGAGACCCTGTCTCTAAATAAAATATAAATTAGGGCTGGGGATATGGCTCAGTGATTGAGTGCCCCTGAATTCAATCCCAGGTATCCCCCCCCCACCACACACACACCAAAAAAATAAAAAAATAAAACCCCCACTATTTCTTAACATACTGTTAAATTCAAATCAAATAGCTAAACAAGCATACAAGTGAGGCACACTGTGCTCTTTATTAACTCACGTGGCACAGAGGGCAACTCCATCTCCTTGAGACACGCAGGGTTCTTTTTCTTCAAGTTCTGGACATTCCTTTTCACTGCCAATAGGAAACTGCCTGATGGTTCGTGTCCGGACACGTGTGCCTGTTGGGGAGGCAGGATCACGGCATGTTGCTGAGCATGGGCTCCATTCCAGCCACTCGGACACCTGGCACTCCTTGGTGATAACACAGGATTGGACGGTCATTGGCAGCTTCTCTTGCTCGCAAAAGCTGTAAAGAGCAGTGATAGTCTCATCATAGACTCTCAGGCTGTTATGAATAATGTCTTCTATACTCCAGAGTAAAACTGGTTTATACATTTTTAAATTTCTACTTGGAAGTGTAATTCCAATTTCATTGAAAATACACTAACATCTACAATGTTCAAAAGCAAATTCAAAACTAACGTCTGAATTGCTTCTTATTTTCTAAGAGTTGTTAAACCATTCCTAGGAAATAGAAAATACAAGGAAATAAGCAAAATTAGCTGAAACTAAGTTTACCATGTTACTCATTCCAGATTTGCTTTAATTTAGAAAACTTGAAATTAAGAACTGTTAACAGATATTAGTTTCTGTTTTGTTTGGTGATTTAAATAAGCATGGTTGGCTAATATCAATATTGTTTTGAATAGAAAAAGTAATTTAATAAGTGCCTTAACATTATTTTTAATATTGTTTGAAACTTATGACTTGTAGTTATAATATGTGCTTGTTTAAATATAGCAACTTCCTCAATCCATACTTTAATAGGGAGTATACACATGAGCATCCTATTTAAATACATCATAAGTATTGAAAATACATCTAGTTATTTTTATACTATAGCTATTTCCTCTAAATATCTCTAATATTTATTTAATCAATGAAGTATTTATATCCAAACTTTTGTCTATTTAATTTCTACTTTAACTACAGGTATATTGGACTCTAAATTATAATGTCTACATTTGAAGCTGCAGAATATATGGTAGATGTTAACAACCAAGAGCATTCTTTGAGGAAATTTCCTGGAATGGAACAGATTTGTGCTGACTCTCAGCTGAACTCTTCACCAGTGTCCATAACCAATAGCATATGCTTACACAGGCAGCCTGTTGTCATGGTAGAGCTGTCTGGTTCAATGAGAGAATACACTGACAATTCTGTCTCCTCATGCAGGTAATTAACCACAGAGAAAGACATGCCCATTTTACTGTAACAATTCACATGCAGTCTTCTTAATCCCACTTTCATGTGTATGAACATTGCATTCTTATGAGACAATTAGAGCTCAAAGCCTCAAAGTCAATTAGCTGGAGGTGAGAGGTCTAAGCAGAAGATAAGCTGAGAGTGGTGGCAAAAGGGCTCTATGAGTTGCTTCTGTTTTTTGTATGACAATAGAGAGGGATCAGTGTCTGATTTCTACTCAACTGCTATGTACTGAGCATTATTGACACATTAAGCACAAGGCTAACTAACCATGGAGCACAACTTTCTATGTGATGAGCAAGTTTTCATTCTTATACTTACATATTAATCCATGAAAATCAGGTAAAATAATAACCAAATGTTGTTCTTTATAACCCATTTATTACAAAATTATACATATTTTATATCATCTTAGATAGATTTCTTATCCTTCCTTGATCATTTTCATATAACATTAGTATCAATTATGTGGACAATTCTCAGAAAGTCTCCCAATATATACTGAGCCATCCCTCCCCATGATAGAACGTTGTGATGATTTTCTTTCTCATGGGAAGGCAATGAATTAATAGACTGCAAATATTATCCATCCCTTACAAATAAGTAGGCTGCTTATCTGCCATTGATGAGGCAAACAAGCACTAGCTGTAAATCGTGCTTACAGCTTCTTTACTTAGAATTGGGTTGTTTGATCTTTCCTTTCTCCTCTTTCTCTCTTTGTATGTCTGCCTCTCTCTCTTCCTCTGTATATTTTTTCTCTTTATAACTATATTACATATATAAAAAGCTCTGTACTAGAGACAAACCCACATAAATAGTTATACCAGACAAAAGCACCAAAAGCATACATTGGAGAAAAGATGGCCTCTTCAACAAATGGTGCTGAGAAATCCATATGCAGCAAAATAAAATTAAACCACATGCACAAAACTCAACTCAAAATGGATCAAGGACCTAGAAACTAGACCAGAGACCATGTGCCTAATAGAAAAAAAAGTAGGCCAAAATCTTCATTGTGTTGGCTTAGGACCTGACTTCTTTAACGAGACTCCTAAAGCACAAGAAATCAAATCAAGAATTAATAAATGGGATGGATTCAAACTAAGAAGCTTCTTCTCAGCAAAGGCAACTGTCAGTAACGTGGAAAGAGAGCCTACAGAATGGGAGAAAATCTTTACCACATGCACATCAGACAGAGCATATATAAAAAACTCAATATATAAATAACTCAAAAAACTTAACACCAAAAACAAAAACAACAGCAACAACAAAAAACCTAAATAACTCAATCAATAAATGGGCTAAGAAACTGAACAGACAATTCACAAAACAAGATATACAATCCATCAACAAATATATAAAAAAATGTTCAACATATCTAGAAATTAGAGAAATGCAATCAAAACTACTATAAGATTTCATCTCACTCCAGTCAGAATGGCAATTATCAAGAATACAAGCAACAAGTGTTGGTGAGGATGTAGGGAAAAAGGTACACTCATACACTAATGGTGGCACTGAAAATTGCAATCTGGAAAGCAGTATGAAGATTCCTTGGAAAATTTGGAATGGAACCACCATTTGACCCATCTATCCCACTCCTTGGTCTATACCCAAAGGACTTAAAATCAGCTTATTATAATGACACAGCCACATCAATGTTTATAGCAGCTCAATTCACAATAGCTAAACTGTGGGAGCAACCTAGATGCCCTTTAATAGATAAATAGATAAAGAAACTGTGGTATATATACACAATGGAATATTATTCAGCATTAAAAGTGAATAAAATCATGGCATTTGCAACTACGTAGATGGAGTTGAAGAATATTATGCTAAGCAAAGTAAGCCAATCCCCCAAATCAAATGTTAAATGTTTTCCTTGATATGTGGATGCTGATTCATAATGGGGTGGTGGAGGCAAAAGAATAATGAAGAAACTCTGGATTGGGCAGAGGGGAGAGGTGGGGGTATGGGTGTGGGAAAGATGGTGTAATGAAACTGACATTATTAAGCTATATAATGTACAATTGCATGAATGATGTGACTCTGCATTGTGTATAACCAGAGAAATGAAAAGTTGTGCTCCCTTTGTGTACAATGAGTTGAAATGCATTCTACTCTCATGTATAACTAGTTGGAACAAATAAAAAAAAGAAAACAGAAAGAAAAGCTCTGTACTGGTGGAGTTGAATAATTGATTAGTTAAAAAATCTGTAGTACCTTCCCAAAGCCACTTCAAATCCTACTTCCTTCATGAAGCTTATTAGCTGTGATGAGCTCATATAACTTTCCAGAAATATTATTAATTTTTGCATTTTTAGATTATATTATCGGTAAACAAGAACCACAGCAATGTCTTTTTTATTCCTTGTAGAATTAGTCTATAAAAAGCACTTATGATATTCTTATTTGAGTAAAGAACATGTTTTTGTTTTGTAAAGATGCAAATAAATTCAATAGCATTACCTAAGCTGCATAGGAAGATTTTCTATATAAGAAAAGTTATCCGATATCTTCACAATATTAACAAACCTTAATATTTGTAATGTAAACAAACACAGGTGTTAGCATAGATTCAACTATTCGTTTTGTTTGTGTTAAACAAAATATATTTGTAGGTTTGTCTACTTAGTTATGAGAGCATGGCTACGAATTTAATTTGATTAGATAATTTCTTCCAAGAATAAAAATGGTTGCTTTAATACTATTCAGCAAAATGCAAAGGCACAATATAGAGAAATAAATGACATGCTTTTCAAGGTGGATGCATTTTTCACATGTACTAATATAGCCACCAAACAACTAGCAGTCCTAGCTGTAGTTTCATCTCTCATATTCAAATATGAACAAATTTAATTTTAAAATTATACTCAGATATTTAGTATTAGAATAAAATGCCAGCAAAAAATTATCTATAAATGATAGATACTAAAAATAGATTAGTATTATACATAAATACATAAAATACTAACCTATATAGTAGTTCATATATTTATATATGCATAATCTAGTATTTTATATGAAATACAGATTTTATAGATATAGATATAGATATTTAATCTATTTTTGCCTTTTCAGTACTAATGCATGGACCAGGAGGATTCCTAAGTTTTTCTGAGTCCTCTATTGATAGTAAGATAGAACATGATGAAAGCTATGCTGGTAGTCAAGACACAAGACATTCCTAAGTGGCCACTGTTAATGTTACATGACCCTTATTAGGTAGTCATGCAACATACCCAAAGATTTTTCACATGGTAGAATTACATCTTATTAAAAGATCACCAAGATCCCTTTCTTTAATAAAATTGTGTAGTGCTTAAATTTTCATGACTTAATCTTGGTCGACTTGTATTTTCAGATTGAATTTTTTTAAAAAAAGACACTGCCAACTTTTAACTGTGTTCAAGTTGCACTTCTGTCTTCAACATAAAATTAAATTTCCTATATTTTAGCATTTATTTATCAACTTGAATTAACAATTTTACAAATTTTCTGGGTTTTGTTATCTGTGTCTTTTCTTCCACAGAATTTAGCAAGAAGGGAGCAATAATTCCTATGGGAAGCAAAATGCATGCACGTTGAAAGCATTTTCCTTATAAAGACAGAGAGGTCTTTCCCTTTGCTTTGATATTTGAACATCTTTTGTTGAGCTGCTAGGGAACATTGCCAAATGGTGTCACCTGCCAGCTGGAGTGATCATATGCTCCCTATTAAAGCTGAGAGCCACACTGCTGGTCAGCAGCTGAATATGGGGATATCAGCATGGTGCGTGTTTGGTAATGGGATAAACTGCTATAGCAATGAGGCCTCCCAAAAGAGCCAGTGCATAGATTTTCCATCTTTTCACACAGTGAATGCTTGCATGCAGCTGCTTCCTTATCACCCATGCTGTTCCAGGCAGAGAAATGGGGTGAAAATTCATGGCACGGTCCCAAATCCACCCCAAGTGAAAACTCTGGATTGCTTTATGAGACAGGGTAAACTACCTACCAGATTTCAAAAATGATGCTAAGAGACATTATTGATTTTGGCAATTCTTTCAACTGCAAGCATACTTTAGCATTAAGGAATTTTGCCTGTGAGAGGTTCTGTTTTTAAAATTTGAACTGAACAAGAAGAGTAGGAAAATATAACCACATGGTTGATGTAGGTATCAATTATTTCAAGGAAGAATTATGAACTGTTACCTCAAAAATTAATAAACTGTCACATAATTGTTATGACAAATGAAAGTGAGAAAGAAAGAAAGTCAAGCATGTCTGAGTTAATGGATAGAGGTTAAAGACCAGAAAGCTTTGGGACAGGGATAACGATTGAAAATTCTCCTCCAGGGCTGGGGATGTGGCTCAGGCGGTAGCGCGCTCGCCTGGCATGCGTGTGGCCCGGGTTCGATCCTCAGCACCACATACCAACAAAGATGTTGTGTCCGCCGAGAACTAAAAAATAAATATTAAAAATTCTCTCTCTCTCTCTCTCCTCTCTCACTCTCTCTTTAAAAAAAAAAAATTCTCCTCCATATTCACTAGGACACTGTTAACTTTACCTGACCACGCCAAGTCTTCGATGCTTGGACAACCGTGAGGCACAGGTGTTTAATCTATTGAATTCTATGGAACCCAATCATAAAATGCAGTCCATAATTCATGGAAATATGAGAGAAAATAATGCAGTTATTTGAAAATAATTCCATATTTTCTTGCTTCTGATTACCAATTCCAGGATACTTTCCCAGTCTCCTTCTCAACATTGTCATTCTCTTAGATGAATGTTCACAGCCATGAATTCAGCTAAAACAGTTATGGACATGATTCTTGTGATATCATGGCTCCAGAACAGAACTCCCAACACTTCCCCACAAACCTATTTGCTGCACATATTTCCCATTCCTTTTGACTCTTCACTGTAAACTCTCCCCAACACAATTGAGTAACCAAATTATTTCAAATCCTTACACACAGCATCTTTTCATTCAATGATCTCCACGTCCACTTTTATAGTCCTGAACCAACTCTTCCATGTCTCACAGC
Source organism: Spermophilus citellus (assembly GCF_964194105.1). Classification (NCBI taxonomy): domain Eukaryota; kingdom Metazoa; phylum Chordata; class Mammalia; order Rodentia; family Sciuridae; genus Spermophilus; species Spermophilus citellus. Next base: position 192,824,031 of record NC_138184.1, on the reverse strand, counting down.
AGGGTTAGGAGGCGGGGCTGCCATTTTTTTTCTTTGCTGTGCCCTTTGACATGCTATCTCCCATTGTCCTGTCAGAAGAATGGGGTTCTGACGAATTTATATTCATTCCATTTATGATCCACTCAGGAATGTACAATGGCTACCTTAGCATCCACTTCATCCAGCTTGAACCCTTCTGCTGACATTACCCCTATCATCTTGTGGATATGAAAATGTGGCATGCTGATGGTCTACTTTTCGTTTCTTTACAGATCCTGATTCTCTCTCTTTGGCTACCTAAATCTTTCAAATATCTGCTAAAACCAAAGAAACCCTCTGAATTTAGTAAGGGACAATGTAAAATATTGAATCTAGACCAGCAAAAAACAACTCAGGTTGGGCAGACCTATTTTAACATAATTCATATGATAAGAGGCAAAACTGGATCCTGAGAATAGGGGTCACCAAGTCTGAAAAGAGGGTAAAACATAAGTGAGCAGTATTCTGCTTCACACAGGAAAGAAAACCTAAACCTAAATATTATTATGGCCCAATAAGTATAAAGAGCTACCTGAAAAGAGAAGAGATGTGGAAGAATTGAAGTAGGATCTAGGTGAGCACCATCAGGACAGTTTAGTGTAGCTGTAGGAAAGCTAAAGTGCTTTAGTGGGAGGTTACTCCTGGACTCTTGCTCCTGTGTATGCAGAGAAGTTTATGTATTATTTACAAAAATGTATATTTCAGGGGGGTCAATGTTTAGTTTTATTGAATTAAAAGAAAAAAAATTAAACTAGTGGCAGAAAAGAAAAAAAAAATTAGCCTAGAGAGAATGGAAACTGTTTCAGTTTCTTGAGGAAATCATTGACCTGTCCCACATCTCTAATTAGAAACAGAGTTTCACTTTTCTTTTTTAAAAGCTGATTATGAAAATCACATAAGTCACTAAAATAAAATCTGCTTGAAAATGGCAATTTCAATGAATTAATTTTAATCTTCAATTAATGTCTATGAATGCTTGGTATGAAGAGAATAAATTTAAATATTTTAATCTAACTTGGAGTAGCATCTCCAAGTTAGATTAAAATATTAATAAATTAAATAAATTTAAATATTTTAAATATTTTAATCTAACTTGGAGTAGCCACTATACATGTTCTTTCCTGACCTGAGATTATTATCTCCTCTGATACAGAAAAGGACACTCGGTAATTCACTGTCTCTCATTCCTCTCTAATTTCCATGTGTGAAATATTATTTACTTCACTACTGAATTTTATACTTCCTCACAGATTTCAGTTTTGTCTTATTTATTCTATTTTTTTTCAGTTTGCCTCCATATAGGGCAATAAATACATATAAAACATGCACTCAATTGATAAACTATATGATATAGAAAACCAAACAGGAAGAAATCATCATTAACTTTGTAGATGAAGGTGGTAAGGAGTATTTTATTCGTAATAAAATTGAAGAGGAGTCTTTAAATTGGAATATATAAAGAGCTCTCGAGAAATGGATAGAAATTTAAGACATTTTACCCTAACTAATAAATTCTTGAATATGCAGTTTAGGATGAAGAACATAGTTTGCTTGGTTCTTTCTGCATAGAGAGAAATGGGAAAGCTAAATCATTTAGAAGAAGATAATTCTGTTTGCCTTTCCATAATGTATCCTCAAGGATTTCAAAAGACTCAGGAAAAAAATTCAGAAATAGGGCTTAAAAATCAATATCTACTGCTACCTTTCCTATCCCCGACTACAACAGGTACTAATAGGGCATTATGTAAAATTGTGGATGTGTAACCAATGTGATTCTGCAATCTGCATTTGGGGTAAAAATTGGGAGTTCATAACCCACTTCCATCTAATGTATGAAATATGATATGTCAAGAACTTTGTAATGTTGTGAACAACCAATAAAAAAAAGAAAAAAAAATCAACATCTTTAGATAAATTGCAATAAATATGAAAAATGCAAAGTCATTACAACTCTATGGGAATTCTTGCTCGAATATTTGTTCAACTTAATGGAAAAGTGCCCATCATTGACTATATTTTTATCTCATCACTTTTTTCACAATGTTCAAATCTGTGTACTTTGTCATCTCAAAGTTATTTCTCTTTAGTGGTAGAAATCAATCCCCCCTCTCATTCTCACTCTTGAATTACAAGTTTATAGGGAAGATAACATTTACAGGAGATTTATAAAAGGACAGGTGAGATGCACCATTTAAATACTTATTTGACATAAGACCTTTTGATTTCAAGTTCTAAACTGATGTATAAACTGGACTTTTTAATAATTACAGATGTGAAAGAACCTCATATTTTAACTTCAATTGTACATATTTGTCAAAGCTAAAAGAATTGAAAAGATGTTTTCCAATCAAAATAGTTTTATTTCCAATTTATTTTAAGTGTTAATGTGCAATAAATAAAATAAATCTCATTTTTTATTTCAAGGAGGAAGGAAATGTTTCAAATATGTGCAGATAACACATTTAAGTATATAGATTTTCATTTTGAGGGGTAGAACCTATTAGAATATTTCATTTTATTATTCTGCATATCCTATGATAACTGATTACTAAGGCTGTTCTTAAAAGTATATTAATTCTAATATTAGTGGATAACTGTACTAAGTCAAAAGACCTATTATATTACTTGTGAAAATAATTACTATATATTAAATTCTTCCATAATAATAAATATTAATGATCAATTTCATTAATATTAATAATATTCTTCATCATTGATTTAATGCTTTGTTGGGCATTAAACACTATTTGTCTAGAAACACTGCTATGCATGCTATACTTGTACATATATGTTTGTATTACAAATTTATTGATTTAATAATATTATAACTTATGGGCTTTAAAGTTTATGAAGCAAAGTTATTTACATAAGAACAGAAGAATGCTGAGGGTGATAGATTAATCCAGAATGCATTGCATGACTGTCTATAAGGTACCAAAAAGAATAGCAAGTGTGGGATGGTGTTCTAGCTCAGCGGTAGAGTGCTTACCTAGTATGAGTAAGGCCCTGGGTTCGATCCTCATTACCACATATAAATAAATAAAATAAACATATTGTGTCCAACAACTAAAAAATAAATATTAAAAAATAGCAAGTGCACACACATACACATACATGAAAGATTAGCCCAGAAATGTTAAGCTATTAGTCAAGTAATAGACTTACTGCTTTAAGTCTTCTAGCTTCATAAGGTCTGCCATCTTTGTGTTCTCTATGAAGTCTTGAGTCCCTCTTGACAGTGCCCCAAACCCGAGCTATTATCTCCTGAACTGCCTAAGGGAAAGGCTTTAGATTATAGCTGCTGGTATGCTATATCCTTCTGAATGACTCTACGGAATAGCATCCTAAAGGACCCCATGCTGCCCTCCTTCTCCATGGTGTGGTCCCCATGAGGGTCTGCAGGGGACCCTGTACTGTAATTGATTGATAGTGGATAGCCTAACTTGAAGGCCTCTGGGTCACAGCAGTCCTCTGATAGTGCCAATACCACCAAAGTAGCCAGTCAGCCAGTTCCCACCCAGTAGACTCCCAGATCCTAAGGGTATGCTCATTACGTAGAACTGAAGTGAATAGCAGCTGTCTTCACAGAAATCATGAATCCTTTCTCAGTGTTTTCACTCCTTTATATTTTTAAAGTGGCTATGAGGATCAAACACTGTTAAATAAGTATCGATATGTTTACTTCTTAATTATATACGTGTTTCCTAGTGATATGTTACAAATATATAAAATAAACATCTTTAAACAGACAGTGAGATTTATTTAAAGACAAATATGTAAAATATATCTGAGAATAGTATTAGAAGTGACTTCATTGGATCTTATCATTTTAACAGTATTACCAGATCATCCTCCAATATGGTTGTCTTAATTTATATTCTGATCAGCAGCGTATGTGTCCCACGTCCTTACCTAGAACCTAATGTTATCAAACTTTTATATGTATATTTTAAAACAGAAAGGGCAATGGGTGGTTAATCTTCACTGTTGAATTTATTTTTTTCTCATTATTAATGAGGTGAACATCTTTTTTATAAACCAATTGGCCTCTTGTATTTTCTCTTGACTTTCTCAGGTTAAAGAGAGCAGGGCAATGGCTGGGCGCAGTGGCCCACACCTGTAACCTCAATGGCTAGGGAGGCTGAGACAGGAGGATTTCGAATTCAAAGCGAGCCTCAGTAATAGTGAGGCACTAGACAACTCAGTGAGACCCTGTCTATAAATAAAAAAAAATAATAAAAAATATGTCTGGGGATGTGGTTCAGTGGTTGCATACCCCTGAGTTCAATCCCTGGGAGCCCTCAGTGCCCTGTGTTGTAGTTCATTCTGCAGAGATTTTGCTCATGCCATTTTTCCAACTGGACAGCTGTAGAAATAGCAGAATGCCAATATATTCTTATCATCAGGACCTTAAGTCTCAGGCAAGCTTCGTGAGTTTTGGATGTGGGAACTATAGTCAGTAAAATTCAAGGGACTCCTACCATGTTGAGATTTTGGGTGTCCCATCACCCTGGGAATATAACCTCCAAAGTAAAAGACAAATTGCTATGCCTTGACTTAATTCTAAGAAAGAAACATACTCTGGTGGAACTTTTTGTATGTACAAAAAGCATACAGGTTTCTAGCTGTTTTCATCTGCTCCATTTACTAAGCAAACTAAGTCAATTGGCAGCCTTGGGTAAGACCCACTATCAAACAAAGCATTTTTAGCTCATTCAGGCTTCAATGCCAGCAGCTCTGAACTTGGCTGTTATGGCTCTATGGTCATGGGAAATCACAAAGGGGAATTTCAGGTTTTTGTGCAGTCACACTTTTAATTTATTTCTGAACCACACCCCTCCATGCCTCCTTGCAATGGATGTCAGTTGGCTTTTTTCTTCAATCAACTCACTGCATATTCATGAAAAAGGTCACTAGTCTGGCAAGAATGAAGGTTATACATGGACCAAAAACATGCACTTTTCTTCATTGAAGTTCACTGGATGAAACTACTGTCCATGCTTGTGGCTGTGATGGACAGCTTTGAGCATTAGCACTACACCACACTTTGTAGGAAAAAAAATTCTGGTCAGTGATAGACTGAGCATGTAACTCCTTCGATCCCGGAAGAGGCAGAAGTTTGATCTCACTGGAATTGACAATTATTTTGGCTATGGATTTTCCTACTGTGTCCACCATGCTTCTGCCAGAACCACCCTCTAGGGATTTATTCAATTCTTTATTCACAGTAATGGCATACTCTTCTTTTTGCTTCTGAATAAGAAACTTATCTGGCAGTAAATTCATAAAGATAATGGGATAATAACTATAATCCACTGGTTTTAACAGGTACCCCATCATCTAGAAGTAATTAACCTCACTGAAAGATAAAATGGTCAAAAGAAGTTCAAGTACCAATTGGGAGTGAAGTTGGGATTTTTTTTTTTTCTGAACCAGCATCAAATATATGGTGCTAGTTTTCCCAAAGCCAGAAGATATATTCTGGGAATCAAAAGTTAGGATAGGCAGTTACACCTAACAATCCACCTGAAAATATTTGGTAGCCTATAACTAAGGCTTGAAAGTTCCACTTTAGATTTTAACCCCCAAATGACAAATACTTCTAATATGAAAAAATATTTCCACTGATTTGGAATATGTGGTAGTTAACAGGCTGGTATGTGTCCTCATTCCAATAAATCAGCTTTCAAAGAAAGGAAGGATTTACTCATTTGGTTGTGGTAATTGGTCTTAATCATCACAAACAATGAAACTGCTGCTTCATAATGCATTATCCCCTTGTATTGCCATGACTAGTGTTATTTGGGTAGATCCACAAGCCCAAATCATTAGAGCATTAAAGTTTTAGATCGCTCCTCTAGAGATAGGATGCCAAAGAACTGACATTCTAGCTAAAATCTAAAGAAAAAACAATACACACTGAAAGAACTAAGTTAATTGTAACTAGGACCTTATAACCAATTACAGAAACCAGGACTGCACTAGCTTTTCTTTCTTGCTTTATTATGTCTCTATGTACTCATTTACATTAATAATATTAATTTTACTCGCTATTTCCCATTATATTTTATATAGGGCCTGTTTGTGGTAGATAACAGAATGTATATTTATATTTATTTGAATTGTGGCTGACTTATAGGAGAAATGACAATCCCCCCAGTATGGAATACAGTTACTAAATGAGTCTTTGGGGAGAACCTGAACATATTACCTTTTGTAAAAGGATAGGGTAATTTCAATAGCATGTTGTTGATATTGTTAATGGAATAATAGAATGGAACCAAAGGACATAAATATTTAATATCCAATGCAGAGTACTGACCATAGGAATAAGAGTCATATCATAGACTCTTATTCCTCTCTAACCCAGTCTCCTTGGAGCATGTCTTCTTGTGCATCAGACTAAAAGATAAAGTCTTAATATCTCTGTCTCCCTTGCAGCTTGAAATTGCCTATATTTCTTAGTAACTTGGAAGGGACATGAGCACAACTGCAAGCAACTAATGGATGTGATCGTGCTGTGGTGGAGACAAACAGCCCTGGAGGTGTTTGCTTATTCTTCACCAGCTAGACAGCATCTTCTTGCTTTGGGGGTGTGAATAGTGAGTGATGAGCACAGGTATGGGGCCTGTGCTGCAGCTGTCCCCTAGTGGAGCTGGGCAGTTCTCCTGGCTGTATGGCTTCTTGCTATGTGGCAACCAAACTTGTTCCAGGCTCTCCCAGGAATTCTATACTCTGCCTATTGCCAGTGATAAATCCCATTCTACTTTAAACTGTTTTAGACTTGTTTAAAGCTAAGAATGACTCACTTGCTAGTTTTCTAATAAATTCACTTAACATCTATAATGATTCCTTTGGGCAGATTCCACATTATATGTTTTTGCAAAAATTTAGCGTAACATCTTCTATTTGTAAATAACTTTCCATTTTTAGCTTGATCCCTTCTTTAGCACAAAAATATATGACTTTCTTTGGGCAATCTTTATTTGCCAATTTTTAATGTAATGCAATTGTAATAAATGTGGTCTGTCTGAAATAAGTGGAAAAACATTTATTTAATCCAGATTTGTCTGGTTGCACAGAGTGTATTGTATCGATCATATAATTTTGACCTCTGTGATTTCCTCTATTATCTTAATTATTTTAATGGAGAAAATTTATCCAGAAATTAAATAATATTTGTTTTCTTCTATTCTTCCCCACTAATGTCTAAAACACTGGTACTTGTTTTGTTGTACTGTGTTCAGTAGTGTTTGGAAGTAATTACTAAAAATGATTCTGTCGCTGGGCATGGTGGCGCATTTCTGTAATCCCAGTGGCTTGGGAGGCTGAGAGAGGAGGATTATGAATTCAAAGCTAGCCTCAGAATACAAGGCACTAAGCAACTCAGTGAGGCCCTGTCTCTAAATAAAATACAAAATAGAGCTGGGGATGTGGCTCAGTGGTTGAATGACCCTGAGTTCAATCCCCGATACACCCCTCCCACAAAAAGACATTAGAATATTATTTATTGAATACTTTCTCCTTAACCATGGCTTTGTGACACTTTTTTTTGTTAATACTTTTTGTTATACATTAAAACTATAAATACATAGATATTTTCTAATTCCTTAAGTTTCCTATATATTTCTATAGCAGTGCATATACATTTTCAACATTAGTAGATTTTGTGATTTTTGACACAATTGCCACTTCTTTCTTCGTGAAGTTGCTGTGGTTCTCAATTTTAAGAGGAAAATATAACATTACAATATGCATCTAGAAAACATAAGGTAATAAAACGCACCTAGGGAGTTATTCTGATTTCATCTCTGACCTCCCACTAAGTTGAACTTATAACAAAAATCAAGGCTAGAGAATACATTTGACCACCAGTAACAGATTAAGGTACATGTTCTATAAAACAAACAAACAAAAAATGCTTTGATAATTTTGATGCAAGGATATCTTGGGAGGTATAAATAATGTTGTTATTATTGTTGTTATTATTATTATTATTAGTATTATTTGCAGTATCTAGTCTATTGCTTTATCTAGTCTATTGGTGAAATAAAATTTAAGAAGATAACCAAAATTGAAATTTCAGTGTTTTCTGTTTTGATTACATGAAAGTCCAGCAGCACTGAGTTAATTGGTTATTTTCCCTCATTCACTCTAAATGCCAGAAAGTAACTACTTTTAAATTTTTAACCCTTCTTTCCTAAGTCCTTGTGAGTATGAGACATTATTCTCACTTCTCAGACTCCATCATTAGCTCTTCTCAAAGTCTTATTTTCCCATATCTCAGAGACACTTGAGAAATCTAGTTATTTTGTTGCTCTAATTGCTTTTCTTTAAATAATATATCCCTGTAGCTTTCCCCTCTTTCTCTATTCTGAGAAAAAGGCAATAGAAAAAAAAAAACTGTTAAATGGTAAAAAGAGCAGAAGGTGGTGAAACTCCACAGGTTACTGATTTTATTTTGTAACACAATGATTCATTTACATGATTTTATTTTTTAAATGCAACTATAATCCTACCCTTCAAGGAGGACTAGAATATAAATGCTGAATAAACAGCATAAGCAATAATTTTTAAAATATCACAGTGATAATATATTATTTACAAAATAACTGTATCTAAGACATAATACTGTATGAGCCAAGAGTTCCTCTGGCCAAAAGAGAGAGTACCTTGGCCCCTCTTGTACTGCTTTATAGAATTATTGTATAAATTTGTGCTTACAACATTCACTATAAATGGACTGAAAAAAACAAATACATATATAACACATACAGACACAGAGACATGTTTTAAACACAAACTGTGTTTTATTTGTCCTATCAGTTCCTCATGTGTATCAATTGAACTTGTTTTCAGGTACAATAGCCATCTTCAAAAGAGGTTTGTAAACCTCATATACCTTCTTTCTCCTCTCCTAATAATTGCCTTTGTGTAGGTATATATGTATGTATCATTCATCCATTTGTTGCAACTATATGAATGCTAACAGAGACCTGGAATTGATACATAAATTAACATTTTTATTGTTGGCAAATGACACTAATACTTCACACTACTTAGCATTCCACAGATTATCAACAATCACAGATGACTCTGTTGTTACATTAGATTTACCTTTTGTTAGACACTAATGTCTCTCTAATTAGAAAGTGAACTAGGATGAGAAAATTAACCATAATGTTTTTGATTAAATGCTTAACATACTCTTTTTTTAAGTAGTAGGCCTTTTAAGAGATCTAGAGTTAACTGAAAATTGTCATTATCAAGGGTGTCTCCTTCAATTAGTAATCAGAGGGGAAGAACATGTACTATTGTGTTTGAAGACCAATAGGTCTCATTGCCAGATCTGGGCTTTAGTGAGAATTAATGAAGCACAAAGTCTAAACTATTAGTGCTTTTGCACTTCTTTAACAGGATTCAATTTGTGTAGATCCTATAGCAGTCAATGTTATAAAGACTCTTGTCTTTAATTACTTTTGTAATAGACTAATTTCAATCCAAAGAATGGACTAGAAAACTCAAGTTTTCCTAAGCATTTGCAAGCTTCTGAAGATTTAAAAAAAAGGAATATTATATTTTTATCCAAGATCTTAGTTTTTATCAATTACTTTCTTATTCTGTACTACTATTAAAAATATTTTTTCAATAAACTGAAACTCATGTTCTAGGAAACAAAATTTTTATTGAATGCTATTATTGTTGAAATTTTGTTCATCCAAATAAAAAATGATGCAAATGAAATTATTGAAAGAAATATTACAAAAGGTGAGACAGAAATATGTTTTATTAAATCTGAAATTAGGCATTCTGAAAATCCAAGAGACTCTAATAAACATTTTTCAAATTAAGAGAGTTAGCAATGTGGATAGATAGAAGTTAAATATACAAAAGTCTATAGCATTACTCTCATAATAAGCACCTACACTGGAAACATGCTTAATTATTTTTATAGCAGCAAGGGCAAAAATTACCTATAAAATATTTAGGAATAAAAGCAACAAGAAATTCTGGAATCCACATAAAGATTATTATGTTAAAACACACATTATTAGAGCAGTAGAAATAGAAAATGCATTTTTGATGGGAATTAAAAATCACATCAAATACAAATGATCTTGGAAATTACAACACAGTTTTTCTTGGAGTTACATGTAGTGACCTCATTATTAACTATAAAATCATAAAGTAAATGGAGTGCAAAGCGGGAAAATTTACTAATGCTGATTGAGAATAATACTATACAGTTGCTGTAGGAAAATTTACATCAAACTGTATAGAAACAGACAAATAGATCAGTCATGAGGTCTAGATAATTCATAATCAGAGTCTAAAAACATCTAGGATATTCTCAGTAAATGGGGGAAAAGGTGATCCATTTAAAATGGGGCCAGTGGAGACATACATTCAACTGAAAGAAAATGAATAATGAAGCTCTCTCTTGAACATATACAAAGGAAAGTCCAGATAGACTATAGGCATAAACTTACATAAAACTACATAATATAAATATTTCCAGAAAGTTTAGGAGACTAACTATGTAATTTATGACTAGGAATGTTACCTTAAATTTGACTAAAAGTGCAGAAGGTGTAATAGAAAAGAAGTACATATATGATGTTTTAAAAAACAAAACTTGTATTAGTCATTAGACCGAAGATAGAGTTGAAACATTTTCAATTAATATTATAAAGATTAAATTATTATGTAATATGAATTTCTCTAAGTTTTTAAGGAAATCATAAAGAAAAGAGAAATATTACATTATCTTTTGTTCATTATATATACAGAAACAGAGAAAGGGCCATATGTAAATGGTGAAGTACTCAGATGCACTACAGAGAGAAATGAAAATCTAAACAACAATATAATATCCTTTTATGAGACTGGCATGAAGAACTTTTGTTTAGAGGAGTGAGAGGAAGTGTCCTCTTAAACATTGAGAATAGAAATGTCAGGTGGTACCACCTTTTGAGAAAGCATATAGAAATAGCTTTTGAAATTTAATTTGACCCTGCAATCCCACACCTGGGAATATGCCTGAAGAAATAAAAGTACAATTCACACAGACATTTATATGAGGATGTTTATTGCAGGCTTTTCATGGTAGCCATAAACCAGAAATAAAATTAATGCCCATCAATAAAAGAATTTAAGAACAGATTAGAAATATTCTACATAAATCAGAAGGTTCTCCACAGTTTTATTTCACAAACAATAAGTTGTAGAAAAATGTATAGAGTATAAAGACATTTTTTAAAAGTAAAACAGTAAACAAAGTTAGGTGTATGTGTATATGTGTATAGTCAATATGAGAACATAATATGAATACAACTTACTAATATAAATTAAATTCCATGGGAAAATAGAATATGTTTGATGTGTTAATATAACACAAAATAGGAGAAAATTATTCTGGTATATAAGACATAATCCACTTTATGTAAAATTATGCATTTGGACTTATGATACATAGCCACAAAAAGATTAATAGTGGATATTTCAGAGGAGTTAGATTATAAGTAGCTTTTCCTTTTTCTTTATACTTTAGTATTGCTCTAAGTTTAAAAATAAAGTGACATTTATATGATCAGAAAAATAAATCTACTTCCATTGTTTATAAAGAGTATAAAATAACTACTTTTAAATATAATTATGTTATTCAATATTTATATCTAATCTAAAGGACACAAAGCAAAGAAACTATCAGCAGGAAAGAAGAAATAGAAATAAAAGAGTTATATTTATTGTTACTAAAATATACAGGCCTTCAGATGTTAACTTCAATTTTAATTTTGTAACAAAGAGGCCTGTGATGAATGTTCATAAGGGATTTCACTATGATCTTTGCCTCCATATCTAGGCATGAGCAACTGAGTTTCAAAAGTAATTTAAGGTGATTTATATATTTTATTTCAATTTTTAAATTAAAATGGCCATATGAATAAAAAGTAGTTTCTTTCATTTTCTTACTTTTAAAATGAGAGACAATGTAGAGGAATGCACAAGGAAATACTAACATCATGTTGTCCTAACATGTAAGTCAGTTTAAATATTTATAATTTTCTTTGTATAATAGTTATTGAATCCTATTGTTGTCTAATTATTCGGCAATTTTATAATTATTCTAATGCCCTTACCTCATATCAGAATTGCTGACAGAATCTGTCCACCCTGCCAGGTAGTATTCACTTTATCACAGAACAAATCTCTAGACTGGTCTGATACTTTCTTAGCATCCAGTCGTCTTCTGTCAGATTAGAGAGCAAGTTGATAACAGGAAACCATGTGGATGACAAACATCTTGTCAATAATTCAATGGTTTTTCTCAATTAAAACTAGACATATAAGTAATTAAAAATTCTCTTCTTACTTTTTAATCTTTTTTTCCCTATGAATTTCCTAAGTAGCAATTCCAATCAAAGTTCAACAATGATCTTCTATTATTTTTCAAAACATTGTTATAAGTCTAAACTATTTTTACCCACCTCATTTTAAAAAATGATTCTGGACAAAATACATCAGAACTTTTTTTTTTTTTATCAATGCCATACCTATGGCATTGAGGTAACTGCCTTACATTAATATGTTTATTTTACATACAGAAGTGCTATCATGCATTTGTATACTAATGAAATAATAAATGCAATGCTTATAAGGGAGTTAAAAGCATAAAGACATAACTGATTTTTCAACTTTAAAAAAGTGATATTCCCAACACAGTCATCTCCAATAGAGATGAGCCCCACAGAACAATGGGTGCAGTTTCAAGGGCCTTATTTACCAGGTGTTAAAGACAATATCCAAGTGCTAGACATCTCCTCACAGTCCTCTCAGAGGAGGGGGGGGGGGCAAAGATCCAACAGACATTCACAAGTAGTTCACATTCTAGTTGACAAAACACTACACACGAATGATAGAAAACGTACTAATTATCAACGGCAAATAAACCTACCAAAACCAAGGCCATTCATTTAATTCCAAGATTACAGAATTAGACCTTTTTCATTTGACCTGTACTCTTCCATCAGTTGCTCTCAGTAAGTGTCCAGGTAGGTGATCAAAGTTCATTTTGAACTATTTAGTTCCATCTGTAGCAACAGTACAGAACAATTGCTCCCTCTCTCAATTCATTCTCAGCTTCCCTCGTTCCTCTGTCTCCCTGGACTCTAGGCTGTCAGCTTCATAATGAATGTAGGAGGTAAAGTGGAGCTTTGAAAAAAAAAATATGTCACCAGTATGCTTTACCAAGCAACTCCACAAACTGCATTAGGAAATGTTTTCAGATGAATTTACTTTACAACACACTGCTGTGGTTGTTCAAGTGCAAGCACTTTCAGAAATCAAATTTGCAAATTAAAACGAAGATGACATGGCTGAGCACATGCTTCATTCATGATGATTTCACAGTGTGTCCTATTCTGATTTATACTTGTCAAAATTAACATGACAAGACATGAACCATTATGTGTTTTATTCTACACTGTATTATCTAAACCATGAGAAACTCAACAAACTAATTTCTACTCAACTCAACCATTTCATTTCTTTCTTTTTGTTCATTTCTAACTTTTCCTTTCTTTCTGCTGAGAAATTATATAAACTTTATATGATTCTTATCATGATATCCCTTTACTAACAATTTCTGCACAATTTAAAATATTATCCTCATTTCCATATTTACATGTTTTAATTGTAAGATTTAGTCTATCTTACATTCCTTGCTTTATCTTTTTTTTAACCACATAGAAAACTGCACACTGTTTTGAACTAAGTCACAATGTTCTGTTTTTATAGAGGTTCCTCCAGACTAAAACTCTTGGCACTTTGAGGAATAAATTCAGAAAATCTCTTTATATCCAGCTTTATTTTGAATGCAGTGTTTTATACATTAGGTGATAAAGTCATTAAGGATGAAATAATTCAGAAATGCTAAGTCAGTAAATGGTTTTGTACTGGAAATCTGTGATGCAGCAATTCTTTCTCCAGAGAAATATCTATGATTTATTTGAAGATCAAAATAGTCAATGATGTTAGCTATTACAGATTTTTATTGATTTGTATTCTTTGGGTATATGTGAATACATTCATTTTTTTTTGAAGAAGTAAAATTGGGCTTTCGATGAGTTTCTTTTATTTTTAAAAATAAATAGAGTGTTACCAAAGTAATTCCTGCTCATTAGTAAGTTCATTAGGGTTGAGGGATGAAAAAGGAATATATGAGCAGTTGTCTTCCCATTTCATTATTAATATCATACTATATTTACCATTTGAATGTTTTTACCTTTATTTTAAAAAATAAATAATATAAAAATATATACACAGCAGAAAGTTACAATCTTTATTGATCTCATTCCTAGGAAATAATCTCATTAATTTGGCATATATACTTAGTATTTTTAGGGTTGCTTTTTTAGTGCATATTAATTATACATAATAATGAATTTTGTTGTGCCATATTCATACATGTATATAGCATACTTTAATCATTTCTACCAACCAACATACTTCTCCTCTTCCTATGCCCCCGTCCCCTTGCTCTTTAATAAATTTTGTGATTTTAGCATAAAGATATTTATAATAAAATGTATAAACTTACAAAGTATGCATTTGTCTTCTTACTACTGATCTTATCCTAGCATACTAAAGATATATAGATCTAGATAAGGTATTATTTTATTGTGGGATCACATTTACAATGTATATACATCATTAGTTCCTCATGGGATATTACTCTACCTTACTGAAAGATTTAAATATTCTAAGGAGAGAGTTGTGTTCTTTTCTTTCCTCTTTTTGTTTGCTACGATCTTTAGCATCTAAATATTTTTAAAGTCATCCTTTGGTATTAACAAAAAAGTATATTTTACTTAGCCATTCTCAATTTAGATGCCAATTTTACATGCAAAATTATTTGACTCTTCCCAATAACCCTGACCTATATTATGTAGGAATGCTCTCCATGCTAGAATTAAGAATTAAGGGGTAGAGCTGACTTCAGGCCATAGACTCTGAGGTGGTGCTCAGTCTATTGTATCAGTTGCATAAAACTATTCCTTGTGTGTCTAATATAACATAGTTTCTAATGTCTTAGCAGATGGTGACACTCTCTTTTCTTCTCATACTAATCAAAAAGTAACCTTAAAAAGGGCCACCAAATACTTATCTGACTAAACTTCTCTCTTTTTAACCTGCCTAAAAATCTAAAATTGTTTATTCAATATTATTTTCTATTAGTATAGTAAAAAGCCATGCATTATTATCATGAATAGATCATATAAATTGTTGTGTTAGATTAAATAACTGGTAACCACTCAGAAGAAAAAATAAAACCCCGGTTAAATCTTCACTTAGTACAGAAAGTTTTTAAAATGAGATAGTTCAGGTGCTTCTTAGAAAAGCTTTAGATAGCTGGATCTGTTGTTCTGTAATCCTAGAGACTTGGGAGGCTGAGGCAGGAGGATAGAGACTTCAAAGCCAGCTTCAGCAACAGTAAGATGCTAAGCAACTCAGTGAGACCCTGTCTCTAAAAAAATACAAAATAGGGCTGGGGATGTGGCTTAGTGGCTGAGGGCCCTGAATTCAATCCCTAGTTTCCCTCCACCAAAAAAAAAAAAGTAGCCTCGCAACTTAGTGAGGCCCTAAGAATCTTAACTTAAAGACCCTGTCTCTAAATTTTACACACACACACACACACACACACACACACACATAGATATGGGTTGGGGAATGTGGCTTAGTGGTTGGTTAACTGCCCCTGGATTTGGTTCAATCCCTCTACCAAAATAAATAAATAAATAAATGAATAAGCTTTAGATACATCTTCCTAGCTAGGAAAGAGAATACAGTCAAAGAATTAAATATTTCCACACAAAGGAAGACTAAAAAAAAAAGGCAATTCATAATTTTGTACCTGTTCCCTTCCCTGCAGTGATATAAGACATACCTAAAATTTTATACTTATAGAATATATATATTAGAAGGTAAAAGATAAGCAAGGTCAGAGCTATTAAAACCTTATTTCTTTGAAGGAAAGATTGAACACATAATAGATACTCATTAAATATTTTTTTCAAATAAATATATAGATCAACATGATGAATTTTGCCTTTGGGGAAAGAAGATATGAAATTCTTTATCCCATTAGACAACTCATGCCGCTTCCTACTCAGAGTGAGACTAAGCAAAGAAATAACTAAAAGCAAAACTTTAGAAGAATCCTACATTTTGATGCAGCCACATCAATGTTTATAGCAGCTCAATTCATAGTATCTAAACTATGAAACCAAACTAGATGTCCTTCAACAGATGAATGAATAAAGAAAATGTGGCATATATACACAATGGAATGTTGCTTAGCCTTAAAGAAGAATAAAATTATGGCATTTGCAGGTAAGTGGATGGAACTAGAGAATATCATGCTAAGTGAAATAAGCCAATCTCAGAAAACAAAGGCCAAATGTTTTCTCTGATAAGAGGATGTTGATCCATAGTGGGGATGGGGTAGGGAAGAATGGAGGAACTTTGGATTGTGCAGAGGGGAGTGGGGGAAGAGGAGGAATTGTGGGAATGGGAAGGATGGTGGAATGAGACAGGAATGATACTGATATGACTCTCCACCATATGTAGCCAGAGGAAAGAGAAATTGTACTCCATTTGTGTACAGTGTGTCAAAATGCATTCTACTGTCATGGATGACTAATTAGAACAAATAAAAAATCAATAAAAGCAAAAAAAAAAAAAGAAAAGAAAAAGAAGAGCCTTACATTTCTTAGTATGATGGTATTACAAATGTATCCTTAACATTTGTGTCTCAGGAGCCTCTCTTTCCTCTTGCCTTGTTCTCACTCTCACCTTCTTTCTTAATTATTATGATCTAGAAGAAACAACAACAACAACAACAACAACAAAAAAAACTATGCCCTACCTCTATATTAGACTTCCTCTTCCTTTATTGCATTACAGAGTTAGAAACCTAAATAAAGATGGTGGTTGGGGAGAGTAAAATGATACTCTTTCTCATCCCTTTCTCTTCTTTCTTGGAAAATCTGGGGCTAGTAGAGTTTGGTAATCACACACAATTCTAAGTGTTATACCTGATTATATTAAACATCATGCATAAGGAAACCTTAGTGGTCATCATCATAGAGAGTTATTCACAGGCAGAGCCAGTATTGGACTTTAGTGCTTGGGCCACTTACAGTCATCCTAGAGTGACGCAGGCTCTGGTCTACAGAGGATAGGGAAGCCTGAATGACCAATTTAAAGAATATATATCATTTGTGAGACAAAATAATAGAGTGTCAAAATGACACAGGTAATTTTTGTATTTCTGTTTCTACCACTTTCCAGCACGACCTTACCATCCTAAATTTTTTTCATTTATTTGTCACAATTCTGAAGGTTGGAGGCTGATACCAGGTAGCAATCAGAACATATGCTCAAACAGTTACATGGAAATTGCTATGACTGCATTTCTTCTGGAGTTGGTCATGTATTGTCTTTTGAATGTCAATATCTTCATTGCTGATACCTAATTCAGGTCTTCCTCACCCCTTTCACGACCTCAGTATTAGCAGCCTAAATTCTGGAATCTGGGCAGCAATATATCCTGTATGCCATTCTTATTCACGACTATAACTTTGTCCTAACTTATAGAAAAAAAGCTCAGTGTCTCTGCCTTATTATCAAGGTCATGAAGCTTCCTTTCCAAAGTTATCAGCTGCTCTTCTCCACCTGCTCCTTCAATTTGAGCCATTCCAGTGTCATCTTGGCCCTCTACAGATAACCTGCTCATTCTACTTCTGAGATTTACTTATAAATCCAGTTTGACATGGAATGCTCAGTATTCCCATCATACCATACTTAGATAAGTATAATCCATTTTCAGGAACTAGGTCAAATTATATCACCTTACCAAATTAGTCCAGCTGATACAGATGCAAACTTTCTTTTAGAACATTTATTTGCTTTTATCTTTATCCTGTCATCAAGTAATTATTTTTAACCAACTATCAACTCTAAAGTATACAGCCCATAAAAGATAAAAAAATATCTGGACCAATCTGGAGTTACAGTAATTTAAAGAAATTTTGTTCAGTAATTTCTCCTGATTTCTCATGTATAGAATTAAAGACATCAAGTACAAAAACAAGGCTTTACACAGAATTCTGATTCATTATTTCTTATTTAACTTTATTATATGAGATCCTCAATAGATCAACACCTGCCAGAGAAATGTGTCTTTTTAATTTATTTTTAATTTTTGTATTTATTTAGAGACAGAGTCTCACTGAGTTGCTTAGCACCTTGCTATGGCTGAGACTGGCTTTCAACTTGTGATCTTCCTGCCTCAACCTCCTGAGCCTCTGGGATTACAGTCGATTGTCATTGTGCCTTCCCAGAGAAATGTATCTTTGAAAACCTTTGTGAAATTTGAAATGTATCAGCATGTGATATATTGTATTAAATCCAAATGTATTCAAATTTCATACCAATTAAACTAATTTCTGAAAAATTCATATTTACTACTTTTGAGTTAGGATGTACATCCCTATTTTATATATATCTCCATTCTTAGCCATCTATCAATGAAAATTTATATATAGTCACATGTCTACATAGGCCAGGTTATGGTCTTGCATATAGCTATGAGTATCCTTTTGAACGCTTTGACTCATTTTGTAAAGTCAAAGAGAAAAGTTATTGTAATCTCAACTTTTGGTAGACATCATTGATTTTTCTTTGACAAAAAATCTTTGTTTATTCCAGAACACTACACTGTATGCTTCTGTCAACATTCTGAGAATTTTACAGTACAAAACCTTATTGTATTAAGCACAGCACAGTTATTTAGTTCATTTGCAATTCAATTGCTATCCTGTTAAATAGTACCCAAACAAACTTTCCATTGTTTTAAAATTCAGTTATAAGTGACCAAATATTTGTACTAAATAAAGGAGAAAATATCTCCTAAAAAAACTTTAATAAACTACATAATCACATAATAAAATGATACAACATAGAAAAATAAAGAACAGTATGGTGAAAGTGTGAGTAGAGTCTAAAATAATGTTTCATAGATGAGCAAAAAATTTGTAAAAAGTATATATTACAAAACACACAAAATTACTAATACCACATATCAGTAAATTCTAGAAGAATAAGCACATTCTTCATTAGGCTTTACAGAGTATTTTAATGATTTATTTAGTTCCTTATGCTATGGAAATTTTTTTTTCCTTTTGAAAACACTTCCTCCTATTTAAAACCCTTCTTGTTATATTTAAGTCAGAGGGAACTCAGTACTACTCATATCAAGCTAGTTATTCCAGCAAATAAATGAAAACAATGGGTGAGATCACTTTTGCTGCCAAGGAAATGCAAGGTCACTGCCCCAATCAGCAGCCAGACTGCTCAAGGAAGTGCCAGTTCCCATAGGAATGTGCTCTCACATCATCTCAAGCAAGAGAACCAAATGGCATTATCAAATGGGAGATATTAATAAAACTACCAGGAAACGTGAAGGAAGTGGGATGGACCTTATTTAAGAATTGTGTGGGTAATGATTAGGCAGTGATATCTCCAATCTGAGTTCTGGTTAGTTCCAACTCCAATTCCCTTCCTGTGACTTAACATCAAAGATTTAAAATGCTACTCCACCTTCCTTCTGAACAATAGTTCTGTGAAAGAAACCTCATTTAAAAAAATACTCAATACTGTATTGTATATTTAAAAATTTGTAAGATGGTAGATTTTATACTAGATGCTCTTAGCACACAAAATAATTATAATAATGTAATAACAATAAAAGGGTTAGGAGAATATTTAGGATACACTTATGGCTTTGATAGCTTCATGCCTATATTCTTATCCCCAAACTCAGCTAACTGTATAAAGTCATGCATTTTTTAAATATGGGGATACATTCTAAGAAATGCATTATTAGACAATTTCATCCATGTACATTAGAGAATATATTGATAAAAACTTAAATAGTACAGGCTGCTACATACCTAGTGTGTGTAACTATATGTGCCATGATTTTATATGACTGGCAGTGCAGTAGGTTTGTTACACCAGCATTTCTAAAACATATGAGTAATATGTTGCTTTTACAAAGTCACAATAGCTATAGCATCACTAGGTGATAGTGAATTTTCAGCTCCATCATAATCTTATAGGACCACTGTATATGTGGTCTATGTTGACCAAAACATTTTCATGCAGCACATGACTTCACATTAAATATGTATGCCTTTTTATATGTTAATCATTCCTAAACACAATAGTTAAAAATACTTCTGGGAAGTGAGAGGGAGATGAAGACATCCTGGCCAGAGTAAGATAGATAGTTTTACCCTAGAATGTAGGAAGCAACCCTGGTGGTCATTTGGATATTTTTGAATTTGACAGATATTTACAGGTAGACACTGACAATATGAGCCCTTAGTTGCTGCTATCAATGCCAACTAATTGGTACCAATGACTAAACAGCTTGGTGGCTTATGATATAAAAGTAGAAGTGACAGATACCATTAGTAAAGAAGTTTTCATTAACAAAGATTAAATAAACAAGTGTTCAGAATTTACAGTAAATCTGCAATACCAAGAATTGCACATTTTCTACTTTTTACAGAAAATGTATATTTAAATTTTTTTTTTTTTAGTTGAAGTTGGATACAATACATTTATTTTATTTTTATGTGGTCTTGAGGACTGGATCCAGCTTCCCGTACCTGCTAGGTGAGTGCTCTACTGCTGAGTCACAACCCCAGCCCCAGAAAATGTATATTTTAACTATGCAACAGTAATTGTTTAGTGCTAAATAGGCAATGTACTATTGAGACATATTCTAAATGATGACTCATGAACGAAACAAATATAAATCTATATTCTCTTAGTTGGATACTATATACTTTTTGAGAATGTTCTTTTACATGTTTTGGTTATTTTTATAATCTCTTAAATTTTCATTTTACCTCAGCTGATTTACTATTTACTAAAAAACCCAACTTTTAAAACTGAAAACCTTCCTTAAAATTCAATAGTTTAGCATTTTTCTGGGAGCTGATTATGTGCTTGGCATTGCCTTAGTTGGAGACTATATAGGTTAGTATTGTTTCTTTCTTCCATAAAATAATTTAATCTAGCCACTCACCTATTGCTATTCCATAGACTATAACTATATACATATAAGTAGATATGTGTTGGCATATATCTTTGATTCTGAGGAAACTTCCAATAGTTAACAAAATGTAATTTTTAATGATCTGGGACCTGACCTAACGAATGAGCTCTTCAGTTTTTCCAGTACAATAGTACCTGTTTTTTCAAGGAAAGAATATAAATTGAGGGAAAGTACAGAAAGAAATAAAAATGAACTTGGACAATCATGTAGGCGAACAAATCAGAATGGGAGGTAAGCATAAACAAACCATAAGTTTGAAGGAAAAAACATCATAATCAGTGAGGAATATTAAATGAGAATTTTAAAAAAAAGCAAAGCAGAGGTCTTGTTTTATAATATTGGCCACAGCAATTATGCAGTTACTGTGGATTCTAATGCTGGTTTCATGGACAGTATAGCTTTCAGCATTTGTCCTCATGTCCAATTGCTCCAATATTTTGAATTGAAAATATAAACACCCTTTTTCGGAGCATGAACATGTATGAGCTTCCTTTTAACTTATTATAGATAAAGTGCATGCTTTATTTATTTATCACTCCACGATCTCACTCTGTTCCAAATGCAGCACTTTCAGGGAACATGCAAATATTAAGACAGTGGAAGACTTGACACTTCTGCAGTCACTCAGTCTCATTATAAAGGGGGAAAGTAGACCTAAAGCAGACCCAAAGAAACTGTTGACCCTAAAATAGAAATTATCAAGATTATTTTTAAAATAACTTTAAAAAATCTTTAAAATAATTTTCATCAAGATTATTTTTCAAATGTTGAATTATGTACCTATCTTTTGAGAATGAAATTAAGCTTCCTCTTATAAATTACTTGACATGAATCATCTATTCCTCTAGAAATACACAGCAGCATACAGGTCTCCTAGGTATAATAATTGGAGGAGACCTTTTATTGCTCTGTACTTTTCCTTTAGTGAGGGTTGGGGGTGACCTGGGCAAGTTGCTCAAAGTTTCTGGAACTCAACCCCGTCATCTAAAATATAGTAATAACGATGCCCACATTATTCTGTACAAGTGATCTTTTTATTTTTTTTTAAAGTTCAATGTAAAATTTATGTTTTAGGGGCTGGAGGTATAGCTCAGTGGAAGAGCATTTGGCCCTGGGTTCAATTTCAAGTATTACCAAAAAAAAAAGTGAAATAATAAGTAAAAGTTGCAACTTATATAATTGCTAAATGCTAAGTTAGTTCTGTACCTGGCATAGTACTAGATATAGGTTTAATCAATACTTGTTTTCTGATTAAATAACTATAATATGTTAGATGGTAAAGATAAATGAATATGTCCTTCATTGTCTAACATATGAAGAATTCATTTTATTTACCTAATAAATAAATATGTGTATGCTATGGTTTAGATATAAGGTGTTCCCTAAAAGCTCATGTATGAGACAATGTAAGAATTTTCAGAAATGAATAATTAGATTATGAAAGATGTGACCTAAACAGTGGATTAATCCACTGATATGGATAAACTGGGCAGTAACTGTAGGTTGGTAGGATATGACTGGAGGAGGTAGTTTACTGGAGATGTGCCTTTAGGGTTTATGATTTGTTCTTGGTGAGTGGAGCACAGTGCTCTCTCTCTCTCACCACACCCCGACCCCAGACCTGCCCTCTGTTGCTTCCTGGTCACCATATCCTGAGCTGTTTTCCTCCACCATGCCCTTTCACTATGATGTTCTGCCTCACTCAGGCCCAGAGCTATGGAGTCAGCCAATCATGGACTGTAATATCCGGAACCATGAGCCAAAATAAACTTTTCCTTCTCTAAATTGTTCTTGTCAGGTCTTGTAGTCACAGTAACAGAAAAAAAGATGACCAAAACAAGATATATTTATAAAATAAATATGTGTAAAATAAATTAAAAACCCAGTAATAATGTACTTCCTCATGAATAATTTGCATTAAGGTCCTCATTAAAGAGGACCATAAAAATAAGCCAAATATTATTTCCTCATTTCTTTATCTTAAAGTTTTAAATATTTTGAATAATGCATATACTTTTATAATACTGCCTTTTTGTAATTTATAATTTATAATTATAATTTTTATAATTTATAAGTAAATAACCATATATGTACATATGTGTGTGTGTATATAATATACATAGTTATGCTCTATAATAATTGTAGATATTCTAGACCCAGAGGATATGAAGTCCAAACATTTAAACTTGACATCCAAGACACCTTAGATTTCCCAGTTTCTCTTTGATGCTAATTTTTACTCTCTTTAGAACCTGAGGTGTGTACAACATGGAGGCATGATATGCTTGTGAATGGAACCATTAATAATGCAAATCAGCCTCTTCAACTTTATGCACACCTATTTATTTTAGCATCAGCATCATTATCTCCAAGAGGCCATTCCTGATTCTATCAACTTCCTTCCAGGAAGAACTCACTACCTCAGTTGTGATTTGCATGTGCTGTCTTTCTTCTATTGACATGAGAGAATGCCTTTAGTATTTTACTGGTTCTTTTGTGCCATTTTTCCTATAATTAAAAAAAAAAATAGGTCCCTGAAAATTGGGTCTGTGCTTTGTTTTGTTTGGTTTTGTCAATATATTCCAGCACCTAGAATGCCTCAAAGTCTTTAATTTTGTTGAAAAAAAAAAGTAGTTCAATAAATGTATAGTAAATGAACTAATAAGCAATGTAACAATGGCACCAAAGTAATCCTGTGTTTCTGACATGGTCCCCCAGAAGAGCTATTATATATCAGTCCTGGGCAGCAGAAAATGGACTGCAAACTCATTTGGGTTAATTCAGAAGAGTTTAATAGAAGGTTTTGTTTTTGTTTGTTTGTTTGTTTGAAACAAGAGAGTGGCAATGTTAACAGAAATCACCAAGAAATGAGGTAGCACCTTGGGGTTAGCAACCACATGCACATTCCTACTCTAAGGTGATGAAGAAAAGAAAGGAAAAGATTTTGTCAGCACCCAGGAACACCTAGAGCTAAGGAGAAAGCTGCTGGACAGGGGTCATGGTCTTTGTTAGAGGAACTCAGTCACTGCTGAACCATGAACAGACAGGGATAAATTACCCAACTTCTCTGTCTTCCCACCTTCTGCCATACCTATACTGTGGCCATCTCCTACTGGTAGAATCCCACCAGAAATCAGAAAACTAGGGGCCTCACGAATGTTCTGCTCCAAGGTTATCCTCAGGCACAGTGGCAGGAAGAATGAGGCTTGACAGTGGACCTCTAATCTGTTGTAATACACTGCCTGATTGGCTCCATATTTTGAGACAGGTACAAGGTTTCTTTTTTAGCCATCTACAGTCTACATAAGAGCATGGACATACTGAATGACTTTTTTTTTTTTTAAATAATTCTTTAGTCAGGTGTGGTAAAGGGGCAGCAGAGATAAGCTCATAAGAAATCAGAATAAGTATCTGGCAGGCATATCAATACTTTGGATATTAAAGAAAGTTTTAAAATATAAATGCCTGCTATTCATGAATGGGAAGTAGTAATTTTATAAATGGATTCTGAATAACCTAAGAGGAGTCAGTGTTACTTTAAATAGCGGGCAATTTTCTTCCTTTTTTTTTTTTCAGTAAGAGTAGAATTAAATTTGTAATTTCACCAATCCAAAAGTCGTAGTGTGGAAATGGGTTCTCAGGAACCATATATCCACCAAGTACAAAACCTTGCAGGTGCTCTCAAGACCATGGAGAGCTATGTTATTCTATATGCACTGTATGTAAATTTGCCATGATATTTCACTAAAAAATTGATTCATGGAACATGCTAAAAATTAATTAACTTTCTGCCAAGAAAGATACATAGGGTTTTATGATCACAATTTCAGGTATGGTTTTTGTTTGGGTTCATAAGAATCACAGAATATGGAAGGCATTTAGAGATTTTTTTTTTAGCTCTCTCTTCTATCACTGCCCACAGCACTACACGTAGTTTTACAGATGAGGATACTGAGTCCCAGAAAGTTTAAAAGACTTTTTCAACTCTGTGTATCATGAATGCTTAGGTTTCTTATGTAGTACTTATGTTTCCTAATCATCCATTAGTTAAATTCTTCCCATTAATTCAGCCAATTTTCAGACTATTGCAGTGCCAATAGTTTTATACCACAATTCTAGAAAACAATGCTAAAACAGAAACTTGGATCAGTTAACAACTGGTGTTCTAAAGTGAAATAAAAATCAAACAGAAAGAGGTTGAGTGTCTTGAGAAGAAATGTAATTTTCTGATCAACAATTTTTAATTTCGAAGATGAGAAAAGGTGTGTCAAGAATATCGGAGCTAGAAAGAATAATCAGAAAGCCACCTAAGAAGCATCATTCATAACTATCTGAAATGCTCTGGCTGGAATTATATAGGTACTTAAAAGAAAAAAATGAAATTGATAAGGCAAATGAAAAATAATGAGGCATTGTATCAGTATTTCTAGGGGTGGTTAGATTATTTTGTTCTTCATTTTTCACCCCTCCTTATTTGTGCCTGAGTGTTTGCTGTATGCATTTATTTAGAATCTGCATAGACCTCCTGCTTTTGGATTAGCCCACAAAAATCTTTTTTTTTTTTTTTTTTTTTTTTTTTTTTAGAGAGAGTGAGAGAGGAGAGAGAGTGAGAGAATTTTTAATATTTTATTTTATTTTTTTTTTTAAGTTCTCGGCGGACACAACATCTTTGTTGGTATGTGGTGCTGAGGATCGAACCCGGGCCGCACGCATGCCAGGCGAGCGCACTACCGCTTGAGCCACATCCCCAGCCCCACAAAAATCTTTTTTAAGATTCTAATTCTGTTTTGTTCCCTCAGGAATTTACTGAATTTCCCACACTTCTGGGCAGTGTTTCTATTGGACTTGTAATTACAATTAATTGTCTTTGTCAGACAATGTAACAAAATAAAGTGCATTCAAATGGAAGACATTTTCAAGAGTAGTCACTACTCTCCACTAAATGCCTTTGTGTTTGAGCAGATTTCAGACTTTTTCCTAAAACACATTGTGCCTTCTATGTGCATATTCTAGAGGTGAAATGGGACAGCTAAAGCATTGTAGAGGTGAGGATGGCTCGTGGCAACACTTTAAATCAAGGATTATGCTGGCTATGATCTAGAGATAGCTGCCTCCTTTTGCCCATCCTCCACTTCACTTCCAACAGCTTCTCTTAGCCAGAAGACTAGGGAACAATATTTACCTTAATTGTCCAATAGCTACACTTCCGCTGTGAGTCAGTGATGAGGGGCTGGCTCATAAGGAACCTCTTCACATCCTCTGTGGCTCATCCATGCCCCCTCCCTATTGAGATCACCCACTAGAAAGATCTTGGATAGGGTTCACCATTTCATGCTTTCATATTCTAGGTCCTGCTTGCCCATCCATCCTGTAGATTTCAGGGTTTTTCCTGAAGGAGGATCCTCATTTATCATAAAGACACTCCATTTCCTTTTTTCTCCACTCATTTCTCCATTTTTCTCCTCCTCCTTTTTTTTTTTTCTTTGCGCAGTAGATGTTTATCTCCTTATTGGTGTTTCTGGCTGATTTCAACGTAGAAGAGGGGCATAAAACTTCATTTATTCCCTCATGTTTAATCACAAACTTCATTTGGTAATACCTATATGATACTCCACATATGGAAGATCCATGATTTAACTAGTCATTTATTGATAAAATTCAGGCTGTCTTTCTATAATAACATGTTGCAATGAGAGTTGTACATATATTTGTATATTTAGATATATATTTTAGAAGAAATTCCTAGGAGAGGAATCACTGCCAAAGGAAATACACAAAATTGATTTATATCAGATTATCCATCAGGCCATTATTTTAACTTCTTCTAAGTGGAATTTGGGGCCTGTGCAAGTTTAATGCACGAATGAAAGTCTTCCTTAATTTCTGGAAAGTCTTTTGTTAATAAGTTTTGTCTTGTCCTAATTTTTCTATTTCCAAGCACACCAGATTTTTTTACAATAATCTTCAAGGTATTTTTATGATAATCTTCAACATGCAGTTATTCTTTAAGATAGTTTACTTTGTGTTCTCAAAGTATTCTTCATACCACTAGTTTTCTGTGTTTTTTGTTTGTTTGTTTGTTTCTTGTGTGAATTTCATTTCTGTCCTTATTTTATAATTCTTCTCTATTTCTTTCCTCAGTTCTACAAAATTATTTTAAGTTCTTTCTATTTTCTTTTTTTTTATTGGTTGTTCACAACATTACAAAGCTCTTGACATATCATATTTCATACATTAGATGGAAGTGGGTTATGAACCCCCAATTTTACCCCAAATGCAGATTGCAGAATCACGTCGGTTACACATCCACAATTTTACATAATGCCCTATTAGTAATTGTTGTATTCTGCTACCTTTCCTATTCCCTACTATCCCCCCTCCCCTCCCCTCCCATCTTCTCTCTCTACCCCATCTACTGTAATTCATTTCTCTCCTTGTTTATTTTCCCATTCCCCTCACAACCTCTTATATGTAATTTTGTATAGCAATGAGGGTCTCCCTTCATTTCCATGCAATTTCCCTTTTCTCTCCCTTTCCCTCCCATCTCATGTCTCTGTTTAATGTTAATCTTTTCTTCCTGCTCTTCCTCCCTGCTCTGTTCATAGTTGCTCTCATTATATCAAAGAAGACATTTGGTATTTGTTTTTTAGGGATTGGCTAGCTTCACTAAGCATAATCTGCTCTAGTGCCATCCATTTCCCTGCAAATTCTATGATTTGGTCATTTTTTATTGCTGCATAGTACTCCATTGTGTATAGATGCCACATTTTTTTTTTTATCCATTCATCTATTGAAGGGCATCTGGGTTGGTTCCACAGTCTAGCTATTGTGAATTGTGCTGCTATGAACATCCATGTGGCAGTATCCCTGTAGCATGCTCTTTTAAGGTCTTCAGGGAATAGTCCGAGAAGGGCAATAGCAGGGTCAAATGGTGGTTCCATTCCCAGCTTTCCCAGGAATCTCCAAACTGCTTTCCAAATTGGCCACACCAATTTGCAGTCCCACCAGCAATGTACAAGTGTACCCTTTTCTCCACATCCTCGCCAGCACTTGTTGTTGTTTGACTTCATAGTGGCTGCCAATCTTACTGGAGTGAGATGGTATCTTAGGGTGGTTTTGATTTGCATTTCTCTGACTGCTAGAGATGGTGAGCATTTTTTCATGTACTTGTTGATTGATTGTATGTCCTCCTCTGAGAAGTGTCTGTTCAGGTCCTTGGCTCATTTGTTGATTGGGTTATTTGTTATCTTATTGTCTAATTTTTTGAGTTCTTTGTATACTCTGGATATTAGGGCTCTATCTGAAGTGTGAGGCGTAAAAATTTGTTCCCAGGATGTAGGCTCCCTATTTACCTCTCTTATTGTTTCTCTTGCTGAGAAAAAACTTTTTAGTTTAAGTAAGTCCCATTTGTTGATTCTTGTTATTAACTCTTGTGCTATGGGTGTCCTATTAAGGAATTTGGAGCCCGACCCCACAATATGTAGATTGGAGCCAACTTTTTCTTCTATCAGATGCAGAGTCTCTGATTTGATATCAAGCTCCTTGATCCATTTTGAGTTAACTTTTGTGCATGGCGAGAGAAAGGGATTCAGTTTCATTTTGTTGCATATGGATTTCCAGTTTTCCCAACACCATTTGTTGAAGATGCTATCCTTCCTCCATTGCATGCTTTTAGACCCTTTATCAAATATAAGATAGTTGTAACTTTGTGGATTAGTCTCTGTGTCCTCTATTCTATTCCATTGGTCCACCCGCCTGTTTTGGTACCAGTACCATGCTGTTTTTGTCACTATTGCTCTGTAATATAGTTTGAAATCTGGTATCGCTATACCTCCTGATTCACACTTCCTGTTTAGAATTGCTTTTGCTATTCTGGGTCTTTTATTTTTCCATATGAATTTCATGATTGATTTATCTATTTCTACAAGAAATGCCATTGGGATTTTGATTGGCATTGAATTAAACCTATAGCGAACTTTTGGTAATATCGCCATTTTGATGATATTAGTTCTGCCTATCCATGAACAGGGTATATTTTTCCATCTTCTTATCTTCTGGTTTTTTTTTTTTTTTTTTTTGTGTGTGTGTGTGTGTGTGTGTGTGTGGTGCTAGGGAGTGAACCCAGGACCTCACTCCTACTAGTCAAGTGCTGTGCCTCTGAGTTACTTCCCCAGACCTTTATCTCTGTTTGAATAAAGGGTAGTGATTCAGAGTGGGCTTTCTAGCTCAGTCTCAAATCTTTCTGCTTTGGGCTCAGAAAACCACATTTCACCTAATGTCTTTGGTTTCCCAGAGAAATGCGTAATACACTTTCATATTAACTCTTGGCCTAGGTAAGGCTCCAGTAAAGCCTTTGGTTCTCAAGCCTTTGAGATTCAGAATTCTCTTCCATTCCTTGTGGAAATGTTAAACCCTCAGTCTGCAAGCTGCTAGTCTTCAGTTGGTAATGATTCATGGTGGGCTTTCTAGCTCAGTCCTGCCTACCCAACATTCTGTTCATAATCAGACTCAAGGGTGTTTCAGCAGCCCCTTTCCCTGCCCCATTAAGGAGGTGGCACTGACTTGATTTTGAATGTTCACAAAAGTGGCAAGACATAAAGCCCCCCTAAGTTTCTTCCCTCAGTTAGATCTCATTTTACCATACTGCCAAATCTTCTGTATCAATTGTGGCTTGTTACTGTGACTGTTTCCTATTGTCATAAAAGAATGGGCTTTCATTTGCACTTTTTATTCTTACAGATTTCAGTCTGTTTGAAAGCAGGAAATAGGGCAGATTTATCTTCTTCAGTTTGGGCATTTTAGCAGCAATTCTGTATTTACTTATGACAGCTTCCCCAAGATCCTTAGGTTTATCTGGCTAAATTCATTTAGTTATTATAAGAGGACATTTTAAACCTTGTTGAATGACTTTTTTTTATCCTCTTACATGATAAAAGTGTTTCTGAATGTGATGGACTGTCAAATGCTTTAATTATTAAATCCTTGACTTGTGGTCCTGTGCTTTAGTGACACTACTGTTTTACTCTTCACTTTATTGGCTTCATGATATTTTACTGTAATTTTGAGTAAAATATGGGCCCAAATGCCTGGTTTTTGTCACCTTTTCAGTAGGGCTTTAACTTTCTTGATCATACATGATAATTCATAATAAAGAAAAATTGTAATAATCAATTTAATTGTTTAACATAAAGTTTAATTCATACCCTAGTATGTCAAGAACATATGTAACTATCATTTTAGTGTTATAGTTTCATACAATATTTCTAATAAGTTGTAAGCTCCTGACAAATAATTTGCACATGTTTAAGTTTATTTGCTTAATTCAAACAACTGGGTGGGAATATTAGGCTCTATGCAATAGTAGCTAACTATCCTAATTACACTTTTAATTGAGTAGTCAACATTAGATTACATGTCTACAGCATGCTAACTCAGTGGCAGCAGGAGACAACTCAAGTTGCCTTGGAGGCTCATTCCATTACTTGACAGGAGCCAAGTAACTAATATAACTGTAATAACCCCAGGAAAAAAAATCAGAAAAATCTCTGGAATAAAAATAGAAAAGAGCAAAACAAGGCTTGCACGGAAAATGCCCATGACACACACACACACACACACACACACACACACACACACACACCTTCAAGGGTTTGTGAGAACCTGGAGAATGAAGGCAGGAAAAACAGCCACTAGCAAGGCCAGGGCAGTGGAATGAGGACACCAAATGGAGAAAGAGCAAAGTATTAAGAAGCACAACTGTATGAATACAAAAAAGGCAAATGTCCTAAAAGGAGCAGCTAGAACCAGGCTATTATGAGAAAGAGTTTGATCTTAGATTAACCCATTTGTTTTATTTACTCATTTATTTAAACTAAATCCTCTTCCAAAAAGGATTTCCTCCATATTTCAAAATCCATACATAGCAAAATCACTAAGGCAAGAATGGGTAAAGGAAAAATACTGAGGGTGAGAGAAATGATAAAGCTAGTGGGAAAGGCTGGTAAACAACATAACATGCCACACAATCCTCTTTAACTTCCCAACAGCCAGAGTAAACAGGAAAATGTGATCTGTTTCCAGGGGACATGAGAGAAACAATCCAGCTGCTCACCAGAAGCATATGGGTTGAGACTTCAGTGAAATTTATCTTATGCTTTTAATCAAGAGAACAGACTGTGTGATAAAGTAGATGACACTCTCAATGTCATTTTTACAATAAATATGATATAAAATTCTGAGTAATGGTACTATAATTTCTTCAGTTCAGTCCAAATCATAACTTCATAAATATTTCAGTAAAAGCAATTATGCAAATGATCCAGATATGCCACTCCCAGATGGTCTGGTTTATCCAAGAGCAAAATTGAGAATGTCCAGAGAACATCATATCCTTTAGATAATCCTCAATGAATCTTATTTTCACAGCAAATAAATCATAAATGAGGTAGTCTTTCATAATCTACTCATTATGTACCCAAAGATAATTTGCCAAATAATTTCCACCTAAGAAACACAGCCAATTAATTATGTTTTCTAAGCTAGGCCACTCATGATTAAACACCTTTTACTTACCTTATTTCCTGCTGATTCCTGTTTTCTTCTCTGGAGAGAGTTACCCCATTTTATAAAATGTGCAAGAAAATTATACTTAGGTATAGCTCCCTAGGTCATTGTTAAGAGCAGATTTTGTTTATAGGGTAATTTTGAAAATGCTATAAACTTGAAGAGATTATAAGTGTGCCTTATTCTATTAACACACCAAAATAAGTATCTAAATTTAAAATCCCTATACTCCAGTCTTTATGTAAATTTGTTTTCTTTGATCATAGAGAGAAACAGCACTATTGACCTAAGCAGTGTCTTCTCATGGAGAGTTGCTCATGTGCTAGACTTTTGAAAGGAAAGTTTGAATGCACTCAAGCAGTTTAGGACCTTTAACATGAGCAAAATAGAAACGTGGAGAATCCCACAGAAACAGATCAAAAGCCTTAAGCTTAGGGGTCGCTCACACTTGGTTGTGCAGGTGTGTATAGGTGTGTATTCCAGAAGTTAGTTTTAAACAGTGGTCTTGACAGATAGACACGTGTGGTTAACAATAATAGAATGTTACCTCAAATCAGCAGTCTTCCCCGTCTTGTTGGTGCACATGACCTCCCTGGTCTGATATCCAATCTGAATGTCCCAGTACTTGTTCTCTTGTCGGTTCTGTCTGTTCCTATTTCTCTTTTTCTTGATAAGTTCCCGGGCCTCTGGATCCTTGACTCCTTTGCCTCGGTCCTTTTCCCGATCTTTATTCTTTCCGCGTCTCCTGGCCTGTCTCACTTGCCTGGAGTGTGGCATGGAGCACGAGCTCCAGGGCCCCACCTGCAAGCTGTACATGCTCTCCTCCGTCTCGCAGGGGCTGGACTGGCACACCTGGAATTCGGTCAGGTTTGGACAGCCAGAGCCTCCAAACTGCGGGGGCGCCACAACATGCCGCGTCCGATGCTGGAGTCCGCTTCCACAGGTTTTGGAGCACTCGGACCACGGGGAGAACTCAGACACGATGCAATCTTGCTGGCAAGGAATGAGGCAAGCCTGTTCCAGGAGAGGCTTGGGCTCGAAGTACTCACAGATGATGTCCTCGGCAGGCATGTCTTTGTCTTTCTGGATGCACGTTATCTCTCTCACCTGAATACCTTCGTCTCCCTTGATACACTCCAGGGGTTTCTCTAGGCTTTTTGAAATCACTGGCTGACACTGATTCCAGGGTCCCAGCCTCCAGTCGTACAACTCTTTGTGCCAGTCACACACTTTGAAACAGTTTTGCTGATTACTGGGTCTTCCAGCCTGCTTACAGTTGCTATGCAACGTCGTCCAGCCCTCCACGTGAGCACACCACACAGCCCTGGTTTGGATGCCTCCTGGACCACATTCGTCTCCCATGCATCGGCCCCATGGACCTAAAAAAAACAACGCAGGAGTTAACAGTGCCACTAAAAGAAAGTCACTTCACGTTCCAGACAGATTCCTCAAGACCTAGTACATTAACTTCCCTGAAGTGTAATGAAGTAGGTCTCTATAGGAACCTGTCAGAAAGGAATAATCTCTACCAAGTATTTTTACAAAAGGGAACTGTGTCACGGTGCCTATATAAGGTAACTGCTGGGGCAATTTTACTTTGGGTCCTTTTGGGATTACTGAAAGTTTGCTTTTATTCATTTCCTTCACTTTAGGTAGTTAGAAATCCTGGCTCATAAAGGACATCAGAAATTAGTCACAGCGAAAACCTATTACTCCTGCTTCACAACCATCAAATCCATTCTAGTAACTGGCAAAGAAAATGGCCCCTGGTGAAAGCCTGCTTCTCCAGCAGACTTTACTTTTCTTGGGCAATTAACTACTTTGTAGAACATACTCTCTTTCACCTAATTTTTTATTGTTATGGCTGTGACTGCAAGGGTCTAATAGTTGTGTACTGTGCCTGCTGACAAAATTTAAAGTGTTGCCTTTCTGGTCACCAAAGCTGAGAATTGAAAAAAAATCCTCATTTAATCACATTCAGGGTTTAAATTTAAAAAAAAAAAATCAAATGTTCTCACTTCTCTAGTCAAGTATAGACATGAATAAGGAAGTTTAAATTCAACTGAAAGACCTTCTTCAATTTTCTGGATGTTTTGTTAAGGGGTAATTAGGGGTTTTATATATTCATTTTCTAAATATGAACTATTTGGTATTATAGAGTTATTTTTAGGGAATACTTAAGTCCATGCCTTTAATATGACATATTAGATTTGTACCTTAGAATCCTTCTTAGAAAAGAGAGAGAGAGAGAGCTTGTATTTTTAATACTATTTCTTTTTCTAAGGTAAATAATAAGATTTTCAAAGCTTTAGCAGACAAATTCCAATTTATGAAATTAGAACTACATTTGAAAAATGTAAAGATCATATTCCTTCCATGAACTTGAGAAATTCTTTGATGACCCTCAACTGTCTTCAACAGGTTGTGAGGGAAGGTAAGGGCCAGGTGAGGGCTCTAGGGTCCTCCGTCCACACATGCACACTGCTTCCTCCTTCCTCATTATTGCTTCTATAAAAAAAGCTCTATTTTACTATTATTTTATTCATGTGGAGATTATGTATTAGACTATGTCTGCAAGAAGCTTCTGCAGCTAAAGAGTGAAAACCTTTAAAGTAGGTCAATGGATTCATTCTACTGATGGGAATAACAAGAGAAAGGAGGGGCAAGTGATTTGCCAAGTTTACATCTTGAATGAATAACACAATCATTCTAGATTTTTCTATCCAGTTCTTCTGACTTTTAGTCACAAGATATAACCTGGATTTTAGAGATTAAGGTTCAGACAGCTTCTCCTATACAAAACAATTATTAGCCTACACAGAATGAAATATGAAAAATATGCTCACCAAATTTAATTAAAACAGTTAATTTTGTTTACCAAGAAAAAGGTTTAAAATTTTATTTTTTTTTCTTCCTTACAAACAGCATAATCAAGTTGTAAGTGGAAAAGAGGCTTACTATAAATACTGTAACTAACATTGTAACTGATAATTTCTACATTGAAAATAAATATGTTATACTTTATTTGTAATACCTGCATTGTTTCTTTATAAAGTTCTATGCAAAGAGCCATCAAGGACTTATAATGTATAAGGAAACAGTCTTCCCGGAGTATTAATTTGAAGACTTTAAAACTTAAAAACCTAATGTATAGACTGGCTGTAGCTCAGTGGTTTCTTCCACACAGAATGTACAACCAATGGATGTTTTACATTTGTCATTATACAATACTAAATGATGTTTTAATCCTACTTTTAACTTCCCAAAGAAAAAATATATATTCACAATTCTGGTGATGTTTTCTTAGAGACTGACCAAGTATTCAATTTGGTAATCACAAAACCTAAGACACTTTTTAATAAAAAAAAATAGGAGTATGTATAAAACTTTAGAATTATTTTACACATCATGACATTTATTTTCTTTTCCCATTGTACCTAAATAAAATAGAAATCCATATTTTTCACCTTGAAGACAGCAAATAAATCTATCTGTATATTAGACTCTCAAGAGCAAATTACATGCCATTAGGTTTGAGATTCAAAAGATAAGTGTCTTGTACATATTCAGAATTCACCAACAGAATTCAAGAAAATTTCTTGATACATTAATGTTTTCTATCCTGAACATTAATTATGAAATTATACTGATTAATCAGATTGGATCTACTAGAAGTTACTCTTTTATCCTTGAAATAAAATCAAAATATTTTATATCAAACTTATAAAACTGGCACTCAAAAATACTCAACTTATATGTTTACTTTGGCTGAACTATTAAACTAATTAATGAAAATTAATATTTTATTATATTTCTATAATTGTGATTTGACTTCACGTCTGTGGGTATTGCTGTTTAAGGAAAACACACATACCTCAAATGTTTGTTTTTCCTTATACTATGAAACAGAACTAAACAACACTATCTAATTCTTAAATTTGAAAATTACCCTAGACAAGATATAAAATGATTGAAGTTTTACATTCATAAATCAAATTGTAGCAAAACTCTGGGCTTTTAATTTACTTCTAAAATAAATGTGAAGTTGTTTACCTCAAAAATGATGGATGGTTCATGAACCTTAAAAAGGGAGAAATCTCTTCTCACACACTTTCAGAGTACCCTGTATATTTCACACATTGTGCTTATCATAATTTCAAGAGTTTGTGGAATAATTGTCCCTTGAGGACAGGCCTTTGTCTTGTACATACCATATACCTAGAACAGGTTCAATAATATGTACTGAATAAATGAATAAAATCAGAAACAAAATCAAGAAAATAATTCCAGTTAATTTATGGTACAACATACAGATGCTTGTTTCACAGGTGTGTGAAGATAAAGACAAAACATGCTTTTCTCTTAAGCCAGTCAAAATTATCTCTCATTACTAAGACTTTTGGTTTTTATGCACTTACTGAGTAAATAAGAAGATGTCAGTAACATATTTTATTAATTTTAAAAACAGATATATATTAAATTACAATCAGAACCCACAGTATAATCTTTTAGAACTTCAATTTTTCATGTTAACTTTGTAAAATATTATATAATGCAAATATTTATATCTCAACATGTTATATATATTTATGATTATATATAAATTATATATAATTTGGGGCTGTAACTAAATGTAAATACACAAGATTTTGACATTACTTTGAGGGATAATCTTAGAATATCGTAGGTATAAATTGTATTTGTTCTTACTAAATATTCTTTGCCTTTTGAGATATTTATAAAGCACCTTTTCAGAAATAATGTTTGACTACAATATGAAAATAAAGTATTTTATTTCTTCTCAAAATGTGTAAATGCCTTTGAAAATAAGAATAATGGTATCTTATTTATGAAGCCATAAATAAAATGTTCTTTTTCTACTTTATAAAGAACAAAAATGTACTTCCTTAAAGGTGCAGGGAATATGTTTTTGTTCTTTAGGAAAAGTAAAATTTTTCTACTATAGTCATCTCTTTGAACATCAACTTTTGTTTCTTTTTTTTTTAATAATGTTGACACTACTACAGAAATTGTTCATCTATGATAATAGTTTTCTGAAAAGTTAATTTTAAAAATTACTAGCTGACATATAGAAATATGGATGGGAGTTTTCTCAAAAGTAAAATTTATTCATTAGAAAAGTAAGATAATTCCAGGCTAGTGGCACATGCCTATAATCCCAATGGCTCAGGATGCTGAGATAGGAGGATGACAAGTTCGAAGCCAGCCTCAGCAATGAAGAAGCGCTGAGCAACTCAGTGAGGCCCTGTCTCTAAATAAAATACAAAATAGGGCTGGGGATGTGGCTCAGTGGTCGAGTACCCCTGAGTTCAATCCCTGGTACAAAAATAAAAAGTAAGATAATTCTTAATTTGATGTTGCTCATTAGAAATAAGGAATATCACATGTGTATATACATCCTTTTACATGTTATATTTATACAAACTTCACACTTTCACTAATAAAATGGAACAATTAGTTACATTCCATTGTTTCATTGCATCTTTTTAATTTCCTGGCTTACATTTGGATGAATTTTATCAATTACTCTGTTCAAAAAAGAGAGAATTGAGTTTGCAGATTTTAATATTATAGGCATTACATGGTTTATGTCAAATACCAGCAGGAACAAAGAGATTGAGTTCAAGAAAACCTTTAGACTATCTTACACTGATAATAAGTAAGAATTTCTGAAGTTTACTTAGGTAACAAGGAAGAGCTTACATTATAAATACAAAAACATTTCAATTCCCATTGCAATAAGATTATCACAGATTCTTATTAAGCAGCTGCTCACAGATAACACTGTTGGGTTTATTTTATTCAAAGTCTATTTACATTGAGAACCAGAAGATAGTGTATCCCAAGGAAACTCCACAGAGATCTATAAAAACACCTACTGATGCAAAAATAAAAGAATAAAATGCATGGAGGCACCAGTGAAAGCAGAAGTGGCAATATAATCATGACAGAACCTAAAAAGAACTCATACACCTTGCAGCCTTTAACGGCTGTCTTATCTTTTCATTGCACCTTGGGTATTGCACGTGTGTGCAATTAACTATCTCTTAAAAGATCAGATCTCTCTCATAGTACTCCTGATGGACGGCAGTCTACTTCTGCTCTCCAAGCAGTCTTGAAATAATCACACATTGAATAGGAAGAAGGCCACATCAAAAATTGTTCTTGACAACTAAGAATTGTTAAACCAATTAGTTAACATGTTTCAAGGTGCACAAATGCTTTAAAACAAATTTGAAAACACAATACTTAAACTACTAGAGAAAACACAACGTCTCCTACCAAGTACAAGAGTGTAATATTTAATATCAAGTGTCTCTGCATAAATATTGAAATTTAGCCCCACAATCTAATATTAAGAATGAGAGGGAGTGTTAATGAAAAAATGGTAAGGGAGATTGCTTTTAAACAAGAACAGTAAGAATTTCTACTGGTTTAAAACTTGCTTCCTTTATTGTTCATGTTCATGATTATTTAAAGAGAGCTTGGCATCTAATTGAACAAAAACAAAGGATAGGCAGCTTTCGCCTTAAGGGATTGGATAATGGCCCTTATGCATGGAAATGTATTCCTGTGTACAGATTTTAAGATTGTGTTTAGTCAGTATCATGCAAAATGTTTCTAGGATGTGGGTCAATAAATATGTGTGGAACACTTAGCTTGACAGATTTTATGTAAATCTAGAGAGAAACATTGGATGTCTTATTCAACTAATAGGGAGCTAAACAACTGCTTACATACCCCAAATATTTATGTAAGTGATAGACTAACAACACAAATATTTTCAGTTGCAATCAATGTAAGATTATGCAAAGCTGTGACAAAACGTTAAATGAATGCTACTTGGCTCATTTTCCATGGGTTACAACTTTAAATGTGATTCTTCGCTAACTTCTCACAAACATCGATAAAATAATGAAATTATTGTTATTCCTGCTAAAAAGGATTCTATAACATGTCTATTCTCTTCATGTCATTCAGAACTCTCTCTGTATTTCAGTCTACAAAGGACTGCCTTTTAAATTTAAAACTAGTATTTCCCCCACCATATTCAATACTGACTTCTTCTAAGACTGTTTTTTTATATGTCAAGGGCATGAGAACAATAAAAGGTCGAGCCTTATAAAAGATAAACACTATAAAAGAAGCACGAGAAAATTATGCAAACTACTTTCTGTCCTTGTTTGCTATAAAACTCTCAAATGAGCCAGTTTCTTGTTTGACTAAATATGTTTGCATCCTTCAAATAAGATAATGTGTTTTCTCCTTCTGGATTTGATTGTGGAACAGCATGTCCTACTTTACCAGCAGGATCTAGGAGAACACAAACAGCTTAGTGATATACTAAACTATTTCTTGCATGCCATAGGATCATGTTTTAAAATTTATATTTAACTAAAAAAAGAAAAGAAAAACTTGTTTTTACCCAAGCGAATCAGTGTAAAAAATTAGAATGTTGCTAAATAATAGGAAAAAATGCCAATCTCACAAATCCCATAACCTAGAAGTAACTGGTCTTCATAATTTGCTTTAATCCTACTAGTCAATTAAAAAGTGCATCTAAATAAAATTGGGATTGTGCTACAATTATTTAAAAAACTTTAAGAATATGACTTCACAATATTTTATACAAATAATTCATTTTGGTACACACATAAATATTTGACCTACAAGACAGTTAATTTCCTTTGCTCTTCATATTTTCATATTTAGATCTATACTAGGGGTGCAGAGGAGTTTATTCTATCAATTTACCATGCTTTATTTAAGTGATATTTGTTCGGGGACATTTAGCACTTTCTTAATGGTTCCCATATTATGAAGAAAGTTACAATGGATACTGGACAGATAACTTAGCCAAATGCTTAGCAAAATTTTCAAACTTTTGACACACATAGATTATAAAAATAATGTAAAAATCCACTGAAATATACCATTCTACCAGGAATTTATGAGCACATTCTCTTTTCTCCCCTCCCCTCTTGATATCTGCAAACTATTACTGCTCCAAATCTGGGAGCCTATATGGGGTCCTATGGGTTTATCTTCTTGGACAGTGAATCCTTTGACTATTTTGAACCAAAAGACAGTCTTTATTCCTTTAATTTCAATTCTCTTGTGTACTGTGGTCTAGAAATACCTCAAAACTTCTGTAGAATTGACAATATCCTTTTTATTTTTTTCAGCACTGAAACATAATTTTGCTGTTATGTACTCTTTTGATCTTTTGAAATAATTTTTCTGTGGGAAAAAACAAACATGTAGGTTTTAATTATCTGTTTTGAAATAGTCACATAAATTAGTAATCTAAATACCCAGAAACTATGGCACTTAAAATTACATTAGTTAATTTAAGTATGAATGTGTGCTCTGCCTAGTAGACAACTTTGTAAAGATTTATGAACACACAAACACAAAATAAATTTTGAATACTTACTGACCTAAAATAGGTTAAACTTTCATTTTAAAGAAAAGCAAAAGAAGAGCTCATGGTTTCTTTGACTTGAGTTTTAATTTAATTTAATTTAATTTTAATTTAAAATATAACTCTCAAATGACAAATCAGTTTGGTGCATAAGTAGAGATCACTGTGGAAGTCAAGTTGAGCTTTCATCTTTTATAAGTAATTAAACTTTAATAAGAAATTATATCAGTATCAAATTAAATGTTCAAAATTAGAACAGGCTTTTCAAATCTGATGAGAAATGAATGAGAAATCAGTGAGTAGGATAACTGATTTCATAATTGCTAAGTTCAATAATCTATTTTTAGGGTCTATCATGTTTGATCTTTCCTAAGAAAATTACTTAACCTCTGTGGGTCTTGTTTTCTACATTTGCAAGATAAAATATGAACTGTCATTAACCCCCATCATCTCCTAACACATGCTAAGTCTCACCATTAGGAGTTTTATATGGTTTGAATATGAAGTGTCCCCCCAAAGCTCACATGGGAGACAATGCAGGAATTTCAGAGGAGAAATGATTGGGTTATCAGAGTCTTACCCCAATCAGTGCATTAATCCCCTGAGATTGAGTGGTAATTGAAGTAGGAGGGTATGACTGGAGGAGGTGGGAATTGTGGTGTGGCTTTGGGGTATATATATATATATATATATATATATATATATATATATATATATATATTTGTATCTGGCAAGTGGGGACATTTCTCTTGCCATCATGTCATGATGGTCTGCCTCATCTTGAGCCCCTAGAAATGGAGTCAGCCTTTCTGGACGAAGACCTCTGAAACTCTAAGCCCTTAAATAAACTTTTCTTCCCTGAAATTGTTCTGGTCAGATCTTTTAGTCACAGCAGCAAAAAAAGTTGACTAAAACAGAAATTGGTACTGAGATGTGGGGTCCTTGCTGTGATGAATCTGCCCATGTGGTTCAGAAGCCTTTTGAGCTCTTTAGAATTGGTGGGAGGAATTTTTAGATGTGTAGCAGAGCAAGTTGGAAATATTTTAGATTGTTGTAAGTGGAGATTAATGGCCAAAGTAGGTGGGAGCTCAGATGACCAGAATGACTTTAAGACCAAAGGAGGATTCTATTGGAATTTGGAGTATGTTATGTTCTGCCTGAGAAGTTATCTGCATTTCACTTGTGTCCTGAAACTTTCTGTGAGGCTGATTTTAAAAGTGATAGACTTCTTAATCTGGTGGAAGAAATATCTAGACAGCATAGCATTCAGGCTCTGGCTTGGCTACTGCTGGTGGCTTTTAGCCAAATTTATTGTGATAAACAGGAGCAGAAAACAGAGTGGAAAAATTCAGAAAACGTGGATTTGAGAGGCAGGAGTGAAACTGGGACTAAGGAAGTTGTATTTGTTAAAGACAGTACTACCACTAAAGAAACGCTGAAGAGTTTACTGAAAGACAATAAGAAAGGTGGCTTGAGGGCATCTCAGGAGCTAGCAAGACCACACCCATCTCAAGCTCAAGGCAGTACAGGTGAAAGTTCTCCTGAGACTAGACTAATGGGGCACCCTTCTTGCACAAGGGGTTGTAGGAAGTTTTTTCAAAGTGCTCAGCCTACCAGACACTGAGAAGTTGCCGCAACAAGGGTCCCTGGTAGGGACTACTTGTTGCAACTAGCAGTCAACTACTAGTCAACTACTAGTTGACTTCTGCTAGAGATGGAAGCAGACCTTGGTGTCAACCATGTGGTGCTGGTTCTGCAGGAATGCAGGATGCTGAAGTTCATGGAGGCTTCCACCAAGATTTTCAAGGAAAGCCTGGGAGGCCAGGCAAAGTGCAATATGGTTGGAGTTCCTGCAGGTGCTCCCTGAGAAGGCAAGGTGTAGAGATTTGAAGAAGAAGCTAAAGCTTCCGTGGAGACCCCCATGATTAAAAAATGCCAGTACTGGAAAGCTCCAGGAATTGAACAGATACAAACCAAGAGAGAGGCCACTTGGGCTGCAACCAATAAGGACACAGAGGCAGAACTACATCCGCCCTTTGGAGAGGACATCACAATGTCATGTGCCCCAGATGCCAGACATGGAGCTACAGGCCTTGTTTGCCCAGCGGGATTATGGTCTAGCTTTGGTCCTAATACTTCTTTCTATACCCCTAATTTTGTGAATGGAAATGTTTACTTGGTACCATTTTAAATTGGAAATTTATAAATTGCTTTTAATTTTACAGGAGTTCACAATGCAAGATTGTCTTGAGCGTCAGAGGAGAATTTGGCCTTGAACTTTTGGACATTTTTGGAACTGTTGAAACTATAGGGACTCTTGGAAATGGACAAAATGTACTATACATTATCACATAGTTTTAAGTTTTGGGGGGCCAGGAGCAGAATATTATTGTTTGAATGTGAGGTGTCCCCCAAAAGCTCACATGTGAGACAATGCAGACACTTTAGAGGAGAAATTATTGGGTTATCAGAGTCTTAACCCAATTAGGGAATAATTCCCCTGATAGGGATTAACTGAGTGGTAATTGAAGTGGGAGGGTGTGTGACTTTGAGGTATATATATTTGTATCTGGCAAGTGGAGACCTTTCTCTCTCCTTCCTAACAGGAAGCTGCTTCCCCACTCTTCCTTCATGACGGTCTGCCTCACCTTGAGCCCATAGAAATGGAGCTGGCCTTCTGTGGACTAAGACCTCTGAAACTGTGAACCCTTAAATAAACTTTTCTTCCCTAAAATTATTCTTTTCAGATCTTTTAGTCACAGCAGTGAAAAAGCTGACTAAAATAAGGAGGAAAATATGTGATAAAGTTGTGTAAAACCTTTTTGTTACACAAAAATAATCACATTTTTGTGTGATAATATTTTAAAGGGTGCATAATCAGAGATAATTTCTTTAGGGTAGACTCTATTAAAGTGAATAACTGGATCAAAGGATTCGATGATTTTGCACTTTTTAAATACATGTTGCTCAACTGACTTTTCATAGAAGCGTATGGAAATCTACAGCCCATCACTACATCCTGATAGGCATTAGCTATTATAATAGCTGTTTTGTTAATTATATACATATGAAAAATCCCACTGTTGTTTCAATTGAATATTTATTACATATGACTTTGAACAGTTACCTTCTGTTCTGTGAATTGTTCTATTAGTTTCTATATTTTTCAGATATCTCAATGACTGTTGTTATCTCAACCTACTTATTTGATGATATGAACATTTTCTATGATCATTAAAATGTATTTTATACTTGGTATTTTATGATATTTTTGTTTATGATATTTCCTATGTCTTTGATATACAGGCTTTTCACTACCACAATCTTATATTCCCTTCTTTCTTTTCAACTTAAAATGAAGTTTCAGGTACAGAGATTCATAAATATACATTAAAAAGTTTCATCTTTTTTATAGATTCATCTGAACAAAAATATATTAGATTTATCAGGAACTCATTCTGAGAATATTATAGGCCACTATATGAACATTTTATTTTTTATGTAGTTTTACCATAATTTTACCAAGAAAATACATGTAGTATGATTGAAATCTACTTCTTAGCCTAAAAACATGGCATTAAGAGGTGCCTCAAACAATGTATTGCTAGATTGCATTGCTAGATTTTATTTTAATGCTACATTTTATTTATGATTTGCATAGTTTATAGTGTGTTTTTGTATAGATGGTCTCATTCAATCTTTTCATCAAGTGCTCAATATGAAGAATAAATATTATGTTATTCTCTCTAGTAGAACTAATATTAACAGATCTAAAAAAATATAAATCAATCAAACTCTCAAATATTTCTATTGTTTCACTGGATGTAGTTATGTATCCAAAAAGAGAAAAAGTGATATTAGCTGTATTTGAGCAACCCAAGAAGGGAAATCATGGTTCCATAATGAAGAATCCCCAACTTCTGAATAAGATCCCATTCAACTAAGGGTATGCTAAAGCCAATTTTTTAAGGAAAAGTATTCTTCAGGACAACAGATGCTAATTCCATGTTTTCCTTCCAAACTCATAAACTTACCCACGGGGGAAAATGGAGATTGCTAGAATTTTTGACTACAAAAGGAAAATGTGATACCAATAGCCTCGATAAATATTCAAATTAAAGAGTTCTATTTGAACAGTAACACTCACTGTCATTCTAAAACAAAAATATCCCATTATTCCCCCACCCCAAATAATTACAGCCAAAATAAGAAAAACAACAAACAAAATCTGAAAGTTTCATGTGACTGGCAGCAGAATATTTATGAAATAAGGACACAGATACTAAGTTTCATAGAGTTGAAGATATGCCAAATCATTAGTATATACTGTTTTAGAGAAAGGATTTAAGGTTGCAACATTAACTCTAGTGAATATAAATGCTCTTTATTTATTGAAATAGTTTGTCTTAGCATTAATGTTAAAATATAACACTAGGAAATATACAATTCCTCAAAAAATACAGAATGCACAAAATTTTCTAACCACATCAAATTAGAGATCTTCAGTTATAATTGTCTCAAAGTGAATCACTTTGACATATTTGCCAGTCTGATACAATGCTAAGGGTGTCAGGTCAATGGAATCTTTAGAAATAAAAAAAATAATCCTCTGTATTCCAGGGAACCATGACAAAATAGTAAGTGAAATCTTTATATAATCAATCATAGTTAAAAGCATGCT
Organism: Spermophilus citellus; assembly: GCF_964194105.1. Taxonomy (NCBI): domain Eukaryota; kingdom Metazoa; phylum Chordata; class Mammalia; order Rodentia; family Sciuridae; genus Spermophilus; species Spermophilus citellus. The sequence continues at coordinate 192,779,133 of NC_138184.1, read as the reverse complement.
TTTTGGGATTATTCTAAAAGTATAATTTGAGACAAATGCCTATATGAAATTAACTTACTTTAAAAGTAATTCCATGGAGCAGGGATACGGCACAAAGGAAATAAAACTGGGAAAGGGAATCAAGGAAAAACCAAAGGAAGTATATGTCATCAATTTGTCTACTACAATAGGTATTTTGTTTTGAGTATGACAGACCTTCTGAGAAACTTTATGAAATGTATTTCAAATTGTTAGTTTATAGCATAGAAGGATTAAGCATTTCTTCTTTAATTCCTGCTCCTCTCTGCTCAAATTTGCTTGAAGAAGTTTCCTGGTACAGCCTTGCACTACTCAGATATCCTCATTCTGCCTAGTCACAGTAATGACCAGCTCACTATCTGCAAATATAGGTTTTCCGCCTGAAGCTAGGTCCTCTGGTTCAGAACAGTTTAAGATTGTGGATATAGAGACCACAGATTCCTGAAATGGATCATAAGGAATAATGGGGAGAGGGCAAACCTAATTCACCAATGGTTTTTAACCCATGCATTTTAGCTTTCACAGTAAAGCAGCCTTTTTTGTTTATTGACTCAGTGCATCCTGGAAAACATTTCTCCAATCATACAATTTGTTATTTCTGAATGTTAGCCTCTAATAGGCCATATCACTATCCTAATGAAGACAACTGCTTTCAGGAAATGAGATCTATAAAAGTACCACTGACTTCTATTTTCATTGCCCATTGTCATATCTCTTTACTATAAGATATGTCCTTTTTAATGAAGCAATATTGTACAAATATAAGTATATAAGTCTTAAAAATCAATCATTCTGCAAATCCTCTGATAACAGTGCTGGTGGAAGTACTGCAGTCATAGGAGGAAGACCTATATCCAGAGTTGTTGTCAATTCTAATTACAATGCACAGCTGTCCCATTTGTGATAGAAAATGTGTGATGTAATCAACTGGCTGGCTGCTGCTTGAAGGTTAGTGATTAGCAGTGGCAATAGCTAGACCAATATTAGTGAGAGGAAGCTATACTATTGTGTCCATCCATAACAAACTAATGCATTGGTCAGTTTGAAGATAGAGGCTGACAGACATTCACAGGCCAATTTTTTTGTCTTCTTAAATACTCTGTTTTGTTTATGATGCAGATACTCAGGGGTGAGCACTAGTGCAGTCCACAAAGACCTATTCTTTACTCTCCTCGGACATCCATCCCTATGTTCTTGCTCTAGACTTCCATGTCTCTAATGAGCTAGCTATTTGCCATTGCTTAGAAGTCCATAAATGTCTGTATTATCCCTCAATACAGAGTAAAACTAAATATAGGCTCACAGGTTGTTGTCATGGGAAGATTGCCCTTTCTTTAGGGCCACAAAAAATGGGGCTGTTTGTATTACTGCAGTTCACTTATAAGTAGTACCAATATACTACAGTGAGCCATTAAGCCTGAATTTTTTTTCTCTTTTTGATTGGACTTAATAAATCCCTTACAAACCCTGAGTTGAGGGAGAAGAATTCATGTAAAAGAGGTACCTCATATTCTGAATCTATCTGGGTCTGATTCTAAATGCTCCACTGATGTTGTATGTTAAATTTTAGCTGCACCCTCCCAATCATTATATTTTATTTGTTGGGTTTCATGATAGCTATCTCAGGATAGAGAACTATAGTCAAAGAGCTAGTTGGTATCTAGCATACATCGTCTACTGGGACCCAGTAGCAAATCAGGACAGGGTTTTTTTTTTGTGTGTGTGTGTGTGTGTGTGTGTGATATTTTTTTTCCTAAAGGGAGTAACTCTCTGTTGCAGAAAACATGGTATTTCTTCCAAACCCAAGTTATCTATTCTGCAACTCTCCTATTAGGAATAGCCAGAGGTTCCACATAGTCATTTTATGTAACAGAAATGTATCTCATAACAGCAGATCTTCTAGGCCATTATGTTCGGTGTGACTGAGAAGCTTAAAGCAGCTTGGGCCTGCTAGAGAGGTATCTACTCTGAGATTCATTCTGAACTAACATTCTTTCAATTCAACCAATAGACTATAGCAATATTCCTACGTATCTTTTATGATGCTTTCAGAATGCAAAGAGGTTGTAGTAGGTAGCCAACCTCCATCACAGTCACAATGGCCCCTTTATTATGGCACTTATGCTTTTCTATACTTACCCATAGTGAATAGAGATGACTTGTGTGACTACTATGATACTGCAGAAATACTGAGGTGAAAAACATATGGCTTCTGATTTACCCTTTTTCTTGATTCATTCACTCTGTGGGAAGCCACCTATGATGTCATGGGAATATTCAAGCAGCATTTTGAAGATGAGAAACTTCAACCTCCTGTCCACAACACGTGAGTGACCCATATCCCCTTGGAAGCAGATCCTCCAGCACCAGTTAAGCTTTCAGAGGACAGCATTGCTGACCAATGTCTTGACCATAACCTCATGGTAAACCCTAAGTCAAAAACACTCAGCTGAACTGTTCCTGAATTTCTGGCATAAAGCAACTATGAGATAATAAATACTTTGTTGTAAGCTGCTAAATTTTGTTATGCAGCAATAGATAATTAACACGGATTAGAGTACCTGGAAGACATATGCTGCATTAACCAAAAATCTAAAATATGGGTCTGGCATATTGGAGTTGAGCTATGGGTAGAAGTTGAAAAAACACAGTAAAAGCTAAAGGAGGCTTAAAGAGACAGGACTTAAAAGCAGCAGGGAGAATGTTACTGGAAACTTGAGGAATGGGGGTTATTGTTATATCATGATAGAGAGCTTAGCAATACCTACATTATCATGGAAAGTAGAAATTTCACCTAACTTATTGGGCAATCTGGCTACAATTTCCACACAGTGATGAGGGTGCTACCTTGTCTTTCTTCTTAGGGCATCTCTAATACTTACCATTTCTTGTTCACCAAATCAAACTGGTATAATGTTATAAATATAAAGAAACAGCATGATATTCGGAGCAATTTCAAGTCAATCAAGGTCCCCGGTAACTATATCTTAGTGGATACAGAAGTATTAATCTGGCCCTGAGGTAAAAAAGTTAAAAATGTATTGCAGTAAAAGCAAGAAGTTTTTTTTATCTTTCTTATTAATGAGAATTGAATAAAAATTACTAAATTATTATCTGCATGTGTTGATTTTGTCTTTTATAACAGCTGAAATTAGGCCTGTGTTTACTCTAGCTTGCCATTATCTTCCAAGAGCCATCCAATTTTATTATCTTGTTTTCAGGGTCAAGAAAATTGAACAGGAATATGAGGTAGACCAATTCCTCTGAATATTTTCATTCTTTGATGCAACACTAATTTCTGGAATTCTTTCAAGGATGTTATGCTGAGAGCTCAATACAAAATGCTTAACTTTCTAGTGAAGTTTCTAAGTGAAACGATTTACCAACACTTAGTAGGAAGCTACTACTTTTCAGTATAGCAGGCAATAAAGTAAAACGTTTATTCACTTGCTTCTATTAACCACTGACCAAGAATGAGCATATGAAAGTTTATATTAGCTCCCTCATAATTTCAGATAATGCATTTGTGCATGAATGAACTCTGAGCTGCTTTCTGGGTGCATCTTATGTCACAGTGTCAGAGAAACCCCAGAAAAGTCAACAGCTCAGTGGATGGCAGTTGTAGTTGGACCAAACCTATGTGAACCTGATTAAACCTGTGCAAAACTTGAAGCCACAGGAGTTACTGGAGTTGGAAGTGGAGTCAAGAGACAACATATGACTAACTAGTGGAGGAGGTGTTCCCCCCACTCAGGCCAAAGTCATATATTTTCTATAAACTCATAAACCCTAGGATTGAAATTGCTAACGACTGAATACATCTGCATTTCATCACATTTGTTTACTAATTAAATAAATATTTAGTGAGGACATATAATGTGTTATATGCTGTCACAGCAAATAAAATAGATGATATATAGTAAAAGAAAGCACTACAACGGATGAAAACAAAACAAATGTCCAACAACAAATGAATGGAGAAGTAAAATGTGATATGCTTATACTGAAATATTATTTCGTTTAGAAAGGCATTGAATTCTGGTGCTACGATGTTGATAAGTCTTGAAACATTATGCTAAATGATATAAGCCAAAGGCAAAGGACAAATGTTATATGATATTACTTATATGAATACCTAGAATTCGTAAAGTCAGAAGGTAAAATGGTGGCTGGTAGGGGCTGAAGCAGAGGAGTATGGGAAACTATTAGCTGATGGGTATAGAGTGTCAGTTCAGGATGATGAAAAAATTCAGGAGATGGGTGGTGGCGATGGCTATACGATAATGTGAATGTATTTATTCCTTTGAATTGTTCACTCAAACTTACATAGTTAAAATGATAAATTTAATGTTATGTATAGCTTATACATATTTAAAATATATGTGTAGTTATCAGAAACTTTAGCCAATACTTTTCATGTTCATATTTATAATCCTCTGAATTTTGGGAAATGTTTCTGGACATAGCAACATAATTTTAAGATTCTGGTGGAGTTACTGCCAAGTTCAAAGCCTTAGGGAACTCCAAATTTCCTTAAACCTAAAGGCAATTTATTTGAGACCTTCAAAAAAAAAAAAAAAAAAAAGAAAAAAGGAAGGGCTAATTATAGATTCAATAGGCTTTTCCTTGTCTTATTAAACACTGAAAGCAGGGAAGCGAGTGAAAGGGCATCTCAGGGATATTATCATTATCATCTTAGAACGAGTGCCTCCTATATCAAATCAGTAGTAAGTAGAAATAATATATCCCAAGTTCATCTCCTGATGATGCTACATTGTTAGTTTTGTACCTTAAGGACTATAATAGTTTTAGCCAATAATTTAAGTTGTGGATATCATCTTAATAGATTAGAATATAAAAATGAAGTAAAAATAACAATTTTTTGACTTTTATGTTGTTTTTATTACACATCTAGGAATACATTTTATTTTTGATTCTTTAGGACATTTTTTTTAATCCACACTTGAGTTAACAAATGTCTGTATGACGGTGACTTTTTTATTTTTTATCAAGTACATTTATAGCTATATATTAAATTTTAGTACTCCCTTGCATAAAATAAACCAATCCCATAAAACAGGACTAAAGTAAAATTCCTCTAAAGTTATACAATAATTAATAAAGTTTAAAAAAAGAGAAAAGAAAATAATGTCAATTGCTTCCTATCTAGGACTGGGGCACAGCTGGCTTCATTACAAATAATTATTAAGGGTCAGAATACAATTCAATAGTTCCTTCAGAAGCTACTGATATATACTGAGAAAACTAAGAAGTATGACTTCTTTACAAGAGATAGTAAAGCCTTTTTTTCATAGTTAGTCTTAATAAATAGCCATATGTATTGCTACATAATTTCATAATTGCTATATAATTTTTATCCCCTAAATGCTATAATTGTGAAGAATTAGAAAAGTCAATAATTCAAGTAAAGAAAACATTAAATTTCCAGCATGTTAGCTGGTAGGTATGTGAGGTTCACAAATATTCTTTCTAAATAAGTTTTTGTTCCCAAAATATATCATCTCCAGATGAAATTATCTTGGCAGAACCATTTTAATCCTTCCAAAATCCATGTGTCCAAGGGTAACAAATGTGATTTAGGGTAATGATTTGCATCATTAGTGACATGGAAATATCAATTATGATAGACACAAGTAAAATGCATATTGTAAAATTAAACATTAATTCAAAATAGGAAAAGGCCAGGCATGGTGATGTACGCCTGTAATCTCAGCAGCTTGGAAGGCTGAGACAGGAGGCTTGTGAATTCAAAGCCAGCCAGCAATGCAAAGCACTAAGCATCTCAGTGAGCTCTGTCTCTAAATAAAATACCAAATAGGGCTGGGGATGTGGTTCAGTGGTTGAGTGCCTCTGAGTTCAATCCCGAGTATCCACCCCCCAAAAAGAGATTACAGGAAAAAAAAACTAGCCAATAGATAATCAGTTAAAAATCTGAATATAAATGTTTCTATTTTCCACAGAAGCCAGTTGAGAAATAGCTTATTTTTCAAGAAGGATCTTCTTAACTTATTTATTATAGACAACAGATTTACATAGCATATACTGTGTATTTATTCTATAAAAGACATTATACTAAGTGTTTTTTCATGCATTTCACCTTTAAAGGCTTATAACATCTTGCCTGATAAGGTTAAATAGCATTATTTAATAGCTGTTTCACTAGATATAGTTATTTTATTTTTATTCACTTACTTATTTTATTTTTTGTTATTTTATGAATTCAAAATCTGAGAATTTGCAGGCACTGATAATTCCAAACAAAGAAATAATCCCTATGGTACAACATTTTTTACTAGTATATTTTTAGTAGTTTATTTTAGTATATTTTTAGGAATATTTTTTAGTCTAAGTTGTTTGGTTTCAGGGCTTTGCTTTCATGGTAATTTGTTTATAACCATTTCCTCTGAGAAATACTCTTCCAAAGGCTCCAAGCCCAGAGAAGGAGAGTAAGACCCACTTCAAATATTTCAGTTGTGTTTTTGAGAAGGTAAGCCCACAATCAATTCTATACACAATGATTCAGTAATATCCTCAACAAACCCAATATAAGGACTGGCTGAAGTCCAGTTCATACTAACATTTTGCCAAGAAAACCCATCAAAGTCAGGTGCTTTAAAATAAGCATCACAAATTCAGAATGCCTTTTCTTTACTGTATGTTTCTCAAAATAAGTTAATATAAAATGCAATTAAATTGACTTCTCCTCCATTCACTTGAATGAATAGTCTATTGATTATTATTGTTCTAAAATATCCAATACCACATATGACAGTATAGGTACAGTTAATTTCTGATGATCTTAAGATCTTGGCTACAGAATCTTGCATTATTCACACTATCTCCTTTGTGTATTTACTCTAAATCACTGGAGATAACATAGAGAAGATGATGAAGAAGTACTATGCAAGGTAGTCTGTATAGGAATTCAGTATTAAAAGACATATTTTCTGTTAAATATCTGATATTTTCAGAGTCTATGAAAATTAATAACCTGAATTCTAGGGCCAAGAATTGTATAAAGAATCTGTGGAACTTTACTAATAAAATATAATACATAAATGTACTAATTATTAAAAGTTATTTGACCATTATTTTTTTACATAATAATTCTAGCTGAAATATAGGGTAAATGTAAGAAAGTCCTAAATTTAGTTACAAGGCTATAGCTGGATTCAATGCATGCTGAGTATTTCTAATTCTGATACAAAATTGTAACCTCTAGTAATAAAGTTAGATAACCTGTTTTATCTTCAAAGAAACGTCACCCCAAAAAGTAGTGCTGAATATGTATATAATTCTGTTAATTGCTATTTAATAAATGTAGACTAAACATTTTATCTTTAACTACCCAAATTTACTTTTAGCCAGAAGCAATAAGATCTCATTGAAAATTAAGAGGTCAGTGATGAACATCCACTTTCTTATTTCTTTACAATGCACATTTGTTCTGTGTTTGGCTATAATTTTTTTTCTTGAATATTAAATTTCTATGGGTGACAAATTTTACTAAGTAGTAATAATATAAAAATCACAGGATATTAGTACCAGTTTAAGAGGCCAGTGTACATTTCAAGATACATCATTAGTGCTTTTGAAGACACAGCTAGATAATATTTCTTTTGTTTGATTTAAAATCGTAGAATGAATGCAGTTTAAAAACATAATATATATCAATTGAAATTAACTGAGGATGCTTAGGCACATGGTTTACTGAGTATTTGGTTCCAAGAAAATGACAGAAAATTAATTAAGGCAGATGGTTAGATGAGTAATAAGGAAGTTGACAGTTGCACATTTAAGGAAATAATAACACTTAAAGCTGAAGGATACCTCAGTGGTGAATAATGCAAGATTCTGTAGCCAAGATCTTAAGATCATCAGAAATTAACTGTACCTATACTGTCATTATCCATGCCAGGTCAGAACCTGGGTGTCCTGACTTCCCAGCTCAGTATTCTTTGATTCTGTTAATAGCCTTTACTTAATTCAGATAAATATCTTACAATGGGATGGTGTTTCTCAAATTTGTTATTACATTTCAAAGTCCTTTCAGGTTCCATAAATAATTCATTAAATCATGATAAAAAATTATAACATATCATAGAATCTGTGATTTTTAAGAATCTACAGCGATTCTGTAACAGTCGTTCTCAACCTTTCATATAGAATCAGTGAAATATGTTTATTTTTAGGCTAGAGTGGAAAGACTCCTGATGGAGTTCACTGATTTTTAGAGTTGCTGATTCAGATACTAGACAACTTTACTTACCTGAGATTTCTTTTCTGTATGCCCATAAAATCTTCTTCTCTAAAAATTGTATTCTAACACTTTCCTGCCAGCCTTTCAAGTATGTATGAACACCCAACTAAATACTCTTCCTCCAGTTTTTTCTTATTCTTAGAAAAGACTCCTAGTTATCATTAGATGTGCTGCTTTTCTGGGGCAGTGATAGATTGCAAAATAATATAAGAAGAATATGGGAACTAGTAAAGAAGCTAAAATGAAATAGAAAATAATCAATACCTAAAATATTTCACTATTTCCATATATCTTTTATTCTTATTGAGATTTAAAAAAGGTAAATAACTTTATACCCATTTCAACACAACATATTTTGCTAACTCAGCTTGCACACTCTGTTAAGGTTCAGGATATGTTGACTTGCACTATGCTGTGCAGTGAAGTTCCTTGGTCATTATGGCTATGGCCACTATTTTGATGAGCAAGTCAGGCTCATAAGTAAAAATTCACACATTGAAAATCTTGGCCTACATACCTATTCCTTCTATGAATTCTAACTGGAGAGTCTTGAGGACTTAGATCTGTTTCACCTCTAAGCTCCTCCTGATCCCTTATTCAGCAACCCTCACTGGTGTAAGCTCTTGAGGTGCAACATGTCCAGGCATCAGTATCTCCAAATCATTTTCTCTTCAGAGGCTATAATAATCTATTGCATAGTGAAAACTTGGTATAATTGTATTACATTTGAAGATAAACACTCACAATATATGTGTTTATGCTTCCACACAGTGTATGTAAGTACAATGCTATGAGGTCTAAGAATGAATATGTGGTGAATGCTTAACACATCTGCATCAATTAAGTATTCTCTTGGTGAAAAAAAATGAGAAATTTTGAAATCAAAATTTTATTCATAGTAAATTCTCTTCTTAGGAATTAATTCCAGTGCTAAAAATGTTGTGAGCATTTAATCCTGGGTGGCTATTATTTGCTTCAGTATAAAGGTAATAGGGGTTAATAGTTCACAGACAATCTCCAGGTTAAGACTCATCAGTTGGATAAGAGAAAACTTGTGTTTGGATTACCTAGATTGTGTTCCTTACCAGAATTTATCTTCAATTATTTCTCTTAGATATATTTACCTTGACTACTGGCCTTGGCTTAAATCTCTTATTTTTTTTTAACTAGTCTTTAAATTTATGTTCTTCAAATTTGAAGAAATAGTATATATGATATATTCATAATAATATCTGGTTAATTAAACAACTATATTCATTTTAATTTCATTTGATAAAAAACTGTGCCTAGAATTTTAAGCACGCAGATATCACTACCAATCCAAAAAATTAGTCATAATTATTTCTCTCCTCACTTATTCATCAACTTGCTGAGTTAATAAATGTCTAAAATTGGAATATTTTTTCAAACATGTTATCATTATGGGAAAGTCTAAGTATGTTTTAATGTGAAAAGAGAAAGTATAAACATTTGTTATCTTACTTTTAAAAATACAACAAAGAAAAAAGGATTAACTGTTGATTATTCCAAACAGATTCTGAAGTAACTTCTATGTGACCTGTTAAAACTGCCAACTGTTAAATTATATAATGTCCAGCAGTCATTATTTTAATTAACAGGGTAAGAAGACATACATCTTAGCAACATCATCTTAATAGTATGCTTTAACTTTACCATATATCCCTAGTTAATATTTAATACTTACACATATTAGGGTGAGATGTGTGCCTTCTAGTCAAGTTTTTAAAAAAGTAGAAAAATTAATACCCTATAAAAGCCAGACATTAAATGTTTAAGGGGGATCCATAGGTTAGTGGAAATAATGGATTTTAGGTGATAGGTAGAAATGGAAATCATGGAACTTGAGTTTGAATAGGTACAACTGTCCGAGTAGAGAGTCCCAGGAATAGGAATCATGAACAAAACCAGGAAATACAGACGGGCTAGTTGGGCAGTTGAACATAGATGTAGGAAAAGAAAAGAAAACCTGAAATCCACTGTGGAAACCTTAGTGTGGATGACCTCTACGTTAATATACATACCCACAATGCTTCACTACAGGTAAATCCTGCTTTCCTTCAATAGCCTCCTTTAATTGTACTCATCCATCTCTTCTCAAGTTATGTAGTTTCAAGAGGACTTCTCACATGATCTGTCCCAAATGTTCTAACAGATAGCTGGATTGTGTCATCTATTGTTCACCAACTGTCTCAGGTATGCAAATATACTTCTACAATAAGATTTTAAACCTCTCAAAGACAGGGGCTTTGTCACATTCCATTTGCAATTCTCACTAAAGTGCTAGATTGCCAATAAAAAGAGACATAAATGTACTTTTTCAAGATACATTTATAATTTTTGGTATTTTCCCTAATAAATACTTGGTGAGCTACAAGAAATAACAGAACATAACTTTTTCTAGAAATCATCAAGGGAAAAGATTCTGAATTAAAAATAATATTTCAATATCCCTGCCATTATCAGGAAGCTAGAAAATAGAGTAACTGGTCACGAAGGTCAAAGTTATATAATACCCATAAAGTGACAGTAATGAAAATCAAGTACTGCTGGTCCCTTATTGATGCTGGCAGGGTGATGAGCAGTCAGACAGTTTTATTACTCAGCATTAAAATAGAATAAAATTATGGCATTTGCAGGTAAATGGATGGAGTTGGAGAATATCATGCTAAGAGAAGTAGGCCAATCCCCCAAAACCAAAGGCTGAATATTCTCTCTGATAAGTGGATGCTGATCCATAACAGGGAGGGGGAAGGAATGGAGAAAAATGGAGGAACTTTGGGCAAAGGGGAAGGGGGGTATGGAGGGCGAATGGGCAGGAAAGATGGACATAATTTCCCTAGGTACATGTATGCACATATGGTGTGAAGCTGCATCGTGTACAACCACAGAAATGTAACATCGTGCTGCAATGTGTACAATGAATCAAAATGCATTCTGCTGTCATATATACCTAATTAAAATAAATTAATTAATTTAAAAACTGCATTCATATTAGAATTAATTAGTGGGGAAAAGAATTGGTAAGCTAATGAACTTTTTTTACTTAAAAGTTAGACTCAGGTGCTATTCAAAGACATCAGGCAGTTAAAATGTAAAGTGTGCCTTTCTTTTCAAGAGAGAGGCACCCGCGATTGCAGAAACTTAATTTAACAAACTTTAACATTATTTTCCTAGCAGTTTATTTTCTTTTCCCAGAGGTTGTCATCAGAAGGATAGGTCTATCATATGTATTTTATTTTAGACTTGTCAGTCACTTGTTAATATGCTTGTGACCCCATGACTACAAGAAGTGATGGAATTCAAATTATTTTCCTCACACAGGCCTTCTTTCATTCTGATAGTGTTAATGGGTGACTCATTATTTCAATGGCATTTTCTTCAGTGTCACGATGCATCTCTGAGGGTGTGTTACATTTTCATAATTGCTCTCATCCTGAAGCATCCTGGTTTCTCCATGTGACAAATGCTGCCCCTAAGATTTGAAATTCACAGTTCTCAAAGGATATCTCAATCACTTGTCAGGCTCTTTACACATTTTTACAAAGGGTGAATTTTTTATCTATAGATAGATAAGCAGATTTTCATCTTCATACCATAAAAAATTCTGGTGTATTTTTGATTTCTTATGGTTTTCATGACATAGGAAATTATAAGCAGAAACTATTGGTGTGGGAATTCCATTATCTCTGGCCTATCTGTAGTTTCCAGAATACCTGTTAACTTTTTTGCTTTTCTTAAAAAGAAAATGCATGTGTGCAAAATGTACTGGATTGAATTTCAAGATTCTGAACAAAACTCTAAATAAAAATTGTATATGGGCAAAAAGATGAATGAAAAAAAAGGGTTCTGATTAACAAGTGTTGCTATATTTCTTAGAAATTATACTGCACTTTTTGGACATATTTCTTAAATAAAATATGATGCATTTGGGGTTTTAAGCTTACACAAATATTTTTTAAAAATGTCTTTCATTAATCTCCAGCTCTTTGGATAATTACTGATTTGTCCTGACTTCCTTATCATATAAGTGTGTGGTCACAAATGACCTGGAGCTTAGTGGCTATCCTTTGGTTATAGTAGGCTATAATGTGCTAAAAGGCACCTGAGCAATGTGTGCTTAGACTTGGAATTCTAAAATTGCAAAATGCTAATCTAATTTTTAATTTCTTAATTTATATTGTATTTTTTTTTTTAATTTTGAGACAGGGTCTCACTAAGTTGCTGAGGCTGGCCTTGAACTTGAAATTCTCCTGCATCACTGGGATTATAAAGGTGTGCCACTGCACTTGGCCACTCACCCACTCTGATCCATCTCTTAACTGTTCTCTGCACTAAGCAGCCAGAGGGATGTTTTCAACATGCAAATCTATTCATATCACCTTCTTGCTTAGAACTCTTTGATGCTTCTCTTGCCCTTAGTCAAAGTACAGCTTGTTAGCACAAGCTACACATTTTGACCTGTACCTCACTCTCCATGTTTATTTGTATCTTACTCCCCCTTGATATGGTGCTTCAGCCACACTCACCTTCGACACTATTTTCCCTTAAATGGAGCTCTATTACAGAATTTAGTGTGTTGCAATTTTGTTTGAGTCTTTCCTTTTCATTAATTAGGTTAGGGATATCTTGAAGGTGTATGTTCTTGTTATTTTTCTATGCCAATGTTTAGGATAGTGATGATTACTTATTAATGGTATTCTATAAATACTTGCTTAATGAATGTGTTAGTATACATATAAAATCCAGTGGCCTCATTTTAAAACTGCATCACTGCTAGTATATTAGTGAGGTAAAATCTTTCCTAATGAGCATGATTCCTTAATTTAAATATACTTTTTTTTTTTTTGCCAAAAGTCTGACGAATTGAGACCTTTTTAAATCCAGGGATAAGTAACACTGTCAATGACAAAGAACTTAATAAAAATGCAGAATCTTGGGCCTAGCTTCAGACCTACTGATTAAAAGACATCTACACTTTTTACAGACCTCTTAGTAATCTGTATGACATCAAAGTTTGAAAAAGGTAATTATTTACACAAGCCTACCACAGGGATTTTTTTGTCTGAATGGAAGAAATACATATGCTTCTAGATATAAAGTATTAATATAAAAAGAAAGCCATTTTTCCCATAAAAATATACAAGTTTATTTCTGATTCAAAAAACAGAGAGTGATAGTAAATATCTGCCAAGTAGCGTGAAAGGCACTGAACATGCTGTAATGTCCACAAATGATGCAGATAATGCCTTCATGCAGCATTCTACCTATCTGGAAGAAGACTAAGTAAAATGCAAAAAGTTATCATGTACTTATAATTAATATAAGAACTAACAAAACATTCAGGTTCATATAAATCAGATAACATTTCTAATAAGACAATTTTAGAATAAAGAATTTCAAATTTCATTTCTTATTAAAATCAACTATATCAAGATAAACATTACATATATATATATATATATATATATATATCAAGATAAACATTACATAATAAAGCTTTATTATATATAGACTTGCATGTTTTTATATGTTGTCATATTTTGATGCTCATGAAATAAATGTGAGATGTCCAAGTAGGAATAAGAAAACAGATCCAGAAAACCTAATAAAATACACAAACACATACATATAAACACATAAATTTGTGATATATATGTCTGTGCATATATGTAAAATATGACAATAGTGATATTTTACATTAAAAATAAATAATATTGGAATTCTCGATTAACTTTTCATAGATAACTTTAATGCCTACATGATCTCACATACCACATCTATTTTACCTACTAAATAGGTAAATATGAAAATGAAAACTTGTTATAATCATTAGAGAGAAAAATGTGAATGTGCTTTTAAAACAAAAAAAGCCTTCCACTTCTGAAGCAGGCAAACTAACTTGTGCCAGATCAACTATCCCAAGGAGAACAATTAAAAAAGCTGGAGGAATTTTTAAAAATCTGTTGAAGACACCAGAGACACATTAATGCAGCATGGACTTAAAGAGATGAGATCCTAGTCATAAATGAAGGGCAGAATAGTGAATCTGACACTTGTGTCAACCTGTACCCTAGAGGCATTTACCAATTCTTCAACTGTGCCCAAAGATGATGAAGCAGAAACTTTTAGCAACATATGGATATGGGAGGAAAATGCACTGTTCAAGGTGGACTGAAAAGAAGTAATTATTGTGGACTGCAATTTTGGCTGGAGACAAAGAGTCACAGAGAAACCCATTGCCCATAGTGCTGGCCAGCACTTTTCAAACTTCACCATGACACAGTCACCTGGGATATCGTTCACTTGCAGATTCCAGTTCTGATGTTTGCAAAATACTAATAGTATTTTTGTTTTGCCTTATTTTTCCTGTAAGATAATGGATGCTAATTTCATTTTCATTTTGGTGTTTTTTCTCTTAATTCAAAATAAGGCATTATGATGAATTTCTTTTAAAAATAAATGCAAAGAGGTGCTCTCACAAAATCTAGAAACTAAATACTTCCTCTTCTATACCTTTCAATCCACTGCTTATGGAATTAATATGACTGGCTTCACCCCTGGTGTAAAATCTTCTTATTCATCTTTTGTCACTTTCCTGTCACAGCCTTTTATGAAGGATTCAGTACATTTTTTCTACTATATTTCAAGAAAGGCAAAAGTTAGGTTTTGAATAATCAATAGGGTTTTTGGATATCTCAAAGTATGTGAATGTTGTCCCCATTTATGACAAAACATAATCTACAGGACACAGTGCTGAGAATAATCTTGGTACAGGGTTTGTGTAAATGCTTATCTTCTACTTACTAACCTCTTTGGGTCACTCAATTTCCATAAGTACCATTTTTTAATTTTTATGCAAAATATAATGATAGGGCATACCTCACAGAGATGTTGTGTGTGTTAAATAGATCACACACTTCGTATGATTATTACCCAAAGTGAAAAACCTAGAGATAAGAAATCCCATTTGACATTTTGGTAACTCAGTAATGAGCACCAAACAGCCATTGAAACTGATAAAGGTTGTATATGACTATCAGCTGCAATACCTCTGCAGTCAGTTTTGCACATGGAAACATGAAAGATGGGAGAAGCTTGCTTTCCAAAGCACTCAAATTACTACCAAGCAGACAGTAGCAGAACTGATTCTCAAGTACATAATGGTAGCCTTAAAAGGCTTTTTCTAACCTCTGAGTGCTGTCCCTTAACACCATTTACTGAGACCAGAAACAATCCTTTCGTCAGACACCATCCATGGATCACCTTGAGAGCTCCTTATCTCTGTCACATTTTCAGTTTTTTCCCCCTTATCTTCTCTTTCAGGGGTTGAATGGAATCAATAAGACAGTGTCACTTTCTAATAAGATGGATGCAAATCAAAGGAAAGGGTGACTTAAGTATGAAATTGAATGGTCTGTTACTTGTAGCAGAAACTCACAATTCAGGAGCTATCGATACCAATTTACAGTTAAAGCAGCCTCAAAGATTTTGTCTGTGATGTCAAGCAGAGTTTACCTGACTATTTCTTGATGGCATAAGCATGTATAGATCCCAAATAAAGGAAGAAAAAAATCCTTAGTTCACTCTACATAAATAAGATTGTAGGATAAAGCTTAGAACAATAAAATGTAAATGTTGGAAGAACCAACTCTATTCTAGTTATCATGCCTGACACCAAAGGATTTTTTAAAATTTCCACTGAAAATGTTCCTGCCCATTAATGTTAATTAACAATAATTTTCAGACTCTGCCAGCTGTAGGACAGCTTTGCAGGCATATAAATTCAATAAATATGGTATGGGTAGAACTAATAAATGGTAAGGTTTAGACCTAAAACCCCAGAGGATAATAAGGCAAATTTGAGTTGAGTTTTTCTCTGTCCTTAATCAAACCTCCCTTGATGTATCTGCCACCTGCAACTGCACTCAATCCTATTCTTATTCCTTCTCAGGATAACTTTCTGGCCTGTGACAACTACAAACTTTTCCCAATAACATGATACAGCTGGTTTAGAACACTTATCTCCTAAGTGTTTATAAATAAAACTCTTACTGCAACTCTCTAGATTGTGAAGAACAGTGGTTCAAAGCATAGTTTGAGTCTGAGAGTCCCTCAGGTTGGAGTCTCTAGCTGGGTCACGATTTAGCATCAGGAATAGATCCAAGATTTGTTGGACCCCAAACTTGTATAATTTGACGACCCTCTCAAAAAAAAGGATATAATGTTACTAATACAAAATCACAAAAAAACACAAAAATTTTTATATGGAATGATAAAAGAAATAGATCCAAAGAGCAAGTTTTTAAAAGATAGGTATAAAAATATATACCTACATATATATAATGTGGGCAGAGACCCTTCCCACTCAAGGCTTTAAAAAGTATCTGTCAGAGAGGTAACTCTCCTCTGCTTAATGGGACAGGGTGATAACTTTAACTGTGTGTTATTTACTGCATTGATTCCCAAATAATTGTTTGGGCCTCAAAATGTTGTAAGAAATAAATGAAAAGATAATATACTTAGAAATTATACTGGATAGTGCCTCTAGGTGTTCAATAAATGTCAAGTATTAATATTACTATAATTCACACTGGTGTTAACTTATACATGTTTTTATTTTTGTTTTACTGCCTGTTACAGTGACTGGTATTAGAGATCGCCCAATAATTTATTGAATAATATTTAACTACGAATTTTTTGTCAAGGGATGCAGTGTATTTGGCTGTTTAGTGATGATGAATCTGTTTTAGATTTCTTTAAAATTATGCTAATGTGTATATTAAAAAAACATAAAGGATATGATATAGGATAAATAAATTTTAAAAAGTAAATATATATTTCTTTTAAAGATATGAGTCTAACATCTTATTTTATAGTGACAATCAGATAATAATTTAGATAAAGAAGGAATTAAAAGTTTGGAAACTTCATTATTGGTTGCTGCATTTAAGAAGACATTTTTTTGATTGAATACAAGTATATTAAGTTAAAACCATGAAAACGTTTACTCTCATACTAGTGAATCTGGATTTTATTATCATGTTTTTTTTTTTTTAAATGGGTCTTATGACAAGTGCTAATTGTATAAACTTGCATAGGTCATTTTATGTCTTATATGAGGCATCTTTAGCTTTGAAAACAAGTTTTATTTTACATTTTCTATGAAATCAATATTGCCTCAAATTACAACACAAATGTTTGCATTTTATCTTTCCTGTGCTTCCTATTTCTTAATTTTTTTTGATTGTTGTTTTTTTTGTTTACTGGAGATTGAGCCCCAAAGCAATCCATCATTAAACTACATCCCCACTACCTTTTATTTTTATTTTGAGCAAGGTCATGTTGCAGATACTGACTTCCAACTTGCAATCTTCTTGCCTCCAGCCTCCTAATGTGTCTGGCTCTTAATAGTTATTTTTAATCAACAATCCTTTTCTCTACAAGTTAGTGTTGAAATCAGAGAATTTATAATCAATATTAAATTAATATTGAAAAAGTAGGGCTAGATGGAAAGAAGAAAAGCAAACTGCTTTGCAGAGCTCATAGATTATGACCCTGTTACAATAAACAGACTTTTGTTACAGGAGATATTCTTTGTGGGCCTACAGTTCAGATGCCAATAAATGTGAATGGTTAAACAAGTGTTTTTGTTATTAGTAACCCATCCATTTGTAAATGTATGAAATTGAGAATTATGCATGATTACTATGATTCTTTCATAATTCCCTGTGATTTTTTAAGAAATCTATAAAGTGACCGTGGATATCTGAAAGGAATTGCTTACCTGCTCCATTAAAATTATTTATTTAGAAAAAAAAACCCTTTATATTAAATGAAAGGATATTAATTAGCCAAGAACAACATATACTACATTAATGTTAATAGTTATATTAATGTATGCTTTTGGAGTTAGAAGAGGCTTCAAAGACCACTGAGCTTAAACACTTTGCACACAGAGACCATAAGAATAAAATATTTACAATGGTAGATTGACAGAAAACTGGGACAAGAACTACATATTGCTTACGTCCAGTGTAGTATTCTTTCTGCTCAAGTGTAAAACCTATTATTTTACCCCTAAAGAAATGGAAGAAGCATTGCTTTTTAGCATCCAAGTGCATCAACATAATTAAGCAGCAATAAATGAGTCAATCAAACAATGAACATGTATAAGACACAATGAAGGGTAAATGTGCCTGCCCTAGAGACTCATCATTTTGGGGTGACAGTAAATGTAAGTCCGAAAATAGATGTATGATTAAAGGAAGGTGGAAGCACAGAATAGAGCTCATGTAATCTAGACTTGAATGGTTTAAAATTGCATATTTCATTAAGAACAATTTATTTATTTGAAGCCAAAGAATGAGCCCCAGACAATACTGGTTATTGCATATATGATGTAAACATGTAAACTTTTCCCACTGTTTGAACTTCTCTACCAAATCAATGGAAGACTATTTTAAAAAAATTTCAGTCCAGAATAGTATTTTTAGATGAGTGTGCTATTACCCATGTCTATGTTAGGGCATTCAGCATTTTGGATACCAGTCAGGGTTGGACATTTTTCCCAACTTAAGTGATTAATCACTTAACACTTCTATATTCCTAACTCACCCACATACCATTATGAATTCAGAGGTCTCTACTATCTTAATACCTCACAGGGAATGTAAAAGGTAGAGTAAAAATATGAATGCATTCATTTATAGCTCAAATAACTAATTCTGCTTGTAATATGCACAGAAAACATATTTAACAGTGGGAAGGAAAAGACCTTTGCCACTGATCACCTCCCAAAGGAAATATTCCTCAGTGCAATAAAGATATAACATAAAAAGATATTTTTTAAGAGTTGATATTTTAAGTCTTTAATTGAAGAGTTCTTTTTCCTTCTGGTATTATACATGTGCTAGAGATATTAATAAGATGCTTAAGATGCCTTGAGCAACTCCAATCCTCTATCCAGTCTAAAGGTTCTTCCAGACACGTCCAAGAGAAGAAGGATGTGCTTAAAGACTATTTGAAATGTGATATATGACCCCAAGTGAAGTCATGACCAATATTGCTGAGAAAACTCAGACCACCTTAATTTTTACTAGAGCTTCTCTATATCTAAATAAATTGTTTTTTAATTAAATTTAAGTTTTCTAAGGAGTGTTATATCTATATTTTATGAGTATGAATAATATTAATTACAATATAAATAACTGGACCAAAACCAGAATGCAATGAACTTACCTCATAGACACAATTTATTTTTTAACAAAATAGTTCCATAAAAGTTAGGAAATAGACATGATATCATCCTTCATTGGGTCCATGGATCCCAATGGCCCTCTCTCGGGTTTTCAGAAGTCTCCTCATTGGACCCATATGAGCTATTTCACCCTTAGTGACAACTCTCCAAAACTTTTCATGTCTAGGTATGATTGTGTTTATGTGAATGTCTTTATATGCTTAAATGTGTGTGTGTGTGAATATAGTGCTAAAAATATGAGCAACATAAGTTGCAGTATGTAATACTCAGTAGACATAGAAAAAAAAATGGGAAGAAAACACCCCAAGCAGAGAAAAAAGCAAAAACAAAGGAAAAAAGTAGAGACCTTTGATGACTAAAGAGACCAATTTGGTTTATGATGTAAAATATAGAGAGCTGAATATAAGATTGTGAATATAAGATCTAGTTTTACAGGGCCAGGGTTGTGGCTCAGCAGTAGAGCACTCGCCTAGCATGGGCAAGGTCCTGGGTCTATCCTCAGCATCACATAAAAATAAATAAATAATTAAAGATATTGTGTCCAACTACAACTGAGAAATAAATATTAAGGAAAAAAGACCTAGTTTTTACACCAGATCCTGGAGAGTGCTGAAGGCTGAGCTAAGGAGTTTATACTTTAAACTTGGGGTTTGGTAGTGTAGACAGTGGAAAGCCATTACCATCAAGTAATCTTCAATTAGCAGGCAGAGGCCAAAAGTTTAAGAACACAAGACCATGCAGTAGAAGGGAGGAAGATGATGCAGGCAACACACATTCTAGTTGGATCCTGAGTTCTGAATTTTTAGGTACATAAAGGAATAGAACATTGACATTCAAGAGTTTGCCCAAGGGCTCTGCTAGGCAGCTAAATAAATGTATAACAAATACAACTAAATATTAAGGGGCGATAACTGGTTGATGTTTTATTCTTTCTGATGTTGTATTAACATCTATATAGCACAGACCTGCTTGAGACAGTGACTGTCACAAAAGGCTATGGTTAAGGTACACATTTCCAGAATTCGGATAGTTCAATAAAGTGATCCATCGGCAGAGAGCATTCACATCAAAGCACTGTAGTCAGTATTAACTTTTCTGCAAATGCCCATATATTAAAGTCCTTGCTGTAAACTATTCAGAGAAATTCAATCCAATCCTTTTGAATATGTTTTCAGATTATCTTAAACTAAGAAAACTGGGTCCTAAAACTCAAACACTCCCCAAATGATTTCTACCTCTTTCCTGCAATAATTTTAGACTAATACATTTTGATAAATGTTTACATTTTCTTAATAGATCAGCAAGTGGCACAGTAACTGGTGTTATGTGGCAAGACTCCCTAGCTTCTGTCAATAATGCTGTTTTCCATAAACTGAACAAGTTTGCTGATGCCTTCAAGTTGGATGAGAAGTTTTATGATGGGCAGTTCTAGAGGCTAAGAGTAGATAACGAAGAGCTCTCCTGTCAAATCTGTGGAATACCGGAAGGCTATGCGGGAACATTAATAAACCTTCAAGGGTAAACCGTGGGAATGAAAAGTAGCAAATGGTTTTACTTGCTTGTCTGATGCTCCAAGCACTACTGAAATCAATCTTCAAAGGGAGACTGAAACCTAATGGCTGAGCTTTGATAGCTTCTAGATGTGCGTCTGGCTCTGCATAGTTTTGTTTTTTAGACGTTACAAACTCCTGCAATTAAACAATTTACTTTTTAGTTCCAGACATGATTCAGAGCTATAAAGTGTTTATTAGTAATAATTAAATCCTTCATTATTTAATTTGGAGGAACAATGGTTAAATGACTCTGTAGGCATGAGTATTTTGAAGTTCACAAGATATTCTTCTAGTTGAGAGCCATCCTATCGAACTGGTCTCATGCTCATTTATAATTTGCTGAATTTCTGTGAAACCCATTTGCAGTTTTATACCTCCCTCTAAAAGATAGTCACATAAAACCTTTTCGTTTTTTTTTCTAAATTGTGGTGTTAGCATTATTTGTAGGTATAGAAGGATATAACACATATAATGTATTAAAATATAGAAAGAAAGTTCAATTAAGAACATATTTTGAGTTATCATGAAAGCTTTCTAGGATAATTGAACACAATATACACATTTTATCTTGAAGATGAATCCATGTAATCCAAATTAGGATGCTTAAAATTTTCTATAGCATTTCACTTTTTTAATTCTGTTATTGACTAATTAGCAGATTCCCAGAAAGTGGGGAGTTTATAATCAATAAGATTCTAATGATAAAGCGAAATTAAGAAGCAACTGTTTTTTTATCCTTTCTCTTCATTTCATTGTTATTTTCCCTAACTTTTAAAATTTAAATATTGCCAAGTATCATGAAGAATGACATCTAGTGCTGTAAGCCCAGGAGCTCCAGAGGCTGAGGCAGGAGGACTGCAAGCTCAAAGCCTCAAAAACCTAGTGAGGCCCTGGGCAAATTAGCAAGACCCTGTCTGAAAATGAAAAATAAAAAAAATGATATGGGAATGTGGCTCAGTAGTTGAGTGCCCCTGAATTTAATCTTTAGTACCAAAACAAAACAGAAGGATGACATCTAGAATAATTTGGGACATTTTAATTATTAACATTTATAAACTTATTCTTGGCTTAGTTTATAAAATGCAGAAATTCTGGCATAGTAAATTTCACAGCCTTGAAGGTTTGCTCATTTCCTGTTTATATTTCTAATTAGAGACACACATTTCTTTTGTTTCTTCCAATATTATAAAGGGCAATGGATTGCTTATAAGGATTTTTTTTTTTGGTAAGCTCAGGATATAACTTCTAATTTTACTTTTTCCTTAAGATATTATTTCTGTTCTTATTGTTTGCCACTCCGGGAATAGCTTATATTATTACCGTTTTTAAAAATTTACTGCATCTTTTAAAAGTTAGCCGAGTTGATATCATTAAACATATTGTTTACACTACTATTAAAACTCTGTTATTAGAATATGTTTTTAGACTAATATTAATGTGTTAATCTTACAGTTATGATTAATTCTAATAGTCTTGCCTTTTGAGCATATTTGCATATTTATGTTGGCACTATATTGTGGGACATTTAAAAGAACATAATTTTCAACTTTTCATTATAAATATATAACAATCATTTTTGCCTCACCTTTTACTTTTGCCTAGAATTTTAATTTGACTTAATAGCTTAATATATTTGTTTTTGGAGGGCAGTTAAATTTCTTAATGAATAAAAAGTTACATTCAGAGTTTTGTGGAAATATTGGTGGATTCTGGCTTTAATCAAAATAAACGTCATTTTTACAAAGTCTATTTCATTGTTTGTCTAATTTTCAATGAGAAAAATAACATGTTGACAATAGAGAGAGTCTAAAATAATTTTACCTAACTTCAGCCCAAGTAAAATTATGGTAATTCTATTTTGTCACAAATAAAATGTTAAAATAATGCTATTTAAGTGCTAGAATATTAGAATATTTACCAAGTCTAATATTCTAGAAAAAGTATCCATGAAGAAAGTATATAAAAACATGTGCATAAGGGTACATATTTTTTATTTTGTTTGAAACTTGGACTCAACAGAGCAGTGGTCTTTACTTAAAATTTTGATATTTTGTTCATGATAGATTTTTTTTGAATTAATTTTATTTTGAAAATATTATATTGATTTTTTATTATTATTGAGTTTTTTCATGTTCCCACTTAAATTTGCCTTGAGACAAATGCCTCATTTTCTTCATTCAAGTTTTGGCCCTAATATACAGCAGAATCATCAATTTTGAAAAAAAAAAGTACACTAAAATACAGATAATAGTAAAGAAATAAAATGCATTATGCTAGTAATAAGTTCATATGTTTAATATAAAAATTCCCTTTAGTTGCAATAAGCAAGAATAACATCCTGTAGTATCCATGTGCTTTGATATTAGTGATCAACACTAACTGATCACTATCTATCAGTGATCTGTGGATAGATTCTTATAGGTAGGAAAAATAAGGCATATGAACAATCCCACACTCACTTACTAATGGCTTATGGTCACATTTTGTAATCATGAGCACAGACATTCTTTTTACTAAAAGACGAAGGGAAAATATCTTGTTTTCATCACTTAAAGTGGAAACTGGGATTCTTATTTTATTTTGAAGCTCAGAAGTTACTACACTTGCAAGTATCTTTTTTCATTTCAAATTTTAGAGTATTGTTGAGATACTTTTGTGTTTAGAATATTGTTGAAATACTATTGTGGCAAAAAAAAATACTAGATGCCAGCGATAAGCCAGATATTAATTCAGACATCCATAACCCTTCAATGGTAATATCTGCCAGTTCCTTTATTAGATTATGCAGTGGCCAATGAAGCCACCCAGGACAGAACTTTTCAACTCTCCTATGAGTTAGACTCATTTGGGGAACATCTAACAAATCTTGAAGATTGGACCTCAACCAAGACCTATCTATTACTGGAATTTTGAGCTACTGGGGCCCAAGTAACAGTATTATTTTAAAGTTCCCAGGTACTGTAGTCTGGATTGAAACCCAATGGTGTTTCAGTACCCTAATGGAAAAAACAGACACCATCAACAATTGTGAACCTACCCACTTACATACTCAAGGCCATAGGAGAACCAAAGGATGCTGTTCTAGAAAAGAAGAGGAGCTTCCCACACGGAATGCACAGAGACGTTTCTGAGACGTAAAATATAGAGACTGAAATGAAGAATAGGATATTTTAGGAAGAGGAAAAACTATTCTGAGTAGGAGAAGAAGAAGTGTGTTGGAGGGTACAGTGAGGAAGAGCAGCAAGAGGAAGTTGGAATGGAAAGTGGTGAAAGGGCAAGCTGACCAAGAAATAGTGTTTTGGGGTACCTGAACTTCTTCAAGCCAGTACTGCCCTCACCTTGCAACACTGCAGGTAATTTCTAGCAACCCTTGGAGATATGTAGCAAAGTAAATAAACTTTGGAAGTTTGAGTTATAAAGAAGTTATGTTAAAAAAGGACTGGAATGATAGATTCAAAAAAAATTTCCTTTTCTTTCTTTCTCAAGGGGGAATAAACTTGTTTAGGTTTTCCTTTTTTTAAGGATGAAAATATGGGTTACAATCAATTTCTATGCAATAAAGAAACATTCAAGATTTGAGGTTGACAATGTAGGCTCTAGACATGATAGGGCTGTTTCATAAGAGATTAAATGACAGAGTCTGAGTAGAGGAACTCTTTATTTGACAAACTACCTTTGCAGCAATTATGACCAAATTGGCTAAAGCTGCTAAAATGGTAACTTTTATGTCAGGTCAAAGCACTTGCTGGTTCAATGATGGCCTTAGATACAATAGCATACAATAAAAATGCTTTTCTCTTAACTGGCATTTCCCCTAATTTGATTTAAATAGAGAAGTGATTTTTACTGGAACAGGATCATGCCTTGAACAACTGATAGTGTAGAGAGTAAAAATGACTTCTATGACCTTGGCCTTTTCTTTAAAGAAAAGGTTTTCAGGAGCTATTTGAAAGAAGGAATCTTCTCTCTCTCCCTCTCTCTCTACCTCTCTCTTTATTGAAAATAAAATCATTTTTTTTTCTTTTGTCAAACCAAGCACCCTCTCAAGAGCCATAGGTTAATGTCATGGGTCATTTTTGCCTTGCTTCTTTGGTCACATTACTTTAGAAAATGGAAATGCCATTCCCAGGTGCAATTCTCCTTCAGGCAAGAAGATTAACCCATGATTTCAAAAATATAAGAGGTCAGACTTTTAGAAATCAATAGTAAATGGAGTGAAGATAGCTTTTTATGTATAGGGCCTGCTCCAATTAAGAAAACTCTCATCCACTTGGAATTACTTAAAATATGTGTTAGCAAAAAAACCACTGAGCATTCCTGCTAAGCCAGTTCCAGAGAGTTATATCTGTCCATATTAAATTCAAAGTTTTGGTTGTGCCTAAAATGCTGCCAAGTTGTAAATCTCATTTAATTTTAAGGAGAATATTTGAAGCTTATTTAGCTGCAAACAAATAAAGAGTTCCTGTTAAATAGCAAAAAATGAACCCTAGTACTCCATATGATCACATAATATAAAATGGAGAATACCATACTCCAAATTCTCCTGCAATTCAAGTGTAATTAAGCATTTTAAAAATCTATATTTTCAGAGGACAAATTGTTTGCCTATTATAATAAGCTATCAAACATCTTTCCACTTAATTTTTGGGAGGCCAACAAGTAACCAAACTTGGTAAATATACAGAAGCAACCATGTACTCACCTTGGTTCAGAGTGTGAAGTCGTCATTTTATTTTGGAAGTATTTGCCTTTTTTCAAAATTAAATCTGAATGGAAAATTGATATCAATCACATAAAACATTAAACACACTGGAATGAAGGCATGCGATGTGTACTTAAAAGCTATTCTTTGAAGACTGGGTCTAACTGGTGGTGATACCTTGTTCACTGATTTCTGGTATTACATTTCCTGTCTTGAAATTGGTGCTCATGCTGGTGTGTGTGCTAACTCCACAGCTTTGTTATTGAAGGAGGCTACTCCAGTATTTGGGAGATGTAAGTTTAAGACAAACTTGCTTCATGAAACGTATATAGATCAATTCTGAGTCCTTTGGAGGAGGATAGAACTATGAAGGTTAATATGGGCCACTCCCCAAAAGAACAAGTGCTTTCTCAAATCTTCCTCTTTGGGAAACCATGTCAATTTTCCTTATAAGAATTTTTGTTTTGCATAGATTAAAATTAAGTACATACTGATGCTAACACTAATAACCTCTTTGCTTCCCTTAAATATTTCCCTTTAAAATGT
This sequence comes from Spermophilus citellus, assembly GCF_964194105.1. Classification (NCBI taxonomy): domain Eukaryota; kingdom Metazoa; phylum Chordata; class Mammalia; order Rodentia; family Sciuridae; genus Spermophilus; species Spermophilus citellus. Next base: position 192,752,755 of record NC_138184.1, on the reverse strand, counting down.
AAACTGAGTAGAAGCATATGGTTGGGTTCAAGTGGTGGGATATTTGAATGATGTTTCCTTCATCAGTTTTTAGTTTTCTTTGGAATTCTTAGTGGTATTCTCCAAAGTAGACAGGTTTCTGTGGCAAATTTAGTAAGAAGTACTGAAATCATAGAGTCACAGGACTTTTAAGCATTTGCTCACTTTCTAAAAGAAATAGAAAGAAGCCTGATATTTTCATCATACTTTTGGAAGAAATATAAGAAGTTCTCGAGATTTGTAGGAAATAGCATAAATAAAATTCATTTACATATGAATGAAAATTTCCATAGTATGTTAGGTTTTATGTTCTTTACAGTTTGGTAATTCCAAATAAGGGAGATAACTCAGTTCTTCATTTATTCAACACTTATTTCTTAAACCGAGTATGTGCAGTATTGGGGTTAGCACCAAGGATACAGTGTTGAACAAAAAAATTATTTTCTTGTCCCTCAAGAACTTATAGTCAAATAGGGAGACAGACATTAATCAAATGTTCATGTGAAAATGTACAAGAAATACAATTATGATAAATAGAGAAATATGATAATATAAAGGGGAGCAACAGAGGCTTCTAATCTGTTTCAGGGCATCAATGGAGACTTCCTTACAAAATAAGGTCAGTTTTTACATAAAGGCTGAAAGAGGTTAACTTGGGAAAAAGAGGGCTACAAGACCCTCAGATTATACTTGCCTTTGAAATTCTTCTGAATTTGATACTAAAACAAGTTCTTTTGAAAGAGTAATATTCAAATGTTTAAATTCCCTATCTGTAGCATTCCATATGTAATCTGGAAGTAGTAATGTATTTTGGATGAATAAATACGTTTAATCAATCATATCATCTAATTACACTGAATGATTTAGACAACTTTGGTGGCTATTTAACTCCAGATATAAGCAAATATTGTGGTATAAAAATAACATTAGAATAGAAATATCATGTTCTTCTTCAACCCAGAAGCTTATCATAAATTACAAGAAATAACATTCTCAGGAAGATTATATATAAATATAACATTTAGACTAGTAATAACCCTAAAATGGAAACTTCAAAATCACAGATGACAGTATAGAAATATACTATCTATTAGAAAGTAGAGAAAGTAAATAATCCAATCACAAAACAACTGTGTGTGATTCAGTCACAACCGTCAGGTGGAACACTGTGTCAAGCCCTGAGAGGCTGCTTGGGTAAGGTGAGATGGATCCAAACCCCAATTTCATACAGAAACAATGGGGTCCAAAATGACAACTAGGAGCTGAGAATAAGAAAGAAGCTGGAGTAGAAATAATGGTTACAAAATCGTAAGTCTGAAAGCAATGGAGAATTTGGATTGGGCACAATTATAGACCAAGCAGAATGGCTTCAGATACTTCCTATAGAGGCATGTGCTTACAGTATGCTGATACATCATGTAGAAGACTCATCATTTATGTAAATGAAGCACACAAAGCTACCAGTCTCCATGGTTAAATGAAGAGTGTGTGCTTTTAAGAGTTAATTCTCTGTCATCTCTCATAGGAAAATAGGACAGCTTTATTTTGGGCCAGTGGTTTTAAAATGCTGCTATTTTAAAACAACTTTGTTAAAATAAAACTAAACTAAAACATTAGGTTGAATATGTAAAACAAATAAAACCAAAGCTGCTCTTCTCTGAAAAGGAGGTTAAGACCTCAGAGTATAGTGAGCCACATTCCTGTAATCTCCTTCCTATGTTCTGCTAAAGAAATCCAAGTATTTTTTGCAAAATAATTTTCAAATTACTGCTACACATTAATTTAAAGAAAACAAGCTTTCCTTAAAATAACAATAATGTCCTAGGGGAAATATTAGTTGTAAACTCTAGAATCAATTTTTCAATTTGAATTTCTAGACATAAGTATTAAACTCTGTGAATAAAAGATCCTTTGGGATATTTAAAACCTTACTAAAAAGAATATATTTTAAACAATAATTTAGACTGAATAGCTGAAATCCTTCAGGAGAAGATTCTATGGTCAAGTCTACAGCTCCCCAGATGGCTCTTAAGCCTTTCTTTGAGTCACTTCCCTTAGATACTGTCTTATATCTTGCAACTAAACGAATCTCAACCTATAACAGTTTTTCTAAGAGAATATGCAGTTGAAATATTAAATATGTTCATTACAATGTCTGTACTTAATCCTAAATCAATGAACTTTTCAAAAATATAAGCTTGTTCTCGAGATTTGTAGGAAATAGCTTAAAGAAAATTTAGAATAGAAAAAAACTAAAATAGCATTTTGACCATATTAGATGAACATTTAAACTTGCCACGTAAGAAACATTTCTAAGAAAGGATATATATACTTAGTTGTGAAATTCTGTCATCTAGAAGATATGTGAATGGTATAATCTAGAAGTTATGTATCTAGAGTACTATAAAAACAAGCATACTATTTAACAGTTCACTAAATATAGTTCACTAACTAGATGGATTCTCATAATCTAGTAATGTTAGTGATAACACAAACACTCTGAATATTATAATGTTACAGTAAAGCACAGGAAGTTGAAGTGACTTGCTCAGTTGGATAGCAAATGGTAGAGATGAAACTAACATTTGGTCTTGAGTTTGAATTTAGACTTTAATAAGATTAGTCTCGTTGAGGTCTCCAACCAGAACACTGAAGTGAGGTTAGCCATAATTAGCATCTTGTTTTGTTTTTTAACAGTAGTTGAGAGCCCTAGATTAGAATTATTTTGTTGCCAACCACTAGCTTTATTTTGTTTTCCTTCTCTGGAAAGCAAAAATAACAATAATATACACTGTTAGGTCAAATGAGAAAATTGACATGCACAAAATCAGATATGTAGCAGGTTCATCTACCATGACATATGGTGGTTGTTGCTATGGTTTACAGCATTATCATCATTATTGTATGTATATTTTTTAAAAAGTCATATGAGACCCTCAACTAAATAAGATCTCTAGCTTACTTATTTCATGAATATTCAATACATATTTTATAGTAATGTTTTTCACAAAATGAGGAGGAATGATTTTACTTGTTTTATTTCCACAACAATTCAATAATTACATTTATAAGATTAGTCAAAAAATTTTTCAAGATTTTAAAATATGCTCTTATATAAAAGTATAAGTGAAGGTAGAAAAGGAGTTTTGCTACTTTTAACTACCAATAATCACCAACTATTTCCCTCTAGCTCATTTTGTTGTATCTTCTGGTTATCTTTCTAAGCCTGATTCCTGATGATTGGTGATTGTTTTTTTTTTTTTTAAATTTTGGATTTTTGACCATGTTTCTCCCTTGGGATACTGTATCCAATGATTGCTGTTTGTCTCCCTGCATTTCAAGCAAAAGGGAAAATTAGGCTGACTCTGATGTTCCCAGTCCACCAGAAGCCACCATTGGGCCTCTGGAACAACCAATCTTAATTGAAGATGATCCTAGTGAGGTGAGTAACACTCTTGTGGATCAAGATTCAAATGTAGTTCTCTTTATTCTTTTGCTTGTTACATGTCAGTCAATAGAATTCAATCTCTGTTTTATCTCCACTATAAAGTCTCCCAGTTAAGCAGAATGTTCAGATTATTGAGGCATAGGGTAGAATACATGGAAGTGCTTAAATTATAGAGTCTGATTGCATAGAGAACAGTTAACTGTGATCCCACCGATTCAGTTTATGTTAGTGAAGATTTCATAAGTTTCAAGAATTATTTATCATGCTGTTCATTAGGGTTTTAAGTATAGTTCATAGGAGTCAGAAAAGAGACAGCTAAATTTCTGGTCCACCTGTTGGTGTAACCTGGAACATAGCTGGAAAATTTGATTCAAATATTCAATATGCTTCCTATTACAACATTTTTAATCTAAATATACTAATTTGTTATATAATTCATCTCTTAAATATTTAAATGCACTGATATATCAAAAGAAGGGGAGAGTTCAAAGCCTAATTCTGGAGTAGTATTCCTCAGAAAAACTGTTTCATTTTACAATGAGGTGATGAGTTCTAGAATATAAACCTAATGTACAAAAATTGAATTTTAACTTGTCATAGGCCAGAACTCTTACTCAGACTGTCTCATTTAACCCCAGCAAGAATCCTGCAGGCAGATATTATTATTCATATTTTATGGGTGAGGCAACCACAATCTAATGAGGTGAGTAACACTCTTGTGATCATAAAGGTAATATTTGAATGAAATGAAGTATTAAAACAGCTGTATCTGACTTTAAGGGTCATAGATTTTTCATCTCGGCATTATGTCTCCTTTTCATATCTTGCTGATTATAACACACTTCAATTAAAAGATAGATTGGCAAAACAGTATACCAGGAACAACCAGGGTAGCTATGTGTCAGAATGTATGAAACCCTGAGAATATTTAACCTAGAAGTAGTTATTGATTTCTATATTCAATTGACATTAAATGAGTACCATATATGAGCCAGTCCCTATGTTAGATGGTAGGGTTCAAGAGAAGCAGCAAGATATACTGTATTATAAGATGTGTCCTACTTATTGTTAGAGAGAGGAAAGCAAACTAATACTATTTCCATATATGCATAAGGTGCTATGGAAAGACAAAATTGGGCACCTAACCAGTCTAAATTGGGTTGAAGAAGAGTGGTTGACAAAGGAGGCAATAAATGAATTCATAGTATAGGACGTGAGAGAGTAAGCATGTTAAATAAGATAGGAGAGATGTAAAGAGAGAAGTTTATTGATAGATGATTTGGAAAACTAAATGTTTGGTGTGATTGGTCCAAACAAAATATTAGAACATAGAAGTAAATGATTCTAGAAAATAGGTGGAAACAGATTCTCAAAGGCAAAAGTTTGGACTTCATCCTAAATATAGTGGTAAACTAATGACATTTTAAAATTAGTGAGATAGCATGGTAAAAACAATATTTTGGAGAGATCCTATAGCTGCAGCATAAAGAATAAAGTAAGCATAACTTAGGGTAAGAAAACTAATAAGCTATTGCTGTTGTTCATGGTAAATGAGAATGACAGATTGAAATAAATTTCAGTGCAGTTATGGTACTTGATAAATGGATAGAGAACTTTGGGCACGCTGAGGAGTTCAGGAAGACTTTTGAATTTCTAAACCAAGTCACTTTGTGAATACAGATGCCAGTTACTAAGCTAGGGAATATAAGAGTACAGCCTTGTTTACTTGTTTACTTGTCATAATATAGACATGCTACATCTCAATACTGTGTGAGACAAGAATCTAGAAATGTTACTTGTGTAGCTGAAAAACATAAGTTGGCAACATGAATAGAAATTAAGTCCAAAAGCATGGAAATTGCCCATGAATAATATCTGGTTTAAAATTTAACTATTTGGAAAAAATTAGTTTTTTTTATGTGACTTCATTAAATACGTTTAGGACAAATATCTGGACAATAGAAGGTAGTAGATTTCAATTCATTATAAGAAGGAACTTTTAAAACATATACTGAAACATGTCAGAAAGGAAACTTTTGGTAGGGATCAAAGAAAGGGAAGTAAAAATTATTATCGATATCAAATAGGAGTCCCTATTTCTCACAGAGCAAGTTTGCAAATTCATTTCCTTGGGCACTAGACAAATAGCCCAGATAACTGAAGAGAATAAGGAGTAGCATGAAGAGCATGTTTCCTCATCTATAATGAAATAAGAGTTCAGTTCTGATTATGGCCATATGAGAATACATACTCACCATTAGAATTTTGTCTAGATATTCAACAATTGGATATAAGAATTTTATGGGGAATATCCAAATGTTAAATAGTGACAAAGGATTCAGTGGCTTGAATTTGTCCAGGCCAAATGTAATGCCCAACCTGTGAATTTAATAATGGATTTGGATGAACTTTCCTATTATGACATTTATGGTTCTTCAACCTATGAGCTCCAAATAAATATTGTAATCATCAGTGTTAAAATACATAATACTTTGACATTTTCCTATATTTGGATGTTCTTATATTTTTTGCCATTGACTAATCTCTTTTGCCTTCAATCCTCCAAACTCTTATTTTACATTAAATTACCTATTCCTGGAATAACTTCTTAACTCAGACTATTGACTGCTTGTTAACTTTCTTTTGGGGTGGGGGGGGGGCGCATTGGGGATTAAAACATTCTAATCTCATGTTTTACCATATTTAATCCAAAATTCTAAGCTCATATTTTACCAACTCTTCCCATTTGCTTTTTAAGGCCCAATTCATGTGCAGACCTCTACAGAAATAAAATGAGGAAGAATTCTCATATTCCTTAAATCAGCAAGTATTTTCCATGTTACTGCATTTTTTAAACTACAAAATCATTAAGGATACTGATGATTTACGAAATCTATGTGCTATGTTATATTCTGTATAACACTTAATATATAGTAAATATTTCTTGAGTTAATATGAAGATTAAATATTGAAAGATTATGTAGGTAAATAAGCATTTTATGTTTAGACCCAAGCAGGAAACACACAAACTTCTTATTCATTAGCTGTTTATTAGATTCCAAAAGATGGTAATAATTGTTACCGATCCTTTTCAAATATCTAGTCATTAACCCTCAAAACAACAATACCACAAAACTCTTCCAATGAGAATAGCAGATGTTATTACTTTCCAACTTATGATCTACATATAGGAAATGTAGGAGCATGTGAAGTTGAAGAGATGATATGGAAAATCACGTAGTCACCTAGTGTCCATATTTTGATGCCTTAAAGAGAACCGAAATAATTAAGATCCTCTACTAAAAATAATACCAATTAAATGCATGTAAGTAAGCATTGCACATTTCTGTCCTCCAGTAAATTGCTGTAGTTTTTAATACTTGGTGTTTCAACAGTTTGGTAGATACAACTGCCTCCATTTGATCTGAAAACTGTTCACTGTGTTCACTGTATATTATAATCATTATATTAGCTTTCTATTGACTCTGACACTGAACACTGTAGGTTGTCTGGTATCTCTCCTGTGACGAAATTTCTTTTAAAAAATGGAAATCCATTGAATGCATATATCTATTATATGTTGATTATTTCCCTGTAAAATATTTTCATGAAAGTTTGTTTACAAATCAGAAAAAAATGCAATATGTCTCAGGTAGCATTATTCTGATGTTTGGATGAGAAAATATGATTGTGGTAGACAGGAGTTTCTTGATTATAGAGAATTCAAAAAATGAATCTAAGAAATGATTTTTTTTTCATTCTCTCAAATTGCATGAGTTGGCAAATAAAAAATACTGTATTTGATTTCAGTTTTCACATAATTTATTCACTGCTGCAAGGAGACAAGACCCTCTAGGGAATGCCCCAAATCTATGTAATGTTACCTCTTACTATATTTTCCATTTTGCTACAGCTGACAGATGTGACAAAATTGCAAGTAGCCGGGCATCTCCCCCAACTGGGCTTACAGAAGCAATTCCCACAGCTGCTCAGAAAAAAGGCTGCAAATTATTCCACACTCAGGTTAAATTATTTCAAGTTAATTTGCACTTGAAGTTCTCTCTCCAAAGACACCTTTGTTCCTCATGTATCATAGAGATGTTCTGGGCTGATTCTACTTAGGTTCAAAACAACACTTTAAATTGGAAATTATCCAATATTGAAAGGAATCACAAAGATTAGGGAATTTGCTGATTTCGGAAATGGTAACGTGAAGAGAGAACAATATTAATTATAGAAACTAACAGTTACAATCATTTTAATCATTACCTCAAATTGAACAATTAGGTCAGGTTTTAGAAAAGCTCTGCAGCCCATGCTTATTTTTTTTATTCCATATAAAAGTGATTTAAAATAGAAGAATATCTGTGTGTAGGTACTTTGGAATGTTCCAGACTTTGTCGTTGTTTTTGCATTTACATCATCAAGATACCCTAAAATTGCCAAGGGACAGACAACAAATTAAGATCCAAGAAACACCAAATACAGCAAATTTGCAATAAGAAAATAAATGGGCCCTTATCATTCTAACAAGATTGTGTGACTTCTGTGTTCAGGTCAGTTAGATGCTGACCTTGAGTCCCATCTTCTACCTAAGCACTGCAGACTCATTTTTAAAAGGCACCAACTCTCTCTTTTTTTTCGTGTTTATTTTCTTCTTTTTTTTTTAAAATCTCATTTCCTAGCCATAGAGAAGAGAAAATGAAATATACAAATATATTTTAAAATAAAATATAAAGTCCTATTGTCCTGGTTTGCTCTATTTAAATGATGTGCTATAGTCTTTCTACCTAATGAAACTAGTAAAATTAGAAAATGTCTTTCTAGTAAACAGTACTAATTCAAGCTTTTTATCTTTCAGGACATGCAGCTGTTTATTAGTATTGACTATAAATTGTCTCATCAGTTCATTTTAGGTTTTCTTGTGACTACAAATTCTTTAGTTCTTTTCACTCAAGCTATAAGTGAAATATAAATCATAAGTAAAATAATCATAATGTACAAAGAATTCTTAAAAATTGATCAGGTAAGTTACCTTAAATGTTAATTATGGTGATAAAAATGTGTACTAAATAAATAAATGTTATATTGTCTTCAAACTTATTACTAATTATATAATATGCTAGTTTTGCTACTTGATAGCAGCACCCCCCCCCAGGATGAAATCTTCAGCTTTCCACCTACATAACTGAAGTGTGACAGTTCATCACATAACTGACTTCTGGATCTCATGAAAGTGGAGTGTGCTATAAAAGTGACTGAAATTTGCATTGATGGAAGTGTCAGGCAAAGTCACTGAAGATGTACACAGAGATGGTTGCTCTGTCCCAACACATCTTTGTCTTTCCCTGGACAAAACCTGAAACAAAATCTTCTCCCTCATTTAAAGGCCATGTCAGAACAATATATATAAAAAATTATTCTTAAAATTATATAGTAATAGTATTAATTCAACTTGTACAATTAATTTAAATGATTTATAAGTATTAAAGGTTTTAGGATTTTAATAAAGTGACAATTTTCTGAAAACCCCAAGGCTTACAACATGCTAAAGATATGGGACTCTATTTGCAGGTAGAATTTTATGGTTGAAGATCAAATTACATAGATATTTCTTGAGAGATCAACTCCTGGAAGGCTTCCAACTGATGGGAGGAGAGGGTCAGAACTGATTAAACTATATACACTCTTTTGTGCATCATACCAAAACAGAGTTAAGGGCACTTCAAATACAAATGCACTGTATGAAACTGGAAAAATGTCTTATAACTTGGAAAGTAGTTTCATTTTTTCCTAATTAAAATAACCATTCAGTAAGGGGGAAAAAAAGAACATATCTAACACAAAGATTATTACTTCAAATTAACAATACATATATTGACTTCATTGGAAGAAAAACTTCAATGTCTAACAAGTGGCAATGAATATGTCAAAAGTCTTCACCAAAAATTACCTTGTGGTTAAAATTGTACATAGCGTGATTTTGTGTGGTACTTGTTTACCCATAGTCCTCTTTAAAAACAGATGAAAGACTAAATCAGCCCTCACAATAATTTTTCAGAATTTTAATAATTTATTTTGATCTTAATAACAATCTTATTTTAAGATTGCTATGCTCTGGATTTCATGGCCATTTGTTCTCACTACCTTATCTATCTAATAAGTATTTCTGTATTCATGATTATTTCACAGCCTAAGGAAAAATAAGAGACTACATCTACAAGTAATTCCAGTGTCATATTGGAAAAAAAATTGGCAAATTTAAAGAACTGCCTGTATTTAAATGTATACATTTTGGTTGTTTGCAAGGTTTTTAAAGCAACATGATATTTGATTTTATTAATTATGTTTTATAAGAAGATGAAAAACATCTTCCCTTTTGCATGGTGATTTTTAAAAGTTCTCTTCATAATTCTGATTAATTTAAAACATATGCTTGCATAATTGAAAATAGTGATATTTGCTTTATAATTTCAAAGATCCTTATGGCCTTTATTGTATTTTTCTAGATGTGCACAGCATTCAAACTGCTGAAAAATCCAATGGACCTGAAGTGTTTATTTATTTACTTAAATGTGAGATGTTGCTCATCATGGAAGGTAGATCAGATCGCACAACATATAGTAAACAAATTATTAGGGCTTTTGCATAAAATTCAGTAGAAACAACAAACATTTTCAATATGCAGATCTTGCTTTAAAGATTTTCAAATCATTTGAAGACTCAAACACATGAGTTATTCATAAGATTTATTTTTCTTTTATTTTGCAATCCATTTGCTTTATCTTTGGACTTTCAGAACACTTCTAAGCTGTACATATCATTGTAATTCATTAGATAGATATTAAAATTAGAAAATAAAGAGACACATTTCAAATTCTAAGATCTCTCTTTCTCAGCTACATTCTACTTGGAAACTGACAGGTTATTATACAGCATTTTTTTAAATTTCAGTGCTTTGTAAACTATAGAGTGCAAATAAATCATATGAGATCTTGTTGAAATATAGATTCCAAATACTAGGTCTGGGCAGGAACTGATATACAGCACTAGAGCACTTCAAGCAAACTTGCAAGTGATGAGGGTGCTGTTGGTTCTCAAGCTGACAGCACTCTTCTGATGATAAGTAGGTTATGGAGGGGTCCCACTTCCCAGTCAATCAGTCTCTGTTTTGCTCTCTCAGACTTTCCTTAGTTTCCCTCAGGACCTACAAACACCTGAGACCACTTTCTCCCTGTAGGGTTTTTTTTATGTCAAGTTACTGGGTACCTTGTCTCCAGGTATCAGCTCTGTCCACAATCCTGGGAATGAGTTTTGTTGCCAGTGTTTCAGTCTATCTTCTAATTCCATAGAGTTTAGCAGTTAAGAGGATGTGCACTCAGTAAATTTATGACTACATTTAGCTTTCTATAACTGTTTAGCAAATTGCCAGGAAGATCCATTCAGTGTCATACCCACTCATTAGTTCACACATTTGTAAGTAAAAAGTTGGCACAATGTGACTGGGTTCACTGTTCAGGGTGTCACCAAGCTGAAATTAAGACACTGGGTATGTGTATAATCTTGGAAAAAATTCTCTGTCAAGCACATATGGATTGTAGATAGGTTCAAGGTCCTTGCCTGCTGCTTGGTAGTGGTCCCTGTTTTCTTCCGGGGTGTTAGTAGGGGGTTGTTCTCCGGTCTTTTCCTGTGATTCTCACCATGATCAGGACAGTAAGGGTACCTCAGATCCCTTCTGTAGTTTGAATTTCTCACTTGTTTCTGCCAACAGCCTGAGAACACTCTTCCTATAAAGGATATCATTTTGTCACACAGGTTCACCTGGATAACCTCCATCTCTCATGTCAATTGAATTGAAATTCTAATTTTATCTACAAAAATCCATTCAGAGTCATACCCTACAATAGAATTTGTTGAATACCAAGAGCTGGGAATGTTGGGAGCTATCTTAGAATTCTGCCTGAGCAAATTAAAGAGTTCTTTGTGTGTCCATTCCTTCAACTCTAAATGAGAATAATAAAAGTACCTGACTTAGAGGATCTTTGTGAGAATTAAAGTAATAAATGGAAAGCATTTAGATCACAATCTGATTCATACTAGATTATTTTATATATTATCTACAATTATTATTATTACTATTATAGTTGCTGACATCTCCTGTTTCCTCAAACTTTTTCCTGACTCTAGTGCAAGGGTAGCTTAGTGTAATTCTTCTAGCTTTTTTTAGGTAGAAATTTATAATCATGCCTTTGCTCAGTCCTCTGGAAAGTCTCTTAAGAAGAAACTCTATTAAACAATTCTCTGAGGAAAGATGCTCAAAACTAAGTAGCTTCACACAGAACAAAAGTATGCATAGCACTATTAGCTAGTCACTTTCTAGGTGAGATGAACTATATGAATGGCTCTTGCTTCAATTTCAGGATTCCCAAGTGAGCTAGTACCACATGTGTTATTGTACACTATTCAAACCTCCTGGCAGTGTTCAAATCCTGATGTCAGAGGCTAGAAAGCTCTTTCCCAAATTGCCTTAATCTTAATAATTGCAGATATAGGAGTACATCTACAATGTCTTAGAAAATGTCTCAAACTAACACACATACAACAGCAACAGCAACAACAAAAATAAACCCAGATCTGTAACTTAGGAGTCTGAGAATCAGAGTGATTTTATCTCAAAGTTCTGTACCCAATATTTGGCAGCATCAGCATTAAAACTAGGATCAGCTTATATCCAATGTCATAATACTACCTCCCTCATTAGTCACAATGGAGTCATTACTTTTCTGGATTTAGTATTTGGCATTATCCTAATATATTTGCATTTCTTAAACCTCAGAAAATCTGCTAGTATGTATTGGCATTCTGCCTGAAATAATGCCTTACAGGTAGTTGGTATTTAATGCACTTTTGATCAGAGAATATTGAAATGAAAGTGTGCAAAGTGTATGACTGTACTTTGACTTTCTATTTCCCTTTGATTTCATATACATCCATTGTATCTTCCTAATGCACCAATCAAAAAGACTGAGTTGGACAATAGAGCCTATTGAAATGCACTGATAAATTGTTATTCTTCATATAGCTTATCATTTTTGAAAGAGGAGCAAAGCTAGAAGATCAGAGAAGCTTCAGTTAAAGGAATCCCCTCTATCTATCTAGTTCAGTGAAGAAGGAAAAAAGATTTTCTCACATTGAAACTGGAATTAATTGAGGTATAATTGGCAACAGATACAGACTTGAGTTGAAAAAAAAATAGGTTTCAGAATACATTAGATTATCACTTAATTAGTAGTATCTTTGAAGCATAACCCATCTTTAATCTAATGCTATGTACAGAGCAAGTATTTAATTGAAAGGAACAATGCATTGGAAGTTCTCATTATAGTTACTTAACACAAGTGTGAAAAGATAAGTTTCTACCTACAAGTTATTTGAATTTTTAATCAACTTTAAATCAGAAGTGATGAATCATACAACATAACACATCATTCCTAATATTACAAGGCTGCCTGAAATTCAAAATCATCAACATTTTCAAACTGAATATGGTAACAAAAGAATATTATGAAAACAGCAGATAATAATATATTGCTTAATAATAATATATCTATATTATTATTAAGAAATTAAAATTTCTTACTTTGAATGGAATTGGAATTATGTGTTCTTCCTGAATCATGCATAAGGTATGATAAAAGTGGCTTAGTCTCATGTGAAATTAGGGTATAGATGGAGTACCTGCTTGGAAATAATATATCCCTCACTGAATTAATCTGATGGGCAAGGAGAAGAACTAGGAAAGAGCTAGAGGCCCTTGGGTGTCTCAGTGAGATAATGTTCAGTGCTAAACAACAGCAGTGAAAGAGCTTCATGAAGGAGGATTTTTACCATGGAATCTTTTGGAAACAGTTCCAACAATTATATTTACCAGAGTGAAGTTTGTAAGCTGAGGCCTATTGAGGTTCATGAATTATATGTGAATGTATGGATTCTTTTCTTTGCTCCCACCCTGGGGAAAGGGACCAGAGCTTACAGTGTGTCCATGGCTCTTAATAAAGAAAAGGTTAAGAAATCATTCCCAAACTATTCCTCTGTAGCCTCTGAGACAAGTTGTCTGGTGGCTTGGGAACTATATGATTTGGCAGCATAAAGACAACAAAATAATTTAACATGTATCATTTGAATGGGGTCTCCAAAGAAAAAGCACGCTTTCAGTGGGTATTTCACCCAACTTAACTAACCTACATTTATTGGATGAATGGTATAAAATGATAATCAAAGGTTGACAGTTCCTTAACTAGGTACTTTTTAAAACTATATACTCAAAGTGCCATGACTGATTTTCCAAAGTGATCAATTCCTCATTCACAGAGAAAAAGGGTAAAAATGCTGCAGGGTTTGTGCATCTGATATAAAAGTATTTGTCACTGTTAAACTGACAATTTGAGTTAATATTACTAAATAGCAATATTTTGATTTTTTATAAATATAATACACTAAATTGAATAAAATGTCTCATCAGGATTGCATTTACTTAAGGACAGTCACAGAGACATTTACATAATCCAAAGACATGGTTAAATTGCATAAGTTAAAAAATGAATAAAATTCTAAAAATACCTACTATAAATTTAATAAGTTTGGTGTAAATGTGCTCTCAAATTTAAATAAACCAGGCCTAAGTGCATCTTTTACTTCTGAAAGTTGACCCAATGTAATCCACTATTATATATTTGGGTGTCAGGGTGAGTCTAGCAATTATTTCTTACAGGTGATCTCTTGCTCTTCATTCTCCTTTCTTCCAGCCTATGGCACAGAGGGCTCACACTGGACCCATTCATACCTGTCACCAAAAAGGACAGATGGAAAAATGCTCTCAAGTGGGAGGTCGAGAAATGTAGGAGGACATTTATCATAGAGCATTTATGTTTCATAGTAAAATTTGTACTATATTTTAGCTCCCTTGCATCTAATTTGGTTATTTTGAAAATGATTCTTTTTTCCCTATGGGAAAATTATTTTGGATTGTCATAACTTTTTACAAATTCATTTTTAAGGTTTTTGTTTGTTTGTTTGTTTTTGGTACCAGTGATTGAACGCAGGGGTGCTTAACCACTGCCCCACTTCCCCATCCCTTTTTATTTGTAGGGTCTCACTAAGTTGCTGAAGCTGACTTTGAACTTGAAGTCCTCCTCCCTCAGCCTCTCAAGCCGCTGGGATTACAGGCATGTACCACCAATCCAGGCTACAAATATAAGTCTGTAAATTTGCCCATGAGTATTTTAGAGATTGCCAAAATAATTATTGTTCATGTTTCAAAACCTCTATTTTTCAATGTTGATATTATTCAGCATCTCAAAGAACATCTATTAGATAGCAGTTCACCAGCTATCTCTTACTTTAATATAGACTGAATAAAATGGGAAACACAGGATATGTTACAACAAAAATACATGCCATTTTAAATAATGGCATTTCCAGTATCATAGTCTCTTTTCTATGCAAGTGATTTGGGTTATAGTTTTTACTGATATACTGTGAAGCCACACTGGTACAGTTCTCAAGTGTTCTTTTCAGTGGTGTGCAAAAGACAAGCAGGAGAAACTCATTGACCTTGCAAATAGTAAAGCAGACAAGGAGGCTTAAGCAACCATGATCCATCAGAAAGTGGACAGAAATGACCATCCATTTACAAAAATTTCTGTGTTTTGGCAGCCACAAAATCTACTTTTGTTCACAAGGCTCCTCTCTTCAGATAGACACATGTGTTTGCTTGTGCTCAATAGTAACATCTACACTTAGTTTTCTTTATAAAATTTGCCATTACTTAGGTTTTGAAAATAGTCCCCAAATTTAAAAGTGTTCTATTAAAAAAATTATCAACTGCTTAGCAGTGACACACTTGCTTTTTTAAATCAAAGTACATCCATAAACCAGTTGAAATAATACAAAACAGAAATGTGTTCTAATCACTTGCAAATATTAAGCCTGAGCTTAACAGAAAATCATTAAAATACATTTATCAGAGTGTAAAGAACCAATGACTTATTGGCAAGTGAGTGATTTGTCATCTTCTTGTCATTATCTGAACCCCACAGATACAAGGCAATCCACTCCGCTCTGACTCTGAAACTTTCTGCCTGGTATTTTGCACACACAAAGAGTTTCTGTTTGATATGATTTTTTTTTCTTTCTTTTTTAAACATTAAGTGAAGAAGTAAACTAAATTGCATTCTAGAGAAAACTGGTTTCATGAAATGTTCAACTGGCTTACATATAAGAGAAGGAGTTTCCAAAATAATTCAGCTGCTGAACTAAGGGATCCCATTGAGCTTAGGAAAAAGAGAGGTTCTTTTCTGCCCCTGAGTGCAAAGCCAGCACTTTCCAATAGACTTCTAAATTCTCATCTTTAGCCATAACACCCTTAATATCTCTGATTTCTTCCATTACTTTTCTTTGAATTCATGCTCAAGTAGCTGTAAATCACAGAGGAGCCACAGTAAGAAGGTAATCACAGCATTTGTCTTTGCATGAGTTTTTTTGCCCTCCTGGTTTGATGGCTGCCTCTCAGTTATGGAGCTATTAAATTTTTACAGAGCTTCTGTTCACCACGACACCCTGCCTAGTATGCCAAGAGTGTTGGCTGCCTGCCGAACCAGTATATATAATGCTTGGGTTTAGGAATCATGGAAAACCCTGAGCATTTATTATTAAGGGGAGCCCCAGCTGACTTTTGTTTTGCCATTTGTTAGCTAAAATCAATACATTCTATCATTATAATCTCTGCAAAACCTTGGATGTGTGTGCCTGGCAGGCAAAACCATCAGAGGGACTAAGATCTTCCCCAGACAGGGGAGAAATCTTATTTTTATTTTTAATTAATATAAAATGCACATCCAAACCAGCGGCTCCAAGACCCAAAGGAATCTGTTCTAAAGCCTTCAGCAGCATGGGGTATACTCTCGTTTCCATGTCTGCATCCTTCAATGCTTATTTGATATTCCTTTGAAATTCATTTGGCTTGAGCTAAAATAACTCTTGAAAATGAAAGGAGCTCATAGAAAGAAAACACTGTATTCAAGGATCTCTTTATGTTTTCTGCTGACTTTTTTCTTAACAGATTGTCAAAAGTTTGAATATGCATTTTTATCTCTTCCCTGGTCTCTTTCTGAAACCTAAGAAAACGTGACAATAAATTGGCTAAGAAGAACATGCAGCTGATTCAACTGAGGACACCAATATGTCAATCAAACATCCCTTGCAATTTCCCCATGTATATTATTTTTACCCATTTCTCTAACCCGAAGAATCATCCTTGATCTTCCCCTAATCATGCTTTATTAAGCTTCAAACTGCTTGGCTCAAAGCCTGGAGTTAAAGCCAGTTAAGCAGATATTTTATATATTGCTGAGATAATATAGGGACAATACTTGCAATTTAGTATGCAATGTTAAAGTTTTATACTTATTCCTTTATTTCACATAGAAATATTCACAATAAATCATTGACAATTTTACAACTGTAGGTTCTATTAAAGTATATTTAATTTTTAAACCAAGTTTTTGCATAGGTTTGAGAAAGTTTCCACAGGTTTGAAAAAACAAAATGATGACCACAAACCATAAATAAGTATTTATTTGCTTTTTAATATATTTGCTTATTACTGAATCATATGGTATTGAGGTTATAAAAGAATAACATCCCTGCCCCCAAACTACAACAAGATCAATAAAAAATGAACAACTTCAGAGAACAAATTATAAATCAACATAAAACAGTATGTATGATCTTTAAAATAAATCACAAAAATGTAAGGAAGTAGGTCTTCTCAGCCGTAACATGAAGACTTTTGTGTAGACTGTCTTTAAGTCCACATTAGCTCTTGGTTGCTGTGACATTACATTTATTCCCTCACTTAGCCCAGACATGTGTTCCTTTTCTGACTTGAAAGTTTTGGGCCACTCAGCTGACAATATTGTATTATATCTATCTCATCTCTTGCACTATGATCCAATATGCTTATTCTCATAAGCTATTTCCATCATCATTAACAAACAGTTATTACGGATCAAGTAATATAAGTCCTTAAGGTATTTAGCTATACAGAATATAATTGAATCAGACTACCAAATATCTATGCATTATATATGGGCAGATAAACCTATCTGCAAAGAAAACAATAAAAATCTAAGCAACATATGATTGATACCATGGAACTGTTTAGAAAAGTACTATAAAGAAAATTCAGAAGGGAGATTGAATAGTCTTCAATTATTTTGAACTTACTACACACTAAACTGCATAATACTATATAAAGGGTTTTTGGCTTTTTTTTCTTCTCTTTTTCAGAATATTTTAAATCCCTGTTTTGTCATGGGCTCTCTGTTCATGCTGCATAGATTAGATTAAAAATTTATCTTTATCTTCCCCATGGTTCCTGGTACCCAGTAGACACCCAATAGACACCTCTTAAATGATTGATTCTCTTAACCTCATGAATTTATACCCACAAATACTCTACTACAGTCAGATCAGCCTGAGATAATAAAAATCTGCAGGCATGATTTACAGACCACCTGAGCATTAGAGCTGCTGTTGCTTTCTGACTTATCAGTCTCAGGATTTGGCCTCATAAATGAGTTATGGTGAGTAGAATCACTTTTGATTCAGATTTGATTTTATGGCAATAATTCATAGCTAGGATGGAAGGAACCAGAAGGAATCCCTTCTCTACTTTCTCCACTGCTGTCTCTTTTGGTCTATATTTCAGTCAGTACCTGCCATGTTATCAAATGAAATAAAATAAAATAAAATGGTGCCATGGCAGTCACATATGTAGTCATTTATCTTAACTTTGATTATGGCATATTAAATACCTGGAAGGAATCATATTTGTGGTTTGAAGAAAGTACTTTTTGATCAACAGAAAGATAAATACTTAAGTGTAGAAGATAACTCATGACTGGGAAACCATAGAAATCACACCAAGTTTGTTTATTAAATGTAATATTTCCTTTGAGCTAAAGTTTGCTACCTTTCCAAGAGAGATAAAAGCAGAAGGTACTCTGGCTTCCAAGTAAAATCAGTATAAATGTACATTCATATTTGCTCTCAATATTATACATACAGCCAGGATGCTGACTGGTAACTCTTAAAAGGGCAGATCAAATACACACATTATCCACAAACTTCCTTAATGTCACTGTGCTTAAGAATCTTGTCACTTTTAAATGTAAGTATATTTATACAATTTGACTCTTGGAAACATGAGTTATTGAATAAAACCTAGCTGGAAAATTGAAGGCATTACAAAAAATATTTTTAATATCTCTAAAGGAATGGTTTCAAAACTTTAGCAAGCATCATAATCTTATGGATACTCATTAAAATATAAATATGCCTCATATAAGGCATTTCTGATCCACTAAGTCTTGGGGGGAGATGCCAAAGACTTTGTATTTCTTACAAGCTTCCAAGTGATAGTGAAGCTGGTAGGCCAGTAAAAATGCCTTGAGTACTTACATGAATTATAAATTAAATGCATATTGTATGGAAAAAAATAGGCAAAGTATTCCAAGTGCTTATTCTTGCTTAATATTTAATTACCATAATCAAACTAAGGTAAAAGTTGCTGCTCAGTGATTTTTTAATTTTTTTAGTACTGGGGTTTAAACTCAGGGGCACTCAACCACTGAGCCACATCCCCAGCCCTATTTTGTATTGTATTTAGAGACAGGGTCTCACTGAGTTGTTTAAGAGCCTCACCATTGCTGAGGCTGACTCTGAACTAGCAATCCTCCTATCTCAGCCTCCTGAGCTGCTGGGATTACAGGCATGTGCCATTGCGCCAGGCATGCTCAGTGATTTTGTAATTTCAAATGCATGTACTTCTTCTAACTTATATTACCTGTTGCTACATTTTATTTCTGAGACTTGGCTTTGAAAAGTGGATTGAACAAAAATCAGTTACTAGGAATCTAACTAAATCTAATTCCCTAAAAGGTCTTAAGGAAATGGAACTCTTCATGTACAAAACTATGGTACAGAATTTGTAATCTGGAAGTTTGAAGGAGGAGAAGGCCCAAATTAGAAGGTAGCCATAAAATCCAGGATAGATATTCCCCGCTGGATTCCTGACGCAGAATTAAAAAGCACTTCTTGAATTCCAGTGCAGGGGAAATCTGAATACTGACCTACTTCTCAGCAATCTCTGGTTTATATCAAGGTTGGCAAAACACTCTGAGGATAAATGCTTATTTCATCCAAGAAACTAAAAATCATTTTTAAATTATTAAATTTCTATTTGTTCCTGCCCCTAATTACATAATATTTCGTGCTTTAGATAACCAGGATTTTATGCAGGTTATTTCAAAAGTGCAAAAAAAATGAACAAGAGTTGAATTTAGTCAGTTCCAGGATATAATTGCTTCATGTTTGCTTTTCAGATATTAATTATGTTTGTTGTCTTATTTGACAAAATAACATTTATTTGAAAGGGTTTGGAGAGGACAAACAATAATGTATGTAATAAATGGACTTAAGGCATATCTATTGTTTCAAGTACATTAAATAGTTTTAGGTCAGCAGAGAAGGGAACTAATGTTTACTCCTTGATAGAAAAAGCTTTAGGAATATTTCTAATACTGTTTTCTTTTTTTCTCCAAGAAAATGCTAAAATGAGCTGGGAAGTCAAAGGAATAAAAATTACTCTGTGTCATATGAATCCAAACACACAGGTGAGAAACTTGTGATAATTTTGTGCCTTTGTCATTTAAACCATGAATTTTGTCTTCCATTTCATCTTCCACATGCCATCCATGAAGAAGAGCAGAATGTGCCTTCTCGAGCCAAAAGGGCTGGGACTCAAATCTAGGTTCTACTCCATTCTGCTGAAGCCTCCAGGGAAACATGACGGTACTATGATCCATGTGAAGTTTCTGAAATACTGCTTAATATCTTAAATATGACATTTATATGCTTATAAAATCACTTTAACTTTCTATTTCTACAAAATAATTTTCTTTTATGTGTACATCCACACTTGCACATGCATGTTTTAACAACTTCCATTTCTTCATTAGGAAACTGCCATTTTTATTAGCTATGAGATAAGACTGTTATTTGGATTACGTGACATAGTAAATGTAAAGCTATAACACTTGGCACAATGCAAGTACTAAACATGGTAATGCTTTCCTGAGGGAACAAAAGCCAACTGCCTCCATCTCAATTAGAATTAGCAGAAGTTGGTGACTGCAAAGACAACAGATGTTTTAGTTGTGCTGGAGCTGCATCCATGGGTGACCACTTTGAACAAGAGGAATGTGGCAAAAGTTCAATTAGCATCTGAGTCTCCTAACTGAGGGAAGAATTGGTTACTTGCCATCATTGCAACCATATCTATGGAAATCTCTTGATCATCTTGTAGGCACTCACTTATTTTATTAAGATTTTTCCTTTGTCACAAGAAATAGTCTGTTCTATTGTTAAGAGTCTGTAAACAAGTCAGGATGGCGCCTGGCATTTTGCCAGGGGAATGTTAGAGTCTGTAAACAAGTCTGGATGGCGCCTGGCAAAATGCCAGAGGGAGTGCTTTGTGAAGTAAGGCCAGCGAGCCATTAAGTGTGGATATTTCTTATTGGTTGACTGATGTATCTAGTTTATGCTAATTAAGATAAGCTGTGTGGAATGTATAAATATTGCTCTGGTCCTACAATAAACGGCTCCCACTCCTGCTGTATCAATCTACACAAGTTGCTCATCACCCCCGGGTTATTTTGCCCAGCCAGCGGGGCTGCGGCATTCTATAATTCCCTATACAGTACAGAACAACAACAAATTCTCAGTTGAAAACTTCCTCCAAGCTATGAAGTCATTACATGAAGAGAAATGTTCAAAAGAAGCCTTCATGAAAGAGACCACATAAATATAAGAAGGGGAAAACCTACAGAACTTAGCTGATGGTGCATATTTCCAGGTTATTTATCAGCCAATTACTGGAGCTGGTACAAACCATGAATTTACTCAAAGAGCATGAGGAGATCTTCATGCAAAGTGATGGTTCCATCTGCTGTACTCTGCCTTCCTGCATAATAGGCTGGTTCTACGTATTAAACACTAACATTACATTCCACAGGTCCAGGACTGAAGCTAGTGATTCATTATTAGTTTGTGTTTGGGCTTATAAGCCAGAAATACGTAATCATTGACCAGAGAAAGAAACAGGTATTTTTTTCTCTCTTATCACATAAAATTCCGTTTTGTATTACAGTTTATAAAGTCATACAGAAATCACCTAAACTTTACTGAAAATATTTACCTCTGAAAAAGGTCAACATTTGCATACAGCACAAATACAAATACTAATATGAACACTAGATTTTAGGTATCCCCTCAACCTCACCAAATATCAGTAGTTATTTATATTTGGGGTACAATCATTGGCCAGATCCTAGGTAGCCATGATCCAAATTAACTTATTGCCCCAGTGACTTAAGCAGTCTCAAATTTGCTGTCTCAGTATTAGACTTTACATTCATTTACTTAATATTTAGTATTATTAGTAACACACATTATTTAAGTGTTTTCTACTTAATTTTAATATCAAATGTCACGTTCGAGTAATGAAAGATAAATGATCTATGTGGCTGATTGTATGTTCCTTACCTGTACCATATGTGGAAATAACCAATTTCCTAACAAGGTTCCTTAAAATGTAAATCAAATCAAAGGTATAATTCATACAAAGAGAAGGCAATAATATGAAAGCCTTGATGAACTTACTATTTTCCAGCTTGAATACTCTAAGCCAAGGATAAGTGTCAAGTTTCTTCCTCCTTTGAACTCCCATAGCAGTACATCCCTGCTTGCCTCTGATCAATTTTTCATCTTGGTGTGCCCATGCATATGTAAAGAATGATCGAGTGGACAGATCATCTTCTTAACTCTTTCAAACACAGGAGGCCTTAATCTATAGCTACAAAGTCATGATTCATTATCAGTTCTGCAAATTGCATTGCTGCTGAGCCAGGTAGCAGCTAGATAAAGGGATCCAAAGCTCAACTCCCAAAGTGCTCTATGTGTTTCCTTACCATTCCTCAAAAGGAAGAAGAACTGGAAGAAACTAATAGGTAAAATAGGAAGAGTAATAACTGATCTTTTTATAGGATTTAGGTTTGTGCTTCTAATCTTTGCCTAAGTGGTTCTTTCAGCTTGGCCAGGACATATATATATATATATATATATATATATATATATATATACCTAGTCTCTCTCTCTCTCTATATATATAGAGAGAGAGAGAGCGAGAGAGAGAGATCTGCAGGAAACATTCATATATATACATGTATGGAGGAGGGTGTATATATAAAATATATGTATATATCTTTTGCATGAGAATCTTTATTGTTAGTATTTTGAGAAAAATTGGATCTCAACCTTTATTAAAGAAGTCATGTGATTATAATCATCAATTGTGAAAACTCAGTGTTGTCTGGTGGCCTACCTCTGCAAATTCGACATGTACGCTAAAACTAGATGTTTCTTTGTCATTTAAGCATTAATTTTTATGACCTTGAACTCCTAGAATGATTCTTCTAGGGTTTGGATATGGTTTTCCTGCAATGTGTCATATGTTGGAAGTTAGAAGCTGGGTCTGCAATGTGATGGTATGGAGGTAATGGAACCTTTAAGAAGTGGGGCCTGGAGGAAGGTAGTTAGGCCAGGGGAGCTCCACTCTCAGGAATGGATTAATGCTGCCTCCCAGGAAGGGGTCAGATTTGGTATGAGTGAATTAGTTAACATGAGAATGGGTTGTTATAAAAAGAATAAGCCTACCCACTACCTAGTCTCTTGTTTTCCTGTCTCATAATGTTATCTTTTTTTTTTGAGACAGAGAGAGAGAGAATTTTTTAATATTTATTTATTTTTTTAGTTTTTGGTGGACGCAACATCTTTTAATTTTATTTTTATGTGGTCCTGAGGATCGAACCCAGCGCCCTGCGCATGCCAGGCGAGCATGCTATTGCTTGAGCCACATCCCTGGCCCTCATAATGTTATCTTTTTGGCAAGTGTTCATACATTTACTTGCCATGAGGCTCTCACCACAGTCAAGCATATATTAGCATCATGTTCTTGAATTTCTAGAACTATAAGCTAAATAAACCTCTTTTCTTTGAAGAGTAATTAGCTTCAGGTATTTTGTTATAGAAGCAGCAACAACAAAAGTAGACAAATGCAAACCCATTGTGTTAAATGGAATGCTGGTAATAAAGGCTTTTTTCAACTGGGAGGCCATAAGTAACACATAGTTCAAGGTCAGTTATTTAAAAAAATAGAATACAAAAGTAAAGAAAGAAAAAATATCAGGTGCCTCATATACAGCAAGGGTTTCTTTAACATTTGTTATATATATATATATATATATATATATATATATATATATATATATATATATATGCGCATATATTGGGTCACAATTTTTAAATATTTAATGAAAAGTCATTGCAAAAAGGTTTGCAGGGAATTGATTGTATAAATCTTACAGGATTAAGACCTCAAAATGTATTAATTAATAATAGTAAAATGATATTTGAAAGTGTGTGTTCTCTGCAATATTCATAGTGATTTAAACACATTTTCTCAATAAAACCTCATGTAAACCCTATTAGGTAAGTACTTTTACCTTCTGCTTTGCACCAATTGACCTACTGACAAATTTATAAGAAGCTTTTGTAGTAACATTTTGAATGATCAGAATAGGATAAGGCATATTTTCATAAAGTTAATACATGATTCTGACTCTTCATCTATTTAATAATCTATCACTGATGGTAGAATTAGACACCTCTCCCACCCTCTGTCTCTTTGTTTTTTAACAAATAAAATTAGTATTTCTTAATTAAAAATACAAAAAAAGGTTGTCTAAAATTAGTCAAATTATCTATTTTTATTTTAATAGATACCATTTAACTAAATTTGCCAGAAAACACAGTGCACATAGAGTACAATTATTATTGTTCTCTTTCCTGATGTTCCTCTTCCCACTAGCTTCTTCTCAGCCAAATTAAGAAATTCCAGGCTTTCATATCATACAAATTTGTTCAGCAAGGCCTTCCGAAGAGGCACACCATGGTCTGTTGAGTGAATTCAGGAATAATCAGGTGAAAAAGAGAGCCAAGGAGAGCATTCTATTCACTTTCTCTCTCACTGGGCTAGACATGTTGGCCAAAGGCATCTATGATTTTCTCATTCTATGGCTCTCTCATGCTTTATGGCAAAAGATAATTAGGTTCAATGATCTGACTCTTCCAGATCATTGAATATTGCCTTAGGAATTGGATGTACTCATTGTTCAAAAAAGGAAAGAAAAACCCACAGACATCTATGTTCAAAAGAATTGGATAATTAAACAGAAGTTATGTAAATTAAAGTTCATGTGGAAAAATCAGACTATTTCCTTTTGGAAGCAGAGAAACAGCTTACCACATCAAAATGAAGCTTTCCTTTGTGCAAAAGTGGAAACATTCAGGATACACAGAGAAGTTAATTTTATGATGCACTGTCCAAAGCAAAATGAAATCAGTTTGGTATTTACTATTTAAATAGTATACTAGCAATTGCAGGAAATGGAGGGGAAAACACAAAGAGTGAATAAAAATAATTTTAATGTTTCCATTTGTCAGTGACTTTAATCAACTTGTATTACTACTGAAGAGCAACTAAAATGGTTATAAATGTGTATGAAAAATAACTCACTCATAAAATCTGTTAGTTTTCTATATCCCTCCTTTCTGTCTCTTAAAACAATAGTTTGATTTGAGAATTAGGTATGTCATTTTATATTCTTTATTTAAAAGAGTGCCATTTTTGTCTTACTTTTGCTTTTTACCTATACCATAGCATGACTTAAATCACAAATATCTGGATATAAATTTCTGCAAAAGCCAAGGACTCCCATCATTGTTTCACTGGCCATAAGATAGTACATGGTGCTTGACAGAGTCTCTTCTTCCTCTGATTACTCATCACTTGACTTTCCAGAAGGATGAAAAAATGTTAACTGATGGGAACACTTTGTAACAAAAGAGCCACTTTGTAGATACTAAAAGGCAAATAAAAATGGTTTATTTTGGAAACTTATGAAAAGAGCAGTGTTTTCATTAAGGTAAGAAATAAAAAGCTGGATAACCTACCAGGATGCAATAACAACATCATTGAGGGACCAGAGAGACACATCTGCCTGCCTAGAAGACCTCCCAAGTAGCATGCCAAGCCAACACGGATCCTTCTTACCTTTTTTTCCTAATTACATCTCTTGCCTTGCCATTATTTCCCTTTCAATTCAGTCATCTGATAGCATACCACAAATTTCCACCTGCAGATATTTGCACAAGTTGTTCTCTCCACCTGGAATACCCTTCCTCCAACTCTTGGCATCCCAATTGAACGCCTCTGGGACTCTTCCACTCTTCAAGTACCACGTGTAATTTATCTCTCTGATCAGCACACACTCAGTGATGAGAGGTTGGAGGAGAAGGGAGGTGTCATGGGGTCAGAAATGATGGTGGAATGTGATGATCATTATTATCTAAAATACATGTATAAAGACACAAATTGGTGTGAATATACTTTGTATACAACCAGAGATATGAAAAAATGTGCTCTATATAAATAATAAAATTGTAATGCATTCCGCTGTCATATATATATATATATATATATATATATATATATATATATATATATATGAATGAACTATAGATTACCAATAAACAAGAAGTTACAATGTAAAGATTCAGGGGTGAGAATGGGAACATATAGGAGGCTATGGAGAAACAGACAAACTAACCCTCTGCTGTGGCCCTAGCAGACATCTATGCTCCCATAAACCATAGACTCTTGCTTTCCTCCTTTTCTTTCTCAGTCTGGTTTCTAGACTTTGTAAATAATTCAACTATGACCCTGGAAAACTTTTCTCCCTAAGTTCTTCAATACAATCATAAAATCCAATAGATTATTCAGTAGTTTCTTTTGACTCTGTATGTGTTTCCTATTATTCCATACTTCTTGTTTTTATTTCCATTCATTTTATTTAAGCTTATAACATTCTCCAAATTAGTTTCTATTCCTATATTTTTTTTCCTTTCATCAATCCATTTTAAGCATATGGCCACTGTATAGTGCTATCTTTCATACTGAGATCTAAATTTGACTAATTCAAAAGGTGGAATCATGGGAATATTATGAAAGCAATAAAGTTGACAGAGCTCAGCTAGAAGTGGATATGTTAAAGGTGACCACTTTGCAGGGACTGTAGTGTATCTTGTCCTTTAAATAGCCACATTCACTGAGACTATATAGCCTAAGCAATCTTTAGATACTAGATACTAGTATTTCTCCTGGATACTCTTATTTCTCCTGCTTCCACAGGAGATACTCTTATTTCTCCTGCTTCCTGCAATTACACTCCTGCCTTTGCTCCCCACCACCATGCCTGCCCTACCCTTTATTTACTTCTCTTCATAGAGAGAAGGGTGGATTTAAGAGAAGGAATTGGAAAATGTTGGAAAATCCTTTTAGTCTTTCTTTCTCAGAACCTACCTTTCAGAAAGATAGGGAATTATCTTACATTTTGTGTACCTCAGTAGAGAAGCCAATCCATTATTCACTGTGAGAAGATCTTTCTAAACTGGAAAACTGATTCATTTTTTAAAAATATGGTAATGACTTCCAAAGAACTCAGAGAAAATCCAAAATTTATATGATTTTCCAGAACTTCCACAAATGCTCCCCTACTCTCTCTTCAACTTCATTTGGAGTCTCCATCTTGCTCTCTATATTCCCTATATACTGAATTTTTATTCCTTTTTGATCCTCCAAATCCTTTAGGAAAATCTGCCTAATTCCACAGCAAATTTGGGAGCTCTTTGTAGTCAGACTCTCTTTGATTCACAAACCTGTTGTTTCTGTTTGTCTGTCTCTTGTATGTTATTTGGTTCTAAACAAAGAAGTGGCTGAGTTTCATTTATTGATTTCCTAGCTGCTCCAACTTGCCATATCTTTAACTGACACTTGATGTCAGTGATCCCAGACACAGACATCTTTATAATGTTTCTATGATGTTTGTTTCATTAAGGGCTTTGAGAGTATCTTCCAGGTACTCTCCTTTAGTATCTTTTTCCTGCATATGATTTCCAAAACCCAATTTTTCTCCCTGTGAAATCTGAGACAGCTGTACCCTTCTCAAAACTCTATTTTCTATACACTGTCAAAGGTTATCAACAACATATCTGCAATTATTATGGAAGTAATTTATTTAAGAGGAAATGTAATTTGGTTGGACCCCAGCCTAAACACA
Source organism: Spermophilus citellus (assembly GCF_964194105.1). Taxonomy (NCBI): domain Eukaryota; kingdom Metazoa; phylum Chordata; class Mammalia; order Rodentia; family Sciuridae; genus Spermophilus; species Spermophilus citellus. The sequence continues at coordinate 192,724,930 of NC_138184.1, read as the reverse complement.
AAGAGCACCCTGAATCCTCTCTTGAGAGAGTGTTCATTTTCTTTGATATACAGCATAGCAAGTGCAAAATCATGCAAGGATTTGCAAACTCATGTTTGTGTAACACAATTTGTATAACTTTTTATCTGAAGCTTCTTTTAATATCAGTGAGCTCCAAACAACATTTAGCTTCGCTCTTACCATGAAAATTACCTTACCTACCTACTTACACACACACACACACACACAGAGAGAGAGAGAGAGAGAGAGAGAGAGAGAGAGAGAGAGAGAAATACATATTTAGGCATTCACAAACACAATTTGAACCCTTTTTTATTCTTATTCTGTAAGCTTTCCTCTTGAGTGATTTCATATCATCTCTTGCCTTCAGTTACCAGACATATGTTTTTGAATCACAGATATATTTCTCAAGATCAGATATTTATTGTAGGCTTCTGAATAATACATGAAACTATTAGAAAACACTACTTTCTACTTATAACTAACATGTACAAAATGAAACCCATTTTATCCTAAGAGTCTATTTTTTCTTCTAATAGGCCTAACAAATTTTGAATGAGGTCACATCTCTCCATTCCTACTGTATTACCCTGAGGGATCAACCAATTTCTCTCATCTAGATTCCTGATAGAGCCTACTAACTCTTCCTTACACCCAGTCTTGCTCTTCTTTAATTCTTGATTCTCTTTGATTCAGAGACATAGAATAATCTTTCTAAACTGGAAAACTGGTGCATTTTTTTAAAAATATGGTAATGTCTTCCCAATGATCTCAGAGAAAATCCAAAATTCATATGATTTTCCAGGCCTTCCCAACTGCCCCCCTACTCTCTCTTCAACTTGATTTGGAGTTTCCTTCTTACTCTCTATACACCATATACACCAAACTTTTATTCATTTTTTCCATCCTCTTTGTATGGATAGTTCCTACTCATATTATCCCTATGGCTTAAATGACATTTTGTTAATAAAAACCTTCCTTATCTTTGCCATACACTTAGGTCTTCAGAGCCCAATGACACTATGCCCTCAACATAGCAATTATCAGGATTATTAACACACTTGTTCATCAAAGTATAAACTTTGAATATTATCTGAATGTCTTCTTCATAACTCCCAGTTCATGAATAAATAAATAGTATTTAAATAAAATAGTATACTTCATGTTAATATTTTCCTTGTATATATAACTACACACATAACATAAAGAAGAACAAATTTATATTTAGTATACATTAATGAAATAATTCTTAATTACATCCAGGCTAAAATGTGGAGAATTTGAACCAGAAAAGTTAAATGTTTGGTCCAAGGTCACAGAATTAATGTTTCTTTTTTCTTTCTAATTTACATTTCCAAGTAGCATATCCCTCTCTATTTGCTTTCTGTATTTATTTATTTAAGTCACTTAGATGTACTTTTTTATAGCAATTTAATAAATTGAAGCTTTAGATACACAAATAATTTGAATTTAAAATACTGGTCAGGAAGAACAAATAGATGCATTTAAGATATCTTGCATATTTCAAAACTCCTTTCTAATATCCACACAAATGCTATCTTTATCATCTCCCCAAACACTCTAGTAATATTTTTGATTAGTCACAAATGCAGCAATAAAACCTACATATTTCTATCCATCTCTGGGAACTATCTTCTTGAAGTAACTTGATTCATTCTTTCAACAAATACCAATTGACTCAAACCACATGCCAGCTACTGTGCCAAGTATTTAGCAAATGTAAATGAAAAGAAAATGTTTCTTTCCTTTCAGAGCTTGAATTTTAAGAAAGGAGATAGAAGACAAACTAGATCAACAAGTAAATTAGATGGTATGTTAGATACTAATAAGAACTAAGAAGCAAAATAAGACAGATAATGAAAATTGGAAATGTGTTAATATTCTTGATAATTCAAATTGGTTATTTTTCAGTTGATTGATTGGTTTTGCAATTTTACTTGGAGATATGGTTCTCATTTAGGAACTAAGAAGGCTTGCCATGTGCCTAAGTCAAGGAAGAACATTTCAGATGAGGGTATAGCAAGTTCAATGGTTCTGTTGGGGTAGTCTGACGAGTATAATTTACTCATGAAAAGAGGTCAGTAGGACTGAAGCAAAATCAGCAAGATTAGTATAAAATAAGGTCAGATAGGAGGTAAGTGGATTAGATGATACAGCCAAGGACTTTGAATGAATTAAGAAGCTATTGAAATGTTGTGTCCACTATCACTGCTGAATTGAAAATAGACTATATAAGGACTAATGGTGGAATCAAGATCAGTTAGAATGGTATTACAACATAAAGTTGGCAGTGGCCTAATTAAAAATAATAGGAGTAGAAGTGGTGTTAAATTGTGGGATTGGGGATACATTAAAACAAAATAGGTCCATGTGACTTTTTAAAGGAATAAATTTGGTATATGAAAGTAAGAGAAACCCCAAACTTTATAATTTTATATACAGAGAAGAATGGAGTTGCCATCTAATGGATGTGATGCTATACAGAATGTTAGATAGAGCATCATTTTGAAACTAAAGCATAAAAATTTCCTGTGTAAACTTTAATACAGCACAAAGTCTTCCTACAACCAGGCTGGTGCAGCCCTGTTTTGGGTTTGAGCTACATCAAATGTTAAATGTCTCTTTATCAAATATTTCCCAGTAACTCCTCTGATCTGATTCTGTGGTATTGACAGCAGAGTACTTTATACTGAATTTTTTTCTTTTGGTACTAGAGATTTAACCAGGGGCAAACTAATGCTGACAAACATCCCCAGTCATTTTCATTTTTAATTTCTTAAATTTGTTATTTTTTTGAGATAGGGTTTCACTAAGTTACTTAGGAACTTAATAAATTGCTGAGGCTGAACTTGTTTGCAATCCTCCTGTCTCAGCTTCCTGAATTGTTGGGATTTCAGGCATGCATCACCACTCCTGGATATACTGACCTTTGGGATTACAACCAGTCAAATGAAATGCTACTCTGGATCAAAGCCTAGGTAAGAATTCAATTAAAGAAAAAGAAACTAAGTGTGTGTGTATTATATATATATATATATATATATATATATATATATATATATATATATATAATATTTATATTCCCATTCAAATAATGTGTTAAATCTAAATTCTGATTTATTAATTACTGCTTGGGAAAAAAAGCTTTCCAACTTATTGCAGACATTTAACAAAGCGTAATTTTAAAATGGGAAAGTACTCCTTTTAGGTTTTAGAAAAATAGTTATTTTTATTTTAAGACCACCAACATATATATCTGAATACACAAGTCAGTGCATAAACTCAAGGAAAAATATATGCATAAGAACATGTAACAGCTAAAGACCATCAATTGAATCTGCCTTGGAAACTGAGAATGGTGATCAACAATAAATGTTACTGAGGAATTTCTGCCAAATCAAACCAGGGAATCAATCTGGTCATCTTTTTTAATCTGAAAAGACACACTTCTGGTGCTTTACTTGTTAGACCAATAATGCATACATTAAGAAACTCAAGTGAAATTGAGATAAAAACCAAAGAAAACGTCATGTAACTCAACATTTATCTATAAAACTTAAAAAGTCCAATCCAAACACAAAAGGTAAGATTCATGGAAAAACAATATACTTTTAAATTTGAGTCTTAATTTTTCCCCTTACTTTTATGATAAAATGTTAAGTTTTTAACAGTCAAAATTATTATTTAAGCTGGGCCTGGTGGCACACTCCTATAATCCCAGCAGCTCTGGAGGCTGAGACAGGAGGATTGTGAGTTCAAAGCCAGCCTCATCAAAAAGCGTGGTGGTAAGCAACTCAGTGAGACCCTGTCTCTAAATAAAATGCAAAATATGGCTGGGGATGTGGCTCAGTGGCTGAGTGCCCTTAAATCCAATCTTTTCTATAACCCTCCAAATAATGTTACTTAAAAATAAATTCTCTAATTTCTAGGGATTTTAGTGATGCCTGATACTGTTAACTTGATTATGTATGTAATGAAATAGGATACGTAGAATTAACTTTCTGGTCTTAAACTTGAGATATCTTCACTAGCAACTGCACATTGGACTGAGCATGCTTAATCACTGGTCAGAAATACTGTTTTCTGAAATGTTTTATTATTAAAGTTAAAAAGAGATACTTAGCTTGTTTAGCCTTAAATAGCAGTGAATTTATGAGATTCACCACTTTACTATTCCATAAAGCAAATCTGTATTAGTTTAGAATTCAAGTTGGAAAGTAAAATGGCCATAGGGTATTATAAAAATAGAAATTTATTTATAACTTTTTTACTTAATTTTATGTGGTTAGTTAATTTTTTAAAATTAACTATAGCATATGTTTGAAATTGACTTTTATTTGTGTATATGGAGATGTTAATTATATTTTTCCATTTTTATATATGGTCATTCTTATACACACTGTATTGACTTAAACATTTAAAGGAGCTTGTGTGACTTTTGATGCAAATCTCTTGCTTCCCCTGAACCTTAATTATCAAAAGTGCTAGATTTAGATTCATGCTTTGGTTCAAATTGCACATTCTATACTTATATACCAGGAGATCTTATGCAACTTACTTATCCTCTGAATGTCTGCTTTTTTTCATCTTTGAAAGGAGGATAATTAACATTGTTGTGGATATTAAATTTCATAATATGTGCATCTTATAAACATGCAATTGTGACTCAGAAAAATGAATATTATGAATTACTATTTCAACCCATAAACAAAACTCATTAACTTATTTTTTTCACTGATTATCAAATATTGTGATCACATTTCAGGATTAATTGAAAAAATTATATGTGGTTTTAAAGAAACAAGGTGATGTGAAATAGTTTCTATAAAAGATAGAATTAAAATAGAGTTTAATAGTCATACTGCCAAAACCCTACATATTTTTGGCAAAGTTGTGCAGCATTGAATGATATAGTCCATTTTGGCAGCTGGAACTAGAGTTCAAAAGGAAGCTGTGAATAAAATATCATATTTTATATTTCTAATAGAAAATGAACTTTTCTATTAATAATTTGACAACGACAATCCATCACGCCTCACCTCATCTACAGCTTCTGCCACACATCATAGTTTTAGGTCGCAGAAACAATGATTAGGTGCAGCTGTAAAACACACTGATTCAAAATGAAAGGTTCATTAGTCACATAATAGAGGCAGCACCAAAGAACTGCACAATGAAATCAGGGATTTCCCTTTTGTCTACTTTTTTGGTACTCAATCTGTTTTGGCCTGTGGTCTACATGAAGACAGATGCCCAGAATTGATTTTTTTGCACCCTAATGATTCCCTTTCCCCCGTTTGCATTAAATTGATGGAGGTGGACAATGATTGTGCTGATATTCTAAATGGGTTGTGACTCCCTCATGGAACACCTGCATCAAGGCGAAATGCAATTTGGACTGATATTTTCTCCACATTGGCTGTTTTATCTGTGAGTACCATATGAATCCTGAGCAGTGTATGAGTTGTGGTGAAATTAACTTATTTTTCCCTTTATATTGGCTTCCATAGGCTGAAGAAAATAGCACTGACTTGGGAATCATAAAACATAAATACTCCATGCCTACTGGGTCTCATGTTTCGTAGATTACCTTTTCACTCATTTAAGAATAATTCCTTGTGCTCACCACAGTCTCTCTCTTGCAATGAAAACCAGAGGTTTGGGGGCATAGCTCTTAGTGAAGCTACTGGAGGTGTAACAGCTGCATGAAACATCAGCAAATGCCAGGCAACAAGGGCACCGGGGCCCACTTCAGAGGCATCTAAGCAATTTCTGCACTACTTTTGAGCTCCTAATGTTGATATTATTTCAAACTGTAAGTATTGCTTTCTAATGAAAATGTAGGCTACAGCTGGCAGAGTGAAGAGTGATCTGTCTTGTGCAAGAAATGAAGAAGGCACAAGATACATATTTGTGAAGTTGTCACTGAGAATTTTGCCAATATCACTAGATACTCATTTTTTACTGTCTTGAGCCTGTTACTCTTTCCGGATCTCCTTGCCTTTCTGTGTCTTGTCTCTTCCTAGACCATTGTATTTTCATTTTCTCTTTTATCAACAAATTCCCGTCTTTATCTCCAGGGGCATAGAGAGAGGTTTATTTAAGAAAGTAGAGGCATATTCAAGGGGGAATGTGGGCTATCTTGAAAACAAGAGCAGTCACCACTCCCTTCTTTTTTTTTCCTTTACTCTAACAATAGAATATGACTTCTCAAAATGATCACACTCACAGTAGGGAAAGGAAGAGTTCAAAGCTGGGACTTAATGGTGTAATGGGTTGACAAACAGATTATCTAGAAATACCTATTATAAAGGATATATTAATTTATTAGTCTTTCAGAAATTCTTTTGTGGACAGAAATATTAAAACCACTTAGACACTCTTGCCACCTTAGCACAAAGAGTAAACAGGGAATACCAAAGGAGAGTTTCATGTTTCAGAAAAGTGAAAGACACAAATATAAATATAGTTTTCTAGTTTATTTAGAAACATACTTGGCATTTTTACCATTTTAAATAAATGAGAAAAGAATATCCCAAAAGAATACTTACAGGTATCCCAGTATCAATAGAATTTGTTTAGTTGTGATATTTATCTTTCCCTTAGGATCTATTAGTTTTCATTTCCATTAGTAATGCTAACCATTTTTTACCTCACTCCTATTATCACTTAGTAATTGGTATCTCATTCTTTGGTCCTTAAAATAAACTCATTTTCACTTTGTTTTTCAGAAATCTGTTAAAAGATAGCCTGTTGCCTGCAGATGTCCTGATACTGGAAGCAAGCTGTCAAAGTATTTGTAAGAAGATTCATGGAGACTCTGTAAAATCTGTTATTCCAAGTGTGGTGAAGGGATCAGCGGTCTTGGGATCATCCAGAGCTTATAAAATGCAACCCTCAGGGTTAGGGTGTAGGTTAGTGGTAGAGGCCTTGCCTAGCATGTGTGAGGCCCTGGGTTTCATCCCCAGCATGGCAAGGAAAAAAAAATTCAAACTGTTGAGTTCCACTCCAAGGTTTTTTTTTTTTTTTTTTTTTTTTTTTTTTTTTTTTTTTTTTTTTATCAGAATCTGAAAGATGTTCTCCAGGTAGTTCATGGGCACATTAATTTTTTACTCATATGTTTTTATCTATAGAATAAGAAAAACATGAAGTGTTACTAATATTTAGTGCACCAATACTGAAAGTTTGGTCTTCTTGGTCCATTTGGTTCACGTACTATACTGGGGTTAAGGTGAAGATTTGACTGACGCAAAGGTATGCTCATTTTTTTCTTTCTTATCACTTGTTTGATGTTTTGGAGTTTCCCTGTACACTGATGCAGAGATTGCATGGTTACAATTAGAGAGTCCAAAAACCCCTTCTCAAAACAAACACATGGCTTGCAAAGTGTAAAGAAAACATGAAGATTGGACAAAGTGTGCACAAAAGTGAACAAGAAATTGGCAAAGCTGACCCTTCTTTTCCTAGTACAAACTATTCTTCAGACATATTCTAAGGTAAAAACAATAACATTTATTTATATTTGATATTAAAATTTAATAAAAAATGTCAAATTATTTAATTTATGATTCACATAAACTGATGCTAACAGCTATATTTTGATAATTGCATTAGTTTAATCCTAACATTCTCTCAAAAATCTATGTATCAAGGCTGCCAGTATCAACTAGTATACTAACTATCAGTAACTTTCAATGTGCTTCTCATTTTTCAGGAACATCAGGCTTCATGGTGAGTAAGACAATTTAAAACTGAAAATTTTATTATAGAAACAAGCCTTTCCCACTTTTCCAGCAATGTTAAAATTCAGGATAAATTATTACTTCACAGAAGTTACTAAATTAATAGCTTGAAGTCTCTTCGGTAATTCCAACATTAATAATGAAATAATTAAATAATGAAACAAAACTAGACCATCAACGAAATATAGGTTTCTTTTGCCTTGACCAAAGAAGATAATTCAAATAATATCCCAAACACACTAATATCAAAACTTAAGTGATTCTTTCGTCATAAACCTTTTTGTCACACAGAAAATGTTGCAAAAGAGTTAGAAGAATAGATATACCAAATTATGTGATTTGGGAAGGTTGCTCACTAAGGGATGCCAAATCAGTTTTATCCTGTATAAGCCTATGAAAAACATAGTTGGAAATAGTAAATAAAAAGATGTGGAGGAAGACATGTTCTGAATGGTAAATGAAATTTAACACAGTGGTGTTTTGTGGTGAGGAAGCACCATCTGTTTCTGTAATCTTTGATGAGATAGATTCTGGAATAATATTTCCAAGATGCAGCAACATCAGTCAGAGACCCTCACTGCATCCTTTCTGATCAATGTCATATGAGAGAAATCAAAGGAGGAAGGACCAAGTGCTGCAGAATATTTTAGAAATACTTGAAAATAAACAAGAAAAATAAACTGAATGTAGAATGTCCCCATCCACAATTTACCCTCCTCACCCAAAGGTTTCAGCTAAGTAAATAGCTACCTGCACAATGATTGGCAGTCTTATTTCATGCTCAGTCTCTTTATTGTTGGATCAATACCTCTATGCATCTCCAGCAAATTTTTGGTCACTCAGTTTTGAGCAGGAACTTTTGCTGACTATCCCCTTTATATTTTCCTTTCTGTCACTTAAGATTCCTTCAATGTACTAATAGCTCTTCCGTCGTGAATCTTGTAATTCAACCATTTGTCCTCCACCAGATGACCTCAGGAGATTTTTTCATTCTAATGCCTTGCTGTTCCTGACAATTCTGTACTCCAGTTGAAACAGCCTCTTCAGTTTTGCCAAGCTATACCATATCCTGATATAAGGTGCTTTGATTACTTCATCTTTATAATGCTCATCTTAGCTTCTCTGAATATCTATTTTATTTCCTTCAAGACAATTCATGTTTAATTTTTCCCTTTCCAATGTACTGAATGTTTTTCTTTTTCTGATATTCTATAGTATTTAATCCTTAAACAGATAATTTAACAGTAAATCCCTATTGCTTTATGCCATACATTGTCATATTGTATTCATGCACCATTATATAAGATGACATATTTTATTAATTATTTCTTTTTTCCATAATAATCACATTTTAACTTCCTCAAGGACAGATAACTTCTCTGATTACTGTGTGTTCCCAAGAATGCATACCAAACTGTTGACTGAGAATAGATGCTTCTTGATAAGGTTTATTAACTTGAGAAAGATTTGTCAAGAATATATAATGCTTATGGCTATGATTATAACTCACAAAGTTCTAACTACTTCCCATAATGCCTCAGAGTTATTACTAGAAGCTGCATGGTTATGGTGGATTCTTAAAGTCAATTTCTTGAGTTCAAAAACTGGTCTCATTTCCCATATCTCAAGATCATTTTTCATTTACCATTTCATTTTATAATCTGTTTTATATCACTTACAGAATTAGACTAAGTTCAATTGCCTGGACTGAATAAATAATACAAGCAATGCGCCAGACAGCCATTGATGCACCTATGAAACATAAACAAAGTATAGATGTAATGAGGAAGGAAATCAAACTAAAGACGACATCTCCAGCAGCTCTTGTAAAGTAATGTAATTTGTATTCCTGGGAACACAGAAATCTTGTTGCTAAAAGAATAATTATGAGATATAGAATTCCATGCTTCCGCTTCAACATTTTCTTTAAAAAGCATTATATACTTGATCATACTAATTATCACAGGACATATAATCACAAGTCCAGCTTATCTTAGTATTAGAATTTGTAATACACTACTTATTACATGTTGATAATGTGTTCCAGTCGTTTAGCAAAATTAATAAATGAGAGTTGGCACAGTTGTACATATATTAAGAACAATGCCATTTGTTACTTAAAGATCTTAAAAACTGTCTCTCCAAAAAATGTTCTCACTATAGAAATTGAATTTTATCTTAAAGAAATGTGGTAGTGTTTATGAGGCACCACACACATGGGCACAAATTTGTTGTTCTGAAACATGAACACATATTTTTATTTTAATAGAAGATCCACACCACGTCTCTGGTAATCCCGTTAGAGTGAGAGGTTGGAAAATTGCTTCAAGTGTGAAAATACCTAATCTCAAAATGTAAATAGATGAACCACAATTCAGAAATGCAAAATAAAATGATGAAAACCAAGTGCAGTCAACCGTGAGGCATATTCCAGGCCACAGTGCAAAGTGAGGGAAACCGTGTTAAACATGAAATTAATTCTTATTCATGAGTTTAACTCTAAAGGGATTAGTTTTCCAACCTTGTATATCAGTGCCCTTTCATCTTTCAAAATATTTTCAGCACATATTAAAGTAAAACATATTTTATACTACACCCGCAGTATGTAGTTTATGTATAAAACAGAAAACAAAACACATACCCATGCAATAATGACCTTTCGATTACTAATAAAACAACAAAAGTAAATGTGCTTCTGACTCCATCTGTAGAGCACATCCTAACCTTAGATCCAGATAATTATCTTCATGGCTTATGACAGTAACCTTAATATAAGATTATCAAACAGAGGTGAGGGCATATAAACCATGGTTGAAAGTCTATTTCTTTGAGCCATTTTCAAACTTTGCCACCTATATTCCTCACACAAATTCTTTTAAAAATAATTTCAAAGAATGTGATTTCAAATAAGTATATATTGCAATGACCCTGGACATATTGCATAGCATCAAACTACTATATACAATTATGACCTTTCGATAAACAAAGGTCCTTGAATATGAATCTTTTTTTGGGGGGGTGAGGCGGCGGGGAGTACTGGAGATTGAATCCAGGGGCACTTTACCACTGTGCCATATCTCCAGCTCTTTTTATTTTAAGAAGGTTTCGATAACTTTCTTAGGGCCTCACTAATTTGCTGAGGCTGGTCTTGAACTTGCAATCCTCCTGATTCAGCCTCCAAAATAACTGGAATTACAGGCATGAGCCACTGCTCCCAGACTGAACATGAATATCTAATAGTGTCAATTAATGTTATTTCCCAGAACTGGAACTTAACATACTTGTGTGAGAAAATATAGATAATATCTGAGAACATTTTTAGTGTTTAGTCACCAACTAACAAGTCAATCCATCTCATGTTCTCAACAACAGGCAATTTCTCTTCTCTGCTCAGTGGTGTCCTCTAATAAAACACTCTCAGAAAATTGGTGTTTCTTACCAGACTGATGCCTAGAGAGGCAACTAAATGAAAGGGGTGAGTTTTACACACCCATGTACTAGCACTGGATGTCACTCTACTTCCCATTATGTCAATATCAATGCTGCTCTTATCCCTATTCTTGAATTTTCATTTGATAATCCTCAAATGTCAGATGCCACATCTTCATTTACATAAATACTTGGGTCAATGTGTCTTCATGATGATGTTACATGACATTCAATGATCAAAATCTAGGAAATAATTGAGCATAAGGTATATGCCAAAAGATAGGATATATGGGTTTAAAATAATGGAAATTCAAGAGTAATTTTCCTATATGTATTTGGAAGTAGTAATGTGATTGATATGGTTGAAGAAATGATGAATGTAATAGGGGGGGAAATGTGTTCTGCAGTAGGCAAGAGGAAGCTTCAGACAGAGGGTGTGAAGTAAAGGTCTAAAGATTCCACAATTTTGAGAAATATGTGTAATTTGAAGAAGAACAATTAAGAATAGATAGTTGTAGATAAGGTAGAAATTATGCTCAAAGACACCTGGTTTCTTCTCTTAAAAAATTGTTGATGATCTATTTGATATTCAAAGACACTTTCAGGTTCATACCTGGAAATCATTTACATGTTGATATTGACACTATGGCTTGTAACCTTGTCTGTCTCCCCAACTTCCGCTCCCCTCTCCCTGTTCTACCTCTCTCCCATCTGGCTACAGGATGAATTTTCTTTCTTTCATTGTATTTCCTTTCACAGGCCCTCTTCCTCCTCAATTTCCTAAAGACAAATTTCTCAGGGCTGTACTCTGGGTCTTGCCTTCTAACCTCTTCCTATGATCTCTGCCTGGGAAACTCCCTTTCATTCTTTCTTTGACTCCTTCCTATTGATTAGCTGTCATATCCAATGAGTTTCCAAATCCTAGCAATTTCAATTATAAAATGCTTGAAGAAAATATATTTCTTTCCAGTCTTACTTCTCTAGTTAAAATAATCATTATCTGTTTCCCTCATTTAATAGCCTCTAATTTAAAATTTTGCTCTGCTCCAAACCAATCATTCACCACAAGCAGGTTAAAGATTCCCAATGTTAAGGCCCTTAATCATTTGCACAAAATGACCTGAATCTCTTTTACCTAAAGTAAAAATTATTGCCATAAAATTAAATATGTTCCCAATGTCAATTTAAACTATTTACTTTCCTAATTAATATTCTACTACATATTTTGCATGCCCCACACTCCAGAAAAATGAGAACCTGTCTCATCTATATGAGGTCAAACTTTTCTCATCTCACTTCTCCAAAATATTCACTTTTTGTCATCCCAATAATTTTTTACTACCCAATATAATTAGCACTTCTATGATGAATAAATTATTCTTTGCCAATTTCCAGCCTAATGTGGGCTCTCTTTCTCTTAAATGCCTATGGTGTTATTTTGGTTTCTCCCTTAGAGCACTGATCATGACCTTTCTTTGCTACTAGTATTTACATACATATTATTTCCTTTCCTAGAATAGAAACTTATGTGGAAGAGAAATTGCTTCCATAGCCAGGGATTTCTATGCAATAAAATTTTCATTTCACACAGCGAATGCTTTTTCATGTTTCCTGATAAATACAAATTCAGAGAAAGGGAAGAAGTATTTGAATAAACTTCCATCTTTTCAACAAATCATTTTCTGATTGATATTATAGTAATTTATAGAATTTTGTCAATGACTTTTATTGCTTAGAGGACCAAATCAAATTATCTTATTTTTACTGAAGGCTTCATTTATAAGACTTTTTACCATTATAAGTTACAATGTCTTTTTTTTTTTTTTTTGTAAAAGCTCTCCGCTTTCTCAAATAAGTCTTCTTGTAAGTTCAGATTCCCAGTCTAATATGCCTTTCATCTTCCAATAGATAATGTCCTACTTATTTGCACCTCAAATTCTTAGTCCTCCCTCAAAGTGTCACCAAATTATTCTGGGCAAGGTTTTTGGTTTTTATTTTCTTTTTACTATAGCCACAACAACTTACTACTTACTTGGCATTTAAGAATATATTAGTTGGTAATATTTTTTGAAGAACAAATAATATTACAGTAACAGAAGTTCTATTTGTATATTATGGATGGAAGAACAAGTGTGTTATAATTTATATTCTCTCAAGGACAAGTACCTCAAAACTACTTTTTGTTTCATCTGAAAACATAAGAAGCAAAAGCTGAAGTAGTCGACTATGATGCTAAAATTATTAGCATTTTCTATTTGGTAGATAATGACAGGTTTGATTCATAGAAAGTCATTAATAGAAAATCACTTTGTTTATAATAAAAATATGTTGTTGAGACATATTTAGTATATGAATAGAAAATGGACATACAAGTGAAAATATCACGTACTAAAACTATATGACAAAAATGGAGTCAATACTACTTTATTTATTATACTCAAATGGTAGTATATTTATTATTTCCAGAGTTTTATTAAACATATTTAAATGTGAGTTTTAAATGTTCATGTATTAACTACTTACATAGCTCCAAAATTTAGCCATGCATTTTAAAATTATTCCTAATATACAACTAAAATTTTTAAGTTAATATCAAGGAAAAAGAAGCATCAAATACAGTGTTTACTGATTTTGAGTAAACGTTTTTCTGAGGATTTTTTTTTTGTACTGGGGATTGAACAAGGGGTGCTTTACATTGAGCCATATCCCCAGTTCTTTTTATTTTTCATTTCGAGACAGGGTCTCACTAAATTGCTTAGGGACTGGCTAAATTGCTGAAGCTGGCCTCAAACTTGTGACGTGTCTGCCTCAGCCCCCTGAGCCGCTGAGGCACCATCGCAACCAACTCTCTGAGTATCATTTTTATTCTCTGAGTACCAAAATTACCCCAAACCTATAGCATAGGAAAACTTCCATAAAGAAAAACACGATTTTCCTTGGTAAGCAAAAGAGCAATCCTCCTGTAGACGGTTTGAAACGGTGAAGAGTGGTAAAGGGAAAGGGAAGGTTCTGGGGAATGAGAGAGATCAAATTCTGTTATGTGCATGTACAACCATGGAATAATGAATTTGCCTATCATATGTAATTATAATGTACCAACTTAAAAAAAAAAAAAGAAAAATAGCATTCTGAACTTCAATTTAAGCTAAAAATTACTCTTTGAAAATACTATGGCATTTATGTCATTTTGCTGACATCACAAGGAGAACATTCCTATCTAAGAATGTCAGGACACTGGGAAGGTCAGAACTGACTGAGAAAAATGGTCTCTTCTAAAATCAGAAGCTGCTTCATGTGTGCTCATGATTAAGGGACCACATTGGTGATGCTTCTTTTGAGCTTTACAGAAATGAGGGTGAGGGGTGGCTGGTGACCTTGTGTTAGCTTGTGGAGGTCCCCAAGCACAAGGGCCTGAGTAAAGGGAAATGCAGAGGGCCATGCCAGCCTAACCTGATGCCTTGCAGTGTCCTGTTCCAAGACTTCTCAGGGTTAAATTAACTTCACTCATGCAGTACATGCCATCAGTGGATATTTTTCAGAAAATGTATAAAAAATTGCCATTAAATACTCAGGGGAGTCCAGGACACAGGAAAAGCTGAGGCAGCCATCAAGAAGTTACAAATTATGTGGAGGGAACCAAACTTATCTAGGCCATAAAATTAGAACTTTTGCCAAATACACTATATTATTTAAGGAGAAAGTTCTCCTAGAAGAAATATTTGGGTTATATCAGTATTGTAAACTGCTGGACTTTCTAAGTATAAATTAAAACTGAAGCTCATGAATTAAAAAATATCCCAAGAGATATCTACTGATCAAAGGACAGAAGGTGATTTCACCTTCTCACCTTCAAAGATGAAAGAAAGAAAGAAAGAAGAAAGAAAGAAAGAAAGAAAGAAAGAAAGAAACATACATTCCAAATTCTGTAAAGTAAGAAATGACCACCATTTTAAAAAATATTATACTAACAAGGTATCAATGTGATCATTGAGTATTGCTTTATATTCAGTAGTAAATAGAAAACTGAAGAAGTACATGGCATGGCTCATCAAATTGATTCAATGGAGTTGGGAAAATGGACTAAATTGCATGATTGTCTTTTTTTTTTTTTTTGAATGTCTACAGCACTTTGTGTATCTCACAGTATTCATATATATCATACATACACACATAAAAGTAATATAATTTGATATTCTTTGTCCCTCCTGTTAGAGACCAAACTCCTTCTCTCTTTCCTTCCTTCCTTCCTTCCTTCCTTCCTTCCTTCCTTCCTTCCTTCCTTCCTTCTTCCTCCTTTCCTTCCTTCCTTCATTCTTCCCTCCCTCCTTCCATTCCATTATTTTTTTCTAAGCAGGGATTGATCCCAGGGATACTTAATGACCAAATCATATCCCAGGCCTTTTAAAAATATTTTGTTTTGTGATGGAGTCTCACTAAGTTGCTTAGGGACTCACTAAGTTATTGAGGCTGGCTTTGAACTCATGATCCTCTTGCCTCAGCTTCCAGAGCCACTGGGATTACAGGTGTGCGTCACTGCACCCAGCAAGATCTGTTTTCTTGAGTGCTGGATCTATGTTAAATTAAATATTATATCCATAATAGCATTTTTGCACATAATTTTAGATGTATGTAACACAATAGCACCTCACAAACACTAAACAATATGAATCAAAGAAATGTAAGTAAGATGGTAATGGTAATGCCTTATTCTTCTTTCAAGGTGACAGTATGATTTACAAGTTAAATATGAAGGTTTAGAGCTTATGTCCTTCTTCAATTATTATCTTTGTGGACTTTGACAAGTTTCTTAATAGTTTTATGCCCCAGATTCCTCCCTGTAAATGTTAATGATATTTGTGGTATGTAGAATAATGCCCCCATCCTCCAATATATAGATGTCCCTATTCCCAGAACCTGTGATTACAAGAGTACACTTTAAAGTGGAAGAGGGGAGGCAGGAGAAGAGGATGGCCAGAGAGATTTGAAAATGCTATGCTGCTTGTTTTGTAATTTGTTATAGCAGCCACAGGAAACTAATACAGTACTAATAGAGACAAAATATACAGGTTACTGTCAGAAGATGGAAAAGGCAAGGAGATATTTTTCTCAGGAACCTCACAAATAAAAAAAAAAAATCTGCTATCATCTTTTTTATAGCTTAGTGAGGCCCATTTTAGACTACATGAACTACTTTATCTCAAGATAATCTGTCCTGAGGGAGGGAGGAATAAATTTATTCACTGATTATCTTCTGCTAAGAGTCAAAGGCTCACTCGGAACTGTTACCTCCCCTACAATTCCAGATCAGGCTCACAGGGATCCTTCAAAGATCTCATGTATCTCATGCCTAAATGATTTCAAGAAAGTTCTAGAATGGGCGAGTCATGAGGCACAGGCAAGAGGAAGGGGAGTGACAGGATGTGTATGCATGAATTTGTAAATCTTTGTGGATAGAGGAAATGAATGGTCCAGAGACAGGGACAGCTGAGAGCGTATGTCAACATGATTGAAAGAAATCTGATTTATCTCCTTGCAGTCTTCTCAACAAGGCACTTGTAATGATCACTGTAAAGCTAAGTTAAGATTGTGTGGATCTTCAGTAGTTTCCCACTGTCATTCAAACTCCGTCCATGACAACAGACAACTCTCCAACCACATCTCTGCTTACTTAGCTCCAGCTGTGCTGGTCTCTTTGCTGTTCCTCAAACATACTGAGTCTCTATTTCTTGTCTCAGCAGCAGAACACTTAGGTAAACCCATTCCTGGAAATAATCTGTCCTAAGACATTAAATCTTGGTCTGTCTCCTTCAGGTCATCTGCTCTTTCCCCAGATGTCACCTTTTGAGAGATGCCTTCCCTATCTCAGTGTGCCTACGTTTTCCTGCAACATTTTGTTTTCAATTATCTCTCTTTTGCTTATGTTATAATACATCAGTAATTGAAGGCATGTGATGAATGCAATTGTTCACTATTCTAGGGTCTGCTTCTCTCTACTAGGATGCAGGTTCCATAGGGCTAGGAAATTATCTTGTCCAGTTGCCTCCTATGTTAACATCAGTATTTTAGCATGGTGATTGCTAGATAAATATTTCTTTTTTTAGGTGGGGTACTAGGGATTGAACTTAGGGGCACTCGACCACTGAGCCACATCCTCAGCCCTATTTTGTACTTTATTAGAGATTAGTACCTCACTAAATTGCTGAGGCTGGCTTTGAAATCTCGATTCTCCTGCCTCCACTTCCCGAGCTGCTGGGATTATAGGTGTGAACCACTGCACCCAGCCTAGATAAATATTTTTTGAATGAATAAATAAATGAGTTTAGTTTTATCATTGTACTCTTTAAATATATCTTTTATTATTAAAAAAAACCTTAGTAGAAGAAAAGGAATTTTCCTTAGTAAGTGGTGATCATATAAATTATTATTTCAAACTGGACACTGAGGAGTATTTTGCTAAATACCTATTACACAGTAATCATGTAAATTCATCATTCATACTGGGGGAAGTATAAGAGACCCTATTAATAATCATACCAGAATAACAGCTATGTGGTTACCCCAGTGTCCTAAGTACACTGGTAGGTATTTAGACATATCATAGCTTTTCCTGCTAATGGCCTAAAATGTTCATCTTCTCTCTGTTACATTACTTTGAGTTGTGGTTTTGATTCAGGAAAGACTATTTTAAATAACCCCTGGCAAGAAAGTTACTCCCTGCTTAAGAGATTCAAGGGGGAAACATCCTTCACCATCTGAAGAACATTCATGCCACACCAAGCTCCAGGTGCGCCTGTGTTCATTATCCTGTGCTCTGTCTTCTCTATCAGTATAATATTAAAATATGCTTATATTCTTTATGCTTAAATTTTGCAAGAAAATACATGCTTTGAAAAAATGAAGATTAGAAATAATTTCATGAGTGATTTTTCAGTCTAGTTTTCTAATTTTATTTTATAGCAGATTAAATATTAGATAAGTCAAAATGAAATACTAGTTTCATTAAATTTATAACCTGTGAGCATTTGTTGGTCACAACAAAGCCAAGGCAATAAATACTTTTCAATTTTAAGGCTAACATTTCTAGGAAGGAAAAAAGGAAAATAAAGTATAAAGTAAGTTATATAATACCTACATAAGCCAATTTTTAAATTTTTTATGTTGATAATAGAAACAAGGATTATAGTTAAGTTCCCATATTAACCTCAATTTATTTGTATCATCAATTACTTTACTCTTTCCTCAGCAATAATATTTATAAAATGTGTTTAAATTTGTACATCAGTTTACTGTTCCCAAAGCTAATGTGCATACATTATTTCACATGGCCCTAACAAAACAAGACAAAATAACCTTGCATTAGATAGTACGGGCATGGCTATTTTTATTTTACAGATGAGGATGCTGATCCTCAGGATATCTGATTTGTTTATGATTACACAAGACTTCATCTAGGACTTAAACTCAAGGTTCCTACATATAGAGTCCTTCTATTTCTTCAAGTACATCTCCAACTTTTAATTTTAGGAATTCTAAAGAGTTGTAAAATCAAAATTGATTTTACTTCTTGTTGATCATCTGGTTGTGATTTTCATTCAGTGGAAGCTGTCACCCTGATAGGAAGTTATAAGAACAACATAAAAAAAAAAAACAATCATATTCAGGTCTTGGGTTGTAACAGTCAGGGTGAGAAAGGAACATAACCAAATCCAGTTTTTGTTTCAAGTTGTTATTTTGAACATTATTTTCTCTTTCAAAGATTAGGTTGGTAAAAATCAGATCCTTTGACTATCGCCTCCATATTCCTTCCATTTAAAGGTAAATAAATTGTATAGTTATTTCTGTTTGTTTCAATAATGTAGCTATATAATAATATAGAATCCTCAATCCAAGTCATTCTATCAGCTTGGTTCTGTAGTACAGCATGTTCTAAGAACCTTTACATTGTCTAACTGATGAAATGCTCAGATGCATGACCCAAAAATTCTGTATCAATTTCTAAGAAATTCTCATAGAAAATTTATATCGGTCCAGCTGAAAAGGAAAACCTTTGTGTATGTCACTTGCACTTGCAGTGATTGCCAGCAGACTGGGAGGTTGCTGTTAATGAGGAGTCATGCTGTGGCCGCACTTGGTGATTTATCACCTTCACATCTCTAAATGGGAGGAGGTCAGATCAGATAGAGGAAACCATTCATTCAAAGGTGGCATTTCTCCTTCCAGAGCCAGCACTTTAAAATATAGTAATTCATACTTAATTAATGGCTGTCTTTTGTGGCATTATAGCTCTGTTCATTGAGGTTTATAATACAAACTGCTACTTTCTGATATAATTATTCAATGATGTCACTGTCAAGGTTAGAAGGATACTGCTGCAGTTAAGTGTATTTCTTCAGCAAGGGCCCTCTCCTTTACGGAGGAAATCTACTAAAACACCAAGGTTTATTCAATAGATAAAGACTGAGGAATCTTATGATTTTAAACGCTACGCTATATATTATTGGCTTTCTAAACCATGATTTATTGTCAATGACATATGTTTATCTATTCTTTTTTTAACATTTATGAAAGCATACAAATATTTTACTGCCCTAATAGATGAGATACTTAGCAATGCTTTATTGACTTTTGTTATCTTTACAAGGCAGCTCAATAATAAATAGTTGAGGTGTTTAGAATGTAACACCAAACTCGGTTTTACCAATACTGTGTTACCTTATCTCTTGGACCTGAAATTTATAGCAATTGGAAATAAATTTATCATCCACTGGGAATATTTATCTAGGCCTGAGAAGTCTAATTTACATTTTGCATGTTCTTTAGGTATCTCATCAATTTGGAGTAAGTCCAAAGGAGAACAATGCTTCTTTGAGAATAACAAATGTTTAAGAATAAACAAACATCCTACTCCTTATTGTCCTTTCATTCCATGCATTCTGGTTTCAGATTTCCCTTTTCGTTATTGCATTTTAACACCTCCCTCCATATAATGGGTTTTCCTGAAGATCTAGTTCCACTTGCAAATACAATAATTTCTTCCCTTTAGAGACAATTATCATCTGGACCCATGGAGACCAAGTGGAAAGCCATACGAAAACACACTTTTTACCTCTTGTGAAAATAATGTCTTGTTAGTAAATACAGGTCCGCCTGACTCTGTGCTGTGGCCACCAAACAATGTCTATATTGTATTTAGGAAAAACTTCAAGAAAGCACTTCTTATCTATTGTATGTGTTACTCCGGTCATCCATAAATAATTATAAGGGACTTGATTTTTTTTAATAATTTGATTTATGTAAAAAAATGAACTATTAAATTTTGGTCACCATTGCTAACTTTTCATTGTGTCCACAACATTCTTCCCCATGCCACTACTTAAAAAGCAGAGCAGTTGTCCAACATTTAATACAGACTAGACTAACAATGCTATGACACCAGATAACACTCTGGTGGTTCTCAGTCCAGTTTCTTCTAGAGATATTCTGAGTTCTTAACATTAATCTATATACCCTCCATGATTTTTTCATACCATTTTGGATTTTGCAGATAAATGTTTTTAGTACAATAACTGTCCTGTTCACAGTAGTCTATAATATCTCTTTTGGCCTTCATGGAACTGATTTGATGGATTAAAATTAAATCTAAATTCTGAGAAAATATACTGACTGATGCACTAAAGTATATGGCAATAAAATTAAAGATCAAGTCTTGTCCTTACATCTAAAGATTGAATAATGGATACACGTTCATTTGCTCTCAATTAAAATAAGTAGATTAACATGTGTTTGAATCAATTTTTATTATACTAGGTTTAATTGACCTTTTAATTACCTAAGTACTGCACTCACTGACTTGGTATTTTCAGTTCCTGAATTTCCCCTTATATTTGTACATAAACATTTATTTTGGCATAATGACAGAGAAGTTGTAAAGATTTCCCTATAAACTCTCACACAATTTTCCCTAAATTTAACATCTTATACTGCCATAGTTCATTTGTCAAAACTAAGAAACCAACTGGTAGATTAATATTACTTGAATCCCAGATTTTGTTTGGACTTTACTAGTTTTTTTTCACTAACTTTTTTTTTTTTTTTTCTGTTCTAGGATCCAATCCCCCACTCCATAAACTCTATGGTTTCTGAGAAAGTCTTTGCTTTGATGAGCTTGACACTCTTAAAGAATACTGGTCACATTAGACACTCTTTACTTGGGGTTTGAGTGATATTTTCCTCATGATTAGGCTGTGGTTATTGTTTTCATGACCAAATACCTCAGAGACGGAGTACCCTCTTAATAACAAAAGTCTAAGGAGTATATTATATCAACATGCCCCATCAGAGATGTTAACCTTGATCATTTGGCTAACATAGTCCAGGACTTCCATAGTGCTCTGCTGTAAAGTTATTATTCCCTCTTTCCATACTCCATTATTTAGAAATCAACCATTAAACATAGCTCATAATCTAGGGGGTGTGTTCAGCTCTACCTCCTAGAGGGAGAAGGATATATAATGGATGGTTTGAAATCTGTAGGAAAGATTCGATCCTTTTTATGTATACATGGGACACACGAATATGTAGAAGGGAAACATCTTTATTAATATACATATACATGAAATATATATATATATATATATATATATATATATATATATATATATATAAAATGTATATACATTATATAATATTAAGTATAGACCCACTATCTTGTGTCCATGATGTCTTCTCTGCAAAAGTAACTATCATTTACTCACATATGACTTATTCACTTACAAAGAAATTTAGAAGAAAAGTTATTTTGGGGGTCTTATCAATTACTGACTTGTTTAGTATTTTTAATATAAAGAAAATTCATTTTTTTGAAATTGGTTTTCTTACTTTAATACATACAAGTTGTATTTAAACGTGAAAATATTAGGAGAGAAGATTATTTAAAATTTAAAAAATCACAATATACTTGTTAAGTATTTTTTTTTGAGAGGGTACTGGGGATTGAACTCAGGGGCACTCAACCACTGAGCCATATCCCCAGTCCTATTTTGTATTTTATTTAGAGACAGGGTCTTACTGAGTTACTTAGTGTCTTGCTTTTGCTGAGGTTGACTTTGAACTCTCAATCCTCCTGCCTCAGCCTGCCGATCCACTGGGATTACAGGCACATGACACTACGCTCAGCTTGTTAAGTATTTTTATGTATCTCTGTACCATTAACATTTCTTATCATGATTTTTGTTAATTGTTTCTCCTTCAAAGATACCCTGTGAGGCAGCCTAGGCATAACTAAAAAGATGTGCACTTACCATGCATCACTAAGTCTAAGTGAGTTTACCTTGACTCTAAGAACTTAAATGCCTCTTCCTTAAGCAAGTCTAAATTAAAAATCAGGTGAATTTAGGAAAGCAATAATACAGAGAGATTAAATCAAGTTTTTAAAATTTGCATTGAGGTACATATTATTGGATTCTAATTAGTTTTATCAGTTTAGTGTTTGCAGTTCACTTATTTATTCTTTCATTCCACTCTTTTATGTCTAGTACACGGTAATTCCTGTGCTGAGTGACGAAGAGGTATATAGGAAAGACAGTCTCTATTTGTAAGGAAACAATTATCTAATAAAGGTAGATGGTAAAGCAATAATAATTTGACAGTGTACATGTGCTGCTGTCAAGAAAGGGGTTTCTTATGGAGCACAAAAACAGGAGAGTTCAATTACCCCCCTGAAAGTTCATGGAAAAAGTCTCAAGGAAGTAACATTGACCTTTAAGGGCAATAACTGAAAGGGCAATAAACAAGTGGAGATTATTGGCAGGGAGAAAAATATATACAATGGTACAGTGGTACTAACAGAAAACAACACTTGCAGGGAAATATGAGCAGTTTTTCCATGACCAAATGCACATGGAGGTTGCTGATAAGAAGGCAGAAGAAGAGAGCAGGGAAGAAGAGAAAGGGCCAAGGCCATGTAAAGAAAGTTGCTCTTAACCTGAAGGCTAAGACAGTAGAGAGGCATATGATAAGAGTTGCAGTTTTAAAGAACAGTTAACCTGGCACAGTGTCAAGACAGAGGGACTGGTAGAATGTGACCTGATTACACCAGTGAGAATGGTGGTGGGTTATTTGGTAAATGATCTAGAACACAAATTTGACAGGACTTGCTGAATTGACTAAAATTGAATGTGAAGGGCAGGTTTCTCTATGAGCAAAACTTAGAAAGAAGGAGAGACAGATGAAGTTCGTTTTGGATTATGAAGGTGACTCCAACTTTTTCATGAATATATGACTAGTGGTAATGGATGAGGAAATTGGCTCCCGATTATGTAAGATAATTTGATCCTGAAAACTGTTTAGGGAAAAGTGTAAGAAGCACCTTAAAAAGTATATGTCACTTAAACTTTTGGCATACAAATAGTTAAATATATGTGTGTGTGTTTATATACATACATTCTCAATATTTATGTAATTTAATCTTAAGTCCTCCCCCTTAAGGAAAGAAATTTTAGAACATTGTCAAGAGAAATCATTAAAAAGCATGTAAGTGATGTATAAGAATATTAAAGCTATAAACTTCCAAGTAACATGCACCCATAGAATGAGGGTGGATGTATAATTTCAGATCTAGTACAAAAAATACAATGCCTGGCTCCTTTTACAAAAACAAGAAGTGCATGCTGTTAATAGTACTAAAAATAGTACTAAAAACTTTTTTCTTTTAAAAATATTTTATTATTTAAAAAAATTTAATCTGAAAATAGCACTACATAAATAACTATGTAAACTTATAATTTACAAGAATATTCAGAGCAGTCCCTCTACAAGCACAGTGGAGGGATAAGAGAATTAAAGGAACCCACATTTTTAGGAGGCCTGAGGTATGTCTGGAAATAGAGAGTTCAGAGGTTAGACACTGCCTAACTAAACTGAAAGGCCTGCTGTACAATATTTTTGTGCAGAAAAGAAGTTGTCATCTTTTCTGGCTGTGTAGAGGACAGAGGAAGAAACTATTTTGCGACTTTGGTGCAGTGGTTGGTACTCAGCCAAGGCAGCCAATTCTTGGCAAACCTTAGTTTGGTCCAAAATACAGGTCTAGCAAGCCCACCTTGCATAGAGTAGGCCTAAGTGACCAGGAGAAAATCAAACATGGAGAAAGGTTTAAATAGGGACAACTAGTCATGGAAACCCACCTAGCTCTCCCCCTCCCTTCCATCTACATCTGCTTGTAGAACTTGCTGGGAGAGAAGTGCCTGGCTGGGAATTCAAATGGGAAGGGGCAGGAGAGATTGAGTTTATTGACTGAACTCAAGACCAGGAAACATGGGGTCCACAGGCAACCTAGTGGACCACAAGAGTGAAACCCAGGGGAGACCCCTGAGGTGCAGTCTTCCAGCATGGACCAGCAATTTCTGGGCTCTGGAGGTTGGCTGATTCAAAATCTCCAGATCAACTGGAATTCAGTGAAGAGCCTAGAGCCCAACTAAGCCTAAATCCTGCCTCCTAGAATTCTGCCTACCTCTGATTATCTCAATTACTCCAGCAATCCTGACTCTACAGATGACCCCACCCAACACTGCTGAGAAGCTGAGAATCTTTTGGACTCCAACAGAAACAATTCTTTAGCTTTTCATCAAGATTTTCTATCTCTCCAACTCTTATTGTTATTTGTATTCTTAATAGCTGCCATTCTGATTGGAGTGAGATGAAATCTTAGAGTAGTTTTGATTTGCATATTTCTAATGGCTAGTGATGTTGAACATTTTTTTCTTATATTCATTGATTAATTGTATATCATCTTCTGAGAAGTATCTAGTTCAGTTCCTTGGCCCATTTATTGATTGGTTTATTTTTTTTCTTTTGGTATTAAATTTTTTTAGTTTTTTATATATCCTAGAGATTAGTTCTCTATCTGATGTGTGTGGTAAAAATTTTCTCCCAAAATGTAGGGTCTCTATTCACCTCACTAATTGTTTCTTTTGCTGAAGAGAAGTTTTTTAGTTTGAAATCATCTCATTTATTGTTTCATGATTTTAATTCTTGTGTTATAGAAGTTTTATTAAGGAAGTCAGGGCTTAATCCGACATGATGGAGATTTGGGCCTATTTTTTCTCCTATTAGGTACAGTGTCTCTGATTTAATTCCGAGGTCCTTGATCCATTTTGAGTTGAATTTTGTGCATGGTGAAAGATAAGGGTTTAATATCATTTTGTTGCATTTGGATTTCCAGTTTTCCCAGCACCATTTGTTGAAGAGGCTATCTTTTCTCCAATGTATGTTTTTGGCACCTTTATCTAATATAAGATAACTGTAGTTATGTGGGATTGTTTCTGTGTCCTCTATTCTGTACTATTGGTCTGCAAGTCTATTTTGCTCTGTAGTATAGTTTAAAGTCTAGTATACTGATGCCACCAACTTCACTCTTCTTGCTAAAGATTGCCTTAGCTATTCTGGGTCTCTTATTTTTCCAGGTGAATTTCATGAATTTTTTTTCTATTTCTATGATGAATGTCATTGGGATTTTGATTGGAATTTCATTAAATCTGTATAGTGCTTTTGGTACTATGGCCATTTTGACAATATTAATTCTGCCTATAAAGAATACAGCAACAATAAGTGTTGGTGAGAATGTAGGGGAAAAGGCACTCTCATACATTGCTGGTGAGACTGAAAATTAGTGAGCCAATATGAAAAGTAGTATTCAGATTCCCTGGAAAACTGGCAATGGAACCACAATTTGACCCAGATATTCCTCTCCTTGGTCTATACCCAAAGGATTTAAAAACAGAATACTCCAGGGACACAACCACATCAATGTTTATAGCAGCACAGTTCGCAATAGCTAAACTGTGGAAGTAACCTAGATGCCCTTCAGTAGATGAATGGATAAAAAAACAAGTGGCATATATACACAATGGAACATTATTCAACAAAAAAAGAGAATAAAATCATGGCATTTGACAAAATACAGCATCCATTCATGCTCAAAACTCTAGAAAACCTAGGTATAGTAAACCATACATATACATTGAAAAATTTATATATTACTTCCCAAGGCCAACACAATTCTAAATGGAGAAAAATGGAAAGCATTCCCTATAAAAACTGTAACAAGACAGGGATGCCCTCTTTGTGCACTTCTATTGAAGTGGTAAGTTCTGTAGTTTCTAGAGTTTCATAGTCATGGAAACTCTAGCTAGGACAATTAGAAGAAAGAAATTAATGGAATACAAATAGGAAAAAAAGGATTTAAACTATCTCTATTTGCTGGACATAATTTTATATTTATAAGACCCAAAAACTCCACCAAAAATCTTCTAGAACTCAGAAAAGAATTCGGCAATATATCAGGATATAAAATTAATGCCCATGAATCAATTGCATCCCCGTATACTAGTGATAAATCAACTGAAAGAGAAATTAGGAAAACTATCCCATTTTTAATTGCCTCAAAAAATATTTGGAAATCAATATAACAAAAGAGGGCTGGGGATGCTGGGGATGTGGCTCAAGCCGCAGCGCGATCGCCTGGCATGCATGCGGCCTGGGTTCGATCCTCAGCACCACATACAAACAAAGATGTTGTGTCTTCCGAAAACTAAAATATAAATATTAAAATTCTCTCTCTCTCTCTCTCTCTCTCTCTCTCTCTCTCTCTCTCTTTAAAAAAATATAACAAAAGAGGTGAAAGACCTCTACAATTAAAACTATAGATCTCTAAAGAAAGCAATTGAAGAATATCTTAGAATATGGAAAGATCTCCCATGTTCTTAGATAAGAGAATTAATATTGTCAAAATTGTCACACTACCAAAAACAGTATACATATTTAATGCAATTCTTATTAATGGTCTGATGATGTTCTTCATAGAAATATAAAAGGCATTCATGAAATTTATTTGAAAAAATAAGATGCCCAGAATAGCCAAAGCAATCATCAATGAGAAAAGTAAATACCAGACCTTAAATCAAACTACAGAGCTATAGTAACAAAAGTGTCACAGTGTTGGCACAAAAATGGACATAAAGACCAATGGTACAGAAGAGAAGAAATACAGACATACTTACATAATACAGTTAACTCACTCTAGACAAAAGTTCCATAAACACACATTGGAGAAAAGATAGCCTCTTCAACAAATGGTACTGGGAAAACTAAACATCCATATGTAACAAAAAGATATTAGAAAACTATCTCTTACCATGCACAAAACTGAACTCAATGTAGATCAAGGACATGAGCATTAGACCAGAGATTCTGTGCCTACTAGAAGAAAATGTAGTCCCAAATCTCTGTCATATAAGCTTAGGAACAGAATTCCTCACCAAAAACTCCTAAAGCACAAGAAGTAAAATCAAGAATCAATAAATGGGATGGTATCAAACTAAAAAACTTCTTCACAGCAAAGGAAACAATCAAGAGCCTGAAGAGAGAACCTACAGAATGGGAGAGAAGTTTTGCCACTTGCACCTTCGATAGAACATTAATCTACAGAATATATAAAGAACTCAGAAAACAACAAACAAACAAATGACAAATCAATAAATGGGCTAAGGAACTGAAAAGACACTTCACAGAAGAAGGAATATGATTGATCAGCAATCATTATAGGAAAAAAAATTTCAACATCCTAGCAATTAGAGAAATGCAAATTAAAAGCACACTGAGATTTCATCTCACTCCAGTCAAAATGGCAATTATCAAAAATACAAGCAACAATGAATGTTGGTGAGGATGTGGGGGGAAATGTTCACTCATACATTGCTGGTGGGACTGCAAATTGGTCCAAGCACTCTTGAAAGCAATGTGGAGATTCCTCAGAAAACTCTGAATGGAACTACCATTTGTAGGAAATTGCAAGGAATTTGAGAATGCTATGCTAAGTGAAATAACCTAGACTGAGAAAATCAAGGATCCTGTGCTTCCTTGCATATGTGGAAGGTAGAGAAAACAAAGGAAGAAGCAAAGGGGATCTCATGAAAATAGAAGGGAGACCAGTAGAGTAGAGGAGACCAGGTAAAGAGAAAGGAGGGCTAGAGGAGGTACTAGGGCATGAAATTGTTCAAAGTTAGGTACATATGAATATATCACAAAAACTCCTCTTTTCTGTATAAAGTTATGCACCAACAGAATATTAATTTACATTTCTAACCCATGGATATTAGTTTTGTAATGTTACAACAGTTTTGAGATTCTAAACTCTGAAGAATTCCAATAACTCATGATGTGCCTTTATTGCAGCCTCTACTTATATGCTATTGTTCTATAATAATTTACTAACAAAGTGTACTGCCTGAGTGTCTATCCTACCACTTAGGCCTGAGTTAATATTTGTACTGATGTTATAGGTATGAACTTATAGGTATGTACTGGCAAGCTGGCCTCCCACTATGAGTCACCAAACTGTCTGAGTATCTTCTCTTTCTCAAGACTGGAGCCATTGCCACCATCACTGCTTCAGCTGCAGTTGTCACTGACACCATTGTTAATCTGGGCCCACCTCTCACCCTGACCATCTTAAAGCTCCATTGCATTCTGGCTGCCCGAAGGCCTGACACCATACATGTGAAAAACACTCAAGAAAGTTCCTAATTTTGGAAGGTCAATATACTTGATAAACTCCCAATGCACACGAGGAGACAAAAGTACAGAGAAAGAGAGTAAATGAGAGAATATAAATTAATATCATGAATAAAGGGAAATCACCAATGATTTTAACAGATTTAGATTCAGACATTACAGTGTTAGTTCATGAATGTCACAAACAGACACAAAGAAACACAGCAACAGCAACAAACAGCAGAAATGGAATGTGGGAATTTAATTTCCAGAGTGGTTATATTATATCAAATGTCTCCTTTCTAACAAATATAATTAGAAAACACATAACAAAACTGCAAAGTTGGCCCCCATAACTTACTAAGCTTACTTAACACATACTTTACATCATCTATTACAAATATGTAATATTTGTATTATTTCTTTTAATATTCTTTAACTAAGAATATTATTAATATTCTTTCTCTTCTTTCTCAAAAAAATCATGAAAACAATGTAAAAAGAAAGTGTGAGAATGACATCTCTCAAAACAGAGGTTGTCATTAAAGTGACTGAAATGATAAAAATAGAGAGTAATAGGAAGGAGGGACTTGAAGGAAGATGTCAAGTTTGAAGGTACAAAAGGTATGATGGAAAGAAAGACCCACTTAAGTGATAACATAGAGCCACCACACATGATTTAGTAAATGACAGAATAAAAAGAATGACGTAAAGAAAACACATAGTGTTGAGCCTTAGAGAATATTACTATTGAATAAATTGCATATTTACTACTCACCTCTTCTAGTATAGATCTTACTCTGTTTCTGTCAGAACAGTCTCTTCATAAATAGCTATTCTTAATGTGCTTTTATTTCTGTTTCTATGATTTAGGTCATGCAATTAACCCTGCATGAAGTTCTATTTAAGCAGATCCTTGCCATTCTTCAAAATCAGTCTCAAGTGCTTCTCCTAAAACATTTAATTACTCTTCAGTTATAATAGTGATATTAGGACATGATGGTTTTACCAGATGTTGTAGATCCTTGTTAAACATCTTTGATGTTCTGTAATTGTATTATGTAGACTATTTCAAGTTGATTGACAATTTGTAGGCATAAGAACATTACCATAGAAAAAAATATAGGAAATATAGGTGGACAGTGCTAGTAATAACACATGTTGCAAATATGATCAATAGTTCTTACCCAGAGATTGTTTTGCCTATGAGAAAACATTTGGCAATATCTGAGTATATTGACAATGTCTAGAAACTAGAGAGCAGAGAAACTGGCATCTAGTGGGTAGAAGGCTAGGGTACTGCTAAACTGCATACAGTTCATAAAAGAACCCTCAAAAAACGAATTATGCAGTCACAAACTGTAACAGAGCTCAAGTTGAGAAACCCTGATCTAGGGACATGGTATAAGACAGTAAAATTCTACATCATGTACAACCACAGGAATGGAATCCTAATTAGGATAAGTTATACTCCATGTATAGAACACATGTCAAAAAGCACTCTACTGTTATGTATATCTAAAAAGAACAAATAAAAAAATAGTATGGATTTTCTAAAAATTCTCTATTTCTCACAAAAGCAAACATCTATATTGAGTTACAATAATGCCAGTTAAAAGCATTAATATGAAAACTATGCTTGCATAAGCAAAAATACTAACTCCAATGACTCCATAATATTGTTGTATGATTTGGGTCTTTCATGAAGCAAACACCAAGTACAATTGGATGGGGAAGGTATTTATTTGGGGAAATGCTTACAAAGGCCAGCAGAGAAGTCAGAGAAAGTCTTCATACCCTGAAGAGACAGAGATAGGGAAGAAAGGATTGGGAGAAAGAGCTTCAGACTGCAGCACAGGTCTCAGAAAGTGTCAGGTTGAAAAAAGTGTTTGGACCAAAAATGGTAATTAGAAGAATCCCATTTTGAGTGGAATTTCTTGGCTCTAGTATCCCAACTATGCACAGCTGATAGCTGAGATTAGCCTAGGGGAAGTAAGACCCAGGCATCAACATTGTACAGGGAACTCAAGGTAGTGACAGTGAAGCACACTTCAGCAGCAAGTTCTCTTGAATAAAAAAAAACAAAAACTAAGCAACACACCTCCATGACTAAGACACACTTATTTAAAAGCCATTCATTAGGAATTGGTTTTTTTTTTTTGCTTCTTTATCTACTATCTTTATAATATAGATGAAGGAATCTAATAGCTAAGCAAGAAGAAAATATCATATTTAGGAAACTATGTCATTTACTTAATGTTTCTACATTAACAGGTGCATATATTCAAGGCAGGTGAGTTGTTCAGTGCACTTGTTACAGTATAAAACTAGACATAATTTTATATACTTAAGTTTCAAAAACTCATTGCAAAGAGAACTAGATGTTTTCACTTACATAATCTGAAATAAAGTAGGAAAGGATCAATGTGTAATTAAATATTGAAAACAATCTTTAGAGAAAAACAAGAAAAATATGACAGTTACATCTGAATAGTAGTCCTAAAAAGATTGTCATTTTAGAAGAAAAATTTTGTATAGGCATTTTTATGTCTAAATTTCAGTTAAAAGTCTATTTAGTGATGATCAGGACACTTTAAACTCAACCTATCTCAAAATCATTTTATCAATCCATGTGCTTTAAAATGTCATTATTTTTCATTTCTTTATTGTGCACAATGGACCAGGTTATTTATTTAAGCTCCTTTGATAATTTTCATTCTGTCTCCTCTATCACCAGTATATTACTAAAGTCTGAGAGTATCAAGTCCTTAATTACCCATATATTCATCTGTCTTTCTTTTCTTCTTGTCCTTTTTCTTGTTCAGAACGTCTTGACTTTTGTATTTTTGCAAAAATAATAATCTCCTACTTAAGTATTTTCTTCTGTATTCCCCTTTCAGTATTTGAACTGCTGCCAAAATAATATTCTGAAAGCCCATCCCATCCCTTATAAGTGCCCTTCACAAAATCCTTTACTATCCTGAATAGCCATTAGCCAGCCATGTATGGATGGCTTCCAAATTGATATTTCTTCCCCCAACGTTTCCATTTAATTCCTGAATCTAATATTCACAATATTCCCAACATCTCCATTTGTACTCCTCATACACATCTTAAATTTAACATGTCCTAGATCAACTCTTTTATTTCCCCTTTATACTTATTCCTCTCCTAGTCTTCTTTCTATGTTAGAGGACTCCATTCTTTTCATTATTTTATTTCTTCCCTTTCTATATTCAGTCCCGTACTACATGCTGTTAAATTGACTTTCAGAATACAGCAGTTCATGTATACAAGAAATATACATTTAGCCTACATGATGCAGTAGGCACTATTTTAACTGTAGGATGTATTGGTGAACAAGGGTCAAACATCTCTATTGCCTAGCAGCTTATATTATACTCTAAGTAAAAGTCAATAAGAAAACAGTGTGGACACAATTTTACCTTTGCTGCTCCTTCAAACTCATAGTGCAGACTTTCTTACTTGCCAAGAGCCATTTCTTTCTTAGACAATCTCCCAATTCTCTCACTTTGATGTTAGATCTAGAGACTGTTATTTGCCAGTTTGAGAAATCTAGGTTTATTGTGATAAACACAGGAAGTGTGGCTCTTGCTTAGGAATCTAGAAAAAAACTTAATGAGAGTGGAGGTGGTATTATGCTGAAATGTAGGGGAGAAGACAATGTGAAATGCGACTCTTGTTTGTGAAGAAAAAAAACATGATTGAAATCATGTGAATACTAAGCATTCAATTGAGAGGTGAGAAATATGAAGCCTGAACAAGGAGTCAGAAGTTAGGAATAAAAGAAGAGTGGGCTGAATAACTATAGCAAGGGATTTGGATTTTATTTTTAGAATGATGGGATATTACTGAAAGTCCTTTTAGAAAATGTAATTATATTTTAAAGAACTATATTTATTTTTTTGTTGGTAATATACATGTTGGCAGAAGCAAGGATCAAAGAGGGGAGACCACCAGGAAGTAGACAAAGGAAGATGGTACTGTAACAGAGGAATGTACACTATGATGAAAGAGAAGCATGGAAACCTAATCTGCATTACAGGACCATACACAGCCTCTTGAAAGAGATGCTGTTTGCACCATCTTCAAAGATTAATAGCAAATTCAGTTGGCCATGAAAAAAAGCACAAACACAATGTATAAAACCTCAAGTAAATAGATACTTTGGGTATGTTTTGGAGACTGCTAATAGTGGGCTGTGATTCAAACTCAGCACATATGGAGGCAGGAGATGTGATTACAAGTTTAGTAAAAGGGCAGATAGTAAAGGGCCTTGATTATTATGTTTAAGATTTAGATTCTGGTTATAGGAAATCAATTAATAATTTAAATAAATCAATAAGAAATTTAAATAAATTAATAAGAAAAATAAACTGATAAATAACATGCATAAAAGACCACTGGATATTTTGGTAGACTCCTGGGGTCAAGATTAGATATACAGAGACAAGTCTGGAGTTGCCTCATGGTATGAACTATGTCTGGAAGGTACCCAGGAAGTAATGGAAGCGCCTTGGGGAAGGGGAGGGGGATTCTAAGTGTCTGAGGAAGTCCACATAAAACTAAGAGGTTCTCAGTGATTTTATTAAGCAAGGTTTTATCAAAATGATAGAGATAGAAAGTAGATTTCAGAACAAGAGAAAAAATTGTTCATTAAACCAATTTGATCATAAAGAAAAAGATGTGATTAGATAAGGCAAATAGGGTTACATGAATTTGCTTGTTTCTACTATATTTTTTAAACTCTACACTGAGAATATTCACATTCTACAGAAAATCAGCCCTTAGAAATACAGGTTTAAAACATGTGTAAAGCAAAAGCAAAAGTGAAGGAAGAGCAGTACTAAAGGAGGTGCGGCCACTGTGAGAGAACACAAGAGAGAGCCCTGGTCTTGGGAATGAGGGACGCCTAGTCCAGACACCTGAATACATTGTTGTGTTTAAAGAGTTTATTGTTAACAAAGAAAGTTAATTTCCTCATAAAGGATTACAAATTTACACTGCAACTTGGATAGAATATTGGCAAATGAGGCATAAAGAACATTTTAATAAAAGTAACACAAAATCATTATCTTCTTAAAACTGAGCAAAATCCTCAGTAAGTTCATCATATTTGATTTCCAAACTCATGTGGAATTATCAAAATATATTTTATAAGTCTAAAATACTTTCTTTAGCACAGTTTAGGATCTTTTTATAATGAAATCTAACCAAATATTTGTATTTATAATTTATTCACAGCAGCATCTCTTAAACATACCACAAGGTCCCACCATACCTGGCTAGTTGGTTTCAGAATGGAGTACAATCTCTAAGATCATGCTCATTTTGAAATGACTGCTGAAGGTCTGGCAATTCTGAGAGTCAATGAAAATTTATTAAAATCCCACCAAGATAATATCTTTAATAAAACTAATCAATCATACAATAAAATTGTTGTTACTTAATATGCTGATTATGCATCTAATATATAAACACAATAATTTCTTAATCAATAGAATTTTCTCCCTTAAATTTTTTTGCTAAGCTATCAAAAGACATATGAAATACATCCAATTTCTCCATTCTCTGTGAAGTTTGACTACACAACATATGAGTGGTAGACAAAGTGCCCAAAAAGGCATTGACACTGGCCTGTAATATGGCAAGCTAAAGAGAAAAACATACTAGAGGTGATGCCTACTCTACTACCTGTCAAGCACTCATGTTTGAGATGGATTTGTAAATATTTTCTTTTTATTTATTTATTTATTTTTTGTGGTGCTGGGGGTTGAACCCAGGGCCTTGTGCATGTGAGGCAAGCACTCTACCAACTGAGATATATCCGCAGCCCTGGAATTTGTAAATATTTTATACTTTCTAATTTAATAACAATTTCACACAATTTATTTACTACTATAACATATCAAACCTCTTTCTACACTTTAGTATTTTAAATATTCAATGAATTCAAACACACACTCATCATAAGTTGCAATTCCTAGTTAGTTACACAATAAAAATTTAAACATATCCACAAAAAGATGTGTTCCAGAATATTGAGAGTACACTTATTTACATCAGCCCCAAATGGTAACAACAAACATCTCTCAGTAGTAGAATGGATAACTAATTGGTTATATATTCACACAATACAGTAAACATGAATAAACTACTGCTGTATACTATACCCACAACAATGAATCTCAGTGAAATCAGACAAAACAAGTAAAAACTACACAATTCTATTTTATGGAGTCCAAGAATATTTCAATATCATCACAGAAAATAAAGCTGATGCAAAGCAAGAGTTTCCAAAGCATTAGCAAAGGGTAAGGGGGCAAGTCTACCACAAGATCTAACTAAATTGTTATTGAATGTCCAACCTCAATAAAAACTCTTTCATACCATATGAAACTTGATATTAGGCATAATCAAAAGATTATGAGGCTTTGTTTTCTTGTACTGGAAGTACCCAATGTCATTTTAATAATATATGTATGTGTACATATGTTCATACATATATACGCACACATACATATATCTTATATGTGTTATATATACACAGACACACACACACACATATGCTTAAATGTTTATATATAAGCGTGTGTGTGGGCATTGGTATTTCCAAAAATTAGTTCTCTCCATTACTAGACTCAGTCATTCCTGACTATCAGTTTGCAAGCTTGAGGATCCAACTTCCAGAGACTGTCCTTCTCACTTGCTTAGGTGATATAGCCATAAAGACAAAAAACAAGTGCTATGTAGAAAGAATTTCTTTTATTCCTCACCACTGACCCTTTTGAGCTCCAGACAAAATGGACTATAAATAGAAGATCGAGATTCACTAAAAACAAAATTTCAAGGAGGAATGAAACAATATAAACTGAAATAATCATGTGTATCCTAGACAATTTTGAAAGGAAATATAAGCATGGAAAAGAAATTAATTATTTTTTGACATTCAGAAACATAATGTTTTCCAAATGACCTTATTTTTTATTATTTATTTTTCTCAAAGCTTATAAAGGCTAATCATCTAAAATTCACTATTCTTCCAGAGGGTGTTATACATAATGTATTATCCTGCTCTCACTGTTTCTATATTTATATTTTTATTATCAAAGCAAATGAGAAAGTAAAACAGTATTTCATTTTTAAAAGGAAATTTTTTGGCCTGAAATTTTGATTCTATAGTCTGGAGATTCTTTTTAAAGAAATGTATCTTTATTTCACACTGGATTCTAATACCAAATGAGTTTAAATTTATCTCTGGTATATAAAAAGAACATGTAAACTTCTTAAGGCTATAATCTCATTGATAAAATAGTTTTCCTATTTAACTACTGGAAAAGTGTCCTACACCTAGTGAACACTCAATAAACATTTAATTGCATAGGTTTAAATAAAAAGTTACCACAAATATGAGTTTCAGAGAAGTTGTAGAAGAACAGCAATGTAAAGAACAACATCGTAATAAGAGATTCGAAACAGTACTTAGACAAAAATTAATATTTATTGATCTATTTCATGTTTAGCCACATAGGTTAGTACATATTCAGTAATCACCAGCAGATGAAATCTAGGATTTGAATCCTACAACACTTACCTTTCAAAAAAATACCAAACCAAACCAAAACAAAACAAACACAGCAATAAATATTTAAGCATTTAGCAATGCAGCATAAAATACTTTAATAATATCTAGGTATCTTTAACAATAGTACTCTTTAATGAAAACAGTATTACTATCCTTATTTTATAAATGAAGAACTTGAAGCACTAATTAACTCATCATCCAAAGTGTCAGATCTGGTCCTACAAATCCTGGGATGTGAATCCAAATCTTCTAGAGACATATTACTTCTTAAGTAACACCAACCCATTTCCACAGATGACCCAAAATTATTTAAAAGAGAAGAATACTCTATTCTTTTATAAATCTTAACTTTTACTTCCCTTTATTCTTCTTTTGTTCTAAATATCTACCACATGAAACTCCTCAAAATGAGAAAACAATGGATTGAAGAGACAACCTATAGAGAGCAAGAACATATTTGCAAATGGTACATCTGGCAAGGGGTCAATATCTAGAATGAATATTGAAGTTCAAAAACTCAATAGCAAAATAAAAAGTAAACTGATTAAAAAATGAGTAATGGACCCAAACAGATGTTTCTCAAAGGAAGACATACAAATGTCCAACAGGTATATGAGAAAATTCTCAACATCTCTAATCAACAGGGAAATGCAAGTTAAAACCACAATGAAATATTACTTCACGCCAGTTAAAATGACTATTATTAAAAGACTAAACATAACAAATTCTGGAGAAGATGTAAAGAAAAGGGAACCCTTGGCTCAGCCATTATAGAAATGTTATGGTGGTTCCTCAAAAAGTTAAAAATAGAACTACAGTATTATACAGCATTTCCACTACTGGGTTGATATCCAAAGGGACTTGGAATCAGTATGCCAGAGGGACACTTGCATTCCCTTGTTCATTGCAACACAATTGACATTAGCCATGAAATGCAACTCCCATACGTGTTCATCAGCTGATGAATGTATAAAGAAAATGTGGAACCAATATACAACAGAATGCTATCCAGGTGGAATGAAATTCTGTCATTTGTGATAACTAGGATAGATCTGGAAATTATGATGTTGAATAAAATAATCCAGGCACAGAAAGACATATACCATACTTTCATATGTGAAAAAATTATCTCACAGAATTTGAGAGTAACGTTACCAGAAGTGAAGGAGAGTAGAGGTATTTATATGATACCAGGATTCTTACAGGGCAATTTTTTTTTTTTTTTTTGTCGAATCCAAGGAGTTTATTGAAGCAATGCCTAAACACTGGGCTAATCTGTGGTGAGGGTGGTTTTTCTTGCTTGCAACATTTGTAATATCTCCTTAGAATTCCTAGCTGCTTCCTCTTCTCCTTTCTGGACTCTACATTCCTTCCTTGCCTTGTAAAATCTGTATAACAACTCCATCACTACTTCCTCCATCCGTTATTTTGTTTCTAATCCCAAGGTTTGAAAGCCTTACCCAGTATTATTCAGAGTGTACTTATTTTAAAGAATTAATTTTGACAGGACCATATACTCTAAGGAGAGTTTATAAAACTGTAGATAAACTTAGGAGCAAGGGCAAAGAAAATTTTCTGTCTTACCATTGT
Organism: Spermophilus citellus; assembly: GCF_964194105.1. Lineage (NCBI taxonomy): Eukaryota > Metazoa > Chordata > Mammalia > Rodentia > Sciuridae > Spermophilus > Spermophilus citellus. The sequence goes on along the minus strand of NC_138184.1, from coordinate 192,686,995 downwards.
CTCTGTTGGAAGGGAAGAAGAGCACACATCTCCTGTGAGAGTTCCTAACCATAAATCTGCTTTTAAAGGTCTAAAACTGTGGTTGGCAAAGTTTTTCTGTACAGAGTCAGATAATAAATAGTTTAGAGTCATACAGTCTTTGTTCTAATCACTCTTTTCTGCCACTGCAATGGAAAGTAAGTCAAGGACAAAACATCAATGTGGCTATGTTCCAACAAAACTTTATCCATAAATACAGGAGCAGGTTAAATTGGTTCTGTAGGTTATAATTTGGTAATCCTTGGCCAAAATATCTTAAGTAAAAAATTAGCTTCCATGCTGTTAGTGATTCAGGGACCTGACAGAAGTAACAAAAATCATCTCTGGAGAAATACTTCAAGCCTATGTTAAAGAATTTCCATAATCCACGTTCCAGAAAACTTGAGTTCAACAAGAAAGTAGCTACTAGTGAAATTAAAACAACACAATACAGTTTATGTGTTCAAAGACAGTAGTCAATAATAGAATTATAAAATAATATAACAGAATTATAAAATTAAAAATGTCTACATGTTCAAAAGGATAACAGTATCTAGAAAAAATATGCTGAAGGAAGAGATTATCAAAATGACTGCATTGCTTGAAAAGTACCAATAAAATGATCACAATTAAAGATAGGGTAGCTTTTTTGAAGTTTAGTGAGAATATTAAATGGATTAGATACAATAAAAGAATGAACTAATAAGTTGAAATGCTGATCTGTATAAATCATTCACAATGTGACAAAGATATGAATATATGAAAAAGAGAAAATAATCTCTAGTCAGCTCTCTGTCCAGAGAAAACAGAAATAGGGAAGGCAGTATTTATAAGAAACAATGATTTAAAATTTTTGAGAATTGATGCTGTATACCAGTTCTCAAATTCAGAAAGCCAAATGAATCCTTAGGGGGGAAAAAAACTGTGTGTGTGTTTGTGTGTGTGTGTGTGTGTGTGTGTGTAAAAGCATGCCTTGAGAGCAAAGGTGTCTATTAAGTCTTAAAATGTGGAGACAAACGTATCTATCAATCTACAATTGCATACATGGCAGAGAATTTTTTGATAGAAAATGTGAACTAAATACATTTCAATCACTAATACATGGAGTTTGGTTACCAACTACATATGCTCACTAAGAGAACTCCTAAAGAACATGCCTCGAAAAGAAGTCAGTTACCCAAAGGTGATCTGAGAAACAGTACTTATATGTGGGTAGACATAACTGAACTTTGATTGCAAAAAGAAAATTAATATCTATTATTTGAGAAACAAAAATTGCAAGAAATAAAATTGATTATCAATATAAAAGTTGGGAAGGGATCATTAGATTTAAAACATTCTAAAGCATTTGTATTATCAGAATGATAAAGAAAATGATTAACTTTAGAATTTCTTTTTTGATAAACATTTTTGATAAAATATCCACTAAAGGAATAGGAATAAAGAAAAGAACTTCAAAATCAGAGATTCAAAAAATTAACAGAGGGGCTGGGAATGTGGCTCAGCGGTAGCGCGCTCGCCTGGCATGCGTGCCGCCCGGGTTCGATCCTCAGCACCACATACAAAGATGTGTCCGCCGAGAACTAAAAAATAAATATTAAAAATTCTCTCTCTCTCTCTCTCTCTCTCTCTCTCTCTCTCTCTCTCTCTCTCTCTCTCACTCTCTCTTTAAAAAAAAAAATTAACAGAATGATGTTTGGGAGTTTATATGGATACAAACAGAGTTAAGAACATTTGAAAAGAAGTAGGAATAATTACTGTTTGTTGAAAAAAAACACATAAAGAAATTTACTGGATAGTCACTTCAAAATTATTAAAAGATCTTAATTTTAATACAGGCATAATTTTGTATTTATATCCAAAGAACAATACCTTAAGTATGAATGGCTGTTCATCATTATGTGAACATTGCTAACTCAAAGTAACAGTCAACAAATGTAAACATTGTGAAATCCAATCTTCTTGTTCGCTGAACTTCCAGGAACAAGTGCAGAACACCAGCCTCGCAGGAGGCCAATTATAGCAATATAGCCCCTAGGCTCATATAATCACAACATCTGTAAAAGTCCCCTTCATGGATGGTTTACAGTAGATTTTATTACAGCTTTCATGTTGTACCAGAAGCTTTAGCACATACTGTGTTAATAATATCAGCAAACAACAACATAAAACCAGATAATCAAAATAATTACTTTTAACTGGAAATAATTTATGGAGGTTAAATTTGTTCTATGATATTAATCATTGAGTAGTATTACATATGATATTAACACAATACTCTATACATACAATGCATCTGATATTAATGATACTAATCGTAGATTTTTCAAAAGTACTTAAATGTTAATAATCTACTGAATTTATATATTTTGGGACAAAAATAAAAACAACTCAACTATGATATTTTAATTATTGTTCTAATATAAATTTCTCACAGGGCTTAGATGATAAGTAATAAATATTGTTTGTTATTTTAAAAATCAACCAAAAATTTGGAGGCCAAGGTTGAAGATTACTCATTGTTCCTAAACCTTGAAGAAAATTTCAGTCACATCAAATAACTTTTAAGTCCTTTTGTTCATAAAAAAAATTAAGACACATATTTTGAAATACAAATTTGCCCTATATTTTCACTAATAACATATACTTCATTAATGGGTAATTCTTCTGGTGAAGGAAAATCTAAAACCTAAGTTTGGAAATTATGTAATGCTCTCCTTTACAGGCTAGTCAACATATAATGTCTTTGCAGATCAAATCTTTCATAAAGAAACATGCTTTCTTATAGCCTGTCCCATAAAGATGTTTTATCATGGATCTCTTTTTTTCATAAAGGTTATTATCTCACTGTATATATAAAGTGTTTTCATCAGGAGGCTGTATTAACATATGAATGAGAGTTCTGTATTACTTCTTATCACTTACCCTGTGTAGTTGCAAATATCTTCTTCTGAGAGTCACAAATTGACAATTTTTAAAGGCTCCTTTACTCTCGACACAAGCATGATTTAAAAAATTTTTATTTTGTTATATCACAACTATTTGTTTAACATGGAAGCTGATAAGTAATTCCATTGCTCAAAATTCTTTTATTGGGTCTTTATCTTTGGCCAGAAAAAAATAATTAAAAAAATACTTGGTATAAACATCTAAGGCCAAATTGTTTCAATATCTTTCTTTCTAAGGGGTTTGCTTAAAACAAATTTTACTCCCACTTTACCAGAAACCAGTTAATCCCATACACAAAGGCAGAGGCTGCTTTCTTTACTTTTCTCATCTCTGATCTTATCCATCTTACCACTTCTATTCAACATGCAGGTTTTAGCTAAAAGGTTACTTCATGAGGTAACATTTTACTATCCATATCACAAATGAGATGAAGTAAATGCTCTTTCCTTTGTGATCACAGACATCAAAAATATCTTTGCATAATATTTTATGCATATATGTATGTATACATATATATGCACATATACATATGTGTATGCATGCACATGTGTATACACATAACATAGATGTGCAGAATATATGTGTATATACATGTATGTATATTTTATTTATAAATAATACCTAACCTGCAGTATAGTGCCTAAAAACAACTCAAAAAATCAAATAGAGGGATTAGTAGTGATCATTAACACTTTGAATTTAGTTAAACAATTTTTAAAAATCAGGTTACTTTTTCCCACCTTGATTCATCCTTTGAGTATAATTTACCTTAATGATTATGGCAATATTTATGACTGGTCATTAATAATATGGTTAATAATAATATGGTTCCTGTCTTTTCAGGAAAAAGATATTTAAATAATTGTGTTAGATCTTCTCAAAAGTCTCATCAGTTGCTCATTAAGTTAGGACTCAAAGGTAATATGTTGTATAAAAGCATGTTAGTTGGAGGGGTAACCTGAAATTTGCTTCCTGGAGAAGTTACAGTAAGATTATGATTAGTTTTAAAAAGGGGTAAGTAAATCAAATTTTATGGACTCCTTAAAGACATAAACTGATCAGCTATTCATTATATTGTTAAATTCCACTGTCTTTCTTTCTTCTAATCAAAAAGCAGAAAATATCTTGGAAATCTTATAAATCTTTATTTTAAGCACAGAGGCACTAACATTATTCTAAGAAATTTAACTTACTACCAAACAATTATTCAATCCTTCCTTAAAATGAGTGACTCACACTAAAGACTAAAAGGTTATGGACTGAAAGCATCAGTATTTGACAACATAGTTGTCTTTGGCATTAAATACCAGTTGAAATGAAATAAGTGACATTTACATATAGTGTGGACTATGAAACTGTATAAATAGGAAAATAAAGAGAAAGAATGAAGCCATAATTAATATAACATAGGCTTTCAAGAAACTATTAAAAAGAGAATTAAATCAATATCTTGGAATATTTTTAAAATATGAATCCTGAACTTATTAAAATTTCTAGAAATTAAGGGATGAACTAATATGGTAAAATAATAGATTATAGTACCTAGAAGAGACTTCAAGGAATCAGAAGGCTTCTGGACAATATGACAATTTATATTAACACTTAAAATTTTTTAAAAATATACTAGTGATTGAACTGAGTGCTTAACCACTGAACTTCAACCCTGGCCCTTTTTATTTTGAGACAGGGTCTCCCTAAGTTACTGAGGGCCTTGCTAAATTGCTGCGGTTGGCCTGGAATTTGTAATCCTCTTGTCTCTTCCCCAAAAGTCTCTGGGATTACAGGCATGAAAGATAGCACCTGTCTTGGAAATTACAAAAGGAGTAATTAATGTAGGGAGTAATGGTTTTAAAGTATATAGCAGTACAGAAAGTCTTAGTAGTAACCCTGAGAAATAAGGGAGAAAGTAGACATTGATAATACACAGGAATAAGTGGAATAAAACAAGTAGATAATAAGAAAAATATGGAGAATAGACAATAAGAAAAGTAAATAATAAGAAAAATCCACCAAGAATAAAAATTCATTTTTGTGAGAAACAGATACTTGAAAATAGGTAAATTAGGTACAGAAAAAAATATAAATTCATTAACAGTAAATAGCTTAGGGACTTGCTATTTCACTAGATGTTCACTCAAATAATCTTGACTTCATAATTTTTAGCCCATACTGATATAAAATTTTGATGTACTTATCTAAAATTATCTTACCTTAAGACACTTATTCCCATAATTATAAATATGTCTTAATATTATAAATCTCCAGAAAATATTTGCTCAGCCTTAGCATGATTGAGATAAACCAGTCAATAGTCAAGTGACTAGTATCTTCCACCAGTTCTATAGGTAATGACTACCAGTGAAGAAGTGCAAACTGTATAACTATATAGGCCAGAAATCACAAATGATTTATTACTTGAAAGTTACTTGGACTATATGTTAACTTATATTTTGTTTTTAAACTCCATTTTTGTCTTCATTCATTTTACTCATACATTCTGACTATTATTATTATTATTCATTTCACCTGCTTTGATTCCCCTGAGGAAAGGCTGTTTGCTTGAGGAGTTTCATGTGAGTATACTGCAGTAGTCCTCTACCTTATCCCCAAACCAGTTCCCACCCCACAGTCTGTCCCTTCTGTCCTGCACACACTGTGAACATGTATGATGGTATCAGTAAATAAATCCATTTTCCCTGGCAATAGGCCACAACCAGAGCAATATAACAGAACAGGAATAATTATTTGAGCCTGAATTCACATCTCAAGGAATAAACAAAAATTATTCTTGACCCTAGACAGAATCTAAATCGTTTGACTTTGTAATTATCTAGCAAAATGTATTCTCACTGCTAGGTGTGAACATTATCTATTCGATGATGCTGGACTCCAAGTAAATAGTTAAAAGTGGAAAAAATCCAACTACTTACATGTGGAAGGACATTGAATTTTAAAAAGTTTATGAAGTCCCTTGCCCCTTGACTTTCTCTTATTACTATTGCCCAGTGAACCTTTTCAAGATGAATGGTGTATATCTTTATCTATGACAGTCCATTTAGCAATCACAATATTTCCTATAAGTTAGATAAATTGACCAGTCACTTAACAAGAAGAAAGGCCAACATCAATTGCAGCAAAGGTCACTCAATCCAGTTTTGTTCTGTATTAAATTGTCATCAGATCTGAACAGTGATTTCATCAATAACACATCTAACTAGAATGTTCTAAAACTTAAAAATCAACTGCCTGCCCCAGGGGATAAGTGAAGTAAGTAAAATAAGACACAACTTTCTAAGGCAAACTCACTTGGTATTGAACCCCAAATTATACTCTCCCAAGACTCTCATTTATCATTTAAACAAAACATGGCTTTTAGAAATAACTGTTCATTCAAATGTGTGTCCTCATAGAATTACACAAATGACTATCATGTGGATTTTATAAATATAAATTTGACTTTCTCTGCACAGCTAAGCAATGAATACATGAAAGAAGCAAAATGTGGCATGATGACCTGAATATTACAATGAGTCTGTCACACAGAGCTAAGAATGAGAGGTGATCTACAGGACAATTGACCTGAAATATCAGAGACTAAATACCATGATGAAGAGAGTGGGGGAAAAGACAGATTGAGAGAGAATGAGAAGTCAGTTTAAGCCATGCAAAGAGTAGGTCTTGGTTTGTATAGGATTAAGGAACACTAAGGTAGCTGAAGAGGGCATTTTGAAAACAAAACAGGAAAGTTTAAAAATTGTTGAATTAATGAATATTGTCTTAGGTGTCATAATGATGATGTGGCAGCAAAGGAGAAAGTCTTTGTTTCAGGAAAATACAAATACTTAGGGGAGATGGCATAATATCTGTAGAAAACTATCAATGAGTTGGCTGTGTGTGTGTATGTACACAAATGTATGTATGCTTGTGCATATAAATTAAGTAAGAGTGAGAAGAGATCATGAACATAAAAGAGGATCAATGGGTACATTGTACATTCAACACTCCGTGAATTTCAGCAAATTCAATCTTTTAAAATATCAGAGAAGGTTATTCCTCTGCTCAGAATTTCTATTGGCATCATATTTTATTCAGATACAGTGCTTATTTACAATGTCTATATGACCTGGTACCTCATAGTCTCTCTGATTGCTTTGCATATAATTCTTGTCTTTTCTACTTTGATCCAGTCAAAATGGCTATTGTACTATACCTCAAACACAGAAGGCTTGTTCCCTTAGCCTGGAACATGATTTGTCTAAATGTATCACTCTTATTTAAATACACTTCAATGAAACCTTTTGTAACCAAGCTGCTTAAAATGATACCCCACCACAACACACATTGATCTCATATATTTTGTCCATATAACTTTTAACATCATTTTGCATTTGATTATATGACTTTTTCACCTTTATTATTGGCATCATCCCAAAATAAACACCAATGTTGCTACTGTTGTTCACTGAAAAACCTAGAAGAGTTCCTAGCACATAATACATTTTTAATTATTTCTTGTTGAAAGTTAAATGAATAGCTTTCCTCCAGTTGACAAATTAAAAAAAAAATGAGTACAGGTTTTTGGTGGAATACAATGGGTTGAGAAGATAAAGTTTCTAGGAGGAAACAGCTCAGTATGGGTATAAAAATTTGGGTGATGATCCAAGGGATACAGGTTGGAATGAGATGACTTCAAGATATTAGATACATTTGCTCATATTAGGAATATGATGAGAATGAAATAAAATAAATGAAATCAATGTATTAATCATTATCTAAATATTTTGTAATTTGGTAAATATTACATATAATACAAGGATTTAGAATAAGTGCAATCCTGTGAGATATGTGTGAAATATTTGCTAAATAATGTGCAAGAACTATTCTATCTGAATTTAAGCAAAAAGAGTATATTTGCCCAAACTAGTGTCCTAACCCAATGACAATATTTATATTAATGTTGAGATTGTTTATTATATGGCCTGGGCCATCATCAATGCTAGTTTTCCTACAATATGTCAGAGGATATTATCATATTGTATGGGAACCACATGCTGATCATGAAGGAAACTCACTCAATAAGTTTAGGAAATATATGCCAATTGTTATGCAATCTTTGTGACAACAGGGAGTCAGTTAAAGTATCTGGGAATAGAAAGAGATGTTTAGAAATCCTGAGGTCAGAAAGCATGAGACTCAAAGCCTCTTTTCAGGATATGGATTATATTTGTTACTTTCCTCTCCCTAGGTATTTATTAGAGGCTTATTTAGGAAATTAGTTTTGGGTATAAAAGTGATCTCCAACTCTGCCATGCAACTTATTCTGCATTATTGATTTATAACGTAGGAAATATTATTTTTGAAGGTCTATCTAAGAACTTGATATTTAGATGGAAAAATGCATTTTGATTAAAATCATTTGACTTACAGATTTTCCTGAACATACTCAATATCAATATCCCAAGCATCCCAGTCCTTAACACATGGCTTTCCACAATATGTTTAATGGGCTTAAGAAAAATAATCACCTGTAGAGCAGTAGACCCTTGGTTGAGACTTAACTTAGTGAGCCCATATGATGATTATGGAGCTGTTATTTAATGTTAGTTTGTGATGATTGATGAGTTTGATAGACATTTGTTTCTTTTGTTCAGGAAGTTGTCCAAGAAGACAGTGTCCTTAGGGAAAATTACTTTCCTAAGCAAAATTCTACTGAATTTGCTTACCTTACAACACCTCTGGTATTGATATCCATGCATTTAATATTCCCCATGTAATCTTGTCTCATCTGATTTATTAATTTTGACCAATAGCTCCTATTATCTGCACACTATTAGTACCTACAAAGTATTATGTGCATCTTTTGTAGTTTATGTCCAATAAATGTTAGCATAAATAAATGTTTTATACTCTCTAGTAACTTAATACTAAAAAAAAATTACAATGAGATTTCCTCTTAACTTTAATCAAAAATGTCTTTATGATTACCTTGAAATTGTTAATTTCAAGTATCTTAAAAATTAAATAATGTAAATAGGCAACATTTTGAAACTGATTATGTCATTTATATTATACTAATCTTAAATTGTATTTTGTTATAATTATTGTATTTTATGCTAAGATTAAAATTTATGAGTTATGCCCCCCAAAATATGTTCATATGTTAGAAGTTGGTTCTGAATAGGAACAATGTAAATATTCATGCCACACTGCACTCTAGAATTTGGTAACAAATAAATTACACCACCATATGTGTGTCTGGGGTGGAAAGATAAAGTTTTGAGACATGAATCAATTCTGTTTTATAGTCCATGGTAACAAAAACCACTTACATTTTGCACATATTTGTTTTTTACAAATAGAATTGATGTCTAACAGTATGATCTTTATGTAAATAAAACTAAAAAATATTTGGAAAAATAATGTCAAATTTTATCATAAATTCTTTTATGAAATTAATTTCAGTCACTTAATTAAATCATATATTATCATTCTCAAAGGCTTATTTAATCAATAAAAATTATAGCTAATTCACAGTTAATCTTCAGTGATTAGAGCTTCAATAATTAATGTTACACACAAAATTCAAGTTAAATATTTATTTTGCTAATAGGAAAACTGGCATTAAGAATTGTATTTTAATTTGCAATTGCCATAATCTGGAATCTGGTTTAATCCTAGGTTTGATCAAACTTATTTATTTATTTATTATTTTTTTAGTTGTTGATAGACCTTTATTTTATTTATTTATATGTGGTACTGAGAATCAAACTCAGTGCCTCACACATGCCAGGCAAGTGCTCTACCCCTGAGCCCCAGTCCCAGCCCCAGCCCTTGATCAAAATGATTTTAAAAGAAACCATTCTATACGTGAAATTACAGAATATATTTTCTATTTTTCTAAAAATCAAGGGTGTACTTTAAAGAGCAAGGTTAATCCTGACAGTGAGACACATTTACCAATATTCTCCAGGGAAAAGACTAATATTATCAGTCAGAAGCTGACAAATGATAGCTTCAGCCTGACTTTTTGAATTTTATCATTACTCTGGTCTTTCTAGATGTCTCTCACTTAATACTCCAAGGACAAAATACACCATGAAAGCTGAATCTTAAATAGAATCTACATATACTTCTATGTGGTTTCAGTAATTTTTTAAAAAGCTTCCATTACTTGGAGAAAAATATACATGATATACCTTCCATTTTAAAAATAATGAATATTTATGTACAATAAAAATGAATGCTAAAGTAAGTTCAATATTTATGGACTAATATTATTTATCTCCAAATTGAATGAGTATACTGAAATATATCAATGATCTCTTGTTTACATAAATTTATTTATCATACAGTAAAACAGCAATATTTGTAATATAGTCTATATTTTTTAAAAGTTCAAGTTAATAGTTATATTTGAAAGAAAGAAATATACTAATATCTACAACAATTTTGCCTAATAGACATTTAAAATGTACTCACTATGGAGTAATTTTTTTTTTCATACAAGTATCCCACAGCACCTTTCCTTTATAAATTTTTGTCCACAGGCAAATTTGTCATATATGAGAAAAAAAATTGCCCATTAAGAGTCTTAATCATAATTAAAATAATAATAAATCCTAATTATTTATAATAAAAATCACATAGATCTAACTATTTCTCCTCAATTATAAAAATCAACATTGAAATTTTTCAACTGGGTAAATGTTAGATATAATTATAATTTAGGCACTTCTAATAATAAAGATAAATAAATGATCATTATAAACAATGAACTTTAATGCTTATTAGAATAAGTATATATGTTTATATTTTTAAAATATATATGAGAATATACATACATATGTATGTGTGTGTGTGTGTGTGTGTGTATATATATATATATTTCTCAGGGCAGATTATGAAGCCTTTGAAATGTAACAAGCATGGAGAGAAAAGTTTGACATGTAAGAACATTAATGCAGATTAATAATTCAATACATAAATAGTAAATTGGTCTAGCCAGTGCAAAACTGCTCATTTAAAACATTGAAAAATGAAGTGATAGTTAACAAATCTGTCTATAAGTAATGATATTTAGAAACTTGATACAAAGTTAACAGTTATTAATACAAAGAAAATAGTTATTCTCAAATTACTTTTCATAATCGCAATGCAAATACCAGTGATCTTTTTTTCCTGAAGTAGAAAGGACTTTTAAAGGTCATCTTGATAAAATTAAACAATAGCAAAGACAATTTCAAAGACTCATAACAATCATACTAAACTGTATTTTAAAAGAAATACTAAAAAAAAGAAACTATACTAATAACCACCATTATTCACGAAGGAACCAACAATATTAATGAAGTAAGTATGCAGAGCCTGAGAAGACATTATACCTATGAATCGGCTAACTAATATGTAATTTCTAGAGATCTGCTGTGCAACATAGCACCTCTAGTTACCAACAAGTTGTTGTGCATTTAGAAATTTCCTAAGAGGGTACATGTCATGTTAAACTTTATCTCACATATACACACATACATGTATTAACAAGGGAAACTTTTGAGGTAATAGGTATGTTTATTACTTTGATTGTGATGATAGTATCTATCACAGTGTATGCAAAAAAAAAAAAAAAAAAAAAAAAAAAAACAGAAAATGACAAGTGCTAGCAAAATGCAGAGAAATCGGAGCCCTGGACACTGCTGGTAGGAATATAAAATAGAACAGCCACTATGGAAAACAGTGATGGTGGCTCTCAAACAATTAAAAATAGATTTATCATGTGATCCATTGATTCATCAATGGCTTATATTTGCATGCCTATGTTCATAGATTCATTGTTTGCAATAGCCAAAAGTTTTTAGAAGTAGTCCAAAGTACACATTGATGATTAAAGTGGGTAAATAAGATGTAATATCTACATACAATGGAATATTATTCAGCCTTAAAATAGAAAGAAAATTTGAACACATGCAACAACATGGGATGAACCTTGAAGACATTATATGATTCCATTAATATAAAGAACTTCGAGGAGCCAAATTACTGGAGACAAAGTAGAAAGAAAGATGGCTGCTGGGAATAAAGTGAGGAAGGACTGGTCACTTGTTTTTTAATTGGTACAAAGTTTAATTTTGGAAGATGAATATATCCTGGAGATGGATGGTGTTGCTGATTGGAAAATATGAGCATGCTCAATGTTATAGAATGGTACACTTAAAAACTATTAAAATAGAGAATTTTATGATATGTTTACTTTACCACAATTTTAAAAAAATAAGGAAAAAATCATACTGTCACATAAATTAAAAGTAATTGTGAACAGTTAAATAATGAAATAGTCACCTATTTCTATTTTTTCTTTTTCTGTCAATGCCCTCATAGCTGTAATTACAAAGGTACATTTGGTAAGTAAAAAAAAAAAAAAAAAAAAAAGATCAGAACCTCATTTTAGGCAAGCCGATAGCTGAGTAGGCTTCCTTTGTGCACCTCATCTTATGGTGAAGCAGATGTTTCCTAAGACAGGAGGCTCAAGGGAGCTGTGATATCAATGAAGCAAACTGAAAATGATTCTCTGAATAGCTCCTGCTGGGGGGCGGGGGAGGTGCCTCTGTCCAGACCACCAAAGATCTGAAACCTGAAAGTTGGGACATATGTTTCATTTTCTTCTCCAGGGCAGCAAACAAATTTGTAGAAGTAACTGTTCTAACCTCACATATGAAATTTTGCCCCAGAGACTGAATCTGCATATGAAAAATCAGTCTCAATAATGGAACACATCAAGCTGCTGCGATTACAATTGCCTGGAAGGAACATGTTGAAGGCTTTATAATTTTTCAGAATTCCCTACAGAGAAAAAGCAAATAATAAAAAAAGCCCTCCCTTTATTATCTGGTCACTACTCACAACCTTATTTGCTAATAGAGAAGGTGGTCCATTATAATCAAACCTCATTTTCTATCTTATGAGTTTATACAAGATCTACCTTAAATTTATGGTGAATGATGCCCTCTATCAGATTTGTTTATTTTGAATTCTTCTGTTTTAAAACTTGCTACATTTTGTAAAATGAGATTTTTATCATTAAGTTCCTTATATCTGATTTTTAAAATTTGTAAAAAGTAAGTTACTGCCAAGATAGAGGTAATATCTATTGGGTGAACTGACCAGACACTATAGAAGTATGCTAAGAGAGCTAAATACAAATCTTGACAATATAATTCTGTTATACAGTCCTAATATTGAAAAGTATGAAAGTCTTTCAAAGCTATTTCAAACGGTGAAGCTCCAAATAGAAATTGTGTCTCATCAGACTCCATATAAATTTAAGGCAGTAGCAACTGCTATTAGCTTTTGAGAAATAGCTATTAACTGTTGCAGTTGATTTAACATCAAGAATTTTAACTATTGTACATTTGTTCATTTAAAGCATTTATTCTATGTATATCCTTAGCTGTTATAAAAGCATAAAATATATAATTTATCATATTTTGAGAATAGAATGGAAAATTATGTTTATTTTGCCTGACAGTGAATCACCAGAGATAATGCGTAAGGGAAAAATATAAAAAATAATATAAATTGCTTAGCTCAATTTCTAAAAAGTCCATTTTCTTTAAAAAATGCAAACTCATAGTTGTGTCTACCAACAGAAGAAGATATTTGGTGTCATGTGATAACGTATTCAAGAAATTCATTACACTTTTTTATGAGAAACCAAAATTCAATAAGCATAATGCTCACATGTCCAACAAAACTAAGAACACAGACCAAATAAATTATGAGGAAAGGCCATCATATTGCCATAATGGTGTATAAAAGCTGTGTTTCAAATACAGATTGAACACACACACACACACACACACACACACACACACACACTGGCAGCCCTGGATTGATTGTGGCTAGCATCTGTGAACAAGTATATTTTATTATGATTCAGAATCTCTACCTGTAAGAGAATATCATTTTTCTTACTGAGCACTCAAGAGTATGGAAAGGAAATCACAATTCCTATATCTCACTTGTTTGTTTTCTGAATTCCTAGTGTTCATCTAAAATCAACATTCATCTAAAATAAATAAAAGTTAATGAATTCCCTACTATTTAAAGGCCATGAATATAAGGAAGTCATTGATGAAGTCAAGTTTGGCAAATCCACATTAGATAATAATGTTTAACAAGGATAAAAATAACTGGTATGAGAATTGTGGCTTAACTCACTTTGAGTCTGATTTATTCTATTACAATCCCGACTTGATTACACCATGGAAGTTGCTCAAACTGTACTTGTTTCTAAAAGAACGCCCTTCCATGTGTTCCAGAAACTTTTACAAACTTGGGGTATTAGTTTCAAGTCAAGGTTTTGGAAAAATAAGAATTCACTAACTGGATTCTTGTTCTTAAGAGATGAAAATGTCCTTCTCCTATATTTTAACACTTGATTAGAAATTAAGCCATTTAGCATTAGTCACTACCTAATGTTTTAGTTATGAGTAGCCAAATTGTTGCATTTACTTAATAAGTGTATTTTCACATCTATTTTTAAAGAATTATACTTGGTAAAGTATGGATACAATACAATTTAGTGAGTCGATATGTTTTAAATCAAACTAAATGCAAACTAAGGACAAAAATAGGATAGCGAGAAAAGAGTAAATTTCTTTAGGAAAATCCACCAAAACACAATGAAACACTCTTAAAATTATAAAGGACAATGTTTATATTCGGAGGTCACAGTCCAACCCTTAGGTCTAGGGGGATAATTAAGAGAAAACAATTGCAGACTATAATTTTTAGAAACTATTCTCATAAGAACAGAAACTGTCACATTAAAATCCTACACTGACTATTATACCAATGGTTCTACAAATTATATACATAAAATATACAATATCCATGTAAATTTTTAAGCATCATGCTGTCTACATTAATAACAATTTATAAAGCACTTTGCATACATTATTTCATTTTATCCTATGAAGAAGAGTATTACTATCTATATGTAACAAATATAAACATAACTAGTATCATTAACTCTTTGATCTAGAAGTATGTAGATATTTCTTAGTTCTCTAATAGATATAAAAAGAATAAGTGAAATTAAATGATTTTCCAAAGATCAATCTACTAGTATCAGAGATGGCTCTGACAACTAACATAATATAGTTTTTACTATACCAAATTATTTGAATTAAAAAACAACATTTATTCCATCAATCCTATAATGTACTACCAAAAAATATTTCACTAGCACTGCTATTTAGTATTCTTGCTCTTTCTCCCTTCTACTCTCCCTCTTCATCCACCTTGATACTTCCTATTAGCAGTTAAATCCTAAACAAGATTTCTAATTAGGTGCCATCACGTTTTCAACTTGTTCCTGGATATTTTTGTCAAGAATTCTTTATCTGTTATAACAAGGCTGTGAGGAAAAAAACTAGATTCATTATCTAAAATTACTCCTCACTCCTGTATTTTGCTCTCTTGCTTAAGGGCATGCTCTTCCTACATGCAGAGGCAAAACTCCTTAGAATCCCTCAGTTAATACCTCTAATTTGCATTCAAAGCTTATTTATTCAATTGCATGTCTCCACATTCTACTCCACCACTCAATGTCTATTCTACCTCCATAGTCTTGCTGCTCAGCCCCCTTTGAATGAATCATTATATCAACTTCCTTATTGATTTCTCTAATTCTAGTCTCTTTCCTTTACAAGTCATCAATCAATGGGTTGCAAAAATATTATAAAACACAAATAAATAATTTATGAACTTACTCTGTGATGTACAGGAAAAAGTAAAAACTTTGGCTAACTGTGGTTAAATATTTTATGGAGCCTATCAGAATTTGAGTGTACTAACCAAAATCACAGATGACCCTAGTGATTTTCACCTCCTGGTTGCTGTGTCTGCCTTAGTTCAAGCTGCTATAATAAATTAACATAGGCGGGGGATTTTAACAATGAACATTTATTTCTCATAGTTTTCGAGTCCAGGAAGTATAGGATTCAGGTTCCTGCAGATCTTTTGTCCAGCAAGGGCTCTCAATGTATCTTCACATTGTGGAGAGAAGAGGAAAAAAATATCTCTCATAATCCCTTCATTTAAGGGCACAAACACCATTGATCAGGGATCCACCTTCATTGTTCATTTAGCTCCCAATGGTCCCCTCCTACTAATAAGGGGTTCAATTTTAATGTATGGATATGGGAAAAACACAAACATACAATCCCTAAGAGTTTCTTTGTAAAGTTCTTGTCCACAGATGAATACAGTTAATCTAACCTAACCAATAGAAAATCATGTAAATGAAGGCACATGAATTTTGTGGCTAATTCATAAATTTATTCTAGGTTCTTTGGTTTTCTATCTGGGATCACCAGCTTTGTTGGAAAAGGACTCCATATTTTAATGATGCTCAATCAACCCTATATAGAAGTCTTTTTGCTGATAAACTGAGGTCTTCAGCCCACAGCCAGCTCCAGTTCACCAGGAATGGGTGAGCCACCTTGAAAATGAATTCTCTAGTTTCTGTCAAGCTTTGCAATGACTGAAGTCCACTCATTATCTTGAAAGCAAACTCATAGGAATCATCCGGCAAATTCATTGGCTGAATTCCTAACCCACAGAAACTATGTGAGATGACAAATATTTATCATTTTAAGCCAAAGGACTTGGGAGTATTTTAATACAGCAATGAATAATTAATGTAATGAGAATATTAATTTTATAGGGAGATTTATATAACTATAAAATTTCCTAGATAGAGAACCCAAATATGAATGACAGGTAGGAAGCAGTGGTATAAGCTGTTGAAAGTGTTCTACATGGTCAGGAGATAAAGGGAAGGTCATTCTGAAACCCTTACTTCAATGTAAAATTCCAATTGAACAACTTCTCCTGTTCATTTTATTCCATACCGGGTCATGTGTTGGTTACAAATGAAGTAGATTAATATTATCAGAACCTACGTGGATCCTAAATTTGAAATTTCTGTCAAGTCACATGTTTCTGTTGCTTGCATGTTCAGAGAACATCTGTTTGAGGTGCTGCAGAAGAAGTAATTTAGGATTTGGTTCTATACTGTGAGCAATCTGATTCTTTTTCACTATTTTGAAAAATCACTGCTAAAGAGTTCTTATTTTCCAACAAAAATCATATTTGAATATTCTCAGTTATAATCAATTTTTTAAAAGGCACATATTCCTCTAGCATACAGACCAGGGTTTCTCAACTTTTAGTATGTTTAGTCAAGTAATTGTGTTTCAAGTATTTTCCCACTAAATTGTGGGATGCTTAGTATTATACTAGGTCTGTAGCCATCAGATATCTGTCGTACCCCCTTCTCCAAAGCATGATAATAACAAACATTTGTAGACATCAACAAATGTGCCCTGTGAGGGCATAATCACACTTGGTTAAAACCACTATTAAAAATATAAATATGCAATATTATTTTTAATCATTTACTGAAAAAATAATTTTTCAAAAAGTTATAATGCTCTTTTCCATTCTTACAACACTTCATACCTAAGCATGAGCTAAGAAGAAAATTCAGAA
The DNA here is from genome assembly GCF_964194105.1 of Spermophilus citellus. NCBI lineage: Eukaryota > Metazoa > Chordata > Mammalia > Rodentia > Sciuridae > Spermophilus > Spermophilus citellus. The sequence goes on along the minus strand of NC_138184.1, from coordinate 192,669,478 downwards.
CCTTCATTTTGTATTTTCTGATTAAAGAGTCTGAAGCTATCTGCCATAGTTTTAATATTCTGACAGACTGTCACAAATTATCAATCCAATGTTAGGAATCAACAGGAAAATGTATTTTTAGAGATGGATCTATACTGTCCTTATTACAGATGATAAAGACAGTCTTTAACATACATATGTGCACATACATACAGAGGAAAAAGCATCCATTTATTCTCAGTACTTCTAGAGATTGTCTAAATGAGCCAAAAATTTGTTTAGAGAAGAAAAGAAAGGATTCTTAAGTACTAAGAATGACAAGAATTATAATCCAAAGCCTCTGTTTTGTTGTAACTTTCAAAGTTGAGTGAACAGTGATCACCACCTAAATTAACTCAAGGTCTTGAGTAAATTGAGACCAGATATTGTGTTAATATAACATTAAGAGAGGAATATAAATATAAAATAAATTTATCAGGCTTAAACATATTTCTACCATGAAATGAGTTTTACTGTGGCACCACTTCACATACAACACAAAGGAAAATATTTTTGCAGTGCTAGGCACTTCTTTTGCTATATTGCAAGATATTTTGCAACACTCCACTGTGATGAGTGTTAATATGATTCACATTTTTTCACTTTTCTTAAATGATTGGTTACTATCTTATTAGAATTTTGATCATGAAAATACAGAAGCAATGAGTCAATGATTTGAGTGTGCATACTTCAATTTCTTGTGAATGAAACATTGGCAGAGGGGTGAAGAAGTGGCACAAAGGAGGAGCCAGTCAATAAAGTTTAATACAGAATAAACCATTCAGTCATTCCACTGATGAGGAGTAAGGGATCTGAAGAATTTATATGCCAATCTTCATTGACCGTTGTTTGAAGCTTGCTGCTAGAAACATTAATTTCCTAATACTTTCAGTTCCTTGAACAGCCAGGAAAAGCTGACTTTAGTGGCCAGAGAATGCCTTAGCAAATAAACACACATTTGGGCTGTTAGAAATCAATTTTCTGGTGAACCAGAGGGGATGAAGTTGGGGCATCGACAACATTTGCTACATTACAATTCATAACACACAATAAACGCAGTAGTACAAAAATACAAAGGAAAGCACTGTCTTCTTTTTAAATTTTTTTTAGTTGTATATGCATACAGTATCTTTATTTTTATGTGGTGCTGAGGATTGAACCCAGTGTCTCAGATGCGCAAGACAAGCACTCTACCACAGAGCTACAACCCCAGCCCGACACTCTCTTCTTAGTTAGATATACTCTCTTAGTTGTAAAGAGGAAATATTTATCTCTCTGTATCAAAAATGCCTGTATTATAGGAGAATATAAGCTAAAAATCCAAAAGCAAATCCCATTTGGTTTATCAGTTAATTAACAACACCTAGGCCATAACTACCAATTATAACCTGTTCATTTTTATAATACATATTAATTTTTTAAATACAAAAATTTTAAAAAGTTTTATTTATAGCAAAAATAAAGTTTTTTATTTATTAGAATTTAACAGATTTAAACTGGCACAAAACATTATAAAAATGAACAACTCTGAAATATTCTCTCTTGATTTTCTTTAAAGAAAAATATTGTTAATGTGGCTTACAATACTTTCTACAATTATTCTTAGAAATTTTTATGTTTTCTGACTCTTATAATGTATATCTTTCATCAGTTCTGTAAAATTCTTAACTAATAATATCACTTCAAATGTTGTTATCTGAAATTCCAATTAGAGGGATGTTAGAATCTCTATTTTTTATCCTCCATATTTCTTCAATTTGTTTATAATTTCCAACGGTCTTTTTTTGCTGTACAAAATTGAATTTCTTCATCTTCTTCCACTTAACTAATTCTCCTCCATTCATCTCTAATCTGATGTTAATTTATCTGTTGAATCCAAAGTATGAATTATTGCCATTTTTTATATTTCTTTACCTTTCAAATGCTCTTAGACTACTTGTATAGTACTTTTTCTATTGTCAGAAGTTTCATTTTATATTTGTTTTAGCTATTTTGCTGCTATGACGAAAAGTCCCAACCAGAACAATTGTAGCGGTGGAAAAGTTTGAGGGCTCACGGTTTCAGAGGTCTTACTCTAAGAAGGTTGTATGCATTCCTCAGGGTTTGAGGTGAGGCAGAACATCATGGTGGAAAAGTGTGGCAGAGGAAGCAGCTCACATGATGATAGGAAGCAGAGACATAGGTTTCCACTTGTCAAATATAAATGTATACCCCAAGGCCATGCCTCCAATGCCCCACCTCCTGTAGCCACACTCCATCAAACTCTAATTACAACTTAATTAATCCCATAGAAGATTAATCCACTATAGTTTAAGGCTTTCACAACCAAATAATTTCCACTTTGAACCTTCTTGCATTGTCTCACATGTCGGGGGACACCTCACATCCAAACCATAACAACATTTACTTTTTTTAGTCATCCTAAACATAACTTACAGACTACAGCCAATAATTTTATGTATTAAATTCTTGGAATTCTAATAATGCCAAGTTTCTCCTGAGTCTTTGTAATGAAGAACTAATTTGTTACAATTTTAGACTGAACAAAAAGACTATCAGAATGCTAAAAATTCTTGATTCATGTTTGGTATTTGCTTTTGCCATGTATCCTAAGGGATTTACCAATGTGGGGTTACTATGAATTAATGAATCACTTTGAATAAGTTATACAATTTTTCACTTTAATAATTTGAGGGAGACACCTGTGATTATATACCCCTATTTACATAAGGGTGTAACCCCTTAAGTGTCTGCACTTTGTGTGGAAGGTTTAAATTCAAAGTACATACATTTTAATTTTATAACATTATTTCCTGTCTTTAGATTCCTATAAAACACAACACTCTTGTTAGAGTCTGTAAACAAGTCAGGATGGCGCCTGGGTTGTTTGTCACCCCCCGGTTATTTTGCTGCAGCCGGACTGCGGCACACTCCTGATAAGTAAATTTGCCAAAACTGGAAGCTAGTCTTAGCTTCAACATATTTTCAGTCTTATTTTTATTTTGACCCTTGAAATCTCCATTTTATTTTTGTGAGCTCACCCTACTTTTAATAGTGGATGATATTTTATTTTGCTTTCCATTTGTAAAGGGAAACATCATAATATATAATGTTTCATAGTGAGTGAAATATTATTTCATATTTCATTTGCTTACTCCCATTTCTTACCTGTTCTTAATTCTCATTGTTAATCCTGTCCTTCAAACCTCTCCTATTTCTTCAGTACATTATATGTCTGGTTAGACTTTATTTCCTCCTTATTCAAGGAACAAATGATTCAAGGAATGAATGATTATTAAAGTAACATTCTCAAATCCACTCATAATCCTTTTTATAAACATGTCTATTTTTACAATCATAAATATTGAATCTACCCTGCCCTCAATTGAACTTCACAGGCTGCTCCTATCAGTTTGCCAAGCCTTACTGGAAGAAAATAATAGGCTAATCTTTCACCTTACAAATAATTCTCTGAAAACTCAAATGTGTGCTTAGGGCTAACTTGTATTCTTAAATTCATTGCTCACTAAATCTTTAAGACATTTCACTGCTCCCCACCAAACCTCATTTCCCATTTCAATATGAAATTAACTGGTTTTTCCATTATGGAATATCTCTCAATAATTAATCCATTTCTTTCCCCCTTCTCTTCCAAAAGAATAATTTGTTTTACTAATAATTCTCTTTCCTTTTGAATCTTCAGTTGTTCCTTCTCCAATAGATTGTTGAATATTTAGTTTAATTTCTTATTCTCACTCTACTCCCAGCACAGTGGTAGACACTGAGCCATCAATGCACACACCATCATTAACCTCTTGTATTCCTCTGCTATAGAAACAAGACCCCAAATAATTCAATGGTGTCTCCTGCCTTGAAGTGGGAATAACTAGGCCACCTGGATATGGCCAATAAAATTCAGCTTTAAACCCCTTTGGAGAGATTCTTTCATTAAATCAAAAGGCAAAGGCCTGCCAGGAAAAATAACTTTTTCCCTTTGCCCCCTCCAAATTTTCTGCCAGAAATGTGCTTATTAAGTCTAGCAGTGTAAAAACTATCTTGCAACCAAAAGTTGTGGCCCTAAAAATTAATAAATAAATAAAGGTCTAGCACTATAAAAGATGAAGTATAGAAAGAGAAAGTACAAGGGACCTTGATATATTTTGCAGCCACAGAACTCTCTTGGTGCCTTTACTTTAGATTTATGGCTAATTGAATAAGAAACTACTATTTAAAAACAAGCAAACAAACAGAAATCTACTGTAGTTTGTTTTTTTGTTACTTGTGGATCAATGTGATATTAATGTATGCCTTTTTTTGATTTCCACTCCCCCAACACACATACCCAACTGGCAAAAACCAAGCATTCATTCACATTAAGCAGTGGTCACAAACTGGCATACTGGTGCCAGGAGGTAGAGTGCTTGGCTCTATAGTTTGTAAAAGTTTAAATTAGTTACTAACACTTAAATATTAAAAAGTGTTAGCTTTTTTTGATTTCTGAGTTTATCAATATAAAAGGATAAGGGAACACTGGACTGATACACACTTCCTGAGAGCCAACAATCTATCAGTACTCTGTTGGGCTTGCATAATGGCTTCTTTTAGAATTGAAGCAAGCAGCTAGGCATGGTACATACTGCAACTAGCTACTCAGGAGGCTGACGAAAGAGTATCAAAAGTTTAAGACCAGCCTGGGCAACTTAGGTGACCCTGTCTCAAAATAAATAGGGGGCTGGAGATATAACTCAGTCATAAAGTGCCCCTTTACTGCAAAATAAGTAAATAATAAAATAAAATAAATTGAAGAAAGTCATACAATGCATAAAAGACAGTCTTTTCAACAAATGCTGGTATAACTGGATGTCCACATGGAAAAAAAAAAGTGTACTCTTCACAAAAATGCACTCCAAATAGATCACAGACCCATGTATGAATTGAAAAACTTTAAAACTCCTAAAAAATAACAGTAGAAAATCTAAACAACTTCTTTGAATATGGAAATAACATGATTTTATATATATATATATATCACCTAAGTCTCAAACCATAAAATAAATAATTGAAAAAAACAGACTTCATTTAAATTAAGGTTTTTCTTCTATGTGAAAGGCACTGTCAGGAGAATGAGAAGCTGTAAGTTAGAAGAAAACATTTTCAAACTACATAACTAATTATGAACATTATCCAAAATCTACAAAGTATGCTTCAAATTCAATGAGAAAACAACCCTATTAAAAATCGGGAAGAAAAGAACTAAATAGACACCACACCAGAGAAGATATAGAGATGACAAATAAATATGAGAAAAATGCTCAACACCATATATCATTTAGGAAATGCAAATTGGAATGAGACACCACTACATGCCAATTAGAAATCAGATGAAATCCAAAAAATGACAACACTGAATTCACCGAATTCTGGTGAGGTTATGCAGCAACAGAAACAGTTCTTTAGTGCTGGTGGAAATGCAGAATAGTGCAACCACTCTGGGACAACACTTGACAGTTTTTTACAAAACTATACAGATTCTTATCTTCCATTTACACTGCACTAGAAAGATGTTAGGGTTTAGATATGAGGTGCCCCCCCAAAAAATTCATGTGTGAGTCAATCCAATAAAGTTTAGAGGTTAAATGATTGGGTTATGAATGCCTTAACCTATTGAGTGCATGAATCCTCTGATAGGAATTAACTAGGTGATAACTGTAGGCAGGCAGGGGATGGCTGGAGGAGGCGGGCCATTGAGGGCATGCCTTTGGGGTATATATTTTGTGAGCTGAGGTTAGTTTCTCTCTGCTTTCTGGTGTCATGTACCACACTCTTCAGCCATGATCTTCTATCTTACCTTGGGCCCAGAGCTATCAGACCGGTTGGACTGAGACCTGTGAAACCATGAATGCCCTATAACTTTTCCTCTCTAAAATTGTTCTTATCATGTCTTTTGGTTGCAGCAGCAAAAAGCTGACTACAATAAAATGGTTCACCCATTTCTACATACCTGAACATTCATAAGCACCAGTTTCAGATTTCTAGTGCCTGCTGGGGTTGCAATCCAGTGTCCTACAATTGCTGCAAAATGCATATATCCAAAACCATTTTGCTTTAAGAGTTTTGTGTGGTTGTTGTTCTTCTTCCTCTTAATGGTGCTACTTTTATCTTTTGCATTAAATGCTCCTTACCATTTCTGAGTCCACCATATCTACCTCATTAATGTGTCTTCCAATGCAGCCATTTTTAGTATTATTAATGTCTAGTGATGTAGCCATTTTTAATTTCTTCCTTCCACAGTTTTTTCTTGATGCTTCTGCCACAGCATTCTTAAAGCATGAATTTGATATTATTTTCCCACTCTAATACTGCAGCTGTATTCCCGCTAGCTAATCTTCTCTGGCATATGTTCCACTGTAGCCTGGCCCATATTTACCTGCCCAGAGTTATATTTATAAACTATTCAATATTCTCTGCACATGCTGCTTTGATTTCTTTTTTTTTTCTTGAGAGTCTCTTGGTATTCCCTGCCAAGCAAATGCCTTCCCTTCAGTTGCTACCCACACTGCTTATGCCAATGTATATTATTTTGAGCCTAGAATATCTTAAAAATGTTAACAATTATTGGAGTGCACACAGTGAGACATTCTCTTTTCTGCATATTGTCAGAGAAAACATTCAGTGTAGAGAGTCCTTGGAGTATGGAACTACATAGAGTTGTGGTTAAACTCAGAGGCTCTGGAGAGGAGCTAACTTAATTTAAATCTCAGCTCCACCACTCACTTGGGTGAGTTTTTAAATCTTTTTAGCATTTGATTTCCTTATCTATAAAATGGAGATAATATGACCAAACATTTGGTGCTATTCTGAAGGTTAAATGAATTAGTACATGCTTGTAGCTGTCACTGAATAGGTACAGAGTATCAGAAAATAATAAGTAGATAATAAATCTTAGCTCTTACTGTTATTGTATTCTACAGAAGAAAACTAGTCCAGAAAAAAGAAGTTACATAAAAAATATGAGTTTCAAATAGCCATAAGGGCTACAAGGAATACTAAAATGAGTGAAGTGATCAATAATAATTCTGGCTGAGAAGAAAATTAGGTGGATGTCCACGGACAGCCCCAGAATAGTTAATACTGAGACAGAGAACTTGAATTGCCAGATACACCCAGACCCCCAGAGAGCAAAAAGCTTGGACTTCCTAACATAAGGAAGCACAAAGGCCTTAAGTGATGTCACTGAACAACATAAGGAATTTTGTTGAGCAAAAGGAAGAGAGTGAAAGAATGAGCTGAACAAGATAGGCAATCAACCCACAATGTAGGGCACTGCTTTATTCTAAGGGAAAGGGAAGCCTGTGACATATATTTAGTAGGGGCACATCTTGATCACTCTGACACAGTGAAAGAGAAAAGGCTAGCCAGGAGGCCACCCCACCGCTGTCAACAGGGTGACACCTTCATCCTCTTTTCCTGGTAGGGAAATCACTGTCTATTTGTTTATCTGGGAGTACATTTGATTGTAAGTGAAGCTGGACATGTTTTCACCTATTTGTTGGTGTTTTTATTTATTTTTTTATTGTTGAACACAACATCATTCTACCTCCTTAACCAACTTTAAAGTGCTCAATACCATATTGTTAATGACAGGCACGATGTTATAAGGCACATCTCTGGAACTTATTAATATTGCACAGCTGAAATTTTATACCTGCTGAATAGCAACATCTTTGTCTTTTCAAAGCCAACTCAAAAAAACAAAAAAAATATTTTTGTTTAGACTCCCATGGTTCTCTCTAAATTGCTATTCATGTGTACTTCCCTTATGGGGTATAATTACTCATATGTACTTCTTCCAAAGTGTCCCACAAGTTCCCTGCAGGTAGGATTTATATGAAAAGGATTCCTGTGTCTTCAAATTTGCATTATAATTATTTGCTGAAGAAAATAATTGTATGTATTTCTTAGAATCAAACACCAAAGTTTTATAAATTATGAAGGACCTTTGGCACTGCATTGATATATTTCTTTAAATATCTACTTGGAAGTTAAATCTTAGGAAGATCAAATTAGAGGAGGTAAGGAGACACACACAATGTATATCAAAATAACAGATTTTGGTGAAGTAAAAACACTCTCTGATGTACTAAAATAATAAAAAGAAAAAATTGAGTATTTATGGATTTTTTAAATCAGGCAAAATAAAAGCACATATTATTAAAGCTAAAAATGCTGAGTGTCTTATAATGAAGCCAGCAAATTGTTTTGGCTGAAAATCAAATCATAAGCTCAACTAGTGCTATGTTGTACCGAAAATAAAAATACAGGGCATAATGATGACTTCATTTTTTACTGGTTAAGTAGCCAATAAGGTAGAGAAAATAAAATAATGCTCTGTTTAAGAGAACTGAGTTGTAAACTGATCTTCCGAATTGAGAAATTTATACAAAAGGAACAACACGCCCAATTGTAGAGGGCTTTGGTGTAACTCCAGAAAAGAACAACCATTTCTTTACTTTTTTACTCTGTAAACAGAATGGTTTCATATTCAAGGTCTTTACATTTTTACATATTTGCTCAATAGAAGTTTTAACACAACAAGCAGGATTATTTATAAAACAGGATCATCTTAGAGCAGGAACATTTCTGTTTGAAGAAATTTTAAAACTACATCTAACAGGAGACATTTCCTACTTAAAAGTTACTGTTAAATTGTAAAAAACTGTTTGCTGAAGAATATTAGCCTGATAAATACTGATACATAGATGATAATTCTAGAAAAGTTTTCAATAAATGATTTTTATTGTTGAAATTTAAGATATTATTATACATATTTGCAGGTATGCACATATGCACAAATGCTGTGCTTTATAAGTTTTTTTTAAAAATGACATACACAGAAAGATTGCAGACAACAATCATTCTGATAAGATAGTGGTTTTAAAAAATTCTCTAATTTTATTGTTTTCTTACTAGTCATTGAACCTAGGAGTGCTTTATCACTGAGTCACATCCTCATTTCTTTTTAGTTTTTGAGACAAGGTCTCACTAAGTTACTGAGGCTTGCCTCAAAGTTGCAATCCTCCTGCCTCATTCTCCTGAGTTGCTGGGATTACAGGCATACTTAAAAAAATTAAAATAGATTTTTTTTTCATTTGGATGGCTATTCACACATCGTCCTGCATTTACCATTTTTTAAAGAACAAAATCTACTGTGGAGACCTTTCTATATACTCTTATTCTCTGCAATCATGTTTATAAGATTTAGAAGACTGTATAGATAGAAAAGTTGAAGTCAAGTCTTGTAAAATTTTCTTATCTGCTATACCTTCAAAAAATAAAGCTTATTTCCAAGGTGAGGTTTGACAGCTTTAATGATCTTTAGTCAATTGGCCTGATAGGACACAGGACTGTCACTACGCAAATAGAGTTTAAGATTACCTGAAGTCTTGATGTCTACATATTTTAGCAGCTCTCTCTGGGATGTATACTCTGATTATCATCAAGAGCTGCCATCCAATTTGCTTGGCAACTGGTATTTGTTATCTCCTATTATAGATAACTGTGAACATTTTGTTGGACTGCTTCCCTACTATACTGATAACCATGTTCTCCTCATCCTCTTATCTCATTCTTCTGGGAAATTTCTGGAGTATAAGTAACAAGATCACGATGTTTACCCTCTGTGGAGACTGTGAGGAAGTTGTAGTTTCCCAAAGTTGAGTTGACGGTCATGCTTCAGGGTTTTCTATAAAGAATATCCTACAGTGAGGCTTTATCTGCTGATAGGAACAAAAGTTTTCTAAATACAATTTCATGTTAATCATAACAACCTAGGGAGTTGTAAAAGTTGCTAATTCATTCACCCTGGGCCCCCTTCCTGCCTAAATCACTTCTCCCTGGCCCTTCCAGCCCACCTGTTTTCCACCTTTTGGCCATCCCACCAAGCACTTCCTTGGCCTAGTCACCTATGCAGGAAGGAGAGATAAGGGGAAGAGAGCAGAACAAAGGAAGCCGAGGATATACAAAAAGGTAGAACACTTTCACTTCCTGCGATACCAGGATACCAGCTATGGCCCCCTTCTCCCTCCCAGAAGAAGTATATGTTACTCCTTTTTAAATAAACCCTGCTTTATATGCTTGCCTCAGCGTTCTTCTCTAATGTTATACTTCAACATACGAGGAAGCAGGACTCATCACCAATAACCAGTGGTAATACTGGTACTTCTTTTAAGAACTTAGACAAAAAGAAGGCATAACCTATGTAGTCTACATCTTTAAATTTTAAATTCCATCCTAATGAGTCTTTCTTCTTTCATTTAAGCAAATGAAAAATAATTTCTACACTCTAATGCCACAAAGCAGTGGCATGAAATATGTGGACTGTATAAAGGAATGGTGCACTCCTTCATTTCTTTTCTCTGGGTGCTTCATCCTGTCTCTTCTTTCTTGCCTACTTTCTACTTTGGGTGTTTCTTGATGCTACCCTCAAAGGTATTTGCTAGTTTTTACTCTTGCTCAAGTAAGCATATATCCACTCCATATTTTCGCCAAGGTGACCATGGACACCTTCAATTCAATATGCCTCAAAGGAGAAACATTATTTCCTACTAAAGCCATTCTCCTTGTGTATTTCCCACCATAAATGTGCTCATCTGGCCTAGAACTTCTGGAATCTTCTCTTTCTCTCCCTCCATTTCACTCTTCCATCTTGTCATTGTATTTATTCTCTAAACATCACTCTCTCACCTCTCCATCTTCATAGCTTTACTGAAGTTTCTTTTCCTTTCTGGTTTACACGATCTGAGTCACAACTAATCATTCTGGTCATGGAAAAGCTTTTCAGCTTTACATCAGAGCTTTTCCGCAGTCAGCAGAGTGATCTGCCTGCCCTCAAGCATAAATCTGAGTGTCATTTTCTAGCTGAAAAGTCCTTGATGGTTTCCTATTGCAACTGCTTTTCATGGTACATGACCCCTTAATAATCGGACTCCTGACTCCAAGTTCTACTTTCTGTTTGTTACCAACTTTGCTCTCCCTTGATATATACTGCAGCAAGCCTCATAGAGGAAATGGTTTGATCCAAGCTCTTTCACATAATGTGATCTACTTAAATTTCAGAAGCACATCTGAGTACCCTAGGCAAGGTCATTTGTTCAGCCTATACAGTGAATGTAATAACTCCCACTGTATTAACTGAAGAACCTGCATCCCAATAAAGGATATTGGAAGCTCTTAGAAAGGGAACCAGATGAACAGCCAATATCAAACAAAACAAATAAAAATAAAAATAAAAAAATCTTCCCACTAGGCCATCAAATATTTTTTTTTTTTTTGTAAAGGGCCAAATAGTCAAAAAGTCTAGGATTTTTGCCGCATACAATCTTTCTCTAAAGTATTCAACTTTTCATTGTAACACGAGACTTCCATAGATGATACATAAGGGAATGGACACAGCTGTGTGTGAAATTAAAAAAAAAAAATTCGCAGCCATATGTGAAAAACTGCGAATAATTCTAGCAGGCAATGGAAAAATGTAAACCATGATGAAGAAAGCTATGACATACAAGAAATAAAGAGTGAACTTGAAGTGCATTTCAGTCTCTGGGTGAGAAATTGTAAAAAATTTTCACAGAAAGTAAATCTAGATTTTGAAAATTAGTAAGCAAATTGGAAGAATCTGGTAATTATGGTAACAAAAAGGTACTATTTTTACTTCTAGACATCTAAACTAGGAAAACGTCTGAAATGGAAAAGGAACATCAAAGAAGATATATCGTTTTAGTATTGAAAAGTAGAAAAGGATAAATGCCAAAATTTACAAGAATAATTAAAATCAGAATGTTATGTAGTTGTTAAATAAATATGGAAATGCTATACTATGGTTTTTAGGTTAAAAAAAGTCAGATTCAAAACTTTATGTTCACCAACTTCCAAATGTTTAATGTTAACAACGCCTTTAACTTCTAATATAGAGGGTTTTTTTTGCTTCTTTACGTATTTTTTTTTTTCAAATTTTAAAAGAAAGACAAGAACAGAAATAAATGAAAACTGAAAACTTGCAGATATATTTTCAATCAGTTTATTAGACCGTCCAATGTAAAATAATCTAAAATTTTGGAATTTCTCAGGAAGAAAAAGAATATATTTAAATTCCAATTTCAAAAATAGATTTGAAGTGATGCAAAGATCAATAAGAAAATTGAAGTAAACAGGAATTTTCAAGTGAATAAAGTTCTATTTTCATTTACTTAATTGTACTATAATATATTGATTACAGAGGGCAAAAGATGAAGAAGTCTGTGAGATCATGATACATCCAAGTACTCTCTCTTTTTTTTCTCTTCAATATAAAAATACATGATATGTGAAAGAGTTACATAATTTTTTTTTAACCCAGAATCTGAAAAATCAAAATCAGTTACTTCAGAGCCTGTGGAGTAGTTTGACAGGGTTTCCCTATATAATTTAATTAAGAATTTATTGAATTGAATAGCATCTTCTTGAGCAAAATCATATCCGTATGAAATTTCTGCTCAGGAATTAATGATCATTAGTTCTGTCTTTCACACCAGATATAAAGACAAGTGAAAAGTCTCTTCTATATATCCTCTTCCTTCTTTCCCCCTCCCCCAGCTTCTTTTCTATCAGGCGACATGATATGAGGATTTAATTCAGGTCAATCACTTACTAATCCACAGTGTGAACCAGAAAGCAGCATCGCTGAGGGGTCTGTATCAGTATTTAAGCTTGCTTAATTTTCTAGTAAGCTTTAATTTCACCGCCTAAGACCTAAGAATCAATAATGAGGGGTTGATCTCCATAAAGTCACTTGCCACATAACGGTCTGCCAGAACACATTTTTCAGTGGCCTGTCCATCCACTCTACTATCATAAAAAAGCACACATGCCATTTCAGCTTCTTCAAAATAGAAGCAAGGAGTTTACCTTTTTGGATACAAAAAGTTTATTTTTTCAACTGAGCTGTTTGGAGATGATGCACAAATGGAATAGAAACAGGGTTTCATTATTCTAAGTATTAAGAACAATGAAATAAATTACCTAATTAATAAATACTATCACTGGCTTTTGGAGACCTTTGTTCTCTAAACAAATGTTCAATATGCTTAACATAAAATGAATGCTATTATATTTAGAAGTTACAGGATTTAATGGTGAGCTTTTTTTTCCTAAACAGATTATATTTTAATAGAATGTTACAGGGTTTTGTTTGCTTGACTGTTTTTTTAATTATAGCATTGCCTAACTGTGAGTTTGAAAAACATTAGAGAGATATTCTTTCATTTTAAATAATTTCTCAAGAAATCAACTATAGTTTACAAATTTATTTGAACATCCTCATATACAAACATGACTGCACACATACTACATGCTCTCTCTCATCTTTTTAGACACAAAAGAAAAATAATATTAATATTTAACCAGCCCCAGAAACATTCTGGTAAACCTGGGTTTTACTATCATTAGCAAGACATTTATGATCTGTCAGAAAATGATGCTCTCCTATATACAAGAAATCACAAAATTAAATTTGTATTTTATAAATAACAGATGGCCTTCAATTACTTTTCTGGGAATGGACTGATGACAACAAAATTTAACATCTAGCATACTATATAAATTCAATTCATTATAACATATTAGCTCATGGACCTATGTCTTACAGGATATTATTAAAATAAGAACTGTTACTGATAATTCAAATATATAAATTATTACATAAGTGTGCAATGAACATCTGGAGTAAGAAGTCCAGGGAAAAATGATATCTGGGAAGAGAGAAAAACAAAACTATAGGGTTAAAGATTCAATCGAAGAGCCAGGAAATAACTAAACAAAAATTCCCCAACTTCAACATTTATATAAGTTCAAACTGTCAACTTTCAAAATAAAATTCTTATCATTATAAACTATAGTACTTCTGATTAAGTTTAAATAGTCTCCTAGAATTGTGCTAAAACAAGTCTTTTTGAATTTTTTAAACTTCAACTTCTTTTAAATTAAATCATTATCATGATTTTTAAAACAGTAATGACATCTGCAAAGGTTTAATGATGAAGACACTTAGCAAGAATTGATTAGCTTTTATGGTCATCTCATGTGTCATAAGGTTTAAAACACATATCCTCCATAACTGTGTTGTTTGAATATCTATTCGTATCTAATTCTAGACTCTCTTCTTCCCTAAATATATCCTTCTATATTTTCATTCTTATGACAAAATTTATCATTTTGCCTCAAATATTATTTATCAAATTTTACTAAGTAGTAAAAAATATTCCTTTTCTCAAGCTTCTTTTTAAAAGTACAGAGGCATTTCTCTTGCATTTACTCTTCTACGTGATCTTAGAAATAATTTTGTATAGCTTTCTGGAAAAATCCATCGGTATTGTGATGGTGATCATAATTGTACCACACATGCATATTAAATTGGAAAATATTTATATTTTTATGTTTTCCATCCATAATTTAGCATATTTTGCCATGAAGTTTTACAATTCTTGTTTTATGGTTTTCAATAAAATGCAATCCTTTCCTATATTTAGGTCTTGTTTTTCCCTTGTTAAATCATCCCTATATATTTGATGTGTTTATTATTGCTATTTTTTGTATTTATTGGGAAAGACACTTTTCCTTCTGTTTGCTTAGTTATTGTAAAATTCAATAACAACTATGGATCGGTACATATTTTTCTTGAATTCAGCCACTTAGCAAACTTTCCTATCAATGTTAATATTTTACTATACTATATGAAGTTTTGTAGGAATACAGTGATAGTATATATAATATGGTTTAGAACATACACCAAAATAACACTGCTGAATTTTGACACAAGCTAATACTTAAAAGATAAATAAAAATTTTAATATGTGGTAGAGAATCTTTTTGACTTCTGATTTGACATGTGAATATGAAATATGTCTCTAAACAGAGTCAATTAATTAATAGATAACATTATTTGGGTCAGACTGTAGTTAGACTCCCCAGACAATCTGGAAACTCTCTTAATTACAAATTTATGCCAATCAAAACAACTTATTAACTAGTAAAATAAATCTACGTATGTGTATATATATGTATACTTTTTATCTAGCATAAATATAAAACTTTGCTTTTAAATCTGATCCATATTTCATAATACTGAGGTTAATTATGGATAAGACACTTAAGTCACATGATATATTGTAGTGACCTAATTTCCATACCATTTACTCTGCTCTCTCTTTTACTTCTCTAATAGTATAGATGCTTATAGAATTTCACATTAATTCAAATGCTAGATTACTGTATAAATCCAAACTGCACTTCTCTCTCAGGCATGTGCCACTCCTTTGAGTGACCCTCGAAGATAACTTTTAATCTGATTTAAATTTTAACTCCTTTAATATAGAATCATGAAGTTTTATTCAATTTAGAATATTACTTAAGCAATTAATGTTATTTTAAATAATTTACCAGAAAAAATTTAACTAGGCCATCTAGACCTCTATCTTAAACTGAAACATCTGAAATATAAAGATTGTGAGCAATGTGTTGGCAGAAGGGACAGTAGACACTGAACAGATCTAAATTACATTGTAAGTTTGCATAGAATTAATCCGTCCACCTATGTCCCATAAAGACAGGCAAGAGAAGGTATGATTGGCACTCTCTTCTTATTACTATCTGAAAGTATTTTTGAGAGAGAGAGAGAGAGAGAGAGAGAGAGAGAGAGAGAATTTTAATATTTATTTTTTAGTTTTTTCAGCGGACACAACATCTTTGTTTGTATGTGGTGCCGAGGATTGAACCCTGGCCACACGCATGCCAGGCGAGCGCACTACCGCTTGAGCCACATCCCCAGCTTCTTATTACTATCAAATTACCTGTTATTTATTTATTTATTTATTACTTTTGTAGAAACAGAACATACCCACATAATGTATACAAATCATATTTAGGATGAATATTCATAAACTGACAACCTCATGTTACTATTGTTTAGGTGATTGGAGAACCATAATCATACGTTGTTAAAAATGCACACAAGATGAAAATGACAAATTTAAACATATTTTATGTTATTAATCTGTGAAGTCAGCATATAACTAATAAATAAGATGGTCCTCAATAAATAATTTTATATTTTTGACTAATCAAAATATAAAAAATATACACATATTAGCAATGAATTTCATAGCTTATGGAAAACTGTACTTTGTGGAGGTAGAATAATTAATATATTAGTAAACAATTTAATCATTTTTCCATATATTTCTCTATTTAGCATGTATATTTTGTTTAAACTTGAAATTCTAATTGAATAACTTTTATAATCAGTCATAAAATATTACTTTGTGTTAGCTGCAGGCATATGAATTAGAGCAGGTTACTTTTTAGTTACAAGTGGAGAAAAATTCTACAGTACTGATATCCTTTTTATTTGTGACTTAGTATTATACATTGTTTTTCTTTGCATTGATTTTAAACTATATCAACGCTTTAAATGTGTATACTATAACATGCTCTAAATTATATGGCTTCATAAATACATCAGGAAAACATTAATGCTCAGTTAATAAAGCTAGCACATTTTGCATACTAACAATGCATTTAATTAGAAAATACAGATTACTTATTCTAAGAGGCTTCATCAACCTTAAATAAATAAGTATAAACACATAGTGTATAAACACATTCATACCTTAGATCATATTCCTGGTTGTCATCCTAAAACATTCAGTTGTACTGCTATTGACAGTAGAGATATAATCAGCATTTGGGTTTTATCACTCATATTTAAATTTCCTATGCATATTAGCATAATCTGTTTTTCACTTAATAATTACCATACACAAAATTAGATCCCACTGGTATAGTATAAATATAGTATTTTTTATATGAGGAACCATTATAGGGAGAGAGATTTTAAGAGTTAGATATGACTATAGAGGAAAAAAATTCAGTTAACCCATTACAATTATTGAAGCTCAAGATCACACAATTAATTTTCAGAATAGTATATCTTGCTATTATAGTACAAACACTTTAAAATAACATAAATAAAACTGTCATCCCTACTTTGGGATATGAAAACCTTTTGAAGGTGGCTAATTGTACCACAGATATATAGGTACTGGCTCCCCTTTTTGTCTTGGTCATAGGTTGGGGGGTGCAGAAATTCAGACACAGAGGAATGGGGATTTCCTTTGTCCTACCAAGAGGTGAAGACTGCAGGAGTCTAGAGAGCTCCTTGTTCTCTAGCAGTTCAGAAAGTCATGTTGCTGCAGATGTACATTTGGGTAGTGGTATATGCCTACAATGGTATGTTATTCAGCCTTAAATCAAAGAAACCCTGTCATGTGTGACAGCACAAATGAATTATGCCAATTGACATAAGGAGAACAAATACTGCTTGATTCCATTTATATAAGGTATCCAAAACTGTCCAGCATAAGCAGAAAGTCATAGAAGCAGAATAAAAAGGTGGTTGCCAGGGCTGGAAGGAGAAGAAATGGGAAATTGAAGGAATGGAAAGTTTCTAATGTGAAAGATGAAGAAGTTTAGAGGTCTACTCTAAAGTATAACTCCTCCAGTTCATAATACAGTATTGTGCATTGTAGTATAGTTAAAGGGAATAGATATAAAGTTGTGTTCTCACCCCATCCCCCAAAAAGCACACAAGGAACACATGGAATTTTCGGAAATGATGATTATCAAGGGTATATTTCCAAAACTCATAGATGTATATATTAAATGGCATAGATTTTCATACATCAATTATACTTCACTAAAGCTAAAATAAAAATGATGTTGCTATATGTGATAACGAGTTTCTGTAGTGCTCCCTGATTTTGTCGTTGTTGTTGTTTACCAGGACCTACTCTTTTTTATGGACCACAATTGCATTATGTGCCTAGTGATAAAAAAAAGTGAAGTATAGATGAGTGAATTGAGCCATAAAGAGCTTAAGAAACTTATCCCAGGCAGCAATACTGAAAAAAGCCAGAAGCAGAATTTTGACCCTGGTACAGTAGGGTTCAGAATTTTCATTGATCCTTAAAATATCATAGATCCATATTCAATAATATACACTATTGAATGAGTTAAAATTTTAAGTGGTTACACCTTTCCATTAAAAGACACATATAACTTCAAATACGTGAAATACTTTCCTGAAGAAATAAAAAAATGAATAAATGTTGTTTTTGCTTAGAAAAGTAAGTAGCTTAAAGATTTTTGTTTTGTATCAGAGAGAAGAAAGGGATGTGCATTTTGAATATTTCCATATGTTTTCTGTAAGTGACATAAAAAACAAATTTCTTCATACACAAGAATGTTTTAAAAAAATCCAAGTATAGACTTCAAACCCAACACAACCAAAATGTAGATTGTTTAAACTTTTGAAGATTTGTTAAATGTTTTATATGAAGTTTTATATAGTGTTATAATCTGCATGGATTATATGGACCAAAATAATATTTGTGCTTGATAAATCATATTTTATGATATCATGTGACCTTCAATTCTGAGCTAATGATTATGGCATTACATTTCTTTCTCCAAGAAAATGAAATCCAGGTTTTTACCACCCTTCCTTAATGCTTTAAATATTGTAAATGTATTTTAAATACTTCCAATGTTTGTTTAATGAGTTGATTATTCAGTCCCCATTTCTTTAGGCTCCCAATACCCATCTCTAGGCTGAGTCCAGGGCTCATCACTGTGTCTGGGGAATGTCACCATATACCATTGGCCTGGACTTTTCATGTCCTCAAGTCCCTTAACTTTGGCCATGTGCACAAACACTTCCTCCATTATTTAATACTGACGCTTTCTTCATTGCTAATCACCTGAAATAACACATTTGTATTTCATCTCATTCCAAAAGACATTTGAAGGAAACAAGAGACCGTCTTTTTTCTGTATCCAACTGAATGATCCTCATTATCAAACTACTAATTTAAACATGATTTTAATTTATTATTGTACCTATAGAAGAAATACAATAATATAATAATATACTACTTTGTTTACCCAATTAAATACACACACTTGATATTTTGCTTTTGTCTGTAATTCTATTTGCTTTTGTCTATAATTCTGTCTTGTTAGTGGCAATATTTTGTGGAAAAAAAAATACTGATAAACATCTCCACAGACTTAAAGGTCTCTCTGTATTGTGAGTAATATTCTAATTAAGGGAATTCTTCAACACCTCTTTAAAGCTTCTTGAAAGAACATAGTTTCCTTATGTCACACACAGATGAAAAGGTTTGCTGATAATTCTATTCATTTACATCTCATTATATGGTTTAGAAATGTCACTACTTATTTAAGATGTGAAAGAAGTAACAGTGATTTCAAGTCAAATTTAGTAATATGCAACTTGAAACATTAAAATATCAAATACCATAATATTTCTATTCAGAAATGCTTTTATAATATGCTTAGATTCAATATTATTTACCACTATTGTTAAAATACAACTCAGAACATAAATAGGTCTTAATATTTCATTTGACTTGACTGTAACTAATAAATCATTGTGCAAAAGATACATGAATTATATTTCCCTTACTGGATAGTTTCAGATGTTTGAAAGGGCAAAATGGCAAAGATTCAGTGATTGACTCTTCATTTTTATTTTGACCTTCATTCAAAAATCAAAAACAGTTCTCTCTGTCACCTTTTTTGTCCTATAACTTATCACTTCAGGTTTTCTCTGTGATAACTAACATACAGTCAATTTCTGTAAGCAAAGAAATCTACTTAATGCCCTATGATCAGCTGAATAATTTATATATGTCTTCCCCACAGTGCTAATCAGCCCTGTATAGGTCAGGAACTGTAGCTCCACTTCACATTTTTAAAATATCTTTAATTGTGTTCAGACCTCAGTTTATATAATTAAATACTATATATATATATATATTCTTTACTTTTAGGATGAATAAAATATATAAGTAGAAATAAACCCCTACATTATTTTCAAAAGGTATGATAAATTCAAATTTAACATTTTATTTTAAAACCACCAGGAATTAAAATACTCAAGATGCAAAATTTGAAGTTTCTAGATCATGGACTATACAGTTTATCTTCCCAAAGAAATGGTAAAAGAGAAATATTCTAGGATTTATAAATAGTCCATATAGCTTAAAATTCTTTAGTCTATATAGCTTAAAAATATTTTTGGTATAGAATTTTCTTAAGAAATAAAAAGGTAAGAGAAACGGTAGGGCTCCTTGTATGGGAGGAAAAAAAAATAAAACAGATTGATTGTTTCATTAAAACAGATTGATGTTTAACCCCCACACTTCTTGTATGATCAACTGATTTCAGACAAGATTATTGTTCAGTGCTGGAAGAGTCATGGCTGGCTGGTGAGCCAGCCAAGACCTGGAGGAGAGGCCCTGGTATGCAGCTGGTAGTGTGCAGGTGCCAGCCTCCAGGTGCTCCCCTTTTGGCTGCCCAATTTGTGTCTTCAACTTTCTACTTTATCCACTCAATATCCTGGTATCTTTAGATCTTCCTTCCACTGCTAAACTCAGATATAATTTCTTATCTGCAGAAAATACTGAGTGCAGCTTTATTCTTTTTATACACTGACCTCTCTCTCTCTCTCTCCCCCCCCCGTTCTCTTTCTCTCATTTTAGATTTAATAATTATGCTGACATTGTGACATGGACCCAAGTGACCACCACTAATTGCCCTTTTATTCTGAAGTGTTTTTGACAAATCAATGTCCCTAGGTGTATCTTTAGCATTTTTGCTAAGGAAGATACATTGAACCTGTTCTTCAAGCCTTCTTGATAAGAGAATATATGGGTAGATGCCATAGTGGTGATATAATACAAACCTGGTATCAAGGCCTGTGAGGGGCTTACAAAAGATTGGGATAAAGTTTATTTGTATTAATAATTACAATAGACAGCAGTCAAATTAATAGCCTGAAATAAGTATTTAAGAGAGGTGCTCTCTAATTACACTACTTACTTGGTGTATCAAGAGGGACACTAGTTACTTATTTTGTTACCAATCAAGTAAAAATCTGCTTTTACATGTGTAATTGATATGGGAAGAAGAATAAAAGAAAGTAAAAAGAAATTATTGATTTTTTTCAACTTTTTCATTTGAAGATTTATGTAACTGTAAACTAAACTAGAGCAACAGTAAACAATGTAAATTTTAGCCCCATCCAAACCCAAGCCTAATTTGAATAAACCAATTTAGATGTGGCTTGAATTATAATAACATTAATTTAGGGCTGAAATAAATACATTATGTTTTCTACTTTTCAGGAACAGATTTATAACACCTAAAGTTTGGTGTAATACACTCTCTGTAGAACATCATCTGACCTGAGTTTTAAATCAATGAATATTTTGCTACAACTCAAATATAACAAGCTGAATTCAGGGTTTTTGCTTTTGATTTAAGAATGGTTAGTCTCCTGCAGAGCTAACTTTCTAAGCCTATTTTCCTCAGATCGCAGTTAGCACCATAGTACCAATAATTCTAAATGAAGTAATACAAAAATAAATGATATTAAACAAATAAGACAAAATGTTGTCAGAGCTATAATGACACTCTTCCCAACCTAATATTATAGGACCCCGCTTGTTCCCAAGCCCAAGTACTGCAGCAGGCCTCTCTCCCTGCTCCCACACAGGGCTGCAGAAACCTTGCTTTTTCTCCCTCCTGAACTGTTCTACTCATGCCAGAGTTCTGGCCTCTCAAGAAAAGTTTGGAAACAGACTATATATATATATATATATATATATATATATATATATATATATATATATAATTGAGCTTTGTCATATTAGAAATAGTTGTTAAATATTTATGTGCAGTTTGGTTATGTGAAATAGGCATCTTTATTCCTTACTAGCAGTTGTATGTAGACTGTAATAATTTCACAATCTATATTAAGAATCTTAAAAATGCTTATCCCATGAACTAATTAACTGCATTTCTAGGAATGGATCACAAGGGAAAACTCAGAGATGTGCAAAAAGGATAGACCTACAAGAGGGTAATTGACAGTATCTTTTCATAACAAAAAGAAAGCCTAAAAACCCAGGATTAAATACTAAATACCCAATCCACGTGTACATATATGGAATATATATTCCATTAAAAATATCAAATTTGCAGTGGATATTTAATGAAATAAAAAAATCATCATGAGTGTTATAAAGCAAAAACTGTGATATGAATTTCTGAAATTTAAAAGAAATTTAAGTGATTAATTTATTTTTCAACCATGTATGAACACCAAGTATGTAACAGATGTTGAGTAACAAAGATGAATAAGACCATCCCTGATGCCTCAAGGATTTCACATTTTGGATTTAGTAATTTAGTAATTTTGGATCTTGCTTACTTGCTTAATTCTAAGGTCTAATGTGGATACTAAAAACCTATTTCTTATATATACCTGTTAATGTGTTTTCCCATTGAAGCCTCCAAATGAGGCACAGGTACCAAAGCAAAAAATGGTGTGGTACAGGATACAAAATATAACTAAAAGTTGTATCTAGTATTTGAGTTTAGTTTTTGATATGTCTAGGTTCATGTAGAAATTGGTAGTTCTGAAACAGTGGGCTTGACAAAGATGTTGAATGAACTGACCATTTGATAAAACATGGAAAAGCAATAGGCCAGGAGCAGTCGGTATCTGGAACAGACAATTCCACCAAAACATTATGGACTTAATGAAGAAAGAGAACCCAGGTGCTGCTCTTAACATAGGCAGATTTAGGAGGGAGGAAAAGAGGTAACACAGAGGAAACTTGACACTGTTAAGAACAGCAACATGGACTTGTTCAGGGCTTCTGGGTAGGGAGAAGACTCTTGAGAATGCAAAAGCCACTCAAACAGTTATTTCTTTATTCCTTCATCTTCTACCTGCCAGATTTTTGTTTATCTTTTCAAGGCCAGCACAACTGTAAATATCTGTCGGGACTTTCTTGGTGGTCAGCCCAGAGTAATTGATCACTCACTGTCAGTGTCCTCAGAGTACTTTAAACATGCCTCTCTGATAGCCCCAATTATCCTGATTTATGGCTGTTATGTCTCTGTATCTCCTTCAAAGATAGGAGCTCATCAATGACCAAGGGACTCAATCATATGTACCCCATGGTAAGACAGTATCCAGCACAGAGTTCAGTAAAATGTGTGTCCAATAAAGAGAGGGGCTCAAAGGGCACCATCCCTAATGCTGATATTACTAATATGCTTGTAACAGATTAAAATGGGTCCGGGGAGAGAAAAATCACTTTGCCGGAAAGATGAAATAACAAAACACTAAAAATTGATCTATCCTTTCTAGATGAATTAATATGATAAAACAAATAATAAGAGAAATAGTGAAGATATTTACACAACCCTAAGAACAGTTTTATTTCAGCTCTCAAAGGTGTGGATGTAAGTAGGTTGGTAGGGGTCACTGTAAAATTTTCAATGTAGGGAATCATTCAGAAAGATACTGATGTTATAAAATGTCTTAAAAGCACATAATTAAATTAGACTAAAGGACTCCTTAAGTCTGGTTTAATTCTGCATTCTATTAACTAAAAATTTCTTCCAAGATTTTCTGCAGCTCTATTATAGCAATAAATTTTTGTTCATCAATGAAGACTCTGCTGTGCTTCACTTTTGAAGACATTTAAGCATCTAGATAAACTGCAGATTAAATTATGTGGTTTATGATGTTAGTGTTAAGTGCACTTTATTGGTTTATAATATTTTGAAACTTGGTGATTTGTGTGTCATGTCTCTTCTGTCCATTAACCAAACTTTGACTAAAAAAGAAAATTTCCTGTGCCAATTAACCAACAGAACTGTAACACACACACACACACACACACACACACACACACATACACACACATGCACTCACAAAAGACATACACCATGATAGGTATGCAAAGATCTTCAAAATGGAAATAACACACCAAGTTTCCTCTAAAATTGCTACTTCTATACTTAAAGGAATAAAATGCTTTATGTGATCATAATGCAATTAGGAATAGCTAGTCACCCATCTATCTCATCAAGAGACATTTGACATCAGTCCAATGTTTAGGATGAGTCAAGCATATATCTGAATTCAAATTAAAAATCCTACATCAGTGATGGTAAAAGAAACCTACCATATAAACTCCTGAAAGTCATAATCTTCATCACTTTCATCACATGCCCTAAGTATCTTCAAAAAAGTCATTTTTAAAGTACAAGATACAGAATGAGAATATTTCCAAAGCCTATTTGCCATAATGCTTGCAAAGAATTTCATTTGAATAAATTTACACTGGTTCTTTTTACCTGCAATAATAAATTTTAGCTCACTTCACAGCTGTATCCATATAGCAGTCCACACTGAATATATCAGCTTAGCTGCTTGCAGACAAATATAATGAGGCAGGCAAGTTTTCATTTGGTCTCTTTCTGGGAAGAAAGGGAAAACTACAGCTGGAATGCAAGTATCCCTGTACAGGACATTGCAAAAGTCAGCATTTCTATTGTTGATAAATTTCAATTCAAGAAATTATATCGGCTTACATGCTTGAAAGAGAATCCCTGAAATTAAAGGTAGACTGCAATACTGTGTCAAGACACAGTGCAGATGGTCAGACAAGGGAGGTTGAACAGCAATGAAGAACTTTAAAGAGAAAGTTGAAGAAACCTGGGACTGTGTAAGAGAGGGAAAAGACTGTGTGTGTATGTGTGTGTGTGTGTGTGTGTGTATGTCTGTCTCAGAGAGCGTGAAAAAGAGAAAGAATGTGCTGTGGGGCATTTTGGGAGACATAAAGGTAAAAGAAGATTTATGATGTTCAGTGTAAACTCCTGTTTTATTTTCAAGAAGATCCACAGTAAAAATCTATATAACTTTTTGAAAAGGAAAGAAAAAAGATATCAATACACTGAAACTGAACATTGAACTGGAACTTAAATTAATACTTCATATTTTAATTTGGTATATATGACAGCAGAATGCATTTTGATTCATTATACACAATTGCAGCACAACTTTTCATTTCAGTGGTTGTACACGATGTAGCATCACACCAAATGTGCAGTCATACAGGTACCTAGGGTAATGATGTCCATCTCATTCCACCATCTTTCCGGCCCTCATGCACACTCCCCATCCTCCCTCCCCTTTGCCCAATCACAATTCCCCCATTTTTCCGACACCTACCTCTCCCCATTATGGATCAGCATCCACTTATCAAAGAGAACATTCAGCCTTTGGTTTGGGGGGATTGGCTTACTTCACTTAGCATGATATTCTTTAACTCCATCCATTTATCTGCAAATGCCATAATTTTATTCTCTTTAATGCTGAGTAATATTCCATTGTGTATATATACCACAGTTTCTTTATCCATTCAGCTACTGAGGGGCATCTAGTTTGCTTCCACAGTTTAGCTATTGTGAATTGAGCTGCTATGAACATTGATAAGGCTGTGTTACTATAGTATGCTGATTTTAGGTCCTTTGGGTATAGACCAAAGAGTGGCATAGCTCAGTCAAATGGTGGTTCCATTCCAAGTTTTCTAAGGAATCTCCATACTGTTTTCCACATTGGTTTTTACCAATTTGCAGTTCCGCTGGCAATGTATGAGTGTTCCTTTTCCCCTCACATCTTCGTCAACATAGATTGAATAATTGTTGTCTGTATTCTTGATACTGCCATTCTGACTGGAGTGAGATGAAATCTCATTGCTTCATAAAGCAATATGAGGATATCCTTGTATTTGACAATAAGGCAATGGATTCTTTAGATAAAAATATTATTAATATGTCACATCTGAAGAAACTATAAGAATAAATTATAAAATCTCAAGAACACTATTAAATTCTCAGTCAATATACTGAATAGTTTAAATATTTACCAAAATACAAATCTGTAATCACTTACTGTATTTTCCTATGCTCATTAGAAAGCATTAAATTCAAATTTCTGTCACCAACAATTATTACAACCTAAAATGATAATTTAAACCTTTGAGACTTACTCTTCACAAAACCAAAAAAAATATTCAATCTTGGCTTCTTCAATTAAATGTATATTGGAAGTATATCTTAAAATATATTATAGAAAATTTCATTTTTGTGTATATCACAACTAAAAACACCAAGATAGATGCTCCTGGCTTTAAGTGTTTAGTAAAAATGAGGTATAGGTCATATAAACCTCTGGCACCTCAGTTTCCTTTCACTAAAGCAGAGGTGTATTACTTCTTGCTCTATATTAATTAAGTAACTATGAGGAATTAGTAAAAGAACATGCAGGCATGAGTGCTTGAAGAATTATTTAGTACCATGAGACCACAAGGAGATGTTGTTATTCCATCCAGCAATTTAAAAAAAAACAAAAGGGTGACTTCTAGAATGGACTAACATTTGTATACATAGTTTCTCTGCAGATTTTAAATAAAAGTGATAAAGTCATCCTGCTTCTTGAAATCATCACAGGTCTCTTACCCAAATTATTATTTTTCTTTATTGAAGCCATCACTATCTAATCACAAAAAAATCCAACAGGAGCTTCTACACATCCTAAAAAGTGTGCTCATAATTTTTTTCAGATTTTCCTCTTAAATGTTCTTTTATTCCTATGACACATGTTCCCTGAGAACATTCTTATATTTTTTAGCTACTTGGATTCTAAATAATTTTTCTTGAATGACAATTGCATACTAACTGAAGTTCCCAGAAAACATCTGGATTGTTGCTGTTGGAATTTTAAAATTCATGGCCCAAATAATCTATCATTTTCTCAATGATAAATATAATCACTGTAAATTGCCATAAGATCCAGCATTACTTCTTCTCCTAAGTATATATTCACAAGAAATGAAAGTATATGACCACCCAAAAACTCATCAACAAATGTCCATAGTAGTATTATTCCAAATAGCCAAAATGTGGAACTAAGCCAAATTTCCACCAGTTGATGAAAACAAAATGTGGTTTACTGATAAAGTGGTAGCATATTCAGCAATAAAACCAATGATATATTGAGATAAGCTGCAATATGGATGAACCTGGAAATCACCAAGTCAAGTAAAAGCCATTAACAAAGGTATAATTCCATTCATATGAAGAGTCCAGAAAAGGCAAATCTATAGAGACAGAGAGTACATAAGTATCTGTCTAAGTCATCGCGTGATGGCTAAGGGATACAGGATTGCTGTAAGGAGAAATGAAAATGTTCTAGAATTGATTGTGGTGATGGATGCACAACTATGTGAATATACTAAAAGCCATTGAACTGTACACTTTAAATAGGTGATTGCATAGTATGAATTATATCCAATAAAGCTGTTAAAAGAATGGCTCTCTAGTAGTAATCCCAAGTACTTAACACATGGCCAACAAAGGGAATTCATTTATATAAAACATAAATGGCACAAGAGTCATTTTTTCCTGTAATTTTCATATTTTTCATATAACACTCAAATTAAGTTAGCTTTGAGATAATGCTGTCCAGGTGGAAAATTACTTCAAGAAGATTGATCTTGAAAGCTCTAAAAACTTTCATCATGATTCAGTACATCATAGTGCTCATGATTCTGCAGTGCTTGATCAACCAAGGTTGAAAACCCACCCTGTCTGCTCCGTAATATTTATTCTCTGCTTTTGGAACTTTCACAGCTGAAGCAGTTCAAAACTAGGTCTCTTATAAAACAAGCCAAGGGAGCTGAAGAAGTTACATTAAATCTTACAGTAAGAGACAAGGAGAGAAATGTATCTTAGCAGCAGTCAAAGCTTTCCTTATGAATTATTTGATTCCATAAATCCAAATCCATTTTGATGACTCTCCCATTAAAGAGATGCAGTCACCACTGTGAACTGTCAGAAGGAGCTGTTTTATAGAGCAACTGAACCTCGTGATCTTTGTTGCATTTCCGTGATGTCCTCATCAGCTCAGGGGCAGCAGATGCATTGGTCCTATCTCCTCTCACCCCACAGGCCCATGAACTAATGACAAATGAAGCACAGTGGATGCAGAAGGGTGATGGCTAGAAACATGGCTAATCAGATACTTGTACTTGAACATGGTGTTCCACATACTCTCATGTAGTTATTCTCTAAAACTCAAAAAAAAAGTATCTTTTGAATGTATTTTTCACCCACATTTTTAAGTTTCACATTGTTCACGGTTTGATATAATTTGTCAAAGAGTTCTTCAAACAGTGCCTGGTAATTTTGGCCCACTATATATTGCTGTGTTGTCTGCTGATACTGGAGCCCTCTCTCTAACCAATGGCAAATGGTGGGCCTGCAGCAGGGTTACAGTAAATGTGTTGCTTCTTAGTCAACCAAGTCTACAACAAAGATGAGCACAGCCACCCTCAGACCATGCCTGGGCCACTGCCCTTATCTATATTCTCTGAAATAGATCTCTCAGAGAAATAGTAAATTTAAGGTTTATTTATTTTAATAGTGTTCTAATGAAAACCACAGAGGAAAAAAAAGGCAAAAATCTTAACTAATTAATCTAAAAGAATACTACTGCTATATTTGAAAGTATGTTTAATTAGCATTATTTAAGATGGTATTTCTCCTGGATAGTTTGCAAGGAAAATTATAAGTTAATTTAGATGAACAATCATAAAATTTATAAGTTCACATTTGGCTTAACATTAGCAAATATATTCTTTCATTGCTGGCAATATTTTACCCATACAAATATACTTGGTCTCAGACAACAGCAAACACAGGCCAGGCTTCTTAGTATTGCAGCTGATACAGCCATCCATCTATTCGTTTCTCCAAATACATGCCCACCCTTCTTCCCATACCAACTCATTCCCTTCTTCTTCTTTTTTTTTTTTTTTTTTTTTTTAGCGGTGCTGGGGATTGAACACAGAGCCTTGTGCATGCGAGGCAAGCACTGAAGCACTCTACCAACTGAGCTATATCCCCTGCCCAACCCATCATTTCCTTATTTTTAATGCCACAGATTTCTGAGTGTCACTGTATATATGCCATTTCATTTTTCACAAGTGCTCCTTCTCTACCTGTAATTCTTTTTATAGCTTTGGTCCATTTTGTAAACTTTTTTGTGCTTTATAAAAGTTTTCCTTCTGTCTCCTGTGCAAGAGAATCACCCTCTTCTGCTATTCTACATCTCTATATGCTTCTATTTTTTGTAACAATTTCCTTAGCTAGAATCACCTATTTATACTTAATAGGAAACTCCAGGAGAGAGAGGTTCATGTGCTATTCATGTTTGCTCACCTGCACCTGCTACAGAGCTTGCCATGAAATAGACACTAAACACCTGCCAGTTCTACTTAATTGAACCTGACTGACACAGACTGAGAAAGGAAAAGGTCACCTAATTCCAACTATAGATAGAGTCTTCTGAAGTTGTTCAGTGTGTTGTCTCTGAATAAACTGACTCCCCTAGAAAACAAAAATATTCTATGTAGTTCTATTACCAGTAGTGCCTTAATGATATCATAATCAATATAAACTATTTACAAGTTATCTGTTATATAATTGGTATGCATGGATATGCTGGCAGACAGATATTATTAAAAGAAAAGTATTTCTTAGAAATTGTGCAGGCACTGCAGTTTCTAGACATTATTTAGGCACCAGAGTGGCCAACACAGGAAGATGGTTAGACATAAAAGAATCTTAAAATAAAAGCTCTAAGTTAGTGGGAGGCAATTCAAGAACTTGTGTATTAAAAGCTTTTATAAGAGCTGCTTCTTGATTAACATAAAAGTTAGCACAAAATTATCTAAAACAAAAATTTAACATAAGCATTTGTGCAATTAATGTTTTAGTTAAGTATTCATAACTGCACACATTTTTAAAAGCCACTACTCTAAATATCATATCTAGAACACATTTTAGGATGTACAACTTCCACAATGCCAGATAAATTATGATGAAGTTTCCTGTGGCAATTTAACCATAAATGATTGTGTTATTTGTGTATGCATGGCTGCATTTATGCATATGTGTATGTATGCAGATGTATGTGTGTGAATATGCTTGTAATAGTTCATTATTGTTCTAATCCTATAATAAATTTACAAATGCTTCCTAAATTTTAGAAAATGTACAGATTAATGAGTTTTAAGGCCTTGGACAGTTAAAGAGACATCTTTTTTCCAAGTGAGAAAACAACACTTCAATTTCATTTGGAAGATTTGAATTATAAAGTATATTGAGGAGGACATTATACACATATTACACATTGCACTTTGTATTATAAATTATAAATATATAACATGTACATTGCATTTTAGGAGAGGCAACTTTATTATTAATTATACTATTAATTGTCCCTACTCACAACATCACAGGATAAGAAAGTCTTGCCAAGAATATTCTCAGGTGTTTCCACACAAAGGAATTTTGGAATATACAGTCCCACTTAAAAAGCCACACCTCCAGCATTTCCAGCAGGGCAAAGAGATAAGCACGAAAACAAGTAAAAATAAAACTCTAAGGAAGACTATCTCTGTACTTAAAAAAACTATACTTTAAATAACTTTTCCAACAATAAGGCTGAAGGGTCTGCAATAATGCTGTTGATTCTGATGACAGGTAGAAATTGGAGCAATGTGAGATATAGAGAGGCTTGAGATGCACCCCCAGATCCAAGCAGGAAGAATCAAAATGAGGAAGGAAAGCCAGGGCACAGACTGTCCCAGTGAGAACGCATTAGCAGTTCACACCAGGATCACACCCAAGCAAGAGTTACTATCTGCTGAGTATTGACTTGTGCCAAGTGCCATCTAAGTATTCCACAGGTTTACCTCAAGTTATCCTAGAAATGATCATACCTAAGATATGGCTGAGGAACACAGGCAAAAAGAGCTTAGAAGTCCTATTCTTAACAAATGACAAAATTGAATCAAGATGCACATGTGTCTCACTCAAATATTTGTTATTGTGTATCTCGTTTTATTTTGCACATGTATGCAAATGCACAGAAGTGTATATTGATTTAGGTACTTAGATATCATGCTTCCTTCATTCCAAGCTATGGATCCAATTATTTGAGGAAAATCTCTCACTGTCAGGGGAAGGTGCTTGATAAAGTAGACATCTGTGACATTTGCAATTGCACGACATGATGTTGGAAGAGAAAATAAAACTAACCTTTAAATAATGTGACTTAAATAGCCACTATCTGTGTTCTGATGCCATTTTTAACAGGCACATTATATAACATACCTGCAACCACATTCATCTACAATACTCAGAATAGCCTATCACTGCTGCTGCTATTATAGTGCAAGAAATTACTTGTTCCCAGATTGCACACCGAGGAAGCCCTGCACAACTTAAATTATTTCCAATACACAATCAATATCTTATACATTTGCTTGAGGAAATTAGGTTTCCATCAAAGTCTCTCTATATTTCTAAGTGAACTACTTGGGAAGTGTACTATGTTTCTACCTCTATGCACACAAAAGATCTGCTTCAGAATCACAGTTCAAACAACTGCTTTCTGGTGGTGCTCAACACATTATGTCAATAAGGAAATCTCAGTAGCAAGTTGCCTGGACAACTTGGTTCCCACATCAATTTACTAGGACTTCAGCACAATGTAGCTCCACTGTTTCCTACATGTACAGGAGGATATTTTTCCCCAGCCCATGGCTTCCTCTATGCAATAGCATGGAAATGTAGATATATAGCTACATGATTTATTAACTAGATCAGAGTCAGCTAGAGATATGGCAGGCATGTACTGCACTGGGTGGGGAGCATCATAAAAACTCATTTATTGAAGGTGGGGATGCAAAATGATACAGACATTTTGGAAGAGTTTGGCAATTTCTATTAAAAACAAACACACTTGCTACACAATTCAACAGAATGCTCCTTGGTATCTAACCAAATAAGTTGAAAATTTATATCCACACAAAATGTGTACATTCAGTAACTACCAGCACTTGAGAGCAACCAAAACATAGATGAATGGCTAAGTAAACCATAGAAAATCCATACAATGCAATACTATTCAGCATCCAAAAGAAATGACACAGAGAAAAGTTAAATGCTTATTGGTAAATGCAAAAAGCCAGTCTGAAAAGGGTATATACCATATAATTCCAACAATGTGACACTGAGAAAACACATAGGGCAAGAGTTAAAAGACCAGAGGTGGCTAAGAATTCGGGGTAGGGGAGGTTGTGAAGGATGAATAGATGGAGCACAGGAAAATTTTTATGGCAGTGAAAATATCTGATAAAATACTGTAATTGTGGGTACATTACAGTCTATATATATATATATATATATATATATATATATATATATATATATCACAATCTACAGATGTATTATACAAGGAGTGAACCCTAATATAAACCACAGAGGTTAATTAATAATGTATCAGTAATGGTTCCTCAAATATAACAAATATATCAAATAAATGTGAGATTTTAATAATATAGGAAAATAGTAGGATAATGGGATAAAAGAGAAAATAGTACTTTCTGCTTAATTTTCTGTATTAGACTTCCTCAAAAAGCCTAATAAAAATAAATTTAAAAGAAGCCAAAATCATTTGCCCATTTTCTCTTTTCTCACAGTCTCATCTTCCCCACAAACTTTAGCAGTCATAGTTTTTCCTTTCAACAGTCATGCAAACTAACTCCTTCTACATGTACCATTCATCTCTGACACCTGTGACTTAAACTCCCCTAACATTACTCTACTACAAGTGTCCTTTGGAAATTGTTGTCCCCATAAAACAAGCTCAGTTTTGTTTTCTTCCCAACTGCCCTTGTTTTTTTTCCTGTAATATAACTGATGCAATAATATGGAACCAATATTTATGATTTCATATACTAAACTGTGCAAATATCAGTTAGCTCAATATTTCTGAAAGATACAACAACATCTTTTTGGTTGGATCCAAAAGTATCAGAAGCAATAAATAGGTTGATTTTTAGCATAATTGTTTCAAATTCTGTCATTTTCCCCAACCCTCTCAATATGCTTTTAATTGTTATATCACTTCCTCTAAATATAAACTTTCTTATTGCTTATGTACTTGGGAACTAAGTGCATTTTTAAAAATTGTCTCATTCATCTTAGTGCATTCTTAACTGCTGGTGTGAAATTCTGATAAAGAAAATTTAAAAAGATCTCTACTTTATGGCTCACACCTTGAATTCACACTCTGTACTGTTCTTGTGACAGGGAAAATATGGTTTCTCAAATGTTATTTTGCCAATGTGCATTTCATTAAAGATCATCTTTTGTTAATATCATACGTTTTTATTAATTTTAAGGAAGCCTGTTTTACATATTCATTAGACTAGGGGACTGCACTGTCCAACATCACTGTTCTGATTCATGTCAGAGGCTGAAGGGCTTTAGTTCCTTCTGAAAAGGCCAAACCACAATCACACTTCACCAATAACCTAATCCAAATGTCATCATCTCATCCCAATGCCATCAGACAGTTCTCAATGTGACAATATGGGCAGAAAAAATTCTGGTTATATACACCCCATGACACCCTTAATCTTAGCCTTCATGTGACTTCTGTCATTTTGCAAGCCAGGCAGCTACCTGCAATTCACATAAGGAGCAATCTGAATTACCACAGTTCCATTAAATATATTGAAGCTTCACAAAACTATCTGATTGACTTTTCCAATGCAAATAATCAATAAATTCTTAAAGAATTTTTGAGCAATAATTGTTACATATAAAAATAATTTATCTTACCTTAAGACACTTATTCCTATAATTATAAATATGTCTTAATATTATAAATCTCCAGAAAATACTTGCTCAGCCTTAGCATGTATTGAGATAAACCAGTCAATAGTCAAGTGACTAGCATCTTCCACCATATTGGAGATGAAAGAATAATGTTTAGCGAGATAAAATAATTTAGTAGGTAACATGGATAGAATATTCAATCCATGTTGCTCAGGATCAGCTGATCTTGGTGCCCACCCTATGTCCACTCTTGTCAATTCTCCTCCATCTAATGAGAAAACTTTAGTCACTTTCCAAAAGCAAGTTGTAAGCACAACTGAAACTCAAAACACTTGTGATAGGATAATGCTACACTTATGTATGATCACCAGAATGATAGCCCTATCCCCTTTACTACTTAATGACTGGAAGAATTGAGAGGGATATTTTCCCTTACACATTACAGAAAATTTTATATTCTGATTAATAAGACCTATAATATAAGCACACAATAGAAAAGTAAAGAATAATATTTGTTTTTATTTTAAAGAACAAAGGTATAGTTTAATGCGATTGTGTAAACAACTCTGCAAATGTCAATAATAGTATTGTCTTACACAGAATTAACCTAGTTCAAAAATGTTTAATTTGAGGAATATTCTCCTTGAGAGAGAACTCATAGCTAACAAAAATCCCATCACCTGAATTCTGAAAAATGGCTAGTAGGTTACATGTTTCTTAGATTTCAGTGTAACTTTGTTACATTAAATATAAATTCAATTATTTTATTAATACATTTAAAAAAGGAATCTCTATGAGAGACATTGATAAAAGTTTGATGCATTCAATATTTCCTATATAACTCATGCTAAGTCAATCACATTTTGCTCAATTCAGTCCACTGACTCTCCATTTGGAATTTCTAAATGGATATAATTAACTACAATTATTTTGAAAACATCCTCATATCGTAGAATAAAAAAAATTACCAAACTCCCTACTACTTAGAAATCATGGTAGTTATTCATCTTTCATATTGTAAGTACTTTACTTTTGTATATATGAAATAAGTTTTCTAATTATTCAAATACAAGTTACCTTTCAAATGACAATGACATAAAACTTGATACTTTTAATTTTGTATTTCAATAAATATTTTCCAATATCTTAAATTCTGAGGTTTTTCTCTACTATAAAACAATAAAAGTGTAGTCAGGAGACTTTATGTTCTTATTTATTGAACTTATTTAGTACTATACCTTTTCAACTATGTTATTAATCAAACAAGTGTAGATGTCTACCACTATACTGCTCATGCTCTTTCCCAAAGCACTGCTTTCTTATCAACTTCTCATCTTTCTTACTATTTTCTAAAATATTTTATCATCTATTTCCTAACCTTCCTGAACTTTTCTAGTTTTTGCCTCTGGCTCTTTTATACAACACCTCTTCCATTTAGTGTCTATTGACATTTTCCTTAGATCTTTCTCAGCCACTTTTATTAGTTTCTCTTCTAGGTAGCTCTTAAAAATCTCAATATTCTTTTTTAAATTCATTTTTGTTTTTTACGTACTAGGGATTAAATACAGGGCTTGGTGCATGTTGTACAAGGACTCTGCCATTGAGCTATATCCCTAGGCCCTAAAATATCAATATTATTTGTGAAGTGTTCTGGCTTCCCAATATTTTCCCAGGATCCACTTCTCAGTATTTTCTTCTTTTAATGAACTCCTCATTCCCATGACTTGAATTACCATGTACTTATTGAGTCCCAAGTTTACACCTTTGGCATAATTCTTCTTCTTACTCATTTACTAATATTCCCATTAAAGATAATCATCTGAATAGGTCATTCATTGCTACCTCACGTTCAATATATCTTATTAAAATTATATTTGTCTTCCCAACTGTTAGTCAGACTTGCATATCTGTGACCAAATATTTGATAAGACCAACTTAGTGAAGGGAAAGTTTATTTTGACTCAAAGTATCAGGGGTTCAGTCCATGGTTGGTGGAATCCATTGCTCTGGGCCCAAAATAAGGTAGGACTTTATAGTAAAAGGAGTTGGAAGAGGAGCAAAACTCCCTTTGTGGTGGTCAGGAAAGGGTCACAGAGAAGATGAATGCTTCCAGGGCACACCTCCAGTGACCCACTAACTCCAGCCACACTCTAACCATCCAAAGTTACCACCTAGTCTCACAATCCAATCATTTCTCCTCCAAATATTCCTGCATTAATACAGGAGCATTTGAGGGACACTTTATATCCAAACCATACTGCCAACCCTAATAAATTTGCCCTTCCTCCTTTCATAGCCTTTTCTACCTCTACAGGCATAATGGAGACCTTGATGGCATTTGTTTCTACTCTCCTTGGAGGGTACAGTAAGTGCTAGCTTAGATTTAGCATACGTTTCCTGTAACCAACCTATTATTGATCTTCTACTCAGAGTTTCCAATGGCCTTCATCTACTTGTAAATAAAATTTCCACATCTTTTCCATGGTTTTCTTTCAGTCTAGTCCCAATTCAGCTCATGGGTGTTAAATCTTTTCATTCTTACCAAACTTCCTGCACATGAACTGCGATAGCCACTGCTTTCAAGATGTAGTAATGCTGTCATTTAAAAATTTTTTTTTTATTTTCTCTCTTCCCTCTGCCTTCCACTCTTACCTCAGTAAAAATTCAACTAATCCTTCCATGAGCAAGATCAAATATTAAATCTTCTTTGAAACCTTTCATATCTCATGTATCCACTACATAACTTCTCTAGTCTGATAATGTTCCATTCATGAGTATGGTATGCCATGTTGCATAGTCACACTGGTGTTTAAGTTTCTCACTGGCAGACATCCTATCCCAGCTCTTCATCCAGTGTGACCTCCAATTCAATAATCTCACCATTAATGTGGTTCCCTATGAACTTCTATACTAAGGTCAAGCTAACATCACTGGAATAGGTATCCTGAACTATCTCCCCTTTATCTACCAGTTCCCTTCCTGCCTTTCTTTTCTTTTGTTTACATTAAATGTCTTCATTTTCATCAAGTGATAAACATATGATTCTGTCACCTCTATGTCTTCATTTATAATGTATTTATTTCCTTTAAATACTTTCTAGTTACCCCAAGTACTTTCAACTCCTTTATAGATACAGTGATGTCTCCTTTCCCACTGGGGAAAAAAAATGAAGTGGTCATTATTTTGCTCTTCACTTTATTCCACCATGTTTCACATCAAACCAAGGATCCCCATTATAGAGGCAGCATTATTATCCTCATCATACTAGCTTAGAGTTTTCACGTAAGGGTTACAAAATTACTCTCCCACAACAACTTATTTGATCTTCACAACACTGGGGAGAGCGAGTTAAAAGAAGGTTTTAACACATTTATATGCAGTTGAGAAAACTAAGGGTCAAAAGTTAAGTGAACTGCCAACACTCCTATAGCTATTGGAAGCTGGAACTGGCACTCAAATCAAGGTCTCCATCTCCTTGTTCCTGAGAGCTTTCCACTATTTTAAGCTGTTTATTGGCTTGTGTTCCCACCATGACATTTATGTTGACATATATTGGCAACTCAGATGCTGTACAGTGAATGTTGTCTAGGCTCTCTTCAATCTGAATTACTGCTTGGCTTTTGTAACTTTGATGGTACAAATTTCAACTAGGCAGGTATAGCTTTGTCCAACACTTATTTACCTTAGAAGCTCTTACCAGTCTTCCAGATAATACCACTTAGTGGTAAATTATAGTATGATTAGTGTTTGTCATTGAAAATGAGATTTTGAAAAGTAAAGCCATGGCTTTAGCTACAAAATAGCTTCAACTCTTCATTTTAAATGCAAATACATTAATTTGATTTCTTTTGCTTGCATTAATCAATCAATCTTTAAAGTGTTAGCAAGAATCATTTTGCTTTTTCAAATATGTGTGGGTAGCTTTAAATATTTGGTGGCAAATTCTGTGCTTTAGCTTTAAATAAATTTCTGATTAATACAAGTTGCTGGCTAGATATAACTTCTTTGAAAATCCAAGATATTAGTGCAATTGATCTGTTTCTTCAGCAGGGCAGCAGAGATAGGCTGAAGCCAGGAAAGAGAGGACTCTTTAACTTGTTTGCAACCCCAAGATGAATACAGACTTCCCCCTTTCTACCACATCCCTGTTGATGTTTAGGGATTGCTTTGGAACTCTTAAAACATCTCCAGCTCTAAGCAACAGAAATAATTCTTCACCTCTTGCTTTTTTTCTATAAACACTGGAAGTCTCAGGTTGGCTAAAGAACTCTCAGTGTCCTTTAATGGACAGTGAAAGCAAGCCCACAGAAGAGGGGGTGGTCATTCCTCACTTGGTATTGTTTTCCTGCCTGTCACTGCTTGCTTCACTGTGACTTTCAAACACCTCTCAGGGAAGTACTGAGAGGCAGTTAGCTATTGCTTTTGTTGGTTGTTTGAGAAACAAAGCAAAAGAATTCTCAAGGAAGGAAAAGTTTATAAACAAACATCCTAATAATTATAGACTTTAAAAGTCACGTCACTCATTACAAATTGAACTATGCACAATCTTCATGGTGAGTGCCTTGGAGTACCCTTTGCTTTTGACTGTCAGAATTGCCCTCACTTGTCTTGTTTCGAAGTGTCCCACATATCACAAAGCTATACTTAACAAATTCAACTCTATATCCATACATATTGCTGCACTAACCATCCTGTTTGCCCAGAGACAGAATATAGACTGGGGCTAAACTGCTTGTTCTTTGCCAGAAATGTATGTTAGGAACTCCTAATAGAACGAGAATCCAGAGGTTAAAAATATTGCACTTCATCATGAAAGTGCGGCGTTGCCCTCATTAACTGCAGAACTGCAAGAGAAATATCATTCCAATGACTCACTGTTGCCTGTTTAGTTGTTATGTTTTTCTTTCCTAAGCCCATCGGACATGACCTAATTTGCTTGCGGGATTCATACTTTTTATCTTACAATCCCAGCACAATCCGGCCATCTAGAAGCACCAAGGTCCCCTCCGGAGCCCAGCAGCTCCATATCGTGGACCCACATGTGAAGATGGAAGGAAGGGACAACTCCGTGCCACTTACCAGTCTTCCACAGATAGAGGGTGGGTGCCTCCGCCTCTCTCTGCGCCGCAGCCCCGCGGGCGCCCGGGCACAGCAACAGTAGGAGCAGTGGCAGCGGCAGCAGCTGCAGGACGCCCCGGCGTGGCCCCGCAGCGCCCCGGCTCCTGGACACCGAGCGCTTCCTTTGCAGCCCCATGCTGCCCGCAGCCGCTCCAGGGTCCGGATTCGCAGTACGTTGGTTCAGCAGGGAATTTTTCTTTCCTTTCGGAACGTCTTCCCAAGGAGTACAGAAAGCAAAGATCTTTCCTCCTATTGTTCGTTTCAGATGAAAAGGAGGGAAAGAGCATCTAACACCAGGGAACAATAGCGTCTGTGGTGGCCGTGGACACAGTCGCCGCCGCCGCGGCTGGCGGGGATGCTGCAGTCGCTGCCATTCCGCACAGAGTGGCAGGTCCGTGCAGCGAGGGAAGCAGCCGTCCGCAGGGGGCCCCAGCTGACTGAGCAGGTCCGTGAGGTCTGGGAGGCAGCGCAGCCCCCGCCGCCAGCTGGAGAGAGAGGAGGGGGGCGTGAGCCGAAAGGAGTGAGAGGGGGCTGGAGGCAGGGGGAGGTGAGAGCGCGAGGGCGAGAAGGGGAGCCAGGAAGGCAAGAGCCGGCCGCCAGGCAGCACCCAGCCAGGGCATATCCGCCCAGAGAACTCCAGTGCACATGGTGCGGCGAAATAGGTTTGGAAGGATCATCACCCAGCAGGCTTCAGAATGATGAATAACTGCCATTGAAATTCATCGTCACCCAAGGAGTCAAAGGGTAGATCTATTGGCGTGTTATTCTTGGTGCATATTTGCACAAAGCATCGGTGTTGATAATGTATTTTTAAGCTGAGTTTTCTGAATTACTTTCTGTGAGAAACACTATGATCAGATATAGAAAACACAACTACTACTTGCTGTCAAAATGCACTTAAACTCTTTCTTCATTGTTGTTTAACTTAAAGTAAGCCATTCTCTTTTTAAAACTGAATTCATACTTAAGAAGCATGTACAATGCTAAGTAATGACATTAATAAAATTTCACGAAAACTAATCATAAAATTATATTTCAGGTATGAAGTAAAGTACTCCCTCTGTTAAAAATACACTACTTCTAAGTATCCAGAGAGTTGTGAATAGAAACAATAGGGCAAATTAAGTCAGTAACATTGTTTGCATAGCTCCTAATTAGTGAACTCTTTTCTTAAAATTCTGACAGAAATTTCTCTTAATACTTAGTGTAGAAAACCCTCTCTCATTATCTAAGTTAGGAACCACATGGTTTTGTGTCTTTTGTTCTTTGTTGTTTTCACCTTCTTATATCATGTATCAATAGAAGAATGGGTGAAGTCAAATTATGCTTTATACTTTCTCCCTTTCCCACAGTAATAATTGTTTATTATTTATTTATTTCCTAGTAAACCTAAAATCAAGACACTTAGTCAATTAAAAAAAAAATGTATCAGCAAGCATAAAGCCAAAGAAAACTCTTCTCATCTGGTTAGAAATTTTCTGCCAAATAAAATTAAAATTTTAAAGCAGGAAAACTACTTAGAGTAAATTTTATGAATTTACTCCAAGACAGAGCAACCCAGGGGTTTAAAACGAGGAAGCTACTGTTTCTGAAAGAGGAAACCTTCCATAAGGCTCCCTGGGGACACTTGTCATTTTGTGGTGCTTTCCAGACACAGCCCTCTGCATGCATTAGATTAAAAGCAGGTTTGATCAAATAATTCCCAGGTCCTGCCTGTTTAAGTATTCTGACATCAGAGGAAATTAGCTTCGTAGAAGGTTGCAAATTTGGTCTTTGTTTACTTTTCACTCTGTTAGGCCTCTAAGAGGGAATTAAAAGCTCAGAGAGCCCTAGCTCTGTGTCTGTGATTAGGAGAGATAAACTAGTGTGGATTACTATTTCTTCACTGGCAAAAAACAGGCAACAATAAAAAGATTATAGGTTGATAAAGAATACAAAGGAAGCCTGATCCTACCTAATGTACAGCTCCCAGAAGGAGTACTTCTTTCAACAGTAACACCACAGAGGAAAGTGAGACTGCTATTGCTTCCTGGATTCTGCCCTGTTCAGGAAAACTCTGTACAAAACCACTCCACAAGAAGCATTGTCCTACCATGTCTGTTTATATTTCTCAGGTATTGTTCATGTCCAGAGAATCCTCTAACTCTGGCACAGGGAGAATGCACATTGGAGGTACTCTGTTAATAACAGCTATTCTAAGTTTTCTTGGGAAGCCCAAACCTATTCACCATATGGAAATTCATTATATAACACAGACAGGACAGGGAACATGAGGATTCAAGTTAGTACATTTTCATGTGCAAGACAGTCATCCAGCCCTTCACAAAGCCATCAGATGCCATACTCAATCGCTCAATGTCAAAAGAAAATTCAAGATTCTGATCTTTGTATTTATCCGTCTCTATAATAATGACTCAATTGGTTAAGAGTTTAAACATTACACCTACAAATTAAAGTATTGTGCAAGAACCAAGGTCAGCTTTTTAAGTCAACATTTCTTGCCATTTAAATTATACAATTAGGATGACATGTTCTACAGTAGTGTTTGAAAATAGCCAACAATTGGATTCCTTAATTTAAACTTAATACAAAGATTAGGGAACATACACTAAAAAAAAAAAAAAATCACTTATTAGCAGTGAAGACATCCTGAATAATGTTATAGAAACTAAGTCATACAAACATTTGTCTTCACCACTGCCACATATCTGTTCATAACAATGTCATTACTGCACTTGAGGACAAAAATGTATGGGTCTCTAAGGAGACAAAAGTGATATATAAATATATATGTTCAGATACATGTTCCTTTGTGAAAGCAATACTGTCCAGTTGGATAAATCCTATCAATAAAACTGATAGATTGCAAGATATAGCAATATTTGTTTTCTAGAATATGATATAAATAATACACAAATGTTTAATGATGTGATGTCAAAATTGAGTCATGAGACGTCTCAAGGATGCAGATTAAATTGACCATCTGTACAGCTTGCCATGAAATAAGTCATTCATCGTTTTTCATGAAGAACTGTTCAAGTATTAATGAGCCAGGGCTATAAAAGTTTTCCAAAACAATGGATGACAAATGCAAATCATATTTTTTAATATTTAGAAATAAGACAATTTTAAACCTATTTCCACTTCTGTGATATCCTTAATTAGCCTTTGTTATTTTTGCTATTATTTCTAAATTCCAGAGAATGAGGGCATATACATACCTACACATGCTTTCTCTTTTATTAGAACATAAGCATATAATACACATCATGACCCATAAGACATATGGAAAATGACTTCCTGTGATTAGTATCAGTATTTGAAATCAATTATAAAAAATTCAGCTACTTGATAAAAAGGGAAGCAATTATTAATGTCATTTATTTTTATAAATAAAATAAATGATGCAATGTAAATAAAATTACTTCATTGATAGAATATTGCATAGGGAAATACATAAGGATGTGTATTTTGAAATAAAGTTTTAAAATAAATTTCTCCAAATAAATGTATCTTGCATTCAGAAGAAAACAAAAACAAACAAAAAAACACCCCAAAGGAATTCAATTTGTACATCCTCTAGGTGTCATACTTGACTAAGATTTAAGTTTGACAAAATTTATTTTAGGCTTCTTTCTATGCCCCCCTTCCTTGCCACACCCATCAAATTATCAAAAGATAAAACATTTTATTTTTGATCTTTGTGGTAAGTAGCCATAGATTTTACTTTTTTTTCAACTCTGACTCTAATACTCATTCTCTCTCTTCCTTCTAGTACCATTTTATTTATAAACACTTTACCATATCTGTTGGTTGGCTGACTGGTTCGCAGATTTGTAACTTTGTATGGTGAGAGGAAGACAGATTCTAAATTTCATATCGATTTATAGAAAATTTATCTTGTGATTTCTCCATTTTATTAATAAGTAACCTATTAAACAATATCTACTGAGAGCAGTTGGACCCTTGTTTTGTCTATCAGGTAAAAACTAACAATATTTTGGTTCAGATCCAAAAGAGCCTTTGGATGGATCATACACTGTAGGCCTCACAGCAGCAAAACTGCTTACGGAATTCATCAGTGGTGACATGGAGAAATGTTTTCAGAGAGAACACTGTGGCCAAAGGCAATGATTCTGGCATTTGAGAATTATAGAGGAATATGTACAAGGACAATAAAACTGGCAAGTTATCATTAGTTGTGTTGATGTCTATAGAGGGAAAATGTAAAAAGTCTTGGCCATTTGCAAATAATGAAAATGAAATACGAAGAGTGGAAGTTCTCTTTGATATCTGAAAAAGAGACCCTTGTCTCATGCAGTGATGGAGCAGAAAAACCTGAGGACTAAACTGAAAACTTAATAGTAGATAACGTCAAAGGTAACTGAATGATCAACCAAGGCAAGAGTGTTAAGATCAGAGTCCCACTGGGAAAAACCAGGGACCTAATACATGGGACAAGTTCATCTGAGTTGATGTCCCAAAGGTTTGGCTCCCAGGATCCTCTAAACTCTCAAAGCCTGCAGCAGTGGCCCATTCATCTCTATTAAAAGTTGGCACATTCCTGCCAGGCCAACCTCACAACCAATCTTGGTCTCCTCTTGTGGATTACAAATTGATGGTTAAGTTCCAGTATGAAGCTGCTTAGGACTTGCTGAGCCTGATAGGAGGGCAAAAAGACCAGATAGCAAAGGATCCCCAAGTATTGGCCAGGCCATATTGGTGAAGGCCAAAAGAGAATTCATAGGGGCTAGGTTTTGCAATTATTTGATCAAAGAGACCAGAACATAAAACAAGATTATACATATGAAGTAGTACCTCAGTGTGTGTATGTGTTTCTTTTTCTGATGCTGTGGCTCACACCTAGAGCCACATACATGCTAGGCAAGCATTCTTCCACTAAGTTATCCCCCAAGTCCCTCCCTGTGGCTTTAATGTGCATCTCCATCGACATGATGAGGTCCAAGTACCTTTTCATAAGTCTGTTGACTATTTTATGCTGTATGTCCTTTTGAGAACAATTTCTATTCTATTCCTTTGTCTTTAACTGAGTTACTTGCTTTTATTTTTGATATTATGTTTCTTAGATATATAGTTGGATATTAATCCCTTACCAGATTTATAGACTTTCTTACCAAAAAATGTTGACTTTATAAGGTAAAGCCTATACCTGTCTAAATTTAGTCATTCCACAAGACATATTTCTAAATGTGGTGTACACAATAAATACAAAAACTTTTATCTGTCAGTTTACAAAAAAGTAAATAAAAAGCATTGGGTTCTATAAGCTTTAACAGAAAATATTTTCCAATCTGTAGGTTGAAATTTTATTTTGGTGATTATTTTCTTTAATGTGTAGAAGCTTTATAATTTTCTGTAATCCTACTTTTTAATTTTTCTATTTGCTTCCTATCCTTTTGAGATTTACATCAAGGGATTTACATCCTTTTTTTAGGAGTTTTATGGTTTCAAGTCTTACTTTTCAGCCTTGTATCCATTTGCATTATTATAAGTCATATAAGGACCCAATATTACTCTTTTGCATGAGGACATTCAGTTTTTTCAATTCTACTTATTTTTATAAACCCTATTTTATATTTAATTTTGTTAATGTACTATATCACATTAAATGATTTGCATATGTTGAATAAACCTTGCCTCCTTTCTTCATTGTGTAATCTTGGCACCTTGTTGAAAGTTAGTTGCCTGTATATTCATAGGTTTATTTCTGGGCTCTCTGTTCTATTTCATGTATCTATTGTTTTTTTCTTGGTGGTGGTGGCTTCTTTTTGGTTTTGGAGCTGGGATCAAACTCAGAATCTCCCACATGCTA
Source organism: Spermophilus citellus (assembly GCF_964194105.1). Taxonomy (NCBI): domain Eukaryota; kingdom Metazoa; phylum Chordata; class Mammalia; order Rodentia; family Sciuridae; genus Spermophilus; species Spermophilus citellus. The sequence goes on along the minus strand of NC_138184.1, from coordinate 192,624,777 downwards.
GGCAAGTGCTTTACCACTGAGCTACCCACATCCTGAGGCCCTTATACCTGCTTTTTTGCAAGTATCATCAATATTTTCTTGAAGATTATAGCTTTGTAATATCATTTGAATTCAGAAGGTGATGTTCCCATTTCATTCTTCTTTCTCCAGATTGTTTCTGCTACACCGGGTCTTTTGTGATAACACGTAAATTTTAAGAGAGAGATTGTGTTCAGCTTGTAACTTTGTGTAGTATGGACATTTAAATAATATTAAGTCTTGCAATTCATGAACATGAGGTATCTTTCCACTTATTTATGCAATCAATTTGTTTTATCAATGTCTTATAGTATTTAATATGTAGATATTTTCCCTTCTGAGTTAAATTTATTCCTAAGTACTTTATACTTTTTGAGGCTGCTATAAATAAAATTGTTTTTAAAAAATTATTTTAGTTGTTGATTGACCTTTATTTATTTATATGTGGTACTGAGAATCAAACCCAGTGCCTCACACATGCTAGGCAAGTGCTCTGCCACTGAGCCACAACCCCAGCCCAAGACTGCTCTCTTGATTTCATTTTTGGATAGTTTGTTGTTGACATATAGAAACATTCCTGACTTTTGTAAGATGATTTTTTTATCCTGATACTTTACTATATTAGTTTTAACATATCTTTAATGGGATCTTTAGGATTTTCTAAATATAGGATATATTACCTGACCACAGAGATAATTTTACTTCTTCCTTTCCAATTTGGATTCCTTTGATTTCTTTTATTCATACCTAATTGCCCTGGTTAGGACTTATTGTATAATATTGAATAGAAGTCAAGAAAATAAGTCTCGTTTCCTCATGCTAGACCTTAGAGGAATAGCTTTCAGTTGTTCCCCATTGATTACAATGTTAATTGTGGGCTTTTCATAAATGGGTTTTATTTTGTTCAGGTAAGTTGCTTCTATGGCTATTTCAATGACAGTTTTAACCATGAGTGAATGTTGCACTTTGTCCAATATTTTTATATATTTATTGAGATGATCATTTGTTTTATATTTCATTTAGGTTATGTGCTTTATCACATTGAATTATTTAATATGTTGAACAAACCTTGCCTCCATTGTGGTCATGGTGTATAATCTTTGTAGATGTGTTGAATTTGGTTTGCTAGTATTTTATTGAGGATATTGCATCTATGTTCATCAGAGATATTGATGAACAATTTTCTTTTCTTATAATATCTTTATCTCAGAGTGTCTGGTCTCATAAAGTGAGGTTGAAAGTGTTATATTTTCCAGAAGAGTTTAAGAATTGGTATTGATTATCATTTTAATTTGTTATTGGTTGGCTCAGGCTTTCTAGGTTTTTGTGAGTCAGTCTTGGAATGCATATTTCTAGGAACTTAATCACTTTTTTCTAGCTATCCTATTTGCCATATAATTATTAATAATACCCCCTGGACTTATAGAACCCAGCACCCAGCAACTCAGGAAGCTGAGGCAGGAGGATCACAAGCGCAAAGTGAGCCTCAACGATTTAGGGATGTGCTAATCTACTTAGTGCGAACTTGATTCAAAATAAAAAATAAAAAGTTCTGGGGATTAAGTACCCCTGGGTTCAATCCCCAGCACAATAAATAAATAAATAAATAAATATTCCCTGATAATATCTTTGAGGTATTCATTATAACATCTCCTTGTTCATTTCTGATTTTATTTGAACTATCTTTTCCCCCCTTAATCTAGCCACAGTTTCTTTATTTTTTCAAGAAACCAACTCAGTTTTGGTGGTTTAGTTTTTCTATTGTTTTTTCTACTCTCTACTTGATTTATTTCTGATATGATTTTTATTACTTCCTTTTCCTTGTATTCTTGGGCTCTTCTTTCTCTTTTCCTCTCCTCTTATTTTCCCTTGAAATATAAAGATGGGTTGTTTATTTCCTCTTCTTTCATTTCTGATATTGAAGATTCATTTTTATTCCCATTGTTCGTGGTCAGTCTAACTTCTTTTCACAGAACAAAATTTTGGTTTGATTTTATTCTATTTTTTAAAATTCTTTTATTTCATTGATTTACATACTAATTTTATTGTTTCTTGTCCTCTCCTTTTTTTTAATGCTTTTCAGGGAATGGTTAGTTTGCTCTCCTTAGTTTCTTGAGGTAGAATCTTATGTTACTGATTTAACACTTTTGTTTTTCATATAAGTTTTAAAATTTTAAAGTTAGTTCTGGGTCCTTGATCACACTAAGTTCTGTTCATTTTTGTGTCATGTATTTGGAAGTCTGCTGCTGCAGTGTGTACACATGCATTGTTATAGATTCCTAACATATTGCTCTTTTTAACATTAGCAAAGACTCTTTGTCTCTATTGTTTCTTGTCATGCAGCTTACTTTTTCTGATAACATAGCTTCTCCCATTCTCTTTTGGTTAATCTTTGCTTGGATACTGTTTTTATATCCTTTAATTTCAAGTTATGTGTATATTTGAACCTCAGTTATGTCTGTTAAAGACAGTATAGTTGAGTTTGTTTTTTATCAAATTCAACAATCTATGCCTTTGGATTTATAATTTTTTGTTCATTCACATTTAATGCAATTATTATTGGTTAGATTTATATCTGTTATTTTGTTGTTTTATAGGCCTTACGTCAATTTAAATTATAATTTTATTAAGATATGATTTATAGGGCTGGGGATGTGGCTCAAACGGTAGCGCGCTCGCCTGGCATGCATGCGGCCCGGGTTCGATCCTCAGCACCACATACAAAAAAAAAAAAATATATGATTTATATATGATAAGAGGAACTCATTAGGGCTGACAATGTAGCTCAGTGGCACTGTGCTTTCCTAGTAGCATGCATGACACATTTTAGATCATTCAATCCCCATCACTGCAAAAGAAAAAAGAAAAAGAAACAACAAAAAATAGACTTCATGAATATGGTGATACATGACTCGGGTGACTGAGGCAGGAGGATCACAAGTTCTAAAATAGCCTCAGTAAGACCCTATCTTAAGAGAAAAAAAAAAAAAAAGAAATTAAAAAATGGCTGGGGATGTAGCTTGGTGTTAAAATGCTCTGGGTTTAATTCCAGTAAGCAAACGAATGAATGAATGAATACAATCTACTGGTTTATTCACAGATTTGTACAATCTTCTCCATCAAATAATTTCAGAATGTTTTCATTAAGCTAAAAAGGAATTTCAAACCCATTAGCAGTCACTTCCATTCTGCGTGTCCCCTAGGCCCTGGTAACGACTAGCCTTTCTATCTCTATGGATTTACCTAAATGTTTGATATAAATTGAAGGATACAATACATGGCCTTTGTGAATACCGTCTTCCACTCAATATCCAGTTTTAAAGTTCATTCATAGGTATCATGAATCAGCACTTTATTCCTTTTTATGATTGAATTTGTTGTTGTTGTTGTAGTTGGACACAATACCTTTATTTTATTTATTTTTATGTAGTGCTGAAGACAGAACCCAGGCTTCAATGTGCAAGGCAAGAACTCTACCGCTGAGCCACAACCCCAGCCCATGACTGAATATTTTTAATGTATGGATATAACTCATTTTCTTTGCCCACTAATCAGTTGTGGGCATTTGAGTTGAGACAGGAAGATCACGAGTTCAAAATCAGCCTCAGCAAAAGTGAGGTGCTAGGCAACTCAGTGAAACCATGTCTCTAAATAAAATACAAAATATGGTTTGGGATGTGGTTCAGTGGTCAAGTGTCTCTGAGTTCAATCCCCAGTTCCCAAAAAAAAAAAAAAAAAAAAGAAAGAAAGAAAAGAAAAAGAAAGAAAGAAAGAAATAGAGGAATCTTGACATATTATAGTCTGTATTTGAAGCACCCTCTAAAGATTCATGTGTTAAAGGCAACAATGTTCAGAGGTGGGAATTTGGGAATATGATTGGATCATGAAGGGTTTTGACTTCATCAGTGAAATCATCCATTGATAGCTGGAACAGACTCCTGAGAGGTGATAGAGGCATGGGGCATTACCTTAGGGAATACAATTTGCCCCTGGTCCTTTCTTCTCTTTCTGTTTCCTGCCTGCCATGAGGCAAGCATCTTTGCTCCAAAACTTTTTGCTAAGATGTTCTGCCTCATCTTGGGCCAAAAGCAACAAAGCCAGTTGACCATAGACTACAACCTCTGAAACCATGAGCCAAAAGTAAGTCTTTCTTCCTGTTGGTCATGCTGGTGCATGCTTGTAATCTCAGCAACTCAGGAGGCTGAGCCAGGAGATTGAAAGTTCAAGGCCAGCCTCAGGAACTTAACAAGACCCTGTCTCAAAAATAAAATAAAAAGGGCTGAAATATAGCTCAATGGTAGAGTGCCCCTGGATTCAGTTGCAAGTATAATCAATCAATCAATCAATCAATCAATCAATCTTTTCTTCTCCAAGTTGTTTTTTTTTCCCAGATATTTGTCACAGCAATGAAAAGTTAACTAGCGTAGCATACACGATCACCCCTCTAAATGAACTAAAAGAGTGAAGCATGCCTTGCTTTTGCAATTAAAATATTTTGTAAAAGTTATTCTTACTCTAGAAAAACTGTTAAATAATTGTGCAAGTCTTGCTGATATTTTAAGTCAATACATCTTTCCTTGCTTTCTAGAATAGAAAAGATCAGCCTTTCTTTATACATAGTAGGTGGTGAAAAGAGATCAAATGTTCAATGCATCATGTCATTCCTAAGTGTAAGATGTATTCACTCTTGTGGACTAATTGTGCTTAGATCTCACACACCATGCATTATAATTCAATCAAAACTATATTTATGCTGAATTCACCATTTGGCAATATAAACCAAGTTCAGTGTAAGATAAAGATATGACAATTTGAGGGGAAAAAAAAGCAAATGTCAGTAAATTAACTCAATCCATTGTACCACCCTGTGGTGACAGCAGCCGTCACTACCAATTTTCTCAAACTGCTAGTACATGTCTATAACTGAAAACAGTATGAAAAGCTTTCTAATTAATTGCTACTGGCAGTTCTGCTACTTTCAAAAGTTTTTCCCTTGAGAAATATATGCTAACCTATCTCAGTATATAACAATTGCATTATTTTTCTATGTACAAAGAAAACAATTTTTTTTTCAAATGGTAATGGATGCAATAGAAGAAAATGCAGTAAGTTTTGGAAGAGGATAAAAAGAAAAAAATCAGGGTATTTTAAAATTCTTTTTTGGCCAAATTGGATGAACAATAGGTTACCATTCCATGTTATGTGACTCAACTTAAAAAGACATGAACAAAAGCAGCTAAGATGCAATATGAATAAAATCAGCTCTTCAAAACTATTAGGAGACAGGACCATTTCATTCATAACATATTTCACTTACCAAATTGTTGTGAATACTTAACATAAGAGGGCTGATAGTGAGGACAAAATGTATTTATAAATATATGTCTCTTAAAAGAACAGTGAGAGAAACCACATCTTGCCTGCTTGAATATTCTGAAATTGCTCAATGTTTAGTCCAAATTAGAAATAGGAATCTAACACTGACTAAATAGTAACACCATCAAAAACACGCATGCCCATGATCTAGATCTGAACTCTTTCCAGTGCTTACTGAGTCATGACATAGTAGTATGCAAGAATATATAATATGAACATGTATAATTAAGTCATAGGTTTTTAATGATCTCCATTATGTCTCCCATATCAAACCTTCACTGAAAATTTACTTACGTAACTAATGGGAAAATATTTGGTGAGTGCCTATGTAACTAGCACCATGTCAGATTCTGGGGATACAGTGACTTCTACAGCATGCATCAGTCACTGAGCCTTCATGTATGCTGGGCACTAAGTTGGAGCTCTATATTGTAGTCACATTGCCCGTTCCTCAAAATCTGGACCACATAATGTGCATGGCCAACATTACATATACAAAAATAAAATATAATATGAAGAAAGACAGAGCCAAAAGGAAAGTTCATTGATATATTAATAACCTGGGTATAACATTGGCACGTAAGTGGCCATTATCCTCAACTGGTAATTTGCAGAGTAAACTGCCCAGATAGGCAGCCCCACAGTGTGTAATGAGCACAAACTTCATGCTCTCTGTGTTGTCATTGCTGATGTTTGAATCCTGCTGTTTTCACTTTCTGAGCTGCTGAGATGACTGCACATTCTTGGCAGCTAAAAGAGAAAGTTACTCTGGTCTTTTCTATGACAAGCAAGGTACAAAACCTATAATCCATCTTAATTTCACCCTATGTGATTTGAAAGGAGGTGTTGGTGGGGATAACAGAGGCAACACTGACAATGGTTTCTGTGGAAGAAAACAAAAAACAAAGACAACAACAAAAAAGTGATAACTCAACAGATTTAAATTACAAGAGATTTCTCTTTAGTAAAAATGAAATATAGATCCAAACTCAATTATATTTCACTAGCTTATTATGCAATCATAGGGCTACTAATGAATTATGTCTCCTTATAAAAGAAGGTTTCACAGAAAAAGAATAAGTAGATTTTTAAATGGGTAATATGTTACAGTTGACATTAGCACAGATGGTATGTTTTAATGAATAAGAACACTGATATATTTCATTCTTTCAGATCATATAAATACAGAGGAATAATAATGTTAGTCCATTTTTAATAATCAATGTCTTAATATTTTTTCGTTTCAATGCCTATGAGCACATATGTTTATGATAGACTTAATATGGATTATAATTTTCTGTGTAACTAACTAAAAAAATTATGTGGTTTATATTGAACTTATATTCTTTGTGTGTGTGTGGTACTGGAAATTGAACCAAAGATTCAAGCTACATCCTCAGCCCTTCTTATTTTTTGAGACATCGTCTAAGTTACCCAGGCAGACCTCAAACTTGCTACTCTGGTGCTTCAGCCTACTGTGTTGCTGGGATTACAGGAGTGCAACACTGTACCCAGGTAGCCACCCTATTTCTCAATCATTAAAAAATTGCCTTGGGAGGTTGAGGCAGCAGGATGACAATTTTGAAGCCAGGCTTAGCAACTTAGTGAAAGCCTGTCTCAAGATTTTAAAAAACTAAAATGGGGTGGGGTTATTAATATATATCTCAGTGTTAAAGTACCCCTGGGTTCAGCATCTGGTACTGTCAGGTGGGCTGTGGGGAGGGGGTTGAAAAAACTTCACCACAATATAAATAAACCTAATGCTTACCTCTAAGCAGTACATACTTAAAATGCACAGTAAACATTTGCTTTTACAGTGTGTTCTTCTCTGTAAATTATGAGTTTTGCAACACTTCTTTAAATGGTTTTCACTATTATTGCATTGCAAAAGTGAGATCATATTCTTTGTATGCACTTCATTATCTCATTTGATTGGGTTTTAATTCTGGCAACATACAGCAGAGGCTGATGTGCCTTTTGCAATTTGAAACAGTGATTGCATGCTGAGAATAATTAGCTTCACTAAGGCAGAACAAATGATTTCTTTGCAAAAACATCAAGTCTGTGTGTCAACAAAGATAAAAGAAGAAGATCCAAGTTGTCGTGGGTCTTTTCCTTTAGTGGTTATTTTGCATTTAATTAACATTTTTGTAATATTAATTCTTAAATCTATAGTAATAGAGATTATAACAAAATATTCTGTGAAATCAAAAGGCATGAAGACCTTTTTGTTCTAATCTAATCATCTGATTTGTCAGTGTTCATTAAAATATTTATTTTACATGGGTATTTTACCAAATATTTAGTTCTAATCATAATTTAAGCAAAATAATTTAATAGTTAGGTGTGGCCACCAGAAGTGGAGTGGGCTATACTTCCTGCTCAATTCACTCTGAAAATTTGAAGATCTTTTATTGATCTAATATGATTAGCCTAATAACATTTATACAAAGCCAAATTAGCTGGGCACAGTGGTGCACACCTGTAATCCCAGTGGCTTGAGAGGCTGAGACAGGAGGATCACTAGTATAAAGCCATCCTTAGCAACATGAGGCGATAAACAACTTGGTGTGAGACTCTGTCTGTAAATAAAATACAAAATTGGGCTGGGGATGTGGCTTAATGGTCTAGTGCCCCTGAGTTCAATACCTGGTACAAAAAAAAAAAAAAAAAAAAAAAAAAAAAAAAAAAAAAGCTATGTATAACCATCCAGATCTACAAAGCAAATAAATTAAAATAAATAAATAAATAAATAAAAAGCCAAATTAGATTTTTCTGGACTTGTTCTTAGTTAGATAATATGAACATGGTAATTAAATTACACAAATCAATTTGTATTGAAGTCATTTAGTAATAGCAAAAACAGAGAAATGATTAGTTTCTTATATTTAAAGGACTAATCTTCTCTAATTCTGGTAATATCTGTATGAAAAAGCTCACTCAGTTGTGTCAGTTTTAGTTACTATTCTTAGTGAATTCATGATTATTGCAGCACTGAGTGAAAGCCTCAGAGTTTACTGTGCAACCAAAGGTCATGAGTGCATTCTGCTCTGAAATTAAACCCTTACTTTCATATCCCTACATGGATACAGGAAACTCAGTTGTCATTTCTTAATTTTGCTCAACTTTTTGTAAAGACCATTTATCTGTGTATTTTTTACATCCCTGAGCATTCACAGAGCATCTGTATTGATCTGCTTAAGTTGCTGTTGTTGCTACTTCACACAGACCTCCTAGCAATGTACACTTTCAGATGCCAACAGTCTGACAAATCTACTCCTGCAAAACCCTTTGGATTTCATGTTGATACTACACATAAATTCATCCTTTAAAATGTTTCTGAAATAATCAGGAAACACAAGCTTCAAAAAATTTAAGCATGTAGAGTCTGTATTCATGTCTTTGGCCTCACTGACAGACAGTTTCATTATCTATCTATCATTTCAATCCTAGAGTTTAACAAATTTCTGTTATCCTCTTATTTGAGATGGGAGAAATACTTTAAGAAGCTAAGAAATTATCCTACTTACTTTAATTTAAGAGAAGTAAATCACCAAAACAGTTTAGCACTTTTTGGAAAATAAGTTTTTTTCTTTAGCATTGTGAATTCTGAGGACCATTCTGAAATGCGAAGTAAGCTTATTGTGCAGATTAATATCTGCACTTGGTTAATCAAGATATCAGCCCAGTTAGCAAATATAATGAAAATTATTTGGAGATTATGGAAGCAAATGATAAAAAAGTGAATTTAACAAATGCAAACCTGAATTCACAAAGTAAAAATATTTAAACCAAAAACATTTCTTAATTTTACTTTTTATAGACTGTTTATCTAATAATGTATATTCTTTATGTCCTCAAGCATTCAGAGGTGTCCAAATTTATTAGCTTAGTAAATGAGTTCAATTAAGTTCAAGGTGTAGATACTTTTTTTTTTTTTACTAAATTCCATTTCTGCTTCTGCTAGATCAGATTGAAAAGTATACTTACCTTATTTAACATATGTAAATTCAAAGGACATTTTAAAAAATAAGAAGGTTCATTGAAATGCTGCCCTATTACAGTGTTAATTTTTGTTGCAAATCAAATCTAGTTGCCTTAGCAACCCTTTCATTTCAGAAGTTCAAAGTGAATCTAACCCTCTTAAAAGAATATAATTGGAAAACCATGGCAATTTACTAAGAATATCATGATGTTGAAATAGTTTAATCATTAGTCTAGAATTGGTGATACTAGTGACAAATTATTGTGGTGTCATAAAAGAGGATGATGGCCACTGTGCAGAAGTGTGTAAGTGTCAATAAAACAGAGATTGCTTTTGTTTTTTCATACAAGGTGAGAAAAGATTGATTTGTTTGTACATCAATGAAAGACAAATTATAATACGATATAATTATGACTGTATCCTCTATAATATAGCTATCACCAAACTCATGTATCTTTGTGTTTACTAGTTGGGTATCCTATTTTTCTATCATTTTGAAATTAACTTTACACCAACCAATATATATCTGAAAATATATACAGTGTCCCCACACATACCACTTGACTCATAGAAATTAATATGTTTTAAGTAAAACAATACAGGCAAATCGTACCAACCAAGAAAAACCACCAGATGTGAAACTGGGCAAGAGACATGGAAGGGTTAAGAAAGAGTTTTGCTAAAATCTGTTAGCTTAACTTCATCAATCCTGATGATCAACCTATCACCAGCCATGCCCCAAATGCCATTATTTCTAAAGTAAAGATTTATTTGGTTTCATAAGATCTGTGCTATTTAATTAAAAAAGAAATCTCCATAACCCAAGGAAGTTCTTGAGGTAATTTATATTATTTTTATCTTCTTAAATTTATTTAGAGTTCAATGGAATTAACAAATAGATCTATGTGATTGAAAATGCAGGGTTTTTTTCTTTTTTTCTTTTTTTGCTTGTTTCATTGAATTCATCATGATACTAAAATATAACACTAATACACAAGATAGGATAAAAAATTAAAACTACAGGCTTATTTCTCTGATATGAAAGAAAAATTTTGAAATAAAATGTTGATTGAGTTACTTGATACAGCAAAAAATGCCATAATATTATTGTTGAGAATCATGCCCAGAATGCAGGGATAGTTGGATATCAGGATTTATATTTATGCTTATTCATATCCATAGAAACACATTTTGTTATAAGATACCAAAAAAGTTTTATAACATTTTTAAATCAATTAAGGAGAGATTAATATTTTCATAAATGATGAAAGACCATGACTCCCAACACCAAAGTATTGATATTCTTCTTCATAAAGCATTTAAATATATCCTCATAAAATTAGTGAACAAGACACAAATGCTACAATTACCAATAAGGTTTAAAGTTATTCTAATAGAATGAAAAAGCATAATTAGGAGAAACACAATGGAGAAACATTATAAATAAAAATAAAAATTATTAACTAAAAATTATAATATATATCTAGAAACTTAAAGATATCAATAGAAAAACACAAAATTAAATGTTTAAAACATAAAATGATCATTAATTTTCTAAACATTATTCTCAGATGATATGACTAGGAGAGGTTGGGAGTGTAATTCAGAGATGGAGAACTTGTCTAGCTAGTGTACGGCTCAGGATAACATTCACACACCATAAGAAAAAGAGATGTGAAAAAGAGATGTCTGCTTCCTGGTCTTGAGGCTGCACATGTGGCTGGTAAGGCTCCAGCCAGGAGGCGGTGATGTGGGTGGTGACAGAGGAGGTGGACCACCTCCAGGATAGGTCCAGGACTCTTCTGCCCTAAGGAGAGCTTGTGCCTTCCCTTACTGACTATGGGATGGGTGTACACGTGAACTTGCTCCACCTCTCTGACCTTTATTCTGATTGGCTCCTGTGCAGTATATAAGCTGTGTGTACTTCCTCATTAAATGAGATCCTGCTTTGACTCCTCTCCCTGGTGTGTCTGATTGTCCTCTGGCAAAGGAGGGCTGAGTGCGGGCCGCCAGTCGACCTTTACCTTTTGACCTTTACCTTTCTTGGCTTGTCCGGTCGGGGCATGCTTTCCCCGCTTCTCCCGCTGGTCAGGAGGAGATGGGGGCTAAAAACCCAGACATGAAGAGATTCCCATTTATAACTGCTACAAATAAGCAACATTTAGAAATAAGAAAAACAAGAAATAGAAATGCACAAACCTACATAAAAGAAATTTTCAAGTTTCCTATAGGAGTTTCCTAAATAAAGAGGATTTTCCTGTATAAATGCAAATAGGTCATTTCCCCTAAATTATTTTATATATTAACCTACTTTCTCTACATATTATTTTCCTTACATTTGTCCATATGTAATGCATAATATGCATTAGTAAAATATGCAGTAGTATATTCCTCAGCCAGACAAAGGGATTCCAACATTTAATGAAAATAACAACAGCTAATATAATAAAGAGGGAAGCTGGCTCTACTAGATAAACTTGCCATTTTAAAAACAATCTGGTAGTGTTATAACTGGAGCAATGCAAAATTGACCTACAGACAAATCACTCAAGAGAAGCTTTAAAACACCAAAGTTTATGTGATCGTACAGAATATAATATATATATAATAAATTAGTGGAGAAATGATGAAGAAAATAGGAAATATTGTTTGGAAAAATTTCTAGCCATTTGAAAGATATAAACAAAGAATATTTCTTCACATTTAACATTATATACATCAAAGATATGATTAAGAAAAAATAAAATTATACAAGAACTAAAATACAACATGGAAGAATAATTTTGCTAATTTGGGGTAAATAGCTTTAAAAACATTTTAAAAATACTCAGATGTCCTAAATCATATGACTTCATCATAATTAATGATCACTGATAGCACATAAAATGTCCTAGCATAAACCCCAAGGAGAAAGATGAATGGGAAAAAGCTTTTGTGATATTTCCCTTATTTTTTTTTAATATATGAAATCTCTAACAAGAAAAAATGTTTAAATATATATTTATTTAACCATATAAGGAGGAGGATACGTTTATAGAGTTGACTAAAATGCTATATAAAGACATGAAAATATTTTTATTTATAATTAAAAGAATAAAATAAAGCAATAAAAGTCATATTTTTAAACATATGGTATTATCCATAACATCTAATAGAGCACATATGTGTCTTCCAGTCATCCCATTGATAAAGAAGAATCATCCTCAGATAGCGCAATAATATTACCTATTCTCGTCTTCATAGGATGGTTAACTGCCCCACCTTCCCCCAGTCTTAGGAGAGCCACAAGTTTCTGCAAGAAGCTTGCAATTCTCATTCTGCATGTAGGATCCTGGTTAGGTATCACCTCTGCAGGTTTCAGAATTCATGAAAATCAAAAGGGAAAGATATCCTTGACTCTATCAAATCTTCCAGATATTTAGCTTAAATATTTAAGATATGAGACATCTTTTCAGTTGATATTTAAATTTTATCTCAAAACTGACAACTGCTTTTTGCATGATAAAATACTTTGTGAGGAAGAAAAACATGTAATCTTAAATCAGTTATAGCAGAATTGAAAATCCATATTATAACGGTAAGTAGAATTAAAAATGTGCAAAGTAAAATTTATGGCCTAAAGGACAAGTCATAGAAACACTGACCACCACAAGAAAGACTCACTAAAATATAATGACCAAAAGGATAAATGGAATTAACCAGTATAGGAATAATCAGTACCCCTGCTGGGGAAACACTAATACTGGAGCAGAAGAAATAATCGTATTTAGAAAAAAAAAAAAAAAGTCCCCAAATTGAAAAAACATAGCAACAACAACTCCATTGGAAAAACTTAGCTAACCCTAAATGACAAAACTCTCTTACACTTGCTAAAACTTAGTAGCTTACTAATCTTGTCACAGAAAACTGAGCAGAAACAGACTGCAAGCAACCTACAGTCTCAGGAAACAGGTGGTTTGCTAATTTAAGAGAAACCTAGTTGCAGAAACCTTGGGGGTTCTGGATACATTCCTCAGTTCCCACTTCCTTAGACTTTCCCTTTACAAACCCATTTCTGCCCCAGAGGTGTAAAATGGTTTGGGACAATAATCTGCCAGCTTTTCCCAAAAAACATCACCCTCCCTGCCTCAATGTTTGGCCTCTCAGCTTAAGTGGTGTGTAGTTCAGCAAGCAGATGGATTTGAGATCAGTAAGGACCCTGTATTCTGAAATTCTCATTATAATTTCTCCATACTAATTAGTGAAATGAGTTCCATTCATATAAATAATAAATATTCTATAAACTTAATGGGAAAATCCTCAGCCTTTGACCATTGAACCAAAAAGGATTACCTATACATATATAAGTACTTACTTGAATAACAATTTAAATAATGAAGCACATAATCATAAGTTACAATTTCAATTTACATATTGGCAGGTATTAAACTACCTAGCCTATAGATATTCGTATTAAAAAAAAAAAAACACACAATGACCTGTATTGCTATCACTTTTCTTTCTGTAAGAAACAAAGGAGTCTGGGGGAGATGTTAAACCACTGAAACACAGGAGCAGGGGCAAAGCTGAGTGCATTCCTCTATTGAAATAGGAGGCTAAATGCACTGATGCATACTGGATTGGAAAACCTTCAGCTCCCTCCCTTCACTCAGCTCTGGGGATACTAGAAGCAGTGTGTGAACTCTCCAAGGAGACTTGATGACACATCTCTGGGGAATTCCACCAGCCTTGAGGAAAACAACAGATACTCATATTTTCAAAGAACAACACTTGCCCATGCCTGTAGTGTCCAATTTGACTTTTATTACCTCGTTCTTGAATGTCAACCGATAATTCTTGGAAAAGTCTCCAAAATAAAAGACAGATACTCATGTACTTTTTTTTTTTAAACAGGAAAGGAACTGATAAAATGAGGGGAGTAAAAACATAAAACATTAATATACTCAGAGAAAAGAAAATGAAATTGGGGACCAGAAATAAGATGCTATAAAACAGGAAGAGACACAACATAAGAAGTAATATTTCCAACTTAAGAATATGGTAATAGAAATAAAAAGTCAAGCAAAGGTTTCAGTAGGTAAAATTGAGGAACTCTTTCAAAAAGTAGTAAGATGAAGAGGAAAAACTTAGTTTCTATTTGGTACTTTACTAAGTAGTCCTATAAATTCACAAAGTTGTGAACAGTTTCACCACATACCAAAGTCCTCAAAAACTCTCAAAATAATTAAGATTACAATATTTCTGGGTGAAAAAAGGGGGGGAGGATTAAAAATTATAATTTTGAAAAACAGCAGGGATCAAAATCTGTAGGACATTTTCTGCTTCAGAGAAAAACATATGTTTTGAAAATTGAACCCTATTTTTGGTGGAAATTTTTTTTCTGAGATATCATAAAATTTCTCAAGGAATTTCTTAAGAAAGTTTAGTTTTTCTTTTCACAAGGTTTTGTGACTCTGCCTCTAGGTGGTTATTTAATCATAGCAACCAACACCATATTCACCTTTAAATTTGTTTTCTTTAAGGAATGCGTGTTAGGAGGCTGTCAAACTTTGTACAAAATAAACTCCACTCTTTATTATATATGCTCCCTCCATTTACAATCCATGTAAGTACACACGAAGTAAGAAGTCTGAGTAGTTATTTCCTAGAGATTTCTATTCACATTGTCTAAAGCTTTGACAGCTTTGAATACTCATATGCTACAAAACGATAAAAAATTGGGAGAAAATAAGCATTCAGCAGTTGACAAACACAGTCATCCCCTGATCATGATTTTCATACCCAAAGACCCTGGGGCAGAGGAGTACCTAATAGACACAGCATTTTGTTTCAGAATTCCTTGCAGGCACTAATTAGGTAAAGCTCATACAACATGCAGTTGGGGAATGGCAAGCCTGAAACATCAAGTTCCAGAAGCAGAATCTGAGCCACACTGTCATTATACACAGCCTGGGGCAACAGCAGAATCAGCAATAAGTCTGGGGTTGGTACCTGCTCTTCTACTTTTGCAGGATTGTCTTGTTGTCTAGGATCTAAGTAAATCAACGAGTGAAATTTTAGAACTGGTAACAACAAAATGTTATGTGCCCTGTGGATTTTTGAAATGTTATCTCACCATACTTTACTTTTGAACAGTATCTCTACAAATAATCCTGATGTGGGCATCACAAAGCAATATTCATTCTAAGTGGAAAAGCTACAATTTTTTATATAATTATATGAGAAAAAAGATCTTTTTCAGTCAATATTTCTTGAGTTTAGTTCTACCACTATTCTGTGAAGAGTAGTTATCCACATTATTGTAAGCATTTGTATTTCCTGCCTTTTTGTCTTCCCAGGGCTTATCCTTTCAAAAGAATGACATGTTCATTCTTTATTACTCACCAAATATTGTCTTAGCTTTAGGCAAATGGGAGAATAAGTAACTCTTCATAAAACTGATAAAATTCAGTTCATGGTAGTCACATAATACAATATGAACCTACATGTCTGAAGGAGGTTTTGAACTCTTCTTTGGCAATTTTTACAACTACTGAAATTATAGCCTTTTTACAATTGCATCTATGATGATTTTTTCCAAAATAATAAAGGGAAAACTCGCAGACTTACAAACATCTATTAATTCTTGTCAAAATTCTCCAATATCCCACCTCTTAAATTTCCCGAAATATTGTTATAGTCACATCCCCAGAAGGGAGCCTCTAATTATCCAGGACCTTACCTCTTTAGATATCACTATTGGATACTAAGGTCAATTAAGGATGAACATTAAATTTCTCATCCAATCAATGTCAAAGTACATTAAAGAAATTAGAAACTATTACTTTGATGGTAGGGTAAAGCCAAAAAGCCTGATTCATAACTGGCTGACAATACCTATAAAGAGATGGTATGGTCAACTGGAATCCATAATTAATTAATTCAGTCATTCATTTTTAAATTGTTGCCAAGAGTCTGTATAAGTTTCCTGGTAAACAAAATTGCATGACGCTTGGTCTCAAGGAGTTCATAATTCATATCTTTATTCAACCTATTATTGTATAATGAATAATTTAAAAATAAATAGTTTATTTATTAAACTTTATTTTGAATTTTTTTTTAATTTGGGAAAATATTTTTAGATACCATCACAAACATCTGGCACCCACAATTAGAACTGAAAATTATTAACATTTTGTTCTATTTACATCATTAAGTAAAATACAAAGAAAATCAGTTATTTTGGATTGGTTTTGCAGACTCAATTCCATTCCTTTCCTTCTACTAATCCAACCAGCAAGCCAGTTATCAGTTTTGTAGTATCAGGGTTGCCCCTTATCCTACAAGTATTGCCCTGACTCAGATCCACCAGCACCTGCATCTTGTTTTCTGGTGTTATCTTGGACCACTGGAGCCCACCAACTATAATATAATCTATAATATAATTTATAATATAATCTATAATTCTATAGATTTATCATTTGATATGTTTTGAAATCACTATTAACACAGATGATAATGTTTATTCTTTTAAAAATCTATTGAATATTCTATATGTTACCATGAATTTTCCTTTTGGTGGCCACTTAGATTGAGCTCAATATTTTGCTATTATAAATAAGGTTGCTTTGAACACATTTTTACATCTCCTTGTGCATATAAGAATCTCTGTTAAATATCCCTATGTGGTATTAGTCATAAGCATGCACATTTTCACTTTATCAAATAATGCCAAATTATTCCCTAAAATATTTAATGATTTTTTTCAGTAAGAATTGATTTCATAAGATTCTTACATTTTGTCAGTATCATTTTATTTTTCATATTTTATCAAAGAATCAACAAATCATTTTTGACCATTTGTTTAGGACATAGACATGAGCTGGAAAAAGAAAAATTAAAACTTCTATATGCTCAAGAAAGTAGAACACAATTGAAAATCAATACTTGTGCTGGGGTTGTGGTTCAGGAGTTGAGTGCTTGCCTAGCAATTGTGAGGCACTGGGTTTGATTCTCAGCACTGCGTATAAATAAATCAATAAAATAAAGGTTCACCAACATCTAAAAAAAAAAAAGAAAAATCAATCCTCACATGAACTAATTTGAAAACACTTATTAGACATAAATATACACATATATGTAAAAATATAGATAACTATGCATGTCTAAAATTATATGATATGATATATAATTAAGTGGTATCAGTTATGTAATTTGAAAGTATATCAATATGAGTATATGTGTTGTATATATACATATCTATAACTCAGTCTTTCTCTATAAACTATATATCTTTTTTTATGAATAATACAACAAATATGGCCTTGTCAAGATTATTATTGTCTTTAGATTGAACTGGAAACTACAAGATATGATGTTATAGTTTCATTCCATAAAACATTTCCCTTTTAAAGGCTTAATATATTCAAATATTGATTCATTCATATGAAGACTACTGTTGAGTCCTCACATTACTTAGAATTATAAACAGAAAGAAGCTAAAACTGGGGAACTTGAGGATATGTAGGTGGAAGCAGGAGATACTGCAAAGCCGAAGAAAATATGGCAGAAAAGCACTAGGGAATTCACAAGAATAATAAAAGTTGCAATCATGTCCACCAGGTTCAACCCTAAATAATAACAATAGTAGTACTACCATTGCATTTTTGCACTTATATTTTTATTTTTCTCAAAGAGTTTTTGGAAATTGTGAAATTCTTAATTCACTAAAACCCAAAAGTCTATTTTATGGAATAATTGGTATTAATTTAGCCATGATATAGTAAAACACAGCAATTTAAGCTAAAAGATACTTACAGTCCATCTACCTTTAACAAGGAAAATACTAAATAAAAAAATCAAGTGAAATTTTAAATAAAAATAAATATGGCAAAAGTTAAATTGAAATGGAACTTGGGAAACTTAGGGGAATGGATTTTCTACAAATGCAAGTTTTATCTATGAATAATCAAGAACAAACATCACAGGAAAAATTCTGCAACATTTGAATAAAACATTCAATCTTCCATATACAACAAGTGAAATAGATATGTATATTTTATATGAGATAAAGAATTTTTCAGCTTTTTAGAATACAGTTCATATGACTATGCTTTGGATTTTTTTAATCCTCAAAAATATTTTTATTAGTATCTTCTAAAGTCAGGTAGTAAAATTTGAATGCTTACGTTCTGATAATGTGATCAACAAATATAACTACATTTTTAAATCAAATATTCATTTTATCTGAATTTACAAATGCATAAATGTCATCAATCATGACAAGATTTCAAACATCTGGAAGTCCAACTATAATTTTATTCCATTAAAAAATTAAAATAAGCCAAATATATATGTGTATAGGAATCTTAAGCACATTACATTGTTGAGTCAACTTTATATGGGTAGACTAGCACCTTATTTGCAAACTTCAGCTGTATGCATATGCCTCTAAATAAAGATATAAAATAATAATTAAAAAAGAATAACTAATTCAAATAAAAATTTGAACTTAAAAAAGTAATATGTGGGATAATTTTAGATGACAAATAATCCAGTAAAATACAGTTTATCCTTCTTTATTAGTAGTTCATATATTTCCTGAATGGAAGAAAACACACAGGCAATTAATGCATTACAGTAATTTCACCTACAACTCAAAGTCTCAAATATTCATCACACTCTGAAAAATCAAAAAATAGAAATTTTAGAGAAAAAAAATTAAAAGATGAACACTAGATTTTGAAAAAAATATGAAAATGAAAAACATAAAGAAAATAAATATCAAAAGGAGATAGAAGAATGTTATCAGTACCTAAGAAATATAATTGAAAATAAATTGGATACAAATATATTATACACACATGCATACACATGCCCACACACAGACTCACGCATGAAGGCTCTTGATTTTGGACTTTAAAATCTCAATATTAGGATCACCTGCAGGCTTTTTCCAGCTGATTGCTTCTCAAGGGAAAGGAGCCAGAGAAATCCAGTGGTCTGATCCAATTTAGATATGCAAATTTTATCTTGTGTGCTTGAAAGGAACATTATGGCACAGTGTCATCTGTATTTTCAGTTGTAAGATATAATATTTCTAATCTAATAAAAACATCCCTCCATCCTCCACTTTAACCCATACCACATTTTATTCTATAGATTGTTCCCCTTCACTTTAAAACTGCACTTGCAAATGTTAAACTATCAAGTAGGCTTCTTGGTAAAAGACAAATATATTATGGAAGTCATCCTCCCCACTGGGGGAAAATGATCTTCAGTGTTAATTAACTGGCAATGTATATTTTGTAGGGAATAGATAAAAGAATGTCCTTGGAAGAAAAGAAAAGAATTTCATTAATCTATGTCATATATATATATATATATATATATATATATATATATATATATATATATATATATATATTTATTTATGGATGAGTCTGATGGGAAGTTCAACTTTAGAATGAAAACTAACACTTCAATTAATTATGTCTTCACAAAAAAGAACTGTTGAGGTAAAATCTATTTGTAAGCCATATTTTAGAGATAGCTTTTTCTCAAATTCAAGTTACTAAATGTCTATATATAATTATTTGTAGCATTTAGAGATACCAACCTTAAATAGGAAAAATAAGGTGTAAATCTGATTCCAAATCAATGTTTCTCTCTCCATTTTTAATATTTCCATCAATAGTATGCCAATAAGGAAACAATTAAAGTTGTTTTTTTTTTCCAGTAGATGAGATACAAAATATCTTCTTTTTAAAGTGGTAACACTTCTGTTGAACATGCATACTCAATCCCTTCTATCTTAATCAAGGTATGAAAAAGAAAAGTGTGGAGAGAAAGTCATGAGTTCCATTTTTGTCTTGTATAATATGTAAATATTTGAGAGAATGACATAAGTGGGCAATTAGTCATACAACCCTGGTATTCAGATTAATAAACAAAAGAGTTTAGAATTATTAAAAAATTACACATCCAATAAGTTCATGATCTTTTTTTTACCCCATTCAGTGAAAAACTCAAATTAAGATGTGAAAAACTATTATATATATATATATGTGAAAAACTATTATATATATATATATTTATATATATTATATATATATATATATATATATATATATATATATATATATATATATTTAGTTTGTACTTCCCACACCATAACTCCACTTTTGTTAACTTGGCTTTGGGATTCATTAACTTCAGAAATGGTCTTTATGCCTCTAGAATAGCCCTATATCGTTCATGCTTCTATCAAAACAATATTTAAAAAAAAAAAAATGTTCTGTTCTTTCACCAGTTAAAATCTGCCTTGTGGTTCCCTTTTGTCTTAAGGAAAACATTTCCACATCAAACTATCCTCATCCATTTCTAGGACACAATTTCCCACTTCTCCCATTCATACAATGACCCTGCACACAGGGCACTTGTGGTTTCTCAAGTGCAATGTTCATTCTTTGCTCCTGGTACCTTCTCTGCCTGGAAATACCCTAAATTCCATCTGTGTCTAGGTTACTTCTACTTGTAAAATAAAGTTCACGTCATGAAAATAAAATAAAATAAAGGTGTTGTGTCAACCTATAACTAAAAAATAAATGTTTAAAAAAAATTTTCAAAAAAATCATATCAATGAATATCAATGAGTCTTTCCCTCCTTTAGGAATCCTTTTTTAATCTTTGCACTGAACTACATTAACCACAACAGCCTATAAAAGGGTCATGTCCTGTCCAAGTTCTGAGCTGTTTCACTGTAGTTACCTTCTTCAACTGTGAATTCTAGGAGTCAGAGTTCATTTTTGCATCCTGTATTGCATACTCAGGAGTGCGTGTACATAATAAGCACTTTGGGTGTTTGCTGCACTGAGTTGAATTTGGATTTTCACATTGAGTGGCCCATGAGTCTAGAGTCACAGCCGGGCATGGTGGCACATCACTGTAATCCCAGGAGCTGCAGGGCTGAAGCAGGAGGAACACAAGTTCAAAGCCAGCCTCAGCAGACAGCAGGCGCTAAGCAACTCAGTAAGGCCCTTTAGCTAAATAAAATACAAAAAAAGGGCTGGGTATGTGGCTCAGTGGTCACGTGCCACCAAGTTCGATCCCTTGTAGCAAAATTAAAAAAAAAAAAAAAAAAGAGGAAAAAACATTGTGGATATGAGAAGAAATCCAGTTTGGTGTTATATTTATAATTTATCTTCTTCTGACTTCTACTTTGTTTTCCTCATACTACAGTTATATCCTTCAATTCTGTTATTATTCCTCTGAAATCTATAGACAAGCAGGGCACATTGCTTTACTGTCTTCAAAACTCATTTATCTACTAAACTATCGGCAAAGGAAAGCACTGGAACTAGTCATCAAGTGTTTGCTATCTGGTGTCACTATATGGTTAGTATCTTGTCTTCACCATTCACTGGCTGGTATGTTGGTCAGTATTTAAATGAATTTATGCCTCAGTTTTCTTATCTCTAGCATGGGATGAGTACTACATCTGTAAAAGATAGAATTTATTACACATTTACAGATTAGCTGTGAAGTATATTTTATGTTCAGCTATAGATGTAGGGATAAAAATAAAATGATCTGTTTACACATTTAATAAACTTCAACTAATTTAAACTGCTAACAAAAATAGACATTTCAAATAGTATTGAATTCACAAAAGAATTCAAATGAAATTATTCTACAAAGTTTATAACATAAAAGCATATACAATATTAAAAGTACATAGATTACATACTACCTACTAAAATTATTAAGAATTGGACAGGAATGATACAAATCAACTTTAAGCTATTGATTATCTTTGCAAAAGCAAAGTGTTAGGAAGGGAACACTTTCAATTTATCTATAAGGTTTTTTGTCTTTTTAAAAAAGTTTTGAGAAAATATACTGAACATACAGGATATTATTCATAGTATTTGCTAAATTCTGTGTGTGCATGTGTGTTTAGATATATTTATGAGTTTGTATATTTAGATAAAAATTAAAAGGGAAATAATTTTATCTTCATATTCTCTGGGGACATATCATTTTGCATTCATTTGAACAAGTTGACACAAAAATACAGCTCCAACAAAATATTAAGTTTAACCTATCTTTAACTATTAAAGTTAATATTAGGTTGGAGTTTAATTGACAGCAGAGAGATATTTTGTTTCGGTTCTTAAGGATGCAGGTTTCAAAACAGTGACCACTTTGTGCCAAATGGAAGATCATTAGCAAAGTAGACTTTCAATGATTCTTAACAAGCTAATTACTAAAACTGGGATTTTTTTTTTATTCTTGATAGAATTCTGAATTATATTGGCTAGTGAATCAAAAGAAAGGGGATTTAACTTAAAATACAATTTTAAAAACATGCATATCATTGAGCCAGGCCTGGTGACACACGCCTGTAATCTCAGTGACTCAGGTCAGCCTCAACAATTTAGCAAGGCCCTAAACAATTTAGCAAAACCCTGACTCAAAATAAAAATAAAGAAAATTAAAAAGGCTCACTGGTAAAATGCCCTTGTGGTCAGTCCCCATCACTGACCCCTTCCCCCATACAATGATCTCCAGGATCAACTATACACTGAACATGAAGCAGAATAAAGCTAATTATGTCATTTCAAAACCAGATTTAGAGACAAAACCAGATTTTTCACTTTTGCAGTGATTCAGCCCTCTGCTGCAGTAGCAGTTGTTTATAGCAAGGGGTTCCTTCCAGCATTAGTGGCTGGTCTCACCTGGCAGGACTGGATTCTTCTATAGGCTGACCAGCATCTAACTGGGTTGTAGCTCTCTAGTGTTATAGCAACACCATACACCTGCAAGTAACTTCTATCTGGGTTCTTGCTTTCCCCAATTTGAAGAATTAAATCCACAGACAACAAAGAGTAAGAGTAGAATTTATTCAAATGAGAAGAAAAGCAGCAGAGCTCTCACTGGGCAAGAGGGGACCTGATAGAGGTTGCTACTTAATTGTACTAATCTAGGGGTTAATATAGCTACTAGGTAGGGACATTGATCATTATGTTAATCAGATATTGGAAAATTGCCAAGGCTATTGGTTTGGCTCGTAACCTTCAGATTGGTTGTGCCCTTTTAGCCCTTGGGTCCATAGCCTTCACCCTGATCCTTCCTGCTTCCCTTTTCCTGCTGCTCTGGAACAAAGGAATTGGCTGGCATATCTGGAATGTTTCTACAAGTTAATTTCTTGGAGAGACCTTTGCATTTGGAATAGCTTTTGGGGGGCCTATTGCTCTGTCTTCCTATTTTACTACATGTCTCTCTTATCTATTAAGCCATCATTTAAAAAAAAAACTTTTATGAAATTTGTAATCATACTATGTGAATTTTAGTAATCCATTTTCCCATTATTTTTCAGTATTTTAATATTCTCTTAAATAATTTTTGATTGCTGCACAGTACTATTTCACTGTAATTTGTTAAACTATTACCCTGTAATTGGTCCCTTACTTTCAATGTTTTAGTTCTAAAAGCAACATTCATATATGTATATATCGTGTGTGTGTATATATATATATATATATATATATATATATATACACACACACATACACAAGTGAACCAGATCTAGAGTCATTAAGTTTTTACAGACTTTTTTAGATCTGCAGAAAAACTGAGTAGATAATGAAGTGTTTTCATATACACTGCCTCCAGTTTTCCCTATTAATATTTTCCCCTTGTATGGTATATATGTTCTAATTAATGAACTAGTATTGATATGCTATAAAAATCTATGATTTATTCATTTTTTATAATGTATTTTTTCTGATCCAATGTAATTTTTCTATACCCATTCAGAATACTGCATCTACACTTAGTGGTCATATCTTTTTAAATTTCTCTTGGCTATGGCAGTCTCTCAGACTTCCCTTGTTTTTGACAGCTTTCACAGTTTTACAGAGTACTGACAGGTATTCTGTAAGCACTCTACTGGAATTTGGCTGGTGGTTTTCTCAAGATGATAGTGGGGTTATGAATTATTGGAAGGAAGAACATAGAGAAAGAGTGTTATTTCCAATACATAATATCAAAAGTACCAATCATCAGCATGATTCAAGACTATCTGAAGTTGACCTTGATCACCTGGCTGAAGTGTTTTTCAGATTCCAGTACAGTTTCTCTTAATCTTCCCCCTTTGTATAGTGTACTCTCTGGTAGGAAGTCACTATGTACAGCTCACATTAAGGAGTGTGAAGTTATGTTCCCCCTCCCTGAGGACAGGTAATCTACATAAATTTGGAACTCTTATGCATAGGATATTTGTTTTACCCCCCTTTATTAATTTGTTCATCTATTTCAGTCAGTATGCATATAAATCACCTCAAGATATCTATTTTATACTTTGGATTACAGGGCAACACTTTTTTTGCTGCTCAAGTTGTTCTCATTTTTACCTCCGAGACCTCTTTTAGTTGGCCAATATTGCTACCAGATGGCACAAGATTCCATTCTCAGTTGTGGGGTGAGGTTAGGCCATACTGCTCCTTGCTCCAGAAATGTTCAGGGTCAAATTGATAAGAAAATAGGTTTTATTCAAAGTCACTTTAAAGAAAGATAGAAGAAACTTAATTGTTTTTCAAGTTCCATATTTCAAGTTCCTGAATATTAGCAGAAATTTTTAGAAAGGTGAAGTTGTAGGGTTGGGGAATAGAGGAGGCAGCCACAGGTTAGTGAGACAAAAACAAATGTACATATGCAGATTAGTCAGCCTGTGTCCCACAAAGTGAAGATAGAAGTGTTCAGATGCAATAGTAGTTTCACAGAGATTTTATAGCCCAAAGGAGTTTCCCAGGTTTCACTTGGACTCCTCATGATTTCCTGAAGCCTCCTTATCATGTCAAAAGGAGCAAGAACTTCCTGGGGCCAGTATCTGTATTGCCATAATTTTATAGAGGTGGTGGTGGTGGTGTTGTAGATTCAGTTTCTTTCAGTATGCTCCTTTGTAAAGGATATAGATTTTTTTTTTAATGAAAACTTTAAATATACAGAAAAGTTGAATAAATCATTGGGAACATCTATATATTCACTTATCTATTATTTAGAATCAATCCAAATATTTTTCAATATTTTACGATAGGTATCTCTCAACTTACACATGTGTGTTTTCTTTTTGAACTTCATGAAGTTACACACTGAATTCATGCCTCAATAGTTAAGCATTCAGCTCCTAAAAATAAGGACATTCTCCTATTTTTCCCAGGCATGAACACATCATATTTAGAAATTAACAATAATTCTCTGATATTATCTAATTATCAATTATGCTCAAATTTCAAAAGTTGAACCAAAAAAGAATTTTTCCCCTCCTTTCCTTCCTTCCTTCCTTTATTTCCTTTCTTTTTTAAGTCTGGTCCAAGTTTCATGCCTCTCTTGCCCCTGGAACCACCCCACCATACCATACCTACCACTGCCCTTTTGGCATGGACATCTTCCGGTATGACCTATATATGAAACTGGATTTTCTGCCATTACAATTGCAGCAGGCAGGGACCATTTGTGTTGTAACTTTTTCGGCTCCAAAGAAGGAAATGACTGCTAGCAGCAGACCTCTAGTAATTTCTTTCTAGGTTCTTGTCTTGCATACTCAAAGAATGAAGTCCAGTGGCAACAGAGAGTAAATACGAAAGAGCAAGATTTATTTAAGTAAGGAGAAACAAAACAGCGCTCTTATCAAGCAAGAGGAGTCCTGATAGAGGTTTACTGAGGAAGGATTTAGGCCTAATAGTTTTTAATCTACATGGTTTAGCCTAACCTACGATAACCAGATGTCTGGAAGATGATTTATTCATGGGTCCTACTGTAACATTCTGGTTGGTTGTGCCCTTCTAGTGCTGAGTTTGAAATTCTCTGAGCTTCCACTCAGGTCTGTCCCCCTTACCTTGTTCCACTTTTCTGAGTCAAAGGGTCTTGGTGGTTGGAATGTTTGGAGTGTTTCTACATAGCTATCTGCTTGAGGCCCATTGCTCTAATTGCCTGCCTCTGTCTTACTATCTGATTCTCCTATCTATTCTTATATACATATTCTGAATAGTCATATTTTATCCTCTTCTATGAATTCATTGAAAAAGAATCCTAGCTGTGGCTTGTCATGGCTCAGTCCAATTCAGTCCAGTCCAGAAAGAAAGCCAACTATTTTTTCATGTTTTCAAATGATTTATCAGCTGGGTTCAATTGCCAGTACGTAAAAATCTAAAACAAAAAACCCAAGTAAGTGCCTCATCACAGGAATTACAAGTCCATGGTATTCTCACCTTCATTTATCTATCTAAGCAATCCTCCAACAACTCTGGATAGTTGGATGGTAATCTTCATATTTTCCAATGCTCCTGAAGAGACCCTCCTACCTCCTCATCCCTCTTTGTAATGCAAAAGTATAGTTGCAGTATAGTTGGATGCCTGTGCATGGGCTCCTGATGTTACTTATGCAAGATTATTTGTTTCTTTCCTTAACAGTTTCCTTAGCATTACAAATAAGATTAAAAGTAAAACAGGTTTTAGTTCAAAGTCAATAAATAGATTGCAGACAAAATGGAAAGTTCTGATGCACTTAAAGGAATAATAGATATAAAACAATCCCTAATTCTTTTAGTGTTACAATGTTGCATTTTTTCCATCAGGGAAAAACAAACAAAGAAAAAAAAAAGAGGTTTAGCATCTTGTTATCAAAGAGTTTGCCAAATGCAAATTAGTTAGAATGCTAACAAAAAAGTCACAATTTTTCATATACTCATATCAGTTTTGTTTTTGTGGTACTGGGGATTGATCCCAGGGGCACTTTTTACCACTGAGCCTTTTTTTTTTTTTTTTTTTTTTTTTACACAAGGTCTCACTATTGCTTAGGGTCTTGCTACATTGCTGAGGCTGGCCTAGAATTTGTAATCCTTCTGTTGAGAGGGGGCTCACAGATGTGAGTGGCAGGAACATGAAGTTAAGGGAACTGGGCTCACTGTACTGACCTGCTCATGCTTTCTCTTTTGAAAAGCAATTTACCTGCAGCCTTGCTTGGCTTAAATGCAGAAGAAGATGTGTTACATTCTCCAGGAAAATATCTGTGATCTGCAGGAGAAATACAGGTCTGAAATAATTTTGATAAGAGGAACACAAGTTACCCTGAAGGGAGAACTTTTATGACACCTACACAGACCAGATCCCACAGCTCAGGAAGATAAGGATAATTCTCCCTTAAAATAATTCCCCCAAAAGTGATGGACGTCATCATTATCCAAGAACATGTATGAAGACATGAATTGGTGTGAACATACTTTATATACAAACAGAGATATGAAAAAATGTGTTCTATATATGTAACAAGAATTGTGAGGCATTCAGCTGTCATGCATTTAAAAAATAAAAGCAATTCAAAATAAAATAATTCCCCTCTAAAATCTGTAAGAACAGGTTCCAATTACAACTGGTCAATGTGGGCCAAAGTGATGCAAATCATCCCTGCTGTCAGTCAAAAGGTAGACATGGGTGGGACTTTCTGGAAACTTCCCTAGGATTTCCAATAACACTAGAAGCCTAGAGCAGCACACCATCTCTCTCCTGAGAGGACACAGTCTCTCCCTTAATGAGTGTCCCTTTGCCCCTTTCCTATCCCTTCTAATAAATACCGGTTACTCTGAAATGAATTATATCCACTGACAATGGAGAGTAAGTGCAAAATCTTTCTGACATGTTTGAAATATGACTTGATCACAATAATTGGGGATTAACGGGAGGTCTCCATGCTGCCTTAGTTTCCTAGTAGACCCCAGCCCTGTAACACTGCCTCAGCTTCTGGGGTCTCTGAGATTACAGGAAAGTACAACTGTGCCCTGTTAGTTTTTAGCCTTCTTAAACATACATGGAAAAGTAAGACTATCATTAAAAGTCTGGAATTACAGCAATGAGCAGAGGGAAAACAAGAACAGAAGTTATTATCTAAAACTAACACATCTATACTAACATATATTCCTATCTAAACTGAGACAACCTGAAATTGTGACCGTCTAAGAGAACAATGACTGACAAAGTGATATCATGTTTGAGTAAGGATTGCTTCTCAAGATCATGGAAATAAATTCAGACAATCTAAATACTGCTCATTCACATTAACATGGTTGAAAATATTCAGTGCTTCCCCAAGTTTTTGCCTATTTTTCAATGCTTTCCTTGTTTTTTTCACAGACCAATCAGTTCTGACTTTAAATCTGCCTTAAGTTAATATCTTATCCCAAACCTATGCTCACCCTAAACAGGAGTGCATACGTCAACCTAAGAGGTAGGAAAAGTGGTTTTACAGGTAATAAAATTAAGCTGGGTCTGTAGATATACAGGAACATTAGAAAAGCATCCAACAGTCCGCACTCACTTTCCCACCCCTCTCCTAAGTGTCCTGGGGGCTTCATTTTGTAGGCAACACCAGTGATCCCAGGGGGTGACTATACCACATGCTGGTGCCTTTGGAAGTAACATAAAAGCCTGGCTGCTTCCATGATTATCTCATCCCTCACCGCCCTAACAGAGTGTCCCTGGGCCATAATTACACAGTCTCTTTTTTCTTTCCTGGTGAAGAACCTTTGTAAAATAGCTGTTATGCCTCTATTTCTCTACAGTTTACTTTGAATAAATAGCTGGAGTGTAAGAACCGATTATCAGCTCAAATTAACCTGACTTTTTCTTATCAATTTAGCACATTACTGCTGTATGTGCTGCTAAGTTGTGGTAATTGCTTCTCACATTTTATTCAAGATATGCCCATTATATAGACCTCCAACTTGGCATCTAGATACCAATATAACTATAGAAACAAGATCATAATTCATCTTGTGTCTCACATGGCTCTTACTGCAGTTTTTAAGCTTTTTTTTTTTTTAATTTTTTTTTTTTTATTGGTTGTTCATAACATTACAAAGCTCTTGACATATGATATTTCATACATTAGATTGAAGTGGGTTATGAACCCCCAATTTTACCCCAAATGCAGATAGCAGAATCACGTCGGTTACACATCCACAATTTTACATAATGCCCTAATAGTAATTGTTGTATTCTGCTACCTTTCCTATCCCCTACTATCCCCCCTCCCCTCCCCTCCCAACTTCTCTCTCTATCCCATCTACTGTAATTCATTTCTCTCTT
Source organism: Spermophilus citellus (assembly GCF_964194105.1). Taxonomy (NCBI): domain Eukaryota; kingdom Metazoa; phylum Chordata; class Mammalia; order Rodentia; family Sciuridae; genus Spermophilus; species Spermophilus citellus. The sequence continues at coordinate 192,595,274 of NC_138184.1, read as the reverse complement.
TGTTTATTTTCCCATTCCCCTCACAACCTCTTATGTGTAATTTTGTTTAGCAATGAGGGTCTCCCTTCATTTCCATGCAATTTCCCTTTTCTCTCCCTTTCCCTCCCATCTCAAGTCTCTGTTTAATGTTAATTTTTTCTTCCTACTCTTCCTCACTGCATTTATTTTTCCTCAACATTTGAACCTACATTGACATGGTCTAGTTCTCAAACATAGTAGTTTTCATCATAAAATCACATGACTTTTTATTTTAGTATGAAGTTTCTTTCCCAGTGTGAAGGAATAGAGTTTATTCTGACAACTGTTTGCCAACATTGATTTTTATCTTAGTGAGTTTCTTATAAAAATAATATTCTCTCTACATAACTAATTTTAATCATCATCACTAGTAAATGTTTTTGCATGTGACATTATCAGAGCCTTTCCCCCATACCCACATCCTGGGTTTCCTACAGGATTAACTTTCACAGCTGGTTTTCCTTTCAAAACAGATATTAGCTGGAGAAAGAAGCAAACTCAGTAAAACAACATATGAATCAGGGCAAGATCAGCTGCATAAACGATATCTCCTTTAATAGGTTCTCACCAAGCAATTAAAAAATATTAAAGCAGTGTACATTTGGAGAGAAACTTATGTGTGAGACAGGCCTTTAATGATTAGACATTATACATGTTATATACACAAATATTTTGTTCACCAACTAAAACATCAATGAAACTATGACATTCCTTACTCTAAGATTTGTATTCACGTTATTCTGTTTTTACACCCTTTGAATGGAATTGTCAATTTCCTGCTTTCCCATGGGAAAAATTTCAATTAGCATTTATGTAAGATATACTTTTATACCTAAGTGTGCATAATATATGTACTTAATGGGTAATATTGTCTGCCTTTACAGTTTTCACATATTATGTTATAAATGAAAGCCTTGTAATGGTGAACAATCAAAACAACTGAAGCAAAATACTTTTCTGGGTTTCATTTTCCTTATTTAAATTCAAAATTACAAATTTCTGGAATAAATTGCCTTGCAAACCTTGATTAAATTATCTAGGCACAGCTGTATAGCACAAGTCTAGTAAATATTTGCAATCCATTATATTCTCTGCTTTGGTGATTAACAGTCCATAAAGAGATTTTAAGCAAAGCTACTGTTTTAATCTATGCAAGCTTTACATCTCGGATGCCACACTGAACCAGGTTGTTATGGGAGGAAGTCAATGGTGCAGTCTCAATTTCTAAACTAAAACAGTGAATTTTTTAAAACCCTGAGGAATTGCTGGCCCATTTACTCCATCTGTGGTACACGGTGAGATAAACAGGAATAAGGGTGTACGAGATTTCAGTTACTGAATATAATGATTCTTCCGGGCATCGAGGGCTAACAAAACACACGTTAGCATGCACTGTGGGGTTTAGTGTCTTCCACTAAGTGAGGGAGACAGGATTTTAATAGTCACACCAAAACTGCTTACAGAACTGATTCTTATTTCCAAGCATCTAGTATTTTGTATGACCTTTTTTATAAAAAGTTAAAACTGGTATTTTTAAAATCTTTATTTTCTTTAACTAGGAGATATAATTCCTGTATTTTCGAATGTGACTTTACAAAATAAATAAAAATATATGTAGTTAAATAGATTCTGTCAGGCGGTCTTTGTAATATCCAACAACTACAACCAGGAAATACGAGAAAGGAGGTGGGGAGAGACACCGTTACAGGAAACTAATTTTCGCAGGTTATTCCCAGATTGCTTTTTACACACAGATTTGTTCAAGCAGTACAATAATTGTGTGATAGTCATTTGATGGAGGGTCCATATCTAGGATCCAGATGGTGTTCAGGTTTAGCTTATTTAGCTGATCCATTTTGAGCAGGGCATTTGAAATGTTAAATAAGCAAATAAATCAAGAGGCTCTTGAGTAACAACATTCTGATTGCTGTCATCCTTAAAACAGAACCAGAAGAGTATTAAAAAAGTTTCAGATTTGAGGTGCATTAGGCATCATTTCTGGTATTAATTCTACTTAGCCCTCTTCTCATATAAAATTGGCATGCCTAAAACTAGAAAAACAGATAAATGACTCAATCAAATCCGAGTTCATAATTCTTGTATTGAGATCCTGTTTACCAACCTTTTGTCCTTTCTCATCCTAGTGCCCCTTTCTACACTATTAAAATAACTCCAGGAAAATACTGGTTAATTTGCCTTTCTGATTTTTTATATTTATTACAAGCAAACCACCATAAACAAAATGGGAAGCCAAATGAAAAAATAAGGGAAAATATATGTGAGGCATATCACAGAACAATGTTTATAATTTTTTTTAAATTTAGAGAACTGTACATTTGAGAAATATTTATTGGTAATAAATGAACAAAGGATTAGGTCACAAAACAAAACAATAAGCTTGCCTGTAATCCTATGACATGGAGACAAGGCAGGAGGATCACAAATCTAAGGGTAGCCTGGGCAACTTAGCAAAACCCTGTTTCTAAGGAAATAAAGTAAAAAGGAATGGGACTGGGGCTGCGGTTGTAGCTCAGTGGTAGAGTGTTTGCCTAGTATGTTTGATGCACTGGGTTCGATCCTCAGCACCACATAAAAATAAATAAATAAAAATAAAAGCCCAATGTCCACCTACAACTAAAAAATATTAAAAAAAAAGGAATGGGACTGTAGCCCAGGCCCAATACCTAGTACTATTTTTAAAAAGTTCATATCCCTTGATTAGCATTCCAACTTCTAGAAATACAGCTTTAAGTGATAAGCTAAACTTTTTTTAAAAACCACTTCTTATATGATCTTGTTAATTATAACATAATTGAGAAAAATTTGAAACAACATAATTTTATAATGGCAGTAGTAATGGTAGTAAAAATATGATACAGCCATATGATTGGATTCCATTCATCTTGAAAATAATATTATAGAGATTTTTAATGGCCAGGTCAAAGTACCAACAGGTCACAGTGATTGATTCAGTAATGGGCTCATCAAGAAAGTCTGAATAGGGAGAACCAGAGTCAGGATTACTATTGAAACTATCAAAAAAGGGGCACTCTCTTTTCAATATCATTGCTAACTGTAAATATGATATGAGCTTGTAGTTCAGAAAAAAACTGCTTAAGAACAAGTCACCACAGACTAGAATGATAGACAAAAAGACAATATTACAATTGTACCTGTATCTAGAACATGCTGGTTATCTGTGGATGGTCCCATAAATCAATTCCTTCCTTCCTCCCTTCTGTCCCTTGTCTTTCTCTTTGCTTCCTCTCCTAGATTTTTTTTTAATTTTTCTTTCCTTCATTTCTTCTCTTTTTTTTTTCCTTTTTCATTTTCTCCTTCCCTTGCTTCATTTATTTTCCTCCAAGTATAAGCTGCTGTCTCTGCAACTTGGGAAGAAAATATTCTTGATTAATAAAACGATTTTATTGTCCTGGTCCTGACTTTTCCCCCTCTCCGCCTGCTTCCAAACCATCATAATCACCTTTCTTTGTAATTCTCTTAAGGCCTCAGTCACATTACCAGTGTCCAGTCTTTTGTGAATTCATGAAGACTATCCATGTAGGGTGCTGATCTTTAAATGTAACCAAATGTTCTTCCCATGGTGGTCCTTGCTATTTTGTGTGTATAGAAGACACACTAAGAGTTACTGATAGCTAACATTTTTGAGTTCTTTTACTTTGGAAATCATTTTAAGAACTTTGCACAGATTATACTCATTCAATTGTTAAGCCCAGTGAGGAAAGCACAATTTAGATCACCCATTTTATATAAGGAGCTGAGGTGTGCAGAGTTTGGGTAGTTTGCCCATTGTCACATAGCTCAGAAATTCAAAAAACCAGGATTGTAATACATGGTAGCTGCCTATAAAGAGTCTAGAATATAATTGGGATATATATTATAAACAAAATCACAGAGATTGTGTATTTCAAGAGGGCGGGAGAATGAGACTAAAAAATAAAAAGAGAGGGATAGGAAACATTATGGAAAGTAGTGTACGAAAATGACAAACATGATATGGCACATTTGGGAATAATGATTTCCTCCTTGTGGATAGATTGCAATTTAGTGAGGAAGTGGTAAATGAGGAGTCTAGGTAAATGGGTTGGGATGGGCACACTGGCACAATCAAGGAGTTGCTATCAAGACCAAAACTATGTTTCAAACATGGCTCATTAATGTGTCTATAGAACTGTAAGCTGCTTTCAGAAAGTAGCCACAGTGTTGATGTCCCTCCTTCAATAATTTAGAGCAGGAAACTAGTGCAGCTGCCTTATACACTGTGTCAGAAGCCATTTGTATGGTGACAATGTCAAGAACCACTAGTCCAGCCTGGGTCCCTGGAGAGTTCAGTGGAGTAAAACTTGTCTACCCAGGACTATCCCATTAAAAATAAACTCTCTTACGTAAGCTGCAGTATGTGGGTTGGGGGCATCATTTATGATATTAACATACCAATTGAAGTATGTTAATGCAAAAGCTTTAGTGTCAGTTATTTTTTCAAAAACAAATTCAGATTTAAGGAAACTTTACTACTGATTGAACATTTAAATAGGGATATATATCATTATGGAAGTTGCAGAAAAATCAACAATTCTCCCCAAATCATACCGATTTATGTAAGAATGGTCTGCCAAAATGTTAGAGAGCTCACATTTCTGCCATACCAGTATTCTAGATACCATATTGTATAATCATCATAGCATACATTAATGCTAAAGTAATCATGCTAAAATAGTTTGAAGAATCAAAATTGAAATCGTCTTCAAAGGAGTCAAAGTTGATTCATCTGAGAGAAAAAAGACTATCAAAAAAGTAAAAAAAGTTCCCAGGATTCCAGTTTTGAAAACCTACACTTATTTCACATTCACTTTCAAAGTCAACCATAGAAACAATAGTCACAAATTACAATAGTCACAAATTACTTACAAACTACTCATTTGTTTTCATTTGGAAAATAATAATTTCAATGAAACTGTTCACCTTTCTTCAAAGACATTTAGAAGTAGTTCTCTTTTTTCTACCTAGTAACAAGAGGTACTAAGTCTTTTCTTTTTAAACACACACACAGAGAGAGAGAGAGAGAGAGAGAGAGAGAGAGAGAGAGAGAGAAGAGAAGAGAATTTTTAATATTTATTTTTTAGTTCTCGGCGGACACAACATCTTTGTTGGTATGTGGTGCTGAGGATCAAACCCGGGCCGCACGCACTCCAGGCAAGCACGCTACCAGTTGAGCCACATCCCCAGCCCGGTACTAAGTCTTAAAAATTAAGTTTTCAAAAAAGACAAGAATAAGAATGGATGATCTCAGATAATGAGTCAATTTCAACAAGAAGGTACTAGATTTAAATACTGTTATGCAAAGTATTCAAACATAAAAGCACCTTCAGTTCTAGTAAGAAGACAGGTTACACCGAGGACTGTTATTACAGTGAGTTTCCTTTTCAAAATTAACTACATAATGCCAAAACGACTTGGTGATCCTGAAGCAAATCAGTCAATGTACTTCATGGATGGGTGTCTGATGTACAACAGGCTGCTGAGTCGATACTCCAGAATATATCGTCCTCTAAACAAACAGGAATGACTGAGTATTTAGTATCTTAGCCTTTATATGAATGTTTTATTGTATTCTACAAAGTTATAAAACACTGGGACTACTTGACTTACAAAATTTTACTTCTCCCTTTACTTTCACTTCAAGGTATCTTGTTAATGGAGAGGTTAAAATAATTATGGGGACTTAGAGAAGAGTTTAAGAATGAAAAAAAGACTTACACATTAATAATCTTAATGAAATTGTAACTGGTATATCTTATGGAGTAAAGATTAAGAGAATTAAATTATGACAATTGTCTGCAGATACCTGAAAAAGTTAGTATTTTTTGCCTATTTCAAACAAACCTCAATGTAGACAATAACACTAAAAGACAACAGAAAATTATTCTAACAGCTACTAATTTTTTAAAAAAATGTACAATAGTAATAACTTGAAAGAAATAAAGATGTGGTTAAGAATTAAAATTATGTTAGATGAAGAATTAAATTATATATATATATATATATATATATATATATATATATATAATTTACCTATGATTATAATTTTAGTGGAAAACTATCATTTGAGTATGAATTTAGCAACACAATATTTTCACAATGAAAATACTTCTGTGAATTACAAAGACTTTTTATATGAAAGTCATGAACTAAAACAATTTTAAACTAAATGCACATGAAAAAATGTTCATCATCACTAGCAATTAGAGAAATGAAAATCAAAACCACTCTAAGATTTCATCTCACTCTAGTCAGAATGGCCGCTATTAGACATATAAACTACAATAAGTGTTGGTGAGGATGTGGGAAAAAAGGTACACTCATACACTTCTGGTGGGACTGCAAATTTGTGCAGCCAATATGGAAAGCAGTATGGAGATTTCTTGGAAAATTGGGAATGGAACCACCATTTGACCCAGCTATCCCTCTCCTTGGTCTATTCCAAAGGATTTAAAAACAGCATACTACAGGAACACAGCCACATCACTGTTTATAGAAGCACGATTCACAATAGCTAAACTGTGGAACCAACCTAGATGCCCTTCAACAATGGATAAAAAAACGTGGCATATGCACACAATGGAATATTACTCAGCAATAAAAAAAGAATAAAATCATAGCATTTTCAGGTAAATGGATAGAGTTAGAGAAGATAATACTAAGTGAAGTTAGCCAACCCCCCAAAACCAAATGCTGAATGTTTTCTTTGATATAAGGAGGCTGATTCATAGTGGGATAGGGTGCAGGAGCTTGGGAGGAATAGACAAACTCTAGGTAGGGTAGAGGGGTTAGAGGGGAAGGGAAGGGGCATGGGGTCATTAATGATGGTGGAATGTGATGATCATTATTATCCAAAGTACAGGTATGAAGACACAAATTGGTGTGAATGTACTGTGTATACAACCAGAGATATTAAAAACTGTGCTCTATATGATTAATAAGAATTGTAATGCATTTTGCTGTCATATTTTAAAAAAAGGTTTCAAAAAAAGTCAGGCATGAAAATAGATAAATAAATAAATAAAATGTCCTACAGATAAAATGTTAAGAATTTCATTTTTGGAAATGTATTCTAGTTTTGACAGTAAGGCCCATTATTATTGACAGATGAACAGTAAATTTGGTGAACTGAGTCACATAGAATATTCCAATTTTTTATCTTCAATAAAAATAAAACTTTAAAAGGGTATAGATAATTTATACTTGTGAATGACTTACTTTTTAAGAGATCTTACAATATGATGTTCATGTATGTTGGAGAATAATGATGGACTCACCTTCCATGTGCAAGGCTCCATCTTTGATTATTTTGTAGAGATAATTTGTTACAGGTCCTCAGCCATCTTAAGAGATAGTTGCTTATTGCTATAATGGTATAGATAAACAACTGAAGCAGAGAAAAGTAAATCAATTTTCTCAAAGACACAGGAAGTAAGGGCAGAGATGTGATTCATATCAGGGCATCTGTGCTCTGGATCCCAAGTGTTCAACACACTATGTTAAACTATCTCTTAACAGGATAATTAGAGCCAAATTCAGTTTGGACTATCAGCAAAATTGAATTACCCATTAAATCAATTAGTTAAAGAATTTCCTGTGTGAGAATGGTGATATGAGGTTGGCATTACCCTTTCTAAAATTCATCTACAGTCAATGAAAAGATAATACAAAAAAACCCACAGTTTTATGAATCCAAACCACAGAATTGACAAAAGAATACAAACCAAACAGGGGATGGGAGCGCACATTCAAGCAATATTTGAAAACATCATTCCCTGTGGGATCAGTGAAGAAGGAAACCTTTTACTTTGTGCAAAAATATATTTGCATATCTCTACTGGATTAGGATATGCCTAAACAAATAAAAATACAAACCCTTAGGTCATTGAGTTAGGCCCCCAAATCCCCCTGACCTTCCAGATTTTTTTTTTTAAAGTGACCTCTTTAAATCTACTATAGAGCCTAGGAAAATAAAAACAAGTGGCAGATGAAAAGGTACTAAGTACACCAGCTTCTTAGGGCTGCAACAATCACTCACCTGAAAGTAGTTGGCTTCATACAGCAGAAATGTACTCTTTACAGATCTGGAGGTTAGAAGTCCAAAATACAGCTTTCTTATAAGGATTCCAGGCATCTGACTTAGGGGCCACCTCAATTCTGTATGATTTCATCTTAATTTGACTAATTACATATACCAAGACCTTATTTTCCAATAAATTGACATCCTGAGATTCTGTACAGATACTGATTCTGAAGGTATACTATTCAAATCTGCATGAAATAGACAAAAATTTTATGAATTGTTTCTCTGTGAACTTATAAAATTGAATAAAGATATTGCTTCTATGAACACCATCGAAAGATACAAGAATTTTGTAAAGAGATGATAAAAAACAGGAGACAAAATGTAGACTAACAAGTATCAAAGAAGATGTGACATTAAAATTAAAAAGGAATAAATATTAAAGAAAATTAGACTGATTCTGATAGACACAAATTAAATAGGAAGTTCTGAAAGAAGACCATATGTGTACTGGTAAATAATCTTAAAATACAAGTAGATTTGAGTCTATATTTTAGAAACAAGTTTGATCCCAGAGGAAAAAATGTTCAGAATGGGAAACACAGAAGCATATCTCACTCAAGTTATTAGCAATTAAAGTCAAAGAAACTATCATTGGCACATCCAGACAATAGATCAAGCAAAATATAAGAGGAGAATATCTGAGAGATCTCAGATACCTTCATTATTATCCTTCAATATGCAGACAGTAAAACAATTTCCACAAATTCTTAAGTGAAACATAGAAGACTTTTAAATACACAACAGCTTTAGGAATAACATTCCCATAAGCTTTTCCAGAATCACTTTAAGACAATTAAAAGATGATGGGAAAACTAAAACAGAAGGACTATTGGTGAAAATAATCTATTTAATATTATGTTCCAATTATACACCTAAAGCAAATATAGAGATGTATACGTATGTATACAAGTGTATATAATATATTTACATACATATATAAAACAAAGAGATTTATACATATATATCTGAGATGTATGTGTATATATATATATATATATATATATATATATATATACACTTAAGATATACACATAAATACTCACATATATAACATATGCATATGTAACAGTGGTATATACACAAATATACACAATAAAATATATAGACACATACATACACATATGTAATGATATATACACATATATATGATGATAAAAATATAGAAAATAGCCTAAAAATGATGGAGATTTATGTTTATTAGTTTTATCTCTGGTTTCATAAAAATTAGTTGCAGCAAAATATAATTTGGTATACTAATCAAAGTATGCCAAAAGACATATTTTCCAGTTTACAAATTAAGAGCATTAGAATAAGTTTATTGAATAATATATAGAAACATAAAAAAAGTAGTTGATTAAAGCTAGACAAACACTAAAGAAAGTGGGGTAAGTAAAAAAATATTTTATCATTTTCTAAGTAGGGAATTAGTAAATACTATAAATTACACAGAAGTTTGAATCACTATAAATTTATTATTTTTACTTCAGAAAGTAAAACAATACTCATCAATTATAAATATCTGTTTTGTCCCTAATTATATAGTAAGGACATTCATAATGCAAAAACTAAGTAGCTGGGAAGATTGGTGCACAGCTGTAGTCCCAGGGACCCAGTGCTGAGGTACAATGATCGTAAATTGAAAGCCAGACTCAGCAACTTAGTGAGAACCTATCTCACATTAAAGTACTTGGTTTATAGTTCGGTGGTAAAACACCCCTGGATTCAATCCCCAGTACAAACAACAACAACAATATCAACAAATCTACAATAATAACAAGAAAACTATAAGCAGGATAACGAAATCTATTGAAAGAAGTAAGACTTTGATTCAGATGTCTCATTCATTTTCAAATCAAACAAAGAAACTATGAATATAGAAGGCCTTAAAAAAATAAGAATATATCTTCTTTGATAGTGTCGAGTAATAGTCACTAAAATGATTGGCATAATTCTATAATTGCCTAGACAAATACAATTATACCAACTTTGAAAACAGCTGTAACTTAATAAATATATCATATAAATGATACCTACACTTCCTTCTTTATTAAAACTCTCTTGAAAACAGGGTCCTTATTGGTTGTTTCATCATTATCTTTCATAGTATACATCTATATATAATAGATCCTTGTCAATATTTGAGTTTAATTATTTTTACCCAGAGCAAAGACATTTACTTGAGGAAACATTTGATATTTCACTCAAGTCAGAGATTTAAAATAATTCGGTATAAGGGAAATCGAAGTAAACTACTTAATTTTTGCTTAGGCTAACTGCCCAATTCTAATTAGGCCATGGGCACATGGGCCTCCACTTATTTTTATGTCTCTTTTAAAGCCCCAGAGATAACAGAAGAGTGATCATGGCAGCCAAACCAACCATATGGGAACCAGTAGGCCACAACTTAATTAGCACTGCAAATTTATGCCAGTAGAGTCAGCTTCTATTTTTATATTACTTCATCTCAGAATCTTAAAGTTTAGTAAAATGTATTCTTTTGATTTTGTATTTATCTTTCTTTAAAATATGTGTTAAAAATCATAAAAACATTTATGAAGGACATTTATTTAATTAGAACAAGATATATCCCATGCTTTTATAATATGTCAAAATGGATTCTACTGTCAGATATAACTGAAAAGAACCAATAAAAACAAATTTTTTGATATAAAAAGAAAAGGAAAAAGAAAAGCTAAGTATTACAGTAACAAAAAGCTAAAATCTTCCAAAGACTCCTTATTTATTTATATATGTGCTGGGGATTAAACTTAGTGCCTCCTGCATACTCGGTAGATGCTTCGTCACTAATATTTAACACTGGCCTCTCTTTTGACTATTGAGGTAAATTTCATAAATTAACCATACTGGCTATATTTATATAATGCATCTATAGTATAATAAGTATCAAAATTTAGATGTAAAAAGTCTGGAATTTCTAATATTGGTAGAACAGTATATCATCTTTAAAATATTCTTGGGTGATTAAATATCCCTCTGTTGCATAATTTGATCATATCCTTCTTAGAGGAATTACTGGTTAAGTACCACCAGAGCTAGGAACAAAACTGGTCATCTTGAATTCAGTGCTCTTGTTCTAGATTAAGAAACAGGTGAAATTTCATAAAAGCTAAATTCAATTTACCCAGCCATCCTTTGGTTTCTAAATCTCATTCATTAAAAGCACCAACATAAAATTGAGATGAAATTCCTAAAGCCATCTTAAAAGTTGTATTAATAAAACATTACCTTGATTTATATGCCTATAAAACAAATATTTTAAAGAGAGATTAACATGCACATTTTCTTTTTTCCCGACTTAACCACCATATTAGAATGAAAAGAATCTGACAATCAGGTAAATTCTATCAATACTTAATTCATCATCTTCGAATTAAAAAATAAGAATAAATTAAAACTTGTGTCCTTGATTTTTCCTCCTTCTAATTTTTTTTGTTGCACCATCTGGCCTTGGAAGCTCACAAACACTGCTTTCTAAACAAAGATATAACTGAGTACCCAGAGGGAAATCCTAGAACAGTAATAGTCTTCAATAATTCACTGCTACCACCACTAGTCTGCCATCACTATCTTCTACTTTTAATGAATCAACCATCACATTAGTCATCTTGACTGTTTTAAACATTGTTTTCAATATTTTATGAATATATTTTATGTAAAGGAAGTACTTTATTTACTTGTTTGTTTTTGTAATGCTGGGAATCAAAAGGCAGTATTTTAAAATGACATGATAGAGAGGTCTTCAGGAAAACAAGACAGATAAAAAATCATAAATTTAACTACCGTAGTACAAATGAACTGGACATTAGTGGCACGGAAAAATGCTTTAAGATTTATCCAATAAATATGGTTATTACCGGATAAGCTATTTTAAATAAATCAATGAAACTTGAGTTTATTCAAAATCGCAAAACGGTTTTCATTTTTACTGTTTATCTTAAAGATATCTCCCATGATATCATATTTGTGAATATCTACTGAGCAAACAATTAGTAGCATAGTGAAATATTACAAAGGGATTTATCAACTTTGATGTTTCGAAAGGGTATTAAATGCAATGCAAGTAAAAATATTATATCGATAGGAAAATCTTTTCATTTTAGATTTAGGTTCTGGAAAGTAAGCAGACAAAATTGGGGACTTCTTCATTTTGAATAAAAGAAAAACAGAAACTTCTGAACATATGGTGTGTTTTCTGTTGATCAGGTAATACTGGAGTTTGCCACATTTTTATCTTGTCTTCTAATTTCACTTTTGACATTTTATTCTTTAAGGCACAAATCCTTGGAGTGGATGACCCTGACTGACAATGGCTTCCTGTGCTCAAGGAAGAGTCTTTGGGAATGGGTCCCCATGGCAATTTGGATCACAGTTTCTATCCTACAGTATTTTCTCACAGATAATGAAAAGAGTTAAAGGGAAACAGAATGACAAATACAGGTCCCAATAGATCCCTAGGTGCTTAGACAGAAATTTTAATGACCAAATAACAAACATAAAGCACACAATTGCTTCAAGAAACAGGCCCTGGTGGGTAATGTACCTGTAGATGTAAACCAATAGTGTGATATAAGAACAAGTGTACTGATTTATATTTGAAATTGTTTCTATTTCTTTGACTTTATTTTTTTATTATTATTAAACAGGGCATATGATGGAAGAAAAGTTTAATGGAAGTAAGTTGGAATGGTAAAATTAATAGATTTTCAGTTTATACAAATAAACACAAGTAATGTCAACTTGTAAGAGGTAATGCCAACATAGCAAGTTTATTATGGCTCCTAAAGTTCATAATAAGCTATTTGAGATCCTGGAAATAAGAAAACAGCAGTCATATTCAGTCAAGCAATATGAAAGTTCAAAAGAATAGATGTGCTTCTCAGCAGGGACCAGCAGGGAAGTACCTTGAAAATTGAAATCTTTTCATTCAGAAATCTATTTATTTTTTGACCCCTCTTTGGCAAATAAAAATTGGGGCAGATTGTTCAATACAGATAATAAATTAGCAAACTGGCTTTGATGCTTATTCTGAAAAAGATTGTTTAGATTCATCTCCTAGTCAACCCCCAAATTAGGTTTTCTATTCAAGAGGAAATATGATTTTTGCTTGGGAAAGATACTGCTTAGTCCTTTTCTTGCTTTGCATGCTGCCTGTGCCAGAGTACTCATGTTCAAGTTCACTTTTGCCCCCTGCCTTCTGAGAACACCCAGTTCTACATCGCCTCCCATCTGTCTCTCCAGGGTTCATCCCTTGGGTGAAATAGGTGAACAGAATTATTGATTTTAAGTGAATTTTTTTTCTAACTTCTTTTTTTTAAGTTTTATTTTTTTATTGGTTGTTCACAACATTACAAAGCTCTTGACATATCATATTTCATACATTAGATTGAAGTGGGTTATGAACCCCCAATTTTACCCCAAATGCAGATTGCAGAATCACGTCGGTTACACATCCACAATTTTACATAATGCCCTATTAGTAATTGTTGTATTCTGCTACCTTTCCTATAAATATAATAAAATTAATCAATTTTATAGCTGTTAATTGTCTTCACAATCTTCTATTATCAAATTGATGTACAAATAATAGGCTATAAGAACACAAACTAGTAAATATGAGAAAGAAATATCCCAATATAAATAAAAGTTAACAGAAAAACCTAAAATATCCCAAAAATTGAAAAAGAAAAAAAATGAGATCTGTATGAGATGGTTTTTCTCCTTAGAAGATTTAAATTTGTGACATTCCAAATTGTCTTAATCTAATTGTGACAAAGAAGACTGCAGCTAAGCTTTGGGGTTAATAATAGAGTCTCTGTTTCTTGTTTACTCTGGAGTATAATCCTTCAGGGTTTCTAGTTTGAAACTTAGGTGTGCCAAGTTCCCTACTTTCTGGAAGCATATCTTCATTTAAGATTTGTTTCCATTCATTACATAAATTCTACCTTTCTTGAAAACTTACCACATTGTGTCACCGTGTTGTAGATCCATGTCCTGTGAGTTGAATAGATTTAGAGGTTATTATTGTTATTTTTATCCAGGTAATTTTTTCCATAGAGAGTTTAATCCATCGACACATATTTGGTTAAACATATTTATTTCATACATATCCTTTAGTTTCATGTTTTCTATTGTTTCATTTCTCCTGCTACATATGATCAAGAGCTAAAATTTATTTTGTGCATTTCTTTAGAATATAGTCTCTTTTAAATTATATTTCTATCTTTTTAACTTTCCAAAACTGATTTGATCCTTAAATATTTTTATTTATTTTTTTTGTTTTCCACAATTAAGAAAGTTAATTGCACAAAGCTTTTTTCCAGACCTATTTACTATATTTTAGTTTTTTTGAGAACAAATTATTGTTATTACATTATGATTTATGAATCATACTTTTTTCACAAAAACATTTTTTATAACAGCATGAAATTTTAGTGATTTTTGACAGTTCTTATTTTCATTACTTCTTTTTTATATTGATATTTTCTTATGTGTCAGTTTTTAAAACAAAATTTACATATCTGAAAATATCTTTGTTGCCTAATAGATCACACCCTTTTTATTTAAAAAATACATACATTTCTCTATCATTCCCAGGTATTTAATATTGTAGAGGAGCATCCAGATACTGTTTTTTTCTTTGTAAGCAACTAGTTTCAGTCCATTAAATCATGTATAAATTTTCTCAGTTACTAAGAATTGTGGCTGTAACATATCAAGATTGGATTATTTTTTATTTTTTTTCAAAGACAATAGAGGTTCCTTTTAATCTGAATAAAAAGGTATTTTTTTCATACCAGTAGCATTTTATTCCTCTCTTTAATTATATTGTGTCATTTCACTAATTTTTTAGAAATGCTGCTGATAATGTCTTTCTGTACAGTTTCCATGTCAGACATATTTTGTCTCCTATTGATTTAAAACATTTTGAGATAGTTTTTCTAACTAATTTCTATGGCAGTAATTCTATTTTTAACTTTTTCCAGGTGATTTTTACTTCCAGTTTTAGGTTTTTGTTTTCCCAGGCATGTCCTTCTCTCATTCTTATTTTGCTATTCTATATACTTGTATACTCTTTTATTAATTTTTATTTATTTATTTATTTATATAAATAGTGGAATGCATTACGATTCTTATTACACATACAGAGCACATTTTTTCATATCTCTGGTTGTATACAAAGTATATTCACACCAATTCATGTCTTTAAACATGTACTTTGAATAATGATGTCCATCACACTCCACCATCATTTCTAACCCCTTCTCCTCTCCCTTCCCTCCCACCCCTCTTCCCTATCTAGAGTTCCTCTATTCCTCCCCTGCTCCCTCCTCCCTATTCCATTATGAATCAGCCTCCTTATATCAAAGAAAACATTTGTCATTTGTTTTTTGGGGGGTTGGCTAACTCCACTTAACATTATCTTCTCCAGCTCCACCAATTTACCTGCAAATGCCATGATTTTATTCTTTTTTATTGCTGAGTAATATTCCATTGTGTATATATGCCACATTTTTTTTTATCCATTCATCTACTGAAGGGCATCTAGGTTGGTTCCATAGTTTAGCTATTATGAATTGTGCTGCTATAAACATTGATGTGGCGGTTTCCCTGTAGTATGCTGTTTTTAAGTCCTTTGGGTATAGACCGAGGAGTGGAATAGCAGGGTCAAATGATGGTTCCATTCCAAGTTTTCCAAGGAATCTCCATACTCTTTCCATATTGGCTGCACCAATTTGCAGTCTCACCAGCAATGTATGAGTGTGCCTTTTCCCCCACATCCTCACCAACACTTATTGTTGTTTATCTTCATAATAGCTGCCATTCTGACTGGAGTGAGATGAAATCTTAGAGTAGTTTTGATTTTCATTTCTCTAATTGGTAATGATGATGAACATTTTTTCATATATTTGTTGATTAATTGTATATAATCTTCTAAGAAGTGTCTGTTCAGGTTCTTGGCCCATTTATTGATTGGGTTATTCATTTTTCGGTGTTTAGCTTTTTGAGTTCTTCATATATCCTACAGATTAGTACTCTATCTGATGTGTGAGAGGTAAAAATTTGCTGCCAAGATGTAGGTTCTCTATTCACCTCACAGATTGTTTCTTTTGCTGAGAAGAAACTTTTTTTAGTTTCAGTTCATCCCATTTATTGATTCTTGATTTTAATTCTTGCGCTATAGGAGTCTTATTAAGGAAGTTGGAGCCTAATCCCACATGAGGGAGATTAGGGCCTACTTTTTTTTCTATTAAATACAGGGTCTCTGGTTTTATTTCTAGGTCCTTGATCCATTTTGAGTTGAATTTTGTGCATGGTGATAGGGGTTTAATTTCATTTTGTTACATATGGATTTCCAGTTTTCCTAGCACCATTTGTTGAAGAGCTATCTTTTCTCCAATGCATGTTTATGGTGATTTTGTCTAAGATAATTGTAATTTTGTGAGTTAGTCTTTGTGTTCTCTATTCTGTACCATTGGTCTACCAGTCTGTTTTGGTGCCTAAACCATGCTGTTTTTGTTACTGTTTCTCTGTAGTATAGTTTAAGGTCTGTCTGGTATGGTGATGCCACCTGCTCCCATCTTTCTGCTAAGGACCACTTTAGCTATTATTCTGGATCTCTTATTTTTCCAGATGAATTTCATGACTGCCTTTTCTATTTCAATGAGGAATGTAATTGAGATTATGATTGGAATTGTATTAAATCTGTATAGTGCTCTTGGTAGTGTGGTCATTTTGATAATATTAATTCTGCCTATCCAAAAGCAAGGAGATCTTTCCATCTTCTAAGGTCTTCTTTGATTTCTTTCTTTAGCATTCATTGTATATATCTTTCACCTCTTTTGTTGAGACTATTGTAAATGGGGTAGTTTTCCTCAATTCCTTTTCTGAGGATTTGTCGCTGATATACAGAAATGCCTTTGATTTATGGGTGTTGATTTTATATCCTGCTACATTGCTGAATTTATTTACTAATTCTAGAAGTTTTCTGGTGGAACTTTTTAGATCTGCTAGGTATAGAATTTTAATATCAGCAAATAGCGCTAATTTGAGTTCTTCTTTTCCTATGTGTATCCCTTTAATTTCTTTCATCTAATTGCTCTGGCCAGTGTTTCAAAAACTATTTTAAATAGAAGTGGTAAAAGAGGGCATCCCTGTCTTGTTCCAGTTTTTAGAGGGAATGTCTTCAATTTTTCTCCATTTAGAATGATGTTGGCCTGGGGCTTAGCATAGATATCCTTTATGATGTTGAAATATGTTCCTGTTATCCCTACTTTTTAAGTGTTTTGAACATGAAGGGGTGCTGTATTTTGTAAAGTTCTTTTTGTACATCTATTGACAAGATCATATGATTCTTTAAGTCTATTGATGTGATGAATTACATTTATTGATTTCCATATGTTGAGCCAAACTTGCATCCCTGGGATGAATCCCACTTGATCGTGGTGCACAATTTTTTTGATATGTTTTTGTATTGATTTGCCAGAATTTTATTCAGAGTTTTTGCATATATATTAATTAGAGATATTGGTCTGAAGTTTCCCTTTTTTGATCTGTCTTTGTCTGGTTTGGGAATCAGGGTGATATTGGCCTCCTAGAATGAGTTTGGAAGTGCTGCCTCTTTTTCTATTTCCTGAAATAAATTGAAAAGTATTGGTATTAGTTCTTCTTTAAAGGTGTTGTAGAACTTGACTGTGTATCCATCTGGTCCTGGGCTTTTCTTGGTTGGTAGGCTTATGATGGCATCTTCTATTTCATCACTTAAAATTGATTTGTTTAAATTGTGTATTCATCCTGATTCAATTTAGGCTTATCATATGACTCTACAAATTTGTTGATGCCTTCAATATTTCTATTTTATTGGAGTACAAGTTTTGAAAATAATTTCTAATTATCTTTTGTATTTCTGTAGTATCTATCATGAGATTTCCTTTTTCATCTCGTATATTAGTAATTTGAGTTTTCTCTCTCCTTCTCTTCGTTAGCACGGCTAAGGGTTTGTCAATTTTATTTAGTTTTTCAATTTCAAGGGTTTTTAATTTTATTTAGTTTGTCTTTTTTTTTTAGTTTTTCCAACTTTTTGTTCTGTCAATTTTTTCAATTGTTTCTTTTGTTTCAATTTCATTGATTTCAGCTCTGATTTTAATTATTTCCCATCTTCTACTGCTTTTGGTGTAGATTTGTTCTTCTTTTTCTAGGTCTTTGAGAATGTAATATTAAGTGTTTATTTGTTGACTTTTTCTTCTTTTAAGGAATGAACTCCATGCAATGAACTTTCCTCTTAGAACTGCGTCATAGTGTCCCAGTGATTTCATTGTTATCTGTGTTCTTATTCACCTCTAAATTTTTTTAAATATCCTCCTTAATGTCTTTTGCAACCCCTTGTTCATTCAGTAGCATATTATTTAGTTTCCAGGTGTTGGAGTAGCTTTTATTTCTTATTTTATCATTGATTTCTAATTTCATTCCATTATGATCTGATGGAATGCAGGGTAATTTCCTCTACTTTTGTGCTGCTGAGAATAAAGTGTATTTGCTCACTGAAGGATGAAATATTCTATATATGTCAGTTAAGTCTAAGTTATTGATTGTATTATTGAGTTATATATAGTCTCTTTGTTCAGCTTTTGTTTGGAAGATCTATCCAGTGGTGAAAGAGATGTGTTAAAATCACCCAAAATTATTGTGTTGTGGTCTATTTGACTCTTGAACTTGAGAAGAGTTTGGCGAACATAGATGCTCCATTTTGGGGGGCATATACATTTATAATTGTTAAGTCTTGTTGGTGTATGGGTCCCCTGAGTAGTATGCAGTGTCCTTCATTATCCTTTATTGATTGACTTTTGTTTGAAATCTACTTTATTTAATATGAGGATGGAAACCCGGCTTGCTTCAGCAGTCCATGTGAGTGGTATTTTTCCCAACCCTTTACCTTTAGTCTGTGGATCTCTTTTCCTATGAGATGAGTCTCTTGGAGGAAGCATATGGATGGGTCTTTTTAAAAATTCAATCTGCTAGTCTATGTCTTTTGATTGGTGAGTTTAGGCCATTAACATTCAGATTTATTATTGAGACACGATTTGTATTCCCAGGTATTTTTGTTTATTTTTGGTGTTTAACATGACTTGGTTTCTCCTCTGATTAGATTTTCCTACCGTGTAATACCTCCCTCTGCTTCATCATTGTTTTTGATTTCCTCTTCATGAAATATTTAACCAAGAATATTCTGTACTGCAGGCTTTCCAGTTGTAAATTCTTTTTTTAACTTTTGTTTATCATGGAAGGTTTTTATTTCCTCATCAAACTTAAAGTTTAATTTTGCTGGATATAAGATTCTTGGTTGGCATCCATTTTCTTTCAGAGTTTGGTATATATTGTTCCACAATCTCCTGGCTTTGAGGGTCTGGGTTGAAAAACCTGCTGATACATGAATTAGTCTTCCCCTATATGTGATCTGATTCCTCTCTTGTGGCCCTTAAGATTCTAGCCTTATTCTTATGTTAGGCATTTTCATTATAATGTTCCTTGGTGTAATTTTGTTCATTTGGTGTTCTGTAAGCCTCTTGTATTTGGTTTTACAATTGGTACTTCATGCTTGGGAAATTTGTGATATTATCTCATTGAAGAGATTGTGCATTCCTTTGGTTTGAAACTCTATGCCTTTCTCTATCCCGATACATCTTAGATTTGGGCTTTTGATGCTCTTCCATAATTCTTGGATGTTCTGTTCATGGTTTCTGACTATTTTCACTGTGTGATCAACTTTATTTTCCAAGTTGTATACTTTGTCTTCATCATCTAACATTCTTTCTTCCAAGTTATCTAGTCTGTTGGTTATGCTTTATATTGAGTTTTTTATTTGATTTATTGTATCCTTCAAGGTTTCTGTTTTTTTTTTTCAGAGTCTCTACCTCTTTCTTGAAGTAATTTTTTTGCTACCTGTATTTGCTCTCTTATCTCTTTGTTGGAGTGATCAATTTTTGCCTGTATTTGCTCATTTAGGTCATTCTTTAATTCACAGATCATTTTAATTATGAACCTTCTGAACTCCTTCTCTGACATTTCATCAACTCTGCTGTCCATGGTTCTGTTATTGTAGTATCCTGGTTAATTTGGGACACTTTCCTCCCTTGTTTTTTCATGTTGTCTATGTGTCTTCCTTTCTTTCAGTGTGGATCTGAGATATTACAGTTTCTACCCTATATTCTTCTGGTACCCATGCAGATTGTCTATACCTCACCTTGATGATGGGTTTTCAGACCTTCTTGGCACACCCCCCCCTCCCCCCAGTGTTTGCTACTGCAACTAAAGTTAGTGGCAGTAATAGCCAAGGAAACTTGAGATAAGAGTGGAGGTGCCCCAAGAAGGATGCAGATGGATGTCTTACAGAGATGTGGCTGAAAGGGAGGGCCTTACAATCTCTTTGGGATGGCTGCTCTGAGATGTAGCTGCTTCTAGGCCCTGTTTGAGGGGCTACTTCTTCGGGAAGGCTATGGAGATAACTGCAGTGTCCCAAAATGGAAGTGGGTTAGGCTTGGGCTCCCAGATTGGGTGGGTGGGGGGGGTGAACTCACACCTACCCTGGACCTGGGACATGTGCAAATTGGTGAGGATAGATCTGGTTGGGGCCTGCCCTCCTGCAGTAGTTTGCTGGTCAGAAGGGGCAGTCCTGTGCCTGAAGCTAGGCTCCAGCTGGTGTCTACCGCAGGATGAACCCAGGCTTACTGTGAGCCTGGGTCCCATGCAGGCCCGTGTGGTTCTATACTTGTATACTCTTTATTCACTAATATCCCCCTTTTAAAAGGGTTTCATTATATTCTATTGAGAATGAAATTTACTTTTTATTTCTTGTTTAGGCATTTGAAATAAGGTACATTTGTTTGATTATTTCAAACATCTTTGTTATTATATTTGTTGTTGATGTCGGACCATCAATAGTGGAGTTTTGTCAATAGAAGAATGGATGCTTTATCTTTAATCATTTCTGTCTCTTGTGCTCTGATCCCTGTCCAAATCTATGACCTGAAATGTACACAATGTTTCTATTCTTGCCAGATTTTCATGTAGACATCTCTATCCTCCTGCAGTAACTAACGTTCTGTTATTTAAGATCTAATAACCTTATGCCCTTTTAGTAATAGCATAGCATTCTTCCTACCATTACTAAGTTGCATGAATTCTCAATGGCTTATGGAAAGTGGACCACAAAGTGAAGCAGCCATGGTCAGGACTTGTTTTGTATTTGGGAAATATTTCCAAATGACTTTTTCTTCATCCAGATTATGGTGTATACAGAGGAAATAGGGAGCAACTGTATTCATTTTTTGTATTCATTTATGCCTCCATTCCCAGTATAGTGATGAGAATACCAAAAATCCTCAATAAACTTGAACACATGAAAAAAATAATACATTTGAGGAAACATCATTATAAGTATCCCTAAGAATATTGTTGAACTATAGTTAAATTCTAGAAATAATTATAGTACATAACTTTAAACTTCATAACATATAGTTAACATTAAGAAAATCTACAGACAAATATGATCATGGAGTAAATTACTACAATGAAAGGTATTTAAAACTAGACTAATAATAACTAAGAAATAGAATCTATGTTAACTAAAATTTCAGTAAAAGTAGCATAAGAGCAGATGTAGATTAAGGTAAACACATCTTGGTTCAGAAAGTGTAGCTGAAATCATATTTTACATAAGAGACAGTCATACTAGAATAAGCTAAACCTCCCTAGACATGATTTTAAAAGAGGAATGAAAACATGAATATTAATTTACTTAGCTTTTTCCTGGCTGAGATACAGAATGAATCAAAATATTTTACAGAAAACATTTTTTACTATTGTGGTAAAAATAGTATCACTTTGGTAAAATTTCTAGAGAAATTTAGAAAACAATACTTATGAAGCCATTATCAAAAAGCATTTCATGATGGAAAAGTACACTGTTACTAAAACAAGTGGTCCATAAATTTAAAAACTATTTCTATGTTGCAGTTTGCAAAATTCTGTTAGAAAGTGATAGTAATAATGACTTTATGTTTTGATATAGCAAGGCATACCAAAGTTTTACTTAGAGTAAGAATATCACCAAAGGTTTAATTTAAAACTCCTTTGGATAAAATAAATTGAAAATGTATTTCCTTATGGATGTTTAGATACACTTACATCTTAAGTCTTATTAACATACATACAAATAAATGTTTATAATTTAAACCTAGTAATTAACAATTATGGAATATGTCAAAACACTTAAGATGTTCTTGCCCTCTTTATCATGTAATTCACTTACCAGAGGAATTATTCAGACAGATAAAATATTCTTGAATCAAGCTGTTGTTAACTATATACTATGGGCACTGAAAAGCTATAGTATAATACTTTTTAAAATTTTTAAGTAAAACAATGAGGACTTTATACTTAAAATCAAGCAATACTTTGAAAACTTTTGTGTGGATACTGAAGACAAAAGGCTTTCTCTAGAACTGGTTATTTCTTTTAACAATGTTATTTAAAATCTGCAGTCACATCTTAAATTGAAGTATGCTAGCAATGTTAGATGCATGTTAAATAAAAATTAACATAAAATAATTGGGGCTAATAAGGCTCATGTCTCAAAGATTTTATATTTAGAGATAATCCATTTTCAAATGGGGGGGATGTGATTTAAGTTAATCAAAGATCTTTGGCCCAGGGCTTTATAAAACTATCTGTGTTAAAATCCTGATCTTTTGGCTTTTTATTCTTTATAGACCAACACATATATAAATATTATTAGTTTGCTTCTAAGTGAAAATATAAATGCAATACAAAGGCTTATATGAAAACAAAATGACTAGATTGTTGCTTAAACTATATTAGGAATGATAAACCTAGAATGTGATAGTAACTTTACAAATACTTCTTGAACCAAATTTATAATGAAAAGACTGGCAGAAAAAAATATGTTTGCATTTGTACAAATAATTTAAAGCAGGTTTGACACGTTGGCAGCTCCCTCCCAAGTCTCTGGCAGACATTGCTGATTGATTACGCCATTTTTAAATCACCTAACCATGAAGCAGAGATGTGGCTTCTCAGTTTTTCACCATACAGTGCTCCAGACAGCCACCTCCAACTAATATTGACAGAAAACTAGTTTGCCATGGAAAGATACAAAAAACTGTGAAAAGAATGAAAAGACCTCTTTGACGCTAACTTTGCTCTTTTCTTGTCAAAAATCACTTAAATTGTTATTCATAATTTTATTTTGTTCCACAATATGCTAGTCTCCCACTGATAAAAAACAAAACAGGTTCATGAAAAATTGTTTAAAAGAAGTAAAATCAGCATTAAAATCAAGAAATGCTACTAAAAGTACAAATAGGAAAAATGTTTCAGGACTTTTAGTATAAGAAATTCAAATAAATGTAGAAAACTAAGTCTAAAAACGGACACAGTTTATAAAGATTTCTAATGGTAGATTAACATATAAGAATGTGTCAATCTCTCATTCATCAAGGAAACAAATATTAAAATCACTAGGATGTCTCAGGTCAGAAAACATGGAGAAGCCACACGATCCCTAAGTCTCAGGCTGACCAGCTAGGCGAGGTAAAGCTCTTTCAAGAGCTCTTGGGCAGTACTGACTAAAGCTAAATGCGCTCTGAGCAGTAACTCCACCTCTAGTCCCAGAAACCAACAGAAATGTTTGTATGTGATGTGGTGGAGACATTCAGAGGGAAAACTCAGATGTCCATCTCTAGCATTCTGGGGAAATGCTCTGTTCAAGGGACAGGAAGAAACTAGTGCACACACCAACTCACCTCGGCTCCAGATCTTCTGACCCCACAAATCTGCAGAAATTTGCAGGCACATATCCCCCTATAAATTAAGTAATGTCCTGGGCCCAAGTCATCCTGGTCTTGATACCAGTGTATATGCAGAGTCTCTGGAAAGTATCTAGTAGTAAGCTGAGCTCTACAAAGTTAGATAATCATACAGTGTTCAACAACTAGTCCAACATGTAGGGGACCTGAGGTCAAGCTGTGCTGACGCCAGGGCAGCTATGATGTTCTTCTAAGTGCTGTACCAAGGGCCCCTCAAGGCCCAGACCTGGCAAGAAAAGGAAACATTCTGCTGTTGGGAAGATTCCTGAGGGCTGGGAAAAGGGAGCCAGCTAGGACAATAGGACCATAGGACCCAGGTGGGCAGGGGAGCACAGACAGGGCTCTTAGATCTTGCTGCCTCAATAACTATGTGAATTGCTGATGTTCTAGTTGAGGGTATGTAACCTGGCACATCTTGGACTGTACCTGCTCTTGGTACTCCTTTAGGTTGAGGCTGGGTGCCAGGGTCACCCTATCATTGTAGATAGGGTACTGTTTCATTTTGGAGATGCTGTTACTTGCTATAAATCATGTGTAGAGGACCAGAGGCACTGGGGAACCAGAAAATCACTATGTTCTTGAATTTTGGCTTCAATTCCCTTCCTGTGTGTCTGTGTCTTTATAATTAAATATATAAACATGGAAGCACAAAACACATTGGAGTGAAAAAGTATTTCAGAATAGCCAAACTGATACGAATGAGTCCAGAGCTTCCAGCCAGATATGAATGAGTAGCCTCTGTAGAATTTATCTCCAGAGCAACCAAAGACCAACTTAGATCTGAGTATTGTTCTTTCTGTTATCGCTAATTAATTTGGAAAATGTAATGAGATCCTAGCACCCACAGGAAGCTAAGATTTGCTCAGTGTTTTCCCTGTGGTTAATATAGTAAATTCATTGTTCCATTTAGTTACGGGAATAATTTTGAAAAGAAGATACTACTTTCATTTTTATATGGTGAAACAAGATTTTTGATTTTTTAACAAGTGTTCCAATGTCTCAGAGTAAGGAATGAAGCATGGTTTTAAATGCAAGCTTGTCTTTATTCCCAAAGCCTGGGATTTTTAACTGCACACATATTCTAAGGAAGAAATCTGATCATGCAAACATAGTAAAAAAGAAACAGGATGAAACATAACCACATAGGAACAGAGAATCTGCTAAATGCATACCTGAAAGTATACTGTATCTATAAATAACATGGAAAATAAATCATGTTTATTTGAGGCACCATTACAAGAGATACCAAATAAGTGAAAAATAGAAGAGAGAGTGCAAAAATATACTCTGGCTCATGAATTCATCATGTTCATGATAACAGTTCTCCTAGATGCCAAGAAAACGATTCTCAGTGTATAAATGCAACATTTATACCCAAACAGCAGGAGCCCATCAGTGCCAGAACAGTAGCAGCAGGGCCATTTGCAGCAGTGGTATTCCTCCTGGCTGGGTGTGGAACTCAGCTAGCAGGAAGGAAATATGCTTCAGTGATATAAGAAAGCCAACTTAAGGACAGAATCTAAGAAACAGTCTATCAGAAAAACAGAATCCTATGCAATTTGGGCCATAGAAACTGGCACCTGTAATACAGAAGTCCCAGGATGAACAATAACTCACATTTTTATGATTTATTTGTATTGATTTACAGGTAATGAGATGAGAAATTATGTGAAATGTATCTGTAAGTACTTATTTTCTCCAATTAAGACTTATATGCTTGTTAAGAGGCTTTTTTTAAAAAAATTTGTTCTTTTAAGACATACATTACAGTAGAGTATATTTTGACATAGTATACATACATGGAGTATAATTGATTCTAATTAGGATCCCATTCTTGTGGATATACATGATGTGGAGTTTCACTGGTGGTGTATTCACATGTGAACCAATTATTTATGTCTATTTCATTCTACCATCTTTCCAATTCCTATTCCCCCTTCCGTCCCTTCATTCCTCTTTGTCTAATCCACGTTTTAAAAAATATATTTTTTAGTTGTCAGTTGACCTTTTTTATTTATATGTGGTGTTGAGAATTGAACCCAGTACCTCACACATGCTAGGAGCCACAACCCAAGCCCTATCTAATTCACTTTTAACACACCAAACAGATGCTACAAAAATCAAGTAAAAGATGATTGATACACAGGAAAACATTAATTGAAATGATAAAATTACTCCTTCTGTTGTTTAAAAAATTGTTTTTACAGCTTGTACTTGAAAGGGGGCTCTATTTTCTTGTAATAATCTATTTCTTAATTAAATTTGGATTTAGAAGACAAAATCTAGTAGCTTGTAAAACTGATAGTAATGTATGCATTAGCAAAGTTAATAAAATATATCTTAGTACTTTAAGATTAATGCCATGTGGTGTGAGCCCCGTTAATACTGAGTAATTAATCATACATTAGTATATGAAAACACTTCTTGGAATATTACTCTATTCTTTTCTATATATTACTCAACTAAAGACAATAAAATAATGACATGATTATAATAAAATATATGTAAATATAATAAAAGAAAAATAATCCAATATATTGAAACTTACCTAAACATCCCCAACATCAAATAAAATATTAGTCCTGAAGACTTTAAAGATGAAACTGAGAATCATAAAAATATAAGACAGAAAGTCCTGGGAGATGGGGAGAGGGAAGGAGAAAACTCTTATATCATTTTTAGTACCCTTTCCTTTATAATTCTTAATTTTACATCAATGCTCAACAATGAACTATTCTTTTTGCTAGCAAAAATATCATCATAAAAAAGAAATGTGGGGGCTGGGGATGTGGCTCAAGCGGTAGCGCGCTCCCCTGGCATGCGTGCCGCCCAGGTTCGATCCTCAGCACCACATACCAACAAAGATGTTGTGTCCGCCGAGAACTAAAAAATAAATATTAAAAATTCTCTCTCTCTCTCTCTCTCTCTCTCTCTCTCTCTCTCTCTCTCTCCCCTCTCTCACTCTCACTTAAAAAAAAAAAAAGAAATGTGGGAGAGAACTGCTGAGTTTTTAAGTGTGGCTAAACTTTAGTCTCTAAAATGTCCCTGGTTACATATCTGACTCTCACTAAGAACTTATAAATTTATATCTGAGATTAATCAGTAAATCAGTAATATTGGCTTTTCAAATGGATAGCAGGAAATTCCCAGAGAATGGACAATAGTAAATATCTGCCAGCTTTTTCAAACTATTCTTCCAAACAGGGGGATTTGCTCTAAAATATATTCAGTAAGACTTTGTTAAGGTTGAAGTATAATATGGTTTCCATTCCTTACCTTGGAAGGGATTCCAGAATAGACTGCTCTATAATATTTATGCTAAAAAATTTCTAGAAAAAAATGGTTATCATCAAAATCAAAATATTTAGTATTAAAGATTAAATTATTGAAATAAAAATACTTCAAAAATTTCTAATTTTTAAAAAAAAAATTTTACAAAAAGGTGAATGTCCCAAGAGTCTTAGATTCACTTCCATTCTGTACTTTGTCCAGGAATATTTAAAATATGTAACAGATAAACAGACTTCTTAAACAGAATGAGCCAACATTATAGTATCAATTAAAATATCAATTATAATAGAATAATTAATTGGAATGGATATTAATCAAAAGAAAATGATAATAATCAAGTCCAATATCTGCAGTAGAGTTTTTGTATCAATTTCACAAAAATATTTCATAATAAACAGCATTATTCCCACTTTAAGACTACATAAAAAAGAAAGAAAAATATTTCAAGATTGTGTTGAAGGTTACTAAGTTTGAAAGTGGTTAAGAAAACTTAGGTGAGCTAATTCTATCTAACCAAAATGGCATTACTGCTGAAGCTAGGATTCAAACCCAATTTTCAATGTCAATTTCTGCCTTAAACTCCAGATAATTGTTTTTCTATTCATTCATGCTCATAAAACTTTAACTTGCAGCTCACATTCCCTTTTTTATTAGATATACAAAGTAAAATATTAGCCGTCTGTTAAGTCATACTTCTGCCTTTTAATGAAAACATTTTATTATCTGGGAGAATTTCTCTATTTCCTTGGAATAAAGGACATAAGGAACTTCCATTGTTCAAGCTGACTGGGCTGCCAGATAGAAACCTCATCAGTCACTGAATTGCCCTTGAGCGGCACAGTTTTATGATATTTCTAAAGAATCTGTTTGCACCTGAAAATGTTCTTCCATTTAAGAAATGCACTCTTGAAGTAGGCACATTTTCTCTTATATTCTCAGACAAAAAAAAAAGTATTTTTCTTTACAGCTTTTCTTTGTTTTCCACAAGCACATTCAATAAACTGTTCTGTCAAGAGAAAGAGCAAAGGGCTCAATTCAATAAAAAATTGCAGTGATTATGCTATGCAATTTTGCTCTTGCTACTTTATCACAATTTGCCATTCAAGTGGACACTGCTGTGCTTCTAGCTCTAGAGGGGGAAAAAACCCCATTGACTGCTACAAGGTCATTTTATACTAGTAAGTCCCCAGTCCTATTTGAGAGCAAGTCTCATGTCAGATTGCTAGCAGTCTTTGTATAATAAACCAAAGTCATGACTTCATGAAAAACAAATCAACTAAAATAGATCATTATCAAATAATATTTATTTATCTCGACAATCTTAGTATCAGAAATAATTACATAAGAAGCTACACAGTTCTCACAGGCCTCAAAGCTACATTGACTAGTTACTGCTCTTCTTGATCACTGTTCCACCTCAAGGCCATTCTAAGGGACTTAAAAAACTGAGAAAGGGCTCAGGCTTGGAAGAATGATTCAGTTGGCTTTGTACATAGAATTGGAAGGAAGACAAGTGAGAAAGGATCTATAACTATGTGCCTGCAGAACTGATTCAATATCAATTAGCATACTTGGTAAAGATTTCTGCAAATATCTTTCTGCATGTGTTAAAAGTTGAAGCATACTCATGGTTGCTATGGGTCAGTCTAAAATATTAAGACATTTTATGTGTTTTTTTTTAATCAATATTAAGTCTTCAAATTCTGGTACACATTTTATGCTTAAAGAACAGCTCAATTCAGATTAGGCATTTCAAGTGCTCATTAGCATTAGATTATTGGGTAGTATATCTCTAGAATCTTAGGGGTAAACTTGACATGTGGAAATGTCAAATTATTATAGAATACTTAAAGATCTCTGAAATGAACTCAGAGTTGAAAAGGGGTAGGAAATGTACTCTTCTGGTAGGTCAGGAACAGTTTATGACTATTTGCTCTTCTGTGGTTAGGATTCAATCATGGTTTTAAAAGCAAAGCATGTGAGAAATTGGAAAGATTATAGGTTTAAAAAGCATGAATAAAAACTTGAAGGTAAGAAAGTTGAGTGTGAGAGGAGAATGTGCTATGGTCTGCCAGGAGGTGACTTTAAGAAGCTAGTACATGGAAGTGTGAGATTTTTATTCCTTAGAAAGTGAAACAATGTTGAACTGAATAGTGATGCCACTAGAAAAGCAAAGTGAATACCCATGCTCTTCAGCTTACAGTATGGTGAGGTCTGATAAACCCGTTGTAAATTGAAAATGTAAGAGCAAACTGCATTTAATACACTCAACTTAAGAAACAGTGTTTAGCAACACAGTATACTAGAGGATATGTGTTTTTACATTCATGACTGGGAGCTGTAGTTCACTGTTACTGCTGCTGCTGCTGCTGCTGAGGCCCAGGATCACACAAGAGAATTGTACCTCATATTGCTAGCTGGGAAAAAGATCAAAATTCAAAATATAGGTTTTACTAAATGCATGTCACCTTTCATAGAATGATAAAATAGTAAAAATATTAAGTCAAACCATAAATCAGATACTTCCTGTACTGAAAAATAATTGATATTGAAGAAAATCTGTAAGTCTTTGAAGTTCAAGTGTAATTTGCGTATCAAAGACATTCTGATACTTTGACTCTGTGAAGGCAGAAAAATGAGGTCATCATAAACAGATTGGAAATGGCAGGAAAGGAAAATCAATGAAGTAGGGCCAGAAAAAGGACTTAACATTGGGTATACTGAAGTTTTTTTTTTTTTTTTTTGGGGGGGGGGATGTATTCTTGAAGTTTAGAAACAACAAATTAAATACGTGGATATAGATATTTGAGAAGACTTTTAAAAAGCAATACAACCTTAAAGAAGGCTGCTTTGGTCAGCTTTTTCACTGCCATGATCAAAAGACCACACAAGAACAACTATAAGAAGGAAAAGTTTATATGGGGCTCACGGTTTTGGAGGTCTTAGTTCAAAAACTCCATTCTCTGGGGCCTCAAGGTGAGGCAAAACATCATGCTGGAAGAGTGTGGTGGAGGAAAGCAACTCAGAACTTGGCAATATGGAAGCAGAGAGACCAACTCCCCTTACCAGGGTCAAAATACCCTAAAGGCACATCTCCAGGGACCCACTTCCTCCATCCACACCCCACCTGCCTACAGTTACCACCCAGTTAATTCCTATCAGAGGTTAATTTACTGATTAGTTTAAGTGAATAAACTTTTGGGGGAGCTTTTGGGGGACACTTCATATTTAAACCATAACAAATGCCATATCCAAAATTTTAAGAAATTTAGAAGATAGAAAGGACAAGGCAAATAACAAATTCAGAATGTTATCTTTCTCCATGATGTATGATGTCTCAGAAGTTGTTCATGAAATCTTAGTTTGCAGACTCCCAAGTATTATTGCACAGTAAGTGCTATATAATACTACAACATAATGAAAGAAATACTGGAGTTATGTAAATATAGACAAAATATGAAAGAATGTCATTTATTTGCCTGAGTGATTGAACCATATGAATTAATACTTCAGGTAAACTTAACCTCTATTAGATTTTCACTTTGAATGTACTCTATTGGAAACTTACAAAAAAGAAACAGACTGGACTTTGGAGTGAAGTATAAAAAATATGATTTTAGTTAAAAGGTAGTCATTTTTCCTTTTAAAGAAGGAAAAGTTTATTTAAAGCCAGAATGTGACTGAGATCTGTGAAAATTAAGCTGATCCCCTCTGTACTACTGAGAAGATTCACCTTCACAATGGTAGGCTGAAGCCAAGGGACACAGACAATTAACCATAATTCCCAAGAAACACTGAGTCTGCACCATTTTCACCTTATAGATGATAATGAAGCTATTAAAAATTAAAGAATGCAGAAACCTAAAGTACTTGCAGAATGAAGGCTTTAAGAACAATATCTAGGGGACCCAGAGTACACACATTTAAAATGGAAATTGCAGGAATAAATAAGTGTGAGATACAAGAAAAACATTAATAAATTGGTAAATATGTGGGTAAATCAAAGTTAATTTTCACTGTTTAGTTGAATGGCAATCAAATACTGGAAAAGAACATGTTTCAGGAGATAGATAATCAGTGTTATTATACTCTATGATATTTGTCTTGTTTGGGTAAATAGTAAAAATGTTGACTGAATTTAGACCCAGGTTAAAAATGTGTTTTAATAGTAATCTCTAAAAAAATTAGTGTGTATGATTTCAAAGTTAAAGAAAAAAATGAAAAGGGAATTTCAAAAATTTGAAAAATGTATGATTTTCTAAAAAGAGTAAGTAACAAAGAAACAAAAAGTTTCCAAGGTATCAGTGAGAATAGGGCAAAATATTATCATCTTACATTCTTGTGTAGATAGCAATTGTTAAAAACTTTGCCTAAAGACCTGAGTATTGAGATTGCAGGAGTTTGTAATTTTTCTACCATTTTTAGGTGGTTGATCTACTCAAGATATTTAAACATTTTTAGACATGTGATAAAGGAATCATACAAGTATAAAATAATTTATAGTAGTCACTAAGAGCATAACACCTTGAAAACTTCTGGTAAGTATATCAACCATAAATATCAATATTACTTCAAAAGAATGTTCCTTTTTCTCTTATAACATATATAATAATTTTATCCATGAATGTGAAGATGTTATTTTTCAAAATAGACTCTGCTACTTATTTATAGCATCAAATGTCTATAAAAAACTCAAATATTCAAAGTTGGGGATCCTGTTAAAGAATCCATGGTTTATCTTTGTGATTACATAGCATGCATGTATCATAACTTATCATACAAGGTTATCAGTGGCATGAGAAAATGTTTAGTATATATTAGATGGAAAGACGTGTTTAACTGAGTATATACCACAAGACATTATTCAAGATATATACTGTACAAACTGATGTCAACAAAATGGTAGAGGGTCTGATAGAAACTTTCTTCTTCCTCTCCTACCCAAAACTAATAGACATTTATTCTTGAAAGATTGTAGCTCAAGGGTCTGTTTATGTTATGGTTTGGATGTGAAGTGTTCCCCCCAAAACTCATGTGTGAAACAATGCAAGATTTAGAGGAGAAATGACTGGATGATGTGAGCCTCAACCTGATCAGTGAATTAATTATCTAAAAGGATTAATTGAGTGAAACTGAAAGCAGGTGGGTATGCTGGAGGAGATGGGACATTGGGGGTGTGGCTTCAGGGCATATATTTGTATCTGGCAAGCAGAAATCTCTCTCTCTCTCTCTCTCTCTCTCTCTCTCTCTCTCTCTCTCTCTCTCTCTCTCCTTACTGATCATCATGTGAGTTACTTCCCTCTTCCGTTGTCTTCCACCCTGAAGTTCTGCCTCACCTCCAACCCTGAGGACTGGAGCCGATAGTCTATGAACTAAGACTCAGAAACTGCGAACCCTCAAACTTTTCTTCCTCTACAATTATTTTCTGGTTAGATTTTTTAGTCACAGTAGTGAAAAAAGCTTACTAAAACAACTTAAAAATTTGCAGCAGCATAGTGGAACAAAAAGATTAAAAATTAGAATAACAACACAGGAAGGATTGGTGGAGAGAATAGCACACCTGAGATATTATTGGAGATGACCAGGAATGAAGAATGGTGGGGAATATTATCCATGTGGTTGCTTCCACTGTAACCTCTAACCATCTTCTCTGCAGAGGACACTGATATCTTTTGTCACTGAAGTCGCCAACAGAAATTTTTGTCATGGACACTCAGAGAAGGAGATGCTACTTACTCCACCCCACAAGAAGAGCCACGGTTATGCTGCCTCAGGAGTTCTCATTCCTTTTAACCCTGCATGAACTCTTGATTTTGGAGTAAGATTTTCTCTGTATGTGTCCACAGGGCAAACTCTGGGATCACGGCCAGGCTATAGGTATTGTGTATCAGATGCTAGGGCCACCACTACTAAAAGGCACACTTACCAACTTAACTGGGACACAAGATGAAAACTCTTGACCATGACTTCACCAGTATGAGAAAGATTAGGAGAAAGATTAGGAAGAGCAGCCTGCAGTACTACCATTGAAAAGCCTAACAGGATGAGGATAATCACAGTCTTGACCTCCGAGGAGCCTTGCAATGCAACTTTTTTTCTTTTGCCAATGCAACTTTAGATTTAGACTACACTGATGTGCCCTTATTGGAGCCAGAATTGCCACACTCCAAACAATTTCATCCCTCATACCAAACCTTAGGAGGTTTTTCTCCAATAAAACCAAATATAAAAGTATGCAAGAGATAATTGTTCCACCAAATGTGCAGATATTAATGCAAAGCAACAACAAACACCAAAAGGCAAGGAAACAATGCCACCAAAAGAACACAATAGTTTTCCAATAATTAACTCCAAAGGAATTTCCTACAAAAAGTTCAAAATAACTATTTAAGGAAGCTCAATGAAGGTATAAAGAGAAAATTCAATAAAATTAGCAAAATAATACATGAGCAAAATGAGAAGGTTTAGAAATTCAAATCATACAAAAGAAATAAACAGAAAATCTGGAGCTGAAAATACAATGAATGAAACAAAGATGCATTAGCAAACGTCAACAGCAGAACTGATCAAAGATAGAATTAATCTATACATTTGAAGTCACGTAATTTGAACATATCATGTCAGGAAAAAAAAAGCAAGGGAGAGAGCTTATAGAATTTATATATGAATTACACATTTCAAGAAGGATATAAATGAAATAATGAAACATAGATACTGTTCAGAAAATAATTGCTAAGAATTTCCCAAATCTGAGGAAAGATATAAACATCTAGGCACAAGAAGCTCACAGGTCTTCAATTAGATTTAACCTAAAGAAGACTTTATCAAGATAAATATTCAAAAACCATAGGCAGAGAACCTCGAAATCAGCAAGAGAAGAAATGTCCTCACATTTAAATAAAAAAAAAAATAATGTCCTCACAATAAAAAGTGACCTTGGTAAGATTCTAATAGTTCTTAGCAGAAAATCTGCAGGTCACTGGGAGTAAGATGATGGATATATTCAAAGTATATTAAGGGATAATAAAATCCCAGAAAACTTTAACTGGTAGAGTATCCTTCAGAAAGAAAGGAAATATAAACACTTTCCCAGATGAATTAGCCAGAATTCTAAAGAGAAACAGAATGAAATATATATAATCAAAAGAGGGTGTTTCTTTATTTGCTTTACATGATCACAGAGACTGAAGAATCCTACAGTGGCCATCTTCAGGCTGGAAAGCAAGGAAAATATCAGCTGCTCAGTCCAAGAAGCCAGAAGCCTAAAGATGAGAGAGAGACCATTCTTGCAGACACTGTCCAAGGCTGAAGATCCAACATCTCCTTGTATTGGGATACTCTAGAGGATCATAACCAACAGGATACACCCCCCCCAACATACACACATGATTATTAAAAGGGGACTTATTAGATTGCATGAAACTATTAGAAGGTGGTTCTAAAATGGCTGTCCACAGACTGGAGAAAGAGAAGAACCTGTAGCTGCTCAATCCAAGAAGCTGGTGTCTCAGAAGATGGAAGATGCAGCTCGGGACTGAAGGCCTTTACCTCCTAGAGAATCACTGGTCTGTGTCTGTTTTGTAATTGAGCTGGAGTCCAATGTCCTCTGGTGATGGCAGCAGTAATCAAAGTGCCCAAGAATGGGAGTTTAGATCTACGTCGACTTCCTCCTCCTTCCACCATTTTTTCTATCCAGATCCCCTAACCTATGGACTCCCACACACACATTTAGGGTGGGTCTCCCTCCTCAGTTTCTGTCCCATATACCAATTATTTCTGGAAATCCCTCATCCACACACCCAGAATTCTCTTAGTTTAAGACATCTCAATCCAATTAAATTGACAACCTAGATTAACCAACACACCCCTGTATATCCCACTCTGCTTTCAAAGGCTAAAGAAACTATAGTCTGATTTCCATGGTCAGTGGCAACAGAAAAACACAGCTGCTCAGAAAGGGAAAGTAGAATCAAAACTTAGCTTCCCACTTTATCAGTTTTATCATTCCACCCAGATTCTCAGTCTATTGGATGTTGTCACCCACATTCAGGAAAGCATTACCCTCTCAATTTGTTGACTCACATGACAATCTTCTCTGGAAACAACCTCATAGACATACCCAGAAATACAGTTTACTAATTCTGTTAATCCAGTCAAGTTGATAACCAAAATTAATTATCATACTAGAAAAATAAAAGTAAAAATTCCTTATAAGAAAAGCTTAAGGAATTTCTCCAAGCTGAAAAAAAGGTCTAATTAGTAACATGAAAGCATAAGTCTCACTGGTAGAAGTATATTGACAAATCCAGACTACTCTAATATTGTATGGGTGACATGTAAATCACTCAGATCTCCAGCATAAAGGTTAAAAATTATTTAAAATAACAAATTACAAGTTATTTGCTTATATAAACAAAATTAAAACATGAATATTATGACATCAATAATGAATTGCATGAGTAAAAAGCACAAAAAATTTTATGTACACTCTTAAATTGTTATCAGCTTAAAACAGTTAACTATAACATGTTTAACTTAAACTTTGTGGTAATTACAAAGTATTATATTTGATACAAAAAAGATAAAGAGGAAAGAAAGCATATCACTATTTAAAAATCATATAACAAAAAGGAAAACAGCAAGGAACAAAGAATCTACAAATCAAGAAGACAATTAACAAAATGACAGTGGTAAGTCCTAAGCTATCAATAATTAACTTGATAGTAAGTGAACTAAATTCTTTAATCAAAACACATATAATAGGTGAATGGATTTAAAAAAATAAGACGCAACCATGTGCAGCCAACAAGACTCACTCTCAATTTCGTACTTTGAATAACAGATAGATGATTCAGACAGAAAATCAATGAAAATACAGCAATGTTAAACCATGGTGTAGATTAGTTGGAGCTAATAGAACAGGGACTTTGTGGCATCCTTGATCTGTGTGCCCCCTCCTTTGGTTTCAGGGCACTTTCCATGTTTTGTGGCTGTTCTTATTCTCCAGGACTGGGTTTTTCCAAAAGAAATATGTATAATTATTATGAATCAATTGAAAAAAAAAGTAGGCTGAAAGTGATGGTGTGTTGTTGTACTCCCAGCTTTGGAGGCTGAGCGAAAAGTATGACAAGTTTAAAACCAGCCTAGACAATATAGCAAGACAATATATTAAAAAAATTAAAACAGTATAGTACCATCACACACACTCAAAGACCAGTGAAACAAACTGTAGAGCCAAGGAATTAATCTATGTATTATTGTTAATTGATCTTTGACACAGGTACAAAAAATACACAATGGAGAAAGATTTCTCTTCAATAAATTCTTTTGGGAATTTTTATGGAAAAATGAAACTGGACCCATACACAAAAGTCAAATAAAAATGAATTAAAGACTAAAGTGAGGATTTGAAACTCTACAAGGACTTGAAAACCTAGAGGCAAAAATTCTTGATGTTGGTCTAGAAAAAGGTCTTTTAAATATGACTCCATAGGCAACAAAAGCAAAACAGACAAAAGGGATTGCAAACTAAAAACCTTCTGCATGATGAAAAAAGCAATCAACAGAGCAAGGAGATAATTTATGGAATGGGAGAATATATTTGAAAACCATACATCTAAAACGTGGTTATTATTCAAAAGATATAGTTAACTCAAACAACTATATAGCAAAAACAAAATAAAACAAATCTGATTAAGAATGGTAAAAGAACCCAAAAAGAAATTTTTCAAAACAACATTACAAATTTTTCATAGGTATATGAATAAATACTTTTATGTATATAAAAATCATATGATATCACCTCACTCAATTAGAATTTCCGTTATCATAAAGATACAAGTTTGCAAAG
This sequence comes from Spermophilus citellus, assembly GCF_964194105.1. NCBI lineage: Eukaryota > Metazoa > Chordata > Mammalia > Rodentia > Sciuridae > Spermophilus > Spermophilus citellus. The sequence goes on along the minus strand of NC_138184.1, from coordinate 192,558,070 downwards.
TATTGGCAATGATATGGAGAAAAGGGAACATTTGTGTGCTGTTGGTGGGAATGTAAATTAATACAGCCATTATGGAAAATATTCTAGAGATTCCTTCTAAACATAAGAACTATCATATGATAATAAGCAGTCTTTTTTTCTAGGGGCATATCCAAAGTTAAAACAAATCAATATGTCAAAGAAATATCTGCACTTCCACATTCATTGAAGCACTATTCACAATAGTCAATATGGAATCAATCAGTGTTTATCAACAGAAAAGGAGTACCTGAATATATTATGGAATACTATTAAGCCCTTAAAAACAAATACTTTCAATTGTGATAATATATATGAAATTAGTTCATAGATTATGATAGATAACATATTTCAGGCACAGAACAAAACAAACATATGATATGAAACTTTTATGTGAAATATAAGAAAATCAAACTCAGAGACAGTGGAATTGTGGTTACCAAGGGCTGAAGGTAGAGAACAGAGAATAAGTAAAAATTGCTACAAAGGTATTAAGTTCCAGGAGGAATGTATTATATAGCTAGTTGATCAATACATACTGGAGATCTATTATACAGCTTGGTGACCATAGTGAATAATAGTGTATTACATACTTGAAATTTGCTAAGAGCAAAGATCTTAAATTTTCTCACAACAAAAAGTTTGAGAATGAAGCCAGGAGTGGTAGCACATGCTTGTAATCCCAGTCACTCTGGAGGCTGAGGCAAAAGGATTGCAAGTTCAAAATTTCAGCCTCAGCAACTTGGCAAGGCCCTCAGAAACTTAGCATGTCTCTGTCCCACCATAAAATAAAAAGTACTGGGGACATGGCTCAGTGGTTAAGTGCCCTTGGGTGCAATCCCTGGTAGCAAAAAAAGAATGTTGTGGAGGTGTATATATATATTGCATGTATACATATGATTTTACTTGTGAAACTTGCATAAAGCTGATTGAATCACTAAACAGGAAAAGATGATACTTTTGTTCCTTTCTCCATTCTGTATTCTAAATGTTCAATAACAATCACATATTGCTTTTGTAATGCAATAAAAATAATTCTTAATTTGACTAATAAATAATTGTCTAGTGTTAATACTAGTAAATAAATATTATATGCAACCAGAAATCCATGATGTGAAAAACGTGGTACCCATTCTAATAAAACAACTGGCAATGTGCCAACCACATGCAGTAACCACCCAGGTGACTGTTTCAGGATATAAGCTTTAGCTAATTAATAAAAGGGACTGTGTCAGATGTTTCTAGTGCTCTTTATTATCATGTATGTGGATTTTTAGATGAAAGTTCCAGAGGTCTTTTATTCATCACATGTATGTCAGTGAACATTCTAAATATTATGAGGGATAAGTGTGCATATAACCCACTTTAAATATTTTGCTTTTATTGTACTTTATTAAGAAAAAATATTATGACATTATAAAAGACTATATTGCTTAAAATATTTTGGGCTCTAATTTTAATTTTTAGTATTTTAGGATATAAAATATCAACAATTTGAAAATAACTCTACCTTTCTGATAACATGTATGCGAACCAATTATAAAGTAACGATTTTTCAAATCTTACTTGACTATTCATAATCTATAGGCATCAATTTTACCAGATGGACTACTAATAAGTACTTCTGTTAATAAAATCACTTTTTTTCATTCTTAAGATGGATATTTTAATCAGTGTCTTTTAGAACACAAAATAATTGTATCCTTTTATTCAATTTATGGATGACTGTAGAGTGGATGACACTGTTTCTGAGATTTCTTACTATAAATATTTCAATTATCCACGTCCTGTTCACAGAAATGCATATACGTAGGAAATCAATGACCAAAAAAGGAAAATACAAAAGAAAAAAATCACACATTGATAATTTAGAGAATTTTTAGACTTACAAATCAGCCAGCTGTTAAAATAAATAATGTATGCTGCAGCTGTCTCTTACATGGATCTGAGTGTCCAATAGTAGCAGATGTCCCAGTTCTATAAATGTGTTAGTAGAGGAAGGTCCTCAATTGAAATTGGAACAAATTGTGATGCAAGCTTACAAGTGATCATTTGATTTTACCAAATCATATAGAAATCATTGGATATGCTTTTTTCTTAATGTCTATAGATTATCAGTAAAATGCTTTTCAGTTAAGAGATGAAAACATCCTATAACTTCCAAAATAATAAATTGATTTTTCCAGTGATTTTTTTATTTACATAAGATCTTTCTCTTCTGTGTTTGGAACAGAAAGTACTTGTGTCATTTTAGAAACATGTTTAAAACGTACAAGAAGGAAAATTTCGAAAAATTAACACAGGTGTCAAAAATACTAACAGTGACATTTATGAAGTAGGGATTTGATGAGGACCTGGTTAGAGCCTAGACCTGCTGGTAAAGTAAATGCTCAGATGGAAAAGTTCAAATGAATATTTAAAATATGACATAAACCCGGTCCTCAAGAATGTCTACCTAATGGAGAAAAGAAATTTGAACACATGATACTTTAACTCCTATAAGTGAAGGTCAAATATGAGACAAATAAGAGTGCACACAGCACAAATGAGCATCGCCATCATGGGCAAGATCAGAGAATTTCTCACAGAGGAGGGAATGATTGAAATTGGCTTGAAGTCCGTAGCCACTCTCCAAGTAGTATCATAGGAGGGTAAGTATTTTAGGCAAAATAAGTGATATATAAAGGTGAGAAGTGCCTGAAGTACATAGTAGCCAGATGGTAATGAAGGAAATTCAAGATAGGAAAGTGGAAGCAGGCATTAAGAAACGAAAACAAAGGAGGTCATAAATAACCTTGTACACAATGCTAAGTAGTTTAGATTTTACCCTGTAACAAATAGGATTCCAGTTAAAATTTTTTTAGAGTGGTAGAGGAACAAGGTTGCATACATTACACAGGTAAAATTCCTCCATTTCACTGGACCATTCCCACTGGGCCATTTCACTGGGTCATAAGTTCTGGTCTTCCTCATCTATGTGTTTCCTAAATTCAGTCACTCATCAGTATCCAGCAAAATTAATCATATTCATTTTTGATGCCTTTCAGATCATTTTGGTTTTATTGACAACTAAAACAGTGTCTTCCACATGGTTAAGCATCAATAGATGTTTGCTCAATTTGAGACTCTTCCCTCAGTACAAGAAGAAACTGAAGTTTTGGAAAGTTCACCCATTTTTTTCAAGATTAACTAGTTTATGGCAAAGTTAAAGGCAGAACTGAAGATTAAATTGTCACCTGATTTTTCCTTGACTATATTGTGAGACTCTCATTCCAATTTATCCTGTATTCTAAAATAAACAAATCTCCTTAAGTACAATATTAGCCATACCATTAAAATGGTGAAATAAAATTTCAATGCCATTAAACGTGAGTTTGAAGTATTTAGCTAATATAACCAGCTAAGAAACTTAACTATTTGAAAATATATGTTGAAAAGGAAGAAAATATACTTTCTTTGGGGATTATATTATTGAAAGAAAATATCATTCTTAATAGTAAAAATTCTCAAAATTAAAAAATACCTGAAAATTTCAATTAGACAACTTATACTGAAAATAAACAATAAAAATGAAATATTTAGAATTATATAATAATTTTGGAAAATAAAAATTAGGAGAATAAAAAAGTTTAAATAAGTAGTAATATTCATTTATTTTTTAAATATTTTTTTTAGTTGTAGATGGATATAACACCTTTATTTATTTATTTATTTTTATGCAGTACTGAGGATCGAACCTAGTGCCTCACATGTGCTAGGCAAGCACTCTACCACTGAGCTATAACCCCAGACAGATTAATTTATCTTTAATGCATTAATATTATAAGAATGTCATCCAACTGAAAATTAATATCACAATTTTAATGGTTCCCATTTTTATTGCTTTTAATTTGGGAACCATACAATAATTTCAAAATGAAAACAGAAAAACGTTTCTAAAAAGAGCTAAGAAATATTTGAAAAAAAATGAATAATGTAAAGGAAACTTGATTTACTAATGCATCAGTGTACTATTGCTATGTTTTGAATTAATGCAAATTTACCTTCTTAAAACATCACCATTGGGGCTGGGGCTGTAACTCAGTGGCAGAGTACTTGGCTAGCATGTATGAGGCACTGGGTTCACTCCTCGGCACCACATAAAAATAAACAAATAAAATAAAGGCCTGCTATCCATATGCAACTACAAAAAAATTTTTAAAAACATCACTATTACCTCATAGCTCCCTAAGTTACTAGTCCAATACTGCATATTTGGATTCTTTGCTCAGGGTTCACAAGGCTAGCTAGCATCAAATGGAAGGATGGCTAGTTTCTTATCTGGAGCTGGGTTTTTTCCTAAGCTCATTCCTATTACTGCACAATCCCTCCCTCAGCCCCCACAGTTGTCTGCCTGCAGTCTGCTGTTTGCAAGGGAGCAGTCTCAGTTCCTAGGGGCAACTCATGTTCTTATTGCATGTCCCCTTTCACCTCAGCAAAAAGACAGCCATGGTGTCCAAATGTTTCAATGCCTCAAATCTTTTTTCCACCATCCAGAGAAAACCCTTGCTTTTAATGGACTCAGTTTGTGCCCATCTGAATAATCTTTCACTTAAAGTCAACTGTATTATGGAAGGTACCATACTTGTGGAGTAATCTCTCTTCCTATTCACATATTTTATCTCACTCAGAGGGAAAGGAGTATGTTACAAGGGCATGAGACACATCTCGGAATGGTCCTTATCACAACCAGAAACTGTAAATCATAACAGGATGATACTAATATAGGAAGATCATGAGAAAGAAAAAGGTCAAGAAACGGAAGAATGTAAAGGAAACTAATGTATGAAAACGGTATTTTAAATAAATGGTGGAAAGAATGGCTTATTTGATGTCTGTGGTTTGTATGATAGGCAGTATAATTTGAAAAGTATGGATTATCTCAGGTACAAAATGCTTCCTAGATACTCGAGTGGGCATACCATGTAGGCAGTTGAACATAATGGAGTTCAGAGATATTAAATTAGAAATGTAAATTTGAGAGCAGTATGCAGTAAGACTTTTATTTAAAGGCACTGAATGATGCCATAGAGGAAATATTGTAGCTGGAAGAGAGAACACTCTGCTCTTTGAAAATGGGCTGGAGGAAGAAAATTGACCAAAATCCTATTTCTCAATATTCTTTTACAAGTCAAGATCTACTATGAATCATTAATAATCACATTTATATTATGAACTGGTAGATGGCCTAATGTGATATGGCTTTATTGCTGTATCTGAAGTTGAAGATTAACCAAAATTTTTTTTAATTTGTTTTAATTAGTTACAGATGACAGTACAATGATCTAGACGTATCTTATATTTGAATCAGATGGGATATAATTTCTCATTTTTCTGAGTGTACAGGTTGCAGAATTACATTGGCCATGCAGTCACATATATACCCACAGCAATAATAATGTCTATTTTATTCTGCCGTCCTTCCATTCCCCCCTTCCCTTTCCCTCCCCTCCCATCATATTTTTTTTAAAGAACAAGAGAAATGAATTACAGTAGATGGGGTAGAGAGAGAAGATGGGAGGGTAGGGGAGGGCGGGATAGTAGAAGATAGGAAAGGCAGCAGAATACAACAGACACTAGTATGGCAATATGTAAATCAGTGGATGTGTAACCGATGTGATTCTGCAATCTGTATATGGGGTAAAAATGGGAGTTCATAACCCACTTGAATCAAAGTGTGAAATATGATATGTCAAGAACTATGTAATGTTTTGAACAACCAACAACAAAAATTTAAAAAAAGAAAACTATAATGCTTTCAACAAATTCATACTTTTAAAACAACAAGGGGCAGGTCCTTAACATGACTTTAAAGGTTTCCAAAATCTAACCTCTTTCACCTCACTAGTCAATTGCAATCAAAGTGAAGAGCATTGCTCAAAATTAAGTTCTGAGCCTCAACTTCTTCAACTGTATATTATCCATAACAATAATTAACAGATAACATTGTGAAGATTAAATCATCTAGTAAATATAGAAGAGGTTAACATATTTCCTTGCATGGTACAAATAATAATTTCTAGATATCACCTCTGACCTATTAAATATAGTCTTTCTCAACCTGCCATATATCCAGCCAAATTAGTTCATGGTATATCAATACCTTGCTCTTTTCCAATTCTAAATCTTTGTCCATGTGCTTTACTTCTTTAGGAATATATTTCTCTCATTTTATGGTATCTCTCCTTGTCCATGTTCTAGTCCTCCTTCAATATCCTATTCAAATATTGACACATCTTTCATATTATATGGATGTTTGTGTTTTGTGTGGGCCAGCTCTGTGGTCCCACTCATTTTTTTAAAGGACGAGTTATTGGGTTTTCCATTATTATTATTCTTGGTAAGAACACTAAGAGTAAATAAAAGCAAGAAAAATATTTTTATCATCATTGCCCACACATATGCAATTTTTTTTTAAACCAGGGATTGAACCCAAGGGCACTTAAACATTGAGCCACATCCCCAGCCCTATTTAGTGTTTTATTAGAGACAGGGTCTGAATTGCTTAGTACCTTGTTTTTGCTGAGGATGTCTTTGAACTCATGATCCTCCTGCCTCAGTTTCCCAAGCTGCTGGGATTATAAGCATATGCCACTGCACCTGGCCACAGATGCAAATTTTAACATGAAAAATGTAGAATGTATTTTTGGGATAAAATCAAGCTATGTCTAAGGTTGTACTAAACCCTCAGCTGTGAGAATATCTTGGTCTAAAAACTATTAGATTCAGACCTTTGGTTTTTGAGTATATATTCTCCCTGGCCCTAAAGCAGGGACCATTTCTTTTATATTTTTGTATTTCTGATACATAATGCCCAATATGCTTGAGGAATGGCTGACTGCACTTTTTCATTCACTATAGTTACTTAGGTATCATGGCATTTTTTTGCACTATAAGAAGGCTCAAAAATTAAAATTTGATGCTTGGGTCTAGCACAGACTTTGGAAAATTAGCAGGCAAGTGATACATGATAGCTAAATTAAAACTGAGAATGACAATTTATTTAGCTGCAATATAGGGTAAGACTCTGACAATTTGTATAAGAAATTTTAAGAGAGAAAGAGGAATGATACTGCTTCTTCCATCTGGACTGTTTGTCCACATATATGACTAGAACATGCATACTGAAGAATATATTCACAAAAATAAAAGTTTATTTTAACCTTATGAAATGCTGAGAAACTGAAATTATCTTAAAATTGTTTCAGATATCAAGTTTCTTTCCTTTGCCTCCTTTTATCATTTGCACAACTAACCACATATCTGTTTACTATAAGAAAATTTATCTCTATTTGTCAAGAGCATCAGTATACTTCCTCACAATGTCACCATGCATCCAAGTTAAGTAAGAGTTGGAGAGAAAGTAGTGTCAACTCAATGACACAGAACCATTCCTGAGCCCATTTTCTGATTCCCAAATTCACACTGATGGATGATGGTGTAGGAGATGTTTAAGGATTTGCAACTTCTTATGGAGAGATACTTCACCGTGGCTCTTTAACCAGCCAGATAATGGAACTGAACATGGAACAGAAGCAGAGGTAAAACCTAACATGATAAGCCTCTCTGGTGCCAGAATCCAGGCCACTGGATGAAAGAAAGGGAAGCATTTTAGCGGCAGCCACTCCACCAGTTATCTTTAGGTCTCACACACTTGATTTGAATCTTAAAATATTTTTTATAAATTTAACCACACTCATGTTACTTCTGTAGAACAGTATTAAAATATTTCCTCTTTGGGAAATATTCACAAATGAAGATAATGCCAGCTCTGTAGTCCCACTCACTTTGAAGTCACAGGTGGGCTGAAAATATATTGCATTAAACATAATTTTCTTTATTTTTTTCACATAGTCCAAGGCATTTTCTGGAAAAAAGAGCTATTTGTCTAACCATATTTTAGGTAGTGTCTTCATTTTCCTCTAAGGGGAACATTATAGCATGCATTTTATAGCAAATAGCTTTTAAAATAAATGCAGTATGCCTATGTATTAAGAAAGTATTGGAAAATGTGGTGCTCATGGACAGTGACATTTTGAAAAGTAACTTTAATTCTATGGCTTTAGATTTAAAGAGCAATTGTTATTTTTAAGAACTACAGGAGGATTCACAATGGCTATTAAAAATAAAGGTGAGTCATTATTGCAGTTATCTATCCAAAAGACAAATAATCAATTGGTAAGTTATAATATATAAATTATGCTATGAAAATATATTAAAAAGTTACTAGCTGATGCTATTATTAATCACATTCAACAAATAATTGGTTCTTTCATCCCCAAATGGTCAAATTCTTTTAAGAACAACTATAAGCATATGGAGATTCCTTTGCAAATCTAATTCTACTTAAAGAGAATTTATCCAAGCCATAAATGCATTCATGCTGCAGGATTTTTCAATCTAATCCTTTCCGTCTTCTAATCCATGCCCTAAGAATTAAAATGAGAAGCTTTTGCACTCTAATGAATGCATAAATACAGTATCAATATTTACTCAACAATACTGTGTAAACTTCCCAGTGCAAAAGAGAATCACCAAACTCATTTCCATTGATAATTACTCGGCATGGACTCAATTGGTTCCCACCAGTGCTTTTCCACTCAAAGTATACACATTAGGTGGGATGATTCCATGACTCTGTATATACATATTGTGTTTCTAATGCTCAGAAAAGGAAAAATGTGTTAAACTTGCTATTAAAAAAAATCAGCCAGCCAAAAACCAAAAAATGATTAGCACAAGAAAAAAACAAAATTTTTAAAACAAAGACATCCCCTTGTTAGAAGTGGAAAAACAGCTTTCTGAATATTATTAAGAAGTCATAAAAGGAAAATATACTTAACATAGTTGGCTATTCACATACACTTTGTGACTGGAATTAAGTAGGATTTTATTAAATAAAATAGTAATATAATTTTCTTTACTATAAGAAGCTGAAAAGTATGCAAAATTTAGTAGGTTTTGGTTCCTATATATTTTCTGTTTGCTAGCTTCTTTTAAAATATAGAGCAAGCTCTTCTGTTCATCAGATATTATGTTACATTTGTAAAGAAAATAATATTAAGTATTGTAGCCTATAGAACCATTACCCCTAATTTCTTTCAACTTAAAAAAGAGAAAACAAAACAAAGAAGATAAAGGAATTTGGGGTTTTATTTTTCTTTAGTGCAAAACACAGAAAAACAGAAAAGATCCTAAAATGAGCTAATCTCCGATCTTCCTTTTGTTCTCCTGGGTAAGGGAGATTTTTAATTTTTTTAATAAGGTAAATATCTCAAAGACAAAAGCCAAACAAGGTATATTCAGGTGCTATGGAGGCTAATACTTGCTTGATTTAATAGGGGGGAGGGAGGGGAGGGAGAGGGAAGATGCAGGAGGAGAATTTTATATCTAAGAATTCTGAAAAAAAATTTCAGAATTATGCACTGAAGTAACAATCAAGTAGCATTTGGGCATTTTGGAGATAACTAGCATTGGAAGGTAAATCTACCTTGTCCTGGGTTTTAATCTAAGAAGTTTGTACACTTCGATTTCTTATAACAGGAACATAATAGAAATAGAGAAACTATGTTGAGCCAGTGTTCAGAGGCATTTGATACATTTCTATTAATGACTAGAGAACAAGTTAGTGATTGAGTCATCTGATCAAGTGTTACTGCTTCTAGTGTTTTCCATGGTCCTTCCTAGCCTACTGCTCTCCTATAATGTTTTCATCAGAATCACGCTGGGGAAGAAAAGTTCAGCTTCTTGGGCTGCACTTCAGCTGACTCATTGAAATACATAATATCTGCAGACAAGATTTCCAAATCTATTTTTTATAACATGATTCTCATGCAGAACATAATTAGAGATTTTTCCCTTTACTTATAAACACCTACCCCAGAAAATATCCCTCCCCACCATCCTTTGTCTGAGTTCTAGAAACAAATTATTAAAGTAAGATGAGCATTTGGCAATAGCGTATAAAGTAAAAAGCAGTGTAATTAATTACCTTTTATGGAATTTTATATTGACTTTATTATCTCTCTATATTTAAAAGAGAAACTAGGTGACATCAAGTATTCAGTAACAAATGAAAGAAAAATATATTTATAAATATTAATATGTTAAAATTAGTTTGATTGTGAACATAAGACTACATTACAATAAAACTCACTCATCACTTAACTGTCATGTGGAAAGTGTTAAGCTGTCAACGTTACACTTTGAAAAATTAGTTCTCATGGTTAGCACTCAATACCCTTGATGGTCACAACTATTGGATGTTATTGTGTTTCCCACGGCTTTAATCTGCCCGTTGTGTGAACAGCTTGGATTTTATAAAATCTAGTTGTTAAGGAAAATTTAGTAAAGGAAATAATGACACAACAAAAATCATTTGTATCTTGAATTAGTTTATCATGTAAGAAAAACAGCACAATGGCAGTGTGCATTATGGCAGATTTTAAAAATTACGCAAAAAACCTCAATTATTATACATTGTTCAGATGTTTACATCATCATATCTGTCATTAGTGCTTCATCCTATAAATATGACTTTACTCTCTTGAATGTCATGACTATATTTAATGCAAACCATGGGGTTTGGGGTTAATAGATCTCTAAGGTCTAAATTATATTTTGTATTGAAAGTCAACCGCTGTACATCAATAACAACAGAGTCATGTAACTCAAATGAATTGTGCTGTCTAAACTCTGCTTTTTCTTCTTGCTCTATGTTTGTCCTGTAGACTTACTGGCAAATAATACAGCTTGGAACTTAGGGTTCTATATTATTTAGAGTGATTGGCAGGTGCCATTAAGAAAAGCCATGAATCTTTCACCAGGGATTTTTACTCAGAAAAGCATAAACTCTCTCTGGGATGCATGGATGTGGAAACCTTTTCCAGAGACTCTCTAGAGAAACTGAGGGGCATCATCCATTAAAAATCAGTTTTTCCTGTCTAGATAATTAGAATTACAGTGTATATGTTTTTGTCCCCAGAGGGTTACATTTTCTTCTTGGGTTTTCTGAGTTACAAAGCATCTTCAAAGCAGAGTAAATTCTACATGATTCCTTCACATTCTCATAGCACTTTCCAACGCCTGAGCCATGAGTTTGGTTAAATGTATTTCATGATGTCCCCCTGTTGTTAACAGAAATAGTGGTTATAGTTAAGTTTTGTTTGTAAGCAGACAGGGCTTTTTCCTGATGCCAGGGTTGACTGAGGTGTATGATGAAATCTGTGGGCAGTTTCTCTATAAAACCCAAACCAAAATCTTTTATTAATGCTAATTTAAAATAGGGGAATGAAGCAGGTTGTATCTTATTTGTATGTGTACCCCATGCATTTTTTTCCATTAGCAAAATGACCATAAGAAACAAAAACCACTGGTATTCACATGAATGTCATTTTCTTGTTTTACATAATAATCTCTAACATCAAATAAAACCTAGTTTAGACAATGAGGGAGAGAAGTGTTATCTCCTTCTGCTTTATTTTTTCTTTTCTGTTTTTTCTTCCTTTACCTCTTCCCTTCCTTTCTAATCCTCAGAGATAGAATTACCCTTACAATTCATATAAGCAAATTTATTAATTTTACAGATTGGGAAAAGGAGGCATACAGTTAAAGTAATGTTTATCAAATTTATTTGGTCATTATTATGGTTTGGACGTGGTTTGTCTACCAAAAGTTCATGTGTTTAGGCTTGGTCCTCAATATGGCAGTGTTGAGGTGGCAGGATACAGTGAGAGGTCTCAAGAGTGGTCATTCCCCATGTGCTAGCTCCCTGCCTTCTTCATATGGTCCTCTGCCACATTCTCTCACAAGTGTAATGCCATGCACTTGAAGTGATATAGCACTGGGGCCCCTCAACTAACTAATACATGCTATTTTTCTAGCCTCCAAAACAGTGAGTTAAATAAACATCTTCATGAGTTATTAGCCTCAGGTAGTTTATTATAGTAACAGGAAATAGACTAAGACAGTAATATGTCAGCAAAATAGTTTTGGCAGTGAGAAAATTACTTAGCATACAAAATGCATACACATTTTGTTTTCTAAGTTTTAGTGTTATAGCATACTTTGATTTAAGATCCATTTTACAGTCTGAAATATTAAGAAAGAACAGTAGTTTTAACCAAAAGACTCATTTGTGAATAGGAAGTATTTAAATGTGCTAGCAGAATGGATCAGTTAGTTTCAATTTGTATTTAACTAACAGAATCAAGACTTTGTTGTTAAATAATTTGGAACTTAAATAGAACATAGAATACTATAAATGATATATCACATTTTTAAAGTATATTGTTATGTCTATAACCATCCTGATTATTTCTTCATGCAAGACTCAAATTTTTGATGTTGAATAAAGTTCTCAGAAGACTTGAATAATAAAAAAAATTTGAGTTTCGTTTATCTCTTTAATAACTCAATTATAAAGATTATAAATTTTCAGGAAAGCCTCATTTGGCCAAATCTTAGCTATCTTTATAGTGAATTGAATTCTACTGAGAAGTGGTCTATGAAAGTCTGATTACCTGCTATATTCATAATCAGTGGTAAGTAATTACACAGAGTGATTGGTTATGATATGCTCTTCTGACCAAATACTCAATGAGTGAGACTGGCATCAGGAAATTTAGATGGTTTGGTAAAGAATAATAGGTATTACATTTTAACAAGTACAAATTTCCTCTACTCTGCTGATTTTTTCAACCACTTACTTGTCCTTTTGGATAAATTGAATTTGAAACATGCAGGAAAGGTTAGTCACCACTAGTAAGGTTTATAATTAAGCAAAGGTGGTTGAAAAAAAAATCCTAAACAACACTGATATCCCCAAAGTTCAGTTATAATTTTGAATGCCTAGAGTGAGAACTGAATCTGGCCCTTTGTATTTGACACTAAACTTGCTTCAAAAGAAATATATTGCAATTCTGATTCCAAAGGGGGAAGCATAGAGATATATTATAGTTTCAACTTTTAAAACAATTTAATAGATGCCAATAATTGTAAAATCAAGGATATTTTGTGTATTAGTTTGCTAGGGCTGCTGTAACAAGTACCACAAACTGGGTCACCTAAATAAAAAAAATGTATTATATCACAGTGCTGAAGCTAGGATGCCAAAATGAAAGTGTTCACAGGGTTGGTTCCTTCTTAGGATAGTGTGGGATGAGGAGCTCCAGGCCTCCCTACCTGGGTCTTTTCTCTATGACTCTTCACAGAGTTTTCCCTTTATGCATGTCTCTGTGTTCAAATTTCTTCTTTTTATGTAAGGACACCAGTCATATTGGATTAGAGCCTATCCTAAAGAAATTATTTTAACTTTATTTCATCTATAAAGTTCCTATCTTCAAATAAGGTCACACATTCTGAGGTATTAGGGATGAGGACAGCAGTATACGAATGGAGAGTCAGGGTAGAATATAACTGATAACTCTAAATTGTAAATTTTTAGCCGTAAATTTAAAAATTAACTTAATCTTAAATTGACTTAACCTTATAATTCCTTTTTTCTGCTTGTCACCTATAAATTTATGAATATGCAACAATTGAGATTCTTCAGCTATTTAAATAATGTAAGAGAATTCTATTTCCTGTTCCAATAAGACCCACAGTGTTATAGTAAGGGCAGGTCAGTCTGATCTGTCACTGTTGCTTGAGTCCAGTCATTTTCCTCTTATCTACAAATTATTATTGGACTAGCTCTGCAATATAATTGGGTTGACCTAAAAAAAAGTGGCCAAAAATCATTCTGAGTGGCCATCCCAAAATAGTTAAATGGATCTAAATAAACTTGTTGAATTCACAGAGTCAGGAATCATGGACCTAGCCTTTGTTTCCTTTCTGAATAAATGCCAGTCATGAAACAACCCAATAGTTAAAATTAAAAAAAACCATGAAACTAAAACAGAAGAAATTTAGAGGAATCTATAATTGTGATTCAGACCTAATTCTCCATTGGTGGGAACAATATTCAAATCATAACATGTCCTTTTAGTTTAATGACTATCCTTTTGTATAAATAAGCATTTTAGCTTATAAAAATGGATGTTTGACTGTCTTTAAAAGACAAAAGTTGATCCTTTTGTGATTCCTAAGTGTGGTACTTGGGTTTGCATGATAATGTGTAAAATGATAATGTGTAAAATGTGCCTCCCTCAAAACTTTTTACAAAATTGACACATTATCCCTTTGACATGAACTTGAGGCAGGGGGCAGAGGAGTCAATCCAACACAAATGGTCTGTAGAAGAGAACAGGTCAAATACTCAAACTAGATCACAATTCCTTACCAGCTAGGAAGGAGGGATACCTTCTTGATTAGTATACTCTATAATGAGCTACCAAGATTAGCAATTAAAACAATCCACCACCAAGCACACATCCTGTAAGAATACAGTAAGTAAATCAGAGGAATGAAAGTCCCAACACGGATCAGAGAATAGAGACAGGGAGCAAATTGGGAAGAAAGCAGTCAGGACAAGTGGGAAGGAGGGCAGGGAGGAGCTGAATCAGGGCAGAGCCAACAGGGCAGAATTTTTTTTGGTTTCTTTGGTGGGGTACCAGGGATTGAACTGAAGGGCATTCAACCACTGAGCTATATCCCCAGCCCTTTTCTGAATTTTATTTAGAGACAGTGTCTCACTGAGTTGCTTAGCACCTCCCTTTTGCTGAAGCTGGCTTTGAATTTGTGGATCTCCTGTCTCAGTCACCTAAGCCACAGGGATTATAGGTGTGTGCCACCACACCCAGTTCCAACAGAACTTTTGATAGACAATATGAATTACTGATTCAACAAGCATGAACAAAGTTCCAGGTCTTCCTAAATCTTGATTGCACTACTGCTGAGAATATTTCTCCTGCACTGCCAAGGTATCCTTATTATGGAGCTTCATTAACTCAAGAAAATGAAATCTACATGTCTTATAACTGGGGAGACAGCAACAGAGAACTTTTAAGTACCTCTCCTTGTTCCCAGAGTCCTTGGGAGAGATTCCCAGCTGTGTGGGATTCCAAAAGACCAGGTACAGTCAGTCACTCATCCCGATATGCCAATCATAGAGATGAGCAGTGATGAAGGGCAGGAAAAGAACTTTAATCATCATAGCATGCTGGGAAGAACAGATATAAGGGTACAATGAGCAAAGATCTGTTCTTAAGGGACTAAACTTTGGGATTTTATAGAAAAGGGGAACAAAGGCAAGAGTTGGGGACTTTCATGGTTTTACACAGCTAGCCATGCAGGTAGGTCATCTTGGTCAGACTATGGTCCTATTGCTCATATCTCATGTGGTTCTGAGAGGTGGCTCCAGAGAAGTCCTTATTTTTATGAAGGCAATCTGGATCCCAAGAGATGATTGCTCCTGCTTTCAGAGCAGCCTCAGTTCCAGTCATGGGGGAACTGATCCCATGTAAGAGGGAGATCTCATTATGGCGTGATTTGTCTGCCAGGCTTTGCTGTTCCTGCAATTCAAGATTACTATAGGTTTAGGGCAATGCTCAGAAACATACAGGCACCTCTCCAGGAGTCTGGAACATTCATTTTAAAAAGCTGGTAGTTTAATGTCTCTACAAATTTTGAAAATACCTGAGTTACTCTTAAATTGTTGTCCTCAATCTTGAAGGGGGACAAAGCAGATTAGGTTAATTTAGAGCTAATAAGCTTTGTTTCACATTCTTTAAATAATTAACATTCCTATGTGCATATCTGAGAAGTGACCCAGCATAAACTATAAGGTAATAAAGGAGACATACAAAATGAAGGCAGAGATGCCAGGTTTTATCCTGCTCCTGGTTACACAGTGAGAATCTGCAGGCCCAAGTGCAGAGTCAGTGCTTTTAGTACTGACTAAAGTTGATTTAATTCCCTTTTATCTCCTGAAAGACTTTTATGTCATAAATAAGGCGATCAAGTGATAGGTTCAAATATGGCCATTTTTTGGAGCATCCACCAATTAACACAACGTTCTCTCTTCATGACAAGAAATAAATATAATTCATCTCATTTCCATCTGATGATCAGTTGCTCACATGCAACACATTAAAAATGCAATTACATAATTACATAATCCTTTAGTAACTTCATCTACCAAGAAATTATAACACTAAGAATAAAAATTAAAATCCAGAAATTAAAATTACTGTGTCCAAAGAAAAAAATCCAAACACAGAAAGCACACATGTATATACACTATGATTGGCATTACGTGACATATGAGTTGAGAATTATTTAAAAAAATTTAGTCTCATTACACTATGAATTTAATGCTCTGATTTGTAATATGGGTTTGCAAACTATATCTTGCAAACCAAATGTGGCTCCTGCCTCTTTTTATATAACAGTGGAGATAAATTTTTTTTTAACTTTTTAAGTGATCACATTTTAAATGATTATATAATATCCTGTCTTGCATTTTGGCCCATAAGACATAAAAAATATCTAACTCTTCCTCCAAAAATTGGCCCTGCTATAGAGCATATACCCATTAATAAACTGATGTTGTTATAGACTAATAATCATATTTTGAGCTTGCCTTTTAATGAATCAAAAACCAACTAATCAATACGAAGTCATTGGGCAGGGGATGTAGCCCAGTGGTACAGCACTTGCTTAGCATGCACAAGGCCCTGAGTTTTATTCACAGCAGTGCAAAGAACAATAACAATAACCAGAATAAAACCAGAAAAATCAAGTTGTAACAGAGCAACTCTCTGGAAAGACATCTTTAACAGAATTGTTTTCACCTCCCCTCCCTAATCTTTTAAGGACACATGATTTTCTAAAGAGGCCTCTGTAATGCTGCCTCCTTTTCTCAAGTCAGCTGAACAGACTTACAGAAAAGAAATAGTGTCTCTCTGAAAGGAAAATGCAGATGTTGGTTCAAGAAGATAGTCTGCCCAGCTTCTCTGTGTGAGGAAGGAGAGAAGAACAGAAGCTTTGGAGAGGAAGACCCCTACTTGACTAGAACCCCTGCCCATTGTATCACCATAACCTCTTTCAATCATATATTTGTACACACACACTATATACTCTTTGTACCCTGACCCCATCCTAAAATAGAGATCTGAGGTGGAAAGGCTCCTCTATCTTCTTCAGGGCCTGATTTGAATAAGCCTGTTTCCTTCTACCATATTCTTATTTCCGAGTGCTTAGTTGAGTAGCAAGTGGTAGGAACCTTAAATTCCAGTATGAAAGTTATTATCTTCACCCTCTGTGGGCTAGGTTTTTCAAGCGGTACTCATATGACTCCATCTCGCTCCCTGACCATCATTAGAAAGAAGATATAAGGTCTGCTAAAACCCTATGAGATTATGTAAATACTATTCACGTTCTTTGACATGGTAAAACTTACCAGGGACCTTTGTACTTAATAAGTAAATGAATGATGTGAATTGATACCCAGGTTATTAACTTGGTCATCTCTGTGAAAAGTTGTACACTTGTCCTGTAAAGGAATATCCAAAGAGTTACCATTACAAGATGCTGTTCAAGATAATTTAAGGTTCCAAGATGTCCTAGAGGCATCAAGTTGCCAATTCAAGAAAGCAACTGAAAAGACATTCTATCATCTCAAGAGGATTATGACCTGACAAATAATATTTTAAAGGAATAAGCACATACAATTTAGCATCCCTAATCCAAGAATCTGAAATGTTCCAAAATCTAAAACATTCTGAGCATCAATAGGATGCTAAAAGGTGAAAATTCCACACTTGATCTCATAATAAATTACAGTACGAAAACAAATAGTTGCAATAAAAGTACTGTATACATGGATATAAGGTGCATATAAAACAAATATGTTAGACTTGAGTCCCATGCCCAACATTGTCTCATTCTGTGTATGCAAATATTCCAAAATCTGAAAAAAAAAATTCTAAATTTAAAACATTTCAGGTTCTAAGCATTTCATATAATGAATAGTTAACCTATAATTGAAAGTTGAAGCATATTTGACATTAACCAAAGAAAGACGCATAGATAGAGAATGGAGGAGAAATTACCAACAGTTACAAGATGACTAAAGAATTACCAAATCAGGAACAACTTTAGGAAAGATGAAAGGACTATGATCTAATTTTAAGGAATGTATGGTTATAAGTAAATATTCTTAAAGAGGTCAATTAATAATAGCTATCTTTTAGGAGATACTTTGTGATCTTATTGGAAGAAGATAAAGAATAGTGTTTGGAAACAAAACATTACAATTGTATAATGTAAAAAATGCACTAGTTTAAATTAAATGGGCAAGGGAGACTGTATTCAAAGTTATTCAATAGGAAAGAGAGAGCCCACACTCAATCTTAGCTCAACTCCTTAGGAACAAAGAGCTTAAGAGTTTTTAAAAGATGGGATGGGAAGGTGGGTTCATAGGCCATTTATGTTTACTAATTGGCTTTATGCAAAGAAAAAGTAAATTTTCCCCTATCTTGGGATGGGAGGAGCAATTTTAAAATTTGAAGCAAGGGCGTACTGCTGTTAGTTCCTACCCTTCCATGAAGCTAGGAGACAGAACCCTAACTTCCTTTATGCTTACATTTCTAAATGATGGCTCCAGGTTCTTTCAAAAGATATTCCTGGATTGTTCAGCTGTCAAGAAGCTTTTTAAAAGGTTTATATTTCAAACAGGCAGAAAAATAATTGACAATTACACTTTTTTTTTAAGGAAAAGTCTCTAAGAAGAGGGTGATCAGGTGCCTAGAATTAGGAAGAATTCTAGCACTGGTAAGCAAAATAGAATATACACTAGTCAATCAAGTTTAACATCCCACTCCAACTCCCTGCTCCCTCTCATCTCCATGGCACATGGAATGAAAGTCTGGTGTCCTGGTAATCTCCATTTTTACACTTTCATACTAAAATGTCTTAAGATAAAGTTCTAATATTGTCATCCTGTTGATAATTCACATTTTACTACATTATTTTCAGGCATTGGGAAAAAAGACCCACAACTTAGGTCTAAAGAAAAATATGAACTACTTCTTTGCATAGAGGCAAACTTGCTATTTTTGGTGAAGTGACAAACTGTAAATAATCAATAGAAAGTAAAATTCCAAAAGGAAAGCTAAATGTAGTCCTCTTTCTGGTATGCAAGAAAAATGATGTTATAATCTTGAGTTTTTATATAAATGACTGAACACTGGAAAATTTCATGTGACAAAATAAAAATACACCTAAATATAAATGGACTCTGGTAAGTAAGTAAATCCCTAAATCATACATAAATTTCTATATACCATTTAGATTGGTGGCTTTCACCTTTTGAGAAGTTGATGAAATCCACAGACATATAAATTTGTCTAGTGTAGATGGACTTTGTTGCCTTTGTTCACTACAGAAAATATCTGGGTAATAAAATACAGGGATTAAACAAAAAACACACCATGTTTGAACAGGAATAGAAAGAATATTATGATGTGCATTCTCACAGATCAGAATGAAATTTCACATAAAAATATTACTTCAGTCAACCATATTTTAGTATTGTAGAATTAATTCTATAGTTTACTTTAGGAATATTTCCATGGAATAGGGAATGTTAAATTTACACTCTAGGATTTTAAGAACAATTTAATGTCTTCATGTACAGAATCATTTCTGCTATGCCACAAAATTAACTCCAGTGGGAAATATTTGGTATCTCAAGTGCTTTTAAGTAAGTTTAAAAGTTCAAAAATAAAAAACATTCTAGTATAAAGAAACTACATAGAAAACATTCCTCCTACACTGTTAGAGAATGAGAAAGGACCCATGGTGGGAGGCAGGGGAGTAGTAGGGAGGGTGGATATGATCAAAGTATGTACGGAAATGACACACTGAAGCCCATTTATGCCTGCAATTGTTATATGTTAATTACTATAATTAAAACTTGTGAAATAAAAAAAGATTTCCCCTAGAAAAATCACAATAGAATCATTATAACATTAAGTAAAAGGTGATCATCTAAAGAAATAGGCAATTTGTTTATAAGTGTATAGAATGTAAAAAGCTTATATAATTCTGGGTATTATTTTGACTTTGAACCAATACAGTTAGGAAAAACTGTCACTGAACTTATCAAAGTTACTTCACTCTGGGTCTTTCAGAAAACTGGAAAAACAAATGTACACAGAAAAAAGTTAAATTTTTGAGACATATTTTATTTAACACTTTTAAGATGATTAAAGCCTTTTTTTGGTATCACTAAGTTTTTTTCAAAATAAAATGATTATTTCTCTAATGAAAGGTTTAAAGAAATATTAAGGGAAAAAAGGCAGAGCCCCCCCAAAAGATGGATAGCATATTGAAGAAAATATTTTTAAAAAAAGCAGGGAAAATGATCAGCAGTTCCCACAGTCCAGCTGCAGCAGAATAACCGGGGGGTGATGAGCAACTTGCGTAGATTGATACAGCAGGAGTGGGAGCCATTTATTGTAGGACAGGAGGGGTATTTATACATTCCACACAGCTTATCTAATTAACATAAAATAGATACAGCAGTCAACCAATAAGGAATCTCCACACTTAATGGCTCACTGGTGTTACTTCACAAACCACTCCCTCTGGCAAAATACCAGGCGCCATCCTGACTTGTTTACAGACTCTAACAAGAAGTAAGTTAACTCCTAAATCTCCTAAATGGAGACCAGTGGCTCATTCCAGAATAGGGGCTAAATTCAACTCTAAGCCAGCACCCAGATTAAGTAAATGAGGATATGTTAAAATGACTTAACACTGGTTGTACTAGACCACAGTGAATGAGTCTAGTGATTGTTTCTCAGAAGGGAAATCTGTGTCTCAAGAGAAGCACAGAGTTATGGGAACAAAACTGTATGAGAGTATTTAATGATGGGGTCTTCTAATGCATTATTCCAAACCTATATAATAAGTTTTTTAATCTACTAGTTGTCTAGTTATTATTAATTCACTGTGAAAATGTGCTTGTAATGGCAAATAGCCATTAAATTTAACAGAGATAGGTAGGATCCATTAATAATAGTTTTATTAAACTATACAATATCATCAATATTATTATCAGCTTTTATTTTCAGTTATAATAATGATGTCTGCTAGTTTTACCAAAGAATAAGTAAAGGCAGCAATGCCAACAATAAAAATCAAACATTATTCATAGCTACTGAAAAAAAAAACAATGCCCAGAATAGTACAACTTTTTATTCATTGTAGAACTGCATTAAAAATATACAATAGCTGTATGCCTCACTAGCTTTAACATAGTGAACTGCACTGTATCAACCTCACAAAGGCAAGAGTAGAAAAATATAATTACATAAGTATGTGTATTCAGATGTATGAATAAATAAGTGAAGATGCAAGGCAGTCCCAGAAATCACAGTGCATTTTAAAGTTTTAACTATTCTGTAAATCAGCTACAAATATTGGAACAATATCTTTGTTTGACAGAAAACAATGGCAGCCAATGACCAAGATAAATAGCAGAATCTATTCATTATTTTTCCCCTGTTTCTTCGTCCCTCATTTCTTCCCTCTCCTATCCTGCAACTTCCTTTCTCATCTTCTCTCCCATCTTTTCATCTTCCTTTTTCCCCCCATTGTTTTTGTCCAATTCTTGCTTACTTTCTGCCATACACTATTCAGGTTGGTAAGATACACTAAAAGTTCTGATTAAATTCACTACGTCCTAAAAATTCTCCTCCAGTGGGAGATAAAGGGGAAAAAAAAGGTCTAAATCAAAATGAAAGTAAAAACCGAGAAATAGGATGCAGGTAATGATGTTTCTTTAAGAAACAGGAGTGAAAAGATGAGAAGAATGTGACCAAATTGGGGGAGGAAAATTTTGTTTGATGATCCAAAGAAAACTTCTCCAAAGACACGACAGTTTAGTAAAAATTTACATGAAATTTTATGTAAAAAAAAAAACCTTAACTCTGTACATCACCCATATTTTAATACTACAGAATTAATTCTATAGGCTTACTGCAAAAGCATTTCCAAGGAATAGGGAATATTAAATTTAGACTCTATTCTAGGATCTCAAGAACGTTTTAATGTCTTTATGTACAGAATTGGTTCTACTATGACACAAATTAAAGTGAAGGGCAGGTCATGTAACAGTGGCAGAAGAGAATTCCAGAATAAGGAAATCACAACCACAAGCCTTTTCTGCAGGAGGAATGAACCTCTTGTGAACAAGGCCAGTGTGACTTCCATGGAATGACTGATGAGATTGACAGGAAATGAATGTGCAGAGATGAGCACAAGGATTGTGGATGATGGTGTGAAATTTGGATTTTATCCACATGCTGTGACTATTTTGTAGAATGACATATAACAGGAGACTATTTTCTAGTCCAACTAGAAGTTGAAATAGGTTTCAAATGGAGACAGCTTGAATTCTATAAATCACCTTTGGGTACAGAATTTTAAACCTGTGGTATGCTTAGATTATACCTATAGTATTATACCTGTGGTATTATTTGATTATACCTGTGTTACTTGGGTATACTTTGATTATACATGGGCATATAATCCTATAGCATGATATGTATACTGTCTTTCAGGTTATAAAATACACTTATTACATTATTTCATTTCACATTCACACTCTTTTAAGATATACAGAAAAGGTACTTAAATCCTCATTTCATGTACCCAACAATATGGGCATAAGAAATTAAAATGAATTGCCCACAGCTGTAATACTAATAACAGAAGTCTTGACTTGTGAATCAACACACAAATAAATATCTAATAATTATAGTTTAAAAAATCATTAAAAAATTAATGATAGGTTTAAAAAAAACACCAAAATATACATACTGGAACATGATATATGTAAAATAAATACAACAACTTATTTTAGGTTTAAAAAAAATTTTGTAGCTATAGATGGACAAAATGCCTTTTTTAATTTTATTTTTTAATTTTTATGTGGTGCTGAGAAATGAACCCAGTGCCTCATGCATGCTAGGCAAGCACTCTGCCACTGAGCCACAGCCCCAACTCCTATTATGGGTTTTTGTTTATTTTTTTGCAGTTAATATTCTCCTCCACAATCCCTTCTTCTCTGTCCACTGGGAACAAACAGACTTCCTCTTATCTAAAGTCAGTTTCTTCAGAGTTATGGGTATATATTTAAACCTCTATGGGCTTTTTCTCATGGTAAGGTCTAAATCCCTTGGGTTTGTCAGGTGCTAAGGTGATGCTTTACTGCTACTTTTTAAATGAAAACCCAGCAGTCCTAAAAGCTAACTTAGAAAAATAATGATTGCTAAACTTTGAAAAGAAAACAAAGATATTTAATTCCTCCTTGCTTCATTATTTTACTATTCCTGGAAACCATTAAAATATTAGCAAAACCTTATTTTATGACTTCCAAACCCATCTAGTTCCAAAATTCCAACACACACATATGCTAAAATCATGTCATAGACCAATTATGTTTACAAAATATGGGAAAACAAATTCAGAAAGGTATTTAAGCCTATTCAAATCCATAAGTTAGAGTGACTTTGAAGTAATTATATATATGTATCATATAGATACCTTTGGAACAAGTTCAATTCTTTATCTGAATAATAAGTACACTCTGGCTTATAGGAACAAGCACACTTCTTTCGGCTCAAGCTCCCTGGCCCTCTTTAGTTTTGATATAAGGACATCAGAATTCTCTTGTGCAAGGAGTCTTTGTGTTTCATTGAAAAAGTTAAAATTTCCTATCTCTGGAACATTATAAGAGACTCTGCCATTAATCGATAGGTGTGTTAAGTCTAAAGTCTTTTAAAATTGTGTTGGGATTTAGTTTTTTATAAAAGCTGAAAACAAACATCACAGATTCAATGACTCATACGTCAGAAAAATTAGCTATTTTGGTGATTGTATTATTTTTCTAACTTTATTTTTTTCCCCAAATGAAAAATTGCTGAAAAGGTATTGTTACCTTTACCAGTTAGCCATGGGAGAGGAAACATGGCATAAAAATCCTATTACCATCTAAAAATCCCAAGATAAAAATACACTAATGTATAATGTATTCGTGTTTCATTGATCTTGTACATCCCTTTTCCTAAATTCAAGAGATAGCTCTGGCGCATGACTTTTGTTTATATTCTTTTAGAAATCTGAAACTAGGTACCATGGGTTTTTAAAGTGAATATTCAACTAGCATATTGTTAGAGTCTGTTAACAAGTCAGGATGGCAGCTAGCAAAATGCCAGAGGGAATGGTTTGTGAAGTAACGCCAGTGAGCCATTAAGTGTGGAGATTCCTTATTGGTTGACTGCTGTATCTAGTTTATGTTAATTAGATAAGCTGTGTGGAACGTATAAATACCACTCCTGTCCTAACTGCTTCCACTCCTGCTATATCAATCTACACAAGTTGTTCGTCACCCCCCCCCCCGTTATTTTGCTGCAGCTGGACTGTGGCAGTATATATTATTAGTAATATTTCCTTTTCTTGAAACTTTACGACTTCTCTGCTTTTAAAAACTTTCTAGACAACCCTAAATTGTGTAACTAATAAAGAAGAACCTATTTTCCTAAAGAAATACCTTATAGCAGAGGCATTGTATAATCCTTATCAATTGCCACAGGTAAGTAAATTGACAGTCCAGACACTGATTCTAAAGAAATATTGGATGGGTATAGTGAAGAGTCTGTCATTAATAAGTAAGCCTGTTTCCTCAAACCAATATGCAGACTATATAAATGAAGACATTTTGTATAGTTTAATATACTAGTTATTGAATTGTTATCATCAGTACTACTAATAATGCAGTAAGTATCGATAGCATTACCAGTGATTTTTATAATTATCCCACATATGCCCATGAGGATTAAGCAACCAACTTTTGTATTCCAAGTTGAAGTAAGGATAAGCAGTACACCAGCAATACCATGTAGGTGTGTGGTGATCAATATATTTTTAAAATATCTTTTTGTAATTCCAACTTGGTAAAAGTATCTCCATTTAGTTTATAATTCTCACTGTTTACTCAGACCTAGACTTGTAATTGATTTTAAAATGGTATTATTCTTGGATTTTCAAGCAATATAATTCAATTTTAGGACAATTTTGAATAAAATTGTGGCACTGAATTAGTTTCTTTAGATTATAAAATAATTCCCTATATTTACATTGAGACATTTGGTAAAATAATAATGCTAAATTATTTGCTTCATTTGTAACATACTCTGAAAAATATAAATACCTTGGCACTTGAGAAAGGAGCAGAAGCAGGAATTTCACCTTCACCTTTATCTATCCCTTCTCCCCTTAAGCTGATTATAAAACCTTTATAGTCAGGAAAAGAGGAGCCTGTCCTCAAAGACACAAAGAAGAATCTGAACAAATAGGTTTTTCTAAGTTTTCTGCAGTTTATTAACATTTGATCCTACCTGTGTACAATCATAGTTCTGCACAACTGTCCACTCTTTATCAAACCTAAGCTAAAAATACACAGGTTTCCCTATTCCTTTGAGCCTTCATTTTTTGAAGACTACTGTGTTATTAAAACTTACATTAAATAAATTTCTATAATTTACTCTTGTTAATCTGATAGGTGTCTCAATCATGAACCTAGAGATGGGTGAGAATATTGTTCTCCCATATAAAGTTATGTCATATCATATATCACTCTTATAGGAGCAGAAGAATCATTATTTTATAGGATGTCATGGTCATGCTTCACAGAAAATAACACTACTTGCACAAACTGTATACTGCACTATTTTAGTTAAAAAAATGCTCCAAAGGAGAAATGGCTTCAAGTACAACAAAGAAATGAGGGAGAAGGTACTTGAAAATATCCTCTGGGAACTATTGGATACCTCATATTTATCCCTCTCTTGGCTCATATATAAAGGTTTGAGCTGGGCATTGGTCTCAAAGACTAATATCAGACCTGGGAAGCAGAAGTATACTCTGAATGCAGATAAAAATCAATGGGATGGCCAAAAATAATTCTAGAAGAAGATAACTTCAACAGATAAAGAATGGAAAAAGAAATAAGCAAAAAAGTTATGAAAGAATTAGTTCCAAAAGAATTTGTTCAAGCTCTCACAAATAGTATCAGTTCTGCTATAAAACTGTTTAGTGAATTTGTCCCAAAACAATTGGTATATTAAGAAACAACTTTAACATAACACAGACTTTTGTTTTGCTTATATGTGGTTTCATTGGTGAAAAATACTGGTTACTGCAGAAAATGTAGCAGGTCAGTAAAATCACACACACACACACACACACACACACACACACACTCCTATCAGACATCTCAATTCACAGTTTGTTTTGAGCATCTCTACCCTCATATGGTGTTACAACTTTCTACTTCATAAACCCCCTCCTACCATCAATTTAAAATTACTCATAGTTGCAACCCTTCCAACTTCACAACATACATTAGGCCTTTTAAAATCTTAACTACCATATTTATAGGCATATACTATATAGTATTTAAATATAAGTATATATAGATATACAATAAGTCTATATACTTTTAACCATTTAACATGTGCAAAACTATGCTACTGTTTTATATTAGAGTCTAATATTTTTTAATGTTAATTAATGTTTTTGAAGTTCATGTTCACAACTATTTTCCCCAAAGCTTTCAGGATTTTATTACATGATTTTGCATAAAAACGGGTTTTCTTTTGTAACATATATCATATTATAGCAGAATTGACTATGCTGAAAATAAATGTGCAATTCTAATGCTATGTAACTATTTCAATAAAATTCATTCATTCTTAAGATATTTATTTAGTACTTACTATGTAAGAAACATGATGTTAGGAATATTTTCTTCATCCAATATTACTACAGCAATAAGATTTTGAAAAAAGCATAAAACTGTAAAATATCTGCTTAAACCACTGATCGATGACACTAAATTTCATGTTAAATAGAATACTAATAAATAATGGGATTAAAATTATAGTAAATACATATCACATTCATGTCAGATTATTCAAATAAAACACTCATATTTTAGCATTAGGTATCACTATCATGTTATAAGTGGAATTATATAAACAAGAAAATAAAGAAAAACAGCATGACCTAACCAAAAATGCTTTTAATAAAATTCAATTCCCATTCTTTCTTTAAAGATAAAATTCTCAAAGAGAATAACTGTCCCAAATTGATCTTACACTCATTATTAGAAATTTCCTACTATCACTAGGAATATAACACTCCATAGTACCAATTATCTTTCATTCTAAAAGTCCTAAAATATAAAAGTGATAAAGCAAGCTTATCAGCTATTATTACTCGCTATTTGGCAAGTTTCAAAATCATTTACTTAAAAAGTAACAATAGAAGAGAAACAATTGAAAAATAGTTATATATTCAACACATGTGCCAAATGACTGCTGTTGTCAGGTACCACAACAATGGAGAAAGAGAGAAAGACATCATTAACAACAGCAGCCAAATAAAAGGGAAAAAAAATAAAGACAAGCTTAGAATATGCTTTTAAAAGAAACTGTACATCTTTAAAGAAACATATGAAGAATATATAAATAAATGCTGTATTACTGAAAGCATTATTAATAATAACTTCTATTCTTCCTGAAATAATACACAAGTGGCACAAGGTATTAAAATTAAATCTAATAATGTTCATCTGGAAAAATTAATAGAAATAGCCAAGAATTTAGTCTAAAAAAGAGAAAGGATATATATATTAACACATATTTGAATAATAAAAACTATATAATCATTATAGTTCATTAGCATGAAAACAAGTGGAAAGATGTAACTTAGAACATTCACAAATATAACAAACATTTCGCATGTAATAACTAAGCCTCTAAGCCAATAAAGAACATGCTTTGTTTAGTAATTGCTAATAGGAAAGTAAAAAGTTCTTAAAGAATCAATATATGTCTTTAACTCTCATAGTAACCAGAATAAATTCTAGGTAAAGTGCTGAACGATGTTGAAAAATCAAAAAAATCCTAGAAGAAAAATATTAGCAGATAGGTTTCTAAACAAAAAAGTTAATAAACTAAAAATATATTTTAAGAAAATATAAAAATAGAAGATTCAAGAAAAAGAAGACAAGTTGAGAGTTGGCAAAAATGACTCAGTTGGGAGAACACTAGACTGAAGACAAATATGAAAGGCCAATCAATTAGATTTTTAAAAGACAATATTAAAATCACAACAGAAGAAAATGGACCAGATAATGACCAATTATAAAATAATAAAATACAATAGACATATATATAAAATTTACTACTAATCAATACAAATAAAGAAAATCAGAAACAGCTTTTCATTTACTAAATTAGCAAATACTTTATTATTTTAAAATATTGAATCCCACTGACAATGTAATAAGACAGGCCTTTTCATTTTCTACCAGTAAGGTGTTGTATTTGTTAGGTCTGCTGTAATAAAATACAATATAATATGTGGGTTAAACAACAGAAATTTTATTTTTCTCACAGTTCTGGAAGCTAGAAGTCCAAGATCAAGGTGCTGGCAGGGTTAGTTTTTCAAGTGCTTATGATCTTGGCTTGTAGATGGCAGATTTTCCCCCTTGTCTTTGTAAGGTCTCCCCTACTGAGTATGCCCTAATCTCCCCTTCCATAAAGACACTACTCATATTGCACAGGACCCACTTTTATGACCTCATTTTACTTTAGTTACCTCCCGAATGCCCTTATCTCTAAATACAGTCACATTCTGAGTCATTGAGAGTTAGGACCTCTACACACAAATTTTGAGAGGAAATTCAATCCATACAAGTGTCAAATAAAAAAATGTGACAGGAAGACATTACTCAAGCCTATTATAAGGAAAAGGGGCCAAAGTTCAGACTCAGCTCAACTATGCTAAAAAAAAAAAAAATTGACTGGGGCATTTTAAGAGCTGAAGTAGGAGATGTTCAGTCATCTGTGTTTTCTAATTGACTTTGTCTAAAGGTAAAGACAACTCTCTCCTATCTTCAGGACAACTTTTGAAACTTGATGCAAGGTGCTCACTGAAGGGATGTCAAGTTGGTAGTGTGAAAATGATAATGATAGAATTATTCATACCATTGACAGTGACTACAAATCTCAGAACTCTCAATATCCCCATACACTGAGAGCCAGCTAAACATTCACCAGCATGCACTGGCTTTGATAAGACATCAAAATGATACAATGAAAAAAAAGCAACCAGTGTAGATTTGTCTTCTAGATGCTATTAAGACTGAAGATCCAAGGCAACTAGGGTTTTCAGGCATGAGTTCAACAGATAGTTTTATGAAACAACTTTTCTTAAAGAGAGCCCAGGATTTTTACCAAGTTAAAGCCTGGTACAAGAAGTAGGAAAGAAATGAGAGGGAGACCAAGTGGATGATCTCAAGGTAATTCTGTAAGGAGATTTAGAATTGGCTGAAAAGTGTCTGAAAGGGACAAGTAAATAAGTGTTTGCACAATCCTCCAAATCAATAAAATAAAAAAGATTATTGGTTCATCTCAGGATTATATTACTTCTAGAATTGGTGGTCACAGGAGGTCTTATTATACTTGCACAGAATATAACAAGTTAAATTTGCCTTATAGGTATGTGATACATAACTGTCAAGCAGAAATGAATAAGACCAAATCTCTTTCTTTTTTGCAGTGTCTAATAAGCCTTTATTGACAGAGTGCACCAAAAATTAGAGGAAATACATTCTGCTGGAAAAAAGATCCTAATTGGCAAATGAATTTAAACAGTGATGATCATTCTAAAATGCAAATCAGCTCATTTCTTCTCTCACTTCAAATGATGTGATGGTTTTTCATTGTCCATGGAATGAATTTAAAAAAATTTAGCATGGTTCATTAGGAAGTGTATCATCATATTCTACCAATCTCTCCTACTTGGCAAACTGCAGCCATCTACCCACTTCTACATTCCTCCATCCTCCACACCAGACAGAATTAGGAGGCACTACAAGAGTTCACAGGGCACAGTTATGTTTCTATCCCACAACCCTAATCCTGAATTGTAAACCATAAACCTATATACCTTAAGAATCAAATTCTTTGAGAGACAAAACTGTTAGTTCTATCCAACACTTGCCCCTTGCAGAGTAGGTGATATGAAGGAAATATTTTTAATGAATGAATGAACAATTATTTAAGGAGTACTTATAGTTTCTAGGGGAAGAAAAACTAGTACTTACAGGATGATTATAATTCCTCTAACATTTATTCTTTTTGGTTCCAAAGGAAAAGTGGTGTGTAACTCAGAAAATGTCCAGAGATTCTCAGATAGCTGATATAGCTAAGTTCTACTTTATTTTAAATATTGATAATTAAAGAAAAAAATCTCTTTATGCTTTGGTCAAAATCAGTTGCTACTATTTCAAATTAATCTTCCACCCATTTTCTCTTTTTTGTCAAAAGACAGCTAGGGAAAGGGATAGTTGAGTATAATGATAATTTTCAAATTAGATATAGTATCATTTAAGTCTCTTAGGAAACATTTGGGTATATGAATATAAACACATACACAGATGTACATTCACAGCTCAAATTTAAAGCAAATAAGGAAAAAAATTTAATAACAGAAGAATAGTTGCATTTTGAGTAGACTAATTAATCCAATCAATTACCTTCACTGTCTAACTCCTTACCCCCAAATCTTACCATTCTACCTACCTTGACCTGGTAATGTTCTCTATTGATGGAAAACAAAGCCTGTGGCTAAATTAATGCACTTCAATAAAGATTTATTTTTCTTGAGAATGGCCCGACACTTAATTCTGTGTAAATCTGCCCAGCAGGCAGTTCTGTATAGTTTTTAATAGTGTAAATGTCTATTACCAGACATCTGTTTTAAAACTATCTTATTCATTCTACTTTCTCCATCTAATTGCATTATTTTGGTAAGCAGAAGAAAAAAAAAAGTAATTTAAAATGACATCTATCTGCATCAGTCCCAAACTAATTAGCTTTTTTCATCCTCAAAAGATGTAAAAACAGATGTTTTTGTTACTCTGCCCTGATAGTGCATATCTTTTTATATGGGAATCAATCTGTTTAATCTTTTCCATTTTCTTCTGCTTTTAACTGGTATTACTACTTGCAATCTTCTACAGAAATGGTCTTAAAACATTTTTTCCTTGCAATGTTTGCTTCAACCACTAGTAACTTTCAGATCTGATACTTTCTTATAAGGCAGAAGACACAACAATGACCCAGCATTTGTAGCGGAAGGACTTAAAGCTGGATGATAGAATCTGTGCACAAATACAACCCTGCAAAATTAGCTTTGTGGCAAAAGATAAAAGAAATGTAGCTAACAAAAAAGTATGTAGAAATGCTGTTAGAAAGCTAGGATATATCATTGTCATGGAGCCAGGAAGAAAAAGCATTAAGGAGTTTTCAATAATGCCAAGTGATAGTGATCATTTTTTATACTTATATAGTGTTTCACATCTTCCAAATATTTCCAAATACTCTAATATGTTACCAATAACAAACTTGCAATAAGAGCAAAACAGATCAATTTTTCTTTGGATTAAAAAATCATCAAGGTTAAGGAAGGTTAAAAAGATCAGAGAGGAAAGCAAACATGGGAATATCTAAATTGGACAGCATTTTTGCTGTGTATGTGCACAAATTCTGATTTGGAGTCCCTGAGTTCCAATCTTAGATCACTCAGGGTTTACTGACCCTTTGACTATCTTGGACCTCAGGTTGTTCACTTATAAAAACAGATCCTGAAAATGCTTACCTTACAGATCTTACAGTAAGGATTAAGTAGCTGACATTCAATAAATTCTTGATGCTATTATTACAGTCACTAAGGGACCAGAAGATGGAAAATATAGTCACAGAATCAACATTTGCTTTACCTTTCTCTGCAGGGCTCTGGACAAACTGAGGAACAAAGGAAATGTGACAAGGGAATGCCTAATTTTAAGGATGGCCAAGTGGCCATGGAAGGACACAAATGGCAAAGTCTAAGGCCCCGTTCCATGCCACAAATGCTGAGATGGGCCTGGCAGTCTTGTCAAAAAATAGAAAATATTATATCATTCTACTAGGGGCTTTTGTTTGAGGACAGGGTTGTCATAGCATGTGACTTTAACTCCAGTCTAAAAAATTTTACAAGTATAAGCATGTAAGTTAATTACCTTTAATGTTGAAGACACAATTAACTCATGTAGTAACATCTGGTGGGCCTATTTGCTTTTTCAAATTAGGATAATTAGAACTGACAAAGTACCTTCTTCCAATTTCTCTTTCTTATTACATCTTAGATTATTTGAAATTTTTTTTTTTTTTTTGGTGTGGCAGTTTTCCTTCCATTTACTAACATCACTCACTTCATTTTATTTTAAATGGTAGCAGCTGTAATCATTACCATGACACTGTTCACAATGCAAATTTATGTTACATTGAAACACCATCATCAGTATTGTATGGTATTCATCAAGCATGATCAAAGACATGGTTTTTTTGAAGGCTTCCTGAAAGATATTCACTAGTGTTCCCAACTCTTAAGACAGGGATGGACGTATAATAGGCATTGAAAAAATAAATATCCCTTACACCAAAGAAAAACATGAGTCACTATGTGCAAGCAGATAGTACTACATATTAATTAGAACATAAATTATTTTGCCTGTAATTTTGAAGTTCCTTTTTATGGCTATATTAATTTATAAAACTATTATCTTAATCCCAACATATCATGCCCCTTTCATCTTGTGCATCCTAACAATTCTTTTACTACTAGGAAAAATATTCGTGCATGCCAAATTCTATATTCTCATGTTGGACTCCCAGTAGACAGATTACTTAACCTAATAGTTTATAATGATTTTTTTGACCAACCCTTTATAAGTGATATGATACAAAGGTCATTAATATTCAGGAAATATCCAACTTAAATATGCATAATAAATTTTTCTCTGGTTACTATATTTTTCCTGGTCAACTTCCTCTTACTGGACTCCCCACATACTTTTTGTTCTTAGTTGAACATGGTATTTAATTCTGCATAAACCAACTCTTCGACAACAACTCATTTCTCTGGATATTTCCCACATATAGATCATCGCCAACATATGATGGCTTAACTTATTTTTTTTTTACTTATGTAAGGGTCCGGCGAAGCGTCGGAGAAAGAGACCACACGAGACTAACTTCATGCAAAGGCAAGGGGGATTTTATTAGGGGGATCCGTTCCAACACGTTGGGGCTCTGTGCTCACTCAAGAAGGGAGAGCAGCCCAGAGCCCAGAGCAGAGGTCAAGCAGAGCTTAAGTACACTTTTTGGAGAGGGTGGGGGGCTTTACATACATCAGAACAAATCATCATGAGGCGTGGGGAAATTGAACAACAATTCTAATACATGATTAGTCCATTCATTGGCGGGAACAGTTTGGGCAGGGGTGATTGGTCACTTCTAAGTGGGGTACACATTCAAACTGATTGGTTCTGGGGCCTATATGCTTACGTGCCATGCTACCTGGAACCCTTAGCTATTAAACAACCAGGGAATCAATGGAGATATTTACTGGGCAGCTCTCGCATTGTTCTAACAACTTCACAAAGATTACAGGTTCCGGGGATGGCAGGAAGATGGTAACAATAGACTATTTAAATTCTAACAATGGTCTTTTACTTTTTAGCTCAGGCCTTGTAATCTAAAAGCTTTACATTGCCCTAGTCTTTTACACTTTAACTTTAACTTTAACTCAAGATTTTGCAGCTTAGAAATTTTACCTTTACACTTACAGATCATATGAAAGTGGGAAACATTCAGTAGAAATCTTAGTTCTAATTTTTCTCTTTCCTGGGTTATCTATACAGTAGGATACTCTTTTCTGATGCTGGGCAGCCAGGGTCCATAGCTCCCAGTAAGCCATGCAGTCACAAGTGAAGAAGAAAGATGATACTCCACAGTGTACTGTGCTATGGAGCTATGTTGTTTACATTAGCTGTGTCAAATAAAATGGGTCTGCTTTAAAGGAAATAAGAAAATAGTTTATACTGAGCACATTATGAAATACTTTGGCCCAGGAACACAGAATCATACTACCCTGATGGACATATTCTACCATGGAGGAAGTTACATGAACATTTATAGTCATAGAACAAAATAAAGAAATAAATCACTATATTTACCAATTACTTTGACAAGAGGGTCAGATAGCTGGGTCAAAGCAAGGCAGAAAAATCTTCTCTATAGATTTTACATGTTATAGAAGTATTACCTTGAGAGTTGGTAGATGCTAGAAGTCTGCAAAATCTAGTGGTACATTCCAGAATGTTAATTTATTAGTCACAAGGTTAGAATGAATACAAAAATTAAGATAAATGACTATTAAAGAGCTTAAGATAGACCAAAATAATTTTGACTCCACCTACAACATTCCAAAATGTTCTAATAAGCCAAGGAAACTGCAGGATCTTTAATATAGATGCAGTTTTGTCAGAGAACTTCAGTTTATAGCTGTATTAAATGCATTTTAAAAATATATTTTTCAACTCATGATGGGCTTATCAGGACTTAACCCTCTGTACACCAAGAAACATCTATATATATGAAATATACGTGTTTAAAATTATATTTTTCTTTTGTAATCTATCTTTTGTTATAGGGGTCCCAGTGGAGAATTTAGCACAAAGTGGAAGTTTTTTCATTCCCTAAAAAGAAAAAGGACAAAATATTCACAAAAAATCTACATTAAGGCAAAGTTTTTATTTAATATATTAGAAAATTTTGTGGTAAAAATATAGTATTGTACCGCATTAAATTTTTTAAAAATGAGCAAATCTACTTAAAATCATATTTTGGAAGACCTCTGAATCTATAAATTCATGTATGCTTGCTAGGTTGATAAGGCAATTCATATTTTCTTTAGCTCATAGCTTAAATCAATAAATCCAGATAAGAAATATTCTATAATATCTTTCATTATTGCCATCTTTTTCAAGAATTGAGGTTCTATTTTAATTAGAATTCTGTGGGTATGTCTGAAATTGCTGCTTGCTGCTTTTAATTTTACTTAAAAAATTCTAACCTATGGAAAATATTTTAAAGTACGATATCACCATTGTAACAGGGTCTCCCTGGAAGAAGAACCAACCCTTACCTAACTCCATTTTGTCTCTCTAACCTATTTTTTTGTCTCTCTCCCTCCAAGTAATTTTCCTACCATGGTTTACCTCAAACTCCTAATGGCAGGAACCATGGCTGCCTGCAAGCAGGAGCAAGCATCTGAGGATGGGGAATAATTTACATTCTTCTCTACCCCCAAGAATTAATAATTTTCCTGTCACCACTGGGGTCCATGAAACCAGACCTGAGATAATTTAAAAAAATCAGATTATGTTTGACAAAAATGCTATATATACTTCCTGTCCCCTGCCTTAATTCTTCTATGTATTCCTAGAGCAACTGTCAGTACCCCAAAGACAGATCTTAGGTCCCTAGACCTCTATTCTTCCCAATATGGCCACACCAAAATAAATTCCTTTCCTATTTCAGCACCACTCCCCTCTGTCTCTGCTGATTGGATTATTATGGCAAGTGGACAAGTATGGTATGTTAAGAACCCTAGAGTCAGGACACTGGACTAGGACTCCAGTAACACCATCAAGCTATATTAAAGTTACAATGCATTTATCATGTGATAGTAATACAACTCACAAACTGATCAATCTCACTTTCTGGAATTAACTGGGAATATAAGTGGAAAATAAGATCTTCATGTCTCCAAATTTTTCTTAAATATTTTTCCTTTTATTTGTTCTTAAATATACTTTTGAAAATCTGCAATGAATTATTGACTCCAAAAGATCGTTTAAAATATTGATATATTAAAATAATCATTAAAATGTGTACAACTGAACAGTTCTAAATTGGGACAAGAGTTTTCATAGTATCCCAAGAATAAAACCATAAATCACTTTGCCTTGCCAAAGTATAGAATCTATGAAACATAAATACACATAAAAAGTATAAATGGTAGTTTATGGGCGATGAGATTATTTAAAGTAAAATTTTAGCCTGTCTTAAGTGACCTAACAACTGCACAGTATGACTAACATTCTAATTTCTAAAGAATGTTAATGAAGCAATTAGCATAAAAATGAATGCAAATGACAAGCAATTATGGAAAAATGGGAAGGTAAAAAGATGAAAAATGAAGGCGCTGAATTTATGACTTTGTTCCCTATTTAGTACCTTTGAGGATAACCTGGCTGACCCACTAAAAATGCGTGTTTACCAACATTGTTGTATATAAGATAATTTCTTGCTTTAAACACATATAACAGATAGCAGAACTTATCATAGACCTTTAACTTTAACCTCTGGCTGCAGGTAATTCTTATGCAAAGTCTTCAACCTTAGTAAAACACCTTTTATTCAAGGACCTTAAAGGATGTTATAGAAAAAAAAAAGTGGGGGAGGGAATTATTCCTCCTCAGTGTATTTCAGTCCCACAGAGTAAGTCAAGAATCACATTAAATGATGTATGACATTAAAAATTAGAAAAAAAACAACAAGATCAAGTCACAAAGAATTAATGGTCTTGACTTCCCTTGGCACCCTTTCTATTGTCAAAGAGGATTTTCACTTATTCAGCAGCTTCTGAACTTATTCAGTGGCTAGGAACAAATTTATTTTCCTCTACAATGATATTAAGACATTTTATAAATGTATTATTTAAAGTGACTAAGAGGGGCTGGGCTATAGTGCAATGGCAGAGCACTTGCCTAGCATGTGAGAGGCACTGGGTTTCAATCCTTAGCACTGTATAAAAATAGAGAAATTTAATAAAGGCATACTGTCCATTTACTACTACAAAATAAATAAATAAATAAATAAATAAATAAATAAATAAAGTGACTAAGAAAGTTGAGTTCATTACAAAAATATTTTTATTCAATGTCTTTATAAAAAATGACAAGGAAAACATAATTTAGAATCTCACTTCTATCAAGTATTGCACACCCTTGAGAAAGTCCCTAACATTTGTACTAAAATTTTTTTATGTATAAAATAAATGATAGAACCTGCCTCATGCTTGTTATGAGGTTTAAAGTATTTATTTTTTTTAATCTTATTTTGGGGGGTGGGGTTCTTGTTTTTTTCTCTTTTCTTGGAACTGGGGGTCAAACCCAGGGCTTTGCGAATGCAAGGCAGACTCTTTGTCACTACTCTACAAATTTAGAGAGCTGCATAACTCCACAGGATAGCACTTGCCTAGCTTTGCACAAGGCCTGATATTTGATCCCTAGCACCACACACAAAAGAAAATAAATAAATTTTGAAAATGAAACAAGAACTTAGAAAAGTATTTGATCTCTTTAAGTACTCAAATATATTAGTTATTACTACTGCAAATAACTAAAAAAATGTACAAAGAAAAATATTCACCATATCCTGGTACATAGAAAACCTTGGCTCTTTGGAAATCAATTTTTTTTCTCCTCTTTTTTAGTTTCCCCACCTTGTGCTAGATAGTGAACCTATGGCCTCACCTACGCTAGGTTAAAATGGTCTATCACTGAGGTACATACCCAGACCTTTTTGTTTTGAGAAGCAGTCTTGCTAAATTGCCCATGGTGGACTTGAATTTATTATTCTCCTATCTAGTCTCCTGGTAACTGGGATTACAGACATGTACCACTGCACCTGGCTGAGAAAATCTATTTACTATATATCATTCAATATCACTATGTGTACTCATACAAAATATAAGAATATCCATAGCAAAACACTGGCCAGATACATTAAATTCTAATTTGCCTTTTCACTTATTAATACTTAACTAAGCAGAACAATTTTAAATGAGACATAATTTCTGAAGTGTTTAGGTCCCCTGCTGCATTTTTCTTAAATACAAAGGACAAATATAATTAAAGAAGATATTCTTAAAAGCAAATATCAAAGCAGTGTGAGGTAAATGGTAGTAGAATAACATTGTATGAGAACATAGAGTGTGGAGTGACTGCATCTGGATGTTTGAGTGAAACTTACAATTATGTTAATATAATGTTTTTTAATTAATTCTGTATTAACTTTCAAAGGTAACAAAAAATACTGAATGTGATCGAAAGGACAAGGTATTAAACAAGGTAAAAACTGTGGAGATAAACTAATGCCAAACTGTCATTCACCAAATAAGGAAAAAGAGATCTGAGAAAAGCTAAATTTCTAGTGAATGCACCATTTAAATTACCAGAATTGATGCAATTCTAGACTCTATCATGGTAAGTTTGAATAAAAATAAAGAAAAACTTGATTTCTTACATATGTTAGTGATTAAGTAATTGGGACAAACCTTATATTCAGGACAATAAGAAAATTTGGGAAGCAAATTTTCTGCTTGAAGGAATCAGAGAGAAAATACTGAAGGATGATCAGGCTAGAACCTAAAGGTGGGTGAAGGCCATTTGGTGAGCCAAGTTTCCTATGGATTTCAAAGTAGATAACTGAGGGACTAAGAAGTGCTTTTCAAAGTCCTATTGATCTGGGTGAAAGGAATTAGAGTCCAGTATCCATATGAGGTCCATGCTGACGTGAAAACCCTGTTTTGACTGGAACTTTAAAAAAGAAAAAAAATTATATGTATACATAAGTATGTATATGCATATATGGAATACATACATACGCATATGTATATATGCACATATATTCATATATAGAGAGAAAAATCATTGATCTATGCA
Source organism: Spermophilus citellus (assembly GCF_964194105.1). Taxonomy (NCBI): domain Eukaryota; kingdom Metazoa; phylum Chordata; class Mammalia; order Rodentia; family Sciuridae; genus Spermophilus; species Spermophilus citellus. The sequence goes on along the minus strand of NC_138184.1, from coordinate 192,519,372 downwards.
TTTAATAAACATAAATCCAAGTAGGATAAATTCAGATATCCACACCTTGAAATACTATTGTCAAATTGTTAAAAGACCGAAACTTGAATGGATTGAAAAACAACTTATCACATATAAGAGGTCTGTAATAAAATTCACAACTGATGTCTCAACAGAAAATATGGTGTCCAAAAGGCCTTCGGACAGACACTCAAAAGTGCATAAAGAAAAAGGCTATCAACCAAAAGAGCTATACTCTTCTAAAGCAAAGAAGAAATTAGGACAAACAAAAGTGAAATAATTCATTACTGGCAAATCTTCTTTCCATTAACAACAGGAATTCTCTAATCAAAATAAAAAACACAAAGGTGAATGAGCATTGGTAAAAGTACATCAATACAAAAAATAATATAAATATATTTTTATAAATGTTTTCGATATCCAATTTAAAAGACAACTGTATAAGTAATGTGTAAGTAAAACTGTTGGTAGCTGACAATGAAGACATATAATTTTTCTGTTGGTAGCTTATATCAAAGAAAATAGAATTTGTATGGAAAGAATGCAAAGAAAGGGGAAGAAATGAAACTGTGTTAGAGAAGAATGTCTAACTTTAATTTTTAAAATTTTTTAAAAATGGACACAATATCTTTACTTTATTTATTTTATTTATTTTTATGTGGTGCTGAGGATCAAACCCAGTGCCTCACATGTGCAAGGCAAGTGCTCTACTGCTGAGCTATAACCCCAGCCCCAACTTAATTTGATAATAATCTGAACTAGATTGTTCTTAATTATGATGTTAATTATAATCCTTGAGACTAAGAAAATATCTCAAAATTGTAGGAGAAACAAACAAAAGAGTTAAAATGATATATGACAAAATACCTGTTCAATACAGCAAAACATTATTGTAGAAGAACAAAAACAACCTAAGACACATGGAAAAAATTGAAAAATGTCAGAAAAATTCCACTAGTAATTACATTAAACATAACTTGACTAAATAGTTAAAAATCAAAGATTAAATGGACAACAAAAATATTAAATTATATATTGTATATAAGAGACATACTTCTGATTGAAAACCACAGATAGGTTGAAAGTAAAAAGATGGAAATATAAATACCCTGCAAAGTAAGCAAACTTCACTGTGCATAGTAATATCAGGGACAATAGATTTTGAGACAAAAATTATCACTAGAGGCAAAGAAGGACATTTTATAATGATAAAAATCAAACCTTCAGGAAAACATTATAATAAATGTAAAAGTACTGTATATCAGAGCCCTGAAAGACATGAAATAAAAACTGATAGAATTGAAAGAGGATATAGATATTTCAAGAGTAATTGAAAATTTCAATATATCATTTTAAACACTAAATAGAAGAGCTAGGCAAAAGATCAACAAAGATATAGAACACTTGAACAATATTAGAAAAGACATCTATAGGACACTCCATATAAGAAGAGCAGAATAAAAGATAGAATCCATCACACCATTTTTTTTAAAAGGCTAAAGACATTAAAAAATTGAAGTTATATAAAAGATTTAAGTGTCAAATGTTATAGACTGAATTTTGTCCCCGTTGAAGCATTAACCCCCAGCATCTCAGAAAGTGTATTTGAAGATAGGACCTTTAAAAGGTAATTAATTTTAAATTAGGCAATTTCAGAGGGCCCTAATCCAATCTGACCAGGTTTCCTCATAAGAAGGGAAATTAGGACAGAGAGACACCAGAAGCACACATGCACAGAAGGACAGCCATAGAAGAGGCCATAGAGGGTGACCATCAGCAAGCCAGAGAGAACTTTGGAAGAAACCAATCCAGCCATCACCTAGATCTTGGGTTTGTAATCTCTGAAACTGTGGGAAATAAAATTTGTGCTATTGAAGCCACTAAGTTTGTTGCAGTTTGTTATGGTGGACCTAAGAAAATAGCATTTAAAGTGTGTTCTCTGAAATTAGAAATTAATATTAAGAAAAAATTGGGAGAAATTCACAAATGCAAGGAAAATGGACAGCACATCCATAAATAATATAATTAAAGAATAAATCAAAATGGAAACTAGGAAATACTTGGAAATGAATGAAAATGAAGATTAAACATATAAAAAGGAATGGAATTCAGCTACAGCAGGGTTTAGAGGAAAATTCATAGGTATAAATCCTTGTTGTGGTTTGGATATGAGGTGTCCCCCAAAATTTCATGTATGAGACAATGCAAGAATGTTTAGAGGAGAGATGATTGAGTTATGAGAACCTTAACCCAACCATGTGGAAACTGAAGCAGGCAGGGTATGGCTGAAGGAGGTGGGTCATTGGGGGCAAGGCATTGGGTTATATATTTTGTATCTCTCCAGTGGAGTATCTCTGTTTTCTGATCATCAAGTGAATCTCTTCCCTCAGCCACACTCTTCTGCCATGATGTTCTGTTTCATCTCAGGCCACAAGGAATGGAATTGGCTCTCTATGGACTGAGACCTCTGAAAATGTGAGCCCCTAAATAAACTCTTCCTCCTCTATAATTGTTCTGATCATGTTTTTTAGTCACAGCAGCAACAAAGCTGACTAAAACAACCATATATTTAAAAATCAATAACCTAACTTTTTACCTTAGCAAACTACAAAAAAAGAGCAAACTGACTGCAAGCTGAAGAAAAAAAAAGTGATAAAAGTAAAAATAACTGAAATATAAAATTGAAAAAAATATAGAAAATAAGTAAAAGTTGGTTCTTTGAAAAGATTAATGAAATTAAGTAACTGTTTAAAGCTGATGAAGAAAAAAGATTCAAATTACTTTATTAAAACTATCTGTATTCACCGAACACATGATATGAAATATGGAAAATCCTAAGAAATCTATAGTCAAAAGACTATTGGAAGTAATAAATTAACTCATCGAGGTGGCAAGATACAAGATCAATATACAAAAATTAATTGTATTTCTGTACTCTAACAATGAAATCTCATAAATATCATTTACTACAGTATCAAAAAGAATTTAAAAAGTAGGAATATATATATTTTTCTGGTCCTGGAGATTAAACCCAGAGGTATTTTAACACTGAGCTACAGTCTCAACCCTTTTTATATTTGATTTTCAAACAATGTCTCCCTAAGTTGTCAAGATTGATCTTGAACTTGCAATCTTCCTGCCTCAGCCTCCTGAGTTTCAGGGATTGCAGGTGTATACCACCATTCCTGGCAGAAATAGGAATACTTTTAACAATAGAAGTACAGGACATTATACTTAAAACTATGAAATATTCTTGGAAGAAATTAGAGAGCTAATTAGGAAAGACATCTTTTTCCTTACAATGAAAAACTTAATATTAAGATGGTAATAGTGTATGACTTGGTCTACAGATTCAAAACAATTCATATTAAAACTCCTGCTACTTTTTTTTTTCAGCAATTGATAACCAAGAATAGCCAAAACAACAATCTTGAAAAACAAGGTTGGATAACTCATACTTTCCAGTTTCAGTATTTATTACAAAGCTATAGTAACCAAAATACTGTGATATTTAGTCCAGGAATAGATAAAACAAACAAACAAACAATCAAACAAACAAACAAACAAACAAAACCACAATGTAATAGGACTGAGAGTACAAGTATAAATAATTATACTCATGGCCAATAATTTTCCAAAAATGTACCAATATTGGGGGAAAGATTGGGCTTTGTAACAAATGGTGCTAACACAACTGAATAGCCTCACACAAAAGACTGAAGTTAGACTAGTTCTTGGTAACATACAAAAAGAACTCCTTTGTGGTTCAGAGACCCAAATGTAAGAGTTAAAACTGTAATAAGATTCTCAGGAAAAAATGAAGGAGTAAATCTTAACATTCATTCAGTAGGGTTTTCTTTGATATGACACACTGCAAATCACAAAAGAAAAAAAATGACTACTTTGGATATTATCAAGTTTTAAAAACACTTTTGAGCTTCAAAGTACACCATCAACAAAGTAAAGGCAATTCAAAACAATGGGAGAAGATATTCCAAATCATGTATTTGATAAGAAATTTGTGCCAGAATAAAGATCAAAACAAAAAAACCTGACCAAACAACAACAACAACAAAAAAAGAAGACAAACAGCCCAATTAAAAATAGAAAAAAATAATTTTTCTAGAGGAATACAACTCAAGATCACAGTGAGATAAAATATCACCTTACATTTACTACAATAAATGAATCAAAAGGCAGACAGAATTATTAAAAAGGACATAGGAAAATTAGAATTTTTATGTTATTGTATGATTGTAAAATGGTATAGACACTTTGGAAAACGTATTTACAGCTCATGAATATGTTAAAGACACATTTAAGTTCATATATGAATGCTGAGGGCCATTACCAAGTAGGAAATTTCCTTGCCAGCGTACCCCATGTTAATTTCGCTGTTGACATTGCATGTTAGGTGACCCTGCCCAAGGACGAGGGTGGATCCAGGATTAGGGTGTATCCTGCAGTTTGAGGAAGTATCCCAATCCTTGGGTTTAGGGCGTTCCCGGTTTAAGACAAGGCGTTCCCAGTTTAAGACCTTGGATTTTAGGGAAGTTCGATGTTGAGGATTATTGCTGCTGGAATTAGGGCGTTCCTGCTGCCTAAGCTCCTGTTGAACTCTCGCGAGATTCAGAGAGCATTGTGGGAAATAAGCCTCGTGGAGTAGGTGAATTGGGCGGCAGCAGAACTGGGATTGCCCCAGAACGTGTGTGGAGGCGGTGTGAATTCGGGAATAAAGAATTGCTGTTTGAATCTACAAAGCTGTGTGGTGGCTCGTGATTCTGTGCCCAGCCAAGACTGCGGCATTTGGTGGCCTGTACGCGGAACGTCTGAAACTTGGAGGTAAGTGAAATTCCTCGCCCCTGAGGGAAGGCGAGAGAATGGGTGACTATTTTAAAAAACAATGTGTTCTTGTTTTGATTTATTTCGTTTTTGTTTCAAGCTGCCTGTCCCTAGAAATTTCTCAGGCAAACTGGGAAAAATGGATGGCTGAAGGTTTGAAGTTTGTCAGCCCAGAGAAAGAGAAAATTGATACAGCGAATTTTTATTCAGTTTTTGTTTCATTCAGTTTCGGTTTTGTTCTGTGTTATCTTATTGGGTTGCGTTATTCTTATAGAAGATTAGAAATTAGTAAAAAAGAAACCGAAAAGGTGTTAAGCAAAGTGTTAGAGATTCAGACCATGGAGAAAGACATTTTAGATCAAGCAAAAGAGAAGGTCTCTCGAGCTAGTCAGACAGAGGAAGAAAATTTAAAGGAAAAGGGGTTATTAGGAAAAAGGCCACAACAAGAGGCTGTTACTAACTCCGTTTTATTACCAGAGGGCGTAATTCAACCAACAGCCCCACCGATGGAAACAGCTGAGTGGCCCTCAAACCCCGTAGTTGATAAGTGGGATCCTGAGACAGGACCTCAAAGATTAGCATGCCCTGTACTTGAACAGGTAGGAGGGCAGCGAATTCACCGTGCTTTAGATTTTAAAACAGTGAAGCAGTTAAAGGAGGCTGTAACAACCTACGGTCCCCAAGCTCCCTTCACGGTAAGCATGGTCGAATCCATTATTAACTTGGACATGACGCCAGCAGATTGGGCTAGCATGTGTAAATCTGTGCTAAATGGAGGACAATATTTGTTATGGAAAGTTGCCAATGAGGAATTTTGCACGGAGACAGCTAGGCGAAATGCAGCAGCTGGTTACCCTCAAAGAAATCTAGAAATGCTTTTAGGAAAAGGACCTTATGAGGGTCAACGGCAACAAATTGAATATGATCCTGCTGTATATGCACAAATTGCTGTAGACGCAGTTAGGGCATGGAAGACTTTACAAGGACATGGAGATTCACAAGGTCAGCTATCGAAGGTAATACAGAGACCTAATGAACCTTACGCTGACTTTGTAGATAGGCTTATTCAAACAGCCGCCAAAATTTTTGGGGATACAGATCAAGCAATGCCATTAATAAAACAACTTGCTTATGACCAAGCGAATCGTTGCTGCAGAGAGGTTATTAGACCATGGAGACATGAAGACTTAAATACATATATTAAACTATGTAGAGATATTAATGAACAAGGGCAAGTCTTGGCAGCTGCAGTACAACAGGCTTTAGATGCCAGGCCAGAAACATGCTATAATTGCGAACAAACAGGACATTTTAAAAGGAGTTGCCCTATAAGAGGAGGTTTTAACAAAACTAGAAATCAAAGGAATAGAATACCGGGTATTTGCCCACGATGCCGTAGAGGGAGACATTGGGCTAATGAATGCCGTTCTCAAACCACCATAGAAGGTACTCCCTTATCAAAAAACAGACAAGGATCAGGTATTTACCCACAATATCGTGGAGAAAGGCATCAGGCTTCATTGCCAAAAAACGGAGTGAGGGGCCCAATGCTCCGGGGCCCAAAACCACAAATATACGGGGCAGTGGAGGAACCCAGCAACACCATCAGGGTGGTGCCCAGGACACATTGTCCATTAAATCCCTCATCAGACAAACCCGAGGGAGCGCAGGGTTGGACATCTGCGCCTCTGCCAGAGCAGTATTAACTCCAGAGATGGGAGTTCAAATTATTCCTACAGGAGTAAAAGGACCTCTTCCCCAAGGAACAGTAGGCTTATTATTGGGACGTAGTTCATCTACATTAAAAGGACTTATGATAAGTCCTGGGGTAATTGATCCCGATTATGTAGGTGAAATAAAAATTATAGCTAGTTCTCCAGGAGGTATATCAGTAATTTCACCTGGAGATAGAATAGCACAGTTGTTAATAATACCCAGCCTACATAATAAGTTCTCTAGTCATAATGTAGAAAGAGGTTCTAAGGGATTAGGCTCCACAGGGGTAGATTGGGCTATGTTGTCTTTAAATTTAGATTCTCGCCCGATGCTAAAACTAAATATTCAAGGGCACGAGTTTAATGGGCTACTGGACACAGGTGCTGACCTTAGCATTATATCTCGTCGAGAATGGCCAAAACATTGGCCATTACAACAAGCCACTCAAACGCTTCGAGGCCTAGGAGTGGCTACTAATCCCCATAGAAGTTCTATGGTATTAGATTGGAAGGATCCTGAAGGATGTGAAGGAACTATACAACCATATGTTTTGGATCACCTTCCTATTAATCTATGGGGACGAGATGTCCTGGATCAACTAGGTTTGATGTTAACAAATAACATCAATTCTAATGCGCCCACTACTAGGGCTAGACAAGGTGTTAAGAAAGAAAAAAGATTAGGAAAACAAGAACAAGGTTTAGCAGCACCAATTCAATTAGATCAAGGAACAGACAGACATGGGTTGGATTTTCAGAAAGGGCCACTGAGACAATCAAAATTACTTGGAAATCAGAAAGACCAGTGTGGGTTCCTCAGTGGCCCTTGACTAAAGAAAAGATACAAGTAGCCCATGATCTGGTCAAACAACAATTAGCGGAAGGACATTTACAACCTTCCGTATCTCCCCATAATACTCCCATTTTTGTCATCAAAAAGAAATCGGGTAAATGGAGATTATTGCAAGATTTAAGAGCCATTAATAATGAGATGGTTATTATGGGACCTGCTCAATCAGGGATTCCTCAATTGTCTGCTTTACCAAAAACGTGGCATGTTTTATCTATAGATATTAAAGATTGTTTTTTTTCGATTCCAATTCATCCCGAGGATAGTCCACGTTTTGCATTTACTATCCCTGCATTAAATCATGAAGGTCCTGATGAGAGATATGAGTGGAAAGTACTCCCTCAAGGTATGGCTAACAGTCCAACTATGTGTCAAATCTATGTAAATAAAGCAATCCAGCCACTTAGAAATCAAAATCCTGAACTAAAAATATTTCACTATATGGATGATGTATTATTAGCACATAAAGATAAAAACATATTGCTGGAATGTTATGCCACACTTACGAACTTATTAAAAAATTATAATCTAGAGATAGGAATAGATAAAGTACAATTAAATTTTCCAATTAATTATTTAGGAGTTCTATTATCCTCAACCATGGTCCGTCCACCGAAAATTCAAATACGAGTAGATCAACTCAAATCACTCAACGATTTTCAAAAGTTATTGGGAGACATAAATTGGATAAGGCCTTATCTAGGCATACCAACAGGAGAGTTGGGACCTTTATTTGATATTCTAAAGGGTCCATCAGATCCTAATTCACCCCGAATGTTAACTCCTAAAGCTAGAAAGGCATTAAAAATTATTGAAACTTATATGGAAAATATGCATTTAGATAGAATTGATATAAGTTTGCCTTTATTATTTATTGTACTACCAACAAAAAATATTCCTACAGGAGTATTTTGGCAAGAAGGTCCATTATTGTGGATACATTTATCTTATTCTCCTAACACTATTCTTACTAGGTATCCTGAGGCTGTAGGACAATTAATACTCAAAGGAATAAGAGCAGCAAAAGGAGTGTTTGGAATTTCTCCCAATAAAATTATTACTCCATATACTATGGATCAAATTGATGAGTTAGCTAATGAGCTAAATACTTGGGCAATAATCATGTGTAAATCTAATGTTTCATTTGATAATCATTTGCCATCGAATCCTTTGTTGTCTTTTTGGTCTAAGCATCCTGTAATTTTTCCTAAAATGACAAGGAAAACACCTATCATGAATGCTCCAAATATATTCACTGATGGGTCTAATAATGGTACAGCAGCTGTAGTTACCCCTGATCAAACTTTTACGTTTTTAGTACCCAAACAATCAGCTCAAAAGGTAGAGCTTAATGCAGTTTTACAAGCTTTTGTGATGTTCAAAGATTCTGTATTTAATTTATTTTCTGATAGTCAATATATAGTTAATGCTATTAATTCCCTTGAAGATGCTGGTAGGATTTCCCCTTCCTCTACTGTTTTTTCTTTGTTTTCCACTATACAAAGTCTAATATGGGACAGAAAAGATCCATTCTTTATAGGACATATTAGGGCACATACAGGATTGCCTGGAGCCCTTAGTTTGGGCAATGATTTAGCAGATAAAACTACACATGACGTACATATTTTCTCTACATTAGAAGAAGCTACAAATTTTCATAAAAGGTTTCATGTCAATGCTAATACTTTACAAAAGCGTTTTAAAATAACTAAGGAACAAGCCAGGCATATAATAAAACAATGTCAAAATTGTGTGACCTTTCTACCACAAGTTAATCTTGGAGTCAATCCTAGAGGACTGATACCTAACCATATTTGGCAGATGGACGTCACACACTTGCCAGAATTTGGAAAATTAAAATATTTACATGTTACAGTTGATACTTCTTCTGGATTTTTGATGGGCTCCCTTCATGCCGGAGAAAAAACTAAAGATGTTATAGCTCATTGCTTACAAAATTTTGCCACTGTGGGTGTTCCTAAACAGTTAAAAACTGATAATGGTCCTGGTTATACATCTGCCTCTTTTAAACAATTTTGCTCATCATTCGGTATTACTCATATAACAGGAATCCCATACAATCCACAGGGACAAGGCATAGTTGAAAGAGCTCATCAAACTATTAAAACGTACCTATTAAAGCAAAAAGAGGGAATTGGTAAGGGGTATATATCCCCCAAAGATAAACTTAAAATAAACCTTTTTACTCTAAACTTTTTAAATTTGGATTCATCAGGACTTAGTGCTGCGGAAAGACATATGTATCCGAAAAATGTACATAAGCCTAAGGTACTTTGGAAAGATGTTCTAACAGGACAATGGAAAGGTCCTGATCCAGTTATTGTCTGGAATCGGGGTTCCGTCTGTGTTTTTCCGCAGGGAGAACAGCAGCCGATTTGGATTCCAGAGAGATTAACTAAAGCAATTTCTACAGAAAAAGAAGATGATTTGACTCAAATCCATAACAGCTGATATCCAGAGCTCCAGTTTGGCTATTCTTACATCTGCGACAGTGATTAACCATGGTGCTTTTTTCAATATCTATTTTATTATTGCATTTTTCCCACATCGTAAAGTTCTATTTTATTTTTGAGCTCATACAAACCTAGGTTAATGTTTTTCTGATCAGTTTTATTTTTTGACTGTGTTTTATTTTTTGACTGTGGAGTTTTTAAACATTGCAATGGAGATTTCACCTAGGTAAAACTACAAGGCCTTTATTGTCTTATGTGTTGTATGTTATGTGTGCACATTTCTGTTTTGTGTTGTATGTCTGTATGTGTGTATGTCCATATTTCATATATAAGGAGCGCTCATGAAAAAATGGATCCGAATTTTTTTTTTTATTCACGTGATTTAAATGCTTTAATTTTAATTAGGTAAACAGCTGTTAAGGATTGTTTTTAAAGGTGGTTAACAGATCTGTTTGCTTACTAATTTAAATTAGGTAAACAGCTGTTAAGGATTGTTTTTTAGGAGGTTAACAGATCTGTTTGTTTACTTTCACCTTTTCTTTTCATTATATTTAATAATTCTGTTCAGGATAATGTCTCTTTAGCATCATTGCCAGAATTTCCATCTCCATCCCAGTGCCGGTGAAGACTAAGATAAAACCAAACTACAGCTTCTATGATAGCCATCACAGTAAACTGCATAAACTGATGCATCAATGAAATTAACTCAACAAGTAATGCTCAATCAAGGACTCGATTTACTTTGGGAGGAAATGGACATATTGATAGACTCCTCCGATTTGAACTGCCTGCAGAACTTGCCTGGACTATATATCAGTTGCATGCATTGTGAAATATCATCTGATGCAGCGAATTGTGGTACTGCTGGCATATCTTTTCTGATGGTGTCACCAGTGATGCAATTTCCTTGCCAAGCTCACCCCATGTTAATTGTGGTAATGCTGGCATATCTTTGCTGATGGTGTCACCAGTGACGCAATTTTTCCAAAGGAGCCGTCAATTGGCTTGGTGTCGTGGCATTTCTGTATCCTCCTCCCTTCTACTAGTGATGGTCTAAAATTTGGGGGCCAACAGAGGTGAGGCAAGAACCTCACCCCCCCACTGGCACCAAGGATATTTGGGGGCCAACAGAGGTGAGGCAAGAAACCTCACCCCCCCACTGGTGCATAGGCCTTTCCACAAGCTTGGCTGAATGCTGGACCGGTAGTCAGTGACGGGTTGATCTGATTGCAGTGGATTCAACCTAAGACAGGAGGCTGACGCCTAAAGGTCAGTTTTCCCATGACGGGTAAGAACCATATGTTGAATTGGACAACCTACCAGGCACGGTCCTTAAGCCACATTGCTTGTTGTTTAATTAATCAGAAGGGGGGAGATGCTGAGGGCCATTACCAAGTAGGAAATTTCCTTGCCAGCGTACCCCATGTTAATTTCGCTGTTGACATTGCATGTTAGGTGACCCTGCCCAAGGACGAGGGTGGATCCAGGATTAGGGTGTATCCTGCAGTTTGAGGAAGTATCCCAATCCTTGGGTTTAGGGCGTTCCCGGTTTAAGACAAGGCGTTCCCAGTTTAAGACCTTGGATTTTAGGGAAGTTCGATGTTGAGGATTATTGCTGCTGGAATTAGGGCGTTCCTGCTGCCTAAGCTCCTGTTGAACTCTCGCGAGATTCAGAGAGCATTGTGGGAAATAAGGCTCGTGGAGTAGGTGAATTGGGCGGCAGCAGAACTGGGATTGCCCCAGAACGTGTGTGGAGGCGGTGTGAATTCGGGAATAAAGAATTGCTGTTTGAATCTACAAAGCTGTGTGGTGGCTCGTGATTCTGTGCCCAGCCAAGACTGCGGCATTTGGTGGCCTGTACGCGGAACGTCTGAAACTTGGAGGTAAGTGAAATTCCTCGCCCCTGAGGGAAGGCGAGAGAATGGGTGACTATTTTAAAAAACAATGTGTTCTTGTTTTGATTTATTTCGTTTTTGTTTCAAGCTGCCTGTCCCTAGAAATTTCTCAGGCAAACTGGGAAAAATGGATGGCTGAAGGTTTGAAGTTTGTCAGCCCAGAGAAAGAGAAAATTGATACAGCGAATTTTTATTCAGTTTTTGTTTCATTCAGTTTCGGTTTTGTTCTGTGTTATCTTATTGGGTTGCGTTATTCTTATAGAAGATTAGAAATTAGTAAAAAAGAAACCGAAAAGGTGTTAAGCAAAGTGTTAGAGATTCAGACCATGGAGAAAGACATTTTAGATCAAGCAAAAGAGAAGGTCTCTCGAGCTAGTCAGACAGAGGAAGAAAATTTAAAGGAAAAGGGGTTATTAGGAAAAAGGCCACAACAAGAGGCTGTTACTAACTCCGTTTTATTACCAGAGGGCGTAATTCAACCAACAGCCCCACCGATGGAAACAGCTGAGTGGCCCTCAAACCCCGTAGTTGATAAGTGGGATCCTGAGACAGGACCTCAAAGATTAGCATGCCCTGTACTTGAACAGGTAGGAGGGCAGCGAATTCACCGTGCTTTAGATTTTAAAACAGTGAAGCAGTTAAAGGAGGCTGTAACAACCTACGGTCCCCAAGCTCCCTTCACGGTAAGCATGGTCGAATCCATTATTAACTTGGACATGACGCCAGCAGATTGGGCTAGCATGTGTAAATCTGTGCTAAATGGAGGACAATATTTGTTATGGAAAGTTGCCAATGAGGAATTTTGCACGGAGACAGCTAGGCGAAATGCAGCAGCTGGTTACCCTCAAAGAAATCTAGAAATGCTTTTAGGAAAAGGACCTTATGAGGGTCAACGGCAACAAATTGAATATGATCCTGCTGTATATGCACAAATTGCTGTAGACGCAGTTAGGGCATGGAAGACTTTACAAGGACATGGAGATTCACAAGGTCAGCTATCGAAGGTAATACAGAGACCTAATGAACCTTACGCTGACTTTGTAGATAGGCTTATTCAAACAGCCGCCAAAATTTTTGGGGATACAGATCAAGCAATGCCATTAATAAAACAACTTGCTTATGACCAAGCGAATCGTTGCTGCAGAGAGGTTATTAGACCATGGAGACATGAAGACTTAAATACATATATTAAACTATGTAGAGATATTAATGAACAAGGGCAAGTCTTGGCAGCTGCAGTACAACAGGCTTTAGATGCCAGGCCAGAAACATGCTATAATTGCGAACAAACAGGACATTTTAAAAGGAGTTGCCCTATAAGAGGAGGTTTTAACAAAACTAGAAATCAAAGGAATAGAATACCGGGTATTTGCCCACGATGCCGTAGAGGGAGACATTGGGCTAATGAATGCCGTTCTCAAACCACCATAGAAGGTACTCCCTTATCAAAAAACAGACAAGGATCAGGTATTTACCCACAATATCGTGGAGAAAGGCATCAGGCTTCATTGCCAAAAAACGGAGTGAGGGGCCCAATGCTCCGGGGCCCAAAACCACAAATATACGGGGCAGTGGAGGAACCCAGCAACACCATCAGGGTGGTGCCCAGGACACATTGTCCATTAAATCCCTCATCAGACAAACCCGAGGGAGCGCAGGGTTGGACATCTGCGCCTCTGCCAGAGCAGTATTAACTCCAGAGATGGGAGTTCAAATTATTCCTACAGGAGTAAAAGGACCTCTTCCCCAAGGAACAGTAGGCTTATTATTGGGACGTAGTTCATCTACATTAAAAGGACTTATGATAAGTCCTGGGGTAATTGATCCCGATTATGTAGGTGAAATAAAAATTATAGCTAGTTCTCCAGGAGGTATATCAGTAATTTCACCTGGAGATAGAATAGCACAGTTGTTAATAATACCCAGCCTACATAATAAGTTCTCTAGTCATAATGTAGAAAGAGGTTCTAAGGGATTAGGCTCCACAGGGGTAGATTGGGCTATGTTGTCTTTAAATTTAGATTCTCGCCCGATGCTAAAACTAAATATTCAAGGGCACGAGTTTAATGGGCTACTGGACACAGGTGCTGACCTTAGCATTATATCTCGTCGAGAATGGCCAAAACATTGGCCATTACAACAAGCCACTCAAACGCTTCGAGGCCTAGGAGTGGCTACTAATCCCCATAGAAGTTCTATGGTATTAGATTGGAAGGATCCTGAAGGATGTGAAGGAACTATACAACCATATGTTTTGGATCACCTTCCTATTAATCTATGGGGACGAGATGTCCTGGATCAACTAGGTTTGATGTTAACAAATAACATCAATTCTAATGCGCCCACTACTAGGGCTAGACAAGGTGTTAAGAAAGAAAAAAGATTAGGAAAACAAGAACAAGGTTTAGCAGCACCAATTCAATTAGATCAAGGAACAGACAGACATGGGTTGGATTTTCAGAAAGGGCCACTGAGACAATCAAAATTACTTGGAAATCAGAAAGACCAGTGTGGGTTCCTCAGTGGCCCTTGACTAAAGAAAAGATACAAGTAGCCCATGATCTGGTCAAACAACAATTAGCGGAAGGACATTTACAACCTTCCGTATCTCCCCATAATACTCCCATTTTTGTCATCAAAAAGAAATCGGGTAAATGGAGATTATTGCAAGATTTAAGAGCCATTAATAATGAGATGGTTATTATGGGACCTGCTCAATCAGGGATTCCTCAATTGTCTGCTTTACCAAAAACGTGGCATGTTTTATCTATAGATATTAAAGATTGTTTTTTTTCGATTCCAATTCATCCCGAGGATAGTCCACGTTTTGCATTTACTATCCCTGCATTAAATCATGAAGGTCCTGATGAGAGATATGAGTGGAAAGTACTCCCTCAAGGTATGGCTAACAGTCCAACTATGTGTCAAATCTATGTAAATAAAGCAATCCAGCCACTTAGAAATCAAAATCCTGAACTAAAAATATTTCACTATATGGATGATGTATTATTAGCACATAAAGATAAAAACATATTGCTGGAATGTTATGCCACACTTACGAACTTATTAAAAAATTATAATCTAGAGATAGGAATAGATAAAGTACAATTAAATTTTCCAATTAATTATTTAGGAGTTCTATTATCCTCAACCATGGTCCGTCCACCGAAAATTCAAATACGAGTAGATCAACTCAAATCACTCAACGATTTTCAAAAGTTATTGGGAGACATAAATTGGATAAGGCCTTATCTAGGCATACCAACAGGAGAGTTGGGACCTTTATTTGATATTCTAAAGGGTCCATCAGATCCTAATTCACCCCGAATGTTAACTCCTAAAGCTAGAAAGGCATTAAAAATTATTGAAACTTATATGGAAAATATGCATTTAGATAGAATTGATATAAGTTTGCCTATATTATTTATTGTACTACCAACAAAAAATATTCCTACAGGAGTATTTTGGCAAGAAGGTCCATTATTGTGGATACATTTATCTTATTCTCCTAACACTATTCTTACTAGGTATCCTGAGGCTGTAGGACAATTAATACTCAAAGGAATAAGAGCAGCAAAAGGAGTGTTTGGAATTTCTCCCAATAAAATTATTACTCCATATACTATGGATCAAATTGATGAGTTAGCTAATGAGCTAAATACTTGGGCAATAATCATGTGTAAATCTAATGTTTCATTTGATAATCATTTGCCATCGAATCCTTTGTTGTCTTTTTGGTCTAAGCATCCTGTAATTTTTCCTAAAATGACAAGGAAAACACCTATCATGAATGCTCCAAATATATTCACTGATGGGTCTAATAATGGTACAGCAGCTGTAGTTACCCCTGATCAAACTTTTACGTTTTTAGTACCCAAACAATCAGCTCAAAAGGTAGAGCTTAATGCAGTTTTACAAGCTTTTGTGATGTTCAAAGATTCTGTATTTAATTTATTTTCTGATAGTCAATATATAGTTAATGCTATTAATTCCCTTGAAGATGCTGGTAGGATTTCCCCTTCCTCTACTGTTTTTTCTTTGTTTTCCACTATACAAAGTCTAATATGGGACAGAAAAGATCCATTCTTTATAGGACATATTAGGGCACATACAGGATTGCCTGGAGCCCTTAGTTTGGGCAATGATTTAGCAGATAAAACTACACATGACGTACATATTTTCTCTACATTAGAAGAAGCTACAAATTTTCATAAAAGGTTTCATGTCAATGCTAATACTTTACAAAAGCGTTTTAAAATAACTAAGGAACAAGCCAGGCATATAATAAAACAATGTCAAAATTGTGTGACCTTTCTACCACAAGTTAATCTTGGAGTCAATCCTAGAGGACTGATACCTAACCATATTTGGCAGATGGACGTCACACACTTGCCAGAATTTGGAAAATTAAAATATTTACATGTTACAGTTGATACTTCTTCTGGATTTTTGATGGGCTCCCTTCATGCCGGAGAAAAAACTAAAGATGTTATAGCTCATTGCTTACAAAATTTTGCCACTGTGGGTGTTCCTAAACAGTTAAAAACTGATAATGGTCCTGGTTATACATCTGCCTCTTTTAAACAATTTTGCTCATCATTCGGTATTACTCATATAACAGGAATCCCATACAATCCACAGGGACAAGGCATAGTTGAAAGAGCTCATCAAACTATTAAAACGTACCTATTAAAGCAAAAAGAGGGAATTGGTAAGGGGTATATATCCCCCAAAGATAAACTTAAAATAAACCTTTTTACTCTAAACTTTTTAAATTTGGATTCATCAGGACTTAGTGCTGCGGAAAGACATATGTATCCGAAAAATGTACATAAGCCTAAGGTACTTTGGAAAGATGTTCTAACAGGACAATGGAAAGGTCCTGATCCAGTTATTGTCTGGAATCGGGGTTCCGTCTGTGTTTTTCCGCAGGGAGAACAGCAGCCGATTTGGATTCCAGAGAGATTAACTAAAGCAATTTCTACAGAAAAAGAAGATGATTTGACTCAAATCCATAACAGCTGATATCCAGAGCTCCAGTTTGGCTATTCTTACATCTGCGACAGTGATTAACCATGGTGCTTTTTTCAATATCTATTTTATTATTGCATTTTTCCCACATCGTAAAGTTCTATTTTATTTTTGAGCTCATACAAACCTAGGTTAATGTTTTTCTGATCAGTTTTATTTTTTGACTGTGTTTTATTTTTTGACTGTGGAGTTTTTAAACATTGCAATGGAGATTTCACCTAGGTAAAACTACAAGGCCTTTATTGTCTTATGTGTTGTATGTTATGTGTGCACATTTCTGTTTTGTGTTGTATGTCTGTATGTGTGTATGTCCATATTTCATATATAAGGAGCGCTCATGAAAAAATGGATCCGAATTTTTTTTTTTATTCACGTGATTTAAATGCTTTAATTTTAATTAGGTAAACAGCTGTTAAGGATTGTTTTTAAAGGTGGTTAACAGATCTGTTTGCTTACTAATTTAAATTAGGTAAACAGCTGTTAAGGATTGTTTTTTAGGAGGTTAACAGATCTGTTTGTTTACTTTCACCTTTTCTTTTCATTATATTTAATAATTCTGTTCAGGATAATGTCTCTTTAGCATCATTGCCAGAATTTCCATCTCCATCCCAGTGCCGGTGAAGACTAAGATAAAACCAAACTACAGCTTCTATGATAGCCATCACAGTAAACTGCATAAACTGATGCATCAATGAAATTAACTCAACAAGTAATGCTCAATCAAGGACTCGATTTACTTTGGGAGGAAATGGACATATTGATAGACTCCTCCGATTTGAACTGCCTGCAGAACTTGCCTGGACTATATATCAGTTGCATGCATTGTGAAATATCATCTGATGCAGCGAATTGTGGTACTGCTGGCATATCTTTTCTGATGGTGTCACCAGTGATGCAATTTCCTTGCCAAGCTCACCCCATGTTAATTGTGGTAATGCTGGCATATCTTTGCTGATGGTGTCACCAGTGACGCAATTTTTCCAAAGGAGCCGTCAATTGGCTTGGTGTCGTGGCATTTCTGTATCCTCCTCCCTTCTACTAGTGATGGTCTAAAATTTGGGGGCCAACAGAGGTGAGGCAAGAACCTCACCCCCCCACTGGCACCAAGGATATTTGGGGGCCAACAGAGGTGAGGCAAGAAACCTCACCCCCCCACTGGTGCATAGGCCTTTCCACAAGCTTGGCTGAATGCTGGACCGGTAGTCAGTGACGGGTTGATCTGATTGCAGTGGATTCAACCTAAGACAGGAGGCTGACGCCTAAAGGTCAGTTTTCCCATGACGGGTAAGAACCATATGTTGAATTGGACAACCTACCAGGCACGGTCCTTAAGCCACATTGCTTGTTGTTTAATTAATCAGAAGGGGGGAGATGCTGAGGGCCATTACCAAGTAGGAAATTTCCTTGCCAGCGTACCCCATGTTAATTTCGCTGTTGACATTGCATGTTAGGTGACCCTGCCCAAGGACGAGGGTGGATCCAGGATTAGGGTGTATCCTGCAGTTTGAGGAAGTATCCCAATCCTTGGGTTTAGGGCGTTCCCGGTTTAAGACAAGGCGTTCCCAGTTTAAGACCTTGGATTTTAGGGAAGTTCGATGTTGAGGATTATTGCTGCTGGAATTAGGGCGTTCCTGCTGCCTAAGCTCCTGTTGAACTCTCGCGAGATTCAGAGAGCATTGTGGGAAATAAGCCTCGTGGAGTAGGTGAATTGGGCGGCAGCAGAACTGGGATTGCCCCAGAACGTGTGTGGAGGCGGTGTGAATTCGGGAATAAAGAATTGCTGTTTGAATCTACAAAGCTGTGTGGTGGCTCGTGATTCTGTGCCCAGCCAAGACTGCGGCATATGAATACTCGACCAGTGAAACTCTACATCATGTAGAACCACAGAATGGGATCCTAATTAGAATAAGTTATACTCCAGGTATATATGTTTAAAAAAAAAAAAAAAACCACCCAACTGTCATGTGTATCTAAAAAGAATTTTGAAAAACAGATTTAACTATATGATCTAACTATCCCACCCAAAGATATATTATCATATATAAAAACATGTTTTAAAAGCAACTTGTACACAATTTTCCTAGCAGTATTATTTACAATGCCCTCAAAGTCAAAACAACTCATAGGTCCATCAACTGGTGAATACACAATGTGGGGTATATCCCTACAATGGACTGTTATTTAGCTGTAACTTATGGCTAAAAACAGTTCTTGATTTTGCTTTTCAATCTCAGGAATTTCTGCTTACTGTTCCACTGATATAGGCACTTATTTTACTTGCACTCACATCAAGAAATATTGAAAAGAAAGTTTTGTCTTCCTTCACTGTCACTATCAACAGTCCTGAAGAAAAACAGAAATATGGAATTATAAAACTAAAATTATCAAAGCCTTCAGAAACCCTCAAATCCCCATAAAGTATAATCATTAGGTTTAATGTCTATAAACTCGAATTCACAGGGACCTTTACGTCATCTCCTTATGAACTAATAACAGATTATCACAGCGATTTAGAAATCTCATCACCAATCCTAGATTCTACTTGATTACAAACAGATATGACAGATACAGTTAATAAACTACAAGGACTCTTATGATATCTCCATCTCGAGTTCAGTGGATGTGAACATATTTTCAAACACCCATCTCTTTATGATCCATGATCAGTCAAGTTATTTTTCTGGTAAACACATCAGAAAAACTTCCCTTAAAACTTGATAAACAGGATTCTATTGGATGCTGTTAATGACCGACACAAAGTAAAGTTGGAAGTATTGATTTTTCATATTGATATTTCCTCCCTCCAAAGATACTCATTATTTCATATATTTATCTGTTTGGGCTGCCATAAAAATACCATTGACTGGGTTGTGTTAACAACAGAAATTGATTTTCTCTCAGTCTGAAAACTAAGAAGTCAGAGATCAGGGAGCCAGCACAATTAAGTTCTGGTAAGAGTGTGCTCTTCCTGGTTTGCAGATGGCCGCCTTTTCTCTGTGTCTCCATATAAACTTTCCTTGTGCAGATATACAAAGAAATCTCTTTTTTCCCCTTATTCTGATAAGGCCACCAGTTCTATAAGGTTAAATCCTTACCCTTAAGACTTTGTTTAACTTAATAACCTCCTAAAGCTCCAAGCATGGTGTATTTTGGGTGGGACACGATTCACTCCATAGTGCTTTCTTTTCCCTTCTGGGCATCTATTTCATTTGGAAATCTTAAACTGAGAATTTTTAGGAAGCATTTAAAAGCCTCTGACTTCTGATTCATCAACATCATTTCCTGTCCCCCTACTCTGTTCCCTATGCTATTAATTTTATCCTGCCTGACCTCCATGGTTACCTTCCACCACTTATGGAAAAACAAACCTCTTACACATTTTTCCCAGACTATAGATATTGCTCTGAATTTAATGGATTCCTGGATTTGTCACTCTCTTCTTAGACTTGCTGATAATATTTAATAGCTCTTCCCTGAAATGCTTCAAAAGACAAATTCTCTTTAACAGGATGTTTCAGACACTTTCACCTTCAATCTTGCAAAATTGGATCATGACTTCATATTAACTAAATGCTTCTGCCCATGTCATTATAATCCTATCAACAAAGCCCAGTCAACATATAATAAGCATTTACATTAGGACTAAGCCACAATACGTTGTTTTCTTCAAAGATATTCCATCCAACTTTATATAAACTATTTGATTCCACTCAAGGCATTTGTTCAACTCAGAACATACAAAGTAACTTCTATTACAATAAAAAATGCTTATCTTTCCAATACAACATATGCTCAACAAGGATACTACATCTTACATGGACATCAGACCTTTTCCTATATTCTATGCATAACCTCATTTACCCTGGGTATTTGGAGTAATCATTAAGAGATTTTCCAATATTTAAAACTACCATCTCACTAATAAGTCATATTTCCTTAAATACAATACCCAGAAGCCTCCAAAGTATAATACATGTTTCTTAAAATAACTTCCAAAAGAGAAAATCATTGCCTTTTCATGAATATTCTTCAAACTACAATTTGCTTAAGGAGAATAAAACTAAAGAAGATACTTAGAAACTTCTGTCTTGTCTTTAACAAATTAATAAGAAAAATCACTTCTTCTCTGAAAGCCAGAATGCTAGCCTAAATTCTTTTACTAAAGTTGTTATAAACAATTGTATAATCTTAATTTCTCCTTAGTTTGCCAAAGGAAAGTTAGTGTTGTAGCAAATACTTCTTATTACAACTATCATATAAAGTAAATGAAAGTCTACATTAAAAACAGAACAAAAAATTGACCTCAATGTCTAAGCAGAACCAATTAGATTTTGGTACAGTTTATCATGACCCAGTTCTCATAAACTAGATGCTTAATTTCAGACCTATTTAAAGGACAAATCAATAGTCATTTGTTTCTGATCTGATAATTGTTTTGATTATAATTGACCAATATGTCCTGTCCAGTGTAATGTTTCACATTGTTCAACAATTTATTCTAACACACACACACACACACACACACACACACACACACACACACCCTGGAGAAACTATAGACTATGTTCAACAGACAATTCCAGCAGAATTTTAAGAGCAAACAGTCTAGAGGAAGGCCTTTTCTTAACAACCTTCTAGGAAATCACCCAAGCAAAGCCCAAGTCCTATAATAGGTTCTAAAATCCTCTTTCTCAAACATCCCATAATTTCCTGTGGATTTGTATACTTTTGCAAGAAGGAATAGGTTTAATTTGCTTAATTTGTTTAAGCATGGAGAGGCTCCTCATGATCTCTGGGTTATGGGCTTTACATGGGTACAGTGGATATAGAGTTGGCTTGGCCTGAGCCAATCCTCAGTCTTTCATTTATTGCCAGTATATCTGTATCAATCCACTACCACTCACAAAGGTTCAGTTTTCCTATAATGGGAAAATATTTTCTCAGTGGAGGTTTATGTCAAGAAAAATTGATATGACACAAAGTAAATAAATGCTGGCAGTTCCTAAAAGAGAAGGTCAAACAAGTTTTCAGAAAAATTGAATGGATGAGTTAACTGTAATTAGACAACACTGAGAGAGAATGAATTAAAGAGAAGACAGGTTTGATAAATAACTAGAATGAAACACAGAGGTAAAAGAATAAAAAAAAGGGGGGGTGTTAGAAACATAGGTGATATAATTATAAGTACTAAATTAGGTCTCATTGGAGACCATCAGAAAGAGGGAAGATATGAAGCAGAATTTTATGCTTCAATGTTAGTACTTTACAAAACATATTACAGCCATCAAGAGAGGTTTAAACCATCCCTGTAAAAACCCAAGAACAATATATAAAAAGAAATTATACTAATGAACATGATGGTCTTTATATTGGTAGGAATAAATATGTTATTCTTAGTACAAATTATTCTTTGTACAAAAGATTTTAATGGTGACAATATTTGATTTTGATAAATCAAGAGTATTTTAATATTGAGGAAATCCACTAAATGATTAAAGTACATAACTTCTGAGTGGATATATGGAATAAAATAATATGAAAAAAAGGAAAGAAAGGAAATATAGAATAAGTAGACTATTTACAAAGCATATAGAACAGTTAAAAGATGAAATAAAATTAAATCATTATTTAAGTGCACTAAATATTTCCATTAACAGAAAAAGATTACCAGATTACCAAAGATTACTGTTTAAAAACACAATAGAACAATTATATGCTGTTTAAGAAAACTCAGAGATAAAAACATGTTTCCTAACCATAAAAGAATCAATACACAAATGTACAACAATTCTCCATTTTGCATTTCCCCAAAGTTATATCCACAATGTAAAACAAACATTGACAGAAATACAAGAAATGTACAAATCCACAACTATAGTACACTTTCTCACAAGTCTCTAAATACTGATAAACTAGAAGACAAAATGTAATAAATGTACAGAAGATTGAGCTAGGCTTTTATCAATTTGGTCTAGTTGACTATGTGTGCTTGTGTTGGGAGAGGTCACTACATACACAGAAATGGCAGAATAGCAACAAAAAATAAGTGTACCTCCTCTTCAAGGCATATGGAAAATTTATATTCACTATATGGTGAACACAGAACAAGACTCAGTGGATTTCATTTACTGAAATATACAATCTAATCTCTAATCACAAGAAAATAATACGTGGTGGTGCCATGCTCTTTGACTTCCAGAACTGTGAGTTAAAATAAGCCCCTTCTCTTTATAAATCATTCAATCTCAGGTATTCCATGGTAGCATATTGAAACACTTTTGATTAATGGAACTATAGAACAGCAAGCAAAGAACAGACTACAATATCACTACTGGGTTAATTGAATAGTGTATACACACACACTCACACACACACACACACACACACACACACACACATATAAAACTTGACTCCTGAACAGAACAATCTTACTTTTGGATTATAAAATCTCAATATGGAAAACAAAGCAAGTAAACTTTTCTTTATTTTATTTTATTTATTTTTGTGTGTGTGTGTGAGAGAGAGAGAGAGAGAGAGAGAGAGAGAGAGAATTTTTAACTTTTTTTTTTTTTTTAGTTTTTGGCGGACACAACATCTTTATTTGTATGTGGTGCTGAGGATGGAACCCAGGCCACACACATGCCAGGCGAGCGTGCTACAGCTTGAGCCACATCCCCAGCCCCAAAGTAAACTTTGATAATATTGTCATTGTTTCAGATCTGAGAAAACTTGTTAAATGTTTCCCTGAAGAGGAAACATTGACTGTAAAGTAACAAATTGATAACTTGAACTACAGCATATTGAAATTAAGGAGCTTATACAAATATGAAAGCTGATTCAATGAGGTTAGGTGTTCTCACATTTAGTTTGTGAACCAGACTTTTCCACTGTGCATTAGGAGTCTTTTTGTCCCTTGGATGATTCCACAAAGTGCTCTGTTAATTGAACTTTCCCTTGGATGGCAGTTCTTCCTTTTACGTTTAAAGGAATAAATCCTAATTATAAGTACCATGGATAATATTTTAGGATTTTTAAGCCTTTTGTTTTTGCTTTAAATTACATCAGAACCAAATATACTTGTTTGATTTATTTGACTTATATAATTCAAAAGCTAATTGAAAGAAATACATAAAATCTAGGTTGTATCAGAATGCAGGAATCCCTATTTAGTACAAACAGTGGAAACAATCAAAATCCAAATATGGTTGATGTTAGCTAGATGGGTACTCTCAATTTTTATGTCCTCATTTTCTTTCAATTTAGTAAGCAATAAGATTCCATTGTATTTTGAGCAATATTAAAACCATCCATAGTGCTAGTTCATAGGATATCTCAGGCCTATGAAGAGGGGTTACGATGTAATATCTTTCTCATTGACATAACCAACAAATCTGAGGGTTTTGAAGGTAAGATAGAAGAAAATTGAGGATTTAGAATACTTAAAATTTACATGTGCAATGAAGATAAAGAGTACCTGACATCATTTGCTGGATTTGATGGATTAATTTTAGAGTCTCTCACCTTTACCCATTGGTCACTTCCATGATTCTAGCCCTGCACCATCCGGGACAATAACCAGTAACCATGTGTGGCACTTAATTGCTACTACTTTGAAATAAGGAAATTATCATTGGGTTTTGAAGACTTAGAAGAAAATAAATGTCTCATACTTTCTGTATTGATTACGTGTTGGCATTAATATTTGGGATATATAAGATAAAATAAAATATTTATTAATTTCATCTGTATTTTATATTTTAAATTAGATACTAGGAAATTTAAAATCATGTTTTATGGCTTACATTTGAGGCTTGCATTATATATCAAAATGATTATGCAGCTCCGGATTACTGTCACTCATGTTTTTGTTCTTGGCTTAGTCTTAAGTTTATGAAACTAATTTTCTTGTAACACTGGCTTCTTTGTATAATAATGGTTCTCTACTGTAATGGTTAATTTGAATTGTCAACTTGATTAGATTAAGAGATGCTAATGATTAAGAGGCTCTGGTGTATTCATGAGGACATGTCTAGGAATGATTGGCATGTGGATAGCTAACTGAAGTGGAGACCCTCCCTAAACATGGGCAGCACTGTCCAATAGGATGATGGCTTGGATGGAATAAAAGTTGGAATAACAAAGAAGCTTCAGCAGATGCAAGCCCCACTCTTCTTGAACAGGCTCTTGATTCCTGCTGCAGTCACCTGAGGATATTGGATTCTTAATTCTTCAGTCTTCCAATGTGGGCTCTGCCAGAGATTCTCCAAGGAGTTTCCAGAAGCCTTTGGTTTCTGACTAGGGAAGCACTGTTTATCCCTCTTTTTCTGCAGCTTCAGCTTCCTGGACTGGGCAGCTACTGGTTCCTCCAGCTCTCCAGCTTGCAGATGGCCATTTTAGATTATCCATCTTTTGGTTGTATAAGTTAATCTAATAAATCCTGTCTTCATAATCATACTTCCTGTTGATTCTGTTCCTCTGCAGAACCCTAATACATTTACTTTGTTAATCTTTGGGTTGACCCATCCTGCATTTCCCTGTTGTGCTCTTACCATGTAGTTATGCCCCATAGATTGTGTGCTCCAGGACTGAGACCTCACCAAAATCTGCAGAGAGCTGGGTGCATTCCCTGTGAAAGGCAGCTCATTTAAGATACCATCTGCTGATTATTGTCATCTTTCCATAAAGAACCAAATCCTCCATGTCACCAACGCCTTTCAGCTGTAATTAGAAGAACCAGTTAATTTTGTTAGAATAAGAGTAAGTGACCTTAAAAAGAAGTCCTTGGGTTACATTTTCCTTATGAATTTCAAGTTTGAAATGTAATATGTAACAAACAAAGTTTTACAGGAAAAAGAAAAGATTAGGGTTAAAATGACACTATGTGATTCAAGTCATTAGTTAAATCATGCATAATAATGTGTGGAAAGTTGTGGTTTCTTTTTTTCTGTTTTTTAAAATGTATTTATTCTAATTTGTTATACAGGTCAGAATGCGTTTCAATTCATAGTACACATATAGAGCACAATTTTTCATGTCTCTGGTTGTACACAAAGTAGAGTCACACCATTTGTATCTTCATACATGTACTTAGGGTAATGATGTCCATCTCATTCCACCATCTTTCCTACCCTATGCCCCTTCCTTTTCCCTCCCTCCCCTTCAACCTATCTAAAGTTCCTAAATTCCTCCCCATCCACCCCATTATAAGTCACCATTCACATATCAGAGAAAATATTTGGCCTTTGGATTTGGGGGATTAGCTTACTTTGCTTAGCAGGATATTCTACACTACATCCATTTACCTGCAAATGCCATGATTTTATTCTCTTTTAATGCTGAGAAATATTCCATTGTGTATATATACCACAGTTTCTTTATCCATTCATCTAGACCCAGTTTCTCCCACTCCTTGTTTTATACCCAAAGGACTTAAAAACAGCATACTACTCTGATGCAGCCACATCAATGTTTGTAGGAGCACAATTCACAATAGCTAAGTTGTGGAACCAACCTAGATGCCTTTCATGCCCTAGATGAATAGATAAAGAAACTGTGGAGTATATACACAATGAAATTTTCTCTTTTCCTACATAAATCTACATGATCATTCTAACATTCACATATAAAGGGAATTTGTGCTGTATTAGAAAAGCAAAATTATCCTAGATGTATATTTTTTTCCTAGATGTATTATTGAAAATTTTTTTCACTTAAGATGATGCCATGCACAAGTCACCAGACTGAAAATCACACTGTATTTTGGGATAAATTCATAGAAATAATTTACCACAAATTATTTGTCCATTCTCCCATGATGGAAAAGATGAGCGATGCTGCCATAAAATCTATGTAGATGGAAAAAAAAAGGGGCAGATTTATATCACCGTAACTATTATTGTAACAATATAAATAATATAACTACTGTGATCCTCAACTGTCCTCTGATGATTTTGTCACTGGTGTCCATTAGTATTTTATGCTCATCTCACCCTATTATTTTAATATCTCAGATTTGAACTCATAGATCATTTAAATCATATTTAATGCTTTCCTATAGCTAGAAGTAACTTTGGAAAGCTTTGCTCTATTGAGTTTTTGTTTCCAGGGTTTGGGTTTCTGGTTATTCACAGTCGTTCCTGTGGTCAGCTTATTGCCTTATGTAGTTTGAATTTTTCTTTTTTGTGTTTGAATTATTACTATTCTTTTTCTTTCTACCTTTTCCCTGTCTAGGAAGCTCTTTTTGGCACCTTTCATTTTCAGCAACAGTGAAGGATAACCAACTGACTTCCTTTCTGCTACTTCTGAGGCAGGAATTCTTTCCTGCTAATGTGTGTTTTCAGGTTGGAGAACTTGGTATGTTTTTTCCTACCCATTTTTCTGTGGCCTGAGAGAGTAAGAAGTAAGAGGTGGCTGAGGACAAAGGATAATTGCAAATTCAGCATCCAATATTTTAATTTTTGAATTCAGTTTACCATTCAAAAATTTTTTTATGAAAAATGCTGTACCAGGGCACACTTGGCTGGTTATCCATTTTCACAGGAGAGACCTCCAATACCCAGATGGCTTTTCCCAAATTCAGGGTGTGGCCATACAGTCTTCTTAATTGTTGACTTTCCTATATCCATTATATTCCATTTTCTCCAAGGGTAAAGGAAAGGCTCTTTAATCCATTTTATCCCATCATCCCAGATGTGGAACATATATAAAAACTGAAATAGTTATTATATGTAATACAATTATATAGAATGTAATTACAAGCAAATAATTATTAATATAATAATGCAAACTCTAGATTATGATCTCCAACCTCTAGATTATGAATTACCAACATAGTTTCATGCAACTATGTCCATTGCATTAAAATATTGGAACTTAATATTTAAGACTGAAAACAAAATTGCAATATAATTTTCAATCTTCTTATTCTTTCTTCAACCTATAAAATAGGTACACATTTCAGTTACATTTTTTTAGTTGCAAGAACAACCTTATTCCAGAATTTTTTTTTAAAAAGGGAATATAGTATAATAGTTTTTTTGTCATGGTCCCAGGAGTTATTGAATCACCAAGCATCACAAGAATAAGATTGGCTGGGTAGAAGTTTGTATCTTAGTCATTACTGAGACATAATATAAATCTGCCCTGAATCTCTCATTACCAAGTTTCAAATTCTCTGGAAAGCCTTATTATTGACTTCAGTCTGGCACACAGCCTTGAATTAATCAAGGCGGCTAGGGAGTGTGGTTATATCATACTAACATAGCTGCTACTCAGGATTGTTACCTAATTTTGTGGAGTCTAGTTCAATTTGAAAATGTGGGTCCCCTTGTTCAAAAACTATTAAGAATTTTAAAAGAGCTACATCAGGGTATTAGAGCAGCAGACTTAGGGCCCTTCTAAAGAGAAGGGCTCTATGAAACTATATAGGTCACATGTCTACAAAGGCAGACATGGAAACCATAGAATCTGCTTAGGTGTGTTGTGGGGTGGGGAAAATATTCCCAGAAGTAGTAGTTACTAGGCAGAGGAAAAATGAAAAAGAAAAAAAGAGCCCAGTACACTGTACATGTGTCATCACCTTTTTAAAAAAATTTCAATCTGTTTTAATTAGTTATACATGACAGTAGAATGCATTTGTGCACTCTGATATATCATACAAAAATTATATATATATATATATATATATATATATATATATATATATATATATAATGGAATATAATTTCTCATTTTTCTGATGTACATGTTGCAGAATCATATTGGTCATGCAGTCACATATATACATACAGTAATAATGTTTGTTTCATTCTATCTTTCATATCCCCACATCCTCAAAAAATATCACTAGTTTTAGATGACTTCTTCCATTTCTTCTAATACCTTATTATATTTTAGATCACAGGGCATCACTTGTCAAGGTATCTGATACAACAACCTAGTTTTAATTTATTTATAAACAGGTATAGACTACTATGTTATAAAAACATAAAGCAGTTTTTAAAAAATAAATGAAAAATGTAAGCCCTGATTTTCATTACATTCAAAATTATATTTCATCAAATATAATCACAATACATAGGTTAAGATTTTAAGTTGAGGTCTATCCCAATGGAGCTTCTTCTGTTGCCAAACATCATTGGAAATCCCTCATAGAGTAACTCTGTGGTTTTGCTTTACTCATAGGACTATTTGTTATACTTGTGGGAAGTAACTACAAGATAATTAATGTTTTTTAAAAGAAGCTATAACAGCTAGGTTAAAACATAGAAAACATGGATGTTTGATTAATAGAGACAATCACAATGACTCTTAAAATTTTCCTTTTGACAATCATAATAAAAAGATAGGAGCAAAATACTAATTTCCCATATCAAATACCTATACATACAATTCAAGCTAACACCATATATAAAAATATTTTATTTTTTGGTACTGGGGATTGAACCCAGGCATATTTTATCACTGAGCAACATCCCAAGGCCTTTGTAATTTTGAGACAGGGTTTTGCTTAGTTGCTAAGGCTGACCTTTCAAATCAATGAGGTTACAGGCATGTGCCACCACACCTGGCTAAGAATATTTAAATTTTTATGTGACAAATAAGCTTAGTTTTTACCTGTTGACATAATTTTATTTGATTGATAACAATATTAAATGCAAACAATTTTTTGTTAAGCAAGATTTAATATAAAACTCACAAAAGAGAACAATTCTCACACAAGAATGCTGATGGGAAAGGATGGACAATTTCATCAAGTTAAGATATTTAATTTGTATCCAAAAGGAAGAAATGCTATATTCCCAAAATTAATCTTTAAAATGTCATATGTAGCCAGTTTCAAGTATTTATCCTGAATTTACAATTAAATTTATATGTTTCAATTGAAGAAGTCCATTGATTTCAAATTTTATACAGTATTAGGTTTCAGTCATCAAAATAATCTTAAAATATTCATTGTAATTTGACTGGAACATAATTTGTGCTCTCTGCAGCTCACCTCACCAATACCTGAAATAGTTTACAGCCTTTTCAACCAGACTAATCATCCTGACAATTTCAAATTGCTATATAAGTTTCTAGACACTCTCAATTTGTGTCTTTATCCCACTGTGAACTGTTAACAATTGACTGTCAATCACCAGCCAGTGCATCACACTTTCTTCATGTACCCTTCTTGTGTCCAGCACCTATGAAGCAAAACTCTTATACTAGATAGATTTTCACACACCAGGTGGAGATAGACCAAACATAGCAAAGGATCCAAATAAATGCAGAATGTGGGAGGAAAAAAAAAAAGTAAAAACACCTGGTGAAGCCATTATAAAAACCCCAACCACTGAACTTAGGGAAAAGAATGCCAGATCACTGGGTGAGAGATATTAGTAGCGGCTGCCTATTATTCACCGTTCATTCTTTTCCTGTTTAATATTAGGCCTCCATGTGATTAATATTAAAAATCTACAACTTTGTCATTTGATAATCCTCATTAGCCCAATAGACCACCTGACTACATTATACTTGGCCCTTTTATTTTCTTGCACGTGGACACCAAAGCTCATTTTTCTCCTTAACAAACAACATCATTATAGTTTTCTTCAAATACCTCTGATTTTCTTCAAGTTAGAAATGCAAATTATAAGGGAACAACATAGGAAGGACATTTAGAAGAACCGTGTTTCTAAACAGAGATATTAAACAGTTTGTTGAGGCAGATATATTCATCCACAGTAAGTCTCCTCAGGGACACCTCAGTCTTTCGCATAGCCCTAAGGCACCTTCAGGGAAGTCAGAAGTCCCCGTCCTTGGGGGTTGCTACTAATGCCAGCTGCCCCAGCTGCAGTAGCACAAATGAAGAATATCTCTATTTTAGCTATAGTTTAAATGTAAAGTGTACACTTTGTGTTATATAGAAAATATAATACATGGAGGTGGTAAGGCATACTTGTGGGTTCAAATTATAAATTTCACATTAATAGGCATGGTGCTATTATCTTCAAAATATAACAAAATTTAAAATTTTAATAACAGTACATTACAACTCTCAAGAAAATCCTTTAATGGATCTGGGGCTGAGAATTAATGCATAATTTGATATTCCATTGATTTGCTGTATCAAAATACAAGCTTTAGTAGACTAACAAACAATCTGTGCATAAGAATTACTAATTCCCAAATGTGCTGGAACAGAGGGCGAAAAAGCCTTGGTTAAGCTGGTTCTCTAAGAGAAAACCACTGTCCTAAATTCTTATCATTTGGGCTATTAATGCCATAGCTAGCTTAGGCTGTATAATTAGAAAAGTCTTTCTCAAAATATCAGTCTGGGGCCTGGGTCCATTTGCATGTGTTGTCTTTCTCTTCTATCCATATTAATCTAACCTGCTGAGCAATCACATCTTTAAGCTGTTACTTGTTATGATTAGTGTTTAATATTAAAAATTAGATATATTTTCCTTGTTTCCAAATAAATATGTGTACACTGTGGGAATTTGGGAAAACAAAGATATACAAAAAGGAAGATTTCAAATAACCAGAGAAATTGACTGTCTACAGTTCAGCATACTCTTTTAAAGCCTTTATAGTTTCTTATTTAAAATTGTAAGTTAACAAATTGTGATTACATATATTATGGTTAACAAATTATTGTTGCATGTGATATCATGATTAGTGACTACAGTATGAAGTAAAGCTATTTAATTAGCAAACAATTGTACATAGTTGAGATCAGGATCAAACTTTCTTTTATGTTCAATTCTAGCTTCTGCTTCCTTTTCTGTTTGGCAGGTTGTATTGTACTTTTGGTACTGTTCATCACTATGCATTTTGCTAGGTTGCTGAATATTCTTTATAAATATGTTTCCCCAACAATATTACAAATTCTCTCCACTCTCCCATATTTTTGTGATTTAAAAACAAAATCCTTCACAGATTGTGGCCACATGTGTCTTAAATGGCTTGACTTTATTGACTATTAATTTAATGAAATATGGTAGGCTCTTTTGAGCTGAAGAATTAGAACTCTGTATCCCCCTCACAACTCATGTCATTTATTATTGCTTCTATTTGCAATTACTCTAGTTTGTTTTAGGAATTCTATGTCCTTTGCATAATATTCCTTGTGTTATTTTACTTTTCATTCTGGAAAGGCATTTTAATGTTACTCATAATCAACAGTACTGATTATCTTACTTGGACTTTAATGGTAATTTAGCCTTTTGCTATTTACATGCCAGCACGATGCACATTATCCATCTCTTGTGATTTATGTTTTGAATTTCAGAAGTAGATAGTTGAATAAATAATAATAGTTCGCTTTTTGCTATATCATTAGTTGGTACAAAGTCCCTCACATATTTTCCCTTCAGTTCATAATTCAAGATCCCATTCCCTTGCCCATTCACCGTACACAATCACTTTGCTTTATTATGTGTATTTTGACAAGCATGTGACTTTAAAAAACACATTATTTGTTGCATGTATTTTATATTTATTAAAAATGCTATTGTGCTCTAGGTTCTTAAGATCTTTTTGCTCCTGGAGAGGAAAGAGTTTTAAAAATCAATCCAAATAACCAGGGCACATCAAGTTCTTTACAACTTCCTTCTGCAAGGTTATTTCTATCATTTATTACATATCTGTTCTCTTAATGATAGATACCTATTACATCTAAACAGTGTGAGATAGTGTACAAACATAGTGCACAGTGAACTTGGGCCTCCTGCATGAGCCTGTTGGGAAGTTCCCTGCTCTCTACACACTAAGACTGCTGGGCAATAGCATTTAATTTCGCTAAATGCTGCCAGATTACATTCCAGAGAGCCTAATCTAGTTATATACCAATTGGTCTCCTCATAAGGACTCCTGTATTCCCTATTTCCTAAATGACTTTATAATCTAATGTTTTCAATTTTTAAAAATGTGTTCTGTATAAACCTATTCAGTATAAATCTATTGGTTATTTCAACTTGCAATTCTTTCACTGCTGTTGAACTTGCATTAATTCATGTATATATTTGCTATTTCCGATCTGTGATTGCCTGATTATATATTTTGTTCATTGGGGGTTGGGTCATTTTTCATTGCTGATATTTTTCTCTTGATATTTATTTATTGGTTTTAATGTTAAGTATTTTTGTGTTAGGAAAAAAAATCCATGATTTTGAGGTGGTCAAATACTTTTTCATATAATAATTTGTGCTTCCACATTTTTTCTGAAGAAGAGCTTCCTCACTCCAAAGTCATTTATACAATCTATACTTCATTTTGAGTTATATTTTCAAAACTTAAAGTTTCTTTAAATCCATCTGGAGATCACCTTTATCTAGGGTGAAACAGAGTATGCTTGAAACTTTTTCCTTATTGTGAGCCATGTTTTCAAATACATCTAATGAACTACCCATCTGTGCCCTGGGGATGTATTTGGCCATCCGTGTTGCATATCGAACCCCTATCTGTATCTGGATATGTTTGTGTTCCCTATTCTCTCCCATTAACTTGTACATTTTTATATCTGCACAAGCAACCATTTGGTTTATACTAAATAGCTTTGTAGTATGTCTTAATGTCTAGTTCAATCAATTACCCCTATGTTCATCTTTGATCAAAATCTGAATGTTCATGTATACTTTCGAATGAGTTTCTCAGGTTCTTCAATAAAACTTGATAGTACTTCCTTGATCTCCATTTAGCTTGCAAAACAACTTGAAAATGAGCCTGCCTTTCTTATTAGAACACAGTTCTTTCTGGTGACATTTATGGGTAGAAACAGCAATTCTCGTGTGCTGCCCCTGGCCTTTTAGTTTCTTAATCTCCTAGAAGATAAAAGGTGATTTTATTTTATTGGGGGTGGGGAATAACAAAGGGTAGTGTTGACATAGTTCCTCCCCTTTTTCCTTAGAGAGGAGAATGCCTAAAGAGAGCAGGGGATCTCCTCCTCCACACTGAAACAGGAATCTGAACAGGCCCTACATTAAGAAGATGGATGCCTTCAGCATTGTTGGCCTCCATCCACTGACTTTTTTCTCACAACTTGATTGAAGGAGAGTTTGCTATTTATTGAGTTTCTTTCAAAACAAGTAATTTTGGGTACAGTCTCAGAGAACATTGACAAATGAAACAGGATGTGGAATTTCAGGCAGAAGCAACCCAAGGGAGCCTTTTGGGTGGGAGCAGATTGTCTGGACTTTTAACATGTTGCCAAGGTGCTTTTCTTTTGGTGATTTCTAGAGGCTTATGCTGTCTGGGCAGGATTTTAATGTTCTGTGACAGCATTAACCATGTATAGTAACTGGCCACACAGCATTTTAAACTTGGTGAATGCCAGGAACTAAAGATGGCTTTGTCTACAGCTGACTTCTATTTCTATAGGTCCCCTTAGACCTTGGCAAAAACATGTGGGTGGCTTCACAAATAACAGCTGCCATTAACAAGTGGAGTCAGTTGCAAGATTAGGGCAGCTGCAGGCTTCTTCAGAGCTGTTTCTTAGTAGGATGAACTTGGGCAATGATTATATTGAAGGAAAAGTCTTCAAAGACCTTGACATTAGGAGGGTGGAAAAATATAGATGATATTACTAGATTTTTTTTTTCAGCCAGATCTGAAAGTGTGGACTAAAAATTGTGATGTAGCTGATTTTTGAATGTTTTATTCAAAAATTTGGCTTTATTTTAGTAGTGATATGTAATTTAATAAAAAGAAAAAAAATTTACACTCAAGAAAAAGTACATCTGAATGATCATATAAGGAGTAGAAAAGAATACTGTAGTCTGATAAGAGGAAGAAAAGTATACAGAAAAAAAAAATACTGCAAGTAAACAGCAATGTGAGGTAACTTGGAGAATATTACATGAAGTGACAGCATTGTTAGCTTTTCCTTTCAGGTCTTAGCAAGGTTTACAAGAAAGAGAAAAATTCCCCGTAGGGATCAAAATGTTGAAGACAGAAATAGACAAAGGAAAAAAAGTCCAGGCAGTTGATCTCTGTACAGTTTGATGGGCTCAATGCTACTGCTAATGAAATGAGACTGAAAAAAATGTCTTCAATAGCAAAATTAAATACAGCCTTTTTAAAGAGGGAAACTTTATGGGGAAAGGCTATATCTGTTTTCCTACAGCTGTATGCTCCCAAAAATATAGTGGCTCAGGCTATATCCTAAAGTTACCACTTCCTGGCCCCAGCAATGCACACCTCTTGTGGTGGTAATGGAGGGGTGGTAATTTTTCCTGTTTAATGTGTGTGGGTGGGGAATAAGAGTTAACTCTCCTCCCCAGCACACTCTTAGTAAGTAGACTGCTGGTAACACTTGGTCATCTATTCTTGACTATTCTTTCTCCTCTACCAGGAATCCGCAAATTTTTACGCCCCCCCCCCCCACACACACACAGGTTGAGATTTAATATTTCTGTGATGATTCCAACTCTGTTTATATCTCTGGCTTTTCCACCATGATTGTCAGGGAATGGCTGCTTCTTTCGTCTTTTAATCTCCCAGTGTTGAAATTTTATGTCTTTTGGTTTAAAAGAGGCTTTTTTTTCTACTTTCATGCTATTAAGAGAATTTTTTTAAAGTTCTAATTTTTCTCTGAATTTCTCTCAAAAATAATTTTCAAACTGAACTTTCAAGCTCCTTGTTCAAAGGTGATCTGTAGCTGAAATTTTCTATTTTTTTCTTCAACAAATGAGGAGAACTCCAACTATGCTTAGTCATTAATTAATATGGAATTCTGATTGCCTTTAGTCCTACATTTTTTCCTTTCAAGTATTAGGATCTACTTTCCTAGACCAAATCTCAGTATCCAGGGAACCTGGGAGATGTCTTTGTTAGCCTCAGATGGCCCTGAAACAAATTTATTTGACCAGCTTTTGCTTTTTAACAATATATTGAATACATTTTTTTAAAAAAAATAGCCCTTCTATAAGCTGCTGTTTTTTAGTCTATTTCTACTGTACCTAAGAATGTGGTAGTCATGTAAGTTCCATCTCATTTCCTGTTTATTAGCTCTCAGCAATCTCTGAAACTTTAACTACAGATGATTATAAATTATGGTAAGAGGGAAGGGGCAGAATAGCAGGAGTAGCACTCTATTTTCAAAACCAGCACCACTGAAACAGAGGAATGGTTTTCCATCATTCTCTTCAGTCAAAATTTGTACTTCTAAACTGAAGAGGGAAAGTCCATCTGACCTTCCTTTAAAATAAGTGATAAGGTTTGTTTACAGCTGTGCACTATGACAAGTCTTAGACTATGTTCTCAATGGAGTTACAGCAGCCAATCACTTAGTAGAAATTTTGTCTAAAATCTATTAGTAGCTATTTTCACCCCCTTTTTATTTTTGTCTTCATAAATCTTTTAATGAGATAGTGGAGAAGGTGAAGAAATTTTATTGCTAGTTATAGACTCTTTTTAATTTCATTATCTAACATTTATGCTTGATTTATTCTTCCCTAACCTGACTGCAAATTCTTTAGTTCACAACCTAATACAAAATAATTTTGTTCCCTAAAGCAATTAGTCTAGTGTTATGATACTACAGGCATCTACAAATTAGGCAAATGCATGAAAGTTTATATCTAAATTATGAGATAAATAAGAACTAAACATGAATTTACAGTAAAAGTCAAAGTTACTGAGTTTGCTTTAAACTTCTCAGACTCTGACAGATACTGCTGTTTTATTAGACTGAGTCAGTGTGGTTTATAACTGGGGCTATGATTTTTATGACCCTTCTCTTGAGAGCCAGAACCATTATTTTAATCAAATATTTATATGAAACCTCATTGAGCAGCTTGGGGTCTAAATGAATGGTTGTCTATGACAATGAAATGAAATTAACTTTGCTCCACCAGAAAGCATACAATTTCCCCAAGTAAACACTAAAGGACAAGAACTTCGAGATGATGGGGAAGAGTCAGCGGCAAACAAAGAAGCAACACTGAAGTTCTCATGCTGTGGTCTCAGATAACTTCATTTCCTAGAGTTTTTAAATCTAGGATGAAGAGATGACTTTATCTACTTTGGATTGTTTTAAATGCCCATAAAGTCTGTTTGTTGCTAGGAAACACTACTTGGCATATATCACCTAGTGATGGCTCCTTTTTGTGTGAGACTTGTTTAATCCCAGCTTACTCTTAAAGGGTGACACCATAAGCGACAAGGAGCAGCAGGAGCAGGGGCAGGAACACCAAAGCAGGTGCTATGGGAAAAGAATGAAGTGTGGGTTTTTGCATTTGAATTTGAGAAAATTACTAAGGATGCCACTGGAAAGCAGTTTCACCCCTGTCGGGACAATGAGCAGTGTCCAAATGCTGGGTTAATCATAGTCATGTGGAGGATCTGTACAATGTGAAGAACAATGACCTTCCTTTATGTAAAAATTTTTCTTTTCTACTCTGTCATTTTAAAGGGAAGGCAGGGATTCAGTTTTTCTAATTTTCCCAGACTTTCAGCACAGGTTTTTGGTTTTTGTTTTTACAAGTTGCAATATATATAATAGAGAGTACTACTAGTTTCAGCCTGATTCATTTGCTTTGCTGTTGAACATTTATAAAAAAAGAAAATCAAACTGTATGTAGAATTTATTTTAGGCACAAAGTGAATGTCATGCTCAATTAAAATAACTGTGGGTAGAACAGAAGAAAGTGTGGGGATGAAGGAAGATAATGGAATTTACATTAGTTAAAAACTTTACTTCATGCCACTCTGTAAGGTGTTTTATTTATTACTAATAATTCTGTAGGTTAAATTTTATTATTCTCATTTTTAGAGATACCAATAAAAAGTTTCGAAGAGGGTAAGGGAATTGTTTAAGATCGCACATACTGCCTAGAGCTGTCTGCC
Source organism: Spermophilus citellus (assembly GCF_964194105.1). Taxonomy (NCBI): domain Eukaryota; kingdom Metazoa; phylum Chordata; class Mammalia; order Rodentia; family Sciuridae; genus Spermophilus; species Spermophilus citellus. The sequence goes on along the minus strand of NC_138184.1, from coordinate 192,481,733 downwards.
TTGGAGTATGTGCCATTCCTTATAGGAGATGTATCATCCCTGATGTGGAAAGGGAAGACATTTGTTTACTAATTAAGCAGTCAGTCTTAGGAGGCCTTAAAAATTGAACAATAAAAACCTGATATGAATCATAAAGAAAGGATATGCCCAGCAATTTAAGGCAAAATAATACACTGAATCAGTACATTAAAAAAAAGAGAAATAAAGCCGAACTTTTAAGCAGCACATTGAAAGAACAGAGGGAAAACAGTCAAGAAGTTATTTTAGTAATTAGACAATGTATAATAAGGATCAGAGTGAGAGTGATAAAGCTGAAAAGGTTGTTTGCTTCCATAATCATCTTTATTGTCCAAATCATTTTGATAGGTAAAGAAATGTTCTGCTCACAAGGTTGGATCCAGAAAGAACTAAAGCCCAATTCTTTGTGCCCTTTTCACATCACCAGTGCTGGTGAGAGAGGCAGTTGAGGCAAAGCTAGTTCTTCATCAGAATAATTGGAAGATGGTACTGGTGATTTGTGTGTGTGTGTGTGTGTGTGTGTGTGTGTGTGTGTGTGTGAAAAACATCCTGCAGTTAGGAAGGACTTTAAAAATAACAATATACAAATTCTCTCTGCAAAGCCTCTGATAGATGCTTGCTCAGCCTCTTCCTGAGCGTTGATTCCTGTTCTGTGGTGGGGCAGTTCACAGTGTTGTAATGCTTTCATGTTTACACTGAGTCCCTCTCTGGTTCCTATGGTTATCACCCTTAATTACATACAACAACTCTAATTAGTTTTCCATTCAAATATTTGTAGACCACTATATCACCCTTAACTATTTTACTTTTTTAGTTTAACATTCTCTGGGGTTAAGGGAGTACTGTTGTGGAGAAGACAGGAATGTACTGGAACCGGGGAATGATACAATCCACCTTCTAGTCCAAGCTCTGGCTCTGTCCCTACCAAAAGCAAGTTACAGCTTTACTTTGTCTAAGCAATATTAGTTCAGGCCTTAATCTCTAATACATGTGCTTAGAATTATTTTGTTGTCTCAAAAAAATGTATTAAAAAAGTTAGTGATATGCAAGCATTTTAGTATTCCCTATTCAAAAGAGCTTGAAGTCTAGAAAGCAAGATGAGTTAATGTTTCACGTAATTTTGATGTAAGTGTGACTCTGAAAAATCCTTCACTTAAGATGGATTCTTGCCCATCTTTTGTCCTAGCAGGTTCTGGATAAGGTTTTCAATATTCATTTCATGATGCTAATATGGTATCCATACTGATCAGTTTGTCATATGTGACATAATAATACAGAAGTTGAGTTAAACTCCCCTATGGGCTAAAGTTCAAATTGATTATTAAGGGTTGAGGATATAGCTCAGTTGCTAGAGTGCTTCCCTTGCATACACAAGGCTTTGGGTTCGATCTCCAGCAACACACACACACACACACACACACACACACACACACACAAATACAAAAACAAAATTGGACATTAAATACTTAAGAATAATGCTTAACATTAAAGAACAACCAGCTACCTCAGGTATAGAGAATAAACAAGAATGGGCATGGGAAATAACAATCCTTAACATTACTTTTCTATGCTTAGGTCACTTTGACACTCTCTCTTCCCATTATTGCTATATACAATATAAGCTCCAAATAAGATAAGAAACCTGATCTTTGAAATCTTTAATCTGATCTTTAATCTCACACAGACCTCCTCATATCAAATCCAATGTCCCTTCTACCACATCATTTTCCTAAATATAACTAACAGCCATAAAAGCTATATATTGGGACATAGGGTGACCAACTGTCTGGATTTCCCTGGTCAAGAGATTTCCTGAGATGCAGGACTTTAGTACTGAAAAAGCGATTCTATAGTGAACCGGATGTTTGGCTACATTGATGAGGTGAAATGGTATCTTGAACTACAAATAAGCATTTGTATTCAGTGAACGAAATCACAGCAGGTATAATAGGATTAGAAAATCATAATTATTCAATGTTGATGAAATAATGAATCTAAGCAACTAGATAATGGTTTAATTACACCTATTAGAATGAAAGGTTGACAGAAAACTTAATGGATAGGGAGTTAACACAGGAATCATTGATTAATTTTAATATCACTAAAAGTACTATTTCCAGATATTTTTACATGACACAATTAAAAATGTTGAGTAGGATCTAATAAAGTTTTAAGATCTAATTAATGCAATTCATAGGCAGGTAATGCAAGATGGAAGTATAGGCTATTATGCCAAATGGCACCATAGAGGTTCAGTTTGAAAAATCCCCAAATAAAATGCTTTATAGAACATAGGACCTGTTTTTTCAAACATGTGGCAAGGGAAAAAATAAAATAAAAAAGAGTCATACTAATCAATTGCCTTGTTTGGACACTGACTGAAACAAACCAACTCTTGACATTTTTTAATTGATGGGGAAAAATTAGAAATTTTTATTTACATTATTAAAGATAGTTATGATGTAAAGTTATATTTTTAAAAGTTCCTGGTAGAAGTATGTGTTGAGATGCATTTATGGGTGAAAAAATAATATCTGTTTTCTTTAAAGTACACATACATAAATAAAGATGTTGTGACTGCTGAAAAACTAAAAAAAATAAAATCTCTCTCCCTCTCTCTCTCTCTCTCTCTAAAAAAAAAGTACACATCCATATAGAAATGGATGGCATTGGAGAAGATAATGCTAATGAAGTTAGCCAATCCCCAAAAAACAAATGCTGAATGTTTTCTCTGACCTAAGGAAGCTGACTCATAGTGGGGTAGGGAGGGGGAACATGGGAGGAATAGATGAATTCTAGATAGGGCAGAGGGGTGGAAGGAAAGGGAGGGGGCAGGGGATTAGCAAGGATGGTGGAATATGATAGACATCATTATCCAAAGTACATATATGAAGACATGAATTGATGTGAACATATTTTATACACAGAGGTATGAAAAATTGTTCTATATGTGTAATAAGAATTATGATGCATTTTGCTGTCGTGTATTTTTTTTTAAAGAGAGAGTGAAAGAGGAGAGAGAGGAGAGAGAGAGAGAGAGAGAGAGAGAGAGAGAGAGAATTTCAATATTTATTTTTCAGTTTTCGGCGGACACAACATCTTTGTTGGTATGTGGTGCTGAGGATCGAACCTGGCCGCACGCATGCCAGGTGAGCGCGCTACCGCTTGAGCCACATCCCCAGCCCATGAATTTAAAAAATAAAACCAATAAAAATACTTAACAATATTTTTTTTTAAAAATGTACTACAGGGGATTATTCTACTCCATATTTAAATGTTTAAAAATTTCCAAATATTAAGAAAAAGTCACGTCACATAGAGGAGCATAAGATAAAGGGAAATGAAAAGGAATACACTGTCAGGAATACGGGCCAGGGAGACTGACACTGCCAACATTAAGGGAAAAATGGAAAAGCAAAGAGAGCTAACGGGGCAGGCCCAGGTGTTCAGAGAAGTCTCATACAGATGGATGCAGAGTATGTATGCATATATGAGTTTATCTAAGTATGCAATACTGTGCAATATTTAACATATCCACAATGATACTATCTCTGTGTCCTGGAATTAAAACTGTTTATTAATTTTGTCTCTATATGCCTGTATCTTATCATATTCAACAACAAGCATGTTTTCATACAATCATAGGAAACAAAACACAAATATATATGAAATATATTCAGTTGTTGTAACTTGTAGCTTTGCCACATTTGCTATAGTTGGTTATAGCACATTAACTCTAGGGTGAAAACCCTTCCAATAAGAGAATCTGAAAACAAATAACCTCTTTGAAGTGACAGATACAATAGATCAAGAAAGAACTTCTAGCTACACACTTCACATAGTCTCATTCACCAGCTGATTACTGATATTTTTCTAATGACACTTTGTAGTGCTTATTGGCACTCAGTTTAGATACAATGAGAATACATGACAGGGCAGTAAAGTTATTTATTTTACTCACTATAGAAAAATGCAATGAGCTACTCTTTGTATATGCTACTCTCTGTATATAAATATAGAAAAATGTAAGTCTTTTAAACTACCATCCAGAAGGAATGTTCCTAGAAAGATTTTTTATGGGCATGTAAAATTATATGGGCTTTTGTCTTCAAATAATATTTTGGAGTTCTAAGTTCATTTCTCATTCAAGTTTCCTTTCCACTCAATGTCAGGCCAGACTGAACATTTGGGCACTTGTGTAATACTGTGTTCTGAAGCAGTAGGTTGAATGATACATTTCCTTCTCCCTGAGGACTGTGTCCTTGTAACCACCCTTTGTGGGTTTTTTTTTTTTTGGGGGGGGGCAGTAAATGAAGAGGAGTGGATAATTCTATTTGTTCTCAGATTTTCTTCCAGTGTGTTTTATTTCTATTATTGTTAAAGAAACTAACTTTACCTTGCCAGACAGCTATATCTCCAACATGTAGCACAATGCTGAGTACATATTATGAAAGAACTAGATATTGTATTAATAAATATACAATATTAATCAGTTGATACAACTAAAATTCTATTCACACAATAGAAACAAACTTTTGAATATGTTGTCATGTTTCCAGCTATTCTTACACACCCCTTTATTCCATTTTAAAATAGCACAACTCTTTGTTTATATTTTCTTGTCACTAGCATGCCACAGACTAGAATTCTTACCAGGACACTGCTATGAGATAATTACGTACCACAGAGTACTGATTTGGGCTACTGCATGTCTAAAGTAATTTTTTTTTTTGTCTTTTTGTCTTATTTATTTATTTGGTGCCAGGAATTAAACTCAGAGCCTCATGCATGTGAGGCAAGTGCTCTGTCACTGAGCTACATTCCCCAATAGTAGGATAGCAATTACTAACACAAAGATTATGTTATACCATCACATGCAGGTCCAAATTCTTACAAGTATTAAGAAAATTTGGGCTTGAAACTAATCATTTTATAGTCAATCTTGAAGTTTCTGGTCTGATGTTTTTCTTTAGGATATCTAAAGGAAAAAGGTAAAATGTTAATTTCTGTATAATTTTATAAAGAGTAGATAAGAATGTCTGACTTTAATTCTGTAAATAAATTATGTCTTGGGAATAGGTATCCCTAGACACCTGTGATGAATATCATGAACAATTTTCCTTGATTTGATGATTGTAAAAATAAATAATTGATATATGTCACAAAAAGAATTCTAATTCTAAACCTAGATTTATAATGATCTAGCTTAGAATCCATGTTCTTAATGTAATTTTCCCCAAATAAACATACTTTGTGAAATTCTCTTCTTAAAAATAGGAACCTGAATTTTTGCTCATGTAAATGCAAACCATTTATAAATTTTATTTTTAAGCAGTTTTATTTGACCTTCCAAATTCATACTAATAACTTGTTTTGAGGTAGAACACAAGAAACACTGAAGTAAAATAAAAAAGTATACAATTAGGAAAATAATACAATTAGGAAAGAATAAAACTTTGCTGTCTTCTCCTCTAACTACCTATTTAGTTTGGGACAAAATATTTACCAGTGTAATGCATACAACCATCTCTACCCAAAGCTTTAGTTATTAGATATAAATTTCTTTTTTTAAATTGCTTTTATTTTTAAAATACATGACAGCGGAATGCATCACAATTCTTATTACACATATAGAATCAATTTTTTATACCTGTGTATATAAAGTGTGTTCATACCAATTCATGTCTTCATACATGTACTTTGGATAATGATGTCCATCACATTCTACCATCATTGTTAACCCCCTGACCCCTCCATTCCCGTCCCACCCTTCTGTTAGATACAAATTTCCAGTAAAAGTTTTTTGTTATGGAATTCAGTATGTAACTCTGCTATTGACTTGGAACATACATTTTCTATGGTTTGTGATATTTTTCCTAGAGGCTCCATTCACCATTTTTTTTTTGTACTACTGTGTACTAAAGTAATGTAGCAAACTATCTTTCAATTAGTATTAAATAACAAAATGACTCAAAAATGCTTTGTAAGGTAATTATATAATCATTTTAAAAGACATCCTCTAATTTCACTATAATGAGTCATGATTAGTAAGAAAAAGAACAATTTTGTACCTTTAACTTAGTTCAAATGTTCCACTAGCATTTGTTGAAAAGGTACTAAGAAGCTTCCTTCTTCATTTATTTTGTTGAAATGGTCATATTTTAGAGCTAAAAAATAAGCAGAACATATTCACTTAAGAACACATATATCACAAGGAATTGGTAAAGAGTAGTTTGTATTTTGGATAAAAGAAAAGTATGACTCAGTAATAGGTGAAAAACTCTGAAAGCAGTGTATGCTGATAATTTTCTCTCTATGGAGACAGAGCATATAAAGGTTTTGTCTCCTAAAATCAGGGAAAGGGACAACCAGAAAATGTCTCTTAGTAGATACAAAGTCAGCATTCATGAAATTAGTTCCTTCTTTCCTACACCCTAAAAGACAAACAACAATAACACAAAACAATAAACTTTTTCTAGTAAAGTTCTATTTTCTAAAATAATATTAAAATCATGTACCACTTACATTCATAAAACATTCATTTCCACTTTTGTTTATTTCATTTATTTTCTTTAGTATTTGTTGGGGAAGGATGCCCTCAGGCACTTTCATTACTCAATTAACAAATATTCAACTAGCATCCACTAAAATGTGAAAATATCGACATATTTGAAAAAAAACAAAACAGCCTAACAACATATTCTATTTAAAACCATACTCACCATTCTTGGGATGTCAAAAATTTCTATTCTGTGAAAAACTGAAAATGGCATACCTAAAAATGAGAGAAGCATGTGGGCCAATCTGGCTTATGGCAAGTACTTTTCCATTGTGTGAATATAAACTGCATTAAAGTCAGTCAGCTTTTGTTTTGGAAGAATGTTTGTGCAGCTTCCAAAACAGCCAGGTTTTAGCTGTCCTAGTTTTGCTGACAAAAGTGAAATTCATATTATGAATGTAAGGGGAAAACAAAGGATTCAAAGACTGTAATAGTGTTAGAAGGACAGTTTTAATTTAGAGAAAACCTGCTGCAGAGAGGGCAGGGAAGCACAGCGGCAGGAGGAGGGCGAAGGGTAGCTGAGGTCAGGGCCTGTCTCCAATCTGCACCTCCTCCCACTCAGGCATAATGAAGGAGGAAAATGTGTTTTCAGGATTATGTTCCCTCCTCTAGATATTATTAAATGTTTCACATCTAAATGCTAAAAAGCCAACAAAACATTAACACAGAGTGATACAAGAACATTCAAATATCTAGGAGGCATATATTTTAATTTAGCTGGTAGTTAGAATTTTAAAAACCTGTCAACACAAAATTGCTAAAGTCAATTATTAAATTAAACTCCTTGTGTACGTAAGACGGGGTTAGAAAAACAAGGTGAAGAAACCAACTAGAATGGCATGCATGTCATTTTTTAATACGTATATTTTCAAGGAAAAGTATTTGTGGTTCCTGAATATTAAGAATGACTTGAAAATCATTCACTTCAAAGGTTTTTAATCATGTTTTACTATCATTGAATAAATATATGAAAAGTTCAAATTCTAATTTTATTTTCACCACTTACACTCATTAAATCCAATTAGAATAGGTTTGGTTTTGTTTAGTACAAGAAAATGAATGAATTCTGACTTTAGTAACATTATGAACTAAAATAATCCTGGGATGTTTGGAATAAAATATGTATATAAATAGTCATTTTTATAATACTTCAAAAATCTAGTCACAACCATTTCATTAAGGGAAGTCTTCCAAATGTAACTATATTCCTTGGCTATACTGAAAACTTCAAGTATGAATTAATGCATTGAGATTTCCAAATTAAGAATGTCTTAGATCTTTTCAAGTATAACAAACCTCCATCTGTCTAGAATGTTTTTAAAAACATAGTGAAGAGCTATATCTCAAATTCATTCATGAAGCACAAATTCTTCTTTATGAGACATGCAAAAGAGGTGACTAGTTAATGATGGAGTTTTTTTTAAGGATTTAAACATAAGCAGAATGAAATTGAAAAAAAATGTGTAAGTTACACATTTCTAATTTTTCTTTCCTCTTGATAATAATTTGCAGGAAACTATTCTACATGGAAGGCTGCCTTTGGTTAGAATGAGGAGGAAGATTTCAGTTATAGCTTTGTCACTAGTTTTTTGTGTGCTCTTGGGCAGCTCGCATCCCTTTTTTTGAATAATTAGGTGATTGGATTTGATCATTAGTGTTGCTTTATTCACCACCTCTAAGTCTTTAGTGACTTAACAATAGATGATTGGTTTATTAAAATGAGGGATAAAAGCATTTCTCCCAATATTTTTGTCAGTAATAAATTCAGAAAACAGGTAATTTTATATAAGGAACTGTTATTTGCTTACAAGTGAAGAATGCTTGAACTCTGAATAGCTGCCGTAAGCAAATTAAATCTTTCAAGACCTTTGAAATGCTGTTTCAAATGTTTACAGGAGATTGCAAATAATTTCAGTTTGATTGCAGAACTCTCCAGCAACTACCATCAAACAACATTCAATATGACCACTTACTTTCAAATTAACTAAAAATCAAGCCAGTAACTTGATTTTTACTTTTAAATACCATGGGTGTAGTAGTTCTATATGAAGATTCTTCTTTTAATTGGTTGGAAATATACATGTATCTATAAAAGCAATTTTTAACAACAATGAGGAAACAAATGGTAAGAAATTATAATTTTTTAGCTCTTAACTAGGTATTAACTTTAAAATTCCCTTCACTTTTTTTAAGCCAATAGTAAATTAGCAGAATCACAAAATCATATTCCCTAGAATATCCCTTTCCCCATGATTTAGGAATCATGTGCGGCACCTCTGCATGGAGCTTATGACATTTGGAAGTGTCTTTTATCCCCAGAAATTAAAAATATTCTGGATAATAATGATCACCACGAATTTTGTTTTCTACTGTTCAGGGAAAAGACACTATAGTAATTTAATTAGATAGAGAGTGTCATTCTAATGGGCCTAAGGAGTTAGGCTTATGAAAAACAATGTTATAAACATAACTTCAGTCAAATTTAATGAACTTGAAAGAAGAGAATAAAATGTGCATTTCTGATCTAATGTTTATTTCTGAAACTTCTTTATGTCCTGCTATTTGCTTTGAAAATATGAAAGACATTAAAGCATTCTTCAGAAGAACGTGATAGGGTTAGAGGACAAAAACTACAGTTATATGCCATGAGTATTAGAAAACGTGTAACTACTGAACTTTAAAAATTGGCAGCCAAAACATCTGCAGAAAGATCCTGTCCATAGATCCTTGTTTGAGAAAGGCAAATCCACATTGGCAAAGCCCTGCTTTCTGCCAAGTACTATACCAGATTCACTCACAAGGAGTAGCTCATTTTCCCCTCATTATTAACCCTGTCAGAAACATTCTCTGAGGTCAAATTTAAGCCTCCAGGAAAGGTTTATAATAGCCTCATTCTATCTCCATGGTTGCCAAGCTCTCAAGTCATGATATCCTAAGAAACACAGGACTGAGCTAGTATTGACCAAAGCTTTCAGAAGGGGGAGGTGGGGGAAACTTGTTTTTTTTTTTTTATTTTTTCTTTTTCTTCATCTTCTTCTCTGTAGTTTGGTCTTCTGAAATCTTCTCTTTTGGGTTTTGCTTTTCTTGGGCTTCTGATTTCTTTATCACAGGGCTACTATGTTTGAAGCTATGTCCTGTTTTGCAGAGTTGTGAACCACCACCAAGGTTGGGCTTAGGAGAGATGAAGACTGTTAGACCTCCCTCTCATGTGACTGTTTTTACACTGAACTCTGATATATTATACAGTTCTCTGAAGAAACAGAACCAAGAGGACAGGAAGGGAAAGTGGGAGGGAGAGTAAGGTTGGTGCACACATGTGTTGAGGAATCGGTGCACTGGATTATGGAGGCCGAAAAGCCCCATTTTCTGCCATGGGAAAGCTGGTGGTGTAATTCCAGTCCAAGCCCAACAGCCTGAGAACTAGGTGAGTGCCCCATACAATCCCAGGTCAAAGGTAGGAGAAGACTGATATTCCAGCTCAACAGGCAAATAGGAAAATAACAAGGAGTGGGGAGTCCTTCCTCCACCTTTATGTTATACTCAAGCCATCAACAGATTGGATGATGATCTACCCACACTGAGGAGGAAAATTTAATTCACAGAATCCATCAATTTGAATGTTAATTTCATCTAGTAACAAACTCACAGACACACTCTGAAAGAGTATTCAATTGAGGATCCTGTTTTGCCATCAAGTTGGCACACAAAATTAACCATGACATAGGCCAAATGTTAATATGATGTTCAAAATACCAGAAATGCTGAAAATTCCAACAGCTGTCTATGAGTAATGAAAGTTACCAAGGTTTAAAATAGAAATTCATCCCTTTTATGTAGTAATTAATGGTACACCTGTAAATGAAGTCAACTGTGGAGAGAGTTTTAAATAGTATTTCTTAGACTTAGCTGCTTATTAGAATCACTGTGGGTAGGACAAAAGAAATAAAATAGGCAGAAAGGGGGAAAAGGTAGCAAAAAGACCATAACTATAAATCTAAAAGCCCCATGATCAGATTTATTACCCAGACCCATTTTTATCTCAAGGCCAGTTACTCCCAAATTTAAGAAATCTGCAAATCTCAGTTACTGTAAATTCATCCTCTATAGAAATTGCCTCATTTCCATTAAAACTTAAGTGCATTGCTAGCCTACATAATGCATTTTCAGATTAGATAAAACAAAGGGAAATGTGTTTGAAGAAACCTACAAAACAGGAATATTCCAAATGTTATCTAGATAGAGGAGACAATGTCATCCTGAAGATCCTGGAAGAATACCAGACCTCCATAAGTATCCTGTGACCTGTGATCAAAGAACTGAGGTCACCAAGCTGATGTTATTCCTATGTACCCTCCAAGGTACACCCCTAACAAATTTGTTTCTGTTGTTGGTTTTTTGTTTGTTTTTGTACTAAAGATTTAACCCAGGGAAACTTTGCCCCTAAATTAAAGACATAGTCCTTTTTCTGTTTCTTTCTTTTCTTTCTTTTTCTTTTTCTTTTCTTCAGACAGGGTTTTGTTAAATTGCTGAAGCTGACCTCAGACTTGGGATCCTCCTGCCTCAGCCTGCAAAGTTGCTGGCATTACAGGCATGAGCCACTGCACCCAGCTTCAAAAGAAAAGTCCAAGATCTTGACAACAATTGTCACTATGGAAATAGCTCAAACTCTGCTTTAAGAGTGTGTTTCTTCAACCTTTTACTTTCTAAAAAAGCTTTTCTCTTTACTAAAACCTGACATCCTTATTTTATCTGATGTGGAGTCTCTGAGCAGAGGTCTCCTCTTACTCTAGAGAGATGTTCCAGAGCCTACTTGTGACAATTTCATGATTTTAAAGGAAAACAAAATGCAAAAGTTCGGACTCCACATAGACCAAGAAAATCAATCTCTGAGGAAAGCATTTGGTCATCAATAGTTTTGGTTTTCATAATTTTTTAATGTTCCATGAAGCTGGAGAGCCACTGAAATAAAATCAGAACCCTCCTCTGATTAATGTATCCTTCAGGAAATCTAATACTTAATAACTATATTGAAGATGATATATAGTCAAATCAAGAGTTAAGATGGTTTAAGTACATGGGGAATAAAGCAAATTGAGATGAAAATATAACAAATTTTCTTGAATTTATAAGGAATAGTAGTTGCATGAGGATTTGGATTTATGAAGAGTCTATTAAAATGAGATTTTATCCACTTTTATATGTATAACTGTAATGCTCTAATTAAAATCATCATCATCATCATCACCCCAGAAGATCCCAGAAGAGAGATCAGTAGTATAGAGAAGCAGAACAGGGAGAGGGAGGAGGGAAGGTAAAGGAAAGGACCCAGGGGAGGAGACTGACAAATCACGTTTTGTGGATATAGGAGTACGGCATAACAAATCCCACTATTATGTACAGAGAAGATCCAGATTCCAGGAACAAAAATGGACATCAGAAAAGAATGTGTGTCTTCCTTCTGTCAGGGGAAAAAAAGTAGAAAACAAAATTCAAAAGTAGGTGTGAAAAGTTTAAAGAAAGTAACAGCAGTGTTCTAATAGGCTAGCTTTTCTCTCTCAAGGAGAATCTGATACTATTTGTGGAGAGGAAAAAAAATGAACCTGCCTTTTTTTAATGAATATTTTTCAGGAAAAGTGACATAATTATTGAAACAACTCAATAAATAGACATTAGTGTTGCCACTTTCAGATGAGGAAACAGAGGTAGAAAGAGGTTAGGTAACTCACTCAAAATCATAGGAGCAGAAATGATATTTGAACTGAAGACGTTTGACCTAAACACATACTGAGAGCTGAAGAACTCTCCTGTTTAGAGACTCACTTTGAGCATCACAGAACTCACTCTAATTCTGTGACATATATTTTTTTAACTTTGCAAAAGGTACTTAGCCTTTTTCAGACTCATTTATATTATTACTAATATGCAAATAATAATAGAACCTTCCTCAAGGATTTGTTGGGAAGAAAAACGATTTTCCATTGCATATTACATGGGTATTTATAGACTCCTATTATGTGCAAGGCACAGTTCTAAGTACTGGAAGCTGCAGCAATCAATGAAATAGGCAAGTTGTTTTTGTGGAATTTATGTCCTAGAGGAAGAATAAGCAAGTGCACAAATTGTCCATATTGAAGAAGATTTCTCTCATGTCCCAAGGACTTACAAGTACAGACACATTAAATTCCAGCTATCATCAAGTGATGCTTTCATTTTGCATTGTTAGCCTGTTTTAGAAATGGTCTCTTTGTGATATTCATCACATCATCCAAAAATTACTCACAAAAAGATTTCATGGTACTGACTAAAGGGGCTTCCTCTAAATAACTGAAATGAAAATCTGAATCTGATGCTTTTCAAAGGAAGAGAGAGTTGTTATATAATAGTTTCTTTAAATAAGAGAGAAAGATGATCTTGAATAGGGTTTTGGTAAAAGTGACTGATAATAACTAAAAGAAATTTGAGGTAGCTGTATTAATATTCAAAAAAGAAGACATAAAAAGTATCACTGGGGATAAAGTAATGATTTGTAGCAATAATAATAATAATAATTCAGAATGATAAAAGAAACTTTTTACCTAATAGCATAACTTCAAAATTTATAAGGCAAAAATTGAAAAATTTACAAGTGCAAAATGAACATTTTTTAAAATGCCAATATGATATATGATAATGCAAGCCTCAAAAATTTCACATAATTTAAACTATCTAGAAACTATTATCTAACTATAGCTAAATGAAGTTAGGAGCTGACTAAAATAGCGAAAAGGGGAGGGTACCATAGAGACAGAAAAAGAGATGGAAAGAGACATAGAAAATCTCCGACTTCCTGGAGTTGAACAATACTCTTCTAAATGATGCTCAGAACAAAGAAATTTAAACAACTGATAAAGTATTTTAGAATCAATGAAACTAAAATACAAATTTCAAATTTTATGTGATGCTACTAAAGTAGTATTTAGAGAGCAGTGTATAGCTTCATCATCATCTCTATGTTGAAAAATAGAGTTTGAAAATAAATTATGTATGCCTTTTTCACTAAGAAGCCACAAGAGAAAAATCAAAACCAAAACCTGCAGAAGAAATAATAAAGAAAAATCAGAAAAATATGATATATTCAAAACCAGCAAACTTTAAGCCTCTGAAAATATTAAATGATTAAGCCCCTACCAAAATATTAATATGGGGTACAAAAAGAAAAAGAGTAATACAAATTTCAGTATAGCATCAGGAATTACAAACAGGAGTATTACCACTCTTCATATCTGCCTCAAAGGTCATTGAAGAATAGTATAAAGAACTTTTTAGTAATAAATTAGAAAAAAAATGAAATGTATAAATTCTTCAAAATAAAACTGTAGGAAGATATCAAGTAAAAAATAAAATATGATTTTAAAACATTTCAACAAAGACTCTAGGTCTAGACAGCTTCATCAGTGAACTTTTTCAAATATCTAAAAAAAAATAATAATAGCAATCACAACACTTTAATCATAGAAAGAGAAGAAACATTCCCCAATTTTTTTAGGAGGCCAGTATAATTTTGATATTAAAACCTGACAAAGACATTATAAGAAAGAAAAATTACCAAAAAAAAATAAATTAAATAACCCTCAGAAACATAGAGGCAAAAATCCTAATTAAATATAAGTCAATGAAATTCACTGATATTAAGAAAAAATAGTGACATTTTGACCAAATTACCTAATCCATGAGTGGAAGCTGTTTTTCTAAACAATCAAAATACATCAATATAATGCACCATACTAACAAAAATAACAACAAAAAATCCTACATTTTAATAGGGTAAAATAATCTGAGAAAATTTGTTATTCATTTATGATTTAAATAAGAAATCACATTATATTTACGAATTATCCCTTAAAGGGGGACTAGGTAATTGCTCAGGGGTCATAAGCTAAAGTCACAAAAATAGAACTGTTTTCCATGACATGGTTCTTTGTATGGTCTGTTAACAGTAGGAGAGTATTTACTTATAAAAAGAAATCCATTTCTTTATGAAGAATAATAATTAAAGATGAAGACTTTATACTATTTGTTTCTTATACCAAAGTTTAGTTAGTCCTTCCTTCATATTATTATATTATTTGTTTGAAAAGGGCTTCCTGAATGGAAGAATGATAGTCTCCCCTTTGTTTCCTGGTGTTCACTTTTTTTCCCTGCTGTAAATTCTCTCTCCACACTAGAAACATACGTTTACTTATCTAAAAGGGGGAGAAATGAAAGTAATAAAACAGATAAGATTAAAGCAATATTTTATTACTTTAAGTTAATTTTCTCATTTTTCAAGGTCAAATACAACAGGAAAACAAGCTTCAAGTTAAATATAAAAAATGCAACAAACCAATAACTTATAATTCTCTTAAGGGATAGAAATTGCTGAGGAGCTTTTTATTTTTTAATGGAAAAAATAAATCTAATATGAGCATGATTTACAAAAGGTTTCCACAAAACAGTATTCAGTAAATTATTCCATCCAGCCTCACATTTATCATAAGACGTGGCTATTTTCTTAAGCATATTTAAATGCCACTTCAAAAAACAATCTTATTTTCCAAACTGCCTTTTTTGTCAGGTTTCATTTCAGTAGTGAGGCACATCCTATTTGCTCTCTTATGGGAAGCTGTATTTTAACTCTTTTCATTTATCTATGAGACACTGTTGATGAACAAATGAATTAATTTATCTGTTCTGCTTTTAATTTTTAAATTGTCACTTTGCAGGGTTTCCTAAGGAAATTATTAAAAATACTCCTCTAAAGTCCTTCAATGTGTTCTCACATTTGATTAAATGCACATTGAGGAATGATCTCATAAAAGTACCTATTTGTGTTTTCTATAAATTATGTTTCTAGAAAATAGGTCCTACTTGTCAAGAGACCAGTTTTATTTGTTTGTGTGTGTGTGTGTGTGTGTGTGTGTGTGTGTTGCTGGGGATTGAACCTAGGGCCTTGTGCATGAGAGGCAAGCACTCTACCAACTGAGCTATATCCTCAGCCCCCAATTTTAATCTTTTTTAATATTTTCATTTTGCTTTGAAGAAAAATAATCTGTTAGTATAAACAAACTTTGTTCTACCCTTCACTTATTAGTATCAAATTTTCAACACTTAGGTAATTAACTAATTGGGATTTTGTGTGTGTGTTTTAGAAATGCTACTATTAGAAATTACTTTCAGATGAAATTATAAACAGTGATACTTATAAGAGAAACTGTCCAGAAAATAAAACTATCATTTGATCCCAAAACTTCCTAAATTGAGTTTATTAATATTACCAACATTTCAGCATTGAGGCTAGTAGCTAACAGTACACTAAGAGTCTCAAGAGTGATTATGTTCCAACCTAGAGGCAGGTTTTTTTTTTTTTTTTTAATCAGGACTTTAGTAATCTCAGCACCACATTGTGTAGGGGAATAGGAAAGTCACATTTAAGAAGTTAAAAGATAAATTTATTATTTGGGTTTAATGAAGCCATCACTATAAACACAGTAGGACAGTACTGCTTTTTCTCAGGGCATCTTCCATTATATAAAGTGGTGTTCCTAGAAGACAGAACTCAACATGAATTTTATAGGGGAAAAAAACTGATACTAAGAGAACTGGTTTACAGGAGTAGTATTTTTTTACAGGATTTTTTCAGGTCAAGAGTGCACTATTAAAGCAGGTTTTTATATTGTAAGTTAAGCTGCATTCTATTATCATATCTTAGAGAAGTAACCTAAATTGGTTGGCCCCTAAATCTGATGACAGGTTTCTTACAAGACTAAGGCAGAGGGAGACAGGACACAGATACTCAGGGCAGAAGACAGGGTAAAGACAGAGGGTGAGAGTGCAGTGATGAATCTCCAAACCAAGAAATGTCAAGAACTGCTGGTGCCACCAGGGGCAAAGAGAAAGGCAAGGACCAGATTCTCCCTGACAGCCTCCAGAAGGAACCAACCCTACTATCACCTTGACTTTAGATGTCTGGTCCGAATAACTTGAAAGAATATATCCCTGTTGTATTAAGCCATCAAGCATTTGTTACCGTAGACTTACATTAACATATGGGGATACTTCCCTCTTCCTGGATGTCCTTTGCTTCAAGTCTAAAGGCCTCCTCCTCAGAAGGGATTTCCTTGACCATATCATTAAAACTTATCTCTAAAACTACTATTCTTTATCACTGAATTCTGTTCACTATTGTGGCATTTATCACAAATTACATTGATATATTTATTGCCTGACTTCCACACCAGACATAACCTTTACGCAGTCTCTTTTTTTTCCTCTGAATTAAACTTGCATATGCCAAGCACACAACTGGGCTCCATGGAAACAATACAAACAAAGCACCCCTACAATGTTCACAAGCATTGTGGAATTTACTAAGAAAGGGAAGGCAAAGATAGACTGTGTCATCTGCTGCACACTAAGTACAAAACCCTCAAATCTTCAATATTTGTTTTTGAATTCCATTTGGTCATAACAAAACTGTAGGTTTCTACTGAATCTTTCTCCATGCAGTACTCAGTCTCATTTACTATGATTTCACGTTTTTTCTCTATTAGTTCATCTCACCACCCTCTTGGAAATGAAAAATATTGTATGTTCAAGAAGTTTATTCTCTAGGGCTGGGGATATAGCTCAGTGGTAAAACACTTGCCTAACATGTGAAGCCCTGGGTTCAATCCCCAGCACTACAAAAATAAAAAATAAATAAATAAATAAAACCTTTATTCTCTAATCTTAGCCCTAAACATAAGTCCCATAAGTCCCCATGGTGTCAGCTCCTAAGCTATTTCCCCATGTTTTTAAACAATTATTGAATGCTTCTTATACATCAGTGACTGTTCTGTTAAATACTCAAAACTTAGAAATAGGTCATAGTGAAAGCAGCATATCATTTCAATGTCTTAGTATTATTTAACTAGACTAAGGATAATTTAGTCATATAAAAAATGTACCTTTATTGATTACTTATTGAAAGTTATTAGTAATTCAAAGAAGGGAAAGATATGACAGTTACAAATCATTTCTGTTCAGCAAATGTACTTCCAAAGTGTTGTGGACATTGATCTGTAGGATGTTAACCAGTCATGTTCCTAACCTGTTTTTTCCTGATAATCTTTCTCTAATACCTATAAGCTCTCATCCTATAAGCCTCCTGAGCACCAGTTTTAGCATTTTTTTCTGCTCCCTAATTAGTTTAATAAATATTTTGCATGTGTTCATCATATATTTGTATAAGAGTATATGAAGGACTTAAAAAATGATAGCAAATCTAAGTGCTTTAAAAATATTAACTTACCAAACACTTATCGAGGTATTCTTTTAAAGAACTAAAATTTTCTTTCTGAGTTGCACTGCCAGTTTTGTGATACAACCTTGATAGTCTTTGGCTCCTATACCACTTAACACACAGCATGAAAGATTTTAGATCAATGATACAAAAGATACAGTGCTGTATAGGATTGCCTTGCTTTACTAGACTGGTAAACTACACTTTCTTAACACTTCCACTCTCACTTTTTCTAATGAAAGGCATAGGGGAAAAAAAGCAGTAAGAGCCCAGAAAACTGTTTTTTATCCTAACTACATACTGCTGAAAATCCATAAGCAAGGCAGAAGAGGCAATCAGTGCAGTCTCTATTCATCACAATGCTGTTCATCTCTCCTACAGAATCAACAACTAAGGTTACCTTTGATCAACAGGTACTGTGCTGATTACAGCAGGTGAGGAACAAAATTCAGGCAGGCTATCTTCTTGTATGATGCCCCTGCACTTTTGGAAACATCACTGAAGTATCATTTTTAAAAATCTATAAAGGAAAGCATTCATTTGTCTATGATAGCATGATTTAATCATCTTGGGTATTTAAATCTGAATAGTCATACACAAAAACATAAGCTTTTCAGATTTTAAGAATAGGCACATACACTTTTATGTACAGACATTTATACACAGGCACACATTTATATCACAGAAATCATTTTAAGTTTTAATTATATTAATTTACATTAGACTTAGTCAAATCAGACTTTTAAACATAAATATTTGGTCGCAGATAAGCTACTTTAATGCTATCGAGTCATGCTATTGAGTCTTCAGAATTTTTAATGTGTGCAACAAGGTGACATACTGGACATCAAAATCTCTCTTATTCTTCACTTTGCATTTGTTCTTAATATAATGGGGATCTCTATAAAATGTAATTTTGTAGTCACATTGGGACATCAGATCAAGAGAAAATATAACCACTGAGAAAGAGAAAGAGAGAGAGAAAGAGAGAGAGAGAGAGAGAGAGAGAGAGAGAGAGAGAGAGAGAGAACTGCCACATATAGATTACTAAGGATGAAATTTTAAAATTTGTCTTTATTATTCATTTTCTTGGCAAATTACACAAAACAAGTTATTTTATCTTTTACAATTTCAATGCAATTGGAGGTCAGTCATTGAGTAGATGCAAACATACAAAACAAGGCTAATGTAGAACATACCTAACATTTTATTCTTCAGTACTGAAGCATTGTAGGCAGAAGAACAAAATAAATGGTTTTGTTTTTATTTTCATTTGCCTTATTGGCATTTAGCCTGAGTAGTAGTTTTCTCAGTGATTCATCTAAAAACATGCTTTTAGAAGGGAAGCCTTCACATTTAGGGTCATTTGTATTAAGATTTTCATTTTTAAGTTATAGAATTTCAACTGTGTAAGTGTTCAAATGAGGAATAGATATGGTACAATATGAACCATTAATCAGAAATGCTGAAAAAATATAAGGAGTAGTTAAGTACACAATTTATTGTTCAGGAGTTCTAACAATCTATTAATTAGTCATATGCTGCCTACTCATAAGCCCTGAGGTCCACCAGGGCCTGAACAAGACCCATGGGGTGCTACCAACTGTTCTAAAGTTTAGGTAGAGAATAGGAAAAATTAGGGAAGGTAGAATCATATTATACAGCTATATTTTATATAATTAGTCTATTATATAGAAGGTAGAACTATATTACATAGTTAAATACTATGTAATTAGTTTATATCATATAGAAAGTAGAACTATATCATGTAGTTGATCTTCTAAGTGTCAGACATTCTGCTAGATATTGTGATATAAATAAAACCTGTACTGATAGAGCATTTAGCTTATTAATAGATTTTGGGATGGCTTTTTGTTCCAGTGATCATTTTATAGTTAAAGCTTTGTCCCAGCATTTCATAAACTGACTTCCAGACCACTCACATATAATCGAATCAAGCCTTTATTGAAGCACACCAGTGGCGGCTGACCAGAACATAAAGCTGTTCCCCTGATCAGCCCCGAACAATTGCAAGGCACTCCTTATAAGCCTGAAAACCACAAAAGGGATGTTCAGGGGGTCTAGCCAATGCAAGCAAGCCAGGTTACAGAAGTGGGACAGTGCAGTCAAGCAGAGGGAAGCCTAAACAATCACAGTTAGCCCAGTCACCCCAGTTACAGAAATAGAGCCCCGTTACCCTAGTTACAGAAACAATACCCCATTAGGTAGTTCCATGTTCTTAAAGGTTTCTATAGCAAAAGGAAAAGAACATCTTGCTCCAGTCATGACTCTTCTACTTGGCATGGTTGTTTTACAGGATGAAGTCATAAAACAAAATGGAGTCACATTTGCTCCTACTATCACAATCAAAATACCTAACATAAACAAAGGAGGAAAAGTTTATTTTGGCTCATGGTTTCAGAGATTTAAGTACATGGTCAGATGATTCCATTACTTGGGATCTGAGGCCAGGCAGAACATCGTGGTGGAAGGGTATGGTAGAGGAAATCTTCTTAGCTCATTGCAGCTGGGAAGCAGAGGGGAAAAAAGAGAGGAAGGAGCTGGGGACAAGATAAAGCCTTTCAGAGCACACCCCAGTGACCTACTTTAAGTTAGGTCCTACCCCAATGATCCACTCAAATTATTCATGCATCAAATCACTGTTGAAGTCATGATGCAATAATGTCCTCAAAACCAAATCTCTGGACATTGTTACCTTGGGACCAAACCTTTAAGTACATGACCTTTGGCGTCATTCTAGATGCAAGCTGTAACAGACCTTAAAACAATAAGAACATCAGCCATATATAAATATTTAAAATCTCAATAACTAATATAAAGTTAAAGTATTAGGATAGTGGTTACTGGGATGAGAGGAACTTTATCATATGTACCTTCTACTTCCTATTAAAAAGCTTAAAAATAATTCAATATGAGATTTCTAAGTAGAGATGTCAATCAGGTCACTGGTTTTATAAATGGTCTTTTAAAAAATGTCCTGGGTGAGAACATAAACTGCAATTCAACAATTTTGGTGATAATTCTATCCACAGATGTAGGGGAGAAAAACTCAAGAAAGTCCACTGCTCTCCTCCCATGCAACTATAATATTTAAAAAGTCTAAATCAGATAATAAGAAATTCTTCAACTCAAATTCTGTCTTTGGGCAAATGTATACTCAAAGAACAGTCATATCTAGGGTACTGTGCCTCTTCCACCAAATGGAATCATTAGAGCTAAAGATAATTCTTTTTTAAAATGCTGCTTATTTATTATTGAAAGGAGAAAAGAGGGATGGGTCATTTTTCATCCAGTCACTGATGGTTATTTAACTTCAGTTTGTTTGTTTGTTTGTTTGTTTGTTATGGGTACAAAGTATTGAGCCCAGGAGAGCTTTACCACTGAGCTACATCCCCAGTCCTATTTTTAATTTTAAATTTTTAGACAGGGTCTGTATAAGTTGCTGAGACTGGCCTTGAACTTGTAATCCTCCTGCCTCAGCCATCCCAGTTAATGGGATTACGGGCACACACTACCATGCCCACCTGACTTCAGCTTACTGCAAAGAAAAATTAAAGGACTTTAGTTAATTGATTGAGGGTATAGCAGAAACAAAACTCAATTACTTACATTCATTTCTCTTATTGAAAAAATATCTAAGAATGTAAATGTTAAGATTAAATCATAAGAAAGTGAGTCTCAACATGGGCTGTGATTTTTACAAAATTAGTAATGATTGACGTTTTGAGAACAGGCTTTGAATGTGGAGCAGTATATTTGAATCCTAGTACCCACAGATCCCTAGTAGCTCATAAATTGCACACATCTCAAAGCTTGGGTTTTCGTAATTGTTAAATCCTGAAAACAAGTGATTGTTTTATGGGGTTAAAGGGTTAATTGAATAATGTTCATAAAATAGATTCAGTAGAATTATTTAATGAGTAATTCAAAATTTCTTATTTTACAACTCCATTCACAAATATCAGGACCAAGAAATGCACAACTTGACCAAAATCAAGAAAACATCTAAATTTTTAAAACATCTAAACATTTAAAAATTCTAATTCTCAATTAAGTGATTTTTCTAGAATTTCACATTACTTCCAATAATCTGCTATTCAGAGCAAATATTGATCTTTATCTTCATAATGAAGAAAAAATGAGAACACATAATTAAGACATTTGTGGTTATAAAAATGTTCTTTTACTTAGTTCTTATATAGAACATCTAAATAACTGCACATGCCACCCTGGAGTGTTCAGAATAAAAAGCAGACTCCTCTCTGAAAACTGGAAAATGAGTAGTATATTCTGTGTTTTCCCTACATGACTTTTTACACTGTCTCAGCAATCTGTAGACACAATCACTATAATGATCCACATGCTGCTCACCTCTACATTTCCAGACCTCTGAGGTACAAAGGATTGACAGTGCCAAGATTGAGATTTACTACTTACATTACTTTATAGATATGTCAAGTCAAGACTATTATAGTAAGTCAGATAGTAAAATCTTAAACATTATGTAATGTATAAGTCATCCCAAAGAAATACACTCAGCCAGAGATGTTTCTCAAAGATTCCAAAAATATAAAATAATATCCTGGAAATCATAAAAAGTGGTGTGTGTGTGTGTGTGTGTGTGTGTGTATAAACATCATACAAATTGGTCTAGTAATAATTCCAAATGTACATATATATGCATATATTTTATTTTCAATTTTGTATTTAAAAGATTATTAGAGGAGGCCCAATAAAAAAAGATTAACAAAACACCAATTTAATGTTATAAGTGCCATGGAAATCTTCACAATGAAATAACAACCCAAAAGAAACATTTAAATCTGAGAGTCTTTATAGTTTGGTTTAGTGAAGAGTAGAGAGTCCTGGAGAAATATAAAGCAAAAGGACATGACCTGATATTGATAAACTGGGAAACTTAGCAAGGTCTGTTTGTTGAGATTCTTCTCTGTGATCCTTCATGTTCAGAGAACAGGATGTTTATTTTCTTCAGGCATATGGAATCACCTCTCTTGTGAGAGTCTTTAAGATCTATTTCAGGGGAAGATCAGAAAATCCTAGATTTGTATGGACTGCTTCAGTAGAGAAGGATAGGGGAAAAATCAGAGTGACCTTCCTACTTCTGTCATTTTCTAAAATTCCTTCAGCTTAAAAATATTCATTATGCCAAGGTACCATATCCTGGGGTAACATGTTCTGACTCCATCAAAAATATCCAGCCAAGATCACTAAATATGCTAAGAATACACAGCATAATTCAATCCAATACATTCTTTTGCATACCATTATGTAACCTACTCTAGCATTTTGACAGAATCACTATATGTTTATCCAAAAATGGATCAAAAAGCAGCTGGAAATAACTTCAGTGTATATATTAGATGTCTTGACCCACAGATTTCTAGGGTTTATATTTCTAAAAGATACTCTTGACTGAATCACAGAATTAGTTGCCATCTCTGATAAAATCCATTTACCTCATTGATGTTACCATCTGGCCTGGTTTCAACTAACTCTTATCTTTCTGGGCTTTGCTGACTGGATTTCACAATGGCTGAGTTTATTAGAATTCAACAGATGAGATCAATGTTGGATGTAACCTGCAGCTGGGCTCCATGCTCAGTCACTAAATATCAACTGAGAAATTACCAATGGTACAAATATAGCAGATAATGAAACTATAAAAGGAATTATAGAAAGTATTGTCTATTTCTTAAAAGGAACAGAATTACTGTGAAGTTTAAATGTTGCAACTTGTGCTTTTTATGGTAGCCATTTGAAAATTGTCATTTGCAAAATCCCCCTTATGGTTTGAGCCCAGCAGAACTATTAACAAATGTTTTGTAGTAGTCCATGGACCTAATCACATTAGGATTCCACCTTCAGTCAGTTAGGTCTCAAATTGATCTGTTATAGAGATTAAATAAGAGTTATAGAGTTCAATAAGAGATCCAAATTCGTTCATTTTTAAGTACTGGTTTTAGTTTTTTCTAATAGCTATCTTTTGATTGCCTCCCATTAGTTGAATGTAAATTATCATGATTATGAAAGGGATCCTTAAAGATGGATTTCTGAGATTCACCCAGAATAATATAAAGGGGTAGTAGTGATTCCCACCAAAACATCCAAGTGATAGCCCACACATTGAATAATAAATTTTATTTATAATGTAAAAATGCTCCACTTTATTTTTTATAATCAAAGTGGCAAATATTAGCAAAGACTTAAAAGTTCAATAAATTCAGTGTTGTTTTTTATCATTGTTTTAAACAGAGGAAAATGAAAACAAAATAATATGTACCAAGACATGATTAATCAAGACAGCAAATGCTATATAGTCAGTGAAAATGAAAAGGTTAGAACTGAAAGGAACAAATGATTGAAAGTTTTTTAAAATTAATGTAATTTAAAAATTGGTGGGAAAACACACAACAGGAAGTGCAATATGAGCCAGCATGATCCCATTTATATAAAATGCAACTTTTACATAAGACATATAAGAGGTATAAACTAAGTTAATAGCAACACTCATCTAGGGGATAATATTTAGGGGAGTGAAACTGACTTCCAATACATGCTTTGAGTTATTTGTGACTAGTATGTCATTTCATAATAAAATGTGATAGAGACATTTTTAATAGAAATTATAGCAGTTTTGCAACAAAACAATATCATCAGGATACAGGTATTATTATTAGCAAGTAACAAAAAAAATATGTAACTCCTTGGTGATAAAGGAACTATTTTTTGGTGGAAAAACTAAGGAATGGACATGTACTTTGATAGCACTATACCTTAAATTACTTACAATGAAGAAAGTGTTCAAAAATATCAATTAAGTGCTTAAATGTTTGTTAAAACATCTCAGGAAATTAAATTGTGCTGTGTGTTTGTGTGCGTGTACACTGAAGAAGATTGAACCTGGGGCTTCATGCATGCTAGACAAGCACTCTACCACTGACTACATCCCCAGCCTGGTACTTTTTTTATTTTTTGGCACGGGAGGTTGAACCCAGGAGTGCTTTCACACTGAGCTGTATCCCCCAGTCCCTTTTTTTTTTTTTTTGAGACAAGATCTCACTAAGTTACCTAAGGGCCTTACTAAATGGCTGAGGCTGGTCTTGAACTTGCAGCCTCCTGAGTTGCTGGCCTTACAGGCATGCACTGCTGCATCTCACTGATATTAATTTTAAGACATATTTTTACATAAAATTACTTTAAAATTGGTATAGTGTTAGTAATGTGACATAGATTACACAAACATAGCTTAATAAACTTGCCAAAATTATACAAATGATAACCTGATGTCTAACTAGAATTATTGAAGCAATGGTGAAGAGATCTGACATGATTTTCATCTCTAGTGATAGGTCTCATACTATGTTCTTTGAGATTACTGTTCCCAGGAATGCTGTAATCATTCCTATGTACTATAAACCGGGAGAGAGAGAAACTTCAAGAATTACTTCCCTGGGGAAAATGTTCCTTATAAGATTAACTGAAAAATCCTGAAAGCCTCCAAGAAATAATTTTCCATGGTGAACAGGCAGGAGTGGTGTTAGCGATCTGCAAATAGGTTTTGGAAGGAGGGTCTGATAACTTTCAAACACTATGACCAGCCAGGTGCCTTCTGATGTACTTCTAGGGCTGTGGAGACAGAGGCTTCCTGAAAGGAGAACCTTACGTATTTCATTTTCAATTCAAAATTCTGGGAACAGCAGAGAGAAGTAGCAAGAGTACAGGAGGAAGAGGAGGGTGTTTTTAGGAGTTCAGGGTGAAATAATAAATTTTTACAATAAGACATGTGGAACTTGGTTCACTAGTTTCTTATCCTTGTCTTTTGGGTGTTGTAGAAATTGGAATCTCTATGATCCTCATCCTAGTAATTGATTATTTTTTTTAATCAATGGTTTCTTTTCCAGTTTGTTGTAGAAGTAAATAAATTTTACAGATTTTCCCCCATAATATTTCTTTAAGTTAAACCCTTTTCTGGATGTTTCTAAGGTTGGTTACTGACAACAGAAATGACACTCAGCTCACTCTCAGCTTTGGTTATATTTACAAGGAAAATGTATAGGGAGTTATACAGAGGGACTGAAATAAATTTGAATTTCATTTTAGAATTCCTTGACTGCTCAGGCTCTCAGAGAGAGCAAGGACTTTGAGGTTCATAGGAACAGAGACAGGAGGGAAGGGTGGGAGTAAAACAATGTATCTAACAATGAAGAGTGGGAAATGGAAGGGTTCTCTTCATGTGAATTGTTGTGATTTGTAGTCTGAAGACTGCATACTTCACCTTGTACTGTTGTTAGTAAAAAGTAAAAATGGAGACAGGAAAGGAACCAGAAAAGGTATCATAAGTTACAGCATCTGAGCAAGAAAGAATTTGAGGAGATACTTGATTGTAAAGGGAACCTCACTTTAAGAGCTTGAATATACCTTGTGTTGAAGGCGTGATCTCCAAGGTAGGGAAGCTGTTAAAAGGTGGGACCTAAAGAGATGAAGTTAGGTCAGCAAGGATCTGCCCTTGAAAGAAATATTGTAAGCCCAGACCTTCCTCTCTCTTGCTTCTCTATAACCATGAGCATATAGTCCTCCTCTGTCATGCATTCACAACATGAATTATTTTGCTACTATCTGTCCAAGGCAACATAGTCAAGTAGCAGGCCAAGAATGAAACCTCTGAAACCCTGGGACAAAATAAACCTTTCAAGTTTTTTATCTCAGGTATTTTGTCACAGTTACACAAAGCTGACCTGGACATAATTACAAAGAAAATATTGTATATGCATAAACAGATTAAAAACTACAAATTGTAATGGTTTTAAGTTATTATTATTTAAATATATCATAAACTGGCTAGACATTTGACTTCAAAGCACATCTCACCTAGGATGTTAAATACCAGAACACATGTAAGGTGAAGCAGCTACCACAAGGTAAGAAATTAACAAATATCATCAAAGTTTATTTCAATGTAAAAAAAATAGTGTTAAATGCATTTATTAAATAAAAACAATTTGAAAAACATGGACATATTTATTTAAGCTATTTTGTATAAAAATGAATCACAGCTTTTATTTATTTATTTATTTTTAAAGTTATAGTTAGACACAATACCTTCGTTTTATTTATTTTTATGGTGGTGCTGAGGATGGAACCCAGGGCCTTACACATGCTAGGTGAGCACTCTACTGCTAAGCCACAACCCCAGCCCCTGAATCATAGCTTTGGTCACTATTTTATATTGTTATCTTACAATTGTTTTTTTGTATTTCTATTCCACATATCCTGGACCAAATCATTCACAAAGGGTTGTGAAGGGAGATATATTTTATATTTTAAGATCATTTCCATAAATTTTTAAAAAGTAAATCAAGATTTCAGAACCTTCTCAATCATTTATAGATATTAACTTTTCAGACTAATTTCATTCTGTACCATGTCCAGATAGCATATATGATTCAAATGTCAATACCAGATCACATAGGTACATGGTGAACTATAATAGTTTGCCACTGTAGTGGGCTTGAGGCCATGAATTATTCACCATGATAAACCAGTAAAGCAAATTACACAAAGAAGACATTTCTCTGGGGCTTACTTCACAAGGTCCTTCATCTTTGTATCCCAAGGATCTTGAGCATGATAGGTGGCACATGACACTATATGGAATCAATAAACTGTTAAAATGGTGGTTCATTTAGAACAGTAGAGGGCTAAGATGCATTTGCTATTATCCATACACACATTATTATTAGATCACTCTCCTTCCCACCCTAAGACCCTTAGGAAAATAAGACAAATCCAACCATAAAATGATGAAAATAGTTAATTCTTTTAACTTTTAAATTTCTTGTTAGTTATACATGACAGTAGAATGTATTTTAAAATATCATACATACATGGAGTATAACTTCCCATTTTTGTGGTTATACATGATACAGAGATTCTCTGGTTATATATTCATATAAGAACATAGGTAAGTTATGTCCAATTCATTCTACTATCTTATTCCCACCCCCCCCATCATCCTTCCCTTCATTTCACTTTGTCCAGTCCAGGGAACTTCTATTCCAGCCCCTCACTTATTGGGAGTTAGAAACTGCATATCTGAAAGCATAATTGACTTTTGGTATAGTTCCAATCATTTAGTGGCAAATGCCATAATTTCATTCTTCTTTATGGCTAATATTCCATTATGTATATGTACCACATTTTCTTTATCCATTCATCTGTTGAATGGTGCTTAGGTTGGTTCAATAGCTTCGCTATTGTGAATTGAGCTGCTACAAATATCGATGAGGCCACATTAATACAAGTATGATGATTTTTAAGTCCTTTGGATATATTCTGAGAAGTGGAATAACTGGATGAAATGGTGGTTCCATTCCAAGTTTTCTGAGGAATCCCCATACTGCTTTCCAGAGTGGTTGCACCAATTTTCAGTCCCACCAGCAATGTACTGAGAGTAGCTTTCCCCCCACATCCTTGCCAACATTGTAACTTGTATTGTTGATAATTGCCATTCAGACTGGAATGAGATAGAATCTCAGTATAGTTTTAGTTTGCATTTCTCTAATTGCTATAGATGTTGATTTTTTTTTTTTTTTGGTTGAACAATTGTATTTCTTCTTCTTCTTCTGTGTAGTGTCTGTTCAGTTTCTTTGCCAATTTATTCATTTTGTGTGTGTGTGTGTATGTGTGTGTATTAAGTTTTTTGAGTTCTCTATATACCCTAGAGATTAGTGATTTATCTGAGGTATAAATGGTAAAAGTTTTCTCCCTTTCAGTAGGCTCTCCACATTCTTAATTATTTCCTTTGCTGTGAAGAAGCTTTTTAATTTGAAATCATCCCACGTATTGCTTCTTGATTTTACTTCTTGTGCTTTAGGAATCTTGTTGAAGAACTCTGTTCGACATAAGGGAGAGATGGGTCTACCTTTTCTTCTAGTAGGTGAAGGGTCTCTACTGCCCAAGTCCTTAATCCTCTTTGAATTCTGTGCATGGTGATATATATGGTTAAGTTTCAATCTACTACATATGGATTTCCAATTTCCCAAGCACCATTTGAAGAAGAGGCTATCTTTTCTCCAATGTAAGTTTATGGTGCCTTTGTCTAGTATGAGATAACTGTATTTATGTGGGTTTGTCTGTCTTCTTCTCTGTACCATTGGTCTCCATGTCTGTTTTGGTGCCAATACCATGCTATTTTTGTAATTATAGTCTGTGGTATAATTTAAGGTCTGGTATTGATTCCTTCTTCTTCACTTTTATTGCTAAGGATTGCTTTAGCTATTCTCATTCTCTTGTTTTTCTAAATAAATTTCATGACTGCTTTTTCTATTTCTATAAAGAATATCATTGGAATTTTAATAAGAATTACATTAAATCTGTATAGCACTTTTGGTAGTATGGCCAATTTGACAATATTAATTCTATCCAAGAAAATGAAATTTCTTTCTTCAGTATTCTGTAGTTTTCATTGTAGAGGTCTCTGTACCTCTTTTGTTATATTGAAGCCTAAATATTTTATTTTTTGAGGCTATTATGTATGCATGGGAAAGTTTTCCTAATTTCTTTCAGTTGATTGATCACTGATATATAGGAGTGCAATTGACTTGTGGGTGTTAACTTTATATACTGCTACTTTCCTGAATTTATGAGTTCTAGAAGTTTTCTGGTGGATTTTTTGAGGGGCTTTTAAATATAGAATCATGTTATACACAAAAAGGGATACTTTGAGTTCTGCTTTTTCTATTTGTATTGCTTAAATTTCTTCTAATTGCTCTAACTAGTTTCCAGACTATGGTGAATAAAAGTGGTGAAAAGGGGCATCTCTGTATTGTTCCAGGTTTTAGAGGGAATGTTTTCAATTTTTCTCTACCAAGAATGATGTTGGCCTTGGGATTGGCATATATAGCTTTTACAATGTTGAGGTGCATTCCTACTATGTCTAGTTTTTCTAGTGTTTTGAACATGAATGGATCCTGATGTTGTCAAATGCTTATTCTGCATCTATTGAAATAAATCGTGATTGTCTTTAAGTATATTGATATGATGAATTATGTCTATTGATTTCTGTATGTTGAACCACCTTACACCCCCTAGGATGAATCCCACTTGGTCATGGTGAAATATCTTTTTAATATGCTTTTTATGTGATTTGCCACCATTTTAAGAATTTTTGCACCTATCTTCAGGGATATCAGTTTGAAGTTTTCTTTCCTTGATATGTCTTTTTCTGGTTTTGGTATCAGGGTGATACTGGCTTCACAGAATGAGTTTGGATGGGTTCCCTCATTTTATATTTCATGGAATAATTTGAGGAGGATTGGTGTTAGTTCTTATTTGAAGGGCTGGTAAAACTCAGCTGAGAATCCATCTGGTCCTGAGTCTTTCTTGGTAGGCTTTTGAAGTCATCTTTATTTTCACTGCTTGAAATGGAATCTGTTTAAATTTTCTAGGTCATCTTAATTCAATCTGAGTAGATATTATGTCTCTAGGAATTTGTAATGTCTTCAATATTTTCTATTCCATTAGAGCATAAATTTTCAAAATAGTTTGATTGGCTGTATTCAATAGTGCCCATTGTGATATTTCCTTTTTCATCGTGAATTTAGTAATTTGGGTTTTCTCTCACCTTCTCTTCATTAGCTTGGCTAAGCATTTATCAATTTTAATTTTTCAAAGAACCAAGTTTTGTTTCATCAATTTTTTGGTTCAATTTCATTGATTTCAATTAAGTATTTCCTGTCTTCTACTGCCTTTGGTGTTAATTTGTTCTTTTTCTAGGGCTTTGAGATGTACTGGTAGGTTATTTGTTGACTTTCCATTATTTTAATGAATGAGTTCAATGCAATGAACTTTCAACTTAGCACTGCCTCCATAGTATCTCAGAGATTTTTGATATGTTGTATTATTCTCATTTACCTCTAAGCACTTTTTTTTTACTTCATCCTTGATTTCTTCCACTATCCATTGGTTATTCAATGACATATTATTTAGTCTCCAGGTGTTAGAATAGCTTCTATTCTAATTTTATCATTGATTTATAATTTCATTTTATCATCATCTGATATCAGGCACTAGCTTTATTTATTTTTTGTATTTGCTTAGAGTTGTTTTGTGGCATTTTACAGAAGGATCCACACATTCCTAAGAAAGTGTATTCAATCATTGATGGATGAAATATTCTATGTTAAGTCAAAATACTTATTTTTTAGTTCTATAATTTCTTAGTTTTTGTTCTTTCCAGGGGTGAGAGAGGTGTTTTAAAATCACCTTGTATTATTTTGTTGTGGTCTATTTGAGATCTTTGAAAGGTTTGTTCGATGTATGTAGATGTTCCGTTATTTGGGGGCATAAATCTTTATGGTTGTTATGTCTTGTTAATGTATAATTCCCTTAAGTAGTATGAAATGTCCTTTCTTTTCCCTTCTGATTGGCTTGAAGTTCACTTTATCTGAGATTAGATACCCCTGCTTGTTTACAAGATCCACTTGAGTAATATGTTTTTTACCCATCTTTTCACCTTCAGTTTGTGGATGTCTTTGCCTATGAGGTAAGTCTCTTGGAGACAGCATATTATATTGTTTCCTAATGCAATCTGCCAGTGTATGTCTTTTGATTGATGAGTTTAGGCCACTGACATTCAATGTTATTATTGAGAACTTATTTTTATTCCCTGTCATGTTAATTCCTTTTTTTCATTTGAGTTAGTTTCTCTTTCGATTATTATTCTAGTTTAGTTCCTATCTTTGCAGGTTCAGTTTAATTTTTTTTTAATTTCTTCATGAAATATCTTATTATGTTTTGTACAGGATTTCTAGTTGTGAATTCTTTTAACTTTTGTTTATTTCATTGTCAACTATGAAGTTTAATTTTGCTGCGTATATAGTTTCTTGGCTGACATCCATTTCTTTCAGAGCTTGGCATATTTTATTCCAAGATCTACTAGCTATTAGGATCTGGAATGAGAAATCAGCTGGATTGGTTTCCCTCTAAATGTTGTTTTTCCTCTTGGATGTTTTAAAATTCTATCTTTATTCTGCATGTTAGGCAGTTTCATAACATGACTTAGTATAATGTAATTTTGTATTTTGGGGGTCCTGTAAGCCTCCTGTAAGCCTTATGTATTTGATTTTTCCATTTCACTTTAGGTTTGGAAATTTTTTCCAATATTATTTCATTGAAAAGATTGTCATTCCTTTAGTTTGTATCTCCAAACCTTCATCTATTCTGATAATCTTACATTTGGTATTTTCATATTATCCCATATTTCTTAGAAGTTCTGCTCATACTCTCTTAGAATATTTTCTCCATGCTCAACTATTTTCAGTATTATATATCTTATCTTCATTACCTGAGACTCTGTCTTTGAAGTGATCCAATGTATTGTGATGCTTTCAATTGAATTTTTAATTTGGTTTGTGAATTCCTTCATTTCAAAGATTTTTTCCCAGAATGTCTATTTCTTTATTGACATGATCTTTCCCATCCTATATTTTCAAATTTTACTCCTTACATCAAACTTTACTTCACAGGTCAGTTTAACTATGTGCATTCTAAACTCCTTTTCTGACATTTCTCCCTCTGTGGTGTGAATGAATTCTATTACTAGAGTATATTGGTTTGTTTAGGCCAATTTGTCCCCCCCTTTTTTTTTGATTGGTGTGTCTACCCATCTAACAGTATGGGTCTGAGGCAGTAGCATTTCTATCTTGTGTACTTATAGCGTCCCTGAAATTTTCCAGTACCTCACGCTCTACAGTGAGACAAATAATAACAAATGAAAACAACATATATTATTAAATCAAATAGTTCCTGCTATGACATCTACAATGTTAACTCTCACAGTAAAGAGAAGTAATAAGATCATTTATTGCTTACAATAAAAATAGTAATTTTCCAAAAGCATTTACAATTTTGAATGGTGGACAGGGAGAGAACAGAGGTGAGGGGTGTGATGATTATGAGGGTGGAGGAGAAACAAAAAAATAAAGAAGAGTGAAAGAATAATAGAGATTTGCTGTCAGCATAAGAAAAGGGAATCAATGGAAATGGATTAATGGGAGAAATATATATAAAATTTTAAAATTAAAAAATAAAATACAAAACAAAACAGAAATATAGCAATCAAACATCCTGTCCCTCAAAAAACTGACACATAAAAAATAACTGGTTTCAAAAATTCTAGAAATGAGAAAAAATACAAATAAAAATATGTATAAATGTCCATGAACCATTAAGGTCACAAGTAAGAAAAAAAAGGAAAAAAAAAAAAGAAGAATCTTGATGAAAAGTTAAAGAATTGTTTCTATTAGAATTCAAAAGATTCTCAGCTTCCTCTCAGCAGTGTTTGGTGGAGCCATCTAGAGTGTGATGCCCCACCCTCAGAAAAGTAATCCATATGCAGGTGAGGTTTAGGCTTAGGTATGCTAGATATTTCTTGCTGAATGCCAATTGTTCTGGAGATTTCGCATCAGCACACCTCCAAGACACAGCTATTGCCCATTTACACTAGAAGACTGAACTCCATGGGTTTTACTCCTGTGGTCAAGGAGCCAATTCTTAGCCCACTATGTCACCTGCAAACCTCATGTTTCCTGGTCTCCAGTTCTATCTCCAAAAGCTCAATCTCTCCCATCTCCACTCTTTGGAATTCCCTAGTAGGTACATTTCTCCCAGCCAGTCCTGCAAGAGGCTGGATTGGAAGGGGAGAGCCAAGTGGACTTCCATGACCAATATTCTCCTATGTAAACTTCTCTCCACGTTTGATTTTATCCTGGTCTCTTAGGCATAGTCTACATCGTGCAGTGTGGTTTGCCAGCTCAGTATTTTGGGCCAAACTCAGGTTTGCCAGGAAGTGGCTCCCCTAGCTGCTGGTTACCTCACTATGGCTGCAAAATGATTCCTTTCACTGTCCGCTGCATGCAACCAGGATAGATTCAGCTTCTTTTCTGCACAGGGATATTGTGCTTAATCAGCTTAATCAGACGGTGTCTTTGCTCTCTAAACTCTCCATATCCATGCCTTAGGCCTCCTAAAAATGCAGGTTCCTTTAATTCTCTTATCCCTACACTTTGCATGTGGAGGTAAGTTTGTGGCTAGTACCTCCAGCTGCAGGAGCAGCTGTGGTGCTGGGGATTTCTTCCTTACTATATCCAAACTCCAGTGTCTCCAATTCACTTTGAATTACCACTCCCCCCCACCCTCTTTTTCATTTATTTATTTATTTTTGCTCACCCACCTTACTGAGAAGCTGCTTAACTTTTCTTGGTTTCACACCATGAAGCAGCCAGGAAAGTGTCCTCAATGCTTCCATCTTGAAACTTCCCCCAGTTATATCAGAAAATTTTAAAAGATGAAGATCATTTCATAGCGAGAAAGATATTTGGCAATGATGGTGTCCAGGCAATACTGAAAGGGGAAAAGGAATAGAGACAAGATAGTGATAAAAGCAAAGGAGGTCATATAAATGCTAGATGTCAGGATGAGTGATAGCTCCAAGTGTCCATAACAGACTGCGGGAGGATTAGGGATCACCAAGTTTCAGATGAACCCAGGAAAAAGCAGCAGGTACCAGAATACATCTCAAAGTGAAAATGTGAGAGCATTCAGAAAAATTAGAGTTCTGATTAATATTGTTTATCAAAAACATTACAAATAGTATAAATAGCTTGAGGTCTTTTTTTTTAATGGTTGAGTCTGTCAAGTTCACTTTTATAGAAATCTTAAAGAATTTAAGTAGAACATTTGGTGACTTTCAAAAAAAATTGTGAAAATATTTTTGAAAACAGCAGCCATGACTGCTTTTGTATTATTTTTTCAACATTAAACTGAAATAGCCCTCAAATTTCAGCTATCTAATGACTGCAAAGAGAAAAACATTCTCAAACAAAAAGCACAGATACTGTGAACTAATTTTGTACATTGTCCTGCCATAATTTTAGTTCTAGGTTAACTTTATCTTGAAAGCTTGAAAATAAAGAAATAAAATGAATATTTCATAAAGATACTTGAAGATATTTCTATTTGACAAAGGGCACAAATCCTATACTGGTTTGAGAATAAAGAAAGTAGATTCAGAGACTATGTGTCTTCCATTACTAATTTCAGGGCACTACTGGACAAATTATGTTGTAAGAATGATTTGGTGAATTAAAATTCATTCCCATCTCTCCTATTGTTTCCAAAGAAATCCAGGAATTGGAGATACTCAAATAGGCATGGCACCATTCATTGCATGTTAACAAGAATTTTTACTGTAGCCCAGGGCATGAAAAGGGGAGGCTCCTGTGCTATAATAAGGGCAGAGTTATTAGTTATTTGTTTCTTATAAATAAGGTCAAAGTTATGTTAATAGAAGGAATATGGATTTCTCACAGAGACCAGATGGGAACCTTTAGAAATGAATGAATTCTCACAGTGGGAGGTATGTTTGCTTTCAGATACTTTGGTGAAAATAAGCTCCACTCTATCATCCATTTTCTCTCTCCAAATGTGAGAGTCATCATTATACTCCTTTAATACAGCCAGAAGATAAAGAAACTGTAACATACCCCCTCATTCCAGCAAGATCAGTAGAAAATCATCAGCACATGGTTGAAAAGCTGAGAATTTCCAGCACATGCTTTAGGCTGCAAAATTGGAAAGACCCAAGGGATATCTGACAACAGAGCAGTTGGAAAATTCAGAGTGCTTATGTGTGTTGGTGAGGGTGAGTTCCAGACAAAAGGGAAAGAGGTTAAAGAGAAGACTGAAAGAAAAGGGCAAAGAGATGCTTATGTGGGACACCCACCCACTCCACATCCGAAATCTACTTCAAGTCATTGATCCTGATATGACAAGAAGCACTCAGGTAGCTATGTGACCTCATTCTTCATCTATGCATCTCTGTACAGGTAGCTTTGGGGTCAACAACATGAAACCTAGAATCAATTTCTTAAATTTTATTTAATATTTACATTCACTTTGGAATACTTGCTTTGGACACAGGAGCTCATATAGTAGGATCTAGGGTAGAGAACAATTCCTACACCATGGCTAAAGCAGTCTCTGCAGCACCCTTGATGTGGAGTACTGGCAACTAAATGGGACCCACCACAACTGAGGTCAAGCATGCAGAAGCAGGCCCAGAACTATCCACTCTCAGCGCTTCCTAAAGTATGTCTGGAGGAAACAGGGCTGGGTGAGAAAATGGAAGAAACCTCACACAGCTTACAAATGATGCTATTTCTTTAGAAAGACTGGTATCACTAACATTAGATCCCTAAAATGTACAATAAAGGCTACCAAAATGACTTCTCCCCTAGCTCTGGCCCTCCAAAGATCACAATGAGCATTTTGTAAATAGGATGGTGATTTATGTTGAGATAAATGACAATAGTAGGACCAAAATCTTAAATGGGAAATACTCTTCAGGATTAAGAGCAAAGAAACACAAATATACATATAAAGATAAAAGGAAGCTCAACTGTAATATTCTCTGGGTTTTTGGGGGAAGCTGCTTATACATTGTTCCTATGTGCTATTAATATTCTCTGAAAGATTTTACCCAGAGCTAATTGCTCCAAGGCAAAAATCTTGGGCGGCATATTTTAGCACAATGTGTAATTTCAACATCCAATTTATAAAAAACTATAAAAAACATGAAATAGACAAGACACGAAAAATAAAAAAGGACTCAAATTTTAAAAGTTAACCAATTTTATAAAACCTCATTGAAATTAGCAGAGATGTAAATGAATCAAAGAAGATATAAATTTTATAAGGAAATACTAAT
Source organism: Spermophilus citellus (assembly GCF_964194105.1). Lineage (NCBI taxonomy): Eukaryota > Metazoa > Chordata > Mammalia > Rodentia > Sciuridae > Spermophilus > Spermophilus citellus. The sequence goes on along the minus strand of NC_138184.1, from coordinate 192,445,049 downwards.
AGAACAGTTACTTTTTATGCCTTATGTAGAATATATGAAACACCTTCACTGAGTGTGTAGTATGTGTCTGTACATACACATAAACATGTATATAAACAATATAATTTGCAATTATAGTTTTAATATCTCAACACAGAGAAATAAGCAAAAATTTAGCAATAAATTTTCTTTGATCATGCAAGTTAACCATGAGATCAGGGATTCAAATCTTATGAAAAGCATACCCAGGGTTGTGATTGTATAGAAGCTATCTATTTTCCTTGATGAAAATAGATGGAGATGGACAGTTAGTTGCAAGGTTATCTTTTTAAAAAAAGGTTTACAGGATTTTTTTTTCAAAAAACAGATTTTTAGAATTTTTGTTGTCATAGAAACAGTTTGAGAATACATAAAAATTGACAAAAATCAGAAATATTTTAAAACACCAATAAGAAATAAGGAAGCAGCACACTAAGATGAATTTAGCACTTTATTCCACTATTCCAAAATAAATTACTTCAAAAGAGATGATTTTTCAGGGTCGTTATACATAATAACTTCTGAGCTATGTTTTTGTTCCTTCAGACTTATGAGCAAGGTTTATAAGGAGAAAGAGGCAGGACAAGTATCATTAATGAAAGTAAATGGTAACCTGAGGAATAGTCTTAGAATTTGATGCCTCCTTTATTTTTCTACATTCAAGCTTATTCTAATGAAATAAGAACTCAATTGTGATACCCGATAACAAAGGCAAGGACAAAATGCCTGAAACCTGGGTTCATCTCTTTGAAAGGATTCTCTTTTCCCTATTGTCCATCTTTTTCCACCCTAAAATCTTCTCCCCAGGAACTATTTTTTTTTTATTATGCTTACCCTAACATTTGTTTTTCTCCTTCATTTTTCTTTCTTTCTCTTAGCTTAAAAAGTGCTCTCTATATTTTCTCCATAGTCCCTCTTTATATGCCCTATTGATCAAATTGTCAGACAAAAAGAAAAGTCAGGGGAGGGTGCACACCATTTCCACCCATCCTTTAGGGAAATAGGGGAACAGGAAACAAATCATTATTTTACAAAAATTCTCAACTTCAACAGGTAAGCAGTGAAAAACCATAAAACATAAAACTAGGGAAATTAGTTCTCATGTCTGAACACATTTTTTTTCAATTAATGATATTTATCAAATATTTACTTTGATTTAATCCACAACTCCAATGAAATTTAGATGTTTTGCTATGTCCCTGCCTACCCACCAAACTGCAGCATAACTTTCCAGAAATGCATCAAGTGTGACAGAACCCTAAAAGAAAATCTCTTGTAAATGTTATTGCACTTGAGTAGTCAGAGTCTTTCAACATTTTAAAATTCCTTATGTTTTTTCTCATCACTAGTGGAACACTCTGGAATTTGCCTGTAAATTTATCATTTTCATTTATTTATAGAAAGTGTTTGCCAATTTCATTTTTGACTGAAACTAAATATAGAAAGTAGAATGTCTCAGAAGTTGTGCATTAAGATTTGACATCTCTTTTGAGATCCGTTTTCTTTCTAGCATTTCATATAGTGACATTCCTATACTAGATGATAATGTCTTCTATATGGAAAAGAAAAAAGTAAATAAGTACATTTGCTTTGTAAGCCATTACCCTTTTCTGAAATGGGAGGGTAATTTCATCAGCATAGTCCTGTTTTATTGAGTGTATGAGGTCACAATTGCTCCATTTCCCTAGAGTATGTTGTTGGACTTATTGGGATAGTTGGTAGGGATTCAAGAGGGTATAAGGCTAGAGGTGTAGAAGCAACCGACTTTAGTAAAATAATGTATAATGACGATAAAAATGTTTTCTGAAGCAGCAGCATGTTGGGTAAATGAAGCTCCAAAGTTGTATGAATTCCAAATTATTGTTTAAAAATTTAACTCTCACAAGTATGAGGCAAACATATACCATTACAAACATAATGAACATCATTTGTAGCTAACGAGTCCCTTAAGTGTCTTCTTTTTCTCTTTGCCTTTTCAGTTCTGTTTATATATCTTTAAACTCACTGATTATTTCCAGTATACCAATAAGCCCGTTAGACATTCTTCTTCATTTATGTTAAATTGTTTTTTATGACTGGTATTTATTTTGATTCCGTTATTCACCTAGTATCCTTGTTTGGGCCTCCCCTGTTGAATTTAAGTTCCCTGGATTCCTTTCTACAAGGTCTGAAAGGTGGTTCTTTCAGCTGTAATCCCCTCTTACTTTACAGGAGCCATAATGATGTGGTAGTAGGAAGTTCTCTCTATCCTATGATTAGATTGCAAGATCGTATTAAGCCTGTGACTCTGGGATATAACCTTGATAAGAGTTTCTCAGCTTTTTTCTTTTCTCACTCCATAAGGTGAGAAAGGAAGGCTGGAGGAGACTGGAGTTTCAAGTTTTTCCCTTTCTTCAAGTTAGTTATGCTCTGGTAAAAGATAATTTGGCTAAAGTCTGGTAAAATAGTTTCCTCTGAGTACAGGTTCCTTCTCCCTTCTCCTTGCAGAAAGTATAGATGGAGTGCTTTTCCTCCAATTTATCTTCCTGAGAACCTGGTAGAGCTTCTGAAGGTAAAATCCATGAAAGTGTGGGATTCCTCCTAAGGCTAAACTCCAAGTATTTCTTCACTGAAGTTAGTCCATGCTAAGAAAGAAATAAAGAAAGGAAAGAAAGGAAAGAAAGAAAGGAAAGAAAGAAAGGAAAGAAAGAAAGGAAAGAAAGAAAGGAAAGAAAGAAAGAAAGGAAGGAAAGGAAGGAAAGGAAGGAAGGAAGGAAGGAAGGAAGGAAGGAAGAAAAAACAAGAAGTAGTAGTAAGCATTAATCAGGATCCTGTAAGCATTCCTATCAGGATTCATCAATGGCGTCTGTGCCCAGTGAGTTTGATTCTTTCTTGTTTGGACTCTCCAGTTTGAGAGGCAGCAATTTTCCTTTGTGACTTCAATTTTCTGATAGATTTGTGGAGTTGTTGATTCAGTTTGTTGAGAGTTTTCCTTATTGCAAAGAAAGGGGTGATGACTTCCAAGTTCTTTATATTCTAAGCCAATACTTTAAAATGTTACTTCTAAGAATGATTCAACCAGCTCACTCATAAAGATATATTATTCACTAATCATTAAAAATTTGATTATTCAGGGATTAATGCTTGTACCCAATTTGTTAATCCTACTTCCAGCTATTATGAAAACTGGCAGATTTTTCTGTCAGGATCCTATGAGAAATAGAGCTTAGTTTTCCTGATATTCAAAAACATATTCCAACTTACAGTTTAAGTCTTAGTTTTAAAAGAACTATTTGTGGCCTTAAGATTATTAAATTTGGCCTAAAGCTGCATTTGTGATTTGAATCCCTACATAGCAAACTGCAACATGACTTAGTATGTAAATAAACTGCAACCTTCCTTACCAGTATATTCTTTTTTTTATTATTTTTTTTTATTTTTTATTGATTATTTAAAGCATTACATAGCTCATGATATATCATCTTTCATACATTTGACTCAAATTGTGTTTTGAACTCCCATTTTCACCCCAAATACAGATTGTAGAATCACATCTGTTACATATTCACATTTTTACATAATGCCATATTAGTGACTGTTGTATTCTGCTACCTTTCCTACCAGTATATTCTTGTAATAAGTAGCTGAGTCTCAGCTGATTATAGCAGCTGAGTTTCAGTCAAGCTTAGGCTGCCCCTGATCAGACCATGCCCATATACTGCAAATGTCTTATTGTACATGTGTAAATGAGGCAAATGCTGAGCCTTAACCAGTCAAGCTGTGCATATGCATCATTTCAATTTTCTATCTATAAATAGTACCTACATTTCTCTGTAAGTGGACTTATCTAAACCTATTCTGGTTTAAGTTACTATCTGAATCATTTGCTCAAATAAACTTTAGAAAAATAAAAAATTTTGCAAAGTTTTTATTTTAACAAGAAAAATGTTTGAGAGATTATTATAAATGTGGTTACCAAGTCTGTGTTTACATATTTGTAAAAGGAGAATACTCACTACTGATGGAAAGGTTGCCATCTGCTCCAGACATTTTTGAAAAAAATAGCAAATTTTTAGAAGATGGAAAGAAGGCCTATTTTCTTTGCTTATATGCCATTCCCTGAAAACACTTTTATTATTATTTATTATTATTATTAAAAACATTACAATGTTCTTGACATATCATATTTCATACATTTGATTCAAGTGTGCTATGAACTCCCATTTTTACCATGTGTACAGATTGCAGAATCACATTGGTTACACATCCATGTTTATACATACTGCCATACTAGTGTCTGTGGTATTTTGCTGCCTTTCCTATCCCCTACTATCCACCCTCCCCTCCCCTTACCTCCCCTCCCCTCCCTTTTTCTCTCTCTACCCTATCTACTGTAATTCATTTCTCTCTCTTGTTTTTTTTTCCCTTTTCCCTCACCTCCTCTTATATGTAATTTTGTATACCAATGCAGGTCTCCTTCCATTTTCATGCAATTCCCCTTCTCTCTCCCTTTCCCTCCCATCTTTCGTCCCTGTTTAATGGTAATCTTCTTCTCATGCTCTTCCTCCCTGCTCTGTTTTGAGTTGCCCTCCTTATATCAAAGAAGACATTCAACATTTGTTTTTAAGGGATTGGCTAGCTTCACTTAGCATAATCTGCTCTGATGCTATCCATTTCCCTGCAAAGGCCATGATTTTGTTATTTTTTAGTGCTGAGTAATATTCCATTGTGTATAAATGCCACTTTTTTTATCCATTCATCTATTGAAGGGCATCTAGGTTGGTTCCACAGTCTAGCTATTGTGAATTGTGCTGCTATGAACATCGATGTAGCTGTATCTCTATAGTACACTCTTTTTAGGTCTTTGGGGAATAGTTTGAGAAGGGGAATAGCTGGGTCAAATGGTGGTTCCATTCCCAGCTTTCCAAGGAATCTCCATACTGCTTTCCAGATTGGCTGCACCAATTTGCAATCCCACCAGCAAAGTATAAGTGTACCCTTTTCCCCACATCCTCGCCAGCACTTGTTATTGTTTGACTTCATAAGGGCTGCCATTCTTACTGGAGTGAGATGGTATCTTAGAGTGGTTTTAATTTGCATTTCTCTGACTGCTAGAGATGGTGAGCATTTTTTCGTGTATTTGTTGATTAATTGTATGTCCTCCTCTGAGGAGTGTCTGTTCCGGTCGTTGGCCCATTTGTTGATTGGGTTATGTGTCTTCTTACTGTTTAATTTTTTGAGTTCTTTGTATACTCTGGATATTAGGGCTCTATCTGAAGTGTGAGGAATAAAAATTTGTTCCCAGGATGTAAGCTCCCTATTTACCTCCCTTATTGTTTCTCTTGCTGAGAAAAAAAAAATAAACTTTTTAGTTTGAGTCTGAAAACACTTTTCATTTAAGATAGCAACACTTTGATAAAAAGAGCCAAATGACTGTATATCAGTAGTTAAATAAATTATCTGACATTACAAACATGAAAAGTCTAAAAAGTTGTTTTGATAATAAACTCATGAAAAACTGAACTATGTATGTTTTTTGGTAGGTATAGTAATTTTTAAATTCATACACCAAAACAGATGGATTATATTTTATATGTTGTTATCAAATGGACTGAACTGCCACATTTTCACATACCCACTTGAACCAATACTTTATTTTTTAAACAAAATGACACCAAAGGATTTACTCAACAGCATGAGATACCACTCAATATTTTTCCTTAGTAGAAAGAAAATGTCTTTGTGGAGAAAATGACATAAAAGAAAAATATAAGCTAAAACTTTAAGGGAGGTAAGGACTAATGATGTGTGAAAATTTAATAGGCTCCAGTAACCTACTATGGCTTACTCCATTGGTTGAGGAATGGAAGAAAAAGCAATTCTCTGGATAATGTGAATAAGGGTTATTAGCAATAATAATGGATTTTTAGCTGATAAATTTGCAGATTAAGCAACCTCTGCCACAGAGGTTAGTAATATTTCACAGATATTGCTCAAAAGAATGGAACAGGTATTTTATTTTTGTATGAAGAAAACTACCAAAGTGTTTGGCACCAGGCTTGCTGCTTCCACGTTTTTTTTTTTTTTAATCTAGTGAGAAGAATTCTACCTATATTGAAATTTTTATGACATTTCACTCATTCATTCAATCATGCAGTGTTCTATAGTTATGTTCAAATCATCTGGCACTCTCGTTCACATCAGAAAAAAGCAACAATTTTAAAGCAAAAGTAATGTAAGTTTCTTCATTGGAATTGCATTTTTCCCTTTTCAAATAAAAAAAAAAACACTAAAATTTCAAAATGACCATTAAGTTTTCTACATTCAAATTTCACTGGTCAGTCAAGTGCCTTTAGAAAAGGGCCTTTGATGGTTTCACAAAGAACAACTATTGCTCTGATTAGCCAGTCTGAGAGGTGCCAAGAACAATGAATAAAGAACTGCTATTGATACAAATGGCTCTAGGATGATTTGATACATGGGAAAGAAATTTCAGAAACCTACTCTCCCTGCCTCCATCTTCATTCCTTCCTTAAGTGACTCATTACTTCCTCTCTGCCCAAGATCTGCAGCACTTATTAAATTAATTCATGCTTTTGGGAAGATTTAAGATGGCACATTAGAGGGAGGTTGTATTTCTGGTTGCTCCATGGCTTGAGATTCATGCAGGTTCTTAGCAAGGTGGTTGAAAGAGGGAATTCACTAAAATTTAATTTTTGACAGTCAGAGTCATCGAAGCTCTGAAATTCAGGTGCATTGAACAAGGAATGAGTTCACTGGAGCCAAGCCAGTTGCAGCAGCAGGGAGGCAATGCTGGTTCACCATAGAGGGGAGGGATAACAGAGAAGCACAATGAACACATTTGGCATGGAAAAACCTGTGGATCAGAAAAACATCCTGAATTTAGTTGATACAGAGGCTGCACAGTTAACTGGTGTTTGGAAAGTGCTCTCTCCATTGGCACATGGGGAGGTAAGGAGGTAGACATCTTGAGGAGGACAAGCTCAAGTTTGTTGCTATGGGAACCTGGGAGATCATAGTAAACACTGCCATCCTGTCCCAACAAGCACATAATGTGGGGCCTAGAAAGTCGTAAAACAGGCACAGAGAAGATAGTACCCAGGGGTATTCAAAGTCAGAAACAAACAAACAAAAAAGGAGTGCAGTGCGCAAGTCTTTTTCCCTTTAAGTCTGATCATGCAATCAGCTGAAAAGTCAGGAAACTGAACAGGTAGGTGTAAATATGCTCAGGGACTAAGGCTGGGAAGGCTGTATTCATGGGCAGCAAAGTATGAGGAGGATTGGCTCCCTTGTCCCTTAAATAGAATTCTTGGGAGGTTTTGGAGATGCAGACTCCTAGCAGAAATGGGCATCTGCCTGGCCCTAGGTGTGTGTTGATCTAATCTCAACAGAGAAATCACAACCCAATAAAGCCCTAAGTCCTTATTAGACCTAAGCCCTAGTTGCCAGAAATCTCTCATAGGAGTACACTGATCTGGTCAGTGCAGACAAAACTCCAGTTGATAGTACTTCCCATTTCATTCAAACTTATACAGGTAGAATATAAGTAGCTTTCAGTTTCAACCAGTTTCAGTTTTATACAACTCTGGCTGGGAGGTTAATGAGTAACAAAAAAAAAAAAAAAAAAAGGAGAAGGTGTTACTAACCCCAAGTTCTTATATGCACATCTGTGTGCATTCTCTATCCACCTCCCCCCTCCAAAGCCCAAGAAGAAATGAAAAGATATCTGGGAACAAGCAGTGAACCATGCATTCTCTTCCACAGTTTTGATATTAATGGAGAATATTCTTTGATTTTTCATTAAGAATCTTTTTTTCTTGGAAGGAATTTCAAGATGGTAGAATAGAGGAGGTCACTTTCCTTGCTGCTCCATGCAGTGAAACTGTTTATGCTATTGTATTTATTAATGCTATGGATGACATAGTCAACACATGCTGTTAACTTTAATTTCTTATCTAGTTCATGTTATTATTTTTGCTGTTTGACATATGCTAACTATAGCATTACTATTTTTGTAGTAATTAGTGTTGTAGAAGTCATAGTAAGCACAAAGTATTTATGTGAATATTGTACATTGTCCTTTTAAGTTTTTGTTATTATTTCCCTCTTCCTGTGTGGTGATGGGAATCTCTAGGGACACTAAAAGCTCAGCAGGTAAAACTCTGTTGCTGTACTAAATCCATGCAAAAGACAGCACACCTTGCTTCAATATATACCCCGAAAATGTAAATTAACCACAAACTTCAGCTGCATTTTAGAACAAAAAACCTAAATTAATGACCAGAATGTAATAATAATGGCTCAAGGTGGGCCCTCAGGTCACATTCTTGGACATCCATTCCTATAGCAAAAACAGAATTAACATAAAGGTTGTAAATGTTGCACCCATGAGTGGGTTTTAATCTGAATGACTCTAGGACAATTTGGCAAGGGAAGGCCATATTCTCAAATGACCCAGACATAAAATTGGAAGAGAAATCCATCCCAAGTGATGCATTAAAAAAAAAAAAACTACACATTAAAAAAACTACGCAAAATCACTTCTGATGGGATGGCCCAACAGATGCATGAAAAACTAAACCAGAAATATGAAAAAATGAGGCAACACAATGCCTCTTAAATTTAATAATTCACCAGTAACTGACTCCAAATATCTTAAAGATGATGAAATATCAGATAAAGAATTCAAAAGTATGGTCTAAAAAGGATCGATGAATTCCAAGAGAACACAGAAAAACAACCAAAAGAACTAAATAACTCAGTACAGGATATGAATGAGAAACTCAATAAGGAGGTAGAGATATTGAAAGAAAACCAAACAAAAATCTTGGCAATGAAAAACACAATACATCAAATAAAATGTTCAGTTGAAAGTTGCTCTAATGAATAGACCATGCTAAAGACAATCTCAGAACTGGAAGACAAGTGGCCAATCCTGGACATTTAGACAGTATTAAGGAAAAGAATCAGTAACCATGACCAGAATATACAAGAATTCCGGGACAACATTAACAAACCAAGTTTAAAAATCATTGGAATCAAAGAAAATTATTTTTGTTTGTTTTGTTTCTCTTATTTGTCTCTTTTATTTTCCAGATACAGCCAAGTCTCTTGTTTTCTGTATCCCCTTTTCTTTTTGTCTTCCTCCTCCTTTATAACCATCACTTGCTTTTTTTTTTTTTTTTTGCATTTTCTGTTCAGATTTTGAACATTCATTCTTCTCTCTTTCCATCGCAGATTGAAGCTAATGATATGAATAACTTCTTCAGGAAAATAACAAAATTTTCCAAACCTTGTAAATGAGATGGACATTCAGACATAGGAGGGAATCAGACAGGATCAGAAAAGAACCTCTTCAGGACACAATTATAATTAAAATGCCAAACGTACAGACAAAGAATAGAATTTTTTAAAAGACTCAAGAGAAAAACATTAGGGCACATTTAGAGGCAAACCAAGCAAAATCACTTCTGATTTCTCAGCACAAAAGCCTGTAGGGCTTGAAATGACGTGTTCCAAGTCTTGAAAGAAAATAACTATAAACCAAGATTGCTACATCAAGCAAAGCTATCTTTCAGAATACACAAATAAATTTTAAAAGTTCCAAGATATGCAGAAATTAATAGAATTTATGACTACTATGCTAGCACTACATAAAATAGTTAAAGAAATGCTCTCAACACTCCAATTAAAAGACATAGGCTGGCAGAATGGATTAAAAGACATTATTTTAAAATGTCTTTTAATTAAAAGACTATATGTTGTTTGCAAGAAACTTTCCTTACAGACAAAGACAGCTATAGGCCAAAAACATAAGAATGGAAATCAACATATCATGCAAATGGAGGCTAAAAACAAGCAGAAGTACTGACCCTTATATCTGACAAGGCAGAATTCAAGCCAATATTAAATAAGAGGAGACAAAGAAGTTCACTTGATACTGGTAAAGGGAACAATTCAATGAGAGGTTATAATAGTAATATTTATGCCCTAAATATTGTTGTGCCTAAATACATAAAGCAGACACTATTTGGACTACAGTCTCAGAAAGACCCCAGTATAATAATAATAATAATAATAATAATAATAATAATAATAATAATAAATTTCAACATCTCTCTCATCGATAAATAGATCATGTAATCATGTAGACATGAACACAGTAAAAACCCTTTGTACCTCAAAACTATTATAAATAAAATGGACATCTACAGAATATTTTATCCAACAACAGTTGAATATACTTTCTTCTTAACAGCTAGTGGAACCTTCTCCAAAATAGACCATATTTAGGCCAAAAACCATCTCTTGATGAAATAATTTTTTACATATTATCAGATCATAATAGAATGAAATTAAAACTCAACACCAAAAAAAAAATCCTATAGAAATTGTATAAAACATGGAGATTGAACTTTGTACTTCTGAATGATGAATGAGTGATTGAAAAAATCAGGGGAGAAATTCAAAAATTCTTATAATCAAATGAGACTAGTGACACAGCATACGAAAAGCTCTTGGACACTATGAATGTGGTTCTAAGTTTATACCTATGAGTGCCTACACAAGAAAATCAGAAAGATCCCAAACAATCTAATAATATATCTCAGGGCCCTTGAGCAAGGACAAACCAATTCCAAAACCAGAAGGAGGAAGGAAATAAGATTAGAGCTGAAATCAATGAAATTGAGAATAAAAACATAATACAAAGTATCTATGAAACAAAGAGTTAAACCAGATTGAAAAGCTTTTAGCCAATTAAGGAAAAGAGAAGACTGAAATCAACAATTAAAAATGAAAAAGAAGAAATGATCCCAGACAACACAGAAATTAAGAGAACATTAGGGAGTTTGAAAACATACTCCAATAAATTGGAAAACCTATTGGAAATAGAAATCTTTCTGGATATATGACTTGCCAAAATTGAACAAAGAGAACATAGAAAACATAAACAAACCAATAAATAGCAATGAAAGTCATCTCAATAGAAGTTGTTATAGTTTAAGATATGAGGTGTCCCCCAAAATCTCATGAGTGAGATAATGCAAGAAAGTTCAGACTTGAAATTATAGGATTTTGAGAGTCTTAACCTAATCATTGAATTAATCCACTTGAATGGGTTAACTCAGCAGTAACTGTAGGCAGGTAGGGTGTGGCTGAAGGAGGTGGGCTTCTGGGAGCATGCCTTTGGAGTATATATTCTGTTTGTGGTAGGGGGATCCCCCCACACACTTCCTGGTGCAGTGACCTGAGCCACTTTCTTCAGCTATACTCTTCCACCATGATATTCTGCCTTTCCTCAGGCTCTGAGGAATGGAATCAGCCATCTATGAACTGAGACCCCTGTACCTGACAAAATTTCCCTCCTCTAAAAGCATTTGTCATGTCCTTTTAACACAGCAGTGAAAAAGCTGTGAAGGAGAGAAAGTCTTCAACAAAATTCAGTACCAATTCATGAAAAGAACACTGAAGAAATTGGGGGTAGAATAAACATAAATAGCTTTTGATGTTGAAGTATATCAAACCCAAAGCCAATATCATAGTAAATGGGGTCAAACTGAAAGCGTGTCCTTAAAAAATCTGGAATAAGAAGGATATCCACTCTCTCCATTTCAATTCAATATGGTACTAAAAATTCTAGGCAGCATTATTAGGCAAACGAAGGAAATAAAAGAGGTAAAAATAGGGAAGGAAGAAGTCAAATCATCACTGTTTGTAGATGATATAATTATATACTTAGAATAATAACAAATCCAGGTAACAAAGTCAACACAAAAATCAGTAGCTTCACTATGTACCAATAATAAATCTGCTCAAAATGAAGTCAGGGAAAACAATCCCATTCACAAAATAATCCCATTCACAATATTCTTAAAGAAACACACACACATACATACCCCTAGGTATAAATCTAATCAAGGAAGTGAAAGACTAAAAGACCTCTACAATTTAAGACACAAGAAGATGGAAAGACTGCCCATAATCATGCATAGACCAAAATCATATTGTTTAAATGGCCATACCATCCAAAGTAATATACACAATCAATAAAATGCCCATCAAAATACCAAAGACACTTCTCAGAGAACTAGAAAAAAACAGTCTTGAAATTCATTTAGAAGAAAAAAGCAATTGTAATTGTAAGCCAAAAAAGCAATGTTGGAGGCTTCACAATACCTGACTTCAAATATAATATAGAGCTATATATGACAAAAACTGCATGGTACTGGCATAAAAACAAAGGCCAATGGAATAGAAGACAGACAAACCCACACAGATATCATCATCTTATTTTTGACAAAGGTGCCAAAATATGAGGTAAGGGAAAGAGACCCTTAATAAGTGAGGCTGAGAAAAGTGGTTATCTATATGTAAAAGAATAAAATTAGAACCCTATATTTGATGAAATACCTAGGAATTAGACCAGACACTGTGCAACTGAGAGAATAAAATCAACACTCCAACACATAGGCAGAGGCGATGACTTTCTCAGAAATCCTTAAAGCTCAGAAAATAATACCAAGAGTAATAAATGGAATGGCATCAAATTTAAAAGCATCTGCACAGCAAATGAAAGAGTTAAGAATTCAAAGAGAGAACCTATAGAATGGGAGAGAATTTGGGGTAGTTATTCTTCTGACAGAATATCCAGAACATATAAAGAACTCAAACAGCCCCCGACACATACACATACAAAAATAAATAATAAAAACTTTAAAAACCTAACAACCCAAGTAATAAATTGGCAAGTTAACAAAACAGACATTTCTCAAAAGAAATACAAATGCCCAACAAAAATATGAAAAAATGTTCCACATCTTTTGCAATTTGGGAAATGCAAATCAAAACCATGGAAAGTAGTGATTTGAATTATGGCCTCTGACTCTCTCATGGCTGCATTGCACTGGGAGCTGCCTATGCAAAAGTGCAGGTCAAGATGGCCCAATTGCTATGACGATGCCAGCCCAGGGAGTCTACATGCAAAGGCACACAGCAATTATCAGTTGGGGCCTTGAGCTCAGTCACCAACTTCCTGGAAAAGAGAATTCTGAGCAAATCAAGATGACATTAATGTCTCATCAGTCCTACATTTTTCAGATTGCTTTGCTGAAACTTTCCTATAAATAACTTTTTGATGAAAACTGTATGGTGAATGTGCTGAGACAGCTCGGGGTCAGTCAAGACTCATCAGGGCTTGGCTGCCCACCTGGTCTCACCTTTTTCTGCCTTTTCTTCATCCCCCATTGCTCCTTGTTTGGTTTTTGAATTAATGGCCCAGGCATGAGGCCTTGGCACAAAACTACACTGAAATTTCATCTCACTCCAGTCAGAATGGCAGCTATCAAGAATACAAACAATTATAAATGCTAGAGAGGGTGTGGAGAAAAAAAAAAACACTTTTGTACTGTTTGTGTGATTATAAATTAATACGGCTAGTATGGAAATCAGTATGGAGGCTCTTTAAAAGACTAAGAATGGAGCCACTATATGACTCAGCTATGCCACACTTGGTGTGTATCCTAAAGTCATGTTATAGCCATACATGCATACCTATGTTTATCAGCATAATTCATAGCAATCAAACTATGAAACCAGCCTAGGTGTCCATCAAGGATGAATGGATAAATAAAATGTGTTATAATGGCATTTTATTCAGCCACAAGGAAGAACAAAAGTATGTTTTCGCAGGAAATCGGAGGGAACTTCAGAACATTATGTCAAGCAAAATAAACCAGACTCAGAAAGTCAAGGGTCATATGTTCTTTCTCATATCTGGAAGCTAGAGAGGAAAAATGAAAAGAAAGGTGAGTGTATGTGGGGGGAGAATCTCATGAAATTCAAAAGGAGATCAATAGAGAAAAGTGACGAGAAGGAGAGAAGAAGAGAGTCAAAGAGGAAATACTGGGGAATAATACTGGCCAAATCACACTGCTGTATTTCTGTATGTATAAATCCCACCGTTATCTACAACAACAAATAAAAACAAAAAAGGAAGAAATTTCAGAAATCTGAAACTAAAAAGGGATGAGGATGGCTTCATAGAAAACATTATTTTGGCTTGGGTCACCCTACTTCTCTATACTGCATAGACCAGCACCAACACAGATTCCTTTGATGTAACCATGCTCCTACAGGGAAAATGGTAAGCTGGAGAACCCCAGAGTCCTCATCACTTCCAAAGACACCCATAGATTTTCCCACTGAGGACCTCTGCAGTCCTCACTGATGCTTATGGATTTGCTAAGAGTCCACACCACTGTCCTACCCTAGACTAGAAACATCACTGAACATTGCCTCCCCCCAAGGCACTGTGTGCCACCCTCTGTTCTGTACCAGAGCCTCATCTGTTGTATTCACTCAGGGGATGGAGCTGCCAGAAACTTCCATTTCCATATATACTCCCTGCTTCCACCTTCATGGCCATTTTGTATATGGTCACAAGTCAAATATCAGTGCTACCCAGTGAATGCACCCACCCCATGAGATAGACCCTGCACCAAGGGCAATCCACTTGGCTATGAATTCCTGCCTTGGGGTAAAAGCAGACCAGGAGAACCCCAGAAGTCTTAGCTATTGAACACCCCAAACTGTATGGTGAATGTGCTTGCTCCCTGTGTGATGGTTAGCCACAGTCTTGCCCACTGGTGGTCCCTCCAGGCTTCACTGATGCTGATCTCAGATGAGGGAGCTCCATAGTAATGCTGCAGCACTCTCTCCAATGCCACATAACCCCCATGAAGCCAGAGCTGCCACATGCCCCCAGCTGATACCCTCCCACCCAACTGTAGATAAGGTCTGTCTATGCTGAGGCCAGTCCACAAAGCCCAGATGAGTTGATTTTTCAAATGTGCAGAGATCAGCACAAGGATGTATTTTTTTTAAAAAAAGGAAACATGACACAATCACAATTTTCCAGTAAATAATCCCAAAGAAACAAAGTTCTATGAATTGCCCGATAAAGAAATTCAGCATAATTATCTTAAAGAATTTCAGTGAGCTACAAGAGAACAAAGGCAGCTGAACAGAATCAGGAAAACAATACATGAACAAAAGAAGAAAGTTCAATAAAGAGATAGAAATCATTAAAAAACACCAATCAGAAATTTTGGACCAGAAGAGTATAACAAATGAAATGGGGGCAGCCGAGGGGAGAGGGATGCTAGAGAGCTGACTGCAGACTCAGTTGAGCAGGAGAAAGTATCTGAAAACTTGAGAGAGAAGAAAAAATGAATAAATGAAAAAGTTGTAGAGAGTCTATAGGACTTGGGGATACCAAGCAAGTAATTATGTTAATTATGGGAATCTCAGAAAGAATAAAGAGAAAGGAGTAGAAAACTTGTTTAAAAACTAATGACAAACCTGGAATACAACTTATTCTAATTAGGATCCATTCTTATGATTTTACATGATATGGAGTTATACTGCATTTATGTATAATATGTCAAAGTACACTCTACTGTCATTTGTATCTAAAAAAATTTAAAAAAAAAATAATGATAGAAAACTTTCCAAATCTGGGGAGGGAAGTAACATAATGATGTCTGTGGAACTTCAAGCAGGCTAAATACCAAGAGGTCTTCACTGAGATGTCAAAGACAAAAAGAGAATTTAAAAGAAGAGAATGGAAACCTGAAAGTGGAAGGGAAAGTTTATAAGACTTGAAAGATTTCTCAGCTGAGACTTCATGAGCCAGAAGAGACTATAATAATATATTCAAAGTACTGGGTGTTGGGAGTCACCCTGGCTCCAAAGACTAACTTCCCCATTCCCCAAGAAGAGCCATCCAGTGGTGAGCCCTGCTGGCTCACATGATCCTTACCCACCAATCAGAGGCCTGCTGGCTCACATGATCCTTACCCACCAATCAGAGCCCTGATGGCTCACAAGATCCTTACCCATCAATCAGAGTCCTGCTGGCTCACATGATCCTTACCCACCAATCAGAGCCCTGCTGGCTCACATGATCCTTACCCACCAATTAGACTAGCCCTTCTGGCTCACCTGATCCTTACCCTCCAATCAAAAAGCACCCCATGCCAACTGTCAAACCACCCCTGGCTCTATAAATATGCAGAGCTGTTCCTCAATAAATGGGCATTTTCTCTGAGGACAGCCTTATTTGTTCTTTCACTGGGGAAGAGGGCAACAGGCAAAGTACAAAACTGTCCTTTAGGATAAAGTAATTTCCAGATTAAAAATTAGGGAAGCACTCAGCAATTCAGGAGGCTCACAAGTTCATAACCAGCCTCAGCAACTTAATGAGACCCTGTCTCAAAGTTTAAAAAGGGGGGCTAGTGATGTGCTCAGTGGTTGTACTCCTTACTCCCGGTTCAATCCCCAGTACTAAATAAATAAATAAATAAATAAATAAATAAATAAATAAATATCTAAGAGCATCATCACCACTATAACACAAAATCAAAATAATTCTTAAAATTGAACTGAAAATATGCCAAACAGCAACATGAAAGGATAAATTTCACAGGTAAAGTTAAATGCAGACATATATACATAAATAAATCTAATGGTATAAAGGTGGTGTGCAAGTTACTTTTAACCCTCATATAAAATAGATCAGACAATGAAAAACCAAAACCAAAATCTGTCTATAAGAATGTGATTAATTCTGGCAGTGGGATACTATACAATCAATTTAAAAAATTTAAAGACTCGAACTGAAAGGAACAAAACAGATTGAAAATTGTTAATAGATACAAAATATAAAAAACAATCTCTACAAGAACAAAAAGTGTTGTGGGGGGTAGTGTTTTATGTGGTTAAAAGCATTGACTAAACTAGAAGATTATAATGATATTTTATGTAAATCTTGAAGCAACCACAAAGACAAAAACTATAGTAAGTTCATAAAAGATAAAGAGGGGAAAAAAACCAAACACACACACAAGCCAAAATAAAAACCAAAACACCCACAGAAATTATCTATTAATGATGAAAGACAGAAAGAGGAATCCCAAACCTTAACAATAAATCCTCACTTATCAATAATTACCTGAAATATAAACAGGTTAAACATACCAATTAAAAGAGTGGCTGCATGCATAATGAAAACCAATAAGAGCCAGTTTCAAAAGATTCCCATTAGAAACCAAAGGCAGTATGGGATTTCATTAAAAAAATTAAATCTATTTTATGATCCAACAATCCTTCTCCTAGGTATATATCAAAGGGAAATGAAATCAGGATCTTGAAGGGAGCTGCACCTTCACGTTCACTGCAGAATTGTTTACTTTGGCTAAGATATGTAAAAAACTAATATGTCCATAAACAGATGAATGGATAATGAAAATGTGGTGCATAGACACAATGAAATACTATTCAGCTTTAATAAAGAAGGAAATCTTGTTGGTTGCCACAACATGAATGAAGCTGGAGAACATTAAAGTCAGAATGACTAATAATGCATTCTTTCTCTTAGGTGTGGAATCTAAGAGTTGAATCCATAATCAGAAAGTGGATGGGTGGTGCTAGGAAATGAGAAGATATTGGTCAAAAGGCAAAAAAATTTTTTCAAGATGAATAATTCATGGAGCCCTGATGTACACAATGTGAGAACAGAGAAGAATTCTTTATTGTAAACTTGAAATTTGCTAACAAAGTAGATCTTAAGTGTTCTCAGGAAAAAGAAAACTGAAATAATTGATATGCTAATTATCTTAGTCATGGTGATTATTTCACTATGTATGAATATTAAATCAAATTCTATAATTAAATATACATAACTTTAATTATCAAATATCCCTCAAGGCATAGGGAACATTTGTTATGATTCTAAGAAGAATATCAAGGATCTGAACAAATAGCCCACATTCCCAGAGGTTTCTGGTCCAGAGAAGACATGCATGTAATTTCCTAGCACAGCCCTTTCCCATCTGTTCTGAGATGTTACAGAGAACAATGGTCATAGGAGGAGGGATTCTAGCATTTCAGCACCTGATTCAGCATTTGGCTTCTCCTATAATTAGAAACATGACTTGTGATAATTTTATGAGCTTCAATTTTCACATCTATTAAGTGAGAGTAATAAAGTAGAAAAAAATAAAACATCTCACAAAGAACTGAAACAGACCATTTATGTAAAGAAAACTTCTAAAAGTAATTTTCTCATTTTAATTAACATTCTGTGTATCATCTTAACCTATTTTGTGGTGGGAAGTATTATGTTCATCCTTCTCCTCTCTCCCCTCATACCAGAATACTGTCCACATGCTAATATGTTACCTTACGTGGCAGCAGGAATTTGGCAGATGCTATTAATTTTAAGGATCTTGAAGTAGGAGATTATCCTGGATTATCCAGGTTGGCCCAATCTTATTGTATGACTCCTTAAATGTCCAGGAAAAAAAAATTCCAGTTGCAGTAACAGATGTAACAGAAAAGTGGTCATAAGATGAATGTTGCTGCCACTGGTAGAGAAGGAAGGGGACCACAAGCCAAGGGACTCAGGCAGCCTGGAGAAGCTGTGAAGGCGATGAAATGGATTCTCCCTGAAAGCCTCCAGAAGACATCTCATTTGAGCCTGGAGAGAACAATGTAGTACTACTGACCACTAGACGTGGAAGATAAGAAACTTATGCTGTTTTAAGCTACTAAAGATGTGATAATTTGTTATCACAACAATAGGAAACTAATATATATTTCTAAGCATACTCATTATAAATAACTTTTGGAGCAAAAAGCTGGATTGTGTCTCTTCCATAAATATAACGTCAAATGGATTAGAGAAGCCAATTAATGGTCTAATATAAGAACACATGCCACAGTCAAGGCAGTGCATAGGGGTAGGCAGTATGTGACTTCCTTTCACTGAATCAAGGAAAATAAGCTTAAGAAATTAGAATAAAATCACAATTTGCTGATGAAACTGGGCCTTTGAACTTTTCACCCCGATTTTTTGAAAAGGATTTCTTTTCCCCACAAACTTTCTTTTCTTAACTGCCTTAGCCACCACAAAGGAAAATTATACTCAGTGTTAAATTCCCTCAGGCAGAAATCGGAAAATAACAGAATGATGTCTTTTGAAAGAGTCTAAATGACTTGTGTTTTCCTAACATCTAGACATTGTAGGGCAAAAGTATAAGATCAGACTGTGTACTTATTGATTACAGTATGTAAAATATGCATTCAATTACCTCACCAACAAATGCATTCTACTAGTCTTGCAAGGAAATTAAAATATGCTACACTGAAACTGTTTTGCTAAGACTGCAGTCTGAGATACTGCTTTGAAATTATTTTCCAGATTTATAATTTTAATATTTCAAGTACAAACAGGAACATTAACTGGGCAAAATATCAGCTTTTAAAAAGCTGTAAGTGAATACTGGCTATATGAGAATCATTTGAGATTAGAATTCCATTAGCCTATACAACAAAAGAGTGCTTTCAACAGATTTTTTTTTTTACTTCAAAGGAAACAAAAAAAGGGGTTTGATGACAATTTTATTTCTTCTAACAAATATATTCATCCTCAGTCCAGAAAGTGGACATAAATGTTTCACTGTTGTTTTGTAATATAAATTAGTGAAATTTGAACGAAAATATAAATTTAAAAATATATTTAAAGCTCTACCAAAGTGTACATATTTACATCAATGACATGCTGCCTTCTTTATTCTTTTCTCTTGTCCATTTAGGTTTCACTAAAGATGAAAAATGGTCCTGCTGTGTGTGCTTTCCCTAAATATTTCAAATATAAAATAAAATTGTAGTCTGTTTTCTAACAGTTTATTTTAAGACAGTTCACCACACTATGAAATAATGCAATTCAGTATGCATTAGGACCTTGTACTCTAATATTTCAAATTCCCTACTATTATACTGACAAATAGGATTTTTACTCTCAAAAAAAATTTGACCCAATTAAATTTCTCAGTTAAACAGGGAGTGTCTAATTTTAAATGGGTCAAATTCCCCAAATACATTTTTAATTGATTATATTAAATACTCACTTTCTTATTAAAATTGGTTAGTCTACCTCTAAGTCCACTCCCACTGAATCTAATCCAATGTACTTTAAACATGTTACCCAGTTAACTTGGGTCATGAAGTTTAATGGATGCTAACCATGTATCTAGCCCACTACATTCCATCCTTCCTCCTACTTGCCTGCAAAGATTGTGTGCACTGTTTTAGTATGACCACTCATGGGGTCCCCATGACATAGAACAGGACAAAAATCTAGGAGTAATGATTGCCTAACTCTTTTCTGTGAATTCTGAAGTTTCAGAAATGTCCCCATTTCCATCAGGATCTGACTCACGCTATTAGCCTGATCTATTCCAGAAAAGTCCTCTTCTCTCTTAAATTCCTAAAATGATAATGATATTGGCAGAACACAGGGAGCACATTTATCCTTTTATATCCTCCCTAGGGGGTCAATTTACACAGAAGCAGTAGTGTGACTGGGACCAAATGAGCTACTCTAAAACAGCACTATGCTGTCCTGAAGAGTCTTGAGTCAAGAGACAAGAGTCTGGGACAAGGAACCTAATGAAACCTACTAAGGACAGCATGGGGGACAGATGCATGCAAGGGATGCTAGCCTGCTATAGCCTTGCCCTACTGGCTAACCCTTCTATAAAGAACAACTTGAACTGGATGGGGAATCAGATTCCTAGGGTGGAATTACAACTCCATCACTTTACTGCTTATATGTCCTCTGGAAAGAATTTCTCTAAGCTTTAGCTACCTTCCTATAAAGCAGATGTCTATTGACAGGGTTATCATCAGTTTTAAATGCGAAGTCTAAAGTAATGTACACATATTAAACACTAACTACTATTATAATTATTGACACTGATTATTACATGGGCTGGTTGCTCTGGTGATGATGGCTTAGGTGGGATAAAGTCCAAAAGAAAAGGAACAACCTACTTTTTTACCCCTTCCTACTAATTTTCTCACCAAGGCAGATCATATACTAGTGCTCTTCTGGGGCTCCATGAGACATCTAATGAAAGTCTGGTGGAGAGAGCAGAAAGCAGCAGGTTGAGGAGACCTAGGAAAAAGAGGAAATGCTATGTAGATGACCATAGGAAATAAAGACGGATTATAATAGCAGGTCCTTTGACCCCAGGCTGAGGACAATTTGGCAACAAGCACACTTTTAAGCCTTGTACAGAAATACAAATTTGGCACTTTTGTGCATTTCCAGAGAGTTGACACTATTTGGTTGTCCAGCTGATTCCCCTTCCTCAGGCACAGACCCGAATGCCCAAAAGTCAGTGCTAGTGACAATAATACCAGGCCATCACTAGCATCACTGGTTCCTTCATAAAGCTGAAATAGCCAGACACTCTTTCCTGTAACCACATAAACATTGGCTAGACTGCCACATGCAACATAGGGGTTTATCACAGGGAAGTCATATCCCAACAAGAAAAAAAAATATTTGCAAAAGTTAAAAGTAAAACAGATGAGCAAGAAAGGAATAAATAGAAAGGATGAAAGTCCTCAAGATTTTCTCTGCTTATGATAGTTAGCTCAGGCATGGATGAGTTTCTGTTCCTGTATATTATAGGATATACCCCAATAATTTTATTATTAATTTGCCCTATGACTTAAGGATGATCTCAAATTGGTTTCTCTTACTTCAAAGAATTAAAGCAATAAAGTTACATAACCTCTACAACTGAGCCACGTATTTTTGCCTCAGTGATTACTGTCTAGCTCAATTTGAAAATATTATTGGAACTTCCTCTTGAATAGCAAAAGCAATGGGCAGAAAGTAGCATCATGACTGCAACAGCTGAATCCTGTGAAGTCATTAAAGTTCTCAAGTGTGTCGACACTACTTTACAGAGATGATAGTATGGCATTCTAGCCGACTCCAAATAATGAGCCTGCACCAACTACAAACCTACTAAAATATGCTGAGAAATATTGATATCATTGCTGTAAAAACAGAAAATAAATCCATCAATCTGAGAACATTTTTCTAATATTCTTCAGATACATGAGTGCTTCTCAAAATATTCCTAGATTATCAGAACTTTCATCACTCTTATTGGTATTTTGTTCTTTTGTTATATTAACACTGTTTTCCAGCAAGCCACTTACTGTTTATATTTTTAAAATCTCATAATTTAGTCATTGTTTTGTTCTAGTAACTGAAGAAACTCTAAAAGGAATCTAAGTTTTTATTTATCTTATAATGCTGTGTTTTATTGTATTTTTAGTGACTACCTATATAGTTGCTTTTAAGTAAAGCAGTGCCCAAAGTGGAGGCACTCATTGTATTAAGCAATCATAATGCAAGTGATACAGGATAACAAAATTCTGCTTCCAAACAAAATTTTGACCTGCTCATATATTGACGAGCTATCTTTGATTCCAACTATTATATGGAGCCAATTATTACCAATTTATATTACAAATGTACATAACCATATTCATTAATAGTAATTCTTCCATGAAGGTTATTCATGTCAGAATATAGTCTTAAAAACTATTTCATCCTTGAAAATGTATAGTTTTAATAAAATATATATTCAATCTAATTAGAATATAGGTAAGAAAAATAGATGAACTTTCAGTGATTATATATTTTTGTCAGATATTTGCTTTAACAATGGTTACAAACTAAATTTTTAATGTATTTTTATTGCATCAGTGGATTTCTGAAGAGGGTAACTGATAGAGGGACTTCAGACGTTTTAACTAGGAGTCGTGCACCATGATAGGCAAAACATAAATGATGTCTCATGAGCTGATATGTGGTCTATCATGGATTCCATTCCAGTGTCCTCTCTTGGCTGAGAGGAGAACTGGCTGAGAGTTGTAAGGCTGAGGTCAAGTACTATCTGAATATTGTGCAGTCACAAGCTAAGAAACCAGGAGAAATTTTACCTAATACATGTAAGGCAATAGAAAGAGCACAAAACTAGAATTGATGCCCAAGTTAAACAGGATGTAGAAGATGGGATATGGAGAGTCCCTTTGGACATGGTGTAGTAAGTGGAATGTCCAAGCACATGGTGAAGTACAAAGGATAAAGTCTCCACCATGATCAAGTGGGGTTCTTCCCAGGGATGCAAGGTTGGTTTAACATACAGAAATCAATAAATATAATTCATCACCATCAATAGACTTAAAGATAAGAATCATATGGTCATCTCAATAGATGCAGAAAAAGCATTTGAAAAAATACAGCACACCTTCCTGTTCAAAACAGGGATAACAGGAACATATCAACAGTGCAAAAGCTGTCTATGTTAAGTCCCAGGCCAACGTCATTCTAAGTGGAAAAAAATTGAAAGCATTCCCTCTAAAAACTAGAACAAGATGGGATGCCCTCTTTCACCACTTCTATTTAACATAGTTCTTGAAATACTGGCCAGAGCAATTAGACATATGAAAGAAACTAAACGGATACACATAGGAAAAGAACTCAAATTAGCACTGTTTGCCAACGATATGTTTCTATACCTAGAAGATCCAAAAAATTCTACCAGAAAACCTCTAGAACTAGCAAATAAATTCACCAAAATAGGACACAAAATCAACACTCATAAATCAAAGACAATTCAGGGCTGGGGTTGTGGCTCAGTGGTAGAGCGCTCGCCTCACACATGCGAGACCCTGGGTTCGATCCTCAGCACCACATAAAAAAATAAAAATAAAAAATAAGTGAAATAGAGCTGGGGTTGTGGCTCAGCGGTAGAGCACTCGCCTAGCGCATGTGAGGCCCTGGGTTTGATCCTCAGCACCACATACAAATAAATAAATAAATAAATAGATTTAAAAAACGAGTGAAATAAAGTATTGTATCCAACTACGACTAAAAAATAAATATTTTAAAAAAATAAATCAAAGGCAATTCTGTACATCAGTGGCAAATCCTCAAAAAAGAAAACTACTCCATTTACAATATCCTCAAAAAAAAGAAAAAGAAAAGCAACTTTGGAATCAACTTAACGAAAGGGAGAAAAGACCTCTGTGATGAAAACTGCAGAATGCTAAAGAAAGAAATTAAAGAAGACCTTAGCAAATTAAAAGATCTCCCTTGTTCTTGGATAGGCAGAATTAATATTGTTAAAATGACCATACTACCAAAGTATTACACAGATTTAATGCAATTCCAATCAAAATACCAATGACACTCCTCATAGAAATAGAAAAAGTAGTCATAAAATTCATCTGGAAAAATGAGAGATCCAGACTAGCCAAAGCAATCCTTAGCAAGAAGAGTGAAGCAGGTGGCATCACTATACCAGATCTTAAGCTATACTACAGAGCAATAGTAACAAAAACACCATGGTATTAGCACCAAAATAGACTGGCAGACCAATGGTACAGAATAGAGGACACAGAGACTAACCCACATAATTACAGTTATCTTATGTTAGACAAAGGTGCCAAAAACATACATTGGAGAAAAGATAGCCTCTAAAACAAATGGTTCTGGGAAAACTTGAAATCCATATGCAACAAAATGAAATTAAGCCCCTACCTCTTACCATGTCAAAAACTCAACTCAAAGTGGATCAAGGACCTAGGAATTAGACCAGAGACCTTGTGCCTCATAGAAGAAAAAGTAGGCCCAAATTTTCATCATGTTGAATTAGCCCCTGACTTCCTTAATAATACTCCTATAAGGCAAGAACTAAAATCAATAATTAATAAATGGGATAGTTTCAAACTAAAAATCTTCTCAGCAAAAGAAACAATCACTGAAATGAATAGAGAGCCTGTAGCTTTGGAGCAAATTTTCACCACTTGCACATCAGATAGAGCACTATCTCTAGGGTATATAAAGAACTCAAAAAGCTAAATGACCCCCACCCTAAAAATAACACAATCAATAAGTGGGCCAAGGAACTGAACAGACTTCTCAGAAAAGGATATACAATCAATCAACAAATATATTTATAAAAGCTCATCATCTCTAGCAATTAGAGAAATGCAATCAAAACTACTCTAAGATTTCATGTCACTCCAGTCAGAATCACAGCTATTATGAATACAAGCAACAATAAGTGTTGTCAAGGATGTAGGGGAAAAGGTACACTCATACACTGCTTGTGGGACTGCAAATTGGTATAGCCAATATGGAAAGCAGTATGGAGATTCCTTGGAAAACTGGGAATGGAACAACCTTTTGACCCAGCTATCCCACTCCTTGGTCTATACCCAAATGTCTTTAAAACAGCATACTACAGGGACACAGCTGCATCAATGTTGATAGCAGCATAATTCACAATAAATAAACTGTGGAACCAACCTAGATGCCCTTCAGTTGATGAATGGATAAAGAAAATGTGGTATATATACACAATGGAATGTTACTCAGCAATAAAAGAATAAAATCATGGCATTTGCAGGTAAACTGATGAAGTTGGAGAATATATGCTAAGTAAAGTTAGCCAAAAAACAAATGCCAAATGTTTTCTCTGATATAAGGAGGCCGATTCACAGTGGGGTTGGGAGGGAGAGCATGGGAGGATTAGATGAATTCCAGATAGGGCAAAGGATTGGGAGGGGAAGAGAAGGGGCATGTGGGTAGAAAAGATAGGGTAATGATGTCTATCTCATTCAACTAAGTACATGTATGAAAACACAAATGGTGCAAGTATACCTTGTACACAACCAGAGATTTGAAAAATTGTACTCTATTTGTGCAATGTGAATTGTAATGCATTCTTCTATCATATATAACAAATTAGAATAAAAAAATTTTTAAAAAGAACATTAGTGGAATAATTGGTGCAATTTGAATGCCTATAAATTATTAATGGCATGTGACATTTATTGGTTATTATAATTAAAATATGGTTGCATAAAATATTTATTTGGAATAAGTTGAATTAAGGATATATTTGAATTTTTTCATACTATTTTTGTTAAGTGTGAAATTATTTCAAAATAAATAGATTAAAAAATAAAAGTTAAATTAAAAATAGGGGGGAAAAAGTCACTATGCTGCCCTCTCCTGTTGTGGGTAAATAGGCCTGAATGATGTAGTGCAGGTTTTTCTATCTGCACAGTACACTGAATCACATGAAGTTTTTTAAAAAATTACTAATTTCTGAGTTTCACCCAAGACCAATTAAATGAGCATCTGTGGTGGGATTGAAATGTACAGCTAATATTGAGAACAGCTAACTAGATGATTCAATGAATGGAAAAAATTACTCCACTGCTAGGCTAAAGGTAAAATTCATGTAACAGATTCCTTTCATTCAAACTTTCCTAAGGACTGTGCACTAGAACTGACAAAGTCACAGAGCTTGCATGGTCACCTGCAGCCATGGGGAGAGGGAATTGTTGAGGTATCATGCCAGTTGAGATGACATGCACAGCATTCTATAGCAGAAAAAAATAAATAAACTTGAACATTACTTGATGTCCATGAGAATACTTCTCCTGAAATGGATCATTAAAATTGGTATGACTAATATCCTTCAAAAGTGCCCTTTAAAAACAATGTGATGCCCTAAATTCACTTCAGTTTCAGTCAAAGCCTTAATACAAAGAAAATATTCACATCCCCTTTGGTATAAAATTCATCAAGAGTCTCAATTTATAAAATCTATTTTTGTTCCAAATATTCAAAAGTCCATACATGCAAAAACCAAACCAAACCAAAAAAAAAAAAAAAAAAAACCTTTTAAACTGATCCTGTTCTTTAATTTTCCATCCAGAAGAACAGTATGTTTTTGTATATGTTTTGTATATATTTTGTATATTTTCATATGTGATTTTTCTTAACCTAAACTGTGCCCTGACAACCAAAATGAGATGCCATCATCTTGTGTCTGAAAGTCAGAAAAGGTGCTTCTTGTCTTTGCCCTGAGGAGATAGGGGCCCTCTTGGAATGTGTCCATCATTAAAACAGTGCTGGAGGGAGTTCACCTGCTCATATTTTAATTACTGTTTTATTCACTTTATTTATGTCATCCCTATAGAAGTCAACCCCAAAGCCACTTTCTACCAATTACTTTCCTTTTTATTAAGATACATTTGTGTTTACATCAAAATGACAATGTGTTTGGAAATTCATCATTCACTAGAGTTGGGGTTGAAATCAGTCATTTTTCACCAAAGATATTAGGGGACAAGATAAACATGCCACATGGGCTAATATTTTAGCCCAAGTCAGCATAAAATTATCAGGTTACTAGAGGATTAGCATACATCAGTATACATATATCATATGAAAACAAATCTTTCACCAAATTTTGGTAAATCCATGCATCCTCTTTGTACAAGGAATAACTGTGAAACTTGGGACTGAGGAAAGAATTTTGGCAATGTTATTTTTTTGTACTGGAAAGGACAAAGGTTTATTTGAAAATAAGCTGTTTTCCTGCTTTAAATGTTGCCTGAGGAATACAGAACTGAAAGAGCAGAAGACAGGAGTGATAACAAACTGGGTATTGTGGGAGGACACTGGGACTGATCTGGTATGTATAAGAATAGTTTAGGGTGAAAGCCACCAAGAAGCCACTGAAGGGCTCACTGAAATACAGAGGAAGACAGGTGTGTAAACTCTTACACAACTCTTGAGGACCGATCAATTCTTAAAGGTTCTTGAACTGCAGTGTTGTTTTTTTTTTTCCTGTATTCTGAGAACATAGGTTCTTTAAGAGCAAAATGTTCCTTCCTCAAACCTCTGCCTTTTCTATGTAAGAGAAAAGTTATTTCACAAATTATTCATCTTCAATATTTATTATTATTTGGCAATGGGAATTTATTTAATTCAGGGGTACTTTAGCACTGAGCTACTTCTCCAGCCCCTTTTTTTTTTATTTTGATATAGAGTCTTGCTAAGTTACTTAGGGCCTCACTAAATTCATGAGATAGGCCTTGAAATTGCATCCTTCTGCCTCAGCTGCTAGATGCTAGGAGCCACAAGCAAATAATATGATGCATGGCATTTTCGGTTGTAAGGTGACGCCAGCTAGCCATTGAGATGATATGATTATGTTAAGATTTACATTCATATGGAAATTGGACTCCTGCTCTTCACCTTGGCCTGCTATGGGACTCATGTTACGGGACTCCTGGAGAGTTCCCATTGGTTGGGGAAGGATAGTAGGAGGGAATTCCGGGGGAAGTTGGGGCCCCCCAGTTCCCAGTTCCAGTAGACTCGCGAGTGTGGGTGGACCGGTTTTGGCTTGCCGGCGTGTCCGGAGTATTGGCGGCTTTTTCAAAAATAAAGATTTGTTCCTGCTTGAGTGGCTCGTGATTCTGTGCCCAGCCAGACTGAGGCACTCAGCCTCCTGAGTTGCTGGAATTACAGGTATGCATCACTGCATCCAGTATTAACATAGAATATTTCAGTTGTAATATGTGTCATAAGCATAAGTTATCCTACCCAAATTTTCAGGTATTAAAAAACTCAAATATTAGAAGTAACACTTTTCTAGTGTGTATATACACCAACTGACTCAGTCAAACTTACTCCAATCCTCACTCCTGTATATGGTCCCTAAAAATTAATTGATGATTGTGATTTGAAGGTGGTAATAAGGAATATTTTTCTTGTTACACTGATTTGCACAAACTGTCTATAAAATGCATCAATATATAAAAGAATGTCTATAGATTATGGTATTTAATAATTCACATTTGAAATTTTTGGAACTAAATACACCCCCAAATGTAATTTGCAGTCTAACTTCTTTTTTTGAATCAATCGCTTCATTGTTATGTTAAAGTGTTGTGTCAAAGCAGTAAGTTAGAACTGTTACTAAATGATGAAATATCTAATTCCTCTTATGTGCCTTTCTCATTTGTTTGCAAACCTATATGAAATAGGCTACTGGGGAAATGCTTTATTAATGTCCATTTGTAGTAATTCATAGTGTTGAGTTATGTGAAGTAATAAAATGGCACTCCTCTAATTTATTGAGGGACAAGGTTCTCATCAGGAACTAAAGAAAATAAGATTTCTCTAAGAAGTAAACTTTACATGGGGGCAGTAAAGAACAAGAAATATTTACACATTTTTAGATTCTTTATATTTATCATCATTGCTTTTTACTGTCACTTATACTCGAGTCTTTTACTTGTTATCAATTTATTTATTACAAAACAAACAAAATTATTAAATGACAAAAAAAATGAAATAGGTTAAGTTCTAATACAAGCCATAGTAGGAATTACCTTGAAACTTGATTTTAGGTAAAGCAAGGAGCTTGAAGTACAGAGCAGTTACTTAACTTCTTCAATGGCATAATTTTGTAAAGTTGAAGATTTAGACCATGCTCTGGACTGGAAAATTCAGCTCTAACCAGCTATTAAACTAAATTATGCATTGTGTGTTAAGTGTCTTTAAAGCACTTTAGAGTATTTACCTCCAGGTTAAAATGCTGCTATTTATTATACAATGGAAGTATTTTTAAGTATTCAAAGAGTCCTGAAAGTGTTTTCAAGAATTCTACACAGAATAACATACTTAAATGTGCTTTACATTTTGCATCCTCAATAATGTACTGAATTTTTTGTAGAAAACCCTGCTGCAGAATAATACTCCTGGTGAGAAGTAGAAAAATTGCCCCAAATCCAATTTAAACCAGTGTGATAACACTGGGCAAATACAAAATTCATGAATTTAGAGGTCATTATCCCAGAGATAAGTAAGTACAAAGGACTGAGCTCAAATTCATTAATGCTTTTTCTTTTAATGTGTTTACCTATCCATAATCAAAGAGTAAGGGGCTAGTTAACAAAGCAGAGCTTCTTATAGGACTGAAGAGCCTGACATTGTTGTACAGGGACATTAAGAAGAAAGGATTCTGGTAAATGTATCAGTTGGAAACTGAACACCGATATCCATTAAACTTAGCTAAACAAGATACTTCAGATATGTTTATATTTGTGTTTGTGTGTATGTATATATGTGTACACACATGAACATTTACACATATTTTTTATAGGGGTGAACCAAAAAAAAACTTTTATTAAGATCAATCACAATCCTGAACAAGTTTCCATTCCTGAATTAAGCTAATCAATCACTTCTCTCTGCCTGTAGGAAGGAAAAGTGAATTCTCTCTTAAATAAAATATATACAGAATCAAATGACCTCTAAAATTTTCATATACACTGTACAATGTTCCACTAAACAATTGATTATTAGGCACAACAAGAAAAAAAGACCAAAATGTGTAAAATCCAATAGAAACTGACCCATAGGTGAAATAGATATTGGAATTATAAGACATGGACATTAAAATAAACATGGTGAGTATGATCACATAGTTATATAACAAGGTGGAAAACTTCAGTATCGGGAAATTAAACATCAAATGTTTTTTTTTTTAATTTCCAAAGTTAACTGAAATCTAAGTGACATTCTTTGTGACACTAAGCATATAATTTATATTGGACATCACACGAAATTCTGTCCACATATGATTAATACTATTGCTTTCCTAAAACCTTACAATTTAAAAATTTGGGGGGTAATTTTCTGAAAATCACTCCATTACTATATGACTCTCCTAGTGAAGCTGAAGTATAAGCTCTTGCTTTCATTCTCAGAGTCATTTTTAATCCATAATTATCAAGACTACTTGAAAACCTTACTTTCCCAAGTGCATTAGAAATGAGTACTGTTCATGACTAAACTGCAGTCAGAAAGTTCACAAAAGAGAATGCTGATAAACTAAATGGATCTAAAAATATATTGTCTGCTTGTTTTTGATTTACAGTTCTAGACCTCATTACAGCTTTGAAGGAGAAAATATTTAAAGGTAACCACTTGTCCTAATTTTATGAAAAATTGAGAAATGTTATATACTATATCATATGTAATCTTTTTACATATAACATTTATATATTCTTTAGACTTTTATACTAAAAGTCTAAATTCATATGTTTAATATCTTTGTGTTTGTGTATATACATAAGTTTTACCACCAAAAATATTAAATCAGATCTAATAGAAGATAACCTACAAACTAAAGGTTACCCAAAGGGTAGCTAGCTCTTATTCAACAAATAAAGCAATTATTCATTGTGTTCATTAATATGTTATTATGGTTTTATCACTGATCTAGGTAATCTGAGAACAAAGTTGGGCTTATATGAGAACAAAATAAATACTCAATATCTACATTGCTATTTTAGACTATTTGAAAGATTTAAATGTTATTTTTTCCATATTTATTTCTATTATTTTATGTTTATAAGTTTTATTTTCCTACTGAGACAATAAAATCTTATTGCAGAAATTTAATTGCATATTTAAAAAGCTTTTTCTGTATCAGAATTTAAATTAAAAGATAAAAATCAAAAATATTAAACATCTTCTCTGCTTCCATTTATTATAAAGCTAGCACAGAGGAAGCACCCGATTCCCTTTGTTCTGTATACTGATGTTTTGAGTCTGTACCTTCTACTTAATAAACTACGTGTACCCAACTTTCCTCATATTTTAAAACATATAATCATATTGCCTGCTTCACCAGATTGCTCTTATGGATTAAATAACATGAAAAGGGCTTAAAACAATTTGTGGACTTAACAAACACTATGTTTGCTGTTGTTCTTTTGACTATTATTATTACTATTATCTTTGACATTCTGGTCCCCCTGTTCAGTATGCATTGCTTACCTTTCTTTACCTGTCTTAAATATTTTCCCATTTTCAAAACTGGTCCTGAACCCTTAGAACAATGTCCCTTTTCAGTGTTTTCATAACACTCTGAATGATCAGTATAAAATTATAGGAAATTATCTAGTATCCCCTTACTTTCCCCTCCCTCTCTTCTGTATTATCAATGCATCAAAAGCAATGACTGCCTTTCTCGATTTGTTCTCAATTGGTTTGATGCATAGCTCTGTCAGGAATCCCCAAGACCATCCCCAGTTTCAGTGCATCACAAGGAGGACTCAGCATATACTTATGTCTATGGCTATGATTTATTGAGGAGGAAGGTTACACAGCTAAATCAGCGAAAGCAAAAAGATGCATGGTATAAATACCAGAAGAAACCAGGTGCAAGAGTCCAAGAGCCCTCTCCCTGTGGAGTCAGAGTATGCTTTTATTTTTCCTTCTGCATGGAATCCTGACAATACATTTGAAGTGATGTCTATCAGAGAAGCTCATTAGAAATCCAGTCCAAGATTTTTACTGGGTATTGACCACTAAATTTGCTTAATCTATAGCAAAATTCCAGATTCCCAGAAAGCAAAGTATTCAGTGTAAATCACATTGTATAGTATAACCATACTGAGTTCATATATTTAAATTTGCATGTCACTGTAGGGAACTGTTACCCTTCAAATTCCCAGATACCAGGCGAGGCCAAACTAGCAAATGTACCTACTTTTTTTGCACAAGAGCTTAGCACATAAAATGTATTCAATAACAATTTGGGTGAACTGGATTAAATAAACTAAGCTAGCTAATGGAACGATTTTAACAATACTAAATGAAATAAACTCAACTCTCAAAAACCTCACATAATTTAGGATACAGCTGTGAAGTAAGGTAATCAGTTATATATTCATTCTGGACACTTAGGCACTAACTGCACTGTACTAGGCATTAGGAATCCAAAAATGTCAAAATACACTGAAATGGAGAAGATAATGGGAGTTTAGTAGCAGGTGGGGAAAATGAGGATAATATTGATCAAATGGTACACAGTTGTAATGTGGGCAAGTCTAAAAACCTAATGTTTAGCATGATGACTATAGTTACTGATACTGGAAATTCCCTATGAGTATTGATTTCAGGAACTTTTACTCATATGTACAAATTCAAAGGCAACTATTTGAAGAGGTGTATATGTTAGTTTGTGTGACTATAATAATCAATTTCAGTATGTACATTATAGCCATAACATCATGCTACACAGCTTAAATATAATAGACCATTAAAAAGGAAAAGCATAAACAACAGAATCTAATATAAAACATTTCAAAAAATTTTTTGATTTTGAAGTTAATGGAAAAAATTAGGGACTCACCACAAAAACAAAATTCTGAGACAAGGCCAAAAAGCTGTAGATTAAAAACAAATATAAAATCTGAGTTTAATTTATATAAATAAGAAAATGTGGCCTTGTGAGAAGCAATAGTCACTCATTCACACACAAACTAGATAAAAGTTGTCCTTACTCTTATCCACCATTAAAAACAAGGAATTAAATAATTGCAATCAGTATGTCATGAACTAAATAAAATCCAATCTCTGGCTTGACTCTCCATGCTGAACCCATTATAAGGAAGTGAGAAATCCACTACTTTTTCAAAAAGATATTTCCAAAATAAGTCCCACTGCTCCAGAGGCTCATAGTGTATCCAAAGAGACTATTTTAAAAAATCAAAGCATTAGATGCCAGACTTGAAACACCAGATAGCTGAGGAGGAATTATTCCAAGTTCTAAAAGAAAAATTCTCTAAGAAATTATAAGATTATAAGAAAGAAGATTCAGCACTGGGAAACAGCAAAGAAATAATCATTTTTCTACAAAATGTATTGAAGCAGTAAAATATCTTTCCCCTATCCTATTTCAATTAACTTACTAGAAAATATCAAATTATTTTGAGCAATCATGTATGATATAATAACTTCCACATTCACTATCTTACTAAGCATTATATAAAATTAGATTCTTTGAAGTTTGTCTTCTTTGAAAGTCTTCATTTTAGGGATAAAAATTAGAATGTGGAAAATTATTCTTGGTTAGTTGAAGATATATTGAAAAAAGTCAAAATTTTGAATGGAATATTTCCTAAAAAGAACAAGTCAAAAACTTATAATATACTCAATAAGTATAAAATTTCAATTTGTTTGAATACAAAGGAAATGTGGTATTGAGTGAAACAATGGTCATTTATGCACAAACTAGAACTGTTATTTAATATTATCTATAAAGTCATCCTGTTACCTACCATTAAAAGTACAGAATATATGCAATTAATACATCATGAACCAAATAAAATTCAATCTTTAAAAGACACTGTTTATAGATTTATATTACACACATGTATAAATATACCAAAGGTAATTTATTCTTTATGTACAAAGTACTGATGAAAAATAAAGAAGTGAAATGAAGATCAGCAGAGTAAAATAGGGAAAAAATAAGGAGGGAGGAAAAAGGAGAATGGGGTTGAAATCAAATTCTTTGTACAATTTTGTCAAAAGGAACTCAAATACTATGTATAATTAAAATGTTCTAATAAAAAATACTGTCAACAATTATATATATATGTTTCATCCCAAGTGATGCCTCACAATTATACCTGTGTGGCCAATTCATAACTCATCAATAAAAAGTCTCATCTAAATAGATTATGAAATTTCTATAATATACTCACTGCATCATGAATACTGTAGAGATGCTTCTCACACGATGTTTTACTCATCTGCCACTATATCTTTATATATTGAAGAAATTATAACTTTGTCCACTTAAAAATCATCATATATCTGTCTCTGTGTCCATAGGTCCACAGTCTGGTATGACTGTGTTAATATAAAGAGGCTAGATAATAGGTTATGTCCTAATGTTCAGAAATTTTTCCTTAAATATAATAGCTAATGGAGCAATTTTAACAATAGTAAATGAAATAAACTCAACTCAAAAACCTCACGTAATTTAGAATACAACTGTAAAGTATGGTAATCAGTTATATATTCATTCTGGACACTTAGGCCCTAACTGCACTGTACTAGGCATTAGGAATCCAAAAATGTCACGGAAACATCAACTTTAAGTACCCACAATTCAAAAGCTCTTGCTAGCTATTAGACAAGCTTTGAAAATATGACTGTAAACTTCCCTACCACAAGCATCGTGCAACTTCATTACCTTCTGATTGAAAGATTACTTAAATATATTTTTGTGAATATCTTGGGTTTAAATATAGCATTATTGGGTATAATTATACAATTGAGATATGTATAGGAAGATATTTTACAATAAACTTAATTGTGTTACATCAGGTCATCAAACATAATTAAAACAATATCATTTGTTCAGATATGAGATATCCCCCAAGAAGCTTATGTAGCAATGCAGGAGTGTTCAGAGGTGAAAGGATCAAATTATAAGAGCTGTAATCTGATCAGTGGATTAAACCATTGAATGAATCGATAATATGAATGGACTACTTAGTGGTAACAATAGACAGGTGGGGTGTGGCTGAAGGAAGTAGATCACTGGGGCCATGCTCTTGGAAATTATATTCTGTTCCTGGCTCCCCCCTCTTCCCTTCCTTGCTACCATGAGCTAAAGAAAATTTTCTCTGCCACACTCTTCCACCATGATTTTCTGCCTAGTCTTAGGCCCAAAGTTATGAGGTCAGCTGACTATGTACTAAACCTTTGAAATCATGAGCCCCAAATAAACTTTTCCTTAAGTTGTTCTCATTAGGTATTTTGGTTCCAATGACGAGAGAGAGAGAGAGAGAGAGAGAGAGAGAGAGAGAGAGAGAGAGAGAGAGAGAGAGAGAGAGAAAGAAACATGTTATTAAAATCCTATTATAGTAGAATAGTTTTTTAAAAAAAAATCAGATGTTCAAAGAGCATTTTTAAATGGCACTTGGTTGGAAAAGTTATCTAAAAAAAAAACCTATAGAACTATTTATTTTACCAAATATTATATTCCTTCTATAAAAGCAGTATTCAAATTCATGACAGCAATCCAAGAAAGTAATATGGTCATTTGGAGCCTTGATTTATACAAACTCTAAAATGCTCTATTTTTAAAATATATTAAATGTGTAACAAGGTTAAAGAAATATAAGCTCCCAGGTTCTCAAAAGCATGAAAATCTTCCAAAATGCTGAGAGGTGTCAGAGAAATATCTTCACAATTTTAGAACTAAAACTAGTACATACAATAATCAAAATATTCCTTCAAGTTTGAGATCAAAACAAGGCTGGTATGATTAATGGGAGCCATTTTGTGAGAATACATTTCATATTAATGATCTAGGAATTTATTTTAGGAGAACATGTCTCTGAAGGATATTAGGCAGAAGAATGTCATTGGCAAATCAGTGAATGCATTTATTCCCTATTGTCACTGCAATAAATTACCATAAACTTACTGTTTTAAAACAACACAAATATGTATCTCACTGCTCTAGAGGTAGAAGTCTGAAATGTGATCTCATAGTTCTCCAATGAGGGTGCTGACAGAATTTCATTCTTTTAGAAGCTTAGGGAAAATCTATTACCTATACTTTCCTGCTTCCAGGGGCCATCTGCCCGTCCTGGCTTATAGCTGCATCAGCCTAACTACCTGTGGTGTCACTCCTTCCCTTTAAAATTTCTTGTGATTACCTTTTTTTTATTATTATTATTTTATTGTTGGTTGTTCAAAACATTACATAGTTCTTAATATACCATATTTCACAGATTGATTCAAGTGGGTTATGAACTCCCATTTTTACCCCGTATACAGATTGCTGTGTCACATCCATTACATTTCCATTGATTTACAAATTGCCTTTCTAGTGACTGATGTATTCTGCTGTCTATCCCATTCTCCACTGTCCCCTCACCCCTCCCCTCCCCTCCCCTTCTCTCTCTCCATCCCCTCTACTATAAATCGTTTCTTCCACTTATATAATTTTTCTCCTACTCCTCCATTCCTCTTATATGTAATTGTGTATAACCCTGAGGCTCACCTTCCAATTCCATGCAATTTCCCTTAACTCTCACTTTCCCTCCCGCCTATCATCCCTCTTTAATGTTATTCTTCTTCTCCAGCTCTTTCTCTCTACCCTGTCCTTGGTTACTCCCCTTATATCAAAGAAGACATTTGACATTTGTTTTTTAAGGATTGGCTAGCTTCACTTAGCATAATCTGCTCTAATGCCATCCATTTCCCTCCAAATTCTATGATTTTGTTATTTCTTATTGCAGAGTAATACTCCATTGTGTATAAATGCCACATTTTTTTAATCCATTCATCTACTGAAGGGCTTCTAGGTTGGTTCCACAATCTTGCTATCGTGAATTGTGCTGCTATGAACATCGATATAGCAGTGTCCCTGTAGCATGCTCTTGTTAGGTCTTTAGGGAATAGACTGAGAAGGGGAATAGCTGGGTCAAATGGTGGTTCCATTCCCAGCTTTCCAAGAAATCTCCATACTGCTTTCCAAATGGGCTGCACCATTTTGCAGTCCCACCAACAATGAACAAGTGTACCCATTTCCCCGCATCCTTGCCAGCACTTGTTGTTGTTGGACTTCTTAATGGCTGCCAATCTTACTGGAGTGAGATGGTATCTTAGGGTGGTTTTGATTTGCATTTCTCTGACTGCTAGCAATGTTGAGCATTTTTTCATGTACTTGTTGATTGATTGTATGTCCTCCTCTGAGAAGTGTCTGTTCAGGTCCTTGGCCCATTTGTTGATTGGGTTATTTGTTATCTTATTATCTAATTTTTTGAGTTCTTTGTATACTCTGGATATTAGGGCTCTATCTGAAGTGTTACCAAAAGTTCTCTATAAGTTCAATGCTATCCCAATCAAAATCCCAACAGCATTTCTTGTAGAAATAGATAAAACAATCAGGAAATTCATATGGAATAATAAAAGACCCAGAATAGCAAAAACAATGCTAAGCAGGAAGTGTGAATCAGGCGGTATAGCGATACCAGACTTCAAACTATACTACAGAGCAATAGTAACAAAAACAGCATGGTACTGGTACCAAAACAGGCGAGTGGACCAATGGTACAGAATAGAAGACACAGTAACCAATCCGCAAAACTACAACTATCTTATATTTGATAAAGGGGCTAAAAGCATGCAATGGAGGAAGGATAGCATCTTCAACAAATGGTGCTGGGAAAACTGGAAATCCATTTGCATCAAAATGAAACTGAATCCCTTTCTCTCGTCATGCACAAAAGTTAACTCAAAATGGATCAAGGAGCTCGATATTAAATCAGAGACACGGCATCTGATAGAAGAAAAAGTCAGCTATGATCTACATACTGTGGGGTCAGGCCCCAAATTCCTCAATAGGACACCCATAGCGCAAGAGTTAACAACCAGAATCAACAAATGGGACTTACTCAAACTAAAAAGTTTTCTCTCAACAAAAGAAACAATAAGAGAGATAAACAGGGAGCCTACATCCTGGGAACAAATCTTTACCCCACACACTTGTGATTACCTTTGATCCACCCAAATAATCTGTCATCTTGACCTTTATAATCTAGTCACATGTTTGATGTCCATTTGCTATGTAAAAAGACATGGACGTATTTGCAGATTACTATTCTGCCTAGT
Organism: Spermophilus citellus; assembly: GCF_964194105.1. Taxonomy (NCBI): domain Eukaryota; kingdom Metazoa; phylum Chordata; class Mammalia; order Rodentia; family Sciuridae; genus Spermophilus; species Spermophilus citellus. The sequence goes on along the minus strand of NC_138184.1, from coordinate 192,406,798 downwards.
ATGCTAAGTTAGAAAATACTTCTATGACAATTGAAAAGTATTTAATATGTGAATCCAGAAATATATGAGTATCTAGGGTGAAAAGGATGGGTGACAATTGAAAAGTATTTAATATGTGAATCCAGAAATATATGAGTATCTAGGGTGAAAAGGATAGGTATATGTATAGTCTTTCAGTGTAGAAGCAGGCAGAAGAGGCAGACATTAGTGAAATCAAACCGATTACTACATGATTGTGAATCTGAATTTGAGATACAGGAAGGTATAGTAGTTCATAACATGAAGACTTAATAAAGTCTGAAGTATCAGAGAAGGTTTCCTAAGGAACTGAGTTACAAAAACAAGAAACACCTATTTCATTTGTAAGGTTGATGAAATGATGGGAAGGGAATTAGATGTTCATGGTAACAGCAATAACACTTGGGAATATTGAAGAAATAAAACCCAGACTGTAGTAAACCAGAAAGTGAATAGTAGTTGAAAAAACTAAGATGTATTACAACTGTGGTTTGATCTGCAATCACACGTCTAGGTATGATTTAAAAAAAAATGTAATCACAATCTCAAAGAGATATTTGCACCGCACATTATTCACAATAGCTGAGATATGGAAACAAGTTAAGTGCCTGTAAATGAAGGGATGAAAGAAAATTTTAAATATTTGTATAATATTAACCAACCTTTAGAAAAAAAATTCTAACACATGTAACATGATGAGTCGGGAAAACATACTAAATTTAAAAAGCCAGTCATGGACAAATACAAATATCTCCACCTATATGAGATATCTAAAATAGTCAATCTCATAAAAGTCAGTGAAATAAAGGTTGCCAGGGGCTGGAGGAAGAGAAATGGTAAGTTTCTACTTAATGGGTTTAAAGTTTTAGTTACATGAGATGAATAAATTGTATATATCTATTGTACAACATTGCATGTACAGTTAACAAATTTTTAAGTGTTAAGAGTGTAAATTTTGTGTGAAGAAATTTTATTACTGTAAAAATAATTGGCTAAGAGGAGGGTGGAGACAATAAACTAAAAGGGAATATGAATTCAAAGGAGAATCCTGAGAAAAATAAATGGCTATGAGAAAGGAAAAGAGCTAAAGCTGAAAATGTAAGATGAATAATGGTCCCAGAATAGCTATAAAAAATGGAATCCAGAGCCCAGATACAAAAATAAACCTTAGAATAATTATTACTCTCCATTATGACAGAGGAAGAAAGTATGATACAGAATAAACTTCTAGGTATACAGGCAAGAACAGGTGAGGTCCTTTGTGATAAAGTTCATTTCCTGCAAATTTAAAAGGCATGGTCATATGTGCTCAGTAGCCAATATTTCATCACAGACAAAGCAGGACAGTTTCTCTGAGGATAAAAATGTTGCACCAAATGAATGAGATGAAAGATGATGAAAAATGGAGTAGAATGTATGGCCAAGAAAATGGCTAGCATAACCATATATAAATGGGACAAGAGGAAGCACTAAAGGGAGAGGAGGGTTGAAGAAAAGATTCATGTCATTAACTCTTATCGTCTATTCACTTGACATGTATCTATGAAGACCTACTAAGTGCCAAAGTCTATTCTAGGCATTAAAGAGTAAAGGACCTAGATATCGCAAGAAGATTGATGTGGAAAAACTGCAAGAAAGAACTAGAAAATTTTGAAATTAAGATTACAGATAGTATCTATTAGGAATGATTTATATAAAGACCATACACAAAAATGATTATGGAAAAATGTATTGGTGCAAGTAAATAATAAGTTTAATTCTAGAGGACCCAGATCACAATATCAGGACTCAGTATCTCCTCTCTTCAGTAAATAATTTTTTTTTAAATTTCATTCTCAGGTACAGTAGGTAGCTTAGACCTTTCGTATAAGAAAAGCTGGCCACAGAATCTTTAGCCAAATATCTTGTCAGTTACATCCAACAAGAAACACGGAGGGTCCATGAATTTTCTGCAATTGAATATGACTAGACAAGATTAATTTAGGTTGAAAACAATTACTGTATGGTACTTTCCACCCCCCATGGGGATGTCAGAGGTAGAAAACTCTCAAGAGAAAGAAGCCTTGGGTCCCCAAGGGGAAAATGAATGAAATAAAATAGAGGAATGTGGCTAGAAGAATGCACATTGCATGTCAGGGGAGTAAATAATACATATCTACTCAAATATATAATTTTTCTAATGTTCTAATTTTCATGTCTCTTTTTATATGGCCATTGGAGTTGATGGCTAACATGGATAGCAGGTGGAAAGCATAGGAATTGAGATATTTGAAGAAGTGTTGGTACACCAGTGTAGATGTTAAAGTCACCTACGATGGCAGCACATCTGGGGAGGAAGTATCTGATTTCTGTTTAAGGGGCTAAAGTCCCTTAGAAGGAAAGGAAATGACAAAGCCAATGGGGAAAATACAAAATGATGGGTGTAGCAAAGGAAGATAACAAGTGCCTCATGTTTTTCTGAAAAAATGTTGTCACACATTACCAAACACCATTTTAATTGCTTTTTATATATTATCCTTGAAATAATTCATTTTAAATTTCTTAGTAACTTGTCCATTTAAGTTTTACAAAATTGAAACATTTTTTCATGTACTTGTTGATTGATTGTATGTCCTCTTCTGAGAATTATCTGTTCAGGTCCTTGGTCCATTTGTTGATTGGGTTATTTGTTATCTTATTGTTTAATTTTTTGAGTTATTTGTATACTCTAGATATTAGGGCTCTATATGAAGTGTGAGGAGTAAAAATTTGTTCCCAGGATGTAGGCTCCCTATTTACCTCTCTTATTGTTTCTCTTGCTGAGAAAAAACTTTTTATTTTAAGTAAGTCCCATTTGTTAATTCTTGTTATTAACTCTTGTGCTATGGGTGTCCTATTAAGGAATTTGGAGCCCGACCCCATAATATGTAGATCAGAGCCAACTTTTTCTTCTATCAGACGCACAGTCTCTGATTTGGTATCAAGCTCTTTGATCCATTTTGAGTTAACTTTTGTGCATGGCAAGAGAAAGGGATTCAATTTCATTTTGTTGCATATGGATTTTCAGTTTTCCCAGCACCATTTGTTGAAGATGCTATCCTTCCTCCATTACATGCTTTTAGCCCCTTTATCAAATATAAGATAGTTGTAATTTTGTGGATTGGTTTCTGTGTACTCTATTCTGTACCATTGGTCCACCCACCTGTTTTGGTACCAGTACCATGCTGTTTTTGTTACTATTGCTCTGTAGTATAGTTTGAAATCTGGTATTGCTATACTACCTGATTCACACTTCCTGCTTAGAATTGCTTTTGCTATTCTGGGTCTTTTGTTTTTCCATATGAATTTCATGATTGCTTTATCTATTTCTACAAGAAATGCCATTGGAATTTTGATTGGAATTGCATTAAACCTACAGAGAACTTTTGGTAATATCGCCATTTTGATGATGTTAGTTCTGCCCATCCATGAACAGGGTATATTTTTCCATCTTCTAAGATCTTCTATTTCTCTCTTTAGGGTTCTGTAGTTTTCATTGTATAAATCTTTCACCTCTTTTGTTAGGTTGATTCCCAAGTATTTTATTTTTTTTGAGGATATTGTGAATGGGGTGGTTGACCTCATTTCCATTTCAGAAAGTGCTCACCATCTCTAGCAGTCAGAGAAATGCAAATCAAAACCACCCTAAGATACCATCTCACTCCAGTAAGATTGGCGGCCACTAATGAAGTCAAACAACAAGTGCTGGTGAGGATGTGGGGAAAAGGGTACGCTTGTTCATTGCTGGTGGGACTGCAAATTGGTGTGGCCAATGTGGAAAGCAGTATAGAGATTCCTTGGAAAGCTGGGAATGGAACCACCATTTGACCCAGCTATTCCTCTTCTTGGACTACTCCCTGAAGACCTTAAAAGAGCATACTATAGGGATACTGCTACATCGATGTTCATAGCAGCACAATTCACAATAGCTAGACTGTGGAATCAACCTAGATGCCCTTCAATAGATTAATGGATAAAAAAATGTGGCATTTATACACAATGGAGTACTACTCAGCACTAAAAACTGACAAAATCATGGCATTTGCAGGGAAATGGATGGCACTAGAGCAGATTATGCTTAGTGAAGCTAGCCAATCCCTAAAAAACAAATGCCAAATGTCTTCTTTGATATAAGGAGAGCAACTAAGAACAGGACAGGGAGGAAGAGCATGAGAAGAAGATTAACATTAAACAGGGACAAGAGGTGGGAAGGAAAGGGAGAGAGAAGGGAAATTGCATGGAAATGTAAGGAGACCCTCATTGTTATACAAAATTACATATAAGAGGAGGTAAAGGGAAAGGGGGGAAAACAAGGGAGAGAAATGAAGTGCAGTAGATGGGGTAGAGAGAGAAGATGGGAGGGGAGGGGAGAGGAGGGGGGATAGTAGAGGATAGGAAAGACAGCAGAATACAACAGACAATAGTATGGCAGTATGTAAAAGTGTGGATGTATAACCCATGTGATTCTGCAATCTGTATATGGGGAAAAATGGGAGTTCATAACCCACTTGAATCAAATGTATGAAATACGATATGTCAAGAGCTATGTAACGTTTTGAACAACTAAAACAATTGAAACATTAAAAATACTCTTAAAGCTTTAATACTTGTAACATATTACACACACATTATATATCCCTCAACAGTAAGCATACATTAATTCTAAAAAATAAATCATTAGGCAATTCTGTCATTGGGCAAGCATCATACATGTACTTACTCAAACCTAGATGGCACATCCTACTAAAAAGAAACTACATGTATGTGTGCACATGTGGTGTGACCTATTGCTCCAGGTCCATGTTGAACCAAATTAACAATAAATCAAGTGCAAGGGAAAATGATGCAATGAAGAAATGTGGTACTTAGGAGACTTATGATGCTGCTGCCAGCAATAACATGGCATAGTGTTTCACAGTAAATTGTTTTTAATAAGTACAATCTAAAATCATGATAGACACATACTAAATATATAAACAAATAGTCATTTATTAACTCATTTTTAGCATAATCATATATGCAACTGTCAGTGCAGGTTTCTGTACACTATCATCACAAACTCATAAGTACAGAATGCACTTCTTTGTGATATTATGACCATTATGAAATCAGAAGGCAATGGGAAAATTTCAGCTGCATTCTTCACTGTGGGATCACTAATGTATATGTGGTCTATCACTGATGGAAACATCATAGAGTTCATGACTATAATATATATATATATATATATATATATATATATATATATATATATATATATACATTTGTATATATGTATATGCATATTATTTTTATCTTGTACATTAAAAATATTTTCTTATTTTCTCATACTGATTATTTGTAATCAGGTATAACATTAGTTTTTCATTTTATCATTTTCTAGAAATTATATTCATGAACTTTTATTAACACTACTGGAAGCAATGTAACATTATTTCATATTTATACATTTGTATTAGGAAGATTCATATTTTTAACATAACTATTTGTTCATGAATCTAATATCATACATTTTTTATAATAATGTGAGAAAATATATCTACAGTTAGCTTTTGTTTGAAAAAATGGAAATTGTGGGATATAATCCAATTTTAGTTTTCATTATCACTAATATGTATAATATGGCATCAAGTATTTTCATATTCAGAGCTTTTAGAAGCAGATATTAAATTTTCTAAGATTATGCAGTTGATGAAAAAATATAAGTGCTCATTTTGCTAGAACAGGAATCAGTGAAATAATAGCTTCTTGCTTTTTCAATCAAGTTAGATCTTCAAATAACTTACTAAAAGGTTTCTTAAAATCTATAAACAGCTTTTAGCTAGATGTAAAAGTTAAACAACTTCTTCATGTTTTTGAAAGTAGCAGAAAATACTCTACATAGAAATTCAGGGAGGAAAAAATATACTGCTACAGTAATGGATACCAATAAAGAACATTTTGTGAGGCACTATTTTATTGTTCTTTGTTGAAAGATTATAATCAGTATTAAAAAACCACAAAACATAATTTGACTATTTTTTAGATAATGGCACAAATGTGGTTATCAAGTTTGATATTGATTTCTTTTAAATAAAATATATCCCGTGAATGTGGAATATGTGTAAATTATACTCTAGTGTAGCCCATATAGAAAAGTGAAAGAAGGCAGGTCTTTAAAATATAAAACAATAATGACCTTGAGGGCTTTTTAATAGAGTACAGTCTTATTTATCCTCATCTCCAATTTTTTATATTTGTGGGAAAAGCAGGAAGCAGAATTTTGGTGAGAGGATGAAGAGATGCAAAAAAAAAAAAGTAGTTTATGTCTCAATCCCATGATCTAAGTTTATAGTACAGATGTTTCTTTGTTTTGGGTTAGAAACTTTGGCTCTGAGTGTTAAACATGGTAATCAAAGTGTACTAGATGGGGGAAAATTCTTGGGGCTACAAATTTATTCACTTGTTCACTTAACAAATGCTTTTGTAGTTTGGATATGAAGTGTCCACCAAAATCTGCTGTTAATGGAGAAATATTCAGAAATGAAATGATTAGGTCATAGCTCTCATAATCCAATCAGTCAATCCTAGTTTGAATGGACTGAGTGGGTGACAACTGTAGGCAGATGAGACATTGTTGGAAGAGGTGGTCATTGGGGGTGTGCCTCAGAAAGGTTGTTCTTTCTGTGGCTCCTTCCCTTCTCTCTCTCTCTCTCTCTCTCTCTCTCTCTCTCTCTCTCTCTCTCTCTCTCTCTCTCTCTCTCTCTCCTTCCCTCCCTCCCTCCCTCCCTCCCTCCCTCTCTCCCCCCTCCCCTTCCTAACAGGTATCAGAGATGCTTTGCTCCACCATGATGTACTGCTTTGCCTTGGGCCCAGAGCTATGGTGTTAGATGACCTTGCACTGAAGCTGTGAAAGCTTGAGCCAAAATATACATTCTCCTCTAAGGTGTTCTTATTGGATATATTGGTCAAAGTGACACAATTATTCTGTACTTACTATATGCCATTCCAGAGAAAGATAGAAAAACTATATCTTCTCTCAAGTATGTAGTTCACTAATAAGAGTCAGAAAAATGCAAGACTAAATACATTATATTAAAATGTAATAATATGTATTGCACTACTTGCTAAAAGAAGCACATAAATTAAAATTAAAAAGGGACAGAGTAGTCAATGGCAAGAACAGTACAAATACAGAGACAAGAAAGGATAAATCAAAACTGAATTTCAATTGTCTTGGTATATTTGGAAATATAAAACTTGGAGAAAATAAATGTCATGGAAAGGTAGGCAGAACTTTTACTATTGTGCTAAACATGGTAGCTATTGTAAACAAATATAAGCCATTGAAGGATTTTTATATAGTAATAAAAGTTAATTATTTATACTTATAAAAAATATTTTCCTAAAATTAGAAATAAGAAAATAAAGCAAACAGGCCAGGTATAGTGATGCATGCCTGCAATCCCAACAATTCAAGAGGCTGAAGCAGAAGGATCAAGAATGGGGTCAGCCTCAGCCATTTTGCAAGTCCCTAAGCAACTTAGTAAGTCCCATCTCAAAAGGGTTGGGATGTAGTTCAGTGGCAGAGCACCCCTGGGTTCCATCTCTTTTACAAAATAATGAAGCAAAGTTCAAGGAAAAAAATTAAAATCCATATAATTCTAACTATGAAAAGTTATATTAGTTTTTAATTTATTTCTATTATAAACAGAATACAAGGGCTCTTTTTATAACATGCCTATAATATCAATAGTGCACCAAAAAACATTTGGCAAAAATTCTGTAATAATTAAATATCTATATAGACAAATTTTGAAATTGAAAAATGATATAATCATTTCATACTCATACAATAACCCTGGCAGCAATAGAGATGACAAAGGGTAGTAAGATGACTGGAAAACTACAGCAATAATTCCAGAAATGTAGGTACACCCAGAGGATGGTTCAAAAAGATCAGAAATCAACCTCTTAAATCAAAAGGTAATCTATATTTTAAAGGTATATTTTTCAAAGTGCCTCACAACAAGTGATTTGAAAATTATTTTTGAAAGTATAGAATCCCTTTTTCTGTCTTGGATAAAAGTGAAAGGATTTTCTAAACTTGCCAAAATTGCTTCAAAATTTCTTCCCCTATACCATCAGCATATGGATATGATACAGTTTACTGTGACATTAACATTTGAAAACAAGATAGACGATTACCTCTTGTGAGTAACATTCCCATCAGTACAACTTAGTTTGGAATATACCACAATCCAGCTCACGCATATTAAACATCAATATACAGATGGGCACAGTGACATAGACCTGTAGTCCCAGCAACTCAAGGGGCGCTGAGGCAGGAGGATCACATGTTCAATGTCACCCTGGTAACTTAGACCTTGCTTCAAAATAAAAAAGGGTTGGAAGATATAGCTCAGTGGTTGAGCACCCCTGGGTTCAATCCCCAATACTGAAAAAGTGTGTGTGTGTGTGTGTGTGTGTGTGTGTGTGTGTGTGTGTGTGTGTGTGTGTGGTGTGTGTGTGTGTGTGTGTATGTGTGTGTGTGTGTGTGTGTGTGTGTGGTGTGTGTGTGTGTGGTGTGTGTGTTTGTGTGTGTATCTTAAAAGAGGTCACTCAAAATATGCATGTAGGTATTGACAATGAGGATATTTCCTTTATAACTCTTAACAACTACACAAAACATTATGCATGTAATAGTGATTCTCTATCCCCAATGTATCATTTTTAGTGTACAACACATAAAATCATACACTTCCTTTCCTCCTGTTATGTTTGCCCTTCTATTTATTGAATTTATGTAATTTTATGCCTATTGAATCAAATAAAAATTGTATTTTTGAGGTCTTAATTATTCCATATTTCCAGTAATTCATTTTTAGTGTATGTTACTAAAAACTACTGTTCCAGAAATGACTGGACAAAAATGTTGTTTAGCACCCTCAAGAGTAGATAAATATTACTTAAGTCTGTTTCCCCAACCCACATGCATCTTTGCCTCATGTATCCAAACAACTTTAAAATAGGTGGGAGGCCAAAAATGAGCCAAATTTCTATTTCCTTATAATGATATATCAAATATATCAAGTGACCAAATATTTGACCAGTTTCTTTTTGTATATTCTCATTTAACTTTTGCTTTTTACCTATTCCAAGTACAAAATGATGCCCTTAGCATCTCCTTATGTCAGATAGCATTTTATGCTTAGCAAAACCTATTTTAAGATTTTTTTTGGGGGGGTGTAGAAATTTAAATCTAAGAAAAATGTTAATCTAGTTTGTTTTTCATCACAGCAAAGAAAGGAGTGCCTTTGACTGGAACAGAGAGCACCCCTCTAAACAATGCAGACCAGAGGAGCAGTAGAGAAACACTGGCAGAGAGCAAGCAGCAGCATCCTGACTAGTGAGAATGACAGTGCACTATCTTGTCTATTCACAGATAGAGGGGTGATGACTAGCAGAGAAATGACCAGGTAGTCCGAGTGAGACCCAAGATATTAATTTGAGAGTTTTCTGAAGGTCTAATATGGCTAAGTATCAGCAATTTCATATGATCCAATCTATTAATTTAAACATGGATTAAGACGACATAGTCTTAAAACGATCCTCAACATGTGCAGTTGAGATCTCAGAATTTACTTATGCTTTAACAAAGATGAGTTGGGTATTGAATAGACCTGGGTATACTACATTAGTTATTCATTCATTCTGTGGGGGGGGGGGGCAATAAGGGAGAGGAAGGTGGGAGAGATGGCAGATCAGAACAATCAATAAAAAAGAATCTCAAATGCCTCCTCTTGACCAGAAAAATACTTCACCAGGAATTACATAGTCAGTGCCCTCAGTGGAGCTGGAGAATTACTGTTTGAATATCAAATCCTCTTGTAAAATGTTTCAGGACTCCCCAATTTGTAATTTCCAACCACACATCCATTCTAAGAATCAATGAGCCACAACATAAGACAGTTTTGCCTCAATTCCAACACTGTGTTCCCTATTATATCTATGTCTCTCTCTCTCTCTCTCTCTCTCTCTCTCTCTATATATATATATATATATATATATATATATATATATATACACACACACACACACACATACACACACACACACACACATATATATATAGATATAGATATAGATATGTTATATATGATAGAGTTGATGAAATTCTTATTAGCTTAATTTTGAAAGATAAAATTTGAGGTAAAAATATTTAATGAACCTCTTATGTGCTAGACATTGTTCTAGACATTTCACATGTTTTATTTAAACTTAATGAGCAGAACATTTAGTCATTGGAATATTTATTAGCAGTAAAAATGTGGTCAAAAAATATGTTGTCTCAAAAATCAAGTAAAATAATAAGCTGTATATTTTCCACTTCTTCAATTCTATTTACATTGTAGCACCTAACTAATATACACATAACGACTTTGTTTTCAATGTAAAGACTAATCTGAGAGATCAGTATTGATTCGTGTAGAACTATGATCAATATTGGAATCTGAGGGTCACTTATTTTTCAAGTGCATTGACATTATTGACTTTATGAAGGTTATAGTTTAAGAAATATGGAATATACCTGAAAATGATAAATGCGTATAGAAACCATTTGCCATGTTAAGGTAATATTAACTAACAGAGAATAAATAATGATCAACATAAGTTCAGAGACATTTTTAGGACAACCTCCAGATCTTGGTATGAACTTTTATCTTCCTAGCTCTCTGAATGGAATGTGTGTTGTCAGGTCTGGGGGAGCTGGCTGGGGAGAGGACTAGGAAAACAAAACCATAGTCTTTCTCCCTGCCCCAGTGATATTTGCTGTGACCATAAACTAACCTTGATCTGCATCTTTAGAATTCTAAGAGAAAAGCAACTGAAGAAAATATAAAATATGGAAATAAAAAAGTATATAGGACACTAGAGTGTAAAGAACTCTTGAATCAATTTCTCTGAAATCATAAAAGAATGGGAGGAGGGAGGATGGCGGATTAGAGGAGGCTGTTTCCAAGCTGCTCTGAGGTGTGAGACCAATGTAGCTGTCTCAGGTCAGTGAAAGAGATTTCACTGGGATTTAATACTGCACACTCAGAGCACCTTGGGGACTCAGAAGGTTGGATATAGTAAAATAAAGAAGAAAGCCTACTGCCTCTGGTGGTGGCTGCCAGAGCTCCCCACTATGGGCAGAGTGGGGAGGGGGACTAGACTTGATGCAGAAAAATCCGAGATCAAAATCACTGCCTGACTGATTCAGAGGCTGAATTTCACAATGACTCATGCATAAAAGACACTTCATGTTTCCCATGGAGAGCTGAGGCAGGAGCCATGTTGAGGGGGCTACAGGAACTGAGAAATTTCAGTTGGGTTCTACACAGTCCTGGAAGACACCTGCCACTTGACAGACTGTGCCTAATAAACCAAGAGAAAAGCAAGCATAGAGAGTATTTATCAGGGGGAGAATACAGGTTGGAGAGACTGGGGAGAGTCTGGCAGCTCTCAGTACTAGCTGGAGTGGGATAGGAATTTGAAAAGGTGAGTGTGACTGTACTTGGGGAGTAATCCAGGAAGCCAGGAAAGGCACCAGTCCATGGGCAGCAGAAGGGATGAAGGATTGCTCCTCTGCCTCATGAGTGGGATCCTGGGGAGACTCCCTGGGTTCAGTGTCCCAGTGTAGATCAGCAGGTGCTGGGCCCTGGAGGTACACTGATTTAACATCTCCAGACCAGTAACCACTCATTGAAATAACTGGGGCCTGACTAGACACAAGCTCTGCCTAGATTCGGGAACTCCACCTACAAAACTCATCACAGAACTCAGTAGCAACTCCACCCTGGGAGTGAAGTTGATAGTACTTCCCATCCCACCATACATCATATTTCTAAGAAGGGAAGGTGATAATTTTTTAACTCCAACTGGTGACTTGGTGAATAACACAAAAAGTAAAAGGGCTTGGTCACCCTTGACCACTACTCTTTTGCTCAGTACATACTTCAAGAATAAATGAAGAGACTTTTTCAAAATGGCAGAATAGAGAAGGTCACTTTCCTGGATGCTCTGTGTCATGAAACCAAGAAAGAAGATAGGCAGCTTCTCATCAAGATGGATGAACAAAAAACAAGGTAGATGAAAAAACACTGAGAATTAATACTGGACATTCAAAACATATTGGAAACTCAGGAGATTGGATATAATAAGAAATATAATAAGAATCCACATTTTCAGGAAGCCTGAGGTATATCTGGGTATGAAGAGATCAGACATCAAAGACACTGCCTGACTCACCTGAAAGGCATGCTGTACAACATCCTTGTGCAGGAAAGAAGCTACATCTCTCCCAGCTGCCTGGGGAGGATAGGAAAAAGGAACCATTTGACAGCCACAGTACAGGGACCAGCTGCTCAGGGAGCAAATTCCTGGCAAACATGAGCTTGGCCCCAAATACAAGCCAGGCAAATCCATACCATATTGACAAAGTGCGCCTAAGTGACCAGAAGAAAATCAAACATGGAAAGGAGTATATACATGGGAATAGATGTCATGGAAACCCACCCAATTCCCCTTACGCCCTCCAACCTGGCCACCGGCAGGACCAGCTGGGAGAGTTGTGCACAGCTGTGAATTTGAAAGGGGGACAGAGATAATCGAGTTTGAAGACTGAACCCAAGAGACCAGGAAACACAGGGTTCATAGAAAACAGAGAAGACTCCAAAATTGGCTCCTACATCACACAAGCAGAACCCAGAGGTACAATCTCCCAGCATAGACAAGCAAATGCTGAGCCCTAGAAGGTGCACTGATTCAGTCTTTAGACCAATTACCATTCAATGAAGAAATGGGAGCCTACCTAAGCATAAAGCCCAGGAGCTCCACCTATGGGATTTCCTCTCACAGCACATTGCAGTGATCCTGCCCTGAGGGCACACCTTACCTAACACTGCTGAGAAGGCAAGCTGAGAATCTTTTGAACTCCAATGGAAATAATTCTTTAACCATTCAGAGAACTTTTAATTGTTCTTTTCTTTCTTTTCTGTTTAATTTTGACCTGAATGATTCATGGACAGTTTTTATATTTTCATATTTCTAACATTTTTGAAAGCAGTTATTTTTCATGAATCAATATTTTGAGAACTAAGATGTTTAATAAGTATATTTTATGTTTTAATAAGTATTTTTACCCTGTATATGGGGTAAAAATGGGAGTTCATAATCCGCTTGAATCAAATTTATAAAATATGATATGTGAAGAGCTTTGTAATGTTTTGAACAACTAATAATAAAAAATAAAAAGACAAAAAAAGTATATTTCAGACTATTTTGTATTTGTATTTTTTAATTTTATATATTTTCTTTCCCTTATCTGTTTTCCTTGATCCTCTTTTTTTTCTGCTAATAGCTAATCTCTATCATTCTTTTACTCTTCCTTTATTTTTTACTTCTATTTTCTCTCCTCCTCCCCCATAATCATCAAATCCTACATCACATCTGTTCTTTCCCTGTTCATCATTTGAAATCATAAACTCTTTTGCAAACTTACTGTTTTTACTATGGGCAATACTGATCACATCATTTGTTTACTGTGACAATTAACATCTATAATGATAGCAGAAACTATCTAGTTTAATGTTGTATATTATTTGCATTGGTTGTTATTACTTGTCTCCCCCTAGACAGTGCAGGCAAAAATTCTACTGCCTCATATCCATACTGATAGGTGGGTAGACAGAGAAATAACATTAAAAAGCAAAAGAACAATTCACCACAAACCATAATACTTCAATAACAGAATCCATTGACACCACAGTGGATAAATTGTGAGAGAAGTTCAGAATGCTCATAGTTAAACTAACCTGCAAGGTAAAGGACAACTTAAGAAGTGAAATCAAGAGAAAATACAGGAAGTTAAAGATCATGTCAATAAAGAGATATTCTGAAAAAAAAGAAATCCTCAAAATGAAAGAATCAATAAACCAAAATAAAAATTCAATGGAAAGCAACACCAGCAGAACAGACCAATTGGAAGACAGAGTTTCAGGCAATGAAGACAAAAATATATAATCTTGAAAATATAGTTGACCATGGAGAAAAGACAATGAACAGAACTTGCAAGAAATATGAGACAAATGGAAAATACCAAGATTTATTGGGATTGGTGAAATCTTGGAGATACAAATGAAATGTACACAATATTTTCAATGAAATAATACCTTAAAATTTCTCAAACCTAAAGGATGAAATAGAAAATCAAATAAAGGATCCCCAAAATACAAAACTACCACAGGCCCATACCAAGGTATATTATTATGAAAATGCCTAACATACAGAAGGGACAGAATGTTAAAGGCTGTCATGGAAAAACAATTGTCACATTTAGAGGTAAACCAAACTGGATCTCACCTGATTCTTAACCCAGACACTAAAAGATAGGTCTTAGAATAATATATACCAATCTCTGAAAGAAAATGGATGTAAACCAAGAATGCTATATCTACAAAATTTAGCTTTGGAATGGATTATAAAGTTAAAAAAAAAAAAAACTCCCACAATAAACAAGTTAAATTCACAACTAGAAACCTGTACAACAAAACATACTCAATAAAATATTTCATAAAGAAATAAAAAATAAAAATTAGCAGAGGCAGAAACATTGGAAGGAACATAAGAATGAAAAAATATAATTCAACTTAAAGACAAAATATAAATCAAAATGTCAGGGAATAAAAATCATTTCTCAAGAGTAACGTCAAATATAAATGGTCTAAAATCATCAATCAAAAGACAGACTGATGATTGGATAAAAATACAAGACCCAAAAATATACTGTCTCTAAGAGACTCTCCTCATAGGCAAAGAGATGCACAGACTAAAGATAAAAGACATACCATTCTCATGGATCTTGTGAACAAGCAGGGGTTACCATTCTCATATCAGATAAAGTGGACTTCAAGCCAAAATTAATCATAAGAGACAAAGAAGTTCATTTAATACTGCTTAAAGGAATCATACAATAAGAAATAACAATTATAAATATGTCCCAAACAAGGAGAATTTAGGTATATAAAACACTTCTTAATTTCAAGAATCAAACTGAACACAATATAAAAACACAATATAAAGTTACCTAGTATACTAGGTAACTTTAACACATCCCTCTCATCACTGCATAGATCTTCAAAAAAACAAAAAACAAACTAAAGAAAAAAGAAACTACAGAACTAAAAAAATACAATTAGTAATTTAGAATTAATAAACATATATAGAATATTTGATCCATTAGTGAATACACTTTATTTTTCAGCAGTGTACATGGATCATTCTCTAAAATAGACTATATCTTAGGTCACAAGGCAACTCTCAGAGAGTATTCAAAAAATAGAGATAATACCTTGCATTCTATCTGATCATAATGGAATGAAATAGGATACCAATGATAAGATAAAAAATAGAAACTACTCTCACACTTGGAGACTAAACAATGTTAATGAGTAATGGATGGAAAGCAGAAGAAATCAGGGGTGAAATTAAAAAAAATATTTAGAGGTAAATGAGAATAGTGACACGACATATGAAAATCTCTGGGATACTATGAAGGCAATTCTAATAGGAAATTAAGAAGCATTGAACTCATACATTAAAAGAATAGAAAGATAAACAACAATTTAGCATTATGTCTCAAGACCCTAGAAAAAGAACAAATCAACACCCAAATGAGAGGACAGGAAAAATTAAAATTAGCACTAAAATCAATAAAATTGAGATTTAAATTTTTTTTGAAAAAAAAAAATTCAATGAAACAGACAGCTCTTTCTTTGAAATACCCCCAAATCAATGATGTCTTAGCCATGCTAACCAAAAGAGGAAAAAAATCTCAAGTTATTAAAATCTGTGACGAAAAAGAAAGTATCACTATAGATACTATTGAAAAACAGAGGATTATCAAACTATTTTGAAAATTTATACTCCAATAAGCTAGAAAATCTTGAAGACAATGACAAATGACAAATTCCTAGAGATATACAACATACCCAAATTTAACCAGGAGGATATAGAAAATTTAAACATATCAATTTCAAATAATGATATTGGATACACCATGTAAAGCCTACCAACATGGAAAAACACATTACTGAATGGATTCTCACCCCAGTTCTACCAGACTTTTAACAAAAGACCTAACACCAATTATTTCTCAAAATGTTCCACAAAATAGAAAAAGAGGGAACCCTTCCAAACTCATTCTATAAAACTAGTATCACCCTGATACCAAAACCAGACAAAGACAAATCAAGGAAACACAACTTAAGAGCAATGTAATTGATGAACATAGATGCAAAAATTCTTAACACTGGTAAATCACATTTTTAAAAAAACGCATTAAAAAGAAAAAGATAATGCACCATGACCAAATGGGATTCATCTTAGGGATGTAAAATTGGTTCAACATACAGAATCAATAAATGCAATTCATCACATAGACAAAGACCTGAATCACTGATTATTTCAACAGACACAGAAAAAGCATTTGAGAAAATACATTTGAGAAAATAGAAGAAATATAGTTCCAACATTGTAAAAGCTATTTATGACAAACCCAAGGCCAATATCATACTAAATGGAGAAAAACTGAACGCATTCCCTCTAAAAATAGAAATATCACAGGGATGCCTACTTTCACCACTTCTTTTCAATATAGTTGTTGAAACTCTAGCCAGCTCAATTAAGCAAAATAAAGAAAATAAAGGGATATGAACAGGAAAAGAAGAACTTAAACTATTTGTTTGCTATGGACTTGATCCTATGTTTAAAAAACCTATAAAACTCCACTAGTAAACTTCTAGAACTCATAAATGAATTCATCACATTAGCGAGATACAAAATTAACACCCCAAAATCATTTGCATTCATATTCCGTGGATGAATCAGTAAAGAAAACTTAGGAAATCTATCCCATTCACAATAGCTTCAAACACACACACACACACACACTCACACACACACAACTTGGGTATGAATCTTACAAATGAAGGACCTCTACAATGATAACTACAGAACACTAAATAAATTGAAGAACACTTTAGAAGGAAAAATCTCCCATTTTCTTGGATAGGCATAATTAATATTGTCAAAATGGCCATACTACCAAAAGCACTATAAACATTTAATGAAATTCCTATTAAAATCCCAATGTTCTTCATAGAAATAGTAAAAGTAGTCATGAAATTCCTTTGGAAAAGAGGCCCAGAATAGCTAAAGCAATCCTTAGCAAGAAAAACTAACCAGGAGGCAGAACTTAAGTTATACCAGAGTTACAGTAACAAAAACAAACTGGTATTGACAACCAAACAGGCAGACGACAAATGGAATGGAAGAGCAATGGAATTGAAGACTCAGAGACAAACTCACATAAATACGGTTATTTCATACTAGACAAAGATACCAATAAC
Source organism: Spermophilus citellus (assembly GCF_964194105.1). Lineage (NCBI taxonomy): Eukaryota > Metazoa > Chordata > Mammalia > Rodentia > Sciuridae > Spermophilus > Spermophilus citellus. Next base: position 192,389,330 of record NC_138184.1, on the reverse strand, counting down.
ATACATTAGACAAAATATCTCCTTTTCAAAAAATGGTGCTGAGAAAACTGGAAATCCGTATACGGTAGAATGAAATTTACCCCCTATTTCTCACTCTTCACAAAGCTCAGCCCAAAGTGCATCAAAGACCTAGGTATTACACCAAAAACCCTGCACATACCAAAATAAAAGGTAGGCCCAACACTCCAACATATTAGCTCAGGAACAGACTTCTTTAACAAGACCCCTAAAATGTAAGAAATAAAATCAATAATCAACAAATGGGATGGCATCAAACTAAAGGGTTTCTTCATATCAAAGGAAATAATCAAGAACATAAAGAAAGCCTACAGAATGAGAGAAAATCTTTACCACATGCACGTCAGATATGGCGTTAATTTCCAAGACATACAAAGAACTCAAAAAACTTAACATTCTCCACTGTCCCCCCTCCCCTCCCCTCCCCTCCCCTCCCCTTCTCTCTCTCCATCCCCTCTACTATAAATCGTTTCTTCCACTTATATAATTTTTCTCCTACTCCTCCTTTCCTCTTATATGTAGTTGTGTATAACCCTGAGGCTCACCTTCCAATTCCATGCAATTTCCCTTACCTCTCACTTTCCCTCCCGCCTATCATCCCTGTTTAATGTTAATCTTCTTCTCCAGCTCTTCGTCTCTACCCTGTCCTTGGTTACTATATGGTATATTAAGAACTATGTAATGTTTTGAACAACCAACAATAAAATAATTAAAAAAAACTTAACATAAAAAAAACCCATCAATAAATGGCAAAGGAACTAAACAGATACTTCTCAAAAGAAAAAATCCAAATGGTCAACCATATATGAAAAAATGTTTACCATCTCTAGCAGTTAGAGAAATGCAAATTAAAATTACTCCAGATAGAATGGCAATTATCAAGAATACAAGTAACAAAAAAGGTTGGTGAGTATGTGGAGAAAAGGGTACATTCATATGTTGTTAATGGGACTTCGAATTGGAGCAACTACTCTAGAAAGCAATATGGAAGTTTCTCAAAAAGCTAGGAATGGAACCACCATTTGACCCAGCTATCCCACTCCTGAGAATATATTCAAAGGATTTAAAATTACCATACTACAGGGATACAGCCACATCAATGTCTATAGCAGCCCAATTCACAATAGATAAGCTGTGAAGTCAACTTAGGTGCCTTTAAATACATGAATGGATAAATTGTGGTATATACACACAATGGAATGTTATTCAGCCATAAAGAATGACTTTATGACATATGCTGGTAAATGGATGGATTTGGAGATATCATGCTAAGTGAAATAAGACACTCCCCCCCCCCAAAAAAAAAACAAAACAAAACAACTTCTAATGTTCTGGGGCAGAAGTTAATCCACAATGATGGGGGTGGTGAGAGGAAGAATAGACATTCATTGGATTAGAGAAAGGAGAATGAAGGGAAGGGACATATGACAGGAATAGGAATGACAGTGGAATGAACCTGATAAATCTTTTCTATGTATGAATATATGAATAAACCACAGTAAATCTCACCATCATGTACACTCACAAGAATGGGGTCCTAATGAGAATAAGATATTCCATGCTCATATAATTATATCAAAATAGACTCTACTGTCACATATAAATAGACCCAATTAAAAAAAAACATGAAAAGTAATAAGTCAGCAAAAACTCAAGAGCACTGACTGCCATCATGTATTCTGCTACTGCATACAACCTCCTTAGTGTCAGGGGATCTGTGGCCCCTTCTGAGGGGAAAGTAAGGTAAGCAGAAACCCCAGGACCCAACCAGGAAATAAAACCCTTTAAACATGGTTCCAAGTACAACCAATATTTCTTAAAGTAAAAAACTGTGTCCATGTAAACTCTAATGTCCTATATTTCTGTTTGTTTAATTTCTCAGGGTACTATGCTAAGCATTGTGCAAAGGGTAATAATGGATGGGAAGTTTAATTATTAAATTTTATTTTTTATGCAAAAAATCACAGGGACTAGTATAACTCCAGATAGTGGTAGAGGAAGGTTAGGTTTTGGCTTTTGTTTCATTAGCTATTATTTTACAAATACCAAAACATACATTTTACTGAGTTTTTTCAAACTATAGTTATTTATATCAGCTCATATAACCTTCTTTTATGTTCTATAGGTATCGGATATTATGTGTTTCTTATGGATAAGAAAAGTGAACCACAGAGCTTAACAATCCTGGTGCAGCCCAGATAAGAAATGATGAAAAGGATTCAAATCCACTTAGTTTGGCCTGCTACTTCCATTTCTTAGCATCTCTAACACATCTCCCTTGAGTCATCCTTCTGTTGACTAGCTTTTGCATATGTTTTTCAGGTTATTAACTATTAGAAGGCAAAAATTTTAGAACAAATGTAGGGACAGCCCATAGATTGAGATAAAGAAAAAGAGTGAAATTTTCCAAAGAGGTTTTTTTTTTAGAATATTTTCTGGCATAAATCAGTAATTTTCCAGAAATAGGATTATCTAGGCCATCCTTCTAAGATGCCAAATGAGTTTTCAGAACCACTCTCTTAATGTCCACAAGGCGAGTAGCAAACAAAAGATATTATTAGATACTGCCAATTAAAGAACAGTTAAAAATGTATTCATTTTTATATAAATAATTCAACAAAAAATTGGCAATTCAGAGTTGTGAACCAGATGAATACAAACTATGAATCTTTGATTAAGAGTCCCAGAATGACTGTTTTTAATGAGTCAATCTTGGAAGAGCTTTCTGTAGAAGAGCGACTCAGACTGAAAATAGCAGTGCATAGAATGTGCAAACACCCAATTGGAAGCACAGGTCGAGGAAAACTAGGGCATGCTTTCCTACAGAGCTTAGCACTTTAGAAGTACAGTAGAGAAAACTAAAAAGTTGTTTATATGCCTGCATATAATAATTTATAAGCTGGTTTATTCTATTTCATAAGAGATTTATTAGAAAAATCAAATAGCTCTAGGACTCTGTGTGTGCACACGTGCCTGCGTGCAGTTTTGGGAATTAAATCCAGAACCTCATGCATGTTAAAGCACACACTGTACCACTACCACCGAGTTACACCCCCAACCTTCTTTTTCATATTTTTTAGAAAACCCATCAGCCACTCCTTTTTGTTGCACAGTTTGAGGGGTTTGATAAATACATAATGCTATACCCACCAGTAAAAAAAAAAAAAAAAAAAAAAAAAAAAAAAAAAAAATCACATAGAATAAATTCACTGCCTTAAAAGTACCGTAAGCTTTTTCATTCATCCTGTCCTTATCAAATCCCTGGCAACTACTGATCTTCTCACTCTCTCTAAACTCTGCCTTCTTCAAAACGTCACTGTTGCACTTGGATGGCTAACTGTAATATGTAGCCTTTTTAGACTAGTTTCCTTCACTTGGCAATAATATACATTGAAGATACCTCCATAAAACATAGTAAGAAAAATGAAAATGTAGAAATATCTCTTAATGCAACAAACACTGTAGAAAGTACAAGATATCACAGGGTACAATTGTGCATGCCTGTGCATGTCCAATTTCTTAGGAGGCTCAAGGAAGGAGGATCATTAAGTTTGAGACTATTTGAGACTAAGCCACTTATCTACAACCTGTCTCAAAATAAAAAATAAAAAGGACTAAAGATCTATCTAACTACTGGAGTGCATATAGGTTCTATCCCCAGTACTTAGTGAGGAAGGGGAAAGGCAAAATATAAACCATGGTTCATTTGTAGTACTTCAAAATTATTTTTCTTCTAAAGAAAAAAATATACAGTAAAAGGAATAAGCAGAAAATAAAGGCAATATGTCATTGAATTTATATATTAATTTTAATGAAACTAATTATTTAAGCTAGATTAAGATGAATATGCAAATTTACACTATAGATGTCAAGATCCAGAATGACTAGAATGGATGTTTCGAGAATTAGATCTGAAAACAATGAAATACTATATCATCAGAAGAATCATTGATTTTAAAAATCTCTTGAGAATGCAAAAAAAGGCACATATTGGGAAAAAGTATCTGCAAAACATATCTGAATAAAAGGATGATTATCCAAAATATACAAAAATGTCTCAAACTCAACAAGAAAAAAAAGCCTATATAAAAAGCAGTCAGAAGGTCAAAACAGACAGCTCAGCAAAGAAAATATACAGATTGCAAACAAATATATGAAAAGATTCTCAAAATAGTGTCATTGGGGAATTACAGATAAAGACAATGAGATACCACTATATGCTGATTAGAATGTCTAAAATCTGAAATACTGACAGTACCAAATGTAGGTGAGGATGTGTTACCACAGAACTCTGATTCATTGTCATTGAGAGTGAAAAATTTAACAGCCACTTTTGAGGAAAGTTTTGTACTTCCTCTTCAAAACTAAACATATACCCAGCACCCATGCTCCTTAGTATTTAACCAAAGGAGTTAAAAAAAAACTTTTGTCCATGCAAAAACCTGCACACAAATATTTATAGTAGTTTTTATTCAGAATTTCCAATACTTAAAAGCAACTATGATGTCTTTCAGTAGGTATATCCGGAAAATGAAATATTATTCAGTGATAAAAACAAATGAACAAACAAGCCATAAAGAGACATGGTGTGAATTTCAAAACATATTGCTAAGTGAAAGAGGCAGACCTGCAAAAGTCACATGATATGAGATTCGGATCATGACACTGTGAAAAAAACCAAAATTACAGAGAAAATAACAGAGGTTTTCAGGACCTCAGGGAAAAAAAAGAAGAAGAAGAAAGGGAGGCTGGGTAGATACACTACACTGGACTTTTACGAAAGTGAATCTATTCTGCATGGTACTGCGATTGCCAATATATGTCTTTATTCATTTGTCAAAACCTATAGAATGTAAATCAGAATACACCCTAATGCAAATTATGGGATTTAGTTAATAATGCATCAATATTCACTCATCAATTGCAACTAATATACGACAACCAGTGCAAAGTGTCTATAATAGGGGAAACTACATGGAGTAAGTAAAGCTTTAGCTCACTAAACTGCTCAAAAATAAAATCTTCATTTAAAAAAAAAAAGTCTCTTGTAAAGGAAGCAGCTAGAATTTGCTTTTAGATAGTATCAATCGTTAAGTGAATCAGGAAGGAAGGAGAATGGGAAAAGAAAGAAGCATGAACAGTGTTTTAGAAAGGATGAGAACAATAGTATGTGAAACAGTCATTTGCACCCAGAGATGTGTCCTTCTGGAGATGTGAACATCCACTTTGCCACTGGCACAGACACCTATGACTAGTGGTGAGAACACTTCCACAAGGACAGCTTTGTTCTTGAGTCAAATAGCTATCTGTCCTTAAAAATATTTTCTCTTGCTAAAAATATCTATAGGGATTTCCCCCCACTATCTTAATTTTCATTTTTCAAATACCTGAATTTGCAAAGTAGGAGAGAAAAGGAAAACTCATCATTAACCAAAAATATCACAATGGAATTGTTCATTTATGAAACCAATTAACACTCAAATCTACCCACATTCATTGCTCAACTATTTTTTGTTCAGGACCTCACTGGTGGTCAATGAGGGCCCTAAATAGCCATGTAAATAAAATTCAAGTTCAGAGTAATAAATAAAATGTAATGTTTGTCAAAGTAATGATAATGTTCAAAATAGATAAAGTCATAGAAAAATGGAGATAAACCAGCTAAATGAATTTAAAATAAAAAAGGAATAATGTAAGATTCAGAAAATAATTTAAATATTAAAATAGTAGTAGAGATCTTTGGGGAAATGGGTAGTGCTTGATGCCAGAGGTTTTATAAAAGGATTGTCTTAGTGACTCTGCTACAAGACCCAAACATAAAATGAAAGAATCAGGACTTACTGCCTATCTTTTTGTTTGATAAAAAGCATAGTAAATTAAGACAAAGTAGAAAACATACAAATTATTGTAAATCAGAAATATCACCATAATATTGTTTTCATTTTGTTTAATATTTTTTTTAGTTGTAGTTGGACACAATGCCTTTATTTTATTTATTTTTATATGGTGCTGAGGACCGAACCCAGTACCTCACACATGCTGGGCATGTGCTCCAACACTGAGCCCCAACCCCTTGTTTTCATATTTTTAAGGTGACATTCTCTCAATTTCTGCCCTCTAAAAGAACTTCAATTATAGTGGGCTTTTAGTAATACATTTATGTTTCAAGTAGAATACTGCCACCCCCCACCCCTATATTTATGAGTACTTGTCCCTGTTCACAGATTTCTATAAAGCAGGACAAGGGAGAAAACAGACCAAGCATCTTGCAATGGTGCTGCCCCATCATGAAGCTTCCTAGTTAGTCATGCCCAAACATCTTCAACCCTGGGTTTGGCTACTCCAAGTACACATGTGGCCCATTAGGTTCAGTATTTAGTTGATGTCCAGCATCATTTTTGAAATATTAAAAATAATTTTACACATTGATCAAAATTTGGAACAATTTATGAAAGGAATGATAGAATGACCTACTACTGCATGGTACTGTAGTATAAAACAGTTAATTATTTAGTATTTCTGTGACTACAATATAGCATCTTATCATAGAAAAATTCTCCCACTGATTGACACTAATCTGTTTCCAAAGCTCAATATAGTATCTATCACTATCACTGACATTGAGGAAACAAACAGGAGAAGTGAATTATGACATCCATGCCTGAGAGAGTTTGTGTTCTGGTTGGAATTACCTTTTTACAGTTTGCAATGATAATAAATAATTCATAATTAATTGTATTTTAATTATTTTTCATTAATTAATCATGATTATGTTAGTAAAAGGGAGTAAAGATGCAGCAGAAAATACTTAAAAAGGCATCATCAAGGAGGCACAATTTGATGAGACCCTTCAGAGATATTTAAAATAGCCGAAGTCCAGAATGCTATAAACAGCATAAGAAAAAAGAGGCAAAAAGTAAAAAGGCCTGACAGGGTTGATACTATATTAAGAAGCCAGGAATACAAAAATAGAGGGAAATAAATGATTAGATAAGAGTTTATTTTCATATTGTTGCTAAATCTTTAAAAACAATGCTGCTACAAAATAAGTATATTTCCAGTTAGCAATGTATAAGGGTCTGTTCAAGGAAAATCAGTATTAATTTGCCTTTGAAATAGTTCAGTATTCATCTGCCTTTCATATTTTTGAGCATAGAATCTTATTGAATCTCAATGCTAGAATAATGTTACAAAAGTGCTTATGAGATCAATATCCTTTACATCATTCTTATCTGTATTTAATTTCAGAATTTTATATTTTGCCATCTTATTCTAAATGATAAAAACCTTTATCTCCTTGATCTCTGGTTTATACAGTTCCTGGCAGACAGACACTGATCTACCAGGAGGATATTACTTCTTTCTGGTTCCTGCTCCCTGTCTTTCCACAGTCCACTGCAAAAGCAGAAGAGGGGAAAAGGTAACTTTGGGCATATTTATGATGACAGCATAATTATTTCTTACTATTTTTCTCCATTTCTTATGTGTTCACATCTTTGCACAGTAAATAATACCTCCCCCCGCCGCCTGGGGTTTTATACTTTCTGAGCAGAATGTGGTACCAAAGACACATACAATGACTTAACTGCTTTCACAACTCCCTCGATATCTGCAGTTAAAAATATTCTTATATATCATTGCTCTAGTAAGACGATGCCTTAAGAAATGTTTCTAAATAAATTTGTTTCCATGGAAGAGTGTAATATTTTCTGAAGTCTATTTAAAATATTTTAAAGCTTTTAAAGGGTCTCATGATCGTTATTAAATGTCACAGCTATAACATACTCCAATTTCCTTTTCAAACAGTGATGCTCTTTCTAATGCTTTATTTTATAAAGTGCTCTACCTCATTCAAAAGTGTACCTAGGTGATATTTTTATTATGCTTTAAAATATTTGTGATTATTAAATGTATTTCATAGATGTTGATATATTATTCAGAACTCAATTCATACATATAGATATTTCATAAATATCAAGTGACTTAGCAAGAGCCTCTAACCCTGCAGCTGTCCTCAGTCATGAGGAATAAAGCCTTGGTAATTACTCATTCAGATTTCTTTATTTTTAGCTCACATACTTCCTCTTATTTTATGTGGGACTATGTAATGTTCTGAAAACTTCAAATAAAATGAATACTTGCATAAATTTGGACCATAAAACAATTTTCTAATGTGTCATTTTTTACTGAAAGGCATAAAACTTTCTGGGTTAGAGTTTAATTTGGGAGTTGGTTTGCTGAGATTGACTTTAAGGGTTAATGATCTTGAATTAACCATTCTTCTAAACAATTAATCAGTATACTGTTAGCTTCCCACACTGAATTTTAATATCCTTTGATTGGAGAAAAACAATTCTTTGATTATCATGTACTTACTTATGGCTTCCCATTAAAGGAATCTCGGAACAGTTTGAGAACAAATAGCTTAATGTATGTGAGGATGAGTGATCTGTCTTAGACATTAAACAGGACTTGTAAGTGTGTTTAAGTATATATATAGAACAGTCCATGCAGTATTAGTAAGACAGCTCCATAGGATAAAGAGAAACTGTATACATACTGATAGGACACCCATCAAAATATTACAGCTTCCTCCCTCTCCTATACACATTTATATATCAACATAAACACAAACACACACAACTACTAGGGTCCAGGGAAAAATCTAAAAGCAAGAAGATGAGAATTTAGCATGCAATAATACTTTGGAAAACATGGGCAAAGGACAGAAAAAACAGCTGCTAGTTAATTTTTGTTGGAATTTCCCCTAACACACAGGAATTATCAAGTGTTTTATATATATTAAGTTGTTCACTCCTCAGTGATCTTTTAAAGAAATTACAAATAGTATGTCACTTTGCAAAACATCAGTTTTTCAAAATATATCCAAAATTATATGGCTGAGAAATCACATGCTGAGGTTTGCACACAGCCTGACTGACTCCATAGTCCACATTCTTCTTTTAATGGGCTAGTTTTATTTGCTTGTCCTTTTTAATTAATAGTGCAATAGCCTCCAACACGGGACATTAAATGTTTAATGTGTGATTAAAGGCATAATCATGTTGATTATTTACACTAGCAAGAATATTGTTCTTGTTTTCTAATAAATGATTCAAAGTTAATGACAACATTATTGTAAGAGAACAACATTATTGTAAGAGAACTTAGAATTCCTGAACTGTTACTAGGATATTACTTGGTTAAAATCATGCCTTAGATAGAGTATGATACATAAGCTACCATGTTTAAAATGGTTATTTATGGATGTCCCAGACTCCTTCCTATTCTTAGCAACATATCTAATTCTGGGTCACCTAATTAAGTGCTTCAGTCCCACAATTTCAGTCTGGTAATTTAACATATACTATCAAGGTTACCTAGGGACACAATAGGAAAAGAAGTTTATTTCATGGTGCATTTTACAACCAATTTCATGAATTGCATGGATGAACCACCACCTACCTCTTACTTAATGGCCCAAGTTGTTCCTTAAATACTCCCAAAGACTATAGCATCAGCATATATTACATAGAAGAAAATTCCTATGAAATCATTTTACATTTTACTTTTGCCTATAATAGATCTTTCACTGCTACTTATTTAGTTACAAGTCAAGTCTGTCACATGATTGGTTAAATTAGAAGGCATGTTTTACCCAATCCAATACTTATTTTACATTATATGATGGTGGCTGAGATTTAATTAAAGGAGTTTTAAGAGTAGATGAATACTTGTGAAATGTCTGATCTTATAGATACTTTCAAGAAAAATGGAATATGTATTTCAAACACTGTTTTATATCACAACACTGATTATAGTAATATAAAAGTTAACATAATCTGTTGTCTTAAATTAAGTTTCATTTTGTAATTTCACAATTTTTGACAATTTTGTAATTTCACATTATTCTCTACAAAATATTCATGGCTTAAATATACCCTAATTATAGTAAACATAGTAGTTTATTTAGTTTTTAAACATTTTAATTTGTCCTCAATCCATTTGATTTTATTCCAAGTTGATTGCCAATTTTGCCATTATCAATTAAATAATTCCTTTTTCATGTATAAAAATTCTCAGTTGAATTTTACTGGAAAATGAATTTCCATGCATATGTAGAATTTTACAAATTACAAACAGTTAAACTAAATTATTCTTAGTATATGACCCAGTCAATTTTTATTACAGTTTTTCCCCCAGAAAATGTGTATCAATTGGTTAATAAGTTTGATAAACACCTTATGCTTCTATTGGAACTAATCATAATTTTAACTTTCAAGCAAAGTCTACACACTGGCAAGTAAAATACTTATATGTAAAACTTTAAGATGTATAAGCATGATAAAAATATTTGAAATAGAATGCTGCAAATTCCTTAAACATTTCTCTCCCTTTACTTTATCAACAAAAGTTAGAATCCAGAAAATGTTGGGAAAAAATGAGGATTTTAGGAAAGATTGTCATATCAAAGGAGGAAAAGATTAAGCCACCTATGGCTTTTTTCCCCCACATAATGTCTAAGTGTTCTCTCAAAAAAAAAAAAAAATGGACTAGAGCTTTTTAACTCTAAACAAATATAAATGACTTATAAATGTTATTTTCTAATCCCTCATTAAATCAAACTAATATCAAACTATTTCACCAAACCATTCAGGTTACATGGCCAATGCCAACTTTTTAATAATGAAATCCAAAATAAGACCAAAAAAAAAAGAATCTTCAGATTTTTAACTTTCCTGGGCTGATTTTTATCCTAAAGAAGATGTACACTGAGATTTTAGTTTCCTGTTTGGTCTTTCTAGTTGACCTAGACTCTTGACCTCTCCAAAATAAATTTATTAAATGAAGGAGTAAGACTAGGTAACCTCCGAGTATACTTTACATTCAGAATTATATTTCAACTTTGCTTTGAACACTTGCTTTCAGAAGACAAGATGGGTACAGGAAAAAATTTAAATGCTATACATTGCCTATGTTTATAAAAACATCTACCAAAGCCATATTATTTACAGCATATGTAAGACGACTTGTTTTTATTATAAACTAACGGCTTATTCTATGAAACGGTAATATTGTCTCTCAACATGAAAACTTAGCTAAAACATAAGAAGACTCAAATTCAGGTGACTTTGTGCTGACCCTTTGTCTCTAACATTTGGAATTTTTTTTATCTCTGCAATTTAAGAGCTGAGAAGCTGTGGAGGGAAAATGAACAGGAGTTGCACTGTCATTGTGTCAGATTCTAGTGATTACTTATTTACAGAGAGATGAGTGACCTTGAAACCATGCTGAGAAGGCAAAAGGCTAGAGACAAAAGTGCTGGGCAAGTTCTCTCTCAGCAGAATAATGAGCCGTGGTCACCCAGCACTTCTCATGCACTGAAGCTTGGTGTACACCGGGCAAGTTGTGGTGAGGCACTTTGCAATGAACCTCTTCCTACGGGTGTTTTATGAACTAAGGGCATTCTTACTGGCATGCAGAGACTTGCTTCTGCAATTTCATTAGAAGTTAATAAAAAGGCCCAGAACCAAGCTTTTCTGTTTATGGGGCCATAAAAGCTCTTTCAGGCATCTTTCTAGTGACCTCCTTAATATACATCATTCCTCTGGAATTCAGTATTTGTCTCTTGTCTTCAAAACATGTTGGTTTATTTTCCTCAGACAAGCAAAAGTTACAAAGCCAAAGAAAGCAAAATAGTATGACTTCCTCGATGGTCACTGTTCAAGAAGGAACTTTCCTGATGTTTAAAGCCACAGTAATGCTTCTGAGACTTCAAACATTTACATATTATCCTGACCTACATGAGCCTCTGATGTTTGGGTGATCTGAAAACCATCCCCTGACATTTGCACTTGGACTTTTATATAATCTGGTCTAGAAGTATTGGTTTGCCTTCAAACCATAATTTTTTAATAGTTCCATAATTCATTTGAATGCTGTCATCAGAATCTATTTTGTTTTTCCTAAAACTGTTTTATAAAAAGGGTCAATCAAGTCCCTAGTTTGTACCCTGCATTTCATAACTACATATTTAGTTGTATCTTTAAGAAGCTATTTCATTGTGTTTACTAGTGAAGGAGCTGGAAAGACTGGTTAGAAAAATAGCAGCTTTTCTCCTTATGTCTGGGAACAATAGCCAGAACAAAAGAATCTGACAAGGTTTTTTTGGTCACTACTTTTTTTCCAGCCCAAATTTAGAAATTTATTGCCTCAACCAAATTATTTTGATAATTTAATTTAGTAGATGACCAATGAATACATGAGTCCAATACTGGGGAGACAGGGAATTTGTGCAAAAAGCAATGACATGTCTAATCACTGCTATTTGCTTTGTGTTAGGCACTAATAATTACCTATTTCTCACAATGAGATTTTATATAGAAACTACAGCTTTGGAAAGATTAAGGACATCTCCCAAGGTCTCAGAAGTGAGCCAGAATCAAAATAATTATCACTGTATATGTCAAAAAGAAGTTGGACTCTTATGTGTCACAAGTAACTATCTCCCACCATCTTTTAACCTTCTCTGAGCTAGTTCTTCCCCTGATCCTAGAGAGAATGTCAGGGAGCATCCCCAGCTTAACAGTTTTCTTTAATCACAAAATAATCTCATATCACTACTAAAATGTCCATGCAAAACCTCAGACTTCATACAAAGAAAACATTCTCTTTTCCCACCTTGGGTTACTTCATGCTGAGGAGCCTGTATTAATGATGGAATTGAGTATTTTCCTCAACTCCTCACTAGGCTGTGTGGCTTGGCAGGGAATCAAATCCCAGGGCAAGGGGTTTAGGGAAAAAGGAGATACCATTGTCATGTGGAGTCAGAGTCCTTTCAGTGACAGCAGGACAACTCCTGACTCAGGAGAAGGGCAACACATTTGTCCATTTCTCACTGAACTTCTATGACATGCATCACACCCCTATGCTGGTAGCTTCTACTCACTCTTCTCCACCCCAGAACTTCTACCTCTGGCCCTCTGAGCACAATAAATTCCCAAGCATCAGCCATCAGGAAGTGCACATACTTTCCCCCACCATGTGTCATTACAGCTCACTCCCAAGGGTAGTGTTCTAACTCTCTGTGGTCAAGAAGAGGACATCTCAAGCCCATCTTTTCAGGCAGGTGCAAACTGATCTCCCAAACCCCAAGTAACTATCAGGCCTTATGAATGGACACTTTCTAATATCAACTTACTTTCCAGTGAGGGGGAATCCTCCTTCATAAAGCAGCTCTTTTGCTTTCTCCATGAAAAAAAAAAAAAAAAAGGTAGAAGCATTGATTACCTGTCCTATACTGCTGCAGTCTGGCTGGCTGGGCAAAACTAACCTGGGGGAGGGGGGGATACGAATGACAAGCAACTTGTGAAGATCGATACAGCGGGAGCGGGAGCTGCTTTATTGTAGGACAGTAGGGGTATATATACATAACTGAATACACAGTTTGTTCTTAATTAACAAACTAGATACAGCAGTCAACCAATAAGGAATCCTCATCATCTTAATGATTACACACAGTTTAACTTAATTGACATAATCTAGACACAGCAGTCAGTCATTAAGGAATCTCTATCATCTTAATGGCTTGCTGGTGTTACTCAGAAACCACTCCCTCTGGCAAAATGCCAGGCGCCATCTTGACTTGTTTATGGACCCTAACACTATACCACCATCTCTACAGCCTCCTCCACATCCTCATCAAGCCTCTAGGTACCTCCAATGTTTCCTCCTGGCAATGGATAAGCTAAAATTGAAAACTAGATTGTTACCCTGTCCTTTAAAATATCCATATCAATGGCATAGATCTGACTGAGAATATGTTAGGCATAAATTTGTTCATATTCCTTGGTTGACTCTCCCATTTGAACACCCCATTATGATATCTTGGACATCTAAAGATAAAATAAATTTCACAATTGTTACCTTGGAAATAGCTAAGGAATAGATTACGAAACAGAATCCACACTGACTATCCATCCAATTTAAGCAATCCCAAATAATGCATCAAGGGCTAAGGACTCTTGACTCAAATATTAATATCACATTATTAGTACAAACTCTGAAATGGGTCAGCAGTGCTTGTTCTTCAAAAACCTGGGAGTACATATTTGTATTTATGATTAAGCAGTGAATATTTTAGTCACTTTCACATACATTTAGATGTATATGACAATCTATATAAATAAAATGAGAATTTCTAACCAGGTGTGGTGGCATATACCTATAATCCCAGTGGCTTGGGAGGTTGTGACAGGAGGATTGATAGTTCAAAGCCAGCCTCAGCAACAGCCAGGCACTAAGCAACTCAGTGAGACCTTGTCTCTAAATAAAATACAAAATAGGGCTGGGGATGTTGTTCAGTGGTCAAGTGCCCCTGAGTTCAATCCCTGGTACCAAAAATAATAAAAATAAGAATTTCTAACCATCACATAACAAAAGAAAAAATGTAAAGTACTCAATTAGTAATGATTCACTCAGATTAACTATGAATCAAGGTAAATTCCAGTAAAACCAGGATTTGGTCCTTGGATTATTCCAGTCTCTAACCAAGACAAAGCAAACCTTCAAGCTGAGAAAGGGCTGAAATACTTGCCCAATATAAATGGAGGAGTTCACCCAGGCAACCTGAGACAGATGAACCAAATTAGGATAAATTAAAGATTTAATAAGCTTATAAAGATATTTCCCCTAGCCCAATAAAACTTTGAAATTATTTGTTCCTAAAATACTAAGAATACTACTGTAATCTTAACATGTGGTATGCTAAACTCATGTTTAGAAATAAAAGCATTCTGCCAGATATGGTGGTGCACATCTATAATCCCAACAGCTCAGAAGACCTAGGCAGGAGGATCACAAGTTCAAAGCCAGCCTCAGCAACTTATTGAGTCCCTAAGCAACTTAGCAAGACCCTGTCTCAAAATTTAAAAAATAAGAGGGGCTGGGGATGTGGCTCAGTGCTTAAGTATCCCTGGGTGGTTCAATTGCTGGTACCCCACCCCCAAAAAAGCATTCCAACTAAGTACAACCCAAAGCCACTCACTACTCCCTTCTAATTTAAATTTGTATTTATTACTTTTGTGCTTCAGTAGAAGTATGTTTGAAGGGATGTCTTTGGCAGAAAAACAATATAGTCAGTAGTTTATAAAATTAAAAGATAAGTATCCTCTAGTCTGATGTAGAGTTCAAGGACTTAGTGGTGGTAAGGGAGAATTGGGGGGAGGGCTGTAATGGACAGAATCACCTGGGAAAGACACCTGATTTTTTCCTTATCCTATCCACCTGATTACCTAAAGCTGTTGCAGGAGGGCAAGCTGATTGTGCATGTACATCTTTAAAAATAGCTTTATATCAGACTCTCATTAATCAAAGCAGTATCTTTTCATTTTAAGGTTTAATAAGCTGGTCTCAAATTGCCAAGGGACTTGTTTGTGGTCATACAGTAATCAGAGTCCCAACAAAACAACTTCAGACTCCTACTCTAACATTCTGAAAATATATTCAAATGGCTTAGTTTACAGGTTTGTCACTTATTTTTCAGAAAAGTTTCTTTATCTCTTCCCCGAAATTCTCTTTCTACATTGATCATATTCACAAAACTGTTCAAATGTATTTTTCAGGAAGATATGCTATGCCCAAGTTTTTAACACAATTGGCATTAAACTTAACTTTTCATATAAATAGTCATCATTACCTCTAGATGCAAGATGAGAACACATTTTCCAGTTTTGAAACTATTTGTCCTGCCACTCTTGTTAGCAAGTCTTGTTTCAACTGAACAGAACCTTTTCATTAGTTACAATTATTCCATTGTCTAATAACAGTTCTCTAAATTTTATGCCAATATGAACTTTGCACTGAGTCGAACTTCAGGTCCTATTTGTTCAAGGGAATAAAAGAGGACAGTTTGAGAATGTAAAACTATATAGTAAACATACTACACTTAAAATAGGTACTGTTTCCATCCTGGTCAAATTTCTCTGCTCACCCATACTTATTCCAACCTTCACCAGAAAAGGTGGCAGGGAACTATTTTGGACCTTTTGGTTCTTGATATTTTTAACTAAGTAGACAAAACTTGCAAGCAATGGTGTTGACGGATCTGGGCAGAGAGCAATCTGCCCAGGGCGGGGAGTGAGTAGGCTCCAGCTCTGCCGTGCCCTAGGCTCCTGATGCTGCCTGAAATATTCAGTCTCCTTTCCCAGACTGTAATGACCTGGGCGCTGGGCGTCAGGGCTAATGCAGCAGGGACCAGCAGAGCCACTGCCTGCCACATGGAGCCAGGTGCCCAGTCCTCCTGCCTGGTGTTCCTGGTCGCTACATGCAGCCCACCTTGACATACCAGGCCTCAGTGCACCTGCACTAGGTCCTAGAACTGCGCACATTTTGCACCTTTCCAGGTGCTACCTCTCCATCCCATACCTGCCTTGGAGGGAGAACCTGTGGTGCCCCCGGGATACCTGCGCCCAGGCCGGTCCTGACGTGCTTTTCAGAACCCAGAGATCTACCACTCTTCGCACAAGCCCCACGGTGGGCAGTGACCACCCTTGGAATTCAAGCCCTGTAGCCCAGAGCCCGCCCTATCCGATGCCCAGCCAAGAGTTGGCTAGTGCCTGACACTGTTGAGACCAGCTTACACCTGGATTTGATGGAGTCAACATATTCCACATCCTTCCTAAAACCTTTCGCCACTACACAGCCCAAAGAACGCCACAGGAAGAAAAGACACACTATTATATTAATATTCTCTTTCCATGGTGGTCACCCTTTGGGATTTTGTTCTTATTTTATCACCCCACCCCACCTCCTTTATTGTTCTTAGGTATCTCTAATGCTGAAGCTTTCATTGACTCCATTGAAAATTCCCAACTCCATTGACAGAAATACTTTGATTTTGATTTATTCAAAGTCAGCTTGAGTCTGTAACTTTTGAAAGTGGCCAAGAAGTAGCTAATATAGAGCGCCATAGCACTGTGGCTAGGCGCTATTATGGTATGGATCTGAAACAACCCTCAGAGGCTCATGTGTTGGGAAATTATTGGATCATGAGGACACCAACATTATTCATAGATGAATAAACTATTGAGAGGTGGTGGAAACTGCAGAAGATGGGACCTAGTTGGAGGGCATGGGTCCTTGATGGCTGCCACTTGATCCAGGCTTGCTCTCTCTATCTCCCTCCCTACTTCCCATAGCTGGAGACCACAAACTATCATGCTGGTCCCTTCAGGTGTGACTTACAACTTCATCACAGGTCTAGAAACAATGGAGCCTCCCCACCACAAACTGAAACCATAATCAAAATAAAACTTTCCTCCTCTAAATTGATTTTCTCAGACATTTTGTCACAGCAACAGAAAAAGTTAACATGAATGCTAAAATGTTTTATTTTACATATATTTCAAACCATTTGTATGAAAAATTTCCTTTTCCAGCCACAATGCTCAATGAATTGGCTTCTCAAGTCATAGAATGTTCTGGTCCATAGACTCTAAGTCAGGATTTCTCAACCTCCACTACCCATATTTGGGGCAGTATAATTGTGTGTTGTGTGGTCTGCCTTGTACATGGTAGCATGCTTAGTTTCAACATACCTTAGACTCTATGACTACACCTAGTAACAACTCCTTCAATTGTTACAACCAAAAATATCACTAGATACTGCCAAAGTTCTCTTTGGGCAACACCATTCCCCTTTAACCTTTAAATATCACTGATCTAAGCCATTTGGTACTGAATTCTAAAAGTTACTCAGAATAGCCTATTTTGCATGATAAATTATTCCTGGTGTGCTTGAAGTGGAAAGGAAATAACATTTAGGATTTTCCTGGGGCTATCATATATACTTATATTATTCAAACCAAATGCAGTGAAGTGCATGATAATTTGTTTACTGACATTTTATGTTGTATTTCTCTAATGTATTAAAAATACACTTCAGGGAAAAGGTAAGATTAATTGTCTTGCATATGAGGAAATTGATATACACTAATCAGGAGAATTTTAAATTATCCAAAATGCACATGCATAAAAATTTTCAGATTAATCTGATTTAAAAATGGAAAACAAAATCCAGCATATTGTGATAGATAATATTTTAGGCCTTCATCTACAAATATCATAAAAAGATGTTACTTACCAAATCAAGTTACATATTTTCTTTTTTAAAATGTTTTTTAATATTTATTTTTACATCAGTTCATAGTTTTCTGACAATGGACAAAAACTCTATGAAAATAATTATTTCCTGTAGTCTCATGACTGCTCAGAGATTAATTCTCTCCACTGTAATGGGCAGTTATACATGTGACACATAATTATTAAGTAGCTAAAATAAAGGCATCCAATAGAAGTTACAGAATTTTCACTATGTACTAGTCTCTGTTTTTAGAATGCTGCTTTCAATTTACCTCTATGAACATCCTGGAAAAAGGTCATCTCCCCTTCCAATACCTTCATTTTCCATATAAATTCTTCATGGAGCTTGCATCTTTCAGATCTTAAAGAACTTTCATGTCTGCTTTCTTATTTACCACTCTTGGAATTCTGAAATAAATAGAGGGAAACCAAAGCTATGAAAACATAACTCTTTCCTCAAAACAGAGATCAAATGAAAGAGCAAGAACTTGCTGTTTTGGTTTTATAGTCTTCTCACTCTTCCAAAATGACTCACACCTGATGTGGATCCTGGATGCTTTCCATTGGCTCTGACCACTTACAGATATTTCTCTACCTCACTGACCTGGACCACGCCTGAAAATTATTTAAGAACACTCAAAATAAAGTGAGGTTCAAAATACTTCAATGGAGACTGCTTACTCCTTGTTGCAAATGGAAGACCCAGAAGTTGATAAACCTGAATTCAAGCTTTAGACTCTGGTCAGCTCACTCTGTGAAATTGGGTAGTTTTGGTGTCTCTTTTGTCTCATAATTAAGTTGGGCAATGAGACCAGTTCTTGTTGTGCCAGATTCACATTAACCTCATCTGACTCTTGTCTTCCACAATAATCAGATAAGGTATGTTTTCTTTCATTACCTTGAGTTTGGTGATCAACATGAGGACATAGGGGCAGCTGCCCCCTGTAGCTGTCAATTGTGAAATATCAGGAACTGCACGTGGGCAAGCTGATCAGTGACAAGAACAACCCCAGGAAATAATTATCTTTGTTCTCGCCACTTGCATCTCATGATAGGCAAATAGGATCAGAAGTGTGCCACCTGGCCACAAACCTCCATGTGTGAAAAGGCACTGCCATGGGCAAGCACCTTCTCACACCTTGAGAAACAGTCCTTTTAATAACTTGTGTTCTGTTCCAAACCAGATACCCCCCTCGCTAGCCATACAGACTTCTTGGACTTTTGCTGCTGCTGTGAAACCAGATACAGAATGGAACTGGGCAAAAGTGGTTTCAGCCATAAAGGAAGACACATGGACATTTTAAGTCACCCCAGACTCATTACCATCTCCTTGCAATACGAGTCCCTAACAAAATTCCCACCCACCAGCACTATGTTAGTCTGATCCATTTCTGACTCTGATTGAATCATGCCCATATAAAGATTGGAAGAAAGCAACCCTTCATCTCTGCAATGGACACAGCCCTCTCTCTAAGAAGTCATAAATAATCCTCCTACTCCTTATGTAAAATCTGCACTTTCTCCCCTTACAAAAGGACCCTCATTGTTTCAAGGCAAGAAGTCTGATAGGAGAGTGATTTCTCCAGGCTTCTACTTATTAACTAGCAAAGGAATAAGTTTTACTTCACTGTGTACTTGGCTCTTGGTTTTGTTATTGGTTCTATGAATCTGGAAGAGAAAAAAAAACTCAGTTGGGGTTAGAAATTTGTAATGGCACCTACCAGTTTGCAGTCACCCATCCCCTGTATAAATCACTCCTAAGTCAGCCTCCTGGAAAGATGGGCTTTGGACAAGAAGTCCGCATCTTCTCATTTAGTATCTTTTCAAATAGATTTCCTTGCTTCAACACCTCCTTTCTTGAGTTATTTGCCTTGTCCTGGCCAACAGCTGGACTTGGGTGTGGTGACAATAACAATCCAAACTGTGAAGATCAAAAGAGAAGACACAGTAAAAAAAAAAAACGCTTGCTGATGTATTTTAAAACTATCTCATGAAATGTACCTGCAGATAATATTAGGAATTTAAAAATTTTTACTGTATTAATTAGAAATCCATAATATTTTGAAAGAAGTTCTTTTAAAATGCCATTTATAGCAGCAAGTGGAAAGTTCCAACTTAATTATCCTGCACATATTGAGGTAGATTCAGCCATGGAAGCAACTTGGAAGAAGTAGACAAAGATAAATGAACACATACAAGGAAAACCTATTGATAGCAAGGAAATATCAGGGAAAAAAAGGTTGAAAATCTTGGCTTTTCCTTGTCAGTAAATATAAGAAACTTATTGAGAGTACAAGACATTGTGAAGTCTTTTATTTAGAATGCTGTGCATTTTTATTCAGACAAGAAAGGAGAAATGGGGACAGAAAATGGAAGAAATGTTTCAATTTGAAATGACTGGAGAGCCGATTGTTGAACCACAGAACCAAATGAAGAACTAAGCAACAAATTAACATCTTCTAAGACTCACAGCACTTCACTGCTAGAAGAGGAATTTGAGACCATCTGATCTCACTCTCAATCATATTATGACACATTGCAATCAGCTGACAATGCTGAGACAGCTGGAGGAAGTTAAAAGAGCTTTTAAGAGACTAAGGCAGAATGAGGCTTAATATGTTTCAGTGCTGCACACCTGAAATAATGATGGCTGAAAAATGAAGTTTCACCTTTTGAAAGAGCCTTCAGGAATTTGTGTGTGCTGTGTGCTTGTATAATTTTCCATAACCACTGACATGTCTTCATCACAGTAGATCCTATGCCAGCAGAGTTGATCCTATGTCCCATGTGATTCTCACAGCCTTTCCCCAGAATTTTCAATACTATGTCTCGTACCTCAACATTTTTTGGAAGAGTGAATCTCAACTTTAGGTGCATATAGAAACTACCTGTATATTTTTTAATCTCAAACAATAATGCTGCATAAAAGAAGCTTGGCAAAATGTATACTGTATTACTATTATGTATAGAGGGTTTTAAGAACCGCAAACTAGTTAATGGTGACAGAAAGGTGGTGGGAGGGAGAATTTACAGAGAGGCACTAGGAAACTTTGGGGCTGATAGATGTGCTCATTATCTTGATTGTGGTGGTGTGGCTTCACAGGTGTATTCATTGTCAAAACTTATCAAATCATACACTTTAATATATGCAGTTTATGACATGTAAATTATGGCATAATAAAGTCATCAAAAAATTAAAAGTGAAAGAAAGAATGAAAATGAGAGAGGCCCTTTGCATGGAACAATATTGGCTGACAATATGCCATGACCTTGGAAAGATGATTCTCACTAATCTATCCATCTACACCTATGGTCCTCTATATACTTTAAATGAAAAATCAAGCTTATGTGATAAATGTTCTCAATTGTGGCTCTTCAGAATCAGAGGTAATCTATGACACAAGTTATCAGGTCTGGCTAACCCCAGGGTGGTAAGAGGAGCAACAACCTGCCTATGGCATACAAGCATGAAAACTGCTACCATCAAAGAGAAGCCATCATCAATGTCACGAAAACTGAAGTTTGTAGATGACATGAGGAGTGTTTTAAAAACAAGACTTGGATTAGGCACAGCTGTGAACATGCTGGATGACACTATCCAAGTGTATCAGTCTGGATGCAAGTGCAACAGTTCTTTCATCTCCTTGTTAGCTACTTCAAAGGATTGATATACCACTAAGTAAGATATCAAGCTAGTTTTGCTAGGATTTGGAGTTCCAAAAACCATGTCTTACTAAAGACTCTTATTACAAATCAAACTGTCATTACAGAGTCATGTCTGAAGAAACTATCATTCTGAAGAGGTCCCAAAGGGATGACATTCATACATCAACATCTTCATTGGATGCACCCCTATCTGAAGATCCTACTATTCTTAGGATGGGAAAGACTTAGAAAATAAAAACCCATGATCATATTTCTCAAACTCTAAGCTACACCATGATATAGTAAAAAAAAATAGAGCCTGGAAGAAAACACTATAAAGGAAAGTTCCAACTTAATTATCCTGCACATATTGAGGTAGATTCAGCCAGTGCCCCGAAGGAATGAAAGAGGAAAATAGAGTTCAATTTATGGTGGTACTCAAAATTACTCAGAAAACACCCTTCAGAGACCCTTTCTTAGAAAGAACAGGTTACTAATTTCAAGGTGACAGTGAATCTGGGTTAAAAAAAAAAAACAACAACAACAAAACAGTCACTAATCTATAGCAGAATGTCCTCCTCAGAATGATAAGGGATCATAGAACACCCAAACTCTACAGAGCTGCAGAAAATATTTCAGAGAACAGAACATGCATAAAGGTAATATTTTTTTTTTTTTTGGAGAGAAAACAATGATCCATTGTTCTTACTCTGATACTTAATACATCCTGGAGTCTCAGGATGAATTTTATTTCAGCTTTGCTATTAACTTTATTCCCAACTTTGCTCAAACATCAGATTTTTTATCTCTCTACCATTAAAATACTGCACCGTTCGAGAGTTTGAAAATTAATACAAGAAAACAAAATATGTATCAAAAAAATTTAAGCTTATGCAAAAAGAAATTACATCACTAATTCTTAAAAGATGCAACTAAGAAGATGTGACTCTTCAGATGTGAAATATTAAAATGAAATATTTTCAATATTTGTTTGGATGCTATTTGATATTGTAGTTTGATGTAAACAAATCATTTTAAACCACTGCCATGTTACCTTAAGTAACATGTCAAAAGTTCTGTTGAGAAAAGCCTTTTGTGACTGTCATCATGAGATTATAAAGTGACATATTTTTTCAAGGATGAAATCAAGCACACTATTATTTTATGTGTATTATATACTGTGTATTATGTTATATGGCATTATAAAATCAGGTTATTAAAATGCCATGTGGAAAAATACTATGATTTTACATAAGCATAACCAAAGTTTTCCTATGTGCAGTACTAAATATAAGTGGGTTGTACTGAACAGTTATTTTAATTATCTGTTTTTTATTCTGGAAGAAAAAAAATAAAAGGTTGCTTCTACAATAGGTCTTCTTAATTTACAGTTAGCTAACTGAAGTGCATGCAAATTGAAATAAAACTGCAGCCCTGGGACATTCTAAAACATGACACAAGAGGTTGCCAAGGTAACCCACCAGGAGGCTGTCTTGGCATCTTCTGGAATAAAATGGAAAGAAAACATTATAATGAGCAGATGGGGGATGGGAGTCTTCTGGGCAGGGTTATATAATCAAAGTGTTACCAAAAGGAAAAAAGAAAAAAAAACTGCAGTTTCATAAAATTGCTTTCAAATGAAAAAGGACCAAAGCATCTTGCTACAATTCTACTATTTAAATCAGGCAGAATATATGATTCACAAGAGTGAAATTTTTAAAATGTATATTTTAAATATTATTTAAGTAGTAAAATTTCTGTAAAGCGACTATAATTATATTTATCAATTTTATATTATCAAAAAACTCAACTTATATTCAAGATGCAGAAGTGATTCTGAATTTGTAATATTTACTATTTTGGCAGGTGTTGAGAGGGCAGGGAATTTGCCAAAAAAAAAAAAAAAAAAAAAAAGGTCTCAAGATATAATATCCCAACAGAACAGTAAAAGAAAAGAAAGGATGAAAATAAAGAAATCATTTCATTTTAGCGTATCTTTAATTTTACCTTTGCTCCTGACACCCTTCTTTTAGAATTACAAGGTATTTTTTATTTTGGAGTTGTTGCCTTGTGTATCACATTGCTGGCATTGCTATTAAACACACACTGAAAGCTTTAGTTCCTTCTCTCTGAAGACCTGATTTTCTCTAACACAAGGTTATTCTATAAATAGTCAGTGAATCTCCTTGGCCTGTCCTTAGGCTTTTTTCCTTCCTCCTCTGTCCCTGAAGATTGAAAAGGAAATTTCAGAGCTGATGAAGGACAGGCATGGAGAGAGGCCACTTTGGTGATGTGTGCATGGTAAGTTCCACAGCACATGTGGCTGCCACAGCCGAATAGCATTTTAAAATTCTCTCTATAAGCAAAGGGTTCCCTCAATACTAGGAGAATTAAAAATAACATCATTTTATTTCAGATGTTTAAACTATTACTTTTTTATGTCACATCAAAAATACAAAATCTGTGTCATTTGTAACATTGCCCACAGTAAGATATCTGGAATCTTTGATTTTATATCTTTAGTGGCAGTGATCCAATTAACTCAATTTTAAAAATCAAAGATGAATATTTTACACTGTATAGTACTCAAAATAACCAATATTATTTGGCTGTTTTGGTGCCAAGGAAAGAGATCTTAGGGTATAACCTTATTTTTAAGACGTTATTTTTCATTTAATAATTAAGCAGCTACTGTCCTCCATCTGTTTATATTACTATTTTCCTTAAAATCTTTCAATCTTTCTTATCACCTTCAGGCTGGTAGTCTAACACAAGGTTATTTTATAAACAACCTTACTATATAGTAACTCATAGGGTCCCTCTCAATTAACTCCTTAGATTTCTGCTAAAACATAGTAAGCTCCAGTCACCAGGATTTCTCATTTTTTTCTAAATAGCATTATTTATTTTTCCTCCCTCAGGGGCATCTTTCTCCTTTTTGAAAATTTACCTCAATTCAGCTCCATGTCACATCTTTTAAGAAATACTTTGCCCTTCTCTTCTTTTTTAAAGGAAGTGACATGTTTTTTTTCTTTGTCCTATAGCACTTTGCATTTATCTAATACAGTATGTATCAAATTATGATGTGTTTTAGAACTTCATTCTGTCATGTTTGACATATTTCTTGAAGACAGGTATGTCTTGTTCATTTTGGGTCACTGTTTATAGGAGAGTCCCCAAAACACAGCGGAAAATCAATAAATATTTGAATTTATTGGAATGAACTGCTTTACTCAGACTGCAGACAATCAGGGTGAGAAAGAATCCGAGAAGTAAGCAATCCAGGTAGCTTCTTAATCTGAGAGTCCTAAATTCACTGTTAGCCTATTCCTAAACTCTAATTAGATCATAGTGGTCACTATGTCAAGGATTGAATAAATGCATTGTCCATATCATACACCAGCATTCTGGTAATTCTGACACCATAGTTTTGGAAGGGAGATATAATGTACTACATTTACATGCACCATAAATGTTTTCTAACATAAAAATAAAATAGTCAATAGAGGAATTACCTAAACCTGTAAATATTTTCCATTAAATATCTGATCTACTTCATTTTAAGAAAATGCACTGTATGAATGATGTTTACCATTTATTAATGCAATTTGCCTTAAATTTCATTCAAAACAGCAATGTCGCACCATTTGCATGTGCAATTTGCAAGGTCATAAACTTATAATCTCAACTAGAAAATTGCATGTGCAATTTGCAACGTCATAAACTTATAATCTCAACTAGAGAGCACACTTTTATC
Organism: Spermophilus citellus; assembly: GCF_964194105.1. Lineage (NCBI taxonomy): Eukaryota > Metazoa > Chordata > Mammalia > Rodentia > Sciuridae > Spermophilus > Spermophilus citellus. The sequence goes on along the minus strand of NC_138184.1, from coordinate 192,363,769 downwards.
TTCTCAAGGTGAGCAAAGCACCTAATAGCATGATATTTGTAACATTCAAACATGCAGTGAGACTCTTTGTATTAGTTGAGGGAAATCAGAGACTACAAAATGAGTATCAAGTATAGAAAACCTCAGCAGTGTTCATATTATGGACTAAAGTCTCTGCTCCTTGGCACCAATGCATTGGCCCAATTATTGGCTAGATTTTAAATTTCAAAAATAGTTAAACAAAGCTTCATTGAAAAGTTAGAAAACTGGTGCTAATATATTTCAGCTTATCTTTTACTAAAATTAATCTTCTGCTGCTGTCTTCCAAGGATCACTAACATGAGTTTCCGTGTAAGGGTGGAGATGAGCAGTGTGCAGGAGGTACTGGGTGAGTTAATCTCTAGTCTTCCATAACTTCCATCTTATGGAGGTTAAAATAATGACAGTGCACCCATTGATGCACTATGGATTGTCGCGTCTACCCGCCAGCAGGAATGACGACAACAACAGGATTCTTCTTTAACACGCTTTATTGGGAGCATCCATTAGGTATAGATGAGAGAAAAGACCCCGAGCCCGAAAAAACCACCCCTTATATACTTCAACTGCAGCCCTGCTCGTACACCATTGGACAAAGAGCGCATAGCAACACAGCAGCAGCCAATAGAATGATAGACCCAGCACTTGCACACAAGGCAAGAGACACCCAGTTCCAGCTTGTGCAAAACAACAAGCACTTCTTGAAAACAGTTTGTTCCAGGAGCTGGACAATTGATACATTCCATTCTAGGGAGTGGCTGAAAACAAAGAACTGGGTCTCAGCCCAAGAATTAGGCTCACGCCCACACAAGGCAGCACAGCAAAATAGCTCACCACAGTTCCCCCTTTTTTGTTTTGTTCGAGCCATTTGAAATTCTCCCGATCCAGGAAGTGTCCTCATGATGACCCCTCCGATCAAGGGTGGCATTCAAAGGCCAAACAAGGAAGTCACCTTTCTGAGTGCAATGGGCAACATTTACCCTTCAGAGTGCAAAGGCTGTCTTCCTAAGACATGGAAGCCTTCCAAGGTGCAATGACAACAAGGTCACTTGGTGTGCAAAGGCCATCCACATCAAAACAGGGGTTTTAGGATTTTGCCAAGCTGGCTAGCCAAATTTGTGGGGAGGCCCCAGGTTCCAGGGCAGCAAGCGCCTGAACTACCTTGACTCTATCACTCTGCTGCGTGCGTCGCATACGACAAATCATCCAAAGGCATAAGACAAGGCCACAAAGAAGCATAGCACCAAATAAACCAACCCCTACCCAGTCTTTAAAGTAGGAAAATATAGAAGAAGCCCAGGAGGCGAAGTCTGCAACAGAAAGAGGTTCCACGCGTGTTCCATTTAAGTTGGCAATCTGAGACAGCAGTTCTTGAGTGAGTCGCTCTCCTTCCTGGGTCCAGTTTCCCTGTAAAAATCTAGACAATCTATTACTCTGTTCCACGGAAGCAGTCATATTGTAATATAAAGGAGTAACACACACATACTTATAATGAGATACACATCCTAACTGAGTAATTTTATAAACTTCCTCTACTTGTTCTTGTATTATATCTACTCTTTGATTAAGCAAGTAAATACCAGCAGTAAGATGTCTATTGATTTCTTCCACCGTAGTTAAGGCTTTAGCTGTTTGATCTACTACACTATTAATGACTTGAGCTGTTTGTACCTGAGAGGCCATAGCTATGGCTGCAGTGGTAGCTGCTGCGGCAGACGCCACAATAGCTGTAACTATAGCAGCTGTAATGCCGAAATCTCTCCTTTCCCTGACCAACTGTACCAGGGGAAAAGAATTAGGATCGGCCTTAACTGGCATGGGCACAAAGGTCGGAACCTTTACCACTAAAGCCAATGACAAGGAAGTATTCCAACACTGGGTTAAATAACACTCTTTTACAATACAATCAACTATAGTAGAATTGTCAGTATGATTAACAAGTAAGAACATGAATGGCGGCTGAACGCATATTTCAGCAGCAGGAAAAGAAATATTATAGAATTCTTCATTGATAGTGATATTTGGTAAGTATTTTTTGATCCCAAATTGACATGCATTTCCAGAAACATTTTTAATCCAATGAACTCCCTCGTTTAAATAGGCTATAGCGGAGAAGTCTGTTCCCGCTCCCACCTCATTATATAATACCCAAGAGTACCAAGGCCATCCTGCCAGATTTGTCCTAGTAGAATTTCCACTAATATTAAAAGAAAACCCCCTGAGGGGAGGGGACAATTGGAACCCCGGGGCAACTTGTTTTTCTGGAACCAGAGGACTCTGGCAAGGAGTAAACTCTGGCGGAAAGGAATAATTGGGTGAACATCGTGGCCCAGGTCTCATTTTGGTAGCATTTAGTGTCCCCTGAAAGGACAAGTTTTTCTTAAATGTCCTTTACGGCCACAATTGAAGCAAGAAGAGGAATTTTGGTTTCCTTTGGTTGCCGCAACTACTGCCGCAGCTAACCCTGCATTTGTCAAAGGACCTCCTATCTCTCTGCATGCCTTTATCCAGTCCTCCAATCCCTTTTCTTTCCATGGTGTTATTGCCCTTTTACATTCTGTAGTACATTGTTCATACACTAACTGCTTCACTAGGGGCATCGCCTGCTCCATGTCCCCAAAAATTTTTGAAGCTGCTTGAAGCATTCGGGCGACAAAATCTGAAAATGTCTCAGCTGGGCCCTGTATGACTTTTGTAAGATTCCCTGTTGTTTCACCTCTATTGGGGAGAGCCTTCCAGGCACGTAAGGCCAAAATATTAATTTGTTGATATACTACTAATGGATAAACATTTTGATTTTGGGCCCACTGACCTGTCCCGGTCAGCATCTCCACATCCCAGGCTTGTTGACCATCAGCCGCATTCGCATGAGCCTGTTGTATAGCGGCATCCAAGTATAATGCCTTAAAATCAAGATATTGTCCCATGGAGAGACAAGCCTTTGCTAAATGATACCAATCCATTGGTGCCATAGCATTAAGATATAAGCGTTCAAGCAATGCAATTGTAAAAGATGCTGTGACACCATTAGTCCTGACAGATTCAGCTATGTCTTTAACTAATTTATAAAGAATGGGCTCAAAATATCTCTGTCCCTGTGCATCCTCAAAGACAGGATATGCACCAACAGGATATGCCCCCTCCTCCTCCAGCTTCCTCCAAGTACTGCGTTTTATGAAGCCACAAGCTCCGCCTGGAGCAGTGGGTGGAGACCCTTTACGTGGCAACAGTTGTTTAGCTACAGAATACGCCGGAGGCTTCGGAGGAAGAAGGGCGGCGGCCATTGCCGCGTGATAGCGGCCATGCTCATATTCAGCCACCATTTTCTCTAAGCTTTGTTCTTCTTCTGGGATAAAGCCTTCTGACTCACCTTCCGACTCAGACTCATCTGAATCAACTATCTTTAATTTACGGAAGGCAGATAAATCTGGATAGAGTTTCGGGCGTGCTCCTAACGCTTGAGTCACGTCCTTTTGTTCCTTGAGTGCACTTTCACTTAACTTTGCATTAGATCCCCTTTTTTGTTTTGTTTCATGTCTTTCTTGCTTAGATTCCTCTGACTCTGACCCAGTATCCTGATGCTCCACCAAAATCTCCTGTCCCCTTTTAGTGGTTTCAGGAAAACAGACTGATATTGACCCATGATAGAGCACTATACTAAGCCAGAGCCACCGGATCAGGGGATTACTTACCGGCGCCACCGCTCCGCGTGTAAAGTTCTGAATCCTCCCGCAAAATATCGGGGGTCCCCTCGTAGCCAACAGATGACAATTCCCGGGATTTCGGCACCACTTGTCGCGTCTACCCGCCAGCAGGAATGAGGACAACAACAGGATTCTTCTTTAACACGCTTTATTGGGAGCATCCATTAGGTATAGATGAGAGAAAAGACCCCAAGCCCGAAAAAACCACCCCTTATATACTTCAACTGCAGCCCTGCTCGTACACCATTGGACAAAGAGCGCATAGCAACACAGCAGCAGCCAATAGAATGATAGACCCAGCACTTGCACACAAGGCAAGAGACACCCAGTTCCAGCTTGTGCAAAACAACAAGCACTTCTTGAAAACAGTTTGTTCCAGGAGCTGGACAATTGATACATTCCATTCTAGGGAGTGGCTGAAAACAAAGAACTGGGTCTCAGCCCAAGAATTAGGCTCACGCCCACACAAGGCAGCACAGCAAAATAGCTCACCACAGTAGTTATAATTTATAAACTTCTCTTCAGGAATGAACTAATTAAGGCACACAAATATGTGATTCTAACTTAACTGATTTCATTCAGCTCTCAAAGAGTGAAAGGACAGATTTCTATTACACTTTCTTTGTTTGGTGTGATATCCTGATTTGCCTTAACTCTTGATATCATCCTAAAAGTTCTGAACAGTCCTATCTATACACCACCATCCCCTTCCAATCACTGGCTTGAATTCCTTCCTAGTAAGCAGTTCACCAGGATCAGGATGCCATTGAATTTCACATTGTGCCAATTAGACTTCTCATGTTGCTAGATCCAAGTGAAGCACGGGGCTTATTATTTAGCCACAACTGCTAATCCATGACTTTTCTCTTTGGGTCGGTCAGATAATATGCAGATAAGTATTCACTGCAAGATCCAGCTCTGTGGCTGTTTTTATTTTCTTGCCCCCATCAGGCTGGATCTTTACTTCCTCCTGTTTTTCATCAACCTTGTATGCTAGGGTCTCAGCATATATTACTATTAAGCTTGCATGTACCAGGACATGATTAAGTCCTCATTAAGTCATGAGCTTGCTGGGAAAGTGAAGGATTACCCATCACTGACAATCACATCATTTAAGCACAGAATCATTGATGACACCAGAGTTGCCCCTGTTTGATCTCTTGGCACATTTACTTCTAAAGGTGGTCTTTTAAAAACATTCATTGTCCTCTCCCTTAGAAATTCATAGATTGTTTATCATAACAAGCAAGCAAACAAAACAGGATAGAGAAGAGATCCTCTTTGTGAGGAAAAAAGCATCTCTTTTAAGTGAAAATCCAACTGGAAATTGGTAGACAATAAAAGGGGAATTGTGACTGGGGTTGTGGCTCAGCGATAGAGCAGTCACCTAGCAGGTATGAGTCGGGTGCAATCCTCAGCACCACATAAAAAATAAATAAATATAATAAAGGTATTGTTTCCAACTACAACTAAAAACATGTTTTTAAATTTTTAAAAAGGGAAGAATTGTCAAATTTTTGATTGGTTAGTATTATTTTGTATTTTTTCACTTTTATTTATACCTTCCTCATATGACCTTTCTTTTTTTTGTCACAATTCATTTTTATTAATAGAAAATAAACACTTATTCCAGTTTCAAAGTTGTTACACTTGAAGTTCCTAATTTTTAAAAAAAAGAATTTTAAATTAATCACTTAATAATCCTACTTTGACTAAGACAATGAAACTGTGGCTTAAAAAAAAAATAACTATTCAGCACCATTTGCTTATAGGTCTTTGAGAATTTGTTCTTAAAGTGTCTGGGAACTATCCTGTCGGCTAAGTACAGGAACTGCTGAGCTGCATGAAAAAGCCTCTCTGGGAGAGCCAATGGGAAGCTAAGCCACCATCACCAGAGGAGTCAGTGTACTTCAGCAAGGAGTATACAAGGGTCCCCTCCCTACACTTCAGCCCAGGAGGGTCATGCTTCTAAGCACTGGGGTATGAGTAGTTAGACTATTATTTGCTGTTAGAATTGATCTTTCCCGCTAATAACAGTAAATCTGGCACAGATGCAATTGGTTCTTAATGTCTGTGATTTTAGGAAATTCTGTAAATAATTTGGATTTAGTTTACTCAGAAAATACACCTTTAATAAGGTTCACTACTTTGGCAGAGTAAAGGTCTGCCATTTTAGTGTCTTTATAAACAATATACAATGTGTAGGCATATCATACTCTTACACCATACTTTAAAATACTGCATTACTTAAATATTTTAACAAAATGTCTATAATTTGAAGTAGCTGATGAAACTAATCCAAAGTATGACAAGGGATATTCACTCTCACTTAAACTATGTTGCCTAGAGAACTTTTAAAACCATGTACCCTTCAAGCCGTTCAAGGAGAGGTAACAGGCCCCACTCCTCATTCTCTACTGTGGAATTCCAACTCAGGTTGGGCCAGAAATTAGCACTTTCAGATACTTTAGGAAAGTCCACAGAAGTGTTAAAAGGTCTTCTAAGCAAAAGAATATCTAATGCCTGTCTCTATGCATCCATGAGAAGTCATGCTCATCAGAATTTCCTAATAACACAAAGACAAGTCTATATACCTCATCAGACGTCAAAGGAATGAGGTGGGCTATTTTGTCAGAGTTTCTGCTGCCTTTTTTCTATATTCTGATCCATCAATGTGAGTAAAGTGGACTTTTGTGAGAAAACAGTGTTTGATTGCCAGGACCTCTTTTGGGCATTTCTTCCTAAGTGGAATACACAACAGATATGGGAGTGGGGGAGATAATACAGCGAAGCTGCTCTTTCCAGCTCAGAAGGAGTTGATGAAGCCCATATATGCATTCAAGAAGCCCATGGGATCCTCTAGCTGTGGGTAGTGGCTAATGTGGTCATCCAGAATCGACACTGTGGACCGCGGCAGCATTTTCCTGTACAGCCCCAAAAACTCTGGATAGGGATTTATAGGATCCAATGGCCCATAGATAAAATGAATGGGAATAGTTACAGAGGCAAGAGCTCCCACCCAGCGTCTTCTAAACTTCTTCCTCTGATTAATGTACTGTAAGAGACTGTCAATCACCAAGTTCCCGTCATTGTTTCGGATCCCTGCCCACATATCCCACAGCTCACTCTCGGAGGGTCGAGTGTATGGTCCAAAGACTGGAGTAAGACCTCAAGAAAATACAAAGAAGTTCATCAACCTCGTGAGGATGGGTGACAGCACACCTCCATCTTTAAGTAGCTTTTGGAGAAGGAGAGGCCGATGAGTCTCAGGAAAGATACCTCCATTTGACAGACAGAGACTCTTTATGGTAAGCCGGCCACATCGATTTTGCTTGTACCTATACAGCAGCTCCTGAGCAACAATGTCTCCATAGTTGTGAGACAACAGGTTGATCCTACGGCTCTGGAGTCGTAGATGGTGCAAAAGCGCCTCCACGATGCTGGCCTGCTCAAATATGGAATAGTGGTGTGGTCTCGGTTTGTCACTGAAGCCAAAGCCTAAGAAGTCAAGGGCAATCACTCGATGAAACCTCGGGGTCAGACCTTCCCAAATCTTGTATCAGTCATAGCTGGAAGTTGGAAAGCCATGTAAAATCACAACTATCTCAGGACTGCCAACTCCACCCACAGAGTCCTGGTAGAAGATGCGCAGTCCCTTGTAGGTGAAAAACTTGCCAGAAGTCTTCCATGAGTGCAGAGCAGGAGAGAGCTGAGGGGGTGGGATGTGCAGGTACTCGGCCAGCAGGGGCACGGCCAGTAGCCCCACCTGGACCCACCACTCCCTCATCCTGACTCAGGTAAGACCTCGGCTACGGGACTCCGTGTTTGGGGGACCCGGAGCGCATGCGCTCCTTGGGGCCAGAGGTTCTCGGCCTTAATAACCCAGTCCCCAGGGAAGACTTGGCCAAGCCCCTCATACTACCTTTCAATGAAACAATTTAATTAAAAGTGTTGAAGTAAAGTGAAACATTGCCAGACTAAATAGGAAACAAAAACAAAAGAGTGGAGTAGAATGACAAAAAAGGAAAGGGAGACAAAAAAAAAAAATCTGAAAACTAAAAATTTCTTTCTAAATCACCTTCTCCACAATGCTTTTAATCTGCTAAATAATAGAATCTATGGGTCTGTAGGCCCCAGATTCTTAAATATATGATAGTTCCCTATTTTATGGATTTCAGAAAGTCCTAGGAGAAAAACAGCCCTAAAAAGAGCAGAGAGAGAAATTTCGTTTTCCTTCCTTGTTCTGCTTCCATGGTTCTCTGAAGACTAATAATACAAAATGCTGTAATCTCTGTAATCTGCTTTGCTTCTAGAGTCATAATTTTGGAGAATAAGTGTGTATGTAAATTAAGGCTATATATTATCCATTCTGTTCATAAATTTCATTACAATTTGGAGCTAGGGATATGGTTCTGTGGTAGAACATTTGCCTAGCATCTGTGAGGCCCTGCACTCAATCTTCAGCACAGAAAAATAAACTTGCTATAATTCAACAATGATGCTAGTAATTTGCTAAAGATAGGAAAAAGATGTTTAGCAACTTTGCCTGCATGGCCTTTGGAATTAAAGTTGATTCTATAAAATAAGCATAATTTTGATGTTATAGTCAATTTATTTCTCCATAATAGTTAATGTGTATGTGATATATGTGTGTATATATAATTTATGGGTTGGGGTTATAGTTCTGTGGTAGATCACTTACTTAGCAGACACAAGGTGCTGGGTTCATTCAACAGAAAATATTATGTTTGTGTATGTGTATGTGTGTGTTTCTTAAGTATCTCAAGTTCCTGAAAGCAGCAATTGCTTTATAAAGCAATTGTTTCTAAATGTGTTACTAAGGAATGTGTACAGCTGTGTGCATTCAGTAATAGATGTAAGACAGTAACTGGAGTTATAGGTAACATGTCCTAAATAGTATAGGGTCAGATAAAACCCTCAAAAACCAAGTGTTAATCTCATAATGTTGAACCTTATAAATAAAGTTGTTAAGTGATATTTATTAAGCACTATGTGCCATTCACTGTGCTAAGCATTCTATTTGTATTATTTAATTAATTCCTTGCAAAATCTTATAAGGTTGATTTTGGAAAGGAAGAGTTAGCAGCTGCATCTGTGTCTTTTCTTCTAGTTTTAGTCCAGGACTTGACCCTTGGTAGCTTCTCTTAGCAAAATATTCCCCAAAATTTATAGGAAAGTTGGTACCAGATAGAAGATACATGAGAATCCAACCAAAAAAAAAATGCATCTTAGAGAGCATCTGCTTTATTATCCAGAGCAATTAATGAATAGCCTATACTGATAGAACTTCTCTGAAGATCAGGCTAATTGTGAACACTTGAGGTGACTATATGCAAAAAAAAAAAAAAGAAAGAAAGAAAGAAAGAAAGAAAGAAAGAAAGAAAGAAAGAAAGAAAGAAAGAAAGAAAGAAAAAAGCTGAAGGGTTTGCAATGCTAATTGCTCCCCTGAGGTTGTTCAACATTATTTCTCATGGTCACATTTTTATCCTTTCTTAAACATAAAAACATTGATGTTGGTTAAAATATGTGTGTTTACTGAGCTTGATGGTCAAGACAAATATTGGATGCAAGGATAATTTGCTATCTTTATTTTCTTGATTTGAAAATGTAGACTAAGAGAATACACTATAAGTGGTTGAACCAATACTGGAATTGTCTGACATCAAAGAATGCATTTTAAATTAATAAAAAGCTTATGTGCATCTTGCTTCCTCTTCTTTACCAGGCCAAGTTATGGAACTCTCAATTGTTGGTTACTAATGCCATCATCATATAACTCCATTCTGATACTTGATATATAATCTAATTATGTTTTCAGTGGGTGAAAAGCATTACTATAGGAGAGCTGAGTATCTACCCCTTAAGTAACTCTAATTTCTTTCTTTTAACTATCAAACAATTAGTGAAATTCCATATTTCCCTGAATTTCCCCTCGAAACAGGAAAATATAACTTTTTATATGAACTTAGCTTATTCACATATGCACCCATAACTGTTTTGCTCATCTCTTCTAAACTGTTTCTTGTTTTTTAGACTTCATTTAATGGCAGCACTGTTAATTTGCCTGAATATTCTTCATATGACTCTTCTCATCCATGTTAGCAAACACAAATACCTTAAGGGTAGGGACCATGGCTGTCAATATCCTCTATGTACCCAGAGATCATAGTTGCTTAACATGATAAATATCACAATAAAAAATCATTAATACACATATGTGGTATGTGGACTTTTATATATCTGACAAATTCAAGTTATAGTCCTATTTTTATAGACCACCTTAAATAAAAAGCTAAAATTTATGAACCTGGATTTATGTTAGAGGGTGCCAGAGAGAAATTTCTTCCAAGTTGTAATTTTGTGTTAGCCTTAGGTATAGAAACTTGATTCCCTTTTGCTGTTACCTTTAAGAAAATATAAATTTTACTACAAAACCTGCACAAATTTAATCATGAGAAGAAAAGAAGTTATTTTATTATATAACCTAACTAACCTCAATGACCTGGCTCTGCTTTTAATAAAGCCGTGTAGGAAATTCTTCACTTTTCATTTGTGTGAGCTCAATTTACAACTGACTGTTGCATTTTACTGTGTTAATCTTTCTACCCTCCAAAATCTTGAAGCACAATTATGAGTAGACTTAACATCTCTATGGAAAATTTGGTTTCTGTCAAGGACAGATGCACAGAGTCAATGATGACAGGACACTTTCTGGAGATCTTATACATACAGAAAAAAAATTGAAGAATATATACTATAGATAATAAAAATGTTATTCTAAAATTACTATATATTAATTCTTAAAATATAAGGCAATACTTACTACTAATGTATACTGTACCCACTAGCTGTCTAATAATTATAGTAACTTGCTTAAAATTTTACTATCTTTCCCTAATTTATTGCCGCACTGGTATTTTTTTATGATATCTATTTGAAGGTACATGTGTATTTTTAAAATTCATGGCAAATTACTCAAAGTATAATTATATTTTAAAGTATTAGGAATTTTAATAGAGTGCCAGTAGAATCTTCCTATAAACCATACAAAGAAGGTATTATGATTCACCTCTCACAGAGGCTAACACTACAATTCTGAAAAGTTATTGAATACCAAATCACAGATTTGAAACCAATCTATATGATTTCAATTATACCTTATTATATTTTATTTCCAATGGTTAATTTTAAATTGTGCTTATAATATAATAAATACTCACTGTGTTATGTTTTGAATGTGAGGTGTCCCCCAAAAGCTCATGTGTGAGACAGTGTAAAAAGGTTCAGAGAAGAAATGATTGGGTTTCAAGACCTTTAAATCAATCAACAAATTGATCACCTGATGGGATTAACTGGATGTTAACTGAAGGCAGATAGGGCATGGCTTGAGGAGGTAGGTCATTAGGGGCATGTCTTTGGGGTATCTATTTTGTATCTGGTGAGTGAAGTCTCTCTCTCTCTCTCTGCTTCCTGATGATCATGTGAGCTGCTTCCCTTTACCCTACTCTTCTTCCACGACATTCAGCCTCATCTGGAGCCCCAAGGAATGGAGTCAGCTGTCTATGGACTGAAACCTCTGAAACTGTGAATCCCCCAAATGAACTTTTCCTCCTCTAAAATTGTTCTTGTCAGGTCTTACAGTCACAGCATCGAAAAACCTGACTAAAACATACTGTATAAAAATTAATGCCAATATTACTAGTACATAGACACCTGTTATATTTTAGTGTACTCTGTTCCAGTTACATACATTTACATATATATACATGTACACACTCTACCCACCTACAGTTACCACCCAGTTAATCTATATTATTAGATTAATCCACTAATTAGTTTAATGCTCTAATAAACCAATCATTTCACCTCTGAAAATTCAGTCTAACACCTGAGCTTTTGGGGGATATCTCATCTCTCAGCCATATCAATGTATCACCATGATACCTAACACTGACATTTTATTCTAATTTCACATATCATAGGCAAAAATATTATAGTCACATATTTTTAAAAGATTTTTGCATATTCAATTTTATATTCTGCTTTAAATTTGAGTCAGTGAGCAGTTTTGTACAACATTAAATAATCCTTTATACCATTTTAATGGCGGTAGGTATAGTGTCTGTCATAATTTACAATTTAATATATTAAAGTTTTATTAATTTACAATTCCTGTTGCTCGGTATTTTGGTAGTCCAAGACTATGAAACTGCTAGAATAGTTTTAGAGTTTGGTGATGTTGATGACTTCCCTTTTACTACCACTGAGCCACCCTCATCCATTCCTCAATTTTGAACAATTTGAATTCTGTTTTTTACTACTCAATTGAAACTACTCTTGCCAAAGCAGTTTATACATTTCCTCTTACTAAATCTAATGACCTGTGTGTTATGGGTCTTAAGTCTGATCTGCAGAGATTTAGTTCATGGACAACTTCTTTCTTTTCTTTTCTTGGTTTATGTAATGCTACATTGACTTGTTTCCACTTAGTAATTTCTCCCTCTTATTTTTCAAATATTGCTTCAAAATCCACCTGTCCTAGTCCCCTCTAAACAAATTTCTCACTATCTAATATCCTGATGACTTTGTTTGAGTTATTAAAGAATAAGTTTAGAATGTTATTCTAAAACAAACAAAATAAAACAATCCTGCTTGTTTCCAATGGATGGAAAACAATCAAGCATAAGAAACCTTTCTGTTTTATTTAATAATGTAAACCTATTATACATCACAATGCCTGGTTTTGTGCACTCTACTGAATAGTGAATGCAGTGTTCCTCTCCCTCATTCCTCCTGGGGGGAAAGATTCTTTTAAACTTTATCACTGAAGGGCATACATGTACTGTCTGCCTCAAAGTAATGCCATAAGCTTTGCATAATTCATGAAAAGATATTTTAAGATGGTAGCATCAAAAAGAAAAAAAGATATTTTTTACGAAAAGAAGTTATCTCTTATATGCATGAAGTTCTTTTTGATGAAATCCATTAAAACTCTTTGTCACTAGTGGTGTATGATCAGGGACTATTTTGTAAACCTGCCTCAGGACAGATTTTGATCAGTATTGTAGAAATCTCACTATGATTAATAGTTTGGGGACTCTTTATTAAAAAGCAATGCTAAGCAAACGTAATAAATTTGCACATATTCTTGGTTTCACCTTTAAAAGCAGATGATTCTATAATTTTTAGAAATTTAATTATGTTTCTCAGAAAAGGACAAATGTTATTATAACACCTTCACTCCTGAAGATTAATAATCTTCCTTCAGCTTTGCTCATTTGGTTAAGGGTTTAGAGTTTCATGGAACAAACATGTACTGGAGATTCCTTGCCATCATTTTCAGTTTTCATCTTAATTTTATGTAGATTTTGGCATGCTTCTTTTCAAGCTATTGTGTCAGAAGTTATTCAACAAATGTCTCTATAAATACCCATCTAAAAAATAGTGGTCCATAAGTTCTAGTTTCAATCTTATCTCTTGATTTTATTGTTAAATTTAGAGGATTGATTGAGCCAATTTTAGGAATACATTTTAAACAAAACATACTTTTTTCAATTTGACTAGGTCCCATTCAGACTCTGCAGCTCATCATTCATCCCAGTAAGTATTTTCTCTAGGCCATATTTCCAGCATTATAAATTGTACTCCAAACACAAACCAACCCCTTTAATCAACCCATCCCCTGATAATATTGCACAATCTATTAGTAGTTCCAGAATGCTTACTTAACCAACATTTTTTAAATAGTTTATCCTTTCTCTTTTTAAAGTAATGGAATATTCCTCAAGTCACCAAAATCCCTGATATGACTTTATTTACTGTCTTATTTTCAACATGATATTGACTGTCTTAATTTTAAACATGGTATTAAAATGCTTGTACTTCTTTAAGAAGCGAATCAGATTTCAGTTGCAATGTGTTTCCTCATTATTTCTTTTTTCAATATATAGTCATTTACATTGTCCACAATATATTTAGTTAGAACAGTGTGGCTTGTATAAAACAAATCTAGCTGATCAGTAAATAAGTACAAGTAGTTAATCTATGATCACAACTCAATGGAAAGAGTCCTTATGTCATGGCAAGCAACCAACATATATTTGGCAATAGAAATTATGTAGATTATGAGGAGTTTTAGAGATTCCAGAGAATTACAAGTCACAGTACTTGTGATTAAGTTTCCATCAAATTATGTAAAGATTCAAACAAAAAGCACGCAACATAAACTTAACATTTTCAAAGATATGACTGTGACTATTTTAGTAAGAGTAAAAAATGCTTCCAGTGGAGGTTTATGTGGGGCATTCATTCTTTCAACAAGTATGTACTGAGAATCTCCATTCAGATGAACTTCTGAGAAAAAAATGAGATACTCCAGGCATATCAGGACTCTGCTCTTGAAAATCTTTATTACTGTAGAGAAGAGGTGAGTGCTTACCAGCAATAACCAATGTAAACTAGAACAAAATATCACTAGTGGACAGTTCTCCGAAGACCATAGAAACCAGATAATATAATTCCTCAATGGTAAGTGATAAAATCCTAGATTGGGTGGTCAGAAAAGAGCTTTCTGGAAATATGACATTTACTTTGAAATGGGATTGGCAAGGTGAACTTAGCCAGATAGAAGAAATAACCACTTCAAAGTCCTAAAGTAGGAATGAGTTTGGAGTGTGACTGGGACTCAGAGGCAAAGGGAAAAAGTCTCAGGGGATGATTAACAAGGACCCATTCATGTATGTCTACAGAACTTAGTAAATTTGGCCTTTACTCCAAATGTATTGGGAAATTATTGGAATGTTGTATGCAAAAGAAGAGGAATTGTTGGAGACCATGAATCCAATTGTATTTTTAGAAGATTATTACATGAAACTTAAGAGCTTATTCAGTTTTAATCAGATTACTTTCTAGAGTCTTACACTTCGTCCAAAGGTCTAAAGTGTTATTAATGTAGGTTTTTAAAACTGACCTCTATCAGGCATACTGAGATAATCCTTTTTTCCATATAAGCAAAACCTGTGACTTGCTTTTAACCAATAGACTAGAATGTGGCAAAAGTAAGGGGATGTCACTTCCTTGGTTAGGTACAGTATATGCTCAGAGTAATGGATAGCACTCCCATAATTACATCAGGTTTTATACAACTGGGTTGCATCAGCCAAATGGCAGGGGAGATACCTTCCTTTTGGCCTTAAAAAAGGAAACTGCTGTTGTGAACTGCTTAGCAAAGAGGTGGGAAATGCAAGTGGCCTTTAAGACCTAAGGACAACCTCTAGCCTAGTAAGAAGCTAGGCCCTGTGTCACACAGTCTCAGGAGAAAGATCTACCCAAAATCTGAATGAGTTTGAAGTTGGGTACCTCTTTAGTTAAAGCTCCAGGGGAGAATGTAGCCCAACCAATTCCTGAGTATAGCCTTGTGAGACCCTAAGTAGAGCAACCATTTAGGCCATGCTCAGATTCTTGGCCACATAAACTGTGAGGTAACAAAAATGTGCTGTTTTCAACCTCTAAGTTTGTGGTAATTTTTATGCAGCAAAGAAAAACTAATACAGAATATGGGATATTTCCTGGAAGTCCTTAAAGAGGGTTGGAGAAGATGGTCAAGGGCTGTACTCTGCAGATTCCAACTTTGAAGAGAAGAAGGTACCAATAGAGAAAAGAACCCCGGTCCAAAGCAAACTTTTCTTTTAATTTATTTTATTTCCTGTATTTTATCATACCTTTTAAGAATCTGAATTTTTTCATTATAAATTTTTGGGGGAGGCTTAAATCTGATTTCAGTACATTCTGGTATTAGGCTTGTCTATTTAATGGCTGGATTGCACTCTTAGAAAAAGAAAATAGCCATAAAAAGTACAAATACTTTCTGTGCAGTTCTGAAGAGTAAAAGGGAATTAGGAAATGAGGAATCAAGAACAAGTTTCCTCCCCCACTACCCCCACCAAGCAGATGCTAATACCAGCATCTAATGGACAGAGACCAGTGATGGACATCTGTTGTGTATAGGAGAATCCCTTCACAGCAAAGAATTACCCAGCCTCAATATCAATAGCACGGAGGTCAAAAAATCCCAATTAGATGTTCACCAAATAACTTTGAAATTCTGTAAGCAAGTTATTTAAAGCCACTTTCTATTAAGTGACAACATTACTCTCTGAAGTCATGTTATTTTGATAACTCTGAATCTATAATCCTGAGTATTATCTCATATTCTAGTAAGTGAAGCATAGAGTGTGATAGATGCTGAAGAGTGTTACAAAGGAAAAGAAAATGTAGTTGTGGGAAAGAGAAATGAGATACACATCCATGCAACCATTAAATAACAAAATAAGACAGAATAGGACTAACTAGCAAAATTAAATGTGACATGAGTTACAGAATTAATAAGGACTTTACTATTCTAGTAAGATTCCATTGACAGTATAGATACATAAGCACTGGACTCTCTCCTTTGCTCCTAGAGTTACTGCTAATTCAATCTAATCATACAACACAGTTCCTTCCTGCAAACATGTTGACTTTCTCATATAGTATGACCCCTTCAAAATCAGGCACTGTGTGTTACCCACTTCTGCATTAACAGTGCACAACATACACCACTATACATAAAACAAGTTCATTAAACATTTATGAAATGGAATTGATAACTGGAGAGGATAGGATATTAATATTAATTGGTGTATAAACATCATAAAAAGAGGAACAGAGAACTGAACAAGTGTCTCATTTGTAATGAGAAAGTCTTGGCTAGAAGTATGCATTAGGATGCAGATGTGATAGCACCCATTCTAAACTAACTTAAAAAAAACAGAAAGGGCTGGGCATGGTGGCACACAGCTATTTAGGAGGATACAACCAGAGGATTGTAAGGTTTGAGGCCAGCCTAGCCAATTTTTGAAAACTTGTCCCAAAATGCAAATCAAAAGGGCTCAGGACATAGCTCAATTGCTCAGTAGTAAAGCACTTGCATAGCATGTGCAAGCCTCTTCAAAACCTGTGCCACAAAACTATTAATTAATCAAAATGTAAAATTATCCCAGAAAATCTTACAGAAATGGAGGAAAACTTGCAATAATCAAGTCCTGGGTGTATATACACTGTGGTGTCCTTTACAGATCACAGCAACTGTAATCAAGAGCTCTCTATTCCTCTTCTCAACTTCTTTCTGCTTATTGGCTTAATTAATCCTTGACAAAGAACCACAATTTTAGGCTCATCTTTGTAACCTTGCTACCAAAGTAGTATTGAGTCATCCCCAATTCTAAAAACATTCAGAGATAAAGTTTAAGACTCCACTTGGTTTGCATGCCCATTCCCTGGACCAGCTAGATGTTGAAGCAGCTGAAATAAGTGAGGGCCATGAAAAATTCAATCTTATGGATAAGGACTGACTTAATATTTGAGGTTTAAAAGCTACTTAGGATAACATTAAAAGCTTTTAAATAGAATCATATATATATATATGTTTTAGAGGGATAGTAAATAGATAGTTTGCAAGATGAGAAGTGGCTCAAATCTATTGTAATAAGGTAATTGAAACATCACTTCTTTGATACGTTTGCAGTCTTGCAGTCTCATTTTGCACATCTTCCTACAGACACACTCTCCACTTCATCCTCCGTATTTCAACCAGAGGACACTTTCTAAAAACATTCCACGACTTTTTCTTCCTCGGGGGGCTGAGCAACAAACATCTGACCCTACATAATGTGCCATAGCTCCATAATTCTTTTACACTCCTGCTACACTTAACCATATTAGCATCCAGAGAAGGGAACATTCTTTTACATCTTTAGACCTTTGCACAGGTGATCTCACTTGTCCGGAATATCCAGGCCCATCTGCAACTCTTGAGTACAAGGTGAGTTTAAAAGCATAGTGTTTACCATGAGCTATACTTTCATAGGCATTGACTTCCTTCAGACGCCCAACTATTTGATGACATTTATCTTGGCTCAAATTTTAATGTTTTGGGCTGGGGATGTGGCTCAAGCGGTAGTGCGCTCGCCTGGCATGCATGCGGGCCTCGGTTTGATCCTCAGCACCACATACAAAGATGTTGTGTCTGCCGAAAACTAAGAAATAAATATTAAAAATTCTCTCTCTCTCTCTCTCTCTCTCTCTCTCTCTCTCTCTCTCTTTCAAAAAAAATTAATGTTTTGATCCACTAAAACTCATATATAAATTCTGAATTCCTTGAAGACCTTAGAAATAAATAGGAAAGCAAACTCTCTTCATATCTATTTGTTTAATATTTGCCCCCCTCCCTTCTTCATTAAAATGAAAACAACCACATAACAAGTAAGTAAGGGGAAATAAAGGTATCAACAACAAAATTTAAGGTACATTTAACAAAGCTAAATATAGATTTAACCAAGGTTCTAATTGGGTCACAGCAGGTATTCTAATTCATCATAAATTAATGATGTATTATACTTTTAATGTTTTTATCCTATCATGTAAAAGCAGATATAAAGTATAATAAAGTCTTATTGTTACTTTTACAACAAAAATCAAGGAAAAGTACTTTCATATAGGAAGATCTAGTACTATAACTAACTTGCTGTACCCCATATTTTTATTAACTTTTAAGTAGATTTTAATATTATCTTTAAGTAAGTTTTCCATAAAAAGATAATAAAGGTGATTTTAACAGTGATAATTTAACACCTTAGGTTATTTAATATACATGGAATACCAAATGACTAACAGGCTGATATTATTCCTTCTATAGTAGTTTGGTTTTTTTAGTTCTATCTCCAACTGTGCTTAATCAGTACATTGCAAAAAACTATGAACACTATAATTACTACAGTGAAAGAGACTCTAAAAAATGAATATTAAGTAAAAATATTTCTTCATTTTTTAAAAGTCACTTTCTTCTATTATATTCCTTTCCTAACATGCCATAGCCTTTGTTTATTTTTATTTAGCATTAGGAATCACTTTAAAAGCGTAATATATTTTCTGTTTTTGTAAATCAAATGAGTTAAATATTATCATATCAAATTCTTTTTAATCCCTAAAGAGGAAATAAATAACACTAGAACGAGTATTTATTGAACATCTATTTAATATATACTCATATTCTAAGTATAAATGCCACACTTTCATCATCTTGTTAATTATTCCCACTCTTAACGTTCTGCAGCGTATTTGAGATGACCATGTCCTTTACACTTTCACTGCTCAGTGGCATCATCCAGCTTTTGCTGTCTTCCCTATATAACTCAGCCCTCAGTACCCAGTATTTCAAATACTCTGATCAGTATCCTTTCATGCTTTGGTTCCTAGAACCACACTCTGGTTCAAGAAAGCACACTCAACTAACAAATGTTTATCAAAAAAGGAGGGGTGAGGGCCTGTTTATTTAACAAAAGGACACTCGGTGTTACTGTTCATACCCTACACACATGCAGGGTATGTGTGCTACTGAAGACAGGACCTGCCAATTCCCCCAGGACCCCTAACCATTTATTGTTTCATTCACCTGCTGCCTTATCTGTGAAGTAGTGCTAAAGATAGCTTGTGCCTCTGCTGCTTGTGTGGTAATTCTTTTCCATTCCTATTTGAGAAAACTGGAGTTTTTAAAATTTGTCCTTCCATAATCAAAATGTAGTCCTCAATTCTTTCAACAGTTGCATCTACATCCAAATTTTTAAGTACATAGATTTTTTTTTTTTCATACCAAGGATTGAACCCAGGATCTCTTAACTACTGAGCCACATCCGTTCATTTTATTTTTTATTTTGAGACAAGGTCCTCACTAAGTTGCTTAGGTCCTCCCTAAATTGCTGAGGCTGCATCTGAACTTTAGATCCTCCTTTCTCAGCCTCCTAGTAGCTAGGCTCACAGGTGTGAGCTACCATAGCCTGGATCAAGTTATGTTTTAACACTCTTACTCCACACACATATTCTATTAACCTCTACAATTTCTGTTTACATATACACAAAAAAAATTTCTACCATCACCCATCTCTGTTCCATGTCAACTGCCACAAACATGGTTATGTGGTCAGTAACTGTTAAGTGGCAAAGTGTAACAAATTTTAACTTATTTCCTTTTCTAATCTGGCTATTTTTAGCCATTTGGTTCAGATTCCTTTGAAAATTTGATGATGGCTGGAGAGTCTCTTGCCAGAAAAATTACATACACACAAAATTTACTATACATTTTCTGGTGATTAGAAGAATTAGAGAAGTTAGATATTGGAAATTTGGAAATTTGCTCTTATCTCCCCGATTTCCAATTTACTCTTACCCCTCTATTTCCTTAAACCTCCCAATGTATTAATAAATCATACTAATTTTCTCAAAAGATTTCTTTCAACCATGAATTTAATTTCAGCCTTTGCTCTAAAATAAAATTTCTGTCTCATTTTAACTCCAGTGATTCACCCTAACTTCACTTTCTGGAACCAATATCTACACTTCATTGCTATTCACCAAATTTGCTCCAATGCTGTCCTTCCCCTGCTGATTTTCCCTACCTAATTACTCTCTTCACCAATTAAAACAAACTAATGTCTGTGTCCCACATCAACAGATTCTGAACTAGCTGGTCTGCAGTACATTGGAGCATCAGAGTTTTTTCAAACTCTCCAGTTTTCACAAATGTCTAGGAGTAAATTTTGAAATCCACTGGTGCAGATAAACTATCAAATACCCTAATCCCTCAATTCTTTCACCATTTTGGTAATCTTTTTCTTTTGCTCCATTGTCAGAAGATAGCACAAGAAAATATTTTTAACCAAATGAAAGACAATGCTTTCTTAAATACCTCAAAATGTATTACAATTTTTTTCTGTTCATTAGAACCAGGAAAAAATTGTAATATATTGATCTTCCAAAGTAAGCATACCCACGATGCATAAAAATTCCTCTGTAAATGAGAAAACAACAGAAAACATTTTAAAATGTGCAAAGGACTCCTCAATACTGAGGTATCCAGTAGCCAATGATTATATAAAGGGGTGGTCAAAACCATGAGTCATAAGGAACATGCAAATATAAACTACAATAAGCTTCCAGGACACATCCAGCAAATTGAATAAATAATTTGATAATGCTAAGTGGTGCAAAATAGAAGTTCAGGACTGGAATTCTTTTATACTACTCATTCACATGTAAAATCACTGTGGAAAAATGTTTGGCAGTATCTATTACAGCTGAACATAGCTGAATATATGCATCCTTAAGAACTTCTAGCAATTTTTCACCTAGGTATCATCCATTAAAATAGGTTCAATGTGTTTATGTGTATATTTTCATGTGTAAAGATATATGCATACACACATATACAAGACAGGTAAATACAATACAAATTTTTTAGATATTCAATAATGGTACTATTATAAGGGTCCATATTTCCTCCCATCTTTGGTGATGATGACATTAATAATACCACATCTACCCAGGCATGTTGAATAATGAAGATAAGGAAATAATGCATAGATGAGTAGGAATATAAATACTGCATAGATATAAATTCCCACCACAGAGTAGAGGCACAGGATGAGCATTATCCATTTCCCCACAGACAGAGGAGATACTGACTGCTCTTATTCATGAGATTTACACTTCAGGATACCATATTTGTTTATGAACTTTCCAACATTCCCCCCCAAAAAATAATTTTAAAAAATATCATCAGGAACCTTCACATAATTTTACTGTTTTTTCACTTTCTACAAAATATGAATGTTTAATTACTCACAGAAAAACAAGTTTTAATCTCTCAAATCTATAATTCACTCACTATTTTCAAATAGAGGCAATGTTAGATTGGTTTGGCCACCAAGTTTATAATAATTTCAGTTAAAATAAAGTTTAACAATTGGTTAGAGAACAAATGTTATGATTATTCCAAACTAAAATGATCTATTATGTATAATGTTACCAACAGACTAATTTTTATTACCTGTTAAAAAAATTATTGTGGCATTGAAAGTCAAGACTTTCAACCATCAAGAATCTACTCTCTTTTGTAGATAATCTATATAGGCAATTAGTTAGGAAAAAACTCAATAATATAACTACGAGTGCTTGTATATTCAGGTTCCTGTTGCCTATGCATGTTCCTAAACTGTTTCTGGGTCTTTATATCTTAGCAACAGGCAGTGATATAATCTCTCTCTTACACTTTTTCTAATAATATGATTTTAACTGCCTGAAGATGGCTGATCAAGGTTTCATCATATAATTCATGCATTAAAGTACCATAAAACTCTGTAAAACTCAGGCTTATAACCAACATTTAGATTTCTATGATCATTTCTATATTATTTATGGGAGCTATGATAATATTTATAATGTAAAGTAAAAATTTCCCCAATTAATAAGGACTATTAAAATATTTCTTTAAAATATGTATTTCTTCTGTTAGAAAATATTTAAAATAGTTAAAATTATATCTAATTGATGTTAATATTATATGTATTGGGCAGGAAAAAACATCAATTTTAGGACTATTTGTAGTTTAAAAATAGAAGAAAAATTAGAAGATTGAGTATATTCTAAAATCAATTTATATTAGTATAAAGAGAAGAAATTGGGCTGGGAATATGGCTCAGTGGTAGAATACTTGCCTAGTATGTATAAAAACCTGGGTTGGATCCATATCACTACATTAAAGAAAATAGAAGAAATTATACTTCTGTGTCACTTCTCTGAAGAATGTTTTCGAGAATATTGCTGTGAAAGATATTTAGTATGGAACAGGGGAGCCATGATCAAATAAGTTTGAGGAATGCCTAATATTTTATCAAACAAGTTAGCATATGAAACCATAACACAATCTGTAAAAAAAGGAAATCACTTTATATTGTTTGACTCGTGTTTTTTTTTTTTTTAAAGTATATGAGCACTTAAAATGTTTTCAATTTTAAATGTAGATCTGCGTCTAAAGTAAGCTGAAGAGGTACAATTTGTGTAGGTACAAAAATATGTTTCATTAGAGTTTTTTAAAGATTCCTGGGCATATCACTGACTTATAGAATGAGTACAACTTTTGTCCATTTTTTTCTTGAATTAAAACTAACAAACAGAATCTTAGTTGGCTGAAAAGTTGTCTTAAAGCAGTTAAGTGTTCAATTCTCTCCATAGCAGGGGAGGTAGAGAGGGAAGATGGGAGGGGAGGGGAGGAGAGGGGGGATAGTAGGGGATAGGAAAGGTAGCAGAATACAACAGTCACTAATATGGCATTATGTAAAAATGTGAATATGTAACAGATGTGATTCTGCAATCTGTATTTGGGGTGAAAATGGGAGTTCAAAACACAATTTGAGTCAAATGTATGAAAGATGATATATCATGAACTATGTAATGCTTTAAATAATCAATAAAAAAATTAGTATTAAAAAAATTTTAAAAAAAAGCAGTTAAGTGTGTGTGTGTGTGTGTGAGAGAGAGAGAGAGAGAGAGAGAGAAAGAGAGAGAGAGAGAGAGAGAGAGAGAGAGAGAGAGAGAGAGAGAGGGAGGGAGGGAGGGAGGAGAAGGCTGGAAAAGTAGTATTTTTACCTATCCTGAAGTTTTAACTCCCACTCCTCACCACTAGCTTCAAAGTTTATGGGTTTAAAGAGAGGTAGAATCAGTACCAATTCCACTAAAATTCTTGCTTTTTGTCTATAATGTATTTGTGTATAAATAACATTTATCTCAATGCTCATTAATCAATAAAGGCATTCTTAGTTTAAACAATTTTTAGTTCTTTCTAGTAGTTTCATCATTAACTTCACTTACATTTGTTAGGATAGTACTAGACCAAAAAGATCAAAATGTATTATGGCATAAACCTGTGAAGCAGGTTCACTGTGCACTGGGGTACCAACTTACACAAGTTATATGATGTGGGTTTATCACTTACAGAAAGGCAGTAAAGAACAACAGAAGCTTAGGTAGGATTCCTTGCAAGCTAGTCAGTTCCAAAGGCTCAAGAAAGATGTTTGGGACACATGGCGCCTCAACTGTTCATGTCTCACTTGTAACACATCTGAGGTTCCTGAAAACAGCCCATCCTAGGTTTTACACCTTTGTGCAATTGAGTCACTGGGTTGGGTATTAAAGCACATCTTGTTTCTAAGGGGAAACAGAATTGTTAGGTGGTTCCTAGGGTTCGGGGAAATGGCAAAACAGGGAGTTGTTCAGTGTATATAGAGTTTCGGTCATGCAAAACGAAAAATCTTAGAAATCTATTGCATACCAATGTTCCTGGGGATTAACATATTGTACTGTACACTCAAAATTAAGAGGAGAAATTTATGTTATGCATGTTTTTACCACAATAAAAAAATCAATCAGAATACGACCAGAAAAGTGATCCAGAAAATCAATGAAATCAAAAGCTCATTCTTTGAAATGATTAATAAATTAATATATTCACATTAAGCATTGTATTTCTTTGTTTTATTTCCATATATATGAGTACTGATCTATATGAAAATCTTCATATTATGAAAAGTTGTGCTTCATTTTTGTACAATGAATTGAAATGCATTCTGCTGTCATTTATAACTAATTAGAACAAATAAAAAAGAAATAAATCTTCTATAAATCTATATATCTCTAAGCTAATTTTATTTAAATATGTATTCAGTATTATCATAATAAGAAACTTATAAAACATTTAAAAACTGAGTTATATGGAAGTTGTAATACTGGTGAAGAGATAAGAAATATAATTTGAAAGTTAAAAGGTGTCATATTACTTAAATCACTGAAATACTGTAAGTTAAACTGTAAGAGTCATAATTATTTGGATGAGATCAATTAGAATAAATTGAGGATGCTTTTCAAGGAGAGACTAGAATTTGAGACTTGCTTTGAATATTGGACCTAATGTAAGAAATTAGGAGAAAAGTAGACATTTCAGGCAAAAGAACAATAAACTGGGATTATTCCATTCTCTTTTACCCATTACCCCAGGAAGAAGCCACAAACCAGGATCCTCTCCCAGTGGCTCTTGCACTGTGTGGGATTGGGGATGAGACAATCGTGGCTAAAGTGCAAGGGCATTTCTTACCACTGTCAATGTGCTGTTTCCTCTGTGCATTTGCTTGGAGTACTACAACTTTTTAACTGCTTTTTAGAATTCCCATAAAGGTGTTTTTTTTTTGGGGGGGGGGGAATATTCTTATTAAGTTGGTATTTCTGAGGGGTATTGAGTTATGACTTACCATTCAGTCATTTTGTTCTTATTCTCATTAATTTCTGCTCCAAACTTTATTGTTTGTTTTTCCTACTTTGGTTTTATTTACTCTTCTTCTTTTGGTTCATTGATTTGACAATATTCTTCTTTTGTAATACAGGTATTTGGCGCTACAAATTTCTCCCTAAATACTGCTTTAGTAACATCACACAAATCGATACATTATGCTTTCATTTTCATTCAATCAACATACATTTCAATTTCTCTATTGAATTTTTATTTGACCCATGTGTCATTTAGAAGTGTGTAATTTAGCCCATGGTAGTAGTGCATACCTGTAATCCCAGCAACTCAGGAGGCTAAGGTGGGAGGAACACAAATAAAGGGCCAGTCTTGGCAACTTTGTGAGACCCTGTTGCAGAATGAAATAAACAAATAAATAAAGGCATGCAGATGAAGCTTGGTAGTACAGTACCCCTGGGTTCAATCCTTGGTACTGAAAAATATTGTGGATTATTTATTTCTAAATATTTGAGTATTATTTCCAGAAAAAAAAATTATGTTTTAATGACTCTGACTTAATGTCATTATGGTCACTAATATACAATGAATTATGTAAATAAATTTATTGAGAGTTGTTTTATGATCCAGTATGGTATGTCTTGGTAAATGTTTTGTGTGTACTTGAAAATATTGTTAATATCAGGGCATTCCATAAATGTCAATTAGGTAAAGATGATTGTCCCTGTTACTCCACACTTTGATTTCCTTACTGATTTTATTTTGTTCTCTCCATTACTGAGGGATTATGGATATCTCTGACTATAAGTGTAACTCAGTCTGTTTCTTCTCACAAGTCTAGTAGTTTTTGCTTCATGTATTTTCAAGCTCTATTATAGGGTGTGTAATTCTTGGTACATTAACCCCTTTATCTTTATGAAATAAACTTGATTATCCCTGATAATATTTCTTGTTTGAAATCTACTTTGTTCCCTGATATTGATATCATCAATCATATGTTTTTAAAGTAAATGATGGCATAGTTTCTTTAGTCGTCTTTTTTTTAATATATGACAGCAGCATGTTTTTAGTCTTCTTATTAACCTACTGTGTCTATATGTGTTTCTGAAGTTTGTTTCTTATAGACAACATATAAGTAGTTCTTGATTTTTATGTGATCTGAAAACTCTCTGTATTTTATTTGACATTTCTACACAACTTGTGTTTGATCTGGTCATTGATATGGTCGGCTCCAAATCTATCATCTTGCTATTTTTTTTCTCTGTCCCATCTTTTCCTTGTTCCTCTTTAGCTCTTACTGCTTTCTTTTAAGTTAATAAATATTTCTATCATTCATTTTATCTGCTTTGTGGGCTTTTTATTTACAGCCTTATTTTTTAATGATTGCTTTAGGATTTATAGGCTACTTGTATAATTAATTAATTCTGATTTTAAACAATATAGTTTTAAGAAATTTACAACAATATACTTACATTTCCCCTTCATCATTTACAGTTTCATTATCTGTTTTAATTTTATATATGCCATCAACTTCATATTATATTATTTTTTGTTTAATCCATTAATTTATTTAGAAAGTTTTAAATAAAAAGAAATCTTATATATTAACCTGTTTAGTCACTCTTTCCTGTAAACTTTCTTCACTTTTGCTGATCTAGATTTCTATCTGTTATCATTTTCTTTCTGCTGAAAAAGTTTCTTTAACCTGTTGAATAGTACAAATCTACATATTACAGATTTTTTCAACTTTAATATGTCTTTAGTTTTTAGCATTCATCTTGAAAGAAATTTTTCATGGGTATAGAATTTGAGGTTAATATATTTTTTATTTCAGTTCTTTAAAAATATTACTCCACTGTATGTTATTTTATAAAATACACTTTATCCTTATTTTTGTATCTGTGTATGCAACATGTCTCTTTATTTTATTTTTCATATTTCCCCTTTATCATGATTTTTTAGAAAGATGACTATGATGTACTATGATGCAGTTTCCTTTCATATCCTCAGTTGATATTTATTAAGTTTCTTCAATCTGGATTTATATTTGTCTCAAACTCTGAAAATGTGTGTCTATTATTTGTTCAAATATTTCTCCCCCACACTCCTCATTTGCCCTATAGGCTCTCCGAGAAAATGCTTATTAAGGTGTATGAGATTTTCACACATCTAATTGATAGTATGATTGCTTTTTTCCTTTTTTCTCTATTTTCCTCTGGATTTTATTCTGAATTATTTGAATTCTTATATCTTTAAATTTACTAATCTTTTCTTTTGTAATATGTTATCTGTCATTAACCTTGTCTCACACATAACAGTTTTCATCTTTAGAAGTGGGAGTTTTTCATACCATCCATGTTGCTACTTGTTTTTGATCATATGGAGAAGATTAGCAATAACTGGTTTAGAGCCCCTGAGATCAGGATCATTTTTATTTATTTGATTTATCTTGTCTGTGAGTCCCATTGTGTTAGTTAGCCATTCATCACTGTGCCCCAAATACCGGACAAGAGCAGCGTAGAGGAGAGAAAGTTTATTTGGGCTCATGGTTTCAGATCGTTAGTCCATTGTGGGCTGACTTTATTGGTCTGGGCTCAGGGAGAACATCATGGTGGAAGGTTGGTGGTAGAAGAAAACTTCCAACTCTATGGCAACCAGGAAGTAGAGAGAGAGAAGGGAAGGGGTTGCGGGGAAGATGAAGCCTTTTAGGATGTCCTTCCATGTTTCCACCTCTTCTTCTCATGCTCCACCTGCCTATAGTTACCAAGCAGTCCATTCAAATTAGGATGGACTGATTAGATCACAGATCTTCTAATCTAATCTTTCACTTTCTACATCAAGAAAGGAGCTTTTGGAGAACATCTCAAATCCCATTTTCCTGCCTTTCTGCATAACTGGTAAGGTTTGATTAGTTACCAGGCATTGTGAAACTTTAACATGCTGGGTACTAAAAATGTTTAACTTACCCTATAATTATTTAATGTTTTTTGGGGGGAATCCTCTGGAAATAAAGCTATACTTTCTGATCTTGCTTGTAACATTAATTATATGGGTGCAGTGTTGTGTTCAGTGTAGGGTCAAACATTCTTTATACTGAGGAAAGATCTTACTGTATACTTGACTCTTGAGATTATACAGTTTAGTACTGGGAATAAGCACTACTTTTGGCCTAAAAAGTATTGTTAACTCTTATCTTTTTTGAAAGATTA
Source organism: Spermophilus citellus (assembly GCF_964194105.1). Classification (NCBI taxonomy): domain Eukaryota; kingdom Metazoa; phylum Chordata; class Mammalia; order Rodentia; family Sciuridae; genus Spermophilus; species Spermophilus citellus. Next base: position 192,335,651 of record NC_138184.1, on the reverse strand, counting down.
TTTCCCCTTCCTCCCATAATCTATTAATGTGTTAGGATTGGTAATCAGCAAATTAATATCTCATCAAGGGGGCATCCTCTGAAGATCTCTGGCGGTTCCTTTCTGAGTAGCTGCCTCCTGTTCAGTAATCAACTGTGTGAACTCTAGCTGCCTTGGTCTTGCTGGACTCTGAGTTCCATATCCTTAACTCACTATGACCGCTAAACTCAATATACCCAGTTTCTTCCTTCCAGTGTTATGGCCTGGAAATTCTCTCAAGGGATTATTATCTTCATTTTCTGAAGTCCGTTTTCTTGTAAAACATTTACTCCAAACATTTTGTGTGTGTGTGTGTGTGTGTGTGTGTGTGTGTGTGTTTCTTCAGGAAAGAGAATAAATTCAAACCCTGTTTCTCCACATTGTCTAAACACAGACATTTATCAAGATATTTTTATTTAAAAAAAATATTTAGTCATTTGCATTGTTCTGAATGCCATGATGTATTGAAAGAGTCTGTTAATGGTTTTATCCTTTTATATATCTATACTTGATATAATTGTTATTCTCCAATATGTTCACAATGATTTTTATCTAGGGAAGGGGTACCACACTCACAATTATACCAGAGTTAAATGAAATAATTAAAGCATTTACAAACAAAATAAGGCATCTTTTATGACTTCAGAGATAATTAAAGAATATGAATATATATATATATATGTGCTAACATAAAATTTAATTTAAGATCTGTTTATTATAATAAGTAGCCAATTCTTTCTAAGCAATTATTTTTGTTTTACAAAGATTTAGTCAGTACAGCACTCTTGTATTGCAAGTGGTTAGAGATGGCAATTCTACTATAAATATTCTTTAGTTTCTTTACTTCACTGTAATGGATAATTTTTCTATTTCTTAGTATTGAAAATTAACCTGGAGAAAATATACTTCTAATGTTAGGGAATGTTTATGAATTTTTGTGTTCTCTCACAAGGAATTCAAAGAATATTTTATAAAAAGAAATTCTATACTCTGCACTTTTCTTGCTCAGCTTCCAAATATACTTGGTTATCTGTAAGAAAGCAATGACCAAATTTATTGCTTCTAGAAGTTTGTAAAAAATAAAAATAGGACACATACACACACACATAGAAAACAGAAAAAATAATCCTAATATCTTAATAAATTCAGAAAGGCTTTTATGCTCAGATGTTAATATGCAGTACTTTGCAGAGCTTGGGGATTGCTAGTATATATGTGTGTGTTACTGTGTTATGCAATTTAGAGAAAGTATATTTTAAAATTTTCATAGGTAAGTATTGGAGAATATAGATTCACTGCCTGAATTTGCAATATCTTTATTCTGTGCTATTTTCTCTTCTTTTGATTTCCTGGAATAGGCAGGAGATAGAAGCAAGACTAATTACAGTGCAACCAACTTTTATGATGTCAATCCAGATCACACTAAAGAGAATCTTTTCTCAAGATTTGGAAAAGAAAGGTTTCTCTTCTTCTTTCTTGCAAAACTGCAAAGGAGGTGAGAAAAGTACTATCATCCTCCATGGTTCTGTTGTGAATAATACAATGTAGGAGAAATGAAGTGATATCTGAAAGTAAGTTGAGTGGTGATATCACAGCTTCAAACTGTTACTATCCTTCTATCTACCTTGGGAGTTCTGTTGTATTAGCCTGTTTTAATAGAGCTTAAGTTGGTTACCTATCTAGAACTTGCAGGCTAAAATTGTATTTATTTATTTATTTTTATATGAAAGAAATTTTTATTGATTTTTTAAAAAATAAATGACAGCAGAATGCATTACAATTCTTATTACACATATACAGCACAATTTTTCATATTTCTGGTTGTTTATAAAGTAGGTTGACACCAATTTGTGACTTCATAATGCACTTTGGATAATGATGTCTATCACATTCCATCATCCTTGCTAATCCCCTTCCTCCTCCCTTTCCCTCCCACCCCTCTGTGCTATCTAGAATTCGTTTATTCCTCCCATGCTCCCCCTCCCTACCCCACTATGAGTTATCTTCCTTATATCAGAGAAAACATTCAGCATTTGTTTTTTGGGAATTGCTAACTTCACTTAGATAAAAATGTATTTAAATATTGAAGTTAAAATACAGCATGTACTTTCCAGAAGATATATGTTTAGAATTTTAAGGGTGTACTTTTTTCTCTTGCTTTTTAGTAATGGCTAATAAAAAAATAGAATATGTGACTGCAGACAATAGTTTATTTACTTATAAGACTAAATTGATTATCAATAACAATAAAAGCACCACATGTGACAAATAAAATATTTTAATATAAAATATCATCATTCTAATTTTTACTTTTAGGTAAAATTTATGTAAGAAAAATGATTCAGATTTCCTTTCATTATTCTACATGTTCTGGGGGGAAAAAAGTTTACATAGGCTTAATATTCAACTAAATGTGCTTGACTCAATGTGAATGTAATCAGAAAACAAAATTTTAGGTAGTAATAAAAATCTTAAGGTTCCACAAATAGATTTTTTTTTGTTGGATAAAACAGAATGTTGCTGCAAAACGGAATGGAAACATGGAATACAACAGTACAATTGAGTTCTTAATCAAATATGAAATGAAAGAAACATTTATAAGTTTAGGCATGTAACTCAGTTGGTAGAGGAGTTACCTAGCATGCATGAGGCCGGGTTTGATCCCAATACCACCAAATATAAATTAATTAATTAATTAATTAATAAGAAAGCAAGCAAGCCACAGAAAAAAGTCACAGATTTAAAAGAGCAAAACATCTATATAAAGTAATAACAATGCTTCCTTAGAGCTTTTAATTTCTTCTCTAAGATTATCATTAATTAACATAACAGGTAGTGCTTATCCTCCATTTTATTATTTTCTCCCACAATATAGTCATTTATGAGAATAAATTGAAAGCAAATCATTCCATAGATATTGTTCATGAGCCACTGTGCAAGATATTATTGCTTAGATAAATAATTTTAACATCCACAAATGTTTGCTTTTAATCTTTTTATATTACCAATAATATAACAAAAATTTTGATTCCTCCTATTGGAGAATAATAGATTTTAATATGTTAGAAGAGAGGAAGTTTGGACAGTTGAGGAAGAAAAGAAGCCTCATATTCCCAGTGTAACCCACAATGTCTATCTCCAAATAGCTCCCATACATGAAACTCCTTAAATTATATCATAACCCTTCCCTCTGGAGTATTGACCTGCAGTTTTAAAAATACTGGCATTGATATATGAAATACACAGATAATGCAAAAAATTCATTTTGCCAGATAGTTTCACCTTCTGCCCTCATCAATCATATTACAAAATCTGTCAACAGGAAGCAAATTGCCTGGCTTAAATTTCACCTCCACTACCTTCTTATGGGCACTCTAGAGAAAGTGTTAATGACCAATATAAATGCCAAAAGTGAACAGGAATAAGGATAATGGAGACACAGTCTAATTAGCTTCTAAATAGTAATATCAAACTATATTGCAAAGCTTGTGTTGAAAGAAATGAAAATGGAGAATTTCTCTGATCTTATTTTATTATGTTTTAGAAAAGAGAAGGTATGATTCTCATCTCAGTGGCCCATAATAGCTCATTTTCATTTTAGTGAGTTTCGCTTTTACCTCATCCATCCTACAATCTTTTTCTCTAGCTTTCTTTCTTTTTCACTTTTGCCAACTATCTTGTCTAAACTCAGCATAGACAAGGAATGAAATAAACTTGTTAGAAAATATTCTAGGGATATGAAACTATAATAATAAATCCTAAATTGCTACATTGGTCAGCTCATTAATGAATATTTAGGGTATACCTAACAAACAACAGACAACATCACATTCAGATGATGAGCATGGCTAACAAATAGCTCCTTTCCTCCTAGAGTTGACAATCAATTATTAAGAAAGAAGAAAAGTACTGTACTTGCATTTACCAAGTATTGAGAAACTAATGTGAAAATTCTGGAAGCAGACTTTTGTAGTGCTGAGGAAATGTACATGTGGACCCTTACGTAAGTGCATTAGGAAAGACTTACTAATGTATCAGCATTCAGACTGAAGGATGAACACCACTTAGACAAGTGAGGAAAGATATGGAACATTGCAAGAGGGAACAGTATGCACAAAGCCTGCCTGTGAGGTAAGAGAAATCCGTGATTGTTTAAGGACTTGAGGGAAAGCCACAGAGGATGGAAAGACTAAAAAATTATAAAGTTATTTACAATATGTTTTAATGTTTAAATTAACTTGGTAATATGTTATCATTTTTAAACATTTCTAATAGGCTATGAGACTTGTACTGATTCGTGCAGTATTTTTTTTCAGCAAAAAGGGAACAATCATTTAAAATTAGATATGAGTGATCTTAACACCTTAATTTAGTAATGAAGCTAAAAGCTTATGTTAACTAATTTTATACAAAGCTGATGTAAATATATTTAGACAAACACCTAAAAACTGATCAATCTATCAGTTGTACTTAATACATCTCTTCACTCTTTTCCTTCACTCCCTGCTAAGCCTTCAGTGATCATTAGAGTCAAGTTGCGTGAGAACATTAGAAATGTGAGGAAGATATAGAATATTAGCATTTATTCCAAATGCAAATACCATTCTGCCTTGCCTAACATATCACAGGTGTTTTCCAATGATTATCTAATTCCTTTCAGATTAGAGGAGCTCTGAATTAGATCTGCCTTAATATTATAAAAACTATCAACTTTTCAACAATAAAGAGAAGTGCGATAAAATCTTAGAATATATTCATAGAGCATATATTCCATATTGCTTCTATGATAATATTCCTGGCCTGCTATTTGCTATTAATCTGAATTATGTCTATTTTATAATGCTGACATGGACTTCAGAGTTGTGATAAATTTGACACAAGCTTTCCCTTTCCTACTCATTAGCTTAGAAAATCTTGCAGCTTTTAAAAAAGCAGAGAATACTAGAACAAATAAAACTAGAATATTTAAAATAACATTAAAAATCTGTATAAAAATCAAATTGCAAATAAGAGGTGAAATATTCAGATAACAAATGAAAAGTCAAAAGACTGAACAACTAAGAATAATATAATGGATATCAAAAAATCCAGCATAAATAAAATACTGGACATCATAAAGACATGGGGAGGAAGAAAAATATTTACTCCTCAAAAAATAAGTAAAATATAAAGTTTATTAATTTAAAAAAATTAGCATGAAAATCTTGTGTGAGCAAAGGCAAATACCTGGTAGTAAGTAAGTGCTTTAGAGGATGAAGTTGTCACTGTCAGAGCAAAGAGAATATATGGGTGAAGCAATATGGTATTTTAAAGAGATATGGCAGAACATAGTAACAACATTTTTAGTCATACTAGTTAAAGTTGATCACCATTTTCTAGGTGATCATCTTTAACTAGTCAAGAATGATATCACAACATGCCACATAGTTTAAATAACTTTACATGTGAAATAATCTACATTAACTAGTGGTATTAGAATAGTTATACTTGCTGCAAACTTTAGAAATGAGTCTGAAGGGTCTTCAATATTCCCACAAAAAGGAACAGGCTCATTTGAATGCAAACACAAAGAAGGTCAAGGAATATTCTATAAAATGCTCTGACTAAATGAATACGCACTGTATAAGCTGTAGTAAGTTCAGATTGTTTGGATCCTTAGTTTCACCAGCAATATGAATTCAATTTTCCCTTCATATTGAAGAATTAAAGTCCTCTAGAGGTGAAATCTCTTTAAGACCATCTAACTTCTCCTTTAAGCAGAAATTAATATTCCTTTAAGGAAAAAGAGTCACAAGTTCAGAAGAAGAGACTTGGGATTTTTGCCCTGATATTTTACTAGGATGCTCAAAGATGTAAGATGGCTGATGGTAAACTTGTTATTGCTTCTATGTCTTCAGGACATTGTACAAAAGTATGTATGAATTGATGTGAGGTAGTATTTAGTGTTATTATGCTCCTACAGGGCATTGGAAGGTGAGGGAAATGATCAATTTGCACCATTCCTATCTAAATATGGTGAGTTCAAATCTATTAAAGATTGTCCCATTGTTATGTTCAGGGACCAGTTTTCAAATACCTACTATATATTTACTTACATACTTAAAATAGAGTTGACTTATATTTTGAAGATTCTGCAGCAGAATTGGAAATAAAAATAATGAGGAAAAGATGAACATATTTTAAAAATAAAATTAAACATTAAAGCCAATTTTCTTTAAAAACTATATAATAATATGTACTAGAAACTTCAGGGTAAATGCCACAAAATATTAGAACTAATTGGATTGGGCAGAGACTGTGTCAACTGAAATCACATATATTTAGAGGCTATAATTTTTTCATGCTACCTATAACAGATTTTACTATATCAAAATGAGTAAGATGAGCACCTGGTCTTGGGGCAGGGGGAAATGCAGTTCACCTTTAAGGTTCATCTGTACCATCCATACTTGTTACTCACAAGCTTCTGTGACATAGTAAATCCTACAGATCATACTTGCACCTTGAGTTCAGATTACCATGAGTAGCAAGTGCAAGAGGGACACAGTGACTATTTATGATTTACAGGGTATAATATTTCTTCATTAAATTAGGAGTTTAAGTGCCTCCTTATTCTAAGAAAAGTAAAACATTAGTCATGAAGCTGTATATAGGCATACATTCCATAACTGATAGGAAGGTGATTTGCAGATACCTAGGATTACTCAAAGTTGGATTATTCAAAACATCAGAAAATTGAAACCAATGAATTTGAATTTGTAGTGGCTCTAAACTTTACTCTTCTTCAGATTATTTTCAACTACAAGATATTAAAATCAAGATATTTTAAGGTAATTTTCATCTCATGCTACTGTATTTGGCTAATTTTTAAATTAATAGAATGTAATTGATTAATTAGTACATTTCTATTTAGACACAAGTCTAAAGTTTAAGAGGCTGGTGTACTCACAAATGGAAAACAACCATGAGTTAATAGAATCTTTCTATGGGGAGAAATCTTGCTATTCTATCTTAATCTCATTTCACATTAGATCTATGGTTGAGTGTGCTGGAAACTCTAATAGCTATAGTAAGGAATAAATGGGGGAATACAAATACCAAACATGAAACATTAACTAACCTCCTGTATCAGTCAGTCACATAGAAATTATTTTTAAAATATATAAACCTTTACCTTATAGTTTTCATACATTAAATCATAATGTGTCCTTACTTTTCCTTCAATTTTATGAGGTACTCCAAGTTTTATTTTTACCTCCCTTTCCTTTAAAACCAGAAAGAATAGAAGGTGATGTGGAGAAACATGAAGGTGAAGAAAAATAAGTTGTTCATTCACGATTATAGCCAATATTTGAGCCTTCCATGGGCAATGCTTTCCTAGGAGCATTTATTTTTGTATCAAAGCACAGATGAAGTTAAATTAAGAAAAATCACTGATATCCCCACAGCAAAATGAAATGCATTCAAATGCATTACATGTATTCAACAAATATGTAAATAAATATGCAAAATTATATTGCAAGTCAAAACATGAGAAGCAGGCAGGTGTCCCATTTCATAGGTCTAGTTTATTGTGATGTCTTTAAAATTGAGTCACATAATGGAATTATATATTTCAATATGAACCACAATCTGTAGTATAATAATCTCTATAGAACTAAAAAGAACTAAGAATTGTAGCAGAAATAATATGAAATACCTACCTTTTATCCTTTCCTTATTAATTTATAATGTATGCAAAGTAAATCACCCTTTTTCATGAGTCTAACCTTCAATAAATAAGATTTTTTATTCATGGAATTTTGCCTGTTTCTATCATATTTTCCATCCATCCTAAAAGGGCCCTCCTCCCCTATGAAGATATACTTTAATAAAAGTCAATTCCTTTATGAGAGCTTGTAAGTCCCTACACATAACACAATCTTCTTCCACACTACCACATCCCTTGCTCACTGGCCTTCTACCTTAACCCACTACTCTCTCTCCCTTGATCTCTTCCAGAACTAAAAACCTTCCTGCTGTTTCTAAAACATATTTGGAACATTATCAAGCAGAGTCTCTGTACTGCCAGTTCCCAGGCTCTGAGGCCCTCTCCAAAAGACATTCACTTGGCTAATTCCTGCACTCCACATCTTCACTGATGTCTCACTATTTTTTTTAATTAGGGCCACCTATACCTATGTATTTAAATTATAACCCATATACTCATACTCCTGACACAACTACAAAATACATGCCTTAAATCTCTACTTTGTAACTAAAATAGAAAAATTAAGAAAGCAATTAAAAAGAAAAGTTGAATATTTTAACATGAGGCTTTCCTATTTCTCTTGCTAATACAAGACATAATAGATTTAAAATGATTATCATTGGGGAAAATAGCAACAAAAAGCAAATTTACATTAGAAAATTAGAAAAAAATCTTTTTCATAATATTTCTAATTAGATAACCTCTAAATTCAGATCATCTGGTTTCTAATCCCCCATCTGTTAATTTGCTGTATGATCTTAGGAAAATTATTTAATCTCTTTGTACTTTTGTTTCCTCATCTGCATTATAGACAATAATATTACCTACTTTACAACATTGTTATGACAACTGAGTGAGAACTAGTAACTGCTATATAAGTTGCTGTAGCAGCAGCAACAACAGCAGTATTTCTTAACAAATATGCATTAGTTGCTGAGCCTGGCTTTGAAGTCTCCATCTTCCTGCTTTATCCTCCCAAGCTGCTGGGATTATAGGTATGTGGAGTTGTTGAATATCTTTAGGTATGACACTTTTGATAATCAATAATAACTGTACTAAGAATGATGCATCACTCATGAAACATAAACATAATAGTAATTCATAAAATTTCTAATGATTTTCATAATTAAAATTCTTAATAATCTGTCTCTCATCAGAACTATACAGATATATATGAAGAGCTCAAAAAACAGATATAGAGGCTGGAAATTACTTTTCACCTATTATGCTTGCAGCTCAAAGTCACAAGAACACCATCCTAACCATATGTGATTTATTTAATATGTATTTAAATATAAGTTAATATCATATTGCTCATAAATATTCATTTTGATGCTACAGTTCAGCTGCTTGATAAATATTTACTGCTTATTGCTTTTCTTCTCTATATTGGTATGATAATTAACTTTTTTGGGGATATAGTCTGTCATCCTGAATCACACAAAAAGAATTAAAAAGTTCATATTTCAATAACACATTAAAATAAGTTAAATGACAATGTAGTTAGTTTGAATGAGATAGTAAATATAAGGGCACCAATTTTAATCACTTACAATGCAATATGTCAGCCCAAACTTTTAATTTTAAAACACATTTTCAAAACATACATAAAAGTGCACATTCCTTTTCATCTAAGTATATATTATAGTTTGACTGCCATATCCCCAAACAGATATGTTAAAGTCTTAACTCCCTGTACCTTAGAATGTGACTTTATTTGGAAAGAAAGTCTTTAGAGAGGTAATTAAGTTAAAATGAGGTCATTTGGGCAGGTCTTAATCCAATAAAATTGGTGTACTTTTAAAAGAGGGGAATCATAGGGAAGATGACACACAGGCACTCAGAGAGAATTTCACGTGAATACAGAGGACTGGAGTGTAGCATCTATAAGCTGAAATATACCTGAGGCTTTGAGAAGAAAGCCTCGGGAAAAAGGAACGGAGCATCTGCTTCCCTGTCACCTTTAGAGAGAACCAGGCTTTGCTGATAACTTGACTTCAGACTTCTCCAGAATGTGAAACAATGAATTTCTGGTGTAAGTCACCCACTTTGTTGTGCCTAGTTCCAATGGCCTTTGGAGGCAATACAGTACATATGACTTTGCACAGGGAGACTATACCTACAGAAATAAAAACTAGTGCCTCCAAAACAAAAAGTAAATGCAGATTTGCAAACTCTAGAGATGCTGTTATTTTTTTTTTTTTAGTGTTTAACTATGATTTTCCATAATCAAAATCCTAGTTCATCCAAACTGAAACTTTTGTGGAGGAATGCCATAGCTCTGGGAAAATAATATTAAATCTGAAGGCATGAAACCACAGACACAAACAAATATTTTCATCAGTGGATTTCACTGTGTTTTCTTGCTTTCTTAAAATGTATATACTTTTATGCAGAAAAACTGGATTAGGGTACTGTCAGGAAAAGCCAATGTAAATTTCAAAAATCCTTTTTTTTAAATACAGTAATTTTATCTTTCCAAGGGGGGAAAAAGGATCTTGTTTGTTCTTATACACTTAATTTGAATACCTAAAAGAAATATATCTTACTGTTAATATTAGGATAACAACAATTAGAATCAAAGACTAGACACAGCCTATATATAATTTGAGCCACAGTAAATTAATAAATTGTATAATATGTATTAATTTTAACTATTCACAAGGAACTATGTTTAAAATAACAAAAATAAACCAAATAAAATTTTTACTATAAAGTATTCCATTATAATTGAGAAATACACTTTGTATCATTCTTTCTAAAATTCATTCCTCAAGAATTAAGTCCTAGCTTATTCTTATATATTTCACATAATAACTGTGAGGGGGCTGGGGATGTGGCTCAAGCGGTAGCGCGCTCACCTGGCATGCATGCGGCCCAGGTTCGATCCTCAGCACCACATACAAACAAAGATGTTGTGTCCGCCGAAAACTAAAAGTAAATATTACAAAAAAAAAATTCTCTCTCTCTCTCTCTCTCTCTTAAAAAAATAAATTAAAAAAAATAACTGTGAGGATTTACTTAATTTTTTCCTACTCAAAAATACCTTCCTTCTATCCTCTTGGATTTTTTTTAATTTTAGTTCATATTTTTCTCTTATTTTTTTAATACCAGGGATTAAACCCAGGGGCACTTTACCACACTACTGAGTTACATCCCCCCAGACCTTTCTATTTGTTATTTAGAGACAGGGTATTGCTAAGTTGTTTAGGGCCTCATTTAGTTGCTGAGATTGCAAGTTCAATCTTGCAATCATTCAATTGCAAGATTAAACTTGCAATCTTCCTGCCTCAGCTTCTCAAACCACTGGGATTATGGGCATGTGTCATCACATCTGGCCTTTCTCTGATTCTTTTTTTTTAATATTTATTTTTTATTTGTAGGTACACACAATAACTTTATTTTATTCATTTTTATGTGGTGCTAAGGATAAAACCCAGGGCCTCGCATGTGCTAGGTGAGCACTCTACCACTAAGCCACAACCCCAGCCCCTTTTTCTGATTCTACTGCACTAAATTTATTTTTGCATTTCTTACATTTCTTAGTTTAATGAGAAAAAGAAATACAAAATTTGTGAAAGAGTATATCTGTGACAATGTTAAAGCAATGGTGTCCTGAGAAGGTATGTGTTGACAGCACTCAGGGCAAGAAGGAAGCTAATTCAGCAGGATCAGCATGAAGGCCAAGAGGAAACAACAACAACAACAAGAACAACAACAAAAAAAAAAAATGCTAAAACCATGGAGACATAAAGAACTCAACAAGCACAAGTGGAAACTTGAGATCAAAAACCAGGCATGCTGGCCACAAAGGGAAGTACCATGAAGTATAAAATAAAGCAAGCAATGAATGAGTGAAGACTGACAGCTGTAGTAAGGCAGGCAAGAACTGATCTAGTAAATATCAAAATTGATGCTAGAATTATTTTGTGCATCATTTAAAAAAATGTTGGCTATCTGGGGTATTCTCTATGTCAATTAGAACAAAATCTTTATGATTTCCATATCTTCATAGATTATATTTTCATCCAGACTTTAAAAATATCAATACTGCTGGGCATGGTGGCTCATGCTTGTAATTCCAGCAGCTGAGACAGGAGGATCAGGAGTTCAAAGGCAGCCTCAGCAAAAGTGAGGCACTAAGCAACTCAGTAAGACCCTGTTTCTAAATAAAATACAAAATAGGGCTGGTGTGTGGCTCAGTGGTCAAATCCCCCTGGGTTCAATCCCCAGTACCAAAATTAAAAAATCAATACCTTGATCACTGTAAAAGTTTTATCTCCAATCTGATATTTCTTAAGGGCTGTACATTCAACTTCCTGCTCAATTTATCTACTTGGGTCCTACAGACTAAGTTGTCCCAGTTATCCTCGCATCGTGATATTCATGCCCTTGTAGAGTCTCTTCCCCTGAGTGTGGCCAGGACTGGTGACTTGATTATAATGATGGAGGTGGATGTCACTCCTGTAATGTTATGTTTTCCAAGACTCCATCTTGCTGGATGACTTGCTCTAGAGTCTTGCTCTTCCTACTGGTTTTAAAAAAAGACAGTTTCCAAGCAGCTATCCCACTCTTGGTTTATACTCAAAGGACTTAAAATCAGCATGTTACAGTGATAAACCCACTCAATGTTTATAGCAGCTCAACTCATAATGGCTAAACTATGGAGCCAACCTAGGTATCCTTCAACAGATGAATGAATAAAGAAAATGTGGTATATATATACACAATGAAATGTTGCTCAGCCTTAAAAAAGAATGAAATTATGGCATTTGCTGGTAAATGGATGGAGCTGGAGAATACCATTTCCAAAAAAAACAAAGCCCAAATATTTTCTCTGATATGCAGATGCTAAATCACAGTGCGTGTGTGGAGTGGAGAGGTACTAGTGAAAAATAGTTACTTGGATTAGGTATAGGGCCTCACTTAGTTGCTAAGGCTGACTTTGAACTTGTAATCTTTCTGCCTCAGTTTCCCAAGCCACTGGGATTACAGGCATGTGCTACCACCTTTGGCCTTTTTCTGATTCTTTCAGGAAATGGAGTGGAGCGGGTATGTGGGTAGGCAGGATAGTAGAACAAATCAGACATAATTACCCTATGGGCATATATGACTACATGACCACTGTGATTCCACATCATGTAGAACCAGAAAAATGACAAATTTCACTCAATTTATGTATGATGTGTCAAAGTGCATTCTATTCAAAGACCCTCCATTTTGTATTGGGCAAAGGTGGTGGTGAGGGGTTATGAGGGTAGGAAAGATGGTGAAATGAGATGGATATCATTACCCTAGGTACATGTACGATTACATGAATGATGCGTCTCTACACCATGTATAACCAGAGAATTGAACTGTTGTGCTCCATTTGTTTATGGATGAATTGAAAGGCATTCTGCTGTCATGTACAACTAATTAGAACAAATTTTTAAAAAATAAATATACAAAAACTAAAAAAAGTTAAATTTTTAAAAAGTGCATTCTATTTAATGTATAACTAGAATATTAAAAGAAAGAACAATGACAACAACAATAAAAAGCTTTCATTAATTAATTGTAACACTGCAAGAATGGGAAGACTATTCGTTGAGTAAGCTTGGAAGCAGACTGCTCTATTAAGTTTTCAGAGGCGAACCCATCTGATGCCTTGTTTTCAAGCTTGCAAAGAATGCAGTTAAGCCAGGCCCAGTCTCCAGCCCCATAGAAACTGATATTTAATAAATTTGTGTTGTTTTAAGCCACTAGGTTTGTCATAATTTGTTCTGCAGCACAGAAAACAAATTCTAGGATCTAATAGGCTTCTTCTGCCAAGTTCATCATGTCCAAAATCAGAGTTGTGATCCTCCTGCCGCTCAATTCTGCAATCCTCTGATGTTCCCTAAATCAACCGCCTCACCATTCATTCAACTGATATGGTAAAACATCTTAGAAACACTGAGATCTTCAAGGGCCAAGTGATCTGACCCATAACTACATCTCCTCCCCTCATTCATTCTTATCCCCCAGCCATACTGATATTTTTGCTGTTTCTTGAACATGCAAAACAAATTCCCCTCTATATAATTTGCTTCCATTTCTGTCTAGAATAATTTTCCCTTCAATATCCTCATGAATTGTTTTACTTTTGTATTAAAATTTCTGCTTACATATTTTCTCCTCCTAAAGGTCTTTTACAAATGACCTATTAAAGTAGAAAGCTATATTATTCCCACTTTGCCTATCTTGCTTTTGGTGTTTTTTTTAATAGTACTTATTAAAACTGTTATTTTTATCATTTGTTTTTTATCCATCTCTGTCATCTCAGAATACAAACTACAAGACACTAAATAACTTTTTGATTTTGCTTATTTCTATATTTTAAAACAAAATAAGGCACAAAGTAAGCAGTTGATTAATTTGTCATAAAATTGCAATTGAAACCATTTTGAATCTTTCTAGAAAAGCAGTTTGACATAAATTCAAGGTTTTAGAAGTTTGAGTAATTTCAGGGTAAAGCATATGAGTATATTTCACACTGTTTTTAATATCTAATGCTAACTAATCTTGAGACTTTAATCTGTCTTCATGGTTGTTTTTTTATTCTGTTTGATAATAATTTAAATGAATTATCTTCATTAAGCAATAAATAGCCCTAACTGGAGTTCTTTCTTGAACTGTTATACCTTAGCAATCTTTTTTTTCTACTTTAAACTGCTTATTAAGTGCAAAGAAATTTTTAAAATAGTGTGGTCATAGAGTAAAATAACTTATTCCCCAAATATGCTAACAGTAAGTGTTAAAGTCAGGTCTGTAATGTTATTCAACAGAGGCCAGAGAAACTGTTCACAGGAGATCTGCTTGGGATAACTCAATCCATCATACTGCCATTGTTTGACAGTCACAGACAAGAAAAAATATATAGGGACTACAGATAAATTTTCTAACAACTCATAGCAATTTGCAGGATGTTGTATTTGGCACATTTTCTTCATACAGTTCTATATGTTATAATAGGAGGAAGCTGCTTTTTATGCTGTTCATATTTTGTACAGGATGGCATTTTGCTAACAGAGTGGAATCATGTGCTAATGAATTGAATCATACAATTCTCCCTGTTCTGTCCTGTCTGAGTTAGTGCTTTATTGCAGGAGGAGTGTGTATCCTAGATGATTGATAACAGAATCCACAACCTTTCACCTCCAAGTCACCAGTTTGAACACAAGCTAGTTGAGCAAGGAGACGCATTTGTTTCCATCGGCAGCTTGTCAGAGGCTTGCATGAAATGAATGACTCGTCTCTATTTGCTTATTGGACCTGAAATGATAGTTACTTGCAAAGAGAAATATATTGTGCTGTGAGTGAAGCCTAGATTATTATTACCTTAATGTTCCTTTTCCAAGGCCCTAAAGTTAATGTATGAGATTGGCTGGTGCTTAACTTCTGACTAGAATTTTACTCTTTGAGACAAATTTACATTCAATGTTTTCAGTCTTCTCAACATTAAATAATTATTTCAGATTTTTAATAATCACAACAAAATTTGTCAACAAACCAAAGGGGAACATAATAATTAAGGTCTTGCTTTAGATTTGTTTACATTTCTCAGAAGTTAGAAGGTCACATTTGAAATATTTTAAAATAGATTTTATAATTTTAAGTTAATTTAATAATTAATGAATTCAAAGGTCAATTCATAGGATGATGTTTTCTGAAGATGTTTCAAGATAAAGGAAAGTTTATCTTCCTCTGTTCAAATGACATGGGATCCAGTGGGTGAGTTATTCAGAAGTGAATTATGTTAATTGTGGCCCTCACGTTTCCTAAAAGCTATCAAACTGCATGTAATGGAAGAAAGAAATATTTTCACAGATAGTTTGAAAATGCATGCTATTTGTACTAGTCTCCTTTATTTGTAGTAGTATCACAATATTCATATCAAGGTCAAAGTCATTAAAACTATTTAAAAACATTCTATTTCTCCCTCCTGGAACAAATTAGTATAACCATTATACTTCCTGATCCTATTGAAGTTAGGTGTCTACATGTAATTTGCTTTTTCTAATAAAATGTGAGTGGAAATTATATGTGTCACTCTTCCTATTGTTGCCCCCATCTCAGAAGGATGAATCAAACTTTTATAGTCCCTTCTTACTAATATGCATGTATTACGAGCAAGATATTTTTCTTTTCATATTAGGCACTTGAAATTTACAGAGTATTCGTTATCAAGGAATAGCATGGTCTATCCTGACTGATACAAAATTTCTTCACAGACATGTTAGCAACACCAAAATTTTTCTTTAAGGATGCCAAAGAAGCTTGAAAAAGACCAAAATATGTAATATAAGAAAGGACAGAAGTGAGAGAATTAGAAGAAGATATATGAATGGGGAATCATAGAAATGAATATGGAGAAATAAAAATAGAAATTTTTACTTTTAGGTAACTGAAAAGAGAGACATGGGAACTGATTTCTCAGATTTTTAGAAAACTATAAATGTTGTGTGGTGTTTAATATATGGTCCATTCAGCTTTCAAGCCTCCCCTTTTAAAGGACAAAATCCTTTTTCACTCACTAGTTCTCTGTGGAGTGTACTTTCTTTGGGAAAAAAAGTGTTTCAAGGTTAGGCCAGGGATATCTCAAAACTGCTAACAGGAGAAAATGAACACAATTTTTCCCCCAAAAGGTAAACCAAAGGCATATTGTTTGGGTGACTGGAAAATCTCCAGCCTTTTGTTGTGAATAATATTTAGATATTGAGAATTATTGCAAACACTAAAAACTGGCTCAAACAATTTTGAGTATGAGTATTGGAACCACAGGGAAAGAGCAAAGTTTACATGTCAGGAGGAAAGGACCAAGGAGGAAAAATAAATCTTATGCTTACCTTCCAAACAATTCAATAGCTAATATCTTTAACTGAAAATCAGGAAATGTCAGTATACATGTTACTTAAAAATGTGGACTAAAGGGCTGGGATTGTGGCTCAGTGGTAGAGTGCTTGCCTCACACATGTGAGGCACTGGGTTCAAGTCTCAGCACCATATATAAATAAATGAATAAAATAAAGGTCCATCAACAACTGAATTAAAAAAAAATATGGACTAAGGTACTAAATGAAGGAGTTAAAGGAGTTGAAAGAAGTTATTGCTGGGTAATGGGACTTGGGATTGGGATAGGAAAATATGGAAAAAAATATAAACTTTCAAAAGTATATTTAATATTTGATGGAAATGCAACACATATGAAAAATTAAAGAAAGAGTATACTCATATTCTCATTTTTTGTCTCTAAGTTTCTGTTTTGGTGTCCTTAAAATTTAAAAACAAAAGTTTGGTATTATTGAAGTTATCAAGTAAAATATGTGTCCATTTTACAAAACAGAAAATATAGAAATATAATTTAACTTAGCCATATTTTCCTGACAAATGTCCAGAGTTGTTCTATCTCATACAGGAAATGATTTTCTCAAATGAAGTTAGGGGTCACAAAACTGGAAATCTTTGTTTTATTTGAATACTGAGACCATCTTCCATCTCAGGATCCATAAGGCATTAAAAAAAACAGCTCAATAAATAATTATGGATTGAAAATTTCCACATGAAGGTAAGAGAATCAATGCAGATAATCAGATTACATAATAATGTATATTATTTAGAAAATATTTGAAATGATCAAGAAAATCATTACATGTGATAGTTTACACAATTATATTGTAGGAAACACAAGATGCTTAACTAATCTAGTTCATTGAAGATTTTGGAATCAATGAGTAATGAAATAATCGAGGAAGAAAACAGAAAATGGTAGACTCTCTTTTTTCCTTCTTTTTCTATAAAAAGCAAATGATGGAAAGGTAATTCTTAGTAAGTAGAAAGGTTTCTCCTCTGGCAACAGTTGTTTCAGGCTCAGGATTCAGCATGAATCAATCTTATCTGAGTAGCAGGGGGAGGGAAACAGGATTTACCAGCTACTTTTTCCATGGTTGTGACCTCCAGGGCTTACCATTCTTGTTGATGTTGGGTTTTTTTTTTTTTTACTTGTAGTTTTCTAATGTTTCTCACTAAATTGATTATTGCCTTTAGAAGTAATTTCATGGTTTCTGGAGTACTGTAGCTTTATCTTTCTAACCTTCATGGTGCTATGAAAGATTGGTCTCATTTCTTGTTAATTTTGATTCTTCTTGGAGGTTATTTGCTCACTCTCCAAGGGAATCACCAGGTACAGTTTTTATTAGTTGTACACATCATGCCATCTCTGGAGAATTTATACTGGCTAATTCATCTTTCCTGACAATGGCCAAAATAAATGGTAGCCTGAGCAGTTGTTTTATTTCTGTGAACTTATTTTACTTCATAGAAGTGAGCAATCATAAAGACCAAATAGACAAGGACTTCCTGTTTCAAATATTATATATAATGGTCAGTTTTAAGTAATTTTAGTTACACAACTTTTTTGGGATATTTTAATCCTGTATTTTTAAATCTAATATATTCATTTATTTTTGCAGGGACAGCAAAACATAATGGAAGATAACAATTCACTAATGTGAGAGTGCAGATTCTGGCCTAAGCTATGCATGTGACCTTACACAATTGACTTGAATTCTCCAAGCCTCAGTTTTATCATCTATAAAACATAGAAACTTAAGCTTAACATGGGCTCAGGTTTTATGAGGTTGTGTTTCTAGTAAGAAATTATATCTTGCTGGGCATGGTGGTACATATCTGTAATCCCAGCAACTCAGGTGGCTGAGGCAGAAGGATTTTGAGTTCCAAGCTAGCCTGGGCCACTTAGAGACGTCTCAAAAACAAACTAACAAAAATGGCTGGAGATGAAGCTCAGTGGTAGAGTGCCACTAGGTTTAATCCCCAGTACTACCTTCATGCACACACAAGAAAGAAAAAAAGAAATATATCTCCAATGTCAAAATTTCAAACACTATCCAGTTGACCTTGAGTAAATTTTACCTTACATTTATTAAATTGTATTCAGAAGGTAATGGCCAAAAGTGTCTCAATTTTTAAAAAGATATATCTTATCATGAAGTTCTCTTTTACAAGTACACAACAGTAGATTGATGCCAGAATCACAAAATTTTTGGAACAAGGACTGAGGGCAAGTTAAAACAGTAGGTATTTTTAAATTTTTCCTTGAAAGTCCAGTCCTCAGAGCCTAAAATATTTACTCTGTGGCCCTTAGCAGAAAAAAATATTCTACATTCTGAGAATAAATAAACAGGGATTGAAATTCCTTACAGATAATTCTAAATATTAAATACAGATAAAAAATAAAAATGCCCATGATAACCCAATAGTAATAATTGCCAACAAGTTTCATTGATGAATGTTAAAATTAGTGGACAAATCTTAATGGAAAAATAGTGATACTTGACACTTGCATGTCCCAAAGTATCTCCTTCCCCATGTATTAATTGTTACAGGGATTTTAACATATTTACACATAGTTTTTGATATTCCTCTTCCAAATGAATTCTCCTTCTCTTAAGAGAGGGCTGGCTTCAATGGCTCACTTTCAAAGTACAGAACATGCAAAGGGAAAAACAATCACTTTAGGCAGATACAATTGCAAGTGATCAAAACTAAGTTTGCCAAGGATGATGTATGTTGGCAACATATTCCTCTGACAGAAGACAATGAGAAGGGCACTTCACCTCTGTTGTACACTTCCCCGGGACCCATAACCCCATTATAATCATGAGAAAACATCAGATAAGCCCAAACACAGAGACATTTTACAGAACACCTGACTCCGCAATCCTCACAAATCTCAAAGTCATGAAAAGCAAGAAAACACTTTGACACTCCATAGACAAGGAAGTTAAGGAGTTATGATGCCTAAACACATGATAGTATTCTGGGTTGTATTCTAGAACAGAAAAAAGACATTGGTAGAAAAATGGATTATTTGATGAATGGATGTTTTGTAGAATAGACAGAAGAAACGTATGGTTCTAACAGTAAGATGTCAAAGAATCTTTATTAGAAATTTATAAAGGATTGAAACACACATTTCATCCGCCAAAAAAATTAACAAGAAATAAGCACATGAAAGTTGTTCAACATCATTAATAAATAAATACAAATTGAAACAATGATATACCACTCTATACCAACTCCAAAAGCTGACTGTAGTAAGGATGGATGAAGATGTGGATGCAACAAATGGAAATCTTGAACACTGTCAGTGAGAATACTCAATGATACAATCACTTTGGAAAAAGTGTGGCAGTTTCATATGTAAACACACACTATTAAAACCTAGCAATCCCGTTACTAGTTAACCCAAGGAAATAAAAAAGTACATTTATAAAAAGAGCATTCAAACATTAATGCAGCTTTACTAGTAATAACTAGAAATTGGAAACAACTCAAATGACCGTCAACTGGACACTAGATAAAGTAATGAATAAAAAAAATTTTCATATCTACACAACATAATATATAGCAATAAAAATAAACTACTGATACATGCAAAAACATAGATGATTTCAAAAGCATTGTGCTAAATTTAAGAAGCCTGACATAGAACACTAGCCACTATATTACTTGATTTCTACTAACTATCCATAAAACACTAGCTCATTGTGAGAAAAAGCTAAGCAGTCAGTACTAGTAGCTAGGGTTGATAAGGGAATTGACTTTGACTACTAATTGGCATAGGTAACTATTTTGCTGCGATGAAAAAGTTTGATATTATGAATAATGTCAAATTTCATTAAATTGTACATTCACTGGTGAATTTTATTGCATATAACTTCTATCTCAAATGAGCTGATTAAAAATGATAAAAAATATTGAAGATAAATCTTATATAGGTTCTAAATATTTGACAGATTAAAGAGATATCCTTGGAGTGCCTGCCTAATTATTGAAGCCATTCAAGCATATTTTCTGCAAGGCACCCACAGTGCACTGTACACATTTGTGGGTGTTTTACTGCTTGTAAAATGGAACAATTTATTTAGTGTGTGAAGTGCATGGACATCAGATTATAGCCAGATAATACTTCAAAATTATGGGGAGCTCAGATTAATATGCGAACCTGAGTTGCATACAGAATGCTGAATCTGAGACAGTTCCAGAGAACTCTTTGGATAATACATGATTAACAAAGGGGAACAATACTCCATATCATGTTCTGATAAAAGTGCAGTAATTTGCTAAATCAGTGATCAGGAAGGACTGAGTAAAACCCTGCTTTGCCCTGTTCCCACTGTCTCTTATTCTAATGTTCTCTATATAGGGGTAATGATTATATTGATCCTAATATGCAACCATGAATTCTTTTTTTTATTATGCACAGAACACTGGATGGAATAATAACAGGTAAATATTTCAAAGTATACTTAAGAACTTGTGGTGCATGCCTATTATCCCAGCAACTTGAGAGGCTGAGGCAGGAGGATCACAACAAGTTCAAGGATAGCCTCAGTAATTTAATGAAGCCCAAAGCAACTTAGTGAGTTCCTGTCTCAAAATAGAAAATAAAAAAGGTTGGGGATATGGCTCAGTGGAAAAGCACACCCAGTTTCACTCCTCAGTACCAAAATAAAAAATATAACATCTTAAATGTAAATATTTAAGATTTTAAAGAACTGTTGTACAAAAATAATAACACATAATTAATATTACAAAATAATTATATATGACTTTTTAAAAAATATGACAACTTGTGAGCATTTTCAGCTTTATTAAGGTATAGTTGAAAAACCTGGAAACAGAATATAATGTGAAGTTTTGATATATGAATACATTGTGAAATTATTACTATAGTTAATTAGCATATCCATCACCTCACATAATTACCTTTTTATTTTGATGAGAATGCTTGTAATCTCTCCTAGAAAATTTCAAATATACAGTACAGTATTATTAACAAGTCCACTGTGATGTACATTATATCTTCAAAACTTGCTCTTCTTATAATTGAAAGTTCATACTCTTTGGTCAACATCTCCCCATTTGCCTCAACCCCCAACTCCTGGAAACCAACATTATTCTCTATCATGACATTAAATTGGTAAAAACAATAATAATGACAGCAGTGAACTAAATTCCATACTGCAAAGAAGAGAAATAAAAATTAGAACTTTATTTCTAATTTTGCTGTTCTTCTTTGAAAATATACATAAGGAAATGAAAGGCAATGTGTGGATAAAATATTATATAATCATCTGCTCTTATATGATAATAATTCATGACAAACTGATGATGTGCCCTGAAGCTAAAAGTCCTGTGAAGTTAAAACATAAATGCTTGAAATACACATTCATGTTTCATTAGAATGTCATCTATTACTTAAATATTTTTTCCTAACAGCAGAACGAATGTCCCTTTTCTTTTTCAGTTCTGTCTTGAATAAGAAGAAAAAAAAGAGGCAATAAACATTACTAAAGCAAATTCTGCTTTGTGTTAGTTTCTTACTGAATTTGAATTATTACAGAAACAAAGGATAGCTTTTGCTCTGGACACATAATTAAGGGTGACTTGTGCATTCACACTTTTATAAAATAAGCCTGTTTACTAGGGCAATTCTATCTCTTTTAGGAAATTTACCCCCAAAGTCCTTACTCAAAATCTCTGACTGCCCTCACAATAGCATGTGGGCTTTGTTTACTGAATTGTATGTTTATTAATGAGACACATTGAAATTCAGCCAGAACTCCTCCGCCCCAGCCTAACTTGATCTCCATGATCACTGTATGTTTCAACTCTACTAATTGCTGCTCCTTCCATACTGTGACCACTGAAAACAGATACTTAGCAAAGATCCCTCTACACCAGTTGTCTAGCATATTTAGTAACAGGTTGCTAAATATATGTGTACACTATGCTTTTTCACTTGCTCTTACACTGTCCCATTAACCCAAAGTGTACTCTCCCTGCCCCAAATCCTACCTAATTTTCAAAACCAAGATTGCATGCTATACCATAGGGATTCAAGTTTTTGAAAGTTCAAATAAACACAGGGCTTCTCCATTCTTCTAGAAATAATCACAACCTCCCTCCCTGCCCTACCACCCTGAAAAATATTCCCGAAAAGAACACAGAACAAATGAAAGGACTGCCCAAAACAGGACAGGTCAGAGATGCAGGAAACTGCGGAGAAAGGCTACCCTCAGCTGTATATCTCAGAACTGCTGGTAGAACACACAGTTCTCCAAGCATCTCATTTTGAAGAGCAAAACCAAAAATTATTTGTTTATAATAAAGAAGAAAGTATAAATGGGCAGACTTTGAGAACCTTCCCATAATCTAATTTGGTAGAAAGTCAAAAGAAATTGGGAAAGAAAGGATGCATGGAAAACCATGGATAAATCCTTTGTGAAGAGGGTAGTTCATTGGTGAGGCAGTGAAAAGAAAAGGAACTCAATCCTGAGAGAAGTCTATTTGTGCATTGCTGAAACATCTAAAGTATTCTCTAAGAGTACAATACTGCAATGGAGAACAAACTGAACAATAGAAACTATTAATCAGATAAAAAGAAGAAGGGGGAAGTATAAACAGGACAAACAAAAAGCAAGTAAGTAATTGCAAATATATCAGTAATCACATTAGGTATTAACAGGTGAAGATTATCAGACAAGATTGAAAATTTATAAGCTACATAAAAAATAAAAATACAGAAAAGGAATGGATGACAAAGGTAGCAAACAACAACCAATTAAATCTCAATAAAATAAGAAGGAAATAATACACATAAGAGCACAAAATATAAAAATAGAAAGTAAATATATACAATAAATAATAGATAATGTCCAAAGGAGAACTCTTTGAAAATATTAGTAAATTTGTAGCCCCATGATCAGAATGAGCAAGGGAAAAAAGAGATAGAAAGAGAGAGAAGGTGCCAACATCAAAAACAAGTGGGTGGGGACCCATAAATTCTACAGAAATCAAAAGATCACAGGAAGTGATTATAATCAACATAATGCTAAGTAAAGTGAGATAATATATGGACAAATTCCTAGGTAAAAATATACAGGACAGAGCAAGGTAAGAATAGAAATTTGGGGCTGGGGATGTGGCTCAAGCGGTAGCGCGCTCGCCTGGCATGCGTGCGGCCCGGGTTCGATCCTCGGCACCACATACCAACAAAGATGTTGTGTCCGCCGAGAACTAAAAAATAAATATTAAAAATTCTCTCTCTCTCTCTCTCTCTCTCTCTCTCTCTCTCTCTCTCACACACACACACATACACTCTCTCTAAAAAAAAAAAAAAAAAAAAAGAATAGAAATTTGAGTGGCCCTTCACCAGTTGAAGAACTGCATGGAAAGACTATCAATACATGTCAATGAAAGGGAGTTGGGAGTAAACCTACAAAATACTATACTAAATGATAACATGTTAAGATGTTGTTATCTAACATTGAGAAAAAGCCAAGAAAATAGTGAAAAAAAAGATGAAATCATTAATTTAGAAAAGGTAACACACATAAAAAAGAAAATCAAATAATATCTGAAACTACCTTACTAAACTCAATTTTAAAAAAGTTGAGAAATTTTATAAAATAGATGATTTTTTTAGAAAAATATAGGTTGTTAAAATGAAACTCAGAAGACATAGAATATCTAACTAGATCAGTTGCCAAAGGAGCATGAATCACTTTATGATTCCCATATGTTGCAGAATGATTCCCTGTCCCAAATAAAACAATATATTCAGTTTGAGATTGTTGGAAGAATTGCAAAAAACCTTTTAAGATAGATACATTTAATACAATGTAATAACATTCCTGCAGTGTAGAATAAAAGTTTCAAATTTTTAATAAGTGTAATATTGTTAAAAATCCCTTCAAAGCAGGAAAAAACCCTACAAGATATTTTTATTTATAAATATTGATGTAAAAATCCTAATTAAAATATTAGCAAATTCAGAATGACTATTTGATATATAGTCAAAACTCAATACAAATGAGTGAGTTAATAGAGACAGAATAATTCTGAAAATTAGTATATTAGGAAAACAGCAATGAAATAGTATGCTAGCATGACAGAGTCCTCAGCAAATGTAATATATCCAAAAGATCAGAAATTGTCCAAATGCAAATATAATTTGGTATAAAATTAGGCAAAAATCTGGTTCATACTTATTGGTGTTTTAATAACTATTTTGAACAACAAAATAAAATTAAGTAGATTCCTGTATCTTAAAACAAAATAAATTCCTAATAAATATTTAAATATAAAAGGACAAAACCCAAAAGTACCAGAACACTCATGGTAGAATTTTTGTCATTTTAGAATGGAATCACTTTTATAAATATAACATAAATGCCAAAAACTATTAGAAAAAACTGATAACAAAAATTTTTTAACAATGTCTTTATTAAAGAAAAACCACATAAACAAAACTAACAGAATAATACCTGCAATTTGTACCACACTCAAAGTGGTAGTTTTATCCACATATATAATAAATTTCTAAAAATAAATAAGAAACAACCAACAATCCAGTCGACAGATTAGCAAAGTATTGTAACAGTTAGACTATGTTGAATTAAATAATGTTAAGTATATGAAAATATGCTCCAATTCACCAATAAGAGAATGCAATCCAACTATAATGACATTGTATTTACCTATTTTGTTGGCAAGTATGGAAGGAAGGAAGGAAGGAAGGAAGGAAGGAAGGAGAGAGAGAGAGAGAGAGAGAGAGAGAGAGAGAGAGAGAGAGAGAGAAAGAAAGAAAGAAAGAAAGAAAGAAAGAAAGAAAGAAAGAAAGAAAGAAGGAAAGAAAGGGAAAGGAAAAAGATAAAAGAAAGAAAGAAAAGCCAGCCAGCCATGCTGCATTAGATAGGGTAAGGAGGCACTCTCATACACTGCTATTAGAAATGTAGTTTGGAATACCTCTGTGGAGAATGTATAATCTATTGCTACTATAAAAAAATTATTCCAAAATGCCAAAGTCTAAATCACCAATAAACATTTACTTTATGTTCCAGTATTTTCTCTATATCAGAAGTTTAGAAGCAATTTAAGTTGGGCAGTTCTAGATCAATGCCTCTTATGAAGTAATAGAGGATATAGCCATGTGAAGGCTTGGCTAGGCCTGAATGATTTACTTTTAAAAGTGACTCATGATTGTGCTCTATATGTGTAATATGAAATGAATTGCATCCTGCCATCACGTACAACAAATTAGAATAAGTAAATAATTTAATAAAGAAAAAAAAAGTGACTCATGCACATAAGAAGCAGATTAGTGCTGGCTACTGATAAGAATCCTTTTTCTTTCCCTATAGGCTTCTGCCAGAACTGCTTAAGAGTTCTCACAACATGACAACTGGATTATCCTGAGCCACACATCCAAGAACCAAGGTGGAATCTGTGGTGTCTTTTTACAGTCCCATACACTGCACTGTTCAGTGTAGGCGCAGACTACACAGGAGCTTGTTTCAGAAGGGAAGGATAATTGGGGGTCATCTTGGAAGTTGGTAACCACAAGAGACAATGTGGAAAACATTTTTCAAAATCAAGTTTGCATATATATTCTGAAACTAAAATTCTACTTCTAGTTACTTATTGTTCAAGTATATACTCGGATGTAGACAAGAAATATTCATCTCAGTATTGTTAGCAACAGCAAAAAAATTAAGGGGCTAGGGATATGGCTCAGTTGATAGAGTGCTTGCTTTGCATGCACAAAGCCCTGGGTTCTATCTCCAGCACACACACACACACACACACACACACACACACACAAGATAATTACATGTTAATCAATAGAACTTATTAAGTTAATTATAAAACATTTGTACAATATGATATACGTGTATTTTAAACAAATTGGATACCTTAGATCTCACAGGATTCATAAGAAAGTCAAAACAACACTGACTTTAGAAAAAGAAGGAGGTGACCAGGGTGACAGAAGTGGGAAATTTGCTTTTCAATAAGTATTCCTCTGTACATTTTGTATTTTATAACTATGTACATTAATTAAAGACTTTAAGATATAGTGAAGGGGCTGGGATTGTGGTTCAGTGGTAGAGCTCTTGCCTAGCATGCATGAGGCACTGGGTTCGATCACTGGCACCACATAAAAATAAGAACAAATAAAATAAAGGTATTATGTCCACCTACAACTAAAAAAAAATTTAAAAAAGATAGTGAAAACTATACAGATTCAGTAATCTTTGAAAAACTTTTACTTATTCCTCATGCAAATTTGTATTACACTGTACTGAGCTTCTATGGCTTTTTGTCTCGCCTCTTTGTAATGCAGTCATTAGTTTGGTATCATCATCATGATCAGCAGCATCATTTGGACTTTCAACTTAATTCATCTCTGAGATTTCAGGCTTCTAGAGGGTATTGATTACTTGGCTTATTTTGCATCTCCAAATGTTCCTAAGCTCAATTTCAAACATACAGAAAGTGCTCAATGAGCACAGCCTCAGTACGAGGAATATCTGGGGCAGATACTTAGCTGTAAGTAACTGTCCTAAGCACAACAGCATGTTTAGCAGCCC
This sequence comes from Spermophilus citellus, assembly GCF_964194105.1. NCBI lineage: Eukaryota > Metazoa > Chordata > Mammalia > Rodentia > Sciuridae > Spermophilus > Spermophilus citellus. The sequence goes on along the minus strand of NC_138184.1, from coordinate 192,308,402 downwards.
TCCTGACTCCATCCCACTATATGCAAGTAGCCCATCCTAAGTCATGACAAATATGTCTTTAGACCTTGCCAAATGTCCCCTTAATGGGAGAAACCAACAATCCCAATTCAGAACCACTGGTTGAAAGTAATATATATCCAATGCTATGGAACAGTTACAGAATTTAGACCCAGGTTTTAAAGTAAGATTTAAAGTATATTTTCTACTATAATATAATAATTTGTCATGTGCTATTAGTGCAAATAAATGAGGAGTTGGGATGTGTCATATACTAAAAACTAAATGGACTAATATTTAATAGTTGTTATTATTTATTATTTTTGTTTCTGTTATTTTATATTCGAAGTTGACCTTGCAAAGGAAGGTGAAATTTTCAGAATTCCTTATTTAGAGAAATTATATGATTTGCATCATGATGAATGATAGCCGATATGTGAGATGCATCATTTTCTTTCTCCTTTCTTCTAGATGACTTTAATGATGGTAAAAATTGATTATTAGAACTCTAAGGGGATGATCTGAGTAAATACTCCCTCCTTTGATGCAGATCATTTCATCACATAGGGATTAGACTATATAAAGATTAATTACACTAGTGAAAGAGTTAGTTATGGATGATTTCTTTTAATTGATAACCAATGGTTTACAAACTAGAAGTTATCATCTGTGAAATTGGATAAAGAGCCTTAACAGTGAGAGTGATAGACAGAGTAACATTAAGGATATCTAGATAGATCATTGTCATCTCACAAATAGCATTAATGGGGAGAAAAGACCTCCTCAATACATGGGTGAAGGAATTAACAAATCTTTCCCTATCTTTATGATTGTCATTGTGTCATTGAAAGTCTTTGCTATTTCAAGAGCATTTCTCATCTTGCTTACTCAACCCATTTTTCCCATTTATGTCAATTCCATTAAATGAGGAAAGAAATGAAGAAAAAAGAAAGGAAAGATGAAGAGATGGAAAGAGTGAGGGAGACAAGAGGCAAAGAAAGGGGAGAACAAAGGAAGAATGGAAGGTTTTTTTTTTCTCTGTGACAAAATAAAATTGCCACAAATTTCTAGTATACAGGATAAAATTAATGTATTGACCAAGTTTTATATCTTCTTTTTCTTTAATCCCACCAAAATATAATTTAGCCAACACCTATAAAGCCCATGTTGAAAAATAAATAGAAAGTGTAATTAATAAAATGATTATGTTCATTCTCTCTTCCTTGCATAGTTTAAATAATATCTGAAAGGACCACTCTAGACAGATTTCTGGCTTTGTTTAGCCTTATCCCACTAATATTATCTTAAAAACTAAAAATTCCTTTTTCCTTTTATTCTAAAATGTTCTGTATTGCTTCCTATTTTCTCTCTTGATACTTAAATATCTGCTGCCAAATGCCAAATGTTCTTCTATATCTACCAATAGAAGCAGCACTTTAAAAAATAGCTAAAGCTATTCTTAATTTTTAAGAGGATTTCTCTTCATTCTAATCTGACTAGAGTACAAGATAGGAAATTAGGTACAGTTTTTAATATTGACTCCCATTTGTTTGCCCCACCACTATAGAACAACAATCTATTTAGTTAAAAAAAAAGCAAAGAAAGAATCAGTAGTTACCTAGTTATTCATTATTTATATTAGCATAGGATACTGTTACAATTATTTTTAGTGCATTTTATTATTATTACTCATTTTTTAGCTATTTAAAAGGCTGCCAATCTTACAGATTGTTTATAAAGCAAGAAAAAGATATTTGAAGATCATCTTACCGAGATAGGTTACCTATGTAATAACTATTAATTTACATTGAATCCACAATTCAGTACTTTGAGTGACTGGTCATTTATCAAGTTTCAAAGACAAAATAATTAATCAAAAAGGAATATGCTTTGTGTGCTTTCATGTACAAATATTACATCTTTTTTGTAAGATAAATGTTATTTCACAACAAATAATAATGTCTGTAACATGATTAACCTCAGATGAATTGATCTTGGAATCTTGATGAAGCTAAAAATAATGTTTATATTGATGAAGCTAAATCAAACTTCTGTCTAGTAATTCCAGTTTATCATTTTTCCAAGAAAAAAATGACATAGCATTATTCATTGGATATTCAAAAACAGTATAGTCTCAGCATCATAAACATATTCCAATTTCCATAGTAATTTCTCTTAATTTGAACCAAATAAAAGAAGTTGCAGGAATTTCAATTTTATAAGGTTCAGCCTAATGATATAGTCAAGAGCAGTAAGAAGCTGAGATAGGAGAGAAAAAAGGAAAAGAAAAGGAGAATTTTTGCTTAGTAGAGATAGACAAACCTGTTAAATTGTGCTATATTCAAATTATTTTACAAAAATGATTTATGAAAAATCACAAGAAATATTAACATCCAAATGGCTCTTTGATTTCAAAAAATTTACATAAAGCATTATGAAGCTTACACAACAATGTACCTGTAACATGTTAATTTTAACTTTTAGTGTCATCCTCAGTGAGCTAATGGATTAGAGATTAATAAATTAAACATTCTACTCAACACTGAATAGTTACGTATTATAAATATGTAATTCTGATTATAATTTACAGAAATTAACATTACATTTGCAAAAGAAGAAATCCTTTACTGTTCTTTCAATTTTGACTATGGCAGGGTTTTTTCATCCTTTCATTACTTAAGACTTAAAATTACATTGTAAAATTTTATACCTGAGACTCTCAAGACAAAAACCCAGGGAGCAGAAGGTGAGTATACAAAATGAAGTCTAAGTTATGAATTAAGTATATAATTGATACCTTTTTAGGGTCTGAAGTTTCAATTTTCTATGGTGATTTAGGATGTTAGTATTTTAATTAATTAGGACGTTAATATTTTAATGTTTCTGAGAAGAAAAAAATGGTGAAAATGCCATTAACCTCCACTTCTGTTTAACACCTGATAAAATTGTTATAATATCCAAACCAAGTGAAATGTAAGAACTATTGCCAAAAAGAAAAACACTATTAAAATGTATTCAAAATCTTTGGTGTAGGGTTGTAAGATATGATTGGATACAAATATCATGAAACACTTTTTCTATTTGAAAACTGAATTTCGGGTATTCCCCTGGCAGCAGTATCATCTGGTCATTAATGATTCTGGGTTCCTGCTTTGTCCAGTACCATCACATTCTAGGTGCCATTGTTGACTCCTTGATACAAAACTAGAACGTGGAGAAACATTTCATTAAAACTCTATCTTAAATTTCTACTGAATAGATATAGAGAGATCATCAACGATTCTTACATTTGGATATTGCCTTTCAATGTTCAGAATATTAAAGGTATTCATTTTCAGGCAAAGGAAAATATGACAATGTTTTAGACTAAAAATTTAACATAATATTCCCATGATGGGCAAAAACTCTTTAGGGTGTGGTATCAACCTTATAAACAAGGAGGAAATTATATACTCATACATATGTCCATCCAAGGATCTGGATTTAGATTCATTTGTTAAATCTTCAGCCTTGCATTTTCCATTACCCTGTTCTCCCTGCTTGAGGTATAAACATCAACATAACCACTCTTTTTTTGTTTTGTTTTCAAACTCTGCTATATCTGAGAGGCAAAAATGAGGTCTTTAGAAAGTCACTGTTAGTAATACCCAAATAAATCCATACTCATTCACTCTAAGAAAATCCAGACTATTCTGAAGTAAACATACAGAGACACACCCATAGGCTCCTGTGTCTGTGATAATTTAGGAAGTAATTCTTCCCAAGTTACATTTCATAAACAATGTAGCATTTTTAATTCAGGTCTTATGATTAAAATTTAACAGATTTCATATAAATAGACTATTTATTAGCCATACTACAATATGGATAGTATATAGAACATGAAAAATTCTGACTTTGAAAAAAATGCTTTTGGTACCAGGGATTGAAGCCAGGAGCACTTAACCATTGAGCCACAACCCCAGTTCTCTTAATTTATTTATTTTTCTAATTTTGAGGCAATGTCTAGCTAAGTTGCTTAGGGCCTCACTAAATTGCTGAAGCTGGCTGTGAAATAGCGATTCTCCTGCCTCAGCCTTCGGTGCCACTGGGATTACAGCTGTTTGCCACCACATCTAGCTGAAACTTAATTTTTAAGGACTTTGAATAATGCAAGAAATTTAGAGTACAGATAATGCATGAACGAGTAGATATGAGTACTGTGCTAAACAGACATAGGTTCCTTTAAGCTTTAATTTTAGTCTTTTGAATACTCCCAGAATGTACCCTTAATTCTTAAGATTATGCATTTATATCTCTCTGTTTCTCTCCCTCTCTCTCTCTCTCTCTTTGTGTGTGTGTGGTGTGTGTGTAATATAAGCGCATGTGTATGTGTGTATGTGCATGGTGAATGAAAGAAAGAGAGAGGAAACTGAAGTATAATAAATGATCCCTGGATCAGGAAGACCTGTGAATACATATGCTATTGACTTTAAATATACAGTATTATTTACATGAAAATGTTATTTAAACCTATTGTTTATTAAGTTATAATGCTTTATAAATCTAGATTCTATTGTGTGCAATTTAGTAATTCAAAAAATCATTTTGGTGGGTCTTTCAAGCAAATTTACTAGTGCTGATTCCATGAATTAATGCAACTTATTAAATTCCACATAATTTCCTGTGATTTCCTAACCCAAAAAACAACATTCATTAAACTACAATACATGTTATTGCCTTGATATAATAAAAGCATTACATATCTAAGTGACAGAGCAGCTATAGTAATACACAACATTCTCTTCCCTTTTGGAAACTGTTAGGAAACCACATGTGATAGATGGAGTAAATCCATGGAAGAAACTCTGGTAGAACAATAAAACAATATAGGTAATGCTACTCTGCAGAATTATGATCCTTTTTAGAGAAATTTCTCCTTAAAAATATTGCATAACTATCATCAATGATAAGCTAAGCTTGTTCACATTAAAATTAACTATACTGTGTCACAAATGGAAAGTATATCTATTTCAAGATGCAACCTCAAGTTAAAAGACTGATGCTCGGCCATTACCACAAGTATCTCATTTCTCTCCCTAAAGTTAAAAATGTGTATGTCATGATGTTATTATGTCATGATGATACTATTTTGTATTTTCCTAATAATGATTTATTATTGACTATGTTTACTTTCTGTTTGCCACAGATACACGTTTTATTTTTTATTGATGTTAAAGTGATTAATCAGTACTCTTTTGCTGTATCACCATTACTTCTAACAGCGTTTGAAAATATCCAATGGAAGTCAGTGCAGGTTTCAAGGCATTCTACTGCACCACAGTACTGGTAGGTGTTTTGTCAGTGTCAATTTGTAATTTGTTAATGTAAATTAGCACATGAATCAAATTAAAATGTTTTATGAAAACATTCCAGTTCAAATTATATAAACATATTGATTTGTAGTCAGTGAGAAGAGACTGACAGGGTAAAAGTACATGGATGAGGAAAGTAGCAGAAAACAAATAAATTGAAATCACAATCATTTGAACTTTTAATCTTTCAGTCAGTCTGTTTCTCCTATAAGTAGCTTTTTCTACTAAGAAATAGAGGGAAATTGCTTACCAACGTTAAGAGTTCCAAATGAAGGTAAGGTTTTTCTCTGCCCCTAGAGTGGAGGAGTTGTCCATCAATACAGCACTGTGGTCAAACAATGTGGTTCAGAGTGCCCTCCTGAGTGACTATTAATTAGCATGTCATTACTTAAATAAGCCTTAATTCCTTCACATTTTAAGATTACCTTTACGAGTCTTGGGAAGTACAAGTGGTTACAAGAACTCAATGTAATAAATGTTTTTTTGTGGAGGGGGTAAAGAATTGGTGTTGGTGGGAAGGAAGTAGACAATAAATGAGCCAAAACAAATGGAGCTAATTAGTAACAATGAAAGACTAAATAGTATCTACAGAATGAGTGGAGTTAGTTAATTAATTTTCTATATTTCAGACTTTAGAACCATTTATCTGGAGAAAACATAGATAGTACAAGTCACTTAATATTAAGACATTTTATACTTCTTTGCAATTTATTCATTCATTCATTCAATAATTACTTGTTCACCTATGATATTTCGGGCAAAGAAATCTGGAGTAAACTGACTTTTCAAATTTCCTGATAAATATGAACTTTAGGTCCCTTGCTTTGTGCACTTATATCTGATAGGCACTTCTCAGTTGAACTTCAAGAAACATATAAAGGTGAATGAGCATTGTAATAAAATATCCACATAATTAGAAAATGCATTAAGGAACTTTAAATTCACGTTTTACTTTGCAAACCAGGTAGAGAATCATTCCTGCAGGCTACATTTTCACGTTGAAAAAAAATGCCCAGTGTGCCCATTTGCCATACTGATAAATATACAAATTATTTACATATTTCATTAATGATTCTACAGATTTACAACTGCTATAGTGATCAAAAATTCTTTCCTGAGTTCTTTTTTTTTTCAAAAAGAAAATACACTTTTACTACTTTATGAATATGTGGTTTGTGGAAATAGTTGAAAGTACCTAGAATTTCTCATCTAGATTCTACATTAAGTCCTAATGTTGACTATATTTAAACCAACTATTTTCAGATACTGTGTCCAAACTGTGATGTTTAATTCTCTGTATACTATATGTAGGGTTATCTGTAGATCATCTACATGTCAGTATAAATCAGTCTATTATTATTATCCCAGGGCTATTTTTGAGGTATTACACAAAAAGCAACATATTCCTGCTCTTTTTAACTTGGATTCTTTCTGGCAATATTAGAATTCTGTACTCCTCCTATTGTCTTGATATGAATAGACCACTTAGGTAACCACACAGAAAACATTAAAAAAAATCCATAATAAAAAAGAGGTAGGTACAACATATTTTTGCTAAAAAGAAAAATAAGCTGTATCTAGAACTGTAAAACTGGCACTTAGCATTATACAAAGAATATAAAATAGACATCACTATTTCAGAAATATAATCAATAAGGATGATGCTTAAAACAAACTTTTCAGACCTAGATTGGAATTACAAAAAGTGTACAAAACCAATATGGGACATAAGCTTTAGAAGACGCACAGAACTAACAAGCTTAGAAGTCATGGTAATAAACATACCATTGACCAAAAAAGAAAACTACATCTTCACATGCACCAGGATACATTTTATTGTAACTCTTAGTGGAAAATGAATCTAGAAACCCACTGTTGCACATAACTGTGTTCCCAGTTGTTTGCAGAGGAACATTTAAATAGTTCTCATTATACAGTGACTTCAGTGGTTCCAAACATACACTTTTCATATAGTCCTGAAAAAATAACCTCTTCAGGCATATTTACAACAATGCCCCTTATGCAATTACTCTAGCCAAACTCTGGTGCCTGGAACAAGAAAATCAAAATAAGCAGAACCTTTTCACGGATGAGTGTTCTTCCCAAGGCTTGTTTTTGTTTAGGTGCTCTACTTGTTACATATGCATGCCTAATATCATGTGAAACTAAAGCCTTATAGGAATGTCAAGGTCAGAAGGGAGGCTCTGTAATTTTCCATTAGTCATCAGTTAGTAGATTAAAAAAGCAGATTGCATCTTTTTATTGGTTTATTTGGCTGGTGCCAAAGTCTGTTAAATGTTCCCCGTGTGTTGTTTACTTTTGTGTTTGTGACTCTTGCTGCTAAGTAGTACAGGAGCTCTCCAAAATATTTCTTTTTTTTTATTGATTATTTAAAGCATTACATAGCTCATGATATATCATCTTTCATACATTTGACTCAAATTGTGTTTTGAACTCCCATTTTCACCCCAAATACAGATTGCAGAATCACATCTGTTACATATTCACATTTTTACATAATGCCATATTAGTGACTGTTGTATTCTGCTACCTTTCCTATCCCCTACTATCCCCCCTCCCCTCCCCTCCTCTCCCATCTTCCCTCTCTACCTCCTCTGCTGTTGTTCAATTCTCTCTCTTTTTTTCCCTCCCCCTTGCCCCTCATAACCTCTTATAATTTTATGTATCATTGAAGGTCTCCTACTATTTCCATGTGCTTTCCCTTCTCTCTCCGTTTCTCTCCCCCCATTCGTCTTTGTTTACTGTAGTCTTTTCCTCATGCTCTTCCTTCCTGTTCTGTTCTTAGTTGTTCTCTTTATATCAAAGCAGACATTTGGCATTTGTTTTTTAGGGCTTGGCTAGCTTCGCTTAGCATAATCTGCTCTAATGCCATCCATTTCCCTGCAAATTCTATGATTTTGTCATTTCTTAGTGCTGCATAATACTCCATTGTGTATAGATGCCACATTTTTTTAATCCATTCATCTATTGAGGGGCATCTAGATTGGTTCCACAGTCTAGCTATTGTGAATTGTGCCGCTATAATCATTGATGCAGCCGTATCCCTATAGAGCGCTTTTTTAAGGTCCTCAGGGAATAGTCCAAGAAGTGGGATAGCTGGGTCAAATAAATCAAAGGCATTCCTGTATATCAGCAACAAAACCTCTGAAATGGAAATAAGGAAAACCACTCCATTCATAATATCCTCAAAGAAAATAAGATACTTGGGAATCAACCTAACAAAAGAGGTGAAAGATTTATACAATGAAAACTATAGAACCCTAAAGAGAGAGATAGAAGAAGATCTCAGAAGATGGAAAAATGTACCCTGTTCATGGATAGGCAGAACTAACATCATCAAAATGGCGATATTACCCAAAGTTCTCTACAGGTTTAATGCGATGCCAATCAAAATCCCAACGGCATTTCTTGTAGAAATAGACAAAGCAATCATGAAATTCATATGGAAAAACAAAAGACCCAGAATAGCAAAAGCAATTCTAAGCAGGAAGTGTGAATCTGGAGGTATAGTGATACCAGAGGTCAAACTGTACTACAAAGCAGTAGTAACAAAAACAGCATGGTACTGGTACCAAAACAGGCAGGTGGACCAATGGTACAGAATAGAAGACACAGAGACTAATCCACAAAGTTACAACTATCTTATATTTGATAAAGGGGCTAAAAGCATGCAATGGAGAAAGGATAGCATCTTCAACAAATGGTGCTGGGAAAATTGGAAATCCATATGCAACAAAATGAAATTGAATCCCTTTCTCTCGCCATCCACAAAAATTAACTCAAAATGGATCAGGGAGCTTGATATCAAATAAGAGACTCTGCGTCTGATAGAAGAAAAAGTTGGCTACGATCTACATATTGTGGGGTTGGGCTCCAAATTCCTTAATAGGACACCCATAGCCCAAGAGTTAACAACAAGAATAAACAAATGGGACTTACTTAAACTAAAAAGTTTTTTCTCAGCAAGAGAACCAATAAAAGAGGTAAATAGAGAGCCTACATCCTGGGAACAAATTTTTACCCCCCACACCTCCGATAGAGCCCTAATATCCAGAATGTACAAAGAACTCAAAAAATTAAACAATAAGATAACAAATAACCCAATTAACAAATGGGCCAAGGACCTGAACAGACACTTCTCAGAGGAGGACATACAATCAATCAACAAGTACATGAAAAAATGCTCACCATCTCTAGCAATCAGAGAAATGCAAATCTCCAAAATATTTCAATGAAGACAGGCTGACTAACATCAGAAGAATGACTGTAATAAGGGAAAAGTTTAAGTAAATCTGTAAGCAAGTGGAAGAAGAAAAAAAAAAAAGCCCTTCATGTAGATCACGAATTCTTAATCATAAGGATAATAAAAGTGACTAGTGATACTTATCATTAGCTGGCAAAAAAAAATGAGGTAAGCAGTAAAAAATATGAAATGGTGAAATGAGGGTGATGAATACCTTCCAGACAGAAAGCAGGATAGGAATAAAGCACAGTGGCCAATAGAACAACCCAGGAAAGGCGGAGGAGTCCTGACAGATTGGATTCTCTCTTCAAAGGCACCAGTGTCTTGTTAAACAATCATCCCAGCAAACACTGGCCCATGTGCCCAGAGTCAGCCACTGGGGCTAAAGAATGCAAATGTGATCAGCAGCACAGAAAAGCACACATGTGTGGAATTAATCCAACAACATTGCAGGACACAATTCTTATCTCTCTCTCTCTTTTTTTTTTTTTTTTTTTTTTTTGTATCTGATGCATTCTCTAACTCCTTTAGGTGAAGGAGCAAGTGGCATGTTGCTATTATCATTTCATATCAGCTCTTTAAAACTACTGTCAGATTTGCCCCTTGGTTCATAGGATTCAATCTTTATTTCCTGTTTCAAAATTCTAGAGAGCATACGTGCCTATATTCTCTCTTCTTTGTCTCTCTGTCCCACTGGACCTTAAAGATAAATCAGAAAACAACAGTAACTGTGAAGGAAAATTGAAATGAAGATAGATAATATATAATCATTTTCATGAGATTTAATGTATGTATTAGATTTTTAAGTTTCATCAAAATTATTGATGATCATATCAGGCCAGGTGTTCCAAAAAAATGAATTTGTTCAAATACAGAGGCATAGCTGGGCATGGTAGTGCATGGCTGCAATTGCAGTGGCTTAGAAGTTTGAGGCAGGGGAAACACAAGTCTGAGGCCAGCTTCAGCAACTTAGCAAAGCCCTAAGCAACTTAGTGAGACCCTGTCTCAAAATAAAAAACACAGAGAGCTAGGGATGTGGCTCCGTATTAAAGCACCTTTGGGTTCAATTTCCAATACCAAACAAAACAAAACAAAAAAAAAGAGAGTTAAATTGTCAAATCTCATTTATTATGCACCTCTTTGTTTTTAATTTGATTTTCACAAAACCAATTTAGTTTGAAGTCAGAGCAGGCAATATTAACATATATTTCAACAGGAACATATTACTCCTCATTTCAAGGAGGAACACTTTGTGATAAGAACATGATAAGTGCAATGATCGATAAAGATACATAGACATAAGAAGAGACTTTAACGTTTACCTGTGTATTGAAGTCAAAAGAGGTAATAGGTATACAAAATCAAGGAAAACAGGTAAAGTAATTGAGATCAGAACACAGGGCAGAAAAGGCTGGGCTACACTGTCAAGACAAAAGTAGACTTTGCATGTAATCAGAATTGAGAGGCCAACTCTGAATATTAATGGGAATTATAGGTCAATATCAAGTAGGCCCCTGAACTAATGAATTTGACTTGTAAACCTGCTGCTTGAGATAAAAGGGTACCAAATATTGGGCCTCAGAAATGAAAGCCAAGTCAGGTTTGGTGGCACGTGACTGTAATCCCAGACGCACAGGAGGCTGAGGCAAGGGGACTGCAACCTGGAGGCCAGCCGGGGCAACTTGCCAAGACCCTTTTCAAAATAAAACAGAAATGGTTGGGAATGGAGCTCAGTGGAAGAGCACTTGCCTAACATGTATGAGGCCCTGGGCTCAACATTCTATACTGCCAAAAGAAAAAAAGAAATGAAAAGCCAAGACAAAAAGCATCCAGAATGGAAAATGAGGTAAGGTGAAAAGAAAAAAAAATTCTAATGCTTTTTATAAGGATGAATTTTTATTTTTTATTGAAGTATAATTTATGTAAAATAAGCATCAGATCTTAAATGTTCAATTTAATGGGTTTGGGCAACTGCATATGACCCCATAACTATCATCCAAACAGGGTAAAGAACATTCACATAATTCCCAAAAGTCTCTTATGCCTCCTTTTCCTGTCAATTTCTTACTCTGAAGCAACCACTTTGATTTCTTTAACTACGTATTTGTTTTGTCTTTTCTTAGAATTCACATAAATGGAATCAGATTATATGATTTCTTTTGCATTTAAATACTTTTGCAGAACAAAATGTTTTGGAGATCCATCCATGTTTCTTGTTTGTTCCTTTCTGTTGTTGAGTAATTTTCTATTACATGAATGTACAAATTATATCACTGTTCATTCTGTTGAGTCATGTTGCTTATTCTGTTGATGGATATTTGGTGTGGTTTTTTTTCCCCATTAAAGTTATGGTCTAGTAAATATAAGGCTGCTATGAATATGTATGTATATATAAATCTTTTTATAGTCATGTTTCTTTTTCTTGGTTTATTTTTATTTTAGAATGACTCATAATAATTGTATATATCTATGGGGTACAATGTAATGTTTCAATACAGGTATATTATGTCATGATCAAATCAAGGTAATTAGTATATCCATTTCCTTAAATGTTTATCATTTCTTTTTTGTTGTCATTGTTATTGGTATTGGGGACTGAACTCAGGGATGCTCTACCACTGAGCTACATCCTCAGGTCTTTTCATTTATTTGAGACAGGATCTCGCTAAGTTACTGAGGCTGGACTCAAACTTGTGATCTTCCTGCCTCAGCCTCTGAATCACTGGGATTACAGGCATGTGTCAGCACACCCAGCCATTTATCATTTCTTTGTGATAAGAACATTTGAAATTCTCTTCAAGCTCTTTTGAAATACACAATGCTTTATTGTTAACTATAGTCAAGAGTTAAATACCATAAAATAGAGCACCTATCTAACTATAACATGGTACCTGTTAACCACAGCCTCTTCCCATCTTTCTCTTTCCCTTGACTCTTCCCAGTCTCTGGTAATGTTGTCTTCTCAACTCCTATGAGATGAACTTTCTTAGATTCATCTTCCAGATGAAGTCATGGGGTACTTGTCTTTCTGTTGCTTGCTCATGTCACTTCATGTCCTCCAGGATCATCCATGTTGTGGCAAACAAAAGTATTTTAATTTGTCCCTGTGTTTGCTCATTATCTTCAATTTGTACAATATTTATTGACTTGTCTCTAGTTTACAGATTTCTTCCTCTGTTGTGTTCAATTTCCTGATACTTCTATGAAGTGAATTTTTCATTTTTAGCAATTTCTAACATTTTCATTCGTTTCTCTTAACAGTTCCCATTTTTGCTAAAATGCCATATTTATGCATGTTTTCCATTATAGATCTCATAAGATTTTTGTCCTAGATTGTCAAATAATTCCATATCTCAGCCATTTTTATGATTGCCCCATTAACTGTTTTCTCTGTTGATTATGTTTCACGTTTTCCTTCTCCTTCACATGCTTATAATCTTCACTGTATGTTAGAAGAACATCATATATACAAGAAGAAAGTAGTGAGTATCTTAAAACCTATCTTCCCACTTTTTCTGTAGGTCTTCTTATTTGGAATGCTGAGTCTTAGTTTTGTTGAAATTTAATTAGATTCAGTTCACAGTTTCTTTCAAATATACTTGGGTTCTTACCACTGGCAAGACTCTGGAGATCACTTTGTATCTTCTAGCTCATTCCATAAAACTGATATTTTCTTAAGTCCAAAGGCCTGTTTTCAGCATACCCATCGTACATTGTCTTTAGTCTGCAGTTTTGCCTATCTTTTTGTGCCTCAGGAGAATTTTCTCCATGTGCTGCCCTGCCTCTAGCCTTCAGAGACTTTCTGCAGTGTAGCAGATGAAGGCCTGGGATCTGCACAGGGACTGCTCTCAGCCATCCTGCCCTACCCTCAGCCTTTTAGGTACCAAGTGGAACACTTCCTGAAAGCCTTTGGGAAAGAGCTGGAGGGTGTGTGCAGAATCCCTCTGTGCCTGGATTTCCTTGATTGTAATCTGACATTCCAGCCCACACACAGCCAATAAATTTTTGGTGTCTCTCCCTTTCCCCTTATTTATGGTATTTTCTCTTTGTCCCACTGTTTTCTAAGAGTTAAAAGTACGAATGATTCTCTTCACTTTTGAAAATTCTCAATATTTTTTGAATGTAAGTTTATTTCTTTGCATCCTCACCCACCTAATAAGAATTTTTAAAACTGAGCTTTGTTTTGTTTTTTAATCTGTTTTTGTTTGTGTCAGTTGAGGTGGAGCAGCTGTTTCTTGTAACATAATCCTAACTGGACTCTTTTTCTTTTTTAAACTTTAGGATTTCTGGACCTAATTCTCCTCCTTTCTGTAAGTGAAGATCATTTAGGAAAAGAATGAAAATATGAGTTGTCTGTGGACTATGTTGCACATAGTAGTCTCCTGAAGGGATAAGTCTGGCTCTGGGAATTCCCTGGGGCACTCTGCACAGGGATTGACCACTTTATGCAGATGAACTTTCCCCTTAAACTCTAAGATCCCACATAGCACCAGAGATGGGTGTGACCTGCCAACATGTCAGTCAACCTGCTGACTGCAAGACCTCACAAAGCAAGACTGGCCCTTGAAACCTTATCCCTGCCTTTGATGTATCTCCTTAAATAAACCACTGGAGCCATCTTCCCTTTGTCTAATTCCAGAACCCATGTAGACTAGATCTATCAGGAGCTTAGCTTTTGTAAATATAGTTGAGTGTTTGTTTTTTATTATTTGTTAATTATTTGAGATATTAAGATTTAGCATGGCTATTTAGGGTAGCTTGGATTCCTCTGGGCAGAAGAACCACACAATGAGACACTGGCCATCTTCCTCCTGAAAATATTTCCTTCTTTTCTCCCCTTAACCTCTTGACTTCATTCCCTCTCATCACTTGCATTCATGCAGAGGAAAGCTACTTGGTCTCCTTGTGGCTGTCAGGTCTGGCCTGTGCTCACTCCCCAACCCTCACTCCAGTCATCTTCTCTGTTTTCTCTATACAGTTGGCTTTCTTGTATTCCGGGAACACTTTTGATTTTGAAGAAATATGTAAGTATTAAAGATACTTGGTTCTTTGTTATACTCCATTCTTGGATTGGTTTCTATCTCAGATGTATTCTTTAGACGTTTTGCCTAGATCCTTAATTTTCATGATGTTGGCTCTTTATTCAGGGTTTCTTCCCTTGTTTTAAGAAGTACCTCTTTTTGACACCTTTTGTTCACTTAATACTAACCAACCTATCTAAGTCTGAAACTTGAGAGTGCTACCGCCAAGCTAAGCTGCTGTTTTGGACTTGACCAATTGTCCAGATGAATGCATAAAACTTGGCTATCATTCCCTAAATTCTCAGATGTCCATACTAATGGCTTCTGACCTTTTGGGGGTGGAGATCTGTCAGTTCCTCTTTCCCTTGCTTCAATTACTAGAATTCCAACTTGAGTAAAATCATGTACCATACAATAATGTTTTGGTCAATGACAAACCATATATACAAGAATGGTACTGTAAAATTATAACACAGCTTAAACATTCCAATTCCCTAGTATTTTTACTGTACCTATCAGGAGTGAGCTATGCCATTAACATAAACCTAATTGACAAGCTACACTTCCTTCAGCAGTGGAAGTTTCCCAAATACTCATGGGTTGCCTTATATAATAAACCAGGCAATCACAAATCCTTTTATTCCAATCTTAACCACCAATATCCATAACACTCAAGTCACACATGACACTTTACACCCTGCCCCATACACATACATGTATTACAGGAAGGCTAAGAAAGGTGTAAGGCAGCCACAGGGGTTCACGAGGCTGAACTGAGGACAAACACAGAGAGCAGATACAACTGGTAAGAGTTACTATGTGTAGTTAGACAAGACTATGAACCAGCTGAAGAACTCATTCTGGGTGCAGAGCTGTCAAAGCTCAGGAACTTATTTTAGGCCAGAGTCTGAGCAGTTTCAGAATCCGCATAGAGTAGGCACAGACCACATAGGCAGGAGAAACCCCACTCTGTTGTGCTGAAGCCCGGATGGGACAGGAAATCAGAGGTTCATCACTGTGGTGATTTTCCTGGGCCACTGATGAGAGACTGGGTGAGAAGGTCAGTGTACCACATGTCCCTTCTTGGGGTGCTCCTCCTTTTATGAGCCTCAGGCAACGGAGTTGCTTTATTTGGTAGTCTGGTATGTTTAATAGGCTCATAAGCCTGTTTTTTCCCATATAAGTTTGAGACGCCCATACACCCATGTGCTTCTGACTAATTCAGTAAGCTCACAGGTAGTCATTTTTATTAGCATGCCTAATTAAATCAGTTTGTGTCTTATGGTTGTGCTAGACAGATGGTGGTTACTTACTTGTACAGATAAGATGTAGGGTTATTCTACTTCAACACTTAACTAAAAATGGAGCAACTCATAGCAAACTGCTGCTTTATAAAAATGGAGTAACTCAGGGTTAGGCACAGTCCAAAAACTATTCTATCCACTATAAAGTAACTCAGAGCAGGGCAAAGACTGCTCTCCACAGTACCCTTTAATGTTTACATGTTTGCATACATAAACAACATTGTGTAACAACTGCCTACAGCACTCAGTACAGTAACACAGTCTTTGGGGCAATATGATATGATCTATCATAGGTGTGTAAGAGGCTATGCCTTCTAGGTTTGTGTAAGTACTTGCTATAATATCCATACAACGACAAAATCACTTAATGACCACTTTTTCTGAACATGCTCCATCATTAAGTGACATGATTATAGTCCCAGTAATTCTCAAGTAACTTACTAGATCGGCTGTCTAATTTGAGATTGTTGTTCTGTTCATGTGATTTAATACACATCCATAAAATATTAACACAAAAGATGCTAATTAAGATGCTGAACTACAGTATTATTGTCCTACAAAGAACACTTCAACAAGATTTGAGTCCCCAATAATCATCAATTTGAAAACCATATGGCAGTGTATTTTGAGTATAGTGGTCTTGCTCTATTCCCTGACTATGGCTGGCTGTTAATTATTTTGTCTATCAGTCACCTCAATGATCTCACCTCACTGGTTTGTCTGGAAACAAAGTTCATAAAAAAAATGATAAAACTTCAAATTATGAACCCCTACTCTTAAGCTATACTACTGACTTTGCTCAAGCTACTAAACTCCTTTTGCCAAATTCCATTCTTAACTCCTTCCACAGCCTGTCTGAACATATTTGATAACCAAAGTTTACTGATTCTATTTCCAAATTATTCCTATGTGTTTATCATCTCTGTCCTTGAGGCATTTCTTTTGCCCTGGATCTTTGTCACAATTCTTATCTAATCTCTTGGCCTATCAATTCCCTCCTAACCCACGTATTTGTTTGTTTGTTTAATTTTTTATTTATTTTTTATTTATATATGATAGCAGAATGTATTATAATTCTTATTACACATATAGAGCACAACTTTTCACATCTCTCATTGTATACACAGTATATTCACACCAATTTGTGTCTTCATACCTCTCTTATTTTCTTCAATGATTCCAGAATATTCATTTTGAAATGCATATATGACCATAATGATTAGCATTACATCATACTTCCTAGTTTAATGCACAAGATCATTTATCACTAACTTGCTTTCAACCTAATTTAATCTTTTGCTTCATCCTCACACACAGACTAAGTTCTAGTCATGTGGATGTTCATACTTGAATATCCCATACTCTTCCATAGCACATGGCCTATGCACATATTCTTTTCTAATGTACAGTTACTTTTCTGACTTTACCTAGCCTGCTCTTCCTGAGGTAGCTCCTCCTCTAAAGTTTTCCTTAGTCCCCAAGTCAGAAATAAATTCCATGTCTCTATGCATACTGTTCGTCTCTTTAGTACCTATCACATGGTTGTAATCATTAATGTACTTTTCTTCCTCTCTCAACTTTGTGTTGATGAATTTGACTGATTTCTTCTTTCTTTTCTCCCCTTTTTACTTTTATTTTTGAGATGCAGTTTCATTATGTTGCCCTTGCTGGCCTTGAACTGAAATGCTCAAATGATCCTCCCACCTCAGCTTCCTGATTAGTGGGGACTACAAGTATATGCCATCATGCCCCACTCAATGAATTGGATATTATCAAAATTTAGCTAGGTTCAATGGTGAATGTCTATAATCCCAGCAAGTGGGAAGGCTGAGGCAGGAAAATTATAAGTTCAAAGTCAGTCTCAGCAACTTAGTAAGACCTTCAGCAACTTGGAGAGATAGAGACCTTGTCCCAAAATAAAAAGAATCAAAAGGGCTGGGGATGTAGCTCAGTGTTAAAGTGACCCTGGGTTCAACCCCCAGTACTGCCTCCTACCCACCCACCTACCCCCCCCCAAATTTTTTTTTTAAGAATTTTGATCTTTGAAAGACACAGTAAAGAAAATGAAAGGGAAGTCACAGATTGGGATGAAATATTTGCACACCATATTTACTGATACATGCTTGAATCCACAATTTATAAAGGATGCTTATGAGTCAGTAAAAATAAAGCAAAATAAAAATAATTAAAAATAAGCAAAATATTGGATACTCCACCAAAGATGATGTGAGTTTGGTAAACAAGTACTTGAAAAGATGTTCAACATCATTAACCATTAGGGAAATACACACTAAAACTGCAATAAACAACTACTACCCACCTATTTATTAAATGGATAAAATTAAAAAGAAAGACCCTATCAACTTCCAGTAAAGATGTAGATCCCAACTCTTCTGGTAGGAATGCAAATGATAGAACCACTTTGGAAAATAGTTTCAAAAACTATTTTTAACTAAGTTTCTTAAAACATTAAATATACACCTACCACACTCAGCCATTTTACTCTTTGATGTATTCCCCAAATAAATGAAAAAGTGTGTGCCTGGAAATACTTGTACATTAATGTTCAAAACAGCATTGCCAGAAAGTAGAAACAACCCAAATGTCCATTGTGATGGTTTGGAAGTGAGCTATCAATCAAAAACTCCTACATTGACTCAGGAATATCTAGAGCTGAAATGATTGAATTATGAGAACTATAACCTAATCAGTACATCCTACTTTAAGTAGACAAGCTGTATAGTAACTGTGGGCACGTGGGTGCAGCTGAAGGGATGGTTCACTGGAAGTCTGCCCAGTCCCTTACCCTTTTCCTTTCACTATCTCTGCTTCCCAGCCATCATGTGGTGATCAACACCCTTCTGCCATGCCCTTGTGCCATGATGTTCTGCCTCACCTTGGACCCAGAGCAATGGACTGGCCAACTATGGATTAATCCTCTGAACCCATGGCTAAAATATATTTTTTCTACTCTAGTTTGTTCTTGTTGGAAATTTTGGTCACAGTAATTCAAAGCTGACTAACACAGCCATATATTTTGTGGTATATTCTTATAAGAGAATACTACTCAGAAATAAAATAAAAAAGAGATGAATTATTAGTGTTTATACAAGGTGGAAGTACTTCCAGACTTATACCTTGTATAAGCAGATTGAATGAAGAAGCCAGAGAAAGGTACACAGTGCTTGATTCCATCAATGTAAAATTCTACAAGGTTTATAAGCTAATATGTAATTGCCGCAGTCAGGCTGCAGCAAAATAACCGGGGAGTGACGAGCAACTTGTGTAGATTGATACAGCAGGAGTGGAAGCCGTTTATTGTAGGACCGGAGGGGTATTTATACATTCCACACAGCTTATCTTAATTAACCTAAAATAGATACAGCAGTCAACCAATAAGGAATCTCCACACTTAATGGCTCCCTGGTGTTGCTTCACAAACCACTCCCCCTGGCAAAATACCAGGCACCATTCAGACTTGTTTACAGACTCTAACATCTGCCAGGTGCCATCCTGACTTGTTTACAGACTCTAACATGTAATGACAAAAAATAAAACAGAGAAGGGGTGGCAAAGGAGTAGGATTTCTAAAGGACACAAGGAAGCTTTTCAGGCATGAATACGTTCATTATTTTGATGAAGGCTATTGTTTCAAAAATATACCATATATCCAATCTTGTAAAACTGTACAGTTTATGGATGTTAATTATACCTCAATAAGTTATTTAAAAAATAATAAAAATCTTCTACTCATTCTTCACCTTTTCCAGGGAATCTTTATCAATCTTTTAGTCCTATTAGATAGAATTCTTTTATGCATACTTCTGTAATTCACATTATCTAACCAAACTATATTGTTTCTTTGACTTACCTGATAACCTCACTAAATAAAGGGAAATAAAATTTTATAATTTTATAGTTATAAATTTAATAATTATTAATATATTTTTTATATTGACATGTAGTTGGAATTATAACACTGTGGACATACTGAGTTATTAATTTCACCCAGTTCTTTTTATTTTTGCAAACATGGCTACTAGAAAAATTTTAAATTACCTACATGACTTGACTTTTATTTTGGTGTTTGATATTTAGTTTGTTTTATAGTACTGGAGATTGAACCCAGGGCCTTGAACACTCGAGCCAAGCACTTTACCACTGAGCTATATCCTCATCCTGGCTTGCATCTGTTGATAAATTATATTTTTGTTGGACAGCACTGGCATAGAGAATGATACTTTTGTCTACTGTCTGATCTGTTAATTGTCATTTCAGAGGAAGATTTTCTTTATTCATAGGTTAGAATTTTATGTTTTTGTTATTCTATTTTGAACAGAGGAGTAAAATAAGAAACTATGCCAAATTTTTAATAATAAATGTCACTGAATTTTAAAGTGTTAGAAGGATAATGCTGTGTTTGGGAACCGATACAAAGGGGCTTATCCATGCTGGTATTATAAGAGAGAAGAAGACATGAACGTAGAGCCAAACTGGTTTTTTGTTGTTGTTGTTGTTTGTTTTTCCCCTGCAGAAGCTTGAGAAAAGGAAAATCTGAGCTACAGGACTCATAAAAATGTAAGGGAAAGAATCAGAATGAGCCCTGGTAAGTTAGTGGCATACTAGGCTCAGGACAGAGAAGACAGCTACAATATAACTCAGCAGAAAACATTGAACTTTAATAAGAAGTAATATCTGATATTCAGATTCAAGTTGTTTCCCTGTTTGTACTTAAATTACTTATTTATTATCTATAAGTCTTTGGTACTAATCTGTTAGGCATACACACTGAGAAACTACAGATGGAGAATCCCCACTCAGACATTTTTAAGTTTCTCCCCTACCTCTAATTCCAATTTCAGATCTAATATTTAATGAGAAAAAAAACCAAATTTATTTAGCTATAGGCTCTAAATAGATGTTTAAAAAACATTATTTTGAGCTTGGGAGATTTAGGAGCAGAAATGATGAAATCTACAGAAGCTCACTTGAGACTTAAACTTTAAAACATTACTTCATTTAAATGATTTTTTATACATTTAGGAAATAAGTAACTAGGGTACAGAAATTTTTTAAATGATAATATGTATAGGTTTGAAACCATTTAGATCTCTCCCCACTTCTTCCTCCCATTGGTGCCTATTAAGGCAACTTTGATGAAACCCTAAGTCAGAACCAAGGGTGTCCAGCTATGTCCTATTTATTCTTTCAACATTAAACTGCAATTTAAAGAGAAGAAATGGAAAAACTGCAGAAAGAGAAAGATGAATTCACTCAGGAATTTCTGAAAAGAAATATGGAATTACCTGATAGTGCTATGCCACAGCTGATTCTTTAATTCCTCTCTAGCTCTGTTTTTTTGTTGTTGATGGTGCTAGAGATCAAACCAGGCCCTCATGCATGCTAGACAAGCACTCTTATCACTGAAGTATATCCCCATCATTAGCTCTACCTTATAATTATTGCTTCTAAAGCCATGTTTGAAAATGAAGAGAAACAATGACTAGCAAAAACAATATTATTGTCATAATAATCAAAGTCTAAATATAGTTTCTTTATCAACTTAGGTTTTGTAATCTATTTCCTTGCCACATTGATCTTTATCTAATTTACAGCCAGGGTTTTTAATGTGGTGTTCATAGATGACTTCAAGGGAATCTGTGAATACTCTGAAACATATACTATTTTTATTTATTTATTTATTTATTTTGAGGAGGGCAGTCAGGGCTCTTTTTGTTTTCTTAGAAGGAGGAAGCACATATTTTCTTTTAGATTATTAAAAGAGATTTGTGACCTAAAACTAATTTAACAACTATTGCTCTGAAATATATTTTGAATGAACTGTAATTTTAAAGGTCCTATTCTCTCTTAAGACAATAACCCAAGGTTGTATTATATGTGAACTATTAGGCTAAGAATTTTAAAATATAAAGAATAATAAGGTCACTAGTATTGGGAAAGAACATCTGTGAGCATGTTTGCTTAAGATCCTCTCTAAGAAGCTTTTAAAACATTATTCTTGCTGTCTATGATATTCTCTTCCATAAAAGTCTGTAGCAATTTTATTCCCTTGAAAATTTTTATTATAAAGTTTAAGATTTAATTTTATATTGTCATACACATTTCAGTGGTCAGTTAGTTTGTTGTTGTTGTTGTTGTTTTTGTTTTGTTTTGGTAAAATCCATCCTCCTCAAATAAATACAGATATTTATGCCACAGTGGCTAATAGCTCAGGCTTTACAATTAGAATACTTCTACTATTGTGGCTATGTGACCATGGCAAACAGTACCTTGAATCCTGTATTTTTTCTGCTTAAAAAGAGATGTGAAATAACAATGAAATCTAATCCATAGTATTTCTATAAATATTAAGAGGACGTAAAACACTTCATGCAATGCCTATACAATAAATTCATTCATTCAGTAAACATCAAACTTTTAAAATTATTCTCATTAGAAATTATGGTCATAACAAAGACTCTATAAAAGATGAAAATGAATTTAAAGTTACTAGTTTTAAATTAATATTAAGGAAAGAAATTTTAATACATGAAGAGGGGCAAGCCTTCAGTAGGTGTGAAGCAACATGGATGACATGGAAGTACAGAAGATCCTGCCTCAAAAAAGAGTCAGAGACAGAAGCTGAGAGGTTCTGAGAGATGAGTTACCTACAGAATTTCACACCAGCCACAGGCTTTTAAAAGAGAGGGAATGACCAGGTTGTATCAATAAAACCAGGATTTCACCACAAGTGAATGTAGACCAAATGGCTAAAGGAAATAATAGTTTTGCTATGTGTCTAGAGAGCACTCCCCAAAAATCTAGCTAGAAAATTTCCAACCCTTTAAATCCAGTTTTCTAATGTAGCCTAGCCAGCCTGAAAGTGAAAGGGGTAGGGCTGTCATCAACACCTGACAAACTGTATACTTCGGAATAATTAAGAGTGAAATGATCATGAATTGCATGTCTGCTTATAACTCTAATAGCAATTTTCTAAGAAAGTCATTTTTGCAACATGGCTGACTTCTATTAGGATTTGGGTAATTCACCATTAAAAGGTTACAGAAAGGATTGGGAAAAGACAAGGCTAAGTTCCAAGGCTTAATTTATCAAGAAGAAATCCCTTAGCTTCAGCATCATGCTGAATATAAGCAGACATTGAGGAAGAATAGTCTTCTATTCAAGTTATTCTGGACTGTTAAAATCATTGCCCTTAATATCTGATAGCACATAGACTGGTAGATATCTCAGAATTCAGGAAATCATTAAACAAATAACTGGAAGCTTTTCAGAAAAATTTCCTTTCAAAATGTGCCTTCATAACAAAAAATTAAAGTAGGGGACAAATGAACCAAGTACTCAATTTGTCATAATATCTATATTTACTGAGTGTCCTTCAGCTATCAGTCTCTAGATAAAACCCTTTGAGATAGGCATCATTGCTATCATCATTTTATAGTTTATAATTAAAAAAAACAGATATAAAGAGTTAGGTAAGTATTTTGCCCACCCCTACAGAGACTTTGTGTATTCCTATGGGGCTTGGCTTATCCTCAGGCAATCTGGCTCCTAAGGCAAGTTTCTAACCATGCGACTAAACTGGTTCTGGTTTTTTGTTTGTTTGTTTTTTTGAGAGAGAGAATTTTTTAATATTTATTTTTTAGTTTTCGGCAGACACACATCTTTGTGTGTACGTGGTGCTGGGGATCGAACCCTGGCTGCATGCTACTGCTTGAGCCACATCCCCAGCCCCTAAACTGGTTCTTAACAGAGATTTTTTCTTAGAAAGATTCACTACTATGTGAATTCCAATAAAAAGGAATGATCCTGTAGTGTGGTGAATGTGGTTTAATTTAAATGATAAAGGCAATTGAGAGAATACTGGCTACTTCTTTAGGATTTTTTTAAACAGATTTGTTTTTTAATTGAAAAGTAATTTATGCTAAATTACAGAAACATTTTATAATTCAACAATGTATTAAGAAAAAACATGCTTAGTTTGACACTACAGATGACTTAAAGATTTTGTACATTTTCTTCTATTTCAAGGAAGATACATACATGTATAGCAACATATTTTATATGCTGATATGCTCTACATCCTATATTACTTCATATTCTATGTGTTGGCTACTGATTTTAATTAAATTTGATTACTAAACTTCCTATGTAAGAAAATATCTATACATGAAATATCATATGATTTTTACTGACTTTATAAGATCTCATTGCATGCTTATTCCTTAATTTAAGTTACCCAGTTATTCTAAGGAGAGGGTCATATCTGCACAGGCAGATAGAAGAAATTTGGGGTTTATTTTTCACCCTCATCATTCTGATTTGTTTTAACCAACCTATTTATTTTGAAATTTTAAGCGATTTAATGGAGGACACCCCTGCCCCCCACCCCCACTTTGGAAAATATGGGCTAAATGAGAGGTTGGAAAGTGATGATTTAATCAATATACTTACTGTTAGACATTTGGTATATTAAATGGACACACACTATACACAAATACACACACACACAAAAAAAACCTTTTCAGGGTTTTCATTAGATTTAGGATAAATTCCAAGAAGAGTAATTGCTGGGCTAAAGGATGTGAAAATTTGTAGTAGTCTTGATACAAATTGCTGGACTGGCAGAAAACTTGCAAGAGTTTATCTTTTCACCAACACTGTATGAGATGGCTCATTATCTCATACGTGGGTATAATAATTTTGAACATTAAATTGTATATCATTTTGGCTTCTTACTTATCTTCATATACCATTGGTCAAACACTGATCCTGTCAGAACAGAGAAAAAAAAAAATTCCACTTCATTGCTTGGTTAGGATTCATTTGTGACCATCACAATAGGTACTGTTCTCTAATGTCAAACTCTCCACAAGTGGTCTAGCCTGCTTTCAAATTCACTACCATTACCTTAACCTTCAAAACAACTTTGTTTGGTTATTCTTCTTTTTTAAATCAGATAAACTAGGCTTGGAGACGCTGGCGAGACTAGACCCAGCTCTCAAGGATGAGTTCATAAGTGACTGGATTGGAGCTGGGATCTCACACTGGGGAAACTCACCACCTAGTTAAGGCGGTGGAAGGGAAGGCAGCTTAAGCAAAACCAAGACAAAGCAAAAACCAAGAAACTGTTTTTTGCTTGACGCTTCAATATATGGAACTTCTTAGCTGCCAAAGGTGTATGTTAAAACTTCTAACCAGTTTTTCCTAGTCTTAGAGACCACTGCCAGAGCCTGGGAAAGGAGGCTGCTCAGCTGAAAACTGAGTCAAACGGTGGATATTTTTTCCCCCTTGCAAAAGGAAATAGTCTGAGAGCGGGTAAACGAAGAGCGACTTATTCTTAAGTCACACAAAACAGAGCGGACAAACTTCATTAAGTCTAGGTTCCCAGCGGCACCAAAGTCTGCAAGCCCACACTCACGGCAGCGCGCTTCCGGGCTCCAGGTCGGCTGGGAAAGGACGCCACGGTCAAGCGCGTACCCGGAGCACCCCCGCCCCTCCGGGCGCGCTCTGCGCAGGCGCAGGAGCAGGTTGCCGCAGCTCCCGGCTCAGCTGAGGCCTTCGGTGTCCCGCCCCTCCCCCGCCCATCTCGGCGGCTGCCTGCCGCTCTAGGCCTTTCGCTCCCACGCCTCTAGGAACTGGGACTGCGGACTCCGTGACCCTGTGACCCTGTCCTCGGGCCTATCTGGCCCGGAGCAGCCCGGAACTGCGCCGCGCCCCGCGTGCCGGTGAGCGACCCCGGACGTGCAGCGCCCAGGCCCCCTTCCTTTGCGGGGCCCAGCTGCTTGCCTCGCGAAGAGCCGGGCCTGTCAAGGAGGTGGAGGAGGGGAGGCTGCGGGGAAGCAGGGCCCGCCGGATGTCGCGGCGCAGCGCTGGGCTAGTGATGAAGGTGTTGTCACCTCCTTTTACCCGCACTCAGCCTCCCGCCAGGGAGCTCCCGGCTTTGTCCACTCCTGGCGCTTGAGATTTGAGTCCAGGCCCCCACACCTCGAACGGCCAGGTGGCCCTTGGTTTTTCTGTTCTTGAAAAGGTGGTTTTCTTTTCTTGCACACTTGCCTGGATCTTACGTTTAACCTTTACAGAGTAGCCTATGTCCTGGGTTTTGTGTATGGAGCTTTTTGAAAGATGCTGATTTTCTTCGTTTTCGTGCCCTTTTGGAACTATAACCAGTTTATGCAAAAATCACGATCTATTTAAATTGGAGTGTTGTATTCATCTTTTCCCCCCTCTCTCGAAACAGAACCTGAGAACCATGTTGGTTTTTTCAGCAAGAGACTGCGATAAAAATATTGAGCAGGAGGAAGGAAATAAGGGGTCTAGCATTCCTTATGAAGCCAATAGGTCTCCAAGAATAAAGTGGTTAAATTTGTCAATGTTGTGAACAAAATGTAGTAGGCAAGGCAGGGATTCTTAATACCTGGCAAAGTCTGGGCGATTGTCCAAACACCTGCCTAAAGCAGAATCAATCAAGGTGGTGGTTACATTAGAATAGAAAACAGGCCAGGACCAAAAGCCACTTGGCTTGTCCTCTGAGTCATTTCCCCTAAGGCTTTCCAATAGGGTGCACCTTCCACCCGTGGTGTGTTGACAGCCCAGAAAAGGGTGCACCTGAAAGCTTGTTTTTGAGACTGATCCCAGTTCTGGTAGTTCCAAGACTCCAAGGTCACAGTGGGTGAGGACAGTGATGATTAGCATTCACCCCTGAACCACCTGTGGCTGGCAAGTGCGGTTTGGCCCTCAATGTCAGTGAGCCAGATTAATACTTTTTTTGTTGTTGTTTTTAAGGAAGAATGAGTCATTTATGTTTTGGAATTTATGTGGACAGTGTATACATATTTTTTAATAATGAAAAAATATTTTTATTCCATTTTCTACAATTTTAAGCTTGTATTCAACTTGTATGATTTCTTCATCCTGCTCCTTGCATTATGAGTAATTTCAACAAATATGTGGTATACCAATTTTAGAAAGCAAATTTTTTTTCATACTCTGGGGTAATTTGAATTAATAAGCTTTCCTTGTTCAAATAAATGAGAATTTTTAAAAGAAATATATGTATGAATGTCTATAATAATCTGTAACTTGATCAAATTTAGTCAGAGTGGAATTGTGTTATTTTTTAAGTTTGCTTTCCCCTTTTATTTTTATTTTCTCAAAATATCATCAGGTTGTATTAGGTGACTTTCAAAATTCTTTTTAGCCTTGAAATTGTATAAGTTTAACTGCAATGTTACTGCAGACGTTTTTTGGAGAGGTCCTAATCATTATTTATTTTTATTTGGCTTTTGATTCATATTTTATTTTTTCCATGTTATTTTGATACTGTTATCCTAAAATTTTGAAGTTAATGTTCTCAATTTTGCTCCTTGTATTGGTAAATTATATTTAGTATTTTAGAATTTTAAATTTATAATATTAACTGCCAAGTGTTGAACAAAAGAAGAATATCTATGATTTGGAATTTTTTAGTTTTTTGGAGTATTCTCAATAAGAAATCTAACAATGGAAGCGAAGATTTCTCAGTAGTGTGAATTTTAAATGAGTAAAAAGTACTACTTTGAAATTACCTAGTGATACCTATAATAACTAGTTTCATTTCTCTAAAGCAGCTTTGGCCTTTAGTGCCAACTGGTTTGAAGGTAGAATGTGTCTTTGCTTTATTCTAAGAAAAGGTAGGATGTGTCTTTGCTTTATTTAAGAAGGTGTAGACTTTTATTCCTACATTTCTGAGGGCTGGGGAATATGGCTAAGTAGTAGAGTGCTTGCCTAGCTTGCCCAAGATCCTGTGTTCTTTCCCCAGTAGCACGAAGAACTCTTTTGGACTCTAGTAAATGTTTTCCTTGTTTCAGACATTATTTTGATTGGGTTTAATTCTAATATGAAAAGTAGTTTGAACTTTCTCTTCAAGTTTCTTCTGAAGTAATTAGATTAGCATAAATATCTCATAGAGTTTAAGTGTACTTTTTTCCCCCTGAGGTTTACTGTAAGATTTTTCTTTTTCATTAGACATGGGAAAGTCTCTTTCTCATTTGCCTTTGCATACAAGTAAAGAAGATTCTTATGATGGAATCACATCGACTGAAAACATGAGAAATGGACTGGTTAATAATGAAGTCCATAATGAAGATGGAAGAAATGGAGATGTCTCTCAGTTTCCATATGTGGAATTTACAGGAAGAGATAGTGTCACTTGTCCCACTTGTCAAGGAACAGGAAGAATTCCTAGGGGTATGTGTTGTTATATTATTTTTCCTTTAAAGAATGATTTTAGGCATTTGCTTGAATATTATAGAACCTCTGGGTCTAAGCAACTCAATTTTAAAAGCTTCAAAATTAAAGTTAAAACTGCTTATCAGTTATCCAGTCAAAAGGACACAGTGAAAAAAAAATATATATGAAGGATCCTAAAACACTCATGAAAATGATTTCACTTGTCCAGTAGTTTTTCTTTCCTGCTTTCTATTATAGCAATATGCATTGTCATTTCACTGAAAAGTTTATAGTGCTGTTTGCCATCTTTAGAGGTCATGTTGTAATTGCCTTGCAACATCGGCTTATTGGAAACAATTTAAGTAATTTGGTGATCCAACATTTGTAATTTCATTACTTACTACTGAAGAATAGTAGTAAGTTGCCCATGTCCTAGTTAGCTATTTCCTAAAGGGAATTTCAAGGTATATGAAGTTGAGCGAAGTAGAGGAAAAAATTCAGTTTGTGGTGTACCATAGGCAAAGTCAGAGGGAAATGTGCTCATTGTAGACTATTTTAGTTGCTGTGGAATAAGTAAAAATAATAAAGACACCTTGGGCTGTTTTTGTTCTCTGTGTGGTAAGTAGACATGTGACCCTGGAGAGACACTGAAAGAAAGACAGATTAACAGTAGAAGTTATACCATAGTGTCTGAGAAATGTCTTGAGTTAGAGGTGAAATAGTTTACATTTGCATTGGCCAGTGAATACAATGGTTTTATCTTTGTGGGAATAATAGCTAGTTGAGAATAAAATAATTTGTATGTGAAGAAATTAATGCACAAGAGATGGGGGGATGCTGTTTGAGCAATCTAGTTATGTTTCTGAGATGTGACCAATTTTGGCAGCTCAGCTGTAGTTTGGAAAGTCATCAAGCATGGCTCTCAATTTTTTTCATCTGAGCAACAGAGAGAATGGAGTAGCAGTTTA
Organism: Spermophilus citellus; assembly: GCF_964194105.1. Taxonomy (NCBI): domain Eukaryota; kingdom Metazoa; phylum Chordata; class Mammalia; order Rodentia; family Sciuridae; genus Spermophilus; species Spermophilus citellus. Next base: position 192,279,266 of record NC_138184.1, on the reverse strand, counting down.
TTATAGCAGAGAAAAGAAGAGTTGTGTATATTTGTCAGAACACGGATTAGGAGATCAGTTTTGGACATATGTGCTTGCACATGCCTATTTGACATCAAAGTAATTACTTTTAATAAGCAGTTTTTACAAGGATCTAGAATTCAAGTGCAAGAACGAGCCTTCATCAGTGTGGATAGAAAAAAGAAACCATCCTAGCAATGAAACCTGGGACATTGCAGCATTTTGAGATCAGTGACATGAGAAACAATTTGTCAAGGTACACCAGGAAAGAGCATCTATAGTGGGAGGAGGAAGTTCCTGTGTCTGTGGTGTCCTGAAAGATAAGTGAACAAAGTGGACCAAGGAGGAAAGAGTGGTCAACTGTTAATGTTATCAAGTCATCAAGTTATATGAGGACTGAGAATGACCATTGGATTACTAATATGGAAGCCCCTGGAGAGCTTTAAAAGAGCAGTTTGTAAAAGCATATGTAATATGTGTAGAGTGGAATCAAGAGCATATAGGAAAAGTTATGTGGAGAGAAAATTTGTTTGTTTATTTTTGAGAAGTTTTGCTCTATAGAAAAGCAGAATAGAGAAGTAATAGCTGGAGAGGGTTATGAAGTTAGGAGTTGAATTGTTTTTTAAAGATAGATGAATAGTAGATGTTTGTATGCAGATGAAAGTGACCCATAGAGAAAATACTGGCAATGCAAGAGATGAGAGAAGTATTGGAACAGTGTTCCTAAGTAAATAAAAGTGATGAGAATCTAGTGCACAAGTGTAGAGGCTGTTTTTATAGGAGAATATAGGAAGCTTATTCTTAGTAATAAAAGAGAAAGTTGTGTTTGGACTTAGAAACAAGTAGTGGGTAGATATTGCTAAATCAAAATTTTAAGGCGAGAGGTCTCTGAAATAAAGGATTTATTGAACAGTTATAGATTCTCCCAAAGGTAAAAGGACCTGTTCTGGGACAAATTCCCCAAGCCACCAGCAGCATGGATAGATAGCAGTCAAAAAAAAAAAAAAAAAAGTATACTGGACCATAGGGCCAAGGTGTTTTATAATAAAATTTTGGGAGAAGAGACATAAAATTATTTATGTTGAATCTATATTAGCTGTAGATTTGAGGTCAGGACAACATAAAGCAGGCAAAATCCTGGGATAGGATGATAATCTAAAAAGAGAATTTTTTACTACTTTATGGTTGGATAGTTCCTAAAGCAGAATGAAATGTGGCCTTGATAGATAATCTTCACCATAAGGAAAGGAATGTAGAAAGGTTTTTGTTGTTGATTTAGCTTGATTCTGTGAATTAATGTGAACTTCTCTTATTTCTTTTCTCTTCATTCTCTGGCCTGTGACTTAATTTAGGGCATCTCAGAATTCTTATCAATATGGTAATAGAGGCTTGTGAAAGTTCTGTTCTATTTACATATCATGAATCAAGAATAACGATGAGAGAGAAAATATTAAAGATTTGACTAAAGTTGAACTTATGAAATTGTGCTTTTAAAAAGTTGTATTGAGGGCGTGAATTAGGGAAATACAGTATTAATTAATAAAAGTATACACACACGCACACACACACACACACACACACACACACACACCATACACAAAGACTCTGATTTGGTTATCTGAATGACAGCAGAAAAACATGTTGCTATCTCTCTTTCCTGAAACCTCTTTTGCTTTAGAGGTTCTTGTACTATTCCACTTGAAAATAAAAATGGATATATTCTAAGTCTCAAGCTTTGAGAGGTCACTGGTCTCATTACTAATCTCAAGTGGTCCTTAATGATACTAAGAATCATACTATATTTCTCTCATTTCTTTTCTTTTTATTCTCAAGCCTGTGACTGTATTTCCCTAATATATGATTTTCAATCGTTGGGTTCATTTTGACATAAATATACATATATGAAATTTAATTTGTTCCATTTTAGTCTCTGTGCCTCCTCTTCCCTTTACTCTTCCTGTACTCTACTGGTCTTGCTTCTATTTAGTTATGTATTTATGTTTAATTGTTGCTTTATAAATATACATAAAGGTGGCATTTGCTGTGGCATATTTATACTTGCACATAGTATAATTTTGTCAAATTCATTCCACTTTTTCTTTTTCTCAACTCTCCTCCTTTCTCTGCAGTCTCTGTCTTCCACTGGTTTTCCTTCTATACTTATGGTATCTGATCTCTCCTCTTTTTCCCCCTTGCTTTGTTCTAGTTTCTGCATGTGAGAGAGATAACATTCAACCCTTGACTTCTGGGTCTGGCTTATTTCACTTAGTTTGATGTTCTCCATTTCCATCCATTGATAAATGCCATAATTTCATTCTTCTTTATGGCTAAGAAAATATCTACTGTATATATATATATATATATACACACACCTACATATATATATACACACATACATATACAGTAGAGATTTTCTTAGCCATATATATATATATATATATATATATATATATATATGTATATATATATATAAAATCACATTTTCTTAATCCATTCATCTATTGGAGGGCACCTAGGCTGGTTTCATAACTTGGCTATTATGAATTACACTACCATAAACACTGATGTGGCTTTATCACTATACTATGTCACCAAATCAGAGTCTTAATGGGAAACAGTGGAGTTGAGGGAAGGCCTGGTAAATTCTGATCATTTGAAAGCTAGGACTTTTTAGATTTTTTTCAGTGGATAAAAGAGTAACAGAGCCTTCATTATTATATATTTTTATTAGCTAAATATCTCACGCGAAAAAGCATGGTACACTTTCGCTGTATACTTTTTTGAAAATTTGGACAACTGTTGACTTAAGAAATGAGATGAGAGCTAAATGGTATTCTGGTCTTTCCAAATCAGATTATAATGGAGTATCACTATTTTTATTTAATCATGTTAATAAATCTCTAAATCTGCTTTTACTTTAAGGGCAAGAAAACCAGTTGGTGGCATTGATTCCATATAGTGATCAGAGATTAAGGCCAAGAAGAACGTAAGTGCTTATGAGAAAATGTCAATGCTTTCTGTTTTTTTTTATCTTTTTATTTTCAAATTATGTATAAGTAATTACTCTAAGACTACTAAGAGGAAAGATGTTATGGCTTATAAAGTTATTCCATCATATGCTTCATGTCATTGAATACAAAAGGATTCCTATCTGGGCAAGGTCTGAAAAGCAGCATGGTATCTCCATATTCTCAAGTCTCTTATTAAATCAGATTTAGAATAATAGTAGGAAACACATACATATCCTTTTTATCCAAAAATGGGTAATAAGGTTTTCCTATCAACTACAAATAAAAATGGGTATTCAAACTATGGTGATGACAAGGAACCAAACATGCTTAGTAGCTATGTGGCAGTTGTAAAAGGAAATGAAAGGGAGTTCCTAAGAATCCTGATGTACAGAGTAAATACTTGATACTTGCCCCTAAAGAAAAGAACCCAACTCAGAATACTTTCAAAAATAACTTGTTAAAATGGGAACACTGTACATGCTCTAATTTGGAGAGAGTTCAAAAATGCCATTGAGGTCTTGAGAAAATCATAAGGTACTAGACCATCCTCAGTCCTCCAAAACCTTAGACGACCTCAACAGAAACTCTTATGAAAGGAAAGACATACATTCTAAGGAGAAGGGAGGAAAAAAACATACATACACACACACACACACACACACACACACACACACGTTGGGGTTGGGATCCACTTCATGCTGGGCAGGAACTAAGAATAAGAGAAAGGTTTCTAATACTAGGGAGTGAATCATAGATCTATGGAGGTGAATATGCATGGAAGCCATCTGTTTAATGGAGATGAGCCCTTGAGCAGTGAGCCTAGAACCCTGTCCTATCTCCATCTCCCTACATGAAACATTGTTTTACAACTACAAAAAATTTTCTTATTTAAATTTGAACAACAGGGATGGAACCTCCAAAATTGCTAACAGGTAGTAAAATCTTGTGAAAAAGATGAGAACTTAATATAAAATGTACTGTAAAAATTAAGGAAAATATAGCAGCTAAATGACAGAACTGTCTAAGTCAGAAATTAAAAAGCTCACAAATGTGATAAATAAACAGTAGGAGAATGTGAACCATATAGACCCTTTAAAGTAATTAGAAAAATATGTTTCCCCCAAAAAAACTAGAAGAACAAAAGTGCAAAAAGATATTCTAAATAGTGAAGTAAGGGAAATTGAGAATAAATAGGGGTAAATGAAAGCATATAGACAAATTAATGAGAAAGATTTGAGAAAAAAATTACATAGAATATAAAGAATATTGAACATGCATGTCATTAGAACTCCTACAAAGAAGAAAATCAAAGAAATACAACTGAACAAATAACTAAAGGTTTAATTCAGGAAAACATTCCAAAGCAAAAGAAGACATGACCCTACATATTAAAAAGACATGCCACCATCCTAAAAATAATTCAAACTAATAAAGTTTTTAGATTTTAAAGATTAAAAAAAAGGGCAAAAATCTCTTTTAACATTCAGGCAAAATGATCAATTAATTCATTAAGGGTACAACCAAATTGACACATTACTTCTTTTTTTTTTTTTTTTTTTTTTTAAAGAGAGAGTGATAGAGGGAGAGAGAGAGAGAGAATTTTTTTTAAGAGAGAGTGAGAGAGGAGAGAGAATTTTTTTTTTTAATATTTATTTTTTAGTTCTCGGCGGACACAACATCTTTGTTGGTATGTGGTGCTGAGGATCGAACCCGGGCCGCACGCATGCCAGACGAGCGCGCTACCGCTTGAGCCACATCCCCAGCCCGACACATTACTTCTTGATGACAGTGTTTTGAATAAATAAGCTGAAGCATAGCACATTTAGTAATTATGGAAATAAAATGAACCAAGAATTTTACCAACAGTCAATCTGACCCTTTATTATAAAATGTATGTGACATATGAGGATGTAAACAATTTGGGTTAAAGCATTTATAACCTGAGAGTGGGAATATTTTTCCAACTATGATTTAGAGTCCAAAAGTGATGAAAGAAAGATAAATAAATTTTAAACAGTGTAGATAAACTTTTACAGGTTGAAAACAAAATGTTAATTAAAGTTAAAACACAAATGGCAAACTAGGAAGTAATGTCTGCAAATCATCCACAGAGTTTTAAAATTTGAGAAGAAAAGGGCCAATTACCAAAAGAAAAAAGAACAGAAGCTATGAACAGCTATTTCACAAAAAAGAAATGCAGATGACCTTTAAATTTAAAAAAAAATGTTCAATCTTATTCATAAAAGAAATGCAAATTAAAACTACACTGAGATACTATTTGTATCAGATTGGCAAAAGTACAGAATTTTGTCAACATATTTTGTTGGCAACACTAAGGGAAAACATATATACTCATCCCTTCTAATGAATGGGAATTTGGCATTATCTAGCAAAATTACTTATGCATTTACTCTTGGGCTCCTGGAAAAATTTATTCTATGGATAGTTGTCAAATATAGTATATGGCATTTGCACAAATTATTCAATATGCCAATGTGTAATAGAAACAACAAAAGTAGCCAATAATAGAGAACTAGTAAATTATGCTACATTTACACAGTATTAGAATGGAAAAAAGGGAGAACTGTGTAAAATCCAGAACAAATTTTTATTTGAAAACACATATACATTTGCTGTCTGAGGAGGCCTCAGGGAGCCAGTGTGCCTTTTGACTTGCACAGCCACACTTCTGGATGTCTGCGACTTCTGCACCAATGTCCAGCCCTCAGTAAGGCTTCATGCCCCCAGAGTAAGCTAATTCTTCCTTCTTTGGTTCCTGCAATTGAATCCAGTGGTCTTAATCACTGAGCCACATCCCAGCCCTTGGAGACAGTCTGGCTAACTTGTCCAGGCTTGCCTACTATTGCTGTAGTCCTCTGGGGATTACAGGCTTGAGCACTGCCCACCCTGGCCTCAGCTAATTGTTCACATGAAGATAAGACTAGCATATTGAGTTGCCAGTGGGGGTAGAGAACCCTGGTCTCATGGACCCTATTAAGCTACCCGGAAGCCCACTAAAGAGGACATGCAGGGGTGAAATGGGAATGTGGTTTCCCCTAGAAGCATTATTACTGGGTACCCCTAACTCTAGCCTATTTTCAATATGCCTAATTTCTAGTGGCCAGTGGGTTTGACATTCATGTTCCAATTGGGGAAATGTCCAAACCTAACCCTCCCTTGGCTACAGAGGGAATTCAGAGATTTACAGACTTCTCAGTGTTGTCTGGGTTCCCTGTGCCTTTGATTCCCCCTTTCCAAAGGGCCCCCAGGGGAGACTGGGGGTGTGGGGAACTGCCAGAGGCTTAGCCATTGTTGAGATCTGCTTGGGAAGGTGGCTCCCTGCACTGGACATCCTCTGACCTGGGCCAAGTAGTTGGCATTGCAGGCAGGAGCTACAACCCAGCTGAACATTGACTTTAATAAACTGTTTTCTTGGAAAAAAACAAACATATGCATTGATAAATGAAAAATGATAAAATTGGTTTACCTATTCACTTTGAAGAATGAGCAGGTAAGCAAGTAAAATCTCTGTGTGTGTGTGTGTATGTGTGTGTGTGTGTGTGTGTGTGTGTGTGTTGTTTGACCTTTGGAATTATGTACATATGTAGATTACATGTATGCATACATATTTATAGTTATCTATTATTTGCATATATATAGTATATATGTGTATCTACATATTATACATTAAAGTTAAAACACATAACTTGAAATCATTGTATTTCTTGGGAGGAGGGAGTACCCAGGATTGAATTCAGGGGCACTGAACCACTGGGCCACATCCCCAGCCCTATTTTGTATTTTATTTAGAGACAGGGTCCCACTGAGTTGCTTAGCGCCTCACCATTGCTGAGGCTGTCTTTGAACTGGTGATCCTCCTGCCTCAGCCTTCTGAGCCACTGGGTTTATAGGCAGCCGGGCAGGGAACAGTGAAATTATTGTATTTTGAATGTTACTTTTTAATGATACATTATAAATATCTAAGGGAACCACAACAAATGTTAAAATGTATTCAATAGTTGCATTGTTAGGAGTACTATTGATATAATTTTGAAATTATTATACATAAAGCAAATAAGTAAGTATGTAAATGCCATTAAGGAACAAGATTTTCAGCATAAAAGCAAAAAGATACAATCAAATATATTGGCTTTCCACTTCTGAAGAAGATGGAATAACAGACTAGATTTATCCTCCTACCTGAAATAACTAAGAAACTGGATAAATACATGAAATAATACTTTCACAGTTGACATCAGACAGCACAGGACAGTCATCCCTAGAAAAAAGAAAACAAATGTGCTAAGCCCTACAATTGTACTAATTGTCTGGAAAGAGGTTCCAGACTGCAGAACAAGAAAAGGAACCCAGGCAGAGTGTAGCAGTCTTCCTGGTGCAAGAAGCTGGTGCTATGTGAGTCCTGGAAGCAAGATCACTGGAGCAAGCAGGGCAGAGCAGCAGAGGGTGGAAAGCTGCAGAGACTGCTCTTAACTTGCTGCTCAGTTTTCATCAGTGTAGTATGTCACAAAGTCCCTGAACCTGGAGAAGACCACTCTGTAGAAGCAGTGAATATAATCTGCAGAGCTCACACCAGAAAGGCCAGAAAGTTGTTTCTCAACTTGTATTAAAATAATATTATTTTAGAAACAACTTTGGGTCTTTATTTGCATATGAGTTCAAGTTATGTTTGAGGTAGTTATGAAATTATTTATTATTCTGGCTATATACTTTAGCTATATTATTTAATCCTCAAAACCTATAGACTTTAAAGTAAAAGAGTAAATTACTTTAAATAGTGCAGGTAGGGAATGGAGGTAATTAAATTCTAACTTGATGCCACATATACCACACAACTTCATTAACACTATGTAACTACCAGGATTTTCTTGCTTTCTCTAGGATCATAAGGAAAAACAGTACTGATTAATTTTATAATAAAGATCTATATACATTGTCATGAAATAGCCACATTTTCAATTTGGAATGAAATATTGCATGGAATGTTATTTTATTGTCCCATCAGGTTCAATATTTGCTATGGTTTAAACTGAATATGGAAAGTAATTTAGAACACTGGTTCATATATTCACAACTAAGGCTTACTTATAGGCCCTAAGCACTAAATTGATTCTGGTGGACTCATCTGCCTACAAGTAATCAAAAGTAAGACAGTATTGTATAGAAAATCCATTGAGTTTCAGATTATTTTTAATCACGTTGATTTTAAACTCTTTTTATATTTCTTTTAGGTATTTGGGTGTATTATAGGTACTATAAACATGTATTCAAAGTACTTATTAGTAATCCAATAGTGATCACTGCCCTACTCAGACTGAGAAAGTCCAAAACAGACGAGTGATAATTAGTTTGTTTGCTCAGTATATTAGCATGGATTTAACAGTAAGTGGCAAATTTTTATTTACTTGTTTTATTTTTTTTTAATAAACCATTTTGCGCTTTTTTATTTTTTACTGTAAGCAACTTAAAATACTGAAAAAAAAAAGAATACATCCTCAGGAGGCTCTTTTGAGGTACACAAATATTAACTTCATCAAGGCATAGAACGTTTTGGGGGAGGAGAAAGTGGAAGAAAAGATAAAATGAATTTTTTTGTTATGACTAGATTATAAAGAAGATGAAATAAGTTACTTAAGATGAATAACAAGGGACTTTTAGCAGAGGACTCTATATTGAAAAAATCAGGAAATTTGGATCTCTAGTTAAGAGGATAACCTTGAAGAAAAAAAGGAAATTTTCTTGTGTGGAGATTGGAAAGAAAATAAGAAGAGACATTTCTAGGGCATTAGGAGGATAGCAAAGGCAGGTGTTTTAGCCTTTTTTTTTTTTTTTTTGCGGGGGGGGGGGCTGTTTTTTCCCTTGCCCTTGTCTTATACTGCTTAATATTATCTTTTTAATTTATTTCAAAAAACAGTGTAACAACATCTTCAAAGCCAATTAGACTAGTGTAAGCAATATTTTTTAAACTGAGTTTATAAATATTTTGGCATGAGGAAACTCAGAAGACTGATCATATGCAGTGAGATTAATGGGACAAATGGTTATATATTTATTTTTAAGAACTTCATACGCCGACCTGATGAGCTGTGACTTTAGGGGATCTTAAGATTGTGAAACTCCTATGTGAAAACTCTGCTTCAGTGTAGTGAGAAGGAAATCTTGAAATCTCTATTTCTATAAAGCTCCCAAGCTTGATTCTATTATGAAGCATGTTAGGAAATCACTTTAGTAAACGGTCTATTGTAAGCCTGAAATACCATTCTCCAAAAGGGTAAATTCATCTTCTAAGGAGAACATTTTAGACTCAGAGCAATTCACCCCAATAGTTTTAGGGTATGAGAATATGGTAAAAGTATACATGTTTTCTTGCCCAGTGTGATATATGGAAGAAAAATTCAAGTTGAAAATCTCTTTCCAAACATTATGTTATATAATTTTTGATTCTCATACATTTAAATATTCCCCTTTGCTTTTCAGAAAGCTGTATGTGATGGCATCTGTGTTTGTCTGTCTGCTCCTTTCTGGATTGGCTGTGTTTTTCCTTTTCCCTCGCTCTATCGACGTGAAATACATTGGCGTAAAATCAGCATATGTCAGTTATGATGTTCAAAAGCGAACAATATATTTAAATATCACAGTAAGTACAAATTTGTATTAAAAATATTTTACTTCATTTTTTATCTTGTTAAGCAGCACCTTTAATATTGAGATAATATTTGTTAAATGTGACACAGGCTGATTTACTTTTTGTTTGTGCTATATTGAACCTTCTCTATCATGTCTGATTCTACTGAAAATGCCCAATACTGGCAATTCTGTGTATACAGAATTATCTGACATTTGGAGATTTCTTTCGGAGGGTACAATAATAAGCTGAACAATTTCTGACGAAGAAAAAAAAAGTCTTAAAAATAATTTACTTTTCAACATTTGATTCCAAAAAGATCGAAGCAAGGTATTAATATAGTTGATTCAGTAGATGTAATAAATGTACCGTTTCCACTCCCTTGCATTTTGGGAAATATGATTCTCATTATTTTAGTAGATCATATATTTATTGTGTTTAAAGTACAGATACATATAGCTCTTTGATTTCTCTGTCATATGTTGGTATATGTGAAAATGTCCTCTGTGTTTCCCAGTACAGTACTTTCAAAAGAAACTTTTAGCCTCCCATTCCCAAAATAAAGAAATCAGATTGGGTCGTCTGTTTTTTACACATTAATATTTGTTTAAAAGGACCCAGGATTCCTTATGCCATATTTGTACATGCATATAACTTGATCTCATTATTATGTATAACTATAATGCTTCAGTGTAAAATAATTATCTTAAAATAAATAACTAAAATAAAAAGAGCATAGATTGCTATCCCTGTCATTAGAAGGGAATGTATATATTAGTCATGTCTTTCATAGTCATTTATATCTTCAGGCCCAAGGTGTGTCAGTGTGGCAGTAATCTGCTTGGTTGTGACAGTGGAATTGGTTGATTTTCCTTGTAGAAACAAGTAGTTAATGTTGTGGCAAATGACTGTTTTAGTACTTGGGAGGAGAAAGTTTTGGAGGGATAGAGAGTAAAGGGGAATAGCGTGTTAAAATGGTATTGCTCCCTAATTACAGGGGAAAAAAAAGAACTCCTATGGATCCATTTATCCTCATTGCTTAATATCAAAATTTGATAATCTGAGGGCTTAAAAACAAACTATATCTTTGGGAAAAATATGTATGTGAATAAAACATAACAAGGCTAATTAAATTATAAAGAATTATATATGGGTGGGAAATTATTGTTTATCATTTTCCCATTTTAATAGCCCTTTTGTACAAGGAAGATATTTTTCTTTTTGTACACTGTTTAAAAAAGTACCCAGATTTTTTTGGCCTATTTCAAAAGTCTGCTCTGGTATTAAATACTGCAAATAAATAATAATAAATAATAAAAAAGTGACTTTAAAAAAATTTCAATGTATTTGAATAAGAACATGATATTTTAGTTTAAATAATCATGTAGGAATTCACACATTTAGGGATACTGCCTCATAATTCAATTAAGAAAATTGAACATTTAATAAGAAGAGCACTATTTAGATGAAATTAGGCTTCACTAGCAGGCACTAAGATAAGAGGCCAATAGGTTCCATAACAATATTTTGAAAAGCAGAATTATATTGCCTTTTTAAAAAATAAATAGAAATGTAATATAATATATATACTACTTTTTTCTTCCTTTAGTTAATGAGGATATAGAAAAAAAGCAGTTTCTCTTACTATACATAAACAATATAGATTACTTCTATGATCCTATGATATTTGGGGCTTCTCCCCAGCACCAAGTAGGCAGTCAGTGTTTGTTTTAATCAACTTTTTTTTACTGCTGTGACTAAAAAACCTGGGCAGAACAAATGTAGATGAGGAAAGGTTTATTTAGGGGCTTATGGTTTCAGAGGTATCAGTCCATGAGAGGCTGGCTCCATTCCTTGGGGTGTAAGGTGAGGCAGGACATCATGGATGAAGAGTGTGGCAGAGAGAAGTAGCTTACATGATGGATAGGAAGCAGAGAAAAAGACTCTACTCATCAGACAGAAATATATATCCAAAGTCACCCCCAGTGCCCACCTCCTCCAGCCATACCCCACATGCCTCCAGTTACCACTTGGTCAATACTGTCAGGGATTAATTTGCTGATTAGATTGAGGCTCTCAAAACCTAATCATTTCCCCTCTGAACCCTCTCATGTTGTCTCACATATGAGTTTTATGAGGATACCTCACATACAAACTATAACAGTGCTGCAGAGATACCGGAGGATACAGACTCCACCTGGAGGTAGCATCAGATTTCACTGGTTGAAGGTTTAGTCCCACCAGGCTGCTCCCCACTTCATATGTCAATTGCTGTTAATTTGGGGTTCCCACAACCCTCTGCTTGGGTCAGATTTAATAGCTAGAGCAGCTCATAGAACTTGGGGAAACAATAAACGTATAATCACTGGTTGACTATAGAGGATATTTTAAAGCATGTAACTAACCAGCCAGATAAAGAGAGATATAGGAGTCTTGGAGGTTCCAGTGAGCAGGACTCTGACTCTGGGGAGTAGGAGTGCACCACCCTTTGTACAGGATGAGTTCATTTCACCTTCCTGTAAGCTTCCATGTGTTCTTATATCAGTAATGCCTTGAGCCCTATTCTTTTGGTCTCTTATGGAGAATTCATTACGTACGCATGATTGAAGATGGACAGTTTTGATTGGACAAAATGGATATGAACTGAATGAGGAATCCCAACAAGACCTGTGTGTTCAAATTCTGCTTGGCCTCTCTGAGCAGCACCCCTTTTTCCCAGAGATACAGACCCCTTCTGAAGTTAGGGTCTTATGATCTCTCAGACAAGGTGAATTAGAGAATTTCCTAATGGCCATCTCCAAGACATAGAGGCAGGGGAAGATTAGAGAATGATTTTAGTTTCTGTGACTAACATTAGGAAAGAAAATTCCACTTTCTACATTCTGCCATGGGGAAAAGAAGGAGCCCGTGAAAGGTGGGCAAGGAAAGGTCAAGAAAGAGATTGTGCCTTCTGAGGCCTGATGCGTCCTGGCATTGAAACAAAAGACTCTTTCACCTTTATTGCTGTGAAGCTTTTTCACAGCTGCTTCAGGGAGCAAGGATAAAAGGACAAATACTTTAACCATGTGGTTCTAGCATTTAGGAAATAACAAGGGCTATGCCAGGAAGAGTGGGTAAAAATCAAAAAATATATGTCATAATATCATAGTCACACTTACTGTCTTTATGCTTATGAAACTATGTAATTGTTATTATTAGACATTGAAAATTCCTATGACATATAAAGATTTTTACTCCTACTGTAACATAGTTAACTATAACGTATCTTTATATTTTCTGACAGTGCATACATACATTCACATATTACATATTCATTATATTAACAGTTGTTGTCATTCTCTTATATATAAAGGACACATACACACATGCATACACATGCACATTTTAACTGAGAACACACCACATTTTTCCATATTAAATTGTCACATGTAGTCCTTTGTGTGAATTTTATTATTACAAATATTTATCCAGAAAACATCTTTGTGCTTAAACTTTGTTTCTATTTCAGGTTGTTTCTTTAGAATAAACTACTGAAAGTAAATTTGTCAATTCAAGATCATAGAAAGTTTAAGACCTCTGATTGTTATTTTTATTTTAAAGCTGATGATTGTTCACCCATTTGACTTAGAAATTAAATCAATCCTTACTGCTTTCAGCACAAAAAAAAACTGCTCTGTAGCCAAGCACTGTTGCATAGGTCTGCAGTTCCAGCAACTTGGGAGGCTGAGACAGAAGGATCTCAAGTTCATAGACAGCCTCAGCAACATATCAAGACTCTGTCTGAAAATAAAGAGTTGGGGGTGTAGCTCAGAGGCAGAGTACCCTAGAGTTCTATCACCAGAGACTGCAAAAAAAAAAAAAAAAAAAAAGAAAGAAAGAAAGAAAGAAAGAAAAAAAGATTGAAAAAAATCTTCCCTGTAGTACCAAATTTTCGTTCATGCTATTATTTTATTGTTGTTATTTTTCAACGTTTATCTTTGTGTTTTCTAACACTCCATATATCTTTTTCTAAGTCTCCTAGTATTTTTGTTTTCAACTTGTTTTGCATCATTTTCCCTTTTAGTATTCTAATGACAATTATGGACACTTGTAACAAAAAAAAAAAAAACACATAAACCAACATTATTTTGCATATAGAGAGGGTTCTAACGTTCTCTTTAATCCCATTTCTTAGTCTGCTTCAGGAGATCCATTGACTTCAAATTAACCACCCCTTTCCTATTGTCTAGAAGTGAAATTGACATGAATACTAACAACTTAATAAATAACAAAACTTATATCTGCCATGTTATGGAATCTTAAAAAATTTCCATTATGATTATAAATATAATAATTTAATGAAAATATAAATATGATCATTGGTTGCTAATCTCTAGTACATCCTTCTTTAACTCTTTTTTTTACTAAGACTGATTTCTGTCCACTTATCCCATATTATAGCTTTCATTTCTTTCTCCAGATTGATATTAATATACATACAGATTTACATCTTTAGATTAAAATTGTTTTAAAACATAATATTTTTTCACATTTTTATACACCTTGGTTTTCTCACTTGTTAATACATTGTGGAAATAAATTCTGATCTGATTTAGATTTAATCCATTCATTGTGATGGCTACATAAGATTTACATAAATTTTGTTTATTGCTAGATTATTTATCAAAAAAGCTGTAACACTTCACATTTAATATTTACCAGTAATGTAAAAAGAAATCTTTGACCATATCCCTAATAGGAATAGACTTCATCACTTTCTACAAATTTTACTAGCCTGATGAATATAAAGTAATATTCTGTTTTTACTTAAATCAACTTTTTAGTGACTATAAATGAATTTGAAAATTTTAGATTTGTCCTTTTTGATATGTTTATGCATCTCCTTGTATGACATTTTTGTTTTTTATTTTCAATTTGACCTTTGTATTTTTTTTCCATCCAAATTTTAAGGGCTTCTTGTATGTAATAGATGATAACTATTGCTATTTGCCTTATAAATATTTCTTCTATATTTATTATTTCATGTCTGTTGATTTTGTTTATGGGATCTTTTCCTATTCCTGGTTTGAATGTCTTACTTATTATCTGTTATTTCTTAGCTTAATATTTTTCTTATTTTCATTGGCTAATTTCTAAAGTAATTTGAGATTATCATTGTGAATTAGAAATGAGGAAACTAACCCCAGCTGTCATATAAGTACAGGAATAATGCAACCACATTTGTGTACAACCATGCTTGAATCTAACCTATGTCTTCATGGTGAGCTGGTATAAATGCCCATTAGCATGTGAAGTTAACATACCAATTTCCTTTAAACAAAAAAGTTTATTTCAATACTGTTTAACATTCTAAGTGGCCATCTTATATTTAATACAGAAATACTAATATAGTTGGTGGAAACATGTATGAAAGTTAGTAAAAATGTGGGTGAAATTTTTAAATTATTTTTGTTGAATTTTGCTAAGACCACAAATACATTTTCTTGCATTCATTGTTCCACATTCCTATACTACATATTTTCTGAGGCTGTTTTTTAAAATTTTTATTATAGGCATAAATACTCATGCATAAAGCCAAATAATCAGTTCATTTAATGTTCTTTGACATTTTTTGGTGATACTATTCTCCATTTCGATAAATGAAGCATAGCCACAGCTGAAGTTATTTCCTTGTTAATTTTGAATGCATATTTGTTTTTTCAAGTAAATGTACAATTTCTGCCTCCTTTCTTTTGCAGAACACATTAAATATAACGAATAATAACTATTATTCTGTTGAAGTTGAAAACATCACTGCTCAAGTACAGTTTTCAAAAACAGTTATCGGAAAGGCACGCTTAAACAACATAACCAATATTGGTCCACTTGATATGAAACAAGTAAGCCTCACTTATGAAATACTTGGAATGAGTTACACCAGTCTCAGCCTTGTCTATCATATTATGTGGGAAGGGGGGCTGCAGATTTCTTCAAAAACTTGATTTTGTAATGTGTTACATGTATAAGATAAAAATCTTAGAATCAAGTTCTTCAAAAGGAAGATTTCTAATTCATTGAACTTTTGACATATATTTGAAGTTTTTATGTTTGGATCCAATTCTCTGTTGATTCTTTACCCTTTTATTTATTTTGCCTTTCAGATTGATTATACAGTACCTACTATTATAGCAGAAGAAATGAGTTATATGTAGTAAGTTTTGATTTTTATAATTTATTATTAAATCTATATATACTTTTTCTTTTAAAATTTCTATACCCTTATCTGTTAACATGACATTTTGCAATATTTCTTCTGGCCTCTCATATCATTTTTTTCATCTTCCTGTCTGAACATAAATAACATTTATGTATATATACCTATATACATGAAATTTATTTTTTTTATTTTTTAGCATCATATTAGGGGATCATATATGTCACTTTATACTTTTAGTCATTATGTTATAAAAAACATAGTGTCATATTAATGTGTTAGTATAGTAAGATTAAAAATATTGATTTGAAGTTCTAAAGCTTTTAAATTGGGTATAAATGATTAATAAATTTTCTTAAATAAAAATAATTATAAATTTCATCATCTTTTGATATATAATTTCTGGGTAACTAGGAAACTGGTTACTAAAATGTTAAAAGGTAAGCAAAATGTAAAAGTAATTGTAGCACACATTAAAACAACTGTATAAATTCAGTGATGAATGCATAAATATATTTAGAATAAAAAGTCATGAATATACAAATCATTATTTAGAACCTAGAAAATGTTCAATCAAAATATACTTCTTAAATAGTATTCTTAATAATATCTCTGTTAGCTTTAACACAGAAAAATTTTAAATTTTTAATGTACTAATATATGTATTCGCTTTTTAATTTCTTTAACAGTGATTTCTGCACACTTATATCCATCAAAGTGCATAACATAGTACTCATGATGCAGTAAGTATAAGTATTTTCTTGAAAAAGATTTTTTTATAAAAATTTTAGATTTATACCATTAGCTTATATTATAAACAACATCTTTACAAATGCCATCTCAATAGAGTTTTAAGTCTTTACAAAAATGATATATAATTAAATATTAGCACACTTAACAAACTAGGATATGGTTGTTCTGAAAAATAATGAAGCGTCACATGGCTACCAAATAGTCAATCTGTATTATAAGAGCTCAGCTGGGTGCGGTGGCACATGCCTGTAATCCCAGTGGTTTAGGAGGCTGAGACAGGAGGATTGCAAGTTCAAAGCCAGCTTCAGCAAAAGCAAGGCACTAAGCACTCAGTGAGACCTGTCTCTAAATAAAATGCAAAATAGGGCTGGGGTGGTCAAGTGCCTCTGAGTTCAATCTCTAGTACTCCCTGCCCCCCTGCCAAAAAAAGGAGCTCAGAAAAATGGCAGGGTTTGGAACAGGGAGAATGAAGCTCAACATCCAATTCCTTGGTACCTTGATAAATGATCTCAAACAGCAACAAGGAGAAGTAATGTTATTACTTTAGAAAATGGATGTTCTAAGCCAATAAATATTGTTGGCTATAAGTTTGCTATTTTGGCTATTAATTGATATTTGATTAACATGTTTCTTATGATGAGGGAACTATATATTATTAAACTTAAAGATAACTATTTTTAAAATATTCATTATATGTATTTATTTGCATACAGCTTGCTCAGATAGCTCTTTTTGTGTGTCCATGGGGGACATATTCTCTAAGATGATCATGTTTACAACATTATCATTAATCAAATAATATCTCCCTGGAAAAGATATTTATGTGTAAAATAGTCTTACTGTAGAAATTTTCATATAACTATTGAACATTTCTCCCTGTTTATTTTATTTTTAGAGTTACCGTGACAACAACATACTTTGGCCACTCTGAACAGATATCCCAGGAGAGGTACCAATATGTTGACTGTGGAAGGAACACCACTTACCAGCTGGGGCAATCTGAATATCTAAATGTTCTTCAGCCACAACAGTAAAAACTGAAGGAAGTGAAACTAGAGAAGACAGTATACTCAAATATTTTCCAAACTCTCAAGAAGGAGGTATTTCCTAATAGGAGATCTTAAGTTGAACCAACCT
Source organism: Spermophilus citellus (assembly GCF_964194105.1). Taxonomy (NCBI): domain Eukaryota; kingdom Metazoa; phylum Chordata; class Mammalia; order Rodentia; family Sciuridae; genus Spermophilus; species Spermophilus citellus. The sequence continues at coordinate 192,261,529 of NC_138184.1, read as the reverse complement.
AAAGTTTACACTTCTATTTTAAGAGTTTGGTTAAAAGTATGTGGACTTGAAATTATTGCATCTCTCCATTCTGTGTTAATGATATATTTGTACCAGGCTCTGTTACTTGAATATGAATTTACTGATTTGGTTTCTTTTCCCCTGACACAAAGGGAAAAACTGAGACTTCTATACTATACTTAATAATTATTTAAAAGTCATAGTTCCAATTCATACCTTTACTGACAACATGACATTGGTGATAAATATAATTTGAGAAAAACTTATGTTCTGAATGTTTTTATAGAAAATTACTGAAAGCCTATTATTCATGGAAAACTTTTAAAAATACTCATTTTTTCGTATTTTATAAATTCCCATTATTACATGGTAGTATTTCAACTACACAGTATTTTGGCTTTTAGCTAAATATTTTTAGCTTTTAATTTGTTGAAATTCTACTCATTTGCATGATTTTGTCTTATTTCAAACTAGTGATTGCCTAATACTTACCAACCAAAATAATCTTTGCAAAATTCTGCACCTAAAATTATTAAAAACTTCTGAAGTGTTTCATGTGTCTTCCCTTAATAGTTATAGTTTTGTGAAATTTTCCTGTGATCTTTAAACATAGTCCTTTAATGTACAATATTGTAAATAAACTATGCATGGCTTTTTATCAGGTTTAATAAACATCAAATGAAGTGGTACAGATTCAAAATTTAAGCAAGTTGATCATAAAAATAAAGAAAATAGGAAATGAAATTCAGAAACCTATACAGTGTGAATAGATACCAATTATATGTTAGATCTGGCATAAAACAGATTTGAAATAAACTATTTTGATGCTTCACTTTTTTTATGTTGCTTTCCATACTAAAAAAAATGTTGCAGACACTTTTCACAACTAATAGGTACCCAGTTGCCAATTTTATGAATGTTGTAGACATGGAAATTATTTCTTTGATAGAAATTATTCAAGAAATTCTGCCATTAAATATCCATGGCTATATAAAAATAAAACCTATATTATGGTTTTAAAAATCTAATCATTTTGCACATCACATGGATATGATGCCTTCTAGCAATTCCATTTCTAAAGTTAGATGCTTTTGGTTTTAGTTTTATTTAAGATTATGTTCACATATAAATTATTGGTATGTTCATTTTGCTGTTTTATATTTCCAGTACCATTTTCCATTTGGTCTTTTTGCCTTTTAACTTTCCAGGTTCTAAGGAACTTTTAAATACATACCACTAAGCGTAGAGCTGAGTATGATGCCAAAAAATGTAAATGGGTAGATGTTGATTTTTTTCTGTTCCCTAGTGACAGAAATCAGGTTTCCCTTCCCCCATCCCCAAGTGCCTAGCAGGTTTGAAACAGCCTGTTCTTTCAAGTATAAAATATAAACTTTAATTGTTTAATTCTGACCTTTAAACACACTCAGGTCTCCCCTTAGCTATCAGATCATTTACTCCAAGTTTTCTTGAGTAGATATTTTAAGTGGGTAGAATATTTCTTTTCTTTTCTTTTCTCTTTTCTTTCATTCATTCTTTCTTTCTTTTCCTTCTTTATTTCTACCACTTATTCTTTTTTTAATCCATTGTTAACTGGGCCATTCTTACTTTAAACCCAGATCGCCCGTTTAAATTTATTCAGACTTTCTAGTCAAATCCAGTCTTTACTTTTATTTTTCTTCTGCTGTGTTTTCTCCCATTTTCCTAGAAACCACATACTTCTCTGATATTGATTCTGTTTGTATGTTTTTAAATTATTCTCCTTTTACTTTTCCACATTCTCTCATTTTGACATAATTTATTTCTATGAATGACCTAGGCCCCCTTTTGCATCAAACATTCTAATCCTGTGACTTCAAAAATTGCCAGTATCTGTAGGAGGGTTTCTAAATCTGTTTCTCCATCCCTGACCAGCTTCACATTTAGCTACTAAACTAGAGATATAGTATTCCTTGGCCCTCCATGTGGAAAAAAAAAATTTTTGCAGAACTTTTATTACTTCTGTTTGTTCCACCCTGCTTTTGTGTTCCCTTTACATCAGTGTCACCATTCATTTCTTCAGAGTCATTCTTTAGATATGCCTCATATGATAATCAGTTCTGATTTTTCTGCTCTACATGTTTTAACTTTGGAAGATTACAAAGTGTAAATTAAACAGATTTTTCAGATGGTTTATGACTTATCCTTCTTAGAGTACACGCATAGTATCCCCTGAAGAAGCAAGAAAGTGGAAGAACATTTTGTATAGTTTAATTTTTAATGTCTTTTCTTTGCTATTTAAAATGAAAACTCTTTGTTGTATCTAGTTTCAGTGGAGATTGAATTAGGGAAAAAAAAAACCCTAGAATTTTAAAAAAGCAAAAAGACCAGAAGACAAAAATAAAATCACTATGACTATGTTCAGAGAGAGTTGAGTAACTATAAGAATAAGCCTAGAACAAAACAGGCTGTAAATTAATAAAATTACAGGAGAGGTAAAAATATAGCCATAAAAATATCAATCTGGAAATAATGAATGAAACTTTTAGTTTTTCTTAGGTCAGTGTCCAGTGTGGTTTCTTACACACTAGAATAGGATAGGTATTAATATATTTTTATAATTGCTCTCAAACCTTACCCAGGGACATGATAATGATATTACAACATTTTTCTAATGTTTTCAGGAATAACTTAAGTTACAATTTAATAGTTAGGTCATTCTCACAAAATCCAACACTGTAATAAAGCCTTTATGTGTCAATATTATGTATATTACACATTTGATACTTTTAGCCCTCTTTTGCAGTTTTTCTTAGATCATATTCCAAAGGAAGATGATAGGATCCTCACCTAGAAGCAAGAACAGCATGGACATATTGAGGGACTTACTATGAGATCACATATTTAGTACATAATTTAATTGGGGCTATACCTGGTTATTCTGTGTCTCACCTCTATGCCCTATCATTTAAAATGTTCATTGGAAAGCTCTACTTACTCAGGTTAGTGGGATGAAAAATTAAGAGAAAAGTTCACTTGGTTAATAGTGACAATCAAAATAGTACTGATGAAATAAGATTATGGTGGCTTTAAGTTGTTCCCTGAAATATTTTAAATGAGGATATTTAGAGAATATTCTACAGCTTAATATTTTAATTAAGATTTAATGCTCCTTGATCATTCCAATAAAGATAAAACTGACATGGTATCAGTAAATTATGTATAAATAATGGTGATTATTGCATTTGACATTTGAAATAAGAACAGTATGAAAATATTAGATACCAGATAAAATTCTTAAAATTGTTAAATGACCATCTTTACTGTAGTATATAACATTTAAATGACTGTAGTTTTATTTATGTGTAGGTTTTTGTTTGCTTAAGCTAATGAGGTCATTATTTTCTCTAAAAAATTTCACAAAAACAAAATATAACTCACCTCAGATCCTCTGGTGTATAGTTTGGAAATGACAGTGCAATATAAAAATAGGTAGGAAGTAACTGTCAAACATAATATAAGTAACATATTAGGAGACTTGAAACTTTGGCTTAATGAATCTTTTGTGGTTCTTAGCCTTATTATTGCAATATAATTATGGATATTTCATTGAAGGCCATGTATCTAACTCTCCCCCATTTTCTTTGTTTTTCAAAGTAGATAGAAAAAAACAGTTCTTTATATAATAATTTTTCTTATTTAAGAAAATTGCTTCAGTTAGGTACTTTATAAATGATGTAAGTTTCTTAATTTTCCAATATATACCAATCTTCTTTGATAAGCAATATGCATTGAACATCAAGTTACTAGATTATAACCAAAAGGTCACTTACCATAATGTCACCAGGTAATGCTTTCTAGCTCACAGTAACTAGAAGCAGCAACTACTTGGCTCAAATGCATCTAAAAGTAATTAGTTTTATTTTTCTCACTTTTTTGTAAAATCAGATTTTAAATGAGATGTTTATTGTAAACCATTTTATTTTTAAGAAAAATATATGTGCTCAAAATGGTGAGATAAAAAGACTGTTAAATATTTCTTTAAAATTTTTATTGTCACATTAAAACAACATATGTTTGTGATGTGCCTGGATCAAAATTTAACTCCTGTATTCCAGATGTACTTATATCAAAGTAAAAACTTTCAGTTGTCATCTGAAACCTCTGATTAGAATGAACATTTGTGTATTTTTGTGCTTGTTAAGAAAACAAATTTCACAGTGGCTTTTTGAAATTTATCCTTAATTTGGATAAAATCAACTGAAATAAAGTCACCATAGGGATAAAAATGATAGTTTCCATTTTTTGAACTGCTCGTACAATTATGTTTATAGTTCTTTTTACACAAGTTTAGCATAGATTCTAAATTGAAGAACATAGTAAGCTCTGTATTTAACCCTAAAAATATTTCATGAGTTAATTTACCTAATATATGGCAAGTTTTTCATAGCTAAATCTAACTGTTCTAGAAGGAAGTTGTTGCCTTCTATTTAATTACATTAATTGAAATGTGTTTAAGAGAAATGTTTTCAGCATATTTTGTATACTAAAAAAAAGAATTAGTATTGGGCCAATGGCGCAAAGGTAATATTACTACCATGTAGACTATTACAGTTCAAAGTGTCCCACTTCCCCCAGAATTTTAGAAACTAGAAGTCTGGGAGATATTGTATCAGCTACGGTTGGGTGATTCTAAGTACTAAAAGTGCTATTTATCTTCTAATTGTTGTGTGAGGTGGAACAAATACCAAGTTGCAAAAGATCCAAAATTTCATTATGTAATGGCTGGTTTTAGATGTAAGATAACAGCAAGCCATGTCTTTGTATTTTATGTTACATTTTCATCTAGAACTGAACTAAAAAAGATTTTGGACAATGATTTGGAATGCTTGCTCATTCACATGACCCACTTGGTTAGGTATTGCAATGATGGTATTATTAGAGTTTAACCCTCAATTCTCATTGTGAAATATATTTGGCATTTATACTTTGTTTATATTATGTAGTGACCTCCATCATAGCATATTTATTAAATTTACTAATCGAGTAATTCTGTAATTATAACTATTACTGCTAGTCATGTAATAAAACATGCTTATTGATAATAGCAAATGAATAGAAATGCCCCCAAATCCTATTTTTTTAATTCAGTTGTAACTGTCACTCTTGTAATTGTGTATGACAAAATGAAATTTATAAAAAATTTTAGCATGAAAAATAAAATTTGTATCAGTCAAATATCTTGGTTATGCTTTTGAAATCCCCTTTACATAAACAAATGAGTGGAGATACTGAAATTCCATTTTTAAGTTCTTTATAATCTTTATAGTCCTTATTGAACTCCATTTCAGCCTCATCTTTCACTTCTATCTTTCTTTCACTTAGCTTTCAATCAGTTATCAAATTTTATCTGTTCTACCTCTGTAATATCTCTGGAATCTCCTACTTGAAATCTCTGTTGCTGTGGATCCCTTATTTACGGAAAATAAAGCCCAAGTCCTTACTCCAATATTAAGAACTTTGCATTATCTAAGTTCACATCTTACTTCTTATTGCCCCTAACTTGTGACCCAAGACAAACTGAGATGTTCAACATTCTTTGGAAACAGTAGTTTTCTTATCCCTTTGCCCATTCTGTGTCTTATTTCATATAAAATTATTTGAGCATTTCTTTTTGTCCCAATGCCCACAATTCACATCTCACATCCCACACCTCCCTGCCTCTCTACTCAAACGTTTGCTTTAAAAAAAAAAAAAAGTACTTTTAAAGAAATTACCTAATCACAAATAAGATTATGTTTTTGAACCCCAAAATTTTTATTTTAAACTGACATGAAACTTGTTTTAAAGTTTTGTTTTAATCACCATTTACTAAAACACCTTTTGTCAACTTGGGAGTTTGTGGCTCTTTTTCCTTTCTTTTTGTATTTTTTTGGTGGTACTGGGATTTGAACCCAAGAACCCAGGACCTTGCACAGGCCAGGCAACCACTGAATTACATCCCAGTCCTTTTTATTTGTTTTTTTATTTTGTTTGAGACAGTCTCGCTAAATTGCCCAGGTTGGCCTTTAACTTGCCATCTTCCTACCTCAGCCAGGATTAGATTGTGCCCACCAAACCCAGTTTAGAGTTTGTGTTATAATAATTATTTTAAAATTCTTGCATCAAGTTACATAATCTGAAGTTAGTTGAAATGTGCCACAAAATACCTTGGTAGAATAAGGAGGGAGAAAGAAAGCAGAGAAGGAGGGAGGGAGAGAGAAATTAATTATTAGCAAATTGACAAGTCTCTTTTTTTCTGATAAATTTCTGTTTCCTTGATCAGTGGTTTTTAGAATATTTGGGTGTGGAATTTAGTTTTTGAGCAACATCTTAGGGAGGACCCCAATAAATGACAAAATGTGGCTTCACTGATTTAGTTTGAAGTAAAAGACCATTGCTCTTAATTCCAGTGGCCTCTGAGCACCAGCCTGGAGCATACTATGCAGCTGTGTCTTTGATGATAACTTACTGTGACCTAACAGAACTTCTTTGGTTTATAACTGAAACACATCTCACCACTGGGCAAATATAAGCTTAAATTTATATTACATAAATAGCCTTCAAAATGACAAGAGAAAAAAGTATTTTTTAAGAAGTGATTTTCCATTTTTTACATTTCAAATGTAGTCTTAAGGGAAATTTTTTAAATGATAAGAGATTTTTCTACAGTGTATTATCATTTTAAAGTGATTTCATAATGAAAAGGAAAACATTTTTATTTCATAAATTTCAGATTCATAGATGGAATGTATTATTGATAGCATTCTTAAGAAGTTACTCAGAACAATTGCACATGGTAGCACACACCTGTAATTCCTGTTGCTCAAGAGGATGAGGCAGGACCATTCCAAGATCAGGCCCCGTCTTAGCAACTTAGAAAACCCTGTCTCAAAATAAACATTAAAAAAGGCTGAGGATGTAGCTCGTGGCAAGTATCCTGGATTCAATCCTCAGTACTTCCCACCACACACCAAAAGTAGAACAGATAAGTCAATATAAATCCAAATCTTCATATATTTCATCCTTAACATAAAAGGATGTCCCCCCTGAATAAAAGCCAATTTTTCTGCTTTCTTACAAATTTGCCAATAATTATTTCTACTGTTTGGAATAAATCTAAATGGAGACATCACTGAGATCTTTAAAAACCCATGTAAAATTAAGAAAAAGGTTTGAGTTGGATTTTTCAGCGAGTATTTAAGGAAAATTTTTACAAATTTGAAATTGTCTAATTCTTTCTTCTTGGTAATTTTTATATTTTTTAAGTTATGAAATGAGGAATTTCCTAAAATCACACAATTTGAATATATCATTTGTCACACTTTTAAAAGCATAACCTTCTCCAACCAGTTATCTTATTTTCCTTTCTAAAAATAACTAGATGACTATTTGGTAATCCTATCTGGTTAAAAAAAGAAAAGATACCAATTTTTAAACACTCCCTCATGTACTTACTTCATTTATTTCTGTATTTTTATTGGTTCATTATAATTATACATAACAGTGTATAATTATAATGTATAATTACTATATTCATACATGTATATGAATGATATCACAATATAATGTTACCAATATTCCTAGTTTTTGATTTAAAAAAAATAATTTTAGTCAAATTCTAGCACAGCTCTCATTTCATTTATATTTTTGGAGTGCTGAAAATTGAACCCAGGGCCTTGAGCTTGTGGGTAAACACTACCATTGAGTTATAACACCCACCTACCTCACCCTACCTTCTGCCCCGAAATAATTAACAGTTTCAACACCCCTGTTTTGTCTTTTTTATTCTTTTAGTTATGGAGAATGAACCTAGGAATGTTCCACCACTGGGCTGCATCCCCAGTCTTTTTTGTCATGTATTTGTTTGTTTGTTTTACCATGAGATAGTTTCTTACTAAGTTACTCAGGTTGGCCTCCAGCTTGTGATCTTCCTGCATAAGCCTCCAAAGTAGACAGCTTTACAGGTATGTGCCACCTCATCTGAGTGCATTTTATCTTTGCACAGGATTTATCACTATGTAAAATATCGTACATATTTAATTATCTACTTGTTTATTGCCTGCATTTATGTACTTATCATCCAAAAAAAAAAATTTCCCCCTTTCTTCTTTTCTCTCTTTTCCCCCACAACTTCTCCTGTACTGGGGATCAAACCCAGAGTTGCTCTACCACTGAGCTACATCGCAGCCCTTTTTACTTTTCAGTTTGAGGCAGTTGCCTAGGCTAGCCTCAAACTTGGCTCCTTCCCTGCCTCAGCCTTCTGAGTTCCTGGAGTTACAGGTGAGCACCACCACACCTAGCTCAAAAAAAAAAAAAAAAAAAAAAAAGGCTCAAAGAACATTGTTGGATTTTTACAGAATCTAAAAAAGTTTTTAAATATTTTTGAGGTCTTTGCTTTATAACAGGTAATGTGAAAACATTGTTCAGATGTATACTATATGCTTTTTATTGTTATTTTACCAATAATAATTTCAAAAGCAGCATCTGTGACATGGCAAAAAGAGAGAAGACCAAAATTTTGCTGTCATATTTAAAATTCAGTTAGCGCAGGCTTTACTTGTATAAGTACTATAAGTCATACTCTGAAAAGATTAATAATTGAAAAAGTATGTTGTGTTTTTTATATCAGAAAAAAATTTGTCCAGCTCTCCTCTAAAGCCACATATGTACATACTTTTTCAAAAGATTAGTGGTAATCTATAACCTTTGTGTTCATTCAATTTCTGCCAAGAAAAATAAAAATCTTTGAAAAATTATTTCAGGAGCCAATGTGTTTAATGGAGTAAAGTTGATGATCAAGGTATTGTCTTTTCTGTGTTAGCCACTATGGTAACAATTCTTTATGCATTATTTTGTATAATTTTTACAGACTTATGAGATATATTATTATTGCTGGTATTTTTCCTATTTCAGTTTAAAAAACAGAAGGTTAGTTCAATTTGGGGTTTTAATTTTGACTTGAATTTTCAACTAAAAAACAGCAATGTCAGAAAAATGACCCATCACTTCTCATGCATGCTACTCTGGGTATTAATTTAAGTCTCCTCTTATCAAGATTTATTGAAGGCAAGTTTTTTTTTAAAGTAGTACCACCACCTTTTTTAATGAAAACTATTTTTATCTTGTTTGTCAAGGTATACCTGAAGATTTATTATACGAAGAATTGGCAAGAACTCAAAATGGTGTGCTTATAGGTACCCAAGGTTACAGTTGAGTAAACTTTAAGCAACAGCCACATACAAGGCACTCTTTTGTAACAAAGATAAGAAAAAATAAAAATAAAAAAGTTGAAAATGTAGTGTGTTAAAGCAAAATTAAAATGGAGATGGACCATGAAGTTTTTTCTGAGCACACAAAGTAAAACTTAAAAAATAGCCTCAATGTAGCTTAAATTACAAATAGAAATGAAATCTTCCCTTGGGTCATAACTGCAAATAAGAAAAAAATTACCTTGGGTCATTTCTGATAAATACTTATATTAAAAAGAAATAAAAGAACCCCCACCATTCATAACTAGCCAACCAACATGATGATGTGACTAGGGACTTTCCAACAAAGAATCCAAATAATTTATTTTTCTTCTGCATTTTCCTAGTGAATACTTGCCTCTGAACCTTTTGTCATTGGAAGGCTACTCTTTTGTCAGATTTCCCAGTACATGAACTGTTTCTCAATAACCTCTCTAAAACTCTAATGTTCCTCCGATATTTAAGTTTCATCTCTAAAAAGAGAGTTTAATGGCTAAAAATAAAGCAGCCCACCACTTTTACTCCTTGTACACTTTACCCTCCTGTTATGGTTTAGATCTGAAATGTCCCCCCATCCCATGTGTTAAAAACTTTGCCCCCAAGGCAGCAAAATTCAGAAGTAGGACCTTTGGGGGTTTCTCGATCATGAGGGCTGTAATTCATCAAGGGGCTATTGGCAGATGGTGGAAACTGAGGAGGCTGAATTAGAGGAAGTGGATCCTTGGGATGATGCCCTTGGAGAGGAGTCAGTCAATCTCAGTTTATCTCCCTCTCTCACTCCTTCTCCCTCTCTCTCTCTATTTCTCTCTCTCTCTCTCCTTCCCAGACCTATGTGGTGAGTAGCTTTGCTCTGCTGCATTCTTGCCACCAAGATGTTCTGCCTTACCATAAGCCTAAAAGCATCAGAGCCAGGTGATCATGGACTAAAGCCATGAGACAAAATAAATATCTTCTCCTTTTAAGTTAGTTTACTCAGGTATTTTGTCACAACAAAAGAAAGCTAATTAAAATACCCCCTCCACTTTTTATTATTCAATTCATTACCACCATGGAGACCAGAGCTGGAGTATAACTCTATGTTAAGGGGCTGTGAGAATGTCATCCAAGGTAAAATCAGGGGAGAGACTAAGCAGAGCTTTCCAAACAGTATACTTCAAATGATACGCCACTCCACTATTGGCCAATATCCTTGCTTGTCCCAATGAGCTGAAAAAAAACTATTTCATATGAATGCTATGGAGGAAAAATGTTGGGAATCTTTGTACTTTAAGGCAGTGATAAACAAAATAATTTTCCTTGTTAATCATATCCTATAGAAAGTTTGTGGTATATTTACCTATTTTCATTAAAATAGATTATAAAATTATGTTTTTCCTTGAAACATCTCTGAGTTTTAATTTAGATCTACCTTTATCACTTTATGAGTTAGTAAAGGTAAATAATTTTAAACAGAAATATTTATTATTTTTTTCTTAATTCAAAGCAATAGTATGATAAAGTTGACTTTCGAGAATAACCATCTTATATACCATTTCTTGTCATATAGGCAAACCAGTTTACAGGAAAGTCAGAATGACTTTGCATAGGATGAGTCACTTGAAATAGTCTTTAAAATGCAACATGATTTTTAAGCGCTAGAAACATTGTTCGGGTACTCTTTATTTTCCATCTGTGGAAATAAATATTCAAGGACACATGCTCTCAGTAGTAAGAATTTTTATTTAGTTTATGGAGGACCATAGGCAAAACTGACAGCAAGCTTCCACTTTGAATTGTTTCACAAACTATTTAAAGTTTCAGACAGTTCTAATAGGATTCCAGTTCAGCTGCAGAGATGTTTAGCCAAGCCAGTTGGCTGTATCTAGAGTTAATTAGAACTCAGACTTATGCAAATAACAGATGTATTCATCTGTATTTATTGTGTAAGGCTAAGTTACTTTGTGACTGAAAAGTTGGAATATGAAGGAAGCAATGTCTGTTTACTCATTTTTGAGCAGTCTTTTCTATTTTATGGCATAGGTAACATAATCATCAGATTATATGGGCTTGATTTTTAGTCAATTTATAGGTTTGTGGTCTCATGAGTAAACAAAGAAGGTAAGATTAACAGAAGTCCACCATTCATAATTTAAATCCATTTATTGTAGATATCAACTTTAATTGAAATGTCTGAGTGGGAATTTACACTTGAATTCACAAAGAAGCAGAAATTTATGATTTTTTTTTCTTTCAGACTGAGGATATTTAAAAGATTTATATTAAGGCCAGGCATGATGACTCATGCCTGTAATCTCAGAGACTCAGGAGGCTGAGACAGGAGGATCAAAATTTTGAGGTCAGTTTCAGCTAAACTTAATGAGATCCTGTCTCAAAAATCAAACAAACAGCTGGGAAGTAACTCATTGGTACCCCAGTAGTTTGTCACAAATTATGTGTGTATATATATATATATATATATATATATATATATATATCTTGTGGTTTATATATATATTATATATATATAATATATGCACTCTTTTGGCAGGAAACTAACTATAGCCTCATTGGAGACTAATTTGTCACCATCACTTAATTTAAATATACATTGCTGGGGCTGGGGATGTGGCTCAAGCGGTAGCGCGCTCGCCTGGCATGCGTGCGGCCCGGGTTCGATTCTCAGCACCACATACAAACAAAGATGTTGTGTCCGCCAATAACTAAAAAAATAAATATTAAAATTCTCTCTCTCTCTTTCTCTCTCTCCCTCTCTCACTCTTAAAAAAATAAATAAATAAATATACATTGCCTAGACCTAGCAACTCCTTTGGGAATTTTTCTTTTTGGAATATTAATATGAATAAATTAATGAAGTAAGGATTTTGAATGTTAACATATTAGATTGAATACGCACTACCATATATATTCTTCCAAACCCAAATAAATTTAGAAATAGAAGGAATAGCTCTAATCCAAAGGGAATTCTTGATTAACTAGAAACCAAAGAAATGTCTGAAATAGAAGAAAAGAAGAAGATGGGATTGTATTAAAGGAGAACATAGCATCTCTATACAGAATAATATTGTTCTAAAGATGGAAGCAAAGAGGCTATATACCTGAAGAGGCAAGTTGGGGAGCAGCAGAGAGCCCAAGGGAAACTCAAGGGGATCATCTCTTTGGGTAAAATGATGGGAGCAGTACAAAAGAAAACAACTCGAAAATATAGAAAGCACACTGAGAAATCAACAAATAGGCAATATATCCAGGAGACTGACTTCTTCCTCTGAAAAGTTCAGAATATTGAAGATCTGAGTAAAAACTAAAAATCATCTTTGATCCAATAGTCATGTATGAAGACAGAGAGTACACATTCTTTTAAAACACCTAAAATTTTGTCAGACCATTACTTTATACTAGTTAATTACCATAATGTGTATTACTAATATATACTAAGATATATAAGATTATATTACTATATATTATTACATAGGTAACTTGCATTCACCTGAATGCAATACAAGTAGGTATCAACAAAATAAATATATAAATAAATTTTGTAGAGCTGGAAATTTATAACTCAAAGCAAAAAGGAGAATGAAATGGAGATCATTGAGTCTTGAGGCTTCTGAGGGCATTCCATTTCAAAACCTTCAGATGTAGCCACATTTAGTAGGACTGGGGTTGTGGCTCAGTGGAAGAATGCTCGCCTAGCATGTGTGAGGCCCTGGGTTTGATCCTCAGCACCAAATAATAAATAAATAAATAAAACAAAGGTATTCTGTCGAACTACAAAAATAAATATTTTTTAAAAATAAAATGCATTTAGTAAAAAAAAAAAAAAGAAAGAAAGAAAGACTGAGAAGAAGTAACTTTTATTTCCTGCTCACCAAACTAGAAAAAGAGATGCCTGCTTAGGGCATTCAAGAATAATCACACAGCATTTTTTAAAGGTGAAGAAAAATTAGGAATATTTTTATGATTTTTGTATCTAGCAGTTATATTAGTTATATAGCAGGTTAGCTACTGTATCAAACTATCCCAGTATATCAGTATCAGTGGTTTGTCATAAAAAAGTTTAGTTCTCACTGTGTCCCAATTCTAAACTGATTATTTTGTTTGCTGAATGTGGTCTCCTAGCAAGTGCATGATCTTTTCACCCCTTAACTAGTGCCCTAGTTACCTCTGGTGAAGTTTAAAAAGCAAAACATGTGAAAGATTTTGGGAGATGGTGGGCATTTAAGGTTTCTTTCTCAGACTAACATGCAACATTTTAGCCTATGCCCCATGAATCTAGCCATTTGCATCCAGAATACTGCCCAGAAAGCTGGGTCCCCAGAACTCTACTGCCTGTGCTATTTAATCTCAGGACCAATGGCTGGGCTTGCCAGACTCTGACATAGCTCAACCAAGCATGGGCTAAAGAAATGACAGGCTCCCCAGATCCATGCCTAAACGAAGTATCAGATGTGTGGGATGTTGTCCAAGTAGTAAGTTAGGACACAAGGAAAAGAGATATAGAGTAAATCTTGTGACAGAAAAGGAATAGATAAAGAGAAAAATATCTAAAATGATAGACTCCAGTTTTCTCTAGGCAGGAGAAATTTCTCATATTGAAAAGACCCCACCTATCAGAAAGTATTAAAAACAAACAATAAAATCCACTTCTTTGAAGTGTCTACTAGGAGGTTTATAATGGCAGGTTATGGATCTTGATGTGTTTTAATGCAGATAGAAATCTCTGCTACCACTTCTCCAGTGTTCCCAATTCTTTCTTCTTTCTCCAACTTTCTTCCCTGTCACTTGATAGGCACAACAGTTTTTGTTTTGAAACTCAGGAAAGAAGAATGAGATCCAGACAGGCAGACCAGGTAAGACTGGTCATGTACGTCTTATGTATGTATGTATGTATGTATGCATTTCAAGGACTTAGCATTCATGATTGTGGGGGTTGGCCCAACAGGTCCATAGGAGATATCAGGAAAGGAAGGTCATCAAGGAATGAAGGAATCAAATTCCCTCAGTAGGAATCAAAGTCCATAACTGAAACTACTGTTCATAGGTGTTATTTCTTTCTTAAAAAATCTCAGCCCAGTTTTTAAGACCCTCCCAAAGATTAAGTCAGTCCCACTCAGATTATCCAGTAATATGTTTCTTACTTAAGATTTAGGGCTTTGTTACAACTTCCAAATGCCATTCAACAACCCCTATTAGTGTTTAATTGAATAAGTGGGGACTGTTATCTAGTCAAGTTGATTGAGCAATGAAGCTATTACCCTTGGCACATCTCCTTAAACCACATTCAGTTTCTAAGTACAGATGATGAAAAAAAAAATTATATCTTCCCCTAACATTACAGAAAACTTTATCCATTAGTACTGAAGGCATACTAATCCTTTCCCCAGAAAAGGATGCAAAATCCTTGGATGGTGTTTTCTTCCCTTTTGGTATCCTACAATATAAATGCTCAGATAAAATATCAACAATAATTGAGAAAAAATACAGGTAACTCACATGACAAAATTATATCCTCAAAAGCTCTGGAAAAGCCTGGCATGGTGGCACATAGCTCAGGAGGCTGAGACAGGAGGATCACAAGTTCAAAGCCAGCCTCAGAAAAGCTAGGTGTTAAGCAACTCAGTGAGACCATGCCTCTAAGAAAAATATAAAATGGGGCTTGGGATGTGGCTCAGTGGTTGAGTGCCCCTGAGTTCATCCCCAGTACCAAAAAAAAAAAAAAAAAAAAAAAACAAAAAAAAACAAAAAAAAAAACAAAAACAAAAACAAAACAAAACAAAACAAAACAAAAAAAACCCCTCTGGTAAAGCAATAGTACTTTAATGTTTAAAAGCAGCAGACTTTCTTTTTCAGGAATAAAAATTCTTAAGAGTTTTAATCAAAACAAATCAAAACAAATGTCAAATGTCTTCTTTGATATAAGGGGAGTAACCAAGGATAGGGTAGAGACGAAGAGCTGGAGAAGAAGAATAACATTAAACAGGGATGATAGGCGGGAGGGAAAGTGAGAGTTAAGGGAAATTGCATGGAACTGGAAGGTGAGCCTCAGGGTTATACACAATTACATATAAGAGGAAAGGAGGAGTAGGAGAAAAATTATATAAGTGGAAGAAACGATTTATAGTAGAGGGGATGGAGAGAGAGAAGGGGAGGGGAGGGGAGGGGAGGGGAGGGGAGGGGGGACAGTGGAGAATGGGATAGACAGCAGAATACATCAGTCACTAGAAAGGCAATTTGTAAATCAATGGAAATGTAACTGATGTGACACAGCAATCTGTATACGGGGTAAAAATGGGAGTTCATAACCCACTTGAATCAATCTGTGAAATATGGTATAATAAGAACTATGTAATGTTTTGAACAACCAACAATAAAATAATTTAAAAAAAAAATAAAGTGATTCAAAGTGGAGTATTAAAAAAAAAAAAAAAAGAGTTTTAATCAAAACTTCAGTCTCATTCTGACTTTAAAGTTTCTCCACAACCACAGATCAGGCGTTATCTCCTTAGGTCACAAATAAGCAGAAGAAAAGATAGATGGTCTCTCCATGTAATTCTTGATCTACTTCTTCCCTTTCTGTTTTCTTGATGTGGGGTATAAATATGTAAGGAGAAGTAATTAGAGGGGGAAAGACTCAGGTTTTTTCATTTAGGGGGTAGTATTTTAATTCCTATTGAGTTGATAAAGACTGACCCTCAAGCTTTCCCTTGTAGCAAGGAACCATACATTGGCTCCTTTGTTGAGGGCATCTGCAAGGTCTTCAAGGACTCTGCCATAAGGACCTACATATTGCACTGTTATCTATAGTTTCAGCACAGAGCCTTTCTCCTGGAGTTCCTTTGTCCCTGTAAGCAGCTTCTTATATAGGTCATGTTGCAGTAGTGACCTTATATAACTTGTGACCTGGGGGAAATTCACTGTGAGCTAAGTGGTCAAACCAAAATTCAGAAAGGATGCATACCCATTTTAAAATTATAAATAATAATAATAAAGTAAAATTAAACCATGGTTTTAATTTTACTTTATTATTATTTATAATTTCTACTTTTCTATAATAACTGAATATAATTTAAATAAATAGTATACTGAACCAGGTATGTATCATAATTGTTCCAGAGAAAGACTTTTGAGGGTGTTTAGGGAAAAAGAAATTAAGGGATAGTAGTATAGTTCATTGGTACAGCACTTGCCTAACATGCACAGGCCTGGGATTTGATCTCTAACACTACAAAAAGAAAAAGTATGCATTATGTTTATTTAACCATACATATCATTCAATTGCAGTGTGAGCAACACAGTCACTAAAACAACTTTATAATTGCTAATAATTGCATTGATAAGTGATTCAAATGTGCTGTATAGGCAGGCTATGTTTATTTTGCAGAGAAATACTTAATAATTCACTTAAACTTAGGTTTTACAATTAGTCTCTTTTTATATATAGTACATAAAACATTGCTATTATAAAATCTACTTTCTAGATTGAAGACAGTTTAGTGTTTTTTCTTCCCTATTAGTAAGTGATTTTCAGAGAGCAAGAATGCTATATATATATATTGGCTAGACAACTGAAGATTATGGAAAAGCAATATGACATTGCTTTTCAATATTTACATGAAGTATGCTTGTTGAAATGAATGTGCCATTTATGAAGTACATATAAATAATGTAGGTGAATTGTGCTGACACTGTAAAGGTGATTATGGTGTTTGGATTTATGTGAGTTCCAAGAACAAAGCAGCTATAGGGCTAATAAATCAGTTGCCTTTTGTGTGAATGGCTTCTTTATGTATCAGTCATCTATCTGTTGGGACTCTTAGATTCTAGTGTCACAATTCCTCACAAAGATAATATCATGCCTTCCTATAGTGGAGACTTCTGGCCATGGGCTGAGAGTATAGATAGGGGAGGAAATTGGAGGCTTGACAAGAGAGTCTTTTAAGGGGGTTGGTACTGTCAAACTTAAATATGCATAAGAATCTCCTAAGATGTTGATAAAACTCAGATTCTCAGTAGGTCTAAGATAGGATTTGAGATTCTACATTTTTCATAGGGTCTAGGTAATACCAATACTGCTGGCCTATGGACCACACTGGGAGTAGCAAAGTTCTAGGGAAAATGGCAAAGTTGAATGAATGAGGAAAGAGCTGTTTGAGTGTCTGGCAGCATTAAGTACCTACATGGGTTTATTATCATTGACTGAAAGTGAATTCATCAACATTTTTGTGTCTTTTGTTCCAGCCACTTTCAGTCTAATATGCACAAGTCCAAAGTATTGGAGAAGGGATTTAATCACAAATTTAATTTTGTAAGGTGAAAGTGATGAAGAAAGAACAATACCAGAGTTGAGGGTGAGGAGAGATCCTGATGATTACATTTAAAATGGGTTAGGACAGGGAAGCAGCCAGTCTCCAAATTTATATGTTGAAGCGGAAACTCCTTCCTCTGTGATAGCATTTGGTGGTGAGACCTTTAGGGGATAGTTAGGGTTAGGTGAGATCATGAGGGTGGGGCTTTTGTGATGGGATTAGTGGCTTCATAAGAAGCGAAAGAGAGAGAAAGAGACAAAGAAAGAGTTACTTGTCTCTCCTTCCTTATAAAGGAAAGGTCTTGTGAAGCCATATCAATAAGTCTTCAATCTGCAAACTAAAAAGCAATCTTGCCACAACTCAAATCAGTTGGCACCTTGATCTGGAACTTCCCAGCCATCAGAACCCTGAAAATAAATTTCTATTGTTTAATCCACCCAAATAGAGTATTTTTTGGTAGCCTGAGCAGACTAACAGAACAAAAGAGAACAAGAAGCTGAGGGTGGATGAAAGAACTCTGTGGATTTTGTTGAAACTTTGGCATTAAGAGACTACATATTGAGATTGCATTGACAAGAGGATGCCAGATATTGATGTCAAGATATATTATGTCACCTTGGGAATGAGTGGCTAAATTAAGGTGGAGAACAAGGTTTTGGGAAGAGATGAGCTTAAAAAAACTTAGTGGCCCACATTTTACAGGGACTATTCATGTTCTCATCAAAGATCAGAATAGAGTTGGAGAAAATGACAATGAGTCTGAAACTAAAAAAATTATAATGATTTTTATAAATGATGATACATTCAAAGCTGCAAGATTTAGAACCAGAAGATAACAACAATTATGATAAAAACATGGCGGATACCTTTGGTTGAATACTGTATACTATAAGTTTTCTATAAACATTCTTTATCCCCAGCATTGAAAGGAAGGAGTTATCATCACTATTTACAAATTAATAATTAATACAGTGCTTGCCTATGCACGAGGCCCAGGATTTGATTCCCAGCCTAACCAAAAGAAAAGAAAGGAAAGAAGCTAGCTGGGAAAGGTCATCCATACCTGTAGTCCTAGCTACTCAGGAGGTGAGGCTAGATATTTGTGCGAGCCTGTGCAACAAAGTGAAAACTCATCTCAAAAAATAAATAAATAGATAGATAGATAAGAAAAGAATAATATCCAGTACTCAGAAATGTTAATTAACTTTCTAAAGTCACACAATTGGTAAGTAGGTATACTTGGATTTTTAACATTAATTCTTGTGAATCTAAACCCTCATAGGATGGGCTACTTATTTAAATTTTTTTTCAAAGTTTTTAATATCTAGAAGTAGAAGCAAGAAACCATTTTCAACAGCTTTGTCTTCTCAAAAATAAACAGAAGCTAAAGGTAGAACTGCCAACCTCTTCTCTTCTATTTACCTTCATGCTTGTCATTTCCCTTACTCCCAGTCATAGATTCAACTTACTTCAGTTTTCTTATAAGCACTAATTCCTATAATACCACAGTTTGGTTAGGGAAATTTTTTTAATAGCCAGTGGAACATATAATTATTAAATTAAAATATATTTATGAACCAAAAACAAGTAGTGTGGTACTAATAAAAAGAGTATCATATTTAGACAAATTCACATATTAAGATTAGAGCATTGGTCTAGGAGTCAGGAGACCAGAGTTCTAGGATTAGTTCTGCCAATTGGGGAGCGGTGCTTTTGCAAAATATCTAACTTTTCAAAGCCTCAATTTCCTTGTCTTTGGAATGGGTTTATCAGAAGGCCCATAGTTGTTTCTTTCTTTCTTTTTATTATTTCCTTGTGATCAACTCAGGGCCTTGTGCATGCTAAGCGAGTGCTCTACTACAGAGTACTCCCATTTATTTTTCAATAAATGATAGCACATATATCAATAATTTCCATTTTACCCACTGATTAGTTTTCATCCCTCAAGTATTTTTTCTCTTTGTTTATATCTCTGAAATGAGATAAAGTGGTCTTTCAACTAGGGTTTTCCAAGAGCAAGGTAAGCACAATTTCTGCAATGTTCCCTAAAGTGGATGAATCCTGGTAACTCACAAGAGGCAATTTCTAGGAAAAAATGAGCTAATTTTATGAACCTGAATTGTGATTCTCAGATGCAGAATATTAAAAAGCCAACACTTTCTGCAAAAGCCATTCAGGACTCCAGGGGAAACTTGATCTGTCTGAATAATAATAAACTATAATGATAACAGCCAAGTGCGCACCTCACAGGACTACTAAGCTTTAATGTCTCAATGTTTGTGGAACTCTTTGAACACCTCCAAAGTTATGTAAGCATAAATGAATAAGTAGGGACATAATATACCATTGTTATTTCTTCATTAAATCTCTCCTGATAATTTCTTTTGATATCTTTAAGGTAGGTACTGTATGGGACTAATATATGAACAAAGTTAAGGAAGAAATAAAATATGAAATAATACATAGTCATGCTCTCAAATGAAATAATTATATTCTCATATTAATGAATGAGAATAAAGTCATTAACTGCCCCTCTAAAAAATCATTCCTAGGCTGTAAAGAAGGAAAATGTGAATCTGGAATAGGCACTTAAGATATAAATGTCTAATAAATGGTTTGAAAAGACATTTTCCATTTTTGTCTTATGGAGGAGACAGATAGGTTTTCAGTTGTTCTTTTTCACAACCAAGACATTTTAAAGATGTTTTCACTGTTTAACACTTGATACAAATTTTATACATTTTTTTTCATGTGTCTTTCATTCTGCCTTCCCATCCATCCTGCATCACCTGCATTTTCTATGTGATATGAGAGTATTATGTCCTAGGTTAAAAAGATCTTCATAGCCCTATATATTTTTATTATAGTTTTCCAAAATGCACAATCAGGATATTGATATTGTCTTGACTTTCAACTAAGCTAAAAATAGAAATGCAATGGCCCAATAATCTCTTCAGTAAGCTTGACTGTAATACTTGGATCTTCACCAATGAAATTTTCATTTCTGTCAGGAAGCCTTGTCCTTTAAAATGAAAAATGACCTAAAAAGATTTTGTTAAGGAAACTGCTCTTCTCACCTTTGCTTTCTCTCTCTTATCTAGCCAACATTATTGCCCTCAAGACAAAGGGAATTTCTAAGGGTGAAAAGGAAAAGGAGAATAATCAAGTCACTGCTTTGTAAGGGGAATGATTCTGGGTGGGACAGTTTTATACCAAGTTTTTTTTTTAATATGACAGCAGAATGCATTATAATTCTTATTATACATATAGGGCAAAATTTTTCATATCTCTGGTTGTATACACTTTCTGCAAAGCCATTCAGTTTATAAAATTAGCTCATCACACCAATTCATGTCTTCAGACCTGTACTTTGGGTAATAATGATCATCACATTCCACCATCATTAATAACCCCATGCCCCCTCCCTTCCCCTCCAACCCCTGCTGCCGCATCCGGCAGAAATGGACCGAGTCCGGCGGGAGACGTCGGGGTTAAAAGAATTCACAGGACACCAAGGTTCTTCATCCAGGGGGAATCTATCTTTATTATCTCAGCTCATACTTATATATTTCTTTCAGACAGAATGGAAAGTTACTGGTAGGCGGAAGCAAGGACGGAGGGGGGCAGGTGGTCCTTGTCGACTCATACTAAGCCTTCAACCAGGAACCTTATCAGACCCAAGCAGGTCAGGACGTTCCCACATGACCATTATAGGCTGAATATGAAAACAGACACCACAAATCTTTCAAGGCCTTGGGAGCTGGCCTCTTTGACGTGCACAACAAGAAACCAGGGCCGGCACCAAGCCCCGGGGGCCAGGGGGGATCCGAGCCAGCAGTTCCCCCTCTTTTGTTTGTTGCACGTCAAAGGGAATCAAGTAGCCCCTGTCTTAGGTCGTTCACTGCCCTTACAGTGCTTACCCGTCTCTGGGGAGGCCCCATTCCCCTGTCTTAGGTTGCAGTGTAAGCGTGAAAGTTGCCCGTCTCTGGGTACTACAAGATCAGCTCATTGTTGCCAAGGCGTTCAGTGGTATCTATTCAGCCAGTCATTATTGGGTTTTTAATTGGTTCCGGTTCAACAAGGCATAGAGTCAGAGGAGAGGAATAACAAAAATAAAGAAGGAAAAGGGGGTAAAAGGAGGAAGGCATGAAGCAGGGATCATTGTAGAAAAATCATCTTCGAATCGGTCGGAGACAAACTTCAGCAAGATCATCCTTGGTTTGTAGGCGTTGATAATGAACCTGTATTGGCTTAGAAGTCAGAATGTTAATTTGATCTTTAATAAATTGTGTCATTCTCTTGACAAGGCAGGGGCCTACAGCAACTATAAGGAGGAGACCGAAAAGCGGTCCCATATTGTGAGTGGCGGCATTTGCTTTAGCATTGCCTTCCGCCAGAGGCCCAGGAAGCTCTGAATGTCCTCGGATATGTCCAATGAATAAAGGATCTCGTCTAGCCCAAACAAGGAGCTGAACCGTTTGTAATTGTTCCATGATGGTAGATTGTCTGCCAATATAGGGGGCTGTTTCAATAACTAAGGCTAAATTGGCAACATAGAGACTATCAGTATACACATTAAGTGGGGTGGAATTGTAAAGTTTAAGAGCCATAATTAGAGCCTCAACTTCTGATCTTTGGGCAGACAGTTTAGGAACAGGGTGTCGAATTACTTGAGATCCATCAAAAACAACAGCAAATCCCCCTTAGCTCCGTCTGTATAAACAGTCTGAGCTCCTGGGATAGGTTCCCCTTTAATAATTTTAGGAAAAATAATAGAACATTTTTTAAGGCCTTCTAGAAGTTTATGTCGGGGGAAGTGATCATCAATTTGACCTTTGAAATTACAAAGGAAGAGACACCAAAGATTATGTTCTTGTTGTAATTTTAAAATCATATCCTGGGTATAAGGCTGAATGAGAATGTCAAAAGTTTTTCCAAACAGTGCATCACCCAAATATTTGGCTTTCCAGATCAGATTTATCACTAGTTCATAAAAGGGAGTTATCACCCGAGAGTTAGAAGCGGGTAGATGGACCCAATAAATGGGACCTGTTTGCCAAAACACTCCAGTAGGAGTTAATTTTGATGGCAGGATTATAAATGATAGGGGTATAGAATAATCTATCTGGGTAACCTGCATCTTTTGTGGGGCTGTTTTTATTAACCTGAGTGCCTTCAAGGCTTTTGGAGTAGGTTTTTACAGGGAGGTGGGTGAGGGGTCTCCTCTCAAAAGGTCATACAGGGATTTAAGTTAGTAGTTCAATATACTTAATGTTTAATCAACAATGTGAATTTATTTACCAAAATTAATCTTTATCTTAAACAGTAAGAATTATTAGGCAATAAGGATCTTTCTTTAAAGAAATAAACTTACATTTTAATAGGTGTTTATCATATCAAAATATGGACAAAATTTTTGCTCACATTAGTATAGTTAAATTAGGAAAATAACCTGAAATACCCTTAAATTAATTATAGTCAGTTTAGTATATATAAATCTCTTTTTTAATTGTTCTAACTTTTTACATCATCTGTTTAGATACCAATATAAACCCCCCTTTTTTTTTTTTTTTTTTTTTTTTTTTTTGGAAAATGAATATAAAGACCTTGTTTTACCCAAAGATGATTTCTTTCTTCTTTTTAGGATCTATGTGTGCTTTTTCTTTGTTGAAGCACCTTTTTCTTAAAAAAAAATATACTTTGGAACAATTTCTGAAAACCTTAGAATCTATAAACAAATTATTATACTTTGATAAGAAATATCAATGAAAATATAGTTAAAACCCTTAGATATTTTGTAGAAATAATTATAATAATTTATCATCTTATAAGTTTAAACAGTAACCTTGAGAATTAGAAACTACTTGATTGTATTTTCACTTAAAAGCAAATTTATAGTAAACACATTTATCTCAAATATCTGTAACTGAAAAGGCAGAGTATCTGATAAATGTAGATATAAAACATAAATTATGGGTTTCCTGTTGAAGAAAAACAATTAGGCAAATATATATTAACTAATCAATTAGGCATGTGCTAATTAATTTATAGATTAACAAATATAGGTTATTTAAATATCTAAAAAATATATATTAAGAATAAGAACTTAACTTATAATTGTATTAACTTTATGTAACCACGTGGTCTTAAAATATTTGGATCCATTTTAATTTATTTTTAACTAGGAGTGCACTCTTTTATGTGACGTCACTTGATGTAACTGAAATAAGATCCTTGAGTATACATTTTTATTTTTATAGTTAGCAATGAGAATAAGGATTTTTTGGTCATCACAGGAACTTTGCCGGCTTGTTCCTGTGGCGAGCAAATGCATCCTCATAACCTCCAAAATTAAAGGTAAAATATAAAGAAGCATATTTGATATCTCTCATCAATAGAACATTATTTAGTAACACAACTATAAAGAAAAAGTCAGGTTATTTAACTTAGAATTAGCTTAAATTTAGGACTGTAACATAGAAACCTGTAGAATTAAATTTTGTCTGAAAAAGATATCTTTCGTTAGCATTTACAGGTAGGCATCTTTTAAAAATACAGGCTCTGAGCAGCTCCGGTAGAAATCTGAAACACAGCAGTACAGGTTAGTGGCTGGAAGGTGGGACTAGAAGTCCTGTCTGAGTGACTGTGGAAGAACCAATCGGTAGCCCCAAAAGTGTGGGAGGTGGGACCAGGAAGCCGCTCTTCCAGCCAGGCAGCCCATGGTTACCATGGTGATGCAAACAGCATGGAGTTCGCTGCCCATTTTCAGGGCAAAAGTTCTCCAAGTTTTCTTAGCCGATTGCATTTTGTTTGATTTTGTCTGCATTTTTCCCTGCCTGGCCAAGATCTTACTGCGGTAGCAGCTTGTTTTGTCTCTGTATCGCCCCGTACACTCTGGCTTTCGGGGCCCAGGGTGGGCCCCTGTTCCCGTTTCCCGGCTGCAATGGGCATCCCTGAGCAACAAACTTGGAAGGACACTCGCTGCTCCAATGATTCCCCTTGCCACATTGGGGACAGGGGCCAGGCGTGCCTTCCCGACCCCGCCTATCCCCCTCGGGACAATTTCATTTCTTTCTATCTGCATCAATCGGGCTATGAAGTCAGAATAAGGCTCAGAGGGTCTTTGAACAATTTTTGAAATTTTTGTTTCAGCATTTGAAATAGGTAGAGCCTTCCAAGCCTGAACGGCTGCTGTAGCTATCTGAGCATAGACCCCAGGATAATAATTAATTTGTTGATTTATGATAGCATATTGTCCCGAGCCTGTTAACATTTCAAGGTTACGCCGTGGGAAGCCGGCGTCCTGATTGACTCGGGCTAGCTCGCGACACCTCTCTTGATTTTCACTTTCCCACAACAAAAAAAAATCCCCTCCGAACAATACAGCCCTACAAAGATGTTGCCAGTCACTAGGTGTCAGCTGATTGGCAGAGAAAGACTTGAAGAGAGTCAATGTGAAGGGGGCATGGGGTCTGTAATTAGTAACTGCCTCCTTTAGTTGTTTAATATCCTTAAAGGCTAAAGAAACATACACTCTGGCCGGCTGTCCATAGGCATCCAGGTTTTCAATTACTGGAAAAGTTTGGGCCGTCTTAGGCTGCCACTGAATACCCTTGCCCCCCGCCTTCTGGGGTTGTCCTTGTCTCAATTGGGGTTGTAAGGAGGGAGCGCAACAGGGATTGGGGCCATAGGTGCTTTAAATCTTGGCTTCTTCATTCGACCCTCCAGTTCCTCTATCTCCCTTTCTAGTTTCTCCTCCTGCCAGCTGTTACCATGGAGCCCAGTTAGTAACTCCCTTATCTTAGAAATGTACTCAGCACTGTGAAGCCCAGCTCAAGGCCAGAGGCCTTGTTTACATATTTTTGTGAAAAACTAGTAAGGGAGTGTCTAGCGCCTGGAGTGCTAATTTTTTCAGACAGTAGCCAAATAAAACAGGGCAATATGAAAATAGGAAATTTATCCACATTGAACTTTTTTGTAGAGATTCTTTTGTTGAAAATCCTAAAATAAGCCATGGTGAATATTCTGGAGAAGGTCAGTTAAGACTTTTCTGTGGGCCTATTAGGGAGGGGGAAGATGAGAAGGCAGGGTTGAGAGTAGCTAGGGTGGATCTAAGAATGAAGAAGGAAATGTGAAAGAATAATGGGAAAGGGGTAAGGACTCTGCCATTTGCTCTTCCTGGACCTGGCCAAGGACTTGTTCACATTCTGCAAGCTGTTCCTTAATCTTTATTTTATCTATTAACAAAGCATCTTTAACCAGTCTCCATAAAGAGAAAGTGGCGATTGGGATACTTTCTGGACCTTGATCCCTCAACAATCTTTGTAAATCACATCTGACCTGATCCCAATCATTGTTATTAAGAAATCCCCCTGTCAGAAACCAAGGACATGCCTGGGCAATAACTTCAATGAATTCTGTTGCAGTTTTTGTTTTTATTCTGGTTCCCTGTGTGTTCAACAGCTCTCTGAGTTCGTTGGCCAGACGAACTTTGGCTGCTGAGTTACCCATGGTAGCTACCTGTTCCTAGTTTAAGTTTCAATTTTTCCCCTTCTCTTATCGAAGGCTTCTTTTCCCCTTCTCTTATCGAAGGCTTTTTTTCCCCTTCTCTTATCGAAGGCTTCTTTTCCCCTTCTCTTATCGAAGGCTTCTTTTCCCCTTCTCTTATCGAAGGCTATTTTTCCCCTTCTCTTATCGAAGGCTTCTTTTCCCCTTCTCTTATCGAAGGCTATTAATCCTCCCTCTTCGTGGAGGGAGCCCCGACCACTTACCTTCCTCTTTCTCGGTAGGAACCTCCAATATGCCGCGTCCGGCAGAAATGGACCGAGTCCGGCGGGAGTCGTCGGGGTTAAAAGAATTCACAGGCACCAAGGTTCTTCATCCAGGGGGAATCTATCTTTATTATCTCAGCTCATACTTATATATTTCTTTCAGACAGAATGGAAAGTTACTGGTAGGCGGAAGCAAGGACGGAGGGGGGCAGGTGGTCCTTGTCGACTCATACTAAGCCTTCAACCAGGAACCTTATCAGACCCAAGCAGGTCAGGAAGTTCCCACATGACCATTATAGGCTGAATATGAAAACAGACACCACAAATCTTTCAAGGCCTTGGGAGCTGGCCTCTTTGACGTGCACAACAAGAAACCAGGGCCGGCACCAAGCCCCGGGGGCCAGGGGGGATCCGAGCCAGCACCCTGCCCTATCAAGAGTTCATCCATTCCTCCCATGCTCCTGCTCCCTATCCACTATGAATCAGCCTCCTTATATCAAAGAAAACATTTGGCATTTGGTTTTTTGGGATTGGCTAACTTCACTTAGCATTATCATCTCTAATTCCATATATTTACCTGAAAATGCCATGATTTTATTCTCTTTCATTGCTGAGTAATATTCTATTGTGTATATATGCCACATTTTTTAATCTGTTCATCTTTTGAAGGGCATCTAGGTTGGTTCCATATTTTAGTTATTGTGAATTGTGCTGCTATAAACATTGATGTGGCTGTATCCCTGTAGTATGCTGTTTTTAAGTCCTTTTGGTATAGACAAAGGAGAGAAATAGCTGGGTCAAATGGTGGTTCTATCTCTAATTTTCCAAGAAATCTCCATACTGCTTTCATATTGACTGACACAATGTGCAGTCCCACCAGCAATGTATAAGTATACCTTTTTCTCCACATCGTTGCCAACACTTATTGTTGTTTCTGTTCATAATAGCTGCCATTCTGACTGGAGTGAGATGAAATCTTAGAGTGGTTTTGATTTGCTTTTCTCTAATTGCTAGTGATGATGAACACTTTTTTTGTGTGTATTTGTTGATTGATTGTACATCAGAGACTAACCCACAAAACTACAATTATCTTATATTAGACAGAGGTGCCAAGAACATGTATTGGAGAAAAAAAATAGCCTCTTCAACAAATGGTGCTAAGAAAACTGAAAATCCATATGCAACAAAATGAAATTAAACCCTTATCTCTCACCATTCACAAAACTCAACTCAAAATGGATCAAGGACTTCGGAATACAACCAGAGACCCTGCATCTACTCGAAGAAAAAGTAGGCCCTGATCTTCATCATGTGGGATTAGGCCCCAACTTCCTTAATAAGACTCCTGTGGTGCAAGAATAAATGGGATAGACTCGAACTAAAAAGTTTCTTATCAGCATAAGAAACAATCTGTGAGGTGAATAAAAAGCCTCCATCTTGGGAGCAAATGTTTACCCCTCACACATCAAATAGAGCACTAATCTCTAGGGTATATAAAGAACTCAAAAAGCTAAACACACACAAAAAAATAAAAAAAGTAAAAATAACCCAATCATACCAAGTTTTAAACAGGATTCTACTTCCCAAGAGAGAATGCGAAGAGGGCGTGCATGAAACAAAGTCCCTGTGCTTCCCATTCTTCCTAAGAGGAGGTGTGATTGCGATAGACAAAGGAACTTCCAGAACAAGATTGTGTTTCCATTCACTGTATATTCTTCTCAGATTTCGGATTTAAGCTACAGCACACATTTCATTGTATTTTATGTGCTGAACACAAAAAATTCCTCACTTCCCAGTAGCATCCTGTTTAATACAACTGAGACCCTGAATCAACCCTTGGGAGGCTGAGGTAGGAAGATGGCAAGTTTAAGGCCAGTTTAGACAACTGAGTGAGACACTATTTCAAAATAGTTAAAAGAACTGGGGATTTAGCTCAGTAGGAGACCACTGATTTTAATCTCCCGGTACAGCTTAAAAGAAAGGAGGAGAAAGAATAAACGAAGGAGATGTTGACAATGTGAACAACAGGGACCTCTACCCCAGCAGGTGCTAGAGCCCTTTTGGTAACAGTGGTCCACTTTGTGCTTTGCATATAGCCCTAACTGCTCTGCCATTGCAACTTATTTTTAAAAGGACATGTTTCTTTCTCTTCCTATCTCTTTCTCCTACCCAATCTCTCCCTGTCCTTAATCTCATCAAAAACAGGATTACCTTTCTTCCCAATCCTAGGCAGAGCTTTCTGTCCTTGAACACACACCCACCACAGAAAGGAAGTAATTCAGACTTTTAGGATGGCACCAGAAGATCTCAGATATGACTATCTCCCAAATTAACAAGTGAATTACAACTCTGATAGAACTTGTGGAATGTAGCCTTTGAATCACCTCTTTAAACGCACCCCCCTTCCCCTAGATAGGCAGAATCACAGCCCCTGGACAGGGGCAAAGCAATAGAATGTTTTTTTTTTTTTTTTCCTTTTTCTCAAAACCATGTTCTCTTATTGAGCTGGCATCGAGGACAAGGACTAGCTTGTGGTAACATTTCTACACTTTCTCCCCACTATCAAGAACGTGTCCACCAGAACCTGAGTTCCACCTTCTAGACCATGTCTGTGTGTCAGAGATTCTGGAGTGCCTGTTCCACAAGCCTTGAGCCTATCTCACATGGAATGGGGCTCTTTCCTGGAGTCTCTCTACAGGTTAGCTTGCAGGGCATGATTACACCCCTAAACCTAAAGGTGGTCAAGAAATAGGTGCTAGCAGAGATGTCCATGGATCTGGGTTGGGATGTGTCCTGCAGGCACTGGGGAGAGCTCAAGTGCAGGATGGTGTTGAGTTGGGAAGGGAGGCAGAAGAGGAGGGAAAAGGAGAAGGGAGAAGGAGGGAACTGAGGGAGAGGGTGGAGTGGGAGACCAAGAGGCAAGTTTCCCGTTTACATCATCACCATATATAATTGCAGAGCAAAGAGTCTTAAAATCCCAATTAGAACATGCTTTCCAGCCTCAGGCTTCTTCCAAAAATGCTTTAAGAAAAACCCAGGACATGGGGCCTGAGGTTACCAGGTGGCAGAGGATTCCAGGTATGGGCTGGATCAGGAAAAGATGAACCACAAACCCACCAAAAAATGTTTTCCTTGCCCTGTGCATGCTGCATTTCTCTCCAATGATTTGGCAAAGAATGAAATAACTGAAATTATACTCTCTGTGTTATTTTTCCTTTATATATATTTTAAATTTTTTATTCTATAATTCTATACTTGTTCTTATAAAGGTGGAGACTCTTATTTAACACTCTGTTGGCATATTTTTTACATTCTTTTTTATTTGGACAGGCTAAAGTAGATTATATAACAGGCACTAATGGTTTTTCTAGGTACAAGATTTGGTAGAGGAGTGAGCTGAAATTCAAGTGTATATTTATAATATTTTCACACTACCAGGCAGTCAAGAAGGAGGATGAAGGAATATTATGCACACTATGAAGTTTTCTTAAAGATATACTTTAAGAAGTATATATCAAAGTGGCTCTCTTTCTCCTGAAGTAAGCAAAGCACGGATCTATATATAAAATGGAAAAATGATTAAATTCCTAATAAGAAGTCTGCACAGATAAGTGCCTATTATGTAGAAACTCATAATATAGTATATTAAAATTATTATGGAACTTTATCTTAGGTAATAGAACAGCAGAACATTAGAATTAGCCCTTTGCTTTATAAAATATATTTATATGTGGAGGATGAAACTCCAAGCTTCAACCAAGGCCTCATAATTAAATAACATCACATTCCTAATTTAAGGAACTTTTGGCTATAATCTCTCACAAATAGGTAATCAGTCATTAAGAAAAAAGTTCCCCCCAAACTCCCTTATATTACCTGTGGCTCCCCAACAAAGTACTATATTTCCATTAAGCTAGTGTAAATATTTTCCTGCCTAGATTCCTGGCTTACTATCTATTAAATTCTAATTATTATTTCTTCTCAGATTATTGATTGACCTAGAAGTGATTGACTGTTACTAAGCAAACCTTACAACTGGTGACTCTGTAAACCCAGGGAAAACTATGAATAAAGGGTCACTGGATGGTTATGAGACCAGGGCAAAGAACAGGTAGCTGATTATCAAAGGAAAAGAAATGGGTACACAGCACTCCCCATCACCTGGATGTTAACAGCCTCCAGGGGAGGGGAAGGATCCCATTTTCTAACAGAAGCCATCCCCTCCTGGAAAACTCTCTCTTTTTTTTTTTAATTGGTTGTTCACAACATTAAAAAGCTCTTGACATATCATATTTCATACATTAGATTGAAGTGGGAAAACTCTCTTCCTGCCCTTTGAACACATAAGCAGGATGGGAGGAAGGGGCATGAGAAGAAAAGAAACCTGAAATCTTTAAAGGGGCAAGACACCTTCACTCCCTTGGACACCAGCTCTGGACACTGTCTCCTACCCCCAGGAGTCTCTCTTTGTCTCTGTTCTATCCTTTAAATAAAACTTGTTTTCTTGCCTTGGCATTTCCTGGGTGTTTATGATCTTCAACACTGGAGCAACAAGGACTAGATCCTGATTTTCAAGACCAGTTTCAGTTATGGCTCTTAACTTAAGAACACCTCAGCAAACCAACGAGGGGTCCAATGAATAAGACAGTTTATTCTGGGGGCACTATTCAGCAAAAGTGCTCATTAGACCCTAAAACATATTTGCTCTAGATCTTTGATCTCTAGCACTCTCCCACTTCTCAATTTTTTTTAAGGAAGAAAAGGAAAGGAGGGAAGAACAAAGGGAGGAAGGAAATTAACAGGTAGCTTCCCATTATTTTGAAAATTAAATTATAAAGGAAAATACATATTATGTTTTAAAGACAATGTTCCTATTTTGTCTGTGCAACACTAAATTATGTGGGGAGAAAAGATTTCAACCCTACATTCATTTCATTTGTATTGGAAAGAGATTTTTTTAACTAAATTAAGATATAACTTACATAAATAAATTATCCAAGTCTTAAATATGCAGCTTGATCATTTTTTTAATGTTAATTCACTCATTTAACCACTACCCTAGTCAAGCTCTAGATCATTCCAATCGCCCTCCCTGAAGAGTCTTCTGTGCCTTCCCCAGACCATCCTTCTCCATACTCAGCACTACTCGAACTTTGATATTGTCAAAAGCTTGGTCTTTGTCCCTGATGCCCACCCAATAATGAGGACACTGTTTTGAGAAAAAGGAAAAGAAGGTTTATTGCTTTGCTAGCAAAGGAGAAGCACAGGGGACTCTTGTCCCAAAGACTGTGATTCTGCCCATCATTAGAAAGAGGGGGCTTTTATAGAGGTGATTCAGAGAAAATGAGATTAGGGAGGAGAGATCAGGAAGGAGAAGATCAGGGATAGGGAGGAGAGGAACAGAGAAGATCAGGGAAAAAAAGATCAGGAAGAAGATCAGGAAGGAGAAGGTTAGGGAGAAGAGCAGGGAGAAGAAAGTTGGGAAAAAGAAAAAAAAACATGTAAAGTTTCTAAGCTATAAGGGATATATTCTAAGTATAAAGTGAAGCCTTGTTATATGATCATTGTAATTCTTCATTTTTGAACCATCCATAAATAGCCATTCACTGTGGTCTCAATTGTGTCTGGCATATTTCATTCAACAGAAAGACTTCAGATTTATGCCTGCTACATAATCAGTAATCAGTTCTTTCTCATTGCTGTGCAAGACCTAGTAAGTCAAATATATAAATGGGTTAGCATTAGTAGGGAATACCACATATTTTTCCTAATTGATGATAAAAGTAAAAAACAGTTATTTCACTTCCTTGTCCATCCTTGGTATCTTGGGATTTTTCATTTTAGTCATTCTAAAACATGGACATGAGTGGCAACTTTTATTTCTCTGATAAATAATATTTTAAAGAACTTTTAAAATACTTATTGGAATTTTTCTATTTTCTTTGGTAATATTTAAATCTTTTATTCATTTATAATTCAATTTTCTTTTTATTATTTAAAAGGACTACTTTATATATACTGAATATGAACCTTTTGTTGAGTACATATGTATTGCAAATATTTTCTCTCCACTTTGGCTTACCTTTCATTCCCTTAATAATCTATTTTAACACATAAATTATTATTTTAACATTTAATATTTAAAATTTATTTTAGTATTTAATATTTTATGGGTACTATATGGATATGTTTTACTGTTTTGAGGCAAGCACTCTACCAACTGAGCTATATCCCCAGTCCCCCTGTTTTACTGTTTTGAGAAGTTTGTTTTCATTTTCACATATTTGACTATGACTCATCTTCAAATAATTTTGGATATCATATAAAGAAAGAGTTTATGTTCTTACTTTTTAAAAATATGCATAATCCAAATGACCTAGCACTGTTGTTGAGAAGATTGTCATGGTTCTCCTGAATTGCAGTTGAACTTTTATTTTAACTCAGATGCCCATATTATGGAGGTCTATTTAGAACACATTTAATTTTTTTTTTGTAATAGATCTTTATAACTTAGTGTAAGTTTTGAGCTTTTTTTTTTTTCAAACTTCTACTTTGACATATATTTAGAAACCATCACTTTGGGGGAAAAAAAGATTATCACTTTGATCCTCATACCAAGAAAAATGCTGAAAAAAAATATTTTCTGGGATCCGTCAAAGAATGTATCAGAGCAAACCACCACCTAAAACCTAAGAGATAAGCAAATATGGAGAACAACAGAGGAGATCAGCTTTCCTGGAGCTTCACTGTTTGTTTCAGTAAGGTTTTTGCATAGCTATGTCCATATAACAAACAAAAACAACTTAGAGTAGGAAACGTTTATTTGAGGTTCAGTGTTTCAGAGGTCTCATTTCATAGGCAGCTGACTCCATTGCCCTGGGCCTAAGATGAGGCAGAACATCATGATGGAAGGGCCCCCACAGAGGAAGGTGGGGGAGGAAAGAGCCACAGGAAGAACAACCCTTCCAGGACAACCCCCAGTGACCCACCTCCTTCCGTCCCATCTTACCTGCCTATACCACCTGTCTTTCAGTTGATAATCTAATCATTTTACCTCTGAATATTCCTGCACTAACAGGAGCTTTTGATTATTCAAATCGTAGCACTGCTAGAGAAAGTTCAACCTGGCATTGATGAATTGCTGGGGACAGACTGAACTGGTACCAGAGTAAGAAACTCTAGGGTTACAATCAGAGTGGATCTCCAATGTTTTCTTGGGGTTTTACCTCCATATTCATTAGTGTAATGTTCTCTGTTTAGTAGTCTGTTAAAAATATTTAATAGGTTATTAATTTCAGATATTATATTCTATTGTTCTGTTTTTATAAAGTGTTGTTTTTCAATACTGTAAATTGAAACTAGTGGCACTTTACCACTGAGCTACATCTCCAGTCCTTTCTATTTTTTGTTATGAGACAGGGGTCTCACTGATGTGCCCAGGTTGGCCTTGAACTTATGATCCTCCTGCCTTATACTTCTGAGTAGCTGGGATTACAGGCATGTGCCACCATGTCCAGTTTATTTTTGCAATTTTGTATTTTTATTCCACAATACGCTTCCAACATAAATAGTGAAAAATATAAGGACTCAATTTTTTCTTTTCCTTCTCTCTCTCTCTCTCTCTCTCTCTCTCTCTCTCTCTCTCTCTCTTTCTTCTTTCTTTCTTTCTTTCTTTCTTTCTTTCTTTCTTTCTTTCTTTCTTTCTTTCTGTACTGGGGATTGAACCCAGGGGTGCTTAACCACTGAGCCACATCCCCAGTTCTTATCATTTTTTATTATGAGACAGGGTCTTGCTAAGTTGTTTAGGACCTTGCTTCATTGCTGAGGCTGGTCTTGAACTGGGGATCTTCCTGTCTCAGCCTCCCAAGCTGCTGGGATCCAAGTTTCCAATGACAGTATCTGTTTTTTTTTTCTGATATGTAAAACAATTACAGCAAAATTTCATCTTAAAACCCAATTTTTCTTATGAAAAATCAATTCTCTGAGGTGAATACTTGATCCCAAACCACTGAGGTTCTTGAGAAGATAAGTAATTGCTTGAGCTAGTCAGAGATCTAGCAGGGAAATGTGATATACTCAAGTTGGGTAATTCATTGATTGTTTAATAAAAGGATTATTTGCAAATAACTGGACCTGGTATTGAACAGCCACAGGAGCTAGTGCTGTCTCTTGGGACTAGTCCCACATTTAGAAAACAAGGGGCAAAAGGGATAAAGAGGGACATTTTTAGAGAAATTCCTGACATGAGCTGAGATATTTACTCAAGGGATTCACTCAAATCATGACATCCAGGGAGAAAAAACACATTCCTGTGTATACATATCTATTTATCTATCTACCTACCTACCTATCTACCTACCCATTCATCCCATACTTTGTTTCATCTCAGCTAAGTAATTTCCTAAAATGAAGTTTAATTGGGGAAATATTCATTTTATATTGAACTAGACAATTTTATAAATTTGAAAATGTAAATTGTTATTTACCTTGACATTTATAGTTGGTTCAAATGCAAAGTTGTACAGCGAAGTCCTTTTACCTTTACTTTTGAACTCTTTCCACTTTTTATTTTTATTAAGCTACCAAAAGTTGAAGACCCCAGCACAGTGAAACTCTCCACCTTATTTTACCCAGACTCCTAATAACTCAAGGGAAGATTTCCTATCCTACAATAAGATAACTCTAATTATAGTGGTTCACAAGATACAATTTGCTTAAAATACTTTATTTAGCAAGAGGGTTATAAGACAATAACTACTTAAACTCAATGTGATGATAATTTCAATGTAGAGACACTGTATTAAAAAAACTAATTTTGGAAGAGAAAGGTCCCAGTTTACAATAGACATTAATATCTAATACATTCTCATTCTCCCCTTTAAATGATCATTGTACAAGCTCAGAATCATAAAGTCTATTCCATGACTACTGGAATCTATTAACTAATAAATTTTAAAGTTCCTATCTTGTTTTCCTTGTATTAATTAATGTTTCTAGTTACTACCTATTAAGGATAAGTTACCACGTTTTAACATGCATTGAGTTAATATGCTATATAAGTTTAAATAAAATGAAGCACTTTAAAGAAATTATTAAGTAAATCATAATGCAGGCAGTGCATACATGTCAAACTTTATCCAGGTGATACAAGTAATTAAAGTTACAGGAAAATTGACAAGGACTCTGTTTTCTATTGGATCCTCAAGTCTTTAAACAATAATAATTGTCATGTGTAGATGCTCAACATATGTTTGTTGTGTGACTGAATATTTCATTGGAAGTTAAAGTAGAGTAGTAAATAGGAGTGTCTTTGAAGAGACACCCTCAAGTTTATGATATAGATCAACCCTTTTTTCTTTCCTATCCAAGAGGCTAATCATTACCTGTTATAGAATGCATTACTTATCTTTCAAATTATGTATCTTCCATGAATTTCATATTTTTGCACCTTCTAAAATTCACAATGGAATGATTAGTCATGAGGAATTTGCCCTTATGTATGCATTAGGAATGGAGAGAACTAGCAAAGGCTTTTTTTTTCTTTTACTTATTTATTTTTTTAGTCATTTATGACAGTAGAATGTATTCTGACATATAATACATACATGGAATGTACATACATCAATCATATTGTATATTCTATTCTGCTGCCCTTCCTATCCTCCCTTCTCCTCCTCTTCTCTCCCATCCTTTCTCTCTATCCAATCTAATGTGACACACTTTTCTTTTTTTTCTTTTCTCCTCACAACATCATACATGTATTCTGTATAACAATGAGGTTTTCCTTTCATCTTCCGTGCAACTCCCCTTCTCCCTCTTTTTCCCTCCCACCTCTCTTGTCCCTCAGTTCCTCAAACCAAGGGCAAAGAATTCAAGGGGTCATCATGGAAGCTGAGAGAGTAGCCCTCAATAGAGAGAGAAACTACTAGACCCTTAATCTTGGACTTCCCAGCTTCCAGAACTGTGAGGATCTAAATGTCTGTTCTTTATAAATTTCCCAGTCTTAGGTGTTTTAACAGCACCAACTAAGACAATCTCATTATGCAACTAAAATTTTGTTGAAATATAACAATTTTGATGTTTGAGCTCCCACTAAGATGTTTCTTTCTGTGAATTAAAACAACAAAAAGAAAACACACACACACACACACACACACACACACACAAACCTTTCTACAATTTATCCAGTGATGTCTTGTTTATTCAGCACAACAAAACATGGATTACTTTATATTAAAAAGATCTTAAATTATTTTAATACTTTGATTCCTTTCCAAAGTAAATCACTACATATATTCATTACATTTAAGCTTTTATTACTAAACTGCAAAAATTAACAGGCTGTTGACTACAAAGTTCAATTTAATTTTAATTTCATTTCTTATACTCATAAAATGTTATAAAAATTCATCAAATAAGAGATTTTTTATTTTCCTTTTAATTAGGCATCAAAACATGCTTAAAATAGAGAAAAATCCTTTATAAGTCATTAAGTAGCAATGAAATTTTAGGAATTTATATGAATTCGATAAGCTGGTTATTGGGCTTTGAATCTTAAGTGTCACCCAAAGGCTCATACTTTAGAGGCTTGGTTTCCAGTGCTATCGAGAGCTGGTGGAACAATTACAGAGGGGCCTAGTAGAAATAAGTGAAGTCACTGCTGGTGTTCCCTTGCAAAGATATTGGTACCTGGAGTTCTTCCTCTCTTTTTTTTGCTATGTGGCCATTATAGGGAGAGTAACTTTGTTCCACCACACGCTCCCTGCTGTGGTGTTTGATCATACCATGGCCCAAAGTTGGGACTAAGCAACCAGGGACCTAAACCTCTGAAACTATGACAATATAAATCTTTCCTCTTTTTAAGTTATTTATCTTAGTTATTTTGTTATAGTTATGAAAATCTGAATAACAGAAAATTGGCATTAAGAAGTGTAGTTATTGTCGTGACTATACCTGATGATGTGGTTCAGTTTTTGGATTTGGTTTGCAGAAGTTTTGAAAAGTTTGTAGGAGCAGACTAGAGAAAGATTAGAACATTGTAAGCAGAACTTAATTTTGGTGAGAGCTCAGAAGAACAGAATGTTGTCAAGAATTCATACAGTAAAGACTAAGCTCATTAGGTTTCAGGTGGGAATGAGGGCTCCTTTAAGGGTTGGGCTAGAGGCCATTTATATTACATTCTGACAAATAATTTGTCTGCATTTTGTCCATGTCCTGTAACCTTGTGGGGAACTGAGTTTAAAAGTGATGGACTAATTAGTTAATTAATTTTTCCTCTGAAGAAAATTTCATGGAGTCACAGTATTCAAGCATCATCATGAGTATTGCTGACTGCTTCCTCCCCTCCACCCCGAATTTATAGTAAAAGTTGGGGTCGAGGGGAGGAAAACAGATTTGGAAAACTTGCAGTTTTTTTTGGTTTGTTTCAGAAAAGGGGTGTATTTAAAGTTGTATCCAAGTAGGAAACTGTTGCTAAAGAGATTAGTGCCATTAAAAATAAGTCAAGTACTTTGTACCAGTACACTAGGAAAAATACCTTGGGAGAATCTCAGAAATTGGCAAAAATCCGCAGGCTCAAGGTGTAAAAGTGTAAACCTGTTTGAGTTTATATTGAGAATGGAGCCCAGGGTGTACTCTTTACAGAAGGGTACACCCAGGGAGTTGTCTCATATTCATTGATCCATATTCATTGGGTCAGACACTCAGAAACTACTGAAATTGAGGTTCAAGTAGACTCAATCGTACAGCTTGTGCATGGCAGGTCTTAGCATCATCCACGTGATGCTGGGTTTGGAAATGTACAGCAAGAGTTGTAGGGATACAGAGGCTTCCATTGAGAAAAGTCTAAAAGGCCAGACAGTGTGTTGCAAGGGTACCTAAAAACAGCCCCTAAGTGGGTGGTGTGTGAAGCTGTGAGAGTGAAGCCAGAACTGCAGTGGAAACTCCCAGAAGTTAAAAGTGCCAGGAATGCAGACTGCTTGTTGAGAAAAGCCACAGGAAGCAAGCAGAACCATCCCAAGATAGAGGCCTTGCAGGCTTCTGCCAACAAGGCTGTAGGGGCAAAGCTGCCTAAGACCTTTGGGGCTTACATAATGCCACTAGGTGCCTTGAATGCTGTACATGGAACTACAGGATTTAATGTTTTCCCTGCTGGGTTTTAGTCTTGCTTTGATCCAATCATTCCTTTCTATGCCCCTATTCCTCTCTTTTGGAGTGGGAAAATTTACCATGTGCCATTGTGTCCTGGAGTTATGTAACTTGCTTTTTTATTTTTATGGGGACTAAGAGTTTGCCTTGAGTTTCAGAGGAGACTTTGGACTTAGACTTTTCAACAATGCTAGACAATTAAGACTTGGGGGACTCTTGGAGATGGACTGAATGCATTTTGCATTGTGAGATGGATATGAGCCTTTGAAGGGGAAAGGAAGAATATTATGGTTTGGGTCTTAAGTACCTTCCAAAGGTTCATATGCAAAAGACTTGGTACTTAGTTGATGGCACTGTCAGGAACTGTGAAAATTTTGAGAAGAGGGTCCTGACAAGGAATGATGGTATGCATGACTATAATCTTAGTGTTAAAAAAGGCTGATGCAGGAGGATTACAAATTTGAGGCTAGCCTGGGACACTTAGTAAGATTCTGTCTCAAATGTAAAAAGATTATATATATATATAAAGAACTGAGGATATAGTTCAGTGGTAAAGCACTCCTGGGTTTAATCCCTAGAACCCCCAATTAAAAAACAAAACAAGTAGGGCCTGTTGTGGTAGCAAGTGAGGGTTTTTTCCCTCTGTTTTTCTTCCAAACTGCCATGAGGTGAGCAGATTTACTCCACCACATGGTCCTTTCCATAATGTTTGGCCTTACCACCAGTCCAAAGTGATGGAGCCAAACAATCAAAGGACTGACACCTCTGATACAGAGAGCCAAAATAAACCTTCCCTCCTTTTAAGTTGCTTACCTCAAGTATTTATCATAGTGATGGAAACCTAGCTAATATACTAGTTAAAAACTTTTAAAGAAAAGTTAAGTCACTTATATTGTGAAAAAAATTCTCTGATACTATGGATGCTGTCCATGGAAGGTTGGTTAAAGCATATCTCAAAGGTGATTTCGGAAAATAGAATGAAACATGTTCCGTCTATAAAGGAAGAACTTCAACTGTCAGTTTTTAGTTTTTAGGTAAGGAGTATAAATGCAATAGACATGTAGTTGTAAATTCTAAAATAATTTATTGGCTTTTAAATTTTCCTTCTTTTAGTAAGTAGAGAAATATGCTTATGGCAATTGTATCAGTAAGTGGTCTGGTTAGAAGTCCATGTGTACTCAAGCTTGGTCATGAAGCAGAACTTAGAAAAATGATCTTTTACAAAAATGAGATCATAGTTTAGAGAAAAGCATAAAGGGGGAATGCACCACTGCTTTACAAATAATGACACGATATCATTACTGGTCCTAGTTTTAAGAGGGCAATGGAAAGTGATAATTATCAGATCCAGAAGAATGCTGCCTCATAGCAAACCACTGAGAACAAGATAATTAAGCATGGAAGAACAAAAATTAATGAATATCTGGACATCACTCTCTTTCTTCTCTTCAGTCTCATGGTTTTATCCAACGGGCTTAAACCACAGCTAGAGGGCAAGGAAATCATTGAGATCTCCTGGGTTCTGCCTCCTGGACACAGAACAGAGTGGAGACAGATAGGGAGGGTTTTATCTATAGGGATATGCTATGCATTCAGCATAGCAACAGGAACAAAACATAAATATCTCAAAAATTACCCTCTACTAAGAGCAAAATCATTAAATGTGTTAAAATAAAATATAAAATACTTGTTGAAATAAAGTTTCAACTTGGGCTTAATTTATTTTATCATGCATCTCTAGTATGTCCCACAACTTTTTAAGTAAGTTTGTGAAAATATTTAATCATAAATATGAAAATTACTTTAGAAAAAAATCAGTCTTCTTAATGACTATGTAATAAGCCAACAGACTAAAATGTCATCGCATGGTAACTGGCTTGGTATGATGGGCCAAGCCCTGTGGGGTTCAATATGAGTGCTCCGAAGTGGAATGAAAAGGATGTGGCAAGAGATAGCTTTGCAAATGATTTTAATGACCTTTGAAATTAGAAATAGATGTTCTCTGACAAATAGCTTAACCTCAATTTTCAGTTGAAGTCTTATTGCACTGTAGCTTTTCAAACAAGTTATAGTATTAAAGAAAAGTCAATTTTGTATATGCAGGCTTATTTCTTGCTAATTGTACATTACCCATAACCCATTTTCTAATTTAAAAAATCACATTCCAGAATGGTAATAGATACTGAGAAATAATGACTAGAACAACTAAGTTTCATTAAATGTCAGTTGCCTTTAGAAAATTCTTTTTTTCGCAGTGTCTTAAAATTCTTTACACTTATCTAATACTAAGTATTGAGTCTTTTCTTAACCAATGTGATAACTGATCATTTATAGTTTATGGTTAGAACAATTTAAGTTTGTACCTGTACAACACAAAGTGGCAATTTGTAGATTTTATAATTATTGTTAATTATTTATATTAGTCATATCATTCTATTACATAGTTATACAGATATAATTATTAACTCTTACTTTTGTTATAATTGATTACCCTTGAAAGTTGGAATTTTGAGCAATTAAATGATGGTTACTTTTTGCTAAAAACTGTCTACCAATAAAAATATAATTCTTTTAACAAATACTGGTAGTTGCCTACCTAATATCCATTCTTACTTTCTTCTTACTAAATAAAAATCCTCAGCTTTGTTTAGTTTGGAAGTGTTTCCAGTTGTATAACACTACTCTGGAGCTGTTTGCAATTTACAAGGTTCTCTTCCGAAAGACAAAGTCTTAGTTTTTCCTGGAATACTTTTGCTTTCCTAGTAGAGGCACAGGCACGAACTGCTTTATTTTCCTTCCTTCCTGAAGCATGGGTATGAGCTGCTATGTGAGCAAAACTGTCTTGAGATCATGTGTTCACAAGCAGGAAATTGGCAATCAAATGCTTAGCTGGCAGAATGGAACGAGAAGGAGCTCAGGCTACAGGTTATACCATGGAAACCCAGAGTCACACATCAGTGACTCAATGACTAAAAATCTTATTTAAGAAAAATAAGTTACAATGGTCAGGTTCTTTGTTATTATTGGCTGACTGCAATTCTAACATTACTGCATATGTATGTAAGTATGCTTACATACTTATCACACTTTGAGGAAGAGTACAGAGATGATTATTAATGTAGTTAGGAGTTGCAGTTTTCAGGATAGATTTGTGCTACAGTAAGGGATTCTTGTCTTTCTCTGAACGTTTTTTGGTAGGAGAGATATCATTAAGAATAAAATATATTAAATAGAATCTGAGAGTAAAGTTGAGGTGAAGCAAAAACTGAAACCACAGACATTTGAAAAAAGGTGGTAGTCTTTACACATTATGAAAAGGACAATATTAGAACAATCATTTTTGAAGGTAGCTTGCAATTCTCTATAAACATAAAAGGGGAAACTCTGCAATTTTATGAAATTGTGAAATATTCCATACCATATTCTCATTTTAGTGATTTATAATGTACACTTTTAGGCCTGTGAGAAGTTTTGCTGTAAATTAAGTTTTAATTCAGACATTTCCCAAATGTGCCATGTGTCCTAGTTTGGTTCCCTTGAAAGTAGACTCTGAGGCAGATTGGAATACGGGAGGTTATTTGGCATGTGATGCCAGGAAGCATTGGTAAAGGTACAGGGGCACAAAATGGGGAAAGCAGGAAAAACACTAATTAAGTGTGTATTAATATCAAGAGAATTGCAGCTACAGACATCTCAAGTTAAGTCTTGATGGAAAACTCATACACATCAGAATTACCCTACCCTTGGTCTAGGGTTGCCTCAAAGGGTGTTGATTTCCTGGTGCTTCTAACTTGTCATGCACACAAAAAAATGGACCCCAAGTGCCTGGGGAAACAGCAGGTGTAAAGACAAGTAAGAATTAATAATTAAAAGGGAGAGGTTTAATTCCACCTATGAAAAACATGGCAGAGATTTTTTTCCTCCCCTCTCTTCTAGTCAAAACATTTATCTTATAAAATGTTTACAAAATTTTTGAGACATAAAATAAACATTTGTCTATTTTTGACTTAGGAATTAATTTTGTTAAGGACCTGGTAGCCTTATGCTTGAAATATAAAGATTGAGAGAGAACTAGTATTCTGAGCTCCCAGTACGCCCCCAATTTTTTTCCTACTTTTTTGTGATACTGGGGGTTGAACCCAGGGTCTCAAGCATGCTAGTATAGCACTTTGCCACTGAACTACACCTCTAGTCCTCCCCCTCCTGGCTTCTAAGAGGCATTTAGAACCTAACACTCAGTGTTCCTTTCTTTTAAGTTGTGAATGAGTTTCTTCATAAAGATAGGAGAGCTTTATTTTTCATCTGGATAAAGCTAATTACCTAGCATAGATAGTCACACCACTTACCAAGTAGTTAGGATGAACTATGTGTGACAAATGGTGCTGTCAATTCTTGATTGGAAGATTAGCTTTGGTTCATTTTGAAAATGTGTCTGTAAGGAGTCTGCTTGACTACACAAAATGATGAGATTCCTCTGTCTCTGTGTTACTTATAAATTGTTGACCCGTTTCCTAAGAGAGGTACTTACAGAGAAGGAATATTTTTCCATTTAGTGATGCTAAACCAAAGATGAGGTCAGGCTATACACTTACTGCACAAGTTTATTCAACAACCCGAGAATGGAGAAATGGGAATCTAGGCTCACAAACTTCTCAACCTGTTGGGAGTGTGGGATAAAAAAAAAAAAAAAAAAAAAAAAAAAATGAGGGGGAGGGAATATTCACGTCTTTTCTTTGTATAGGTGGAGATTCTCCACAACTCAAACACCACATCTTTTTGCTCTTTTTATGGCCTGATCTGGTGCTTCTTGTCATGGAGACTGGTTGGTGTGCCAGTTAGTATGGAAATTAGATTTTAATGAAGTTGGCAGTTCCTGCTGGTCACTGTAGCCACCATTTTTGATCCAGCTGTGTTTGGCTAGCCCACCTGAGGAGGAGCTTCTGATCTTCAGGCATCCTGTTCTCAAAGATAATCAAGATTAAGGGCCAGGTACAAAATCAGCTATGTCACCTAGGCAGTACAAGATTAGGGTGAGGTAGCACACTCTTCTTCTCTAGGTATTTTTGGGTTTTGTAAATCTAGAAGTACTCTTGTCTTCGGCCTCTTCGTCTTGCTACTGGGACTACCAGAGTATATTAGACTTCCCAATTGTCAGCATGTGCATTGTTTTTACCAGAAAAATATTTTCTGGCTGCTCTACTCTGTTCATGTAGACTGGAATGCCAGGGAATTAACATCTGCTTTCTAGACCCCCAAACATCCCTCAAACTATGACAGATGGGAATTTGTAGGTAAATGCCACTGATCTCAGATTTTAGGTAAGTTTAAGGTTTGTCTTCAACATTGTGTGTGAGTAAGTCTCAAGTTGACAACAGTATTCGATTTCTTTATTGACTTTCATATTTGGACTCATTTCCACTCCCTTGAGAGTGCTACCTGGCATCACCTTCCAATAAATTACTTTTACTCAAATTCTTATTGCAGTGACGTTAAGATCATTGATGTAACTGGGGCTCTAGGAAATTGTCTTTGTTTTCTCTTTCCTTTTGCCCTTACTCTCCTCAGTCCTTTGGCTAGATATTATTACTGGTTTTTTCTTTACATTTAATAATATCACCTAGATATTATTGCTGGTCTTTACATTTAAGGAATCCGAGGGTCTTTGTGACACCTTTCCTTAGTAACTAGAACAGATGGTTGAATCCATTGTGATGCTCTGGAAACACACCCTGATTGATGAAGACTCTGCCCAGCTGCAGCCTCATGCCTCCTTCCTCCCCATAAAAACCCTTCATGCCCCTAAGATGTAGAAGACAGAGGTTTGAAGAGCTTAGCCCTCTGTTCTTCAAGTGGGCCTAAATTCCTTTCTATCAACACTCATTTCCAGAGTATTGGAACTCCAGCATCAGGCAATCT
Source organism: Spermophilus citellus (assembly GCF_964194105.1). NCBI lineage: Eukaryota > Metazoa > Chordata > Mammalia > Rodentia > Sciuridae > Spermophilus > Spermophilus citellus. Next base: position 192,217,126 of record NC_138184.1, on the reverse strand, counting down.
GAACATTTCCTTTTGGTTACTATGGTACCAAATATAAGGGGTCAGTGTGGTCGCATGTTCTTGTAATCCCAGTCTCAGCTACTCTGGAGGCTGAGATAGGAGAATTGCTCAAGCCCGGGAGATCAGGGCCAGCCTAGGCAATATAGAAAGATCTTGTCTCTTAAAAAAAAATAGATCACCATGCCAACAGGGTCCTTTGCTGGAAGTAAATAGAATCTGATAATCCTTGAAATGCTAGAGCATCATTAGGACCTTACTTATAGTCAATGCCTAGGTGTAAATAATATTACTAGAATTTGAGAAATATGTGGTATGGTATTAAAATGATTGTGGAATGTGTTGGTGGTTGCCATTAAGATATAGAAAGAAGAAACAGTTGCCTTTGGTGGTACAATTCTCAAATCAGTGCACAGTGGAAAAGCTACCTGGTATTTACAGAGAACTTTACCTCCTATTAATGCACTGTGAGCCCTTCTTTCTATGTTAGCACTGGAAAAGAACTAAAGAATTCCAGTGGATGACCACACTAAAACACAAACATCCCCAGAACCACAAAACAAAAAACAAAACAAAACAAAAACCCTGAACACCATAAGTATTGATGATGCATATGTACAAGTCAGCAAAAACTGAAAGAAAATTGTTCTAATTCACCATTTACCCCATGTAGAATCCAGCTTTCCAATGATATCATTGTTTCCTCTCTCTTTGCTTTTTCTTTATTCTTTTCCTCCTCTTTCCTGGTTTGAAAGAGCAGAAAAGAACAGGTACTTTTTTTTGTTCTCTATTTCTTTTCTGTAGAATAGCCAAATTTTCTCTTTTATTGTCTTTACTTCTATAGAATAATACTTTCCTCCCCAAATAGTTTAACAAGATCTTATCTTTAAGAGGTGCATTTCCTTCCCAGTAAGGATATGGTTGGAAATTATTGAGATTAAATATTTTCCCTACTGTGCATACCTTAGTAATTACATGACACAGAGTTACTAAAATCTATTGCTTCTTTTCAGGGGAGAAAAACCTCATTGGTAATATCATAGAACCACTAGAAGAGAAGCCACATTTTATCCACAAGTGACCTGCAATTCACAGGGCATTAAAAAAGTCTTTCTCATATCAGCTCTGGTAGAAATGTCAGTGGGATCAAAGTTAGGAATTTAAAGAAGCCATTTCACCTAGGTTTCAATATCTAAACAGAGAAACATCTTCTGGTGAATTCTAGAAGCTGACAGAAGGCTGATATTTATATATTCTCATTCTCTCTCTCTCTCTCTCTCTCTCTCTCTCTCTCTCTCTCTCTCTCTCTTTTCTCTCTCTCACTAAGAATTGAACCCAGGGCCTCACACATGCTAGGCTAGTGCTCTACCTCTAAGCTACATCTCCAGCTATGTCAGAGCCTCTTAATGGCAAAAGTCCTATAGTCTTGTTCTATTCTTCGACATAATGAAAACTGATATCCTGACAGTTGCCCCTCACTGAATAACTGAGGGATTACCTCTTTTAAAAAATTTATAATCAGAAGCAAATACTAGAATCATTTATATATCTTCCTACTTTGAAAAACTGCAGCCAGTTTTTAAGTTTGAAAAGTTTGCTTTCAAAAAAGATCACCCACTTTAAGAGCATATAAGGCAGATATTAATTGTAGTTTTCAAACCTGTGTCAATGTATAGGTTATATAAAGCAGTCTGTGATTTCTTATTGAGTCCTCTGAACATTTCTGATCAATGCCTAAACATGAGGCATGATGATTGTTACTAGAAATATGACAACATAGATAAACTGCATACAAGGCCCTGGGAATGTGGATACTTAAGCTTCTTGGAGGACTCAGGAAGTGACCATGAGGGAAATAACACTGGATCTAGGGCTAAAAGTGTTAACAGGAATTGGCCTTCAGTATTTCAGACTGTATTTGGGTCTGGGAACATTGGGTGACCCTGTTAAACATGGAAAGGGAAGACTCTCTGGCTATCAGGATATGATATAAAGGAAGACAGACAGGTATGCTGGCTGGGCTACAGGAGGGCTTTCATAATTCTCTTGTTCTTGCTGAGGTTCCTCTGCAGTCTTCCTGCCATGCCCAGTGTATTTGTTGTTCACCAAAAGATGTTTCTTTGTTTGGTTATTGAAACTTAGGTGAAATGGCTTCTTTAAATTTCTAACTTTGATTCCACTGACATTTTTACCAGAGCTGATATGAGAAACACTTTTCTCATGCTCTCTGATTTGCAGGTCACTTGTGGATAAAATGTGGCTTCTCTTTTACTCGCACTATAATATTACCAATGGGTTTTTCACCCTAAAAAGAAACAATAGATTTTTTAGTAACTCTGTGTCATGTAATTACTAAGGTTTGCACAGTAGGGAAAATATTTAATCTCGATAGTTTTCAACCAAATCCTTACTGGGAAGGAAAGGCCCCTTTAAGGATAAGATCTTGTTAAACTATTTGGGGAGGAAAGTATTGTCCTACAAAAGTAAAGACAAGAGAAAACTTTGCTACTCTACAGAAAAGAAAGAGAGAACAAAAAAGAGCACCTGTTCTTTTCTGCTCTTGCAAGCCAAGAAAACAGAGGGAAAGAACAGGAAAAAGAGAGGAAACAATGACGTCATTGGAAGGCTGGATTCTATGTGGGGTAAATGGTGAGTTAGAAATCCTTAATGGTGTGGATGGCTCTAGAAATGTCGAAGAACATATATGTCTAATTGAGATTTTATTTATTATATGTGATATAATTATTTGGCAAAATTTCTGCTCCTTCAAAATCTTGTTTAGCTAAAGAAGGGGAGATAATAAAATCTATGGGTTAACACCATGTGCACATGAAGAAATGCCTAGAAACTACAAGACAACAGCACCAATTATGCCACCTTTCACTCGGGAATTTGCAGAAAGTATGGAATATTGATTTCAATTGAGATTATATATATCCCAAGGCATTGAGGGACACTAATTAACAAAAAGACTTTACAGAGTTATGATGAAGAGTTTGAAACTAAATTTTATGTGTTCCTTAAGTCAGAAAATGTTTTACACTAATTTTCATAGAATACTAAAATTTAATATGTTCTTTAAAATAATGAATTGTGTTCACTTGTATTTTTAAAAAATAAACAATAAATACGCTGGGCATGCCCAAAAGTTCAAGTCCAAAGTCTCCTCTGAGACTCAGGACAAGCGTGTATTTTGAAAATCTGTAAAAATCAAAAGCAATTTTCAAGTATTCAATATGTAAAGGTACAAAGTAAATATTTCCATTCACAAAAATAGGGGCATAGAAAGAAAGGATAGGACCAAAGCAAGACTGAAATCCAACTGGGCAAACAAGTCCTGTATCTCCATGTTCAGCATCTGGGGGACATGGCATGGTGATGTTTTGTCCAAGGAATTTGTGCATCTCTGCCCTATGGCCTTGTTGATTGAAGCCCAAGTGGCCCTTCTGTTGGCTTGTCTCAGCTTAATTCCTGCAGCCTTCCTCAGTGGATGTCCCTGGCATTTCTTAATCTTGGGGTTCTCCATTAAAGCTTTGGCTTTCTTTTCATATCTCCATGAATATTCAGGGGTTCCCTACAGGGACTCAGACCCTACTGCAATTTGTGTGGGCTCCCAGGCCTTCCTTTGAAGTCTTGGTGGAAGCCTCCATGACACTCGAACTGTAGGATCCTACATTCCTGCAGAACCAGCACCACATGGTTGACGCCACGGTCTGCTAACATCTCAAGCAGAAGTAAAGCCTCCAGAAATCTTAGCTGCAACAGCCTCTGAGTGTCTGGGTGGCTGAGCATATTGAAAAAACTTCCTAGGCTCCCTTGTGCAAGAAGGATGCCCCATTGGTCTATTCCCTTAAGTCTGAGATTGATATGAACTTGCCAGCTCCTGAGATGATCTCAAACCATCTTTCTCATTGTCTCAGAGTAAAGTCTTTAGCATTTCTTTAGTTGCAGTGATGTCTTTAACAACTGCAACATTCTTAGCCCTAGTTTTACTTCCACCTTTCAAATCCAAGTGTTTCAAATATTTCTGCTTCTGAATATCACCATAAATTTGGCTAAAATCCACCAGCAATGTCCATGACACTGTATGAATATTATGTTGTCTAGAGATTTCTTCCACCAGATTAAGAAGTTGATCACTTTTAAAATCAGCCTCACAGAAAGTCTGAGGACATGGGTAAAACATGGACAATTTCTCAGCCAGAACATAACATGAATTGTATCTAGTCTAATCAACAGTGTCCTCCTTTCCCTTCAAACCCTCTTGAACCCTGCCTTCACAGTCCACAGTCCTATTGGCATTCTAGTCTTCTGGGCTCCCACCAGAATCAGCCATTAAGCTCTGCTTACGACAATCTAAAGCATTCTGACCTGCACTGCAAAACACCTCAAAATTCCTTCCACCAATTCCAAAATGCTCCCAAAACTTATGAACCACATGGTCAGATTAGTCACATCAACAACACCACTTCTTGGTACCATTTTCTGTTTTAGCTTTTTTACTGCTGTGACTAAAAGACCAGACCAGAACAATTGTAGAAGAGGAAAAGTTTATTTAAGGGCTCACAGTTTCAGAGGTCTTAGTCCATACCACAGCAAGCACCATTCATAAGGGCTTGAGATGAGGCTGAACATCATGGAGGAAGAGTATGGTGGAGGGAAAGTAGAGAAAGAAACTAAAATTGCTTTTATATTAAGATTTTGAAAGATTAGTTCTTAGTTTTTATTTCACTTTCTATGCGTATTAATATTTATTCCTCATTTACTGAGTATCATATCTCATTTATACTTTTTACATTTGTCAATTAAATATATTTGTAAGAATATACAAATATTAAATTTTCTAGAATGATCAACAATGGAACCAAGAAGGGGAAAAATAGAGCTATTAAAAACATTTCAAAGCTGAATGTGCAGGTTGCAATTTGAACATGAATATACTGCCTTTCAATCTGAAATTTAACTGATTTAATGCAGGAAAACTTTCAAAGCTTAATAAAACAAAAATTTCAATGAAATTTCTATTCTTATTCTATTTGTATTAAAAAGCAAAGTATGGGTTTAAAAGCAATATTGTCATAAGTTTCTAAGAGCTTTACTAGGACTTTTCAAACTATCCTTACAGATGGGGCTCATACATGCAGAACTTTCTACAAAGTAGAAATTTATCCCCTAAATTGAGGAAACATCTGGGCAGACTCAGATGAAATCAGAATGCCATAATCAGCTTATAATACAAACCAATTCAAATGGAAAGAGGCGATTCTCAAAAAAGAAAACCCATTTTGAGAATAAAGGAACATAACTCAAAACCTACAATTTATTCTTAATGATGCTTCATTTTTCATTTGTGTTACAGCAGCCTTCTACCCAGGGGCAAAGATTGACAGACTATTCCTTAGTTCCTTAATTTTAGCTGTCCCCTTAACTATGATTCTGGGGCTGGAATGCACAAACAGGGCAATAAATCAGAAGGAACAAAGAACTTTAAGTCCATAACACAGAGGAGGGAAGAAGAAAAATATGCTGAAAAATTCTCTTTCCATGCATCCTTAATAATTGATAAAAGGTATCTGGTTTGCTGAGTTCAGTTATATATTTTTCAAGACAGATACACTTGTTCATGTTTTTCCTACCTATCTTTAAGTAAAGCAGGGCTACTATTTCATATTCCCTTGTTATACTTTATGATTTTATATTTAGCCAATTTATTTAAAATTAGGATAAATTGGATTTGGTTTTAGAAATATTCATACTTGCCATGTGCTTTGAACCTTGAAAACAATGTATGACTTTGTTGATTTGAAGCAAGCCTTTAAATATCATCTTTCAAAAGAGACTCACTGTTGCATTAGCCAATAATACCTTGATCTTAGGGTTCTGCCTAGATAAATCTAAAACTTCTGAGACAAGCTTAATTTGTCAACTCCAAAACAGGACCTTTTAGCTTCTTGGATTGTTATAGATCAGATCTCACTTGTTTTTTTCCTTTCCAGAATTGACATAAAATAAAGATTCTGCTTTAAAGGAAATAATAGTTGACTCTGAGCCAGATATGAGTGACCATGGCCCAGGAATAGATTCAAGTTACCTTGAATGATATGTTCCACTGTGGAAGAGGTGACATGAGTTTTTATAGTCACAAGAGCAAAGGAAAGTTACAAATCATTTACCAATTCCATTGGTGGGAGCATCAACTAGTCAGCTACATGGAACGGGGAAATCTCCTTGATTAGTTTTCAGATGTTATCTTATAGTGTTCTTAGCTTTAGGGTTGGTGGAGGCTAGAGATTTACTAAGATTAGTGAAGTTTATCTGTTAGGAAAATGCTGGGTCAGGTATAAAAATTAAGATATCTGGATATTAAAGGCCCTAAGTTATCCCAAGATGATTTTGCCTCTCAACCTATGAAGCTCCATCTTTCTACAATCATGACTATCTAGTCAGCGAGGGTTGAAGAGTATGCAGGATCTTTAATACAGATGCTGAAACTTCAGCTTATGCTTGCATCAAAAGACAAAGTTACAACAAAGGTAGGTTACAGACCTTAATTGGCTTGTATTCAAAATTCTAGAATTGGGACAGGTCTTACCCTCAGAACAGGTCCAAAGAATGCTGGCGCTGCAATGTGGTCAGATAAACATGGACAGAAAAGAGAAATAACATGTGGAGACAGTGTAATTGCTACAGGTCCATGTTTTGCTTTGTTTATATCAGCAGGCTACCCATAATTGAATGAAGCTCAGCTGCTGTGACTAAATCTCAGCTATTTGTAGTAAATTAGGTTGCAGTTTTTTACATGGGATTAAGGTAGAGACATCCTGAGGCTTAAACATCACTCAATACCTTATGTAAATATTTCATTATTTAACAGTTGAACTATGTTATTTGTATACTGAACTACTGCAAAGGATTTTTTTTATAAATAATAAGATACTGCTAACATGATGACTAGAAGCATGTCCATCAAGGTAAACAGTTGTCACACTAGCATTGATTACTACTTTATTTCTAAACATTTTATTTAAAGGCACCCTTAGGTTAAAAGGAAAGTTCAGAGATGAGGACTGATTAGAGGGGTTGGGGGTCGACAAATTGACCTCGTTATTTCTGTCTCAGGTGCCATTTAACTTTATAGGGTGCTGTTGGTTTGGATGGAGCTCCTGTACTGTAGGTCCAACAGAACAAACCAGAGTGGAGTTACCATACTGAAACTCCATACCAGCAAGACAAAACTAAGGTGTTTATCTGTCTTTCCAAAGAATCAGGAGGGAGAGACAGAGAAGCTAAATCCCCAAACAGGCTAGTTTTATTTAGCAGGCATGATGAAGAAGTACCCTCTGCTTTAAGGTTTACAAGGAACTTAGAAATCACCAATCCATGCTTTGTTGCCTGTGTGTGCTTTCCTCAGCCCTTTTCTGTCCAAAAAGCCAAGCTCCTGTGCTCAGCTCACAGGAACACTCATTCTATTTTCTAGAATTACAAATAAAAGCTGAGTAAGGTCTTGAACTGATTTTTTTTTTTTTGGTAATTTTGTTTTTTGATAGGATCTTATGGAAACTATGACAGGTTAGGATTAATGAGATGATCATCAGACAGACTTGGGGAGTTGGCTAAGCTTTCCTGCTAACTCAAGGCAGGAATGCTGAGTGCAGCTCTAAAAATGCCGTACACTTGTTTTAACTCTATTCAGCTTGGCATGGAAACAGAACATAAGTCAGGACTATTCTCACCTGGATTTAGGTGGTCAGGGACTGTTTGTAGAGTGTACATGGGGCCCAGATATTATGTGATAATGTAGCAGTTTTCCTTCACATTATGTAGTTTCGTAAATTTTTCTTTTTTTTCATTCTGGTTTTCTTTCTTGAATTTATTGTGTTAATTCACAATTTTCAACCTTATGTGCTTATTAATATTCTAGTAATTGCATACAAATAAATAGTAAAACTATGTAAAGAAATTGCACTGTATTTTTAAGATGATCGTCCATATTTTATGTAAGGAAGGGAAAAAAGCATGTAAGCTCAAAAATTCACTTTTCATCTGTCTGTATTATTTCCTTTCCTGAAAGCTTTTGATCACATTATGCCAATCTCTAAGCAATTTTTTTTTCCTTTTTGTAATCAGTTTCTCCATCTTCGTTCAACAACACCCATTCTGTTACCAGATGTGCTACATCTAAAGAGAATTGCTCTGCCTTTAATTTAGTTTGGAAAGGGATTTGTTTATTTATCTTTAACACTTTTGAAGCAATTTCATATAAAATACCCAGTGATGATGGGCATGGTAATATTCAGGTGAAGCAAGAATGATTTATGTTTCCTCATTTATTTGGGAATTGGTCCTGATTCTGCAGAATTCAATTCAGTTTTCTTTGAGATAAAATATCCTTTGTGTCTTTCATATATCAAAGAATAAATCCAGCTTCACATAGAAGTAGAATGTTAACTCTACTAAAATGCTAGTGCTCTGCTAACGTGGGGAGAGACTCAATACCCTGCTGTCTCACTGCTCCTGACTCCTGTTGTCCTGGCCCCATCAGGGAGCCCAGGTGAGGGGCTCTGTAAAGATCAATGTAGAGGGCACAGAGGCAGGCAGAGGGTGGGCAGTGTATTCAAATGGCCAGCCACAAGTGCAGATGTGTTCACAGCAGAGTAGACATAATTTAAAAGATAATTGGTGATTTAGGAGCTAGATCTAAAGAAATTGCCCAGTAGCACAAAAGGACAGGATTTGAAAAATAGGAAAGATTAGTGACTTGAGCTCAACATTTAAATAGATAAGTCTGTCTTCCTTTCCTTTTCTTTCTTTCTTTCTTTCGTTGCTTTTCTTTTTTTCATCTTTCTTTTTCTTTCTTTCTTTCTCTTCCTTCCTCCCTCATCCTGGCCCTATCTTTTTCTCTCTATTTTTTGAACCCAGATCCTTGCACATGCTAGGCAAGTGCTCTTTGACTGAATTACATTCCCATCCCCTGCCTTTTGATTTTTTTTTTTTTTTTTGAGACAAGTTCTTGCTAAGTTGTCAAGGCTGACCTTGAATTTATGATCCTCCTGCCTCGGGCTCCAGAGTACCTGAGATTATAGGCGTGCACCAAGACACCTGGGTAAGTGTTTTATTTTGGACATCCTAGTGGAATAATTACAAATAGTGGAAGTGGGAACAATATTAGATGATAATAAAAATAATAATTATTCAATAATAATAGTAAACACACCTTGTAGTACATAATGTTTCTTAACCAACTTAATATTTATAGCAAACCTATAAGTAGGTCTGACATGAATCTGTACATATAGGAAGCACACAAATATTACACATTATAAATAAAAAAAATACACATCCAGACACCTCAAAATCAAACTATAAAGCACCAGATTAAGCTTAAAAATAAAATATAGTTATAAACGTAGTACTAGGTAATCAGCAAAGCTGTATGAGAAAATCATGGTGATATTTTACTATAAAAACAGAATGTTTGCCATCAAAAAACTTTCACTAAAGGAGCTTTCAAATGGATGTACTTAAGGAAAAAAAGTGATTTTACAAAGAAGGTCACGAGGCAAAAAAAAAATGGTGAGCAAACTGGTAAACATTTAACCAAATTTAAGCCAACATAGTATTTATGCAATGATACTAATAATTTCTAATTTGATGTAGAGCAGGATAAAATTAAAACAGTTTACAAAAACAGTAGAACAACTTTGACAGGAGTCAAAAACTTAGAACAACTTTGACAGGAGTCCAACTGTAGACAGAGTCTTAAATTTTTTGAAAACAGGATAAAGACTGACTTACATTTTGCCAACTGTGATAATTTCAAAAGTAATATTAAAAAGTTTAAACATACTATATACTATGCCCCGGTCAGTTAGACAGAAAAGATAAACTAAGAATCAGTCTACCCAACAGAAATCGGGAAAGGAAAAGAAAGTGCGATAAGTAAGAAAAATAACACAAAACAAAATGGTGGAAATAAGATAAAATATACATAGTATATAAAACTATAGTACTTTTAATTATTTTTCAGTTGAAAGAGTGCTCAGATCACAGTGCCCCAAAGAATATTTGTGGGCATGCTTGAGTGCTTGGAACTGAAGGAGGTTGGAAGGACCTCAGAAGCAAGGTCTCTCTTTCTCTTGTCTTCCTGCCCATTTTCTGCCTGTCCCTTGTTGCCCGCTGAGGTTCAGAGGAATCAAGAGTTCCTCTTCCTCAAAGTAGGTCATAGAAACTAGAGTTTTTCTTCTCTGAAGTTAAGTCATAGAACCCAGAAAGTTCCCTCTCTCTCAAAGACCTGTATTCTAAGGGGTCCTGTCCCTATCCAGTAAGAGAGAATGCTACCCAGGGAGGCCAGGGAGAATCAGAACAGGAGTCCTGCTGGGTTTCTACCCTCAGTCTATTATCATTAGATCAAACCCTTTTACCTATTCACATTGCTGCATGTCTGTCGCGTTCTTCACTGAACCATTGCTTTATTTTTTTTTTTAAAGAGAGAGTGAGAGAGGAGAGAGAGAGAGAGAGAGAATTTTTTTTAATATTTATTTTTTTAGTTATCAGCGGACACAACATCTTTGTTTGTATGTGGTGCTGAGGATCGAACCCGGGCCGCACGCATGCCAGGCGAGCGCGCTACCGCTTGAGCCACATCCCCAGCCCTGAACCATTGCTTTAAAATGGACAGTTTTCCCTGGGTCTTTGAGCTTTCATTTCTGAAGTCATATGTCACATAAAACATGGATTCATAAATTTGTTATGCTTTGCTCTTGTTAACCTGTGTTATGTCACAGGAGTGTCAACTGTGACACATAAAATGGGCAAGGAAATGCATGATACCTTTCTGCTCCTATAGTATTTAAACATGAAATTCAGCTACACATTGAATTTAAGAGGAATTTATAAGGCTGAGCACATGCCTGTGATCCTAGTTACTCAGCGTACTGAGGGAGGAGGAGAACATGTTTGAGGCCAACATTGGCAACTTAGCAAGACCTTGTCTCAAAATAAAAAAATAAAAAGGAATGCTCAGAACATGATACCCACAAAATATGGATATTGGCATGCTGAATTCTTTGAGCTTAAGGAGACTGGAAGAACTTCAGAAGCAAGGTCTCTTTGACCTTCTGTTGTTCCCTTGCCTGTAGTTATTTAAAAACAAACAAACAAACAAACAAAACAAAACAAAAAAAAAAAACACTACTGCCATTGGATTGTATTTGTTACAAATCAATTACTAAGTCCAGTCCACCTTCAAGGAAAGGAAATTACACAAAGGTGTGAATACCAGAAAGCCCAGGTCATTGAGAATCATTTTAGAAGTTGCTTAGAATAGAGAATAAACACAACATACAGGACAGTCATTTGTGGGGCAGGTTGAGAAGCAAGATTATAAGATTATAATTTTGTTGCCATTGGTATGTTTCTGAATTGGCTGATTAAATTGTAAGTATCCATTTTCTAATGTTTTACAACTTCAGGAATATAGTTTTCTTTGTATGTATAAAATATAACATATTAATTTCAAAAGGAAAGTTATTATCTTCAGAATCAAAACAACTTCTTCTTCCTCCTCCTCCTCCTCCTCCTCCTGCTCTTCCTCCTCCTCCTCCTCCTCCTCCTCCTCCTCCTCCTCCTCCTCCTCCTCCTCCTCCTCCTTCTTCTTCATTTTTTTGTGTATGTGTGTGTGTTTGTGTGTGATATTGAGAATTGAACTCAGTGTTGCCCTACCTCTGAACTACATCCCCATTACTTTTAAAAATGTTTACTTTTGAGACAGGGTCTTGCTAAGTTGCCCAGACTTGCCTTAAATTTGCAATCCTCCTCCCTCAGCCTCCTGAGCAGCTGGAACTACAGGCAGGCATGCACAACTGGATCCAGCTGAAACAAAACCAACTTTACCTATGTAAGATTGACTCAGATAATTCCAGTTTTTACTGAAAATTAACCAATGTATTTCACCTGATTTATGAATCGTGGGCAGGTTCTTTTATCCCTGCATACCTATACCATCTGTGTAAACTGAATAGTCATTTTAATCCTAAATATTTTTAAAATGAAAATTTGTTAATTCATTTTGAAGTATCATTGATTCACTCTTTAAAGGTTTCAAATATTTCATGTAAAAGACACTTTTCAACCTTTTCAATAGAAAACATTATTTTGTGGTGTATTTGAACCCATAAATTTATGTAAATGTAGGCTCACTATTTAAATTATTCTACTACCAATATAACTATTTGTCATAAATGTGACCTGTAAATATTAAAACTACTTCAAATGAAACAACTTGGTTTTTATCATTTTGATAGTTAGTTCTGTACCTCTCTCCTACCTGTACCCTTTTCTGATATTATCAGAAATATAGTTTGAAAACATGAATTAAGCTAATAATGTTAACCTATGACTGATTACCTGTTCAGTGTAGCTTCATGTAAAAATTCCAAGTAATTAATTTCAATCTTATAAAACTTATAAGGACTGTAAACCATTCCCATTAATTTAAATACAACCATTTCCAAATTTGAAACATGTGTACTATTGAGATTGCTAAATCTTTTTCTCTGAAAAGAGCATGATTGTAAGTATCATAACTGAAATTTTATACAAATCACATATGAATTTTTAAATTAATTTATTTTTTGCCCCTCTTAAAAAAAGAATGTAGTAGTTCTTTGTTTTTCAACACATTTTATTTGAATGTCTCCAAATTGGTTTTCCCAGAAAGCTGTATTGTTTTGAGTCTAATTGGAGATTCTAGAAAATAAAAAATAAAATTAATAAATACATTAATTAATTAAAGATTAAATAACAATTTTAATTAATAAAATATATACAAAGTAAATCACCTCCTCATCTCCCAATCACACTTTCCCAAGGTAACCAATTTTAAAAGTTTGATATCTATCTTTTTAGTTGTTTTCTGTGAAATTGAAAAATTACATGTGCAAGTGTATGTATTTTGAAAGTAGGGTGTACTATAGTCATTGTCGGGAAATTTTTTTTAATATGCTTTGTACATCTTTATCTTTTATATGCTCTTAGGAATATTTCTTCATTAATCACTGTCTAATTGGCTGTATAGAAATTCTCTGGCTGAATATGTAACAATTTAATGATTTTCTGTTTGATGGTTATATAAACTATTTTATCACTTATTTTTAATTGTTATAAATATGTATTACCTATAATAATTATATTTATTTTATTATTTATTAATTTTTTTAGTATTAGAAACTTGAATATACTTGTTGGCAGTGGAATTGTTATTCTAATTAAGATAAATTATTAGAAGCATAACTAATATATCAGAAGTATTTAAAATTTTTATTTTCTCCCTTAGTTGGTCATAGGTCTCAAAATTTTCACTGACAGGTCCTATTTCATTGCATTGCTCTTAAAGTGATTGTGATAAGTCTTATTAAATTTGGTCCTCAATGTGAGGTTACAAATCTTGTTTTCAATTTTCATTTGTTAATTCAATAATTGTTAAATATTAGCTATGACAATTTCAACTGAAATGAACAGCGTCATAATAAGACAGCTGATCTTATAAATATTTTATCTATTTTAGCATAAAATCTGTAATGTGGTAGTTTATGCATGTTCATTTTTCACTGACAGTTTTGTATGTACAATAAAGAATTTACTTTTTTAAAAAATAATGAGTAGCAATCACTTTAATTAATTGCAATGTGGCTTTTAAGAAGAACTTGGGGCCTAATTAGTTAGAATCTCACATGTGTGTTTTCAGCATGAGTGTTCTCTCGGAAATTACAGAGTAGTCATTCATTTTTATTTAAAGCATGCTTGTCATTTTAGGACCCTCTGAGGGGGGTCAACCCAACAACTCCCCTGCAAGTTGTCTTTCTGGTGCTTAGGAAAGGGACTGGCAGAGCCTGCCAGTTAGTAGATGAATTTTTGCATTTTAGTGGACCTTCAATATTTACCCATTTGGAAAACAATAATGGTGTTTAAAACAATTAGAATTTTTCTCTTAACTGTTTGGTTTAACAGTTGCTACAAGATTATTTCATCTAAGCAGCTGCTAACAGGTATTGTTTCAGAATCTGTGTTGTTCATTTTAAGAGAAAAAAAATAAAACTTCAAAGTGTTCCTTGGCATCCTATTTCTTTCTAATGCAAATCTAAAATTGGAAGCTTCTGGAATATATTGTACATCAGGACTTTATCACTAACTGTAAACTGCCTCCTGTCCTCTCTAGTCCTTTGCTCTTCTTGGCTCACCATATGGCTCTGGAAAAATCCCACTGCTGCTCTATAGAAGTAGGCCTGCAGTTGAATGACAACCCTCAAAATGAGCAATGTAGGGTTTATGATCTGGTAGTGCAAATTTCTATTTCCTACAGTTATCAGTTATTTTTTATGGAGAGAAAAAGAAAATGAAAGCTCCCCACAACCCCTCCACAAATAAAAATATTTGCCTGTGATTCACTAAGTAGTTCTGTCTGTGAAAGAGTTCACATTTTCCACCAACCTCTGTCTCAGCTTTTACATGTTTTTTCCTGGATTGAGACAGTTGTCTTCAAGTTTATGTCGACCATTCACACTGAAATGAAATGGGAAGACTGTCATCTGTAATGTTCATTTTATTTAATCTGTTATGTTGCAGGAGGGGTATGAATTTGGCATTATACTGGAAATGGCTTATTCTGATATTGGGGAGGTAGGTTTCAGGAAAAATCTAAAGAAAGGATTTACTATTATCACAAGAATGGATTTGGAAAAAATAAAATAAAATTCTGGTCCACTCTCAGAGTTCTCAGAAAAAGTCAGAGAATGTTGACGTAGCAAAGAGCAGTCAGATCAGGGAATAAAGTATTCTGTAGGCTTCTCTGTTAACTCTCTTAATACAGAAGTTGATGTCAAAATCTTCCTAATTAATCTGTGGTTCTTGGCACCTAATGACATGGCTTCAGGCTTCAGAATAAGCAAACCTCCAAGAATTTAAATGCTAATAATTTCCTTTGATTAATCAAAGCCCTCACCAGAGAAAGGAACGTCTCAGCACAGACAACACTAAACAAAAACAGTGAAGAAAAAGCAGAGGATTATCTGAGATTCTAGAGGAAGAAACCAAACTAGTTTATAACAGTATCTCCTGACCACAGTAGACAAAGGTTATCAGTAATTGCTTGGTAAGGAAGATTGGAGTTTGACATCACACCAGAATCAACTCTATGTACACCTTAAAAAAAAAAAAATACCAGTGGTCGAATGAACCCAGGGACATTTTACCACTGAGCTATATCCTCAAAACTTTTTATTTTTTGAGACAGGATCTCGATAAGTTGCTGGGGCTGGTCTTGAACTTGATAATCCTCCTGCTTCAGCCTCTCAAGTTACTGGAATTACAGACATGTGCCACCATGCCCAGCAACATCTTATCTCATCTATCTATAATTTATCTATTGAATTGGAAAACAAGGGCTGCAGTATAGCTCAGTGGTAGAGCACTGGCCTAGTACATGTAAGGGCCTGGATTCAGTCCCTAAGACACACACACACACATACACACACACATGCATAAAGTGTGGGTAATAAATTAGGATAATTCTTACCATAACATGTGTGTCTTTTAAAATATTATTTCTTTTTATTTATTTATTTTTAGTTGTGATGGACACAATACCTTTACTTTATTTATTTACTTTTATGTGTTGCTGAGGATCGAACCCAGTGCCTCATACATGCAAGGCAAGTGCTCTGCCACTGAGGCCAGCCCTAAAATCTTATTTTTTAAGCTACTTATACTGATAGCAGGAGAAACCTACTTACTTTAGACAAAATTGTGGTGCACAGAAATGAGGACATTAGGAAAGTATCATCCCTTACATAGATTTTTCTGTCAATGATACATATGATCATATATGGCATGATTATTTATCAATGACAAAATAGTAGCATGAAAATAGTATAAACTTAAGATACCTGAAAGTATTGTTTATTTTAATTGTCTAACTTTTCCAAGTTCAGGGTATACAGGACAAAATGTTTTGAGGGTAACCTAATACTATTCAAAAAATTTTAATCTCAGACAGATTCAGTAAATCACCAAATCTCGAAATGAAAGTAATATCCCTTACTAGCACAATGGGAATTGTTAACTGCACTCAGGCAATTGGCTATAATTATTGTATAATCAGGTGTAATGAAGATGTCTAGGCTCATAGGAAAAGCCTATATCATGTTAATGAAGAATTTTATCGTTGAAAATGTCATGTTTGCATTAAATGTTTATATGCTTTCTTATCAAAGTGGTCGTTGTTTTTGCATTCACAGTGTGTTGCCTGGGAACTGAGTATGTAGCACCATCTTCAGGCAAAATCTGCAAATTTCATCTGCCCGTGGAAAATTTTACAAAACATTAAAATGGAGGTTGAAATAACTTCAAGAATGATGGAGATGGCTGTCATTTCAATAAAAAATTATTTGAAATGTCATCTAGTTTGCCCTCCCTTTTGCTTTCTCTCAAAGCACATGCAGTGGTCCTTTAAAGAGAACTACAGTATGTGAATTTGTTTGCATAAGACTACCACAGTCTTGCAGGTGGGGCTCCTTCTTGATTAGTCAGGGAGCACAACAACTATGGTCCTCAAAGCCCACAAGGATGTTTTCATTTTTTTTGTTTGTTTTTAATAATCAGAGGAAAAAAAATATTCTTAGGTTAAAAGAAAAAAAATTAAATTTTATTTTATTTTTTATACAGGGGATTGAACTTGGGGCAGAGGATCTACCACTGAACTATATGTCCACCAGCCCTTTTAAAAAATATTTTATCTTGAGATACGGACTTGCTAAGTTGTCCTTGAACTTGTGATCCTCTTGCCTTAGCTTTCCTCCTGAGTTGTTGGAATTACAGGTATGTTCTACCATACCCAGCTTAAATGTTTTAACATAATATTAATGTATTCATCTTTATATCAACCCAAATACAATTTAAATTTTGTTTATTTATTTTTGGTCCTGGGGATTGAACCCAGGGCCTCCTGAATGCTAACTGTGCATTCTATCACTGAGCTACATGCCCCACTCTAATTTTTAATATTTTTGAATGGAGGAGAGATACCTGAAGACAAGAGTGCCTAGGGCGCTAAGATCATATGGCTCTCACAAACTGGGGTGCTGAAGAACTTTTCAGGGCAGCCATGAGAAATAGTCAATTGAATCCTTTTAAACTACTTAGAGCTCATTCAGTCTCAAATTTTCATCTCCCTCCTGCCCCCATACCAGAGTTTGAACCCAGAGACCTTTAAGCACAGACACACTTTCCCAGCCCTTTTCATTTTTTTTTACTCTGAGACAGGGTCTTGCTAAATTGCAGAGGCTGGATTTGAACCTGTAATTCTTACCACCTCCACCCCATAACTGGGATTAAAGGCATGTACCACTGTGTCTGACTCAAATTTTACTCTTTTTGTCTTAGCTGCTTTCAGTCTTTTTAGTCTAATTCTTATTAACTGTACTAGAGTTCATTTAAAATTTATGGTCTCTGATTTTATCATATATTTAATTCATATTATTTAATCAGGTAACTGGGGCTTTTAAAAAGTAAATTCTTTAACTCAGTAATCATTGAAAAACCTAAAGCCAAATAAAATGTTTACATGTAGAATTTTTAGCAAATAAATGAACAAAAAAATCATGATAAACCCCAAATATGTTGGACATTTGTTAGATAGCAGCCTTTGTGGAAAAAATATTTATAAAACTCTCATTTTAAATTTAAACATACCCAGTGACCCTATGAAATAAATATTATTTATCTGTCTTTTTACAAAGGAAGGAAGTCAAGTGTACAGGAAGGGGAAGCTCTGTGTGTAAGTCAATATCTGGGGAGAGGGAGAGCCAGAATTTGGAGTCAAACTGAAACCCTGTGTATTTGACTCAAGCCACAGTCCAGTGGACTCTGCCACTCTCAGGCGTCTGGTCCTCTTTATGGATTGTGCTCTGAGTCACACCTCTCCCTATGAATGCTGGAACATCCACAGCTAAAATAAATAAGGCTACTGATTCAAGGATTCTTTTTGAGGTGTGCTTCTTTTAAAACAGTTTTTCCCAATAGGTTAAATTCGCTTATTTTAACATACATGGTCCCCCCCCAAAAAAAAAATAGAACCATAATGTGGATTGGAAGGATAAATGAGATATTCAGGAGGCTGTTTTGAGAAAATATTAAATGGTCTTGAGCCATTAAAATTATTGGTTTTGTTTGTGAGTTTTAAAAGATTATACTCTGCAGTTGGGGAAAAAAGCCCTCTGTGGTCAGACAGACAAACTTTCAAATACAATAAGTGTAATATGTAAGTAGTAGAATATTAAGCAATTGACTTATCTAGCTTTTGGTGCCTTCATCTACAAAATGGGAATATATTTGCTTCAAAATTTTTAGGAAGTCTAAATGATTAATATCGTTAAAATCCCTGGCATCAAGCTCAGTATACTTCGCTTTCTTTCCTCTAATTAGCCTAATATCTTTCCTCTAAGTAAAAACATATAATTGGCCTATTTCCAATCAAGAAGACACTTATTATTCTCTGTTTTCTTTTTCACTTTTTGTTATGCTGGTGATCAAACCCAGGACTTTGGACATGCTAGACAAGCACTCTGTGGCTAAGCTACACCCTCAAACCCTCTCATAGTGTGTTATTGAATGACTAAATATGCTGAGCATATTACATGCTGAGCAGAGGTGTCCTCATATCTAACAGTATCTTTTGACAGATGTACTTGTTCACACAATTTTTAGTTAACCTGCTTTATAGAAATAAACTAAAAACAAAAAAATCCCATCTCACTGACAATCAGGGTCTGGCTAAAATCATTGTAGCTTCTTAAGACTAGGGACTCATTCTGGCCTAGTTGTTCACCTTAGTTAGTTTCAACATCACAACAGCCAAGCTCTGGAAACCATGACATACTGGGAGTCTCCTGTATTTAAAACAGACCCATGTCCAGCTGAAGACATGAACTTCCCCATTCTCTAATAAACAGCTCCATTCACCATATTGTTTTGCTGTCCTCATCATGACCAATTGCTTTGGGATAGTTCCTGGCTCAAACCAACTTGATTCACTGACTGGTCATTACCCTCTGAGATTTTTTTTTTCTTGCTTAAGACTTTTGAAGTGAATCACATGTCTTCTAGCTAATTGGTGGTAGTTTCCAGAGCTGAAAGACCGCAGATCTGGTAGTCATGTTGGATCCTGAAGAAAACCAATAAAAGGCAGTAATGGGCAAAGAGAATTAAAGATTTACAGAGAAGCCAAGAGACAATTCATGCAGCTCCAGAAACAGGACACAGTGGGTCTAGGGTCTCCTGTTCTGAGTGCTTCCAGGTTTCCTTTCTTTTTTTTTTTTTTTTTTTTTAAGAGAGAGTGAGAGAGGAGAGAGAGAGAGAGAGAGAGAGAGAGAGAGAGAGAGAGAGAGAGAGAGAATTTTTTTTAATATTTATTTTTAGTTCTCGGCGGACACAACATCTTTGTTGGTATGTGGTGCTGAGGATCGAACCCTGGGCGCACGCATGCCAGGCGAGCGCACTACCGCTTGAGCCACATCCCCAGCCCCCCAGGTTTCCTTTCAACTCAGCCTCACTTCCTACCTGGATTGTCAAGACATTTTGATCAACCACCATTCTCATTGAGCTGAACTGAACAAATGCTCAACCTGATGACTGCTGCCTGAAAGAAGGGACACAGTTTCCACTGAAGTGAGACTCTTCAGAGAGAGAGAGAGAGAAAATGAGGCAAACTGAGGGCAGTTTCCCACTCTTTACACCATGGGTAGATAGCAA
This sequence comes from Spermophilus citellus, assembly GCF_964194105.1. NCBI lineage: Eukaryota > Metazoa > Chordata > Mammalia > Rodentia > Sciuridae > Spermophilus > Spermophilus citellus. The sequence goes on along the minus strand of NC_138184.1, from coordinate 192,197,326 downwards.
TCCAACACACTCATATGAAGCAAGCTCTAGATCAATCCAGGTTATTGTGAACATGATTGATTAGAGGAATAAGAGTGTGGAGGATGCTGACCAGAGTTTTCAACCTCAGGAAAGAGTTTTAAAGGATTCTGTGAAGAGGTCCTTGAGAGGTAAATTGAAAACAGGGAGAAAAACCTGATAAGTTTAGTCAACAAGGCCAGTTTTTGCAGCCTGTTTTCTGGGGTGAAAGGATTTCATAAAAAATGAGTCATTTGGGAACACATTTTATCAGTTTATTATTTATTCAATGTTAATATCAGCACAAATCTATTTTACCACTGTTCACAAATATTTAATCTACTTTATCAGATAAGAAAATCTCTGGCTAAAATTATTGTAGTTTCTTAAGACTAGGGACTCATTCTGGCCTAATTGTTCACCTTAGTTAGTTTCAATATCACAACAGCCAAGCTCTGGAAACCGTGACATACTGGGAGTTTCCCATATTTAAAACAGAAAATCTCTTTAAGTTTATGCAGTTTTGAAGACTTTGTCAGAGTGAGTTTTTCCCCGTGAAAACAAGAATTGATATTTCTAGTACCATTTACAAATGGTGAAGGTAAAAATATCAAATGTTGTGCTATGCAGTACCTAGTACATAACAATGAATATATCCACTCAGATTTCCTACTTTGCTTTCTATGAACAAATGATGACTCTACTTTTTTTTCTTTAAAAAAGAATAGAACCCTGCAATTCTGACTTCTACAGACTTCTTCTTTGTAGTTTATAATAGTACAGTGTTTCTTCTTTTAGATTTTATGCATTTTCTGTGTTTCCTCCTACCTAAATTATTGTTAGGGTTAGGGTTAGGGTTAACATTTAGGACTCTTCATTTAGGACTCCTCATTCACTTGAGTCATTAATAAGGTTAATTAGCCTTAATAAGGTGTGTTCTCATATAAAACCGACATGCCATACCTCCTCTTTACTGTTAACATATACATTAAACATATTATAAAATGGATAGTCTACTGATTGATATTTTAATTGTACCTGGAGATTCTCATTTTAGAAGTAATTGGCAGCCCCACAAGGGACACTCCACTAAGGTAACCAGCGGCCACCATCTTGGAGAGCTGAAGTATCCACCGCCACTCTCCGACAGATTGCAACAATAAACAGGTGTGTGTCACCCAGCTCAGCCCCCATACATAGGGGGATTTCGCATAAAATCTCTCCTAGACTTTCAGGGGGAGGGACTATCAGAGTGAGCCTGCATAAAGACTAAAGGAGAGCTAGAGGCACCTGACCCCCAACCCCCCCTCCCATCAGCGGCCAAAACAAAACCTGTCTAGCCAGCGCTGGGGGAGGGGCAAGCAGAAAAAATCAAAACCATAAAGTGCCGGGGATCCCAAAAGCCAACGGTGTGACCCCGGAGATCCAGGCTGTCTGATACGCGCGGCCTGCCCCGAGGCTACAGAAGGCGTGGCGCCCCAGAGAAGGGGTTAACTAGTCAGCAGGGAATTAAGTGGCTGCGACACGGTGGTATCCCACCAGCCAAGCCCAAGCCCGCACTGACCCCCGGGCTGAGTTCGGGATTGCTGACGGGGACGGAAGCGGTACAGCCCCACCCCCCACAAGGGACACTCCACTAAGGTAACCAGCGGCCACCATCTTGGAGAGCTGAAGTATCCACCGCCACTCTCCGACAGATTGCAACAACAAAACAGGCACAGAGTACAGTTTGAACTGCCGAGAATCATCACTGAGGGGAAATCTGGTCTAGCAGGAGAAACCAAGGCTAGCAGGAGAAACCAGGAGCCTAGAGGCAAGGCCCTCGCGACTGGGCAGCGGTAAACTGCAGGCCCACCAGCGACAGTTCACCCACTGCCCGCGTAACTGGGCGGTAGGAGAACGCCCTCCCGCTGGTGACGGATCACCTGCCCGCGGCCTGTGATACTGGGCCGCTGGAGTCTACCCGCCTGCCACGACCGGGAGCTGAAACCACACAGAGACAGTCCAGTCACACCCCCCCATTAGGGCACCCCGGCAAGGAGACTGGGGCCCGTCATAGCAGAGTAGTGTCGTCACTGGAGCTCGAACGTCGGAATTCCTTCCCAGCGGAATCCACGTTAGCAGTCATACTTCAACAACACAAAGGAGAGACATCAGAGTAATACAGAAACAAAACAAATCTATAGAGGAGAGCAGAAACACGACAATCAAAAAGAGCTGGAAAGTAACGTGGACAACATGAGAAAACAAGGGAAAAAAGGATTACAAACAATGCAAGACTACTCAATTCTACAGGAGGAAATAGAAACTTCAGAAACAGGTATAGGGAAAGAACTCAAGGCATACCTAACTCGAATGGAAAGGAATATTAGAGAAGACATGAGACAGCAAGTCCAAGAAATAAAAATATATTTTGAAAATGAATTAAACAAACAAATTCAAATGGCAAAGAGCGAGCTCTACCAGGAGATAGAGATCTTTAAAAAAAAATCAAACAATAATCCTAGAATTACAGAAAACTATTAACCAAATTAAAAACTCAAACGAGAATATTACAAATAGACTTGATCAAGTAGAAGTCAGAACATCAGATAACGAAGACAAGGTTTATCAACTTGAAAAGAATATAGTCAACACAGAAAAGATGCTTAAATCCCACGAGCAATCTATTCAAGAGATATGGGATGTCATAAAAAAGAAGTAATTGGCAGGTTTATCATGAGGAATAAACAAATTACTAAGTGACATAAAAGGCAGAATGTCATATTAATTAATATCAACATGCATGATTTGAACTTTAGCACATAAATACCAATTACATAAATTATAATGGTGCTTTTTGAATTCGTTATATTATATACCATGTATCTATGTGAGTCCCAAATGTCCACAAATAGTTTTAATCTGAAATTTAAAATTTTATTTTGTATGTTACAGGTACAATAAGTTTTATAATTTGTGAATATGAAAATTATGATAAATTTATAATACAATCAAAAAGAATAATGATATTTTGATATTTCAGAATAGGCATATTCTGAAGTTTAGAGAAATGATGTTCCTTATGCAGGTCAAAAGAAGTTTAGGAATAGTTGATAATGCAAACCTTTTGTTTCATGTTAATATGGAAAAACACAAAGAAGTGAAAAAAGGTCTATGATTTGAATTCCTTTTGGAAAATGATTTGCAAATAAATCCTTGAAAATTACAAATTTTAAAGAACTTTTGCCCAACTCCTTAAACACTCATTATCTTCAAAGTATTTTCTAGCTTTTAAATGAAATACTTTTAAGTTAATCGATGGAAAAAATATCACCAAGAAATAAACAAAAATAATTCAAATTACTTGCATTTCTAAACTTATGTTGTATTTTTAAAACATTATTTTCATTTCCTTGAGACACTGACATTCATAAAAGTTGTTTTTATATAAAACTTAAAAAGCTGTATCATTTCTTCACTATTAACATATACAGGTCCATTAAACATATTATAAGATGGATAGTCTATAGGTTAATATTTTAATTTTACCTTGGGATTCTTGGTGTGAATCTAGGATGTGTTTATGAAAAAAATTAATGTATTAGTTTAGGTACTTCAGAATATACCTTGGAACAATTACACTTTTTTAGTCATAAAAGATTACATGAAAAATCAATTTAGTAAGAGTCCTGATGGAATTACCATGTTGCATACTGAGAAAAGTTGGCATAGATTTTAATGTAAAAATTATCCTATAATCCCAGCAGCACAGGAGGCTGAGGCAGGAGGATGGCAAGTTCAAAGCCAGCCTCAGCAATGGTGAGGCACTAAGCAACTCAGTGAGACCCTGTCTCTAAATAAAATACAAAATAAGGCTGGGATGTGGCTCAGTAGTTGAGTGCCCCTGAGTTCAATCTCCAGTGCCAACCCCCCCCCCCCAAATTATAACCACTTTCATAGCTGTGATTTCACTTCCAATAATTAACTTTAAAATATTATTAATTTTTATTGACAACAGCATTTTTCCTCTGTTATACTCATATTTTCTAGAAGATCTTTTAAATTTAAATATACATCAAGTTTTGAATGCTTATTTTGAATTTGTATTTCTGAATTTGTGGTAACATAAAATAAAATATCATGAAACATTTTATATTATCTTTAGGAATCCTTTAAAACTACCTTTCAACAAAAATAAAATGATAAATTAAAATCTATTTAATTTTGACCCTGAATGCTATTCCTTAAAAGATCATTTGCAAAGTTAGTTGTAATTTTATTTTAATCATGTCTTACTTTATCTTATAGTTTACATATGGCTTAGGAATTTTCAGTCTGTTTAAAAGAAAAAAAATGAATTTTATAAATTTACATAATTTAAAATGGTTTTGGTTAAAATATTTTTTGAAAAGGTTGAGTTCAAATATGAAATAGTCAAGAAAAGGAGGATATATAATCCTCACTAACTGGCAATTACTTGTTTCTCTGAAGCAAGTTTCAATTATATGTATATTCCCTGTTGACATTTGCTGCTTCTCAGCAATTTATGGGATGTAATTTTGCTTTTCTTAAGCACCACTACAAATTTGTTTTTTGTTTTTACACCAGGAATTGAACCCAAGGGTGTTTAACCACTGAGCCACATTCCCACCCTCCCCCCCCCCCACTTTTTTTTTTTAATTTAGAGACAAGTTCTCACTAGATTGCTTACAACTTTGCTAAATTGCTGAGGCTGCTTTGAAAATTTTCTTTTGCTATTTGTAGGATTTGGTATTGTGATCATCTCTCTCCACTCCTACACTGAAATGAATAATTGCTTTTCAACTTTCTGTCACTATAACAAATACTTGAGATTAATAGACTTGAGCAAACGTTTATTTGGGCTCAGGGTTTTGGAAGTTTCCATCCATGATCTGTTACCCTGTTGCTCTGGGCCTGTGGCCCATCATGATGGAAGTGTGTGACACAACAAAACTGCTCCTCTCATGACCAGAAAGTGAAAGAGAGGAAGAGAAAGGGGTCAAGGTTCCATTATTCCCTTTGAGAGTGTACCCCAAACACCCAAGGACTTCCCACCAGGCCCAGCCTTTTAAAGTTTTCACCACTTCCTGACAGCTCCAAGTTGAGTGCCAAACTTTTTAGCACCTGGACCTTTGCCGGGCACTTGTCCAAACCATAGCACTTACGGTATTCATACCACACCCATGTGGGGTTCTTTTCACACATAAACACAATGAAAGTAAATATTTTAAAACCAAAAAATTTTATTTCTTCTACCCTTGCCTGGGAATGGCATATAGGTCAGAACAATAAAAGACTGGAGTGGAAAAAAACAAACAAAATTAAACATGATATTTTTACCAATGAAAAGTGGTGGCTTTGACCTCTGGAATATAGTAAAAAACAAGGAGATGAAGAATTCTCAGCATGTCTTGTGTGGGATCACTGCTGGTCCACAGCACCACTCCATTTCTTTCTGAGTATAAAAAGCATAATTCTTCCCATGATCCCCTTCTCTGCGTTCCTCTAGGTTAGAGTTTGCCAATAAGAAGAAATTACTGGAGAGTTATAGATGGAGATGAAGAGGAAACCACCATTTTTGCACAGGTGTGCTACACCAAGTGAATGGATAGGTGGAAGATTCAGAGTGGCTTCCTAGCACATTTTTGAGAATGATCTACTTTGCCCAAGAGAGCTGGTGTTAGGTTTTAAAGATTTTAAAGTATTGCAGCAGGTCCAAGAAAGTTTCTGAAAGGTAACTGTTTGGTGCTCTAGGCTGGAACCTTCAGTGTGAGCCTCTTCAAACATTGGCGGCTGCTTTTCTGACTCTACCTCCCCATTCTAATCCCCAGTTCCTTCAACAATCCTGAGAATCCCCTATTCTGCATGAAACACTGTATATATGAGAGACATCAAGTGACATCTATTATGATGACTGACCCCTGATGATATAGAGACAGTCACAAGAATGGAAAAATATTCAGTTAACTAAATATTACAAATGACCAGAATATCCAATATATCATCTTAATGCATACATACTGAATCAAATTTCAAAGTCAATTGTAGGTTAACTGAATGTCATTTTTTGCTTTTCTCTAACATTGACGAGTCAGATCATTGTATATGCTATTAGTTTCTTTGATCTTCTCAAAGATAATCAAATAAACTTTGAGTCATCTTCATCTTTTTCTGAATGAAATATTTCAATTCTTAACATATAGGCTTGGAATTCATATACTTGATGTTGTTCAATGATGTTTTATCTGCAGTAAGAAGAGGGAAACAAGTTCAGTGATTAGTAGAAAATCCTTTAACCCTTGATCTTTATTTTCTTACTCCTTCCCTCTGACTTAATAGAGTGCTTCCAGTTCTATTTGTCACTACACTAGTTTTTGTTTTCATAAGCCTGGGATTTAATCAAGATCATATTTAAAGGTCAGAGAAATTGTAATGAATAGGACTTGAGTATGATTTGATCTTGGCAAAGCATTCCATTCAAGAAATGGGTTTTAACCCATCTCCCTCCCCAATATCCTTTGTGGAAGACTAGATATTCAAAATGCATTTTAACATTTTTCTCAATTCTCATTCTCAATACTTTTCTTTACTATCTCTCTCTGTTTCTCTATTCAATGTGATAAACTATTGCATAGTATTTGCTATGTACTAGGACCTGTACAGAAATTAGGAATTAGGACAGAAAACATATCTTTTCTACTGATATTTGGTAGAGGCCAATATCCCATATTAGAGATGACGTAACTGAGGTTCAGGCAAGTTAAATAACTAGCCTAAGCTCACACAGTGAACAAACAGCAAGGTCAATTGGAAGTACACCCAACAGCAACACAGGTTATGACATTTCTTAAAGCTTTTCATCAACCTGCCCACTTCAGCACCTCTATCTTCCTTAGTCTGTTTTCCTCTTGCTCTGTGTCTTTTGTCTCTAGCCCAAAATTCCCTATTTAATTAAAATTCTAGCAATCTAATCTGTATCCTCCACTTTTCCCCCCATCCACTCTCCCAAGGTGCTAGAACAAGGACCAGGGCTATTAGCCAGCTTGAAGTCTCCTTTAGAAAGCTGGGTGGAGAAGCAAGGGAAGGCTTTAGGGAAGGTTCTGTGAATACCCATGGGTCATGGATGCTTTTATCCCTGCTAAAGAGAATTTTTTTTTACCCTCTGTTTAAGAGCCAAAGAATATTAAAAACATAACTAGGAACAGTGGTGGATGCCTGTAATCTGAGTGACTTGAGAGGCTGAGACAGGAGGCTCACAAGTGGAGACCATGCGCAACAGAATGGCAGAGTGAGGACTGAAGCTAAGTACCAGGGAGAGTGGGTTACAGTGAGTCGGACACGTGGTCCTACTCCTTCTCACTCTTTCCTTTCTCCATGACCTTCTGCTCCTTTTCCCTGGTAAGACTCCAGGTGTCATCATGGAAACAATAATGGGGGTGAAGATGATTTATTATTGATCATATGAGGAAGGACTCAGAGAGCAAATAAATACAGAAAAAAATATAGAACACAGAGAAGCTACCTACTTTAGTACTGTCAAAGTGGAGTAAAGAGCTTTTGAAGTTATAGGGTTTTCTGTTCCATCAAAGGCTCAAATAAAATTAAAGTAAAATACAGTGAGGCTGTCTTCAAATCCAGAGAACTCAAGCTTTTATTTTTGTTTTTCACAATAGTATCTAATAAAATAAGTACTCAATAACTTTTGATTTTTGATTTCCAGCCCAGAATCCTATTTTGATGTTTTTTATCTTATTTTATTTTTTTCTCCCCGGACCCATATTCTTGCAGGATAAACACCAGTGCTAGGAGGAAAAACATACATAAATCTACTTTGCTTCTAAGTCAGACTGATTCAGTATCCATCTTCAAGAAGAAAATTTATTATCATTTTTCAAATTATAATATTCTAGCACACTTTGATATTCATGACCCTTGGGCCTTTTGAAGTGCTAAATAACATACAATCATTTTTTTTAAAATTAAAACTCCTGCATTTAGCTTTAAGAAATCATTGCTTTTGCTGTGTGTGTGTGTGTGTGAAGCAACCCTGGTATGTGGAGGAATTAGGAGAAAAAACATATCGTGTCCACTGACATTTGTAAATTTAAGAATAGAAACCAAACAGAATGCAGTTTAATTTTATATGCAGAAATATGAACAAGGGAAAGTTTAAATAGGTGATTCTAGCACTGGCTTTACAAGTAAATGTGGGACAATTTCAGCAACTCTAAGAAAACCTCTGTTCTTCTCTTGGTCCCTTGATTCCTGAAATACAAAGAAATTCTACTTCTAATGATAGCAAGAGTTTCTATCATTTTCCTAGAAATGAATTTTAACAGAAAGCAAATGAGAAAGCATTTCTGTCAGGGAAAATAGTGAGAATAGATAAAATTTTGTGTCACATGACCCACTGAAAATGTTTAGGGCCACCACCAAATCAATAGTGATTCACTAATTTAAAAGTAGTGGAGTTTTTGGAGAGAGGTAAGGGTGGTCTCTTGATATGGTATTTGACCAAAACATAAATGAGTGATGTCTTATGTCCATATTTTGGAATATTTGCTCCATTTTCATGAAATCCTGCATTATACTTGGCAGTTGTACCTATACTCTGAAATTCTCATATCAAAATTTTGTGTGAAAACTCTAAGATAACACTAGAACGATGATTTTTAGTTTTAGAGGCAAATATTCAACCTCTATACATTAGTCATCTTTTCATCTCCATGACCAAAATTCCTGACAAGAACACCTTAGAAGAGAAAAGATTTAGTTGGGCTTATGGTGTCAGAGCTTCTCTGGCCTTCTACAAGGTATCATGGCAGAAGGGCATGGCAAAGAAAGTTGCTCAGCTCCTGGCATGGGTGGCGGAGTGGGGGGGGGGGGAGACAGACTGACAGCCAGAAGGGGGCCAGGACTAGAACAGATAGGGTCCCCAAGGACATGCTCCCCACCCCCCTTGGCGTACTTTCTCCAGCCATGCCCCATCTGCCTATCTTTTTTTTTTTTTTTTTTAAAAAAACCACTTTCTAGTACATCCACTGAAATTATTAATCCTCTGATAGGTCAGACCCTCATGATCCAATCTTTTACCACTGAAAATTGCTGTGTTGCCTGACACATGGGGGACATTCTAAATGTTAAGCATAATACCTTGTATGCTTTTTATTCTGGAAATAAAACATTAACAGGGTTAATTATGTAGAATATGTAGAATAGATATGCAGATGTTATATCTAATATTTGCTTTCTTTTTAAAGTTTTAAATACCTGTACTTTCTTTTCACATTTGACTCCAGAATATCCAGTCCGGCAAGAACACACGTTGGGAAATGCACATCTGCCTCCATAAAGACATTTTTGATTACAAATTGCTGCAATACACAAATTTTTATAATTAACATCTTTTGATAGTGAATGCTTGTGACATATCCTGTTTTAGTGGTTTAAAGATATTTGATCAATTGTAGTAATGGCCATTGATACAGTCATAAGAAGCTGTCATATTACACATGTATACATGTATTGAAACATAACATGATACTTCATAAATGTATCAGTTAAAATATATAAAATGAATGATTTTTGACCATAAAAATAAAAATAATGTAAGCAAAATATGTATCTTTAATTTTTCCAGTGATTATATTAACAGAAAATAAGCAGGTGAAAATAATCTATTAGTGAATCATCCATGGATCTCTCTCTCTCTCTCTCTCTCTCTCTCACACACACACACACACACACACACACACACGAAAAAACAAAACACCCTAAATTCAGACAATATTTTTACAATTCTATAAAGGTATTATTGAAATAAGCCAAATTTCTTTCATTTTTTTTTTCAGTACTGAGGGTCTGGGGTACTCAATCACTGAACTACACCCGCCCCTTTTTCATTTTATTATTTTTTAAAATTTGAGACAGTATTTTGCTAATTTGCCAAGACTAGCCTCAAACGTGTGGTCCTCCTGCCTCAGACACCTGAGTTACTGGGATTACAGATGTGTGTCACCATGCCCGGCTTTACTGGCTACTTTTTAGAGTACTTGAAATACATGTGTTTATTTTTTACAAAGAGTTCAAATAGAAGATAGTATTATAACTTTCTTTTTAAAAGCTTGGAAAAGATTTAAAAGAGACAATTCAGGACTGGTTTCTGTATGTAAAAAAAACCAGAATTTTTTATATAATATCCTCAACTGTTTAATGTACAACAACTGTTGGAAACTTAAACTTATGACATTGTACTAGAAATGTCTTTCTTGAAATATCTTCCAAGGCCATTCTAACCACACACACACACACACACACACACACACACACACACACACCAATCTGCCTATTTATTTTTCTATCATCTACCTTTAAAAAATGTTTTTCATACTTATAAATAATTAAATGTGCAACATAAAGGGAAAGATTAAGTAAATTATGATATTTATATTATGGAACCTAATGTGTGGTTTAACATTATGTTCTTTTAGGACCTAGTAAACATTTTGAAGTGATATTGAGTGAAAATTAGCAGACTATAAAATGACATACAATACAATTGCTTTTCATGGGAGTGATACTACTTCAATGTCTCATAATAAAAGCTTAAACATTTCAAGAATAATATTCCCTTTGATATAAATGCAACACTGACAGCTATGTTTTCATCAGGGCTGCCATATGTAGTCAGCTGGGTTGTGTGCTGCACAAATCCTCCATAGCTAAGGAGGCACTCTTAGCCATCATATATTGAAATAGTTATTATAACAATTTTCCAACAGATGGCAGTAACACACATGTTTAGGTAACAGTCAATATATTTAAGACAAATTTCTGGACAAGCAATTTTGAGGAAGTTGATGTTAGTTTGTTTTAAATTTACATAAAGATGCTTCAGTGTACTTGAATCTGTGCACAAAAAACCTCAATCTATGATCACTCGGGTCTATTTCCACATCCCTGTGCTTTTAGCATCTTCTCATCTTTCTTATGATCTGCATAGACTACTCTCCAGAATGAGCAACCCAGGTTGAGGTTGATTGTTCTTCCATTCTAGCTATTTATCATGTCTAACTTCCAATCACAATTACCAATTTTTGAGCACACATTTCTTATGTAAGTACTTGTCCTCAATAGTCCTTTGATATATTTTCTAAATAAGAAATAATAAATTATAGTAACAATTACAAATACAATTACGGCTAAGAGTCATCATATGCAAAATTTCTGATGCAGGAAAACCATAGAGTGGTTCATAAGACATTTTCTTTCAAAGAGACTTATTTGGAGTAAAAGGCATAATTATGTATCAATTATAAATTTCAACTGGCCAGCAAATTTGAAATTATGTAATTATTGATCTTTGAAGGTATTTTTGGAGGCCTTCACGTTTTTCCCATTAAGCTAATCTTTGTTAATATTTTAACATGTTATTTAAAGTTTTCAGAAATTTCAAATGTGGGTAAATTTTATTTTTTCTATAGCCTAAGATTTACTCTATGAAAAATATGGATGGAAATACATAAAATACTAAAAAAGTAATATAAAATAATTCTGGGTGGTGAAATTTGGAGTGATTAATTTTTTGCTATTTTTTTCATAATTTCTAAGATTTCCATTATAGGTATATATTTATCCTATAACAAATAACATTTGAACTTCTGCATATTAGACTTTCCTTAGTCCCATCTAAGGAAACTGCACTGGCAACCCACAGACCATAATTTGAAACCATGCCACAAAAAAATCATATATTATATCATACTTTCTTTTTTATAAGTAAATATAAAATTGGGTAATTTTTTTTTATTTCTAAAGTCATTTAGGGGGATAGTTCTGGGGCTTGAACACAGGGTGCTTAACCACTGTGCCATATCCCCCAGCCCTTATTTATCTATTTATTTCATTTTGAGACAGGGTCTCACTAAATTACTTAGGGCCTCCCTGATTGCTGGGACTGGCCTTGAATTTACGATCCATCTTCCTCAGTTTCCCAAGTCACTGGGACTATAGACATGAGCCACCATGCCCAGATGTAAAATAAATTTTTAAAAAGAATCAGCATTCTGTAGTTTTTTCCATTATGGAATTCTCCTAAAGTTGTATTTTAATTATTATAATGGGTTCCAATATGAATGTATAGTAGAAAAAAATCCTGTGGGCTTACGTATTTGACACTGCACTCCTTCCCAGGTGGGAGGACAGTGGCAGATGCTGGGGGCAATGCACTCACCACCATTTTTACATTTCTGAAAGCAAATAGCTACAAATAGAAATATAAACAAGTTAAAATTTTACATTACTACTCAAATCTTATCATAAACCACATAAATTTTAATTAAAGAAAAACAGTTAAAAGTCAATAATTAATGGATATTTTATCAAACAACATTTGCCAATGTTACTATGTAGTCCTAGAAAATGTGATTTTAATGGTTGTGCAATAATATATATTCCATTATTTGAAAGTATTGTGGTATGTTTCCTTCAATTGTTGGACATATATGTTATTCCTCATTTTTCACCTTGATCTATGCACTATAATTGCTTCTAATTTACAGTTATTTTATAGAAAGGATAAAAGGAAATATTTGAATGAGAAGTGCCATCATCTCAGGTACTAATCAGACTGAGAGGCAGTAGGATCTCTCACTTGAAAAAGTCTGAATTGCGTGGTTTCTTTTGATGCCAAGGAATCTACAGTTTTTTAAACTTCCCACTGAGCCCTACTTCAGTTTAGGAGAATATAATATAAAGACTTTGTTATTTATCCCAGGCAAACGGTAGGAAACTAGGAAATACAATGTACAACTTCCTCTGCTGACCTGAAAAACTAGGTTCAGAGGACTTCTCGTTTTATTCTATTTCAAAGATATCTTCTAATACAGGAATGAATACACCAAAATTAAAACAAAGAAAACTCTTTTTTTTGTCTTATATTTTGCTTAATCTTCCCACAAAGGATGTAGACACTGTTTTTCTTAAAGATATCTATCTTTTTTAAAAATGTTATTGTATTTTCTTATACCTTTATTTAATTTATTTGTTTTTATTTGGTGCTGAGAATTAAATCTAGTGCCTCAAACATGCTAGGCAAGTGCTCTAACACTGAGAAAAAACAACAGCCCTGACTTTGGAATTTTAAGGGTATTCTTCTTACGTATATTGCATCTTTTCCCACTCCAACCGGAAGAGCAGGAGCAAATGTTTGGTCCCACACATTTTCCTCCATTCATGCACATGGGATCACAGATGCCTTAAGGGTAAACATGAAATATTAGCTTTAAATGGCAACAGTTTTATTTGCTTTACCTGTAGTCTGCATATAGGTTTAGTAGTGTCTTACTTTTTTGGCATCTCCTACCAGTGTATCCTTCACGACAGACACACACATTATTTCTCATGCAGTGGCCACCATTCTTGCAGGGAGGGTGACAGATAGCTAAAAGAACACATGGCAGCAATGTGTGAATATTACATATTCGGTTATTATGTATTGCATATTGCATCCTGTGCTTGCTATCTATGGGGCCATAAGGCAGAGGAATGTGCTATTAAAATAAAAGATTACAACTACAAGTCATTAAAACTGTCCTTTCTATATCACAAAATATGATGCTTATAGCCATAAGCTGCTAGAGGGTTAGCACAATTTGAAATGTATGGGAGTAGTAGTCATAACAAATGAAGTCCTCAGTATTATAGTATATATATTATGAACCTTCGCTTTGGTCTGGTCTTACCATACTGTGAAGTAAATGAAGCATAAAATGATCAGGACATAACCAAGAAAATAAATCGGAACTTATCTCAAAATAAGAATGTTTTGCTCTTTTGGAAATCAGAAAAATCTCTACAATTTGTCACATATCACAAAAATATCAAAAAACTTTAACTTTTGAATACTTTTGATGCAGTTTAATGTGACTGGTTCTTGTGAATCCTTGATAAAATCTTTTGACAATAATTCTTAGTGGTTGTTAGGAATATTTCTTAAAAACTTATAATTTACTAGTATCTTCTATTTTTAGGGTTTTGTCTCATGGAATTCAGAGGTTGAGTTATTTTATGAAAGCATTAACTTAAGTGTAGGTTTTTCTTTTTTCTTTCACTTCTTTTTTATTTTTCTTCCTGGGAATCAAATCCAGAGCTTGCACATGCTAAGCACATGCTCTAACTCTTAGCTACACTTCCACTAAATGCAGTTATGCTTTTCTCCTTCTTTTCTTCCTTCCCTTCCTCTTTCCCTCCCCCCTACCTCTCTTCTTCCTTCCTTCCATCCTTCCTTTCTTATTAATATGAGACAAAAATGCCTGGAAATTTTTAAATTCAATTTTTCCTTGAATGATAGTTAAGTGTATTTTAGTTTGTATTTTTTAAATTAATTTCAAATTGACAGGTTTTAGTAATGGGACTGTCATTACCAAAAGACTGACTTCCAGTTTGAATTAGACCCACCTTATTAGCTGCTTTCTTCACTTATAAAGACTGTAAGAAAAATCTCACTGACATCAAATGGATTTATAAATAAAAAGCACTTCAAATACAAAAAACAATATAAATAGATGCTTTTAGAGAATGGATAGTTTCCACTACGTTATACTGAGCCTCTTCTAGCTCATGCTTGACTCTACTTTCTCTGATATTTTATGAATACTTTCTTATTTTTTAAAGCATTTGTTCAACAATCTTTATTGAAGCATGGAAAAGAAAACAGTGACAGTAACCTGTCATTAGCTATGACATGGAGTTAGGTTAGATTATAGATTATTTCTCCCAATTTTTCACTCTTGTTTAGCCATGCCTTCTTCCAGGTGACTTTGTACCCACCACATTGGAGGTGGGGTTTATTTTCTCATCCTGTAGTTATTGGGTTTTGCCACAGGACTTAATTTGACCATTGGCCTGAGAGCAGACATGATATAAGCAGACACTCTAAATATCCAGGGTAGTTTGCCTTGGCTTCTTGCTCTCCTGGTTTTTGCTTGAGAAAGGCATACACGAGATAGATGTGGGTCTCTGGAGGAAGACAGACAGGTGAAGCAGTCTACAGTCAAGTCCAGACAACCTGTATTGTTTGTGAGTCAGGGAAATAAATGCATATTGCTGGACACTGAGATTTGGGGGATTGTTTGTTACACATCAAATACTGACTGATAAAAAACCTACACATGGAGAATTATAAACAGGTATATGTTATGTTTTATTAGTGGTATAATGTTCTTATGTGTTCTCTTTCCCATTCTTTACATAATTTAATATGATTTCTATTTATTAGAAAAAGGTCTATTTTTTCCACTACAGAAGTACCATAGTAAATACCTATGATTGGGAACTTAACACTAAAATAATAAACCCCAAGTTGCTTATGGTATACAGCCTTAAAACAATTCACAAAGTCTTGAGTGTAGAGACAAATACATTTATACAAAAAACACATACGATTGAAATAATATATATAAAGGGAATAAAATTTGAACTTAGTCATCTATCCATCATCCCTGGTTAGAAAAGGAGTTTTAGGAGAAAACCAACCCTCCTACCAGATTCTTCAGGTCTCAGATGGTTCTCCCAACAATGCTCAGGTTGAACCAAGTAATTAAGGATTTTAGGAGGTGAAGGAAACTGGAAGATGTGGTTATACATCTTCAGCCATACACTTTAACCCTGACCTTTTTTTTTAAAGAGTAGTATAATAATATTGTGATGTTCCCAGCTAAATTTTTGTCTTCCTCTTTTGAAATTCTATTGTACAAACAGTCCCTCGTATTTACTTTTAATCACATTTTGCCTAATTTTATTCAACTTCTTTTGATGTGTGTCATCTTCCCTGCCCAACATTTGGACTCACAGTGGATATAATATAATAGTGTTTAGGTCAAACCTGAAAGCCAGGAAATATGAAGCCTGAAGATTTACAGTAAGTTGTCAAAGTCTATGCCAGCTAGGAAGTTGTAACAGGGGGCAATTCTCATACTTGCTCTTATCTCACTATAGCAACCTGCTGTTGAAAAAGGCATATGTTCCATAGATACTTTTTAGTTCAACTAAATTACTTATAGATTCCCTCTTTTATCTAGTTTCACAGTTGGCATATAGTTTTGAGAAGTTTTCTATATCTTACATCTGAAATTAGCAAGGCACATGTAAGCTTTTCATTTCTCTCCTTATTTTTTCTACTCAGAATTATACTTATAATTCTTCACCATGGATTTAATTGCAATCTCTTAGCTTCTAAGATTTGCCTACTTAGTCTTTGCTTCCTCCATTTCACAATTGAGGAAATGTGGATGAGAGGATATGTTCTCTAGGCCCATATGTCTTGTGTTTGAGTGATGGTTTCTTCTCTACTTCAGTTTAATCTTAAGAATCCTGGCCAACTTCCAAATTAAAAAATAATAAGAATTGGAAATCAAATTCTATCCTGGCAAGGAAAGTATAAATTTTATGAATTAAATTATGATGATGTGCTTATATGTTCTGTACTAAAAAGTTAGCTCTATATTTTGTGTAACTCAAAATATGAAGATATAGAAAATATATTTTTAAAAATTTATTGACATTAATTCCTATCTATACTCTCACCCTCAAGACATTCCCATTACTCTGAAGAAAGCCCTACAGCATTAACTATTTGAAGGAAATAATGGGCCACAAAGAATATGATGCATTTTTATGTCTTCACACCATCTTGCAGAGAGCTATGCATAGATGACTCTTCATAAATGTTTAATGAAACTAAAGTCAAGAGAGATTGTGGGAAATCAATAGACAGTAGCTTATAAATCAAACATTTTTGCTATGACGACAAGTAAAATGATATAATTTCACTGGAAACTGCATGAAAACTTCGCTTATTGGTTTCATATCTTTGTTCTACAAAGCACTGACAAATGCCAAGGTTGTAATCCTAACATACATTGAATAAATAAAACCATTTTACTTAATAACTCCAATACCCTTTGTATGAGCTGGTCATTTGATGGCTAGACCTGCAGCATCACAATAAATAGAAGAAACAAATAGCATCTTCCACTTTGAAACTTCTCTACTGTTTTCTCAAAGCTCTATTGATGTCTAACATTCCATTTGACTTTTTGACTTATCAAGAAAGAATCATTACCGTTCTGACAGTGTGCACCAAAAAATCCATTCGGGCAGAGGCAAGCGTTTGGCTTGTAACAGGAGCCACCATTGAGGCAAACAGGGTCACACAAAGCTAATGAACAGCAAAAGGGAAAGAGACCATAAAAGTATTATTATTTTAAAAATTAAATTTTAAAAGGAAAGCTGCACAGAAATAGAGCTCCATACAAAATGGAGCACCTATAATTCATTAGACTTTGCCAAACATATGAGGCATGAAATAACTGCATAATAGCTTTCAAAGTGTATTCATTAAGTTTACAAATAATATTAAACTAAGAATGTGGAGTGTGTGAGTAGAATTTAGAATGCCCTTGGTAAGCTCAAAAAAAAAAAAAAAGACTAAGTTAAGAGCACACAATTCATTCAATAGCACTAATGAGGTGGCTTGTAACCTGCTGGAACCAGTGGGACTAGGTGTACCTCTTTGTCTCCTTCCCAAATGAAACAGGGACACTACTCAGGTCCCAGCACTCTCAAAAACATTTCTTTGTATTTACTCTATTACCTTTATTTTGTTTAAAAAGCACCCCATTCCATTTTTCAGCGTATTCCAAAGTCTACTAGAATTTTATTTTTTTCCAAACTCCATTTGCCAGAACTGATTTCCATCTTTGCTTTCAAGGAACTGTGCTTCAACGATATTACTTATCATAACCCAACTTGTCCTGGTCTTGTGTTTTTTACAGCTGTGTCCCAGGTCTCCTTAACTATCAATATTCTACTTGAAATGAGGGCAAAATCAAATTGATCTTTGTTTCCCTTTGCATCCTGCTTCACATACAGTTGGCAAACTATGAATGTTGAATTAAATTTTCATTGAGAAAAGTCATTAGAATAACTGCCAATTAATTAAACATGAAAAACCACAAATATTTCTGCCAAAGAAGCGAATCTGATATTGTGATAAATAAATGGAATAACAGGATGGTTGTCTGTATAACTAAGAATTGATTGGACGTTTAATGAAATAGGGTGTTTATGGTTGGATAACAATAAAGCTATAAGACATAATCCAGTCCAATATAAGAAGATGAAAGTTACTTATCAGATCAGTTTCATTTCTTAGATGCAAGTCTTTAGAACACTGGCACATTTTAAATTTCTTTTAACGGACACATTCATTGCAAACAACTCTGATTTTACCTGTACTACAGGTGGGTCCATACCAACCAGGCTTGCATTGACAAACATCTGGTGCAAGACATGCACCTCCATTTTCACAGTGCCTGTTGCAAACCACTAAGACCCACAGTGAAGATAAAAGAAAGACAAGTTAGGCTAAGAATGCTCACCACCATTCTAACTATTATATAATTATCTCATGACTGCCAAATGTTTCTGCTAATGAATAAAATGGGAATAATTTATACTTTGGCTTTAAATGCTCTTCCCTTTTCATATTCAGTTATTTTCTCACTAATAGAGTTGGGGATAGAAGAAAACCATTGAACTGAACAGTCAACAAAATTGGCTCTTAGGGGAAATTATTAGCTACTGATGAAAGTGACTATAGACATAAATGAAATGAGATAAATTTATCTGCAAATGAGCACATTTGAATTCATCTTATCTCAAAGGTGGGTTTAAGAATAGTTATTTCTTAGAACAAACTGCTCCCAGTGCTACCCAGGATGGGAACTGTCATCATAGATCATGAAAGACTGTTTTTTACTTAGGTTTGGGTTCATTCCATTTAGTGTTAAAGAAAAGTTTATCAAAGCAGCAAGTTCATTATAGCAGACTGCAAGGGGAGCTTGGCTTACTTGTTTCACACCTCGATCCCACAAAACCATAAGCACAAGTACAGAGATTGCCAGGCAAGCACGTGCCACCATGTTGACAAGGTGGGCTACAATGTTCTGCAGGAACAGATTACATTATTAAGTCAGGTCTTAATAATAATCACAATGAATTATCCATTTATATTTAAGAAGCACAGTCACAATAAAGCCTATTACAAGAGCAGTTTATAATGACTTCAGTTCTCTTTGACAATGAGATTCAGCTCTGAGGGACTGACTGTGTGGATTCACACTCTAAAACCCTCACCAGGTATCAGCATGTTTGGGTTTATAAAATAAATCTAGAAAATGCAACACAGACAGTTGTGTAAAAGGTTTATAAAAATTTGGTTAACTGAATGGAAATATATCATCTTAGGCTTCTTCTGTAAAATGAATCTTGGACTTACATATTTCTACCCTAAAAAAAGAATATTTCTATATTTACATGGCTATCACCACAGGCTATTGTTGAAAGTTCCAGTTCGACCTAAAAAATTTAGTTTGTTAATTTGTTGCTTGCCTTGTCATTAAAGCATTTAAAATGACTCAGTTTATTAGTAATCATATGTACCATCTACCAAAATACATTGTTTTTAAAAAAACTATTTTAAAAATATCAACTAACTCATTTCTTTAAAGTATTACCTAGCTTTAGGAATTCTATTTCATACATTCTCCACTTAATATTTCACCTAAATTTATGCAAATTATATGGCTAAAGATGTATTTTTAAAATTAATTTTTTAAGTTTCTTTTTATTACCACCTTATATCTTCTTATTTGTAGAGATATGATACCCTAAAACCAAATCTTCAAAAAATTTCAGAAGATAATTTCACCAAAGAAAAGCTACTATTCTTTGGATCTCTGATTTCTGAAACTTAAGTTTTTAAAATTCTCAAATGAATGGTTTTTAGTGACCACTTAAAAAGTGGACTCTTTCACCAATATTAATAACTACATATTAGTATATACACAGTGAAACTGAATTATCTTATAAAAGCCTATTAGAGAAAATAACATTTTATTTTAACCCTATTAGTTGATTTTTCAATTTGGATTACCACCTTCATTGCAGGTTGTTCCACCATATCCTGGAGGACATTTGCAGACATTAGGCTTTGTGCATTTCCCATGGTTTTTGCAAGCAGGCTGACATACAGCTGTATAAAATAAACCCATTTAAAAATATCAATTATCAAGTAAAATTCATTTTTCAATTTAATGAATGATACACCTACCAGTTTGGCAGTTAGAACCGGTATAACCTGGTCTGCATTTGCATATGTTTGGTGCCACACATTCCCTGCTCCTTCCACATGGATGTCTACAAATGGCTGCAAAAATCAAGGAGAAATGGCTGAACCATTGACATGATATATACATGCCGCTCAATTATTTACTTATAATGAAATTTAAAATTTCTAAAATTGTAACATTTTGATAAGGTATTAAATAATGACCATTCACCCTTAAAATGGTCTTCTTAATATTTTTAACCATTAGAATGACTGAGGAAAATCGTTTTTAGAGTAAGAAAGAAGTGCCAAATGTAATAATTACTCCCAAGATGGTGCCTGTTAGAGATAGAACCTAACCCTACCTGAAATTACAGTCTTTTTTCAGGGGGCAATGAAATTTCAGATATGAATCAGCTAAATGTTAATAAATAATAAGGATAATCAGATTTTCAAAGAACACATCATGAGGTTGATTCCTTAAGCTTCTCTACTACCTGATATGTTCTACTGGACATTGAACACTTCCTGCGGTATCTAATATACATGAAATTGTTTTTTTTTTTTTTTTATTTGTTACATTTGTTAAGGAATTCCTATAGGTATTATATAATGTAAGTATTGAGAGTTATTATCCTTATGGAAAAAAAGAAGAAAAACAAATTTCCTTTAAGTAATACGGGAAACATAAGAATATTCCAAAAACTGTCTCACTTAATTTTGGTCTCAAGTAAAACAAAACACAAAACAAAACAAGAACATCAAACTCATATCAACAGCAACAATAAAAACCAGACTCTAAATTATAGGACTCAAAAATTTGATTTGTATCAGATAAAACAATGTTAATAATTGTGGAAAGATATAAAAATACTTGCAAAATTAAAATGATGCAAAACTTGTTTAAGACTCCAAAGAATTGGAGGAATTACAGAGACAACTGTATAAGTTGCAAATAAGTAAATAGATCAGAAAGAGTAATTTAAAATGGTAACTGTGCATTTTGAACTAAAAATAACTCAGGCCACAATGTTAATCAGATCTATATTGACATCCTTGTTTTTTTTCATTACTTGCTTAATAACAGGACAGTCAGTCCCTCAAAACTCCACTATCTCATCTATCTATTGGGAACAATAACACTTATTTTATGGAGTTGTTGTTGATCATATATAACTGATACAGAATGTTTCTGAAGACCTTGGGACAGAGTAGGTACTCAATAAATATATTTATATATCATATTGTTGTGATAATATATAATATTAACACTTTAAATAAGAAACTTAGAAAACCCACTTTTGCTTCTTTTTTTCAAAACATGTTGAACAAAGTGGAAGGAAGAGAAATTAGTAAGTGGAAAAATGTATCTTCTTAGTGACTAAAACTGGAATGAGGTAGTTTTCTCTGTATCTTCTGAAAAATTCTCATAGTACCTCTGCAATTGACACCATCTCCATAATACCCAGTGGGGCAGCGTCCACACTTGAAGTGGCCACCTGTGGTTGCCACACAGGAAACACCAAGAAAACAAGGTGACTCAGCACAAGTCGATATTTCGGTTGACCCAAACTTCCGTGGCAAAATAGTGACTGCTTTAGTAACTGATGCTACAAACTCATCTTCGTCTTGTGTGTAACCTTGCAAAGAACTGTTAATGAGAGAATGATATTCTCCTGTCTCTATTTGGATGGTGCTATGGAAAATATCCCTCCCTTGGCCACGAGAACTGTTGAGATTAATGCTTAAAGAATGGCTGTGGTTTGTAGGATCTTCCAATTCATCCACAGTGAGATCTGCACTGAGAATATGATCCACATGTTCATAACCAGGTATCTGTTGAGAAACAGACTTCTTTGAAGTATCCATCTGAGTTGTAATTGATTTCGGTGACAGGTAGGAGATGTTCATTGTACTCAAGAACCTTTTGAACGGAGGAGGACTAGGGGTAAAGCTTGCACCAGTTAGTGTTGACAGTGGCTGAAAATTCAAGTCTAACAACAAAAAACGAAATAGAAATGTTAGTCAACAGCATTCATTAATGTTCTGCTCTACCCACAATATTTGGCATTAAGTTATTCATGCCTTCATTTAGCATCTACATGTGTAACACTATATGAGGAGTCACAAAGTAAAGGGAAGTCATGACACTGCTCCTGCCTTCAAGGATCTTATATGGCTACCTGTTGGGGCACTCAAGATAGCATAGAATATTAGCTAGCATGAAAGTTAAAGTATAATAATTAGTAAGATTTTCTGAAATCACCTTAAATGATACTATAATTTGGTTGTTATATGACATGAGTGAATGCATTTTTTTCTAGAATATGATCCAGAGGATTCAATAGATTAGCAAAAAAAAAAAAAAAAAAAAAAAAACAGTGAATACATTTGTCACTGTATTTCAACTAAAATCACTACTACTTACTAGAGGCATTTCTGCTTTCTGGCTTAACGTCGTTTTCTCCCTGTTTGGCACTTTTACCATCCTCTTCCATAGTTACACTTTTGTGAGACCTTGTGAGAACTGCAATTTGTGTAGTAAGTTCATTTAAAAACTCTATTTCAGCTGTAAGTGGTACACAAAAAAACAGAAACAAATCAGAATAAAAATATCACAAAACCAAAGCATCATGAATAAAAACATATAAGAACATATAAAAACATATAATACACATGTCACATGGTACTCTTTTGCATCTTAAATAATAAATTTTGATATCCTCTCATTAGCAAACTCTCTGGAATAGACTGAATTGAGTGCCTCAAAATTCATATGTCAAAGCCCTAACTCTACACGGCTGTATTTAGAGACAGGAGGGGGGGAGTGATTAGGTTACAGGAGGTTAGAAGAATGAGGCTCTGGTCCAATAGGTTTGTTGGCCTATGAAGAGGAAAAGACTCCAGGAGAGCACACAGAGAGAGGGCCCAGTGGGGGCAGCTTTCTGTTGGCCAGTATTAGAAAGTCTCAACCCAAACAAGCCAAGCCAGCAACTTCATCTTGAACTTCCAGCTCCAGAACTATGAGAAACAAAGTTCTGCTGTTTGAGATTTACCACTCAGTCTGTGGGATTCTGTTACAGCAGCCTGATCTGAGTAAGAAAGCTTTCTTCAGTAGTCCCAACACACCAAATCCATCTGGTCCACCTAGGTTCTTTCACAGGACTGTCCTTTGTACTATTGACTCTTGTGCATGTCTTTCTCCTACTGGTTAGCAATAACCTCAAGAATACAAACCCTGCTCTACATACTTTTGGGGGGTGGGGGTGGGGGAGGTACAGGGATTGAACTCAGGGGCACTTGGCCACTGAGCCACATCCCCATCCCTATTTTGTATTTTATTTAGACACAAGGTCTCACTGAATTGCTTAGTGCCTCATCTTTGCTGAGGCTGGCTTTGAACTTTCAGTCCTCCTGCCTCTGGGATTACAGGCATGCACCACCATACCCAGTTCTGTTTATTTTTATATTCCTCAAATTCTGGTGCCTGGCATAACTAAGTAATCACCAACAACCAATTCTTCTGCAGCAATAAGCATCTTTGTGAAATACACAAATATCTCTGACAAGGTTAAGAAAGCTCTGAGTCATTCATGTGTAATGGGGTTAGGTTTAATTGTCACCTTGATATAAGTTTTACTGAGGGAACAATCCTCTTTGTTTGGAAAGGAGGGATGTTAGTCAGAGAGCAGAAAGTGTTAATATTAGGAACTGGATACTGAAGGAGAAATGCAAGCAGTTGAAGTAGTGAGGAATCCTCTCACCCTCTGCCCTTTGTTCCTCAGAGCTGTCATCTCCAGTGCTAGACACATTCAACCCAATTTGAAGCTTAAGGTGATATTATGTCATTAGTATCTATTTTTCATTAGAGTAGATCTCATTAAATTACACCAAAGATGTAATTATTTGATTTTGTTTTCTATAACTTACTTTTCTCTTTTAATCTTTTAAAATATTGATGTCCAACTTTTTTGGTCTTCTTTCCTCCATATTCTCCCTGGGTAATGTCATCTCATAGCTGATGACCATAATAACTGTATATTTAACTTAGTTCTCTTTTGCTGAGCTTCATGTGGGTATTCCATTGTCCTTTAGTCTCTTAGTAACCAAACTGAATTCACTATAATTCTTCTCCAAAACCATTACTTCTTCCTGTATATTTAATCAGATCAACCTGCCATAACAAAATACCATAGACTGGGTGACCTAAACAACAGAAATTCAGTTCCTTATTGTTTTGGAGGCTGGAAAGCTCTGGATGAAAAGTGCTGGCCTGTTTTGTTTTGTGTGAGGACCCTCTCCATGTATTGGAGATAGACATGCTCTCAATGTGTTCTCACCTGGCAGAGAGAGTTATCTGGTGAGCTGGGCATGGTGGTACAATGCTATAAAGCCAGCTATCTGGGAGGCTGAGACAGGAAGATTGCTAAGTGTGAAGGCAGCTTAATCACCTGGGGAACCCTGCCTCAAAATAAAAAATATAAAAGTTGGAGATGAAGCTCAGAGACAGAAAGATCCCTGGTCCAATTGCCAGTTCAATCAAAAAAAAAAAAAAAAAAAAAGGAGAGAGAGAAAAAGAATTCTCTGGTGTTTCTCCTTATAAGACACTAATCCTATTGGATTAGGACTCTACTCTTATCACCTCCTACAACCCTATGAACTTCAATGTTGGAATTTTAGTGGAATGTAGTTCAGTCCACAACAATGTGAGTGCCAATTCCACATACCATTCACCTAAATCAAATACTTGCAACTAAATGACTCTCTTTCCTACGCTAATCCAGTTACTGACCAAGCCAAGTACTATCAGCTTGCTTCTTTAGCATCTCTTTCATTTCTCATTATCTTACCTTAAGGAAGAATATCTTCATCTCTTCCTACATATTTGAAATACTATCTTGGCTTTGCTTTTCTTCCCACCTTCAGGCTTTCACATTTCTTTACCCACAGATGGTCTATTGTCTATATTACTTGAGTAAATTTTCTCAAATATAAGTCTTAACATGTTTCTCTCTTATTTCAAAACTTTAAGGGACTGCTGCTGGTCTACATGCTGGCTACCTCTCTAGCTTCAACTCTTGCAGCAGCTCTTCGGGCCTGTGGTCCTCCAGGCACACTAAATTGTTCAGTGCTCAGGATGTGCTGTGGTATTACATGGCCCTGGACTTTTGCTTGGGCTATTTCTTCTTCCTGCAATGCTTTTCACCCCCTTGATCTCATACATTAGATTCAGCTGTTGTATAGCTACTATAGTCTAGATATCTCCTTTTTAAAGTTTTTCATTATTCCTCCAGGTAAACACAACACATCGTGTAAGATTCCAGCTAGTCCCTCTTCTATCACAAGACACAGAATATTATATTGTACCAAAGGATTAGTGCTATTGCACCCTAACCCCTTAAGTCAGAGGACATGTCTGATATATCTCTTCATCCCATGCATCTAGTGTATTGCACAACACTTAATGCATATATACCAAATGAGTGTGTAAGAAAGAGAATGGAATTGAGTGATTTGAGCTAATTAAATACACTAGAAAACATCTCACAGCAGAAAATAAACTTTTACCATGACAGGTTTTCCCATCACCATAAAATCCTTTTGGACATGAACCACAATGATAGGAGCCAAAGGTATTGAAGCACTCTACTCCTGGAAAGCAAGGCCCAGATGCACACTCATCAGCATCTTCCTGGCAGTTTTTGCCTAAACAGAATATAGATTAAAGAGTTCAAGAGATTTATTTTGAAATATGTCTACCAGGCTCATTTTTTTTGGTTTCTTCTATTATTTATTTAAGACCTCCAAGTCCTCAAAGAGAAGTCATGCATTGTGAGGACAAAACTGGGCTGTTTTTGAAATTTACTGTATAATCACATGTAAGGTCATTGCTTAGATTTCATTTATGATTCAACTTGACCCTTCAAGTACATAAAAAATTGCCTTTAAATAAGATGACTTAAAAGTCCATTAACATTTAAAGTAAAAGGTTATCATATTAGAGAATTCATTTGTAGTTCATTCAAAAACTCAGTGACTTTTTTCTTTAACAATGAAAATGTTTGTTTAGAATGGTTTTCACCTTCGATTAATGACTTCTTTTATCCACTTCTTGCATTGTCTGTGAAAACTTGTGAAAAGTTTCCAATGTGTTAGAAAAGTCAGTCTTTCCTCAGTAAAACAATTGGAGATGAAGTTGTGCTCTTTCAATGCTTAACAATTTATTTGAATGAATAAATTCCTATCATTAAGAATAGTAACCCTGATTGTGCAAAAATCCCTGGTGCAATCAATACTTGAATTCTTTCAACAACTCAGTAAAAAAGAAATTTATATTCATAATTCAAAATGATAAAATATTCATTTAAAAGAATGAAGAAAATTAAAAGACACCTAAATATTCTGCTACTAGTTCTCTTAGTTGCTTTCATTTTTTAAACATTCTGAATAATCAATTCTACTCTAAGAAAATATAAAATTAACTGGCAGGTGCAGACCTCAAGTTTGCTATTAGAGTATAAAAACACTTTGGATACAGCATAAAAGACACAAGCAAATTTGCACTGCCCAGTCAGGATGCACCTCCTCTTCAGTCTTAAATTATTTCTGTGTTGATCATCTCACTGCTTGCATGTGCTTGTAAGCTCTCCCCCTCCCTTTCTCTCTCCTTCCGCCTCTGAACTCTTGTCTCTTTCAGCCTCACTTTCTACCCCTGCACCTCCCTTTCTCTTATTTTTCCTTTAAGATCCCAGTTACATTCCTCATTTGATTCCCCAGAATCTGATTCAGCCATCAATCATACCAATTTCCTATTCCTCTGAGGTCTTTCCAGTGGCTGAGTTCACAAGTTAGTAAAGTGGCTGTTTCAGGAGATAGGGAGAGTTCCCTCTAAGCTCATGAAACAATTTAAACTATACTTTTATATCTTCTTATGTTTAAAAAACTGTCTTTCTTGCCTACTGGCTTAATAAATGAATAAAAAGCCACACTTCATCATATTGGCCACAACTACTCTGCTTGTGTCCTTGGTGCACTGATGCCAAGAGACTGTATTTCTGGCTCCTGTTCAGCCCCTGTATATCCTTATACAGACAGTTTAATTTATCTGTTCTAATTTCCACAACCTCAATATGATGAGGTTAGAAACAAGATATGTTATGACCCCTTATATCTTTGAACACTAAGGTTTCCTACTGAATCAATTATATCATAGTCACTAAAACAGACACCAATTCAGAAGTTATATTGCATTTCCTTGTCTCTTGCACTGATTTCTTCCTTAAATTTCCATTGTCTTCCAAAAATATTTCATGAGTCTTGCACCTAAGCAGTAAATCATCTGGCAAATGATCTAATATAGTAATGAAATTTACACATATAATGACAGTTTAATGGTATCATAAAGTGCTATATAGGTATTATTACTCAGATAAAATTATATTGCATCAGGGAATAATCATGTCCCATTGTACTAATAATGTCTGATCATCCTATGAGGAAAGAGAACTTGGGCACTCAGGTAGAATCATATCTAGTTGTGTTTAGGAAAGTGAAAAGGTTACCTGGTATATGGTACACAATTTGGAATGCTGTTTGGATGAAATGAAAAATCTCAATATTATTTGTATACAATATTATACTCATGACATCACAGAATAGTAGTGTTGGAAGGCACTTTATAGATAATTAAGTCAAGATATCTTATTTAATAAGTGATAAGTGCATATCCTCTAGAACTTCAATAGTTAAATGATTTATCAGAAAACTGAACAGAATTAAGGCTAGGAATAAGAAATGGTGTGTAATTGAACTAACAAATTCCATTTCTTCAATTAATAATTCACATTGCTGGGGCTGGGGTTGTGACTCAGTGGTAGAGTGCTTTGCCTCGCATGTGTGAGGCCCTGGGTTTGATCCTCAGCACCACATTAAAAAAATAAATCAATAAACAAAATAAAGGTATTGTTTTCATCTACAGTTTAAAATATATATTAAAAATAATTCACATTGCTTTCCCTATCAAATATTAAAATAAGTATCTCATATTCTATTGTATTATTGTTGTAAAAATTATTTATAGTTACGTGCCACATAATGACAGGCATAAGTTCTGACAAATGCACTGTCAGGCAATTTTGACACTGGGTTATCCAAAGAATGCTTACCAAAAAGAAAAAAAAAAGAAAAGCAAAACCTAAGACAGCTATGACATCACTAGATGACACATCTTCTGGGTCTACTATTGTACTTGCACACAGTGTAGAACAAAATGACATTATCTGGTGCAGGACTGTATATAAAAATATCCTCTCAATTTATAGGTTCTTGTAAGCATTAAGAAAGATGCTAAATGAAATACAGTGTTTATTAACCTTAAACACATTTATGTAACTTGTAGTTTAAAACAATCTTGTTTAGGGATGTTTGGATAAACAAGAATAACTTACTTTCTAAATATGACCAGGTGAATTTTGAGATTTGGGATCTACAGATCAAACAAGGACTGGCAGGATTTCTATTCCCTTCAGTGTAGCAGAGTCCACTGATAATGCAAACATTCTCCTAGTAAAAATTTTTTTAAAAGGAAAACATTAACAAACAAAAGTTGTAGTTAGTGTATAAAAAACCTGTACATAAACTGATAGCAGCATATATATTTATGATTCCAATAAAAGCATATAATAACAACTCCATTTTGATCAGATAACATTTTTTTGCATGATGTTGAAATTATTTATTTATTTATTTATTTTATTATTAGTTGTTCAAAATATTACAAACTCTTGACATATCATATTTCATACATTTGATTCAAGCAGATTATGAACTCCCATTTTTACCCCATATACATATTGCAGATTCACATCGGTTCCACATCCACTTTTTTACATACTGCCATACTAGTGTCTGTTGTATTCTGCTGCAACATTTTTTCACACTTCATGATCACAAAGCCAGGTCATAAAATAAAATATTTCCTGTCTTCTTAAATGCCTAAGAAACTGATCAACTTGGAGGAATAATAAAATGCATGTAAGTTGTATCTCTGTGCAAAATTATGCCTCATAAATAACATGGGGAAAACCTCTCTTTTCCTTTTTGTCATCTTTACTGCTAAAATTCATGCTGGGAGTGCTTTATTAATGAAGAAATCAGAGGTGGGTGTAGTGGTGCACACTTGTTATTTTAGTTAGTTGGGACGTGAGGCAGGGGAATCAAGATCAAGGTCTATAAGACTCTAGAAAAAGAAAGAAAAGAGATTTATTTATTTGACTACTTTTCATTTTTGCACATCTTTAAAATCATATTAATTTATAGTTATCTTCCTCTTCCCTAACAGCCCATTATACTAGACCATACATCCAAAGCATCATTATTCACACTTCATAATGGTATCATTAAAAAAAATAGTTGAAAAAATGCTGTAATACAGAGAAAGGACAATAAATATAGCAATAATTTTTTAACTTGGGAAATAGACAATTTTTTAGGAGATATAAACTTTGTTCATTTAAAAAATTTCCTTTGATATAATTTTGAAAATTAGAATAGTTCTAAGAGGATAAGACAACTTTGAATAACAATGTTTTTTAAAGTACTTAAGAACATGTGGAAATGAAATATTTGATGAAAAATAAAAATCCAATAATTTCTCAACAACAATAAAAACTTGTTATTGAAATAATGTGATTAATCTCAAAGAAAAGGAATTTAAATTTAGAAAAATATACTTTTTGAATATTTATTTTCTGTAGTACCATGGATTGAACCCCGCGGCTCTCTACCACTAAACTACATTCCCAGATTTTTTATTTTTTTAATTTTGAGACAGGTCTTTCTAAGTTGCTCCAGCTGAACTCCAACTTGTGATTCTCCTGCCTACACTCTTGAATAGCTGGTTCACAGGTGTGCACCACATACTTGATATGTTCCTTGGTTTTGAAAAGTCAATTGATATTAGTTAAAGGTTTCAGCAATGCACATGGGAGAAAGCCCTGCTGATAAACTCAGAAGTCTGGATATAGATAGGTTCAGAGGGTGAGGCTATAACAACTAGGTTTAGGTTGTGCTATTATTCTATAATTCATCAAGTAGGTAGGCTTTTGCATAGTCCAAAGAATTTAGTTGCCAGAAAATTCTCTATAAAAGTGCTAATTTTATACACTTTGCAAACTCTACTCAAATGTATAACATTTGCCACAAAGAGGATTAGGTAATCACAAACTACAAAGAAATATCTTTCTTTCTTTTTTTTTTTAATACTGAGGATTGAACCTAGGGGCATTCTACCACTGAGCTACATCCCCACCACTTTTTATATTTCATTTTCAGACAAAGCGTAAGTCTGGAATTTATAATCCTCTGGCTTCAGCCTCCTGAGTTTCTAGAATTAGAGGCATATTCCCCTGTACTGGACCATAAAGAGATATCTTTTGGAAACTAATTAATACTGAGAAAACAGTGAATGTAGAAAGGAGGAAATAATTCAGTGCAAACCTCCTCTTTTGATTTTTTTAGGAATAAGCAATCTGCACTCCAAAATGTTAAGGAAGAAACATCTTTCTCACCATTTCATCAAGAATTATAGGAAGAGTAAACATTTCAATTAACATTAGGTGCATTTGAGGAAGGTTTTCTCTATTAGTCTTTCTGTTATTAAGGTGAAAAAAAACACAGTTGATATGCTAATGGCATGGGAAATTAAAATACCTATGATGTAAATGTGAAAATAAGTGAAAAGATACATACCTTTATAGTACATGAGTTATTTTTGTAGAGACCACAAACTTGACAAGTACCATCATATATGATCATTGTTTTGGAATTACTGAATTTATAACCATCATTAGATACCTGTAAGATGTAGTTCTATAATAAGATAATTTGTTCTAAATGCAGCCTCATAAATTCATTATGAAAATCTATATATAAGAATTTGCTTGGCTTATAAACATGAGGTTTAATTTATAGTTATATTTTACCTTTAATTTTTTTTTACCTTTAATTGCCACTTCATAATTGGTTTCTGATCCATCATATCCATGGTACCAGACTGCTGGACATCACTGGGCAGCTGACAGTCAACAATTCTGCTGTTTTGAAAAACTGCCCGTGTATAGACAGGTTCTCCAAGCACCCATTTACTACTATTATACTGAGGGCAAAATGGGAAAACAGTTAACTTCTGTTACAATTATGAAAACATTTCAGTACTGAATTTCATATTATTGAAATACAAATTTTAAAATATAATCCTAGTATAATGGAATGTATAGTAAGGAAAAATGTCACATTGGGAGTGAGTTTTATTCAGAATGATAAGAAAGTATGCATCTTATTTTGATGTAAAGTTTTCCTAGGAAATCATGAATTTTCTGGTAGTTCAAATCAAAGGATTTACCAATATTGGCCACATGTTATGGATCACTCTGCAATAACTTTTGCAGCAAGAAAAATTATCATTTGACATTGTACTTGAGGCAACAGATGGTTTTCCTTTCCAGAAACACCCTCATTTCCTCTGCAAAAGTACCCACCTTCTCCATCTATTTGAAACTGCCCTTTCTGCCCCCTGTCTCTGATGACTTGAGATTCAAGACTTGTTGATGTTCATGTTTTTATGTATGTGGAGAAATCCAGTATATAATAAAATGGGGTGGAGAGGGAATCAAAGAATAGGAGAACTGAGACAAACAGCTACACACATATCCAAATGTGCACATGCTAAGTCTTCATGTTGTCCAAGTCCCAACTTCAAGGTTTTTTTTTTTTTCTGATAATTCAGCTACATCCTTTTCCTTAATTCTGTAAAAAATGTACCATCTTCATAATCAGTATTATTTTGCTAAAGCTTGTTGATGTAATTTGAAAGTAAAATTTTAGCCAGTTCATCCCATTTAATAGCTTATCTCATGCTTAAACTACACTTTAAGTATTCATTTTCACCATTGAAAATGCGTTGCTGTCTAGGGAGAAAAAGCAAGAATAATTTTCTGAGTACTGATAACTACACAGAAAACTAGAATGATATTTTGATGCCAAGATTTATACTTTCGTAAAAGAATTTTTATTATAGAATGCTTCCAACCATTCTGAATCAGCCATGCAATATGCAGCTGTTTCACTCTTGTGGGTTTGCAGGAAAAGAAAAGGAAGACAAGAACACTCTTGCTATGGCTCCCAGAAACTATTTTGAAGACGTATGGCTGACAGAGTGACCCATGGTACAAAACTGCATATTTATGGATGTGTATAGCATTTCTGCCAGTGATTTCACTCTAGCAGAAGGATAATAAGAATGTCTAAGTTGTCATGATACCTACTCTTAGAGGATATAGGGTCCCTTGGTTTCTTGTGTGGAAATAGATTCCAGCCAATGACTGGGGATTTAGGGATAATTTCCATCCCTCTGAGGAAAGGTCTACACCAAGTAAGGAATAAACAGGGTTCTACTTCTTTTCCACTCATCAATAGTTTCTGATTATCTATTATGTGCTGAAGATATTCTGATGAAGAGATCAAAGGAAAAGACATAGATAATTTTATTATCACTATAACTGAGATTCAAATAAGGTATAATAAGAAATAAGCCATTAAATCTAAATCTGCCAAGCAAGGTTTAAAACAAAGTGTGGGGGATTATACTTCTCTTCCTGAAGTAAAAAGGAGACTGACATGTGGATGCTGGAAGCAGAAATAGAGTATGATTTAAGATGGCTGGAGAAAACATTGTGTGAAAATTCATGGATGCATGGAACTGGAATAAAGCATGCGGAGGAAGGTCAAGCCTGCTAAAATGGGCAAGAACTGCCTCCTAATGGCCCACATGTTTATAGGATAACAACTTGGATCCTACAAGTCAGCAATTTAAAACCTGGATTCTGCTTTTAGGGGAAAGAGTGAAGGATATGATTGGGTAACTGGATTTCTAGCTAAGCATTTGTTAAAAATTACTACTGGGTATATATACACATTGGAATATTTCTCAGCATTAAAAGAGAATAAAATCATGGCATACACAGATAGATGAATGGAGTTGGAGAATATCATGTTAAATGAAGTAAGCCAATCCCCCCAAACCTGAGACCAAATGTTTTCTCTGATATGTGGATGCTGATCTATAATGTGGGAAGGGAGCATGGGAGGAATGGAGGAACTTTGAATAGGGCAAAGGGGAGGGAGGAGAAGAGAGGGGGTAAGGGGTAAGAATGTTAGTGGAATGAGATGAACATCATAAATCTAAGTACATGTATGAAGACATGAATGGTGTGATTCTATTTTGTGTACAACCAGAGAAATAAAAAGTTGTGCTCTATATGTATACTATGAATTGAAATGCATTCTGCTGTCAAATATAACAAATTAGAATAAATAAATAAATTTTAAAAAAATTTCTACTAAAAATTTTAAAATGTCATTTATAATATACTACCCTTTGTGTATAAAAAAAGGAGGTATGCTGTCTATCTGTTCCTTTATGTCAAAAAAAAAACACACATTAAGGGTAAACCAGGAAATAATGGCTGTGCATGTAAATATTTCAGGCCATGCAAGAAAACAGGAAGGAAATAAAGGGTAATAGCAAGCTGGTACTAGGGATGAGAAGAAAGTGACAGTTCTGTGTGTGTACCTTTTGTATAGAGCCAGTTCTCAGAACCACATTTCACACACCCCTAAATAATCTATACCTAAAATAAACCACAGTTTTGTTGCAAAAGAAACACATAACCACTCTGAATAGAGAGGGAAAGAAAACAGCCAACACAAGTCACTAGGTAAACAATAGTTGCGTGTAAATTGTGATCTCATTTTGCGACTTTCTTTTTCACAGAGGCATGGTTTATGATTTCTAAAATTGATTTGCATATATTAAAATTGATAAAATATGCTATACAAATAACAAGAACTAGTTTTAACTTGTGAAGAAGGAGTAAAGGGACAAGAGAAGGCTGAAATGAATCGTATGCATTGCAATTAGAGGTATCAGAATCAGTTCATGAAGATGAGAGATAGATAGATAGGGATAGGGTTAAGGATATATGTGTAAGAAGATATACATGTATTTCCAAGCTTCATCCATTGAGAGGGACAGGAATCAATAACTAGTCTGCGATGATGAGCACACTTTGCACCCAAATCATCAAATCATGGTTTTTAAGTAACATTATTTAATAAATAGAACAGAGTTCTTTTGAGAAATGGTTGATTCTATGGTTGGAGTAGAGAAAATGCAAGATGAGTCTGCAATATTGTGTGATGAGAATGTGAGAAATTATACAATAAATTATAAGTGCACAGGAAAGGGACATGCGAATCTACTTGAAAGAGCTCCCAATGTTCAAATCTGGGATAATTTAAGCAACAAGCAAAATAAATAATAATAGCATCAAATAAGATAAAATAAGTATTCTTCATAAAATAAGTATCTGATATGAGTAAATGAATGAACAAACATGAAACAAGGAACAGCTTTCCCTTTCAGTACAATTTCAGATAATAAATATATGTAGAAGAAATGATGTAAATAGAAATTGCCTTTGGTAAATGCCACAGTAATGACTGTTGCAAGCAAAAATTATAGTTGAATGCTAAAATCAGGGAGACAAAATATAAGAAGAAATCATATTAGCATTGTCTATAAGTGTCTTCTTATAGCATATTAATTACAAAAGGAAATATAGGAAATCTACAGTGGAGATTAATGGAAATGCCACCTTAAATATGTAATTAAAATTTACATCACCAGTAATTACAAACACTGATCATGAAAAGATGAAGGAAGAATGGCGTAACCTCTATCTATCTTAAGAAAGAAACATTTTACAAAATAACTGGCAAGCACTCTTCAAAAGTGCCATATTCATGAAAGACAAACTATATACTGTCACAATTTGAAGAAGATTGAAGAGACATGACAACAAAATGCAAAATGAAATCTTGGATTGGTTGCAGAATCAGATTGGATGCCTGGCAAAATCTGAATAAGGCTTGTAAATTATTTAATTTTATTGTACCAAGTTGAATTTTTTGGTTTCCATAACAGTTTTATGGATGTGTAAGATGAAGATATAGGAAGAAGCAGGGTGAAAAATTATTGGGAACCCCTCTGTATTATTTTTACAGCTTCTCTGCAAGGTTCGAATTATTCCAAAATACATGTTTTAAAACAGTAGTTGATAAAATGGAAAGAAATGAAGGGTTTCTTGTAATTTTAGTTTCAGAAAGCTAGATTTTTAAGAGAAACCCATCTTCAAGGGGAACTGAAATTCCAACTAAAAAAGTGAGCAGAAATCCATTCATGTTCACTGACCAGGTACAAGAAAGGTAGTGGAAAAACACATACGTTCCAAACAAACCAAGCACAAGGCCTCCTGCAGGTCCCAAGCAGTGGGGTGGGGAGTCTTAAAATAGTGTCAATTAGACTTGACTCAAGGAGTGAAACAAATGGTGCAAAAGCCAGAACCCAGCACTGGGCAAGATCAAGGCCAGGGAAGACGACTGTAATAATACATATAAATACTTGATGCACATTCTCATCTTGGTTTTAGTAATTAAGCACATTGATTTATTTCTATTGTTCTGCAAAGTATGTTAAAAATTCCACGATTTTGGAAGAGGGAAGCAGTGTGAGAGTAAATCACAACCAGTAAGTAGCTGAAAATAAATACAAAATTTAACTTCCAAGAGAATAGAAATCTATAAAATTCTCTTCTGGTAAATCATTTAATTATAGCATGATGTCATATAATTTACTCTATCAAGACCAAAAGCATATGGACTCTCTTGGGTGATGTTGAAATTACGTATATATCTGTCTATTGTGTGTTTTGCTATTTCATTGGAATTAGAATAATTTGCAACTAATTTAGAAAGACTCTATCATTAAAATCATGAAAGAAGCATATTTGTTATTCATAACCCTATGACAAAAAAACATGCAAAGATTATTTCCTCTTGTAAAGTCTCAATCTCAGAACCACATCTGGATTTATCAATTTAGAGAAAAAGAAAGAAGAATGTTAAAGTACTATTTACTATTTTACTACTTTAACTTTCAGCTTATCCACATAAAACCTTTCTAAATTCAAAGAGCTGTCCATAAAATAAAACTTCTACTTGAATAAAGAAAAGGAAGGTCATATTAGAAATCATCAAAAATAAGGTATAATTTGCTATGCTAATGTTCAAACTGGGATTCATGTCATGTAAGAAAGAAAAATGCTTAGTTCAAGGAAAAAACATGCTAATATGGGGGAGGGTGGTACTTTCCAATATGAAACCCATAGTAAAGGAATACAAAGGATGAGCACAATTAGCCCTTGTTTTTTGTTTTGTAGAAGGGAAACATTCATGTCCCTGGATTTTACAGTTCATGCAGGATGTCTTGGCTAAAATCCATCTCCACTATTTGTGGTGTTGCAATTTAAAATATAAAATGCCTCAGTATTTCAAGCTTGATCGTCTTTTACTTTTTTTTATTATGAATGAAAACAGTGGCCAATACCTCAGTAAAAATAATATAAAACACTTCAAGAAAGCTTACAAATGTGGAAGTTTTCAAGGTTAAGCAACTTAAATCATCTTCCTTCACTCTCTGTGGACCTAACACCCTTTGGGATTATGTGGCCGATTGAATTAATTAATTCAATACAGAATTAATCTGAATAACTTATAAATTATTTTCCATAATTTCTCAGAAAATCTGTAATTAACATACCTGCAGTTTAGTAACTTCACAGTTAATGGAAGGTGATTCTTTGAAGCCTTGACCAAAAACTCTCACCATCGTACAATTATGCTTTTGAACATCACAGAATCCAGCATTCTCAAGCTCTGTGATTTCAGGAACTTTGTCTTTGGAGAACAATTATAACAAATAGAACATGTTTTTTTAATTCCGGAAAAAAAAAAACTACATAATTATGCCTCAAAGCCCAAATGAAAAGCATGTGTAAAATAATACTTCAAAGTACACCCAAATACTATTTACATTAATTAAACCATTAAATGTTAAGAGCATTCTGGTATTAAATGTGATGCTACCTACCGTTAAACCTACAACAATGTCAACAATGTCATTATACTTGCTACCAGTGCTGTCATTAATGTTTTAAGATTTGATTATGAGGTTTTGTGAAAAATACTTTATTCTTTATTCTGAATGACCATGGATGGATTTTCTGATAATATGACACTTGAACAGAGAAATGAAAAAGGTTAGTCGTGAAGTTGTGTGGTGAAAGAATGCTCCAATAAGAGAGCAGTAAGTACAAAGGCCCTGAGGTAGGAGCAGATCTGTAAGAACAACAAAGCAGCCAATGTGGCGGAAGAGCAGTGAACTTGGGGAAGAGCGCTTAATGAACTGAGAGTGAGGGGGAGCCTCAGATTATCTGAGGTCCATGTAAAGAGTTGTGGATTTTATTCTGAAAAATAGGGCAAGCCATTTGAAGGATTTAAGCAGAGAAGCAATGTGATCTGACTTACATTTCAAAGGGGTCACTGGCTTCTGCTGCATAGAAAATAAGCTTTGAGAGAATCTATGATGATCCAGGTGAGAGACAGTGGTGGTTTGGACCAAGGCTGTAGCAAGGAAAGAAATGAAATGCTTTGAAGCTAGAACTGGACTTGCTGCTATGGAGTTAAACTTGAGGCATGGGAGAAACAGAAAAGTCAATACCTGCAAGTTTTTAACTTGGGCCATCAGAGTGAAGTTTTTGCATTTACTGAGATAGAAGAGACTCTAAATGGAAAAGGGAAGGATGGTGGTTGTGGGAGGGAAATCAAGAATTACTGGTTTACTGGTTAAATAAACCAAGTCAACATTTAAAAAAATTTTCTTTCTCTAACATTTTGAGACAGAACAGTTTATACTATATAACAAACTAGCATGGTTAGCAAGATAATATAAACACAGTCCTTAAAACATGTTAAATTTGAGTCCTAGGAAAACGATTATTCTAAACAGGTAGAAGGACCAGTTAGTTGCAAGCAAAGGCCAGGAGACAGAGTAAACTGGCATTTTCAAAAACAGCAGAGACTAAAGTAGCTGTAGTGGGATGGTGAGAGGGTGACAGTTGCAGGAGAGGAGTCTGAAAGGATTCTGTGTGCCAGATCACGGTGTGCCTTACAGGTAATTACAACAACTTCAACTTTTCTCTGAATGAGATGAAACACTTTGGGGAAATCATTAACGTATTAATCATTTTAATTTGTATCTTTTATCACTATACGATCTTCATAAGCCCTAAGATAATTAAGTCAAAAAAGAACAAATATATTTTCATAATCAAATTTCCTGCACAACATTAACGTTTAAGAGTGTTTACTTACCATACCAATCACTGCAATCATAGGAGCTGAAGCCTGGGAGACATGCACACCCCCAATTCATACACTGCCCATTGCCGCTGCATAAATTGGGACATTTTAATACCAAGAGAATGTCTTCAATTGACTTGCCATATTCTTTTGTGTTATATTTCCACTCTTCCAAAATCCTCTTTTCACATTCATTTTCTAGAAGGGCCACACCTGCTTCTGCCCAGCTAACATCATCTTTTAACAGAATGTCCTTAACACACATATCTACAGCATGGTCTAGTCTTTTACCAAGAAAGTCAAAACAGAGCCTGCCTATGCTGGAGTTGGCTAGAGTGCGCTGACATAGTTTCAGGCTGCTGTCCTGGGTAAGGCCAGAGGGTGTTGGCCACTGGGGGACAAACTCTTGGTGGATATCTTCAGTGTGGTCCTCAGGGAAAAAATAAGTAAACTGTTCCAGGTTGGTCTGGCTGAGACTTTGGAAAGCAAACAAAGGAGGAAACTCATTGAAATGTTGCCGTTTCCATCTGTTTTGTGGATTCCACCTCATTTTTTGGCTGTGGCGACCCTGTTCCTGCTTATGTTTCTGGTTGTCTGAATATTCTTGTTTTTCATTGCCAGGATATTGTAAATGTACGTCCCTTTTGGTGAGGTCTATGTACTTCTTTCCTTGCAGTAAGAAATTCAAATTATTTTCTTCGCTAGATGTATGCTTGTTTATCCTCCCAACCAGAGCTTCTGAATTAATATATTCAGAGGTGACATCTAGTTCTGGTATCAAAGAAGAGAATCTGACATGTTTGAGGTCTTTGCAACCTGAAGCAATTTCTGGTTGAGGAAAACCATCCAGATGATTAGAAAACGGGTACCTGGAGGCGGTATCCAATGAGCAGCTACAATAGGATAGTTTTGCAGGCAAAGTCTGAGAAATTGGCATCTTGTCAAACATGCTTCTCCCGGGTAAAATCCTTCCAGATTAAAAACAGAAAACGAAAGTTATTTGAACCAGAACATTTTTCCCAGGAATGCGTTGCCAAAGTCAGAGACTCTTCACATTTAAGTCTAATATTAACACAATCACAAATGAAAATTAGTTTCTTACCTCCATTCGTTAATAAAAGCAGCACAATTATTAAAATGTTGATCAATTTTGATCCCATTTTTATCATGGAAATCATTTTCTGGGTTCTCATCAAAGGTTCCACAGAGTCCTAAAGTGTTTTTGTAATCCGAACTAGATGCCCTAATGGTTAAACTCATGCCCCATTCACTCAAGTCAGCACGAATAAATGCTCCAGAAGAAAATGAAATCTGAAACCAACATATAAACAGAAGATGTGAAAGCCATATTCAATGTAGATTAAGAAAAAAGTGTTATTTAAGAAATAAGAAGCAAACTCAGGCACTTCTCCCATATAAACAGAATAAAATACTAGGGGATAAACTCTTAGTGGATATCCTCAGTGTGGTCCTCAGGGAAAAAATAAGTAAACTGTTCCAGGTTGGTCTTTTTTATCCCCCCCCCCAGGGGACAACTTCTTTTTTATTGCTTTATTTTAAAATAATAAATTTTTGCATTTTTTTCTGATTTAGAATTTGAACGTCTACTGATTTTTATTGATATATATTAATTGTGACTTCTTTCCTTAAACAATTTAAACCAAAATGTGATATATAATGAAAACAATTATAAATCTTTTTTTTTAAAGAGAGAGAGAGAGAGAGAAATTTTTTAATATTTATTTTTTAGTTTTCGGTGGACACAACATCTTTATTTGTATGTGGTGCTGAGGATCGAACCCGGGCCGCATGCACGCCAGGCGAGCGCGCTACCGCTTGAGCCACATCCCCAGCCCAGTTATAAATCTTAAAGACAACATTTACCAAGTAATAGTAATGTTTATTTACTTTTTTTTTTTTTTTTTTTGGTGCTGGGGATTGAAACCAGGGACTTGCAACTGTTCTACAACTGAGCTATGACCTTGGCCAACCGAGTTATGCTTCTGATAATAGTTATTTAATATGGAATTAGACTCACAAATAATTAATTTACACAGATTAATATAATTCTGAAGGAGTGGACATTCCTGTGGCCAATCAGCATTCTCTTGCCACAAGCTGGCAAATAGAAACCACATTAAAACCATGGGTTGCGTGGGGAGTTGGCAATCAGAACAAGAGCCTGTGTCATCTAACTGTGAGCACCTCTCTCTGTTACAGGAATAGCACCTGTCCCAGACCACTCACTTGGAAGTACATGAGGAAAAACTCTCTTCTAAGAGTCAACAAAGGTATAACATCGGTGTTTGCTTCGCTGATACTTGTTCCCCTTTTAGTTTTTTTTTAAATCTAAAATGAGCTTTTCTTTTTACAAAACTAGTATGCGTTCATTACACAAAATGATTTTAAACACAAACAAAATTTATATTTCTACCCAAGTGGCAGAGGGAGGATGTTAACGGCTAATGCTAAGATCTTGATGCAAATTCTTCAAAAGTCTTTTCTATATTTCATGAATGTCTTTGCCTGTCTGTAAGCATAGCCTACTCTGTCGTTTTCATGACTACAATGTGTTTTATTGTGTACATCATTGTAGAGTTTTAGTTAAACACTTTTTTTCTAGGAGCATTAATTTTAGTTTAAGATTTGTAAGAAACAAATTTATTAAGAACCATTCCTACTTCCGCAGAAACATGGGAGAAAGAACAGAAAAGAACAGGAGAGGGGGAACAGGTGGAGGCAGAGGGGTCCCCTTCATCTCCAGATGCCCCTGTGACTGGAATGATATGGACAAGCCTGAAACAGTCTGCACATCTCCCTCCTGCAGCTGTTCCACATAAGTGAGATCCTGTGGGATCTGTCCCTTTTGTTTTTTGTCTGACTCAACTGTCCACTTTCATTGGAGCCACTTTGTTCCTGAATTCAGGGTGTGTGTTTTGGGACAGCCAACAGCAACATGGCACGCGACAGCATATTCATAGGATACAAGCGGAAATCCACCTAATCATCTGCTTTTGGTCTGGCACTGGGTTCAATCCTCAGCACCACATACAAAAATAAGTAAATAAAACAAAGATATTGTGTCCATCTCCAACTAAAAAAATAAAATAAAAATATGATAGCTCCTAATTTAACAGAGATGTATAGTTTATTCAAAATGAGAAAAAGGGAAACTATTTTTAATAGTACAAAATCATACGTACTGTGACTTTTCGTCCTAAATAAGATTCACTTATCTTGATATTGCTGGATGCATCTTGGCTCTTTACAAATAAATATGGTCGTAATTCATGTAGCTGACCACTGCACATATCGAAAGTAACGATATCTCCTCCTTCTTTGGCCACAAACCCACAGTTACATGACACAGGGTAGTGCAGGCTTCCGCAGTCCC
This sequence comes from Spermophilus citellus, assembly GCF_964194105.1. NCBI lineage: Eukaryota > Metazoa > Chordata > Mammalia > Rodentia > Sciuridae > Spermophilus > Spermophilus citellus. The sequence continues at coordinate 192,155,444 of NC_138184.1, read as the reverse complement.
ATTGACGCACATGGACTTCAAAATCACGTGTTGTACTCTTATAAAGCACAAATGTTCCAGTCTTGAAATTATCATATACTCTATCATTAACAAAAGTGAACTGCATTAAGAGTTGGTTATAAAACATCACAATAGTATGTTATAAACTAACTATGTATTACATTCATTTACAGGCTTTCCATATATTTTGATGTTAGAATGATAAATAAAGATTCCCAGCACATTTTTGGGTCATGAGCATTTGTTTGGATGCACTGAATGAAACACTTGCTTCTCTCTCACTACTCTTTTCTTCCCTTTCATAACCCCAGAGAGGCTTCGCTCCTAGAGGAGGGAGGCCTTCCAAGTGGCATGAACTTGCTGTCTCTGGTCTTCAAGAATTTGTTCACATTACCATCAAAATGGCTTTCCATAACAAGTCTATTTAATATAAATTACTAACCCTAATTGCAGCCTTCCCTTTTCACCTGATTTAGTTTTCTTCATGGCATGTTTCTTCCTCAGACACACTACATACTTTATTAACTGATTGTGTTAATCTCTCTTTTCCTCTGTTCAGAGGTCGGCTGTATGAGGGAATGATATTCTCTCGTTCACTGTCACATCCCCCAGCACTTAGAACATGGCTTGTCACCAAGCTGCTGCACAATTAATCTTGTTGAATTAAGTCAGATTAAATACATCACCATTTCTTGAGTTTTTTTCCACCAAAATTCTAAAGATTTCAATTATAACCATAGAAGAAAATTTTGCATCAGATAATAAGTTCCAACGATTTCTCAATTCTTGCTCAGATCTGTGGAGTATCATTTTACTGAAGGATTCTATGTCTATTTTTCATATTGAGTGACTTTACTGGAAATGATCACATTACAGTTTTTAAAAATTAAAAGAAAAAATTACCATGCATCAGGATGAGAATTTTGAATCAACAATACAGTATCATTTTCCTTAAGAATATGATATCCCTCAGAATAGTATCACTGAGCTTAATTTTGCTATGCAGATATTAATAGCAGTGTGACTTAGATTATTTCTTTTTGGTCATGTTGCTCAGTTTACTTAAATTCTAGAGTTAAATATTCAGGCTTTTATGAAGTTGTAATTATTTTTTCCATGAGTATTCTCATTATAAATTAAAGCTGATTTGTTATTTAAAAATTCTAGTGTGTTAGTTATTTTCCTAAAACTTAAAGATTATTTCATTATATATAAATACAAAACAGTGTATCACAATAAATATCACAGTAAACATCTCTGATGCAAATAATGAAATTATTAAAAACAAATACATGGCAAACAAAACGATAACTTCCATTTGTCATAAACTTCATTTCTACAAATTAAGGCTAACAACTATAATACAATAGACTTAAGAAAAAATTCTATACAAATAAATTAGTATCTTCAAACAAATCAGTGATGGCAAAACATGACTTTCTTTTCTAATTTTCCAGTGAACAGGACTAAGAAATGATCAAACAGAATGCTGGTTAAAACAAAACAACAGTGAAACCAAAACAAACAACAATGTTTAAAAGAAAAGACTTTTAGGAAATTACCTGCCATCAAAGGTAATTATATGTGGATCAGTAAATGAATAGCAGTAAGCTGTTGGGACATCCTTGACTCTGATCTTAAAAACAAAGATATTTTTGATAAAATTATTATTGGTATTCAGTGACAATTATTCATCACAACTGCAATGGATTTTTCATTAATTCTTGTCTTACATATTGAAAATGGAATAATTTAAAACTCATAATTATCAAATAATTCTAAAATTAAAATTTACAAGATACAGTGATAAAATACACATATCATTTTAAGTTTAAATTATAAAGATTATTTTAAATTTGTCAACCTGGATGCTGTCTGGAATATAGTTGTTCCACAGGAAATCCTTATTCACTATAGGTTCTACAACAATGTTTGTAACTCTGTCTCCATCTTGGGAAAAATCTGAGACAGCGGTGTAATACAGGGAAGCTTGGCCACAGGTGCCATTGGCACAGGATGTTGTCTGGTGGAGGTCCACATTGCAGGAAGACAGTGCCAAGTTTAAGCCAAGGTGTTCTTTACCTATTTAATAATAAAAAGTTGATAATTTTCCCAACAGTATAAACATATGAAACATTAAATAAAGTGATTACTCTTAAAGCATTTTCTCTTTCTTAAAAAAATATTTTTGAAATTTTCATCTAAGTTAAAACAAATTGGAAATACAGTGGAATGAATCTGACACAACTTTCCTATGTACATCTATGAATATGCCACAATGAATCTCCATATCATGTATAACCGCAAGACTGGGATCCTAGTTAGAATAAGAAAAAAAAAGTTATTGAATCTACCTGATTTTTACAGATAATTGATAAACTTGAAAATATACATATATTTGTACATACATATACATTACTATTTATTTTCAACCAAGTTACCAATCCATATGCTCCCAGATAAAATTGAAAAGCAGTAAATAACAAAGTAATGATAGAGATGAAGATATGAATAACTTTGATTTGATCAATATATTTTATTTACATGTTTTGAAGTACATGTATGTATACTTCAAGTATATGTACAATGTACACTGTACATGTGCAATTATTATGTGCTAAAAACTGTCTAAGAAGATTTAAAAAAGCAATAAGCAAAAGTTGTCTTTCCTTTAAAAAAGTCATAATTCTAGTAGCAAGACTCATAATTTGATTTCTTTTTCTAATTAACAACTGCACCCCATGTCCAGATTGTTCTATAATAAATTTTAGGGCATTTCTTCATGTCTCATACACTGGAAATTATAGTAATGGATTTAATTATTTATATAAGGTTCATCATCTTAAGAAATAGTAAAGTCAACACAAATGAAAAGCCAACCCCAGACCCGTAGTAAACTATCACCCTTCGCCTCTCAAATGTGCCAATACATTCACAAACTCCCTCATCTAGGTAACAAAGAATGCAAAAATATTTTTTTATACTTTAATTTATTTATTTTTATGTGGGGCTGAAGATTGAACCCGTTGCTTCACATGTGCTAGACAAGCACTCTAACACTGAACTACAGCTTTAGCCCAAGAAACAAATTTAAAAAGGAAATGGTAGCAAAGAATAAAAAATTTATATAAATAGACCAAAAACAAAAGGATTTCCCCCTCAAAACTGGCAAAAGGTAGTATTTTTTATATACAATTAATGATTAAAAAGTCCTTCTAGGAATGAAGGAGGAAGAAAGAACTTAAAAACTCTTATCTTTTCTCCCACACAAATTATTCAGGAATGGAATTATAATGGTTAGGTACAGGTACACTGCATTGGTGTCAAAATTCAGGAAAATTTTCTTTTATGTGCTTTTCCTAGAAATATAAACTTTTCTCATACACATAAAAACACAATGGAAATACTCAAACTCTTAACTGGCTTCCTAAGGTGAATATGGGGCATTTGGGACTTGAATACAATGACCAATGGTGGTCACTGCCAATGATCTCACCTGCCTAGTTTATGATATGAGGGCTGAACATCCTTCTCTTAAGCCTGAGTAAAAGCAACACTGTCTGTGTAGAAATTCACTGAGACACCAACATATTCCCTATGAAAGTAGATATTTAATAGAAATACACTTAAATACCTAAGAAGAGGAATATCCAAAATGAAATCCAGAAATTTTCCACTAGGAGAAAGACCGAAAAGACAGAAAAAGAGACAGAGAAGAGGGGCAGGAAGAATTTTTAACTAACAAAGAATAAGAACACACAAACTTCTAACATGTAGGAAGTATATTTAATGCTATCTTTACACTGGCGATGCCTGCTTCACTGAAAGATTTGAGAGCATGCAAATATATTTTAAGATATTCTTTTAAGTGAAGGAAATCTTTGCTCAATACAATTTTGAAAAACAACAATAGCATTGTATCCTTTCTATTTTGACCATAAATTGTAGTAACATTTTCCTATTAGGTATTCAAAAGGTAAGTTGAAGTAAAACTATGTCTAAATGTCTGAGAAAAAGGTCATTATTCCATATTTTTAAGGCTGTATTAAAATATAATGTTGCTCATGGTGCTCCTTAAATCTGGGTTAGTAGCTGGGCATTAATCAAGCCTTTTTAACTGTCAAATATCTTAGGAAGACATCTCTTAATTTCTCTATCTCCTTACCCTTATTTTTTCTTGGATCACCATTCTCATGAGATTGTCTCTGACCCCGTTATACTGTGTGGCCTTTTTATCCTTTTGAACATGGACATTAAGACCTACAAAAGTATGCATTGTACTTTTGTACTATAAAAGGTATGTATTATGGTTTAGATATTATTGTCTCCCAAAAACTCATGTGTGACAGTATAAGAAAGTTTAGAGGTAGAAGCCAGGCAAGGTGGCACATGCCTGTAATCCCAGCTGCTCAGGAAGCTGAGGCAGGACGATTTCAAGTTCAAAGCCAGCCTCAGCATCTTGGTGAGACCCTAAGCAACCTTGAGAGACCCTGTCTCAAAATATAAAATGAAAAAAAGAGTTGGAGATGTAGCTCAGTATTTGAGCACTCCTGGTTTCAATCCCTGGTATAAAAAGAATTTAGAGGTGCAATAATTATGTTATGCTAGTTCCAACCTAATTAGTGCATTAATATCCTGAGAAAAGTCAATTGGGTGGTCATTGTAGGCTGGTAAGGTGTGGCTGAAGGAGGAGAGTCATTGGAACATGCTTCTGAGGTAGACATTTGTCCTAGGTGAGAGGAAGTCCCCTTCTTTCTGTTCTTGGTGGCCAGGTCCTGACCTGCTTTCCTCTGCCATGCCCTTCTTCCATGATGTTCTGCCCATCTTGGGTCCAGAACAATGGGGCCAGCCGCCTAGTAAGTGATACCCCTGAAAACATGAACCCCCCAAAAACTTTTCCTCCTCTAAAATTGTTCTTGTCAGTCTTTCAGTTATAGCAGTGAAAAGCTGGCTAAAACAGCATGTGGTATGTGAACAGAACTGTAATCTCTCTTATAGGTTAGGTCTATATATCTCTTACTTGATTTGATCAGAGACTTAAGGGGGAAGAGAACTCAATCAACCCAACCACTGCTCTTCATGGTTTCTCCTCTGATATTCCATCTTGTCAACACTACGAGTGGGTTTCCATTCTCTTTATATGGCTGTCACAGTGAAGTATATGCGACCTTGCAATATGACATTTGCAGAATTAGCAATTTAGATGGAAGAATTTAAAGATCCACAAACTTATCTTACATTAAAAAGTGTGAAACATGTGTTATGAGATCCGTGTTTCATAACCTGAACTTTTAGTATAACTTATCACACCTCCCTCATTGAGGGTGATTTGGAAAATCTTAAAAGAACAGTTTGTCCTTCAATCTCTGAAAATAAAGCAAAGAAAGGAACAAGTTAAGAGAATGAGAAGCAGAATGAAAATTAGAAGGAGAAGGATGAAAAAGAAGAAAGGGTACAGGAAGATGACTACAAAGAGGAGATTGTTCACTATTATTTTAAACATATCCTTTGATCCCAAGAAGAATAAACAGGATTTACTTTGGCAATCATCAATTTGATCCAGCATTATTAATATGATTCAGCTATAATTTGATGTAAACATGCAGTATAATTTAGTAGATGAGTATATTACAGGGACTTTTCCTAGAGGAGAAAAAGCATCAGTTACCATTTGAAATCTAATAACAATATCAAATGAATTTAGTATATTACCTTGATCAACAGTTTTCAGCTTTAATGAGATTTTGCATTCTTGATCAAGCTCACTAAATTCAGAACAAACAATAGGAATTGTACTCTCTATCCTCAGCTGGTATTCTTTCCCATCTTCTGATATAGTACTCAATTCAGGTTGTAGCTGGTATAGCAATATATAGAATGTTAGGTTAAAATAGAATTTGTTTTATTTTTTTATTTTTTTAAATTTTTTTATTGGTTGTTCAAAACATTACATAGTTCTTGATATATCATATTTCACACTTTGATTCAAGTGGGTTATGAACTCCCATTTTTACCCCGTATACAGATTGCAGAGTCACATCAGTTACACTTCCACTGATTTACATATTGCCATACTAGTGTCTGTTGTATTCTGCTGCCTTTCCTATCCTCTACTATCCCCCCTCCCCTCCCCTTAGAATTTGTTTTAAAATATAATTTTAAAAACACATTTTCTTAACAGCTTTTCTTTTGCTAAATGAGCTGGTAATAACTTTTTTTTTTTAAAGAGAGAGTGAGAGAGGAGAGAGAGTGAGAGAGAGAGAGAGAGAGAGAATTTTTAATATTTATTTTTTTAGTTCTCGGCAGACACAACATCTTTGTTGGTATGTGGTGCTGAGGATCGAACCCGGGCCACACGCATGCCAGGCGAGTGCGCTACCGCTTGAGCCACATCCCCAGCCCAACTGGTAATAACTTAAGCACTGGAATTTCTTTTTAACTAAATAAAATCAATTTAGACAAAACCAATTAAAACATAAGCAGCATGCAGAGGAATACACAGAGCTGTTGTACCACTGGGTTAGATGACATTTTGATTCTCCAACCCATGGTTGGATAAGTCATGTCTAAGCTTGTCTGTGATGGGCACTGTAGAATAGAGGAAAAACAGAATTCCATTTTCTTAAACTTGTTTGCTCTTATTCCATTGTAAGTTTGGTTATTTTTAGGATTTATACTCACCATCTTAATCAGAATTTACTTATATTTTATAGGTAGATCAAATGATTGGTGTCACCTGAAACATCTCAACTCTCAGGATATTTATGAGTTTCTGCTTTCTACAGTTAGACTTTCTACAAGTAGACTTACTGAGTACTGTTGCACCCTAATCCAGTTCACAGGTCAATTTTTTTTTTTTTTTTTTTTTGAGTTGGGGAATTTGACTAGCTCTCAAAAGAGATGTGCTTTAGTATTGACTATTCTGTTAGCCTAATTTGAAACAGTACTAGAGGCTAACCACTGGGCCTTGACCTTGTCTGCTGGGTGTTACCAAGCAGATCACAAGCATCCTGTGTCCTAAGTCTGTGTCCTTCCCCTCCCACTACGGGTAGGCTATTCTGACGATGTGGTTCAGTCTTCTTTTCCTGGTGCCTGCTGTGTAACATGAAATTTATCTAGAAAGTTTATTTATTCTGGTCCTGAGTACTGTTCTCACAATCTATCTTTTTCCAACTTGTCTTCAAACTTGGAGTGACTGCAAATTCTAGTTCTGTGAGTGAGGAGACCTCAAGATGCATGGTTCTTGCCTGCTTGGACCTCTTGATATTGCTCCATGCCTTCCACCACTTCTGATTTCCTGTCACCTCTGCTCACCTGTTAGACCCTAGTGCTACCAGCAATAATTAAATATATTGCATTGTTAAATTAGCTCAATCATTGCAATCCATAATCTTGGCCTGGTACCTGACTTCAAAAATGCACAATAACTAAATATTGATATGTTAATTTTTAGTTAAATGACAGGCTGAATTATGGGGATACAGCCTAAACTTTCATTAGAGCTATTTCTTTTTTTAAATTTTTATTTATTTTTTTTAGTCATTTAGAGCTATTTCTTTAAAAATAAATCCACAAGAGCTTGAATTATGATAGTTCAACTTAGGATATGTTCACTACGTTGGTTCAAAAGTGACACACATTAGATAGAAACCACACATTGAATTTTGAGTTTTGTTCTTTTCCCAGGCTAGCAATATGCCTGTGCTCTGCAGTGGCAGTGAGTCACAACTCCCAGTTACCAATGTAATCATGAGGGAAAGCAACTAATACCCTACAATTTACTATGTTGCTAAGCTATGACATTAGGCAGGTTAGCTGTATTAAATGCATTTTTGACTTAACATTTTTCTCAACTTGTGATGAGTTCCTTGGAAGGTAATACCATTGTAAGTTGAAGAGCATCTGTACATATCAACCATAGTTCATTAACAGGGATTCTCAAATTTTGTTGTGCATTAGAATTGTTGGAGTTATTTCTCAAAAATACAGAGTACTGAGTCTTACCTTTCAGATTCAGCCAGAAACCTTTATGAAAAGATCACAAAGTGGGGAATTAGTTCCAGAAGAATAATCTTTCTGATTCATCCCTTCTGCTACATACCTTAATGCCTGCAAAAAATTCCTGGCTTTCGATGGCTAAACTTTGTATATGTGGTTTCTCCAAGAAAAAGATGGATGCACTACAGAATATCTATAAATACAGTTAACAAATAACCATTTAGTAAAAAAAAAAAAAGAAAAAATGTGTTATTATTATCTTTAAATTTTTAATTTAATTCTTGGTAGATAGTTCACAGCAGATAAAAGAACTGAGTAATTTAATTACTTGCCTGAAATTTTAAAAAAATTCTTCATTATAAAATATTACTCATTCAAATCTCAACATAAAGTATCACGTAGCCTTTTTACTTAAGATGTATTTGAAAGTAGATAAACATAATTTCATCACTGAAAAAATTAAAGCATTGTTTTCCAAAATATTAGAATATAATTTTAAAACCCAGAAAAGACATACAGTTACAGAGACTCTTTGATAATAATCAGCATGTTGCTAAAAAAGATATTCATATGTAGTCACTAAGACTATGTTACTGAGTCATCTAGATATCACTAGAATTGGCACGATTGCTAAAGGAAAAAAAAGAAGGAAAGCCTTAGTGTTTTCTATTCTGGGGACAAGAATCTACTCCCTCTCTCTCTCTCTCTATATATATATATGTATGTATGTGTGTGTGTGTGTGTATATATATATATATATATATATATACATACACAATTAATATTGTTTGAACAATTAATACATTAATGAAAAGAAAATCAAATCCAGTTTTTGTTAACATACCCTGTCTCCAAGTCTGAGATTTATGCCATCAAGTTCTAAAAGAGAAAATGCCTGAACTGTGGTCTCCTGTTTCAGCTCCTCTTTGATTTCTTGAGAAGAAAGCCTAGACCAAGCTATGAGAAATCCCACCGATCTGTTTGTAGGGGAAACATCAAAAGCACACCTACAGAAGAGCCTGGACTCAATCAGCTCCACCACAACCTCTGGCCTTCCTGGAGGTGGAGGTGGAAATGAGGCCGACAGCTGACCTGGTGGGAGAAGAAGCATCATTTCTACTTGAGCATCTTGAAGAATGAAATAATCACAAAAAGGCTATAACTTCAGGATTTATCTTTAAAAAAGGAAATAAATTCAGTAAAATGATTATTATCTAGTAGTCAACAAAGCAGCACATTCACATTGACAAACAATCACATAAGTATTGATTGACAGCAGGGCACCTTAAATCATCAAGCTTATATTATTGCATTTTAAATGTTTGCTCCCAAAATGTCTGGCTCCTGAAAATAAAAGTAATTTACAATATTTTAGTCAATCATCTTTTTAAAAAGACATAACAAACATAGTTCAGGTTTAATACATTATAATTCCTTGTTATAAAGTAGTCACTAATGTAAACTTAAATGACTTTCTTTTTTACTCTTATAATGTACTCTCACAAAGCAACTCTTCATCACTTTAGGTTGAAAGAGCTGTTCACTGGGGAGTGATTGTACCGTCAGTGAAATATATCAAGTGCTAAACAATAGTCTTATTCTTTTCATTTTTATGAGGCTAATATTTGAAAATTTTTTTCTAGGAACTCGTATGAAGAGTATATATTTATATTTTAATTCTGGGTATTTGCAAAATTAAATTGGAGGATCTGAAAGGTTTTTATTTTTTATTTTTTTAAAAATATTTGAGTGATAAATTTTGTTTTATTTTTCTGAGTAATAAATTCTAAAATAGGTTTTAAAACTACTCTGAAATGTGCAAATAATTTTTGTTATATATATGTTAGAATTTTATGACAACCACAAAAACCAGTCTTTCAACTCTGTCATTTAGATTTTAGAAAATTCCAAGAGTCCTTCTTTTAAGGTCTCTTCTCTAGAGAAAATATACTTTCAGATATTTGTTAGATATCATATTTTGTTAGGTATCCTATTCCAAAGTTTCAATGATAAATAAATTGTTTTCAAATTAATTAACAAATATTTTGAGAAACATTTCAAATATAAGCCAAGTCAGCAAACTTATGTTAAATATTTTCACTCTTGTGTTATTTCCCCAAGTTATATACAATTTTGTATAGTATATATTTCCCAATTAGTTGCATAAACATTTTGAATAGCACAACAACTTGCTGAAAATTATTTTTACTGAAGGAAGAAAAGTGTTTTACTGTAAGTACATCATAAAGAAAATCCATACCTACTATGCAGATTAGCCAAATTATTATACTTGATGCTTACTGCTACTAAGGCATATTGCTTTATTCTTTTATGAATTTACATCAGAGGACCTAATTAAACAGCTTTTCATATATAATAACAATTTATTTAGAGAATATAAGAAAAGGAGGTTGGAAAATCTATTTGCAATTGGAACAGTCCCTGGAACACCAATTTAGTGCTTTATTTAATAACTTTTTTGTTTACTTATTTATTTTTAAATTTTTTTATTGGTGCATTATAATTATACTTGTTGGTGGGATTTGTTGTTACATGTTAATACATGCACACAACGTAACAGATTTTTAAAAGACAAACCAAATTAATTTTTAGACCTAGCACTTTGAACATTATATCTATCCTGATTTATTTGATCTCATTATGATTTTTTTCACCATATAAATCACCTTTGTTAGAAATAGTAATTATATGTCAACTTTATCTCACTAATTTGACTAGAGGTCCCATGAAAAGGCTAATGTTTGAACAAATGTTTTAATTTTTGCCCATCTTGTAGGCATATGTCATATATTTTGTTATTTGGACTATTTTAGAGTGATTTATTTTAAAAAATATTATAAGTAGGCAATTTCTTAATATTTAAAATAACTTTAAAACATTAAGCAAAAATAGCAAAGAAAAAATATGGACTGAATGGAGTAGAAAAATAGTGACTACCAGTAATACCTTTGGTGTTTAACTTTCAAAACTTGTTTGTCACAAATGCAATCTTCCCAGAAAACAAAATTTTTTAAAATTCTTCTTAGGTATACATGACAGTAGAGTGTATTTTAATACATTATACATATATGAAGTTTAACTTATTCTAATAAATATAACTTATTATAACCATTCTTGTGGTTGTACATGATGTGGAGTTACACTGGTCGTGTATTCATATATAGACATAGGAAAGTTATGTCCAATTCATTCTACCATCTTTCCTCTTCCCATCTCCCTCTTTCCTTCATTCCCCTTTGTCTAATTGAATGAACTTCTATCCTCCCCCACTTATTGTGTGTTAGCATCCACATATCAGAGAGAACATTCGGCCTTTGGTTTGGGGGGGATTGGCTTATTTCACTTAGCATGATAGTCTCCAGTTCCATCCATTTACCTGCAAAAGTCATAAAGCCATTCTTTTTAAGGCTGAGCATTATTTCATTGTGTATATATACCACATTTTCTTTATCCATTCGTCTATTGAAGAGTACCTAGGTTGGTTCCATAGCTTAGCTACTGTGACTTGAGCTGCTATAAACATGAATGTGGCTGCATCACTGTAATATGCTGATTTTAAGTCCTTAACTGGGTCAAATGATGGTTCCATTCCAAGCATAGAAGAGAAAATTGTACTGCAGATTATACTGCATAATGTGATTTCTTTGCTACAATATATCATAAATTTTTACTAATGTCAAAGAATACACCTCTACATTTTCATGGTGTTTGCAGAATCTCTTGTAATTGCCTGCACATCAGAAATTTTTAGCCAATCAATGGTTATTATATATTTGCATCTTTATTTTACCATTATTAGAAAAAAGGCCTCTTATAAATACTGGGCATGCACATGTCCTTGAATAGATCTTGAAGATAGATTTTTTTGAAGTAAGAATTGAAGCACAAACACATGTGGATTTTTAAAAGTGTTGAGATAAATTACCAACTTTTCTCATAAAAAAATTCTACCAACATTTTGCTTCCTTAATTCTTTGTACTTCTGCCAACTCTAGGTAGGAATGTATCTTAAAAGCACAATAAAGTGCTTTTTATATTTGATATGTACCAGACTGTGGCGTTGTCAAATGTTAGTATATTCAACATTTAAAGTCCCCAAAATAAGTACTTTTAAAAATAGTTTATAAATACATTATTAAACACAAAATTTTATACTCACCAACACAATCCCCTCCAATTTCTATTTCTTCTGGTCCACATGTGTGTAGTTTTGCATCAGAAATAGCTGCAAAAAGTTAAGGTTTTATATTTAACTGGGCATAAAGATATAAATCTACATATAGCTAAGATGACAATTCCTTGGAGAAGTATGTTTTAATGACTAAGACAGATTTTCTTAGTTGTTCTCTCTGGGTTTATTTTTTTCATAATAAAAATTTTTCCCCAAAGATAAGATCAAATGGAAGTAAGGAATTATATTTCAAAACAGTCATAATTTTGTTTCTTGTTTTCTAAATTTGAATCTTCATTATTAAGTAATGAAACTCACTGATGAGGATGTGAATTCTCACACATTACTGGTTGGACATACAAAATGGTATGGTAACTTTGAAAGAGTTTGATAGTTTGATGTATAACTAAGTATATTCTTATACTAATACAGCAATTGTGCTTCTTGGCATTTTCCCAGAGGGTTAAAAACTTATTTTTACACAAAAACTTGAGCAAGATATTTACAGCAACTTTATTCATAATTGTTCAATTTATGGTTTTTGTAGCTAACAATGTTAGTTTTGTATTTTAGAAATATTTGATTAACCTAAGATTACAAGTATTTTCACCTGAAAGTGAAAATATTCCCTGGAAGATTTATATTTTTAGCTTTTACGGTTTTGTCTATGATAATTGTAATTTCTTTTTGTATTTTGACAAGAGATGTGAACTAAGTTTCTCGCATACAATCATATTTTTGCTTGTGTTGAAAATGCAATTCTTTCTTTGTAGAACTGGTTATGTTCCTGTATTGAATATCAAGTAACTGTGTTGCTCTTTTCTGGATATTATTCTTTTTCATTCATCTACCTGTTTATCCTGCTGTAAATATACACTGTCTACATTATTATTATTTTGGAATCAGTTTGAAAGTCAGGTAGTATAAGTTGTTCAACTTATTACCTTACCAAACTAGTTTTGAGTATTACAGTTATTTTGTGTTGTCATGTGAATTTTAGAATGAATTTGTCAATTTCCACAAGAAAAATTATTGACATATTTATTAGGAACATTCTGGAACTACAAATTAGCTTGTAAAGAACTAGCACATTAACATGAGCCTTTCAATCCATAATAGTTTCTCTCTTTATTAACTTAGGCTTTTATGTTTCTCAGCAAAGTTTTATAGGTTTCCCTATAAAAGTCTTGTGCATCTTTTGTCAGATTGATTCCAAAGTGTTTCATGATTTTTGGTTTATAATTGGTAAGTTAGATGAAATTTCTGAATAATCATTACTGTTATAAAAATGCAAATGATTTTCACGTGTTGATCTTTTTTCCTTCAACATTGTTAAACTCAACTCTGGTAGCTATTTTATAGATTCCACTGGAGTTTTTTGAAAATGGATGATCATTTCATCTGTATTTATATTCATGAGGTTATTGTTCTAGAGTTTCCTGTTCTTGTATATCTATGTTTGGTTTAAGTTTTAGAGTATGTTGTCTTCACAGAAGTTCAGAAGTAGCTCCTTTTCTTTTATGCAGAAGAGTTTATGCAAAAATGGTATTATTTCTTCCTTAAATGTTTACAAAATTCCCGATGACAACCATCTGGGCCAATTCATCTTTGTGGGATGAGTTTTAACTAGAAATATAATTTCTTTTTTAAAAAAATATTTATTTTTTAGTTATAGTTGGACATAATACCTTTTATTTCACTTATGTATTTTTATGTGGTGCTGAGAGTTGAACCCGGGGTCTCATACATGTGAGGCGAGCGCTCTACCACTGAGTCACAATCCCAGCCCTAATTTATTTTTTTAATATTTATTTTTTAGTTGTAAATTGACACAATACCTTTATCTATCTATATCTATCTATCTATCTATTTATTTATTTATTTAGTGCTGAGGATCAAACCCAGTGCCTCACACATGCTAGGCAAGCACTCTACCATGGAGTCACAACCCCAGCCCCTAGAAATATAATTTATTTAATAGATATAAGACCATTAAGGTTATAAGTTTATTTTTTAATGGCTTTTGACTGTCAGCATATTTTTAAAAATTTGTCTATTTCATCTAAGTTGTCAAATGTACTGGCACAGAGTAGTTCATAATAATTCTTTTTTGGTTTTAGCTTTTGTAGTTGTAGAATTTGTAGTTTAATCACCTCTCTTATTCATGGTACTGTGTTTGTTGTAGTTGTTGTTGTTGATGTTGTTGGTGGTAGTGGTAATAGGATGTGCATGTAGAGTGCTGAAATTGAACCCAGGACTTTGTACATGCTAGGCTTTATCACTGAGCTGTATCCCCAGTCCCAATATTGTCTTTCTTTACTGATCAGACTGGCCAGAGAATTGTTAATTTTATTGAACTTCTCAAAAGATCCATCCTTTGATTTTATTGCATTTTCTTTATTGTATCTCATTGCTTTCTATTTTGATCATTTCCTTTCACCTTTTTGCTCTGAGTCTCATTTATGCTTTTTAGTCTCTTATTATATAAACAGATACTGAATTTATGACTCTTGTCTTTCATTATAGATGTTTAGTGGGTTTTAACACTAATTAGCTTCAAATTTTCCTAGTATTCTAATTTTCTCTAATTTTCTTTTCTAATTTAGAGCTCAGAATTTGTTTTATATGCCAAATGCTTCATATCCACTTGTAAAGAATGTTTGTGTGAATGAAGTCTTCTTTAAATATCATTTCTATCAAGTTCATTGACAGAGTTATTCTAATCTCCATTTTTGCTATTTCTGTTTTTATATGCTCAATTAATTATTGGCAGATGGATGTTAATTTCCAATAATAATTATAGATTTGCCCATTTCTGTTTATAAAATTATCAGTTTTGCTTCACATATTTAGAATCTGTCATTAGGTGCATCATCATCATACAATGGGAACTGTATGTCCTCTTATTGAATTGATCATTTTATCCTTAGGAAATGACCCTTCTTTTCCCTGGTAATATTCTTTGGCCTGTAATCTACATTGTCTAATATTAATATAGCTACTCTAGATTTCTTGTGATAAGTGTTACTTAAGTACATCTTTTATCCTTATATCTTTTATTTAAAATTTATTTTTAGTTGTAGATGAACACAATACCTTTATTTTATTAATTTATTTTTATATGATGCTGAGGATCTAACCCAGTGCCTCACAGGTACAAGGTGCCACTGAGCTACAACCCCAGTCCCAATCCTTATACCTTTAAACCCATTTTTCTTTATATATGAAGTATTTCTCTAGATAGCCTATAGTTGGATCTTGCTTTTAAATCCAATGTGGCAGAACAAAGTGCAGAGGTCCCTCAATGATCAGGCCTTGCTGCCCTTTCATACAGGTCTGTGCTCTGCCGTACTTACTGGATCCAACATCTCTGTCCTGCTATCAGTCTGTGCACAGTACACTTACTGCTTTAGGGCTTGTCACTTGCTGTGATTGCTGTTTGGCATGATTTTCCCCTTACACTCTGACCATGAACTGTTTACCCTCCAGCTCTCAGCACCAATGCCATTTCATCAGGAAAGGCTTTCTCTAGTGACATGGCATTGCAAATTACATTCTCCCCTTACCTCCATTTCTACAGCAAATTTTAGTCTTTCCATTCATGCTACTAATAGTAATTACTAACTGCACAAATATTTTGTGCTGTGAAGTCAGGGACCACTATGGGAAATTAATGACAAAATAAATATAAATTATTTCATTTACTAAAAGTTTTCATGTATTCCCCAAAACAAAATAAGAATATATTTCTATAATATTATCTTCATAAATCAGTCTCTATTCTTGTGTAGACAATAATGCCTTATTTCCTTAGAAGTTTTGACTAGTGATGATATATTCACAAGAAATTTTGAAAATAATATGACTGTGAAAATATAATGGGAAACTGGGATGTTTGACATGGTTTTTATGGAAAAAAAGAGTTACAAACCTGCAAAATATTAAAACTGTTATTTTTGCACTGCCAATACAAATAAATACTTAAGAAAACTCTTCATGCTGGCATTAAGAAATAGTTTTTCATGAGGTTAAAGATGATAGAAACTTTAAAGAAACTCTTTTTCCTAATAATACTGGTTCATATTCTATATCTATAATGAGTAAAATGATTTTTTGTGGGACCAGGGGTTGAACCCAGGGCCTTAGTGCATGCTAGGGGAGCACTCTACCAGCTGAGCTATATTCCCAGCCCAGTAAAATAATTTTTGAGATTGGACATTTAGTATGGCTAATTTGGTTATTAAAACTCAAAATAAGGGTTTATTTTAACTACTCTAATACTTGAATAACTATTTTATTTGTTTTGCTGCATGTATGTTATTTAGGGTTTGTTAGTTTGGGGACTCTAAAATACGTATGTGTTGTGTTACTGACATAATTAAATACTATTTGCTGAATCAAATGTTTACATAAGTTAAATACTCTGATCTGCAATAGTATCTCCCAGCATTTTCAGTCTCCCACATGTGATATGGTTGGGCCCAGATAACACACTGCAGGTTAGTTTCTTTTCCAAATCAGTGATACATGAGAACATCCATCCTTCTAGAGAGAGTACAGGATAAATCCCCAATTTATCAGCTTCATCATTGTCTAACCAATCTAAGCCAAAAAAAAAAAAAATCCATGATGTAGTGTCTTTCTGTTTTGAGCTTCTTGCATCTGAAGGGTTATGCCACTAGTTCTATTAAACACTGTTATCATTTGTTGAATCTCTTTTTATTCAAAATACCAAGTCATGACATCCTGATGTAAAGGACACATTATCTCTTTTGGAAGAGTTCCTAAGTCATAATTGAGTAGACAGAAAAATGAAACAGTGTTTCATTAAGCTCAATTATCTTTGGTGAGCTTTACATTAGTATGTTCTGGGCACTCCAAAAAGGGTCTCTATTTCACAACATCCTTAGTGAACATCATGGTCAGAGTCAGACTCATGAGTCTGGTGTGAATTCTTCATCTGTGACTGTCATGTCTCCTCTTGGATAACAGACCAAATAGAACTTAATTACCCTCTCTTCACAATCTAATATTTACACCCCAGCCTCAGTAACTCAAGCAAAAATCCTAGATTTTTGTCTTTGATTCCTCTTTCCTTCTCCCATATCCAGTTCACCAGGTCTGTCTGAAAATGACACCTAGTCTAAGAATTTCCACCCCTGTCCCCTTTAAGACACCACCATTTCTCTATGGAATGAATGCAACAGCCTACAGGCATCTTTCTGCAGGAGGAATGTCATTTTAAATTCAATCCCAAGAGTGTATTACTCACCTTTTTAAAAGTCCCTAAGATTTTACACTGTAGTTATGACTCAATATAAGTTTTTAACCATGAACTGAAGACCCTACATTTACCACCACCTTCTTGCTTCTCTGACCTCATCTCCTAAGACAATCCACTTGCTCTATTCGTGGCCAGATTTCCTCCATCAGTTCTTTGATTTCCTCCATCAGTTCTATCTTCATACCCAGCTGAGGACATTTACATTTGCTGTTCTTTCTACTGAGAATGCTTTACCCCCATATTTTTTTCTTGACTGCCATTTGCCTCATTCAGATGAACTCATCAGCTGTTCAGAGATTTCCACAGGTATCCTTTATAATAGCATCCCTATGCCAACCCATTCCTATTGCATGCACCAGTTTTCTTTATTTTATACCATATTAATTTCCAAAATAGTTTATTTTTGTTTTTTGATCAATGTTTTAGTTTAGAATAACTTTAGAATCTCACAAAACAAAACATTTTAAAAAGTAACCTAGAGTGGCTAAGGTTGTGGCTCAGCAGCAGTAGAGCACTTGCCTAGCGCATGAGAGGCCCTGGGTTCAATCCTCAGCACCACATAAAAATAAATAAATAAAACAAATTATGTCCAACTACAATTAAAAATTAAATATTTTAATTTTTTTTAAAAAGTAACCTAGAGCTTTTCTATACATCCCTTATCTATGTTCTGCAAATGTTAACATATTACAAAACCATGATACATTTATCAAAGCTAAGAAGTTGACTTTAGGTTTAGCCTCTTAAATAAACTGAAGATTCCTACTGATTGCCCTTTCTGTTCCAGTGTCCAATCCAGGATATCATATTAAATTATATGTCATGTTTTTTTCTAATTTATGACAGCTTCTCACTTGTTCTTGGTGTCTCATAATTTTGACATTTTAAAAATATACTATTCAGGTATTCTGTAGAATGTTCTTTAATGTGAGTTTATATAAATTTTCTCATGATTAGACTTGGTGTACGGATTTGGGGGAAGAAGACCAAAAAAGAGTAGCACCCTTTTTAATGACTGTTATCAGGAGATACATGATATCCACATGCTTTATCACTACTGATGTTGATTTTGATCAAATGTAGGACCTGCCAAATGTCTTCACTGTAAAATTATGATTTTTTTTCCTTTCCATACACTATTATTTGCAAGCAAGTCACAAAGTCTGTCCCACAGTTAAAATGAGAATAAACAAGCTCCATCTTCTAAGTAGAATAAAAGCTAAAAATATTATTCACAATTCTTCTTTAAGAAAGCTGTGTCTTCTTTCCTATATTTATTTCTCTAATCATATACTTGTATAATAAATGAATATTTATAGTAAGTGGATGTTAATTAATATAGTGAATGGCTATTCATTTTATTCTTTAAGATATACCCATTTTATTTTTATATATTGTCTGAGGGATTTCAGCAGAATCTAAGTTTCATGAGGACAAAGATTTCATTTGTCTTATTCAGCACTGTGACCTTACAGCCTAAAATACTTGCTGGAACTGGATAAACAGTCAATAACTATTGGTGAGATAAAATGAGATAAAATCCAGATTTTAATAACTCAGCATCCTCCATCCTTTAATTAAAGAGGGGAAGAGTGCAAGAAAATCAATGAATTTTTAACACACTCAATAATTATGTGCAGGGGGAATAAGGTCAGGAGCCTCCTTTGATACACATCAGTATATAGTTTTGAGCACTTTAACATCTTGGCCAAGAATCCTAAATGAACCTGGCCAAAGTAAACACCAAATTTAGATTCAGTTTTGTGAAAACGGTAGACAAGTCTGTTACTGCGATTTGCAATAGCTCCATACCACCCGTCCAGAGACAAGCCCAAATGCACCCACCCACAGTTCCATGATTAGCAGCTCATGTGTATTACTGCTGTTTTCTTACCTTCTGCACAATAGCCCATACATCCCTGAGTGGGTTGTAGTAAGTACACATAAAATTGCCCACAGTTTCGTACAGACACTGGGATTTGAAAGAGACAGCAGTCTTTTGTAGTGCTAAACAAAAACTGCCACGTGGCACAAGCTGTCAGTTGCTTTATCTCCCCAGGAGAAGGCAGTGTTTCTGAATCTCTTAGAGAAAGCCAGATGGGGGCCTGAGTTCCACAGTGGTTCATCTTTTGCATCAGAGAAAACAAGAATTGAAAATACAATTTATTTTCATACAGGTACAGCAATTACTTTGCATTTCTTCAAAACAACATTTAAAATATTAAATTATCAATCATTTAAAATTAATCAGTTGTACCTATACGACACAAGAAAAATTAATATTAATTTACTACAAATACTTTGATTTACTGCTTTAATAGTAAATTTGAACCAAATAGATTGATTCTATTTGTTACATTATTGTAAAAAAGAGAAATTCTTTGTCAGATAACTTCCTAAAATAGCTTGATGAACTTTCTAAAACAAGGTAAATCAATCTGAAGTAATCTTCACAAAGAAAAATTGGTCTTGGAAATTTCTTACAAAATAGATGGGAATATTATATGTAAGAAGCTGATGCAGAGTTCAAGATGCAACAAAAATCAGAGGAGAAGGAAGACATTGTTCAAAATCTAATGATGGAAAAACTATTTGGTAATTTGAGAAAAAATGTGAAGCAAAAAGCTCACATGAAGCCTACTGTATAAATTACTCACAGGTGGAAAAATAGAAAACTAATGAAGAAGAAATAAGAAGAAACTGTATATTATTTGGGAAGAACTGACTGAACTCATGACCTTGGACAAGACACTCAACGTCCTTCTCTTTTGTATGAAGGGATAGTAGTTCCCACCCAAAGTGCTATAGTGAAGTGTAAATGAAGCAATGTAATCTAAAAATTCTATGACCATAAATACACAATTTACAAAAACTAATACAGATGTCTAATGCATTAGAATATTTGGTATTGGAAAAGGCATATCTATCTAGTTATGTGGGAATTAAAAATTAGCATTATGTTTTATTCATATATTTATATATTTTTTATTTAGGTGCTGGGGGTTTAACCCAGGGTTGCTTTACCCCTAAGCTTTTCATTACCCCAACACTTTTCATTATCTTGAGACAGGGTCTCACTAGGTTGCTTAGGACCTCAGTAAGTTGTTGAGGCTGATTTTGAATTTGTGATCCTCCTGTCTCAGCCTCCTGGATCTCTGAGATTACAGACTTGTACCACCATGCTATGTTTTAAATAATGTATATATCAAAGCCTCAAAAAGACATTAGTCTTCACCAATCTTACATTTAAAAGTAAATCTTACTAAACATACTAAAATGATGACAAGATTATATGTACATTTGCTAAAATTGTAGAATTAATTATTATGGCAAAATTCTCAATGTGCACATATAGGGCAATCACATAAGTGCATATAGTATGTTCTTATCACCGAATATTGCTTTAAAACTGATGTAAAGAATTTATAAATGGAACATACTAATCCTATAGCTATAACTAAGAAAAAGCATGTTACACATTTGAACATAAAGCATAACCTACAAAACAATATATATATAATAGAAAAGCAAATGTTAATGATAGTTATTAATGTGTTGATAGATTGTGAATAAGCGCTGTTCTATTTCTATCCTTTCTTTATTTCCTTAGCATTCTAGAATACACATGTATTATTTTAAATTCACAAATAGAAATTTATTTAAATAGACTTATATTTTCCTGTAAGGAAAAATAATATACTATTGAGTCTTAACTTGAATGCTCTAAATCCTTGGTTCAAAAAGGGAATAAGAGGTTGGGACAAGGAACTCTTCTCCACAGGGCACAGAAAAACCATTTTGTTTTTACAGTTGGGTGAGATTCTGTGATCTACAAATGATCAGTTCAGCCAAAGAAAAAGAGCACAAATATTTAAGAATGTAGTGAATTTCATCCAATTTTCTTAAAGGTTATTTTAAAATTCTGACTTTTTAGCTACTTGTAAATTAAATGTCACAAAGTGACAAGCAAATAAGCAAAAAAGAGAAAAGAGACTTGGCTACAATGGCACAAGTCAAAATAGAATGTCTTTAAAATATGAATGTCTTTTCTGAGGTCTTTTTACACTACAGCTTAAACAGAAAAATAATTTCTGCTTCTGCATAATTTGCAAAGTGTGTATACTGATAAGCAAAACAAATCTTCTTCTGAGACATAATCCTGAATGACATGGTCTCACATCAAGTGTTAAACAGTAGCTTCATGTCCTCTAGGTCAAACTAAAAATTAACTTTAAGAATAAAATCACACCTAATGCAATGAGATTACATATAGGAAAATCATGAGTGATGAAAATACCTTTAGTAACTTGACAAGTGTGACATGGATGCATTTCTTGAAAATTACAGAGTCTGTCTTAGTTACCTATCACATCTGAACACTTGCTTATTCCTGGACTCTGTTGGAGACTTGTGACTGGGGAAAGGGCTCATGCTGAGGGAGATACTGCATATTGTACAGCCTCCTCCCAGGTAATGACTTCAGTTATGTGATTCAGACTCTGCCTGTGTGCACATCTTTAAAATGAAGTAACAAAAGTAACCTCAAAGCCTCAGTAGATCAAGTGAGGTTACCTAGGTGATCATGTCCACCAGTGCAAGAAATGCATGAGCTGCAAAATAAATGTCAGGTTCACATCCTTCATTTCCATTTTGATCCTATAACTGGGGAGGTTGAGGAAATAAGTTTAGTTTTAAGAGATTCAGACTTAGTCTCATTCCTTAGATCATTTGGTTAAAATGTGATAGCAATAGTGAAAGTTGAACTGTAAGTCTAACTGGTCAAAAGTGTCACAAGTAGAGATGATGTCTATGTCATGATAGCATCTTCAACTGAATGGAGACTACTGATAAATTAGGGGAAACTTGCATTTGAAAATCACAATTTACACTAACTGAACTTCTCAATGGAAATTCAAGGAAGATCATGACAAGGACTGAAAGTTGACTGAAAAACACCTAAGACATCCTGCCTTTGGAGTTTATTTTACTTGTGCTTATTCTTTGAGACATTTTGGAAGAAAACGAGTTTGTAAAGTAAGTCATTTTGCTTAGATAATTAAACAAGACACTGTCAGGATCAAAATCATATCGTGCATTCAAAACAAATGTTAATGATAGTTATTAATGAAAAGTTGCAGAAAATTAGATCTGGTGTGACTGAATGTAAAAAAAGTTCAAAAACTTTTTAAAGCTTAAAAAATAACTTCATGACACAGTTAAACATATCTGACAAAGTTAAACAGGATGTGCTTAAAAAACATATGCTTGTCTGTTCGTAAGTGAATAAAAGGAAAGTAAGTTGGCCACACCAATTGTGGGCTTACAGAAGAAGTCACAGTGGGATGAGGCCAGAGGCCTCTGTGTATTCAATTTGCCGCAGATACATTGTCTGCATGTTGGGTCAGGAAATACTTGGAGATTTCACTACCAAGCTGGTTCTCTTCAGTTTGAAATAGGAGGTGGTCAGCTTATTAATTTCAAGCCAGCAGAGTCAAACCAAAGCACAAAAACATACAAAATTTACTGTTTGCAGGTTACCTGTGGTTAAGCAGAGGAGTCCTGTAGACTGACTGACTACCTATGTTCAAAGCTTGGCTTTGAACTGGAAACTGTTAACTAGGTGACTCTAGAAGGATTATGCATGAGAATATCTGTGTCCTGAATAGTTTGATGAAAAAATAATAATTACTGGTAGATTGTAACCTGGGGTTATGAAAATTATATAAGATATTGCAGAGTGCATAGAAGACAACATCATTACCATTACTATTATTATTACACTAGGCTATGCCTTCAAATTACCTCAAGCTAATAATTAAACTAACCTTTCAGCATAGGAAATAAACTGTAAATAATAAGACTCAATCCTCATATGAAAATGCACATAAGAAGTGTGAACTGAAGTACCTCAACACATTTAGTTGGCATCTCAGCAGGTCTGTCAAAGAGGAGAAATCGATACCATCCAGAAGAAAGGGAATGATCACATATCATCTCTTGAGCAGCCAACTGCTGGAGGTGCATCGAGTCAAAATGAACATTTCTATAAGGACTCTGAAGTAACCTGTGGCCCCCAGGAGAGCATTCTGGAGATAGACAGAAAGATAGGTGTCTTTGTGAAATGTGTTTTGCTCATGGGCACAATTCAGTCTTCAAATTAAAAAAAAAAAAAGCAAATAAACTCACTTTTGCACATAGAGACCATCTGAAATCTCAGTGTCTCTTAAAAAGTCAAAGGTGACTTTTCTTGAAATTTCTATAAACACAATAAACAAATCAAGAAAACTAGGATGTATTGTTGAGGTACTTAAACTTTAAGAACTTTATTTTCATTTAATCTGAGTAAGGTAACAGAACTAATTGCTCTTGCATTAGAATATGTTTATTATGTCCATCTCAAGTCACACGCCCTACAATGTCATAATGTCATTATAACCCTCCACAAATGGCTTTCCTCCAGAGTAAATACAAAAATCCCAAATCTTACTTCTGCCAGATCCTGAAATGCAACAAAGTGAACTAATATTTTAATGTCGATTCCATTTTTGCAATTTGTGAAGCACCTGGTACAGGAAGGAATATAGTTTTAAAGTTCAATCTTCCTCCTTCCAATCCCCATCCTGGGGATAGACAGAACCAAGGACTTTGCTCAAATTAGGCAAGGGCTCTACCATTGAGTACATCCCCAACAATTGAGCAACCTCTCCAGCCTGCCCATCTTCTTTCTGTCTTTCCTTCCCTCCTGCTTGCCTCCCCATCTTCTTCCTTATGTCCATCCTATTGAAAGTACCATTTTACAATGAAGCACAAGAAAATGAATGGTTGAAGGAAGAAGGTTGGAAGAAGAAACAAGAACAGGGAGGAAGAAACAGATCTGATGTTCTTCTAGGGAACCTGTATTCTGAGCAGTCTTTGCTTGACCTGGGAGATACTTTTTCTGCCAAATTCCACATAGGCAGAACATAAAGCTCCTATCCTCAGCAGGAGGAAAGAACAGCAGGCCGAAAAACAGTCTTCCTGCCATTTTTGTTACTATAGCTCTGTAGTATTTAATGTCTGATGATGCCTCCCTCGTCACTTTTCTCGCTAAGGATTGCTTTGGCTATTCTGGCCTCTTGTTTTTCTAAATGAATTTCATGACTGCTTTTTCTATTTCTATGAAGAATTTAATAGGAATTGCATTAAATCTATATGGAGCTTTTGGTAGTATGGCCATTTTGACAATATGCATTCTGACTATCCAAGAACATGGGAGATCTTTCCATCTTCTAAGGTCTTCCTCAATTTCTTTCTATATTGTTGGGTAAGTTTCACTGTAGAGGTCTTTCACTTCTTTGTTAGGTCAATTCCCAAGAATTTTATTATTTTTTGAGGCTACTGTGAATGGGATAGTTTTCTTGATTTCTGTTTCAGCTGATTCATCATTGGTGTATGGGAATGCAATTGATTTATGGGTATTAATTTTATATCCTGCTACTTTGCTGAATTCACTAATGAGTCCTAGAAGCTTTTTGATGGAGTTTTCTGGCTCTTCTAAATAAAGAATCATGTCATTGGCAAATAGGGATAATTTGAGCTCTTATTCGTATCCCTTTAATTTCTTTCTTTTGTCTAATGGTTCAGACTAAGGTTTCCAAGACTGTGTTGAATAAAAATGGTCAAAGAGGCACCCTTCCTTGTTCCAGTTTTTAGAGGGAATGCTTACAATTTTTTTTCCGTTTAGAATGACATTGGCCCTAGACTTGGCATTGATAGCTTTTACTATGTGGAAGTATAGTCCTATTATCCCTAGTTTTTCTAGTATTTTGAAGATGAATAGATGCTGTATTTTTGTCAAAAGCTTTTTCTGCATCTATTGAGATAATCATGTGATTCTTGTCTTTAAGTCAATTGATGTGATGAATTACGTTTATTGATTATTCTGAATGCTGAACCAATCTTGCAACCCTGGGAAGAACCCCACTTGATCATGATGAACTATCTTTTAAATGTGTTTCTATAAATGACTTGCCAGTATTTTATTAAGAATTTTTGCATCTATGTTCATGATGCTATTGATCTGAAGTTTTCTTTCCTTGATGTGTCTTTGTCTTGTTTTGGTATCAGGGCGATACTGGCTTCATAGACTGAGTTTGGATGGGTTCCCTCCTTTTCTATTTCATGGAATAATTTGAGGAGGGTTGGTGTTAGTGTTTCTTTGAAGGTCTGATAGAACTTGGCTGAGAATCCATCTGGTCCTAAGCTTTTCTTTATTGGTAAGCTTTTGATGGTATCTTCAACTTCATTGCTTGAAATTGATCTTTTAAAATTGTGAATGTCCTCCTGATTCAATTGGGTAGGCCATATGTCTCTAAAAATTTGTTAATGTTTTCATGACTTTCTATTTTACTGGAATATAGTTTTCAAAGTAGTTTCTGATTATTGTCTATAAAAAGGGTAGGTATTGGCACAAAAGCAGACATGAAGAACAATGGAATAGAATAGAAGACACAGAGGCATACCCATATAAATACACTTATCTCATACCATACAAAGGTGCTATTAAAGTACATTGGAGGCTGGGCACAGTGGCACATTCCTGTAATCTCAGCGACTCAGGAGGCTGAGAGAGGAGGATCATGAGTTCAAATCCTGCCTCAGCAAAGGTGAGGCACTAAGCAACTCAGTGAGACACTGTCTCTAAATAAAACACAAAATAGGGCTGGGAATGTGGGTTGATGTCAGTGGTTGATGGCCTCTCAGTTAAATTCCCAGTACCTCCTCTCCAAAAAAAAAAAAAAAATACATTGAAGAAAAGATAGCCTTTTCAACAAATGGTGCTGGGAAAACTGGAAATGAATATGTATTAGAATGAAATTGAACCCTCTCTCTCACATGGCACAATACTCAACTCAAAGTGGATCAAGGACCTAGGCAATGGACCAGAGACTCTGTGCCTACTAGAAGAAAATGTAGGCCCAAATCCATTGTGTCAGCTTAGGAATCATCTCCCTCAACAAGACTCCTAAAGCACAAGAAGTAAAATCAAGACTCAATACATGGGATGATTTCAAACTAAAAAGCTTCTTTACAGCAAAGGAAACAATCAATAATGTAAAGGGAAAGCCTACAGAATGGGAGGAAATCTTTGCCACCTGCACCTCAAATATAGCATATATACCAGAATATATAAAGAACTCAAAAACTTAACACCAAAGAAAACCCACAAATAACCCAATCAATAAATGGGGAAAGAAACTGAACAAGCACTTCACAGAAGAAGAAATATAAATAATACAAAAAAATAGGAAAAAATGTTCAACATTTGTACCAATTAGAGAAATGGAAATTAAAACTACACTGTGATTCCATCTTTCTCCATTCAGAATGACAATCATCAAGAATACAAGTAACAATAAATGTAGGCAAGGATGTGGGGGAAAAGGTACGTTGATACATTGCTGGTGGGACTGCAACTTGGGACAACCACTCTGGAAAGCAGTATGGAGATTCCTCAGAAAACTTAGAATGGAACCATCATTTGACTCAGTGATCCCAAACCTTGGTATATACCCAAAGGACTTAAAATTAGCATTCTATGGTGATGCAGCCACATCAATGTTTATAACAGCTTAAGTCACAATAGCTAAGCTATGGAACAAATCTTGGTGCCATTTTCTGAATGGATAAAGAAAATGTGGTGTGTGTGTGTGTGTATATACACACACACACACACACACACACAATGGAATATTACCCAGCCATACAAAGAATAACTGTATGACTTTTGCAGGTAAATGGATGGAACTAGAGACTATCATGCTAAAGGGAAATAAGCCAATCCTAAAAAATCAAAAGCCAAATGTTCTCTCCGATATGTGGATGCTAACACACAATAACTGGAGGAGGGAAGAATAGAATTTCATTGGATTAGACAAAGGGGAATGAAGGGAAGTGGGAGATAGGAATACGAAAGACAGTAGAATGAATCATACATAACTTTCCTATGTTCATATATGAATACACAATCAGTGAAGTTCCACATCACAAAAGCACAAGAATGTTATACTCCATGTAGGTATAATATGTCAAAATACACCAATTACATACATATTACTATGTATATACACTGTTATACATACTATATTATGTTTTATACATAATATTGTACATAATATACATAATTATGCATATTGTTATACATAATATATGTATCACACATACAAATTACTATGTGTGTATAACATTATACATATATAATCCTATGTATGCATGATACATTTAAAAAGAACAAATAAAAATAAAAAAATTTTTAAATGTGATGCATCTTCACAATGTTATATATTTCCATCTTAAAAAGAAATGTATTGACACACACTACAATATGAATGTATTTTGAAAATGTTAAGCCATGTCAAAGAAGCCAGACATAAAATACAGCTAATTGTGTGATTCCATTTATACAAAATAAAAACAGGAGGCAAATAAATTGAGATATCCCAATAACAATTACTTATGACAGGGGAGGTTAGGTAGACTGATGGAAGATACAGGGATTTGACAGCTAACAGTCCAGTATTTATTTATTTCTTAATTTATAAAATTGTTCTAAAATTGCCTGTAGTAATTGTTGCACATCTGTGAACATACTAAAACCATAGAACTGAACACTTTAAGTGAGCAAGTTATATATGATTTATAGCTTAGTAAAAGCTGCTTGAAAAAAAACTCAATAAATATTTTTTATTCACCTCTTTTATTTCTAGACTACTAAAAATAAATTATTAACTTTATCATGATACGATCTTGATATGACCTGGAAAAGATAATATTTATCTTCTGCAAAGAGATTACAAAGCTACTATACAGAATCAATAGGGGTTATGTGATTGAGTAGTAAAGCATGAAAGCATCTTCTTTGATTAATATTGGTCATGCTGTTGAGAAATATTTTATATAACTGTAATAAATGCATATTTAATATGTTATTAGTGTAAATGTGCTTAAAATATTATTTATAATAATGGTTACTAGAAATTAGGAAAGGCAGGGGGGAGGAGGGATAGTGGTTGCTTGGGTAGGTACCAAAGTACAGTTTCACAAAAGAAGTAAGTCCTAATGTTCTACAGCACAGTAGGGTGACTATAGTTCACTGTAATTTGTCAAATTTTATAAAGAACTAGAAATTCAAATGTTTCCAACACTAAGAAATGATAAATATTTAAGGAGATGGAAATATTACTCTAATTTGATCATTTAATATTTTATGCATGTAGTAAATTGTCACATAGTACCATCTATATATGTAAAATTATTATGTGTTAATTTAAGAATAGTTCTTCATGAAGACAGAAAATCTGTAAGTAAACCAACGAAGGCACAGGCCAATTTTAAGCTTTATCACTTCAGAAAATAATGAATAAATTGGGTTTTAATATTCTTTTAAAATTTTTACATGGGAGAATGCTTGCCCCTCCCTTTTACAGAGCAAACTTATATTAGTAAAACTGATTAAGATCAGCAAGATAAGAAGAAAATGACACGGTAAAGGGTTGTAAATATTACACATGACCTCCTCCCCAAGTTGCAGAGAGTTTTGCACAGATCAGCTTTACTTCTGAAAAACATGAGAGAACTTATAATATAAGAGCAAGTCATCTTTCATTTAATGTTCCTATTTGTACTTTGGAACATTAAAAACAAGCAGGAAGAGCAAATGAACGTGGCTTTGTTTTATATCAGTTTAACTTCGAGGTATTTTAAGCTGTTTTCTTAGTCCTAGGTTAAATAAGTGAGCAGGGATACTCTTTCTATAAAGATCTCTTTTACAGTAGGAAGCCTGATTCTGACAGATAACATGAAAAATACCATACACAAAACTTAGCTTAGAGATTTACTATAGAAATACAATATTCACCAATTAATTATTCCGGGGGTGAGGACAGGTGGTGTGGGGTGGAAATCGTGTGGTTTGGAATTTAATTCTTGTGATAATTCGATCCACTTGCCTGCAGGATACAAGACAGTCAGCGAAAGATTCTTACATCAAGTTAAAAGGAATTTAAACAGAGTAACATCAGGAAAAGAAGAAACAAAAAACAGAACTGAGAGTCCAAAAGAAAAAGAGGAGGCAACACTGGCCTGGGCGCAAACTAAAACCGAAAGGTACCATGCTGTAAAGCGGCCGCCTCAAAGACAGAGGTGGGACAGAATGGAGGATGGGATAGTGAGGAGAGGACCTCAGACATCCACCAAGATGCCCCCAGACTTCCCTCGCATTATCCTAGAAGCCAGCTCCCACCCGCAGGCGGCGCCCCTGGGCTCCCACCCGCCAGCGACCTACCTGGCTGACCTTGCGCCCGGGCCAGAAGCACCAGCGCCACTGCCAGGGACCAAGCTTCGCCGGGCATCCCAGCTGCTGCAGGTAGAGCCACCCGTGTCTCAACGCCTGGGCGGCGGGTGCCAGGAGGATGGGCCGCCTCGAGTCTCAGCCTTTCACTCTCAGGCTTGTTCAGTCCCTGACCACTCAGTTTTCCCCAAAGCTGGGCGTCCTTTCTCTGGGGCGCGCCAGTCCTTACCCGAATAGCGATGAGAGCCTTTGTGTACTCCCGCTCCTAGACTCCTCCTCCCAGCCTTGCAGCCTCCGAGCTGAAAACCACGCCCAACCTTGTCTAGGGGAACCGAAGCGCCCAGAACTCCTGGCTGTGACTCCACCACCTTGGATGTCACTGGCGTTCGCATAGTCAGCTAGGAGCTGGGGACATAACTTGGCATGTAGGTTGTCCTGACAAATGCTTAAAATTTAGTAATCTTAGAAACTGTTCAGATGGACTCCAGTAAAAAGAAACCTTGTAAGCCAATGCCTTATGTCTATAGACAATTTCTTAATCGCGTAATTGGCGATTAAGATTAATAATTGGAGATTAATAATTAATTAATAATTAATAATAATTGGCAATTAATAATTATATTCGCTCGTATAATTGACCTTGCTTCCCGAAAGATGCTTCCAACATTTTAGGTCTCAGTGATGAGCAATGTAGGAGGGAGTAGAGATTAATTCTGCAATGATAGAATCCCTCTCCTCTGCCTCCGTAACAGGTTTTCAGAAGTGGAAGGGTCTGAACTCAGATATTACCCAGGTCTATCATGTATATGCAGAGCCATCTCAGTTATCCAGTAGTAAACCTGTAACCCAGGATAGTTCAGCGCATCGCCACTGACCCCCTGCATATGATTTTCAATTCTTTGAATTATCTTTAGGGGTGTGGCTGCCTCTTGCAAAAAAAAAAAAAAAAAAAAAAAACCTGGCCCCTTTTTTCAGTTGTTCCTATATATTTTTCATGACTAGGGATGAACCCTCACTCTCCTAGAATTTCTGTGGTAGGCTCAGTCTTGAGTCCCCTTATCTGTCATCCTGCACTTTGCCCTCTCCTGAGGAGGAAAATGACAATGGTCAGCAGAGGGAAGTCTAGAGGGTCCTGGTGGCCACCAAGCTTCAGATCACAATTCTCAAGTTGGAGCATTGAGATTGGACTGGGCCTGGAGGGGAAGACAGGAGTTGCCTAAATGCATAAAAAAGTTGCTTTTTAAATTGTTTATATTTCTTTTTAAAATTTGAAAAGGGGTCTTAACCATTTAAAAGTTTAAAACCTGTCTCAAAAAGTGAAAGTATTAAACCATTGGAAAAATAAATTCTTTGTGATGCACAAACTTGTGTTTATTAGCCCCTTTTATTTATGCCAATGGGTACTCAATCTTCTGGGATAAAAATTAAATATAATATTTTGGTGGGAGGGGTCAGGTGATTTTCCTCTTAAAGCTTAATTATTGATGAACAATTTAATGGGGCCAGGATAAAAATTCAGAGGTTTCTTAGTGTATTTTTTGTTTCAGATTATAAAGTTCTGATGAAACTACAACAAAAATAAACCTCAATTTCTTAATCCATTTATGAAATCATCAGGAAAAAATAATAGTTATAATCAGGATAAAATCATAACAGGCCTTATCTGAATTAGTTATCTAACAGTTTCTGTAGAAATGCAATAAATTTGGATAGGTTATTGAATGCAATAAATTTGGATAGGTTATAGTCACTTATCTGACTTCCATTAAACATACAGTTTAAAGTATCATAGGGTTATTTTTCCCTTCAGTTTTTGATTTATGACTACCAGTCTATATGAGTTTAGACAAAATCTAAAAACAAGTTAAATTTTTTTTCAACCCTCAGTAGTGGATTTATCTAAACTCATTTGGCTCTGCAAGAATGTACTGACAAAAAAAATAGTCACAGGACTATATAAAAAATTTAAAAAGTAATAAAGTTGGTGTTTTACCATGTGTCTGGTAGGTTAACCAAAAAATGGTGCAGAATTCCTTTTCTTAATCTTTTTTTTTTAATTTTTGAAAAGAAGAAAAACAACATAGGCATGGTACCCTCATTACAGATACTGTGGGTGTTTGTAAAATTCAGTAAATATCAGTGAGAAACAATATGAATTCTGAGGGAAGAAATGAAACCAAGAATTAATAAGCACAATATAACTTACATGAAAATATAACTTACAAAGAAAAACCTTGCAGGAGAAACTTCAAGTGATGATTTTCTGGAAAAGGAAATTACTCTTGTCAGTTTCATTTTTTTCAAATGATGATGGGCCTTTATGATCAAAACACCACATTCAGGAGACAGATAGGCCCAAGGATTAAGCCCACAAAACCAACACCTGGGTGCTAATCCTAGATCTGCTTCCTCTTTCCTGGCTGTGTAACCTTGATCAGCATACTCACCCCTTCTTATTCTCATTTTTCTGTATCAGGAGAATGATAATAATATTTACCCCATAGAGTTTAGAAATCAAAAGTGTGTGTATGCAGGGGTAAAAGGGGGCTTATAATAGTGTCTGATTGGGAGTGGCTGTTATGAACAAATATGATAGTTTACTGTTATTAAAACAAGGAGCTAAAACCTACATAATTATACCTCTTCTTATATCTTATTATGAAGGTATGTCATTTCTCAGTATTACTCTATTATGCTGTGCTTCATAATCTGGAGCATATTTACTGAAAACACACATTTACATAACATAAATTCCATGTCTGTTTTATTAAATGAGAGATTTCTTGCTCTTTCTCTTAACCATGCAAGTTTATGGTAGTTACTGACCCTACTGGGAAAACAGGTTCTCTTGCCAAAAAACAAAACAAAACAAAATAAAAATGGTAGGGTTGCTTGTGCGGTTTGAGTTGAACACAAGTACAGGCAGAAGTAGAAGCTAAGCCTTTTTTGACTATGGGTGTAGTCAAACAGTGAAAGCAGATCAGTGGAGAGAAAAAGACAAAGCTGTGTGCCCCAAGAGAAGTTTGAGGTGAAAATACACATGAGAATAAAAGTAAATCACGCTAGTACACAGAAATAGAAGGAGAGAGGGGAACTGTAGGGAGAGAAATAGAAATAGAGACAAACGAACAGAGGGGTAACTCAATTACGATGATTTTTTCACTCTATAGCTCCAAAATCTTTTGAGGACCACTTCTATTTCCTGCCCTAAAGTTCTGTAAAATATTCCCAATATATTATTCATGAACTGGGTTTAAATAAGTTTGAATTTGTTTTTATGTTTAGCTTTATATTTTTGTCATTTACAAATAAAAGAATATTGTGCAACACCATGGAAAATATATGCCCTATAAATGATTTTGTTGTGCTAATTCATTTTGATAGAGAAGGAAAAGAAATTGCAATCATGATTTACTTTTAAATGTTACAGTCATTTTTGAGAAGGAAATAAACTACCATTTGGTTCTACAACCGATGCAATAAAAAATTATTGGGAAAAGTATAGTTTGATCATTTGCGGAGTAAAAAGAATCCGCAGATAAGCTCAATATCTTTCACAAGAAGATAGTTCAGTGTTAAAAAGATTGGAATATGTTTTTATTTCCAAGTAGTCTGATGCCACTTATAAATGATTAATAATTTTATTGTGATAGGCTACAGATACTGTAACTGAAAATAACTACAGCAGAGACGGAGGTAAGATTCACTAGTATTGAAGCTCATCAAATAAAATTTGCCAAATATATCTTATCTTTCTTTCTCATTCATAGGCTGTTTTCTCTCTTGTTGTCCTTTTCCTGCATTTAAAATAGTTTCCTATTTTTAAAATTATTTAAAAATTAATGAGAAAAAGCTGGATGAATAAAGAAACAGCCTTATCTTGTTAAATTGCATTAATGAAGAAAATCATTCAATAGCAGAAAAGAGGAAGCCCTTAAATCTGCATTACAAAAATGTTTTGCACATTATATGTTTACTTCATATAGATCTAGAATTATGGAAATCATAATTTTGGAAAGGAAAATAGTTCAAGCAAGTCATTTATTTAGTTGTTCTTAGAAAGCCCTTTTCAAATGAGGTCTTGCAGTTTTTTAAAAAAATATCTGAAATAATTAGGATGAACTTAATTCTAATTAGCATATAGTAAATTCCTGATAAATATTTGTGAAAAAGATGAAGAAATAATAAGAGCATTTATATAATCTGTACAATATGGTATGTGGTTTTTCATGTTTTTAGCTACAACTTATTGAGTATTATAACAATCTTACTATGTGGGTAAGATGTGGGTATGATGAACCAATAATAAATAAAAATTACATGCTGCATTGTTAGTAATTCACCAAACAATTTTTTTCAAAAACAGACACTCTGATGTGTGGTTTTTAATCAACTATTATATTATGAATGAATGAAGTTCAGTAAATGAATAATTGGAACTACATACTTGCTTAGGGTGCATATAGCTCATTGTTAAAAAACCTTTAGCTATATAAAATTTTAATACTGTATCTCACATTGTGACTTAATGGAATTTTGATAAAATGTACATTAATAATGCTGAAGTCTTTCATTGAATCTTATATCAGTTTATGAAAGAAACATGCTATATGTAAAAAAAAAGAAAGCCCCTCTAAACTTGGCTCCTTCTTTATAGTCTTCCCTGTTCTGAAAAATGGCTCTACTCGGTTGCCTTCCTAAGAAACCAGGAAGATATCAAGAGGCCTCTCTCCCTTCTCTGTCCTTCACTGTTCTACCTCAAAACCATCTATTGATATACGTAAGCTCTGCTAATACACTGGTCCAGACCACCATCGGGGCTGTTGAGAGTCACTATAAGAAAACACCATCTTCGGAGCTTGTGCTTCAGTCAGTCTGGCTTCACCCATTTTATCTCTGCCATATAATATTTAGGGCGAACTTTTAAATTGTAAATCACACTATGTGTCTATCTGGAAATCTTTCACAGCCCTCCTCCCATAGATAACATGTAAAAATGCTAATAAAACTATAATCTTCAACACCTGGCACTGCTTTATTCTTCAAACATAAATACCTTCTATTTTATAGAAATAAAAATATTTTCTGTTTAATTACCTTTTGCTTTTATTTATTTTGCTTTTTCCTATCTTTAATGAGGTATGATTGACAAATAAATTTTTATTTGTATTTAAAGGAAACATAATGTGATATTTTGATAAACATATACATTGTGCAATGACTGTGCTGTCAAATTAATTAACATAATCAATACTTTACATAGTTACCAATTTTTTTCTTATGATGATAAAAATTAAGGTGTACTACCTTAGCAGATTTCAAGAATAAGATACAGTATCACTAACTACAATCAACATACTACACACCAGATCTTCAAAATTTCTTCATCCTGTGTAATAAAGCTTTGTATCCCATTTCCCCATCCCCCAGTCCCTGGCAACC
The DNA here is from genome assembly GCF_964194105.1 of Spermophilus citellus. NCBI lineage: Eukaryota > Metazoa > Chordata > Mammalia > Rodentia > Sciuridae > Spermophilus > Spermophilus citellus. The sequence goes on along the minus strand of NC_138184.1, from coordinate 192,120,200 downwards.
ACCATTATACTCTCTGATTCTATGAATTCAGCTGACTCTTTTAGATTCCACATATAAATGAGATCATGCAGTATTTTTCTTCCTGTGCCTGGCTTATTTTACTTAGGATAATGTCACCTAGATTTAGCCATGTTTTCACAAATGACAGGATTTCCTTCTTTTTAAGCCTGAATAATATTCCATTATATATAAAGGTAAGATTTTTGACATACATGTAAATATACATATAAATAAATATATGAATATATATAAATTTCATTTTTATACATAATTGAATATTCATAATATTCCACAATATAATATATACATAGTATATAACATATAATACGTACTTATTATTATTAATATATTCTTTTTCTATTCACACATCAATGGACACTTACCTTAATTCAATATCTTGGCTATTGGGAGTAACGTTGCAATGAACACAGAAGTGCGGATATTTCCTTGAGACACTCATCTGATTTCCTTTTTTTTTTTTTTCATTTTTTTAATTTTATTGTTGGTTGTTCAAAACATTACATAGTTCTTAATATACCATATTTCACAGATTGATTCAAGTGGGTTATGAACTCCCATTTTTACCCCGTATACAGATTGCTGTGTCGCATCAGTTACATTTCCATTGATTTACAAATTGCCTTTCTAGTGACTGATGTATTCTGCTGTCTATCCCATTCTCCACTATCCCCCCCTCCCCTTCCCTCCCCTCCCCTCCCCTTGATGATAGGCGGGAGGGAAAGGGAGAGAGAAGGGAAATTGCATGGAATTGGAAGGTGAGCCTCAGGGTTATACACAATTACATATAAGAGGAAAGGAGGAGTAGGAGAAAAATTATATAAGTGATTTCCTTTTGATAAACACCCAGTAGTGGGATTGCTGAATCATAGGGTAGTTCTGCCTCCAACTTTTTTAGCAACCTCCATGCTGTTTTCCCTAATGGTTGTACCAATTCACTTTCTCACTAATAATATAAAGACTCTATGTTCTTCACTTCCATGCCAAAGTGTGTTATTTTTTTGTCTTTTCAATGATAGTCATTCTAAGAGTTGTGAGATACTTGTTTTGATTTTGCATTTGTCCAATGATTAATTATGTTGAAGATTTTTTCCCATACCTTTTCATGTACATTTCATACATCTTCTTTTGAACAATATCTACTTAGATCTTTCCCATTCTTAAATTAGGTTGTTTTCTCTTTTTTTTTTAACATTTATTTAGTTGTATATGAACACACAGTATCTTTATTTATTTTTATGTGATGCTGAGCATTGAACCCAGTACCTCACTCATGTGAGGAAAACACTTTATCACTGAGCTACAGCCTCAGCCCCGGGGTTGTTTTCTTTTTTGTTCAGTTTCTCCTATATTTTGGACACGAACCTCTTATCAGATGAATCATTTACAAGTACTTTCTCCCATTCAATAGCTTGTATATTCAATTGGTTGTTTTTCTTTGCTTTTCAGAGGCTTTTTCTTTTGATGTAACCCTATTTGCTATGTTTTGCTTTGTTGCCTGCAATTTGGGAATCATTTTGGAAAAAAAAAAGTCATTGCCTAGATTGAGTGAAATAAACCAAACACAGAAAGGAAAATACTGCATTATTTCACTTACATATGGCATCTTTAAAAAATGTTGAAAGCACAGAGATAGAGAATTTAATGGTGGTAATGAAAGACAGGAGAGGAGGAGCAGGAACGGGGACATGTAGGTCAAAGGGTACAAATTTGCAGATATGTTATTTGAACCAGCCTAAAGATCTGATGTGTAACATGGAGACTATAATTACCATGGTCTTGTATTTAGGATTTGGGCCAAAAGAGTAAATTTTAGGTGCTCTGTGCCACAAAAAGGAGTAACTTTGTGAAGTGATATACACATTAATTTCCTTACAGTTACCATTTCACTATGAATATGTATGTCAAAACATCATGGTTTACACCTGAAATATATACAATAAAAAAGAAGATTTCCTCCTATTTTTTTTCTAGTACTTTAAGGTCTTTTCTAAAATTCATTTTGAGTAGTTGGATTATGTCAGATATATTATGTGTTCAATTTAATTATTCTGCATATTCATATCTGGTTTCCCAATGCATTTATTAAGAGATTATCCTGGGGCTGGAGTTGTGGCTCAGTGGTAGAGCGATAGCCTAGCATGTTAGAGGCCCTGGGTTCGATCCTCAGCACCACATAAAAGTAAATAAACAAAATAAATGTGTTGTGTACAAATAAAAAATAAACATTAAAAAAGAGATTATACTTTCCCCATTGTGTGGTCTTGATATCTTTGTCAAGTACATGTGGATTTATTTCTGGCCTTCGTTCTATATCTTTTGAAAAATAGAGTGTGATGCCTCTAGCTTTGTTCCTCTTGCTCAAATTTTCTTTGGCTATTGTGTGTAGGGATTCTATATGAATTTTAACATTTATTGGAATTCTGATAGAAATTGCATTGACTCTGCAGCTCATTTTCAGTAGTATGTGCATTTCAGCAATATTGATTTTTCCAACCATGAACATGCACTATCTTTCCGTTTATTTGTGTCTTTCAGTTTTACAGTTTTAAGTACACAGATATTTTGTTTATGTTTTATGGGTTTAAGTACACATCTAAAATTTCACTTCTTTGTTTACACTTAATTCCTAAGAATTTTATCTATTTTATTTTTTGATGCTATTATAAATGAGATTGTTTTCCTGATTTACTTTTCTTTCTTTCCTCCTTCCTTCCTTCCTTCCTTTTTTCTTTCTTTCTTTCATCCTTTCTTTCTCTCCCACTCTATCTCCCTCTCCCTCCCCTTCTCCCTCTTCCCTCCTCTTCTCTTTTGTCTGCCTGTCTTTTGGTAGCTCTTTATTCGTCCACAGAAACACAACTGATTTTTGCAGGTAATTTAGTATCCTTTGATCTTATGGAATTAATTTACTAGTTCTAACATTTTTTGGTGGAATTTTTAGGCTCTCTAAATAAAATTACATCATCTGCAAATGCACTATTTTACTTCTTTCTGATTTGTGTGTATTTTATTTCTTTTTCTTGGTTTAATACTCTGGTTTGGCTTTCAGTACTGTGTGTAAGAGAAATGGTTGGAATTTTTTCATTGGGCTGAAAGCGAGGTGATAGTAGGCCTGCATTCCTTCTGCAGGCTTAAGGGGAGGAATCCCTTTCTGTGCCTTTTTCAGCCTACAAAGAGATCTCCTCAGTCCTTGGTTTATGCCCCTTCCTCCATCTTCAAAACAGTCCTGGAGCCTCATTCCTTTCCGACCCCTGCTTCCATTCTTAAATTGTTCTCTAACTCTGATTCTTCTGCTTCCCTCCTATAAGGGCAATTGAGATCATGCTACATTCATCTGGATGATACAAGATGATCTTCCCCTCTCAAGATCCTAAATTTAGTCACTTCTGCACAGTCCCCTTATCCTGTAAAATATTTTTTTCATAAGTTGACATATTAGGATCTCTACAGATTATAGGGTATAGGAATAACTATTTGATTTGCTACAGATGAGCTTTTTAGCCCAGAAATAGACGCACAAATTTTATTTATCAGGAAAAAGATCAACAACAGTCTTTAAGGCATTGTTTTTTTTTCAATAGAAAAATGTAAGAATTATACAATATGATCATTATGGACTCTCTTTTTACTATAAAATTTCAGCATTTGAATGTGGCAAAATAAACCCAATGCAACCTTATATTTTGCAAAAGACTGAAAAATTACTTTTCAAATTTTTAAAAAAATATTTTTAGATGTTGATGAACCTTTATTTTTTATTCATTTATTTATATACATTGCTGAGAATAGAATCCAGTGCCTCACACATGCCAGGGAAGTGCTCTGCCACTGAGCCACAACCCCACACTCAAAAATTTTAATTCAGGCATTTTTATGCAAGAAAGCAAATTTTAAAGTGGCTATTTTGGTACAGAAGTAACTTGCTTTACCTTAGTATTTTCCACAATCTGATTTTAAAATGAGATTGAAATACTAATGTTTCTTTGAACATCATTGAAATGGTATTTTTCCTTCAACAGGAGTTCATATACCTCAAGTAGTACTGTCTGCACCTGGAAGTATACATTATAAAATACCTTTGAAATTGAAATGTCTGGTTAGTAAGTGTCATGGCTAAATTTGAATGTTGTTTAGCCTCTTCTAGAAGCCTTAAATGAAATGTTCTAGCAGGTGGTGAAGCTATGTGTCATTTCTGATTTTGTTTATATGATTTATATTCATCCTTTTCTAAATCACAAAGCATTTTGAGATGCAAGATTATGACTTGTAATATAATAGATAGTTTGTAACTGGAAATGGATAGATTTATAAAAGAATCTAAATACATGTCAGGAAATTTAGTTTTTGTACCACTTCCCTAAACAACCAACTTACTTCAATTTGAAATGTGCCAGATATTTTAGAATACACAAACTAATTTCAAAACAGGGTTTACTGACATGTAGTTTCCATAAAATCAAATTCCTCTTATTTTTGGTCTGTATCTCTGTGCATTTTAGCATTTTTATAGTGTTGTGCAAACATCACCACTTTCTAATTTTATTAGATTTCCATCACTCTAAAGAAAGATATTATGCCAATTTATAATCATTCTCTATTCCAACCTATAATTCTGGGCAACAATAAAACTACTTTCTGTCTCTGTCTATTTGTCTCATTTGGACATTACATTTAATACAATAATACCTTTGTTTGGCTACTGAGTATTATAGTTTGTACCTTGAACATTCATTCAAAGACCTATGTGTTGAAGGCTTGGTCCCAAGTGCATAGTTCTATCAGAAAGAGTCCAATAATGGAAACTTCACTAGGTGGGGCTTAGTGAAAGGAAGTTAGATCTTGAGGGATGTGTCCTGAAAGGGGATTTTGATATGTTGGCCCCTTGTTCTCTCTCTTTCCTTCCCAGATACCTTGAGGCGGACAGGCTTCCTCTGACATGTGCATCTACCCTGATATACTTTGCCACCACAAGTCCAGCAACAGGGCCAAGTGACCACACCCTGAAATCTCTGAAACTAAGCCAAAATAAAGCTTTTCCCTTTGAAATTGTTAACTCACCTATTCTATCACAGTAATGCAAAGAAGAACAACATACTGGCTTCTTTCACTTTTTGAGATTGTCTATGTTATAGATTTGTGAGTACTTCATTTCTTTTTAATGTTTAATAGTATTTCATTTTATTAATAGGCCACATTTTATTTATCTGTTTATCAGTTTATGGACACTAGGGGTGTTTTCACTTTTTGGTCACTTTGAACAAAGCTGTGTGAACATTTGAGTATAAGCATTTGTGTAGAATTGCCATACTGCTTTCCAAATACATTTATTTTAGTAATAAAAAATCTTAGTATTGCATTTGTGTTCCTAGCTTGTATTTAATCTTCTCTCCAGTAGTCTACAGAAATGGTTTGATTAGAAAATTAAATGTAGTTGGCATTGTATGTCTGTTAATTTTGCATTGTGGATTCAATCAACTCTGTATCATAAATATTTGAGAAGAGCTGGGAGAGTACCTACCCTGTTTGTGTAAGGCCCTGGATTTTATCTCTTGCACCAAACATACAAAAATTCCTTTAAAACATAGTATAACAATTATTTGAATAGTATTGGATATTATAAATATCTAGAGATGATTTAAAGTATACAGGAGTTTGTGCAGAAATTTAATGCAGTTATATACACAATTTTATGTAAGAGGCTTGAACATCACAGATTTTGGTGTCAGTGGGGGGCCTAGAAGCAATCCCAAATGACACTAAGAGATGATTATGTCTTTTTTTCCCCTTTTGCTTCATAACTTAATTTTGAAACTATTGGCAACAATGTTATAGTACCTTAAGCTATTATTATTACTATTATTATTGGAAAAAAACAGAATACCTCAAAAATGTCTGTGCACTTTATTTGATATTAGTTGAAATAAGTAAAATAAATTACTACTTACAGATTTGTGTTTATATAAAATTGGAATGACAAGTTCTAAATTTAACCTACAAAATTCTCACTTATATGAATATTGCACCTGAGAGTACTATCAATATTCTATAATTTTCAGTGGTTTTTCTTATGAATGATATGCCTTTTAATAACCCTTGCAGACCTCAAATTGCTTATTACATTAAAATAAAAACGTCATAGGTGTAGCTTCCTCATTCGTAATGAAACTAGAATAACTGCATACTTAATGGGGTTATGATAAGAGTCAAATGGAATGGTAAGAAGCATTTTCTCCTGTTCTTAGAATGCTTGAACCACTTGATAAATAGAGCTATCATTAAACTTTAGGTAGTAATTAAAATTTTGGTAAGAGTTATGGAAAATATACAGACCAAATTAACTCCCCTAAGTAAGTATGATTATGCACATACTAGCTTTAGTCAGTTTTTATGCTGACCAAAAGACATAAGAAGAATAATTTTAGAGGAGGAAAAGTTTATTTAGCACTGTTTCAGCCCATAGATGGCAGACTCCTTTACTGTCTGCCTGAGATCAGGCAGAACATCATTGGCAAAGGAAAGCAGCTCAGGACATGACAATCAGAAAGCAAAGAGAGATCTCCACTCACTTGAGACAAAATATAAACCCCAAGGGCATGACCCCAGTGACCTACTCCTTCCAGCCATTCTCTAGACAATAGTAACTACCCAGTTAATTTCTAACTGGATCACTCCACTGATTAGGTTACAACTCTCATAACCCAATCATTTCACCTCTGAACGTTCTTGTAGTGTCTCAAACATGAGCTTTTGGTATATACTTCATATCTAAACCACCCCCATATATATATATAGTTTGTTTTTCTGGATCCATAAATACATCCCCAAAGTATTACACACATCAGAATTGTTTACTCAAATGTATTAGCTTGTTGCAATCAAGAAAAACATTTGATAGTATGAGTTCCTGTGAAAGTTTCCCAGGTTGACTGAAGTGGGACTATAGCTCTCCACATATGTAATACCAAACATGCATCTCAACAAAATCACATAGAAGAGCCCACTTTCCAGATCACGGTGAACTATACGGTACCTCATTCTCACCATTATTGTTGTGATGATTAATCTTGAAGAAGAACAACACATTAAAACAGCAACGAGATGAATTTAATTCCCAATAAAAGGAGAGTGGAAAAAAATTGTCATGTTGAGGAAACATGCAGCTTCCTGTAAACTGTCATGATAAACAATGACTTTAATGATAGGCTTCAGGTAAAATGAAGCCTTTGAAAAGCCCTTTTTCCCTCTTTAAGTGCCCAAGAAAATTCGTAATCTTCAGAGAACTGAATTTCCTGTCTGATCTTTTTTAAACATACAGGTTGTTTCTATTGAATGACACTTTCAATTCTATGCAGTTATGAAAAAGGCATATACCACCAAAGCACTATAATAAAAGGCTTTTGTAAATGATAGAGAACATTATCTGAATTAGATAAAGAAGGTTTCAGGAAAATATAAATCACTATGTTTAGATTTCCAGGTGTATTATTCACTACATGGAAGCAGGATATAAAAAAAGAGGATTTCTGGATGCTCTTGGCAGAAAAATTCTTTTTCAATGGTTTTCTTGAAACCGCATCCTCAAATAGTGACCAGCTTGCTTTAATGAATTATCATGATCTATTTCTAATGAAAATATCTTAAAACAGCAGAATAGAGAAGTATCAAATTAGAAACACAACTTCTTGGTTACCTCTCCTAAGTGCAATAAAAATTCCTCAGAAATTGAAAATAAATATTTACAGAGGACCAGCTTTGTTGGTGCTATACCTGAAACATAGATAATACATAAATTACTTAAAAATAGTGATAACTCTGTATGAGTCAAGGTGTGGGTAAGAAACAAATAGTACTATGAAAAGAAGAAAGTAATTTAATAGAGAAATTGAGGCTCATGAAATCATTGCAAAATCAGAGGAAAAAAAAAAATCTCTGGTAGGAGTCCCAGGAGCCTCAGAGCATAATTATTTGACCTAATATGGGAACACCTCTCTACCTCTGCTTTCATCAGGAATGTGAGGAAGTGTGTCAATGTGTCTGCATTAACCACACAGTTCTCAATGACTGCGGAATTGCTGGATGGAACATGAACAATGCCCTTACTCAAATGCCTGAGGATACACTGGAAATAGAAGACTGTGCCCTGGAATGGAGCCCTGCTACTGAAGACCTACTTCTTCACACTCTCTTCTGTACAAGAAAAAGACAGAAAAGCAAGAGCAAGAAATATATTGATTCACACTTGACTTCCAAATCCCATATGAGTGCATCTAAAAGTGGATAACATTTGTATCTAGAAAGCTACCTAGAGTAGGTTGTAGAAGTAAAGTGAGTGTGCACTCGCATGTGTGTATGCGCACATGTGTATGTTTTGACTATGGGAGTAAAGGAAAACAGACTAAGAGGAGATGGGAATGAAAACTAAATGACAAAGTCAAGAAGTCAGGTAATTACATGAGCAAAATATTAGCCATACGAATGATACTTCAGTTGCTCCCACTTTTCCTTCAATTGGCTTTAATCAATCCCCATTCTTCCTAGCAATTTTCTGTGTCCTCTGTAATACCATGTAATAATTAGGCCCATCTAATCCCAAATTCTTTATTAAATTCTCCCTTCATTTTTTTCTCCCTTTCTTCTTATGGCCATACTCTTCATAAAAATAACACTCTATGTCACGGTTCTGAGGAAAGTAGTCAATAAATCAAGTTTGAAATTACAGTGTCAGCATTCTTTTGAATTCTCAGCATCTCTTTTATCCCATTGTTCCTCTAAAAATTGCTGACTCACAACTCTGATGATCGTGAGCTCTAAACATACATTTTTATTCCTGCTCATTAGTGACCTTCTGCCAATTTGCACATATTTGGTCAGCACATGAATATCCGGACCACAGTTGTCTCTGTCCATGGTTCTGAAACATCTATAGGGGGTATTTATAGAGATTTTTCTGATATTTTCCATATTCCTGAATTCATCATCTTATCTATGGCCTACTTCAATGATTATCACTAGCACTCTGTTTCAACTTATTTCAATATTGAGTTTTTGCCTGGGGAGTTGACATTTTAATCCATATACGATGTCCTTTACTTTTGTAACATTTTTGTTGGTTTTTTGTTTGTTTTGGTTTTGGTTTGCTTTCTGAATTTCTTTAGAGCTTTATAGCTATACAGAGTAGTTGGGTTCATCCTGAGAAACACATACATACATGGAATTTAATTTTAGTTTATGATCCCCCTTTTCCATCTCCCTTTCCCCTCCCATCCTCACTCCTGTTCCCCATTATCCTTTGTCTACTCTACCAGACTTTCTTTTGTTCTACTATTTAGGTTTGATTGATTCTTTTTACTTATGCATAAAGGTGAAATTTCCTAAGGTACATTTATATATGCAAATAACATAATTTTAAAAGAATTCATTCTGCATTGTTCCCCCTCACCCATTCCACTTTGTCTGTTGATCTTCTTCTATATCACTGATCTTTTCTTTATCTTTATGTTATCCTATCTTTCCCTCCCTCTTTCCTTTATTTTACTCTAGTTTCCACACTTGAGAGAAAACATCCAATATTTGAGTTTCTGAGTTTGGTTTCTTTCATATAGCATGACATTCTTCATTTCCATCCATTTATCAACAATGCCACAATTCCATTTTTTTTAATGGCTGAGTAGAACTCTATTGTATATATGTACCACAATTTCTTAGTCCAGTCATTTGCTAATGGTACCTGGGTTGGATCCATAATTTAGCTATTGTGAATTATGGAGCTATAAACACTGAATTGGCTGCATCACTATAGTATGCCAATTTTAGATCTTTTGGAAAAATAGCAATGAGTGAGATAGCTGGGTAATATTGTGGTGGTTCCATCCCTATTTTTTTGGATTTTTCTTTTTGATTGTTTGTTTTTGAATCTCCATACTACTTTCCAGAATGGTTGTACTAATCTGGAGTTCCACCAACAATGTACAAGTAAGCCTTTTCCACCCAAAACTTGCCATCATTTAATATTGTTTGTATTATTGATCATAGCCATTCTGACTGGAGATGAAATCATAGTGTAATTCTGATTTGCACATCCCTGATTGGTAGAGATGTTGAACTTTTTTTTAACACATTTGTTGGGCATTTGTTTTTCTTCTTTTGAGTAGTTTTTGTTTAGATTTTTGCCCATTTACTAAGTGGGTTATTTGTTGTTGCTTTTGTTGTTGTTGTTGTGTGTGTGTGTTGTGATGTTAGATTTTTTTGAGTTCTTTATAAATTCTGGATATTTATAAATATTGAAGGAGTAGCTGGCCAAGATTTTCTTCCATTATATAAGCTCTCTCTTCACATTCTTAATAATTTCCTTTGCTGCACAGAAGGTTTTGGTTTATTGGTTCTTGATTTTATTTCTTGTCCTTTGGGAGTCTTCTTAAGAAAACCAGTGTCAGAACCTATATGATATGTTAGAGTCTGTAAACAAGTCAAGATGGCGCCTGGCATTTTGCCAGAGGGAGGGGTTTGTGAAGTAACGCCAGGGAGCCATTAAGTGTGGAGATTCCTTATTGGTTGACTGCTGTATCTAGTTTATGTTAATTAAGATAAGCTGTGTGGAATGTATATATACCCCTCCTGTCCTACAATAAATGGTTCCCACTCCTGCTGTATCAATGTACACAAGTTGTTCGTCACCTCCCCCCCTCCCCCCCGGTTATTTTGCTACAGCCGGACTGTGGCAATGATGAAGTGTTGAGCCTATGTTTTCTTCTAACAACTTCAAGGTTATTACTAAGTCTTTGATCCATTTTGATTTGAGTTTGAGCAGGGTGATAGATAGGAGTTTAGTTTCATTTTTCTACACATAGCTATAGAATTTTCCTAGTACCCCATTTGTTAAGAAGCTTGTATTTTTCTCCAAATATACTTTTTGGCAACTTTGTCAAGTGTCAGATGTAGATATATGGATTTTTCTCTGTGTTTTCTATTCTGCTTCACTGCCCTTCATGTCTATTTTGATGCCAATACCATGTTGTTTTTGTTACTACATCTCTGTAGTATAATTTCAGATCAGGTAATGCCTCCTGCTTTACTTTTCTTGCTTAGTATTGCTTTGGCTATTCTGGGTAATTTATTCTTCCAAATGAATTTAAGAATTTTTTTCTAATTAGGTGAAGAATGTCATTGGCATTTTTATCAAGATTTTAATGAATCTGTATATTGCTTTGGTAGTATGGCTATTTTGACAATATTTATTCTGCCTGTCCAAGAACATGGATGTTTTTTTCATCTTCTAAGCTCTTATTCAATTTTTTTCTTCAATGTTCTATAATTTTCATTGTAGAACTCTTTTACTTCCATAGTTAGATTAATTCCTAAGCATTATATTTTATTTTTTTTAAGATTTCTGTGAATAGAATGGTTTTCCTGATTTCTTTCAGGGCTGAATCACTGGTAGAGTATAGGGAAGCTAATTTGATAAACTTGTTTTTGAGCTCCAGAATTTTTCTGGTGGAGTTTTGGGTCTTCTAGAAATAGAATCATGTCATTAGCAAATAGAGATAGTATGACTTCTTCTTTTCCTATTTGTATCCCTTTGATTTCCCTGTATTTTCTGGTTATTATGAAAAATGTTAAGAACACTCTGTTGAATAGGAGTGGTGATAATGAACAGTTTTGTCTTGTTCCTGACCTTAGTGGAAAAACTTTTAGGTGTTCTCTATTCAATATGATGTTGGCTTTCAGTTTGTCATAAACGGCTGTTATAATGTTGAGATGAGTTCCTTCAATCCCTAGCTTCTCCATCATTTTAATATGAATGGGTGATGGATTTTATTAAAGCCCTTTCCTGCATCTAGTGAGATGATCCTGTTATTTTTGTCCTTAAATCTGTTTAAGTGATGATATTACATTTGTTGACCCAACCTTGCATATTTTGAATGAAACCCACTTGATAATGGTGTACTATATTTTTTGTGTTTTTGAATGCAGTTTACTAATATTTTATTAAGTATTTTTGCATCTATGTTCATCAGGGATATTGGTCAATAGTTTTCTTTCCTTGCTGCATCTTTATCTGGTCTTGTATCAAGAGTTATATTGGCTTCATATAATATATTTGGGAGTGTTCCCTTCCTTTTCAATTTTATTAAATTATTTCAGAGAAGACTGGTATTAGTTTTTCTATAAAAGTCTGATAGTACTCAGTTAAGAATGCATCTAGTCCTGAGCTTTCCTTTATTGGAAGGCTTTTAATTGCTGTTTCAATTTTGTTACTTGATATTGGTCTGTTTAGGTTTTCAATATCTCTCTGATCCATTCAGGTAATATGTGTCTAGAAATTTGTCAATAGTCAATGTCTTCCATGCATTCAAGTTCATTAGAGTATAAATTTTCAAAATAGGTTCTGATAACCCTATGGATTTGAAAAGGGTTTATCTCCCTTTTCATCTCTGATCTTATTGATTTGGGTCTTCTCTTTCTTTTTTTTTTTTTTTAGTTTGGCTAAGGGTTAGTCAATCTTATTTATCTTTTCAAAGAAACCAACTCATCATTGCATTGATCCTCTGTATTCTTCTCTTATTCTCAATATTGATTTTGGCTCTGATCTTAACTATTTCCTGTCTTCTACTGGTTTTGTTATTAGTTTGTTCTTCTTTTTCTAAGGCCTTAAAGTGAACAAAAGCTTATTAAATTGTTATTTCTCTGTTTCTTTAATCTTTAGCACTTGGTGCTATAAATTTTCCTCTTAGAACTGCTTTTATACTGTCCCAGAGATTCTGATATGTTGTATCTCAGTTCTCATTCATTTCTAAGAACTTCTTGATTACTATTCTCATTTTTAATTTGATGCATTCTTTATTTAAGAGAGTATAGCTCAGTCACCATGTTTATGTTTCTATTATTTTTTTGTGCTGTTGATTTCTAGTTTCATTTTATTATGATCTTTTAAAATATGGGATTATATCATTTTTTTATATTTGCTAAGATTTTATTTGTGGCCTAGAGTATGACCTGTTTTGGGAAAAGTTTCATGAGCAGCTTAGAAAAAGGTAAATTCAACTGTTTGTGGGTAAAGTATTATGTAATGTCAAGTCCATTTGATTTATAGTGTTATTTATGTTAGAAATACCTTTATTGATTTTATGTTTTGATGACCTGTCTATTGCTCACAAGGATGTTTTGAAATCCTCCAGTATTATTGTGCTGGGGTCTATCTGGAATTTAATGAGATGGAGTATTTTTAAAATGTAATTGGGTGTATTGACATTTGGGGCATAAATATTTACTATTGTTATATCTTCTTGTTGGATTATTCCTTTTACCAGGATGTAGTGGCCTTCTTTGTCTCTTTGCATTAATTTTTGCTTAACATCTGCTTTGTCGAATATGAGAATAGCCCCTTCTGCTTTTTTGGGCAGCTCATATGCATGAAATATTTTCCCCATCCTTTTATCTTCAGTCTGTCATCTTTGCTTGAAAACAGCATGTCATTGAATCTTTTTTTTTTTTTTTAATTATCCATTGTGCTATTTTGTGTCTTTTTGTTGAGGAGTTGATACCACTATCATTAGTATGGATAGGTGTTTGTGGTTTCCTAACATTTCAATTATTTGCTGTATTTAATCATGTCTTGCTTGTCATTTAGTGGATTATTCTTCCATTGAACTTTTTATTTTGGAGCTTTGTGAATTGTGTTTTAGTTTCTCTGTGTGCAGTTTATCATTGAGTGTTCTTTGTAGTACTGGTTTGGTGCTCATCAATTCTTTTAGTTTATTCTACCATGGATAGTTTTTATTTCTCCTTTGATTTTGAAAGTGAGCTTTGCTGGGTATAGTGACCTTGGGTAATACTTGTTTTCATTTAGTGCTGGGAATATCTCATTCCGGTCTCTCTTTGATTTTAAGGTCTGAATCGAGAAATCATAAATGAGCCTTATTAGTTTGCTTCTAAATGTGACCTGATGTTTCTCTCTTGAAATTTTTAATAGTTTTCCCTCATTTTTATTGTGAGAAATTTTGATTATGATGTCTTGGCAAGCCTCTAATTTCACTAGGTCTATTTGGATTCCTGTAATCCTCATGTGTATGAATGTCTATTTCATTTCTGGTATGGGAAAATTTTCTACAAATCTCACTGAAAATGTTCTTTATACCTTCAGTTTGTATCTCTATGTTCTCTTCCATCCAATGTTTCTCATATATAGTCTTTAACATAGTCCCAGAGTTCTTATATATTCTAATCATGTTCTATAATTTTTACTTTTTATTACATTCTGTGTACTTGCAATCATATAACCTTTCTTCAAGGGTTGATGTTCTATTTTCTATGCAATCTTATCTTAGTGATGCTTTAAAGTGAATTTTTAACTTGAATGATTGATTGTTTCAATTTAAAAATTCTCCTTGGTTTCTTTTCACTGTTTCTATTTCTTTATTAAAGTCATCTTTTATGTTCTGTATTTGCTCTCTTAATTCTTTCCTTAGATCTTCTTTTAGTTATTTGAACATTTTAATAATCAGTTTTATATTTGGTGAGCTGGGCTTAGTCTCTCTCTCTCTCTCTCTCTCTCTCTCTCTCTCTGCTTCCTAATCATGTCATTAAAATGCTTAATACTTTTACATTAAAAGTATTACTAATAAAGAGAGATTATCTTCTGCCATGTTATCATTTGCGCATATATATATATATATATATATATCTTCAATTTCTCTATTACTTTCTGTTTTGGTGTTTCATTGAGTTTTGTTCCCACAATTAATTCTGATACAATCATAGAGCCACTTTCCTCTACCATACTCTTCTGAGATGATGTTCTGCCTCACCTTGTGCTCTGAGGAATGGAGCCAGTTGTCTATGGAATAAGATTTCTGAAACCATTAGCCCCCAACTAAACTTTTCCTCCTCTAACATTGTTCTTGTCGGATCTTTTAGTAAGAATGGTGAAAAAACTGACAAAAACAGGTAGTGCCCATTCATTCTGGTCAACTATTTTGACTACCTCAGTGAAGATTAAAAGACCATACCTGAGAATCATTGGGATAAAAGAGAACCTGGAGATTTTGAATGAGATTTACAAAAATATCATTTCATGAGAAGCTATACTCCCACTGTTTGGATCCTGAGCCATGTAGGAAACTTGAATATAGTCTTTCTCTACTCTGCCACCTTCTGTTCCTCCTTAGTGTTTAAAAAGTATTTGGTCTGATATTAATATGGCCATGCCAAATCTCCTTTGGTTAACAGTTAGTTGCAAGGCATGTCTTTTAACATACTTTTTGTTCCAATTTATTTGTGTCTTTGGATATAAAAATGAGTCTTTTGGAGACAAATACAGTATGTCAGTTTTTAATTTTGACAATTTCTGCTTTTCATTAAAATGTTTAATAATTTTACATTAAAAGTATTACTAATAAAGAGAGAATAGCTTCTGCCATGTTTGCTTTTGTGTGTGTGTGTGTGTGTGTGTATATATATATATATATATATATATATATATATATATATATATATCTTCAATTCCTCTATTACTTTCTATTTTGGTGTTTCATTGTGTTTTGCAGTGTACTGTTTTGACATTTTTGTTTTATTTTCTGTATATTTTTAAATTATTTTGGGTCATTACCCTGGAGATTACAACTAACCTTTTAAATTTGTGAAAGTATATTTTAATTAATATCATTTTACATACATAAAATTTTTCCTCCTATGTAAGCTATCCTTCCTCTTTTGTATCATTGTCAGAGTTTGCATCTTTATATACTGTTTCCTAATTTATGAAGGTCTATGGCTGCCGATATAGCTCAGTTGGTAGAGTGTTTGCCTTGCATGCACAAGGTCCTGGGTTCAGTCTCCAGCACCAAAAAAAAAAAAAAAAAACATTAGAAAAACTAGGGATAACAGGAACTTACCTCAACATTGTAAAAGCTATTTATGCTAAACCTCAGGCTAGCATCATCCTGAACGGAGAAAAACTGAAGGCATTTCCTCTAAAATCTGGAACAAGACAGGGATGCCCTCTATCACCACTTCTATTCAATTTAGTTCTCGAAGTACTAGCCAGAGCAATTAGACAGACGAAAGAAATTAAAGGCATAAAAATAGGAAAAGAAGAAATTAAACTATCACTATTTGCGGATGACATGATAATATACTTAACAGACCCAAAAGAGTCTACAAAGAAGCTGCTAGAGTTAATAAATGAATTCAGCAAAGTGGCAGGTTATAAAATCAACACGCATAAATCAAAGGCATTCCTGTATATCAGCAACAAAACCTCTGAAATGGAAATAAGGAAAACCACTCCATTCACAATATCCTCAAAGAAAATAAGATACTTGGGAATCAACCTAACAAAAGAGGTGAAAGATTTATACAATGAAAACTACAGAACCCTAAATAGAGAGATAGAAGAAGATCTCAGAAGATGGAAAAATGTACCCTGTTCATGGATAGGCAGAACTAACATCATCAAAATGGCGATATTACCCAAAGTTCTCTACAGGTTTAATGCGATGCCAATCAAAATTCCAATGGCATATCTTGAAGAAATAGACAAAGCAATCATGAAATTCATATGGAAAAACAAAAGACCCAGAATAGCAAAAGCAATTCTAAGCAGGAAGTGTGAATCTGGAGGTATAGCGATACCGGAGGTCAAACTGTACTACAAAGCAATAGTAACAAAAACAGCATGGTACTGGTACCAAAACAGGCAGGTGGACCAATGGTACAGAATAGAAGACACAGAGACTAATCCACAAAGTTACAACTATCTTATATTTGATAAAGGGGCTAAAAGCATGCAATGGAGGAAGGATAGCATCTTCAACAAATGGTGCTGGGAAAATTGGAAATCCATATGCAACAAAATGAAATTGAATCCCTTTCTCTCACCATCCACAAAAATTAACTCAAAATGGATCAGGGAGCTAGATATCAAATCAGAGACACTGCGTCTGATAGAAGAAAAAGTTGGATACGATTTACATATTGTGGGGTCGGGCTCCAAATTCCTTAATAGGACACCCATAGCCCAAGAGTTAACAACAAGAATAAACAAATGGGACTTACTTAAACTAAAAAGTTTTTTCTCAGCAAGAGAAACAATAAAAGAGGTAAATAGAGAGCCTACATCCTGGGAACAAATTTTTACCCCCCACACCTCCGATAGAGCCCTAATATCCAGAATGTACAAAGAACTCAAAAAATTAATAAGATAACAAATAACCCAATTAACAAATGGGCCAAGGACCTCAACAGACACTTCTCAGAGGAGGACATACAATCAATCAACAAGTACATGAAAAAATGCTCACCATCTCTAGCAATCAGAGAAATGCAAATCAAAACCACCCTAAGATACCATCTCACTCCAGTAAGATTGGCAGCCATTATGAAGTCAAACAACAATAAGTGTTGGCGGGGATGTGGGGAAAAGGGCACACTTGTACACTGCTGGTGGGGCTGCAAAATGGTGAGGCCAATTTGGAAAGCAGTATGGAGATTCCTGGGAAAGCTGGGAATGGATCCACCATTTGACCCAGCTATCGCCCTTCTCGGACTATTCCCTGAGGACCTTAAAAGAGCGCTCTATACGGATACGGCTGCATCAATGATTATAGCGGCACAATTCACAATAGCTAGACTGTGGAACCAACCTAGATGCCCCTCAATAGATGAATGGATAAAAAAAATGTGGCATCTATACACAATGGAGTATTATGCAGCACTAAGAAATGACAAAATCAGAATTTGCAGGGAAATGGATGGCATTAGAACAGATTATGCTAAGTGAAGCTAGCCAAGCCCTAAAAAACAAATGCCAAATGTCTGCTTTGATATAATGAGAACAACTAAGAACAGAACAGGAAGGAAGAGCATGAGGAAAAGACTACAGTAAACAAAGACGAATGGGGGGAGAGAAACGGGGAGAGAAGGGAAAGCACATGGAAATGGTAGGAGACCTTCAATGATACATAAAATTATAAGAGGTTATGAGGGGCAAGGGGGAAGGAAAAAGAGGGAGAGAATTGAACAACAGCAGGGGAGGTAGAGAGGGAAGATGGGAGGGGAGGGGAGGGGAGGGGGGATAGTAGGGGATAGGAAAGGTAGCAGAATACAACAGTCACTAATATGGCATTATGTAAAAATGTGAATATGTAACAGATGTGATTCTGCAATCTGTATTTGGGGTGAAAATGGGAGTTCAAAACACAATTTGAGTCAAATGTATGAAAGATGATATATCATGAACTATGTAATGCTTTAAATAATCAATAAAAAAAAAAAAAGATAGGAGGGATCACTTGACACACCCCAGCCTGAAGAAGACAGGTTGCTTGCGGATTTATATAAAGTGGCAATTAAAACCCACTTCCCAAGCTTGCAGATGTGAAGTTGGCTGCAAAGCTCAACACACAGGCTTTGTTGAATTTTATAGTGACAAAAATAAATTTCATGATGCATTCTCTCAGAAAAAGCAGTAATAGCCCTATTTTCATTCTTGTTCATGTTATTGACTGTATAGAGGTTGAAGGTTAGAAACATCTATTCACATGGTTTAAGAGAAAGTCTTAAGATTCTGTGTCCCAAACTGTTTCCACTCTTTTCCATGACTATGCCTATAAATATTTTCAATAACCAAAATGGCACTAATTGACTAAAGAATACAAATATAAGGGGACCTGACTCTAAACTCATAATATGCTTTCTATGGTTTTCCTTCCCAAACTGCACACCAAAGCAGGAAAGACAAACTTCTTAGATAGAACAGAGTTCCAAAGGAATGAGAGAGCCCTTCCTGAAAACTCCAGCCTCTTAAGCTCCTATTTGGGAAACACATTATAATGAAGTTCCTAATGGTAAGGAACGGACCATAGGGAAGATGTGAGCACAGAAGTTGCTTTGGGGAATAGAGATGTTGGATATCTTTGGATTGAATAGAAAGCAGATGGATATGTTTTCTTCTGGATCCCTATTTCTTTTGGAAATAGTAGATATTTTGTTCTATTCTTTTAAATAATTAATTGTGGGCTTTGAGGGCAGATGACCTTATCCAAATTTCAATTCACAAATTTGTCATATGCCCAAGAAATTTCTGCATTTGATCAACAAGCACAAGCACAAAAATCAAAATAATATACATTTTGAATTTTTGCAACACACAGAAATCTCAGTAGAAATTCTGTTGTACCATATATGTTTTGATAAGTAACAAAGTTCAAATATTTTATATTTTATTCACCCAAGATATTAAAAAGAAACTCTCTGAAGAAGTTTGTGACAAATGAAACTTCTAGGAGGTAAGAGAATACATATCTCCCATTTTCAATTATACAGTGAACATCTATGCAAACTCTAAATGTGGAAGAACACAAATAAAGCCTTGGGTGATTAAAATGTTACTGATTATAGCACAAAAGAGATAAGAGGTATGCTTGATTAATTTATTAATTAATTGCTTTTTAATTATTAGGAAAACAGAACATTCCATAAAACATATGTCAGTATTTTTCTTAGTAGTTATTTAGAATATTTTTGTTCTAATAAAAAAATTGAATGTTATTCATTGGTCTAAAGATACACAGTTGGAGATTAGAACATATTAATTTATATGCAGGAAAGTGGAACATATTAGTTCAGTCTACTTGTGACATAAATTAATTTGAAAACCAATAAACTTTGAAACATATCCACAAATAAATAAATAAAAATGTATTATTTCAGCAAAAAATTTATCATACTCAGAAAATAAAATAAATGGGTATAAAATAGAAATATATATATATATATAAGCTGGGGATTAATCATTCAGTTTTCAAAAGGGATTCTTTATTTTGAGAAAGTATTTCACTTATTTATTTAATATAGAATTTGCTTTACAAATGCTTTATTTGTTAATACCTTCAAAGGATGTTAGCTCAATGCAAGATATTCTTGTGTTGAGCCAGGTGACATATGTATAAAAAAATTCTTGAATGACGTTTGGAAGTATTTCAAAACTACATGTGTCAATTTTAAGTGTATATTTTACTTTCAGTAAGAGTGATGATAAAAATAGTAAAAATAAATTTTAATGGCCTGTCAAAAAAAAAGAAGTCTAATCATCTTTTTATTCATTTAAAAATCATACACAGAAAGACAGTAGTTTAAAACCAAACATACAATATTTTAATAATTTCCCTCAGAATCGCCTTGACTTATGTTTTTTATTTCTTCATGTTGCTTTCAATACAGCCTAGTGCCTTCTTACTTCCACTGGGAAAACTTTCTTATGGGATAGTGCTACTAGTGATAGATTTTATCACCAAAAGTCTTAATTCCTCCATTATTTTTGGAAGATATTTTGCCAGATATAGCATTATGGTTAGATGTTTTCTCTTTCAGCACTTTGAATATGCATGTTGCTGCCGTTGGCATCTGAATTTTTTGCTAAGAAACCGGTTGACTTATTCTCAATGCTTTCAAGACTCAATGTCTTTGTCCTTAGACAATTTAATTATGTTGCAATGTAGTTCTATTTGTATTAATCCTGCTTGGAGTTTATTGAGTTTCTTGGATTATAGATATACACCTTTCATCACATTAAAGGTGCGTGTCTATAATCCAAACTTCACATTTGGGAAGTTTTGCTCATTCTATCTTCTGAAGTTTTTCTTCCCTTTTCTCTCCTATCTTTCTAATACTTTCAATATTTTATGTTGGTGCATTTGATGGTGTCTCAAATGTATCTTAGGTTCTGTTTGCTCTAAATATTTTTGGCTCTCTGCCTCTAAGACTGCAATTTTTTTTTATTTATTTGTATTCAAGTTTACCAATTCATTTTTCTGCCTATTGGATTATGTTATTCAAAACCACAGGTTATTTTACTTTTTAACTCCAGAATTTCTCTTTGGCTTCTCCCTCTTCAAAAATTTCCATTTTCTTATTGATTTTCTCATTTACTTCATCCATTATTTTCCTGATTTCTTATTATTCTTTATATAGGTTTTCCTTAGCAATTTCAGCATATTTAAGGCAGTTTACTGAAAACATGAGTTTAGTAAGTCCATATCTGTGCTTTTTCAGCAATGGTTTTTGTTAATTACTCCCATGAGTGGGCCATACTTTATTTCTTTGCATGCTTCATAATATTACTTTCTGAATATTAAAGTGTATTAACACAAATCAGCTTCTTATTGCTCCTCATGCTTTAATTTATAATTTTCTGAAGAGCTGCTTTCATTTGTCTAGTGAACTTTCTGCATTATCTACAACCTACATTCATTGTTATGTGTGGTTTCTGAAGTCTGTTTCTTCTGCTTATGGTTAACCAGTGGTTTTGCTTTGCTGTTTAAGGGGATATTTTTATTTGCTGGATTTTTATTTGTTTTGTTTATTTTAGCTTTTTTATTGATATTATGCTTTGGATGTGAGTTTTCTCCAAAAGCTCATGTGTGAGACACTGCAAAAAAAAATTCCAGAGGTAAGCTGGGGCTGTAGCCCAATGGTAGAATGCTTGCCTTGCATGTGGGAGGCATTGGTCTCAATATTCTGCACCATATAAAAGTTAACAAATAAAATAAAGACATGCTGTCCATCTAGGACTACTGAAAAAAATTTTAGAGGTGAAATGATTATGTTATAGGAGCTTTAATTTAATCAGTGCATTATCTGCTGATATGGATTAACTAAGTAGGTGGGGGTGTAGGTATTTGAGGGTGTTGCTTTGGTGTATAAATTTTGTCCCTGGTCTTCATAGTCTCAGTGTTTTAAAAGAGATTTCCATGGAAGCCTAAAGGAAGAAAGGGAGTATGGGGAAGAACAGAGAGGACAAATAAAAGGTGAGATATCCTAGTCTTTTCATTAATTGCACATTGGGGCAATCATCTCTGCTTAACCAGGCTTCACAACTCTCCTTTATCCTTTACTTTCTCTTTGGACTGAGAGCTAGAGATGAAAGCTTGGGGTCTTCTAATGTCTTTTCTGGGCATTCTTCTTCCCTGAGAACGTATGTGGCTTTCTAAACTCCCCAGCATACACTGATTCTTTTCAATGATCTAATTTTCAAAATAAACTGCTTTCACAACTTTCCTCCCAGGCTTTCAGAGTGTCTGTTATTTGCATCAACTGAAATCTATTGCTCCAGATAACATCATAGTGTTCATTTGATTTATAATGTTTTTAAGGAATACATTTTTAAACAATTTTTCTGCCTTAAGAGAATTCTGAACAATGTGAAATGAAGGAAACAAACCTTGTGTCTGTCTATCAAGAAGCTCCAGGACATATCAACAATGCAAACACAATATTAATATTATCCATGGAAACTAAGTTCTGCTCTGCTATTTCCAGAACCAAGGACCAGGACCTCCTACTAGAAATATAGGCTGCCACCTTCAAGACTGCCCCGAATCAGGGTGGCTGGGTGGGGGCAAGGACAAATAAAAGTACTGCAAACCTTTTTGCTATCTTGATGTTGCCATGTGATTAAACCAGCATTTGCTTGTTTGCTCTGAAATAAGAAACCACATGTTTTTAGTAGACTTTTAAAAAAAGATCTGTGACACACATATAATAATTAAAAAGTACAGCTCAATTTCCTTAGCTTCTTCTAATTTGCCCTTACCTAAACTAGTTCATGAAAGTTCCTTCCTCTTCTGATTCTTAAAAAAAATAGCGCTTTTAACTCCTTTTCTTGGTCCATTGTCCTCGTGTGTTTAAATCCCCCCATGCACTCTCTTGTTGATCTATTATTCTTACACACAAACATGTATCTTCAAATTTTTCTGAGTTTCAACCTTCATACAGTCAACAAATGCACCCAATATGGCTAAGACGTAACTTATAGTATGCCACCCATAGTCTGCACATTATGCCATTCACAGAGATGTGTCTAATTTTTTAGCCTTCAACCTCACTCTTCACACTTATGCATCATGCAAATCTACTCGTCTCAGGTACCTTTGTTTCTATACCACAGTTTCTGGCATTTTATTTGTTTATCTCAGAGCTTTACTATATGCTCCACACCTAACTCAATGCTTAATATTGAAAATAAATATTGATGAACTGTAGGAAACCAATTAAAGTTGTAATACTCTGTTCTTACCCTAGGTGGCAGCAAACTCACATATTCTTATACATGCTTGTGTGGCTTTTGAGATTTTGGTTTTTACATAAAAAAGGAGAATGTTACATTTGTATAAAATATTCTTTCTTGAAAACATATTATTTTTATGTGTATACAAATCATGCTTTTAACAATAATTCCCTTAAACTAATCTACAAAATTTGTGCTAGTTCATTAAATCTTAAAAATCCGTTTGCTGGGATTGTGGAAGGCATGTTTTCGTACTGTTGAACAGTCGCATACACTAAAAATATGAGGAAATTTCTTCAAGGTAATGGAGACTGTCTTCATGAGTTTTTAAAATGTATAATGAAGAGGTAATTATTTTAAAAACAAGGTGGAAATAATCATAGATATTCAGGCGATTTGGGGAAGTAAGGAAAGCCTTTCAAATAATTGGAAAAAATAAATTCTCTCTTTTACTCTGATAAAATAACTGTCTAAATTTTAAGAAAAGAAAATAAATGCTGGATTTCTAATTTATTTTTTGCACAAAATAAAGTGGATCAAACCTATAAATATAAAAAAATTAAACAATAAAGATAACAAAAAGAAAAAGAAGTTTTAAAAGATTCTCAGATTCAGATTTTTCCGTATCATAAATTAAAGTTAGAAGCCAATAATGATAATATTTTCACTGTGAAAATTTTGGAAAGTGCAAACAGAACAATAAATAATATGCAATGGTTATTAAAAAAAAAATGAGAAACAAATGCCTGCCAAATGTGAAGTTCCCAACATTTATTTATGCATTTGGAACTAAACTAATAAAAATACTAGTAAATTTGTGTCTGTGTATTGTTTACATCCTGTGCTCTGTCAAGAAAGTTCGTTGCATGTTTCAGTGAAAAGGTAAACTTATCTGCATCTTTACTAAGCTCTGACAAATATAAAATTTGTCAATTCGGGGGACTGGCTTCCATTGCAGGTGACTCTGGGCTTTGAAGTTTGCTGTAATCAGTCTGATCTCACTGACTACCATTTTCTTCAATTTGGGTGGAAAGTCTTTTGGTTCAGTGGTTTTCCCTCAAAGTACAACAGCTTTTTAGTCAAAAACTAATCAAATTTCCAATATTTCAAAGGTAATCTCAATTCAGGCAACTCCATCAGAATACAGCACATAAGCTTCCAGACTAGGCAGAGACTATTTTTGTGTCTGACAGTAGTTTCTCCATGACTCTGAATGGGTGCTGCAGCTCTGTCTTTGTCTAGAAACTTGTGAACTACAACTTTCTGCTATAAATGTATGAAAACTTGTGAATATTCTATCTCAAATCCAAACAAAGTTTCTGGCATCAGGACAGATCATCAGTGGGGCTGAGTACTTGTAAAGGAGAACTTGTTTATACACTGAGTGTTCTCTGATTTTGGTCCAGTCACTGCCCAACTAGAAAAGATAATCATTTCTAGAGTACATGTTGGAATAGGTAGGACTAGTTACAAGTAGAACAAACTAGTTCATGACTTATGACCATAGCTACCATACAGAAACCTAAGGCTCCAGATTGTGTCATGCCACAACCCACACTATTCAGATGAGCTTCTCAAAGTGGAATCATAAGGAAGATTGCCCTAGAGGACTTACAAACCTATGTCCCTCTTTATTCTCTGATTCTGCAGTTTAGAAGCCTCATTCTGTTAACAAAAAAATCAGAACAATCTCCTCTGGGAGGAATTACCTTCCTGTGTGTTTTGTCAGCTACCGGGAAATAAAGGATCTCTTCAACTGTATTATCTCACGGACTTGGCTTTCAACTCTAAGAATCTGAGAGAAATCAATCAGACCTGAAATTTCTTTTCCATGTTTAATGGATTCCTAGTGGAGCCAACATGCCACAGTAAAATCCAGTGTTTGGGGATTGAGGAGACTCTTCCAATCATGACCCAGTGATTTGGGATCCTTTGATCTTGTGGATCTGCCATTTTCAGCCATGGCCACATTAATCCCAGAGTGACCTGGAGATAGACTTGAAATCACTTGGTTCCCTTCAGATTTGAAATTGGCCACATAGAGGAAGCGATCCTAGTTTACGGTGAGATAGTTTTTCTATATCTTGCCTGTAGAGGTAACATGTTATATGCATTTTATAAAAACTTCCAGAAAGTTGCACTAAAGGAGTGAATATTAGCATATATAAATCACAATTCTTTAAGCAAATAGGTTAAAGAATATGCCAGCAGTTATGTTTGTGATTAATAATTTAAAATAAAAAATTTCATTTGTTATTATTAAAAATCTGTAGCCCTGAGGGTCTTAAAGGAATGGGTGCAAGAGTCCACTCATGATACTCTCTCTTTTTCCAAGGATGCTCTAACCCATTGGACTTAATCAGTCATTTTTAAATATTTTTATTTACGTGTGTGTGTGTTATGTACTTCATAAAAGTAATAATTATTCAAGCTGGTCAAAATATAGAGACTTAAAACCATGATTTTTAACTATAACGTTAAAATTAACTCTGATGAATATATCTCAAATTAAGTAAAATGAAAAGTTGACCGAATAAGGAAAAAATGCTGAGGGACCACACATACTTTTGTACACTTTAATATTCCAATTGTATTTGAAAGGAAACTTTTTAAAATAGATATAATACATCATCTTCTCAGGATTTTTAGGATTTTTTAACAGAAAAATCACTTTAACAAGATTAGTTTTGAGTTGAAGATGAAATCTTAACTTCCTTGCTTAATGCATTGTTTTCCCCATACTATTTTTATGTGATCTATCCTTTCTCATGGTTCATCTATTTTTACCTACTATTGCTGTCCCAGACAGCAATCATATACCCTGTTAGAAGGTCAGACTTTGCCAAAGAAATAGTGCTTCAAGGACAGGGCAATAATGCAAAATGATTTTAAATTCAGATTTTGGGAAAAATCTGATGTTACATTTTCTTTTCATGCATTTGTCTATCAAGGCATATATGATTTATTTCTTATGTGTACCTATGCCATTTGGTGGACAAAGTTTTTTTGTACTTGTCACCATTAAAATTTTGAATCAATCTGTGAAATATGGTATATTAAGAACTATGTAATGTTTTGAACAACCAACAATAAAATAAAAAAAATATTAAATTTACTTAATATCAAACACGTTCATTTTGTCCATAAAACTCTACTTTGCATATTGAGACTCAAATAGCATTCTTCCATAAAACCTCACTTTTTCTTGTTTGAAGGTCTTATTTATATATTTGGGCAAAGGAATAAATATCAATATTGACGTTAAATTTCATGCCTGATTTTATGAAATTTATTGACCCCTAT
This sequence comes from Spermophilus citellus, assembly GCF_964194105.1. Classification (NCBI taxonomy): domain Eukaryota; kingdom Metazoa; phylum Chordata; class Mammalia; order Rodentia; family Sciuridae; genus Spermophilus; species Spermophilus citellus. The sequence continues at coordinate 192,093,817 of NC_138184.1, read as the reverse complement.
AACTTACTGCAGACTATACTGGTTATATAAACTATTCATTGTTAATATATATTCTATCAAATATATTATTTTATATAGTTTATATTTTCAAAAGAAATTTTAAACTGATATTTTTTATGGCAGTCATTTGTACTTTTCTGGACAAGAAGTCATGATTCTATCAAACTATCTTTTAAAGAGTCTGAGACAGATACACACACACATACACACACACACACACACACACAAATTAAAAATTTCTGCCTAGTGCCCTTGGGGTGTCTTAACATTGAAAAGTATTTACTCAGTAAGCCAATCCCAAAATACCAAAGGCCAAATATTCTCTCTGATAAGTGGATGCTCATCCATAATGGCAGGGGTGGAGTTGGAGGGGTGGTGGCATGGGGAGAATAGAGGAACATTGATTGGGCAAAGTGGGGGAGGAGGCATGGAGACAGAAAAGATGGTGGAATGAGATAAACATCATTACCATGTATGACTGCACATATGGTGTGACTCTGTCATGTGCAACCAGAGAAATAAAAAGTTGTGCTCTATTTGTGTATAATTAATCAAAATGCATTCTGCTATCATGTATAACTAATTAGAATAAATTTTAAAAAATGAAAAAATACTATTTTCTCATAGGTTTCTTGGCCTTCTAACTCTTACTAAGCAATATCTTAATTTCCCTGCTTAATGCATTGTTTTCCCTACTTTGTCCAATACTATTTTATGTGATCTATCCTTTATCATGGTTCACCTATTTTTACCTCTCAAATCAAAAATGTGTATCTGCAGTCCCCATCTTTTGCCTGAGCTGCAGATTCATACAATCAATCACTGAATGTTACATGTCCAGAACTGAACTCATTGTGTACCACCCACACACAGACTGTTGCTCATGATTTGAGCTGTACAAATTCCCAGCCTCTACCTCTCACACCTCACAAATTCATATCATTAAAATTGGAGTCTGATCTTTTTCAAGTGTTCAATCATGTTAATTTCATGGTATTACTATTATATCTTCTAAGTTCATTTATTCTAGTACTCTATGGACTCCAATAACTCCTTCAATCCAAAACCTTACCCATTTATCTCTGAAAGACAAATGCCCAAATCATGGTTTCACTTTGTTAAAAAAATTATTTGGACTGAATCAAATTGAACTAAAATATATCAAAATCAATCCTCCATCTGACATTTGAAGCTGATTGGTTTATACTGGGTGTGTTGATGCAAAACTGTAATGCACTACTCTTATCCATAGGTGGCAGCCAGCTCCTAAAATTTTTGCAGAAATGGTCTGCAAAAATACAACTGATGGAAGAAGTAGAAGCAATGTATTTCAATTTATATTTTCTCATTTACATGAGTGACAACTTCATAGATTTTATTTTTCCAGGAACACTAAGCTAGGAGAAGAGAATACCATCTCTTCAATCTGGAGCTCCTAGAAGTATTTCCGTCTAAACTTTCTTAGGACCCTCAGTGTCCACTACCAAACCTCATGACTCCTTCCCTTCTAGCCTGTTCTAGTGGAAGGTTTCTTGTTGGCCTCATTATACCAAAATCAGGTTCTGTTTCTAATTTATTCAAAAAGACCTCTGTTGTTTAACAGTTTGCCAAATTGTTATTGCCAAAGTTACTTGTTAATAATTCAGGGCATTAAACTTTTTCATAATCCAGTCACACATAACCATATTGTTACTTTTGATTAATCTCCATATGGGTGCAGTCTATAAAGTGCTTTGTGGTTATTCTTTTTTCTAAATTGTCCCATCTCCATCAGAAAATAAATAAATTCCCATGTTATCTACACGACTTAGAGCATGAGCCAGGTAAAATAACACATTCTCTACTAAATTTACTAAAGGTAAAGTTCAAGAATAATGATGGAGTTTGGATATAACAGTAGTAAAATAGTAATAAGTATTCTTCTAAAGAGAGAGAGAGACAGAGAGAGAAAGAAAGGGAGGTTTTGTGCCATTAAACATAAAATTAAAACTTTATCATATCTGTCATAGTATCTGTAGAAGTAATGGTCACATATATTTGTTGAATTGTCAGTTTTACTCAGTTATTCAGTGAATAAGCATTTACTGAGATAATAGGTTCCCAGGATTCTACTCATTCCTCAAATAAAGATATTATATAATTTTAGGAAATTTTATGTCCTATAAAATTATTTCATAAGATTTTCCCAGCTTTTTTGGTACTTTAGGCTATACTTGAAGGCACTGTAATAACAAAGGACCAACTTTAAAAAAACAGCCATAACAATAGTAAAAAAATAATTCCTACACAGAACTTTTTCCTTTTTAAAAATTGTTTGGAAGAGCAAAGTAGAAATACTTTATTTTATTAAATCAACCGTATATTTCTGTTTCCTCATGTAGGCCTTACATTTTGCTACAAAAATTGCCAAACATTTTACTACAAAATACCAAAAGCAGTAATATCATCTTTCACTGGTTTACATGTACAATTTGAATAGTCATAATTTTATCTCATTATTTAGTGACATTATCGAATTAGTATTATTTGTCATAAAATAAAAAATGAATTATTTCTGAAGAATAATATGATGTCTTAGAGTATTACAATTAGACTGAGCAAAATAATAGTTTTGCATCTGTATGTGTGCATTTGTATATGCTGACATGTCAGCTTACAACTGTGAATAGATAAGAAGACAAAAGAAGTCAATTAAAAAAATGTAAATTTATATAGCTGACATCTAATCTTTATGATTTATTTTATATCATGTGACTTATTTCACCCTACTTTAAATTCTGGTTGCTATAAAATACCTATGTCAATTATATCACCGATCAATAATTTCTCATTCATTTAAAAATATTTCATTTAGCCAATGGGCCCCTTAAATATTCTAATGCTTTAATAATTTTAATCTCTTCTCATTTTCAGGTATAAATAAGAAGCTTATTTAATCTATCCCCAGCATGTAAATTTTGCAGTCTTTTAACCTAATAAGTAAACATATTTAAAGAAAAGCAAAGGAAAATATCTTAAAATAACAATATAACATTAAAATTTAAGTTATCCAAAATAATATATTTTTCTTCATTTATTATCTTACTTTTTATTCTTTAAACTTATTTCAATTTATTTATTTTCTCTAATTTGTTATATATGACAGCAGAATGCATTTCAATTCATAGTACCACAGAGCACAATTTTTCATGTCTCTGGTTGTTCACAAAGTAGAGTCACACCATTTGTGTCATCATATATGTAATTAGAGTAATGATGTCCATCTCATCACTTTTTTTTGTAGTTGGACACAATGACTTTATTTTATTTATTTATTTATTTTTATGTGGTTCTGAGAACTGAACCCAGTGCTTCACACATTCTGGGCAAGCACTCTACTGCTGAGCCACACCCCAGTCCTATCTCATCACTTTTTAAATGAAATAATAACAATACAAAAAAATGTTTAGGAAAGTCCAATAAAACAAAAAAAAATGAAAAATATGTCTCATAGTCCCAATGGAGGCAACCATTTATTAGCATACCCTGATTTAATTCACCTACTCACCTACTTTTTAGTATTTTTTAACATCATACTTAATCTTTCAACATATAAAATTTTGTATAATTTTGTGTTTGAACATGGTATGCTCAAAGTTGGCAGTTTTCATATGAAGAGTTGGCTTACCCCAGAGCTGGTATGCCAAGAGAACCTGGCTGAGGCTAAAGGATCTTCTCTCAAAGTTCACAGCTTTATTTTCATTGTATTAACTGGTGAAATTGATCATAAACCCACCCAGACTCAAGACAAGGGACACAGACCCCCAATTCTCAATGAGAAGAAAGTCAAAGTATGATTTTCTGTGCTTAGAAATGTCAAAATACAGTAAGACACAACTATAATTTAGAGTCAGAGCTGATAGAGCTGTTTTTCATCTTATTCCGCCAGGAGAGCTCATATGACTCTTTCTTACATTAGTATGTGAACATATTTATAAACTTCTCCAATAAAATTGAGTGGCACAGAAGGAAAGAAATTGTAGACACATTTTAAGGGTAAACATTTGCTAACTAAAATTACTGAAAACTTTCTTTGTGCCAAGTAATGTGTAGTTTCATAAGATTTGAAAACATTCTAGAAAAGCCACATTGTGGGATATTCTGCTGTAGAATGAGTTGGATCTAACACATATTGATTTGTGGAGACGTTCATTATATATAAAATGGAAAAGAAAGTTTTACAGATATATATATGCATATATATGTAAAATATGAATATGTGCATACATACATGTATGTGTAAGTTGTAAATGAGAATGTTTATGTTTGTCATTTAAAATATTAATTTAGAAAAATGTCTCTAGAAATACTTACCAAGTTATGATAACGGATATAGTTGATATCTTAAGGGGTTTATTCTGGGTAAGAACATTTTAATTTTGTGGAAGTCCTCAGTGTTAGAATGCACATGTATTTCTTTTGTAGTAATGAAACAAACTAATATCATAATTTTGGGAGGGAAAGGAACCAGACCAAAAGAAAACTGAGATTAGAAAATGTAATACAAAGTTGGGGCATAATTAGAGAAAGGTAGATGACTTTTAAATCAGTGTAATAAACACTGTGAGAATCCAAGGGAACAAATGTCAGATTCTGCTTGTGTAGCTGTGAAAGTTTTCCTGTTCTCTGAGAATTTGGCTGGGCAGATTCATAGTGAAGGGTCCACATGCAGAGGAGTCCACTCAGGCAAAGGCATGCAGAAGGGAAGAGATTGAGGGATAAGAAAGCTGTTGGGGCTTAGTTCTGTAGGTGTGCAGGGTTACTAGTGGGCAAGAGAATGACAGGTGAAGAACTGGCAGACAAGAATGCACTCTGGGTGGAAAAGCTTTGCATGGAAATATTATTCTGTTTTCTTTTTATTTCAACATTTTTCCTTTGCCTGCTTAGATTTTTAGTATGCAATCTACTCTGTGTTCATTGCCTCAGAAAAAAAAATTCTGAGACACAAGGCTTAAGCAGATTGAGAATTTTTCAGCGTTTACACAAGTTGGTGAGAGAATTTAGTAAATTCTGATTCAGAAGACACACCAGTATTCTGTGGGCAGAAGGTAACTTTGTACCTCTATACTCCATGAAAAAAAAATTTATGTGATCAGTGAGTGGAAAGGAGGGTGGTGCTGGGTGCAGAAAGAACATGGGGCAGAGAGCAGAGGGGCTATGCACTCCGCATCATCCTAATGCAAGTCTTGATAAGAGAAGTAAATGTTTCATGGCTGATAATTATTTTTGTGTTAAGATTTCTTTTTATTGTTCCAAATCACAGAATTTAGAGTAGCATTCTATTTGACCCAGATGGCTCTGTCATCCTGATGAAATTACAGTCAGTCTTCCACATCCATAATTTTCTAATCCTCAGGTGCAACAAACTTTCTATAAAGAAATTGCATCTTTACTGAACATATACAAAGTCTTTGGGATAGGTGCTCTATAAGCAATGCAGTATACTAGCTATATATCATTTGTAATAAGTGTTATAAATTATTTAGAGATGATTTAAAGTATACAGAAAGATGTGAGTAGGTTATATGCAAATATTATTATCCTATTTTATATAAAGGACTTGAACAACCCTTGGGTCATTTGTTCCTGGAACCAATCTCCCATGGATACAGAGGAATGCCTATATTAAAAACTCTCCAGTTCTCACTCAAAACTATCCTGGATTGAGTCATAAGTTACAGTCATCCCTATTAAAATCAATGAATATCAAAAATGTTTACCAGGTAGGATGGCACACACCTATAACCTTGGCAACTTGGGAGGCTGAAACAGGAGGATCACAAATTTGAGACCAACCTGGGCAACATAGTAAAATCCTGTTTTAAAATATTTCAGAATGTTTAAAAGGAGCTGGGGATATAGTTTAGTAGTAGAGCACCCATGGGTTCAATCCCCAGTACTACCAAAAGAAAAAGAAAGAAAATATTTTATTTGTCCTTATTTAGGTTTACAAGAGCTATGAAAGCTTTTGTAATTTAATGTTTTTGCTTCGATACTGAATAACTCTTATAACTTGATTATTTTGTGTTTAACAGCATAAGAGTTTATTACAAGCAGAAAACACTACAAAGTCATTGGCCAGTATATTTGGAAGTGAAATTTCTAAGTATTAGCAAAGTAGGAAATTATACATCAGAAGTATTATTTTATACTTAAAACATTTCACTTGAATTTTAGCCTAGCATATTTAAGTGGTCATGCATGCTAATTAAACTAATAGAATAGTTAGAAACAAATTTAAGTATACATTACTTACTGCCTAAGTCCCAAATACCAACAGAACTTTTAAATACATGTTAATGATGTGATTAAATAGCTTGTAAGGAAAAAGTAGATAAATTCTAAGTCACATATTAAGTTAAATAATATTATTACATATGTCTAATGCATTTTATCTCTTTTTAAATGATAGCAGCTAGCTATTATACAATATATGATGATAGCACTTGATTTTTTTTAAGGTAGAAAAATTTGCCTTTGAGGAAATTATGACCCATTCTGGCCTCTTGGAATGGAGGCAGTGCTCTGTGTTTCAGCCAGTGCTTCTTTTGTATTCTGGGGCGGTATAGCATGCCCTCTGTGGTAGGACCTTGCAGTAGGACTTGTTACATCGTGTTCCTGTGGAATTATATTGCCGTGAAATAGCCCAAAGCAGACACTTCAGACCATGTGACAAGTATTCAATCAAGTCCAAGGATAGATCGTGTATTTTAGTCAGCTTTTTTTTTTTTTTTTCACTGCTAGGTCCAAAAGATCCAACAAGAACAATTTGAAGGAGAAGAATTTTATTTGAAGGCTCATGGTTTCAGAGGTGTCAGTCCATGGAAGGCTGGCTCCACTCCTCAGGGTTTGAGGTGAGGTTGAACATCATGATAGAAGAGTGTATGGAGGGAAACAGCTTAAGACATTACCAGAGGCAGAAAGTCAGAGCTCTGTATCACACAGACAAAACAGGTACATACCTAGGAACCTACCTCCTTCAGCCACACTCTACCTGCCTTTAGTAACCACTCAAGTTAATTCTTTTCTTTTTAATATATTTTTTAAGTTGTAGATGGATAGAATATTTATTTATTTTTAAGTTGTGCTGAAGATTGAACTCAGTGCCTTATGTGTGTGAGGTAAATTGCTCTACCATTGAGCTACATCCCCAGCCCCTCAGTTAATTCTTTTTTTTTAATGAGAGAGAGAGAGAGAGAGAGAGAGAGAGAGAATTTTTTTTAATATTTATTTTTCAGTTTTCAGCAGACACAACATCTTTGTTTGTATGTGGTGCTGAGGATTGAACCCAGGCAGCATGCATGACAGGTGAGCACACTACTGCTTGAGCCACATCCCCAGCCCATCAGTTAATTCTTATCAGAAGGACTAATTCATAGATTGGGTTAAGGCTCTCATACCCTAATCATGTTAACTCTAAACCTTCTTGCATTGTTTCAGAGATGAGCTTTTGGAGGACATCTTACATCCAAACCATAATACCAATCATTTTTTTCTCAAGGAGATATCCTTATTGTGAATTTTTCTCAAAATCTAATAGGGATCTTCTCCCCAGCCCAGACTGGAGTAAAAATGGTAAGCAGCAGTGGGACTAAACCTGAAACTGCATGCAATTTGGATTGGGCTGCTTGTGCTGCATGATTTGTATTTGTAAGTATGTGCATGTAAGTCAGACTTAGCTAAATGTTTTCCCAAATACTAAGACAGTCTTCTCAGAGCCACAGATCCAGATTCTTCCCTGCAATGGTGGTGGTAGAAGTGCTCACCTAAAAGGAATGGATATGTTTTCACTACTAAGAAAATTAGGACAGATTTAAGTGTGAGATGGAAAATGAGCTTTAGTCTTAAGAAGTGAGCACTTGCTTCCTCCTTAGAGAGGTAGAGGCACTTGGGGTCAGACCATGAGGTGAGCAGATGCCTGCAGCATCCAGTGGTGGATGAACTAGTTTGTCACAAATGGAGAACCTGTCATTGAAGGACCAGGGCAAGCTGCAATTCACCCTCCATGTTATGCTTCTGTTTTAACTCAAAAATGTCAATAAATTCTAGGTTTTTAAAAAGTCACAGTCTGTTCTTCATTGACCTGGGGCAATGTGAGTACACATGCCTTACCTATATACCGAGGCTCAAGAGGGCACTTCCTTGGTCTCCATAGGACAGGAATATCTGTGGGCATTGTTTTAGGTAACAGCCTGAAAAACTGAAAATGCTGAGAGCATGCTTAGGGCTGACTTCTATTAGTTGGACTAGAGGGCATTAGTGCTATAATAATTATAGTATAAATAAGTACCACAATTTATAAGCATAGACTAGAGTGCCTGGAGATGAAAGGGTTAAAATTATTCTAATAATACACTTTCACATGAGTTTTTAAAAATGATCAACAAAAGAAGTTCATCCTAGGGGCCAGGGATATAGCTCAGTTGGTAGAGTGCTTGCCTCGCATGCACAAGGCCCTGGGTTCAATCCCCAGCACCACACACACACAAAGAAAAAAAAAGAAAGAAAAAAAAAGTTCATTGTGGGAAGTTATCTGAATTAATGCCTTTATTTTACATATGAGAAAACAGGTACTTGGAATATTAAAACTAGTTGTCAAAGATAGACCATAAGTAGTATAAGAAAGAGATGAAATCTAATGATTGATAAAAATTGACATCTTGAAAATGTTATTTATAACATCATCAACTTAAAAGCTTGTTTAAGTAATGAACTTTCATAGTAAATGTTAACTTATTTTAGAATATCTTATAAAATAATGTATTTTTAAGTTTAGATTATATTTTTTAAAAAATGTAAAGAGAAAAAATAGATACACCACAAGAAAATTTAAAGAGCCTCCAACTCTTGAATTTTGGGCTGTAAATTCCATATGCATTCTATAAGGAAACATCCTTTTTTGTATCCTACCAAAGACTCCATACATTTCCTTGCAGCTTTATTAAATATTCCATGTAGTTTTTAATTTTCACTCATTTATTTACCAGACTGCTATCACATAAAACAAGAAGTCACCTCTCCCTCTGTGCTCTGATCCTGCATCTCTTTGCTTACCGGATCTCAGATCTCGGTTTTGTTCAAACCTCCCAGAGAAATGAGGGGCATCAAACCTGTAGAGCAAGCCAAATATTTTTAACATTCTCATGTAGGAGCAAAAAGAAGAAACCTGTATTGTACATTTTGTGAGAAACAATTCAAAAATTCTTAGTAGTCATTTTGGATCCTCTTTCCAGTTTCTAACTCCTTAATTAATTTCCTCAAAATCTCAACCCTTCACATTTTCCCTCTTCCTAGCATTTCCCCTGGGAAAGCAAGTTCCTCTTCCTATAGCAAAATCGTCTTCCTGAAGATGTGAAATCCAAGCAAGTTAGGCCTCCACAGCCTCCTTGGCTCTATCAAATGCAGTCTTACAAAGAACAGAGAAGTTCTTCAAAGGGGTCACTCATCAACACTTACAAGAAGGAAGTATTCTTCCTACAAGCGCATAAGGACTACCTCTCTATGAGAAAATACTATCATGTGTGTGGAGACAGAAGACTAAGGAGGTGGAGTCAGGAGATGGCTCTTCAGTGGGAAGGATGTCTTTGCAGAGGCTTTCAGCAATGTGAGGTCTGCAGCATTTAATCCCGATTACCCCAATTACTGATTTCCACAGAAGATCCACAGGGCTAAAGAGAGACCAAACAAAGACATGAGGAGAGGAAGGTTCCAGAGGTAATTAATTAAATGTCTCTTCAAAGAACACTCAATACAAGGAGCAGGCTGTGCTTCCCTCAAAAAAAACATGTCCTATAAGTTTGAATCTTTATTATGTATAATATGATTTATGCTTGGCTTCTTCTAGTTTTGTCAGGAATTTTAAAACTAAAATCATAATGAATTAATCACTTAGGAAATTTTAGGGACTGACGTGTAAGAAATAATAATATAAATTTAAAATCAATTCGAACTATGTTAATGGGAACTAAGATAATTTTCACCCTCCCTGAGTTTTAACCAAGGTATTTAAAGTAATAACTTTAATTTTTTTTAAAAATAAAAGCAATGGTTTTCAGTTTAAAAAATTAAGAAATATTTAAAAAGTCACCAACGGTCCTACCACATAAAGATGACTGTAATGATTTTGTTTGTTTGGTGATTAGGGATTTAAATAAAGAACAAGTAATCTATTTCATAAAGGCTGATTATAGTGACACCCTCAGGCATCAAGTTAGAAGGCCAGAAGGAAAATGTCATTCAACTAACACTAACTTAGAGTCTCACAAACTTATGTGAAATTAAAATTATCCTTTTCCTCTTCCCTGAAGCAACATTCTTATTTGTAAAATTCTCAAATTAGGGGCAAAATGAGGTTTTATAAGCCTAAAGTTTACATTCTCTGAATCAGCCTTATAAAAAAATATATAAAATATTGCATACAAAATCAAACACAAAAGTGAATATCAGAATGATAAAAATCACAAGATATTGTATTCTTTGAAAAGCTAATAAATGCCATGCCACATACAAACAAAATGTACATTTTTGCTAATAATTTCTTCACACAGTTCTATAATATTTTTTCCACACTTTTTGACTGCACACTGAGTATACTTTCACATGATGACAATATTACAATAACATTTTTTATGAAAGTAATTTTATCTTGTAATATGTTTGATAGAAAGAATTTTATGGTTAATAATAATTTAGAAAAAAATTCAGTTTTGCAGCTGATCACTAGTGCTATCATATCAATTTTTAAGTCTATTCCTTCATTTATAAACTGTAAGATTTGGACTAATTTCCGGAGACTGGCTTTTGAGTATTCAAGATTTTTTTTCCCTCCATTACACACAGACTTCTAATGAATGGTGCAGTTGGACATATTTAGAGTGTTAAGCCCCTGGCTCAGGTGCTGATGGTCTGTGACATGAAACCTACCTGACTGGCGGATGATAGAAAGCCAGTTCTTCAAACTATACTACAGAGCAATAGTAACAAAAACAGCATGGTACTGGTACCAAAACAGGCGGGTGGACCAATGGTACAGAATAGAGGACACAGAAACCAATCTACAATATTACAACTATCTTATATTTGATAAAGGGGCTAAAAGCATGCAATGGAGGAAGGATAGCATCTTCAACAAATGGTGCTGGGAAAACTGGAGATCCATATGCAACAAAATGAAACTGAATCCCTTCCTCTCACCATGCACAAAAGTTAACTCAAAATGGATCAAGGAGCTTAATATCAAATCAGAGACTCTGCATCTGATAGAAGAAAAAGTTGGCTCCGATCTACATACTATGGGGTCGAGCTCCAAATTCCTCAATAGGACACCCATAGCACAAGAGTTAATAACTAGAATCAACAAATGGGACTTACTCAAACTAAAAAGTTTTTTCTCAGCAAAAGAAACAATAAGAGAGGTAAATAGGGAGCCTACATCCTGGGAACAAATCTTTACTCCTCACACGTCAGATAGAGCCCTAATATCCAGGGTATACAAAGAACTCAAAAAATTAAACAATAAGAAAACAAATAACCCAATAAACAAATGGGCCAAGGACCTGAACAGACACTTCTCAGAGGAGGACATACAATCAATCAACAAGTACATGAAAAAATGCTCACCATCTCTAGCAGTCAGAGAAATGCAAATCAAAACCACCCTAAGATACCATCTCACTCCAGTAAGATTGGCAGCCATTAGGAAGTCAAACAACAACAAGTGCTGGCGAGAATGTGGGGAAAAGGGTACACTTGTACATTGCTGGTGGGACTGCAAATTGGTGCAGCCAATTTGGAAAGCAGTATGGAGATTTCTTGGAAAGCTGGGAATGGAACCACCATTTGACCCAGCTATTCCCCTTTTCAGTCTATTCCCTAAAGACATAAAAAGAGCATACTACAGGGACACTGCTACATCGATGTTCATAGCAGCACAATTCACAATAGCAAGACTGTGGAACCAACCTAGATGCCCTTCAATAGATGAATGGATAAAAAAAATGTGGCATTTATACACAATGGAGTATTACTCTGCATTAAAAAATGACAAAATCGGGCTGGGGATGTGGCTCAAGTGGTAGCGCGCTCGCCTGGCATGCGTGCGGCCCGGGTTCGATCCTCAGCACCACATACAAACAAAGATGTTGTGTCCACCGATAACTAAAAAATAAATATTAAAAAATTCTCTCTCTCTCTCTCTCTCTCTCTCTCTCTCTCTCTCTCTTTCTCTCCTCTTACTCTATCTTTAAAAAAAATGACAAAATCATAGAATTCACAGGGAAATGGATGGCATTAGAGCAGATTATGCTAAGTGAAGCTAGCCAATCCCTAAAAAACAAATGCTAAATGTCTTCTTTGATATAAGGAGAGTAACTAAAAACAGAGTAGGGAGGAAGAGCATGAGAAGAAGATTAACATTAAACAGGGATGAGAGGTGGGAGGGAAAGGGAGAGAGAAGGGAAATTGCATGGAAATGGAAGGAGACCCTCAGGGTTTTACAAAATTACATACAAGAGGAAGTGAGGGGAAAGGGAAAAAAAACAAGGGGGAGAAATGAATTACAGTAGATGGGGTAGAGAGAGAAGAGGGGAGGGGAGGGGAGGGGAGGGGAGGGGGGATAGTAGAGGATAGGAAAGGCAGCAGAATACAACAGACACTAGTATGGCAATAGGTAAATCAATGGATCTGTAACCGATGTGATGCTGCAATCTGTATACGGGGTAAAAATGGGAGTTCATAACCCACTTGAATCAAAGTGTGAAATATGATATATCAAGAACTATGTAATGTTTTGAACAACCAACAATAAAAATTAAAAAAAAGACACATAAAGCCAGTTCTACACAAAGATGGTCCTGATGACAAAACTGCCCAGGGGAGAAACTGAAAATGACATAAATACATCATATTAAACACAACCTCAGCATATTCCCCTACTTGACTTCCTGATAGCCTAATTTAAAATCTGGAAAATGCCTACATTTGGTCCAGTCCCCATATTATACTTATCGCGGGCAAAGTATAAAGGAGGCAAAGAGGGGGCTGCCTTAATGGATTCACACAAAACTCATTTGCAAATGTTACAAAAGCATATGCTCACAGGCACTTCTAGAGACTCTTGCAAGGACTAGGAAGCATATGGTCAGTGGTAGCTGGAGGACTCAATCCTTGCACTTAGCTTTCTAATAAATCCATCTCTGCCTTGAGAGTTGTATTTTGTTTTAATAAAATCTATACCCCTGAAATTCCTTCTTCACTCAAAGTTAATAACTCCTGGTGGACATGGACAGGGCAGTGTGGCTCAGTGTAACCTCATAGCTTGTGAATAGATCTGTTTCACAACCAAAGATTATTTCAGTGTATCAGTGAATTGAGCTAATAAATTTAGTAATGGATTTAAACAATGGTAATTTGTTTGCCTCATTATGTCAAAGAACAACAAATAGTTAATTCACCCATGGTAATGTTTTCCTATGTTTATATGATATTTTAAATGTTTCAATGTATATTTTCATAAAGGACTATGGCTATTAACTAGATTCACTGTTGGCAGCAAAAAATCCAGATTATACATGTAAATGTGGATTAGTAAAAAGACCCATCATCTCACTTATTTACATAGAACAAAACCTGCATTTACCTACAGTATGTTGAGTCAATGTTTAAGCAGACACAGCAGGAACTAAACCCACTGCCATGTAAATAGGTGTCATTCTGTATATACAAACTACCTCTTTAACAAGATGAAGATTAAAAGTGGAAATGAAAACCATAGTGCACTACTTTACCTTTATAAATATGTCATTCAACTTACATTTAGACTTAAAAAATGGTAATCCCATCTTTATTACATCACAGATTTAGAAAACTATGTTATGACTCATTTGCAAACGATAAAGTTAAAATAATATTCTTGTACGAGTTACAGAAGAAGAAACAATAAAAGTATTAATTACAAAGATATGTGTATCTAAATGATTGTCATTGAAAAGAGTTTAAATAGTAAGATAGTTCATATATTTTCTTATTCGTGTTTTAAAGTATTACATAAAATTTTGTTTCAAATAAAACATACATAAAATAAGGAAAATGAGACTATTTATAAATAAAGAGACAATAAACATTCTTCCTTTTATGTGACAACAATAACGTGTTAGTTAAACTAGATCAATAGTTACCTGAACCTGCCTTTTAAGTAAAATCATGGCATTTGCAGGTAAATGGATGGAGTTAGAGAAGATAATGCTAAGTGAAGTTAGCCAATCCCCAAAAACCAAATGCTGAATGTTTTCTCTGATATAAGGAGGCTGATTCATAGTAGGATAGGGAGGGGGAGCATGGGAGGAATAGATGAACCCTAGATAGGGCAGAGAGGTAGAAGGGGAAGGGAGGAGGCATGGGATTAGAAATGATGGTGGAATGTGATGAGCATCATTATCCACATTACATGTATAAAGACACAAATTGGTGTAAATATACTTTGTTTACAACCAGAGATATAAAAAATTGTGCTCTATATGTGTAATATGAATTGTAATTCATTCTTCTGTCATATATAAGTAAAAAATAATAATTTTTAAAAAGAGAGAAAATAGGGCTGGGGAAATAGCTCAATTGGTAGAGTGCTTGCCTCACATGCACAAGGCCCTGGGTTCAATCCTTAGCACCACATAAATAAATAAAAATAAAAGAGAATATAAATTAATGCAAACAAAATCAGATATGAAAGTGTATATTAGAATGGGAGAAATGACAACATATTATGTATTTTTGAAAGTTAATAAATATCATAAGCATAACAATACAGATCAGTAATGTGTTAGTTAAAGGTCGGGGGGATCAGAATTTCACTTTAATTGGGGGAAGGATAAATCAGTTGTCATGCTGTTTGTTGAACACAGAACATTATATGACACCAGAACCTGAACCCACATTATATGACACCAGAAACCTGCTTTTTCCAACCAAATAGTAGACGTGATGTATCTGGATGATTTCCTGTGGAAAAACTGGCTTGAGAAGGAATTCCACAGAAACCATTCACAAGTGATTCCTTTTTAAAGCAAAGACATTTTTAAATAACCAAAGAAACGCTGTAAGCACATCTCATTCAACTAACACTAACTTAAGAGTCTCACAAACTTATGTGAAATTGAAATTATCCTTGAAAATAATCACACAAATATTTCAACCAAAGGTGTTTGAGTTAATCCCTCAATGATTTTGGCTCAAATCTTCACTGAACTTCATTATTGGTAATTTTGAAAAGGATAAGTCCCATAAGTAGATGATCAAGGATCTTTTTATCACGATCTCCAACATGCTAAAATATTGGTTGTATTAGAAGTTATCTGTTATGACCTCTCCATGTGAGGTGTGTGTGTGTGTGTGTGTGTGTGTGTGTGTGTATTTCCATCCCTAAGGACAGAGGTCTTCATCAGTGATTCACAATTCAGGAATCAACATCAGAATCTATGAAACCTCCAAAATTATAATTTTATTAGGAAAACAAAAAAGCTTTTAAAGGGCGGTTGTCCATACTGTTCATCAGATTCTTAAGACTCTGTGGCCATACCTGTATATAAAACTATAAAGAAGCACCCATGCCTATTGATATCAATGTCACCTTTCATCTATAGAGAAGCTAGAATCTATGAAAATCATTGGAACCCAAGAAGATCTCCTTTGAGTGTCTGTTGGCACATGAGTTTTATATGGCATTATAACTTGTTTCACTCAATATCTATTTCCTTTGCTGCACTGTGAATAGACAAGAAACACGAAAATTTTAATGAAGTATATACAAATCTTTTACTTATTATTATTGAAAATTACTAAATTGTAGAACTATGTAATGTAAGAATCTCCATCTTAGCGTTTTGAAAATTGCTAAAGTCTAAGGCTATGTATTTTTCTTTTAGTTCCAAATAATCGTGGGACAAAGAGCTATCTATAATTTTTGTGAAAAGATGTACCAAAGTGATTCACTCATTTTTAAAAACTTAATATATGATGCTTCTTAAAAAATAAGAGGCAGCCTTTGCTTCTTGCAGTGTGTGAGCTATTGCAGGAAAAGGAGTCTGCATAGGTTCATGGCACCTCTTCATTCGTTCAGTTGAAATTCCATCCCTCTGCTTCTCAACCAGTTCTGAAAATTCCCTTTAATTGAATTTTCAGCCCCTTTTGGGCATTTTAATTGTTGGCATTAAAACTGTTAAAAGCTGACAGTTGAGAAACTAACAATATATTATTGCAGAGTATGATTCCTAGAAATTCACTTTAACAAAGAAAACTTCCTGTGCCATTTTGTAATTTCCCTAAATGGGGCATGGGGGTGGGTAATGACCTTCATTTTTGTTGTTGGATTCTATTTCCCTTTGCTAGCCATTCCTAAAGATGTAAGACACCTTCCTTATGTTTGTGTTTGGCTTCCAAGTAATTTGGCAGAAGATCTAGAGTTATAACATATTTAGCTTCCTAAGAAAATTAAAATGTTTATTTTATTAATAATTCTAGGATTGATTTTTTTGCAATTAAATTATAATGTCCTGAATTCAGAATACCAAGATAGAATAATCATCTTGTTTATGAACAACAAAATAGCATTTGGGGCCTGGTGGGTCCTTCTGTGCTAGTAATATCATCCTTAACAGGTTTTATGGTTATTCAGTTAACCCATTTTCAGAATAAGGTATAATTTGTTTGAGATTAAAAAACAAAACCAGAGCTATAAAAGAAGTTATTGACCATATTATAAATTTAAAAAAAATTATCTTATCAAACAGGTAAGCATCCACAGGAAAATAGTACAGATTCTAAGGTGTTTAACAGTAACAGCAGTATTTCAAGATTGTTTTAAAGTTTGTTTAGATGATAGTTTTGCCCTTCATAAAATAGTTATATTTTATGGACAAAGAAGAAACTACTAAAAAGCAGTTATATTGAGAGTGTAAAAAAAAGTCTGTTTTCCTTTTATCATAATTAACATTTTTTTTGTATTTTGACTATTTTTAATTTTCAATGTAAATTTGCATACATATCACAATATATCACATAAAGAATTCATCAATGCATCCCCATATTTACAAAATATATATTCATAGGACTCACACTTTCCTCTTTCCTGTGTTTGATCCTGTATATTTATATATCTTTTTACATATATTTTCATAAGCACATTCTTATAAATATTGATATTTCCCCACATTTATCTTAATTCTTTAACCTTAACCCTAGCTAAGTACAAAATTTTATATTACCCTCTCTATACCTCTACATCTAAACCTAATGTGTGATTCATATACATGTACACAAATATGAATTTTAATATGTATTTTGACTTGCATTTTCAATTTTCAAAGTTATATCTGCACACAAATCAAAACATATAATATATAGGATTCATCCATGCATCCCCATATTTACAAAACATATATTCATAAAATTCACAATTTAATCTTCACTGTTTCAGATCTTGTTTATTTGTGTATGTTCTCACATATATTTTTTCACAAGTACTATCTTATGAGTATTCATATATCTATCTATCTATCTATCTATCTATCTATATATATATATACACATATAAATAATCTAAACCTAACCTTAGCTCACTACAAAACTTAATATTACCCTTTCCATACCTTCACATCCAACCAAACCTAATGTGACTTAAATAAATGTACATGAATATAAATTTTAAAGTGTCTTTTGACTTGTGTTTTCTATTTTCATTGTTAAGTTTGCATATGTATCACAATAATCATATATAGCATTCATTCATGTCTCCCCATATGTAATATATATACATATATATTTATTTATCATATATATTTATTTACTATATATTATTTAATTTAATATACATTTATTTTATATATATATATATATATATATATATATATATATATATATATTTGCAGGACTTACACTTTAATGTTCCCTGTGTCAGATCTTCTATATTTATACTTTCATACATATTGTCACATGAACATTCATATGAATATTCATATTTCCCCATATTAATCTTAATTCTCTAATCCTAACCCAAACTCTGTACCAAATGTGATATTACTCTTTCTATACCTCTATATCTAAACCTAATGTGACTTAAATCCATGTACACTTTAAAGTGTTTTTAAAATTTTATTTATTTACTCTAATTTGTTATACATGGCAGCAGAATGCATTTCAATTCATAGTACACATATAGAGCACAATTTTTCATGTCTCTGGTTGTTCACAAAGTAGAGTCACACCATTTGTGTCTTCATACATGTACTTAGGGTAACGATGTTCATCTCATTCCACCATCTTTTCTACCGTTATAACCCCTCCCTTCCTCTCCTTCCCCTTTGCCCTATCTAAAGTTCCTCCCTTCCTCCCATGCTCCACTCCACCCCCAAATCCCCATTATGGATCAGAATCCACGTAGTAGAGAAAACATTCAGACTTTGCTTTTTGGATTGGCTTACTTCACTTAACATATAATATTCTCTAACTCCATCCATTTACCTGCAAATGCCATGATTTTATTCTCTTTTAATGCTGAGTAATATTCCATTGTTTATATATATCACAGTTTCTTTATCCATTCATCTACTGAAGGGCATCTAGGTTGGTTCCACAATATAGCTATTGTGAATTGTGCCTATAAACATTGATGTGGCTGTGTCACTGTAGTATGCTGTTTCTAAGTCCTTTGGGTATAAATGGAGGAGTGGGATAGCTGGGTTAAATGGTGGTTCCATTCCCATTTTGCCAAAGAATCTCCATACTGCTTTCCATATTGGTTGCACTAATTTGCAGTCCAACCAGCAATGTATGAGTGTGTCTTTTAATATTGTAAAGTTCTCTGAACTCTGCTATGTGAGAGGCCTGATTAAAACCATTTTAAGTAGCCAAGACATTTTACAACTTCTTGGTAACTTTTTTTTATTCACAAACTCACTGCTTGGGGTGAGTAGAAGATATATAGATGGCTTAATTCTGCAAATTTCTAAGATTGAAATGTTCCAAAAGACCAGACAGAAAGGATTTCCACACCTTTTTAATAATAAAACCTATAGAAAAACAAGAGTATATTTGTAAATTTTAAAACATAACGATTTTTGTTGTAGGTATAAGATATTGATCTCACTCAGTTTCTAGTCATATATACGTAGATGACATTGTTGTCCCCTCCAATATTATCATTTGATCATTCTAATTGACTCTCAGGATCATTTGCTTATATTAGCTGAATCTCTTGAATGCACCAGGTAGCCAATGTACTTTAAGCTACCTCTGCAAATAGTGTATTAAAAGATATTAAAACAGTGGTGTGTGTAGTTAAGTGGTAGAACCTGCATTTAGGATGATCAAGGCCCTGATTTAGGTCCCCAGCAACACACACACACACACACACACACACACACACACACACACACTCTCTCTCTCTAAAAATATTAAAGAGCAAAGCATATTAGATAAATTAGAGTTCCTATAATAGTTGATTTTGCAAATGATATAAAAAGTTTATCTTCCCTGAATAATGACTTTTAGTTACATCTATAGAATATTTGCCTTTCTGATTAGGAAACTGCAATAATGGTAGAATGTGATTGACATCATTATCCAAAATACATGTATGAAGACTTGAATTGGGTGTCTACATACTTTATATACAAACAGAAATATGAAAAAATTGTCATATATATGTGTACTAAGAATCGTAATGCAAAAAATAAATAAAGGTAAAGTAAAAAATAAATAAAATATAAATAAAAATAATGAAAATTTAGACTCACTTAATTTTAAAAATAAAGTGAAAGCTTATATTAATTGAAAAAAAATACAAGGAAGCTCCTATACCTATCAATGTAAAGTAACAACAACAACAACAACAACAACAAAAAAAAAAAACCCAAAGATAAAAATGCAGGCTGGACTGGGAATGTGGCTTAGTGGCAGAGTCCTTGCCTAACATGCCCAAAGCCCTGAATTCAATCTCCAGCAGTGCAAAAAATAAATGAATGAATGAAAATAAAAGTAAAATAAATAATATGACAAATGATTCACAGAACAGAAAATTTAAGTGGGTAAGACATGTCTACAAAACTTCAATAACATTTGTAACAAAAATACAAATAAAAATTAAGTACCATTTTCCTTGTCAAATTAGAAAATATGTTTAGAAGATTATAATTGCTGCTAGATACAGAGTAAAACAGGAATTTCATATTCTGCTGATGGGATATAAACTGCTAAAATTTCTCTGGATACAGTGTAGCAATATATATTGTGAATGTTATATATTTTGATTCATTCCTGCATCCCATTCTAAGGAAATAATCTGAAATACAATATATCACTTGTGTGTAAAGATGTTCTATTTATTACCAACTATATAATTAAAAAACTGCCAATAACTCAAATGTCTAACAAATTTAGAATATGAAGTCTATAATTGTATGACTACATTATGAAATTTATTTGCTCATTGGAGACAAGATAGAATACAATATGAGAAAATACAGTATATTGGAAAGAGAAAGCTACTGTATCAATGATTCATGTTGTCTATTAACATGCTCCATATGCACATGAAGCCCCTTTTATAATGAGTATATAATGATTATGATCACTGCATTCTTTTTTCAAAAAAACTATAGGATTATTGAAAGATTATGCAACTATGGTATTAGAACTAGATTTATCATTTATCTATATTTAATCAAAAAATTTAACAATAATGGGTTTATATTCTTAGAACTATAATTAACTTGGATTGAAATTTTTAGTTTTCACTTGGTATAGTGACAGCTAGAAAAAAATTAAAACTACACCTCTTACCAATGCCAAAATACTGAGAAGTTTTATTCCTTTATCATTTGTCAGTGTCAGTGATCACGTAGGAGAGAGTAGAGAAGAAGAGAATCTGAGAAGGGACTTTGGCACAAGGGAGTAACTGAGAACCATAAAGATAGAGGAAACTGCTCACTGGATCGCAGAAGAAAGGATCATCTTGGGGATGGGCAAAGCCTGACCCACTTGGTGGAAAGAGGAGATTTTAGACCAAAATTTTCTACTGGTATTCTTGATTTCAAAATGCTTCTTCCTCTATGGATTTTGAAATGTATACTTAAAAATGCAATTGTGTTGAAGTTGCCAATGCACCACTTTTGTTGAATGTGTACAAGGGAAGCAATTTTTCCTTCTGCTGCTTCTCCTTTAATTTGATAGAACCAACGTATTGCCATGCATCTCATTTTCTTTATTATAATGCAAGTCTTTTTTCACTGCTTGCATTATTAGAAAGGGTTTCTTATTGTTTGCAAACTATTCTTGGTACCTTCAGTGTG
Source organism: Spermophilus citellus (assembly GCF_964194105.1). NCBI lineage: Eukaryota > Metazoa > Chordata > Mammalia > Rodentia > Sciuridae > Spermophilus > Spermophilus citellus. Next base: position 192,072,440 of record NC_138184.1, on the reverse strand, counting down.
ACAGCTGAAGAGCAGTCTTTGCATGACTGCAACTTTGTATTCTTAAAAATAGTCAAAGTGGATGTATGGTAAGTGCTTTAACCACTGAAGAAAACAAACACACAGAGAAAGACCTGAGAGAAAAGTTTTAGAAATGATGGACTTGTGGGGCTGGGGATGTGGCTCAAGCAGTATCGCGCTTGCCTGGCATGCGTGCGGCCCGGGTTCGATCCTCAATACCACATACAAACAAAGATGTTGTGTCCTCCAAAAACTAAAAAATAAATATTAAAAAATAATTCTCTCTCTCTCTCTCTCTCTCTCTCTCTCTCTCTCTCTCAAAAAAAAAAAGAAAAGAAAAAAGAAATAATGGACTTGTTTATGGCACCAAGAGTGGTGATGGTTTTGAGGATATATACTTATTTCAGAACACATCAAGTTTATATATTAAATATCTACAATTTTCTATATCAATCATACCCTAATAAATCTATTTTTAAAAATAGAGAAGAGGAGATTAATCATAGAAAAATTGTACTGAATTGTTTATCTCTTTTATAGGGCTAACATTAAATGTTAGTCCCGCTGACCTGTATTAAGTTTAAAATTGAGCTTAGATGAAAATTTCCTCAGCTAATGTGGTACTAAACTTAATACAAAATGTGGTGATTGAATGCACACTTTTTCAGAGCTATGATTTGACCATTGGGATGGTATTCAAAATCCCATTGACAGTATTATTAATAAAAATGAAAGATAAAGAGACACTATCCATAGATTGCTTTCATTTTTGAAGAGGGATCTGTGTAATAGAATTCATTGTTAAATTGAGTTACTTTTTATTCTTTTACAAATATTCTTATACTTCCTAAAGAGAGTAAATTCACCTTATAATTTTAATCATACTACTTAGTGATAACCAAACAATCATGAGTAAGTTTTTTTTCAAGGTTTAAAGTCAATGGACAGAAACCTTTTTAAGTGGGAGAGAGTTGCTCTATCAAATGTACTTAGAGGAAAGTTTCTCAAGATTTTTCCTCATTTACTAGTAATCACGAAATTTTAGGGAATTAGTATACATGCATAAGTATATATATATATATACATATATGTACATGTATTTTAAAAACAAGCAGCCTACATCTATTCCAAATGAATTTTTCAGTTTTAAAAATCTAGTGTTCATAAATAAAAGCCATATGAATCTATTTCTTAAAATCCATATTTATATTTCCAAGGGGTAGAATCAACAGAACATTACTTAACACACATATTTGACAGCACACACACACACACACACACACAAATGCACTACGCATGTAACATTGGAAGAATAAAATTTCTATTTTATTCACTAGTTTTTAGATGTCACAGTCTTAGGTATATCAGCTAGATATTTTGGTTTCAGAAAAGTTTTGGCATTTATATGTGGACACCTTTTGAGAGGGAGAACTCAATCAATACACACTGGTGTAAACATGACCTGCTTCCTCTTCTTCTTGAGTTGACACAGAAGGCCATTCTGAACACATCTGTATGTGAACCAACAGGTGTTGTATTCCTCTCTCTCCACTTGTTAATGGAGGTCATATAAACTTCCAAAAGTTTTATATGTTACTTCTTTGAACTTCTAGGAGTTCCAGTATGCCAGTATCACCAAAATTGGGAGTGAAATTTTATTATTTTCTATGAATATTGTCTTGAGATATCTTCAGCTACATGTCAGACAGGAAAAGCACACTTTGATTACTTGTTTAAAATCTCTCAAAAAGACTGAAATTATGTGTCATGGACAACCCAAATTATCATGCTAAAGCTGAGTAAGAGAGTGGAGTTTTAAAATATGGCTGATTCGTTTCTAGCTGCTGTACATCTTTCATTTTAAGAAATTGTCTTTGGAAGAACCAAGCAAACAGTCATGAGAATATCTTGCCACCAAGTTGCGATCTTTTCCCATTTTGAACCCAGAGTGCCTCTAGAAATACAAAGGGAGACCATCATTCCACGTTGGAATATAGTCACCTTATACATGAAACACACATTGAGAAAACAGATTGAAAACAACCTCTGAAGAAGAAACAAATCATAGTCAAAATATTAAACATTATTTGTTTACTGAAACTTGTTGAAGCAATTTGGTCGCCAAATTGGGCTAAGTAATAGTAGCTTTTCATGATTTTTTTCTTATTGTTCTTAGGTATGTTCTCAACTTTGATTTGGAGTTGTAGTCTGTCGATTTCAAAAATGTAGAATTCCTCGATTATGGAGGAAATATGACAGTATATCTGAAAAATATCCATTTGTATTAATGGATATAAAACATTTCTGTTTCTGTCATGGATTTTCTGATTAAATTTAGGTGAGTTACTAAACATCTCAAGACTACAGTTTCCTATACCTGTAATAGAGATGACCCTTTCCTCTACAAATACTAAGAATTTAAAGAATGAACTCTCTGTACTCTTACTTTAGAAGAAAATCAATTGTTTAATTCTACCCCTATTTACTTATTTCATTATAATAAGTCTCAAATTTGGGGTATGCTTATGCTATTATTCTCTTACTGTATTTTCTGTTATCAGTTACTTTTCCTGATTACATTCATGCTACTAAGATTGTTACACCTGTGCAGGTGGGCAGCTGTCCATTTCAGGTTGGTGTAATAAAATGCATGTTACACAACATTCTGGATAATAAACACTGGAGCATGAAATCCTGTTGATATAGCTCATACAAAGACTGTTCAACTACCCTAAGGTTTTAGCAGAAAATGAATGTGAAAATGTTGAAAAAATTAAGACTGTAGATTTTTATCTTTTATTTTTCTATATCACCAGCTTTACCAAAGGGGAAATCAGACCCCAGTCTCTGCACTTAACTATCTTCATTAAGTGTGGCAGTTGCATAGCTTTTCAATAAAAATTAAATAATAGTAAATGTATAGAATTTATTTTAAGAATATGATAACTATTTACCAATATTATGGCAAGTAAATTGATGAATTATTGTCAAATTCAAATTGGATTATCAGATTTCATTAATTTTTATAATTTTATGTATACTTTTTTCAGAAAATAACTTATGAATACAAGTAACAAGAATGAGTCTAATTTTGGTTGCTTGAATTATGAACCTGATGATCAATCTGTTTGAATTCTCTTTCATCCACCATGTGGTTGATATTATTCTAGAATCTTGAAGGGAAAATTCAGCAACTGAATTAAAAACTTAATCTTCAACTCAAAATCCACAGAAACAACCTATTATAATCCTGAAAGAAAGTCAAAATATAAGAAAACTACATGACATAAACAGATATGAGGACATATTGAAGAACTTCCAATGGCTTTTTCTTCACTGACTGGATACTGATCTCAAAAGGAGATAGTGAACTGAATGCCACCAGCTTGCAAGCAGGGGCTTTTTAAAGACTCCTCTTCATATATTTACTAATAATAAGACAGATGCAAATGAAATTTTGAGTTGATACTTTACAGAAGCCTAAAAAGTATTTTGAGTATTTTCACAGTATTAAACTAATCCAGTGGATCAATTTGGACCAATAAATGATTCAGTCTTTAGTGTCAATTCTCTTTGCCAAACCTCAATAGCAAAGCCATGGTGGTGGGAAAATTGCCAACAAAATGAGTTCAACTAAAGGAAAGAAAGTAAATTCAATCTTCTTTAGTGATCTATAAAGACCTGGATTATTCACTGGCATAAAGAAGAAATTCAATGAGCTTGTTTTAAAAATTGAAATATTTCTGCAGTTTATACCCAATGAAGAAGCAAATGAGCAGCTCTCTGTGCACAGGCAATGGCTAATTATAATTCAAATATTTGAAGTACCTTCTAATTGTCCAACTAGTTTATGACTATCACCTTAAAATCAAAGGATGTTAATACAGTATTCAACAATCAAAAACAAAAATGAAGGACAGCATTAGGGGTATGTCAGTTCTTAAGATGTGTGAGCATTTAGAAAATCATACTATCAATAGCAAGTGACTTGACTAAAATTAGTTTAACAAATTATAAATATTCAGTGCCTCCTAGGAGAAATTATTTTCTTCAAAAAGGAATCTATTGTTTCGGTAAAATTTTCAAACATTGTTTTATTTGAAAAACATCTTTCTCCATTTGGCTTCTCTATTTTCCAAATCTCCAACAAGCGTATGAATTAGTAATGTTAAGTCTGTCTCCCTCACCATGAACTTTTCCTACTTCTGAGAAAGAGCTCTTCACTAAAATTCTACTTCCAAAATAGGATTCAACAGGGCAAATGCAAATCAGGGCCCATATGACAGGAAAATCACAAATGCAAATACAAACTAAATTTTAGCTTAATGTCATTTATACTTTTAGAATAGTTCTTGCAAAAGTCAAGCTTTCTCTTCAATTAAATGATACATTAGAGAGGCAAATCAGAGACAGAATCCAGGATTTCAGAATGAAATAAGCACTGGATGAATTCAAATCTCATAGTAGAATCACGTAGCCCACAGTCCATTTGGCCAGTTGCACTGGTATGAACATGACAAATGAAAGGTGGTTTGAAACCAGCTCAGTCTCAAATTTCAAAGAACTTGGACCCTCAGTGGGGGCATAGCTTGTAAATTATATATTTATCTAAGAAGTGAAATTCAAAAAAATGTTCTTAAGAAGTATGTCCAGGGCTGGGGTGTGGCTCAAGTGGTAGCGCGCTAGCCTGGCATGCTTGTGGCCCGGGTTCGATCCTCAGCACCACATACAAACAAAGATGTTGTGTCCGCCGAAAACTGAGAAATAAATATTAAAAAAATTATAAAAAAAAGAAGTATGTCCAGAGCATACATGCATTCTGATGTTGGTATAACATTGAAATTTTAACAATAAAATATATTTTAAATAGGTTTATGAGAAAATTCATCTTAATTGCAATGTGTTAGAATTGTTTTTGCTAACAAGGGTTTCCATATATTGATCCAATTTTTTAAAAACTATTTAAGCATGGAAAATTGAGAGAAAAGAGCATAAATTTAAAAATGGAGAATCAGGATGATAATATATTGACATTTATACTTATATCCTGGTTATTATGGTGAAGATAGTTGAAATCTAGAAGGACCCCCATTACTGAACTAAAATAAGAAGTATTTTAGGCATATTAATATATATTTTTATAATAGCTTCTAAAAATATAATAAAAATGGAATTGATACCTGTCATAATAAAAATTTACCACAATCTTCAGTATACATTCCAAGATTTTTTAATCCATCAAAATTAGTAATTTGGCCTGTACATGTTATCTAGCTGGTTATGAATATCCCAAATTGCTTTCTGTTTTAGTTTGGATGTGAGGTGTCCCCCAAAAACTCATGTGTGAGACAATAAAAGAAGGTTCAGAGGAGAAATGATTGGGTTGTGAGGGTCTTAACCCAATCAGTGATTTAATCCCCTGATAGGGATTAACTGAGTGGTAACTGAAGTGGTAGGGTGTTGCTGGAGAAGGTGGGAATTAGGGTGTGGCTTTGGTGTATACATGTGCATCTGGAAACTGGAGTCTCTCTCTGCTTCTTGATCACTGTGATGTGAGCTGCTTCTCTCTGCCACCCTCTCCTACTATGATGTTCAACCTCACCTCGAGCCCTGAGGAATGGAACCATCATTCTATGGACGAAGACATCTGAAACCGTGAGCCCTCAAATAAACTTTCTCATCTATAATTGTGCTGGTTGGATTCTTAAGTCACAACAGTGAAAAAGCTGACTGAAACACTGTCCCTCATTTACTCAAGCACTTTTAACTCAGCAAAATTATTTAGTAAAAATATTCATAATAAAATGTGAATGAAAACAGAATTTTTGAAAAATGGAAAGCTGAAATTAATTGGATGTTTATTTTTAACAAAGAACCAGAATTCTGTACAGGTCCACAGTATTTGAGAACTTAATCATCAGATCTTTTAAATGCAAACATTGAAAATATGTAACTGAGTCTCAGGTAACTCACGAATGGGTAGTAAGCTGTAAGCAGTCCAAATTCTATTTTTCTTTCCTTTATCCCACTCTGGTCTAGAGTTTGGAACTCAGATGAAGTTTCTTAACTCATACCTTGAAGCAGGAATGCCATCGAGAGGTCAGGGGGCCCAGCAAATACTATTTTCAGGGCAAAGTTACAATTTAGAAACAGGAAAGACCAAGACCTAAAACCAGAGGCAAAATGAAAGCCAGAGTCTTTATGTGGGTCATCAAACCAGATTTTAGAAGAGATAGAGATGGGATCACTCTTGCTGCAGTTTGGACAGGGTGGTGTGTGAAAGATGTGTGAGGTGGTGACAAAGCTGGCATTTGCTTTCTTCACCCGGTAGATTACAGTTCACAGAATACCACGGGGAGCTCTAAAAACCAGGATCTGTGTGGACAGAGGGTGGAAAATCCATTTATTTGGTTTTTTCCTCTTTTTAACACTCTTTCAACCTTATATTTTTAGATTCCTGTTCACAGTGTTTCTTTACAGAATTTTTTTTTCTTATTATAGCAAGCACATCACAAGGACAGACATTTAATAATGTTAATTGTAGCTAATATTCATTCAGTGCTTAGAATGACCCAGCTATGAAACTAAGCCCTTTAAGAATTACATTTTATTATGTAAAATAATAGTTTATTTACATTTTTACATCTTATTTAAATAAAGTTCATCAAGGTTATGTGAATGCTTCTTTTTAATATAAGCAGGAAGCTCATTTTGACATGGCAATTTCGCCCTCTGCTGGTGGTCAAGAGTTTCTGGACCATCTACCTTGTGAAACAACCCTCAACGACAGTATGCCAATGTGAGACTGTGGATCAATTATGCACTACTTTTATAACTCTGACTTGCTAATTATAAGTTCAACAGCCTACTAATGCAGCAGTGAAAACATGATATATTCAGGTTAAAATAGGATTCGGATTTAAAAAAAAAAGTTGTATTCCAGAAACAGATGTTCAAGTATGGAGAGGAAATTTCCTCTGGTGAGGGTGAAGAACAAAGAGGAGAAACTTTATTAAAGTGTCTCAGAAGTAATATAGTTTAAAAAGGTGATTGGGAAAGAGCCACTTTTAAGGCTGTGTATTCAGAAAACAGGAAATAATCTTCTGTCCTGGGGATATGTCATATGACATTAGGGAAAAATAAAATGGCAGTAACATAAGTGAAACACATTTATAATCAGATTTTTTTTTCAAAACTGAATAACTGTGCGAATGGACTAGTGCATATAGGGTAAATTTTTCTGGGTATGTAATTAGAAGACTTATCATTCAAATGTTTGGATTTGCATTCCCACAGTTTCATGTGAAGAGCACCAGATTTAAAAAGCAGTCTCTTTGATTTTCTTCCTTATGAGAAAAACAAGTGTGAGACTCTAGCTATGATCCAGGAGTTGACAGTTGATCAGATTTCTCCGAGCTGTACATTCCTGTGTACAAGATCCTCAGGGGAAGGTATTTAAGATCATCTACAGGGAAACGCTAAGATTCATCTTAAGAAACATGGCCCTGGGCTGGGGATGTGGCTCAAGCGGTAGCGCGCTCGCCTGGCATGTGTGCGGCCCGGGTTTGATCCTCAGCACCACATACAAACAAAGATGTTTTGTCCGCCGAGAACTAAAAAATAAATATTAAAAAAAAAATTCTAAAAAAAAAAAAAAGAAACATGGCCCTTCTTTTGACAGTTATTCTTCATATGGTCCTCATGTCAACAGAATTCGTCATAGGGATTATAGTCAATGGATTTCTTATAATCATGGGCTGTAATGACTTGATCAAAAGCAGAAGGCTAATTCTATTACAAATCCTCTTACTATGTATAGGAATATCAAGATTTGGCCTGCAGATAATCTTAATAGTACAAAGTTTGTACTCTGTGTTCTTTCCACTTGCTTATCAGGCAAATATTTATGAGGCAAAGATGATGTTTTTTTGGATGTTTTTTTAATTCTCTCAGTCTCTGGTTTGCCACCAGCCTTTCTATATTTTACTGCCTCAAGATTGCAACCTTCACTCATTCCTGTTTTCTTTGGCTGAAATTCAGGATTTCGAAGCTTATCCTCTGGCTGCTCCTGGTCAGCTTGCTGGCCTCTTTGAGCACTGCAGCGGTATGTACTAAGGTAGAATTACCTAAAATCGACTATGCTGATTTCTTCACAAACACCACACTAAAGAGTGCTACAGCCAAGATAAAAAACAACAATGAATTGCTTCTTGTCAACTTGGCATTAATCCTTCCTCTCTTCATATTTGTGATGTGCACTTGCATGTTATTCATCTCTCTTTACAAGCACACTCACTGGATACAAAACGGACCTCATGGTTTTCCCAATGCCCAGAGAGAAGCCCATATAAATGCATTAAGAACAGTGATAACATTCTTTTGCTTCTTTATTTCTTATTTTGCTGCCTTCATGACAAATATGACATTTCAAATCTCTTACAGAAGTCAGCAGTTCTTTGTGGTGAAGGACATAATGGCAGCATACCCTGCCGGCCATTCGATTATAATCATCCTGAGTAACTCTAAGCTCCAGCAATCATTCAGGAGAATTCTCTGCCTCAAAAGGAAATGATGAAGATGAGGACAAACATGAAATGAAATATTTTTCCTTGCCATGAGCTCAGTGGACTTACTTGTGTTTTATGTGCTCCCTATCCCTTTTCTCTGGCAATAACCTGTCCCCATTACACCCCAAGGGACACCAATTGTGAGAAGCTAATTCTGATATTTGATGGATAGGATGTTTCTTCTTCAAGGGCTTATGTATTTCAAAATACTTTGATGGTAATACATGTTAGTAACTAGTGCTTGCAGTGGAATACCAGCTACATTTTAGAAACAAGAAAAAAGTTCTATGACTTTATTTGGTTAATCACTTTTTCAGTTTCTTTATCTGTCTTCCAAGGTCACTGGGGGTTTTCTGGGTGAGATAAGGAAAAGCAACTCCATTTTAGTTCAAAACTTGAAGCCATAGAATAATTTGGTTGTTTGGGGGCACTTAATTATTTTTCAAAGAAGTTCATTAGTATAATGCAAACACAGGTTGAAAGTGTATGCCACAGCCACGCATCCAGCTGTACTGGGTAAGATCTTTTGCTTCTGATTTCAGGTGGGGAGGTGATATGGTACAAATCGAGCTTCAAGCATATATATGCAATCAGCACAATCTAAAGTCTCCATTCTTCACAAAATAAAGAAATATTTTTTAATCTCCTAAAGTATTAAGCTTACTCTCAGAGAAAGTGTGGGGAAGTGAATAACAGTGAATTCTTATCAGATTGAACATTAAACAATAGAGTTCTTAACTTCTTCCCAACTGGGAATCTTGTCTGGGGTATGGCAGCAACAGATGTCTTGAAAATCTAAAGTAAAAGCTTTGAATTTGTTGATAGATTTGAATTGATTCTTCTCTTTAAGGATCTTGAATAGTCTTGTTTGAGGGAAGAAAACTGTTTTTGTAATATCTTTCATTTCTTAGGATGCCTATTGGAATTTATAAATTCCTCTTTGCTTCTTAAACAAAAAAAATATGTTGCTATTTAAATTGTAACAAATTACAATTAAAGTGGATTAAATGTTGCTGGATGTGAAAAAACTAGATATGTGTATGTATGTGTGCAATGATTTCTTACTGTGGTTAAGAACTGTGGTTAAGAACCTGGCCTCTGGGGCCAAATTGGATGGGTTTGCATCTGGCCAGCTGCTGAGTTAGCAGTGTGAACTTGGGCAAGTCATTAGACTGTGACCCCACAGTCTCCTCATCTATAAAATGAGATTATAATGGTACTTACTCCCAAATGTTGCTGTGTGTTTGGATCTGTTAGCAAGTGTAAAACACTTTGGATGGTTCCTGGTACAGAGTCAAGGTCAGTTGGGCCCAAATATAGTATTACGTCAATAAAAAGTTTCAATTGCCCTTATATGGAAGGCATGATGTTTATTCTTCTACTGTTTTGAAGTTGGAAAAATAGAGTTAAATTTTGATATTATTACTTTAAAAAAAAAGAGGCAAAGGATATCTCTGCTAAGAATGATAAACAGGGTTAGCATTGTGATGAAGGAGAAAAGGGTTAATAAATGAGGCGGCAAAATAAAACTTAGGAACCACTAGAGGATGACGAAAGGACAGGGAGTGTGTGGGGATATGAGTGAAGAAGAAGAGGGGAGAGGCAGCAATGCTTGCGTTCCTCCTAGGTCTTAGGAAGGGTCACTGGTGGTGACATCCCTGCTGGAATCACTGTGGATGCTGGACACAGTGATCTGGAAGAAGTGAGCCTTCTGGAGAATTGCTCCCTAGGACAAAGTAGCATGGTCATCAGTGGGACTTGACTATGAATAACTGAAGGAAGAGGCCTCTTACCTAGTGAATTTGAGAGGACCCTTTACAGAGCTTTGGGGGTCGGTACCACAACACAGACATCTATAGGCTCTGTGAAGCTTGGCCAAGGTACACTTTGATAGCATCACATATCACTAGGTGTACCTGACTCATGTGTACACCTGTTTTACAGACAAATCTACCAAAGTTGATCTCTATTTCTGAGAGTAATCAGAAAGTCTTTCTTCCTTGGTGCAATCACATATCATTTGTTTAAAAATCTACACTATAATATTGAATTTCTGTGATATAACCAGCATAATTGTCCTAAAATAACCCTGAGAACTTACCATAGGCTGCCTTGTCCCTGAACTGATTAGAATGGAGGACTCCTCTCTCCTCCTTGTGATAGAGGCTGCTTCCACAGGATGCTTTGCATTGGAAAAAAAAAGGAATACAGCTTTGTTTAGGTATCCAAAGTCATCAGATGCCAAACAGACACCTTTCCTGAATGCATCCTTTAAACAGCTGCTGTTAAAAGTCAGTAAGCTTTGTGCCAGATGACTTTCTAGTTTACTCTGCCCATCTGCCCCTGTTGGAAAAGTTACTTGCAAGCTCGCTCTGTGTTGGAGTGCCCTGGTGCATCACCCTAGCCAGGGGATATTACGAGTACCGAAAATCTGTCTCTCTTCTTTTCTCTGTTCTTTGATTGTAAATCTGTTACCTGATAAAGTCTATTCCAAAACCCACATTGCATGACAAGTCAGATGATGGCCACAAAGAGGATACCTTGCACACTTTCAGGGATAAACTTAGACATGTCTAATTTCCAATATCCAGTCTTCTAGCACCTTGTTCTCTCAACAAGTTTGCAAAAGCTACCTCCTCATTTCGAACTGTCAATTCTCCTACTGTTCTGATATGTACTTCCTACCATTTTATGGGCCTAAGTTTATGTAAATAACTGTTATTTTATTATCTCATCACTTATGTTAAGCTTCAGTTCTTTCCTACCATGTTTGGTATTTCCAGTTTGGAAATTGTTCCCAGTGATAGAGAAGGTAATAAAATCAGAGTTAAAGTATTTAGCCACATGACAGCATCAGTTAATATTACTTTTGTCCAATAAAGAAACTCTTTAATTCTTATTTTCTTGTGTCTCTTACTTCTTAACTTACGGAATATTTACACCACAAATTATATAATTATATAATATGGAATATGTTCTATGACCAAATTATTATTATAGTGAATTTGAAGTTAATTCATTAGTATAAATTTGTTAAGTAGCTTTCCAAAATGTGCACATTCATTAATACCCAGAAATACGAAAATTGATATGTTGAGGTTTTTATTTGGTACAACTTCTTAGTTTCTCAACTTTGTAGAAGTTGAAAAACATGTTCTCATACATCCCATAGATTTTATGTGTGGTAAAATTTTATTATACATTCAGAATTATCAGAATAAGGGGACAGTCTTTGATGAGTCTATAATAATTTGAATCATTTCATTACAAAATGATATTTCCATGGCAGAAAATTAATTCATGAGTGCATTAAAGAAAATTCAAAGTAGTTGTTTAGCTGTTCATCCATACAAACACCCCTCCCTTCTTCTCACATTTCTATTAAGTACCCTGCTGTCATGATCACTATTGTTCCTGGTTCCTCTAAGAAATCTTCAGAGATATTCTCAAACATCAGAGATCTTTCTAATTCCACATATGAATAACTCATGGCTGATCATTTGGCATTTAATACATTCTTATAAGATGCAGCCTTATAGGTTTTATCATTTCTAATCAATTACTTATAATATTTTTGAAATATGAGACCACATTGTAATGTATTTTTAATCCTACACAACTATTAATCAACTAATAATAGTGAACCTCATATAAACTAGAACTTGGATACAGGCTTTTCATTAAGAGGCAGAAGATCAGCATAAAGATAGGTTAATTCTATTTTTAAATTTGTAAGTAACTTAGTCAATTCACATTTACTGTTATTTCCATGAGAAAAAAAAATATATAATGAACATTAGGGAAACCAGTAAAGATTTGCTTTTCAATTTATAAATTGTAACAAAATTATAAATCATGCACTGCCACCTAATGGTGAGTTTACATTCTACATGAAATAATGGTTGAAATGGTCAGAAGACTTTGAGAAGGGATATTTGTCCAGAAAATATTTTATTCCACTAGTAAAAATAAGGAGAAATTAATATTCAGGTAATAGGAAATTTTGTACTAAATGTGATCAAACTGTTAATTCCCCAAAGAAATAAAGATAAAAGAATCCAAACCAAAATTATCTATGGTATTTAAAATAAAAGGAAACTTGAATATAGACCAGATATTCAATGATATCAATGAATTTAAGTACAGTTTCTTAAAGATGTTATACTGTTGCTGTATTTATGTTTTATTATGTTTGGGGGAAAATAATTCTGAAATATTTACTGATAAAATGATATGATGCTTCAAAATAGGAGAAATTGAAGATATATTTGAAGAAATTTTTGTGAAACAAGATTGTCCATAAAATGGTAATTTGTAAAGCTGGATGATGGCTATTTGGAGATTTATTATCTATTTCTGTCTACTTTGTATGTTTAAATTTTTCTATACAACAAAAAGTTATGTTTTTTAAAATTTCATCAAGATATGTCCCTATGGAAAACAAGGTTTGGTTAATCAAGACTTTCTCCATAAATTGTTTAGTAAAACTCAGTAGGTTGGCCCATGGATTAGAAAGAACTGCATATATCGGTTTTATAAAATGAATTCTGGAGAAATTAACTCAAACTTTTTAAGTTTAAATAAACAAAAAGGTTTAAACTATGTCTTAGAATTGTGTGTGTGTGTGTATGTATAATGTCAAACTCGAGAGATTATTAAACAAACAGAAAAAATGAGTTGTCAGGATTGAATGGTTTAGTAAAAATGGACTGGTGTTCATATTCTCTTTCTCTACTAAATTTCTTAGTATGTTGATTTTCTTGCCTTTGAAGTAATATGATGTTATTGTCTCCTTGCTAGATTTTAGGCAACCTTAGAGACCCTAATTTCACTTTTTTTTTTTTCTCTCTGACTTGAGTCCTTGAGAAAGTTACTTCAGTTTCTCAGTATACCATAGGAATAAAACTTCAATATACTTTGGGTTCTTTTGTAGAGCAAAGAATAAATGTTTGCCTTATCAACTATTTGTTATAGACTGTTTGTTAGTCTTCTTTGATATTATAGAAATTTTGTAGAAAAAAAATTTTGAGATGTATATGTCTAGAAATTTTTACCTAAACTCTTGGTTTCAAGTGATAAATGAAGTTTCAAATTTTTAATTAATGCTTCTGCTTTGTTTTTATTTGGAATTCTTCCAGTTTTTCAATTTGACTAGCTCTTTGGAATCTATGTATTTTGTATGTTACAATATATGAGATAAATTGTGAAAGAATTAATTCATTTGTATATAACATAGCAAGTGATGAGTTACACATAGTTATTTAAAAATTATTCAAAACTATATTAAGAAGGAGAAAGCCCAGCTGAAAGAGTACTGCATTTTGCTTCATACATTTACAAATGTCCATGAATTTAGTCTAGGGAGTTTATTGTGAGTTTAGCAGATTATTTTACAATGGCTTGTTTAACAGTGACTAATGAGTCTGTGGCTACTCTCAGATGTCCAGTTTGGTGAAGTCTAGACCAGCCCTACATTCTCTAACCACAGCTTCTCAATGGTATGACTCTCTAGCTTATTACAATAATACTTATTTTATGTATCACTCAGAATTTCAGGATCTTGATCTATCTGGTTGCTTCCCTTTATGATCCTCTTGGTATGGGCCTCTTTCCAGTTGTACTTCTTGGTGAGATAGCTCACAACTTCACTAACTGACATCAATCTCACTATGTTCTTATTGCATCAGATTACAACACCCTAACTGTGCAATCAGCCCACTTCCGTACTTTCTCCATTTCTGCAACTAGGTATTTTTAGCTCTGTAGAAGACAGATGTATTCATGATTGAGATCAAGGCTAGCACATTGGTGATCTTTTGAAATTTAAAAATCAGTTTCTACAGAAATATGAGAGTTCTGTATAAGGCAAAACTGTTACATTAGAAGGTATGCACCTGAAATAGATTATCTACCTACCACCTGAAATGAATTAACTACTCATGTCAGGATTTTTGTCAGCTTCCTGGGAGTTGGCTGAGTCAGGATTGAAATCACATCAATCAGGTCAGAAGAGTCCACGATGAAAGCCAGAAATGCAAAGTTATTAATTTACATGAAAAATAAACAAAATATAATCTCTTTCTAGCTCATTTTCTTTCAATGAAGTATTGCTTGCTCTGTAAGAGTCTAGGAGAAGAATACTACCAACTGTCAACTCCCTCCCTGTTTAGATTGAGAATCTTTTGTAAAATTTGAGTAGACTGAATTAAATAATGCTATGGCCTTTTTGTTTCTACTTCCCATTCTTCTATTTTTGTTGAAATTTATCCAAAATAATTTGATTTTATGGTTAGTTTATTTTTTCCTGATTGAGGGAAAATTTATGTAACACAACTTTATGACTTTATCATTTTAATGTGTGTAATTTAGTAGCTTTTTTCATATATATACAATCTTGTGCAACAATCACTACTATCTAATTTCAGAACAAGTTCATTATGCTACAAAGTTTTTTTTTTTAAACTTTATACCTGTTCTCAGTCAATCCCAATTTCTCCTTCCCCACATCATCTGATGAACCCCATCCACTTTCTCTCTCTATGGATTTGCCCATTATTAACATTTCATATAAATGGAACCTCACAATATGTGGTCTTTTGTTTCTGTCCTGTTTGTCTTAGCATACTTAGCTTCATGAGTGTTGTGCATGTATTAGTACTTGATTATTTTTAATGGCTTAACAATATTCCATAGTACCATATTTTGTTTATCTAAATATCAGTTTATGGGCAAATGGGTTGTGTCTATTTTTTGACTAATATGAATAGTGCCCTATGAATATTTGTGTACAAGTTCTTCTATAAACATGTTTTGAGTTCTCTTGGGTCTGTACATCAGAATTGAATTGTTGAATAACATGGTAACTCTATGTGTAACTTCTGAAGGAACAAACTGTTTTCCACCTGAACCATTTTATATTTCCCACCAGCAATGAATGGGAGCTCCAATTTCTCCAAATTCTTGCCAATACTTAGTTTTTTTTTTTAATGTTGTAGTTATCCTAGTGAGTTGAAGTGATATATTGCTGTATTTTGCTTTGTATTTTCCTAGTGATAATTTAAGTTGACCATTATTTTATATGCCTATTGGGCTATTGATATCTTTGGAAAGGTGTCTACTTGAATTTTTTGCTCATTTTTAAAGGATTTTCTTTATGCTATTAATTTGTAAGAGTTCATTATATATTCTGGATACTAATCCTTATCAGATACTTGATTTGTATATATTTTCTCCATTCTGTGGGTTTTATCTTCACTTTCTTAATAGTGTCCTTTGAAACATAAAAGCTTTTTAATGTAAAGAAGTTCCATGTATTGATTTTCATTTTAATGCTTACACTTTTGATAGTATATTTAAGAAATCATTGCCAGGGGCTGGGGATGTGGCTCAAGCGGTAGCGCGCTCGCCTGGCATGTGTGCGGCCCGGGTTCGATCCTCAGCACCACATACCAACAAAGAAAGATGTTGTGTCCGCCGAGAACTAAAAAATAATAAATATTAAAAAAATTCTCTCTCTCTCTCTCTCTCTCTCTCTCTCTCTCTCCCCTCTCACTCTCTCAAAAAAAAAAAAAAAAAAAAGAAATCATTGCCAAATCCAAGATCACTGATATTTATACCCATGTTTTCTTATGAGAGTTCTAAAGTTTGAGCTGTGGTGCCCACTAGGGATCAAGGAAGGGTGGTTCATGGCTGGAGCTGGGCAAAATTCCTCTCAGCTGAAGTGCTCATGGGAACAAGCAAGGGCAGAACCCCGCTGGCATTGGGCAAAGTTTCTCTCCAGACCTTAGGCCATGTGCACTGGAGGCAGGGTGACAGATGGTGCCTGGTGTTGCTCAAGCCACCCCAGCATGCCCTGTGGATGGAGCAGCAGTTGGATCAGAGAGGTCTTCCCCACCTTGATAGTGATAAGTGTGGAGGGCTGTGGGAGAGGAGTGGTGGGAACCATGTTGGTCATTGTCTTCCATCCTGGAATGTGTATGAGACTGCATGTGCCCGGCCACACTCCTGGTCTCCAGAAGGCAGGCTCTCTAATTCCCTATTTTTTGAAGGTAACACCTTCCATTTCCCTTGGTGTCTCAATACCCATCCCCTACAGTGCACTGCTCTCAGCAGGTTGTGAGAGTCACTCTCCTGAGCCAAGTCTGGTTTATTAGGTAGCTACCCACTGAGACAGGGCAGGGATGCCTATGGGTCCCAGGGAATGGAACAAGGATCTGCCCTGAAGGAGTATGCAGGGACTCTTTATTTTACCTTCTCCCTGCAGAGGGGAGACCCCCCCCCCCTTCCCTGGCTGTAGAACAAAGGCAGCAGGTGGTGCCAGGCTAATTTGTTCCTCTTACTATCCTGTTTCCTGGGTCTCTGGAGCTTACAAGATTTTCATTTTTCTTCTGTAGTTTTTCAGTGCTTTCTCATGATCACTCACCTCGATATGCAGCTATACACTTGTTGTTTTGGTTCTTTGTGGCGGAGCAGGTGAGTGCTGGCTGCTCCATTCTGCCATCTTGTTCACATGGCCCCCGCCCCCACCACACCCCCCTCCACTATGGTTTTAACTGATGACCTCATTGCTAGATGAAGGGCCATTTCTCAAACTTTTTCTGCTTTTGTCTTAGGATGCTAGGGATGGAATCCTGGGCCTTGTCTGTGCCAGGCAAGTACTCTACTACTGAGCTCCACCACCAGCTCCAAACTTTCCTTAATTGATCTTTTCATTGCATTTTATATTTTTGATCATTTAATTCATGAAATTCTTCATTGTTTTGACCTCTGGGTCTTAACTCTTTTGATTTTTCTTCCATCCTCTTAGGGCTCCTACTCTGTTTCTTTCTAGTGCCCCTCATGTTCTGCCTCTTAAATGTCACCATTGTCCATAGCTTTGCTCGCTGCTCTTTAATCTCTACATACTACCTCTGGGTTGACTTATTGGATAGCTTCAAATTACACACACACACACACACACACACACACACACACACACACACACCAGTTCCACGTCTTTTTCTTTAATTCAGATCTTTCTACTGTGTTTTAGATATAAAACTAACTGCCTGCTCAATATATGGGCTCAGGTAAGCTCAGCAGGTCCAGTGACAAAGCACCTTTCTCCACTGAACTCACTTCTACCCCCTGACTCAATCAATTAACCAAGCCAGAAATCTTAGGGTCACCTTGGACTACTCCCTCGCTTTTCTTCACTATTTCCAATTAAGAACTTCCAATTCCACCTTCTAAATAATTTCTCAAGCCCCACCTTCCTCCCTATCCCTACCTCCTGTGCCTACCTAGGGCCATCATTGCCTTTTGTTCAAATGATCATAACACTCCCCAACTAGTCTCCAGGTTTGTCTCTTTCAAACCCTATTCCACATGGTGATTAGAAACTCTCTCCAACATTGTAAATCCATATACTCCCTAATAAAAGATCTCCCAGAGTTCCCAAATCCTCCTTATAGCCTCTGACAGCATATTGGTTCCATTGCAACGATTTGCTCTTAATGTCTCTTCTGTTTGGGGAACCCTTTCTAACCTTCCATTTCACCCTTCTTTCTTCAGGTATCCAGGCTTATTGAACACTCCTCTAAAATATTGTGTGTTTAACCCCCTCAAGAAGCCCTAACCTCATGTGGTCAAGCACTAGGCAGGCTATGAAATCAGGTGAACTTCACCAGAAGTTTGACTCAGTTTCTTGGTGTCTATGTGGCCCTACAAGGGAAACTTCACCACCCTCTACCTTAGTTCTCTCTTCTCTAACACTCAGGATGGCAATCACTGATCTCATCACATGTTTGAAAGGAGGTAACAATTTTGTGAAGCACTTAGCATAGCTCGTGGCTCAGACTGGCACTGTACTGACACCACCCTGAGGACAGAGACTGTACCTATCTTATCTATGCCTGAATCCTCAGGGCCTGCAGTGCCTGGCAGAAAGGAGGACTTTCTGAATAAATGAATAAAGAAATGGTAGCTATTCATGATGCCTTTATATACATGTGTATTTCCTACAATCTCTTGCTTATTAATATTGTTTGGGAATAAAATTCTATAATTCTCCCAGGTCTCTCTTATCTTCTAATGCATCTCTTCATTTATCAGGGGTAGACTGTGGGTTGTTCATGAAGAAAAGTGACCTAATCTGGAAAGATTAGAGATGCCATTGTATCACCCCTAAACAAAAGGGAGACAGTCTCTGAATGTCCCCTTTCTGTTACCAAAATCCTGGCCAACTTAAGGGAACATTGAGAGCAAGCCTGGGCCAGAAAGTCCAGATACATATTATCCTGAAGAACACTGGCTTTCTCTTATGCATACTGGGAACTAGGGCAAGTTAGGGTTCTCTACAGAAAGCAACTTTCTTTCATGTTCCCTGGAACAGTTTCTCCTTGGAATACTGATCAGATAAGCAAACTAAGCAAGCTAATGCTGATGATGTCACTGATTCTGTAGCCTAACCTATAAAACCCTTCCCTTATTGGGAAGAGGGATATAACTGAGGGCACTATAGAAAGAATGCATGTCACTCATGCAGCCAGCTGTCACTGGACAAAACACTTGTGAGGACAAGGAGGCACTACTTGTCAAAGCATCATGAAGTACAAAAGTGCTGTCAGCTGTCACCACTGAACTGTTCTTGGAGTAGTCTCTGATGTCTTGTATGCTTTCCCCAATAAACCATATGTCTCTCATGCTGTTACTGGGTACTTTCTTTGGCCTATGTGCAGCCAACCCCTGGCACAACTGGGTTGTGGACAAAACACTAGGTGACAAAGAGAGATGTCACCAACTATTCACAGACTCTGATGATGTGTCTCATACTCTCAAAGCACATACTCCCTAATCTTGTGGCTGCTGTCTAGGGGCAGGATACCTCAGTCACAAGTAAGATGGAAAGAGGGACTGGAAGAGAAAGGAGCTGAATAGATTGTCCTAGTTCCTGATTCATCTCTCTCCAGGTTTGTCTATTATTTTAGAAGAAAAGGAAAAGGACATTTTGCCAGTAGTGGATAAAAAAACTCCTTACAATCTGAATTTAGTGCAGTATCAGCTATATTATGTGTTGGAGCCCAGTGAAAAGCAAAAATGCTGATCCCGTGTTTATAAATCATTGAGAATTTCAAAATGGCAAGAGAACGGCATTATCCAAGCACAGGTTGGCTGCACAGGTTGCCCACCATGAAACTGCTGTGGTCCAGACTATAACAATATTGCAGACTTTCAAGTCTATGTATTCCTGGCGCTTTCGGCAGTGTTCAGCTCAGTTCCTGACTCATGAGGTTCAGAAAAAAAAATAACAAGACAGCAAGTTCTCTCTCCTTTGTAAAACTGGGCTGCATACTCTGTAATTCACATTGCTTTGTTGTTGACTTATTTGTTGTTTTGGCTAGCGCTCCCCACCCCCGACACTGTCCCTCTCCCTCTCTCTCCTATGATCCTGAAAGCCTTTGCATTATGGTTTCTCAGATGCTATTCTTTTGCTCTGTTCTCATTTTTTTTTTGTTAGAAATTTGAATGTGCATAGTTTTATGACAAAATTTTATCCAAGCATCATTCCTTCTTTGTTGTTGCCATCTCTTAACCAGATTTTCTATCTTTAATTGATTTAGTTCATCCTTAAAAAAAGAAAGAAAGAAAGAAAATCTGTCCTTCTGAAGCCAAGCCCTTGTTCCAGAGCTGTGGGGCAGTAGCCTGGATGAACTCTACTGCAGACTACAGAGCCTGACACACCAGAGTCAACCTGAGAAGCAGCAAGCCAAGAGCCAAGGAGACCCAGGGCACTAGGAGCTGGCACAGCATGGCTGCTGGCCAAGCCCAGTGCAGATGCCCACCCATGCAGCACCGCAGCTGGAACCCCCAAGCTTCCATGATCCCAAAACCTCAACCTCCTGCTTCCTGACCAACCAACAAGAAAATGGAAGTGGGGCAGACCTGAATGGAAGTTCAGTCTTAAGAGTTAACCAATAGCATTTGTGTTTTTTCAGACCATGATTGGACCAATAGTGTTGCCCCAAATGCTACATAAAACCTTAGACAAGCACACTGAGACAGTAACCTACTTTAGGGTCCCCTCTTGCCCCTGCAAGGGTTCTGTTACTAGTAAGTCCTACTCCTTTCACTCTTGCTTCCCTTGTCCCAAGAATTTCATTCTTAGGATTTGCATGACAAGAAGCTGCAAAGAAGTCTGCCTAGAGCTGCTGGGGTCTATTACAACACCTGAGGGCATAGCCCTGATTCAGAGCTGCAATACTGAGAACTGCAAGACTCCACTCAGTGTTAATGGAGAAGAATCAGGTTTTGCCAGCTGCCACCTTTGGAGCCCATGCTGGCAGTCATCCCCTACTGTGATAAGCTGTTACCACCAAACCCCAGCTTTCTTGACTGCAGAGCCCTGCAATTTCACAGACTCCACTCACCAACAGAAGCAGGGAACCCAGTTTTATCTCAAAACTCCCCTTTCATTTCTATGGTCACTTGAAGTTTCCTTTGGTTTCCTTCTACTTGGTATTTGTTTCTCAGCAAGTAAAGTGCTTAAAGCAGAGGGTGATGTTCTGAGAGCCATCGATCTCAGGCAGTGTCAGGCCTCTTGACACTGGGAGATGCGGCTTGTCCATGGATGGCTCTCCAATCCTCCAAAAAATGTTGTGATCCAGATTATATCCACATTCTCTTCTCATACCTGCCCCTGTCATATAATACACTTGGCATTTCCTCTTCTCAAGTCTTTTCCACATCCATTCAGTTTTAGTTTCCTGGGTAAAGTTCTACTTGGAATTATTTTAATATTCATAAATCTTTAGTTGAACCTTGATTAATTCTGTGTACATTTTTTGACATTCTTTACCTTTATGCCAACTTATTCTTTGGTCTTCATTTTTATCCTAAGATAAGAAAGTCCACATGTATCAGGTCATGCTGGAGATTTATTTAGCCAAGGATTCTGCCTTCATGAACTCAAGGATATCTTAGGGGTGGATATCAGAAATTTAAAACTTTTATTATGGCTATAGCTTATGACAGGACTTAAATTCTGGATATTCATTTATTTATTTTATTTTATCATGTTTTTTATTGGTTGTTCAAAACATTACAAAGCTCTTGACATATCATATTTCATACATTAGATTCAAGTTGGTTATGAACTCCCAATTTTACCCCTATACAGACTGCAGAATCACATCGGTTACACATCCACATTTTTACATAATGCCCTATTAGTAACTGTTGTATTCTGCTACCTTTCCTATCCTCTACTATCCCCCCTCCCCTCCCCTTCCATCTTCTCTCTCTACCCCATCTACTGTAATTCATTTCTCTCCTTGTTTATTTTCCTGTTCCCCTCACAACCTCTTATGTGTAATTTTGTATAACAATGAGGGTCTCCCTCCATTACCATGCAATTTCCCTTTTCTCTCCCTTTCCCTCCCACCTAATGTATCTGTTTGATGTTGATCTTTTCTTCCTGCTCTTCCTCCCTGCTCTGTTCTTAGTTGTCCTCATTATATCAAAGAAGACGTTTGGTACTTGTTTTTTAGGGATTGGCTAGCTTCACTAAGCATAATCTGCTCTAGTGCCATCCATTTCCCTGCAAATTCCATGATTTTGTCATTTTTTAGTGCTGCGTAATAGTCCATGGTGTATATTTTTTACTTACTATTGTCCCCTTCTTCTCCCCTTCTCTTCTCTTTTCCCCTTGTCAGATCCTCAGTCCATAATTTCTACAGCAGGTTTGTGCCTTTAAGATCACTGCCTGTGGGTTGGGGATATAGCTCAGTTAGTAGAGTGCTTGCTTCACATGCAAAAGGCCCTGGGTTCAATCCCCAGGGCCAGAAGAAAAAAAAAATCATGGCCTGTGATAGTACAGCTAAACTAAACAAAACACTAGAAAATCCATGTCCATGAATAAACATAAAATGGTTTTAAAAAAATAAAATCCTAAAGAATGAGACCTTGTCTTACAGATTTGAGGGAAGAGAAAAGACATGGTTCTTTCTCAGTTTGAATGACTCCACACACAGATATAGATGTGAATTGGTGCTTAATAAGCACAGGAGTTTAAAACTGTGCCTGATCTGGTACCTAAATCTTGATGTCATCCACACTGAATGAACATGAAGATGGAAAAAACTCCTAACAAAGAAAGCCGATGTCTGCAGTTTGCAGTAACTGTCTATCAAGAAATGGTTATAGTGAAAAAAGAAAAAGAAATAGTAACACTATTAAAGTCTTTGGGGCTAAAAACTATAAAATTTTTCATTGAGGTGCTTTAATAGCTTATTCTTTTAAAGGAACATTTTTAAAGTGATCTAAATGTGTAGCTAATGGTTACCAGCTAATGTATTCTGAATTCTAAAATGGATTTAGAATAGAGAGTTTTTCCACTAGGTGGTAGGATTTTGCCATGATAAGTCTCAAAATATTGGGAGAAAGGAACTTAATTGATAAGAGTTGAATTAAAGATAGAAAGTAACTCTAATCACATCACATATCAGTTGAATACTTCTTTATTTTATTTCTTGGTACAAACAAAATTACTCCTAAGTCGATACCAAATAAAACAATTTAAGGATTTTCAATTTTCAGGGGAAAAAACTAGATATTCCAATAAAATTAAGAGAGATTTGGGTTGCATTATATAGTATTTTATACCTTTTATATTATGTATATATTTTGCATATCCAAAATTACTCATTAAAGAATCATAGCAGCCCTTGGTAAGACCTCCATCTTCTCTGATTGTGAGAAGTCTCTAGCAAGTATCCCACTCCTGAATTTCTCAGAACTGGGAATTTTATTAATACCTTCCTTTATATATTTATATTTTAAAAACAAAAACTCAGGGAACTGAAGGTAAGAAAATCTCAAAAGGCATTCTTTTCGGTCAAAATATTTTTTACTGAATTTCTAGATTCTATCTAAGAAAATCTTTATTCAAATTCTTAATTCCCTTGTCTAATTTATATAAATGCTGTGTTGGTAGTAAGAATTATGTTACATTTGAAAGAAACATACTTTTAGCCTGGCATGGTGGTACACACATGTAATTGCAACAGCTCAAAAGGCTGAGGAAGAAGGATCTTACGAGGTATCCCTCAAAAGCTCATGTTATTATTATTATTATTATTATTATTATTATTATTATTATTATTAAGGATTCTACTGACTACAGAATTTAAGTGTTTACATTTTATCTACTTACTCTAAATAAAACCCTGGCCAAATAAAAATCTTGGCCAAATGCCTCTATTGTTTCTTTATCTTATAATCAAGTCTTGCTGATCTTTTCACCATTCCCCTATGTGACACCCTGGCCATTCCTACCTACTACCTACTACTACCTACTCCAGCTATGTCCCACCCTATCTACAGTTACCACCCTATTAGTCCCTTTGCTCTATATCTTTTGACTACTATTAAGGCCTTTGTTGAAATCAGGACTTAACTCTAGACTTAGTAGATTTGGTTCAGGCTCTGGATTAATAAACAATTCAGGCTTCAGATAAAAGTTGGCCAAGCATTGTTTCTTTTTCCTCTGTAGTAGTAAACACCCAGTACGAATTGCCATCTAGAGCCACATCCCTGACCTTTTAACCTTATCTTCCTCTCAGAAACATTCACAAATTGAAAGTAGATTTTGAGGTGGAACCCAGCTCAGGCTCTTGTTAACCCTCGAGCTCACCTTGAAGCAGACACCTGACTCACTGGTGTATATTCTGGGCTGTGCTATCCTGTCATGGTCATGTGGTGGAAAGTCTTCTAGTGCTGCCAGATTGAAAAGTTATTATGTACAATCTATTTGATGCCAGGAGCTTCAGAGTGCTGAGGATACATAAGTACAAAAGGTAAATGCAACCTGCGCCTTCCTAGACTTAATATCTAGTGTGTGATAGAGATGATGAGTTGGCAATGACATCAGTATGGAAAGTTCAAAAGGGAAAGATAAAAATGCTATGGGAATCCAGAGAATGGGAACCTAATCCAGATCTGAATAGTCACCAGTGCTGGGTAACCAATTGACCCAAAACTTAGTGGTATAATACCATTAGATAATTATGCTCTTAGAATTTGTGGATCAGGAATTTGAGAAGGGCATTATATAATCAAATCTTCTCTGTTGCACAATATCTGGGAACTCTTGCCAGAAAGACTCAAATACTGGGAGATGGTATCTCAGTAACTAACTTTAACACGTGCCTGGCAGCTGGATAGAGACTATCAACTGGAGTTGATTAGTCCATCCCTATTAATCCATTCAAACTGGTGCAGCTGCACATGGCCTCTCTATACGACCCGAGCTTCTTCAAAACATGACAAATTCAGAGTAGTTATATTCCATATATGGGCAGATCAGGGCTCCAAAGAATATGTGTGATAAAAAATAATTTGACCATCTCTAGAAAATTCATTCTGTTATAGAATAATTTCCAGAGAATTGAGCTCTTCACAGACCTAATGAATATGTGGAATTTGCTAGGAGAAATGGAGGGAATAGTGTTCTAACCAGAAGGAACAGGATGGGTACCAGCCTAGAGTTATGAGATAAAGTGCAGTGAATTTGAGGAACTGAATGGATCTCAGAATAGCTGGTACATCAAGTGTGAGGGGGAATTGGTGAGTGATAAAGCCAGACAAGAAGGCGGTAATAGTGTATGGGAGATAGATCATATAGGCAGTGAGAATTATCACAAAGCTTTAAGGAAGAGAGACAAGGTAGGAGATATGCTTCATTAAAAATAATAACTCGGGTTGCATTGTGAATGGATTAGAGAGGGCTGAGAGGTGAGGCAGGAAGACCAGAAGGCAGGAAGTTGAAAGCTGTTGAGAGATGATAATGACCTTCTGGGGGAGTGGGGCTGGGAATAGAAAGAGAATATTTAGAGAAAGAATCCACTGGGCTTGGTAATAATTGGATGAAGGGGTAAGGAAGAGGAAGGTTTCAAGTATGATGTTTTAGTCAGCTTTGTGTCACTGTGACCAAGAATAATTTAGAGGAGAAAAATTTTATTTTGGCTCACATTTTCAGAGGTTCAGTCCATGACTTGCTGGCTCCATTGCTGTGGCCCAAAGTGAAGCAGCACCTCCCGGTGGAAAGGCATGATATAGGAGCATCTCTTGGTTCACGGCAGCCAAGAAGCAGAAAGAAGGAGGAAAAGGAGTTATAGGAAGGAAGGATGAACCCTTCCAGGGCACACCCGGGGTGACCTACCTACTCTAGCTATGCCACACCCTGCCTACAGTTATCATCCTATTAGTCCATTAAAACTAAGATGGACTGATTAGGTTACAACTTTCAAAATCTAATCCTTGCATCTCTGGGTATTCCTGCACTCACACAGGGATTTTTGGAAGACGCTTCATATCTAGACCATAACATATGGTTGCCAATTATCTTGTTTGAGCCACTGGGTAGATGAGAATATTGTTCACTGAGTTCAGGGGATGCTGAAAAGAGGCAGGCTTGCAGGTGAAGAAGTTGATAAACTCCACTTCAATAATGTTTAATAAATCATGAGATCAAGAGCAAATATTTATTGGACAGTTGACTACATGTGTCTAAAGTTTCCAATCTGTGTTTTTGTGAGTCTATAGCTTGAGGAATGAGCTTATACATGAACCCAGTAATATTAGGATATACAGCTTCAACCAGTCTTAGTTAAATTTCATTGTGATCATTTTTCTCTTTCTAATTTTCTAATACTATGAACTTAGTTCCATAAGAGACACAGGGGTCTCCAAACATGGAGCTCCCAGTTATCCTCTCACAGTGAAGTCACAGACAGTGTTGACCATTTCTGATAATGTTGTGTAACAAGACACAGGGAGGATTGTCAACCAGGGAAACTTCCTAGTGCCTTGGTGTTGTTTACTGGGACTTGATCACATAGACATGGTTGACTACCTACATGGCTGACCTTTTGTCTGTAATCCTTCTGGAGTTCCAACTGATACCACATGACCCACTTCTCCTACCATACATCACACTGATACATTATCTGATGTGGCCTGAGACCCTCAGGTAAACAGACATACTAATCAGGCAGGACATTACAAGGGCTTCATGATCAGCTCACAGAAGTGAAGGGCAAAGGCCTGATCTCTCCTGGGGTAAGGTTACATTTTTGGTACCTAGTGGGCTTAAGGTATAGGACTGATGAAGTTAAAATAAAAAGCAACTCATGGTTTCAAGTCTGGGTGCTTGAGAGAACAGAGGGTATGACTGTAAAAGTTGAAGCCAAGAAACAGAATCGAACTAGAAGAGAGGGGACAGGAAAAAAAAAAGAGAATGTCAATTATTTTTTAAGTTTGAGGTGTAGAAAAACATCCAAGAATGTTATCTGACCTTGTATTGACAAGGGCAAAAGAGGTGGCCAGCCTGTATCAACGACTTGGAAGGCAGTGAGGCCAATGGCAGAGGTATGAAGGACAGCTTTTATCAAACGGGACCTGAAGAGAGGGTGAGTGGAGTTTCCGGGGCACTAGGAACCTCCACTTACCAAGTCTCAAGTGTTGGCAAGTTCTCAAATTAGGAAAATTACCTCTGACCAGCTTTCCCACCCCAACTACCAAGTATTTTCGGGGAATCATTCTTCCTACTATCTCCAATAATCTATCACCCTATTGAGGCCATTCTATCATCCTATAGAAAACTATTATTTACCCATCAAAGTGAATTATGTTCTAATCAATAAAATCAATGACATCATTAAAGTTTATTTAACTTAGAATATTTCTGCTTCTATTTCAACTTATAATCTCTTTCAGTTCAGTCCTTATCCATGGAATACAGATCTCAGGCTTCTGGGTGACTTGAAAATGTTCATTTTCCTGGCAAACTCATAAAACATTCCATTTTTAATACCCCTTTACTCTAGTCGATATTCGTCTTGAATTTTTCTTTGTATAGATACTTTTGGGGATTCACAGAGCTAAGATGCCTCCCCTGGGTATACTTCTGTATTTCATAGTCCTCCTACTATGTGAAATTTCCCAAGACCCTTGGCCCTTTGATTGAATTACCATTGCTTTTGCCCAGAGCCTTCCTGATGATGGCAGCAGAAGCATAAATTAAGAAAGAGCCAAAGTCAGGGATATAAATGGAACAGTGCCAAGTCCCAAGCAGATGTTCCTGGAGCCTGGAAGACAAACCTGCACAAGCTCTCAGGGAGATAACATGATGGGGTGAGGCATGAGACAAAGACACTCTGTCCCCCTTTCCTTGCTGGGACCTGGAGGAACAATGCATTGAGTCACTCCTTCTCCTGAAAGATGGCAGATCACTCCTGTTGTTGAATGACATGCAGGCATGTCAGGCATCAACTTGTTCAGAGCCTCCCAGAGAAGGAAAGGAGATAAGCTCCCTAAATGTTCTGTTTCTTGGAATGTCCTATACTCTTGGCCAAGCCATAAGTGGAGCGGAAGAGCTGATTGAGGAGGGGACAGGGAAAATGAAGCATTGCCATCTGATGGCAATTACAGTAGTCACTCCCCCCACCCTGCAACTATCCACTGTTAAATTCCATGCTGTGTTCTGTTAAGTGTTACCACCTCCCTTCGGCTCTTCTGTAAGAATTATCTGAATGGAAATTTTCACTAATAGGTCTCAACATTGGTGACTGTGCATCCATACCACAAGGCGTGCACTAGAGCAAGATGCAACTAAGTCTGTACTGTGGAGGCATGTGATAGCCCTCTCTCATATATCTATTTGCCTTCACTTGTATAATAAGGTCCCTTGATCAGGTGCGTTCCTTGAGATGTTTTGTTTGTTTTAGAGAAACTGACAGCTGTATTCTTACTGAGTAGAACCATATGGAAACATATCTTTAGCTGGAGTCAGTGGAAGAGCTCCTCTTAGTGTGTTAATATAAATAAGGTAAGTAGCTCCTGCTCTGGGAATAGGGACTTCTTGACTGACATGGGAGGGCCAATTACTACCTTGGTGTATAAAATCTGGACTGATTTGCATAAGAAGCCACAGAGGGATACCTGTGTCAGTCAACTTTTCCTTACTGTGACTATAACACCTGACAAGAACAACTTAGAACAGGAAACGTTTATTTGGGGCTCATGGTTTCAGAGGTTCAGTCCATGGTCAACAGATTTCATTGCTCCGGCCCCCAGTGAGGCAGGACATTATGTTGGAAGGGCATGGCAGAGAAAAGCTGCTCAGCTCTTGGCAGTCAGGAAGGAGAAAGAGTGCAAGAAGCCAGGGACAAGATATATTCCCCAAGGGCACAACCCCCCTCCTCACCTACTTACCCCAGACATCCCCCATCTGCCTATATCCTACCCAGTATTACATTCAAATTATTAATCTATCAAATGGATTAATCCCCTGATGAGTTTATTGCTCTCATAATCCAATCTTTTCACCTCTGAATACTGCTAAATTCCCTAACACATGAGCTCTTTGGGGGACAATTTAGATCAAAACCATAATTATACCCACCTCTTCTTCCTAAGATTCAGAGCTTTGTATTAATCTCACTAATAAGCCCCCATTTTTCCTTAAGTGGCCATAATCAGGGCCTAAGACCTGTAACGCTTTGGGACTTGTGAGGCTCAGTAGTTGAGTATGACCCAGAGAGAGGCCACTCTTGTTCTACACCTTTCTTATAAATAGTCCTAAGCTCTCTGGGCACCTTGAGGAATAACATTAGCAGGATGATGGAGATGCCACACAGGGGCCATGGGTAGGGAGGAGCAGCTGAGGCTGGGACAAGATATATGCTCTATGGGAACATTGAGATAGCTTCTGTGAACTCCCCTTGAGAGGTTATAGAGGACCTATGAGTGGCTGAAGTTCCTGCCAGATTATGAGCAATGGAATCTACAGACTTTGGGCTTAAATATCTATAGAGCATCATATGTAGACAAAAGCTGGGGCAGCCTTGGGTCACTCAATACTCTCTCAGGGTATCCTTGCTTTCACTTGCCTGGATGAAGGGATAAGCCATCTTTTTGGCTGTCTTCTCAAAATTTCAGGTTGCTCTATTCCTATATACCCAGTTAGGTTCTTGTTTTTTATGTCAGCTTGGACTGGCATAAAAAATTTAATGGGCTGTATGGTTTAAATAACATAAATTAACTTTCTTAGTTATGGAGATAAAAGTGTAACTAAGATCAAGGTGCCAACATAACCTATTTCTGATGATGGCCCTTTTCCTGGCTAGTAGCTAGCCACCTTCTCACTATTTCCTTACATTCATGTCTCTTTCGGTGGCATTCATGTCATCATGGAGTCCCCAGTCTCATGACCTCATCTAAATCTAATTATCTTCCAAATTCCCCATATTCAAATGGGTGTTACTGTTTATGTATATGTGAATTTGAGGGGATAGAATCCAGTTCATAGCATTTGAATTGCTCAGAAATCCCCCATTCAAATATAGTCTCTGTAGAAAGGGAAAACTATATTGTTCTTATGTTGGCAGTGTCACCTTCTCAAGGAGACTATCCACTCATATTTTGCCCTTCTGAGAGTAACTTTTCATCCTTCTTGACTTTTCCGAGTCAACCTTCCAATCTCATCCTCACGGCACCTGCTGGTGTGATATTTTGTCCCTTCTTCCAAAGAGTCTCTAGCCAGGACTTTGTGAAGATTCTAAGGAATAAAGAGTTTATTTCTGCCTCTGTAGTTCTCTTCACACTTTAGGAATGGGAGAGTGTTTTCAGGCCTTGTTTGATTTATTTCAGATAGAAACTGGTGTTGGGGTGGGGTGACGGGGTCGAAGAGGCAGCCACAGTTTACGGAGAACAGAGGCTGCTGACCCACAGCATGGATTGTGCTGCTTGTCACCCACTCTGATTGGTCAGGACTTTATTTTGCTAAAAGTCGTGGTGCTGATCAAAATATTAAACAACCAGTGAAACAGAACAGATGCTGACCATTAAACATTGATGCCGCCATACAGGTGCAAATGAGCTAAATCTCAGCTACAGTTACAAGTGCTAAGACAACCTCCAACTAGGTTAAATTTTAAGTTTCTTGCAATGAGGAGCTGAGGGCAAGGCAATGGGGTGGGGTGGATATGGCTTGAAGCTTAGTTTAGACAGTGTTTCTATGGCTTTGTGTGTGTCTCTGTCAATCTCTTTATTGTCCCTCTGCTTCCTGCAGGCAGGGTCTCTTAAAGTACTAAGATAGTTAATACACATCTCATGGAAACATCCTCCCAGTTTAACAACCCCAGAGGCGAAAGGCACGTCTCCTACCAGGACCTGTAAATCAATAGGGAAGGACTCTGATTGGTCCACCTAAGATCATATACTTATTCCTAGACCAATCACTGTTTCCAAGTGAATGGGGTACTATGGTCCAATCTAGGGGATCCCCCCTCTGTTTATGGGTATGTGTAGTTTTCAAGTCAAGCCCTGTACCAGAGCTGCACAGCAGCAGCCCAGCTGGAGCACAGACAGCAAGCACAGGCCAGCTGCAAGACCTCACCACACCAGCGCTGGCTTGAGGTGAGAAAGCCAGGGGCACTACCTATCACCCTATGGCACCTGGCTGTGCCTGATGTGTATACGGGCTACAGAAGCCTGCTCCACACAGAGCAGCAGTTCAGAACCTCCCAGCCATTCTGCTGACCTTAACCTTCTGCTTCTCCACTAGCAGTGGGAAAATGGAAGTGGAGCAGACCTGAATGGTACTGAAGGGCCAATCAATAGCATTAGTACTTTTTCAAACATGATTAGCATAACTTTTGACCAATAGCGTTGACCCAGGTGCTAAACAATCCCCCTAGACTAGCACACTGGCCCAGTAGGAGTTCTGTTTCAATTTACATCTGAATATACCCTACCTTTACACACATTCATCCTCATCTGCAGATTTCAATCTTCAAATTTGTGAGAGAAGAACCCAGATCAAAGAAATTAGTGGTGAACTTCTAGGGGTCTGCTGCAAAACTGGAGGGCAGACTCCACCATTAAGAGCTGCAACACATTTCTGCACTGCAGAGGCCTGCAGCTTACACAGACCCCACCCACCAGAGGAAGCACTTCATTGAATCATTAGACTCATATGGAGAAGAGATGGAAATGATCCTCCAAAAAAAAAAAAAATTGGAGAGATAATGGCAGGCAAAAATAAGGACTGTCTATGATCTACTTGTTTATTGATAATGAGATGTTGATGAAGAATAGAAGAGCTTTTCTAACCTCAAACTTCTTAGTTGCAGCTTCTAAAGCAGGTTAAGGAAAATTCCAAAAGTTGACTCAAGGTAATTTGAATGCTGAAGGGAGAAAAGGACTTCCTGGGTGATGTAGGTTTCCTTATGTGGGTTTGTAGATGAATACCTGGGTCCTCCCCTTCTACCTTTCCCTGGCAGTGTCCAGGTGATGCTGGTGCACTGGGAAGGTGAGGGGTACTAGGCCAGCAGCTCTCTCTCCTGAACTGTCACCCACATGGACCTCCTGGCCCTGCACATACAGGGTTTCATGCAGGGCATGAAGACAGCTCCTTGTAGTACAATGAGGAGAGGTTGGATTAATATGACTCAATCTGTTTTTTAAAGGCTTATTTTTATCAGCTGTGGGTGGGCTAGGGTTAGAAGGTGGTTGATGATATTTAGGTATGAGTGGGAACCTGACTCCCATTTTCATTCACTATCTTTGGATGTGGATTTTTTTTTTTTTTTTTTGAGGAGAAGGTAGAATAAGAGGAGGCTTAAAGAAAGAGGGAGGTTCCTCCAGGCAAACCAGCTAGAGAACAAGGAAAATTTATAGCTGGAAGGAGGCAAAGCAAACTGAAAGTACAAGGGGGAGAAGTCATTATCCTGGGATGAAGGATGTAAGTGGAAATGGATGGAGATCTGACAGTGGTCTGATGCAAGAAGAGGGGCTGGTGGAAGATTTGAAAATCAGGAGGGATTTAATGAAGTGGCAGGATAGAAAGGAGAATTTGTGGAGAGTCCTGAAGTTGGTGAATCAGCCATGCAGATAAATAACTTCAACCATCATGATAGACTTGTGGATCACAATTTGTAGTATACAAAGTAAAACCTTGGAGGGAAAGGATTGCAGATAGATGCCCACTGTCCCTCCCCCCTACTTTGCTAATTTGATTCTGAATCCCCTTAACATTAGCTACTCACATTTTAACAATGCTTACCATGTGACAGGAACAAAGCTAACCACATTACAGCATTATCTCATTTAATCTGCCTAGCAATCTTAGGAACAAGTGCTATCCAAAAAAACCCTTTTACAGATGGAGAAATGAGCTCAAAGAGTTAGCAAATTATCTAAGGTCACAGAACTAGACTTTGAGCCATGGTAGAGGTAACGGAGGTCAGACCTCCCTCCCATCTGTTCAAACTACTTCCTTGATTCAGTGTATTAGTTTTTAGATGCTGTTGTTAAAACAAACAAACAAGCAAAAAACCCCAGCAACACAAACTAGGTGATTTAAAATGTCCAGAATTTGTTGTTTCCTAGTTTGGGGGACCAAAAATTTGAAATCTTGGTGTTTGCAGAACTGTGCTTCCTTTGGTTGTGCTAAACAAGGATCTGTTCTAGGACTCTCTCCTAGCTTATGGCAGTTTCTTGGTGTATAACAATAACTCCAATCTGCACATTGCATTTTCCAAGTGTGCAAGTCTGTTTTTTCATGTAACATTCTTTTTATAAACATACCAACTATACAGATGAGGTTCCCCTCAACTCCAGCATGATGTCATCTTAACTAGTCACATCTGCAAGACCTGTTTCCAAATAAGCTCATATTCTGAGGCACTGGGAATTAGGATTTCAACATATGAATGGGGATGGGGGCTTCACTCATAACAACCAGGAACCTGAGTCCTGTGTCAGAGATCCCTTGACCCATTCCCTCCTCTGACCAGGCCTTTGGCAAAGCTTCCTTTGTTTTGAGGCAGGAGTCCTTGGGCTCTGCTGCCTGGTTCTGGGGCTCAGCTGTGGCCACACATTACAGTGATAGCCTTGGCCTGATGGGCTCAAGTGGTTCCAAGGGGCAGGTGCTCTGTCCTTCTGCCATGACCAGCTGTATCTTTGTCATCTCTGCTTGCTGACTAGAGAAACTCCTTCCACCCTTTGTTCATTATTTTTTGTTTTTCTTTCGTAAAATAGACTCACTTCCATCTGTGTGCTTCTCAATCTATGAGGCTTATTATGTATTTGTTTCACAAATGCTTCCAGAAAATGACTTTGTCTTCATTATAAATGCACCATGACTCATTTCTACCTTACTATTTGTGGAGTTAAAATGGGTTTCTACCTCCCCCTGCCAACACCCCAGAAAGTCAAACAGACAATGTACCTTCTTAGGTGCCCCACTATCTTTGAGAATACGATGATCTGCATCCTCTCCCTTCTTTACCCTGACTTCAGAAACTGAGGCCTGTTGAACTGCTTTCTTGGCTGGTTTCTGTGCAGTAGCACATTTGACAGGGAGCTGGGATTCGAATGATTCTATTAACTCCTCAGAAAAGCCAGCCTCATTGGTGTCCCTCCTCTTTCTGATTTGGAAGTCTGCAGAGGACACACACAGTCACTCTCCCCTTTACTGTATAATGTTCCAATCAGCAGCTAGCATAATGAAATCCAATTAATGTGTTAGGCTGTTGTGATTCTAAAAATATTTCACATCCCCTGGAGGGACTGAGGAAATTGGAGGAATCAAGGTATTATAGCCAACCTGTAATTTGCAGAAAGGTTCTTCAATCATTTTGGAGGTAGGAGATTTGTTCTTGAGAAAACAAAAATAGATCACCTCTCCGAAATGAAGCTGTCTGTGAGATCATTCCGATGGTCCTTTATTCAGGTGCCAGGCCTTGCATGCAAGTCTAATGATCCTTTGGTTCAAATATATATGAATTATTAAGGTCAGTTAATTAACACATTTTTCTTCTGCTGAAGTAATTAGATGAATAGAGCTTTTGCCCTCTTTTTGGCTTTCCTGGCAGTTGCTCAGAGCTGAATAGAGGCAGTAAACATATTGCCACACAGATGCTAACCAGAGAAGTAATTTTTCGCTTTCCGATTGATTTTTGAAGTGTCATCCTGCAACTGGAAGCAGCATTTACTTGGGGAGGCAAGAGGGGCAGCAGGGAAATAGAGGAGAATGAGAGTGAGCAATAAGCCATTGTATGAAGCTGCCTGAAAGCATCTTCTAGGTAGCCAATATTCATTTGTCATTCCACCTAATTTAAGGCTTCACATTTTACAATTTTATGCTTCCCTCACAAAGTCTTCATGCCATTTGTACAAAAGTTATCCAAAGAGAATAGTTATTATAGCTGTTGGCATTAATATTCCAAGGTCATTTCCTTTCTCTCCCCAGCGTGGCCACAAATTTTTAAATTGCCAGAGATAAGAATTCAGTAGGTTTAAAGTGATGGGACTGTAATTTGGGTTTTTTTTATTTTCTAGGTCAATGATTCTCAAGACTGCCTTTGCACCAGAGTCATCCAAGAGAGCATAATAAAACACAGATTCCCAGCTTCACCTCAGATCAACAGTCTCCACATCTCTGGGGATGGGGACTGCAAATCTGCATTTTATGTCTCCCAGGGTCAGTCTGAAGCTCAGTCATGGTGTTGAAACTGCTGATCTTGGTAATGCAAATGGAAACATCAACACTCAAAAATTTTCTCCTTTTTCTTGCTGACAGGCAATGTGTTATCATTCTTTACCCCAGGCCTGACAGCCAGTGCAGGAAGGCCTCTGGACTTGGCCCAAGCAAAATAAACAAAATTGCATTTGTGACTTGGTGGTTGTGTGAAAGGTCTTGTTCTGCACTGCTAGATGTTTTTGTCTCGAGGGCCTCTGCTGACCAGAGCAACCAGCATTTTTCAGAAATTTCCCACTATGAGAAATCTGGCTGACTGAAGAGGCAGTGCCCAGTAGAAGAATAGATTCAAGAAATAGTTACTAACTGTCAGACTGCCCAGAGCTTGTTTCCACCTACAAAATAGACTTAGTAATAATGATTCCATGTGGCTGTGAAGCAGAAACTAGGTGATGTATATACAATGCCTAAGTAAATTTTTAAACACTATATTCATGGAAGAATGTTGGTGGTGATAATTATTTTAGCAAAGCAAGGGAGTAGAATGGAAGGTTGGAGAAAAAGAAGACAAACTTTTGCTGAAAGGTAGTGTGTTATCATTCCTTACCTCAGGCCTGATGGCTTGTGCAGGAAGGCCTCTCTACTTGGCCCAAGCAAGATAAACAAAATTGCAGTTCTTAAAGGTGGGGCAGGTGGCCTAGTAGTGCTATGCCTGGATCATGGTATGCAGTCAATAAATTGTGTTTGTGTGCTGACCATTATCTATCTGAGGTTTTATGTGGTGCTCCTGCTCTTTCTCATCTTTTACTCTGTTTGTTCACTTTTGCTGATTTTAACAGTATTTTGCTTTCAAAAGTATTGTGGATACATGGAAAGATCTTCTGTGGTATGACTGATCCTAGACCCACATCTCCCAGGAGTGGCCCTGCAGATAGGCCTATGCATAAAGGTGGGTGGAGTGGTCTATAGCACCTACATTAAGAATTTGGGGACTTCATGAGGGCCCTTTTTGTGTGATGCCTTGCCAGAGTTTTCAAGAAAAATTGGAAAGAGGGCATTATTATGGTGGTGGGGGCTCACAGAGTGTGAATATTAGAACTCATGATCAAAACAGGAAATGAGGATGACTTATCTGTGAGAACACTTTTTTAAATAATGGAATTAGGGTACCCAGGGTTAGTAACTGGGATAGTGGTCACTTCTAAAGGAGTATCATATTGTAAGTGCTCTATATGTATTACCTAATTTAATTCTTACAACTCTGAAGCAAGTAGGGAAAAGGGAAAATAAAACCTCATTCATAATTTGGAAACACAAAAAGCTTTAAAAGCCTCAAGTTTTTCAGAATTCATTTGAAGGTTAAACTGCTATGACCTGAAATCTGACAGAAAAACCCACATAGGATTATTATGTAAATTTATGAAAGATTGTAGACTGTGTTAATTTAGCTAACTTACTGTGCATGTTCATGTTTTGCTGCAGAAATATTAATGGACTATAGAGGACTTTATCAGACCTTGCTTGCTGTATTACATAATAAGTGGTTTATTAAGCATGCTATTCTTCTAAATTCTAGACAAATGAAAACATATCTGAGCTCCTCTGTAAGAGTTTAAGAGTAGATATTTTCACTTTGTTCCTCTGCTTTTATAGAAGCTGATAGAGGTTAAGTAATTTACCCTTGGTCTGAAGCTGGTGTGTTAGGAGCCATGGTTTTTACCCATGTCTACTTGAGATACTTTGCCAAAATCACTTTGAATCACTCCCATAAAAGACTTTCCTTTTTGTCATCTTGGCCTGTATGGCAGGCCCCAGGAGGGGGGGGGTGTTGTGGGACATGGAATCATGTCTTCCTGCTTTGCTATCCACCTTCACTCCCCTCCACTCCACTTTGTGTTTGTTCAAAACATGAGTCTGATCATTCCACTCACCTGTCCAAAATACTCTAGTGCTGCCAGAGTGTCAAATCCAATCTCCTCGGAGTTCCCACTGACTGCAGTAGTGTGAGGTGGTCACTAGTGTGGAATCTGTACATTGTATACATGTGTTGTAGTATCCTTTGAATACCTTTGAATATGTTCAATTAAATTTTTAAAAAAATATGGAATCTGGATCTGGCTCACAGAGATTCAGACCCTTCTCTATGTGAGGTCTGGGCAAACCACTTACTTTTCTGTTTTTATTTGTAAATAAGAATGATAGAGTCATCAGCCTACTGAAGTCATAGAAAGGAGTGAATTAATGCAACAATGTATACAGTAGGCACTCAAATAATGCCAAGTACTATGATGGTTTCTCTAGCATTGTTGCTTGCTGCCCAGACTCCTTCTTTTCCTTACCACACTTTGATTGTTCCACCTGAACATGGATGATGGCCGCAGTCTGCTTACCCTTGTGCATGCTTTCTTCTTTGCTTTTTTTATTATTGCCTGCCAGTCACATACCTATTTGTTTTTTACAACTCAGTTCAAGGATCATCTTTGCTTTGAAGACTTGCTTCCCTCCCCCTTGCCCATTGGGTCCTCTTGATGACAAATTTGTATTTCTCTTGTGGATAGTATTCTTACTGGTCTGTTGATGTCTATTTTTCCATGCATTTTAAGCCCCTGAGAACAAATCCTGTCTGCATTGTATCCCCAGTTCCTGACAGTCTGCCACAAGTCACAAAATCATTATTTATGTGTAAGTAAATAATATGGGGAGAATTCCTTCCATCCTGGGTAGGAATTTCTAGTATGTGTGCTATTTATAAGCAATTGAACCCACTCTTGTTAATTTGAGGTGAAATGGAATTTATTAAGGACTAGCTCACAGTATTTCCAAGAAGTCAGAAAATGGGGATTTGGAAGTTATACAGACAGAAATGAGTCACAAGTTATATCAGTGGCTTGTTCTGGTGGATGGGATGCCCTCTTGCCATGCTGGGACAGAACATGGGGTAGTCCTGGCCAACACTGAGCATATTGCACTGTGATTGCCTTGACTGTAGGGATCATTGTTGCTGCTGCCTCTGGAAACAAGGCCTCTTTTCACTCTCCTCCATCTTTGCCAGCGTGCTATTCTGCAGTGCTTCAGTGTTGCCTTCTAATTGTGTTGCTGCCTTCCAAACTGACATCTTCCTTGGATATGCCTGACCAGTGGAATGCAAGTCAAAGAGATTGCAAGAGAGGCTGGCAATGGGGAAAAGGATCCATTATGAGAAAGCCCAGATTCATAAAGCGGGAAGGGTGCAGAAAAAGATTTCAAAGATGCCAAGTGGCCAGAACATGTGGCATTGAGAATGACAATTGACAACTGTAGCAGTGCTGGTAGTATTTGGGTGGTTGTTGAACAAAGTTTTGATGTGGTGGAAAAGAAAGGGTTTCTTGAGCAAGAGGAGCCTGAGACTCCTAAGATCAGTGCAAGAAAATAATGGAGTCATTTGAGCTTAAAACTCCAGATCTCTGATTTTCTTACCTGTGCTCTTGATTGTTTCCTTCTCCATCTTCCCTGTATAGACTGATGTTGTCTAGAGAAATATGGATCACACACATTCTTCATGATGACCATCTTCTTGGAACTGTTGGCTGTGAGTGATTCATCCATAACAAAGAAAGGGAGGAAGTATTCATCTAAATCAGTACTATTTCATACATGTTTGATATTTGCGCTTCTCAATATGGTAACCACACGTGGCTATTGTCACTTGAAATGTGACTATTGTGTCTGAGGAACTGAATTGTTTAATTTATTTAAATGTAAATATCCATGTGGCCAGTGACTAATTTCTTGATTAGTGGCAGGTCTAGATACTTTGTGCTGCTTAGGAAGGTCAAAGAGATCACTATATATATATTTTAATTGGAAAATGTACTTAAAAATATATGACAGGCTGAGGTCATGGCTCAGTGGTAGAGAGCTTGCCTAGCAGGTGTGAGGCTCTGGGTTCAATCCTTAGCACCACATAAAAATAAATAAATAAAATAAAGGTACTGTGTCTAATTACAACTGAAAAATATTGAATATATATGTGTGTGTGTATATGTGTATGTGTATATATATATATATATATATATATATATATATCTCACAAGCTAGCATAAAACCAAGGGTTGCTTGATGGAAAATAAGGAGTTTTTTAAATTTATAAAAATGATTTTTGGTATGTTGATTTAGCAAGAAACAAGTAAATCGTGATATCGTGATACTGGGTCCAATTCTTAACAGCGTTAAATGGATGGCATTAGAGCAGATTATGCTAAGCGAAGCTAGCCAAGCCCTAAAAAACAAATGCCAAATGTCTGCTTTGATATAAAGAGAACAACTAAGAACATAACAGGAAGGAAGAGCATGAGGAAAAGACTACAGTAAACAAAGACGAATGGGGGGAGAGAAACGGAGAGAGAAGGGAAAGCACATGGAAATAGTAGGAGACCTTCAATGATACATAAAATTATAAGAGGTTATGAGGGGCAAGGGGGAGGGGAAAAAAGGGAGAGAATTGAACAACAGCAGGGGAGGTAGAGAGGGAAGATGGGAGGGGAGGGGAGGGGAGGGGGGATAGTAGGGGATAGGAAAGGTAGCAGAATACAACAGTCACTAATATGGCATTATGTAAAAATGTGAATATGTAACAGATGTGATTCTGCAATCTGTATTTGGGGTGAAAATGGGAGTTCAAAACACAATTTGAGTCAAATGTATGAAAGATGATATATCATGAGCTATGTAATGCTTTAAATAATCAATAAAAAAAGATTTCTTAAACTAAGTATCTGAAAAAGAGTTTGCAATAACAATATTTTCCAAATAAACACCTTGGAAAATACTTATCAAGAAAGAAAAAAGAGCCCAATGTTATAGGACAGTGGTCCTTGAACCATACAGTACAGT
Organism: Spermophilus citellus; assembly: GCF_964194105.1. Taxonomy (NCBI): domain Eukaryota; kingdom Metazoa; phylum Chordata; class Mammalia; order Rodentia; family Sciuridae; genus Spermophilus; species Spermophilus citellus. Next base: position 192,032,480 of record NC_138184.1, on the reverse strand, counting down.
TACCATGGCAGGTTTGTGATGACATTGGTTGCAGGATCCCACCTACAGTTCTTCTGAGTCTGTAGGTCCAGGGAGGGATGAACATTACTATTTATGAAAATCTCTCAGATGATATTCATGCTGCTGGTTTGGGGACTACACTTCTAGAAACCCTGACTTAAGAAATGTTCTGCTACACAAAATTACCTCAAGTCTTTCCCTATAAGGACATCTCAGAATCTTCCATCTGCAAACATTAATTCCGGTATCTGAAGCTCCCACAGGGGCTATACATGTAGCACATTTCCCACTGATTTGATCAAAAAGCCTTTTATCTCAGGATGACCCAAACACTAGAATTAGAGAAACACAAATCCCATAAAATTTAATTGAGCTAACCACATTCTTCCATTTCCTTTATCCAATCACAAAACTGGAGTCCCACATACTCAATTCAGAGCTGCTTTCTCTTTACCATCCATTATTTCCTCTCAGAAGAGCTTTTCTAGTGAGGTGACTTTAAAGGTGGTGACACTTGATTTGGCATCTCCCTGAAATCTCTCTTCTGAATGTGGCAAGCCTATTTGGCATTTTCTTCTCGAGCAGAACATGTCCTGAGCTGACTTCTTGTTTACAGCTCCCCACTGACCCAATCTGAGTCCTCTCCTCGTTTCCCCTTCTCAGAAGATGGCATCATCATCCACTGTCTGCATGGTCATCAACCCATCAGCAAGATCTGTCATCTTTGTCAGATATACATATGTATGAGAATGTGTGTTTATATACTTACACATACATAAAACCAACTCTATGTGTAAGTGTGTATGTATGTACACACACAAACATAAATATGTTCTTGTATCCATTTGCAATGCCATATGCTAGCTTCAGACGTGACTGTTCTTCAACTGGATCATCACATTCTTTTATTAAATGGGTTACTCCTGTTTCCCCAGGCCTTTCCATCCTTGAGGTGACAGCGGAGTAATAATTAGGAGAGGAAAAAAGGCATTTCTGGGGCTCTGCTCCCATCTGTGATTGTGGAAACTCAAGTGGCTCTCACATCTATCCAGCCAATTTGAGAAGCTCCTAAGATTCCTTGCCTGTGCTCAGGAGCTAACCCTCTCTGCCAGCTTGCCCTCCCTTGCTTCTCTGCTGTGGTGACTTCCTGCCGCCCAAAGAGTTGTTCTGTCATTCTCTCCTATTTTCCCCTCATTCCAGGAGGCAGGTCCAACTTTACTTTACTGCTGCATCTCTCTCTGCTTTAGTGAGCTCCACATTCTCCTGAAGTGAGAAAACATGCTTGGCTTCTCCAGACTCTCCTACCAACTAGCGGAGTACTGTTTTGTATGCTTTCCTTCCACCAGACTGAAAATTTCGTAAAATAGTCTTTTTTTTATTATATACATTTTTTTATTTACTTAGGGGAAACAACTGTCTCTAACTCTCCTTCCTTCCTTCCTTCCTTCCTTCCTTCCTTCCTTTTTTCACATGGTGCTAAGGATTGAACCCAGGGCCTTACACATGCCAGGCAAGCACTCTACCACTGAGCCACAACCCCAGCCCTCCTTTTCCTTTTTATGCTGACTTCATACTCTCTATTCTCTTTTCTTTTAGAAAGACTTTTAAAGAATATCTCTTCATTCTCATGGCAATGGACCTGTATGAGGTCAGCTTTGACTGGCCCTTCTTGGTTTTCTTCCTGGGGTGGACCTGACTTCTTGTTTTCTCGTCATCTTGCCTCCCACATTGACATAAATATTTGTGTCTGGGCATATATGTATAGATGTGTGTTTATATGTAGATGATATGTCTACTTCCATTTTGCTTACATTGAACCATAAAAATCTAGGTATGGGTACTCTGTTGGCTCCTTTTCTTGCCCGCTTCCTTTGGATTGTCCTGAGTTGTTAAATACAACATATGAGGGTCAGTAATGTAGATTTTTGTATTCCCAACTATGATGGGAAGCTGAAGATCATTAGGTCTCTGAATTTAGGTTCTTTAGATTTTTATTGACTTTATTCACAGTAAGGAAAAGATCCAAACTGTATCCTGAACTTCAGCGAAGAACATCATTAAAGGGCTGGACTTTCCACCTCTCAATGCCTAAGCTCTCCACCTCTCAATTATGCCTTTTCTATCAGCACCAGTCTTCCTTTCTCACAAGGCACATAGGGGCTGCAGCCAGGAGTCTGGTGCCTGAAGCACAGTTTAGCAAGAGTGCTGTCTTAGTTGCTCATCAGAAAGCTGTGTGGACAGATGGAGGCAATTTTTAGTTTTCCACTTATTAGCAGTTTGTTGCGTAGCATTATCTGTGGTGCAGTTATGACTATATAATTTGAAAGATTAATAAATGAAGCATGAAAGATTTGTGAATTAGTGTATTGTATATTTTTGCAAATATAAATAGTACCAGCATAGATTAAAAACACATTTAGAGGGAAACCATGGCTGCAGTCCCTCTTTGTAACACAGTCCCAAGTAAACAAATAATGTAGAAATTAAATAATTTATAGAGATTCATTTGACCAGACCATGTGGAAGCTTAATCTCAAGTCGTTCATTTCTTTGGATGGATCTCATTTTCACTTGAGACATCTTAAAACAATTTTTTAAAAAAATATACACTCGAAAGAACAAAACATCTTCTCCTTCCTATGTTTAATGAATGGCAGATTTTTAATCCCTAGAATTTAGTAGGAAAGGTGCAGGCAGTCAACATGGAACCTAAATGACCACACCTGCTTGATATTTCTAGAGAATTCTGAATGGAATGGAATGCCATCACAGATGTATCAAATGTGTCAGCATTAACATTTCATTTTTTTTCTCCAGAGCAGTGGTTTCTAAAAACTGACTTCACAACAGAATCACTTGGGGACCCTGTTAAAAATATAGATTCTTGGCTCATTTAGGGATATCCAGTTCAAATGGAGGTGAAAACCCAAGTCACATTCAGAGTCAGTGGCAGTCATCTGAATTTACTTGTCTTTGGGGAAGGGGATTGCCCAGGAGAAAATACAAGCTAAAAACTAGCTCTTACACTTTTTCATTAAGACCTAACCTAATTAAAAAGCCACTTCCGCTACGTAATTGTGGCTCCAATATCATATCTTATGAAGTCTTTGGAATAGCTTTCCATTTCATCTGCGTTTTCTTTCAACTATTTTTAAGTGAGATTCTTTGTACAAAATTTCACAATTTGCCTAATAAATATTTGGTAGGGGACCTTGTACCTTGAAATTCCTCCATGATCATTAGTGACTATTATTAATTGTTAATGTTTCCACTTTCAATGAGCATGGCTTTTTGGTAAGAATCATATACTATCTTCAGAATTATATCAGTTGTTCAGAGTGGTAGTCATAGTTCATTTGGCTGATTTAGAATAACACTATCTATTCAATTCAAACTTCAGAAGTAGTCTCTGTGATAGTTATGGTTTTTCAAGTATATATATAGATGGACATCTATTCATATTTATAGAAGTGAGTAAAACCATAACAACCCATTTTCTTTCCATTTACTGGCAAATGGCATAATTTCATTCTTCTATATGGCTGAATAAAATTCCATTGTGCATATATACCACATTTTCTTTTATCTATTAATCTGTTGAAGGGCATCTAGGTTGGTTCCATAGCTTAACTATTGTGAATTGAGTTTAAATATATACAGCTTTTACAATGTTGCGGTATATTCCTATTATCCCTAGTTTTTCTAGTGTTTTTAGCGTGAATTTGATGTTGTATTTTGTCAAATGCTTTCTCTGCATGTATTGAGATAATTATGTGATTCTTGTTTTTAATTCTATGATGTGATAAATTACATTATTGATTTTTTTTTGATCTTTCTTTTTTTTTATTGGATGTTCACAACATTACAAAGCTCATGACAAATCATATTTCATAGATTAGAATCAATTGGGTTATGAACTCCCATTTTTACCCCAAATACAGATTGCAGAATCACATCGGCTACACATCACATTTTTACATACTGCCATATTAGTGACTGTTGTATTCTGCTACCTTTACTATCCTCTAATATCCCCCCTCCCCTTCCCTCCCATCTTCTCTCTCTACCCCATCTATTGAAATTCATTTCCCTCCATGTTTGTTATCCCATTCCCCTCGTAAACTCTTATATATAATTTTGTATAACAATGAGGGTCTCCCTCCATTTCCATGTGATTTCCCCTTTTTTTTCTCCCTTTCCCTCCCGCCTCATGTCTCTGTTTAATGCTAATCTTTTCTTCCTGCTCAGCCTCACTGTTCTGCTCTTAGTTGCTCTCATTATATCAAAGAAGACATTTGGTATTTGTTTTTTAGGGATTGGCTAGCTTCACTAAGCATAATCTGCTCTAGTGCCATCCATTTCCCTGCAAATTCCGTGATTTTGTCATTTTTTAGTGCTGCGTAATACTCCATGGTATATAAATGCCACATTTTTTTTATCCATTCATCTATTGAAGGGCATCTGGGTTGATTCCACAGTCTAGCAATTGTGAATTGTGCTGCTATGAACATCGATGTGGCAGTATCCCTGTAGTGTGCTCTTTTAAGGTCTTCAGGAAATAGTCCGAGTAGGGCAATAGCTGGGTCAAATGGTGGTTCCATTCCCAGCTTTCCCAGGAATCTCCATACTGCTTTCCAAATTGGCCGCACCCGTTTGCAGTCCCACCAGCAGTGTACAAGAGTACCCTTTTCCCCACATCCTCACCAGCACTTGTTGTTGTTTGACTTCATCATGGCTGCCAATCTTACTGGGGTGAGGTGGTATCTTAGGGTGGTTTTGATTTGCATTTCCTTGACTGCTAGAGATGTTGAGCATTTTTTCATGTACTTGTTGATTGTTTGTATGTCCTCCTCTGTGAAGTGTTTGTTCATGTCCTTGGCCCATTTGTTGATTGGGTTGTTTGTTTTCTTATTGTCTAATTTTTTGAGTTCTTTGTATACTCTGGATATTAGGGCTCTATCTGAAGTGTGAGGAGTAAAAATTTGTTCCCAGGATGTAGGCTCCCTATTTACCTCTCTTATTGTTTCTCTTGCTGAGAAAAAACTTTTCAGTTTAAGAAAGTCCCATTTGTTGATTCTTGTTATTAACTCTTGTGCTATGGGTGTCCTATTAAGGAATTTTGAGCCCGTCCCCACAATCTGTAGATCGGAGCCAACTTTTTCTTCTATCAGACGGAGAGTCTCTGATTTGATATCTAGCTCCTTTATCCACTTCGAGTTGACTTTTGTGCGAGGCGAGAGGAGAGGATTTAGTTTCATTTTGTTGCATATGGATTTCCAGTTTTCCCAACACCATTTGTTGAAGATGCTATCCTTTCTCCATTGCATGTTTTTAGCTCCTTTATCAAATATAAGATAGTTGTAGCTTTGTGGATTAGTCTCTGTGTCCTCTATTCTGTACCATTGGTCCACCCGCCTGTTCTGGTACCAGTACCATGCTGTTTTTATTACTATTGCTCTGTAATATAGTTTGAAGTCTGGTATCGCTATACCACCTGATTCACACTTCCTGCTTAGAATTGTTTTTGCTATTCTGGGTCTTTTGTTTTTCCATATGAATTTCATGATTGCTTTATCTATTTCTACAAGAAATGCCATTGGGATTTTGATTGGCATTGCATTAAACCTATAGAGAACTTTTGGTAATATCGCCATTTTGATGATATTAGTTCTGCCTAACCATGAACAGGGTATATTTTTCCATCTTCTAAGATCCTCTTCTATTTCTTTCTTTAGGGTTCTGTAGTTTTCATTGTATAGGTCCTTCACCTCTTTTGTTAGGTTGATTCCCAAGTACTTTATTTTTTTTGAGGATATTGTGAATGGAGTGTTTTTCCTCATTTCCATTTCAGAAGTTTTGTCGCTGATATACAGAAATGCCTTTGATTTATGTGTGTTGATTTTATATCCTGCCACTTTGCTGAATTCATTTATTAGTTCTAGTAGTTTTTTTGTAGACCCTTTTGGGTCTTCTAGGTATAGAATCATGTCATCCGCAAATAGTGATAATTTAAGTCCTTCTTTTCCTATTTTTATGCCTTTAATTTCTTTCGTTTGTCTAATTGCTCTGGCCAGTGTTTCGAGAACTATATTGAATAGAAGTGGTGATAGGGGGCATCCCTGTCTTGTTCCAGATTTTAGAGGGAATGCCTTCAATTTTTCTCCATTCAGAATGATGCTAGCCTGAGGCTTGGCATAGATAGCTTTTACAATGTCGAGGTAAGTTCCTGTTATCCCTATTTTTTCTAACGTTTTGAACATAAAGGGTTGCTGTACTTTGTCAAATGCTTTTTCTGTGTCTATTGAGATGATCATATGGTTCTTCTCTTTAAGCCTATTGATGTGGTGAATAACATTTATTGATTTCCGTATATTGAACCATCCTTGCATCCCAGGGATGAATCCTACTTGATCATGGTGCACAATTTTTTTGATATGCCTTTGTATCCGATTCGCCAGAATTTTATTGAGGATTTTTGCATCTAGGTTCATTAGAGATATTGGTCTGTAGTTTTCTTTCTTTGAGGCGTCTTTGTCTGGTTTCGGAATCAGGGTGATGTTGGCCTCATAGAATGAATTTGGAAGAGCTCCCTCTTTTTCTATTTCCTGAAATAACTTGAAAAGTACTGGTATTAATTCTTCTTTAAAGGTTTTGTAGAACTCCGCTGTATACCCATCCGGTCCTGGGCTTTTCTTGGTTGGAAGTTTTTTAATTGCTTCTTCTATTTCATCTATTGATATTGGTCTGTTTAGGTTGTGAGTTTCCTCCTGGCTCAGTCTGGGCAAATCATATGACTTAAGGAATTTATCGATGTCTTCACTTTCTTCTATTTTATTGGAATATAGGTTTTCTAAATAATTTCTAATTGTTTTCTGTATTTCTGAAGCGTCTGTTGTAATATTGCCTTTTTCATCCCGTATGTTAGTGATTTGAGTTCTCTCTCTTCTTCTCTTCGTTAGTATGGCTAGGGGTCTGTCGATCTTATTTATTTTTTCAAAGAACCAACTTTTTGTTTTGTTAATTTTTTCAATAGTTTCTTTTGTTTCAATTTCATTGATTTCTGCTCTGATTTTAATTAGTTCTTGCCTTCTGCTACATTTGCTATTGTTTTGCTCTTCCTTTTCTAGGGCTTTGAGATGAAGTGTGAGCTCATTTATTTGTTGGTTTTTCCTTTTTTTGAGGAATAACCTCCAGGTGATGAATTTCCCTCTTAAAACTGCTTTCATTGTGTCCCATAGATTCCGATATGTTGTGTCTGTATTTTCATTTATCTCTAAGAATTTTTTGATTTCCTCCTTTATGTCTTCTGTAACCCATTGATCATTTAGTAACGTATTGTTCATTGTCCATGTGATGTAGGATTTTTCCTTCCTTCTTTTATCATTGATTTCCAGTTTCATTCCATTATGATCTGATAAAGTGCATGGTATTATCTCAACCCCTTTATATTTACTGAGGGTTGCCCTATGGCATAATATATGATCTATTTTTGAGAAGGTTCCATGTGCTGCTGAGAAAAAAGTATATCCACTTGATGATGGTTGATATATTCTATATATGTCAGTTAAGTCTAGGTTATTGATTGTGATATTGAGATCAATAGTTTCTTTATTCAACTTTTGTTTGGAGGATCTGTCCAATGGTGAGAGAGGTGTGTTGAAGTCACCCATAATTATTGTGTTGTGGTCTATTTGATTCTTGAACTTGAGGAGAGTTTGTTTTATGAACGTCGCAGCACCATTATTTGGTGCATAAATATTGATAATTGTTATGTCTTGTTGGTGAATGGTTCCTTTTAACAGTATATAATGTCCTTCCTCATCCCTTTTGATTAACTTAGTCTTGAAGTCGATTTTATTCGATATGAGAATGGCCACGCCTGCTTGCTTACGAGGACCGTGTGCTTGGTATATTTTTTCCCAGCCTTTTACCTTGAGCCTGTGTATGTCTTTTCCAGTCAGATGTGTCTCCTGGAGGCAGCATATCGTTGGATTTGTTTTTTTAATCCATGTTACCAGCCTATGTCGCTTTATTGGAGAGTTTAAGCCATTAACGTTTAGAGTTACTATTGATATATGGTTTGTACTTCCTGCCATGTTTGATTATTTATCTCTTTTTTTTCCCTAATTTAGTTTGTTTCTCCATGATTAGCTTTCCTCCCATCCTCTGTCTTTACTGAGGCACTTCCCGCTGATGGTTTTGGTTATTGTTTTCTATTTCTTCCTCGTGTAGAGTTTTGCTCAAGACGCTTTGCAATGCTGGTTTTCTGGCTACAAATTCTTTTAGCTTTTGTTTATCATGGAAGATTTTTATTTCGTTGTCGTATCTGAAGCTTAATTTTGCTGGATACAGGATTCTTGGTTGGCATCCATTGTCTTTCAGTGTTTGAAATACATTGTTCCAGGATCTTCTCGCTTTCAGCGTCTGTGATGAAAAATCCGTTGTCAACCTTATTGGTTTACCCCTAAATGTAATCTGCCTCTTTTCTCTTGTAGCTTTTAATATTTTCTCTTTGTTCTGTATATTGGATAGCTTCATAACAATGTGTCTTGGCGTTGGTCTATTGTGATTTTGTGTGCTCGGTGTCCTGTATGCATCTACAATTTGTATATCTGTTTCCTTTTTTATTTCTGGAAAGTTTTCTGTAATTATTTCCTTCAGTAAGTTACCCATTCCCTTGGCATGAATCTCTGTGCCCTCCTCTATCCCGATGACTTGTAAGTTTGGTTTTTTTATGTTATCCCAAATCTCTTGGATGTTTTTCTCGTGATTTTTTACCAGCCTCTCTGAGTTGGCTAGACTCTTTTCAAGGTGATATATTTTGTCTTCATTATCTGACGTTCTGGCTTCTACTTGCTCCACTCTGTTAGTGATACTCTCGATTGAGTTTTTAATTTGGTTTATCGTTTCCTTCATTTCTAGAATTATTGTTTGATTTTTTTTATTATCTGTATCTCCTGATAAAGATGCTTAACTTCTTCTTTTATCTGTTTTTGTAATTCATTTTCAATGTGATCTTTAAGGTTCCTTTCCATCTGTCTAAGGTGTTCCTTGAGTTCTTTATATGGCCATTTTTCTGATGACTCCAGGTCCTCCTGAATATTTAGGCTGTCTTTCATTGTTTGTACTCCTTTTCTTCCTTGCTTTTTTTTATGCTCATGATACTTCTTGTTCTGTTTGACTGTTGAGTTACTGTTTACTCTTATAAGTTTATTTGATGCTTGGGAGGAGAGGTATTAGAAGGGAAGGGAAGAAGTCACTAAAGAGAGTAAGTGTAGGCAGGTGGAGTTCAAGAGAGGGGGAATAAGAAAGTTGAAAAGAAATGAAAAGACAAAAGAAAAAAAAAGTGAGAAGAGAGAGAGAAAAAACGAAAAAATAAAAATTTAAAACAAACGAAAAAAATTATAATGGTAATAAAAAATGGAAATTGAAGTTTAAAAAAATAATAGTAATAATAATAGAATAAGAAAAATTAACAAAAAAAATTGAAACCATTAGTAAGAAAGTTAAAGAACACAACAACGTCAACTACAAAAAGTGAGAATAAAAAAAAATACTAATAATAATCATTAAAAAAAATACTAATAATAAATGCAGTCATAAAGCTCGATTGACTTCTCTTCTAGTGGGTGGAGCTATGCCCACTGGGCCAGGCTTCTCCTCTTGATAGGTGGGAGCCAATCACTGTGCCTCAGCTCTTCTTCCCCGACTGTGCGGGTCTCCAGTCCTGTATGCCTGGGTCCTTCTCTTGTGGTTCCTCAATCCAGGCCCCACTCGCCTGTGACGCTTACCACCTTACTGTCTACACGTTGGGTCTGCTGCTCCTGGGAGCCCTGTTTTCATGGATGTCTGGGCACACCCTTTCTGTTTGCCTCCCTCAGGCCCTAAGTTTGTAGGGTTTGGGGCTGAGGACCCCCAGCGAATTTGTTTGCCCTCAGGTAGCAACTCCCCTGGTAGGTGGTGCAAGGGACCTCTGTTGTCAGCCCTGTTAGGGGCGATAGCTGGGATTTCTGTGCCGCTAAACCCACATCACTCCTGATTCCCTGGGTCTGGCTATGGTGCTCTGTTTTTTTTTTTTTTTTTTACCTCTGTGAGATCAGGTGGGCCGACTAGTTATTTCAGTTGGGTCGTTAGTGCTGAGTCACGAGAAGCAGGCGATCTGGGGCTTAAACGCAGCAGATACGTGTTCAGTGTGTGTTTTCTGAGGGGCCCAAAGTGTACGCCCTAGCTCCACGTCAGCTCAGCATTGCCTAGTGATCCTGAGCAAATAGGCTTTAGATAGCAGCGCCGCCGCGGCCTCCGCTGTTCCTCGGCCCGGTGCCTAGCTCCCGGGGCCCAAGCGGCTGCCGCCGCAGCTCTCCAACCACCTCCTCCGGAGCACGGGTCCTCTCGCAGGGGGATGCCGAATGACCCAGCCTTCGGAGGACAGGGCTCGGCATGCCGCCCAATTCTAGTCTCTAGATGCGGCAGCTAGACCGTGTAGACAGGGCCCTCAAGACAGCATGCCGAAAGCAAATGGCGGCTCCTGCGGAGTGGATTTTCGGCCCCAAAACCCCAGCCCAGCCAACAATTTCAGTCCACTAATTCTCCCTGTATAGACAATATTAAAAAAAAAAAAAAAGGGGGCGGGGGTGTACTGAGCTTTCTTAGCCTCAGGTACTTAGGATCCACTGCTGATTACCCATTCAGCTTCTCTGCGGGGAGCGAAGTGGAAGAGGAAGCAGATGAGCGCAAAGCGCCCGTGGCTCTGAGCAGAAAAGCGTCCAGGAGCCAAGCGTCTCTTTTTCAATCTCTTTGTTTTTACTGCTGTTTGGCCGGGTGGTCCACTACAGACTAATGGTGAAAGGAGCTCTAACAAGCTGCGCAAAGATTCGATTAAAGCCTCTACTTTGAGCTCCAGGCTCAGCACTTCAGCCACCCCCCGTACGCAGCCCAGTTCGCTATTTCATAGAGGCTTGGTTAGATTCCCTTCACGTCGCCTCCTGGGCTGGGCGGGCAGGGGGCTGTTTTATGTGCGGGCGGGGGACCCTTCTCGCTGCGCCAGGTCCCGCCGCCGGGGGCCGTTTGCAGAACCGGGCGAGTGGCGCCGGCAGCTGTTTGGCGGCGGCTGGCAGCGGGACTGGTCCTCTGCACCGCGTGGCCAAGATTCACTCGTCTGGGACAAACTGTCACCTCTAATGAACTTACTAATTTCCGGCAGGTCTCTTTTCAGCGGAGTTTTGTTCGAAGTTCATCAGTAGGTGGAATCTGGGTGTATTAATGGATCTTTTGATCCCGTTACTGTGGAGATAATGAACGTGGTGCTTCCTCGCCGGCCGCCATCTTAGGACCCCCTACATTATTGATTTTTGTATGTTGAAACAACCTTGCATCCCTGGGGTGAACCCCACTTGATTATGGTGCAGTATCTTTCTAAATATGTTTTTGTATCCTATTTGCCATTATTTTGTTAAGAAGTTTGCATCTATTTTCATGAGGGATATTGGTCTGAAGTTTTCCTTTCTTGATATGCCTTTGTCTGGTTTTCAAATCAGGATGATACTAACTTCATAGAATGAAGGGTTCCCTCCCTTTTTATTTTATGTAATAATTTTAGGAGGATTGGGGTTAGTTCCTCTTTGAAGGTCTGGTAGATCTTAGCTGAGAATCCAACTGGTCCTTTTCTTTTCTTTTCTTTCTTGGTAGACTTTTTATGGCATCTTTAATTTCATTGCTTGAAATTTGTCTGTTTAAATTTTCTACATCATCCTGATTCAATTTGTGTAGGTCATATGTCTCTAGAAATTTGTCAATGTCTTCAAGATTTTCTATTTTATTAGAATATAAATTTTTGAAATAGTTTCTGATTGTCTTCTGAATTTCATGAGTGTCTGTTGTGGTATTTCCTTTTTCATCATGAATTTTAGTAATTTGAGTTTTCTCTCTCTTTCTCTTCATTAGCTTGACTAAGAGTTTATAAATTTTACTTATTTTTTTCAAAGAACCAACTTTTTGTTTTATTGATTTTTTTGGATTGTTTCTTTTGTTTTAATTTCATTGATTTCAGCTCTGATTTTAATTATTTCCTTCTTCTACTGCTTTTGGTATTGATTTGTTTTTCTTTTTTCAGGTCTTTGAGATTTGATGTTAAATTATTCATTTGTTGACTTTCTATTTTCATAAGGAATGAGTTTAATGCAATGAGTTTTCCTATTTACATTGCCATGATAGTGTTCCAGAGATTTGGGTATATTATATCGCTATTTTCATTTACCTCTAAGTATTTCTTTATTTCATCCCTGATTTCTTCTGCTATCCATTGGTCTCCAGTTGTTAGAGTAACATCTGTTACTAATTTTATTTCATTATGTGCTAATAGAATGCAAGGTCTAATCTCTATTTTTTTTTTTTGTATTTGCTAAGTGTTGCTCTGTGGCATAAGTTAAGAATCTATTTTAGAGAAGGATCCATGTGCTTCTGAGAAGAAGATATATTCAGTCATTTATGGATGAAATACTATACATATGTCTGTTAAGTCTAAATTATTAATTGTATTTTTAGTTCTATAGCTTCTTTATTTAGTTTTTGTTTGAGGATATATCCAGTGGTGACAGAGGCATGTTAGTCACTCATATTATTTTGTTGTGGTCTCTTTGATTCTTGAAATTGAGAAGGGTTTGTTTGATGTATATAGATGCTCCATTGTTTGGAGTATAAATATTGATGATTATTATGTCTTATTGATTTATGTAATGTCCTTCTTTGTCCCCACTGACTAACTTTGGTTTGAAGTACACTTTATTAGATATGAGGACAGAAACCCCTGCTTGTTTACAAGATCCGTATGAATGATATGGATTTTACCATCCTTTTACCTTCAGTCTGTAGTTGTCTTTGCCTATGAGGTAAGTCTCTTACAGACAGCATATTGTTGGGGCTTGTTTTGTAATTCAGTTTGCCAGTCTATATATCTTTTGATTGATGCCTTAGGCCATTTACATTCAATGTTATTTGTGAGATATGATTTTTATTCCCTGTCATTTTGATTTCAAATTTCCAACCAGACCCATCTGTCCCAGCCAGTCTTGCAAGCAGCTGGATTGGAGGGGGAAGGGAAGAGCTGGGTGGATTTCCATGACCAGTTTTACCCTGTGCAAACCTCTCTCCATGTTTGATTTTCTCCTGGTGTTTTAGGCACATTCTATGTCATGCAGTATGGGTTTGCCAGGCCTGTATTTTGGACCAAACTTGCATTTGCAAAAGTCAGCTCCCTCAGCTGCCAGCCATGGTGTTGAGGCTGCAAACTGGTTCCTTCCTTTGACCTCCACACACTGCTGAGAGAGATGGCTTTCTTCCCACACAAGGATACTGTGCAGCGCACCTTTCAGTTTAGTCGGGCAGTGTCTTTGATCTCTCAACTCTCCATAACCAGACATACCTCAGGCCTCCCTAATCCTTCCATTGTGCTCAGAGGGACTGCTCTGGCTTGTCCTCCAGCTGCAACAGTGGCTGTGGTGCTGGAATTTCTTCCTATTTTATTACATCCAACATCCTGAGTCCCCAAGCTCTTTGAATGTCCAGTTTTGAATTACAGTAAAGTCCCCCCTACACACACCTTTTTTTGTTCACTCACCTTGCTGAGAAGCTGACTTTCTGCTTTCTTGGTTTCATGCCTTGGAGCAGCCAGGAAAGTGACCCTCTCTATTCAGCTATTCTGAAAGTCTGAGACCACATTAAATTTAATAAGGTTGTGAATATGTCTCAAATTCATCTCTTTACCTTTTTTCTTTCTTTCTTTTTTTTTTTGTTTGTTTGTTTTGTTTTGTTTTGCTGTTTATCATTTAGAGACTTCTCCCCGTCCTTTGCTGGATTCAGGTCTGTGTTTGAAGGACATTCATATGGAGTCACTGGTAGCAGCTCATGCTTATGGAGTCACAGGAGAGTGAGTACTGAGGAACGGAAATTACTGAATATTCCTTTTATTTCACACTTAATTTTATAGTGAACCATTGATCAAAGTTTACCCAAATCTTGTGATTGTTGCATATAAACATCACTATGTGCTCTTTATATTTCCTTTTTAAATAATATGCTCATTTTTCATTTTTTCCCTTCAGAGTTTTGTCACCTGCCAAATTCAGAACTTGCAGGAGAAAATTTTTATTAAAGGAAACAATTTTTTCCCCCTAAGGCAGTTCTTACCCTGGAAAGCACTTTGTTTGTGAAGTAGAAGAAGTAAACTCCTTTTGGTTATCTAGTTGCTCAGATTACAATAACTGCTCCATTCTCACCTTCATCTGAGGACTGTCTCTTGATCCACAGGGATGGGCCACCAGTAGCTATGTTTTTCTTTATAGTACTGATGACCTCTTCTAACTATAGGGATTGATGCTTAATCCAGCTGATATACCATAGTCTTCTCAAAAAATAAGGTTGGAATTCAGACACAGAAGTTAGTCTTCATGTGTAGCTACAACTATGTATCACTTAACTCTGGGAACAGTAATGCTGCAAAAGAACCACAAACCTCTGGATCATGCCACCACTAGCATTTTCTATGCTTATGGGTATTTACTAGCTAGACTCGACCTGACATATTCTGGGCCTACACCATGTGCCTTCTATCATCATTCTAGACCCAGTGGCCTAGTCTGGCCATGTTCTCATGGCAATGGTGAAAGCACAGGGGAAGTAGGAATTGGCACACTTTCACTTCAGCCTCATTGTTAGCCATATTGGTCAACAGTTGAACCTAACAGTAAGCTATAGATACACATACTCTGCTCCTGGGTAGAACTGCAGTCACATGATGCCTGGCATGAATACTGAAGGGGTGTATAGTGAGTGGCAAGAAGAATCAAACCCAGTGGTGCAGTTCATTACACATGTGAGCTTAGGCTTTCCTGTGTGGTGGCCACATTTCTCCACGTGGAACAGAAAATAATGAGAACGCTTCCACTCTGAGAAGGAGAAGATCAAGAACTAAAACAAAACAAAACAAAAGAGAACTCCAGATATTTAGAAACAGAAAGGAGGGATAGGGAACTCTGATGACTTCCCTATTTCTGGTTCTAGGTTCTTCCTGAGACTTGGCTGCATTTCCATTTTTGGTTTCTGTGCAAGGTCTCTGAATCCAAGTCCACATTTGCATGGATATAAGAGGAAAATGAAAAGGAAAGCAAATAGAACTCCCTGATTTTCTCACGAAGAATCACAGCACCAAGAAGTCTTATTAGCCATGAATTAAGTGTGACCAGGTAGGGTTTATGGAAACTGTGAGTAAGTTTATGGCAGGCACTTTCTCCAAATTCTTTTCTTTTAAAAAATATTAATTGGGCTGGGGTTGTAGCTCAGTAGTAGAGTACTCGACTAGCATGTGTGAGGCCCTGGGTTCAATCCTCAGCACAACATAAAAATAAATAAATAAGGCATTGTGTCCAACTATACCTAAAAAATAAATATTTAAAAAAAATATTAATTGATGAATAAAACTTGTACACAGTTATAGTATACAATATTATGTTTTGATATATGTATACACTGTGCCAAATGTATTTCTAAAATTATATATGTACCAGGAGCTTAAGCAGTTTCCTGCTTTTTAGCCAAGGCAGGGTCAGTTGGAATGAACTTTATATGATTCTCAAAAAAAAAGAAAAAAAAGATGTTTAGTGGGTCTTCAACCATTAATAAACTGTACTCTCCACTAAAAGCCTTAAACATACATTGTTACCCTCTTCCCAGTAAGAAGTATTGTAAATAGAACACAAAGCTTTATTGGGCAAGAAGAAGGGGACAGAATTTTATTCAAATGTACAGTATCTTATACATTGTCTGTTGCCTCCAAATTTCTATCTCTAATTTATTCTTCTATTTTCCCCTCCTTATTGACACATCCAATGGCCTTTAGACATCTCTATTTGACTGTCCCAGGGGCATCTCAAATTTCAAATGTTCTAAATGAAACTCCTGGCTCCCCATGCTCCTAAACTTGCTCATCTCCCAATCTTCCCCATTACAGAACATGGAATTTACTTACTTCTTTCTAATGGATCAGGACAAATATTTAACAGATATCCATATTTTACCTCCATCCAGTCCATCAACTATATCTTTTATTTTCAAAATATATGCTGGCTTTGACCATGTATCACCTTCACTTTCCTGCATTTGTCCAAGCCACCACCATCTCATTGATCCATGAGTACAGGGACTCTGCCATCTGTGTTGCTGTATTCTCAATTTCTAGGACAAAGCCTGACATATAGTTGGTGTGCATTAAAATATTTTCCGAATGAGTGAAAAAATGTGTCTTAGGGTTAGAAGATATTCAGGACCACTATGTGGTCCTTTGAACTCCATTCATTTTGTAGTCAAACGTGGAAGTTCTAAAATCACATAGGATAAATCTATATAGTGGATATTTTATAAAAAGAATAGTTTCTAAAACTATTTCTGTAAATTCCTTCTGGAAGGTAAGAGACTGGAATAAGGGATTTCCAGGTAGCTAAAATGGTGAGAAGCTCTGCAGTTAACACTCTTTCCTAGTTTGTGTAACTTGGCAGCTCCATAAACTTTCTTCCCATCCCAAAGTTCCATTTTTCACTCAGACCATGTTGAGTTAGTTTTGCGCATAGAGCTTCTATGCGCATAGAGCTTCTGTGAATTCAATGAACATAGAAGATAGGAGCAAGACACATATATTAGATAGCAATTCCACTCAATTAACCCTAAATAAAGAGTAGGAGAAAGTAGTTCTTGATAGGAAAAAAAAAATTCCTAAGGTGTGGCATCAGGATAGATGAGAAATTTCTCAGTCCCTTGGGCACTACTAGGTTGTCCACATTTGTGTGTGAACAGTAAATATGTGTTGGGAGTGTATCCACCAGGGTCTGCTGTATATCTTTAACCTTCACTTTAGCATATCACAGCTTAATGAGATCTCCTAGAGAGTTGTTCTTGCTTTAACTCCCAGATCAATTGCTCTCACTGTTATAAACACCTTAACTGACTCAGTGGCCATCTGTCACTGAGATCCAGGGAGAGCTGTACCCTCAAAGGCTACGGACCACCCACGTGGTTCTTCTTCAGGCTTTCCGACTCACTGATTGCCCATAACTCCGGGAAACTGGTCAACTTCCTCTACACAACCCAGCAGTGTTTGGAATTTTTCTTCTCATCTCAACCTCCTGATGGCAGCTCAGTGTCAATGCATCAGCTCACTTTAGAATGTCAAGTTTTTACCAAGCAATTTCTGCCATTCTGATCTGGAAACTCATTATTTCTTATGTGTACATTTCTGGCCCAACTGAACCCAGACGAAATTTCTGACATTTTCTCTGTCACCCCCTCCCCTACAGAGTCTTCCATTTGATTTTGGTATTAAATGTCAGAGCCAGACTGCCATGGAAGTTGTCTGCTAAGCAGTTCTTGCTCGACATAATATCTAAAACCCAATAGATTTTGCTGTCATGTCAATGTGTCTGGTCAAGAGTGCTCTTAATTCACTTATGATTTGGGCAGAAATTTTTGATTTTTGAGATTAAGCAGAAGCAGCAGTGAGCTCTATTTGAGAGAGCTGAAGCAGATTTATAGCCTTGAAAGTTAACCTGAAAGTCAACCCTAATGGAAACCAATTTTTTAAGACAATTATTGCACTCTTTGTTTTATATCTTTTTCTTCATCTACTATTTCAAAAATGCCTGCCAACACATATTCAGATGGATGTCTTCACAAAGGAACGTGCATTTTTCTTCTTTCCCCAAAGGAAAATAAACTGCTATGTAACACAGGGCTGTACAATGTAGAAGGACAATTGAATAAGTTTTCAAATACTCTGAAGTCTCAACAGAACAATGGCTTTTGGAGTTGTGTAGCAGAATTATGTATTAATTAAAATATAACAATTAAATCTGTGGCACAGGATTCAAACAGATTTTTATAGCAATTTTTAAGGTTTGTAGGGCTGGGTTACAATGGCAACCCTCTAGCACTCCCATTGTAGCTTCAGGGAAGTCACTCAAATTGCTGTTGGACTAGTATATGTAAAAAAAAAAAAAAAAAAAAAGAAGAAGAATTACTTTTTTGTTGTTGTTGTTCCTGCTCATCTTAGAAGATCAGAGATGAGCTAGAGATTATAGTTTTTTATTTTGAGCTTATATTTTATTGAAAAAGGTTCAACACTAGCATTTTCAGATAACATTTTATTTTTATAAAGCATTTTTCTTTGTAATTTTACTACATTTCCCCATAGAGCTATTTATGTTGCTAGACATATTCTCTTGTAAGGTTTTTCTATTATTCTTATTTAGATCAGCTATCTAGCCTGTCCTGAATTCAGAAGATAGAGTTTTCCAATGTTTTCCTCTGGAGATAAACCTTGACAAAATAAGCATAGGAGGAGAAAGTACAATGTTTTGAAGTGGCCTAATATGCATATCATTAAGCATTTGTTTCCTTAAGATCAATCTTAAATACCTTTTTTCTTTTCCCTTTCTCTTCCAGGCGAAGGAGTGAGTTGAGACATAGGGAAGTCTACTGCATACAGGCCTACTTTTTGTTTAAAAAAAAACAGAGAATTTTTATATTTTGATGAAGCTGCATCAAAATGACTACATTAGAATGTCCCTCTAAGCCAAAACAGCAATTGCAAATTGACCCCATCATAATGTCCTGCTTGGGAAACCACTTGAGTTGAGTTAAAAATTATGGAACTCACAATTATGAATTCAGAACTGAATATAAATGATATTGGATTTGAAAATGGAGAAACAAAGAGGTGGCTGTCAACAGAGGGCAGAAAAGGAAGATGAGATAGATGGGAGCATAGGATGTTAATATCCTCACATACCAACTAGACTCAGGAGGTAGAATAGAATTAATTAAGGCAGTTTAATTAATTATTTAAAATCATGATCCTGATCAAAAGATGGATTAGATGTAGTTTATATATCAGAAGTTACTACATAAGAAGGTGGGTGATGATATGGACGGAGTCCTTACCTATGGTAGCAGAAGGTGGATAGCTTCACATAGTCTAAAGCTAGTAAGTAATAGCAATGTGAGCACATTCTCTCTCTCTCTCTCTCTCTCTCTCTCTCTCTCTCTCTCTCTCTTAACTTAAAAAAGTTTATTGTGGTACAATAACTTAAAGATCTACTCTCAACAGATTTTCAAGGGCACAATGTGGTTATTATTAACTAGGAGCACATTTTTATTTTTATTTTTGGTACTGCAGATTGAATTCAGGGCCCTCCCCACCCCCCATCCACCATCTTTTTTTTTCTGTCAGTAAATCAAGCTTATTTGTGTTCACAGAACATACTGGGCAACCCCGGACAGCCGCCACCCATGTTCAGTCCCACGGCTGCACCTAAGGACAACTTCAAGATTGAAGGCCATGGACTTTATTCCCAAGGGTCTGTCAAAGCCTCAGATAGTAGACCTATAGAGTTGAGATGCTAGAGAACAGAGAATTACCTGCTAAACATGCAACCCTCCACCATCTCTGATTTCTATATCAGTGGTCCTCCCACCAGTCCTCTCTCCTACCTTTCCCTACTCTGCCTCAATTCTAGGCACCCTGCCTCCACCAATCTCACAAGGCTCACCAAATACCAAGAGATCTTCATTTATGACAGAGGGAGCCCATTTCACACCCTTGCATAAATTAAAATAAATATTACATCTATCCCTCCTTCGCCTAGCAGGACACACATAAATACATATAAATGTTAATTAAAAGCAGTGACAAATAAATTAATGGGGCGCTCCTTCCCACTAGGCCTAGCCCTGGCATGTCTGTGGCTCCTTCTCACCCTCAGCACCTGCGAGTGTGGTCTCAGCTGTAGTGTTCTGAGTTCTAGTTGCCTTGGAAGTCCCAGTTTGGGATACACCTCTCGTGCACCAGATACGCAAGCTGCTTCTTGGGTTTTTCAGGATCTCTTTTGTTAGGAGGCAGCTGGGTGTTGCTGGAGAAAGATGCTGCGGTCCAGATAGTAGTCGAAGGGCTCCGAAGTGAGACTAAGGGGACGAAGGGCAGAGGGCATCCTCCTTGACCAGGAGCACAGACACACCCTTCTCATCCATCAGGATCTGGCAGAAGATGATGGCAAGAAGTATAAAGAGGAGCTTTTTGACAAGGTTCGGCTCCTTGGCTGGCAATTGACACAGGGTCACTATGGGGTTGAGGACCTTACGGCTGCGCTTTCAATGGCACCCAGAGGTGCCAAGGCACACAAGGGGAAGGCTACCTCACAGCAAGTTCTAGGAGAGGATGAAAGGTGAAGATCTCATGGCCGGAGCCCAGAGGGTGTCTCAGGATGGTGGAGGGGGCTGGGGATGGGACTGCTGGCCAGTCATGGTGCAGAGCAAGCTGTGAGAGTGACGCATCTGCACTGAGAGGAGAGCAAAGTGGAGTGCTCCAGGGACCCTTTATGGCTGAGCTACATACATTCCTAATCCTTGCTTCTTTAATTTGAGCAGGGTCTCACTAAGTTGCTGGGACTGGCCTCAAACTTGTGATCCTCTTGCCTCAGCCTCCTAAATTGCTGCGATTACAGGCCTGTGTAAAGGTGTAAAGGTATTGGGGTAATAAACAAAAATACTGGGACTGGAAATGACGTCAAGTGGTAGTCTTTGTAGAAGAGGCTGGGATAAAAGGAGAGATGGATGATAGATTTGTTTTTTTTTATATTTTTTATTGGTTGTTCAAAACATTATAAAGCTCATGATATATCATCTTTCATACATTTGACTCAATTGAGTTATGAACACCCATTTTTACCCCAAATACAAATTGCAGAATCACATCGGTTACACACTCACATTTTTACATAATGGCATATTAGTGACTGTTGTATTCTGCTACCTTTCCTATCCCCTACTATCCCCCCTCCCCTCCCCTTCCATCATCTCTTTCTACCTCATCTGCTGTTGTTCAATTCTCTCCCTTTTTTCTCCCCCCTTTCCCCTCACATCCTCTTCTATGTAATTTTGTGTAACATTGAGGGTCTCCTACCATTTCCATAGGCTTTCCCTTCTCTCTCCCTTTCTCTCCCCCCACTTGTCTTTGTTTAATGCTAATCTTTTCCTCATGCTCTTCCTCCCTGTTCTGTTCTTAGTTGCTCTCTTTATATCAAAGAAGACATTTGGCATTTGTTTTTTAAGGATTGGCTAGCTTCGCTTAGCATAATCTGCTCTAATGCCATCCATTTCCCTGCAAATTCTATAATTTTGTCACTGTTTATTGCTGCGTAGCACTCCATTGTGTATAGATGCCACATTTTTCTTATCCATTCATCTATTGAAGGGCATCTAGGTTGGTTCCACAGTCTACCTATCGTGAATTGTGCCGCTATGATCATTGATGTGGCAGTATCCCTATAGTATGCTCTTTTAAGATCCTCAGGGAATAGTCCAAGGAGGGCGATAGCTGGGTCAAATGGTGGATCCATTCCCAGCTTTCCCAGGTATCTCCATACTGCTTTCCAAATTGGCCGCACCAATTTGCAGTCCCACCAGCAGTGTACAAGTGTACCCTTTTCCCCACATCCTCGCCAACACTTATTATTGTTTGACTTCATAATGGCTGCCAATCTTACTGGAGTGAGATGGTATCTTAGGGTGGTTTTGATTTGCATTTCTCTGACTGCTAGAGATGGTGAGCATTTTTTCATGTACTTGTTGATTGATTGCATATCCTCCTCTGTGAAGTGTCTGTTCAGGTCCTTGGCCCATTTGTTGATTGGGTTATTTGTTATCTTATTGTCTAATTTTTTGAGTTCATTGTATATTCCGGATATTAGGGCTCTATCTGAAGTGTGAGGGGTAAAAATTTGTTCCCAGGATGTAGGCTCTCTATTTACCTCTCTTATTGTTTCTCTTGCTGAGAAAAAAACTTTTTAGTTTAAGTAAGTCCCATTTATTTATTCTTATTATTACCTCTTGGGCTATGGGCGACCTATTAAGGAATTTGGAGCCCAAGCCCACAGTATGTAGATCATAGCCAACTTTTTCTTCTATCAGACGCAGTGTCTCTGATTTGATATCTAGCTCCTTGATCCATTTTGAGTTAACTTTTGTGCATGGCGAGAGAAAGGGATTCAGTTTCATTTTGTTGCATATGGATTTCCAATTTTCCCAGCACCATTTGTTGAAGATGCTATCCTTCCTCCATTGCATGCTTTTAGCCCCTTTATCAAATATAAGAAAGTTGTAATTTTGTGGATTGGTTTCTGTGTCCTCTATTCTGTACCATTGGTCCACCCGCCTGTTTTGGTACCAGTACCATGCTGTTTTTGTCACTATTGCTCTGTAATATAGTTTGAAATCTGGTATCCCTATACCGCCTGATTCACACTTCCTGCTTAGAATTGCTTTTGCTATTCTGGGTCTTTTGTTTTTCCATATGAATTTCATGATTGCTTTATCTATTTCTACAAGAAATGCCATTGGGATTTTAATTGGCATCGCATTAAACCTGTAGAGAACTTTGGGTAATATTGCCATTTTTATGATGTTAGTTCTGCCTATCCATGAACAGGGTACATTTTTCCATCTTCTAAGATCTTCTTCTATCTCTCTATTTAGGGTTCTGTAGTTTTCATTGTATAAATCTTTCACCTCTTTTGTTAGGTTGATTCCCAAGTATTTTATTTTCTTTGAGGATATTGTGAATGGAGTGGTTTTCCTCATTTACATTTCAGAAGTTTTGTTACTGATATACAGGAATGCCTTTGATTTATGCGTGTTGATTTTATATCCTGCCACTTTGCTGAATTCATTTATTAACTCTAGCAGCTTCTTTGTAGACCCTTTTGGGTCTGTTAAATATATTATCATGTCATCTGCAAATAGCGATAATTTAAGTTCTTCTTTTCCTATTTTTATGCCTTTAATTTCTTTCGTCTAATTGCTCTGGCTAGTATTTCAAGAACTAAATTGAATAGAAGTGGTGATAGAGGGCATCCCTGTCTTGTTCCAGATTTTAGAGGGAATGCCTTCAGTTTTTCTCCATTTAGGATGATGCTAGCCTGAGGTTTAGCATATATAGCTTTTACAATGTTGAGGTAAGTTCCTGTTATCCCTAGTTTTTCTAGTGTTTTGAACATAAAGGGATGCTGTACTTTGTCAAATGCTTTTTCTGCATCCATCGAGATGATCATATGGTTCTTGTCTTTAAGTCTATTGATGTGGTGAATAGCATTTATTGATTTCCGTATATTGAACCAGCCTTGCATCCCAGGGATGAATCCTACTTGATCATGGTGCACAATTTTTTTGATATGCTTTTTTATTCGATTCGCCAGGATTTTATTGAGAATTTTTGCATCCAAGTTCATTAGAGATATTGGTCTGTAGTTTTCTTTCTTTGAAGTGTCTTTGTCTGGTTTTGGGATCAGGGTGATGTTGGCCTCATAGAGTGAATTTGGAAGAGCTCCTTCTTTTTCTATTTCTTGAAATAGCTTGAAAAGTATTGGTATTAATTCTTCTTTGAAGGTTTTGTAAAACTCTGCTGTATACCCATCCGGTCCAGGGCTTTTTTTGGTTGGTAGTCTTTTGATGGCTTCTTCTATTTCTTCCTTTGTTATTGGTCTGTTTAAATTGTGTGTGTCTTCCTGACTCAATCTGGGCAGATCGTATGACTTAAGAAATTTATCGATTTCTTCACTATCTTCTATTTTATTGGAATATAGGGTTTCAAAATACTTTCTAATTATCTTCTGTATTTCTGTAGTGTCTGTTGTGATATTGCCTTTTTCATCCCGTATGTTAGTAATTTGAGTTCTCTCTCTTCTTCTCTTCGTTAGCATGGCTAAGGGCCTGTCGATCTTATTTATTTTTTCAAAGAACCAACTTTTAGTTTTTTCAATTTTTTCAATGTTTTTTTTTTTGTTTCAATTTCATTGATTTCCACTCTAAATTTAATTATTACTTGTCTTCTACTACATTTGCTGTTGTTTTGCTCTTCCTTTTCTAGGTTTTTGAGGTGTAGTGTGAGTTCATTTATTTGTTGGTTTTTTCTTTTTTTGAGGAAAGAACTCCAAGAAATGAATTTCCCTCTTAAAACTGCTTTCATTGTGTCCCATAGATTCCGGTATGTTGTGTCTGTATTGTCATTTGTCTCTATGAATTTTTTTTAACTCCTCCTTTATGTCTTCTGTAACCCATTGATCATTCAGTAACATATTGTTCATTTTCCATGTGATGTAGGATTTTTCCTTCCTTCTTTTATCATTGATTTCCAGTTTCATTCCATTATGATCAGATATGGTGCATGGTATTATCTCCATGCCTTTATATTTACTAAGAGTTGCCCTATGGCATAATATATGGTCTATCTTTGAGTAGGATCCATGTGCTGCTGAGAAGAATGTGTATCCACTTGATGATGGTTGATATATTCTATATATGTCGGTTAAGTCTAGGTTATTGATTGTGCTATTGAGTTCAATAGTTTCTTTATTCAGCTTCTGTCTAGAGGATCTGTCTAATGGTAAGAGCGGTGTGTTGAAGTCACCCATAATTATTGTGTTGTAGTCTATTTGACTCTTGAACTTGAGGAGAGTTTGTTTTATGAACGTTGCAGCCCCATTGTTTGGTGCATACAAATTGATAATTGTCATGTCTTGTTGGTGGATGGTTCCTTTTAGCAGTATATTTTGTCCTTCTCCATCCCTTTTGATTAACTTAGGTTTGGAGTTGATTTTATTCGATATGAGTATGGCCACTCCTGCTTACTTCCGAGGGCCATGTGAGTGATATGATTTTTCCCAACCTTTTACCTTCAGCCTGTGTATGTCTTTTCCTATCATATGAGTCTCCTGAAGGCAGCATATTGTTGGATTTGTTTTTTTGATCCAGGTTACTAGCCTATGTCTCTTGATTGGTGAGTTTAGTCCATTAACATTTAAGGTTACAATTGAAATATGATTTGTACTTCCAGTCATGTTTATTTATTTATTTATTTTAGTTTGGCTAGTTTTTACTTTTTGGTTATTTTCCTCCCCCTTTACTGAGATACCTCCTGCTGTTAGTTTTGGGCACTATTTTTCAATTCCTCTTCTTATAGTATTTTGCTCAAAATGCTTTGCAGTGCTGGTTTTCTGGCTGCAAATTCTTTTAGCTTTTGTTTATCATGAAAGATTTTAATTTCATTGTCAAATCTGAAGATTAATTTTGCTGGATATAGTATTCTTGGTTGGAATCCATTATTCTTCAGCATTTGAAATACATTGTTCCAGGATCTTCTCGCTTTCAAAGTCTGTGATTAAAAATCAGTCGTTATCTTAATTGGTTTATCCCTGAATGTAATCTGCCTCCTTTCTCTTGTAGCTTTTAATATTCTCTCCTTGTTCTGTATGTTGGCTATCTTCATAATTATATGTCTTGGAGTTGGTCTATTACAGTTTTGAATGTTTGGGGTCCTGTAGGCTTCCAGGATTTGGCAATCCATTCCATCTTTCATCTCTGGGAAGTTTTCTAGAATTATTTCATTTAATAGGTTGTCCATTCCTTTGGTTTGATTCTCTGTGCCATCTTCTATCCCGATGACTCTCAGATTTGTTTTTTTTTATGACATCCCATATCTCTTTAATAGATTGCTTGTGGGATTTAAGCATCTGTTCTGTGTTGACTATAATCTTTTCAAGTTGATAAACTTTGTCTTCATTATCTGATGTTCTGACTTCTACTTGATCTAGTCTATTTGTAATATTCTCGTTTGAGTTTTTAATTTGGTTTATAGTTTCCTGCATTTCTAGGATTACCGTTTGATTTTTTTTAAGATCTCTATCTCCTGGTAAAGCTCGTTCTTTGCCATTTGAATTTGTTTGCTTAATTCATTTTCAAAATATACTTTTATTGCTTGGACTTGCTGTCTCATGTCTTCTCTAATATTCCTTTCCATCTGAGTTAGGTATAACTTGAGTTCTTTCCCTATCCCTGTTTCTGATGCTTCTAGGTCCTCCTGTAGATTTATGTTGTCCTGCATTGTTTGTACTCCTTTTTTCCCTTGTTTTTTCATGATGTTCATGCTACTTTCCAGCTCTATTTGATTGCTGTGTTTCTGCTCTCTTCTATAAATTTGTTTTGGTTTTTTATATCTCTGTTATCTCTCCTTTGTGTTGGTAGACTATGCTTGCTAAAGTGGATTCCGCTGGGAAGGAATTCCGACGGCCTAGCTCTAGTGACGTCACCTCTCTGCTATGGCGGGCCCCAGGCTCCTTACTGGGGTGTCCGAATGGAGGGGTGGGACTGGACTGTCTCTGGTTGGTTTCAGCTCCCAGACGCCGGCGGGCAGGCGGTCTCCAGCCGCCCAGTCGCGCGGACAGCGGGTGGGCTGTCGCTGGTGGGCGGGCGATCTCTAGCCACCTAGTCATGCGGTCGGTCGCCGGCAGGCAGGTGGTCCCCAGCTGCCCAGTTGCACAGGCAGCCGGCAGGCGATTGGTCGCCGGCAGGCGTGTGGTTTCCAGCTGCTCAGTCGCAGGGGCAATGTGTCGGCTGTCACTGGTAGGCGGGCAATCTCTAGCCACCCAGTCGCAGGGGCAATGGGCCGGGTGTCGCAGGCGGGCGTGTGGTCTCCAGCCACCCAGTCGCAGGGGCAATGGGCCGGCTGTTGCTGGTGGGTGGGCAATCTCTAGCTGCCCAGCCGGGCGGTCAGTTGCCAGCGGGGGGCGGACTCCAGCCACCCAGTCATGCGGGCAGCGGGTGGAGTTTTGCTGGTGGACATGCGTTCTCCAGCTGCCTAGTCGCGAGGGCCTGGCCTCTAGACCCCTGATTTCTCCTGCTAGACCAGATTTCCCCTGAGTGATGCCTCTCGGCAGTTCAAACTGTACCCTGGGCCTGCCGTTTATTGGGCGTGGAGGGTGGCTATTGAGAAACCCCCGGCACTCTATTGTTTTGATTTTTTCCGCTTGCCCCTCCCCCCGCGCTGGCAATACAGGTTTCGTTTTCCCCGCTGATGGGAGGGGGAGTTGAAGGTCGGGTGTCTCTAGTTTTCCCCGCGTCTTTATGCAGGCTTGCTCTGATAATCCCTCCCCCAGAGAGCCTAGGAGAGATTTATGAGAATTCCCCGCTGTATGGGAGATGAGCTGAGTAACACGCACCTGTTTTATTGTTGCAATCTGTCGGAGAGTGGCAGTGGGTACTTCAGCTCTCCAAGATGGTGGCCGCTGGTCTCCTTGGTGTAGTTTCCGTTGTGGGGGATAGAACTGTCCCGCTTCCTTCCCCGTCTGAAATCCCGAACTCAGCCCGGGGCTCCGTGAGTGCTCAGGCGGCAGGATTCCACAGAATCTGCAGCAATCTCTCTGCTTGCTAGTCGCTTCTCGGAGGCTCCCGGCCGTCTGTAGCCACGGGGCGGGCCCTGCGGATCAGTCAGCCCGGATCTCTGGTCGCACAGCTGGCTCGTGTATGAGACTCAATTACCGGACCTCGGTGCTGGAAATCCTTCCTCTAGGTTTCGGTGCACCCCCATTTTGCTGTAAGTTCCTAACAAGATGGTTTTTTGTCGTTCTAATTCATTATTCACCCGCGCAGTGGCGTGGTACACAGGGTGTGATGCACTCTATTCATGGCCATCTTGGGAATCCTAGATTTGTTTTTCCTTAGAAATTATTACTATAAAAAAGGCTTTTTTTTTTTTTTTACTATGTACATAAATTGATTTCAATTGTTTAGTTTCTTTCCAAGATGGCTTCTTGTGTTGCCTTGGAATTATAGATGTGTACCATTGCTTCTAGCTTAATTTTAACTTTTAAAATCAAGAAATGTTACAATAGAGGTTTCGTTTTTGTTGTTTTAGTTTGTATAAGCATGCTTTTATTTGTTTGTTTGTTTGTTTTTATGTGGTGCTAAGAATCAAACTCAGTGCTAAGCAGTGTTCTGCTACTGAGCTACAACCCCAGCCTCTACAATAGAGATCTTAAGATCTAAGAGTTATTTCTTTATGGTGGGAGAAGAACCAAGTCTCCTACAACACAAAGCTTTTGAAATCTCTGAGCTTTGCCATGAAAATTGCAAAGTTTTACCATTTCTACCAAAGTTTGACCAAATTGCAGTTTGACCATTTCACAGCTACTTGAGAGTAGGGAAAAGGCACCATGACTGGCCAGCAGGCCCATCCTGGCCTCCTCCAGCAGCCTGGGACACCCTCTGAGCTCTGGCCCCAAGATCTTCTCCTTGGTCATGTGACTGTCATTTTGTCATCTAGTGAAAGATGAAAGAAAGATCAGGTGTGGATGAAGATAACACTCATGACTTCCAGAAATATCTTTTTGCACAGAGGACATATTTCAGAATGTTCTGTCTATCAAATTATACCCATCCCTTTCAGTTTTCTCAGGTTCACAAATTCCTCTTGAACATTGGAGTTTCTTGCCCTTTGTGGTAACACAGATATTTTGCTTCTGACATCTAAGGCCTTTTTCTCTCTAAGCTCCTTGGCTGTGGATGCCTCTGGATGGGGTCCCTCTGCTCTGAATCCATGACCTCTGTTTATGCATATGCTCTAAACACCAAAATAAGTTTTCCAAATATATATGAACACACAATCCCTCTATTCAATGGCCTACTACTTCACATCACCATTTATCATCTCAAATTTACCTTATCTCAAGTTGGACCCTTCATCTGTAACTTTAAAATTGCTCCTTTTGAACAAGTAAATGAAGAAATGAATGAATTGTGATCTGCAGATAGTGTTCTGATCAAAAGAAATGGACCTAATGAAAAAGTTTTAGGTGAAATTTAGCCTATTTGAATACTTGAGTAGTCTTATACAAAACTGATTTATTAAAAACCTTTCTCTTTCTTTCATATTGTGGGCTCATCAGAGAAAAATACTGATTTCTCTGAACCCTCTCTTTTGCTTTCCAAGGAGAGATTCTCAGGCATGAAAGAATAAGGAAGAAAGGAAAGTAAACTGGATTTGTATGTGTATTTTTTAGAAAGGCACAACTTTGCCGGGGGTGGTAAAAAAGAACTCACTCTGGAGACAAATTAAAGATAGGCTTTGAGTGTGGGAGGTTGAGACACTGCAATTTTAAGAGTCAATATGGGCAATGAACCCCATCTGCCTTCCTTTTGGAAAAAGGGAAATGGAAGTTTTCGAGTATGTCAGAGTAAAACACCTGGGCCCTGAGGGAGAACATAACTCTTGCATGACATTGCAAAACCTTAGAAAGGTTCCGCTGTCCAGACTTCTAAGTGAATGTCCCTGTAGTGAAGGAGGTTTCCTCTTCTTAGCTTGGGGTAGAGGATGGGGAGTCACGATTGAAACCAGCTGCCTTCTAATGGGTGGTGCAATACCTGCACAGACTGAGAATCAATTTTCCTTCCTCATCTTTCTAGATCTTATAAGGCCTAGGATTCTTGTATACAAGATGGCATCCTTGAATATTTACAGAAGCTTAATTTCTTTTCAATCTTCTTGTGTGACAAAGATAGGTGTATTCAAGTCAAATTTGTTTTGAAAGACTGCATTTGAAAAGTTGAGAACCTGTTCTTATCTGCAATACTTGGGATGACATCAAGTCTCTCAGAGGTGGCTGTGTCTGTGTTTTCAAATGAACCCTGGAAATATATGTCTAGCCACTAAAAACATGAAGGGTTCAGTCATACAAAATGCAAATTGGCATGAAAAAAAAATCACTTTGAAAAACACTTTAGTGCCACTCTAAAAGAGACTATTAGTATTAAACCATGTTTGTCAAATGTAAACATTGTCTTGTAAATATTTGTCCTTTAGCAAGTTGTGGTCTGTCTGGGAAGCTAGCAGAGTAAAAACAAATAAAACAAAAACTGTCCTGTTTTTTGTTCTGAAGTTGGGAAATTTTATTGCAAAGACATCTGGGTCATTATCTGTGATGTATTAATAGTTCCTCTTCCAAGAAATCATGGTCCCTGTCTAAGAACTATGGAACATGTTGTAAAGGCACAGATAGACAGAGGGAGACCCTACAGAGAAGGAGAAAGAGAGGTCTTGAAAATCCTTGCACTGAAATTATTGGTTTAAGGTGATTTTGGAGACCTACAGTGAATTTTTTACTCTTTGTTTGCAAGGGGCATTTTGAATCTGGAAGAGCATTATTACCATGCCAAGTGATCAAGAACTCTAGGTAAGAAAATTCTTGATCTTACGGTAACTAGGTCAGGATATTTTACATGTTGGTTACTCATGATTATCTGTGGTTCAACAACACCCCAACTGAGACTGAGCCTATACCCCAGTTCATGTGTGAGAGAAAAGGTATTGAATCTGGACAGTATTATATAGATACCTCCATTAGTAAGACACTTGTTAGATTATGTTGTACCTATTTTTGATAAAAGCAGTTGAGTAAAAGAGGGTAGCAACTGAAAAGAGTTTGGAAATTAGATTAAGAAAATCAAAAGATGTAAAGTCTAGTAAATCTCCACTGACCATAGACATGGGTCCTTATTTCTGTTCGAATTTTACCAAGTAGAGGGATTTCGTGGACTTTGTTTCTCTTATGATAAACTTTGGCAACATTGATGTAGCAATTAGGATAATTGCTGCTGTGTCAGTTTGTCCTTACCAAAACATTAAATATTTTATTTTGTGTGCTTGTAAACTTTAAATAAGTGGAGGTATAGCATAAATATTATTCTACAAATTATTTAACTCAGTGGCAGCTTTTTATTAGCAGCTTTATTGAGATGTAATTCATATGCCATTCAATTCATCCAATGAAATGGTGCAATTCGGTGTTTTTTTAGTATATTCATAGATATATGCAACTATCATCATAGTCAGTTTCTGCAACATGATTATTTTTCATCATCCAAAAAGAATATCTATGCCCATTAACTACTGTTCACGTATGTAGTTCTCTTCCATCCAACAGCCCTAATCCTAAAGAACCACTACACTACTCATCTACTTTATGTTTTTTTAGATTTCCCTATTAGGAAACTTTCATAGCAATGGAAAAATATCATATGTAGTTTTTGTGTCTGGCTTCTTTCACTTAGCATATGTTTAGCATACATCTTTTCAAGGTAGCAATTATCAGTCCTTAATTACTTTTTGTGGCCCAAAACTCTTGCATTGTATAGATATACTACATTTTATTTATCTATGCATCTGTTGATGTGGTTGTTTCCACCTTTGGTTATGCTGCTATAAACATTCATGAACAGGTTTTTGGGTGGACAAGTATTTTCAGTTCTCCATCTGTGGTGTATGAGGATATTGATTTCTCTACATCCTCATCAACACTTATAATTGTCTGAATTTTTATTTTAGCCATCCTACATGGTGTCAATTGGTGTCTTGTGTTTTGATTTGCATTTCCTGATGACCAGTGGAATTATGTATCTTTTCCTATGCTTAATGAACATGTTTTTCATCTTCTTTGGAGAAATGTCTATTCAGATCCTTTGTTCCTTTTTAAATGGAATTATTTGCCCTTTTATTAATAAGTTACAAGAGTTCTTTCTACATTCTGGATACAAGTCCCTTTATCAGACATGTGATTTGCAAACATTTTCTTCCATTCTGTAGACTGTCCTTTCATTTTCTTGATAATGTCCTTTGATGCACAAAAGATTTAATTTTGAGGAAGCCCAACTTATCTGTTTTCTTTTTTGTTTTTCATGATTTTGATGTTATATCTAAGAAACTACTGCATAATCCACTATCATGAAAATTTACCATGTTTTCTTCTGAGAATTTTATGGTTTTAGCTCTTATACTTACATATTAAATGCATTTTGAGTTAATTTTTATACATGCTTTTGTGGGTCTAACTTAATTATTATTTATTTTTATGTATTTTCTTTCTTGCTATTGTTTTGGTTTTTGTTTTGGTTTTAGTTTTTGTTTTTTTTCCTGTGCCTGTCCAGTTGACCCAGCACCATTTGTTCAAATGATTATTTTTTTTTCCTTTTGAATGGCCTTTCCACCCTTGCCAAAATCAGTTGATTATAGTTTGTGGGCTTATTTTTGGACTTTCAGTTCTAATTCATCCAACTATGTTCTGATGCCAGTACCACCGTCTTAATTGGCATTGATGTGTAGAGAGTTTTGAAATAAAGCAGTTCAGTGCTTAAATTTGCTATTCTTTTTCAAGATGGTTCTTGCTATTCTGGGTCCCATGAAATTTCATACAAAGTTTTGAAACAGCTTGTCAATTTCCACAAAGAAGTCAGCTGAGATTCTAAGTATTGAATTGATAGATCATTAGGGAATGTTATCATCAGAACAATGTAAAGTCTTCTAATCCATAAATGGGTTTTTTCCAAAGGAATTAGATCTTATTTAATTTGTCTCAACAATGTTTTATACTTTTCAGATTATAAACTTTGACTTCTTCCATTAAATTTATTCCTTGGTATTTTATTCTTTCTGATGCTAGTATAAATGGAATTGTTTTATTAATTTAACTTTTGTATTTTTCATTGTAAATGTATAGAAAAATAACTTTTAAAACTTTAAAATCATACTTATTAATAAGTTAACATGACGTTTTCATACATGTGTACATTGTTTAATGTTCAAATCAGGGTGACTATATCTATCTCCTTGAATAATTATCATTTATTTATGACAATATAGTATAAATGTTTTTTTTGTGTAAAAAATAAAATTTAGAGGTGAGAAAGACAATATCTGGTAGGAAAAATTCCCTATGTATTATATTCTAAAATTGTTGGGCTACTATCCATACCTTATTTTTCTAAGTGAATGTTATGATATGGTAGTCAAGTTCTGTGAAAAGATGGATTTGCATTGATTACGCAGATTTACTTGGAGAGATCTGATATTTTGTGCATGTATTGATATTAGGTTCAGTCAGTTTTTCTAATAGTAATTCTAATAGTTTGTCTATAGACTTGCTTGAATTTTCTATGTGGACTATTATGATTTCTTCCAAAAGATTATAGCTTTGTCTGCTCACTTTCTATACTTAAATTTCATACAACATTTTTTAGCATTATTGTATAAGTTATGACTTTCTGTATATCCTGAGTAGTGTGAAGAACAGTGGCAATTATTCTCTTACTTTTTACCTCAATAAGGATGTTTCCAAGGATGTTGTTGCTGTTGTTGTTGTTTAAAGCAGGTATCTCACTGAGCCTCAAACTCCTGGGCTCAGATGATCCTCCTGCTCCAGTTTCCACAATTTTGCCACTGTGCCCAGTTTGTTGTCAATTTTTAATGGGCCACTTTTGTAGAACAGTAAAAGCTACCCCAAAGTCATTTTTAATACCCTGGATACCCATTGGTCTGCCTTGTGGAGCTTTATAAAAATACCAATGCCTTGTTTTCATGCCTAAAAATTCTGATTTAATTTGCTTGGGACAAAGCCTTGGCATTGGGACTTTTCAAAATTCCCTGGATGACTCTCATGTGACAACCAAGCTGAGAACTACTTGATTAATGTCCACATTTACTGGTCAAGAGCCTGTTAGTGACAGGTGATAGAAACATAAGTAGATGTGACTTAAGAAAAAAAAGAAGGGGTTTTTAAAGGCTTGTAAGATCATAACCACTGCAGAATAGGAGTAGGTGAAATTAGAGACTATGGTTATCTATATCCTCTTTCTCTCTCCATCCCTTGTCTGTTTTCTCTGTGAATGGCAATCATTCTCTACTGCAGCAGTGGACCAACTCCATAAGATGGTGGAACATTCTAAGCTCATATTATAGTAGCTGCCGTGATAAGAGCATCACTCTCCTGCTTGCTCCAACCAGAAAATTCCCCAGGAAAGCCTCTGACAGCTTGACTTGAGTACCTGCCCACCTCTGGACAAATCCCTATGGCCCCTATGGTCTAGTGATTGGGGGAAGACTTGTTGGGCAAATCCTGAGAGCAATTTATCTAACATTTAGACTTTGGTTAACTTTAACCTTCTCAAATAAATATGACCATGAGTCTGACAGCAAGAAAAAGTCTCTAGGAAGGAATGAAACAGTATTCATAAGAGATATGTGAAGCTATTTTTAAGTTATTGTGTGTGATATTTCTCATTTAATAACATTGGTAATGTGGTTTTCCCTGATAAACTGGCTATGTTTCAAGGGGAAAAAAAGATATTAGGAGCATAGAGGGATTACTGCTAAAACTGGTGGGTTGAAAGCAATTATTAGTAGCAAGAAAGAAGAGAGATAAGTCATCTTTTTAAAAAGATGTGGGTTGTATGGTACACTGAGGAGTCCCCATCAAAGAGAGAGAGAGAGAGAGAGAGAGAGAGATAAATGAAGCATAAGAAAACTTTTTAAAAATCAGAGGAAAAAATAGGATTTATGGCAAGAGGAATAGGAAGGCTTTGAAATCAAATATAATAAGTGTAATGGTTAATTTGAATTGTCAACTTGATTGCATTAAGATATGCTGATGATTAAGAGGCTTCTGGGTGTATCAATGAGGATGTGTCTAAGAATTATTGGCATGTGGGATAGATGGCCAAATGATGTAGAAACCCTCCCTAAACATAGACAGCACCATCCAATTGGATTATGGCTTAGATGGAATAGAAGTAGGAAGAACAAGGAAGCAGCAGCAGATGCAAGCTCTATTCTTCTTCATTGCTGCTGTGATACTCTGAGGATTTGGAACTTTTGCTTCTTTGTTCATCTAAAGTAGACTCTGCCAGTGATTCTCCAGAATTATTTGGCATCAGACTAGGGTAGCACTGTTGATCCTTCTTGTTTTGAGGCTTCAGCCTCTTAGACTGTGCAGCTACTTGCTCTTGTAGCTCCCCAGCCTGCAGGTGGCCATTGTGGACTATCCAGCTTCTGGTTATGTAAGACATCCTAATAAATCCCCTTTTTATAATTATGCTTCCTGTTGATTCTGTTCCTCTAGAGAACTTTGACTAATACAATAAGGTACAAATTCTAGCTAAATATGTGCTTGATTTTGCATAATTTAGTCTTTTTCAATGTTAGTGTATTCATCTGTAGCATGGTGATACTCACTTGTTCAGGGTTTTAGAGGAAGTAAAATTATATATACAGGAATAAAGTAGGTAAACAATAAATGTAATTATTTTTCTTTTATTTTCCATTTTTTACCATAATAAATATGATCATAACAATGATCTTGAGTTTATAAGCAAGATTATATTAGATTGAGTGTACAGTGTATTGGAAATGTAGGGGAATTTAAGTGAGCTTTACATTAAAAGATAGTTAAAACTAAAGGTTAAGTTTCTAAAGTAAACGTTATCTAGAAATTTACTTATACAAAGGAAACATTATGCTCATTCCTTATTCCTGCACCTAGGACTTCCTACAGATATGAAAATCCATGGGTGCTAAGCCCCTTACATAAAATGGCATAGAACTTGCATATGCACTATGAATTTCCTCTGATGTACATTAAATCATCTCTAGATTACTTACAATGCCCAACACAATGTAAATGCTATGTGAAGAGTTGTTATACTGTGATGCTTAAGATATGATGACAAGAAAAAACACCCATCTATACATGTTCAGTACAGATACAATGATCATAGGCCTGACTACAGAGTTCACAAAAGAAACATGAGGTACACATGCGCAACCAAATGCTTTGAGGGGACAAAGATCTGTGAAGCAGTGGGAGGCTACCCCAAGGTGCACCTACACATCTCTCCACTCATGTGGATTTAGCATAAGTGCATGTACTTGGCAAATCGAAGTTTTGCCTTTTGGAACTTTTTGAAATTAAAAAGACTCAATGCTTAACCAACTTATTTAACCAAGTAAGCCTTTGGCATAACCCCTAAGAGTCAGACTCCTTCCTGCAACCTCAAAGCAAATGCCCAGTGTGGTACACTGCTCATCCTTTCTTTACTTCTTGACCCCACTTATGAAACAAAATTTGATTCATTTTAAGTAACTGAATGATAGCTCATCAGCTCTTCTTTTGGTTGATAGAATTTGCAGATGTAGAATCCATGGGTACAGAGAGTCAGCTGTACTCTACACTGCAGCAGAGAGAAATTTGAGTGTCAATTTTGTATTTCCAATGTATAATCTCTCATTTATTAGAAGACAGGTTATTTAGTCACTCTTGCATAACTCCATGATTTCTAAAACATTTCTGGCTGATGTGCTATCAATGATGAACAGTGGGGTCCTCTTCTCTTGACCTCATAGAAGCCATAAAGCTTCTGGCTGACCTTGTTAGGCAGCAGGTCAAAATGAGTTGTAAGAACATGGGGTGTAAAGAGTTAATTCTTGGGGCTGGGGATGTGGCTCAAGCAGTAGGGCAGTCGCCTGGCATGTGCAGGGTGCTGGGTTCAATCCTCAGTTCCACATAAAAATAAAATAAAGATGTTGTGTCTACCAAAAAACTAAAAAATAAATATTAAAAAAAATTTCTCTCTCTCTCTTCCTTTCTCTCTCTTAAAAAAAAAAAAAGAGTTAATTCTGTAGACTGAGTGTATGTGCTAACTCTCAGCACGTCTTTCTTTGAAGCAGCACACCAAAGGCCATTCTGACCCAGCTGGGGCTTAAAAAGATAAGAGTATATTATAAACTTTCGCTAATGAGCTTGTTATTCCAGGGTTGTTCTTCTTTCCTAGGGCTAAGGACTACAGGTCCAAAACCTTCTTCACTGATAAAAAGAACACAAGTTTCCCTGATCCTGCATGATGGGAATGAAAGAGGGCCTTTGTGACCTTTCCACAAACCAAAATGACCAAGAGTTGCCTTTACACACAACCGTGCAGGAGGGATTTAAAAATTCGATACAATCCTTCTGTCAGTCAAAAGTTAAGAGGTAGTACTTGGTTGGAATTCTCCAGAAACGTCCCCTCCTATTCCAGTAAAACTGAGCTGATGAAGAAGTGAGTTGTCATTGTCCTCTCTGAGAGGACTCGCTCTCTCCCTTGAGGGTCCTTCCTACCCACCCCCCACCACTTCTTTTTTCTATTCTAATAAACATTGCTATACTTTCACTAAGTCTCCTGTCTTGCTCGAAATCCTCCCATGCAAAGACACAAGACCCAAGAACACAACACAATCTCTGGTATGATCTCCTCTCAGCGACCATCTTATCTCTGTTATCTACCTGACATATGAGTATGGTGAAGGACAGATCTGTCCTATTATTTTCACATATGCAACAACTGGATGCTTCCCAAATCCCTCTAACTAAGCGTATTTTCCATCCTTTTCTCCTCCCACCCCAATCTGTTTTTCTGCCTGTAGTTCCAGTTCAGAAAAAGTCACCTCTACTAGCCAGTTGAGCAACCCAGAAACCTAGGAGTCCTTCCATTCA
The DNA here is from genome assembly GCF_964194105.1 of Spermophilus citellus. Taxonomy (NCBI): domain Eukaryota; kingdom Metazoa; phylum Chordata; class Mammalia; order Rodentia; family Sciuridae; genus Spermophilus; species Spermophilus citellus. Next base: position 191,995,263 of record NC_138184.1, on the reverse strand, counting down.
CTGTTCCCAGTTAGTACTACTACCAATACAAACAGCTGCTTTATCTGTTAGCCTTACAATACCAAAAGTGTTGATAACATACAGCAAGAGAGTCCAAAGACGTGCTCTTAATCTCTCTCTGCCCATTAGTTCTCAGTTTCTACTGATTTTGCTTGACTATCATATTGTGGATATTTCTCCTTCATATGTAACAGAATTATCTTGCTCTTTCTTTCATACTTTCTGCTTAATGCAGTCTTCTAAATGTTCCCTGGTCTTGCCCTCTTTCAATACCCCCACAGAGCAGCAACAGATGATCACTTCTTTGAAACTGACCATAAACCAAGCAAGCCTTTGGCATTTACCTTTTGAAGTTAAACTCCTTATTGCAACCTCAAAGCAAATGCCCTGGGTTTACCATCCTTTCCTTTCTCGTAGATTCTGGATGTGATTCATTTTAAGTAACTCAAATGATAGCTCATCGGCTCTTCTTTTGTTCTTTATTCTCAATGGGAATTCCTTTCAGTTTTCCTCAGCACCTTGCAGAGTTCCTACCAGCTGAGAGAGACAAGTGTGTGGGCAAGGAAATTAGATGAAAAATGTTCTCTTGATCTTGGTCGACAGGGATTGAGGTGCCACATTAACATGGGAATAGGACTCTTGAGAGCCGTGGGAGAGCTTTGGAGGAGCTGGTATCAAGGACAAACAGGCTGATTTTGGAGTAGAAAGAAATGCTACACATTAGAATCCTCCCCATGGAGCTACGGTGGTTAATTAAACACAGGTTAAGGAGTTATAAGATCCTCTGTAGCCATAATAATCTATGCTGCTTGGCAAATTGTGATAAATAATAGAATTCTTTCTTTTAAAAATAATTAAGATGAATAAACAGGGAATATGTACAATTTTAAAACGTGCTACAATGTGGGATGCGTTTTAATGAGGTATAGAAACATTGCAGAAGATTTTAAAAAGTAATAATACACAGTAATGTGTTATTGTATTATACTATATTATATAAGTGATGCACAGATATAGAATACAAAAGTAAAAAGTGAAAATGGTATGCTTAATATACCAATAAAAATATGGGAAAAATAGAATCATGCAATATGTGAAAAAAAGAAAGAAAAAATGATATGCTATAAAAATCAAGTTCCTTCCCCAGAGATAAACCTGTCAACAGTGCCTTATGTTTTCAGATAGTCTATCTTAGGATAGATTTTCAGCAAAGGTTTCATCAAAATAAGCACCTTGATTTCCTGGAGGTATTGCCTATTCTGTAGTAGGTAATCTATTAAGGTTGTTTAAAGGAAAAAGATGAACATCTTAGAAAATTTTATGAAAATAACTTTAAGTTAAAATTTTCCTTGGCTCACCACACAAAATCAAAAAGCAACATAAAATTAGCAATGATATAAAAAGAGACAAAGAGGTCTATGCAGTCTGAAATTGCTGTGTTGTTGGAACACTACCAATGACCAGGCAGAATGGCTAATTCAATAATCTTGCCACTTTAAAATGAACACTTAATTTTAGAATATAAACTCCTCTTCCAAAGCTTTGAGTACTCCTTAGTAGCAAGCTTGGAGCTCTGAAAAATGATATGCATCACAAGATCATTATAGAGGCATCTGTCTTTATACATAAACCCAGGACTCAAGAAAATGGACCTGTTTAAAGTGGATCCACCAGGGCACAGGGACTCCCTGACTCCCTGTCACCCCACATTCTTCTATCAACACCCTACGTGTCCTGAGAACATAGGCATAGAGGGAGCCTATGACCTCATTAACCCTGATCTCAAGGCCTCAAGTCACCATTTGTGTCCTCTCTTCTTGTGCTACAAGCCAAATGCTAGGATCCCAGGCAGGACACACCCAACCTTTTACTCATGTTGTATTTGATGTAGCTCACATTCTCTAAGATTGTTGCTTTGGATAATTTTTTTTTCTTATTTATATATCAGCTCACCTACATTGACAACTCAAGTTTAAGTAAGTGTGGATTTAACTCAGAGCATAACTGCCATTTGTAATACTGTTCCTATGGGAAATTTTGCCCTACATAGTGAAGAATCGATATATCTTGTATACAGTCCTGAGTGGTCTTCTGAGCCATGGCACCTGCTAGATTAGACATATGATGATGCCTGGGTAGGCAGCCAGGTAATTAGCATCCACCCCCAGGTGAGCAAACATCAAAGCATGGAGCTGTGGCAAGCAATATTCCAGTCATGCCTGCCTCACACTGCTTTCACATTCAGTATCAACTAAGGAAGCATCTAAGAGAGAAAGAATGATAGTCCGTGAAGGTGGCAGTAGGTGCAGTGTTCATAAATTCAGCTTTGAAATATTTTCTCTAGTCACATAAGCCAGACCTATTTTGTGCATGTGAATTTTTAAGCCACATAATTCAGATGTGAAAATTTTTAATTTCCTTTTGGAACCTATTTTACAAGTCCTATTTTTATTTAGTAATATCTTCAAACTTTTTATTTGGAGACTTCATTCAGTTCACCCAGCAGAAAATTGAATCTTGTCAACTAAGAATAAACTCGGTCTTTCAAGGGTTCTGAGCTGATTGAGTCCGTTTTAGGTCTTTTCCCTTCTCTCAATGAATGGCATATATATTTTGGAAGGAACTTACTATGTATTATCATGTTATAGTAATTAAAATAGTGGTACTGGCTTATAAATTTTTAGAGAGTATAGAAGTACACCCAGGATGTATGGGATACCACTATATGATGAAAACAATGTTTCAAATTGTTAAGGGGAAATATGGATCATTTAGCAAATGGTATTGGTACAACGGAATAGCTACAGGGAAGAACAAATACAAAATTGGATCCATATTGCACATTTAACATAAAAATACCTTTTAGGTGAATCAAATATTTTAATGTAAGATATAAAACTATAAAAGTCATAAAAGAAAATACAGATAGTGAATGCAAGAGACTTTTTTCCTCTATAGACTCTCCCACATGTTATGAATGTTGTACTACATAGGTGCATTTACAAAAATTTTTAATAAAATTAATTAATAAAATTAATTAATAGAGAATTATTCTTTTCTGCTGGGATATTCAAGTACTTGGGCTTCAAATGCTTAATGTTAGCTCAGTTCTTTCCAGCTTCATTTCTGGAATGTAAACCTGAAGGTAATGAATCTGACACTCTTGCTTCTCTCTGAATGGGGATATGGGGGAAAAGGGTGGCAGGGCAAGAGGCATTATAGGGAATGAAAATAAAATATATTGGATGATATTTCAAAATATTTTCCTGCACTCTCCTTACCTTCCACTGAGGATGTTTCTATGTTTTTTTTCTTAATCTACTATTTCAAGAGGATGACCACAGCTTTGAATTTTTTCATCTCTGAATCTATTCTGATCTGTGTAATTCACAAACAGAAGAACATTGATAGAAACTGGGTTTGCTTTGTCCATCTTGTTCTTCCCATTTCAGATTGTAGCTGATGAAAACTGGGACATTCCCAAACTGCAAAGCCCTGTAATGTTATTAGATAATATTCAACTGTGAAAACCCTGAGAATATTGACAGAATGTAGAGCAAAGTAGAACCCTAGTCTTGGTTTTGGACTTGTTTATTATTAACATTTGTGTGGAGTTTGCCTTGGGGAATAATGGAGAGGTGAAGTGGTTCCACAAATTTCAGGAAGATAATTATAATAATCATTAAATTTTTTATTAAATTGTTCTCTTTAGATATACATGACAGTAGAGTGTATTTTTGATAAATTTGTATTATATATACATGTAGCATAACTTTACATTCTTGTGGTTTTACATGATATGGAGTTTCACTGGTTGTGTAATCGTATATGAACATAGGAAATTTGTGTCTAATTCATTCTACTATCTTCCTCACTCCCCTTCCCCCTCCTTCCCTTCCTTACCTTTGGTTCAATCCAATAAATTTCTATCCCCCTCTCCCATTATTGTGTGTCAGCATCCACATATCGGAGAGAACATTTGGCCTTTGTTTTTTTTTTTTTTTTTTGGATTGGCTTATCTCACTTAGCATGATAGTATCCATTTCCATCCCTTTACTGGTAAATGCCATAATTTCATTCATATTTATGGCTGAGTAATATTTCATTGCATATATGTATCACATTTTCTTTATCCATTCATCTGTTGAAAGGCGCCTAGATTAGTTCCATAGCTTAGCTTGGAATTGTGAATTGAGCTACTCTAAGCATTGATGTGGCCATATCACTATAGTATGCTGATTTTAAGTCCTTTGGGTATATGCACAGGAGTGGGATAACTGGGTCACATGGTGGTTTCATTCCAAGTTTTCTGACAAATCTTCATAATGCTTTCCACAGTGGGGTTGCATTGATTTGTAGTCCCACTAGCAATGTAAGAGTGAAACAATTTCCCCACATCTTTGCCAAAATCTATTGTATTATTGATAATTGCCATTCTGATGGGACTGAGATGGAACTTCAGTGTATTTTAATTTGTATTTCTCTAATTGCTAGAGACGTTGAACATTTGCATTTCTCTTTCTGTGATATGCCCATTCAGTTCCTTTGTCCATTTATTGATTGGTATGTTTGTTTTTTCAATGTTAAGGTTTTTTGAGTTCTTTGTATATACTAAAGATTAATGCTTAATCTAAGGTACAGGTGGCAAAATTTTTTCTCCCATTCTGTAGGCTCTCTCTTCACATTCCTGATTGTTTCCTTTGCTGTGAAGAAGCTTTTCAGTTTGACACCATCACATGTATTGATTCTTGATATTACTTTTTATGCTTTAGGGGTTTTGTTGAGGAAGTCTTTTCCAAGCCAGCATGATGTAAAGTTGTGCCTATATTTTCATCTAGTAGGTACAAGTTTTCAGATGTAATGCCTAGGTGCCTGATCCACTTTGAGTTGAGGTTTTTTGTTTGTTTGTTTGTTTGTTTTCAGGATGAGAGAGATTCAATTTCATTATGTTATATATGGATTTCCAGTTTTCCCAGCCCCATTTGTGGAAGAGGCTATCTTTTCTTTGATGTATGTTTATGGTGCCTTTGTCTAGTAGGAGATAATTATGTTCATGTGGGTTCATCTCTGTGTCTTCTATTTTGTACCATTGATGTTTATGCCTGTTTTTGTGCCAATACCATGCCGTTTATATTACTTATAATTTAAGGTCTGGTATTGTGATGGCTCCTGTTTTTTTCAATTTAATTTTATGACTACTTTTTCTATTTCTATGAAGAATGACACTGGAATTGTAATAGGAATTTCATTAAATGTATAGCACTTTTGGTAATGTGGCCATTTTGATTATATTAACTCTGCCTATCCAAGAACATGGAAGATCTTTCCATCTTCTAAGGTCTTCTTCAATTTCTTTCTTTAGTGTTCTGTGGTTTTCATTGTAGAGGTCTTTCACCTCTTTTGTTAGATTGATTCCCACGTATTTTATTATACTTTTGAGGTTATTGTGAATGGGACAGTTTTTCTAATTTCTCTTTCAGCTGATTGAACATTGATATATAGGAATACAATTGATTTATGGGTGTTAATTTCATATCTTGCTTCTTTGCTAAATTGAACAGAGAGAAGAAAAAAGAAAAATGACAAAATAGGAAATGTCCAAGCAAAGTTAAAGAATTGTTTCCATAGGTGTTCAAAAGATTCTTGGCTTTCCTCCTCAGGTGTGTTTGGTGAGGTTGATGGAGTGTGAAGGAAAATCCCCTTAGGTGGGACTCCTGAGGAGTGGGGTTTAAGCTTAGTAAGCCTCTAGATTCTTCCTTGGATGGGAATCGGTCTGAAGATTTTGAATCAGAGCACCTCCTAAGCTGGGCAGTTGCCGGCCCATGCCAAGAGACTATCCGTCAGAGAAAAAACTCTGGGTTTCACTCATGCAGTGCAGAAGAAAATCTTTGTTCCCCTCAGTCACTCGTGAACTTCATGTTTTCTTGACACTCCTACCTCAATCTCTCCCACCCCTGCCCTTTTGAACTGCCAGCTGGTGCATCTCTCCCAGCTGATCTTTCACGTGGCCAGGCTAGAGGGGAAAAGTGAAAGCTGGATGGGTTTCCCCAACCAGAATTCCCCTATGTAAACCCCTCTCCATGTTTGATTTTCTCCTGGTCACTTAGGCACACAATATGCTGTGTGGTGTGGGTTTGTCCAGCCCTGTATTTCAAGTCAGGCACAATTTCCAGGATTTGGTTCCCCAGCTGCCAATTCCCCACATCAAAGCTGCAAAATGGTTCCTTTCCTCTATTTTCCCTGGCAGCCAGGAGAGATGAGGCTTCTTTCCTTCACAAGGATATTGTGCAGGCACCTTTCACGTTAGTGGGGCAGTGTCTTTGATCTCTGATCTCTTCTATCCAGACATGCCTCAAATCTCCTAAAATTGTGGGTTACTTAAATTGATGTATCCTTCCACTATTTTAGCACAGGGAGGAGCTCATCTGTAGGCGTTACCCCCAGTGGCAGCAGCACTGGGGATTTCTTCTTTATTTTGTTATATCCAACCTCCTAAGTCCCCAATGTGCTTTGAATTTCCAGAATTAATTCCCAGTAAAGTTCACCCTGCTCACCTTGCTGAGAAGCTGAATGTCTGATTTCTCGGTTTCATGTCAGGGAGCAACTTGGAAAGTGACCTTTTCTAATCTGCCACTTTGAATCCATATCTTGTTAATTAAAAAAAAAAAGTAAATACTGGGTAGTCTAGGGGCGTGGTTCAGTGGTAGGGCACTTGCCTACCAACTGCAGGGTTCTGGATTTGGTATCCAGCAATGTGAAAACAATCAAACAAAAACAACTGGAAAGTATAAAAAAAAATAACAGATAAAATACAGAGAAGAGTTTGATCCATGAGCCAGGAGAGATAAGAATCTGACTTTGTCCAATGCCAAGAATAGCAACTGAAGAATACCACAGAACACTTTGAAGAGAACTTTTATAAAATTTAATGACTGGGGAGATATACTGTATGCATGAGTTGCAAGATAGAGTATAATTAAAATGTCCATTAACCTCAAATTGATTTATAGATTTAATAAAATCCCAATCAAACATCCAAGTAGGCTTTTTTTAGTATAAATTGAAAAGTGGATTCTGAAATTTATATTGAAGTGCAAACTGAATAGACAGCCACAACAATTTTTAAAAAGAACAAAATTAGAAGACACACACACACTGATTTCAAATGAAGACAATGTAATTGACATAAGGACAGACAAATAAATCAAGGTCCATAAATGGAGCTGTGCTAAGGTCAAGTGATTTTTGACAAATATGTTAAATTCAATTGAGAAAAAAAGGTGTTTTTTTTTTTTCTTGTTGTTGTTGTTGTTGTTGTTTGTTACCACGGATTGAACTCAGGGGCACTTGACCACTGAGCCACATCACCAGCCCTATTTTGTATTTTATTTAGAAATAGGGTCTCACTGACTTGCTTAGTGCCTCTCTTTGCTGAGGCTGGCTTTGAACTCACAATCCTCCTGCCTCAGCCTCCCGAGGTGCTGGGATTACAGTTGTGTGCCATCGTGCCCAGCAAGGAAAAAAAAAATTTAATTTACTAAAGATATTAGATATGCACATGAAAAACAGTAAATTATAACCTTACTTCATACTATATAGACATTTTAGCACAAACTGGATAACAGATCTAAATGTAAAAACTAAAACTTCTAAAAGAAAATATTTGTGATTTTCCTTTAGTCAAGAGTTTAAAGACTAGACAAAAAAAGCAAGAAGAAAAAAATTATGTGAATTAAAATTTATCAAAATTAAGTATATACCTGCTGGTCTAACTATCTATTTTCTCATAGCCCCAAATCCACACTTTTTATTAGTGACTCTACATACATCCCGTGAACATGCTTTATAATGGAATGCTGGGCTTTTTCAGTAGAGGGCGCTAGAGTAACACTGCAAGATCTTAGCAACAGAACTTCTTAGGGTGGAGGAAATGGCATGCGCTGACATAGTAGCCACTCATCAATATAGCTACTAAAATTAAAATTTAGATTAATTAAAATTAGTAAAACTAATAATCTCCAAGCCACATTTCAAGTTCTCAAGAGCCAATGACTAGACCTTTGGACAAGGCAGATACAGAACATTTTTTGTCATCAGAAAAAGTTCTATTGCACTGTTCTATCTTTACAGTGTTTATAGATACTTTACTGTACATGCTTGTCAAAACTCATCAAACTGTACACTATGAATTAGTGAATTTTATTGTACATGAACTTCAAATCAATAAAAAATTAGCAAAGCACTATTAATCTTTGATTTGGTTAAATAGGCATTAATGGGGTAGTGTAGGGTTTTACTAATTTTTATTATTAAAATTGCACCATTAATAACAGAAAAAAAAACTGTGCAAACATCAGTGTTGCTTCCTCCATTTGTTTTTTGTGCCAGAGGCAACTAGTGCTCGTTGTTTAGTCTTGTTTCTAACATTTATTCTGTTTTCCATTTTAAACTAGGATTTTCAGCTCTGGGTTTAGAAAATGAAAAACATATCCTTTATAGATATGAAAAATTTTCTAACTGGGGGCTGGGGATGTGGCTCAAGCGGTAGCGCACTCGCCTGGCATGCGTGCGGCCCGGGTTCGATCCTCAGCACCACATACCAACAAAGATGTTGTGTCCGCCGAGAACTAAAAAATAAATATTAAAAATTCTCTCTCTCTCTCTCTCTCTCTCTCTCTCTCTCCTCTCTCACTCTCTCTTTTAAAAAAAATTTCTAACTCTTTTTCAATACTGTTTTTGAAGCTTAATACACTAGGAGAACTGCCAACCATTTAAAGGTATTTTTACTAAGGTTGTTTAAACAATAATTAAAAACTATTGGATACATAAAATAAAATCTTCCTCTCTAGTTCAATTCCGTGATGCTAGATGATGGTCTTTCCTAGAAAAATAAATGACTTTTAGAGAAAAACTGTAGAAGCACTTCCATGAGGCACTGGGACAGAGAAGATGCCTGTCTTAACAAGTTACATCCTGTGTATTTGAACAATACCTGACAGGTATATCCCTGTAGAATGACTAACTAAATGAACAAATGAATTCAGGCATCAGAAACTCTGTGATTGAGTTTAGGTTTTGCAATACAGTGTATATCAACAGCAAAGAGAAGAAGAGAATTAGGGAAATGTTTAGCTGTTATTTACCTTTTGTTGAGACAATTTCCCCAGATTTTCTTCTTTTTTTTTAAATTATTTTATTGTTGGTTGTTCAAAACATTACATAGTTCTTAATATACCATATTTCACAGATTGATTCAAGTGGGTTATGAACTCCCATTTTTACCCCGTATACAGATTGCTGTGTCACATCAGTTACATTTCCATTGATTTACAAATTGCCTTTCTGGTGACTGATGTATTCTGCTGTCTATCCCATTCTCCACTGTCAGTACCTGGGCCAATTTTCTACTTTCAGGCTGTGCTTACTATGGCAAAGGCACATTTTAGACATTTAAGTTAGCAAATACTAAGATTTTCTGCTTGTGTATCATTTAAGCATCTAAAGCCAATAATTTAAAGTAGTACCATGGGGATTTCTATTCAGTCACCTACCAAACTTCTTCCCCAAATGTCCCTCAGTACCACACTGTCAGTGTGCTTAAATCTACATGCTTCCTCTTTCCATAACTACCCTCACTTGGCCTGCCTTTTGTATCTTAGGGACAAGTACCATCACCTGCCATCCAAGCCAGAAGTCAAAGAGTTACTAGATTCCCTTCTCTTCCTGGGTCCTAGAGCTAATCACTTGGCTAGCCCTTGCAAACCCGTCTTACGTGGGACTGCCTCTAGTTGTATTCAGAAATGGCTCTGGTGGTGGCTGGAAGTGGGAAGAACAGATGGAAAACTTGGTAGCTGGGAAAGTGGTGGCTCCCTTTGGCACAGCCTCAAGAAGTGGCTCCTCTCTCCCACCCATTTTTTTTTCCATTACAGTTGAGAGTAGGATGAAAATTCTTTGAGGAAAGTATGTAAAATCAAGACCCTGACCTTAGACAAACTAGCTGGAGGAAGGTGACTCTTTCATCTGTTATCTTTCCTATGTATCAATGGCAGACATGGAGACCATGCCATGGATTCACTCTCCCTCTTATCTCATGTAGTTAGGTAAAAATATTTAATATATACACTATCTTAGCAAATTTCAGTTATATAAGAAATTATTATTAACTTTACAAGAAGCTCTTCATTAGACTCTTAAGCTTTGGTCTCACTTTAAATTCTTTTCCCATCTTGATGTCACTCACCCTTCTGAAACTAAAATTTGTGGGTTTTTTCCTACTTAAACATTTTGTAATAACACCACTCATTAGGATGACTAGAATCAACAAGCCTTACAAAAACAAGAGTTGGTGAGGATATAAAAAATCAGAACCCTCAAACATAGCTAGTGGGATATAAAATGGTGCATCAGCTTTGGAAAATAGTCTGTAAGTTCTTCAAATGATTCGGTGCACAGGACCTTGCAGTTCTACTCCAAGAAGCATACCCAGGAAAACTGAAAACATATGTCCACAAAGACATTTGTAAACAAATGTTTATGGTAGCACTAGTCATAATAGCCCAAAGGTGAAAACAATTTAGATGTCCATCAATGAGAAAATAGTTAAACAATATATAGTATATACAAGAAGCAAAATATGAGCATAAGAATGAAATACTGGTACACGTTACAACATAGATGAGCCTTGAAAACATGCAAGACTAGGCATGGTGGTGTGTGCTTGTAATCCCAGCAACTCTGGAGGCTGAGACAGGAGGATCACAAGTTCAAGGCTAACCTCAGCAACTTAGCGAGATGCTGTCTCATTATAAAAAATAAAAAGGACTGATGATGTGGCTCAGTGGCAAAGTGCCCCTGGGTTGAATCCCTGGTGCCAAAAAAAAAAAAAAGAAAAGAAAAAGGAAAAAACCACTATACTAAATGAAAGAAGTCAGTCAGACCATAATTATATGATTCCATTCCTATAAAATATACAGAAGAGGAAACTAGAGATAGAATGTAGATTTGTGGTGCTTAGGGCTAGTAGAAGGCATGGGGCATGAAATTTCTTTTTCAAATGATGAAAATGTAAAATGGACTGTGGTGATGTATGCACATATGTGTGAATATAGATGATTCCTGACTTACAACAATTTGATGTATGATTTTTCAACATTTATCTTTTAACCTTGTGCAAAAGAAATACATACTCTGTAGAAACTATCCTTTTTTTGAATTTTGATCTTTTCTCAGGTACTATGTTGCTAAGCTATGTTCAGTAAAATGTGTAATGAATGCATTTTTTTTTTTTTGGTACCAGGGATTAAACTCAGGGGCACTCAACCACTGAGCCAAATCTCCGGCCCTATTTTACATTTTATTTAGAGACAGGGTCTCACCAAGTTGCTTAGCACCTCAATTTTGCTGAGGCTGGCCTTGAACTCATGATCCTCCTGCTTCAGCTTCCCAAGCCACTGGGATTATAGGCATACACCGCCATGCCCAACTTTAAATGCATTTTTGACTGAAGATATTCTCCCCTCACACTGGGTTTATTGAAACTTAGCCCCATGGGAATTCATGAAGTAATTATACTGATAATCCATGAAATAGGTGAATCATATTATGTACAAATTCTAGCTCAATAAAGCTGCTAAAATAATTTTTTTAAAAAAACTTTAACTGCTTAAAGGATAAAGCATAAATCATGGTCTGTGCTTAGAAATAGCTCCTTATAGGGTTCTGCAGGGGGGATAATTAGTCCTGACTGCTCCTGTTTTGTCCACATCCTGGTTTTTCAGAATGTTACCCATGTGCTGTTTTCTTGCTCATGCTGCTTCCTTGCTGGGAATGTCTCTCTGGATGACCCTATCCTTCCGAGATCTGTCAGGCCAACACCTACTTGTTCTCCAAGTCTATTTACTGGTCATGTCTGTTTCAAAAACTTACCCCGACCTCCCCAGGATGGATTTCACACATTCTCATTTAGTTCTCTTCTGTCCTTGCAGAAGCTTCTATCATCGTGTCACCGCAACATTTTTGCTTTCCTGCTTCCTTTCCCCCTTGTTAGATGGAGCTTGTTGGAGGCAGGTGTGGTGCTATCCTCCCTGTCCTCACCATTGTTGTACTTGACTCTGTGGAGTGGCACATACCTACTAACTCTTACATGCTAAATACCCAAACCAGAGCTTATGACGTGAGCAGAGACGGGCCAACCTACCTTGGTTTCACACTCTTACCCTGCCCCTGCTCTTCTCTGCTCCTGTGTATTCTGATGGTGGTGGAGGCTCATTACAGATTACCTGTCCACATGGTGAACCCAAATCATGCATTCTGACTCATACCACCATGCTGTGATTGTGTTGTGCCCCCTGCCTGGCCACTGCTGGATTTGTCCCCCTGGAAATTGACTGCAACCTGTGTAGCAGATTGACCCTTGTAGGGTCTCTCTAGTGTAACTTGAGAGCCCCACACTCTGATCTCTGCTTTGCTCTGAGCTTGGCAGGACCAAAACTCCCAACCTGTGCTCCACCCAAGCTGTCCCAGTTTAACTTCTGGTTGTATCCATCCTGATCAGCCTATCCCATGTTGGCTACATCTTAGCACAGATTCCTCTGACCCTAACCTCACCCTCTCCTATCACCACACTTTCCTATGACCCTTTTCCCTTTAAGACTGGATTAGGTAATCTTTTCCTACATACTCTAAGCTTCCTGTGCATATACCAGCTACTTATCATAGCCCTTAACAGACTTTCATTGCTTTCATTGTCAATCTGTATGCCCCCACCCCACCCAGCCCTGGCTTCCACTGACCTCTAGACTAGAACTTGTCAATGCTGTTTTCTTCTCTGAAACACGATAGATGATTTTCACTTGTTGACACATTCCCATGAATTTATGCAAATGATTGGCTGCAGAAAACTCAAGAAGAGATGTGTATTATTTGTAGTTTGTGATTTGTAACCCTGACCTTTTTATTTGTCCTCAAATGTATGTTGCAATGACAGAAAGTAAGTACAAAGTTATTATAAGAATAACTAAATTCTGGTTTAAAGTAAGTCTTTTTAAGTAAATATTTAACTAACTTCAATACTTTGTTCTTATTTGTAAACTAGTTGTGCAAGCCCTCCACGGTGGTTATAGTCAGAGCGTGATGAAGGCCTCTGCTGTGCTGGATACTGAGTTTCTGAGAGCCGGAGCTCTCTCACATTTGTCTCTGTAATTTCAGTATCTAGAGCACTTCCTGACTCTGGAAGGTGCTCAGTATGTGTTTAATTGATGACTGGTTAATGAATTATAAAATGAAATTAATTTTTAAAGACTTCTGGCTTTGCATTAAAAACCAATAGGAGACACAGGCTGACTCTACAGCCAACTATCTTCTGGTATCTCTAGCTGTCTAAAGATAGCTTCAGGCCACAGTCCTTGAGAATTGGTATCCTTTTATAATAAGACCAGGATAGAGGTGACCATTCTGGAGAAGTAACATACGATATATTGTCAGTGCACTCCTGGAATGAGATCACTTTTGCACACTTTCTATCTGTTATTGTGGGTGTCTTCTGAGGGTCCATATGGAACTACTAGGTGAATCTATAAGTCTGTTTTGATCAGATGCTAGCATCATAAGATTTTTAGGATAATATTATTCTAAGAAGTGTATATTACAAATAGCATGGTGGAAATAGCACCTGTCTTAAAAATCATGACTTTAAAACTGAATTATTTACTATTTAGCCTGTGGCTTTGACCTAGACACTGTCTTGTTGAGCCTTTAAAATGGGGTTGAACACATGATCTCTAATCTCTTCATTAACGCTAAAATTCTTGAGTCTAGCAATAGTTGGAAGAACTTAGAAAGCACCAAAACAGATCGTCCCCCTGTCTTAGTCCATTCGGGCTGCTATAACAAAACACCACAAACTGGGTGGCTTGTAAACCATAGAAATTTATTTCTGACTGCTCTTGAGGCTGGGAGGTTCAAGGCATGGTAGTTTTGGAGTCTAGAGAGTGTCTGTTTCATAGATTGTGGCTTCTTGTTTTGTCTTCACATGTTAAAAGAGAAAAACAGGATCCTTTGAACCTCTTATATGAAGGCACTACTGACCCCATTCTTTTTTTCTTGTTTTGAGACAGGGTCTCACTAAGTTGTGAAAGCTGACCTTAAATTGTGATCACCCTGCCTCAGTCTCCTAAGTATCTGGGATTACAAGTGTCCCTCAACCTTACCCAGCTCACTGATACTATTCATAAGAGCCTCATGCTTAAAATCAGATCACAGGGGTTGTGGCTCAGCAGAAGCACATTTGCCTGGCATATGTAATGTGCTGGGATTAATCTCAGCACCACATAAAAATAAATAAAATGAAGATCTATCAACAACTAAAAAAAAATGTTTAAAAATATTTTTAAAAAGATGGGTGTGGGGGCACATGCCTGTAATCCCAGTGGCTCCAGAGGCTGAGACGGAAGGATGGCATGTTCAAAACCAGCCTCAGCCAAAGTGAGGCACTAAGCAACTCAGTGAGACCTTGTCTCTACATAAAATACAAAACAAGGCTGGGGATGTGGCTCAGTGGTTGAGTGCCCCTGAGTTCAATCCCCGCTACCCATTCCCCACCTCAAAAAAAAAAAAAAAAAAAGCACACCACCTTATCTTAGTACTATCACCTTGGAGATTGGGTTTTAGTATTTGAAGTTTGGTGGAGGGAGGACATAATTATTAAGACCATAGCACTTTTTAAAATGAGAGTAGATTATTGACTCAGCTTCCAACTCACAAGAGATACTGATCTTTCCTGTTCATTTCTATACATTTGGGCACCTATCCCAAGGTGGGAGAAATAAAGTAACTACTACAAGGATTACAGAATTACCAAGTGGTTGGTACATATGGATCATATCTTGAGGTAACTCCAAAATAAGACCCCGACTAAATACGTCAGGGAAGCATAGTGGGTTTGGATTAGATTAGAGCTTAGACAGAGCAGTTCCCCCTCTGGCATTCGGGAATCGTGAGCCTGTTGACATTCGTACCAGTCTTGAGATCCGTGAGGGGCATCCTTCCTAACTCAAAGGAGTGATAAAATAGGATTCTGACCCTAATGAGAAGATTAGCCTCCAAGGGCAAGGCAAATATATTTTCTACTTTTTAGGAGGAAGGATGGAGAAACAGGTATCAATATGGGTCGGCTTCATATGTGGAAGTGATAAGGAGAGAGTTTCCATAATTGATGTCTCTTTTCTTAGGAAGTATGATTCATGGTCATCAATTGAGAGAGCAAAGGAAAGGAAGTATAGGAGGTTTTTGGAGAGGGTATGAGGCATGAAATACTTGTCATAGAAAGCAGGAAACTGAGCTTATTAGAGAATCATAGTAGACATTCTGAGAAGTATTGAGTGCCCATTTGAGATTTTTGTTCATGAATTTAAAATTACTTCCCCTAGTGTAATTCAAGACACAAGAGAAATAGCTATTCAGTTTCAACCAGGTTTTGTTAGGATAGTACACTCGAAGGAGAGAGTGTCAAGGGAGTGAAGGTAATGATGTACATAGCATCTGAGGTGGGAAAGAGGTAAATAAAAGCAGGAGATGAGTGTGTCGGCAATAGACAGCAGGTCAAGATATAAAACTGTAGCAGTGGGAGAGTTTGTTAAGGGAATAACTAAAATAAATAGAAGTAAGTAGCCAGAAATGGGGTGTTAGAAACTGAGATTATGGAAGTGATAATGATAGACTGACATTGTGGTCTTAGAAATGGCTGGCTGAGATGGTATGAGAGAAACAGTCCCTGGAATCGAGCTGGTTAAAAAGTTGAAATGCTGAGGTACATGATAGGATATCCATAGGGAAATTGTATTCACTAAAAATGATGACACAAGTAAGGGTGATGAGAAAAATGCTGACCTAGATCCAGGATCTGATCTCAACAAAGAAAGGAGAGTAACTGAGCAATAAGAAAATGCACAGTTGAGAAGATGGTACCAGGAGGAGCTTCAGAGCTACAGAAGGATAAGGGAAATGCTTTGAGGTTGTGATGGAAAGCATGAAGGATAATTGACCTCCAAACCTCTCTATATATGAGATGTGGACGGGGATCCCTTACTTAAAAAGATTGTAGGGGAATAAATGTCCTTAGGAGACAGCCCAGTTTCATTTAAAACGAGAGAGAGAGAGAGAGAGAGAGAGAGAGAGAGAGAGAGAGAGAGAGAGAGAAGAGAGGAGAGGATGTTAAAGAGACAAGGGAAATTATAGAGAGTTCATGAGGAATATCTGGAAGGGGAGGTGGAGTGCTGGATCATACTTAGGGATATGCTGGTTGAAGTGGAGGAAATTAATGATCATGCAAGAGCCTCAGATTTGTAGAAGGGGCAGGATGGGAATCAAGAGGGACACAAAGGTCTTGGAACACCTTACCCAGTGTTAAGGCATTTAGAAGACTTACTTTTTAAACATTAGAATAGTGGAAGCTTCCAGATAAGAGGAGGAGAAAAGTCAGGTTGTGGATCTGAATCGATTTACGATCCCAATTATGAACGTGGGGTTCTGGGAGAACTTGTTTAATAAATATACTGGAAGAAAATCATTCAAAGCTCAGAAATAGAACACATTGGAAATTGGAAACCCTCTAACAATGCACAACAACTGCTGGAGAAGTGGAAAATTGTCTTTTTTTCTCCACTGGAAGTTCTTCACTGGTCCAGGTTTTCTGGAGAGAGAATCAATATTTTTCATTCAATTCTCAAAGAGATCTTTGACTCCCAAAAGATTGCCAATCATTGATCTACATGATCAATCACACATTAGATGAGTTTTTTTTTCTGAATTAAAATTTAGACTGGATTTACTGAGTATTTTGTTATACTTGGATACAAATGTTAATCTTTAGTTTATATAAATGATTTCTCTGTGAACTCTTTTTATAGTATAATGAGAAATGCTATACAGAGGAACTTAGTAATTTGCTATAATTACTAAGAGAGTCTTGCAACTTATCACATTTTATAAATCAGTGAGTAAAAAAAAAAAACAGAGACATGGTTAACATACAGCAGCATGCTGTCCCTGTGAATACTCTTGATTGCATAATTTAAAAAGACATTATGATCTATGTGGTATGTGCATTAGTGGTCTAAATAGTACCCTACAAAACAAACAACCACCTCATTAACAGACTTCATTGGAACTGGTCATAATTCTGACCTGTAGAACAGGTTTATGTTTGCCTCAAGAAAAGTGTTTGATGTGAATGTTAATTATGTAAATAAGGGAAGTCAATAGCTTAGTCAAATGAAATCCCTTAGGTCCAATGAGCTATTTTCAAGCATTGGAAAACCATATTTATAATATTTGAATAATACTAGTTTTGAAAATGTTAATGACAAATGATTTATTAAAGAATTCATGATCATTTTTATTTGTTCTCTGTTTACTCTTAAATACTTTCTAAAACACATACTCTATATCACTGTCCTGCCACTCACTATTCTGAGATGGATTATTTGCATGCTGTGAACCCCAGATTTGCCCTTCTTCCAGTGAGTACAAATTTAGTATCTTTAATTCACTACCAGAATTTTCTTTCTTTTCAAATCCATAAATATCAAAATAGGTGGGATTTCTATTATAAGTCTGATTTGACTTAAAAGCTCAAGCTCATGAATTATTGAAATGAATGATTTCCTTTGGTTTTTGATAATTTTAAGTGACTTGAAATGATTAAATGATGATTGAATAAATTGAATTTTTAAGGTTTCATTATCTTATTAGAACAATAGAAAATAAGTAAAATTATATGATTTATAAGTCACAATAATTAAATTTGAAATATAAATATGAAAATATCTTCATAATATAAAATAGATTGTAAAATCCACAATGGCAGGGGCTGTGTCTATCTTAAAGCCCCTGTCTCATTGTGAGTGCTCAACAAATATATTCTATAGAGAGTAAAAATACACAAATAGTTGGTTAATTTTTAAAACTTATTATTATTACTTTTTTGATAACAGGAATTGAACTCAGGGCCACTTAACTACTGAGCCACATTCCCAGACCTTTTTATATTTTTTATTTTGAGACAAGATCATGTTAAGTTGCTTAGGGCCTTGCTAAGTTGCTGAGGCTGTCCTTGAACTTGTGATCCTCCTGCCTCAGCCTCCTGAACCACTAGGATTACAGGCATGTACCACCACGCCTGGTTCTTGACCTATTTTTGATAAATAGAAAACACTGACCACTTGGAGAAGCATGGTTGTAAGGTTATTTTCTTGTGGCCCAAACTACATGATTAAAGATATGTATTTAAATTAATTTGGTATGTAGAATCAGAGAGTTTTCTAACCGATAAGCATTTTCTTACCCAATAGTATGTAAGTAAAAATCACAACAATCATTTGTTTATTTTATATGTAGACATAGAAATAACAAATAGGGAAGCAAATCCTGG
Source organism: Spermophilus citellus (assembly GCF_964194105.1). NCBI lineage: Eukaryota > Metazoa > Chordata > Mammalia > Rodentia > Sciuridae > Spermophilus > Spermophilus citellus. Next base: position 191,976,836 of record NC_138184.1, on the reverse strand, counting down.
TGTACTGACTGGATTTTATATTTAGAAAATCTTGTGAAGGATAGAAATAATCTATTGCAAGGTAATTTTTAGGAAGGCTAAAAGGGAAAGGTATTAATTATTAGGAAGGAAACCTTTAAATACAAATTTTCTTCTTATTTGGTATTAGCTCTGCATCAGAGCCATAGGCAATTATATAAGACAAAGTTTTCTTTGAGAATTAAGAGGTGCTGGAAAATGTACACTTTGTCAAATTTCTAAATGTTGGTAGCATCCATATTCCCATGATATCCTCCACCCTTGTGTATATGTATTTCATTAAAAGAAATGTATTTGGAAATTGCTCATGCAGTAGTCAGTCAATGTTGAAGGAACAAATGGAAAATTGATGAAGAAAAATGATTTTGGGAATCTTTTTTATACTTGTGTGTTCTGGTTTATTTATTTAGTAAATATTTATTGTGTTTGTGCTCTGTGCCCAGGACAGTCCCAGTACTGAAGATACAGGCAGACACAAGGGACACACATGTTCCTGCTCTTGTGTACTCATGTCCTAGAGCATCAAAGAGAACCTGGACAAAATGCTTAATTATTCCAGGTAGAGTTCTAGTACATCATACTTACTGGCTCATATGTTCTCCACAAGACCTCTACAGGAAGCCAGGCATGGTATGTGTGCCTATAATCTCAGTGGCACAGGAGGCTGAGACAGGAGGATCAAGAGTTCAAAGCCAGCCTCAGCAAAAGAGAGGCACTAAGCAACTCAGTGAGACGCTGTCTCTAAATCAAATAGAAAATAGGGCTGGGGATGTGATTCAGTGGTCGAGTACCCCTGAGTTCAATCCCAGGTACAAAAAAAAAAAAAAAAAAAAAACCAAAGAGCTCTACAGGGTCAGTGCTATTACCAATCCTAATTTTACAGATAAGTAAAGAGGGTTAATAGTCACAGATTGAAAAAGCCTACAAAGGTTCAAGCCCGGTCAAGTACACTTCCAGAGCCCTGTCTGTGATGTGCTTAGAAATGTGAGGGAAAGTGAAATAGGAATCAGGTTTGGTGATGGAACTCCAACCAGGTAACTATTTTACTAATTGTCAAAACATTTATAAATAATTTAGTATCCATTACCAGTCAAAGATCTTTTCACATATGTTGTTAGAATAGTTGAATGACTCTCATTAGGTGTTGGGTAAATGTTTTGGCTTTAATAGATAAAATCCTGAGACTAAATTTTTTCTTTATAGATCTCTAATGATGATTCTCACTATCACAGTTACATTTTTTAAACAAGAAGTAAGAAAATATATTGTCCATAAACTTGTCTTTCACAGATTAATTTTGAGGATTTATAAGAGATAAGGCTCTGATAAAAGGTAGTTTGTAGAATGCCATCTTAGACATTTGTGAGTGGTAATATAGGAATACGATTTTGGATATACTTCTTTTAAATACATTTTAATTGAATTATAGTTACTATATATCTTTATGAGATACTATGTGATATTTCCATACATAAATATAATGTACAATGATCAGATCAGGTAACTGGCATATCTATCACCTGAGACATGCATAATTTCTTTGTGTTGGGGTCATTGAAAATCCTCTCTACTAGCTGTTTTGAAATATTCAGTTATCATTGATCATAGTTATCCTACTGTGCTACAGAACATAAGTTTTTCCTTCTATCCAACTTTACCAATGTACTCATTAATTACCTATCACTTCTCCCTCCCCCACACCCCGCATTTAGGTTTTTTTTTTTTTTGTCTTTTTGATAATAGCAAATCTAACTAGAGGAGGTAATTTGTATTTTCCTGATGATTAGTGATATTGAGAGCATTATTTTACTTGCTTGTTGACCTTTGTTGCATATCCTCTTTTGACAAATGCCTGTTCAGGTTATTTACCCACTTTCAATGAGATAATTTTTTTTTGCTATTGAGTTTTTGTGTTCCTTACATATTATAGAAATTATTCCCCATTAGATAGTTTGCGAATATCTTTTCCCATTCTGTTGATTTTCTCCTTACTCTTTTGATTGTTTCCTTTGTTGTAGAGAAGCTTTTTAGTTTGATGTAATCCCATTTATCAGTGTTTGCTTCTGTTGTCTCTGCTTTTAGTGTCATATCCAAAAAAAAAAAAATCTTTGCACAGTTCAATATCAAGAAGCATTTCCCCTGAGTTTTCTTTAGTTTCAGGTCTTACACTTAAGACTTTGATTCATTTTTTGTTGATTTTGTATGTGTTCAGAGATAGTAATCTAGTTTCTCTTTCTTTTTTGCATATGGATATTCAGTTTCCCCAGTACCATTTATTGAAGAGACATTTCTTTCTCCAATGTATGATTTTGTTGCCTTTGTTGAAAATCAGATATATTTCCAAAGTGGTTATATTAAATCCACTGTGTGCAAAGAAATCTGATTAGTTGTTTATTTTTCATACTTTGACCTGATTCTGAGATTACTTAATTGTATATTCTACAAACTTATGCAGTTTTATAGCTATAATAAGATATAGAGTTATGACCAGAAAAATGAAAAAGGTGGAGTTGTATTATCTGTTTGGTGTCTAGGTAGCCAGTCTGAGTCAGTTAGGAGAGAAGACAGGATTGAGCCTATTTTGAAACCATACGTCTCAAAGGACGTAGATAAGTCTCAAAGGACTTAGAGGTACACAAAACAGAATAAAGGAACATACTTATTTTGGACAGCTATTTTGCTTGCATGACTAAAGGACCCAAGCAGAACAAGTGCAAAGGAGGAAAGGTTTATTTGAGGGCTCACGGTTTCAGAGGGCTTAGTCCATAGAAGGCCAGCTCCATTCCTCAGGGCTTGAGGTGAGGCAGAACATCATGTTCAGAAAGTGCGGTGAAGGGAAGCAGCTTACATGGTAATCGGAAAGCAGAGAGAGAGAGAGAGAGAGACTCCACTCTCTAGATACCAAATATATACCTTATAGTCCCACCCACAATGAACCACTTCCTTCAGCCACACCCCACCTGTCTCCAATGACCACTCAGTTAATACCATCAGGGATTAATTCACTGATTAGGTTAAGGCGATAGCCCAGTGGTTTCTCCTCCAAACCTCCTTACATTTTCTCACGTGTGAGCTTTTGGGGGACACTTCACCTCCAAACCATAACAGTACTGAAGAGTATATATTTCCTTAGCAAGATTTTAAGCTAATGTCTAGGAAAAGAAGAGTAGTCATATTCTTAGTCTTTTCCAGCTCTAAAATTTCAGAGCTCTGTCTGAGGAACAAATGGTCTCCAAAGCAAGAAGCCTGGTGCACTATTTGCATCTTCACTGACAAGTAGCACTGAAGCTACTCTTTCCCATTCTGTGAGCAGCTGGCCTGAGCTGGCAGACAGGGACAGGAGGGATCCAAAATGACTTGCTTGTGCCCAGACCAAACTGTATTTTTCTGTTAGTGTTTGGAATAGAATTCAAAGTCCTTAAGATTTTACATTATTTAGCCTTTGATATATGTTTTTTTTTTCAAGTGGATGACCTTTAAGTGTCAGTGCTTCCCTTTGCTTTTTCCTGATTGGGCATATTTATGAGAACAACCAAAACCTTAAATCTTCTACTTTCGTTGCCAGTAAAAGCAGGAGAAATGATAGCAATAAAAAGTGTTGGCTTCTATTACTGAATCAATGACCAATCCTTTTATATTCAAGTAAGCTCATGTGACAATAAGCAATGGTCTGTAGAACCATTATCACTAAAGGCCAGCCAGCAATTTTGTTATAAAATCTTCTGAGACAGCTTGTAATTTGGCTGTTTTAATTAAACCTCACCAGCCCAGATTGCAGGAGGAAAGTACTGGGAATTTTCCACTGAACTGTCACTCTAAAACAATGTTCTACTATGGATTTGATGTCAGAAATCATAACAATATTTAATGCCAGGTAATTGGCATAACAATGATCTTGAGTGACAGCTTAGTGTTTGGAAAGCTAAATTAAAATTGATATGCTTATTTAGCTCTTGAACTGTCAAATCAATACATGCAGCCTTTGCTTTTCAACACTGTTCCATCTTGGGGACATTTGGCTGACATCAGTAGTTAACTCTACATATTGGCAGGAGACTGGGTTTGATTCCTTTTTTTTTTTTTTTTCACTTCTTGTTAAAATTCTAGATGAGGATAATGAGAATAATGGTAGGGGTAAGTTTACCGGTACACACTGGGGCCATAAAATCTAAATGTCTGAAGGTATCTTTTCCTGGCACAGTTTAAGTGTTCAGGGAGTTAAGATGTAGCAAATAATGGCCATGGGTACTGTTTATTGAATGTTTGCTTCATACTGGGTAATTCAGCTAAGACCCTACTATTCCCTCAGTTAACTTAAAACCACTCTGAAGAGAAAAATAACAGGGCCATTTCATAGACAAGTAAATTTACCAAAGTTGCTCAGCCAGTAAATGGTGAATTTGTGATTTTGATTCTGGCCCACTTGACTCTGAAGTCCATGTTTCAATTATGAATATATAATAATGTGTCTTGTCACAAACTATTTACCTCTCCACCAAATACCAAATTATTTATCTAAGAATAAATTGGGCACCTTTTTTAAATTAAGATTTTTAAGTCTTCATTGAATTATTTTAGTTTTAATTGACACATGCAAATTGTATGTTTATGGGGTACTGTGTTCTATTTTGATACATGCATACATTGTATAATGTTTCAACCAGAATAAGCATATCTATCTCCTTACTTATTGTTCCTTTGTGGCAATATGCTCAATATATTTTCTTCAAGCTCTTTGGAAATAGAGAATTATTATTCTCTATGGTCACCCTACTGTCCAGTAACACCCCAGAACTTATTTCTGTCTACCTCTGACTTAATACCCACTGATGGACCTTGCTCCATCCCTCCTTCACTCCTACCCTCCCCAGCCTCTGGTAACTACCATTCTGTACTCTACCAGATCATTTTTTTAAGAATTTACATATTCAAGTTGCTTTCAAGGAAACATATATCTTCTTATAGATAAAAGGTAATAAACATAAAACATTCAATCACCTGCTTTTCAAGAGTTAATATTATTTATATTTCACTTCTATATTATTTATGAGTATGTTGGAGAGAGGAAATGGAAAGAAGCACTGTGAAGTGGAAGGGGAAGGAAGATTGATGTCCAGGACGAAAGGAAAGCATGGGAACAATTCCTACCAACGGTGACAGGAGGTGCTTGAAGGCTCTGGCACTGTCTTGGCCACTGCCTCTGGGAATTTTCTCCCTGTCTCTCACTCAAGGTCTTTCTTTTAACATGATTAACTCATCTTCTTCATTGGCTGCATCAGCTTTGAAGCTCTTTCCTCACATAACAAAAACCTTCCCTTGGTCTTTAGCCCTTTCTATTCACTGAATTAGTAATTGATTAGAGAGACAAGATCTGAGGGCCCATTATCTGCTGGGGTACAGAGTAGCATAAAATAGAGTTCTTTCCTTTTCACCAAATAAAACCTTTCTAATTAGAGAGTAATCATGAGCATGAAGATATCTAACACCATCTTTTATAATGATTGATTCAATTACTATGTAATGTTTTGAACGACCAACAATAAAAAAAAATTAAAAAAAAAAAAGAATAGAAGTCTGCCAATCAGTTGTCCATAGCATTATATAGAACATCAATCACCTCAATGACTGTTTTGTGTTAGGACTGTAAATACTTTTTTCATCCCTCTTCTACCCACTCATTATGAAAGTTTGATTAGAGCTACCTCCTACTGTGCCTGTACCCTTGAGTGACACTAACTACTTCCTTATTGATAAATCAAATGTTTATTTTATGTGGTGAGCCGTTTCTTCGGACTGTGGTCGCCATTACAAGATGGCGCTGGCTCCGCTGTGGTCTGTGACAAACAACTCCTTATTTGGGAGAGTTGGCACGTGATGTTTTAACACCCTATGAGAAAGCTCCACGTAGCAGCTTCGCATTGGGGCTTGGGATGCTTTATTAAGGATGGGAGGGGCATCCGAGGGGAAGAAGAAGAAACATCAGGGGCCTGAATAAACGGCTGAAAGAAGATTCCTGTTGTTGCGTCTTCCTTGCGGGCAAGGGGTCGCGACAAGTGGTGCCGAAACCCGGGAACCAGAACTTTCAGCCGTCAGGGGTGGTGCACCGGTTAGTCCCAGGTAAGTGGGATCCGCGACCAAAGCGGGGATAGTCCCAGTAAGTGGGATCTGCGATCAAAGCGGGGTCAGCTCCTCTACAAAGAAAGAGAGAGCTTTATATTTTATTGCAGCTGCACTGTGTACTTTCACTTTTGTTTTCTGTGTTTCTTTTGTTGCTGTGTCATGGGTGCCGCATCTTCAAGTCCGCTTCTTCTGGCCCTAGACGGCCTGTTACGTTCCAAGGGCCTGAAAGTGAAACATAGAACTTTACAAAGATTTTTACAGAAGTTGGATATTGCTGCACCGTGGTTTGCATTTTCGGGCAGTCTTACTATACCTAGTTGGGATAAATTAGGCAAAGATCTTGACTTTGCTTCTGAGCAGGGCATATTAGAGGGCGGGGTGATACCCCTTTGGAAAATGGTCCGTAGTTGCCTCACAGATGGCAGATGTCAGGAAGCACTTACTAAAGGACAGGAAGTTCTAGAACAATTACATGAGGAGAAATTGGAGACGGCAGGAAGTGAGGTATCTCGGGAGGATGGAAGTGTGCGGAGCGTGAAACAGGGGAAGAGACGATTGTATCCAGATGCAGGAAGTGAGGTATCTCGGGAGGATGGAAGTGTGCGGAGCGTGAAACAGGGGAAGAGACGATTGTATCCAGATCTCAGTGCGCTGCGCACACCCCCATGTGAAAGTGGGTCAGAGGAAGAGGAGGATGAGGAGGAGGAGCTTGGGAGGCTGTCTCGCCAGCTAGGGAGTTTAGCTATAGGAGAAGGGAACAAAAATAAACAGGAGCTCAAGAAATGTGATCCTCCGGATCCACCGCCGTATGGCGGGGGTGTTTCGGGGAGAGCTTTCCATGCTCAAACATGGAGGGCTGTTAACGCTGAGATGGGTCTTGCTTATCCAATTTTTCAGGATGATAATAGGGGAAGATTCCATGAGCCTTTAGATTTCAAAATTGTGAAGACTCTGGCGGAGTCTGTGCGCACTTATGGGGTGGATGCCGCCTTCACACTAACTCAGGTGGAGAGTCTGTCTAGATACTGTATGACTCCCTCTGATTGGGCTAGCCTTGTTCGGGCTTGTGTTTCCCCAGGTAAATATTTGGACTGGAGAGCATTTGTGCTAGAGGGCGCAATAGAGCAGGCCACCCAAAACCATGCGGCGGGACACCCTCATTGGGATAAGGACATGCTTTTGGGGCAAGGTAGATTTGCTAATCAACAGACGGGATTCCCTCTTGAGGTATATGATCAAATTAATAACATTTGCATTCGGGCATGGAAGTCACTTCCAAATAGAGGAGAGGTATCTGGTAATTTGACTAAGATTATACAAGGCCCTACAGAACCCTTTTCAGACTTTGTAGCAAGGATGGTGGACGCCGCTGGAAAGATTTTTGGGGATCCTGATAGAGCCATGCCCCTTGTCAAGCAATTGGTCTTTGAGCAATGCACCAAGGAATGTAAAGCAGCAATCGCTCCTTATAAGAACAAAGGCATAGAAGCATGGATGAAGGTGTGTAGAGAGATTGGAGGACCTTTAACTAATGCAGGTCTTGCAGCTGCTGTCCTTCGGATTACAAAAGGGGGCGGTCCTGCCGCCGGAACATGCTTCCATTGTGGTCAACCCGGTCATGTTAGACGTGAATGTCCCAAAAAAGACAATTCCAAAAAAGACAATTTTACTGGACCTTCTCACGGTGGCCTTTCCAATGGCCTTCGTCTACCGGGGTTGTGTCCAAGATGCAAAAAGGGGAAGCATTGGGCAAGAGAGTGTAGATCAGTGAGGGACATCCATGGACAGCCTATTTCAGCTGGGCCAAAAAACGGCCGACGGGGCCCTCGACCCCAGGGCCCACAAATATATGGGGCAGTGGAGAATGTCACACCCGAACCCGAGACATGGCCATCTCTACGCCATCCCATGAAACGCGGAGAGCCACTACAGGTGCCGCGGGATTGGACCTCTGTTCCACCTCCAGACTCGTATTAACACCTAAGATGGGAGTCCAATTGGTGGAAACTGAGTTTACAGGGCCTCTACCACCTGGCACTGTAGGTTTGCTAATTGGACGTGCATCCTCTATTTTACAAGGTCTTCATGTTTTCCCCGGAGTCATAAGTCCTGATACTGTAGGGATAATAAAGGTTATGGTGGAAGCTCCAAGGGGCATTGTGTCCATCTCCCCAGGGGATCGGATTGCTCAATTGCTAATTTTGCCTAGCTTACATAACCACTTCCCTGCTGATTCAAGGTCACGGACAGGGAATGAGATTGGTACCACCGGAGGGAATTGTGCCTATTTGTCACTAGATATGAGCAATCGCCCCACTTTGGAATTAAGCATAGAAGGTAAATCTATTGTGGGATTACTGGATACCGGAGCAGACCGTAGTATTATAGCACTTAGGGACTGGTCTAAGGGATGGCCAGTGCAGACTTCTGATCAATCCTTGAGAGGACTTGGATATGCCCAGGCCCCTCAGATCAGCTGTAGACATCTAGTCTGGAAGGATCCAGAAGGACATAATGGTACCTTTCAGCCTTATGTACTTGATTTACCTATCTCTCTATGGGGCCGTGATCTGATGAAAGACATGGGGTTCACTCTTAGTAATGACTATTCCCCAGTGTCTCAACAGATTATGCAAAATATGGGGTATAGGCCAGGTCTAGGACTAGGAAAACATTTACAGGGACGTAAGCATCCTGTACAAGGTCATCAAAAGCTTGACAGATTTGGTCTGGGTTTTTCCTAGGGGCCGCTGGGGCTCAAATACCCATAACATGGCTCACCGAGGAGCCTGTTTGGGTGCCTCAGTGGCCTCTTCCCTCGGTTAAATTGGCAGCAGCTCATGCTCTAGTTAAAGAACAACTTGACTTGGGTCACATCCAGCCTTCTACTTCTCCATGGAATACTCCCATATTTGTCATTAAGAAAAAATCAGGGAAGTGGCGCCTACTGCATGATCTACGAGCAGTTAATGCTCAAATGCAACTTATGGGGCCCATTCAAAGAGGGCTGCCTCTGCTCTCCTCGGTTCCTCAGGGTTGGCACATTATTGTTATTGACATTAAAGACTGTTTCTTTTCTATTCCTTTGCATCCTAAAGACTCGCAGCGTTTTGCCTTCACCCTTCCCTCGTGTAACCACGAGGAACCAGATCAAAGGTTTGAGTGGGTAGTGTTGCCGCAGGGAATGGCTAATAGTCCCACGATGTGTCAGATGTATGTGGGGAAGACACTCGCACCTCTCAGACAAAAGTATTCCTCCATCAAGATCATTCATTATATGGATGATGTATTATTGGCTGCTAAATCAGAGCAGACAGTTCATGAGGCCTATAAAGACCTAGTGAAGTTGTTAGCTCAATATGGACTGCATATCGCACCTGAAAAGATTCAAACAGGGGATTCTATTAAGTATTTGGGAGCAACAATTGGGTGTGACAAATTACGACCACAGAAAATCACCATACGAGCTCAGGATCTCCAAACTCTAAATGATTTTCAAAAACTGCTGGGAGATATTAATTGGATACGAGGATATTTACATATTTCTAATGTTGTGCTACAGCCTTTGTATGCTACTCTTAGGGGTGATCCAGATCTTACTTCCCCTCGTAGCCTCACCAAAGAGGCTAGAGCGGCCCTTATGACAGTAGAAGAAGCTATACAACATGCTACTTTATGCAGGCTCCAGAGTGATAAACCTTTCCATTTATGTGTGCTTGCCACTATGCGGCAGCCTACTGGAGTACTGTGGCAAGATGGACCTTTGCTATGGATTCACCCACATGTATCCCCAGGAAAATCCTTAGAATATTATCCTGATGCTGTTGCAGCATTAGCACTTAAAGGGATTCAACAAAGCATTCAATTTTTCGGACAATCACCTTCTTCTCTTATTATACCCTACACTAAAGCTCAACTTAGTGTCTTGTGTGCTACTCTAGATAACTGGGCTATTCTATGTTGCTCGTTTCAAGGGGATATTGATAATCATTACCCTTCTCATCCGTTACTCCATTTTGTTAAAGAACATCCTATCATTTTCCCTAAAGTAACTTCATCCAGTCCCATTCCGGGGGCTGTTAACATTTTTACTGATGGTTCCAAGTCTGGAATGGGAGCTTATGTAATTAACGATTCTCCCCCTGTCCAGCATCAATTTGCTCCTGGAAATCCACAATGGGTAGAACTACAAATTGTTATTGAGGTTTTTAAACAGTGTTCTTTTCCCTTTAATCTCATTTCGGACTCCATCTATGTGGTGCAAGCACTACAAATCCTGGAGGCTGTGGGAGCGATTAGTGATGCCCGTAATGTATCTGCTTACTTTAATCAGCTTCAACAGCTTATCCATGGCCGCACTGCTCCTTTTTATCCAGTGCACATCCGGGCTCACACCTCTCTTCCTGGTCCGTTATCGCAGGGTAATGCCTGTGCGGACTCAGCCACTAGAGGTCAGTTGATCTGTTTGGCTTCCTCCTTAGAGGAGGCTAAATTGTTTCACCAAAATTTTCATGTTAATGCTTTAACACTGCGCAGGCGTTTTTCTATTTCAAGAGCAGATGCTCGGCAGATAGTATTACACTGTCCCCATTGTGTCACATTTCTTCATCCCCCTACTTATGGAGTGAACCCACGGGGATTGAAGCCATTGGTTGTCTGGCAAATGGATGTGACACACATACCTGACTTTGGTAGCCTCAAGTATGTCCATGTTTCTGTTGATACGTACTCTGGAATTATTCATGCTTCTGCTTTATCGGGAGAAAAGGCACGTAATGTCATTACTCATTGCCTGGAGGCCTGGGCGGCGTGGGGTGCACCTACGTCCCTTAAGACCGATAATGGACCTGCTTATACTGGAAGACAATTTACATCTTTTTGTTCTACTATGGGAGTGCAACTTACTCATGGTTTGCCTTACAATCCTCAAGGGCAAGGCATTGTTGAGCGTGCTCATCGCACCTTAAAGGAAACTTTACATAAACAAAAGGGGGGAATAGGTGCTGAACATACTCCTAAAGAACGCCTGTCCTTAGCTCTCTTTACCATTAATTTTTTGAATTTGGATATTCATGATCGCTCTGCGGCCGATAGACATGTGTCCCCTCAGCCCTCTGTGATTGGCTATGTTAAGTGGAAAGATGTTCTTACGGGCCAATGGAACGGCCCCGACCCCGTGCTGACATGGGCACGAGGATCTGTATGTGTTTTTCCCCAGGATCGCACGGAACCGTTGTGGGTCCCTGAACGCCTGACAAGAAGAGTCTTGACGTCGGCTAACCAGCAACAGGAAATACCACAGCAATCCCGTGATGAGGATCTTCATTCTGCTGAGTGCTCTGGCTCTGGTGCTGATGCCGATGACACAGATGACACCAATGCAGTGGTGGGCAGTGGCACGGGCTTGGCCAATGCCAATGCCGGTTCATGGTAATTCTAGAGTCCTCCCCACTCTTTTCTCTACCTCATGTGAGATGTCTGCTCCCTGTGCCTCTCCTAGAGGGGACGTGGATAGCATTTTTAATCAATCTCAAGTTAATCTCACAGGAGTTTTTTGTTTCAGCCTTGGGAACACTCATTGTATTAGTCTTAAGACCAAGAATTTGACTAACTGGGAGGACCCATTGCGGTCCAGTCAGGTTTCAGGGAGCATTCTCAGTGCTGTGCTGAGCCAAGTAGTCTCAGGGGAACAAACAGGCTCAGGAACCCCCGCAAATAGCTCTGCTTTAAACACAACTACCTTGGCTATTATCTCCGAGGTACTAATCCCAGTGCCTCCTTCTTCTAATAGTCTTTATAATGCCACCCATTTTAAGGCCTCTCCTTACTGTACCCCTAATCTTGGTTTCCCCCCAACATTTACGCCTTGTCAGGATCATTCTTGGGAGCAACGTCAAGTTGCTAAAGGTTTCTCCCTTTCCCCCTCTCTTAAGAGGTATGTTTATAACTTTAACAACAGTGTCAACTCCTCTACAGGAGTGGGTTGGTCCTGGTTTCAATGGCTGATCTCCAATGAAAAGGGGGCTTCAGCTGATATTTCTGCACTGGCTCAATTGCTGGGAGCCAAAAGTTGGCTGGCTAATGTTTCTGGCACTGTTAGGGAGAGTGAACGAGGTAAAAGACTCACATCTGTTTCGTTCAACTCTCTGTTACATAATGCCACATTGCCCCCTGCAATGGTCTGTGTCCAATCCCCGTTCTTACTCCTTTTGGCTAATGACACCTCGTCAGGGGTGCTGGATTGTTCTAATGTTACCTGTCTCTTATCTGAGTGTTGGAATGGTTCTTGGACTGTAGCGGTGGTTATGAAAATTCCAACTTTTGTCCCAATCCCAGTCACTGTGGACCCTGACGAATTCCCCATTGTTGAGCTACTTAGAGTCCGCAGGGATTTTGGAATCACAGCTGCTATAGTGACAGCCGTGGCGGTATCTGCTGCTGCAGCGGTCACGGCCGGAGTGGCCATGGCCAGTCAAGTGCAGACTGCTGCCACCATTAATCAAGTTGTTCAACAAACTTCCACCATACTTGAATCCCAGAATACAATTAATCAACATATTTTGTCAGGGATTTTAGCTGCCAACCAAAGAATAGATTTACTCCAAGCTCAGGTAGAAGAATTGGCTGATTTGGTGCTTTTGGGCTGTGTTGACCAACGTGCACATTTATGTATAACCTCTGTCAGATTTAATGATTCCAGGAATGCCTCCCGTATCATTGGCGAATACTTGGCTGGAAATTGGTCCATGGCAGCGGAAGACATGATCCAGTCTCAACTAACCCAGATAGCTGTCTTGAACAGTACCCATGTCGATCCCGTAACTTTGGGTCAATTCACCGATTGGATATCCTCTGCCTTTTCCTTTTTTAAAGAGTGGGTGGGGGTAGGCATTTTTGGTGCAATGTGTTGCTTCGGTATGGTTCTCTGCTTGTGGTTTCTCTGTCGCCTCAAGGCCCGCAATGCTCACGATAAAGCTATGATCATACAAGCTCTTGCAGCTTTAGAAAATGACAACTCACCTCAAGTTTGGCTTGCGCAAATTAAACAGTAAATCTTTGACATGGTCGTCGCACCCCAAGTCTTACGGACATTGCACTGGGATCGACATGTCTTTCCTTGTTATTCTCTTAGTGTTGGAAAGCCCTTGCACTCTGCCGGCTTTCCTACCATTGCACGCAGATGGGTTTCCACACTAGTGCTTTTCTATCGCCTTAAGACCCGTGCCTTTCTTTTAGGGTGTTATCAACTTGTTTATCGTTGTATTTCTATACAGCCACAGTTCAGCCTTAGCTATCCCCCTTCGTCCACCATCGTCACGATACAGGATGCGAGGCAAGGCACTGCACTTGAGTGATCCTTGAAGTGGACCTCAAGGAGAGCATGTCCTATTGTATGCGGGTTAGACGCGTCCACGCCCCGTCCCACGGAGAAAAGCGTCGGCTGATATGGCCTCAGATCTGGGGAAGGCGCCTCCTTGGGGCTGAGCCATACTATGCAGCCACTTCTGCACAGTGGGATAGGACCTCTACTCTCTCCTGTGTTGTTCTTAGAAAACAAAAGGGGGAACTGTGGTGAGCCGTTTCTTCGGACTGTGGTCGCCATTACAAGATGGCGCTGGCTCCGCTGTGGTCTGTGACAAACAACTCCTTATTTGGGAGAGTTGGCACGTGATGTTTTAACACCCTATGAGAAAGCTCCACGTAGCAGCTTCGCATTGGGGCTTGGGATGCTTTATTAAGGATGGGAGGGGCATCCGAGGGGAAGAAGAAGAAACATCAGGGGCCTGAATAAACGGCTGAAAGAAGATTCCTGTTGTTGCGTCTTCCTTGCGGGCAAGGGGTCGCGACAATTTTACCCCAACACTTTCTGTTATAGACATTAGATGATCTCTCCTACCTTTTTCCCACCCTCAAATTTATTTTTCTAGAAGTGTAGTTAGAATCTTCATTCCAGTTCAGAAAATCTACATCTTGAACTGGATGGATGTGGTTAGAAAATTTTTATCTTGAATGAGATAAGCTTGCTAAATTTTGGTCAGGACACTCAATGGGAAGTTGAGGTTCTATCTGATGCTTTTACATCTACAGGACAGAGAGTTTTCTCTTTTCAATCTGAAATATACCTTCCAATAATGATTGTTTCTCTCCTGAAATGAGATAGGGTCTTTATTATGTGTGATTTATAGGTGGGTATTTTGAAGAGTCTAAAACCCACATGAAGGAAAGAGAGCCAATTAATATAAAGAGATTTGAACTGTTCAACTTCAAAACTTTTAAAATTTGGATCTCAAATTCTTAAGAATATGATTTAAACTTGGATTTAAACTTGGTAATAAATGTCCATATTTATATTCATTATATATAATTATTATTCCAGTAGAATGGGTGAGATCTGAATTTTAAAATCATGGACAAAGGATGAGAAATGAGATAACATATATGAATTTTAATTTTTATGTGGCTGTTCATAACAACAATTGTTGTTTTAATCATGGCTGAAAGTCAGGATACCTCTCCACTGTTAATGTAAGAGCTTGTAGTCTGTGTCAGGCTGTACCAGTCAGGATCCAGACAGGAAATAAATGCCTCACTTAAATCAAGTAATGGAGGAGAGTTTAATAAAAGTACCATTTACAAAGTTGCAGGCAGGGAAGGCAAGGTCAAAGTGAGCTAGCAAGGAAAGATGAAGCTCTATAGAGCTAGCAATTGTAGGGAGTCATTAACCTGCTACAGCTGAAACTTTAAGAGAAATAAGCAGGAGGGAGGGAAGGAAGGAGGGAGGGGGAGAGAGAGAGAAAGGGGAGGGAGAGGAAGAGGGAGAAAGAGAGAGAGAGGGAGAGGGAGAGGGAGAGGGAGAACAAATCTGTAGCAGGGTCAGCCTGCCAGGAATTGTGGTCTTTGGTGAAAGCAAAGAATCGAACTGTGAACAAAGAAACAGATATTCCAGTCTTACTCTCCTCTCTGTCATTTTAATCTGCTTCTAGTGCCTCTCATTGCTATACTCAACTGGAATCCACCAAACAACACTCTGCAAGAGGGAATTTTTATGAGTCAGTCTCCATACAGAGCAGAAAAGAGAGGTGTGGAGAATGAAGTTGCTCTGGAAGAGCAAATGAAATAGGGTGATGTCACTTAACAGAAGGTATATGTCGGAGAACTTTGTCATTAGGCAATTTCATCACTGTGTGAATACTATAGAATGTCCTTACACAAACTAAGGTGTCTATGATATCAATAGGAGATAGACTCTTCTGGGACCCCTGTTGTGTATACAGTCTGTTGTTGATTGAAATGTCATTATACAGCATGTGATTATATATCCATCTCAAACGCTAAGACTGAGCTTTGTTGACCCCCTCAGTTCACTTGAGGTGAATTATATAATGGCATCACCCTGCCCTAGAATGTGACTAGTTACTTCCTTATTGGCAAATCAAGTGTTTCGCCCTTCTATTCTCCTTTCTTCTATTTCATGTATTACATGATCATCTTCTTCATCGAGTTACTTATTTCTACAACTACAACTCAGTTCTTCAATCCAGTCTAGAAAAACTTTGTCTTGAATGGGATGAACTTGCCAAATCTGGGTCAAAGTACTCAAAGGAAAGAAGGACAGAATGATGTTCTATCTGAGGCTGCCTCCCAAAAGAACATGTAAAACATAAAGGGATTATTGCTGTGGGTTTGCAATTGAATCATGACTTCTGAGGTCTATGAATATTTCGAGTTAGAAGCCTGATGATATTGGCATCATACCTAGCTATATTTAACGATAAGTCACTGCTGAACCAATCCCTCCTGAAAACTGTCAGACAAATGGGCTCCTTCATGTTATATGGGAAAAGGGAGAGAAGTCCTACACCTTTATGATTTTTACACAGGAAGTGCTCTATCAGGAAGTGTTAAGCTGGTAAAAGACCTTGACGTCTTTAAAATACACCTTGCAGCAAGTGTCCAGCTTCTTTGTCTTGATGTGAACAGAACTCTCTGGAGAATGGCTCTGGGCAGGTTTACCACTAAGATGAGATTGCCTTTAAGGGAGGCATAGTTAGCCTCTGCTTTCTCCTCTCATCTCATCTTTCACTATTCTCCCCAATATCCCAACATGCGTATGACAGACATGTATATACTTGTAGACAGACAGTTTCTCTCCACCATAATAAGCTTTCTTAACTCTAAGTTTTGTATGAGCTGTTATCCCTACCTAGATCACTCTTTCTCCTCCTTGTATTATCCCAAATTGCCATTTATCATATTGTACTATGTTTGCTTACTATAACACTGAGCAGTAAACACCATAAGAGGAAAGCCTATTTCTTCTTTTTCGTTTGAATCTCCAGGACCTTGTCCAGTGACTGGCATATAATAGCCTCTTATAATCTGTTGAATTAATAGATAATGAATAAATAATATTAAATTAATAAATGAATAAAGGAAATAGCAATGATAAAAGTTTTATTCAGCAATGTTTCCCGCTTACACCCCCCAAAGTTAGTTCTTCTTAGGAAGGTTTAATTTGAAACTGGTTAAGAAAACCAGAAAGTGTCTTAATAATTAAAAAAAAAAAAAAAGATCAGCTCTGAGTAAGCATGTGGCATCATGAGAACAACATGACTTGATAGATAATTATGAGGAAGTTGTTTGCTACTAGTGCTTCTTGGACTAGATGCCATTAGAACCCCTTCAAGTTATTTGTCATAATGTTCAAGCTAGACCTTCTGAACCCTAGTTCTTCTGAGTCAGCACCTCCAGGACTGAGTTCTGGGAGGTATTTTATTATCAGCCCCCTCTACCTTCCTGCGGTGATTCTGGTACACTCTGGGGAAGAGAAGCTCTGCTCAACTTCTGTGCAGTCCTATGGCTCCCTGGGGAATGAGTCATCAACAAGCTTGAGTTTGGAAATGATGTTTGTAAATATTCACAGTTTTATGTTTTAATATTTTATGACTTGTAGGCTTTCCCCTGCGGAGATGTTTAATATTCTTTCACTGTTTTATATTGCAGGGTCTTATTCACTTGGTTAATTTTTAATCGAAGAATCATGCTGAGCTATTTCCAGACTATGAGCGGAGGCAACTGTGTACTGCTTTCCCAGGGGAATCCTCATTAATATACTTTCTCTGTGGTCCCAATGGACCACCAGCTTCTACATCCTCCAGTTATACTTAGTCTGGTAAAAGCGTGGCAGAAAGTTGGGAAAAAGTAAGGAGAGTCAAGAATTGTTTTGATGTGCTCAGGACAATGGGTATGAATTTGTTTGTATGTTCCCTTGGAATCATTTAATATGGGTGTTGAGATGGGCAAAAGTTGTGACATAGGCCGTCCAGGGGGAGAAACAAAGAATTTCCACGTGTTTCTGCCCTTTTCAAAGCTTTATTCACTCGAATCACTCAATATAATTTCACTCCATAGGTTCTTAATCAAGAAAAAGACAATCCTTAATGCTAGGCACTGCAATAGGCATAATTAGTTCACAGCAAACAATTCTAGATTAATTAATTCTAAGTATTGCAAACACACTTAACCATGATAAGCTAATGACAGACATTCCCTCTGCATGCTAATCTCAAGTGTCAGGTCAAAAGTCTCAAACCTTAGGCTTTAATCCAGCAGATGCACACTCACTCAGACTGTGGTGATCAGGTCAGGAACCAAGGCAGGCTTCTCCTGAGGTGGAACTGACGGCTGACTGACGAGAGGGTCACAGGGAGAAGTTGCGGCTCTTACCAGGGTCAATATTTGAGTTTGAGAGCGGTGAGGAAAATGCAGAGGATCAGGCAAATGATGACAAGTGATGGGATGTCAGTCCAGGTTTTCATCAGGCTCTCAGCAAGGGGGCATCCTTGTTGGATGGCTGAATATCTGTTCATTTGCTCTATTATTTAAACTAAATTTTGTGGCTTCTGATTCCCCTTACAATCCTTATCAGCTACCACCGGATTTCTCAGTGACATTATCTATCCTGGGGTTAAAACATTTGTTCTGGTGGTCCTCACCTTGATCTTTTCACCTTTCCCTCTTATCGGATGAGGACAGCCTGCCAGAGGCTTCACTCTGAGTTTCCCAGGGTTGGGGGAAGTAACTTCTTTATGTCTGAGGGCCACACTGGAGGGCTCCATTAGGTGTGCCTGGTGAGACTGCAGGTTTCAAACTGGAGTTTTTAAAATGGAGTTGCTTAGGATCAACCTAAGGCCATCCTCACAATGCATCTGTCCCTTTGTTTTCACAATCAATTTCTTTCACTAGAAAATTGCTTACTGTAAAATTACAAATTAAATTTCATGGGAGATCTCTGCTAAAACTTCTAACATGCATCCCAGTCTCAACCGCGATTTTTAGTCATTTTGGTTAAGTAGTTCTAAAGATTATTCTGTTGAGGCTTGTTAATAAAGCCAAGTGAGTCATTTTCCTATAACAGATTGTTGTAACTCAACAAATGATCTTTAGAATAGTCAATATACCTCTCCTGATGGTCACCTAGTGGCCTTGCTGTTTTCCCTTGTGAGTCAGATTTTGAATCTTCGTACAAAACTGCATGAATATATTGGCTACAAAAGAAGCATGACACATAAAGCCCCAGGAGGACAGTGTATTAGTTAGCTATTACTGTGTAACAAATTACCGTACAGCAGCTTAACACTACTAATGTATTTGTTGTGAGTTCTCTAGGTCAGAAGTGCAGCATGGCGTGGCTACATTCTCACTTAGAATCTCACAAGGTGGCAATCAAAATGCTGGATCTAGTCCAAGTTGTTGGTGAAACTCAGCTCCTTGTAGCTGTGGCACTGAGGTCACGGTGGTTTCCTTGCTGGCTGTTTGCCAGGAGTCTCTGTCAGCTCTTAGAGGTTGCCTTTGGTCCTTGAATGTGGTCCTCTCCAACCTCAAAGTCAGCCAATGGGCACTGAGTTATTTTTTTATTTCATGTCTCTTACTCCTTCCCCTACTATCAGCCAGGGAAAATGCTGCTTTTAAAGGGCTGATGTGGTTTGGTCAGCCCCACTTATATTTTTCTGGATCTTAAGGTCAATACTTCAGGAATTTAGATCTTCAAAACTCCATTTGCAATAGCATCTAGATAGTATTTGACTGAATAATTAGAGGACAGGAAACTTGATGATCTATCTTACAATTCTACCTAAAATTGCCTTAAAATGGTAAAAGAATTATTACAATTTGCACGTGCATATATTATTCAATTTTAATTCATTGATAATATGGCTACTATCTTTGGAATAAATACTAGTTGTAGCAATGTATAATGTTACCTGTGTAATATACATACACCAGAAATCAGAGTATAAGGATTGTGAACTTTTATTGAATTTAAAAGTAAATGTCCTCTGGAATTTTGAACAAAATAGCTCATTTCTATAGGCAGGACTTTCAGGTTGTCCAGATTGCTCATTCCAATGTTGAAATCTAGGACTTTACCAGGAGTTTCCTGTTAGGCCTGAGGGGCCATTCTTTCCTAAGTCTGTTTCCCCATATAAAGAATTTATTTATGGATCATCATAGCTAATACAAAATTCTTTTCCTGATTGGGCTGCGTATGTTTAAAATCACAAATATTTAACAAAAAGAAGTTCTTTTCCTAACCAATTCCATAGAACCTTCAATAGTATACAGTGCCAAATGAAAGGGATCCATTTAGAATAATGTATTTTAAAATCAGTGAGGGAAAATACTTTTACAATGAGTAGAATCATGAGAACTAGGTCAAAATTCAGCACATCTTATTGAAACATGGATTTGCATATTGACATTGAGACAGGAGCAAAAGCTTCAGCAAAGTGCAAAGAGAGGAAACAAAGGAGAGGGAGGAGACAAAGAAAGTGCCTTGGGGACAATGGGTAAGAGTAGCTAAAGGCTGGAATGAGATGAGCTGGCCAAACTGGTCGGAGTGAGGGTGTGCATCTAAATCTGGTGAGGCCTGAGTTTGAAACAAGAGGATGAGTCAAACTAAATGAATGCAGAAAAAGGGAGAATACAGATAATAGAGATCAGTTAGTTGTGAACTTCTAATAGCCTCTCTAGCCTTCCTTCCTGGAAAAATATATGTACAAAACCACTTTTCTATACTTATTTAATTCTGGATCACGTAGGGATTGGGTTTCCTAAAGTTGTTTAGATGAGCAGCCACCCAAACAGGCTGTAGATTTTGCATACAATCCAGAATTCAGGGATCAGCTCTGAAGCAGCCTGCAGAACTATAATGGAGCGGCAGGCAGGTTCTGAAATTGTCCTCTTTTTTTTTTCTGACAAAACCTCCTTAGACACTCTGGTCACTCAGAAAGCAGATTCACATTGTAACCTGCATGGTCTAGAAGGAGTGAGTTTTAGGAAGACAGACTTATGGCAGAAAGAATGATGACCTCTAATATCTAGATTGTATTCTCAAATAATTTAATAGGGTCCTATAATAAAACTACATTTTATTTTTTCATTTAAACATTCTTATTCTCCTTACACATTTCTGACACCTTTATGCTACAATTTTAAACCTGCCTATCTGAGAAAATTGTTAAAAGGCTTAACTTTTAAGCTGGAAGTTCATACAAGCTTTATAGTTTATATTCCTCAGTATTTAAATAATTAAGAGGGAGCCTCAAGACATTGTCAAATAAAATAGGTGCCTAATAATTGATGAAATACAAATGAGTTTGAACTAGAAACATAGAGCAGCAGAGCTTTAGCCTCCCAGGCAAGATGGTCAAGAGAAAACATTTAAAAATTATTGTATAGGTTTTTGCCTAGGAAAAAAGTTACTAAAGTTAGAGTTATAAGATGTTACTTTCTCTTTTCTCCTTAGTCAAATCAGCAGCTTGAGAAACTGCATGAGCTTAGGAGTTCATTGGTTATGGGTATTTATGCTGCCTTCAGAGAGGCCTAATAATTATCCACATTGAGTTCCATCAGAATGGATTGTTTTGGACCGTTGGCATGCTGTGCACTTGGGATCCAGTAGATCATTCATTTTCTGTGGCTGATATCACCATCAGTGAATATGGAAAGGAATTTTGGGAAATTTGAGTCCATGAAACGTTTATTGCATCTCTGACTGAAGGTTGGTCTGTGTTTCTCTTTAGGAATGAGACATTGCTATTACTTATGAATATTCCAGATACTTGGGACTCCCTGTGAGGTTCAGGACCGATATATGCTGACTGGCCCCAGGAGAGTAACAAAGGTGTAAGCAGAGGCATTTAGAAAAATCTAAATATTCTAGTGAAAGTAATCATTGAATAAAGTATGAATTAATTGCCATTCAAGGAATGCCCTTGGAATTTATATTTTGTTTCTGGTATTCATGTTTTCTCTTCTTCTGGTTGTCATGAACTGAACAGCTTTCCTATGCCATGTCCTCCCACCATAAGGTTCTACCTCATCTTGGGCCCAAAGAAATGGACCCAGGGAGGCCCAGGAATTTGTCTCACAGTGCTTAGCCACCCAGGTACTAAGAGGCCTCTGAAGACATGATCCTCCGGAATATAACTACTGCTCAAGCTGATGGCAAACTTTGGAATTATCCCCATGTTTCTGGTTCTGCAATAATGCAGGATGCAGTGGCTAGGAGGTGATGGATACTTCCACCGAGATTCAAAGAAAGTCTTAGGAGGCCAGGCAAAGTGTAGCAGGGTTGGAAGTCCTGCAGGCAGCCCCTGAGATGGCAAAGAATGAAACTGCAAGAAGGAAACCAAAGCTGCAGTTGAGATGCCCTGGATTAAGAAATCCCAGTAACATGGTCACTTGCCTAGGAAAACTACTAGGTATGAACAAAATCAGACTGAGAGAAAGGCCATTTGGGCTGTGACTGGCAAAGCCATTGATGCAGGACTTTCCAAGCACTTTCGAACTCAGATCTCAACAGCATGTGCCCCATATGTTGGACTTAGAGAAAATGTTTGCCCAGTTGAGTTTCAGTGTTGCTTTGGCCCCATGCTTTCTTTCTATGCCCCTAAACCTCCCTTTTGGTATGGGAATGTTTACTATGTACCATTGTATATTGGATATATGTAAGTTCCTTTTGATAATTATAGGAGCTCACACCTAAGAGTATGCCTTGAGTCTCAGAAAAGATTTTGGACTTTGGGGAAATTCTGAAACTGTTAAGGCTGTGGGGACTCTTGGAGATGGACTAAATGCATTTTGCATTGTGAGATGGACATGAGCTTTCAGGTGCCAGAAGGGGATTTGTATATGAGGTGTCCTCCCAAAGCTCCTATGGCTATGCAGGGATAGTCAGAGATGAAATGGTTAGATTATGAGAGCTGTAACTTAATCATTCATCCTAGATTGAATGGACCAACTAGGTGGTAACTCTAGGCAGGTAGGGTGTGGCGAGAGGAGGTGGATCACTGAAGGCATGACTTGGAAGGGTTTTATCTTCCCTGTGACCCCTTCTCCTTTCTTTCTCTTCCTCCTGGCTACCATTAATGGAGCAGTGCTCTTCTGCCACAGCTTCATCCATGATGTTCATCTCACCTTGAAACATGAGCAATGGAGTCAGCTGACCACAGACTGAACCTCTGCAACTATGAGCCAAAATAAACTTTTCCTCCTCTAGGTTGTTCTTATCAATTATTTTGGTCATAGCAGTGAAAAACTGACTAACACACCCTGGAACCACCATTCTTATTCTGCTCGTATGATTTCAACTATTTAAATTCCATGTATAAGTGAGACCACACAATATGTCTTTCTGTACCCGATTTATTTTATTCAACATCTGTCTTTCAATTTCCTCCATGTTGTTGAAAATGGTTGGATTTTTCTCTTTTTATGATTGTAGCATTCCTTTGTATATATGCTCTGCATTTTTTTTATCCCTTCATCCACTGATTGACACTTAAGTTAATTAAGTGTCTTGCCTATTGATTATTATGATATACTTAATAAATAACAATTTCATGTGCAATCAGTGATCCCAAGAAAAATTAAACAATAATGATATATAGTACTTAAATAAAGAGAGGAGTAGTAGATGGGGCACGGAATTATCAGAAAATTCTTCACCAAGGAGGCAGCAGGAAAGCTGAGATCTGAATGATATGAAGACGCCTGCTGTGCAAAAGATCAGGGGAAGGGCATTCAAGGAAAGGGCTCCAGGAATATGGTAAACTAAGTGTGTTTGAGGGACCAGTGGAGTAGGAGAGTCCAAATTAAGCAGACCAGGAGAACACAATAAGGATGAGGAGATAGTGTCTTACAGATCATAATAAGTACTAGAAATTTATTCTTTTTATATTCAGAAGTTGCTAGCAGGTTTGATCAGGACAGACATAAACTCTGATTTACATTTTAGAAGATGATTTAGACTCTCATGAGAGGAACACAGGGCATTCAAAGAAGTAGGTGCCGCATTGCATGAGACTAAAACACTCAGGGGTCACTCCAGGGGAACTGGGCCACTCGAAATAACCACACAGGAGACAGAAATACCTTTTTCTTTGCGGGTGCTGTGACGGCTCCTCTGACCTTAAGGTCAACAGAAAGAGAGAAAGAGCCCACACATGCTGACTCCTTTTATTGAGGAGAAGCCACTCAAATGAGCAAGGGGTCAGGTTTCAAGGGGCTGAGTTAGCTCTGTGATGTCTGCTGTCAGCAGGTTGACTGACATCTAGGAAGGCCACACCCAAGGACTGAGTAAGAGAAGGGGACATACAAAGGGTGTTTCAATGGAACATTCTACCCCAAACAGGGGAAGGGGTAATATCTCAAAGGAACAGGTGAGCGTAGCTCAAGCCCTGGGTATGTAGGAAGGCACGCCCATGCACGAAGACACATTTCCATTTTCTCAACCCTAAAAATCAGGGCTACTATCTTTGGTTACCTAAGCAACCAGATCACAGGGTGACCGACAGTGCCACACGGATCAGAAGGGGAGGCAAACGCTGGTCACATGCTATGTGGGCCTCCCACAAGTAGGGGTGAGTTAGGAGGCTCCTGCCAGAATCAGGTTAAGAGATGTTGTGATGAAGAAGAAAGAATGTTTGTAGAGGTGGTGAGAATCAGTTGGGTTTGACATGTATATATTGGAGGTAGGCCTTGGCTGATTCAATTGAGGAGGAGGCAGTGGGTGTACAGGGAAGGAAAGAGGATTGCAGAAGATTCCTAAGGAATATATGCAGAGCACATATTCAACAGGTGCACAACAGCACACATTTCTGAGGAGCAGAATTTATGTCTATGTTGCCACCAAGAAAACTGCTTGTGAAGGGAAAAAAGAAGAGAAAGGATGGTTGGAGATAGGAAGTGGAAAGATGGGGCTCCTTGATCTTTCCCTGGTGGTAGGGAGGCCTAGGAAAGTATGTTTATAACTCTTTTTGTCTTTTTCCTTTCTTAAGGATTGGCAAGATTAAAGACTTAAAGATTGTATACACAAAATAAGCTCCCTTAAGAGCTCAGATCTCCTGGGTCTCAGTGTTATACAAGTGTAAATGGCCCCCCAAAAGGTCAGGCAGTTTATCTCTTTAAGAGTGATTTATGTGAGCAGCCCTGCTTGTTTATCTCTTCAGGACTCTGCTGCCAGGAATAGAAAGAAAATCTTGAGACATCTTATTCTTCATAGGCAGTGGGGAAGTGGTTTAAAGACCTTGTCCAAGTTATTAATTAGCCACTTAACTTGGTTCTGTAAGAAAATATAAGGAATTCTTTCTCTTAATCTTATCAGAATGTTTCATTAAAAGCAAATAAATATCTAAAATAAATAATATGGGTAGTGAATGTTACTGAAAATAGCACTTGCCTCCTCCTCACATTTCAGTCTCCAGAAAAATAATTCAAAGCTTTGAACATTCATTAATATGTGGCTATACTGTAATCAACCTTTTCATTCACTATGGTAAAATAAATTGTCTCAAGGAGATAATGGGTGCTAGATGAAATGACTTACCTGACTTAGCCCAGGATATTAGATGGTCTTTAGATTGGTACTAATAATAGGAGTCTTGAGTGAAATTAGCCAGAATGCTGGTCTCCCACACACTGATGTGAATTTAGGATTTCCCCCCCCACCCTCTTCTCATACTTAACACTCCAAGACCATCAAGTATTTTTAATAATCCTAAACCTGTGAGACTTGTGACAGCTGGGAATTTGAGATTTGGGAGTGATAGACCCAACCTGATCTTTTATTAAAATTGGGAGCCATCTTGCCACAAAGCCATGAAAAGCTAATTTCGGCTTTACTATAAATTACTGCAAATTCTGAACCTGCTTGGTATGCCTGCCCGTGCCTTGAACTCACCCATGCCTGGCTCTCTGACCAGATAGCAGCCCTCTCTGAAACTTTAGTGACACCTCATAAATATTGGCCTTCCCTGGCCAGACAACGACCCTCTCTGAGGCTCTAATGGTCCTCATAAATTCTGATGTTGGGGCCAGCAAAAAAAAAAAAAAATGTAAACTACCATTAGTGTGATGCTTGTCAGAGTTCTGTTATCTGTAACCCCCCTTTTGTGTAACTTTCTGGGCTATAAAGCTGGGCTATAGGAAAGGTGGGGTTGCTGTCTTGTTCCCGCCATTTTGGGAGGGAAAGGCAGCCCGGCCAGTCGAAATAATAAGCTTGCTTTAATTTGATTTTAATTGGAGTCAGTGATCTTTTCTTGCGTCCTGGTCTAACATTTTGGAGGCCCCAGCGAGATGACCCTGCCCGACCAGACCACAAGACCAGACTGCTGGAAATTCTGAAGCCGGCCTTCGCTCCATGGCTCCGGGCAGGAGAGCCACTCTAGGGGGTGCGCAACTTGAGATGTTCCAAGGCCTCGGAGTGAGCCTTTGTTCCCCGGAGCACTGCAGTGAACTGCCGCACTAAAACTATCAGCAAGCACCTGGTGGAGGAGGCCTCCATAGGTAAGTGGAGCCTTTATAACATCTGGTATCCTGTTAAGGGAGATCTCTTCTGATGACAGAGAGGTGGCCTGGCGAGGCTCACATATACTCCTGTCCGGACAGTAACGAGAAATCGTTCTGTCTTCTGTTCTGTTCTGTAGGGAATTCCTCTGGAAGGGTAGAGAGGTGCCGACAGGCACGCACGCACTCCTACCCCGGAGCTTTAGCAAGACATTGCATTGCTCTTCTGTTTTTCTGTTTCAGCACAGAGTTTCTGTTTTCTTGTGTTTTGTTCTGTGTTCTATATGTTTTTTGTTTGTTTGTTTTTGTGCGTTTTGTTGTGTGATTTCTGTGGTAAAAACTTAAGGATATTAGACGTGAAAATGGGTAATAAAGCAAGTCAGCCTGACACCCCTTTGGACTGTGTTTTAAGGAACTGCGATGAACTTTACCCCCCTTTGTTAAGCAGGAGGAGAGAAGGCCCTGGCTGGCTGCTGGAGCACACCCACTGCAGAGGGCAATGCCTGCTGGGGATCTAAGAACTGAGTATCTCCCAGGTTAACAAGTGAGACTCCTTTAAAACCCCTTGTCCCTCCAGATCAAGAGAGTCATAACCTTTGGGCAGAGTCCCCGGTGTTTCTCCTTTGTTAGCAAAGCAATAAAACTCCCTTTTTCTTTTTCTCAAAACCCTGTCCTCATTATTAAATTGGCATTAATTGGCTCTAAGGTCAGGAACCGAACTTTCAGTTACAAATTTTGATACCACCCCCCCCCCCGAACTTTTTGAGAGCTGACTACTGAAATGTTAGGAGATGGAGCGTGCTTGGGGTGGAACCTAACTAGAGCAGCTAATCCTGTAAGTAAAAGGAGGGACTGAGGGACTCCCAGCAGCTGCCGAAGCCCTGTTGCTTCGGGGAATTCCCTCCTTCCTTCCCTGCATTGTAAGGATTATGCCACCTCTGTCTTCTTGAAAAGAGAAAAAGAAAAAGGAGACACTTAATGCAGTAAAGTCGCCATGGAGACCCTTGATTTTATATTTCAGGTTGCCCCTCTGTGAAAACATCTGGTCCCCTTGTGGGGACATCTATGGTGCCACTGGTGTAGGAGAATTTTCTCTTATCTGCTCTGTTTTAAAGGTTTCTGTCTGTCAGCCATAGTCTGGAGCTCCTCTCTGTCTGTCCTGTCTCTTTGTTTCTGACCCTTTAAGACATGTGCAATAGTGTGTTGATATTATAAATTGTTTCTTGGGAATGATCTTGGCTGAATGTGTGTCTAAAAGATGATGTTTTATTGTAACAATCTGGTATCTGAATGGTTTTTGATGCATTACACAATGCTGCAGTTAAAAGTTGGGTTTAGGTAATTGTTTAGTTTATGATTTCAGATAATTCATGCCAGAGAACTTAAATACTTAGGATGGAAAACTAAAGAACTCTACTTCCAAGTTGCCAAGCAACTTCCCAATCATTCAGTCTTTTTTTCACCAATTTTGAATTGGGTAGCCTGGGAAAATGTTACTGTGTGTACCAGTGCATTAATTGGGACAAGGATAGTAAATCATAGTATGGTATCTGTTGACAAAACAAGATGTAAAGATATAAAATTTTGTGAATTGTATCTTAAACTTGTATCATAATTTTCAACATCGGAACCTGAAAATTATGACTTATGGTTAAAATGGCTTAGGCCTGAGGTGTCTGCTCAAAATAGCAGTTTTTCCCTGCTCCTTCAGACCTCAGCCAGGACTTATGTTGAAATGCAAATGAAAGAAGCCTGCAAGCTCAGTAGGAGATTGATCTGAGGCCTAAGGAAAAAAAAAAAGTAAATTGTATGGTATTTACTAATTACTGGCCAGTATTGTTTTTTTCCCTAGGACTCTTGTTTTTTCCTTAGATTCTGTATTTTTTTGAGCTCATGATTTTGACCCTACAGACCTAGGTTAATGTTCTTCTGATCAGTTCTATCTTTGACCAACTGTGGAGTTTTTGAAACATTGCAATGGAGATTTCACCTGCAAAAAGCTACAAGGCCTTTACTATTGTTATGTGTGCACACTTTTGTTATGTGTTGTATGTCTATATATACATATGTCCGTATATCATATATATGATATACAAATTAACATATATAAGGAGCGCTCATAAAAACAAATTTAAAAAAATGGATCCAAAGATCTTTAATTCATGTGATTTAAATGGTTCAATTTAAATTGGATAAACAGATAAAAATAAATGTCTTTAAATTTAAGCTTACAAGTTTTTCTAGGTGTTCAAAAAACTCATAAAATATTAATGTCTATAAAATGTCTAATATGCCTTGGTTCTAGGACTTTTCCTTCAACAAAAAAATGGTTTACACTGTTCAATACATTTGTCTAATATTTTGATAAATAAGTAAAGTAAATTTGATATGGGATTACTCATTCATGAGTACTTTTGTTAGATATCTGATTGATTTACTAAGGTCTGTATAGGTTTGTACTAAAGTCTGTATAAGATTGTAAAAATCATTCATGTGTTAAAGAGACAAAAATTTCTTAAAACATAAGTTTACCCATAACATTGTGTTTATTAAGTTTTATTTTTTTCTAGAGCAAGCAACCATAAAAATTAAACAACTGGTTAAATAAGGACTGTTATTTCAGAGCACTGTACTGTCATTTCTTTAAAAGCTATACTTGGTTAATGTAGAAACATCAATGTAATTGTGATGCTATTAATGTGCTCATATCTTCCAGGTATACAAGTCTGTAAGGTAGAAACTTTGAAAGAGCATTATATCAAGCTGGTGTTCCGAAGTTGTATGGTAAAAAAACATATTGGGGATTTATTTACCTGTTATCAATAAGATATGTAAAGTTTTATGTTACTTCTTACATTGGGGAACAATTTAAATGTATTTTTAAGTTAATGAGAGCCTAATCTATGTAAAGGTTAAAAATTTTCAGCCTTTCTTTAATTCATGTTTTAAATGTGATATCATATGGTGTTAGCTAATGTTCATGTGACCTCAAACAATTTATGTAAACTTTGTAAAATGATATTTAAAAATACAAAGATCAGCTTTACCCTGCCTTACCTGAGATGAGGCTCTGTGTCCCATCTTACTACATGTGAGAATGACTATGAAAGCAGTAGGCCAGATTTTAGTTCATTCAAAGTTATGTTCAAAAGTTGTTTTTTTTTTTTCTGTCAAGATTACTAGGATCTCAAACAGGGGATATAATGTATAACTCAGCCAAAAATTCAGGGTAGCTGTTACACGAACTAAGTGTTTTTACTCTTGTTAATTTTATTTTGTAATTTCCTTATAAGTGATCTAAAGATTCCCTGTTAGTGTTTTACAGAAGTGTTGCTTTAAGAACACAACATGGGTTAATTTGAGATAATAAGCCATCACCTACAAGACAGATAGGATAATACAGATCCCAATTAATAAAAAGATGAATAATTATAAAGTTATAGACATTAAAGCCCAGTACTCTTAATATAAGGCTGTTAAAATTTATTTGCTGGATGTTTAAGATTAAGTTTTAAAATTAAAGTTAAATTAAAAGGGCCAGAAAAACCAATATTTGGCTCTTGCCCTCTGAGTCAGTCTGAATCCAGGGAACAGGGGACTTCTCTAAAGAGCTTTGCAACTCTGGGCCACATAACCTCCCGATCAGGGAGACTAATGAGACCACTGGAGAACAGAAAGCCAATCAGTGCATTTGCTATGAAGAGGAGAGTCATCAGAGAAGGGAGACATCCCTGGTGCTTCTGAGGGAAGCCACATGGTCAAGCAAGACCTAGACCCATCCTAGCGCAAATGGCACTAGCAGAACTGAGAAGTTTCCCCAGGAATGACTCCCATAAAAGCTCAGCTGACTGTTAACAATAGATAGAAACAAAAGTCAGTTTGACTGCTTCATCTTAAACACTTAGCAAAGACAGTTAAAACCAAAATACAGCTATTCCTGGGCATTTTAAATAATAATGATGATGATGATGATAATAATAATAATAATATTATTATTATTATTATTATTATTATTATTATTATTTAAGGTATACACTTTATGTTAGCCTCCCAAAATAAGTAAGACTGGAGGCTACAAAGAAGGATTCTCAGACAGAAATGCCTGATAACTATAAAAAGAGACTATCAAGAGGAGCTGCCAGAGACCGAAGTTTTTAGTTTAAGGCCTACAGATATTCCTAACCTACACAGGTAGGCTTCGTGTTTGCTAGTATGATTATCCAGCCCTGAGTAACAGAATTAAAGGTTTCTCTATTAGACACAGAGCTCATACTAGTAAAAGAATTTTGCAAGATCAGATGACATTAAATTATTAAACTGTATCTTATGGGGAAGAACATCTGTAATACTAAAAGTTAAATGTTGTGCTTATAGTCCTGATAACTGGGGAGGTTAAAGCCTGGTGAGGGAACTTCTATACAGTGACACGTTCCAGCTGCTGCAACATTACTCAGTACTCAGTACTCATGGTTTTTGTTTCTCTCATAGAAGCACCCATCCCCAGATGACTTTACAACCTGTTCTTCCCCAACCAGACTTCAAACTGAACTGACTTCTAAAAGGCAACTCATGTCCCTCAACTGACTTCTAAAAGGCAACTCATGTCCCTCACGCCGTGCCCCCTCACGTCACCCTCTCTCAGCTCAGAAGAAGCCAAAATGAGTGACGCCTCTCTTCTTACAACAATGGAGACAAAAATAAATAGATTATCAATATAAGTAATTAATTAAGTCAGGTAAAATCAGGGAGACTGGTTTTGGGTGAGTTCTAAAAATTTGTAGACTGTTACCTGAGGGATTAAAATTCCCTCAGTGCTCTTCCCCTACCCTATCAAAGATTTGAAAGGGACACATAAGAAAAGGGGGGAATGATAGACCCAACCTGATCTTTTATTAAAATTGGGAGCCATCTTGCCACAAAGCCATGAAAAGCTAATTTCGGCTTTACTATAAATTACTGCAAATTCTGAACCTGCTTGGAATGCCTGCCCGTGCCTTGAACTCACCCATGCCTGGCTCTCTGACCAGATAGCAGCCCTCTCTGAAACTTTAGTGACACCTCATAAATATTGGCCTTCCCTGGCCAGACAACGACCCTCTCTGAGGCTCTAATGGTCCTCATAAATTCTGATGTTGGGGCCAGCAAAAAAAAAAAAATGTAAACTACCATTAGTGTGATGCTTGTCAGAGTTCTGTTATCTGTAACCCCCCTTTTGTGTAACTTTCTGGGCTATAAAGCTGGGCTGTAGGAAAGGTGGGGTTGCTGTCTTGTTCCCGCCATTTTGGGAGGGAAAGGCAGCCCGGCCAGTCGAAATAATAAGCTTGCTTTAATTTGATTTTAATTGGAGTCAGTGGTCTTTTCTTGCGTCCTGGTCTAACAGGAGGGTAAAGTGAGGACTTATCTAAAGTTAGGACAGAATTAGACTCTGAAGAATCTGAGGTCTTATGGGATGAATAAGTTGAAATTTATTTTCAGTGACTAATGTCCCCACCTCCCTTATCTTCAGCCTTCTTCTCCCCAGCACACCAGGGTCTTCCTGTGCCCTGATTCCTGGACCTCTCATTTGAGAAGCAAAGGCTATGATTAATGAATTTATGTTTGAATTAGACTGGTTTGGAGTTACTCTCTTGGTGGAGGGAACAGGATAAGGATGGATTCACATGTTTAAGTTTATATACTCAGCTGAGCTTCAAAAGAAAAATGAATCCTTCAAAGACAGAATTTCAGTTACATGACCCAGTGGTTGGTGGATATGTGTTTGGGGTAAAAAGCATTCACTGTTTCCTCAAGGTCTAATAAATCAAAAACCCTTTGCTTGACCATTACGAATACTAGGTGTGCCATTTCCCTTGCAGAATAAATGACAAGTATAATTACATAGTAAAATATAATTACATATAAAGTGATAACAGATATAATTTTTTTTATCATGGCTATCTTGAAGTCTAAAGAAAATGTGATGAATAGAATTGACTTATTAAAAACATACATATGATAAAACTACTATACATTTATTGTAGTAAATCTGGAAAATTCAGAAAAGACAATATTTTAAGATATCACACTTAAATGCATCCCCAAATTTATTAACAAATATATATGGTTAAAACAAAAGTCATTTTTTATCTTTAGTACTATATTCATTCCCTTTCCCAAAAGGTAGCCATGTTAGTTTCTTTATGCTAATTTCATATATATAAGGTCATATATGGTATATTGTTCTATTATTTTACTCTTCATTTAATGTTCTGATTACTCCAAATGCCAATATCATAAATCTATGTTTTATTCATCTACTTGTCAGGAGGAGAATATTTCCATATTCTGCATAGTTTGGCTCCCTAAGCAAATAATACTAACATGCTATAGACATCTCTAATACCCCAGATCTGTTTGTTCCTCAAATCCAAAGATATGAGACTAGGAGCCATCTGTTTCCATCCAAAGATAATAAACTTACCTCCCCCAACTATAGAGACAGTCTAAGGGCAGTAAATTAGAAACTCTTGTCTTATCTTAAAACATTAGTTTATTCCTGAGGATAAGAACTTAGGATTCTTCCCCTCTGTTTCCAAGGAGAATTTATTTGTGTCAACAAGCAAAGCTTTCTCTTCCACCCTCAGGACAGAAGCAGAGGACCAGCTGTTCCTTTCCTATATAAACCCCTAGATTCATATTTATGGAGTTCTTCCTCTAGAGTTCAGACCCTAGTATATATAGAGTGATGTTTATCTTGCTCTTTATCATCCCAGGAAAGGGAAGAACTGAGGCACAAGGAAACCATTATGGTATCTATAAGTAATATTTGATCTGGCACTGCCATAGAAATCAAGTCTATTTTTAAGATAATGTGAATAAGTTTACACACACACACACACACACACACACACACACACATATGTGTGTATAATCCCAGTCGCTTGGCAGGCTGAGGCAGGAGGATTGTGAGTTCAAAGCCAGCCTCAGACACTAAGCAACTCAGTGACACCCTGTCTCTAAATAAAATACAGGGCTGAGGATGTAGCTCAGTGTTGAGTGCCCCAGAGTTCAATCCCTAGTAATATTCCCCCAAAAATGATGATTCATTTAAGGAATTCCTGTAAAACTGATGCCTAGAAGTCAAACTTTCAATTAAATAACAGATGCATTTAAATTTTTAACATATATCTAATGAACCTTCCAAAAGGCAATACTAATTTTTACTTTCATCAACTATGTATATTGCCAATTAAAATTTTTGCTAATCTGACTGATAAAAATCATATCACTTTTAAAATATGACTTTGCACATTTCTTATGATGTTTATTCCAAGGTATTGTGTAAGTTTTGTTGCCAAAATGAGATATTTTCCCTCTTACATTGCTGATTAGCTAGTACAGGCATGTAGGAAAACAGGTCATTTTCATATGTTGATGTTTTATTTGTCCATCTGACAAAAGTTTCTGTTACTTCTCATAGTTTTAAAAGTTTCACTTATATTATAAAATCCCTGTGATAATCAATAAACAAAATTGAGAATTTCACAAGAGAGTATATGTATAACTAAAAACACACATGCACACACATTATGTACACAAAGGGTACACATGCTCAACCCACAAAAACCTGCCCAGTATGCTGCAGAGTTGACAGACCTCTTAACAGGTGTGCAGGGTTGTAGTACTGAGGACTCAGCTCCCACAAACCCTTGACATCTATCCTTCTGAGGACAAGATCTCTGTCATCTCAGAGCCAGAGCATTATACTAGTAGCTCAGGTTATCCCCAATCCTCTAAGTCACCACCTCTTTGAGTTCTGAGTTTGGCTGTTCAACCATTTCAAATTCCAACAAAGCAAAGCTCTCTCTTACCTTTTGGACAGTCCAACTTAAATGCTCTCATATAACCAGACCGCTCGTCACTGGGACGGATTATGTCTGGGGCAAACAGAACATGTGCTGCCCTCCTCTTACCAACCTGCAAATACAAAAACCCCAGCCTAGGGTATGGAAAACCGAGGCCATGAACTGGGTAACCTTTTGGAAGAGAGAAAACTGTCTTTTTTTCCTCACTAGTGAATCTAAAGGAAGAGAAACAAAGCTCAAATTAATCTCATATAGGGCATCCTATTCTCATGCTATTCTTAGATTACTGAGTTTTTTTTAGGATCATGTTTGGGATTTTATCCACTGCCTTTTTAGTACCTATTATGTGGATCACATAGATTTTCTGTTTTTCAATTTGTTCAAAAGAATCAAATGAATATATTTCACATTGTTTAATCATTTAACTATATCTCATTCTTATATAAAGTCCTATTTGGTCATGCTATATCATTCTTGCATATTCTAGTAATCTGCTGATACTTTTGATTCATAATTTCTCAAAAGACTTTTGTTTTTATAATCTTATATGAGATTTAGAGAAAGGCTATTTGAGGTAGTCTTTGTTTGTTTTGGTATTGTACAGTCTTATAGAATAAGTAAGGAATTTTCATATCTATTCTATGCCCTGAAACCATTTAAATAAAACAAATTTTTTAAATCTGTCTTAAAAATATTTGTAGAACTCACTTGTAAATGGTCTGGGACTGATCCCTTTTTGCAGGGTAGATTTTTTTAAATGGTATTTTTTAGTCCTTTTTCTATAGCAATTTGTCTATCTAGTTTTACATTTCTGATATTATTTTGGTAATATGTGTATCCTAATAGTACTTTTCTCTGAAAATTTTAAATTATTGGTAAAAGTTTGAATAGAATTACTCTATAATTTCTGTGTGTGTGTGTGTGTGTGTGTGTGTGTGTGTGTGTGTGTGTGGTGTGTGTATTGCTGGGGATTGAACCCAGGGCCTTCTGCATGGCAGGCAAGCACTCTACCAACTGAGCTATATCCCCAGCCCTACTCTGTAGTTTCTTAAGTATTATCTTTATATTTGGTTATTTTAAAATCCTTATTTCTGTCATCTTCTTACTCTGTCATCAAAATTTCCAGAGACTTCTGTGGTTCTTTAGCCTCCTTATTAGTTTGTTTATTTGTTTGTTTTTCACTGCTGGGGATTGAACCTGGAACCTGTGTGTGCTAGGCAAGTACTCTACCACTGAGCTCCTCCTCTAGTTCTTTACTAGCTTTGAAAGCACTAACTTTATCTTACTTTGGAGGCTTTGGGAGGGTTATTTTATATTTCATTTATTTTTATTTTTTTTAATTCCTTTCTTCATTATTTTTCTTCATAATTTTTTATTTTGTTCCTATTTATCATCATGAGTTGAAAGCCTACTGAATTTATTTTATCTTGCTTTGTAATAAAAGCATTTAAGAGTATGCATTTTTGCTGAGTATTACTTTGGGCCACATACCATAGATGAGAAATGCAGCACTCTGATTTTATCAGTAGTTTTAGATAAGTTTTCTGTTTTACCCAAGATTTAGAAAAATTATTTTTAAAGTCTTGAAGTACCTTTATTTTACTCTCACTTCTGTTTTTTAATAGATAAATTTACTGGTGTTCTTTAAATATCACAAATAGGTCTTTAAGCACCATTTAACATCTCATTGAATGGACACTAGCTGGGCAGTTCCCAGATGTTATTTCTCTGCCTGCTGAATTGCTTTTTGATCAGTGACAGATACTACCTAAACCTTTCTAATGTCCTTGTCTTTTAATTGTCAGGACTTACTAAACTGAAACAGCTGAATTGAATACAAGTTCAAAGTGTTCTCATTCAAAAATTAACTCATCTTTTGTGGCTTGGAACACTGCACAAAGAGTGTTCAGGCCTTATCCAAACTTTGTGGGTGTATTTTTCAGTGAGGCAATTTTTGGATTTGGAGAGATACATCCTCCTTACAATGATGATGTTTTGGGGGAAGTGACTGAACCTGGACCTATCTGATTCTGCAGTGGAAAACCGCAGCAATCTTGAGGATATTTTTATGTGAAGACAGTAACTATATATATACTGTTTCTTTCTATGTCTTCACCATTTGTCAACTCAGGTCATATTCTTCTTTCCAAAGGAATGAAGTTCTACATTGACGTTATCAGTTTTCTCCTCAGCTCTATATAGTAAAATCCCTTCAGACTAACAAAACTCTATGCTGTGAGATAGAAGAATAAAATTAATAAAACCATAAGCAAAATAAAACACAACAAAAAGTGCTACCAAAGGTTGTCATTCTCCCATATTTGAGGCCAGGAAGATTTAGGCATCAGCCTGGCTCTGCTAAAAGTCCTCAGAGGACAGGAAGAACAGCAGCACTAATTCAGGGACCAAGGATCTCACAGACCAGATTCTCTAGAATATTCTGCTCTTACTCTGCTTCTCCTCCTGGATTCTTTGCTCAGGTCCCCAGGGTTTTCTTGGGTTCATCTCTCTCCTTCAGTCCTGGCCAGATTCTCACCTGCCCATTCCCTCCAAATTTAAGAACAATTTTGGTAGAAAATAGTCAGCAGTGGATTGGAAGTGGGGCCCAATGAATCCTGAGTGCCCAGAGACCACTTCATTCCACCATCTTCCTCTCTCAGACATTTTTACCAGTTTATGAGCATGAAATGGCATTTTGTTGTGTTAGTCTGAATCTTTCTTATTATTAGTAAATTTGAATTTTTTATATATTCATTCAATCTTTCTTTAGGAACTTGCTAGTTTATATCCCCATTTGCCTATTGTATTACCTTTTTCTTATTAATATGTAGTTGTTTAACATATTAATTTATTGTATTAATATATAAGTATATTAATATATTATAACATTAATATAATGCATATATTCTGGGCATGAATCCTTTGATATTAGGTTCATTACAACTCTGTTGTAATGTGTCTTCATTTTGTGGTATTGTTTGTTGCATGAAAGAATTTAATGTTAATCTAAGTAGTTTATTTATTATTTTCTTTTTTAAAGAAGGAAATAAAATTGACTGAGGATGTCCTATCTTCTACACTACTCCAATTCCTAAGAAAATGTTGGAAGGGGGAAATTGATGATTCATTTCCCTGACTATGATAATAAATAATAGGTGATGTTAATAAGGAAAAGCCCAAGCTGTCTTAACATTTTTATACTACAGCTATAAAAAGCTGCTTAAATGTCAATTTGTGTTAAATGACAGGCTTTTAAAAGAGGCCTACAAAATTAACTGTCAAGGTTATAAATTCTAAGAAAAAACCCAAACCTTAGGTCACATGAATGTCTGCCAGGACTGGGTAATTTTCACTTTAACCACTTTTTAGTTGGCAGGAGTAATCTGTAAATGTTGAAACCTTATTATTTACAGGACAGGGTGGCTGAGTCATCCTGATATTTAAAGGAAAGAATTTAAGTATGTTATGGATCATCTTTATGCTTTAATATTAACAGGAAGACAGGTATAGGAGGACAGTTAAAAACAGTGGTTCTAAAACTCATTGCTACTCCACATTCCAGCTACTTTGAAAGGTGGGTTTTTGGCCTATTGGTAACCGCTATCATGTGCAAACTCACTAATATCATAAGGATACCAAGTATAAATAATAAAGTCATAAATAATAAAGTTGTCAACATTATGCATTTCAAAAACAGAAGTGAATCTTCTCACATAAAATATTTGAGGCTTATACATATTATGGACCCTCATCCTCACCCCAACTTGTATATTTAACTTTTGATGGGAGCATGCATGTGTTTCTGACTTATTTATTGTGAGAACTTTCTTATTATATTTTAAAATATTTTAAAGTAGTGGCTTTATGCTATTATTAGCATTCATTATATTTATATCAATGAATGACATAGGAAAAAGACTCCAAATAATCAACTTCTAAAGTAATAATTTAAGCAATTTATTTCTCTCTTCTTTTAAAAGTGTTCCTCTGCAAACTCCTTCCCTCTTCCTAATTCCTCAAGGAAAGCTTAGCCCTATATCATGGGATCAACCCCTGTCACAGGGAGTCTCTTATTGCCCGAACTGATGATAGGTTAGCCCGCAGGCCAAATACCTAGGGATGCTCAGCTACATTCTGTTTTGTTTCTGGATGCTGATCTGGCACTCAATTCTGTTTGACTTTTCCCCATTCAATCTTCTAACTTCTAGATGAAACCCAGGCCTTTGACTCTATGATAGCCTTGACTTGTGGCTCAGACCCTGAGCCCTGCCATGGGGCCTTGTTTGTTTTCTAGGTAATTCTTGTTTGCTCAGCCTTGTCACATGCCCCGTGTCAATTCTTAAGCCTGTTTAAGATAATGATAGGCAGCAACTTTAAACAATTATAAAGATATTCTTCCTTGATAATAATTTGCCATTCCAGTGTTCCTTGTTTCCTTATGTGGGTTGTTCCCAAGTCCTTCAATACAAGGAACCCTTGTCTGGGGACCTCAACTGTGAAATTAAAGTTGTCACATTCTCTCTCAGAGGGAGGGAAGCCCAGAATCTCCCAATATCAAGCTCAAACTACCCTTTTAGAAGGGAAAAGACAGCATGTTTTCCTGTGAGGGACCAGCCTGGGTGGAATGGGGATGGGCCACCCTTAGCAGGCTCCCTAAATGACACTGAATATAGTAAGGTTGTTGTCATTGTTGGTGCTATTGTGTTATCATTGTTAGGTTTTTTAGTTCACAAGTAAACAACTTGCCTTTCCTCTTCATAATGTACCTGAGCATCCAGGGTAAGAACAGACAATATGTACTACATTATTTTCTGGCTTTACATATAATTCCTTTATTAATCCTCAACCATTCTACGATACAGGAACTATTGTTATCACCACCTCAGTTTTATAGATAAAGATACTGAAGTCCAGAGTAATTGTCCTGGTCCCACAAATGGCAGTGTGGATGCAATTCAGAAGCTCCTCTCAGAAGAGTCCAGAGGCCTTGTTCTTACTCCCAGGGCTCTGCCTTGAGGCTACCCCCTGCTACAAACTACATCCAGAACAATTTTACCCTTGCAGCTAAATCTGGGGCCAATCCAGACTCTTTTCTTCTCAAAATGGGAATTCTCTCTTTCGAGCCTACCTGGACTCTCTCAGTTCCTCTTCTTCTTCCTTTGGTTATTTGGATGGGTTTTTGAACTCTATACATCTGAATTGGATTTATTCACCAAAAAAAAAAAAAAATTCTCCAAGAAGTTCCTTAGCTCCTATGTAAATCAAAGGATGAGAATCTGTATGCACTTGCCAAGCAATTCTAAGTTCTACGTAGTCTAAACATGAGTTGTACTGCATGTGTGAATTATGATCCTGAAAGGTAGCCCTTTCCATCACATACTTTCCAGAGCATGGATTTCCTCCCACTTACTAGGTCTTCAATTAAGGATCAGGTGAACAGTAAGTAAGGCAGGGATTGCATTTTTATGGTGTGAATATGGATTGGGTTTACTAAAAATATGAGTAGCCACCTTTATATTTGAATCTACTTGTCTATCAATTTTGTTGTTGTTGTTGTTTGTTTGTTTCCCTGCAGAACTGATTTTCGGACACAAGCACAAGTATGATTATACTAATTATTTGCAGGCAGCCTCTATTCTGTTTAGTTGGTGCTGAACTGGTCGTGAAATATTTTAGATATTACTTCTGTATGTTGTATATGTGTATATACACAAAACCAAAAGTCTGCATCTAGAATCACATCTATCTTCATTAAAATAACAAGTCCATCAACTCAGTCATATGATTTTTGATTTGTGTGTTCTGAACTATATAAAGAAAAACAGACCATCAAGGGCAACACTTGAAAACCAGAGAAACTCTGTGGTTTCCCACAAAAAATTCAGAGCTAATATAATAATGATAGGCCACAACTTTAATCTTTACAAAGAAATTCTTTCCTGATAATACTTTGTTCTTTTTAATTTAAAAAGTTGATGTATTGATAGGATTGGCAAAGAGGTGTTGTCCCCTGTCTCCTCAGACATTCTCATTACCCCGTGGAGAAGGCAGAGATAATAAGAAATGAAATCCTTAATCCAGAGCCACCAAGTCCCTTGTTCCATGTTCCTTCAGGTGCCCTTTGCTGTGTCTTGACAATTTTCACCCGAGATTCAAGTTTAAAAAAGAAAAACTAGACATCTGGTTAAAAGATCTCAATACTTTTTATTCTAAGCTTTGTGTCTCTTTACTGACCCTAGAATTTTAACTGTGGCTAACACTGTGAATGTAAATCAATATGAGACTTTGAGACTTTCTCTTTCTGATGACAGCTTCCTGGTGTTCCAGCTCTTCTCACAGGCTTCCTCTTCTCTAGGCTTCCTCCTCTCTAGGCTTCCTCCTCTCTAGGCTTCCTCCTCTCTAACATTCCTAGAATTCCCATTCTGTGGATAGTCTCTTGCTAGCTAAATGTGCTCCCAAATGCTCCTGGGCCATTTTCTCTTCTGGAATTCTTGTTCCAATTTTTTTCCCATAGAGAGGACAGTAATATTTCTCTCTCTTTCTCTCTTTTTTTTCCACATTACTTTTCATTGTAATTCTCATTTGCTGTTTTCCTTATAGGTTTACATCAAATTAGCATATAATGATTAAATTTGTTTACTTAATATTTTCTTTGTCAGTGTACTATGCCTTAATTTTTGCAACTTGTCATTTGACATGGATTGGTTTTGACAGATAAACAAAAATGTTAGTTTGTTCCAGGTACAACTTTGAAAAGTACATTGAAGAAAATATAAGGTTTTGATATAAAGTATTTCTTCTGTTTCTTCACATACACCTCCTAATCTGGTAATGGAACTAACTGATTTTCTGCTTAAAACAGATTTCAGAGCACCCTGAACAAATTGAATCCTTAACTGAAGATTTTCATCTTGATAAATCTTATAATTTAATGCAGTTCCATGCCCATTCATCCATTGTATTTTTAAGTCACTATTATAATGTTTAAATCACTATCAAAACCATTATCAAAATGTACAAAGAAAGGCATTTTGCTCCTTTTCATTTTAGGAAATGGAAAATGAGCAGTGCCAATCACATAGCTGGGTGGGAAAGTGATGGCTTAGAGAAGCCTCTAGGGACTATAAATATCTTACCTAACTCTGCTCCTTGGTCAGAGGGATCCTGTCACTGAAAAGGATGAAAAAGTCTTACCTCATCCCAAAGATGAGATTCTCATTCTCAGACTTTTCACTTCTAAACATAATTTTAATAAGCTTAATAATAAATTTAATGA
Organism: Spermophilus citellus; assembly: GCF_964194105.1. Lineage (NCBI taxonomy): Eukaryota > Metazoa > Chordata > Mammalia > Rodentia > Sciuridae > Spermophilus > Spermophilus citellus. Next base: position 191,935,727 of record NC_138184.1, on the reverse strand, counting down.
CAGATTCTTTTTTATTTATATATGACAACAGAATGAATTACAATTCTTATTACAAATATAAAGCACAATTTTTCATATCTCTGATGGTATTCACAGTATATTCACATCAATTCGTGTCTTCATAACTGTACTTTGGATAATAATGATCATCACATTCCACCATCATTTCCAACACCATGCCCCCTCCCTTCCCCTCCAACCCCTCTCCCCCATCTAGAGTTTGTTAATGACAGATTTTAATCACATTGTACATACCTTTAAAATCACAGAGCTGTGTTTACAAGGTATATTTACTCATTCACCTTGCGTGTAATCTCTTATTAAAAAAATATCCTTGAAAACTCTGGTTCATACAAGAGAAGGACAGAAGGATACTTCCTTGCCCTTAAGATACTATTTTTACTTTGGCAGAAGGCTGCATTGAGCTTATTTACACCCCTAAAATAAATATACAAACACATACCAAATCATCATATCAACAACCTTTACTAAGCGCCCACCAACTGTTAGATAACACAGTGCAAATTTGGATCATTATTTTTGCCACCTTCTATCTTCATGATAATATAAAAAGTTTATTGAGTGCCAAGGGCTTGTCAAATGTCATTTCTAATGGGTTAAATTGTGTCCTTTCAGAAAAGATATGTTGAAGTCCTAAGTCCCAGTACCTTAAAGTGTGACTTCATTTGTAAACAGGATAGTTGCAGTTATAATTAATTAAGCTACACTCAGGTCATACTGAAGTAGGGTGAGCACTGAATCCAGTGTGAGCCATGTCTTTTTATAAGAGAGGAGTGACACACACAAGGAGAAGATGGTCCTCTGAGAACAGAAGCCAGGATTTGAATGATGCATCTGGAAGCCAAGGAACACCCCCACAAATTATATATATATATATATATATATAGAGAGAGAGAGAGAGAGAGAGAGAGAGAGAGAGAGAGTCAGAGTCGAATGCATTCTGCTGTCACATATACCTAATTAAAATTAATTAATTTTTTAATAATTTTAATAATTTAAAATATTAATTAATTAATATTTTTAAAGAGTGACATGGAAGCAATATATATATATACACACAAAAATATATAGATATTACTAAATATATATTATCAGGAACTGATATTTTTTTTCCATTATGCTAATAATGTACCTGATTACAGAAGGGAAAATTCAAAGACTCTATTTTCAAAGTTGTTGTGTGACTATGTCCTCCCTCCTCTTCTCCAGTCCATCTAGGAAGGTGGAATACACTCATGGTACCTCATATCTGAGGCAGAGCACTGCCTTCAGAGCTAAGGTCATGCTGCTTGTGGTAACTTTTGAGGATTTTTATGATCTGGCCCTTGCCACCCACCTGTCTTATTTCCTTCCATCTCCATTGGCCTTACCTTGTGATTATACCGTCAATGTCAGTTCTTGTTCTATTTCCTTTGCCTGAATGTCATTTCTCCTCTTAACATAACTAGAAAATTGTCTACAATCAGAACATGACTCTGCATTCTCTGGATTGCTTTCTTCAACCTCCTCCTATCCATCTTTACTTCCACCCCAAGAGGCCTATGATATATTCCTGTACTCAAATTTCCATTAAGCACTGCTTTTGCTGTAGGTGTATGTGGGATCATTTTTTCTTCCCTTCCTACCCACAGTTTGATTTATGATCAGAGAGAGCCCTGTGGGCAGTAAGATGGGGATAGAATCTAATGTCACCGTGCTTTCTTACTCAACTTAATGTATAATTGAAAAATAATGGTTGCAATGAGACTACAAAGATTTGGTTTTGTCCATGAGTAATTCAAATGTGAATTCAAATCTCAAGAGTCAAGAGATGAAAGTGATATGGAACCAGAGAAATGAAAAGTTGTTTTGCAATTGTGTAAATGAGTCAAAATGCATTCTGCTGTCATACATAATTAAAATTAATTAATTAATTAATATTTTAAAAGAGTGACATGGAAGCAGTATGACAATTAAGTTCTGGTAGAGAAGACAAATGCCACTGTGACTTGCAGAGAAGTAATGACTGACGGAGTTGAGCTGCTCTCTGGAATGCCAGACTTTGTCAATTTCTCAGGGCCTTCTGATGGGCAAATGTGGCTATTATGTGGATATTATGACCTAAATGTTTATGTTCCCCCAAATTCATGTGTTGAAAACCTAACCACCAGTCATACGATTTTGAGATGGGGCTTTCAGGAGTTCATGAGGTCATGAGGTTGGAACCCTTATGAATGGGATTAGTCTAAAAGAGAATGCTGAGTACTTCCTGCCCTCTCTACCAGTTGAGGGCATGGTGAGAAGGCCTCATCTTTGCAAAAGTCAGTGAGCCCTCACCAGACACCAGATCTACCTGTGCTGTGATCTTGGATTTTCCAGCCTCCATAACTGTGAAAAGTAATTTTCTTATTGTTTATAAGGACCCAGTATACGGTTTTTGTTATAACAGCCTGAACACACAGAGACAGTGGGCATCATAAGAAGCAATTATACCCTGCCCCTTTCTGCATACTCTCCAGTATTAGATCTCTCCCAGTGTGATTCCATCCATCTGATGTTTTTAAAGACATTCAGTTCCCTTCCAGTCATTTTAAAGCATTTAAAGCCTTAACCATTGGACAATTTAAAAAGTCTTCCCTTTAAAAATATAAGAAGCAGACTTTTTCTGATGTACTTAAAAACGATAATGCTTAAGAATGACTGTTGAAGGAAAATTCCTCAGTAAGAATAATGATACAGAATAAGTTCTCCTTGAGGCGTTGGCTTTCATTGATCTTTGGAAAAATAAACCTCAAACAATTAAAGTCAATCTTCACTTGTTTAGTGCACTAGTTAAAATATGCCAGCCAGATTGAAAGAATTAAATATCATCTGCATATCTGGGCAGCAGGTTTGGGGAAGATTATCTATGAACTGATTGTTGCATTCATTAGAGGGTATGTCTGAATGAATCTATGTATAAAGTATTCTTCAAAAAACCCCCAGAGAGAGTAAGGATTTTTCTAAATTCCTAATATAATTACTTGGAGTAGAACCGGCATTTTTCATTTCTGTACTTGTGTTAATCCCTAATGAAAATCACAGAAAATACAATAGAGGTAGGCAATGCTGAGCTTCTAAAATTCACCAGCATGCCAGTTACCATTGTTAGGTTACAACTGTGTGTTCTATATTTGACAAAGTGACATCAATACTCAGAACAACTGGTTCTTTAGAGGAAACAAACACAAAGATTAAGTAAAGCATTAATTCAGTTCCAGATTTTCTGAATCCCAGCTGGTAACTACCACCCACCAAGTGAACTCCAAGAATAAAGAAATTTAGGTCACACCCCTTACCAAATGGTCATTGTGGTAGGTAAGCAGTCATGTTAATGGGAGATAAAACCACTAATATATTTCTCAAGGTATTCTGGAAAGAGAGCTTTTTAAAGCACCAACGTTTACAAAACGTTTATTAACATTTATGAATTATAATTTAGTGATATGAAAATAGACCAAGTTTTAGGTTCAACTTGACTAGAAATAATAGTAAGGCTATTTTCTTTTGTTAGTGCTATAACATGGAAGAAATATATTTGTATACTGCAAAATTTACCCATTCTAAAGAACAGACATATACAATGCATGAATTTCTCCTCTTCAGACTATGTCAAACTTAAATATTCAGAATATGGAATAATATTATTTTGGACCTGGAAGTCTTATGAGATATTCTTAAATAGAAAAATGGAGATGGATATTCTTGGTCAAGATCACTGTTACATCCTATATTAAAAAGCTTCTTTGGGTTATTGAATTATACAACTAACATATGAGAAAGTTCTTATTGAATAGTTAAAAATAAAAAAAGAGATTAAGTGAAACTTTTTATGAATATGTTCCCTCAATTATTATGAATGCAGCCCCTCATCTATACATATTATTGGATATTTGCTTTAGACTGTCCTCTCTCTCCCCTTTATTTGTGCTTTTTTTTTAATTAGAGCTTCACTGTTAGTAGTTGGGTTCTTAATGGTTAATTTGAAGTGTCAACTTGATTGAATTAAGAGATGTGGGGGAGGGATTAAGAAGCTTCTGTGTGTGTCAATAAGGGTGTGTCTAGGATGCTTGTATGTGGGATAGTGAATTGAAGTGGAGACCCTCACTTAGCATGGGCAGCACTGTTCTAATATGCTGAAGGCTTGGATGGAATAAAAGTCGGAAGAATAAGGAAACTGCAGCACATGCAAGTTTCATTCTTCTTGAATGAGTTCTTCATTGCTGCTGTGATCACCTTAGGATATCAGACTCTCTGTCACTCTTCTCAAGCAGACCCCGCCAGTGATTCTCCAGGAATTTCCAGAAGCCTTCAGTCTCAGACTGGGGTAGTATGGTGTATCCCTCTAGTTGTGAGGCATCACCATCTTGAACTGCACAGCTACTGGTTCCTCCAGCTCTCTGGCTTGCAGACTACTATTGTGGTTGTGGAAGCCAATCTAATAAATCCCCCTTTTCTAATCATACTTCCTCTTGATTCTGTTCTTCTAGAGAATCCTGACTAATACAGGTTCATTCCAACAAACTCACACTTGCATGGAATCTGATTCCAGTTTATGAGCCCCGCTTTATTTCTCCCCTTTTTCTCCCCTGTCATCGCTCCCCCTCCCTTTCTTCTTCTCGATGCTATTAGACTTTCTTTTGCTCATCTATTGATTCATATTTGATTGATTCTTTCTAGCTATGCATAAAGGTGAAGTTCCCTTTCATATATTTGTATATGCACATAACACGATTTTTTTAAGAATCCATTCTGCATAGCCTCTCCTTACCCATCCCTCCCTTCTGCCTCTTGATTTCCTTCTACATCACTGATCTTCTCTTTATCTTTATCCTTTCCTATTCCCATTCTCCCCCCTTATTATTGTTATATCTTTTTGTTGGGTTTCCCCTTTACTAGTGCCCTTCTTTGTCTCTTCTAATTAACTTTTGCTTGAATTCTACTTTGTTAGTTATAAAAATAACTACTCTTGCTTGTTTTTGTGGTCCACATGCATGGAATATTTTTTCCCATCCTTTTGCTTCTATCTATGGGTATCTTTACCTATAAGCACATAGTTAAATCTTGTTTTGTTTCATTTTGTTTTCTCATTTTGCTAATCTGTGTCTTTTAATTGGGGTGTTGAAGCCATTAACATTCTATGTTAGTAGGAATATGTATTTTTGGTTTCCTGACATTTTGGGTTTTCTTCTTCTTTTTTCCTGTATTTTATCCTGTCATTTAGTGGATTATTCTTCCATTGAACTTCCTCTACCTGTGGACTTTGGGAATTGTTTTTCAGTTGCTCTTTGTGCAGTTTACCTTTAAGTATTGTCGTAGTGCTGGTTTGGTGCTCATTAATTCTTTTCCTTTATTCTTGTCAAGGAAAGTTTTTATTTTGCCCTCAAATTTGAAACTGAGCTTTTTAAGGTAAAATAACCTTAGTTGGCAGTTGTTTTCCTTTATGGCTTAGAATATCTCATTTCAGGACCTTCATGGTTTTAGGGTCTGAACTGAGAAATCAGAAGTTAAACTTATTGGTTTTCCTCTAAATGTGATTGATGTTTTTTCTTGTACCCTTTACCATTCTTTCCTTGTTTTCTATGTTAGGCATTTGATTATAGTATGTCTCAGTGAGCTTCTTTTTTGACTGGGTCTATTTGTGGTCCTGTAAGTATCCTATATGAGGATGTCTATCTCATTCCTGACATAAGAGAAGTTTGCTGCAACTATTTTCTTGAAAATATTCTTTATGCCTTTAGTTTGTATCTCGGTGTTCTCTTGTATACCAATGATTCTCAGGTTTGATCTTTTAATTTTGTCCCAGAGTTCTTGTATATTATGATCATGTTCTATAACTCCTCCCCGCCTCTTATTTAATTCTGTATACTCACAATCATATACCCTGTCTTCAAAGGCTGAAGTTCTATCTTCAAGGGCTGAAGTTTTATTTTCTATGCAATCTAATCTGTTCATGATGCTTTCAAGTTTGAATTTCAAAATTGATTAATTTTTTATTTCATTTTTTAGGAGTTCAGCTTGGTTTTTTTTTTCACTGTTTCTGTTTCTTTATTAAAGTCTCTTTTTTGTCTTGTATTTACTCTCTTAATTTCTTCCTTGGATCTTCTTTTAGTTTATTGAACATTTTTTAAAAATATTTTTCTCGTTGTTGTTGGACACATACCTTTATTTTACTTATTTTTATGTGGTGCTGAGGATCGAACCCAGCGCCTCACACATGCTAGGCAAGAGCTCTACCACTGAGCCACAACCCCATCTCCTAGTTTATTGAACATTTTAATAATCAATTTTTATAATCCTTCTCTGGAATTTCATTCACCATACTATCAGTGGGATCATTTTTGAGGGGATTTTGTATTTTCTGGGGAAATTTGTTTGCTTGTCTCCTTATGTTTTCAGGGATCTTGGATTTGTGCACCAATTGAGGTGAATTTCCCTACCTCTTTTGTATTTTTTGGTACCAGAGATTGAACATGGGGTTGCTTAAACACTGAGCAACACCCCCAGCTTTCTTTATTTTATATTTTCAAATTTGAAGCAGTGTCTCACTAAGTTATGCAGAGCCTTGCTAATTTGCTAAGGCTGGCTTGGAAATTTCAATCCTCCTGCCTCACATTCCTGAGCTGCTGGGATTATAGGCATGTGCTACAATGCCCAGCTCTTCTGTCATTTTTGTATGGAACTATGTTATTTATCCTGAGACTTCTCTCTATTTTTGATATATGAGTAGATTCCAAGGGGTGGGACCTAAGGTCTCTCTCTGTTCCTCCTTGGGCTCTTGTTGTTGGTTTGGGGCTTTTGTCTCCTCGCTTTTTTGAATTGGAGTAATGTTAAAGCTCAGGTGGGGTTTGTATTTGGAGTTTGCTTGGTTGAGATGTGAGTATTTCTCAGCTGCAGGATCTCTATTCTGTGATCTTGATGTGTCTCAATCTCTTTTTAGCTCCTCTTAGAGGGAGGAGAAAGCCAGGAATAGCACTAATGTCAGCAAAAAAAATGTACAGCTTTATATTAAATGTCCAGTATGTACTTTGCATCTGTAACATTATTTGCTACCTATATAGGAATGGTGGTATCAGCATTCAACAACAGTACCAACAATGAAAAATCTGTGAACTAGAACACAATTTCAATAGCAAGTGTTTACTGTGTTACTATATTAATTAAATAATTAATTAGTACTGTTTCTTGTATATTAATGATCACTCCAATTTGAATGGAGTGGGAATTAAAAAGTCTAGTTGATAGTTTTGGTCTTTGTCTCTTCTATTCTTTGTATTAAACTATAGCTAAGAACTGAGTGTCATTAAATTATGTGAGGAGAAAGGTGTGCTGTCTTTTGGTTGAGTTTAGTTCAGCAGTAGAGTCTCTAACCTGTGAATTTTTAGTGTTCCTATACATTTCCAGTACATTACAGAATGGGGGGAAATATACAATAGTAAGAAATGTTGCAAAAAATAAACAGCATTAAAGTCAATACCCCATTCTACTATATATCTTCAATATTAGTTATTACCCAAAACCAAAAACGGTGGGTTCATCAATTGTCAACAAGAAAAACAATAATGATGAAGTAGATCTGGCTTTAAAGCAAATAGTAGGGGTCAACCATGTTATCCACAGCAGTAAGGATTACATGAGCATTAATGGTGGGGGCAGGAGATACATAAGCCAATTATCTCTAAAAGATGGTAAAAATACACTTAATTAAGGGGAAAAGAAAATGTGTGCAAAAGTTAGAAGAGTTTATAATTTCAAAAAGTGAACAGAGAATGCAGAAGAGATGTAGCAGGTCATGTATATACAGAAGGAGGGCAAAAAAAGAAAAACAAAATTATTTGGAGAGAGAATAATAGAATTTAGCCATTATTAGGTGAAAAAAAGAGAGAAAAAAAAATAAAAGTAATAAATAAATGAAAATAATACAAAACCAAACAGGATATACAATTTAAAAAGTCCAAAACCTCAAAGGACAAGGCAAGGAAAAAAAACTACATTTTAAAAATGAGAGAAAAGAAAACAAATAAGTGTATGTATGTTCTTGAACCAATTAGCACAGCAAGAATTCTCTCTCTCTCTCTCTCTCTCTCTTTCTCTCTCTCTCTCTCTCTCTCTCTCTCACACACACACACACACACACATATACACACACATACACACACACAATAAATAAATAAATAAAAATTTTAATGAACAATGAAGGAACTGGCTCCATTGATGTGGACAAATAGTTGACCAGATTAGGTGGCCACTGTCCATGTCCAACATTCTTTCCCAATTCTTTTTGAGTTATATAGTGATTTAAAGAGCAAGAGGTGAGAATTGTTAATCCCTTTCTCTTTTTGTATAGCTGAGATTCCAGTTGGAATGGCCTTAGATTGAAGTTGTTTGATATAAGACTCAGATTCCCTTCTCACCATTATGAGGTGGGATATATAAAGAAGTACTTATCATTTGGCATTTTGTCCATTCAGACCAATTTGGAGCACTGCCAAGGTATAGATTCTGCAGAGTTCTGTGAGGGGAGTTCTATCAGGTGAGTGTTAGGTCTAATCAGGCTTCAGGAGCTTTTTTGGGTAGTGTCTATTTTGGAGAGATTAGGTGAACCTGCCCCTAGGGCTTGGCAGTAGCTGATCCCTGATGTGGGTCTGGTTCTTAGGAGGCTCCAAAGAAATCCAACTGTTGGGCAAGGAGGACAGTCCTCCACTCACTACTGACTAGGAGCACAGGCTTCCCAGGCTTAATGCCTGAATGTATTCATCCTTACCTGCTCAGACACTCAGCCTGCTTCAGATGGTCATGTGAGCCACTAGACTCAAAAGAGAAGTGAGCTGGACTCCCTTAAGCTCATCCAACACAAATCCTGAGTATAGGCCTCTCCACACCTGTTTCACTCACATTTCACCAGGCATATCCTAGGCCATCTTGGAGGCAACCTGATGGGATGTTTTGGCACTGTTTTTTTTTCTAATCCTGCATTTCCATGATGGCAACAGCATGGCTCTGCCTCAGCTTTCCATGGCCAGTTGAGATCCAGAGTGTGCTTTTCAAGCACCACTGCACAGTGCAAACTCTGGATCAGCATTTTTGATCCAGGCATTTCTGTACAAAATCTGTGTTTCCCCTACACTGTCTGGTGAATCTGCACTGGTGTTGCCAGTGCAGCAGCTGGATCAGCTCCAATGTATTATTTTTTCTTTGTTTATTGTGCCCAGATTTCTGAGTCTCAGCCACTTTGAATGTCCAACGCTGAATTTTAGTGAAATTCCTCTTTCACCCATTTCTCTGAGAAATTTTATTCCCACTCTTTTGGTCCTGATCCATGAAGCAACTTGGAATGCATCTTTCCTCTATTCCTCCATCTTCTGTCCCTCCCTCTCCTGATTTTGGTGCATTTTTTTTCCTTAAACCTATAGAAGCTTCAAGTTTGTTGTCTAATTTATCTGCTTTGTTCCTCCCACTTTTAGGGTATTGTATCTTGCTCAAAAGATATTTACCAAGATTTAATACAATTTTCACTTTTAGAAATTCATATATGTATAGATATTTAACTTCATGTTTGGTTGGGAAAAGAGATTTAAGTCTTTCCTACTCTAAAATATAGCCATCATTTACACTATTTTTAGGAAAGCTAATTTCCACACTGATATTAAACATTGACTTCAGGTATTCAATTTTCACATCTATGTAGAGCAATTTCTATACCCTATAGACTGTTTGAATGATCTACTTTTGTATATGTCAGTTTAAGTTGAACTCACTTTTTTTTTTTATTATTGAGGCTCTGTAGTATTTCAAATAAATCTTTGGACAGTTTCTCTTTCTCTCGTTTTTATTTTTTTTCTTTTCAAAAAACGCTTTGAATTTTATTGAGCATGTTTTCTTCCAAATGAAATTTAGAATCAGATTATTATATTACATATACAACAACAACAACAAAAGATCCTGTGGCTATTTGTAATGAGGTTATATTAAATTAATAAATTAGAGAAAACCACACTGTATTCAACAATATTTTTAGGTCTATCATTTAAACTTTGTAGTGCCCTTCAAAAACACTTGAATATTTTATATAAGTGAATTCCTACATATTTTTATTTCTTTGCTATTATAAATGGTAGGCTTTCAAAACTATTATGTTACTATTATGTCACAATGCTATCGATGTTTTATACACTAGTCTTATATCTGCTTGTTACTAGATCCCCTAAAAATTTTAATAGTTTTTAGGGGGTGTCTCTTGGTTTTCTGTGTAGGCAATTATATTTCTTTGCAAATAATGACCACTTTATCACTTTCCTGTAATTTATCTCATTTATTTCATTATGTCATTGCTTTGGGCAGGGTTTCAAGTACATGACTGAACAGTTCTGGTGGGAGTGACATCTTTGTGCTGGTCACAGTTTCAGTGGAAGTACCTCCACTGTTTACATTGGCTACGATGGCTGCTCTCTCTGCAGGCATCTGTGTTCTCCCTACTGGGTATCCATTAAGTGTAGAATGTTATGAATTAAGAAAATTCCCTACAGTTCCTGACTTGATAAGATTTTGTGTTGCATTATTTTTAGTTAATGAGAAGCACAGAACTTCATCATATGGTCTTGAACTGAATGCTCTTTGGTGCTTTAGAATCACATCAATTGACTTACTAAATTATCTTTTCATTACTAAGATACATAGTAATATGTGGTTTTAGTTACAAGTCAAAAAATAAAAAAAAAAAAAAAAACAGATCAGCCAGTTTAGCAGAGGAGCATTGTGAAAATCCATCAGAGAACTCTTTCAATTTCTGGAAGTTTAGAATTGTGCTTGTAGGGGATACAGTGCAGAGCAAAGCTTCACATCATTTCATAGTGCCCTTTCCCAGTCCAGAGAACACCCACTGCAGAAACTACTGAGCACAAACACCTCATTTTTTATCTCCTAAACTGGATAGTGGATATTCCCTTTGACTTCATAACCTTTGTACTTGGAATGTAGCCTCCAGCACCCAATAAATGGATTTCAAACACTCCCTACTTCTTCCTGTCTAACTTGGAGTCAGGAATGATAGTATCTGATAGTCAAAACCTAGGTTGTGTTATCTCTTGTTTTGCCTTCAAGGGAACCTGGGAAAGAAAATTTATAATATGAGAAGCTTCTTTGATGGGAATTTGTGGATTCCCTAAATAAAGGAAATGTTGTTAGATATTGTGTAGCACAGAAAAATGACTAATATCCCTGATGGTTTTAAAAGTAAATTGCTGGATTTAGTTTGATAATATTTATTTAGGACTTTTACATCAATGTTCATGAATGAGATTGTCTACTGTGTTCTATTTTTGAGTTAATTGTGTTTACTTTGGATACAAACATGATATTTTTATAGAATGATGTGGAAAGAGTTTTATGTTTTTTTTATGCTCTGAAGAGTTTACCTAACACAGTTAGTACTTGACCTTTATCAGTTTAATAAAACTTAATTATAAAACCACCTGGGACTAGAAATTATTTTTAGGATAGAGTTTTGACAACTCTTGCAATTGTTTTCACAATGAGATCCAACGGATGTTTGGAACAGGATAGGAAGTTTCTCTGTTAAGGAAGATTTATTATTATTGTCCTGAAACTCTATTTGCACTATGAACAAAGCCAGGTAACTTCCATAAGGAAAGGGAGCATGTCCTTCCTCACACGTTTCCCCCTGTTCAATGGGATACAAACCAGCATTGAAGGTGGAATAACCGTCTTGGACCATGGATGTGTATGTACGTGTTTGAATGTGTATCCATGTGTTCATTGTTTGGAACAATAAGACAGAGGGATCTGGGGATTTGGAGCCTTCATTCAGCCCTAAATAATTTACCTTCAAGCTTTCTGAGGTTAAAAAACAAACAAACAAACAAACTTCTTATAACAAAACCTAGTCCTAATATAGACACAACTTATCTCTACTTTTGCCCCTGTCCTGGTGGCAATCTTTACTCAAATTTTTGCTCTTATTTCCCCTTCTCTCCAACAATCAATTTGCCCCATTGAACTTTTCCAATAGATTTGTCACCACAGTTAATTTATCTGTCTCCAAAGCCTCAAAACAGTCATACTTTAGAATGACCGAGCTCACAAGTTAGCTATTAAAAGGATGTTTGGAATAGGATAGGAAGTTTCTCTATTAAGTAAGATTTCTTACTGTTGTCCCGTGACTGTATTATGATCTATTTGAAGAAGGCAGGATAGGAAATTAGAGGGACTTATTGACTCTTTTACATTTGGGCTGGTATTTCTGTTTTAATAATAGGCTATCTAAAATAGTTATTCTGAGGACAAAATGATGGGCATGCCTTATGATTTAGTCTTACTGGGTGTCCTGGCTCCCAATCCTGTGATATCCAGCTTTGTTAGCTTGGGTTCTGAATCTTCAGGTTTGCCCAACCATTTGATTCCTGAAATTTCTTACTTCTCCCTTTATCTTATTTCTTCTACAGCAGAAATCCTCAACTTAAGATCCATGTATCCTCACTCATTAGCTTGAAATAGGGGGAGCCTATGCAATCTTATGAGTTTGAGCATAGATTTTTGTGGATATGTGCATGTGTTCATTTCTTATTTTGTCAGTGTGTAACTGATTTTGGGTTCAGGAATGAAAAGTAGTAGAAACAAACACTGGATCCAGAAAGATTTAAGCACAGGCAAGACTTTCTACTCAAGTCAGAAGAGAGAAAGCACATGACAGACAGAAATCCCAGACTGACTCAGGTAAAAAAAAAAAAAAAAAAAAAAAAGAAGAAAAGAAGGGGAATAGCTTCTATGGCATCTATAGAGTGGGCAGAAACTCTTGATGTCATCACATGTAGAAGGTGGGACTTCAGTCACACCAGCACTCTTCCTCATGTTCCTTCATGATCAGGTGTCTCGTTACCATCTTAAGTATCCAACTAGGTTATGTGTTTTACTATGCAAATAAGGTGAGTATAACTGTGGGTTACTTTAGTGACTCTTTTATGTGCGCATTTTCCCCTCACCACCCAAAATTTGTCTTTATCATCTGAGAAATTCTCTAATATTATTGAGAATAGGGCAGACCCTGCATTGTCTGGCTTTGGTGGCTTTTCTGCTGACTACATAATCTGAGAAGACTGAACGGACTTTCCCAGCCTCCCATCTCTTGGCATGTTATCTCACTCCCAATAGCCTTGAAGACTGGTGAACCTTTAATTCCTAATTTTCTGGTAGGATTGTTAACCCTGTAAGACTGAGAGCCAGACTGGCTGTTTTAGTTACCCTGCAAGATTTTATCCCTTAGTCCTAAGGGGGTCCTGTTTTTCATGGGACTCCCTGACTCTTTCAGGTGAAAAGCCTGTGATTTCATTAAACTCTCAAAAGAGATTCATAATCATGAAAGGTTAAAGGTTTTCCATATGTTAAATTCAAATATTCAGAGAGCTGAAAATATAGAGCATATTATTTGATATCAAATAGCCTGATTTCATGAAATTGCCTTTTTGTTCTTATATCGTCTGTATTTTTTTTTTTGGTGACTATCATAAGAGATAGCTGTATGAGACACTATTATATTTATTATTATATCAAAAACAATGTCCCTGCATCATACATTAAACTTTTTAAATGGACCCATGGGAAAAATTTCTCTTAGATCCCCATACTGGGAAACAAAAGCTATATTTGTTCTTAATAATAGATATGCTTATGCTGTATCCATGTGACATCTGTAACTGTTAAGTCTCCCTCCTTATTTTAACTCAACCAAAATTTGTGACCCATCTCTAGCTTCTCTATAATTTTATCTCATTTTTAGTCCTATTTTATAATCTGCTCACTTTTAACTTCTTGTGTGATATTTTTAAGTAAGCTGACTTAAACTCTTCTTTAGAAGGATTTATTATAAAATATAAAAATATAATTTATGAAAGGACTTGTCATTATAACTTTAAGACAGACTCTAATGTTGTGTTATGTGTCACTTTAATCCAACCTTAAATCCAACTTTGCCTCTATCAGCAGCATTGTTTGAAACAATTGTGATCCAAGATGATATCAATATGCAGGCATCTGTGGTCTGCCTGTTGGGTGTCCATTAAGTGTGTAATGTTATCCTGTTGATCTGGAAAATCTTATGGGGAATAAGCAGATGGAAATAAGGGATCAAAATCTAGTAAAAGTGATCAGAACTGAAGACATAGAAGTTTACACAAAAGGTATTAATGGTAACAGTTCCTATATAAGGTGTCTAAAAAGAATTAGGAAGAGTCCAGGTTTGAGTATTGAAGCCTAGCGGCAACTTCCTCGTAAGAGAAGCGGGTTAAAGAGAAGAGAGGAAAGAGGTGGGATTAAAGTAGGGTAGAAGCTGTAGCTATAAAGCTGTATATCACTCCTATCAAAAGTAACAATGGACATATTTATTGATGGGCACAGAATGAATGCCTTGGTTTTATTTATTCACTGGTGAATCCTGAGGGTTAAGTTTGATAAGAATGAGGAAGATCCACAGACCTTTAGCCATGCTAACGAAGAGAAGAAGAGAGAGAACTCAAATTACTAACATACGAGATGAAAAAGGCAATATCACAACAGATGCTACAGAAATTCAGAAGACAATTAGAAATTATTTTGAAAACCTATATTCCAATAAAATAGAAGATAGTGAAGACATCGATAAATTTCTTAAGTCATATGATTTGCCCAGACTGAGTCAGGAGGATACACACAATCTGAACAGACCAATATCAATGGATGAAATTGAAGAAGCCATCAAAAGACTACCAACCAAGAAAAGCCCAGGACCGGATGGGTATACAGCGGAGTTTTACAAAACCTTTAAAGAAGAATTAATACCAATACTTTTCAAGTTATTTCAGGAAATAGAAAAAGAGGGAGCTCTTCCAAATTCATTCTATGAGGCCAACATCACCCTGATTCCCAAACCAGACAAAGACACTTCAAAGAAAGAAAACTACAGACCAATATCTCTAATGAACCTAGATGCAAAAATCCTCAATAAAATTCTGGCGAATCGAATACAAAAACACATCAAAAAAATTGTGCACCATAATCAAGTAGGATTCATCCCTGGGATGCAAGGATGGTTCAATATACGGAAATCAATAAATGTTATTCACCACATCAATAGACTTAAAGATAAGAACCATATGATCATCTCGATAGACGCAGAGAAAGCATTCGACAAAGTACAGCATCCCTTTATGTTCAAAACATTAGAAAAACTAGGGATAACAGGAACTTACCTTGACATTGTAAAAGCTATCTATGCTAAGCCTCAGGCTAGCATCATTCTGAATGGACAAAAATTAAAGGCATTCCCTCAAAAATCTGGAACAAGAAAGGGATGCCCTCTATCACTAATTCTATTCAATATAGTTCTCGAAACACTGGCCAGAGCAATTAGACGAAAGAAATTAAAGGCATAAAAATAGGAAAAGAAGAACTTAAATTATCACTATTTGCAGATGACATGATTCTATACCTAGAAGACCCAAAAGGGTCTACAAAGAAACTACTAGAACTAATAAATGAATTCAGCAAAGTGGCAGGATATAAAATCAACACGCATAAATCAAAGGCACTTCTGTATATCAGCGACAAAACTTCTGAAACGGAAATGAGGAAAAGCACTCCATTCACAATATCCTCAAAAAAAATAAAATACTTGGGAATCAACCTAACAAAAGAGGTGAAAGATTTATACAATGAAAACTACAGAACCCTAAAGAGAGAAGTAGAAAAAGATCTTAGAAGATGGAAAAATATACCCTGTTCATGGATAGGCAGAACTAACATCATCAAAATGGCGATATTACCAAAAGTTCTCTATAGGTTTAATGCAATGCCAATCAAAATCCCAACGGCATTTCTTGTAGAAATAGATAAAGCAATCATGAAATTCATATGGAAAAATAAAAGACCCAGAATAGCAAAAGCAATTCTAAGCAGGAAGTGTGAATCAGTTGGTATAGCGATACCAGATTTCAAACTATATTACAGAGCAATAGTGACAAAAACAGCATGGTACTGGTACCAAAACAGGCGGGTGGACCAATGGTATCGAATAGAGGACACAGAGACTAATCCACAAAGTTACAACTATCTTATATTTGATAAAGGGTCTAAAAGCATGCAATGGAGGAAGGATAGCATCTTCAACAAATGGTGTTGGGAAAACTGGA
This sequence comes from Spermophilus citellus, assembly GCF_964194105.1. Lineage (NCBI taxonomy): Eukaryota > Metazoa > Chordata > Mammalia > Rodentia > Sciuridae > Spermophilus > Spermophilus citellus. Next base: position 191,919,510 of record NC_138184.1, on the reverse strand, counting down.
AATCCATATGCAACAAAATGAAACTGAATCCCTTTCTCTCGCCATGCACAAAAGTTAACTCAAAATGGATCAAGGAGCTTGATATCAAATCAGAGACTCTGCGTCTGATAGAAGAAAAAGTTGGCTCCGATCTACAGATTGTGGGGTTGGGCTCCAAATTCCTTAATAGGACACCCACAGCACAAGAGTTAATAACAAGAATCAACAAATGGGACTTACTTAAACTAAAAAGTTTTTTTCTCAGCAAGAGAAACAATAAGAGAGGTAAATAGGGAGCCTACATCCTAGGAACAAATTTTTACTCCTCACACTTCAGATAGAGCCCTAATATCCAGAGTATACAAAGAACTCAAAAAATTAGACAATAAGATAACAAATAACCCAATCAACAAATGGGCCAAGGACCTGAACAGACACTTCTCAGAGGAGGATATACAATCAATCAACAAGTACATGAAAAAATGCTCACCATCTCTAGCAGTCAGAGAAATGCAAATCAAAACCACCCTAAGATACCATCTCACTCCAGTAAGATTGGCAGCCACTATGAAGTCAAACAACAAGTGCTGGCGAGGATGTGGAGAAAAGGGTACACTTGTACATTGCTGGTGGGACTGCAAATTGGTGCGGCCAATTTGGAAAGCAGTTTGGAGATTCCTGGGAAAGCTGGGAATGGAACCACCATTTGACCCTGCTATTGCCCTTCTTGGACTATTCCCTGAAGACCTTAAAAGAGCATGCTACAGGGATACTGCCACATCGATGTTCATAGCAGCACAATTCACAATAGCTAGACTGTGGAACCAACCCAGATGCCCTTCAATAGATGAATGGATAAAAAAATGTGGTATCTATACACAATGGAATACTATGCAGCAATAAAAAATGACAAAATCATAGAATTTGCAGGGAAATGGATGGCACTAGAGCAGATTATGCTTAGTGAAGCTAGCCAATCCCTAAAAAACAATTACAAAATGTCTTCTTTGATATAATGAGAGCAACTATGAACAGAGCACGGAGGAAGAGCAGGAAGAAAAGATTAACATTAAACAGAGACATGAGATTGGAGGGAAAGGGAGAGAAAAGGGAAATTGCATGGAAATGAAGGGAGACCCTCATTGCTATACAAAATTACATATAAGAGGTTGTGAGGGGAATGGGAAAATAAACAAGGAGAGAAATGAATTACAGTCGATGGGGTAGAGAGAGGAGATGGGAGGGGAGGGGAGGGGGGATAGTAGGGGATAGGAAAGGTAGCAGAATACAACAATTACTAATAGGGAATTATGTAAAATTGTGGATGTGTAACCGACGTGATTCTGCAATCTGCATTTGGGGTAAAATTGGGGGTTCATAACCCACTTCAATCTAATGTATGAAATATGATATGTCAAGAGCTTTGTAATGTTGTGAACAACCAATAAAAAAAAAGAATGAGGAAGTGGACTCCAGATGACAGAGGACATAATAGGTAAAGTTCATTCTAATTACTTGTTAGGGTACAATGGAAATGAATTGGACTGAACCTAGAAGGAAACAGCATCAAGGAAAGTTTTCAGTTGTTTTTTTTTTTTTAATTTTTCTTATTCCCATCAGTGAGAACTAGTAATTAAAGACCTGAGCTTATAGGTATAAATGAGATTCTAAAATTTGTGATAGAGGGAGATGGTAGAAAAGAATCAAAGATGGAACCCAGAAAGATGATACTTTTTGAAGGAGGAAGTGATATCTCTTCAGCAACAAAAGATAAGAAAGGATGGAGAGTGCCTGGTGCAATGGTGCATGCCTATAATCCTAGCAGCTCAGAAGGCTGATACAGGAGGATCCTGAGTTCAAAGTCAGCTTCACATCAGCAAGGCGCTAAGCAACTCAGACTCTGTCTCTTAAAAAAAAAAGTACAAAATAGGGCTGGGGATGAGAATTAGTGGTTGAGTGTGCCCCTGAGTTCAATCCTCAGTACATGCCCCTTGCCCCCCCCCCCAAATAAAGAAAGGATGGAAGTAAATACAAAGGTAGTGTGAATAGAATGTAAAAAGAAGGAATATACAATAGTTGGCTCCATGTTCTCAGGAAAATAGGGGAAGATTTTAAGAGATCCATGTGAAAAAGGGAGGTATAAGGGTTAGTTCTGATATGAACAGTGACTATAGGTCAAGAGTGTGATAGAGAAAGACATCCGCAGTGTCCTTTAGTCACCAACTTTTGTAGTCATGATGGAAAGATTTCAGACGGTCACTTAGAATAGGAGGCATGAGCTTATTAGAAGGTATAGGGAAAGGGAAAAGGAGAACACTCTCCAGGGAACTCTAATAGAACACCTCTCTGCCCTCCTCTTTTATTGGAGGTCCCTTGGAAATTTCTAGAGTCCTGTCCAGGTCCCCCTCTTGACTTTTGACTCACGGCAGAATTGCATCAGACGTAACCCATGAAGGAGATGTTGTAATTACATGCTAAAGATCTAAGGCAACTCTTTGTCACTTTGGCCCACATTGTCCAGTTTGAATTGGAATTTGTTCTTACAGATTTTATGGTTAGGGCATTTTGCTTCTAAGTATTACATCTTTCTAAATTCTTGAATCTGGTCTGTGTAAAAGTCATAAAAGTCTACCCTTCAGGGTAACTTTTGCTGTTCTTATTAGTGGGAGGAGCTTTTCAGGCCCATATTTCTCCTGCAGATAACAGGTTGTTTGCTGGAGAATATTACATATCCTTTTGAATTAAGACAGGTATGGCTGCAGGTAAATTCCTTTTTAAAAGGAAGCTGTTTATAGAATTATCCCCTTAACCTTTTATTGCCACTGCTCACATCTGTTACCTGTCAAGAGGAGTCAATAGAAGAATATTTTAAAAAATAAAAAATAAATTTTTAAAAAAAAGGCAGGGAGAAGAAAGGACATTTTAATAGTTTCAAAAATTTCTTAACCAAATTAAGATGTTTGGCTAGGCACAGTTTCAGAGAAGATACAGTCCTTTTTCCCACAGGAATTCACACTTTATTGGACAACAGCTACATGGATTATTGAAAATCAGATGAAAGTGAAACATTAGCATAATAACAGGACAATTTTAAACAAAGTTGGTAAGATTTAGAATAGTAGGAAAGGAAGTTGAGTTAGGAATTGTGAATACTCAGATTTGCGGATGGCCTTATGGAATTATTCAAGGCAGAATTGAACACAATGACCAGTTGAGGAAAGGTGGTACATGGAAAGAATGCAGATGGTGTCACTGGAGTCACTGTCTCCAAGGGGCCCTCTCTGAGTTACAGATCTTTGAAGTGTTAAGAGGCTCTGAGTTAATCCCTGATTGCCAGTCACTGAGACAGCACTGGAGGTAAATGGATGAGTAAGAAGTGTTGTGAAGATGTAATAAGGGCTTGTACATGTCACAATATGATCTCAACATACAGAGAGTACAGAGGGGTGGTGGGGCCTCAGCTCCAGACAAACAGAGAGAAATCAAATCATGTAAGGTCCTGCTCACCCTTGAGTATTTCGGGATACAGGAATTCTGATTCTAAAATCACCTCCACTTGTTTTGGTTTATCCTATTGGGACACTTTGTTATTTGAGAGCTACCATGAAGATTCATTACCTTTTCATGGCTCTTCTCTTCACTGTCCTGGTGCTCACCTCAGGTAAGGTTTTGGCCCTGTAAGTGAAGAGTCAAATGAGTAAACTATATGAAAAGGGACAACTAACCATCTTTGACTGTGTTTCTTCTTAAGTGTTCAGTGAACTTTCGTTAAATGAATTGGTTCAATGGATGAATTTGTTTCTTTAAGAATGACTCCTTGAGAATAGAAGGGAGTTGGGAGAAGTTCAGGATTCCCTATCATTTCATACAAAATTTCTTCTCTCAGGTATGGGGGTAGAATCTCATATTACTTCCAAGAAAGGAAATAGAAATTATCTCCTCTGTCCCATCATTTTACAAATAATGATCTTGAGACCATGAATCTTGATCCTCTGTCTCTCAGGATAGTGTGACATTTTTATTTCTACTCTCCTCTTTCTCCGTTTACCATACATAAGAGGAAAATAGGGTTCATTTCATACAGTTTTACCATGAGTATTAAATGTGTTAATCCACAGAATGACTTTTTAAAAAAACACCTGATACATAAAAAATGCTCAAAAACTGTTAACTCTGATTATTTTCATTTTTACTACTTTTTCCTGTGTTTTTACTTTCTTTCTTTCAGTAATCTCTCCTTTCAGTTCAGAATATCATATAAACAAGATGAGCCTGGAGAAAAACTGTGAGGTTACTTGAACTTAAAACTTCAGGTGACCCATGAAATGATAAGGGTCTCATAGGGTTAAGAATAGAGAGAAAAAGATAGACGAGATAGGTAAAATAATAAAGATGAAAATACTAATGTTGTGAAGGAGAAAAAGACAAGAGTCAAGGATGGCACAGAAGGGGATAGGCTGAATGATTTTAAAGTTGTGGGTCCATTAATAAAAATGTGAATGTGAGGAAAGTGAGCTGATTTGGGGATGGCCCACGGAAATCACTTTAGAAATTATTATTTTGAAGCAACAGTGTGGCATTCAAACAGAAATATCTAACAGAGATACAAGACTAGGAGAAGCTTGTGGCTGAACATAAACATTGTGGGACCTTCCAAAAATGATGACAATTGTTGTTATGTAAAATGATTTCTTCTTCAAGGGTAATACTCCCTCCCCCCTTTTCTTTTTCTATAGGGAATGTTATATACTGGGCATGGTATTGAGTGCCCTGCAATAGTGGAGGAGGAAGGCAACAGAGAAAACACTCACTCCTTCACACCTTTCTAGTCCTCATTCCTCTCCTCCTCACTCTTCTCTCCTCAACCTTTCTCTCTATATATTTCTTCTCCTTCCTTCTTGTCCTCCTTCTTCTCCCGTCCTCTTCCTCCTCCTCTTCTTACTTTTTCTTCTTCCTAGTTATATCCAGAAGCTTACAAGTTGCAAGCAATGAGTTAAAGTCTTTAAGTTAGATAATTGGTGAGAAGATTCAGGCAGAGGAAAATCAGCTTAGAAAGAAGTAATTGGTAACAGTGATGATGTTAGAATCCAAACTGGTCTCTGAGTGAAGCAGCTGAAAGTAGAGTTTGGAAAAAAGTCCTTGTTGAGGATTTCAACTAGAAAAGAAGTAGTATAGGTCAACTCCTGGGAAACTGCACCTGAGCTTTATGGACCTGTGGCCCTTAACTGCTTTGAATGGCAGGACATCCAGCATGACATGATGTTCAATATTGAACATCCATTAAGTTCATCATTGGTCTAGCATTCTTTCTAGGATCCACCCCATAATGCTGGGTTTATTTACTCTATAAGGAGTTCAGTTGGTCTGCAACAAGCCAAGTGTTCCTGAAGTGCCTGACTGTCCCTTCTTTCTTTCTTTCTATCTATCTATCTATCTATCTATCTATCTATATTTAAATCTGATTTTTAAACCACAATGTTGCCAGGTGTGGTAGTACAAACCTGAATCCCAATGGCTCGAGGGGTTGAGGCAGGAAGATCACAAGTTCAATGCCAGCCTCAGCAATTTAGCAAGGACTTAAGCAACTTAGAAACACCCTGTCTTAAAAAAAAAAAAAAAAAAAAGAAAAGAAAAAAAGGAGAGGGGGTGGCGGCTGGCTAAGGATGGGACTCAGTATTTTCCCACAAAGCTTTATATTTGAAATCTCTTCTAGAGCTTTGTGAGTATATGCATAAATAAATGTTGTTCTCCTGTTTTTAATTGTTTATCTATTTATTTTTAGGTACTGATGATGATCATGAAGTCAATAGTATCCTGGACTGTAAAAATCAAACCCTGTGTAATTCCAAAAATGCAACTGGACACTGCTCTGAGGTTAAGGTGGTCGAAATGTGTGTCTTGCATCTTAGGAAAACTCCAAAGCAACTACCCTTAATGCTATAAAAATTAAGGCAGGATGATCAATTCTCTTGTCTTATTAAAAAACTAGGTCTGCTTCTCTTTTGTTATCTTACACCCATTTTATTGACAGTTGGGACAAAAGTCTTATCAAAGAACTTTGGATGCTTGTAAATCAACTACTTTCGACAGGTCAAGGAATACATATTTGAAGAACCAAAAGAAGACTTGCTTTGTGTGGGTTATGGAGGAAAGCTTTGAGGAGTGGGAAGTAGGGAGAGAAAGATCTGGGGGGGGGTACCTATAGCGTGAGACAAGGCTGGATGGGAATGAAGGTTACTTTTACTGTAGATTATGAATGAACTCTTCCCTCAGTGTTTTGCCGATTTAGTAAATAATTAGCTTTTAAATGTTTATTTTGGGTTAAAATCTTTGTTCATGATCTATTAGTGTTGGCATCACAACATTTGATTCCTTTCCCTGAATTATAAGCCAAATATTCCCATTACCTAGACCAGACCTGGTAAAGGAGGAAAGTGATTCTTTGAGCCTAGGCCTCCTTTCCACCATCACCCTACCCCTGCCAGGGACACCTATACTGCCTGCAGCCAGGTACTTTTCCTCTAGGTTGACCTGATTTCCTCTATCAGCTACCCTCTGAACTGTTCTCTGATTTGTAGGATAAAAGCATGATTGAACAATTCTAAAGTGGTTAGAAAAGACTGCCTGACCATGTAGAAGTATCCGCATTTTAAGTAGGAAGCTTGTTGATAGTAGGTGAATTCCAGACTAAAGTGAAAAAATTTTAGGCAAATATGGATAAGACAGAATTCTGAATGGGAACTGAGGAGACTTTGGAAGAGGTTTACCAGGCAAGGCTGGGGCTGAGGCTATGCTGGAAGGTCAGGGAAGCACCCAGGTGGCAGCAACCGAGGGGAGGCAGGAGGCAGGCTTCAATAAGCCTGAGTCTGTGCTAAAGGCCCATGGTGTGGGACATGAGGAGGAAAATGCTACTAAAGCACTAGCATGGGAAATACAGGAAATGCAAGGGGAGAAGGAGACAAGACAAAACCATGGCTTGCCTTTTAATACTGATAAAAATGGGGCCACAGTGGAGCCTATCAATGGAAATATTGACAATGCAGGGCTTAAAGGAAAGAGTGTTTGCATGTTTAAGAATTCAGGCTGGCAGTTTGCAGGCCCTGCCTTTGGGCTCCAGGTGACCTGCTAGAAAGCACCGCCCCTTCCCAGAGTCATGCCCCTCCCCAGGTGAGCTGGTGCCCTTTGTGATGCTGCTGGAAGCTCCCAGGACAGGGATATAACAATGACGCCTTCCCACTCCCACCCCTGGCGAGGCGGCTTCCATCTGTCACCTTGGGGCCCAACATCAGGGAGTCAGATGTCCTTGTCCAGGCGGTGGACCACACGGGCCTTGCAGCCAATTGCAGGGCGCAGACTCCGTGGCTCTGTGGCGGGCCACAGTCAGCAAGCATTCCTGGACAAAGGTAATCCTGGCGGCTCCCAAGACCCAGCTCCTGGGTGGTGTGAGATGCAGACCAATCCCCACAGGATCCTTCTTGTCCTTTGGACTGTGGAAAATATAGCCCCAGTTCCAACTCCCAATATCCAGAGTGCTAAAAAAAGGGGAAAAAGGAATTGAAAACGTGTAAACTCTAATGTTGATGCTTCACGCTCCTATAAATGAATTCCTATTTCTTTCAGTACCCTGCACCCTTCCCCAACAAGTGCTCAGGTCTGACTCCACTGGTTTTTCAATGGGTCACCAGCCTCAGGCTGTCTCTAAAATTTGTTCTCCATTCTCCCACTAGAGATGTAAGGGATGAGAGAGACAGGGAGGAGAAATGGGTATGGCTAATCTATTTTTTGGGTAGGAGAGGAAAACAAGGTTATATGCCCAGATTCCCATGTTTAATGGTGTGGGTACACAAGCAAAGATAACCTGGCAAAGATAACCAGGCAAAATGACATAATACTTAGCATTGCTTTATCTGGTACTGTTGGTATCACCCTTGTACAGAGGAAGAAACCAGAAACTGAAGCACCTGAAATGTTAAATAACTTTCTTGGCATGGTACAGTTGTAAGGATGGTAATTACTGATTCACATCCAAGCTGGCTTCCTCCAGAGCCTAAGCCCTTACCCACAGCCAAAGAAAGAAACTAGAAGCCTTCATCTAACTTGAAGGGATAAACTTGAAGCAACGTATGACAATTGTAGAAAAAAATTCATACCAGACAAAGCCAACTAACTTAATTGTGTAAAAGTTGGGAGTCCCTTAATTTCTACAGCATGCTGCCCTTTGAAGTGGTAGTGTTACCGCTGTTGACCGCGTGACGAGTTCTTGCTTCCCCAATGTTGAAGAATAACACCAAAGAAGCACGCCGAGGCAAGGTCAGAGTAGAAATTAGAAGTTTATTAAAGGACAGCAGAAAAGACTTCTCCCAGAGGAAGAAGGGGACCCAAGAGGTGGAATCCGTGGAAGTGCGGTTTTTTCCCCTTTTTATAGTTTTGGTGATGGAATGTAGGTTGGAAGCCCCAAGGGGTGGGACACAGGTGGGCCAAAGAAGTAATCTGGTCAGGAAGGACTTCATTATCACTTCTTTGGGATGGACTTTGGCCTAGGGCCTTTTCAAGGACTCCATTAACATTCCATGAGTTGTCCTGCATTTCCCTGAGTCATTCTCAGCATGGCCTCCATTTTAGATTTCACTGGGTATTAGACCCGATTTACCTAACTACACTGACTACCTAACTTTAAATCTGGCTTCAGTAGGTAACTGGAAACAGCACCAGGCCTGTCACTCATATACAGAGGAGGAACCAATTTTAAGACAAGGTCCATGTTTCAGCTGATAATATCTCATATGCACTCAGTTCATGTGATTATATTTACAAGATACTCCAATTTTCTTTTCAGGAAAGTAATTATGTGATTCAGTAACAAAAGGATATAAATTCTAATGAGTTCTGATCTAGTCACATTAGCATTAAACCATGAAACCAAAAGGCTTTGAACATTGAACTTCACGAGTGCTTTATTTTTGCAGTAACCAGAAAATAGAGTACATAACAATAAAATTACATGTGAATTTATCCTAATTGGATAACCCAAAAAAATATGCTAGGCATTACTTGCCCATTTTCTAAGTAATGTTAAAATTATTAATAAAATGAATTTGAAGTTCCCAGCTAAATTTGGAAACACCATTATTGATTTGCCGTCTCACTGCTAGCAGAAAGACTTGTGAATGGATTCTACCTGAACTAACCAGGTGAGCAGTCTTGGGACTGCATCACCACAGCTAAAGAAGCAAATATCAGAATACCAGAAATTTTTCTCTTTGGCTCAGATTCTGAAAACAAATGATCACTATGTTTAGATTAAACTTAACTCAGCAAGATTGCCGGGCATTTACTATATTTTCTATATGGCCTCAGTTTAAGCACGATTCTGCATTTGGGAGTGTTTTAGCCTCATTTACATAACAACCCCATCTATAATTCCAGAATATTATTTTATAGTGTTGTCTTAGATAATGGGATAGCATTTTAATGATCAAATAAACAAAAATAATATATTGTGTTGATGAAGGGGAGGAAAGTTGATTTAAAAAAACAAAAAGCTTTCTGGAAAGCTGTACGTATGGATCAAGAGACTTTACATGTTCTTAATTGTTTTCACTCTTTAAATACCTTTAATTAGTGAAAAATGGCCTTTCCTATCACCTGGTTTTAAATATAGCATAAAGGTTACTGTAGTCTTGCAAGCCCTGGAACAAAGAACTTTGGATGATCCTAGTGGTAAACTGTATGGAGTGAATAGTAGTTAAATAAGTATTAGGTATTGTATGGAGTGAATATTAACTTTAGGTAAACATGTTTTGATGTTGTGCTACAAGTGTGCAGTATGTTAGGTATAGATAATATTAACTTTAGGTAAACATGTTTTGATGTTGTGCTACAAGTGCGCAGTGTGTTAGGTATAGATAAGATAGTGATGAGTGCGAAGTGTGTTAAGTATGGATAAGGTAGTGAAAAACAAATGATGTAAAGGAAAAACCCCAATAAGATGTAAACAAGTTATGCTTAGTATAAATATAAGGCACGGAGGACAGGCAGCACCTCTCAGGTCAGGCACTGACACCAGCCGCCTGATTGGTCCGTCCGGTCTCTGCTCCGCTGCTGCTGTGTGAGGACTGCTGTGAGAATAAACGAAGCATTGGAAAGACATCTCCGTGAGTAGGTGTGGTGTGTTCGTGTCGCCGGGGATTCTGGTCCGGGTAGGACACGGCCGGGGACCCGCCTGCGGTTGACCTCCGAGACCAAGGCCCGCTCCAGCTTCGGGAGCTGCTCGCGACATAAGCCATGATGTTAATTCTTTAATAGGCACAATTATATTAGTAAAGATGCCACCTCTACTGAAAAAACAAACAAAACACGCCTCTTTTCAAGAACTAGGTGGAAGATATGGAGTGATATATATGAGGCCCTTTGAATTATGTCAGTATGTGTAAATGCTCTTTAACATAATAATTCTGCTGCTATTTTATACAAAATAGAAATATTGAGACATTTATTGAATTTTTTTCCTTTTAGTTAAGATCTTGCATCTGATCATTTATGTTGGAGTTCCTCAATCTTATTCTCTACTCTCTCATAATACTCCTTCATCTTGCCCATAACTTACTTGCTGTCTGTGAAGACTTGAAAATTGACCTTTCTTCACAGCATCACCACTTATAATTGGATGCCTTAAAGACATTTCAAATTCGTCAGCCCAAAGACGAACTCATATTTTTCTACATGGTCCTCATCCAGATTCCTTATTAAGAAACAGTGTTGTTCCCATACAAAAAGAACTTCAATGACTTCTCATGGCAATTAATACTAAATTCTACCATGGTAATTAGGAAAAAGAATATCAAATTCTAGAAATCAAGTTAGATACTTTATTCAACATTTTCCTTTTCCATTTTTAGGTTGTTGCGCATTAATTATACTGACCTATTAGATATTTTAAACCATGTATCCCAGATAATCTGACCCTGATATTCATTTAGCCCAACTGGTAATTATTATCTTTCTTGATGAAGAAATTTATTATGATTGGTAGTAAGGTGAACCTTGAAATACAGTTGAGTTTTGGAACAAAAAGTACAAAGTCTATGTTATGATTTTCATTATTGAGTTTCATTGATGATCACTATCATAAATATTCTATGGTAGATACAAAGAGTTTTTTTGTTTGTAATTCAAGAAAGCCAGTGGGACAGGATCAGAAATAGATGGGTGATGTGGTAAAGACTCCTTGAATGATTTGTGCAGCCTCCTTCTGTTGGATTCTCCACTGTGAAGAGTAAAACAGAAAACCAATCAATCTATTCTGCTCAAGGAGTGTCAAATTAATGAGAATGATAAACATCGAGTCGACATCATACTCCTGAGAGTGCTAGTTCTCCAGAATAGCCTGTCTCAGGAGGAAGGGCTACATGTTAGATTCACCTGGGGAGTTTACAAGTCCTGTTGCCCAGGCTGTACATCTGAATCTCTGCTGGTCCACAAGAGAAATTTTTTAATATTCTTTAGGTAATTTCAATGGGGAGTAAAGTTGGAAAATCAAGCATCATTTTGTTGATAAATTCCATTCTATGCCTGAGTTTAAAACCAATGCAGATTTTCTTGGGGCATCACAAAAGCAGATTTGGAATTCTTTTAAAACTGTGTCCTTAATTAATAGGGGGGAGAACAAGAAACCATATAGCATGACTTTTATGCAAAAAAAGTAATTGGTTATTATAATCAAAACTCAATTTCTGAGATTTGGGGAAAGAAACATCTGAGAAAACAAACTTCTTTCAGGACAATCTCTGAAAATCTGCGTGTCATCATGCCTCAAAACCCAAGTGTGAAATCTCTTAGTCTGTCGTCCTTCAAATGGAGGCATCAAGAGTGTTGATTTTAGAAGCATTCACATGTGTTTTTCTGATGATTTTTACGTATTCACATATTCAGATTGGAATCACTCTTATGATTAATATATTTGTTTCCTTTGAAGACAGTGAAGAGGTAGAACCACAGTGACATGAAGTGCTTAAATGTGCACTTTGAGAGCTGATTTCTGAGGCTCTTCCCTGATGGCACCCTAAGTTTGGCCAACCAGCACGTCTCCTGGCAGCTGAGTGGTAGTCATCCTCCTTACAAAGCCAACCCGCCTGTTCTGAGCTCTACAGCAGAGAGAGGCATGTTCATATTTATGAGACATGATTGGCACTCAAAAGCTCACTGGAATAAATCACAACTCAATGCATAAATTAGCCCTCAGGCATTCTGAAGTTAGGACTTCTAGTCCTCAGGCCATCAAACTGGTTTCAACAGTGTTAACAAATCGTCTCCTAAACCACGAATTACTGGTAATTATTAATTGAAGTTTCTGTGTTTACCCACCTTTAGTAAATATCATAAATTTTGTTGGTATCATTTTGCAGAAAAGAATAACAAACTCATCTATATGGATGAGGCAGCACATATTTGGAGGATTTTTAAAACTGTTCCAAAACTGTAGTTTTAATTAGTGAAATTCAACATCCTTTGCAAATAACTTATTTTCATAAGTTATGTTGGTGGCAATGATACTTGATGGAGATATAAATAAAAATGGCAAGTATCATGCTTAAATAGAAGAGGTTGTTAGTCAAAATTATTTTGGATAATATTACCCAAATTGCCTAGGACCTTATCCCTGTTTGAAGAAACACTGATTTGCACAGTCAGATTTTGAAAACTTGAAACCTGATTTCTTATTCCTGACAATAAAAAGGGATATTTATTAGAGATCACAGTTGTCTTTTAAGAGTCCTCTGAAGGCTAGCCGGTTATCAGACATTTCTTCCTCCTTTGGGTCTTAGTTATAAATTCATCATGAGCTTTCCTAATAATTTCTCAAATCAGATTATGCTTTTATTTTTGCCTGTAAGTTATAGCGTGGGAAATTAAAACTTACAAATAGCTAGGCATAGTGGCACAAGCCTGTAATCCCAGTGATTTACGAGGCTGAGGAAGGAGGATTGTGAGTTTGAAACCAGCCTCAGCAACTTAGAAAGGCCCTAAACAACTTAGGGAAACTCTGTCTCCAAATAAAAAGGACTAGAGATGTGGCTCAGTGGTTAACTACCCCTGGGTTCAATCCCCAGTACTCAAAAGAAAAAAAAGCCTTACAATAATACCCTCTACAAATATCATCATTTTCCTACTCCATTTTTTAACAAATATTATTTTACTTTATTTTTGTCAGTAATTTTTGGTCAGAGTTAAATAATGCTATAGGATTTTTAGGGAACAAAAGAGTAGCCCTCAGATGTACTTTTTCCAATCTTGATTTCTGCTCCTAGTCTTTAATGTGTTTTTCATAGTGTTTATCCCTATATTTCTCAATACTATGCTTATATTACTATTTGTTAGTTTTTCTGTTATAGATATTACATATTTGCTTTCTACTTTGGAAGATGGTGATTTAGTTTTCTTAGACACTGAGTAACACACACACACACACACACACACACACACTCCCAACTACACACGTATGACCCTTCTGCATCCCAATATTATTATTTTACAAATTTTTTTCTAAGTTTACATTCATTATTTACATCATTATGACACAATTGTTACTCCAAGGTGAATCAAGTATAATATATAATCATTACATTTTCATTCTTGGCTTATTGTTTTTCCTGAAGTTAATCATACCTTTGTTTTTGTTGTTTGTTTGTTTATCTGGTTAGCTCTTACATACAGAACACTCACCCTGTGGCAGACTATGCTAAATACTTTTTAATACATTGACGATTCTTACACTTCTCTTATGAAGTGGGTTTTATCATCCCCGTTTTACTCATGGGGTAACTGAGGCACAGAAAGGCTAAATAACTCATCCAGATCATAAAGTCTGCAATTAGCTTACTTAAGATTGGAACCCAGAGAGTCCAACTCCCTCTTAACCATCATAGAGAACCAGAAAATGCCCAAAGGTTTTGAAGCTAATGGCTTGTGGAGAAGAAAGCTAGTGGAGAAGAAAGGAAATAAAGAATTTAATTTTGGACATGTCAGAATGATGTAATGTTGGGATATGTAAATATCTGTTTTTAGACCATCAGACATATGTGACTAGGGAAGACACTTGCACTGTGAATACAGAGAATCTTTAACATAGATCAGGTAGGTTAATAAATGAGAAAGCACGATTTTCCCAGGCAGGTGAATAGATAGAACAGAGAGCAAAAGAGATGGGGGCTGAACTATATGCTAAAAACATGGTTAAAATGGGGGAAAGAAAGAGAAGCTAAAGTCAGAGAGACACTCATGAAGGTAAGGAGGAGAAGAGAAGGGCTAAGACACCAACTATAAAAAGACTTCCCAAGTGACGAACACAAAACAAGGAGAAAAGGGACAGGTGATGAGCAAGAACAAATAGACTGGGGAGAAGGTGGTTATTGATGACCTCCCACAAAATGTTATAAATATTAAATATAAACAGCAATAGATATTACTACATTTTTATTTCTTGTTGTTTAAATTGTGTTTTTTTTTCATTAGTGAAAGTACAGAGTGCTTATATAATATGTCAAGGTCATGCAGCTGGTAATATGGGAACTAAGATTCAAACCCAGTCTTCTGAAATCACTGCACCATCTTAGTTACGAAGTGAATGGAATGAAACAGCAAATTTATTGAGCTTCTCCATTGGGCATTTCATATGCTAATCTCATTCAATTCTCAGAGCCTCACAAGATAAATATTATTATTGCCATTTACAAATGTGGAAACTGAGGCTTGGGGGATTAAATATTTTCTTGACAGTGATATAGCTGGCAAGTGGTGAGACTGAGTAAAAGACTCAGCTGTTTCCAAAGCTATCATTTCAACTTGATCACATGAGAAAAGTATTTTTAGATTTCTTCCCCACATGCATTCATAAGATGAAAATTTGCCCATTTTTGTAAATTTGTCAGGGAGGTGCACAAACTGGATTATAAGGTGTTTTACTATTACAGATTCATGCTGACCCAGACTTTAATATACAGTTTGGAGAACTGCACCAGAGATTCATCGTGATGTCTAAAGATTGTACTGAATGCATAGTCTAATGTCTTTTTTCTTTAAAGAGAGAGAGAGAGAGAGAGAGAGAGAGAGAGAGAGAGAGAATTTTTTAATATTTATTTTTTAGTTTTTTTCGGTGGACACAACATCTTTATTTTATTTTTATGTGGTGCTGAGGATCGAACCCAGCGCCCCACACATGCCAGGCAAGCGCGTTACCGCTTGAGCCACATCCCCAGCCCAGTCTAATGTCTTTTTAATGTTTAATCTCAATCCAAAGTAATTGGAAAGAATAGACTTGATATTCTAGCTTAAAAGTGACATAATTTTGAAAATGTGTAAGAGGAATTCAAGCATATTGCTGAAGTTTTCCAAGTTAACAATGATCTCTCATTTACTAAATTTTAAAAATTGGAAAAATAAAATTTTGTGATATCATAGTACATTTTTCACCATGAGATAATTTTTTTAAAATTACAAATAGCAGAGAAAATGACATGAGAAGCCTAGATTAAAAGTAGCATCCTAGTTTATTCATTCATTCAACAAATGCTTGTTGAGCATACTTTTCCAGCTGCAGGAGAAACTGAGGCAAATAAAGGATAATTCCTGCTCTCATGAAGATTTCTTTTCAGCAGAGTTATATAGACAGCAAACTATAATGTGAACTAGTAATAGTTGGTAAATAGTACATCAGATGGTGAGATGTGCTGTGGAGGGAGTGAAGGAGGTAATGCAGGAAGGAAGTGTGGGAGAGGAGGAGATGATTGTAGTAATAGTCAGAGAAGATGTCCCTGAAATATGGAAGCTGTAATCTCTGCTTTGTATTAATGATGTAAGAATGTGAAACAAATCATTCAAAGCTCCCTTGAAGAACATAGCTGAAGCTATGGGCATATTTTTAAAATGAGAAGACGGATGTGGCTTAACAAGGTCAAGTTCATTCAATTACTGCTAATTGGCAAAGCCAAGACTTGAGATCACATTTTCTGACTGTATAGAACCTGTGGTCTTCCAATTTCACCTGGCTGTTTCCTACAGGTTTTGAGCACACTTGCACAAATGGACAAACATTTAAGATATTATTCACTTGAGGATGAACCCAAAAGAAATGCTTATTTTCTATTTGCACAAGTATTTCTATGATGAATTTGTTTTAAAAGCATATTTGGGGCTGGGGATGTGGCTCAAGCGGTAGCGCACTCGCCTGGCATGCGTGCGGCCCGGGTTCGATCCTCAGCACCACATACCAACAAAGATGTTGTGTCAGCCGAGAACTAAAAAAATAAATATTAAAAATTCTCTCTCTCTCCTCTCTCACTCTCTCTTTAAAAAAAATAAAAATATAAAAGCATATTTACTGTCAACTGCAAATTGGGGCCTGTGACATGTATTTGAAAAGTTATAATGTAAGGATGTGAATTGGTTTATGTTAATGTGTAGCTAATGTTACAATTCCTTTTGTAGCCTCTTGGGTTTTTAAAACCTGAGTGCACTTATAGGAAGCACATTTGGAGTGATGGCACAAGTCAGTCCTAAAGCAATAGCAGAGTCCTGGGAATAATCTTACAGAGTCCTGTCCAGACAAATAAGGGTGCTGATTTCAAATGAAGAACCAATGTGTAAATACCTTATAGTATAAGAATATTGTTAGATTGTGGTGAAGGATTTGAACATACAGCTATTCTAGTTGATTGTTACATTTCTTTTAAAATTATACCACTGAAGGAACAAGAGATAGAAAAACATTTTAATATATATGATCAGAGCTAGAGATTACATATAAAAAGTACATTCCATTTCTTAAAAAATGGCATACCAATTGGGAAACATAAATGCAATTTTATCAAAGGAGTAGTAGAACTATTAAGGAAACAGTAAAAATATTTATCATTGCTAGTAATCATATAATGCAAGCTAAATTTAAAACAAACTTATTTTTCCTCCTAAAATTAGCTACAGAATAATATTGAAAAGATTATTGTAAAAATTATACTTTTATATCTTGCAAGATGGAAGGCAAATAGATGCAAACTTCTTTAAAAAGCAATGTAACAATATGAACCAAAAACTATAAAAAGATTCATAGTGTTTTAAATTTTATCCTAAAAAAGGTAAACTAAAAAGCATTGTTAAGGTAAAATGTTCATTGTAGTATTATCTACAGCAGCAAAAATAACATGCAAAATCATAATAGGCAAATTAGAGTGGATATACTTGTTTACAGACAACTCTGCAACTAGTTGAAATGAAAATAATGAACATTATATTGCAGGATATGAATGTCTTGATTAGAATCTAATGTGAAAAAAGAGAATATAAAGCAGAAGGCAGCCCATTATATCTATATGCAATTACATACAGAAAACTAAAAAGGAATATTTAAAATGGTGTGTAAGATTTTTAAGGATAGTGGACTTTTACATATTTCCCCTTGTATTTTCCAAATATCCTATAATGTTATTAGAATTTTTAGTAACAAAATTAGGATAAACAAATCATTTCATACAAACTGATTTATTCATAATATATTAATGCTATTCTTCCCTTATTTCCAGAATGGTTGTAATGTTGGCTGTAAATATGAAATTCTCTTTCACACACCAATATTTTCAACAATGGCATATTCTCACACAGTATGTGCTAAGATGCCTTTTTTCTGGATTGGATTGATATTAATTTTCAAACTCACAAACATGTTTCTTCCATGAAAATAGTTTTCACTGAAGAATTTACTGTTACTTTACCTAAGCAGTAGTTAACAAGAACATTATTTTTAAATGGCAAATGCTTCCTCTGCTCATATATTTTCACACATTTGTAACTCACAAGCAATCAATTTGATTAAAGCACTGGACTCTTTAAAATTCATTGAGATATATCTGTGTATGCCTGGGAGACACTTGAACCCAGTGATTCAAAACAGGACTACTGTTTATGAGAGAGGTCACCAATTTTTCACCCCTCAGGAAAGTCATGTAAGTGTGCCAAGTGAGAGAGACTTAAATCCAAGACTTTCATCCCTTGAAAGATAAATTAAAATTACTTTCTGTCCTTCACTCCTAGATTTTCTAAAACCAAATTTGAAGAGAGAGATCTGTTTCCATGAGTTAAGAAGAGAATGGGCAAATAACTTGAGTTTAGACACAGACACTATATGCAATTTTATCCATGTCCACATTCCTGAGCCTTTTTCCTCAAGCCTGCACCTCTTCCTCTGTACCCAGTCTCAATTGTGTCCATCATCCCAAATTTGCCTAAGAGAAACTCCTGGAGTTATTCCAAAAATCTCTCTCCCTCATCTGGAGGCTATCTCCCTTTGTCATCAGACTTTCTAAAGTTTTTATGGAGTAGAGTCCCTCTTTGTTTCTACATATGGAACAATATATTTGCTTTTTGATAGGCTTCTATTAGAGTTACCTTTCTCAAACAATGTTGAAATTTTTTACTTTCATATTAAAAACTCACTGCCTGCAGGGTAAAGTATAAAATGTGTTAAAGTCTAAATTGTGTTGACTTTGAAAATTTAAAAGCTAGTAACTGGCTATCTGTCTTTGATTCTTTTATTCTGTTTATCATCTCTTCCTTAAGTACTTCACCTCTAATTTACACACAGCAAATTATTTCTAGTTCCTCAGGTCTGGAAAGATTTTGCACAATTACTAACTTTTCCTTGAATATCTTTACTATAATACGTTACAAATACATGGCCACTATCTGTTCATATCCTTTTCCCCTACTGGATAATATCACTTGGGGTGGGGACCATGTCTGTATGTCAGCACATACCAAGCAGCTAACAGATGGTAGGTAAGGACTCAGAATCCTTTAGTTTAGTAATAATTTTATGTCCTAATGAGTCCTGTGGAATAGAGTGCAGCTGAAATCAATGTGATCCTTCCAAGAGATGACTTTGGTTTTCATAGATGGGGAACTTTAGGAAGAGGAGAAGTTGAGAGGTAGAAAGTCCACATACCTGGCCCTATAGCCAGACACTGAATATTCACAAGCAGTTATAAAGCCAAGGAAGAGGAAGCCAATGTGGTGGGGCTGCACTCAAGGTCGGGAAGTAGGAGGTACTGAGTCAAGAATAAGATTCAATATAGAAAGGAACATAAACTTTGTATCATCTTTCCTATAGCTTCTCTTAGATAGCTTTCCCTGCATCAGATGCACCAAAGTTATATTTTCTACCAAGAACTTGGAAAGAATGTTTACTGATATTAACCAAACATAATTTGATTGAATAATTGAATGTAATAGATAAGACAAGAACCAAATATTTTGATGGGCAGCTGAGGTGAAGACAGGGCTGTCGGCCACTCTTTTTTTAAAAATTTATTTATTTATTTTAATTAGGTATATATGACAGCAGAATGCATTTGGATACATTGTACACAATTGCAGCACAAGTTTTAATTTCTCTGGTTGTATATGATGTAGTGTCCCACCATATGTGCAGTCTGATATGTACCTAGATAATGATGTCCATCTTATTACACCATCTTTCCTGCCCCAGGCACCCTCACCATCCCTTTATCCCCTTTGCCCAATCAAAGTTTCTTCATTTTTCCTATGCCTCTGCCACACCCCAATTATGAATTAGCAATGAATTTACCAGAGAGAACATTTGGCCTTTGGTTTTTTTGGGACTGGCTTACTTTGCTTAGCATCATAGTCTCCAAATCCATCCATTTACCTGCAAACCATAATTCTTTATTCTCTTTTAATGCGGAGTAATATTCCATTGTGTATATATACCCATTTCTATATCCATTCATCTATTGAAGGGCATCTAGGTTGCTTCCACACTTTAGCTATTGTGAATTAGCTGCTATAAATATTAATGAGGCTGTGTTACTGTACTTTGCTGATATTAAGTCCTTTGGGTATAAACTGAGGAGTGGGATAGCTGGGTCAAATGGTGGTTCCATTCCATGTTTTCTAAGGAATCTCCATGCTGCTTTCCAGATTGGTTGTACCCTTGAATATTGAGAAGCTTAACCAACTCATGCATGCATTGGCAGCTGGAAATGGATAAAATGAGTTTCCAGTTAGAAAGAATAGGATAAACAAAGGCTCAGAAATGTGAGTGTGTCATGTTTCAGGGATTTCTAATACTTTAGTTTGGTGGCAAAATAGGATGTGAGAAGGAAATAGAGAAGAGAATTAGTAAATTTTGGGAAAGGTTGGAAGATCCAATTGGAAACTAGTAAATTTGGGGAAAGGGTGGAAGATCCCTACAATTTCTGTCTCTTGGTGTAATGTAATTTCCCTTAAATGTGGGTAGAAACTGTGAGTTAGCTGAAACCATTTGGATATAGAAAAGTGATGAAGTGTCACTCCCATGATTACATTACACCTTGTAATAGTCTATCTTTCTAATAAACTCACTCACTCTCTCCTCTTGCTGAATTTGAAGTACATTGCCATGAATTCTATAGCCACTGGAACTGAATGTGGCCAATAACCACATGAATATGGAAGATGACTCCTCTGTAACTGAGTCTCCAGAGGGGAAGTAAACACAGCCCTGACCAACACAGTGACTTTAGCTTTGTGAAGCTCATGCCCGCATTGCTAGCCAGCAGAAACTGTAAGATAATACATGTGTTCCATTTTAAGCCATTAAGTTGGGATGATTTGTTATGCAACAGTAGCAAATGAGTAAGGATTTGGGTATTTGAAAGTGGTATGCTGATATAACAAATACCAAAGTGGCTTTGAAAAAAGGCAGTGAGGAGAAGCTAGAGAAATTTTGAGATCATGATTGGGAAGACCTAAATTGCTTCAGACAGATTATATATATATATATATATATATATATATATACACACACACACACATACACACACACACACACATATATAATTTATTATATATATAAACAATGTGTGTGTTTTAATTGTTGATAGATTTTTCTTTTATTTTTTTATATGTCGTGCTGAGAATTAAACCCAGTGCCTCATACAAGCCAGGCAAGTGTGCTACCTCTGAGCCACAGCCCCAACCCTCAAACAGATTCTTAATAGAAATATAGACTTTAACGTCCTGGTTAGAAGTTTCAAAATAAAATGAAGAGTATCCTGCTGGAAAATGGATGAAGAGAACTTCTTTTTACATGATAGTATCAGACTAAAGAGATTGTTTCCAGAAGCTATGTTTTGGAAAAGCAGAAACTATAGCTAAAGATATTTCCAAGCAAACTGTTGAACACATGTATTGAAAAATATGAGATGAGAAAGATATAATGAAGAAAAACCCTTTTAAATAAATACGTATTTGGACTTTGAAAATTCTCTGCATGGCTAGATGACAAAAGCTACTAAAATTAAGACAATATGGCCTAGAGAAAAAAAAACTGAGGATGTGACTGTACATCATTTGTTAACCTCAAAAAAAAAAAAATCAAAAGGTCACACAAAGAGCCTTTTCCAAAGATTAAGGTTATTCCTCACAGATCCTTTCAGTCAAACCACTGGAAGTCTGGGAAGTTTACGTTTGCTATTCTCTAACCATCTCAATAGGAGGCAAAGATAGAAGAATAGAAGAGATCCGTGGGTGTGGCTTTTGTCTACTGCAATGAACCCCTTTTGAAATCCATGAAAAACAGTTTTTGGGGAAAAAAATTCTTTCTGAGGCAATACTTCCAGCTTGGATGGAAAGGAAAGGAGAGAGCACAAAATGAAAGGAGGCTGCTGGACTCCCAGCATTTTCCTGGTGGGATACAGGTTGATAGAATTACTTGGCACTATCAGGTATGAAAAAGCAAGGATAACTCAAAGGCAGAACCAAGAGCCCAGACAATAGGGCTGAGAGCCATGGAAAATTATTTTCAGCCTTTGAAACTTCAAGAAACTCTGAACCTTCGTCTGAATGGATTTATTTCTGAACTGGTATGGAATAGTAACCTTTTTTTTTCATTTAATCTTCTATGTTTCCCCTTTATGACCATATCTACAGCTATTGTCCCATACCTACCCCACCACTGTATGTTGGACATCTTGGTGATAACTTGGCTTTTTATTTTCTCTGGTCCACCTATGGAGAGGAATTGTTTCCAGGGAGCTTATTTAACAGATGATACCCAGGAGGTTCATCTGCACCTGGACCTGAGTTAGATATGATTTTGGACTTTGAGCTGATAATATAATGGGATGAGACTCTTGAGAATCTTAGGAGGGGGAGAAATGTATTTTCCATACAGAAATTAAGTTAATTGTTGGTGGTCAGGGGTGAACTGTGGCTAAGAGGGCCTAAGGAAAACCTAAATGATCCGTGTTTCCTGGGTGACTACCTCTCCTTGAATACAGGCAGAAACTGTGACTGTGTAAACCAACAGACTACAGAAAAGGCTGTGGAATCTTCTTCCTGTAACTATGTTATATTAGTGCCTGTCCTGCTAGTATACCTACCCCACCCAAAATGATCTCACTGATTTTAAAAAAGCAAGCCTTCATGAATCTCATATCCACAGGAAGTAAAAATGAACACTTCCTTCCACAGTAATATTAGTGGGGAAATGTATGTTCCCTTAGCTGAAGCTCCAGAAGAGACCTCAGCCCCAACCAAGGTTTTTGTACTGAAGCAATATGTGATGAGAAAGATATAATGAAGCTACAATGAATAATCAGCAATAGATAAATAATACAATAACCAAGAAGCAAAAATCCCCTGGTGATCTCTAAGGTCATCCCTAGATGAATAAACAGTTTCAACTCTACAGTTAAGATAATTACATTTCAAGGAAAAGCATTTATATTTTTCAGTTATCAAATTATTATTTATTACTAGTTTATTTCTCTTCTACTAGTTAAAAGAAATAAAGGATTGTTAAGATTAGTTTCCACTCATAAACACTTTTACTTTCTTTCATCTTTAGCCCCTTTTTATATGCTGGTCTTTACCTCCAATATAAGCTATGTACAAAGCCAACTCTCCGAGTCTGGTCTGAGGATACAGTTTCCTTACCTTTTCCCTGTTTTATATCACCCCAGTGGCTCATTTTCATTTCTTTAAAATATTTTTCTCACTTTATATATCTGTGGGAATTTCAGCATGTCCTGTGATAACTTTTTGGTGAATTGCAGCTATTTCTGAACATGCCACAAAGTGAATATTGATCAGAATGTCATGTGCATTTATCAGCCATTTTCCCCTGAGAAATAAAAAGTAATGAGAGACTATAGAAAAATATACTTATGCTCAACATTATCTGCACTGATTTAGGACAGATGAGAGAAGCAAGAAGGGATGCTAACAAAGCTATTTCTTTGGGCAATCTGAACACAGTAGATTTGATAAATTTTAATAGTAAAATAAATGACAGATAATGGTGCACTATTTCTATGATCCTTTATAATTTATACTTGCTATTTTTTATGTATTATAATTACTTGTCCTTATTTTTTTATATGTCTATGGCACTGTGTATTTTCTTGACTCATTTTTAAGTCAGTGGAAATTGTGCATCTCAAGATATAAGAATAGAATTTAGGAAGACTTAAGTCAAAAAAATTATTGTAATCAATACTCTTATTCTATACTTGATATACTAATGTTCACCATCCCTGCAAATGTGCCTTTTAAAATGAATTTCACTTTCAGTGACATATATTGATAAAATGTGGCATGAACATCATTAACAATTTGTCACCAAATGATATGTACATTTTTCTGAAAAGATAAGGAGAGTTAGTGAAGGTAATGAATTGGAATGTATGCAGAAAGCGATTGTAGTCCAAAGGTGGAAAAGCCTGAAAGTTATATGCTTTCATCCTCTCGTTTTACAGACAAGGAAACTGAGATCCAAAGAAATTGTCATTTAAAGTTATGTGTCAGTTCAGAATATGTGAATGGCTCCTCTAGGTTTCCAGTGAACATGTTCAACTCTGTTAACTAATGGAATTCATAGAGCAAAAATCCAGATCCCCTGTTCCTGAGATGGGGCTCTTTCTATTATGCTACACCGGCCTGTCTTTTTTGGCTTGTTTTAATTACATATTTTTTAAAGCTTAAAGATTAACCACTCTTATTTAATGACCTTTATGTTTTCTAGGATGTGTACTGTATGAGAGCTCTTGTGTGGAATTCATATAAGGAAAACAAAAGAGCCATTTATGATTTGAACTATGGACTCAAGTCCTTTTCACATTTGTGCCTTAATATTAAGAGAGGCCATATCAAGTCTATTGCAGATGAAAATGAGATGTTTGAGAACAATGATCATGAAAAGGTAAATGCAATTTTTAAGAAACTTTTTACATAGTTTAAATTGATATATGTTCCTTCTGTTATATAAAGTTTTAACTACTGAAAAATGTGATATAAAAAGCAGTTAATTAGCAATTATAAGTTTTGGGAAAGAAATAAAAGGAATCATTGCATCATGATATCAAGAACTTAGCTAAAAATAAATTAGAATATGAAAACCTTATTTACATGAGTGATGTGTAGGTATATTCCATAAGCTCTCAGAGTATAATATACTATATACTTTTCGAATTTGAAAATTTACTTGAAAGAAGATATTTAAATCTTTGTGTCTTTTAATTATATTTGAATAAAATGTTGGAAAAATTTATTTTATGCCTATTATGTCAGGGTCCCACTGAAGACAACTAACCATTACTTAAACATAAGATGAGGGGAAATAGCTATTTAAGTTTTTCTAGGAGCACCATTTTGTAGAATCTGAAGCTACCTTTTGATATCATGGAAGAATCATTCCCATGACCAATCTGAAGTAATCTTGTAGAATGTTTGGGGGCTCTATCAAAAAAAAAAAAAAACCTTAGAAATTTTAGACTTGTGGTCTTTTTATTTCAGACAAATTCATTGCCAGGAATCATACTCTGAGTTCTATTCTCATTTTTCACCTATGTTACTAGGTAGGAAGGCACATTTAATCTGAACTTTGCTACAGATCTTTACCTAGGGGTTCCCAGTATCAGCACTACTGACACTTAAGCCACCTATTTCTTTACAGAGTAAGGCTGTGTTATGCCTTGTAAGGTGATTAACAGCATCCCTGACCTCTAACCTGTAGATGCCAGTAGTTTTCTTTCATTCAGTGTAGAGAACCAAAAGTGAATCTTGACATTTCTTAGTGTCCCTTGGAAGCCAGGGGCCAGGGACAGGGTATAGACCCAATTAAAAATCACAACTTCATTCCCTTGTTTGAATTAATATAAGGTTTTTGAAAAAGGCTATGAAAAAAACTGATCTTATCTCCTGCTTTTGAAGACATAGTTAAAGCTTTATCTGATCTTATCCTTTTCTTATAATTTCTTGCTGAAAAGTATCAGGCATCTGCTAGAGTGGTGGCATTCTGGCTTTTTCCAGTTAATTTCCCTAGGGCTATAAACCTGGTGGGCATATGATCTGCCCTCCAGATTATCACAGTACACTTTCACCAAATGTTTTCCTGTAGCATAAGAGTCACCGAATTTTTAGTTGGCAGTGTTTGTGTTCTATTTCTAACATCACACTGGTAAGCCAATTCTATGTTTTAGGATTTTGTTCTACTTCTAAGTATCAGTCTTTGGATGACAGATGATAGGATAGTTTCAATGACAAGAAATAATCATCCACTTGAAGATTAAAGGAAGAATATTTGGGCAGAAAAAAACAGCTAGTGGAAAGGTGAAGGATATAAAGTACATTTGGTCTACTGAGAAACCAAAAGAAAGTCAGTGCGGATGGAACTTAGTAGAAAATGGAGCGATGTGAGATGAGGTCACAGAGGTAGGCAAGGACCAGATTTTTAGCACTTTCTAGCCATGTAAGAAGTATGGCTTTGTTCTAGGAAAAATGAGAAGCCATTGAAATATTTTAAGCAGAGAAAGAAAGAAAGAAATCTGAACTTTCTGGTTACCATAGGGAAAATGGATTATAGGGAAATAAAAGTTAGAAGCAGGGAATCCTATAAAAAGTTCTTAAGACATGATGAAGGCCTAGATATGAACTATACCTAGATATGGCTGTGGGAAAATGATGAGTATGGATTGTTTTAGACATACTCCTGGAGGGGCTTCTCAATATAGAGGGTCAGAGAGAGAGAGAGAGAGAGAGAGAGAGAGAGAGAGAGAGAAATTGAAGATGATTTCTGAATTTTGGCCTGAGCAACTGGGGCACCATGGTTTCATTTATTCAGCTGAAAAAGACTTAGAGATAAAAACAAGAGTTCTATTTTGGTCCAAATTACTTTGCGATGCCATTAGTCAATTGTGCAGTAATATTAAATGACCAATTTGCTATAGGATCCAAGATTTCCAGGAAGTGTCAGGAATAGAAATATTGATTTAAGACTCATCAGGATTTGAGGAATTGAAAGCCATGGTCCTGGATGAGGGTCATTAATGAGAAATGGAGAGGAGAAGGGAGCTTAGAACAGGTTTAGGAGGATAACAAATATCTATAATTTGAGTGTAATAAGAGGAACAGGCAAAAGCAAATAAGAGTCAGACAAGGAGAAAGGAAGAGGTTGTGTGTCGGGAATGTGTACTGAAAGGTGAATATTCTTTCTCCTTCTGATGTGCAGTCCTCTCTACTATAATAGTTTCTGGTGCATGTTCACAGTAGGTATAAGAAAGTAGACTTGGGGCTGAGGATGTGGCTCAAGCGGTAGCGCCTGGCATGCATGGGGTGCTGGGTTCAATCCTCAGCACCACATAAAAATAAAATAAAGATGTTGTGTCCACCAAAAAAACTGAAAAATAAATATTAAAAAAATTCTCTCTCTCTCTCTCTTTAAAAAAAAAAAGAAAGTAGACTCTACAAGAAGATTCCTGTTACTTGAAGATACTCAAATACAAACAGAAAAATGCCATAATACTATTTTTACAGCTTAGTATAATTGAAGATCTTATCATATTAACTCATTGATCTTCTCTTTCCTATAAACTCATAGCAGCTGAAACTTATCTTCAAAGTCTAAGCAATCTTCACACACACACACACACACACACACACACACACACACACACAACTAATACAAAGAATAAGAAGCTATCAGAATCTGAAACATTCCAAACATTTCAACTTGAGTTAAGGAGTAGCTGGAGCATCAGATCTGACCTTAACTTTGAAATTTCATAATTTCCAAACCTGAAGACCATAGAAAGCCAGAAACAATGTTTTATCAATTTCAAGAAAAAAATGAAGATCCTCCTATGATATGGTGGAATGGAGAGTTATCAGAACCATCCAGTCACAAAACTTGGCAGCTGATATCCTTGCTGCAATCAAGTAAATAAAACATTTTATTTTGGCTTTATTAAGTCATAAGTAGAGAAATTCAACCTGCTGTTTTCTGAATAAATCAGCAATTGTTAATATAAATTAGCCATTGTGGTCCTAAAAAATTTCTTCTGTGTGCCTGAACAATTATGTTTCTTACTACAGTGAAGCAATCAGCATTATAAAAAGACTAATCCCTGGCTGCTTGCATTACCATCAAACGATTCAGACTCATCTATTATATTGCTTGGAATAGTAAAACTGCTTTTTATACCGCAGAAAAGGGCTTTGTGTAATAAGTGCACAATTAGTCGCCATAAACAAACATGACTTAAAACAGTAATGACTTTTGAGATAAAAATTTCTCACACTGTTCACTCACTGATCATTGCACTTAAGCACCATTAAGGAAGTGTCAGCAATTCACATTAGTACAGTTGAGATGTCATCTGTTTTCTTTAATAGGTTTGTAAAATATGCCTGACTAATAAGTGTTTCTTGAATGTTACAGACTTCAACAGTCCTAAAATGACTGATTTCTACGACAAGTAAGTGCTGGAGCAGAAGAGAAGTATTTAGCTACTTTAAAAAAAAAAAATCATTGTTAGAGTGAAATAAGCTTATTTTAACTTTTTTCACTGTTAATATAAAATGCATCAGCCTCAAGGCCTGGGCCTTCACCTGAGAGTTAGGATGGAAGGAAGACTTGAGCAGGGGCAGCTGTGTCATGTCTGTGTTCTTGTTTACCTGAAATTATGTTCCAAATCCTCCCACGGGCCATTCCATGATCTCAGCCTGTGTTTTCCCCCAGAGGGCTCCCATTCTGATCTCTTGCACAGACCTCTGTGGCTTCAGGCTTTGGCTTCCTCTCATTTTTCTCCACTCCATCTGGTCAAGCTTGTGTGTGTTGTCAAGATGATTAAACACTTTTCATTGCACTCTCTCTGCCTTTGTTCTGTTGGTAGAAATTTATAAAGAGTGGTATATGTGAGATCAGTTCAGGCCACACTTCTATCTCCCCATCATGGAAGCAGAGCTTCCTTCAGGATGTTCTTTGCTTTCCACACATGGCTACATGCCCAACTCAAACTGGGGTTGTCAAACTGGGGTTCTTAGCTTTTTCCAGAAGTTGTCTGCCTTTTTTTTTTAATCTACTGGGCCATTTTCCAAAAAGCTATCGCATGTAGGCTCCTGGCTCCTGACTAATCTGGTTTTAGGTAATCTCTATCAAAAGGTAAGGTTTGAGGGTTGGAGTTGTGGCTCAGTGGTAGAGTGCTTGCCTAGCATGTGTGAGGCACTGGGTTCGATCCTCAGCACCACATAAAAATAAATAAATAAAGTAGTTATTATGTCCATCTACAACTGAAAAAAAAATTCAAAAAAAAACAGGTGAGGTTTGAGTCTGGAACCTTTCTTATTTGTACTCCTCAGTGTTTGCTCTTTGCTGTTTTGGTTGTTGTTGTTTCACCCGGCTTGAAGGATAGGTTTCCTCAAGTACCAGGACTTGCACTTTCCAAGACACAGATCTCGTTTTCTAATCTACCCTCACCTGGGGCCAGGCTGTGAACAAGGAATAGCTCATTCACAACAGGTCTGGGTGTGTGTTGACCATGTTACATTCTCCCAGGTATCCCACCAGTCTTCAGAAACTGCACTCTGTTGAGTCTGGGGATCCACTGACATAAAAAGTGTTTCAATCCTCAGTGTCTTACTGCGGTCACAAGGCCCTCTATCCAGCCCAGGGTCTCTGCTGCCCGTCCAGCTCATCAATGAAGGATGCTATGGGAACTCTCAAGTCTCAGACAAGCCCTAGAAACCAAAGAAAAGCAATAACAATACCATTGTCTTGATGTACTTATCAGCTGAAACCGGTTATGTCTCCTTATTCCTTTGTCCTTATACAAGGGCTGGGCTGGGTGACCTCTAGATCAGGACTTTGACGTGAAGCTATTCAATGTTCATAAATGTGTTAGTTGTGAACTCTTTCTGCAGACAGGGACCTGCCTTGGTTCTGTGAAGATGTGGACCTGCTTCTTCTCCCCTTAACAAAAAGCCAGAGTTTAGTAGAGGCATTCAAGAAGCCAGTTTAGTAAACCCTCAATTAGCCTTGGAAGACCTCTGGGATGAAAAGGAAGCTTTGTTCTACTATGATACATACTAAACATTGCTGCTGGAGGCCATGCTTTCTACAGTCAACAGCAGAGTGGGGACTGTGTGTTCAAGAAGCAATTCACACAGGTTTAGCCTCAGACACACTCACTCTCTGCCTTCCGAATTCTGGTTTGATAGGGCATCCACCACTGGCAAGAAGTATGATAGAATCTCTAACATGCTTTAGTCTTCCCACTGGGAACTACTGTTTAGAGGCCGAGTGCGGGAAGGGGGTTTGATTTCAGCTCTCTGGCCAGAATCTTGCCTCTGAGACATTCCAGTCATTTAGTGCTCTGTTATAACCTTTGTATAGGAGGCCAGGATTTAGTGGCTTACATGATCGCCAATTCCTCCTGAAATTCCAGTATCCCCCATTCTCTTCTCTAATGAAGGTGTCAGCCACATTTTCCACCCCCTGAAGTGAGGCCCCACCAAACCAGTTGCTTGATGTGTTTAGAAAGCTGTCTTATTGACTGTAGAATATGAGTAAAAATAATTTTGTTAATTAAAATAAGTCTTGACAGTTTGCCAAAGACATGGAAAAACTCTCTTTGAAAGTATTTTTTTCCAAGGGGTGAAGGATTACAGTTTGCATACCTTCTTAGGAGAAGTAAAAAAAAAAAAAAAAAAAACATTTAATCTTACCTATCATTTTTCGTTCAGTGAGATTCAAGTCTTAGATAAAATAAATTAGCATGCCTTGTAATACTAAAGACTTTACACCTTGTATTTGCTTAGCATCCAACTGAGGACAGGTAGAATTTATACTCTACTAATTTACTGGTAACATTTATGATAGAGTTAATTTTTGGCACAATGAACAGTCTTTTTATGGAAAGTGGATTTTCTGGGAGCTGCCAGGTCTCAGCATGGTTTTCTCAGAGGCTCAGGGAAATCAAAAACATTACTTCCCATGTCCAGATTTTAGGAGGACTAATGTTTTAATCTTCAAAATTGCAAAGAAGGAATTTTATGTATTTGATTTAAAATGAATACTACATGCTAAATATTAAAGACTTCTACATAATTGCTTGTCAGAAGACATAGAAAAAGATTTTTCCTAAATGACATAATTTAGTTTCTCAACAACAAACAATTTGTGTGTGTACTGACTAAACAGAAAGTTCTAGTCCTTTTTGCTGCATGCCTGGCCTGTAGCACCAGGACACAATCATGAGTAAAATAATCCCTACCTTGAGGATACTTATGGTCCAGTCAGAGATGAAAGTAAATACACTTTATGTATATCTCCAACCAAATTTGATAAACTGGGCAAAAAACATTCAACGAGACACATTCTGCAGGATTCAGTGGTTGCTGATAATAGAGATGGAAGTTCAGAGAAGTCTTTACATTTTATTCCCCTACAGATTGGAGGAACAGATTGGTGATTGTTTTTTAAAAGCAAAATGTTTTTGAAATTTTGCCTGAAATTCAAATGAAAATTTTTGCATAAAATTTCTGGGCTTCAGAGAGAAAAAAACATAAATATCTGGCAACCTAAGTGTCTATTGTTGTGTAGTTGGGAATCTTTTAATGTCTCCTTAGTATGCGCTTCAAGTAAAAAATTCACATGAACTATTTAAATATAAAACTTTCATTGGATTCAACAGCTGTCTTTTTTGCTTTTAGTTACCAGTTTATTTTCCCCTTGCTCTTTGAAAATGAATGCTGTGTGTTCAAATTACTAGGTATGTGTGCTAAGGTGTAGGCATAAATCGTACACTTTGGAATTCTTAAAATCCATTTTACCTAAATAGCTGTTCCATGGAAGAAAGTTAACTATGATATTTTATTTACTAAACCAGGAAAAGTTGCTATGTTTATTTTAACCCAGTATCTTTTCAAGATCGTATTCTCAATATCCAGATTTTTGCACAAGGAGTTAAAATGCTTTTAAAACAGGAAGTTTTTTTTTTTCTTTCTACCTCCATCTCATTCCATCTTTCAATGAAACGGGCTGCTGTTCTCACTGTCTATGAGGAACAAAGTACAGGTTCATTTTTAAATTGATGGTGATCTATGTTTTCTTTTGCTTGCTTGGAACCAGTCTTTGCACCCATGTTTTCACATATATTATCTGGGATATAATGAAACCAGAAAGCAGAAATACATAAAAACATTACTTTATCATCACGTACCTTCTTCCAATACTGCCAGAAAAAGTCTCACTCAAAGTATGTCCCATTTGTGGGCAGCTATCACTTCTGCCTTCTCTGAGAGAAGAAAAGCAGCATTCCAAGGCATTCACATGTCAGCAAGACACACATTCTGGATCCATGCACAATTGTCTAAGGAGAAGGGAGTTGCATAGAGTGCTACCTACACATTCATCAGAATTTGTGATCTCTGTAGAAATGCAATCTACAGAAATCTGACCTACACAGATTTCTTTCAGCTTTGTTTATAGTTTACAGAAAGAAATGTAACAAGCTCAAACGTTTGGTCTCCAAACCAAGATTCTACCTCTAACATTGGCACCAAGAAAATTGATTCCTTCCTTAACTTATCAAGTAATTACCATGTGCCTTGAATATACTAGGCATTCTTAGTTACAGGAGATAGAACAGTAAATACAACCAGATGTGGTTCTTGCTCTCAAGAAGCTTCCAATCTAGTAGAAGAAACCCTAAGTCAAATAATTGCACAAATAAATCATCACTTATAGCCTGAGTGACCACAGTACTCTGAGAATGAGGAACCAAAGAACTCAAACTCATTGTTAGGGTTGGCAAGGCTTCTCAGAGAAGCAACGTTTGCATTGAATTAATCTGGGCAAGGGGGACTTACAGTGAGGGGGTATTGCAAAGCCATCATGTTCACCAGGATGATTTGAGGAACTGAAAAAGTCATTATGGCTGGAGTGCACAAGGTCAGGCAGGGGATTGTGTGTTGTGATCCTGGAGAAGCAGAGGCCAGACCATATAAAGTTCTTGTGAATTTGGGGGTTAATTGCAAGAGTAGTGAGATGCTAGTGAAGGGTTTTAATCAAGAGGCTGATATTGAGAAAGGAACTTAAGGTGAAGTGACATGCTCCCAAAGTCCCTAGATTCCTCATGGGCTTAGTGCCTATAAATATATTCCAACCTATTTTTACTTCTTAATAGCATCCATATATAACCAAACCTATTTTTACTTTCAAGTAAATGATGATGATTCATTGTGCATATAAAAATAGATAAATTCCCAAATGGAAGGAGAGAAAAGTTAATACCAGTGAGAAAATAGAAAAACATATGCATTATTTCTCTAATAAAAACCTCTATTGTACTATTTGCCTTGCTTGATCTGAAATCTTACTCCTTTTGAGAGGACAGATTACATTATTTTATTATCTGCCTTACAAAACTCTATTTTTTCATCTTTATTCTTGGTTCTTAGGCAGAACCCATATATCTCTTTTTTAAAAATATTTTTAATTGTATATGGACACAATACCTTTATTTTATTTATTTGCTTGTTTGTTTATTTATTTTTACGTGGTGCTGAGAATCAAACCCAGTGCCTCACACTTGCTAGGCAAGCACTCTACCATTGAGCCACAATTCCAGCCCAAGTAACCAATTCTCTTGCCAGTTCAAATAATCCAAACCTTCAGTGGTTTTTCTGTAAGACTTTAAGAGTTTCTTTTTCATCTGCTTTCTTATGTGCCTAGATTAGAGACATGTTTTGTAAGGACATTACTCTGCAAGTCTGTTCATCCCTATTAAGCCAGGCCTTTAGAGAAATGGTATCTCATAGTCAAGTGTGGTCTTGCTCACCTTTCCCTGTTTTGGGTCTGATCTTAATCCACCGTCATTGCTTTGTGGTTTCATGTCCAGGTAGAAAGTTAAATGAAGCACCTAGAAAAGTGACACCTGTGGGAAAGAGTATGGGTCAGAGGTTGCTGGTTGCAAGCCATAGACCAATAAAAATGTCATCTTTATTAGAACTGGCTCAGCAGATTTCAAAAGTGCTACCCAGAATCTCGGTTAGCATTCTTATCAGTGTATGCTGGAGATGATATTGCTTTATATATTTGAAAGATGAACACATTAGTGTGTTTGGCAATAAGCCTCGTCTTAACATTTTAAATAAATGTAATTTAAAAGATCAAAGCAAAAAAATCCAAATAAAACAGAATCTAGCACACAGAACTGATTACTCCTCATGTTAGCAAATAATCAAACAATATGTATTCAATACCTATAAAAATGATCATGACCTATGAACCAGTAATCTTAACCTTACATCAGTAAATATTTATTTATGAAGTTTACAGTTTTGATATAATTTTAAAATTCACTTAACCTTGACTTTCACTTTGAGGATACTAAATTATGCTTCTGTGGAATTCAAAATTTATTCAGTATTTCATAATATTTCTTGGATAGCTTTAAGATGATGGGACTTCACATTTTCCATCAAATTTGTGAGTTAGAAGTACAGCAATCCCTCCCACAGGCACCCTTCCTAAAGATATGCAGATTCTGAACACTGACTGAGACAGAGAACCTTCCTGCACAGAAAGCAACTAGGGCTTCCTACAACTGAGCTCACAAAATGTCCCTGCTTTCAGCTGGGAGTGCTTTTAACTCGAAATTTGAATCAAACTTAGCACTAAGTCTTATGAAGTGAGAGGTCAGCTACTTAATGGGGTAGTTTTAATTAAATGAAATGATAATGGCTTTGTGTTGTAAAAAAAGAAAGTAAGCAAATTCCAAAATGGGAGACTAAACAGTTATTCTAATGAGGGAATCAGACTTATGAACACAGACAGCAAAGTTCTTATTAATTACTTTCTTGAATGAAAATTTATTTTACACTATTTACCTCTGCATTAATTTTTATAATGGCTTTTCCCAATATTTATGTAAGTATTAAATTGCAATAGATAATTACCGAGTCATCTTATCCAAATTATAAAAAATAAAATATTAATACCAAGATATATTGATATTAGAACTTGAGATAAACTGTATGTACATTGATGATTAAAACCCATCTTTCAACTTTCACTATTTTAAAACCAAATTTCCAAGATAGATATATCATTAATTTAAAGTCAAAACTATTTTTCCTACAGGATTGACCATTTATATCTCAAAACTGAAGATGGCTTTCATTTCGGTAGATAGGGTATAGATGTTCATTGTTGAGCTTATGGAGTCCTGTGGTTAATTTAAACAGTAAGAACCAGAGAATCCTTATAAAAATTTGCACTAAAGCTAAATTAAAGATTGAGGAATTAGCAAGTTAAATGTGCACATAAACAGATATGCTTATTATAGTTTATATTTGGGTGAGCAGTTACTGGCTGCTTCTCTCTTTTCAACATTTATATACCAACTGCCTCCATCTTATATAAAAACTTTCATCTGCCTTTTAGCCAAATTACTCTATTGAAATGTTCTGAGAAATCCGATTATTTTCTAACTGACAGTGCCAATAATTTTAAATTGAAGTTTAAAATACATGTAGATAAATGCACAAATCATAATTGTTTTGCTCAATGAATTCTCTCTTCTAAAGGTGAGTACTGTCCTTACCTTTACAGTTTCATTTTGCAAGATTTGGGGGCATTGTGTATATAATCACATAATGTTATAGGCTGGGTTTCTTTTGCTCTATATTTTTGTTTTGAAATTCTTCTATGTTAATAGGTATAACTGTTTATTTTAATTTCTGTAGAATATTTTACTGAAGAAAGTATAAAATTTATTCATTTTACTGGTTGACATTATGGACATTTAGGGTTTTAGCCAGGCTTGAACTATTATGAACATGCTGCTTTTAATAGTTTTTGTGCACAAATTCCTATTGTACATTTAGGAGTTGATTGCTGCGTCACAGATGAACATTCTCCACTGTTGTAGATAATACCAAACAGTTCCTTAAAATGATCTCAAAAATGTATGCTTCCAGCAATGATATATGAGAGTTGTATTTCTTCAAATACAGTCATTTTGAGTCTTTGAATTTAACTGTTTTGGTAAGTAATAAGTAGTATTTTGTTGCATTTTTATTTGTATATCCTCAATTACTGATGAAATCCATGCTTTTTACAAAGAGCATTTTATTTGGACTTCCCATTGTACAATCCTGGCTTGGGGTTCTTGCTCATTTTTTTTTTCTTTTTTTGGAGGACGAGGTATTTTTCTTCTTATTATTGATTTGTTATATGTGTACAAATATCTTCTCCCAGTCTGGGACTTGCTTTTTTCCTAATGTTAACAATGTAATTTGATGGACATAAGTTTTTAGCTTTAATAAAGTCTAAATTATCAGTTCTTTCCTTTAATGTTAGCACTTTTTGTGTCCCCTTGAGGAAGTCAGTTTCTCATTCTGAAGGCATGAGAATATTTGCTATTTTGCCTTCTAAATGTTTTATTGATTTGCCTTTTAGAAATAATATTTGGACATTGTGGAAGAATAAGCCAAACAAGCTTGTAGGAGCATGAACTGGTAAAGGAGGAGGATCTTTCAGTTCCTCATAAAGATTTTCAAGTCATAGGGCTGAAAAGCAGCTTTTACTTAAACAAACAAAATGGTAATGTGTCTTCCGAATTTCAGAATTAAGGTACAAATAGCATTTTTAGGAACAACAGGGCAGTGACCTCTGTGGGTGCTGTGATTTTCCACTCAATTGAATTGTAGTTTTCCTGAGTGTGCTAAAGAGTGAGCTGCTTTGGGAAGGGAGGAATGCAAGCCCAGTTCACTGAAGATCAGCACTGGGAGCACGACCCCTCATGCAGAGGAAAGCCATTTAACTCCTTTCAGGAAAGGCTAAGAAATATATGCTTAGTTTTTCATAAGGAGCTAAATAAATATATGCTTGGAGAAAATCACAGTTCTTGGTTTACTTTTTTTCCCATTCAGGTGGATTTTTATCTGAATTCTGGCGTATTTGCCACTGAACAAAAAATAAAACATGACCCATTTCACTAAAAACCAAATGTGTTCCAAGTAAATCAGATTGACCATTGCTCAGAATGGAAGCTTCTATAATTAGATTCTTTAAACAGCTTCTATTTTATACTGTTCAATTAGCAACACTTTCATCAAATAGTAAATAAATGAAATAAAGTATGTGGATATGGAGATGAATATTTTGGACCACTCATCTTATTAAATTGGTTTCCAAAGTGATCTTGATACCTTCAAAGGAATTGATGATGATGAAAGCAGTCAGAACTTCCTAAACTGAGTCTTACATGAGTTAGATTTTAGTTATTTGAAAAGACTTGCATAAAGAAATCACAAGTGTGAATGGCGTGGGTTGGGCTGGGTTCTTGTTGGTTGGGAGACGGTGGGAAAGTTTTCAGATTGAGTCCTGATTTGGAAGGGACTTGAAAACTAGGCAGAGAGGTTTGAATTTGATGCTTTAGGAAATATGATATGCTGCTGGAGAAATGAAGAGTTCTGAAAAGCAGCACTGAAGAAAGGGTAACCCATGGTGAGGTTCTATGGAGGGCTAGCCGAGAAGGCTGCTGAGGTAAGATGTGGTCCAGAGCAGCTAAGAGCCTCACCTGGGGTTCCTGGCAGGGACTCCCCACTCTACCATCTAACCCCTCCAGGCCTCCTCTTCTTTCATTAATCAGGAATATTTTGCTGGCAAGTAATGGAACCCCAACTCAATCTAGGCTTTAAAAAATAAATTTCTTAGGCAATTACTCAATTGGCTCAGAAAGTCAAAGGAAAACTGAATAACCAACCCTTAGGGAAAACATGAACTCAGATAGCTGTGGAAACTTAACACAGAGAATTAAAGATTTAAAGCCTGACAGAATCCTTTTTTCTTGTCTGGGAAAGGTACAGCCATGCTTCACTATGGGTCAGGGATATGACTACTGGTAACTATGTGCTCACCTCTTGCTAGCCTCAGTAGCAGAGGGAAGAGGATTCCTTTCACAGATGAAGTTCTTAAATCCTGAGAAGAGACTAAAATGCAACCCAGGCAAGTCTCTTAATCTCTACTGTGGTTTAGATATGGTGTGAGTGTATCCGCCATGTGTTTAGGTATAGGAAGCTTGGTTCCTAGTGTGATGGTGAAACTTCCAAGGGGTTGTAACTTAGTTCAAAGTAAATAAGTCATTAGGGGCACTGCCTTTGGAAGGAATTTTCTTGAAACCCTAGTTCTCACAGAGTTGTTATAAAAGAGCAAGACTGACCCTTCCTCAATCTCTGGCTTCCTGTCTTACTATGTTATCTTTCCCTCTCACACATACATCTGCCATTGTGATACCATCCACTATGATGTCCTTACCAGAGCTGAGCTGATGACAGTGTCATGCCTCAAAACTCTGGAGCTGGGAGCTGAACAAATGTCATTTCTTGATAAAGCACCTAACCTTGGGTATTTTCTTGTAATAATAGAAAGTGGACTAATAACAACCTCTTTGTGCCGCTGCCTCCTCATCAGATAAATGAGAAAACAAAACAGAACCTATGTCATAGGGTTGGTGTAATGACTAAACTTACTATTTAAATGAAACATTTTGAAATAGCTGCTGCTGTTGTTGTTTCATTATTGTTATTAGCTTACCCTTGGAACATCACTGCTAGGAATGTGCAGTTCCATGGTTAACTTCAGGGAGAAAGAAAAAGGGGATTATGGTTGGTACCATAGGAATCAGTTTGAAAAAGACTTACATCTCAAAAGAACATAAGGGGAAGGAAGGAGTATCAGAGAGACAAAAATAATAGCTTTCCACCACATCTCATATGTAAAATAGGTTGATTATTGAGTTGCAATGTTCCTGTGAAAATTGATAATAATGCATGCAAAATGCCTGGCACATGGAAGGGCTTTGAGATATGATAGCTTTATAATCAAAAGCTCTAACCAGATAGCAGTGCTAGGAATTAATGAAATGAATACTTTGAAGAAAAATCAGGACTTAGATTGTTTTGTGGGTTGTGTTAATAGTGGCCAAGGACCATCTCTTGGGTATTCTACCTTTTGTTATTTTATATGGAAGAGTAGTCACGTATACATACAGTGACATTAAAAACATGTTTTATTATTTTTCTTATGTTTCCCATATTTTTTCTATGGTGCTAGGCAGGCATGGAAGGGCTCCTCAGAAGACAATGCCTACCATGATCTCTTCAGTCCAGTGGTATTTGGTCTTTGCTAATAAAGGAAAGATCTCAGGAGCTGGAAGCTACCCAAGATCCTGGGTTGTATTTTGTTATGTCAGAGAGTGACCTTTTTAGTGAGCAGGGCCCATTTCTGGCCAAAGATAGTATTGCTATTCCCAATAGATTGCAGGAAAATGTCTCCCTTTTTATGAGGTTGACAGAGTACGCTGGTTTTTACCAGTCACTGCTAAATGACCCAGTCACTCTACTCTTTTCTCCATCCTCACATTCATGTTATTCAAAATCTAAACCAGCACTTTTATCAAAATATTACATTGTCATGGTTAATTTTATGTGTCAACTTAACTGGACCATGGATGCCCAGTTGCTGCGTAAACATTATTTCCAAATGTGTTTGTGAGGATGTTTCTGAAGAGATTAGCATCTGAATGGGCATACTTAGTAAACCCTTGGTCTGCCCAATGTGAGTGGGCAATATGCAATCCATTGAGTTCCCAACTAGAACAAAAAGGTGGAGGAAGATTGAATTACTCTGGCCTGTTTGATATTGTGTTCTCCTGCATTTTGGTGCTTCTGATTCTCAGGCCTTTAGATGCAGCTGGAATCTGTGACATTGGCTCTCTGGCTCTTGGACATTGGAACCACAGCACCAGTTTTCCTTGGTGTCTCCAGTTTGCAGATGGCAGATCATAGGACCTGGTCTCCATAATTGTATGAGCAAATAACTTATAATAAATTCCATCCTGAAGACGTATTGGTTCTGTTTCTTTGCATGACCATGACTAATACCTACTTTGTTCATAAATTTGGATCTATAGGCTTCTACTTTATTAAATTAATATTATAGTCATAATCTTTTAAATAATCTGTTGTGTGGTACATTGAGAGGGGAAATCTAGTCCTGAGAGATAATCCCATTTTTATTCAGCCTCAGAAATGAAAGACAGGCTTGAGTCAAGGATATTTCCAGTTTTTAAGGCCTCAGGCAAGAAGTAAGAGAATGCTTTTCTTAAGTCCTTTGAAATGTGTAAAGTAGAATAAACAAACATTCAAAGATCTTGTGTGTGTGTGGTGTGATCAAGATGAGCAAGAAAACCTGAAAATCCTAGCTTACCTTTCATTGTGATATCACTCTGAAAAAAAAAAAAAGTATGTGGAGGAAGGAATTTATAAGCATTTGATTGACACAGATTATCCCTTACAGGAAAGAAAAGGCCTGGGAAGAGAAAGAGGAAGGGAAAATTGAACTTTATTTGTAATACAAAAGCACAGCAGACCAAAGGGAATTTAAAAAAAAAAGATATTAGGGAACAAAGCAGAGAAGATGGAATACAGCTGGTTAAATAAAAAAGAAGCTACAGAGGGTTCTGTAAAGCAAGAGGCTCTAAGATACCTTTGTTTCAAGATAATACTCTCTAATATGTAGAAAAGTGGGAGAGGGGATGTTATTTCATAAAGATTTGTTTGACTTCCTGTTAAGTGTTTATGAAACTCATTGACCAGAGTTTTATTTGATATGCAAAATCCCTGGCTAATACCTAAAACTGTATTATTTCTTTACATTTTAAGAATCCTGGAGCTGCACTATGTGTAAGTACACACATCTGTGTATGTGTGTGTACATATTGCAATTCTCTTAGAAAAAGACAAAACCATTCTGGTTGCACCCCTCTCAAGGGTGTTCCTGTGGCTCACATATCTCACTTACTCATCTATCAGTTTCATATTAACTTTATTATTAATGCATCAATTCAATTGAGAATACAAGTCTTCTAAATTAGCTAATTGTATTGATCAAATGAATTAATAATCATCAGTCACCATTCTAATTAATTAATAACAGCAGAAGCAGTAGCAGCAACAATTTTCATCTCTCTAACATTTTACAATTTACTAAGTGCTCTCACAGATCCCATTTGAAAAATGAACATGCAAATAAGTGTGGCATGCACACAACTGGCCCTTTTGCAAGCAAAATGCCATATTCACATGGGAGTAAGTATCTCTCCTTATAACCTTAGACATTAACTTCTCTCCCAAGACCTATTACAATAAGAAATTTACGTAAACAAATAGAAGTTGCAAACATCAATGACAGGCTTCATTAATATGAAAGATATAAAAAGATCATTCTAACACTTATGGTTCTTAGCACTTAGTTCTCTGCCCATTGAGCACCTGACTGTGCTCTGGAAATGTAAAACAAGCTCCATTGCTGAGTAAGATTAGCTGGAAAGTGCAACTCATTTTTGCTTTAAAGATCTCAAGTGAATTTAACACATTTATTCCTTTTTGTGATTAATTTATGGCTGATTATCATTTTAAAACAGTTCTTGATCTAATGTTTTTCCTCCGGCTTTATTGGGGTTAATTGCTATTTATTGCATATAAACAGTGTAAACTTTGATGAGCTTGGTCTACATGTCCACTTGTGAAAACACCAACCCAATCAAGACAATGATGTTCCCATCAACGTGGAGATGTTTTCCCCATGGCTGTCTGTAATTCATTTCCCACTTTCCCACTTCCCAGGTGGTGGGCCATTCATCTACTTTCTACAGATGAATTTGCACTATCTAGAGTTTCTAAAATTAGAATAATACAGTGTGTATATTTTTTTTTGGTCTGGGTTCTTTCAACACAGTTAATTTGAGATTCTTGCATATTGTTAATAGATATGAATGGTTCTTTCCTTTTTAATGCTGAGATATGTTTTGTTGTATGGATAGTTAGTAATTTGTTTACCCAAATGATTCACCTATTGACGGACATCTGATATTTCTGTTATCTGGGGCTCATTACAAATAATGGTGCTATGGAACTTCTGTTCAAGTCTTTGAATGGACTTATTCTTTTGGTTATCTTGGATAAATACTTTGAAGTGTGATGGCTGGATCTTATGGCAGAGGTGTATTTAACTTTGGAAGAAACTGCCAGACTCTTTTCCAAAATGGAAATCAAGCAGATTCTTTACAAAGCAAACATTTCTTCCATGAAAAAATTTAACTTTTTCTGTTTTAAAGGGTTAATTCTTGGGGCGGCATTAGACGTGGGGGTGGGATATTTTTCATACTATTAATGAAAATAGTCTTGATTGAGTTGACATATTTTAGAACTTCTAATACATATGATTTAGTTATAAATACACATTATATGAAACTATGGTCCTAAGAAAAATATTTATTTTTGGAAGATCATACACATTTCCTTAGAAACAGTAAATAATCAACTTTGATACAAGCTGAAAAACACACAGTTGGACACAAACTTGCACATGCCTATACCAAGTCCCCTCTCTAACTCTACCAGGTGGAAGAGGAGGAATCATTTTTTAACATGAAAATGGCTCCAGTTAACATTTCCACTTGCATCTCTTATTCTCCAGCCCCTTCCTATTCCTTCCCATATTATTAGAAATTGCTGGAGCCATGACTCACCTACTCATCATTTGCTTTAAACTCCCAGTTCTATTGAACTCCTAATCTTCTTTTTGTGTTGCTTCCTGCAGCTGGTCTTGTGTCTGCCCCACAACAACCCAAACAGGGAACAGCCAAATTTAATTTAATCCCACAGTGATACAAATACAAGGGTCTTATATATGGCACAGAAACAGTTTAGGTTCAGGAACATGGCAGGCATAGTAGGAATTTTCAGTGATTTAACTGAATTCTTTTTTTAAGAGAGAGAGAGAGAGAGAGAGAGAGAGAGAGAGAGAGAGAGAGAGAGAATTTTTTAATATTTATTTTTTAGTTTTCGGCGGACACAACATCTTTGTTTGTATGTGATGCTGAGGATCGAACCTGGGCCGCATGCATGCCAGGCGAGCACGCTACCGCTTGAGCCACATCCCCAGCCCGATTTAACTGAATATTAAGCATTATTTTCCCAGAGATTTTCAACCACTCTGCCTTGGAAAATTTGCCCAAGACCCTATAGTTTGTTCCTCATTCCTTCTGCACTCTTGTCCGTCTTACCTCCTCTGAATGTCCTAGAGTGACTCTTTCCCTCTACATGAAAATGGCATCAGAATTGTCTTCAATTAAATAGTAGACTAGAGCACTCCTTCTCAAAATTAATGTGCATATGGATCATCTTGAGATCCTGTTACAATATAGATTCTGGTTCTGTGGATCTGGGATGGAGCCTACAATTCTACATTTCTAACATGCTCCCAGGTGATGCTCAAGCTGCTAGTCTAAGGACTATATTTTAAGGAATGCTAGAGAGAAGCAGTGTAACTCTGGTTTCTATTCATTTCTGAGCCCACTTTTACCTGTCTTGTTCTAAACTGAGGTAATTTTTCCCCTCAAGAATATTTGGTAATATCTGGAGAATACTTTTGTTTGTCACAAATGGAGAGAGGATGCTATTGGCGTCTAGTGGGGAGAGGTCAGGGATGCTGTTAAATATCCTAGAATGTAAAGGACACCGTTCCATTCCCCCAAATATCGTTCATACTATGGTAGACATATCCCATTTATCCCAATGCCATAAACTCCTTCACAGAATGAAAAGCCACCAAACCATGGTCTCCACCCTCAGAAAAATATTTGCATGAATATTTTAAGTTTTAACAGGATTCAACACTGAGGCTTTACTCCCCTGTACAATTGCCCATTTCTATGTGGAGATTCCATCTTCCCCTTCTAGAAATTAAACTATCTGCTTTCCTGTCTTTAGTGAAGGCAAAAGCTGCTAAAGTTAGTTTTGTTGCTTTTTGTTTGTCTTAAATATCAATAAAATTTTCTCCAAGTGTATTCAGTGTAAGCATACTTCTTGTTATGAGTGAATGTTATTAATAAACCTCTGCTTATCTTCCCATATGTTTTTCCCTTATGGCATTAAAAACATAAAAAAAAAAAGATCTCAAGCATCCTGCTTGCATAAATAGTTTTATAAA
Organism: Spermophilus citellus; assembly: GCF_964194105.1. Lineage (NCBI taxonomy): Eukaryota > Metazoa > Chordata > Mammalia > Rodentia > Sciuridae > Spermophilus > Spermophilus citellus. The sequence goes on along the minus strand of NC_138184.1, from coordinate 191,876,141 downwards.
TGTTTGAGGAAAGAAAGTACTTTAGTTGGTAGAGTTCTGGTTTAGGTTGAGGAACACTCTCTGCTTTCCTCAGGTTCTACCAGTGGGTTCTACCATGTGCTCACAGTTCCAGACACATATAAATGTTGTGTTCAACTAGTATTATGGTTTGGATCTGGAATGTCCCCCAAAGTATCATGGGTTGAAGGTTTGGTCTCCAATGCTCTAAGGTTTATAGGCAGGGCTTTTGAGAAGTGATTGGCTCTTGAGAACTCTAACCTCACTAATAGATGGTCTATTGGAAGGTGGTGGAAATCATAGACAGGCGGGACATGGTTGGAGGTATAGTTCACAGGGAAGGTACTCTTGGGGACTATATTTTGCCTTTGGTTCCTTTCTTGCTTGCTCTCTCCTCTCCTCTCCCTTCTTCCATTCTTTTCACCTATTTTCTTCCTCTTTCTCTTTTTCCTCTTTATCCTCCTTCTTCTTCTTTCCTCCGACCTTCCACCTCTGGCTGAAATGAGCTGAGAAACTTTTCCTTCACCACAACCTTCCACCATGATGTTCTGCTTCATCTCACACCCAGAGCAGTGGAGTCAGCTGACCACAAACTGAAACCTCTGAAAACGTGAGCCAAAATAAGCCTTCTCTTCACTAAGTTGTTTTCCTTAGGCAGCTGTCACAATGAAAAAAACAAAGCCAACTATATTGTATAAAATATGACTGATAATGAGTAGTCTCTAAATAACATTGAGGAATTGATCTCGCCAGCATCAGGAATTCACCAAAATAGTGTGCAATTATTGACCTCTCAAGGTGCTTTGTTCCTAAGAATAACGTGGGAAACACATGAAAGAAAAAGGTCCTAGATTAATGTGATAGCTAAGGGTAAGGACTGTAGTCAGGTTGCCTGCCTGAAAATCTTGGAAGGGCAACTCAGGCAAACATTCCTCTTGGTTTTGGTAGGCATCTGGAGGGCGTATAATGTCAGGTATAAAACACCTGACGTTATGCAATGTACAATATGTAGAGCTCTTGTGCTCCTGTGTAGAGCTCTTGTGAACATTTTTAAATCATTCTATACATCTGTTTACCCTTTTGTAAATGGAGATAAGAACTAGCTACCTCAGAAGGATGGTGAGAGTTTTAAGTGACTTCATATGTATTATCTGTTTAGAGCAGAGACTGGCACCATAAACACTCAATAAATACCTCATGGTCACTTCTTTCTAATGTAGGTGAAAGGCAGTAGGGATTCCATGATCCAAGAATTCCGTGGCTTTGGGAAGAGTAAATGAAATAGATAGGGACAAGAGAAAAAAAAAATGTCTGAAATACACCTTTATTCTCAATGCAACTCTAGTACAAATTTGTAGGACAAAATCCTAGACAATGAGTCCAAACACCCAGGCTCAGTTTAGGGCCTGTTTGATCCAAATAACTTTATTTCCTTCAGAAAAGTCCTTATAGACTTATGACTCAGCACAATGCCCCCAGGTTTTATTATGTATTAATTATTGGAACTTATGAATAGCATATTCTGCATCTTTAAGGATTCCCTACTTAGAGACCATCTCTGTTACATTACTCAATATATTAAAAACCAGAATTATTTATTGCTGAATCTACTGCCAGGTGAGTGATAACCTCTAGAGAAAGCGATGAAGACAGTAACACCTGCCTAAAGGAACTTCAGAGCTAAGTTTAATACTTAAAAGGAGTATTGCACCCTCATTTTTCCTTTTCTCTATTAATTTAGATTTTCATCTTAATTCCATTTCCCTGTGAATATGTAAGTATATGTTTTTTCTATAAGGAGATCAAACTCTTGAGAAAATAGGAAAGGTATAAATTATACCCTGATTTTTAAAACTATAATACGTTTGAAAATGTCTGCACCATTTTTCAAGTCATCTAGGTTCAAACTCTACAACTCTTTCCTTTCCCCTCCTTTCATTCTTGAGAGCTGTGCCACAACAATTTTTTTCCCATATGTATTGGTATACAGTAGTTGTACATATGGTGTGGTTTGTTATTACATATTCATACATGCACACGTTGTAAAAATATAATTTAGTCAGTATAATTCCCCAGTATTTCCCCTTTCCCTCCCTTCCTCCTTCCTCCTGGTTCCTTTCCTTCCTTTGATTTTCATGAGATCCTCCCTAAATACCTTTCTTTTCCATTTTACTCTCTATGTCACATCAATTTTTTTTCTAAAAAATCTTTATATCCATTTTTCCCTCCATCTCCAATGCTCTCACTAAATTCTAGGTGTTATGGTTTAGATATGGGGTGTCCACCAAAAGCTCATATGTGAGACAATTCAAAAAAGTTTACAGAATGAATGATTGGGTTAGGAGACCCTTAACCTAATCACTGCATTGATTCATTGATAGGGATTAACTGGATGGTAACTATAGGCAGGTAGGGTGTAGTTGGAAGAGGTGCGTCCCTGGGGCATGCCTTCAGGGTTGATATTTTGTCCCTGATGAGCAAGCAGAGCACTATCTCTGCTTCCTGATACCCATGTCCTAGTTGCTTTCTTCTGTTACACTCATCTACCATGATGTTCTGCCTCACCTCCAGCATACAGAAATGCAGCCAACCATCTATGACCGAGACCTCTGAAACCATTAGCACCACATAACTTTAACTCTCTTAAAATTGTTCTTATCAGGTCTTTTGGTTGTAGTAATTAACTGACTAAGCCACCAGTTCTTACCTTATTACCCCTAGATTATGAAGACATTCTTCTCCCTGACCTCTTGGCCTTAAGTGTGCTCCCTTGAATCCAGCCTCAATATCCATATTCAGTACATTCCAGTTTTATCATGACATTCCTGTGCTCAAACATTCACAATGATTCTCTGTTTCTTGATTACCTGGTCCTTTGTCCATATCTTTTGCCTGCTTTTCTGGCCTGATTTCATTAATTAACCTCTATTAGCCAAGTGCACTTCTGTTCTGCTTGTTCCCACAGAAGTGCACTTCTGTTCTGCTTGTTCCCATACTGCCCATTCCTTTGTTTCCTAACTTTTGTTCAGGTTTTTCTTAGCAAGGATATTTTTTTCCCACCTCCCTGCTCAGTTCAGATGCACTTATTTTTGTTTGTTGTTAAGCGTTATCATGATAGGTATCATCATAATTTCAATTAGGAAAAACATCATCCTTGTTAAGATGATACGCTGCTTGGAGTGAAAGGTGGGACAGTGACATCTGACCCAACAGCTAAGACAGAGCAGAATAGCTAAGTCTGGGGCATTGCACATGAGAAAACTGAAAATGAGAGAGAGCAGAGGAAACTAGAAGAGAGCAAAGCAAAAAGGTGCTTTCAGAACAAGAATATTCAATGCGCAAATTGAAATTATTTTCTTTGCAGTGATGCAAATGCCTCCATTTGCTCTTAAACACAGGCCTAGAGTGTGTTTGTTAGAAACACAGAAGCTACTTGAGTCCACATTTGATTCAGTGCAGAACAGAACATTGTTTGGGTTTTTCTATTTTGTGATTGCTCTTTTTCCTTTTTAATTAGATTTTAGACTACTTGAGGGCAGACAATTTACACTCATTCAGAATTCTCCACAGGGCCAAATACTACCACTGATAAAGTTTGCCTTCCAGTAGAGATGAACAATACTTACGAATACTTACATGGGCACAGTAGATAACATAACCAAAAGCAGGAACAAAATAAATTATTGTAAAACCTGCTTTTAGGAAATGAACTAGAATGTTCTCATTATAGCAGAAGTTGGTAAACATTTTCTGTAATGTAGCTAAAATCACCAGATACCAAATTCAAGAATGTTGTACATACTTAATGTAGAGGCATTTTAAGTCCTTCATTTTAAGTAAAAGGCCATAGAGTGAATATCTGCTGCAGTCCGGCTGCAGCAAAATAACCGGGAGGTGACAAGCAACTTGTGTTGATTGATACAGCAGGAGTGGGAGCCGTTTATTGTAGGACAGGAGCGGTATTTATACATTTCACACAGCTTATCTTAATTAGCATAAACTAGATACATCAGTCAACCAATAAGAAATCTCCACACTTAATGGCTCGCTGGCCTTACTTCACAAACCACTCCCTCTGGCATTTTGCCAGGCGCCATCCAAACTTGTTTATAGACTCTAACAAATATCATTGGCTTTGCAGAGCCCAATGGCTTTGTAACAATTATTTGAGTTTGCCCTTATAATGGAAAAGTAGGTAACAGATGAACATGCTGTGTGTCAATAAAAATTTTTTTGAACATTGAGATCTGAATTTCATATGCTTTTCATGAGACAGAAAATATTATAATTTTGATACAGCTTAAAAAGTGAACAGTATTTTTAACTCAATGGGCTATGTGAAATAAGTAGTGCATCATATTTGGCGCACAGCCCCAGTGGGTAACTTCTGACATAGAGATTCTACCTTGCTTGCATGTACATTTTACAAAATAAGCACTTATTTTTAAAAACTAATTTGGTACTCTGTGAATCCCATGCATATATTTTTTATTGGTTTGAAACTAGGGTTTCCTGTGTAAAAAATAAAAGTTTGGGGCTGGGGATGTGGCTCAAGCGGTAGCGCGCTCGCCTCGCATGCGTGCGGCCCGGGTTCGATCCTCAGCACCACATACAAACAAAGATGTTGTGTCCGCCGAGAACTAAAAAAAAATAAGTATTAAAAATTCTCTCTCTCTCTCTCTCTCTCTCACTCTCTCTCCTCTCTCACTCTCTCTTTAAAAAAAATAAAATAAAAAATAAAAATAAAAATAAAAGTTTGAAAACTCTTGATGATGACTGTTAGACCATGACTTAACAGTTATACTCCTCGAGAGTTACTATTAGAACTTTGAAGGTATACACCAGAGCTGCCAAATATAAACAACTCAAAAACATGAATCAAGGGAGAACCCATATAGGGCCTGCTTAGCCATTCATATCTATACTTGATGTTCATATTGCAGAGCCTGGAGTTCTTTTTCCAGATCACTAGAACAATTGGAGGTTCTGTTTCAATTAACTTCTCAAATGTATACCCACTTGAATCCTTGCCACTGTTGAAGGACTTAAAACGCCTCTACATTAAGTATATACAACATTCTTGCACTTGGTATCTGGTAATTTTAGATACATTAAACCAACAGACAGAAGAATATTTTGACTACAGACTGCAAATAATGCAAGTTCATGGTTTTCTTATAGAAATTCCTAAAGTTAGAGCTTTACTTGCCTAGGGAAGAAATTCATAATTCAGTACTCCCTCTTAGCTTTTCTGAACTTCAGAAAAGCTAGAGACTAATTCATGTGTTTGTACCCATCAAACTCTTATTTTGCATTTTTTCCCACCTGGGGTAATTTAGCTTCAAAATCTCATTAGCCATTTTCATAAAGACATCACAATATACTGAAGGGATTATCAAAAGCATTTTTAAAATCATCCTGATAATTCATTTTATGTTGATTATACCCCTGACTCACCATGGTTACAGCACATTCCATGCTAAATTTGTCCAAAGGCCCAGAGAAAATATGAGCAAAGATAGAAAAGGATAAGAGCACCAGAAAAGTGAGAATACACTTCAATAAACCTATGGAGAAGAGGCATAGGTATTTTTCACTCCAACTGATTGCAAATATGTGGGTCCCTCAATAGAAACCAAATGTGGCATGATTCATATCCTGATTGTCTCCCAGTGTACAGAAGTGTGATTTGCCTTGTTTCTATATTGAATTGTTCTTGGAGAAGATAGCAATTTTTCTACTTTTAATATTTTTCCTACTGCAAGTAGATTTTATTCCACTTGCAATAAGAAATAAAAACATGGTGTTTCTGTCATATTTAAAAAAACCAAAACCGTAAAGAAAATTTGATGAAACAAAGGAAACAATTACAATTGGTTTATTGAAAATATATTTCTTCTAGACTCGTGTGGTCTCTGGATGTCCCACACTATCACAGAGGTAAAACTATCAGAAAAAGGGGTACCTCATCTTTCAGCATCATATCTTCCAATCTAGGTACACATGCTTAATGTTAGAGATACATGTTAATTAGAAAAGTTGTATTGACTTTTAAGTAATTAAGACATATGATAACTGAAATGAAAAGGGAAATATGTTTTTATTCCAACCAAAAGCAAAACCACCAGAAGTACAGACAGAAATAAAAAAAAAAAAACAAGTTTGGGCCCCAGTCCAGTATAAAAGCAATGATAAGTAGTGTCAGTTCATGTTGAAAATCTCATCAAACTATTATGCAAATAAGCAAACTTATAATTGGGGAGATTGACTTTTTCACTTTTCTTCAACTAGTTATTTTTATATTAGCCACAGTTGTATGTTAGAAATATCACAATGATTCGAAGTGTAAGGTTATGAATGATCAATCAAAGGGTAAGCTTATGAATGATCAATCATAGGGTAAGGGAGGGCCAGGTGCGGTGCCACACGCCTGTAATCCCAGTGGTTCAGGAGGCTGAGAAAGCCAGCCTCAGCAAAAAGCGAGATGCTAAGCAACTCAGTGAGCCCCTGTCTCTAAATAAAAAGTAGGACTGGGGATGTGGCTCAGTGGTGAAGTGCCCCTAAATTTAATCCCTGGTACTCCCTCAGCAAAAAAAAAAAAAAAAGAAAAAAGAAAACGTGGGAGATGAAGAAAATGTTTCATCTTGGCCCCGGGAATGATTAGATGACATTTTGTCCCCTAAAGCATCCAGTTCCCAAGATTCTATTGAGTCTTGAAATTCACTAGAACAAATTCATTCAATTGCAAAGGATGAAAGTCAGTTTTCAATCTGCAAGCCTTCCAAGCATACTAGTAAACATCTTGGAAAGGGGTTGGTTGTTTGTATTTATGTTCTTAGTTAACTTTAGAATTAATTTTAATAGTACATAATTAGATTTGAGTTGTTTTTAAGAGTTAAAACAACAAGTACAATGGTTTTGGTAAATTTCTGAGCTTCTACCACCTCTCCTCATTCCCACTATGAACTTCTATGAGAAAAAGAAATGTTTTTAAATGTTAATAATTATTTTAGTAATTTTCCTTAGTTTTACCTCTATTCATCTATAGCCAAAGACAAAGGTCAGCAAATTCAGGCCCTGGGTCAAAACCAGCTAGCCATCTGTTTTTATAAGGATGGTGGAAGGATGCTTTTATATTTCTAATTGGTTGAAAGTAGTCAAAAAATAATAATTTTATCCTAAACAATTTTCACATGAAATTAAAATTTCAGCATTCATACTAAATTCATATTAAAACATGGTCATAGTATTCATTAAGAGATTATCTAAAGCTGCTTTTGCTCATAACATTAAAAAAATTGACAGCTTCTGCTCCATGATAGTATTGGCCACAAATTATACATATAATTTAAAGAAATGACCAAAAAAATCAACTATTATCTAATATAACATTAAAAACAAGTGGATGGCTGGTAAGTCCATCTTATTGGCTCTGAATGCATGACCAAAAAGATATGGATTTAGTTTTAAAAAAGTGAAAAAGAATGAGCATTTTCTGCTTTAGCTGTATCTAAAGAGTTTGTTTGTTGTATATACTGACATAGGAAGTAGTTTGAATTTGAACTCTCACCTTTTTGAACCTGCCTCAACTCAAATAGCAACAGTTATGTATGAGGTGACTTATAACTTGTAATGATACAAATGAGAAGAATTTTATATTTTATATTTTTAACACACTCATCCATCAGGAACATCTAATGAGTAGTTTAAACTTTTTTTGAAAATTTATGAAACAAAATTCCCATTAGTATTTTTAAAAATACTTGAGGTAAATTTATATGCCATATATAATTCACCCAAAGTATATTTTTTATTATTTAAAGACATAAGAACTGTCATTGTAGTATATAGAATATTTTTATCACCTCAAAAAGAAACCCATATTCTTTAATCATCATTCCTTAATCCCCCTTTCCATAGCCCTAATCAGCTACTTATGTACATCTTGTTTGTATGTATTTGCCTGTTCTGAACATTTCACATAAATGCATCATATTATATGTGGGCTAAAGTAGTAGGCACACAAAAAAATAAAAATAAACGAATGAAAGCATGTACTATAAAAAAAAACCATCAAATCACAAAGGAAGACAGAAAGAGAAAAAGTCAGAAAACAAGTAACAGTGGAAATTTTAAGTTCCTACCAATATATGATTGCTTTATATGAACATGAATTAAATTATCTGATCAAAAGAAATAGAGTAGTTGAAAGGATTTTAAAAACCAGGTCCAACTATATGCTACTAGAATTTTAACTTCAAGTACACACATAGACTACAATTAAAAGGATGAGAAAAGATATTCTGTGTAAACAGTAACCAGAACAGAGTAGGAAAGGCTATGTGTGAATGAGATGAAATAGACTTGAGGTCATAAAGGTCACAAGAGGCAGAGAGGTCAGTACATAATGGCAAAAGGGTCAGTTTATCAAAAGGATATAACAATGTATATGCACCCAATATTACAGACCCTAAATAAAGGAAACAAATATTAAGAGAACTAAAGGGAGAAATAAACAGCAATCTAATCCAAATAGTGGGGAACTTCAGTAGCACACTTTCAACAATAAACAGGTCACCCAGACAGAAAATCAATGAGGAAACAAAGGACTTGAAAACCACCATAGACATGATGGACCTAATAGACCTGCACGGAACATTCCCTCCAGCAAGAGCAGTACCCAGTCTTCTCAAGTACATGTGAAACTTTCTGCAGGATAGGCCATAAAACAAGTTTTTGAAAACTTAAGAAGACTAAAGTTATATCAATTAATCTTTTATGACCAAATAGAAATCAATAGTAGAAAGAAAATTAGAAAAAAATATAAATATGTAGAAATTGAGAAACACATTCCTAAACAATCAATGAATCAAAGAAGAAATAAAAAAATATCTTGTGACAAAATAAACAACATACCAAAACATTTGGGATGTAATAAACACAATGCTAAGAGGGAAGTTCTATATGCCTAAATTAAGAAAAAAAATTTAAATTTAAAAAAAATACTAACTTTACACCTAAAAGGAATATAGAAAGAACAAACTAAGCACAGAGTTAGCAGGAAAAAAAAGGCAAAATAAAAATTACAAGTGAAGAAATGAAATGGAGATAGAAAAATAGAAAAGATCAATGCAACTAACTGGTTTATTTAAAAAGAAAAAATTGAAAAACTTAGCTAATGGACTGAGGAAAAATAGACACACAAATAAATTATAAATAAAAGAGTAAGCATAATCATTTAAAAATCATGACACTATAAATAATTATGCACCAACTAATTTGATACCTAGAAGAAATAGATAAACTATTAAAATATACAAACCAACAAGAATTAATAATAATAAAGAAATGAAAAATCTGAACATACCAATAAAAAATAAGAGGACTAAATTGGTAATAAATAACATCTCCCAACAAAGAAAAACTCAGACCTGGAAGTTTTACTGGTGAGTCTATTAACACCAATCATTCTCAAACTGTTTCAGAAATTGGAGAGGATGGGACACTTCCAAACTGATTTTATGAAGCCATTATTCCTTTTACCAAAGTCACATAGGGATACAAGAAAAGAATATTACAGGCCAATATCCATGAGTAACACAGTTGTAAAGATTCTCGATAAAATATTAGCAAGCTAAATTCAACAGCACATGAAAAGAATTCTAGACTATGATCACATGGGTTTATCCCTGAAATGTATTAACATATACAAATCAAAAAATGTGGTACACCATATTAATAAAAATCATTTAATCATCCCAATAGATATAGAAGAAGCATTTAAGAAAATCAACACACTTTTACAATTAAACACGTAAATTGGATTATAGAATAAATGTTCCTCAACAAAATAAAGACTATATATGACAATTCCACTTTCTGATGAGAAAACTGAAAATTTTTCTGTGATCAGGACAAAGATAAGGGTGCCCATTCTCATCATTTATATTCAACATAGTCCTGTAGTAGTTGCTATTGTAATAGGTAAGAAAAAGAATTAAAAATTATCTAAATGGAAAGGAAGAAGGAATATTTCTATTTACAGATAACATGGTATTAGTCATAGAAATCCTAAAGGCACTGCTAAGAAACTGTTAGAACTAGTAAACTCAATAAATTAGCAGAGTAATAAGTGAACATGCAAAACTTTTTTGCATTTCTATATACTAGTGATTATCTTAAAAGAAATTAAGAAAAAAATTTCATTTACAATAGCACCAAAAACAATAAAATATTTAGGAGAAATGTAAGCAAGGAGGTGAAAGATCTATACAATGAAATCTATAAAACACTGATGAAAGAAATTAGACCAAATGGAATGATACCCTGTGTGCACGGGTCATAGCCAGAAAATCATCAACAAGACAAATATCGAGGAGCTTTCCCACTAGTTTCTCTTCTAGGAGTTTTATAGTGTCAGGGTCAGAAAAAAAATGGTATTGTTAAAATCTCCATAAAACCCAAATCTATGTACAGATTCAATGCAATTCCTATCAAAATTTCAATAACATTTTTGACAGAAATTTTAAAATTCTAAAACTTATATAGAACCACAGAATACCCTAAGTAGACAAATCTTAAACATGGGGTGGGGGGAAAGCTAGAGACATCAGACTTCCAGATTTAAATTATATTACAAAGATATTATAATCAAAATAGTACACTACTGGCATAAAATCAGGCACATGGATCAATGGAACAAATAACTCCAAAATAAATTTACACATGAATAGATACCTAAGTTTTGAAAATGGAGCCAAAAATATACACTGGGAAAAGAACAATGTTCTTAGTAAAGGGTGTTGGGAAAACTGGAGATTCACATGCAAAAAAAAAAAAAAGAAAGTAAAAGAAAAGAAAGGAAGGAAGGAAAGGAGGGAGGGAGGGAAAAAGAAAGAGAAATTGGGCCCTTACCTCATATGCAAAAATTAATTTGAAATTGATAAAAGACTTTCAAACTTAAGACTTGACACTGCAAAACTCCTAGACAAGAACATATTGTATAGTGGGAAAAACTCATTGACATTGGTACTAGTAATAACTTTTTGGCTATGACCACAAAGTCCAGGCAACAAATGGAAAAATAAACAATTGGGATTGCATCAAACTGAGAAGATTTTGCAGAGCAAACGAAACATGGGTGAAGATACAACCTCTAGACTGGGAGAAAATAGTTCCAAATGATGCTTCTAATAAAGGGCTAATATCCAAAAGATAGAAAGAATTTAAACAACTAAATAGCAAGAAAATAATGCAATAAAAAGAGGGGGGAACAATGAACCAAAAAAGATATTTCAAAAGAAGACATACAAAGGGCCAACAAATATATGAAAAAAATGCTCATCATCTCTAATCATTAGGGAGAGGCCATTTAAAACCACTAGATATCACTTCACATCAGTAATAATGGCTATGATGAAATAATAATAACAGGTATCAAAGAGAGATAAGAGAACCCTGTTCACTATTGGTGAGAATATAAATTCATATATCCATTAAGGAGGCTTTATGAATTTCTGAGGCATGGAAGTGCCTCAGAAAACTAAAGATAGAATTACCATATGATCCAGTAATTCCACTACGGGGCATATATACACAGAGGGATTGAAATCAGCATGCTGACAAGATATCTTTACTCCCAAGTCCACTGTAGCACTCCATAATGTCCAAAATATGGAAACAACCTAAGTGTCCACGACCAGATGAATGGAAATTAAAAATATGATGTGTATATGTATGTGTGTATACGTATATATACATATATCTATACATAAATACATACACATATATACATACATTGGTGTTGTGTGTGTATGTGTGTGTGTGTGTGTGTGTGTGAGAGAGAGAGAGAGAGAGAGAGAGAGAGAGAGAGAGAGATCTGAAATTAAGAACAATAAAAGTTAAATTGTTACAAGGCCATAAAAAAGAAAGTTTTGCTTTCTAAGAAGTATTTCAGTGAATATCATTAATTGTGAGTGTTATTTATTTTGTTAATAATTTTAGTCTTATGCATATTTATTTCTAATTTTACATAGATATTGTAATAGAAGCTGTTATATTGAGACACAGCATAGTATTTCAGAATTATTTCACATAATAGATTTTTTTAGTGTTTTTTGAATGATTTTTGAGTTGATCTAGTAACCAAGGATTTCCATGGGAAAATAGACTCCACTCTAAATGAGCCTAGATTATAAAGGGCAACTCTTAGCTTTGTGGTAGGATAGTTTAATAGTAGATTTAACCATTGTAACCACTTTACCTGATTTTACACACAGAAGATAGATTATTATATAAAGTACTGTATCTTCCAAACAATAGTAAAAAATAAAATACAGGTGTTGGGCAAGTAGCACCTCTTCCCACTTTGGGGAAGGAGTCCCACTGCATGAAAACAGCCACTGGCACAGCAGTGGCTGCCACCAGCAGCATAGTCCCAACATGTCTGCCCAATCCTGGTACTCAAGTGTCAGGGTCACCGGGAAAGACAGGTCTTAGGCTCTGTCACTAAATGAGGCTTCACTCACATACAGAAGAGGCAGAGTGAGATCAGGTTCAATACTAAGCACTGGTTCCCAAGGACCATTGGGTCTTGGCAGCAGCCACCAGAGAGATGGTCTGTACTTATCCTTTTCGCCACAGGCAAAAGGGTCAGTTCCCTCCCCAGTGGAGCAGAATCAATAGTGTGCTTGGCCAATACCATGTGATTGGTAGATACCCTCGCTTAAGCAGAACAAAGGAGTACACATCAAGCTTGGAACAAGCAAAGGCATTCCCTCACAAAGTGGGAAGCCCAGCTCAGGTTGTAAAGGCTCTTCTTCTCCCTGTAAGGAAGTATTCCAGATTACAAGGTAGGCAGCTGGTGGGGGTTGAAGGTCAGTAGATTTTATTTGATCAGCTTATCCAACATCAGTCTTCTACTCCTAACCTTGTAATTAGTAACAACCTGAAGAATGAAGAACATTTAGTGATTGCCCAAATATTGCACTTAAAAAAAGTTCATAAATTTTATTAATCCATCTTGCTTTAGAGATAATGCTTAAGCTATTTCAGATTGTATAGACTTCTAAGCTCTTCTATCGTTTTCACTCTGCCAATAAATTGTGGTCTTGACTCTAACCACGGCTAGAGTTTTGTATGACAGAGCTGTTTTGTATGACAGAGCTGCTCACTCCACTTGAACAACCTCTACTATAGAGAAGACTGCTCTTATAGGCTCAGTTGTTTTACCCTCAAATCGTATGTTGCAGTCCTGACTCCCAGTACCCCAGAATGGGATTGTATTTAGAGACAGAGTCTGTAACAAGGTGATGAAGGTAACATGAGGTCATATGGAACGGCCCTAATACAGTAAGACTGGTGGCTCTATAGGAAGAAATTAGGGCATACCCAAGGGCAGAGGAAAGATTGTGAAGACTCAGGATGAAGATGAACAACTACAAATCAAGGAGAGACTTCAGAAGAAACCAGCCCTTATGACATCCTGATCTGGACTCTTAGCCTTCAGAAGTGTGAGGAAATATGTTTCTGCTGTTCAGCCACCTCGTCTGTGGCACTTTGACAGCCTTATCAAACTAATACAAGCACCCTTGTGTGAAAGTCACCCACGCCCTTCAGACATCAGCACATGGGCTCTTGCCATAAGCCACTCCAGGGAACAGCACTGAACTGAACCTCCGGTCTAAGTAAATGCCCTCTGATGTCATTGCAGCTTCTCTAGTGAAGTCATCAGAACAGAACATTCTCCCAGTCAGGGGTTGTTTAATAAAGCCTATAAAAAATGCTAACGGGAAGTTAGCATGCTGTTAGGAAGTAAAAATGGATTTGGGAGAGCTGGTTAAAAAAAATAAACCATTCAATGCAATATTTTTGTTCAATTTGCCAAACTATCATCAGATTCTTTCAAATTTACCAGATTGTCATCAAGGATCAAAGCCTGGCTTGACTCTAACATGTGGTTCCTAAAATCTAGTCATCCTACCTTTCAATTTTCTGCCTGTGAATCTTAGTCTTAAGGTATGTGGTCTTCCTCCACTTAGTCTTCATACTCTCTTCAGATGACATTTTTTGAAACCATTATTTAGCAGAGGGATGGAAGCCGGACAAACACACCCATCTGGGTGGTGCTGGGCTGGGGAATGGGTACAGTGCTTTTGTGACTAAAGGTCTCTTGAATCATTAAAAAGAAAAAAAGAAATTTGCCAAAATGCAAAAGCAAGAATTAAGATTAGACAGACTGAAAAGAAATTAATCTTCGTTCTGTTACTTTTTGTCATTCATCTTAAATGGTTGACAGACACATTCTGGTTGGTAGACAGACAACATTCCTGCTAAGCCCTTTACCTCTCCCTGCAGATCACATGATCAGATGTTTACCATGTACGACTAATTCACTTTGGTGGCTGTTGGGTTTTCCCATAGTGAGGAAAGACCTCTTTCTCAGATGAGGCTACAGTGAGGTCTATGTCCTCCAAAATATCTAAGCATTTTCTTGACTGGTGAATCCCAGATCTAGTGAAATGCCTCACCTGGGTTAGTTTCCTGCTGAATAGAAAGAGAATACTACCCTCCAGATATATACAGAGATTAATGGGTAGACAGAACTGATATGACTCTTGGGTATAGTTACAGAGAATAGAACAATTAGTATGTCCTCTGAGCAGACATTTTTTCTTTTAAAGAAGAGGAAAAAACCATTGCTTAATTCTTAACATCTTTATGCTTCACTTGACTGGGTCTGACTTCGGTTTACACTGATATTCATATCCTATGGAGTTTTTAAAGCTTAATAAGAATACTATTCACTAGAAACACATTCATATTTTTTGAACAACCAAGTCCAATAGACTAATTTGCAGAAAATGCATGGGGGTAATTTGATACAGAGGAAGCCTTACATGTTAGACTGGCCAAAGTAAGTTCACAGGGTCATAAGGAAAGGGAATTCCTGAAGCCTCCTCCCATTTTTGAATCCGACTGACTGGATCTTCTATTTGGACTGCTTCTGAGAATTGGGGGGAAGGCAAGGCATACTTTAGCTGAAAAGGGCGTATGTGTCTTCTGGGAGTGGGACACATTTCCGAAGGGGTGGCAAGCAGTAAAACAATAAAAGTTCCCGAGCCACTGCCAGTCTTGTTGATATGGGCAGGGATAGTTTCATTCAGTGTATAGGAAGATAGCCCTTATCAGAAGTCCCCACCTCCACCCACCTCCAGAAAAAAGAAAACACAGAGTCCCCAACAAGGTGACACACTCCACTCAGCAGGAGCAAGCAGGGAGGGTCAGTGCTCTAAAGGCAATTGCCACTTGACCACCTAAAATTGACCCCATGACTGCTAATTCCCTATATCCTTTGACTTCAAATGACATTTTCCTGAAACTATCCCTACGTCTCTAGCAATCTTCTCTCTGGGGCTTATTTTGGGATATAATTTCCCAGAGATTTGATCTAGCTTGCTTTTTATTCTCAGGTATTTCCCAAAATTTTTTGATCCTTCTTATTGTTTTCTAGGGCTGGCTATTTTAGAAATATATTCACATATATATATACATTTCTCTTTTGGAGTTTGGAAAAACTATAAAAATTTGCCATCTTGATCCAACTAAAGATGAAAACTTGTTTTTAAATGATGATCATACTATAGAAGAAGAAAATCCAACTATATCCACTGAGCAACAAACTAAAATCTTACCCACAAGTGGTAAGTATTACTCAGCACTAAAAAATGACAAAATCATGGAATTTGCAGGGAAATGGATGGCATTAGAGCACATTATGCTAAGTGAAGCTAGCCAATCCCTAAAAAACAAATGCCAAATGTCTTCTTTGATATAAAGAGAGCAACTAAGAACAGAGCAGGGAGGAAGAGCAGGAGGAAAAGACTAACATTAAACAGAGACATGAGGTGGGAGGGAAAGGGAGAGAAAAGGGAAATTGCATGGAAATGGAAGGAGACCCTCATTGTTACACAAAATTACATATAAGAGGTTGTGAGGGGAATGGGGAAAAAACAAGGAGAGAAATGAATTGTAGTAGATGGGGTAGAAAGAGAAGATGGGGGGAGGGGAGGGGGGATAATAGAGGATAGGAAAGGTAGCAGAATACAGCAGTCACTAATATGGCATCATGTAAAAATGTGGATGTGTAACCGATGTGATTCTGCAATCTGTAAGTGGGGTAAAAATGGGAGTTCATAACCCACTTGAATCTAATGTATGAAATATGATATGTCAAGAGCTTTGTAATGTTTTGAACAATCAATTAAAAAATCATATTCAAATCTTACATGTAAAAAAAAAGTGGTAGGTATTTGAATTACAACCTATATATTCTTAAAAAGTGTTCCAGGAAATTGTATACTAAAACCCTAAAGGCTACAGCGAATAAAACCTTTAGATTATCTTTAAAACTGCATTATTCTCAAGAGACTTTTTAATTTATAAGAACTAAAATTCTTTCATGTTAAAAGAAAGAAGCAAAATTTATTTATAAAAACAGAGAGGCTAGAATATTGAGTTTATAAAACAGATGCTTAAATAAATACTCTCATATTTTTCTGCCTATTCTTTAGTTAACTTCTTCATGTTACTTTATATCCTATTCCTCTGTGGTGGCCCACATTTAAGATTTTGGTGGTAATCAGTCTCCAATGCCAAAATTAGCACATATTTATTTTTAGATATGCATGTGTGTATACTGATTGAACTCTACTTATTCTAACTGCCTGAACATTTAGAAATAAGACAGTTTAAAAACTATAGGTATAACCAGTAACTCTGCTGAGGTGCAAGAGGGAGAATTAGTGTGAGGTTTTTCTCCTCTTGGTTGGAAAAACACCTGGAGAGTGGAGCCAAGTTCCAAATAAGGACCATAAAATAAAGATCCTGGGAAGTTCTTGACCTTGGTAAGTAGGGACCCTCACAGAAGGATAATTATTTGTCCTGCATGAGCAAGCCCATCTTTCTGACTTTCAAGAGGCCAAAAAGTTACTGAGTGGGTGAGCTAAGGCTACGCTGCTCCTGATGCTAGAGGAAGGATACAAGAAGACCAAATTGCAGAGAAGCTTCCACCAAGAACCGTAGCAGGTAAATGGCTCCCTGCCTACTCCATCATCATTAGCCTTCAGGAATAGAGGTCCCTTTTTGCCCATCATCACCAGTAAGACTGCCACCACTTAGGGTACCCCAGAATCAACAGACTTGAGCCCTGGTCAGCCAATAAGCAAAAATAGCATGTAAGGGAAACTAGCACCCAGAAATTTAAAAAAAAATAGAACAAAAAGAGCAAACGCTGAATGAAATAAGAACCCAAATTATAAAAATATAATATAATTTAAGGAGATTCAAGTAGAAGCCATAAAATATTCTGTGAACTTTCTGAATAGTGATAAATACATAATTCTTAATTAAATATCCCATAAATAAAATGAATTAGATAAATTGAATATTCCAAGCAGATCTGGAACATCTAGTGGAAGAACTATCTTGTGTTCCTGTCTCATAGCTGCCATAACAAGTGACAATGAATTGGGAGCCTAAAACAACAGAACTGTATTCTTTCACAGTTCCGGAGGCCAAGTCCAAAATCAAGGTGTCAGCCTGCTCTCTCAGCAGGCTCTGAGGGAAGATTCTTCCTTGCCTCTTCCTAGCCTCGTGTACTTGCTGGCAGTCTTTGGCATCCCTAGACTTAAAGCTGCATGATTATAATCTCTGCTTCTGCCATGCCTGGCTCTCTTCTCCTTTGTGTCTCTGTGTTTCCAAATTTCCCTCTTCCTATAAGGATACTACTCAAGGGATGCAGGGCCCACACACCTCAGATACGTCTGCAAAGACTCTTTTTCCAAGTAAGGTCAAATTTATAGGCACAGTTGATTGGGATTTCAGCATATCCTTTTGCAGGACACATTTCGACCTGTGACCTATCTCAAAGCACAAAGCAAAGGAAAAGAGAGAGAGTGTATACTTTAGAGAATAGTTGAGGGAATTGGATGATATATTCATGAATCTTACCATGGAAATAAAAACAGTTCCATGAGAGAGATAAATGAAACCACTAGAGTCTTACACAGCAGTATGGTTGGTGACATTAACTGGTGCTCCCTCTACTCTCTCTAACCAGAAAGCATCAGACTATTAGAAGATTGAATTCTACCTCTATTTTTAACAGACTCTTGTTTAACTGTTGCTCTCTCTCTCTCTCTCTCACACACACACACAAAAAAAAACCAGAAAATTTTATTAAGCCTTTTTAAAAATGTTAATATAAAATTATAGGAACAAAAGGAATCTGAACTTTCATAACACAGCTGGAACAATCTTTCAGCAGTGGGAAAAGAGATTTAATTTAGTTGATTCTCTGTGGTTTTTGGTTGCACACTAATCTCATAGTGAGAGAAGCTGCACATTTTCCCGGAGAGACCAAGAAACTGCTGGAGGCTTGATTCTCTTGGCAGCAGCCGGTTGCAAACCAAGGATCTGGACATCTTCACACTATCCCGAGATCTGAGTAGGATGTATTTTTAAAGGATGTGCAATGTTCAATCCTAAGTGTGACAAAAACTGACAAGCAGGAGGATGCTTATGTACTCAGAGTAGCATGTTTGTCTCCAGGAGACATTTCATTTGGAAGACATGTGGTGCCACCCTCTTGCTGAAAGCACTCGTTCCCCTGTTGAAGCTTGCTAGGGATTACAGTGGGTTTGACTCAGTTCAAAGCTTTTTTTATTCTTGTGAGAACTCCATGAAGCTTTCTTGCCAAGGATACCTGCACCAGAATTTCCAAGGAGAAATAAAGCTTCTTCATGCAATTTTCCCAAACAGAGCAACATATTGTATGGAACATACACCAGTCATCTCAATCAAACCCTGGAAGTTTTGATGGGTGAGCTTGACCCAGCAGTTATGAATCAGGTCTGCATAATAGGTGGTGTTGAGGGTATTCAGTAAATGGAATGAAATCAGATGGAACTCATTGGATTAGTCACATCATGCCAAAACTAGAATTATGTTATGTTAAAACAAACTGAAGTCAGACCTCTCATGATGATTGGATCAGGAAAGTTGTGGGAGTCTTCAAGCCAGGAAAATTTATAACCACCTTGTTTGTCAATCAGAATTCTAAATATTGCACAGTACTTTCTTCACCCCAGAAGATTGAAGGTTATAAACATTGTGATTGCCAGAGTGCTATGTTCAATGATTACAATTTTGTTTTTACCAGTTTTGCTAAGAAGCGGCAATAACAACAATGTTGATTAAGAAAATTGAGAAAAAGTGCAAAAAGGGAATACATAAAAGATAGTGGATGCTTTCTTGCTGTTGATACCAGGGGCCACATTTTCCATAACCACCACCTTGTAGTTGCAGAAAGCCCTAGATGTAACAATAGTGTAATCATCTTGAAGTGTATGCATTATTATATCAAGAAGTTAGATATCTTCCATGAATGTTCTCTTCTCTATTTAGGTATTCTATGCCACACTTGCTGAGAATTGAAGTGCATGTAGAAAAACCTTTTAGTATAGGAAACTTTACAATACTTGTAATAACAATTCAATTTGGTTTATGCAGATTGTAATATTTCTGCAGGAATTGTCCAGAATTCCCCACAAACACAGCTTTCATCCTCATTAGGTGTCAGCCTTAGCCTACCCATCTGGGACTATTGTATTAAATTGCTGGCAGAATTTTATATCCAGTTCCCTCTACTTTCTAGAACATATTCTAAACCAATATCCCTGAGCTAAAGAAAAGGCTGAATATTTAAAGTAGAAATTGATGAGGAGTGATATAGACTTAGACATATTCTAGGAAGTTTCTGAGTTTTAAGTATAAATAGAAAACATTCAAAGTTTTCTGTCAAAAAGAACAAGCTAACCATAAAGGGAAAAAAATTATACTGACTTTGAACTTCTCATTTGCAACCCTGGAAGTTAAAAATCAGTAGCTTACATCTGAGTACTACTGAGAGAGACGAATTTCAATCTAAGAATCATGTATGTAGCTAAGAAATTTTATTCACCTGTCAGCAAAATAAAGATATTTGAAAATATGCCAGTATTCAGAAAGGAAAATTCTCAGCAAATTCTAATGAAAACCAATAATAAATGCCACAGAATACAAACAGAATATTTAATATGAGAGAAACAAAAACTTGAAAAAAAACAATGATATACAGAAAAGGTGCTTTTATTTTAAGTCTAAGTGTTAAATCAGCAGGATGCTGTGGGGGCACACCTGTCATCCCAGCTAGTGGGGAGACTGAGACAGGAGGATTGCAAGTTTGATGCCAGCCTAAGCAACTTAGTGAGACCCTGCCTCAAAATTTTAAAGTGCTGGGGATATAGCTCAGTGGTAGAGGGCCTCTGGGTTCAACTCTGTTCTGCAATAAATAAATAAATAAATAAAATGCAAAAAATCAAATCAGTTGAACTCAGAGTTCAAATGAATATGTAATACTACAGAACATGTAGAGGAATTATGAAATAAGTACTCTAGAAAGAGAAAGGAAATACAATAAGGGAAATTTTATTAATTATTTCAGATTAAGTGTAATAAACTTTCTCTGCAGAACTCAATGGTGAGGAATGGGACAGATAGAGAAGGAGAAATTAAAACTCTTTTCTAAGGGGAATGGTGGAAAAAAGTAAGTAAAGGAAATTATTTAAAATTCTTATCTTGGGCTGGGGATGTGGCTCAAGTGGTAGCGCGCTCGCCTGGAATGCGTGCGGCCCGGGTTCGATCCTCAGCACCACATACCAACAAAGATGTTGTGTCTGCCGAGAACTAAAAAATAAATATTAAAAAAAAATTCTCTCTCTCTCTCTCTCTCTCTCTCTCTCTCTCTCTCTCTCTCTCTCCCTCCTCTCACTCTATCTTTTAAAAAAAATAAAATAAAAAAAATAAAAAAAATAAAATTCTTATCTTATTGGTGATAGTTTTAAAAAAGGAAAAAAACAGAATATATTTGTAACATGTAATGTTCTTGTGCCTTCAGGTGAAAATCAAAAAGAGAAAATTAAATATTAATAGATTTTTTTGTAAATTAAAGTTTAAGTTAATAAAGAAGAAAATGAAGCACAGCTACATAAATCCAATATAAAAAGAAGTAGGAAGCAACAATGTAAAAATAAGTGATAGGTAGAATACATGATGAGATAGGAAATATCCATGTCCTTGCTTTAAATATAAATGAACTGACTTCTTCCATGGAAGAGTGGAGAATATCAGATTGGATTTAAAAAATTTAAACTTTGTAAAATATTTTACAAGAAACACACAAAATAATAAAAAGATTATAAATTTAGGAGTGGAAAAAGATACTAGACAAACTAAAAAGGAAATAGAAATGGCAATATTAATATCAGACAATGTGGAATTGGAGTAAAAAACACTAAAGAAGATACATAGTTAATTTTACAATGAGAAAAAATAATTATGAAAAATGTATAGTCAAGATTTTATTAACATAAAAATTATCCAAAATACAGAGATGATTTGCTTAAAAGGAGTCACAGTAGAATTATGTAATGCATGATTTGATAAAATTAAGACAACTTGAAGGATTATATCATATTTTTTAAAATATGGTTTAATGGATAATGTATTTGTGTCTGTGTACATATCTGATTGCCCTTCACTAAAAAAAATTTGTCAATATTCTAAAAGGCTTATAAAAACTCATCATGTTTCCAGCTATAAAGAAAACCTGAGTAAGTTTGGAGAAGTATCTTAAAGGTCACATTGTTTTATAATACTTCAGTAAAATCAGAAATAAGTTAAAATGAGGTACCAAATAAATCATATTATGTTTTGGATGTGAGATATCCCCCCAAAGCTCATGTGTTAGACAATGCAAGAACATACAGAGGTAAAATGATTGAGTTATAAGAGCCTTAACCCAATCAGTGAATTAATGCCCTGATTGGGATTAACTGAGTGCTCACTGAAGGAAGGTAGGCTGTGGCTGGAGGAGGTGGGTCATTGAGGGTGTCTCTTGGGGTATCTATTTTGTATCTAGCAAGTGTTTTCTCTCTGGGTACTTCCTGATCATCATGTGAGCTGCTTCCCTTCACCACGCCCTTCTGCCATGATGTTCTGCCTCATCTCAAGCCCTGAGGAATGGATGAGCCCTGAAACCATGAGCCCCCAAATAAACTTTTCCTCCTCTGTTTTTGTGAGGTCTTTTAGTCACAGCACTGAACAATAAACTAAAACAAATCATATGTCTTAGAAATTAACTAGTTTTTTTCTTAATTTTTTATTTTAGAGAAAAACAAAAGAAAATTTAAAAACCATATACAAAGCAATGAAAAGGACACTTAAGTTCACATTTTTAAAAATATGGAATTGAGATACTTTAATTCATACTAGAATTTCTTTTTTAACATGAAAGTAGAGTATATTTGGAAATATTATACATATATAGAATAAGTATAACTTATTTGAATTAGGATCCCATTATTGTGATTGTACATGATAATGGGGTTATATTGGTTTTGTATTCATATATGCAGATAGGAAAGATATGTACAATATGACAATGTGTACAATATGACGTATTGTACTGTCTTTCTTTCCTATTCCTATCCCCCCATTCCCTTCATTCCCTTTGTCCAATGAACCTCTTATCTTCCCCTCTGTTGTGATTTAGTATCCACGTATCAGAAAGAACATGCTGCCTTTGTTTTTTTGGGACTGGCTTGTTTCAGTTAGCATGATATTCTCCAGTTCCATCAATTTACCAGCCATAATTTCACTCTTCTTTATGGCTGAGTAATATTCCATTGTGTATATATACCATATTTTCTTTATCCATTCATCTTTACCAGGTTGGCTTTAGTGCAAGTGGTTAGTTCCTCATGCTGGACTTTATCTGTCACTTCACTTCACAATTTGAAATCTGCTGAAAATTCCCCAGGTAAATGTGCAGCCTTAAATATTTTCACTATTAAAGAAGAGGCAGAAAATTAAGATGCTAAGTAGTGCTTTCTTTCATGTTTGAAAAACCAAGAATAAATGCCATCTCTCTTTCCTATCCATCAAAGAAAATTAGCAAAATGGATCAAAAAATGCAACTGCCACATGGCCAAGAGTAAGTCATGTGACTTCACCTGAGTCTAAAGGGACAGGAAGCACATTCTCACTCTGCCCAGAAGTAGAACAGAAATATCTGTGAATAATCCTGAACTACCACACTACCTGTGCCTAAATTTCATGGGCCTAACATTGGGATGAAATATTCATTTTCAAATTCCTAATCTCAAAGTCTATTTAATACAAAATGTAGGTGAAATAAGATTTATATGGGCCTTTAGCCATCAAAAATCCTAGTTTGTCAGTCCTTATCTTCCCTTACACGCCCTGAACATCTCTGGATCTCATAGCTGAGATGAAGAAATTCAGATCTGTGTAGCTTTCTCAGCATCAGTAAATAAAGTGTTAGGTGAAAGGGAAACAGCCATTCTACATCTATGTACATGTCAGTTTGAGCTCAAGTATTAGCAAACTAATACATGCACATGTATGGTTATTTTATTTATAAAATAAATCTCCTTGATTATACAGCAGTGATCTAATTTATGTGTGTTTTATAATGTATTTTTGTGTCTAATAATATTTCATTGATGAAAATATTTTTGTTAGAAGGGACAACTATAAATCTTATTAACTTAATAAGCAAGACTAATCTGAGATATAGTATCAGTATCATCAACAAATGCTTGTGTACTTACATTCACATTTGCTACCCAATTAGTTAAAAGATTCTGTTTATATTGGGATGTTAGACTTTGCAAAAAGTATAAGGCTCTGAGAAAATAAAGTTATGTTTAACTAGTTATTTAGTCTAACAAAGAGACAAATAATGAATAATTATCTCAGGTACTAAAGGAAAAGTTTCACATTGTTCAACATTGAAATGTAAAAAGGCTATGATATTGAAATTTTTTTATCAATTCTCTAGACAGCAACTTATCAAAGAAAACACAAAGAACTTCCCATTTCTCTTCTTTATCTGATAGGAGTGACAGAATTATCCACCATTGCTTTCAGGTAAAACTAGTACAGTTCACTTAATTTAAAACAGAATAAACGTAGACACAATCATATTGTATATGACTACATATATATGTGTCATTTTATATATATAACTATATATGTGTAACATATCTATTGACTTACCATTTGTAATAAAAAGATCTGAAAAATTCAAAGCACTTTTCAACTTCTTTCTTTCACATTTTATTAGTGTAATAGAATTATCTCAACTTTTTGGATACCAAAGGTGTTCTGCCCTACACTTACAAAACTACGATAAACTGTATTTCATTTCAACCCCACTCAGAATTTTTCAAACTCAGTCCTCACTTTTTTCCACCTCTGTACATTTTTAGAATTTAAAATAATTGGGGGAGGTAGTTACTGGGGTTTGAACTCCGGGGCACTCGACCACTGAGCCACATCCTGAGTTCTATTTTGTATTTTATTTAGAGACAGGTCTCACTGAGTTGCTTAGTGCCTCGCCATTGCTGAGGAGGCTGGTTTGAACTCATGATCCTCCTGCCTCTGCCTCTGGAATAACTGGGATTGTAGACTTGCACCACTGTGCCTGGCTAGAATTTTAAAAAATTGTAAAGACCTTCACAAATAGCCCTCTGAGGCATAGAACATCCTTTTACTGTTCCCTCCAAAGAAAACTTTTATTTTTTTATTTTACCCTGGTGGCCCTCTTCCTTCTCCCTTCCCCTATTCCCTTTCTTCTATTCTACTGGTCTACCTTCCACTCATTTATGTATCTTTAATTGGTGCTTTGTAGATACATATAAAGATAGACTTCACTGTGGTATATTTATATATGGAGCATAGTGTAATTTTGTCAAATTCATTCTGCATTTCCTCCCTGTTGAGAGCCACAGCCAAAGGGGCCCCAGTAAACTTCCAGCTGCCAGCAAACTTCCAGCTGCTGGCTGATGATTGGCTCAAAGTGGCCCCAGCAACATCTAGCTGATTGGCTCCTCTGCGGTGATGCTCATTGGGCTGTTTCCCTGCCCTTTCAGACCACGGAGCTGCTCATTGGGGGACTTCTTTGGCTCCGCCCACACGACCCAGCCAATCGGCCTCAAGAGCAGGAGGATGGTGGGAGGTGGAGAGGCTGGTGTTGGGGTGAGGGGCTTGTGGGAAGCCGGTGGTGGCAGTTGGGCTCTGAGGGTTTTTTCCTGAGTAGCTGTTTTGTTTGGCGTGTGTAGTTCTAAAAATAAAGTTAGTTTCTTTTGACAAGTGGCTCCTGAATTGTGCCCAGCCAGACTGCGGCACCTCCCCTTTTCTATCCCTCCCCCCACCTCCTTCCCCTAGGTCTCCTTCTACTACATGGATCTTCCCTCTATTTTCATGGAAACTGTCTTCCACATTTTTTCCCCTTTGCTTTAGCTTCAGTTTCAGCATATAAGAAAGAACACTGGACCCTTAACTTTCTGAGTTTGGCTCATTTCACTTAGCATGATGTTCTTCAATTCCATTGATTTATGGGCAAATTGCATTATTTCATTTTTATTTATGGCTAAGTAAAACTCTATTTTATATATAATATATTTTATGTATTATATACATAGCACACACACCACATTTTCTTAATACATTCAGCAATCGATGAGCACTTGTGTTGGTTTCATATCTTGGCTATTGTGAATTGCACTGCTATAAACATTGGTGTGCATGTATCACTATAGTATGCTGATTTTAATTCTTTTGAATAAATATCAAGAAGTGGGGTATGTGGATCATATTGTGGTTGCATTCCTAGGTGTTTTGTTTGTTTTTTTTTTTTTTTTGAGGAATCTCCATACTGCTTTCCAGAGTGGTTGAACTAACTTTCAGTTCACCAACAATGTATGAGTGTACCTTTTCCCCACATTCTTGCCAGCATTTATTATTCTTTTTATTCTTGATAATTGCAATTCTGACTGGAATGAGGTGAAATCTCAGTGTAGTTTTGATTTGTATTTCTCTGACTGCTAGAAATGCCTAAAACCTTTAATTTAATCTTCATGTTTTACAGGGTTAGTTCTCAATTTGCCACAGTTGCTGACAGTTAAATGAATTTTGAAGTCAAGCACTTTATTTAGAGTCCATTAAATAATTGTTAAACTAATTGCTTATCAATTAATATAAAATATAATAACAATATAAAATATAAAAGTATAACTAATTGTTGTACTTTTTACCATGGTATAATAATCAAAATTTCAAAGGAATCATAGAACCATAAAAATGCCTACTTGGAATGTAATAGATAAACACATTTTATATTTGTTTGCTTATGACTATAGAGGTATATAATCACTGTAAAACATTTGGCAAATTAAAAAAAAAGAATAAGGAGGAAAACAGAAATCAATATAACTTCTCCATTCTGCTATAACCTATTAATATTCTTATTAAGTTTTGCTTTATAAAAAACTGTATGATGCACAAACTTCCATAAGGATATAAAAATAAATGTATTTCTCTTTCATTCCCTCTCCCCTTATGCAGACTCCAAGGAACAGTACTAAACAAAGGAGGAAAAATGAAAGGAGGAGGAGAAATGAAGGGCCATAGAGAATGGAGTATGCCGAACATATGGGATTTTTTAGCAACAGTTTTTCTTTTGGAAAATGGTTAAAATCAGCTAGTGTTCGGATACTGGTGTTTGACATCTTTAGTTAAGTGAGGGTGGGATTGATTTACCTAGATTTGATACATAGACTATTTGCTTGCACAACAGTTAGCTTTTCATTGTTGTATCTCAGTCTGCCCATTATTTCAGGTTCTTTAGACAAACACCTTATTATGTTTCATGATGTTATCAATCAAGATAGTAAGTATCAATATCAATAAGTTTACCTGTGCACTCAGGTTTATGAACACCTTGTCTCTGGGCAGAGTTTTTCTACTTGATTGCTGTTAATACTGTTGGAATCCTTTGACTCCTTTGTAGCACATGTGCATACGTTTTTAATTTTTTTAAATTATAGCTGACAGTAGAATGCATTTTACACATCATACATAAATGGAGTGTAACTTCTCATTCTTCTGGTTGTACACGATTACATCAGTCTTGTAATCATATATGTACATAGATTAATAATGTCTGATTCATTATATTATTCTTCCTACCCCATGTCCTCTCCCCTCTATTCACTCCGTTCTTTCTTATCCAAAGTACCTCTATTTTTTCCCACCCCACCACCTTATTATGAATTAGCATCTGCATATCAGAGAAAACATTTACACTTTGGTTCTTTGAGCTTGGCTCATTTCTGTTAGCATGAAATTCTCCAGCTCCATTCACTTACTGGCAAATGCCATATTTATATGTGCATAGTTCTGAAAGATGTTAAAGACTCCTATTTGATTTCAGGTTATTATTCCCATTCAGATTAAAAGCTCACTTTTAATAAACTAATAATTTTTGTTGTTTCTTTCAGGACCACCTAAAAATAACTTCTGTCTTCTTCAACCTTTAATTGAAAATAAAATCTTATTCAAAATGCAAACATTGTTTTACTAAAAATTCTCCCACTACTTGGGCCACGAATGTTTATAATAGGTGAGTAAACGCTTAAAACCAGTTTGGGTACTTACCCTTCTCTCCTGATTTCTTATCTGCTGTTCTCTTTCTACTTTCTTTGTCTCATTTTCTCCACTATAAAATGTTTTCTTTGGGCTGGGGTTTTGGCTCAGTGGTAGAGCACTTGCCTAGTATGCATGAGGCACTGGGTTCAGTCCTCAGCACCACATAAAAAATAAAATAAAGGTATTGTGTCCACCTACAATTAAAAAATAAATGTTAAAAAAGTTTTCTTCATTAAAAATATTTTTGTCTCCTTTATTGTCCATTGAAGTACATATGAGTTTAATAAAAATTATCCTTCCTATTCTTTTATATAATAATATCAGCTAAAATTGTTCTGTGTGGTCTGTGTATATTCATATACCTATTTCATCTTCAGAAAATTTTAGCAAGACAACAGTATTTTCAGTTTAAAACAATTGTGATATTGTTCATTCAGAAATAAAATTAGATATATAACAAATGACGTTTTTTATTTAAATTAACTGCAGCATTTAGAAATCCCACCTGTTGAACAATGACAACCTCATATTATATAAATGATTATCTTAATTAAAAATGGTTTCAAATAGAAATTTTATATACAAGTCTTAACTAAGTATATGATAAAAGATAGGTGGATAAATGTAAATGCAAGACTGAGAAAGGATTCTTCTAAAATTTCTAAAAAATCACATTGGTAATCTTGTCACATAGTAAAAGTAAATGACATTAATAAAATAATTAGCTGGTTGATTGATTAAGATGCTCAGAAACATATCTCTGAGGTAAAAAGTAAATATTTTTAATTGAATTAAAATTTTTAAAATAACATCAAAATTTATATGCTAGGAGCTTGAGGTGTGGCTAGATCATTTGCCTACTATGTTCAAGGCTCTGGGTTCAATCCCAGTACTATGATAAAACAACAACAACAAAAAGTTCTGAGTGAAAGCAAGACTTAGAGGGTAATCTTTAGCACTGAATACATGTATTAGATAAGAATAAACTCTATAATCAATAATATAAGATTCTGCCTCAGGACACTAAAGAAAGAGCATTATAAAAAGCAAGTAGAAGGAAAAAAGTTAGAGCAGAAATCAATTAACATGAAATCAATAGAGAAAAATCAACAAAATCTAGTTCCCTAAAATAACATTGGAGCCAGCTGTGGAGGCACAGGCCTGTAATCTCAGTGGCTAGGGAGGCTGAGATAGGAGGATAGAGTTCAAAGCCAGTCTCAGCAATAGCGAGGCACTAAGCAACTCAGTGAGACCCTGTCTCTAAATAAAATATAAAATAGGGCTGGGGATGTGGCTCAGTGGTCAAGTGCCTCTGAGTTCAATCCCCACTACCCCCAAAATAAATAAATAACATTGGTCAACCTCTAGCCAGAAATGAAGGGGTGGGAAGTAAAAGACACAAATTACTAATACCAGAAATGAGACAGGAACCATCACTACTGATCACATGGATATTGAACACTAAATGACAAATACACATACATGTCAATTCACACACAGACATAAAATACAAAATATGAAAGAAAAATCATCAAAATCAATGTATAGGTTGCCCTTGGAGAAGAATCTGTGATGTAGTAGGAGTTTAAAAGTGACCTTACAGACTTTTATCAGTGGGTTGTTTAAAGCAAGAGAAGAAATTTATGCATTTCTTATGCAATTAAAAACATTTTTGAAAGAGAAGAACAGTTGAAAGCCTGGATAACACTCTAATCAGCATTACACCTGGTAAAGGTGAGTGTTGTTAGTACACAGAGCAGATACAGGTGCATAAGGAGAGCTGTCTGTCATTGCTGATAGTATAACTCATACTCATCAAGTGCTCACAGCGTGCCAGCAAGAAAGCTGGGGTAAAACTAAAAAAAAAAAAAAAAAATGGGGGCTGGGGATGTGGCTCAAGCGGTAGCGCGCTCATCTGGCATGCGTGCGGCCCAGGTTCGATCCTCCAGCACCACATACAAAGATGTTGTGTCCGCCAATAACTAATAAATAAATAAATATTTTAAAAAATGGTGCCTACCGTCCCATGATGAAGACATAATCCTCAGTACAATACATTTGGCACCTATTTTCGTTCATAGGAGGCAGGATTTATTGAGCACTAACCACATGCCAGGCACTGTTTCTTGTGTTTGATAACATGAATTTTTCACTCAATCCTCATAGCAACCAGATGCATTATTTCTATTCCTGTTCTGAAGATAAGATGCCCAACCCAGGTGAGTTAGTAACTTGCTTATGTGTAACCCAGCTAGACAGTAGGATTCAAACTCACCATGCCTTGCTGTCAATACTGCTTGATGGATCTTTACCAAAACCTGGCTACATACTACCTACTATGATTCAGCATATGAGGAAACAGACCTGAAGATGTCAGCAGTGGAGTATGGTCATGCCAATTAGTGGAGGCAGATCCACATTTTCAACCAGCTTTCTCTCCAATACTCATTCTTCTTTATGAAGTTATGGAAATGTACAAGTATAAAAGCGTTTTTTAAGATATATTGTCCAATTTGTTTCCAGATTTATTGAGGAATTAAAAAAAAACACTCCTAAGTTAAACAACAAAATCCTTCATGGTTTTTGTACATAATTAGAGTACCGAACTGGGTGAATTTGAACATAGATATACACTCATGTTACCATCACCATAATTAATTTAATAAGCAGATCCAATCCTTCCAAAGGTTTCCTTGTGTCTCTTTGTGACTTGTTGGGGTTTTTTTTTTTTTTGCTTGTTTGTTTGTTTGTTTTTATGGTAAGAACACTTAACAGGACACCTACCCTCTTGACAAAATTTTAAATACATAATACCTTGTTAACTGTATGCTGTACAGCAAATTTTTGGAACATACTCATCTTTTATAACTAGTCAAAGGAATAGAAGTAGTCAAGGGAAGAGAAGTAGACAGTAGTGGTTACCAGGGAGTGAGTGGGAGGATTTGGGAAGGTGTTGTTCAATACAGTGCTCCAGAGGCTTGGATGACGCTCCAGGGGGACTCCTGAGCCAGCCTGGTTGCCACACTCTATTTCTTCCATACCTTAGTAGTTCCCCTCAACCTCCTTCCTCAGTTCCCTTCCTGCTATTTATCTAAGGTGGGTTTCCTCTTGGTAGCTGCTTTTGTCTGCCAGTCTTTCTCCCTTTCTCTCTCTCTGCCTGCCTCTCTTCACTACACCCTCTGTGAATAATTATACCAAACTCCTAAGTTAAACCACAGTTCTCAGTTTAAGGAAAAGGCAAGAGAGGAAGCACGGGTGCTGCTGGATAAATGCAGATCTTTGTTGATCAGCTCTTTCCTGAAAAGTTAGTGTTTTCTTCTTGTGTTCCCAATGTTCACGTGTTCACAATGACCGGTTGCAGTGGTTTTAATGTGCATACATGTATCACATATGTCATATACAAGTGCTGATGGAAAAGAGCCTTTATGGGTAAAGAACTTGCCAGCTGGTGCCTGGGTGCTTAGGATGCCTATTGCTCTCGAATCGCAGGCTGAAAACTTCATAATGAAACCCGAAAATCACAGAAGCATAAACACAGCTGCTTATGCCTCCAAAGTAAGTGGTTTACAAGGGAAAGCATAATCAGTAGAATCGAGTGTTTAGTCAATTACATTAACAGCAGACAAATAGAAATCATATATATTTGACAGGAGGCCATTTTAAGAAACTTTGTATGCTGCAAATGTAATGAGACATCTGAAAAGAAATGTCATCCATTATTCATGAGTTTGAATAAAATACAAAGGGCTCTCCTAAAAAAAATCAGAGAATTAAAATTCCCTTAAAATGCAAGGTTTTGATTTTAATAGCTCATTTTATTTTATTTTTTAAATTGGTTCAGAGGTACTTTTTTCTAGAAGTGACTTTTATGTGATTACAACCAGAGAGATTTAGTATACCTTAAAAATACCAGAGATAATTGTTTCAGGAAATCCTGCATGTCTGAGAATTTCGAAGAATATAAACACAATCTCTCAGAACTTAAACTGGGCTCGGAAAGGGGCATAGAGGAAAGCCGGCCCCTGCAGAGTGGGGCAGGTGGTGGAGGAAGTTCCCTTGGTGGATGGCAGAAGGTAATAACTGTATTCAGGTGGACCACGGGGGCGAAATCTGGTAGAAGGCAAGGTCAGAGGTCAAACCAGGAAGTTCAAAAGGCCCCTTGCAGGCTCACTGGTGGAATTCCAGTCCTTGGGATCTAGAATACAGAAAGATCATTGATGAAATCTAAAACACCAGAAAAGAACCCTCCACTGGGACAAGGTACAAGGATACTGTTATTGAAACTGCAGATCAGGCAAGGGACCATTTCCAAAGCCATCCAGACATGAGATATGGTAGGAGAGTTATTTCTTAAATTTTACTTTTAAAAATCTGTTTTGAGAGACTGAAGTGGGGCTTCATGTTCCAGGTACATTGTCCTGGTGATGAAATCTGTGGGGAGTGGGGGGAAAAAGCTAATAGCAAATGAAATTATACTGATCTACTATAACTGCAGCAAGGACAAATCAATAAATGGTAAAGTTCCAGTGTATTTAACTAGAAATGGAAAATTTCCCAAAGCATTTTTTTTGGGGGGGGGGGGGAAGGAGGGTACCAGGGATTGAATTCAGGGACAGGGGCACTTGGTCACTGAACCATATCCCCAGACCTATTTTGTATTTTTATTTAGAGACAGGGTCTCATTGAGTTGCTTACCACCTCGCTTTTGCTGAGGCTGGCTTTGAACTTGCTATCCTCTTGCCTCAGCCTTGGGAGCCGCTGGGATCTCAGGCATGCGCCATTGTGCTCGGCTTCCCAAAGCATTTTTAAACTCCAATTTTTATGGGAAGTCCTTGGGGCATCTGTTTTGGTAAACAGATAAGATGCATGGTTTGTATAATGAGCACATCAGTGATGATTCCCCAACAACTGTGTGTAAACCTAGTGCATCAGAAGCATGTGGCGGTATTTTAAGAACTAGGCACCCAGGACACAGGTGGAAATGGATGGAACTTGAAAGCCAAATAAATTAAAGTCTGAAATAGTCAAAAGTCCTGTTTTTCTCTCACATGTGTAAGCTAGAGAGGAATTTTTTTTTCTGTGTGGGGGATAATTTTTAAAAAATAAAAGGGACACCAGTAAAGTAGAGGAAAGGAACCAGGGAAAGAAGGAGAGGAGGTAAAGGAGAAATTCTGGAGAATGATATTAATCAAGTTATATTGTTATATTGTGCATATGTGTGAATATATAACAATGTATCCCACCATTAAGCACAGTTGTAATAGGCCAACAAAAATATGGAAAAGGAAAAAAAAGAATACAATCTGAGAGAAAGCCTGAGACTCTGCATTTGCTACAGGATCCCTTCAGGGAGCCACTGACATTGACTGAACTCCTTTTTAGAGCCTTATCCAACTTATCAGATGGAAAACTTAAAAAAAAATGCTCTGAAGAATTTAAAGATGAGAAGTCTTCTCTCAAATAGCTTAAGCATTCTTTCTTCCAATAATATCATCATACTATTATGCCATAATGTGCAGCTTTAGCTCACGTGCTCTCCCGAATTCTCATGAATTACAATTTAATAAGTCTGAATTAATAAACTTTTAATTCCAGAAAATCATCTTCCGAAACTCCTATTCTACTACAACCCAGACATCCCTGGGACACAGCTTCCCACAGAGTCGGTATCCTTGGAACCATCTCTACAGTGTGTACTTTATTCCCACTCTTTCCTGTCATTCTGGGTCAGTTTTGTTTGGCGTGGAGAGTGTGAGAAGACTCAATGCAGGCCACCAGAATGTGAGGACTCTCGGATTATTGTCCCAAGATTCAGATAAAAACACAGGATTGCACAAGATTTTGACACATTTAGAAGGCTTCCTGTCACCAAACCTCTGAGCCATGCCCTCTGTCCAGCTGACAGCAGAGAATGGTTTCTAAATTTGTTCACAAATCCCAGCGGTTTTCCCAGAATCCTGGGTGGGGAGTCAGGAGACCTGAATTCTGGTTTTTTTCTCTATGACTGGCAGCAGTGTGTCCTTAAACAAATAGCCTCACAGCTCCAATTATCTAGCCTCTCAATCCCCTCACCTCTAAATCAGAGGTAATAAAAAGACTACCTCCAAAAAGTTGTTGGGCAATTTTCTCAGATATTGTATGTGAATGCTTAATATAGTGCCTAGCACAAAGGATGGTTCCTGACTTTATTTAGGAAGAAGTGGGATAATAAATGTGAAAACCCCTTTGAAATGGATGAAAGTGCTGATGAACATAAGACAAGTGAGAAAGGTATTGTATTAGCTATCAAACGCTGGGTAACAAATTACCCCAAAACTAAGCAGCCGGAAAGAGCCAGTAGTATCTCACATCATTTCTGAAAATAAGTGGTTTGGATTCAGGGCCTCTCATGAATGTCAGGAGTTCAGTTAAGCTGGAGAGCGAGAAGTGTCAGAGTAACTGATTAAAGCAACCAGCAAAACAAAAGTAGCCAGGATGCCTTTACCCACTTAATGCCATAGTGTAAGCAAGAGGCTAAGATGAGCTGGGCATGGTAGTGCACCCTCCCATGCCAGTGGCTCGGGAGACTGAGACAGGAGATTGCAATTTCAAAGCCAGCCTCAGCAATTTATCAAGGCTCTAATCAACTCAGTGAGACCCCACCTATCTCTAAATAAAATACAGGTTGGGCTGGGGATGTGGCTCGGTGGTTAAGCATCCTGGGTTTAATCGCTGGTACCAAAAAATAAAATAAAATAAAAAAAGAAGCCACAGCTAAAATGGGAGAAAGCTCCCATTTCCCCTGATCTCTTTTTCTCATTAGAATAGGGTCAGGTGCATGCCTTCTCTGTTGAGGAATCTTTGAATGAAAGACATCTGAAGCTTCATGGTGGGTGACTAGGAATAGAAAGGACTGTGTAGAAGTCAAAGTCCCCACTTGCCACAAGGAAGCCTTGGCCAGGGGATCTGAGGAAGGTAAGTCTTTGTAACAGCACACAATGTTAAGCTTGAAAAATCACATTCAGTTTTTCATCAGGAGGCCCAAATGTTTTGGGGTGGTGGGATTTGTTGGGGTGATGGGATGAGGCAAGAGGATGCTTAAGCCTGGTCCTCCAGCCAGTCTAGATAAAGCCTCAGGCAAACGTAGGGAAGGGCCAAAGAGTCATTGTGAGTAGTAGTCCCCATAAGGTCAGCCAGACAAGTAAGCAGGTACTTGGGGGGGGGGTGTCAATTGCCAAAGGGCTTCTGCAGTCAGTGGGAACCTGGGACCGCCCACTGAGTGTTTCTCTGGGTGTAGTGTTGGCTCCCCTAGGGACTCTCCAGGTGCCACGCTCAGTTCTCATCTATTAAGGTTGAACCAGGACATTTAAAAACATTTTTAACATGTTCCCAGTGACTTTTACTGCATACCACAATTGGAGGACCAATGAAGTGTAGGTCAGAAGCAGCCAGAGAGAGCTGGCACTGGCTTGGTCAGAGCTGGCAATGGTAAGACCCTCTCTTTTCCAGGTGAAAATGACCCACCTATGGATAGATTAGCCTGGAAAGACACAAAGAAAAAATTGAAAATGGCTAAAAAAAAAAAAAAAAAAAAAAGACTGAATAACAAAAGCCAGTGTGGCCCTTATTAATGAAACCTGTGTTAGCGCCATCCTAAGCATCAGGACTCATTTTAGCCATCTTTTTTATTTTGTCATTTTTTTACTCATGGTAGAAAAATCAATCTTGATTGACATGGGAACCAGTTTGTTGTTTCTCACACAATCTGTGCTTGATTGTGGCAGGTGGATTAGAACTCTTTAGCTTGACTTGATCTATCTGGTTCAGTCTTGTAAGGATATTTCAGATTTCACTGAAGTAGCGTTGGTGCTTTACTCTGGGAAAGGCAGATGGCTGCAGTTGTCCTCTGAGACAGAGTTCTTTGTTTCAGTGGTATAGTGATTGTGGCCTTTGGTAATGATTCAGTGAATTAGTTAATAAATACAAATCCTAATGATTTGCAAATCCAAATCCTACTGGCTATTAGGGGGAAAAAAAGTCTTCCTACTGGGAAGAATCATATACCTAAGAAATTCACATCTCTTCTTCTTATCTTAGTAATATACTAGAGCTTTTACTAGTATTTGGTGGGTTTTATCTACCATCCACACTGGCCATAATCAACAACTCAAAAAATTCCTGGAGAGTATGAACAATTTTCTAAAGGTCTGTAGCGTCTTTAAAAGTCCAAGAGCTTAATTTGAGAAAAATGCATGAGTTTTCTACTGATAAAATGAGGCAACCAGATCATGTGATACAAAGGGGTTCATTTTAATAAAGATAAGTTTCTCATACCTAAGACAGAGTGGGGAACCACTTTTAGCAGTCCTATGAATCTGATATTATGAGAGGCATCCTCCTGAATTACATACAAATCCTGAACAACAACAAAAAATACATTTTAAAACATGGCTGAGTTTGCAAGAAATAAAGGAGATACCCAAGAGCCAAAAGAAAAAGCTGTGAGCTGGAATCAGGGCCGAGGGGAATATAGAAGGCTGACTTACCCTGGGGCAGATGCTGATACCTAATCCAAAGCTCTGGGGTTTGTAGTTGCTAAGGAAACGAGAGGGTATACTTTGTGCATATGTAAGACAAGTAAATGAAGCTCAGGCTTCATATAAAGTGAAGCCCCCCCCCCACCACAAAAGGAATATGATCTCAATGAAATAACCAGTAAGAAAAAAAGAATCTGAGAAAGCAGCTGAAGGCAACTAGCAGGAAATTATCTCTCTGTGCTATAACATTGGCTGAAAATCAGCAATAATCATAAAAAGACAATATTTTCCCCTCGGCATTTTTAACTTTACCCATATTTCTGTGATTTGGGAGTTTGAATTTATACTATACATTGAGTCAGAAAAATCCCAAACTGAAAAAATAAAGTAGTCCCAGTTTAGTAGCACTTCCTGGTGCTTGGTATAAACAAATGCAACTCTTGGGGAAAGTACTTCTTCTTTAAGCCCCCAGGATTCTTGCATATTAGATTTAAACAAAGATAGATTCCCAGTGAGAAATTCCCAAATACAATAAAAATAAACCATGAGGTCTGGACTACAACAAATGATAGATTTCCATCCTATGGAATTCAGATCATGGAATATTCCAAAACTAAATATAAAACAGCTATTCAAACAAATGAAAGTTAAAGTAAAAAGTTCCAGAAGCAAAACTAATAAAATAGTAGCAAACAGGATCTAACACCACATTGAGAAGATAATAAATCATGAGCAAGTGAGATTTATTCCAAGAATGCAGGGTCAACATAATTTTTAGGAAATATATTATTATCACATACCATATTAGTAGTTGGAGGTGAGTATACAATTTTTAAAGAGCTTTATTGAGATATAATTAGTTTAAATATGCAATAGCACATATTTGAAATGGACAAGATAATGAATTTTGAGACATGTGAAACCAGCACCAGAGTCAAGATAATGAACATACTCATCACCTCCAGAAGTTACCTCATGCTATTTTGTAATTCGCCCCTCCTTCATCTCCTTGTGGAATCCTTCTCGCTCTTATGCAACCACTGATATACTTTCAGTCACCATAGATTGGTTTCCATTTTCTAAAATTTGCAAATTTTTGTCTGAGTGAAGAGTGGAATCAAGAAAGTAGATTAGAATGGTGCTGAGATATAGCCCCATAGTCAGCTGCATCTGGTATTTCAGGAAGCACTGAGAAGGACAAGGACAGTAGCTGAGGATCAGGAGGAGGAATCAGAGTTGTCATGGGGGAAACATAAAGTAGGAAAGGAGATAGAAAAGGGAAGGAGGACTGATAATGGAAAGAGGAAATGAATGACTTTCAGACTGAGAGAGAGTTCTCATCCAAGGTCATTCTGCCATCTCAATGCTTGTAACACACTCCCTTCTAACCCAGTCTGGAACCAATTCTCAAGCAGGCTGTCACAGAGGCAAATTGGAACAGCTGCTGGGGGAATGTGGCAGCAGAAGGGAAATTTACTTTCTTATGGGCATCTTTGGTGTTCCTGGAAAAAAACAAATTATGTGCTTAAAGAATTATTTTGAATAGTGGCCCTTCTACTGCCTTGGAAGCTATTTTATTCATACACAAAATTCTTGCTTAGTAACCAGTGAAATAAATTTTTTAGAAAACGTTTATAATTCCAACATAGCTAAGATCCCACCCTAATGATAATCTCTAATACATATAAACAGGAATTATGTTTATATGTACCAGCAATAGCCACCAAAATGAATTTGGCTTGCCATGTGCTGAATGCTTTCCAAATATTAATTCATTTAATTCTCACAGTAATCTTATGAAGCAGTCACATCATTATTCCCATTTTATAGAATGACCTGTTTGCATTTTTGCTGGGCTAACAGCATATTTATTGGATTAACAGCCTTTTTTTAAAAAGTCGTATTATGAGTATGTTAGTAGTATTCAGAAAAATTTTAAGTCAACTCAACTAATGATACAATAGGCATATTAATCATTGTGGTAACAGTCATGTTTATTCTTTGAATTTCATTAACTAATTTCATTAATTAATTAATTTCATTAGTTTTAGAGGCTCACAAACTGACAAGAGGATCTAAAACAGAATGTATCTGTGATCCCACAGAAATGCCTTCTTGGCTAAAAATGTTTATTAGTCATCTGACTTGGGCCCTGATAGATGGAAAGCGTAGAGAATTGATTTTTTTTTTTTATCTTTCCATTTTGCTAATTTCCTGACATCCATTTCTCTTCAATGAAGGAGCAAGGAGAAAGTCATTAAAGCATAGGAATGAATGCTTTAATCTTCCTAAGGCAGATCTGAATTCAGTGCAGCAATGGAAATACTGGGACCTGAACACGTTTGGGTCCCTCAGAGCATGAACTACATACACTGGGTTTCACACAGAATCTGGTCATCAAGTGCCTGGTCCACCATGGTTGGTGTTACAGAGGACTGCTAGGAAGTAAGCTGACCACCAGTCCTGGAGTTTGTCTCTTTCTTCTCGCAGCAGTCTCCACTCCTATGCAGAACTCATCCTTCTCCTAGTTTCTGATAGCATCTGTAGATAGGTGACTTCCACATTTTAAATTTAAGCTCTGTTTCTCTTCTAAGTTATATATACAGTCTCACTGTTTATTCAATACCTCTACGTGACTGTCTCATCTGGGCTGTGGCCAGGAACAAGACAGGCAAAAACTCTGTCCTTGTAGAACTCGTGTTCTAGGCCTGTAAATCAAGATGTCCCAAACTGAATGTACATACATCCCCTAAATCTTTTCTACCCGATCAGTCACTTGGGCCACAATCCACATCTTTTTACCTCGAAGGCATTTTTCTCATTCTTGAGTGCCAACACAATAATCTAAGAAATCTATCATTTCTCCCTTGAATGTCTCTAAAAGGCTACTAAATGATATCCCTTCATGTTCTCCGCCAATCTAAGTCAGAATGATGACTTGAAAAGAATCACTCCTGGAAAATGAAATAAAGTGTGAATCTGCTTAAAATTTTTTTGAATGCAACTGGAATAAAATGTAGAGCCTACTAGACCAGGCAGGGTGTGGCTCCTGTCTACCTCCCAGCTCTCATGCCTCAGCTCTGAGTTCCAGCAACAGCGAGGGTCGGTGGGTTCTTTGTTCCAAATTTCTTATTGATGCATTATAGTTGTGCACTCTGGTGGGATTTGTTGTCTTTTACGTACTCATACATGTACAAATATATGTTCTTGTTTATGCCAAAATTCTTCTCTTTACACTGTTTCCATTGAGCTCTCTTAACTCCAATCATTTTCAGATCTCAGCTCCAACATGATTTTTTGCTAGCCTATAATTCTTGCCATATTATTTCAAGTTCCTTAATGTATACATTCCTAGCATATATTTTCCCCCATTATTTCTAACATAATAATTACTTGTGACAATCTTCTTAATGTCTCTCTCTACTGTTAGGGAAAAAAAATACATCCATGTTTTTCACCACAGAATCTTCAGTGATAATCACTGAAGATTATCACCAGTGTATTTAACTAGAAATGGAAAATTTCCCAAAGCATTTTTTTTTGGGGGGGGGGGAAGGAGGGTACCAGGGATTGAATTCAGGGACAGGGGCACTTGGTCACTGAACCATATCCCCAGACCTATTTTGTATTTTTATTTAGAGACAGGGTCTCATTGAGTTGCTTACCACCTCGCTTTTGCTGAGGCTGGCTTTGAACTTGCTATCCTCTTGCCTCAGCCTTGGGAGCCGCTGGGATCTCAGGCATGCGCCATTGTGCTCGGCTTCCCAAAGCATTTTTAAACTCCAATTTTTATGGGAAGTCCTTGGGGCATCTGTTTTGGTAAACAGATAAGATGCATGGTTTGTATAATGAGCACATCAGTGATGATTCCCCAACAACTGTGTGTAAACCTAGTGCATCAGAAGCATGTGGCGGTATTTTAAGAACTAGGCACCCAGGACACAGGTGGAAATGGATGGAACTTGAAAGCCAAATAAATTAAAGTCTGAAATAGTCAAAAGTCCTGTTTTTCTCTCACATGTGTAAGCTAGAGAGGAATTTTTTTTTTCTGTGTGGGGGATAATTTTTAAAAAATAAAAGGGACACCAGTAAAGTAGAGGAAAGGAACCAGGGAAAGAAGGAGAGGAGGTAAAGGAGAAATTCTGGAGAATGATATTAATCAAGTTATATTGTTATATTGTGCATATGTGTGAATATATAACAATGTATCCCACCATTAAGCACAGTTGTAATAGGCCAACAAAAATATGGAAAAGGAAAAAAAAGAATACAATCTGAGAGAAAGCCTGAGACTCTGCATTTGCTACAGGATCCCTTCAGGGAGCCACTGACATTGACTGAACTCCTTTTTAGAGCCTTATCCAACTTATCAGATGGAAAACTTAAAAAAAAATGCTCTGAAGAATTTAAAGATGAGAAGTCTTCTCTCAAATAGCTTAAGCATTCTTTCTTCCAATAATATCATCATACTATTATGCCATAATGTGCAGCTTTAGCTCACGTGCTCTCCCGAATTCTCATGAATTACAATTTAATAAGTCTGAATTAATAAACTTTTAATTCCAGAAAATCATCTTCCGAAACTCCTATTCTACTACAACCCAGACATCCCTGGGACACAGCTTCCCACAGAGTCGGTATCCTTGGAACCATCTCTACAGTGTGTACTTTATTCCCACTCTTTCCTGTCATTCTGGGTCAGTTTTGTTTGGCGTGGAGAGTGTGAGAAGACTCAATGCAGGCCACCAGAATGTGAGGACTCTCGGATTATTGTCCCAAGATTCAGATAAAAACACAGGATTGCACAAGATTTTGACACATTTAGAAGGCTTCCTGTCACCAAACCTCTGAGCCATGCCCTCTGTCCAGCTGACAGCAGAGAATGGTTTCTAAATTTGTTCACAAATCCCAGCGGTTTTCCCAGAATCCTGGGTGGGGAGTCAGGAGACCTGAATTCTGGTTTTTTTCTCTATGACTGGCAGCAGTGTGTCCTTAAACAAATAGCCTCACAGCTCCAATTATCTAGCCTCTCAATCCCCTCACCTCTAAATCAGAGGTAATAAAAAGACTACCTCCAAAAAGTTGTTGGGCAATTTTCTCAGATATTGTATGTGAATGCTTAATATAGTGCCTAGCACAAAGGATGGTTCCTGACTTTATTTAGGAAGAAGTGGGATAATAAATGTGAAAACCCCTTTGAAATGGATGAAAGTGCTGATGAACATAAGACAAGTGAGAAAGGTATTGTATTAGCTATCAAACGCTGGGTAACAAATTACCCCAAAACTAAGCAGCCGGAAAGAGCCAGTAGTATCTCACATCATTTCTGAAAATAAGTGGTTTGGATTCAGGGCCTCTCATGAATGTCAGGAGTTCAGTTAAGCTGGAGAGCGAGAAGTGTCAGAGTAACTGATTAAAGCAACCAGCAAAACAAAAGTAGCCAGGATGCCTTTACCCACTTAATGCCATAGTGTAAGCAAGAGGCTAAGATGAGCTGGGCATGGTAGTGCACCCTCCCATGCCAGTGGCTCGGGAGACTGAGACAGGAGATTGCAATTTCAAAGCCAGCCTCAGCAATTTATCAAGGCTCTAATCAACTCAGTGAGACCCCACCTATCTCTAA
Organism: Spermophilus citellus; assembly: GCF_964194105.1. Classification (NCBI taxonomy): domain Eukaryota; kingdom Metazoa; phylum Chordata; class Mammalia; order Rodentia; family Sciuridae; genus Spermophilus; species Spermophilus citellus. Next base: position 191,834,393 of record NC_138184.1, on the reverse strand, counting down.
ATAAAATACAGGTTGGGCTGGGGATGTGGCTCGGTGGTTAAGCATCCTGGGTTTAATCGCTGGTACCAAAAAATAAAATAAAATAAAAAAAGAAGCCACAGCTAAAATGGGAGAAAGCTCCCATTTCCCCTGATCTCTTTTTCTCATTAGAATAGGGTCAGGTGCATGCCTTCTCTGTTGAGGAATCTTTGAATGAAAGACATCTGAAGCTTCATGGTGGGTGACTAGGAATAGAAAGGACTGTGTAGAAGTCAAAGTCCCCACTTGCCACAAGGAAGCCTTGGCCAGGGGATCTGAGGAAGGTAAGTCTTTGTAACAGCACACAATGTTAAGCTTGAAAAATCACATTCAGTTTTTCATCAGGAGGCCCAAATGTTTTGGGGTGGTGGGATTTGTTGGGGTGATGGGATGAGGCAAGAGGATGCTTAAGCCTGGTCCTCCAGCCAGTCTAGATAAAGCCTCAGGCAAACGTAGGGAAGGGCCAAAGAGTCATTGTGAGTAGTAGTCCCCATAAGGTCAGCCAGACAAGTAAGCAGGTACTTGGGGGGGGGGGTGTCAATTGCCAAAGGGCTTCTGCAGTCAGTGGGAACCTGGGACCGCCCACTGAGTGTTTCTCTGGGTGTAGTGTTGGCTCCCCTAGGGACTCTCCAGGTGCCACGCTCAGTTCTCATCTATTAAGGTTGAACCAGGACATTTAAAAACATTTTTAACATGTTCCCAGTGACTTTTACTGCATACCACAATTGGAGGACCAATGAAGTGTAGGTCAGAAGCAGCCAGAGAGAGCTGGCACTGGCTTGGTCAGAGCTGGCAATGGTAAGACCCTCTCTTTTCCAGGTGAAAATGACCCACCTATGGATAGATTAGCCTGGAAAGACACAAAGAAAAAATTGAAAATGGCTAAAAAAAAAAAAAAAAAAAAAAGACTGAATAACAAAAGCCAGTGTGGCCCTTATTAATGAAACCTGTGTTAGCGCCATCCTAAGCATCAGGACTCATTTTAGCCATCTTTTTTATTTTGTCATTTTTTTACTCATGGTAGAAAAATCAATCTTGATTGACATGGGAACCAGTTTGTTGTTTCTCACACAATCTGTGCTTGATTGTGGCAGGTGGATTAGAACTCTTTAGCTTGACTTGATCTATCTGGTTCAGTCTTGTAAGGATATTTCAGATTTCACTGAAGTAGCGTTGGTGCTTTACTCTGGGAAAGGCAGATGGCTGCAGTTGTCCTCTGAGACAGAGTTCTTTGTTTCAGTGGTATAGTGATTGTGGCCTTTGGTAATGATTCAGTGAATTAGTTAATAAATACAAATCCTAATGATTTGCAAATCCAAATCCTACTGGCTATTAGGGGGAAAAAAAGTCTTCCTACTGGGAAGAATCATATACCTAAGAAATTCACATCTCTTCTTCTTATCTTAGTAATATACTAGAGCTTTTACTAGTATTTGGTGGGTTTTATCTACCATCCACACTGGCCATAATCAACAACTCAAAAAATTCCTGGAGAGTATGAACAATTTTCTAAAGGTCTGTAGCGTCTTTAAAAGTCCAAGAGCTTAATTTGAGAAAAATGCATGAGTTTTCTACTGATAAAATGAGGCAACCAGATCATGTGATACAAAGGGGTTCATTTTAATAAAGATAAGTTTCTCATACCTAAGACAGAGTGGGGAACCACTTTTAGCAGTCCTATGAATCTGATATTATGAGAGGCATCCTCCTGAATTACATACAAATCCTGAACAACAACAAAAAATACATTTTAAAACATGGCTGAGTTTGCAAGAAATAAAGGAGATACCCAAGAGCCAAAAGAAAAAGCTGTGAGCTGGAATCAGGGCCGAGGGGAATATAGAAGGCTGACTTACCCTGGGGCAGATGCTGATACCTAATCCAAAGCTCTGGGGTTTGTAGTTGCTAAGGAAACGAGAGGGTATACTTTGTGCATATGTAAGACAAGTAAATGAAGCTCAGGCTTCATATAAAGTGAAGCCCCCCCCCCACCACAAAAGGAATATGATCTCAATGAAATAACCAGTAAGAAAAAAAGAATCTGAGAAAGCAGCTGAAGGCAACTAGCAGGAAATTATCTCTCTGTGCTATAACATTGGCTGAAAATCAGCAATAATCATAAAAAGACAATATTTTCCCCTCGGCATTTTTAACTTTACCCATATTTCTGTGATTTGGGAGTTTGAATTTATACTATACATTGAGTCAGAAAAATCCCAAACTGAAAAAATAAAGTAGTCCCAGTTTAGTAGCACTTCCTGGTGCTTGGTATAAACAAATGCAACTCTTGGGGAAAGTACTTCTTCTTTAAGCCCCCAGGATTCTTGCATATTAGATTTAAACAAAGATAGATTCCCAGTGAGAAATTCCCAAATACAATAAAAATAAACCATGAGGTCTGGACTACAACAAATGATAGATTTCCATCCTATGGAATTCAGATCATGGAATATTCCAAAACTAAATATAAAACAGCTATTCAAACAAATGAAAGTTAAAGTAAAAAGTTCCAGAAGCAAAACTAATAAAATAGTAGCAAACAGGATCTAACACCACATTGAGAAGATAATAAATCATGAGCAAGTGAGATTTATTCCAAGAATGCAGGGTCAACATAATTTTTAGGAAATATATTATTATCACATACCATATTAGTAGTTGGAGGTGAGTATACAATTTTTAAAGAGCTTTATTGAGATATAATTAGTTTAAATATGCAATAGCACATATTTGAAATGGACAAGATAATGAATTTTGAGACATGTGAAACCAGCACCAGAGTCAAGATAATGAACATACTCATCACCTCCAGAAGTTACCTCATGCTATTTTGTAATTCGCCCCTCCTTCATCTCCTTGTGGAATCCTTCTCGCTCTTATGCAACCACTGATATACTTTCAGTCACCATAGATTGGTTTCCATTTTCTAAAATTTGCAAATTTTTGTCTGAGTGAAGAGTGGAATCAAGAAAGTAGATTAGAATGGTGCTGAGATATAGCCCCATAGTCAGCTGCATCTGGTATTTCAGGAAGCACTGAGAAGGACAAGGACAGTAGCTGAGGATCAGGAGGAGGAATCAGAGTTGTCATGGGGGAAACATAAAGTAGGAAAGGAGATAGAAAAGGGAAGGAGGACTGATAATGGAAAGAGGAAATGAATGACTTTCAGACTGAGAGAGAGTTCTCATCCAAGGTCATTCTGCCATCTCAATGCTTGTAACACACTCCCTTCTAACCCAGTCTGGAACCAATTCTCAAGCAGGCTGTCACAGAGGCAAATTGGAACAGCTGCTGGGGTAATGTGGCAGCAGAAGGGAAATTTACTTTCTTATGGGCATCTTTGGTGTTCCTGGAAAAAAACAAATTATGTGCTTAAAGAATTATTTTGAATAGTGGCCCTTCTACTGCCTTGGAAGCTATTTTATTCATACACAAAATTCTTGCTTAGTAACCAGTGAAATAAATTTTTTAGAAAACGTTTATAATTCCAACATAGCTAAGATCCCACCCTAATGATAATCTCTAATACATATAAACAGGAATTATGTTTATATGTACCAGCAATAGCCACCAAAATGAATTTGGCTTGCCATGTGCTGAATGCTTTCCAAATATTAATTCATTTAATTCTCACAGTAATCTTATGAAGCAGTCACATCATTATTCCCATTTTATAGAATGACCTGTTTGCATTTTTGCTGGGCTAACAGCATATTTATTGGATTAACAGCCTTTTTTTAAAAAGTCGTATTATGAGTATGTTAGTAGTATTCAGAAAAATTTTAAGTCAACTCAACTAATGATACAATAGGCATATTAATCATTGTGGTAACAGTCATGTTTATTCTTTGAATTTCATTAACTAATTTCATTAATTAATTAATTTCATTAGTTTTAGAGGCTCACAAACTGACAAGAGGATCTAAAACAGAATGTATCTGTGATCCCACAGAAATGCCTTCTTGGCTAAAAATGTTTATTAGTCATCTGACTTGGGCCCTGATAGATGGAAAGCGTAGAGAATTGATTTTTTTTTTTTATCTTTCCATTTTGCTAATTTCCTGACATCCATTTCTCTTCAATGAAGGAGCAAGGAGAAAGTCATTAAAGCATAGGAATGAATGCTTTAATCTTCCTAAGGCAGATCTGAATTCAGTGCAGCAATGGAAATACTGGGACCTGAACACGTTTGGGTCCCTCAGAGCATGAACTACATACACTGGGTTTCACACAGAATCTGGTCATCAAGTGCCTGGTCCACCATGGTTGGTGTTACAGAGGACTGCTAGGAAGTAAGCTGACCACCAGTCCTGGAGTTTGTCTCTTTCTTCTCGCAGCAGTCTCCACTCCTATGCAGAACTCATCCTTCTCCTAGTTTCTGATAGCATCTGTAGATAGGTGACTTCCACATTTTAAATTTAAGCTCTGTTTCTCTTCTAAGTTATATATACAGTCTCACTGTTTATTCAATACCTCTACGTGACTGTCTCATCTGGGCTGTGGCCAGGAACAAGACAGGCAAAAACTCTGTCCTTGTAGAACTCGTGTTCTAGGCCTGTAAATCAAGATGTCCCAAACTGAATGTACATACATCCCCTAAATCTTTTCTACCCGATCAGTCACTTGGGCCACAATCCACATCTTTTTACCTCGAAGGCATTTTTCTCATTCTTGAGTGCCAACACAATAATCTAAGAAATCTATCATTTCTCCCTTGAATGTCTCTAAAAGGCTACTAAATGATATCCCTTCATGTTCTCCGCCAATCTAAGTCAGAATGATGACTTGAAAAGAATCACTCCTGGAAAATGAAATAAAGTGTGAATCTGCTTAAAATTTTTTTGAATGCAACTGGAATAAAATGTAGAGCCTACTAGACCAGGCAGGGTGTGGCTCCTGTCTACCTCCCAGCTCTCATGCCTCAGCTCTGAGTTCCAGCAACAGCGAGGGTCGGTGGGTTCTTTGTTCCAAATTTCTTATTGATGCATTATAGTTGTGCACTCTGGTGGGATTTGTTGTCTTTTACGTACTCATACATGTACAAATATATGTTCTTGTTTATGCCAAAATTCTTCTCTTTACACTGTTTCCATTGAGCTCTCTTAACTCCAATCATTTTCAGATCTCAGCTCCAACATGATTTTTTGCTAGCCTATAATTCTTGCCATATTATTTCAAGTTCCTTAATGTATACATTCCTAGCATATATTTTCCCCCATTATTTCTAACATAATAATTACTTGTGACAATCTTCTTAATGTCTCTCTCTACTGTTAGGGAAAAAAAATACATCCATGTTTTTCACCACAGAATCTTCAGTGATAATCACAGTAGAAATAGTAGGCATTCAATGAATATGTGTTATATTTGTTGAATATATAAAAAGCTATAAATCCTTCAAGTAAGCCAGTATTGCACTGTTAATAAATTAAAACCCATCATTAAGTATGTAATTATGAGAAAGGAAGGAGTACTCATGGACTAATTATAAAAATATTTTAAATAAAAATTTTACTGTCCATATGACAATAATGAATTAATACAAATGTAGCAGATGGAGATGTATGTTGATAATAGCTAAAAGTGATAGGAACAGAGAAAGAGTAGCAGCTCCAATATGGAAAAAGTGGGGATGAATGTATCATCATGGATGAGAATTGACCTTTGTCACTTAAAAGGAAGCAGAAAATCTCATAGCAAGTAGGATTTCTAGGGAGCTGCCCAGATGTTTTTTGGAACTAGGATCTTCCTACAATCAGACATTCAGAGATGGCTGAGCAGAATTGTATAGAAAGGGGAATAAAAGGCTGATATCATAATGGGAGGTATATTAGTCAATTTTGTTATTATAATGAAATACCTGAGGCAGGATAACTTTATAAAGAAAAAAAGTTATTTACGTCACAGTGTTGGGTGCTGAAATTCCAAAAAGCATAGCACAGACTTGGGTGAGAGCCCCATGGCAACAGCCAAATGACATGTAAGAGATGAGAGATCACTCCTCTAACCAGGAAGCCAGAGAGTAAAGGAGCCAATAATCTCTCCTGAGGGCATAAGGTCTGACCAGCACACTAAGACAACACCTGAACTTTGGGGAAACAAACTTAAAACCATATCCAAAGGGCAGCAGGCAGGAATCCAGACTGCTGGTAAGTGGAAGAAGAATTCCTAAATAGTCTTCATGCAGACAGATCCCAGGATGGCTTTTATGTCTGGTTTAGGATACATACATTCTCAATGAACTGAGAAGCTTTATGGCTGGGAGCAGCTCACTGTGTACAGAATACGAATTTATTTTGCTCATAATTTCTGCTGATTTCAGAATTTGAGAGAATGACTTAGTCCAAAATTACTTGCTGTGCAGTAATAATTTCATAATGGGAATATTATGCCTCAATGCTTAGAACTTTCTAAATTATTCAAAAATCTTCTGAAATTTTTATTTTTTATCCTCAAAGGATAGAGTTTGTCTTGTTTTTGGAATAGAAAATATCTCCATCTTTCCAAGGGATTTTTCTTTAATAAAAAATAAACCAAGATAAATAGATTTATGTATTTGGGTACATAAGGAATGTATTTTCTGTATTTTAACCCAAAATGTTGAGCAAAAAAATTCAGTCTGCTTAATGCCAAATATTACATCAAGATACTGTAGGTGTATTGTTGTTGACCTCTTAGGTCAACTTTGAAATTGTAAATTTTTAAATTAATTTTATTAATAAGTTGTTTTCCATTCAAAGACAGCTGGATAATAATGCACTGTCATCTTTTCTCATTTATTGAAAATAAGAGAGTCTGAATAGACTTCTTTCCTATTCTTATAGAAGATCTTGAACACAGGTGTGGTTTCTTTTTTCTCTTTCTTGTCTGGTTAGTGTTAACAATAAACAGAATTATTCTTAAATTTAATCCCCAGCTACTCCAGTAACATTTCGGCAGTTTCTTCCAAATGAATATGCAAACTATCCTTAGGACCCAGCACTTCACTCTTTTTTTTTTTTTTAATTTTTTATTGGTTGTTCAGCCAATCCCTAAAAAACAAATACCAAATGTCTTCTTTGATATAATGAGAGCAACTATGAACAGAGTAGGGAGGAAGAGCAGGAAGAAAAGAATAACTTTAAACAGCACTTCACTCTTGGGCATTTATCTAAGAAAAATGATAGCTTATTTTCACATAATGTACACAAGTGTCTACAGCAGCTTTATTTGTAAAAGCCAAAGAATTAAAGCAACTTAAATGTTTTCTAGGAACTTAAACAAACAGTGATCATGTGGAATGCCACCACAAACTACTCAGTAATAAAAGGAAGTGGATCATGAATACATGAAACAATTTGGATAAAGTTTTGGAGAATTGTGCAGAGGGGGAAAAGGCCAATCCTAATGGTTTGATACTATCTGTATAACTCCATTTTATATCATTTCCCTAATTAAAAAATTATAATAATGGAGAACAGTTTCCAGTGGGAGGGTAGTGAAGAAGGGAAAGGAGTTGGAGTGTGGTTGGTTATAAAAGGGCAGCAAGGAGATGCTTATGATAAAAACATTCTGTATCATTGTTTTTCCTTTATTAGATAATGGAGATTTGGGTAACTTTCAGGGTTTTTTTTTTTTTTTTTGCTAATATGAATAATGCTACTGTAAGTCTTGATGTACTAGTCTTTATATGGACATTTGTTTTCCTTTTATTGGTAGATCACTAGGAACAAAATTTCTAGTTAATGCTGAGTTGACTATGTTAATATAATAATTTATTAGTACCAAGTTGTTTTACTTGGGAGCAATTGCCAGAGAGTTTTCTGAAGTGGCTGTGCTGTTTTACATTCTTATCAGCAGTATAGGAGGATTCCAGATTTTTCACACACTTATTCACACTTGAGATTATCTGGTTTTTTTTTTTTTTTGATTATCTGTTTTTTTAAAAATAACCTTGCTGATAGATGTGGACTGATATCTAACTGTGATCTTATTTTTTTATTTGATGTTTGTAGCACTGGAGATTAAACCTAGGGACACACACACACACACACACACACACACACACACACACACACGAGGCAAGCACTCTACCACTGAGCCTTGTCCCCAGCCCTCTTTGTAGTTTTCATTAGGACTTCTCTAATGATGAGCATTTTTTCATTGGCTAATTAGCCATTCACATATTTTTTTTCTTTTTTCTTCTTTTTAAATTAAGTTTTTAACTAATACATAAACATAAAACTCGTGCATATTAATGGAATGCCATGTGATATTTCTATGCATGTATACATGGTATAATGGGTAAGTCAAATTAGAAATGTCTATGTCTTCAAATATTTATCATTTTTCTGGTAAAAACTCTCAAACTCTTTTCTCCTAACTTTTTGAAATGTACAGAAAATTGTTGTTCTCTCTAGTCACCCTATTGTACAATAGCACACCAGAACCTCCTCCTCCTCCTAATTGTAACTCAACACCCATCAATCAACATTTCCCTACTCTCTCTCCTCCCTTGTTAGCTCCCCAGCCCCTGGTAACCACCATTCCTGCTCTCAAATTTTACCTATCAATGTTTTTAGATTCCACATATGAGTGGGATCATACAGAACCTGTCTTTCTGTGCCTGCCTTATTTTACTTAACATAATGATCTCCAGTTTCATCCATTTTGCTGCAAATGACAGATTTCATTCTTTTTCTGGGTGAATAGTATTCTATGGTGTATATGTACCACATTTTCCCTTTCCACTCTTCAGTTGGTCACTGTTCCTGTTGTTTTCATTTCTTGGCTACTGTGAACAGTGCTGCAATAAACATGGGAGTGCAGATGTCTCTCCAACACACTGATTTCATTTCTTTTGGGTATATATACACAGTAGAAGAATTATCAGATCACATAGCAGTTCTATTGTCAAATTTTATTAGGAATCACCATACTATTTTCCATAATGGCTATATTAATTTACATTTCCACCAACAGTGTGTGAAAGTTCCCCTTGTATCTGCATCCTTATTGGCATTTGTTATCTTTTTTTTGTTATCATAATATTCATTCTAACTGAAGTAACGTCATATCTCGTGGCAATTTTGATTTGGATTTCCCTGATAATTCCTGGTGTTTACATTTTTCATGTGCTTTTTGGCCATTTATGTGTCTCCCTTTAAAAAAATATCTATTAGACTTTTTTTCCCCATTCTTAATCAGATTATTATTAATATTATTGTTCTTAAGTTTTTGGTGTTTCTTAGGTATTCTGGATATCTATCCTTTGTCAAATATACAATCATTTTATTTTCAAAAAAATTTTTTTTAGTTGTAAATGGACACAATAGCTTTATTTGTTTATTTTTATGTGGTGCTGTGGATCAAACCCAGTGCCTCACGCGTGCTAGGCAAGCGCTCTACCACTGAGCCACAACCCCAGCCCTACGATCATTTTCTTAGTGAAACACCAGGTCAACACTTTTGTTCACTTTTAAATTGGGTTACTTGTACTTTTGTGATTTTTGGAGTTCTTTAGATATTCTGGATGTTAGACTATTTACTGGATAAATGGTTTGCAAATGTTTCCTCCTCCTCTTTTTGTTTCCTTAATGATGCTTTTTAAAGACCAACAGTTTTTAATTTAGAAATCCAGTTTGTCAACTTTTTTTTTAATGGGTCATGATTTAATTGTGTCATGTCTACGAAATCTTTTTTAACCCAATGTCACAGAGATTTTCTTTTAGAAGTTTTATAATTTCATACATGACAGTAGAATATACTTATATACTTTGATGTATCATACAAAGATGGGATATAATTTCAAATTTTGCTGAGTATACATATCGTAGAATCACACTGGTCATACAGTCACATACATACAGTAATAATGTCTGTTTCATTCTAATATCTTTCTTGTCCCCACATCCCCTGCCTTCCCCTCCTTTTACTTCCCTCTACCTAATCTAAGGTAACGCTATTCTTTTTATTTTTTATTTTTTTGCATTACAATTCTTAATATACATAAATACCACGCTTTTTGTATTTCTGTTTGTATATAAAGTATGTTGACATCCAATTCAAGTCTTCATACACGTACTTTGTATGATGATGACCAATACATTCCACCATCCTTGTTACTCCCTGTAATTTCATTTCTTTCATCTAAGTCTCTAGAATCCATTTTTAGTTGATTTTCTATATAGTGGGAAGGCTCTAAGTTTATTCTTTTCTCATTTTTTGTTTTGGCACATGAATAGCCAAATGTCTTAGCATTCTTTATGGAAAACATTCTCCTTTCTCATATGAATTGGTTGCCTTGGCTGTAAATGTATGCATCTTAACTCATCTCAATCTATACCATATAAGTTAAATGGACTGACAATGATGTTTAATTCTTCTATAATCTGTTTGATTTTATGTCTTCTGATTTATTCAGTATTGAAAGTGGGGCATTGAAATCTATAGTTGTTTTTTTTTTTTTTAATATGGTGCTGAGGATAGAACCCAGTGCCTCATACATGCAAGACAAGCACTCTACCACTGAGCCACAACCCCAGCCCTGAAAAGCTATCTATTGCTCTTTTGATTTTTTTTCAGTTCTTATTCTGATTCCGGGCTATTTTGTTCTAAATTTTAAATTGTTTTACTTTCCTTTTCTCTCTTTTTTGTTTTCTTTTCTTTTTTTCTACTGGGAATTGAACCCAGCAGCACTCCACCACTGAACTATACCCCCAGCCCTCTCCTTTTTTTTTTTTTTTTTTTTTTTTTTTGAGACAGGGTCTTGATAAATTGCTGAGCCTGGGCTCAAAATTGCATTAGCATCCCAAGTCACTAGGATTATAGGTCTGTGCCACAAGGCCCACCTCCTAAAATTGTTTCATTTTCATGATATGCTGACTCTTTTATCAGTATAAAGTGTCTCTCATTGTCTCTAGTACTATTTCCTTAAAGTCTATTTTGTGATATATTCATGTAACCATTCTAACTATGTTAATATCTCTTTATTTTCAATCAATGTGTCATAGACTCTGCATTTTCTTTTTTATCCTGTCCAACAATCCCTGCTTTTTATTTTAGTTCTATCAAGTTTAATGTAATTATTGATTTTATTAGAAATATGTCTGTATTTTTCTGTTTGTCTTCTAGATATCACATGTAATGTTTATCTTTATTTAATTTATTCAATCTTCTTTTGGGCCTTCTTTTGAGCCAAAAGAAGTGTATCATTTTAACTCTTCCATCAAACTTTTGAGAATATTTTTTGAGTTACTTTCTTAGTAGTTATACTGGGTAGTACTATGTGCATCACGTGAATTACAGTTATGTCAGGCTAATGCAGACTTAATTCCAGTAAAATTATGCAATCTTGCTGGGTGCAGTGGCATACACCAGTAACCCCAGTGGCTTGGGAGGAGGAGGCAAGAGAATCACAAGTTCAAAGCCAGCCTCTGCAACTTAGTGTGGTCCTGTCTCAAAATAAAATACAAAAAGGGCTATGGATGTGGTTCAGTGGTTAAGTGCCCCTGGATTTAATCCCTGGTACTCCCCCCAAAAAAAAAGTATGGAAAGTTGCTCCAATATATTCGTTTTTCCTTTCTCCTTCATTGTGCTATTAGTGCTACATTATTTCAACTTATATTATAAACCCAACAAAGACAGTGTTATAATTACTTTATATAATCCTATGTCTCTTGGTACAATTAAATAAAACATTAAAAAGATAATTTATAGATTTTTTAAAAGTTACCCTCATATCTGCCATTTCATTTCATTCTGAGGATTCAAGTTACCATCCTATGTTATTTTCTATCAATCTAAAGATGATTTTCTGCTATTTCTTGTTAGGCAGATCTAAGTTCACTCAAATTTTGCTGGGTATAGAATTCTTGGTTGACATATTTTTCTAGCGCTTTAAATTTGTTATTTATCCCTCTTCTGTTAAGGTAATTCTAAATAGATTTGGCTCCTATCTTTTAAACTCAAAATCTAGGTCTTTCTTGCCCTATAATATTAGCCCTTTCATTGATTTAATGGTTGGTTCTCTTAGCCTTATGTTTCCTATTAGTCCTGAAAAACACTGAACCATGGTGATTGTCCCTTCCCATTATTAAAGGTCTAATATCTAAAAGAAAAGGGAACTCTATTTTACTTGTTTCTAAAAGCAATGTTTATTGCCTTGACTTTCAGGAAGCCAAATTTAAATTTAATTTGGAAATATAATCATTGATTCCCAAAATAATCACCTCTCCCTTTATAGAGCTAGCAGTCTTCCTACTATCCTTTTAAGTTTTTGAACTCTTACAATAGCAAATCACGAAGAAGAAGAAGAAAGAAGAAAGAAGAAAGAAGAAGAAGAAGAAGAAGAAGAAGAAGAAGAAGAAGAAGAAGAATCATCATCATCCAGACTTCCTGTTGAGTTTATTTTTTAAGCTGCTACCATTACCATCTTCATTTTTATTTCCAAGCTAAAAAAATAGAGTAATTATACCTGGGTTCTGGAGCTCTTCTAACTGATAAATGATTCATGTAGATATGATTCTAACACAGTACATTTATACCTTAAAAGGGAGAATGTTTGACCCAAAATTTAAAAGGAATAAAACAATACTTTAACATGCTTCCTTGTTAAAACAAAATTTATATTTGACAAAAAAACTGAGTACCATGGGGAGATCTTTGATACTCAGGAAGAGTATGTGACTGTCTTAGGAGACATAATAATAAGAGACATGGCCCATATCCATTGTCTCCATTAAGATCCTGTCAGAATACCACAGTCATGCTAGTTATTTAACAGAGAAAACATAACATGAGGAATTGTTAATAACTTACAAAGTTGTTAATTATGTAACTGAAATGACAAAAGAGAATATAAAGAATCAACTTCAGAAACTAGCTCCTACCCCAAGGGCTAGGGGAACAAAAGGAAGAGGTTGGATACAATAAAATTTAAAAGCTTGGGGAAGGAGCCACAATCTCTGAAGAGAGGTCTCTAGGCAGCTGGTCCTGGTGTCTCTGAAGAGATGCAAACAGGCTGATTCTACCATTATCATGATGTGAAGGAATTGCCATCTTGGGGAGAAGCAGCATTACAGGACTGACGCTTCCAGGAACAGGAAGCAGACAGCAAGGAGCATGCAGTATCTTCCTCCTTCTACTTTGTACTTGCACTCTAAATAATCTCCCCTAACACACAAACACACATTACTACCACCACCATATGATGCAACTTGATAGGGAGCCTGCTGGCAAAGCAAAAATGTGGTATGCAAAGTCCCAGCCCCAGCAGCATGTAATGCAGTAGGAAGGATAGATTTGGTGCTAAGATACAAAAATGTAGTACCTGGCACATTAATTTAATTCTAAATAAAACTCTTCCAGTCTCTGTTTTCCATGTGCCTAAGGTTTCTAGAATGTTCTGACATAAAAAATCAAATATCATTGTAACTTATGGTTTCCTATAATTTTTAACCAACGCTGAATCAAAAAACTTTTGCATAAACAAATCTGTAAATATGATATATAGTTATATTAAACACTTAGAATTTTTGGAATTAATATTTACGATGTCCCCATCTTCGTTTTGCAGAAGTCCATGTATGTTAGTGAGCTTTCCATCAGCATAGCAAATACCAGAAATCCTCAGCATAGAGAGAAGAGGTTTATTTTGGCTTACAGTTCTGCAGGTTCCACTCCAAGATGAGGCAGACCCATTGCTTTTAGGCCTGAGTGAGGGGTGGGAGAGCAGTGTATCATGGTGGGAGCATGATATAGAGCAAATCCACTCACCTTGAGGCTGGAAAGAGAAAGAAAGAGAAAGGGGGTCTCACAATCCTTTCAAGGATACACTCCCAATGACCGAAAGACCTCTTTCTGGGGAGCTAAAAGTCTGCAGGTGCAGGGCAAGTCTCTTTGTTAGAAAAGAAAGAAGCCAGTTAAAGTCTAATAATCCAATGAATGATTGGCTCAGTTTTTAAGATTCTAAGTTTATATGTAATGGTGACAATCAGGTTTCATAGCCAGACCATCTAAGTTGTATCCCTCCCTTTCCTACTGAATGATCTTGGGTGAGCCATTTTTACCTCCTTGGACGTCTCTGCCTCATTTTCCCATCCCTGGGATAGGGATAATAGTTGTACCTCTTTCACAGAGTTGTTAAAAGGATGAAATGAGTTCAAATATGTCAGATGTTTACACAGAGGCTGGCTGTGTTAATCACTGTTAGCTATCCTCTAACTATTAATTCAACAATATCTTCCAAATTAACCCAGCCTCTGGAAATTTATTTTTAACTTAGTTTAGTAACAACAAAGCTAGCATTAACAGTGTCCTGCTGATTATAAGCAGGCTTATAAAACCTGCTTAAAACACTTTTTTGTACTTGCTTTATTAAAAACATTACTTCTTCTTATTAAAAAAAAAAAAAGAATGATTCCAGGTAACTCTTCAAATCTGAACAGGTTGTTTAGTGGGCTGTGGAATTGTCATTGCTAGAACCCATGTTGAAAACTTATGTGCTTGGCTCACTTTAATCTGCTTTGTTGTGACCTACAGCTACTTCCAATTCTCTATCTTTCTATCAATAATAAATATGTTGTGATGCAAACAACCTGTCCATGGATTACTAGGAACCAGAGTTGAAAGGTAGCATGGAAATACAATAAATGAAAGCAATGTTATCTTGGTTTTCCAAAAGTATACTCCATGATATGTTGGCACTTTCAGATCACTTCAAATAAAGTGGGCAATTATAGCTGCCACATTTGACCCCATTTAATAATTAGTAATTTGCATCACAAGATTGCACTGGCCCATCAGCTTTCTGGATCTCTTCTGTGAATTACTTTTTAGGATGCCTTAAATAGATGATGCAGTGAGCATCATGATGTAACTAGTCCATTTTATTAAGCTTAATTTAAAATGTATATAAAGAATGCTAGGAGCTCATAAATGATGAACATGGACATTAAAAATCAATTGCTGACGGAACTTGAGCATAAAGTTAATGAAGTGGTTCATGTTTTCTGGTAACTTTTCATCTCTTGCATGGGATTTTCCATTAGAAACAGGGTTTAAGGACCAATATGTCATCCATCTATCTTTTCTAGTGATGATTTTTCTTTCTCCAACTTGTTCTCCTGTAATGGTCTTGGGACAAGCTACAGTTCCATCAGCATTTTATTGTACAATATGAAAATACAGTTAAATAAGTGTAGAAGGCATTTGGAGTCAAGTAGTAACAAAGCAAAGGAAATAAAAGTCAATGTACCTGAAAATGAATGACCTCAAAGAAAACAACCTTCTCTTTTATTGTTTGGGCAGCAAAGTTTTCATTTTGTGGTAAACAGATAATGCAATCCTCATTTCTAAAGGACCGTAAAAATATATTGAATACTTTTTTAAAAAGCAATATGGTTGGAAGATTGCTGTGTGAAGAATCATAGCCAACACAGTTTCTTCTTGAGGATTCATTAAAAGAGAATTGATTAGCAGAATTGATATTTTTAGCATAAATTAGATTTTATTTTGCCCAAATCTTAGCTGGATATGAATTTGCAAATTAAAATATCTTCTAATGCAATTACATTGTCTTCCATTATAAATCATTTCAGAAATGAAATTTCTGCCTTTAACAAAACAAATGCATGTTTTTAGCCGAATTAAATGGAGGCCCAAGCAGAACCTAAAATCCCTATGCAGGGTGGACTGCAATATGAAAAAAAGAATGCATAACACCTCCACAAATACTAAATTTGAATATGAGTAGCTGTATACAGAATATAGGTGAAGTTTAGTATGTTTGCTTTGAAGATCTATTTTTTGTGATAGGAGAAATCTCAAGAGTTCTCCTTTTTTATTTATTTTTTATTTTTTTGTTATTTATTTATTTATTTTTTTATTGGTTGATCAAAACATTACAAAGCTCATGACATATCATCTTCCATATATTTGATTCAAGTGGGTTATGAACTCCCCTTTTTTACCCCAAAAACAAGTTGCAGAATCACATCAGTTACACATCCACATTTTTACATAATACCATATTAATGACTGTTGTATTCTGCTACCTTTCCTATCCCCTACTATCCCCACTCCCCTTCCCTCTCATTTTCCTCTCTACCCCATCTGCTGTTGTTTAATTCTCTCCCTTGTTTTTTTTTCCCCTTTCCCCTCACAAACTCTTATATGTAATTTTGTGTAACAATGAGGGTCTCCTTCCATTTCCATACATTTTCCCTTCTCTCTCCCTTTCTCCCACCTCACTCGTCTCTGTTTAATGTTAATCTTTTCCTCATGCTCTTCTTCCGTGTTCTGATCTTAGTTGCTCTCTTTATATCAAATAAGACATTTGGCATTTGTTTTTTTAAGGATTGGCTAGCTTCACTTAGCATTATCTGCTCTAATGCCATCCATTTCCCTACAAAATCCATGGTTTTGTCATTTTTTAGTGCTGTGTAATACTCCATTGTGTATAAATGCCACAGTTTTTAAATCCATTCATCTATTGGAGGGCATCTAGGTTGATTCCAAAGTCTAGCTATTGTGAATTGTGTTAATATGATCATTGATGTGGCAGTATCCCTATAGTATGCTCTTTTAAGATCCTCAGGGAATAGACCCAGAAGTGTGATGGCTGGGTCAAATGGTGGTTCCATTCCCAGCTTTCCTAGGAATATCCATACTGCTTTCCATATTGGCCGCACCAATTTGCAGTCCCACCAGCAATGTACAAGTGTACTCTTTTCCCCACATCCTCGCCAGCACTTATTGTTGTTTTGACTTCATGATGGCTGCCAATCTTACTGGAGTGAGATGGTATCTTAGGGTGGTTTTGATTTGCATTTCTCTGACTGCTAGAGATGGTGAGCATTTTTTCATATACTTATTGATTGATTGTATGTCCTCCTCTGAGAAGTGTCTGTTCAGGTCCTTGGCCCATTTGTTGATAGGGTTGTTTGTTATCTTATTGTTTAATTTTTGAGTTCTTTGTATATTCTGGATATTAGGGTTCTATCTGAAGTGTGAGGAGTAAAAATTTGTTCCCAAGATGTAGGTTCCCTGTTTACCTCTCTTATTGTTTCTCTTGCTGAGAAAAAACTTTTTAGTTTAAGTAAGTCCCATTTGTTTATTCTTGTATATAACTCTTGGGCTATGGGCGTCCTATTAAGGAATTTGGAGCCCGACCCCACAATATGTAGATCGGAGCCAACATTTTCTTCTATCAGGTGCAGAGTCTCTGATTTGATATCTAGCTCCTTGATCCATTTTGAATTGACTTTTATGCATGGCGAGAGAAAGGGGTTCAGCTTAATTTTGTTGCATATGGATTTCCAGTTTTCCCAGCACCATTTGTTGAAGATGCAATCCTTTCTCCATTGCATGCTTTAGCGCCTTTATCAAATATAAAAAAGTTGTAATTTTGTGGATTGGTCTCTGTGTCCTCTATTCTGTACCATTGGTCCACCTGCCTGTTTTGGTACCAGTACCATGCTGTTTTTGTTACTATTGCTCTGTAATATAGTTTGAAATCTGGTATCGCTATACCGCCTGATTCACACTTCCTGCTTAGAATTGCTTTTGCTATCCTGGGTCTTTTGTTTTTCCATATGAATTTCATGATAGCTTTATCTATTTCTACAAGAAATGCCATTAGGATATTGATTGGCATTGCGTTGAACCTGTAGAGAACTTTGGGTAATATTGCCATTTTGATGATGTTGGTTCTCCCTATCCATGAACAGGGTACATTTTTCCATCTTCTAAGATCTTCTTCTATCTCTCTCTTTAGGGTCCTGTAGTTTTCATTGTATAAATCTTTCACCTCTTTTGTTAGGTTGATTCCCAAGTATTTTATTTTTTTTTTTGAGGATATTGTGAATGGGGTGGTTTTCCTCATTTCCATTTCAGAAGTTTTGTTGCTGATATACAGGAATGCCTTTGATTTATGCGTGTTGATTTTATATCCTGCCACTTTGCTGAATTCATTTATTAGTTCTAGTAGTTTCTTTGTAGACCCTTTTGGGTCTTCTAGGTATAGGATCATATCGTCCACAAATAGTGATATTTTAAGTTCTTCTTTTCCTATTTTTATGCCTTTAATTTCTTTTGTCTAATTACTCTGGCTAGTATTTCAAGGACTAAATTAAATAGAAGTGGTGAGAGAGGGCATCCCTGTCTTGTTCCAGATTTTAGTGGGAATGCCTTCAGTTTTTCTCCATTTAGGATGATGCTAGCCCAAGGCTTAGCATATATAGCTTTTACAATGTTGAGGTAAGTTCCTGTTATCCCCAGTTTTTCTAGTGTTTTGAACATAAAAGGATGCTGTACTTTGTCAAATGCTTTTTCTGGTTCTTATCTTTAAGTCTATTGATGTGGTGAATAATATTTATTGATTTCTGTATATTGAACCAACCTTGCATCCCAGGGATGAATCCTACTTGATCATGGTGCACAATTTTTTTTATATGCTTTTGTATTTGATTCACCAGGATTTTATTGAGGATTTTTGCATCTATATTCATTAGAGATATTGGTCTGTAGTTTTCTTTCTTTGAAGTGTCTTTGTCTGGTTTTGGGATCAGGGTGATGTTGGCCTCATAGAATGAATTTGGAAGAGTTCCTTCTTTTTCTATTTCTTGAAATAGCTTGAAAAGTATTGGTATTAATTCTTCTTTGAAGGTTTTGTAAAACTCTGCTGTATACCCATCCGGTCCAGGGCTTTTCTTGGTTGGTAGTCTTTTAATGGCTTCCTATTTCTTCCTTTGTTATTGGTCTGTTTAAATTGTGTGTGTCTTCCTGACTCAATCTGGGCAGATCGTATGACTTAAGAAATTTATCGATTTCTTCACTATCTTCTATTTTATTGGAATATAGGGTTTCAAAATACTTTCTAATTATCTTCTGTATTTCTGTAGTGTCTGTTGTGATATTGCCTTTTTCATCCCGTATGTTAGAAATTTGAGTTTTCTCTCTTCTTCTCTTCATTAGCATGGCTAAGGGTCTGTCGATTTATTTATTCTTTTAAAGATCCAACTTTTAGTTTTATCAATTTTTTCAATGGTTTTTTTTGTTTCGATTTCATTGATTTCCGCTCTGATTTTAATTATTTCTTGTCTTCTGCTATATTTGCTTTTGTTTTGCTCTTCCTTTTCTAGGGTTGTGAGATGTAGTGTGAGTTTTTTATTTGTTGGTTTTTTCTTTTTTTGAGGAATGAACTCCAGGAAATGAATTTCCCTCTTAGAACTGCTTTCATTATGTCCCATAGATTCCGGTATGTTGTGTCTGAATTGTCGTTTATCTCTAAGAATTTTTTGATTTCCTCCTTTATGTCTTCTGTAACCCATTGATCATTCAGTACCATATTGTTTATTTTCCATGTGATGCTGGATTTTTCCTTCCTTCTTTTATCATTGATTTCCAGTTTCATTCCATTATGATCAGATATGGTGCATGGTATTATCTCCACACCTTTATATTTACTAAGAGTTGCCCTATGGCATAATATGTGATCTATCTTTGAGTAAGATCCATGTGCTGCTGAGAAGAACATGTATCCACTTGATGATGGTTGATATATTCTATATATGTCGGTTAAGTCTAGGTTATTGATTGTGTCATTGAGTTCTATAGTTTCTTTATTCAGCTTTCGTCTGGAGGATCTGTCTAATGGTGAGAGTGGTGTGTTGAAGTCACCCATAATTATTGTGTTGTGGTCAATTTGACTCTTGAACTTGAGGAGAGTTTGTTTTATGAACATTGCTGCACCATTTTTTGGTGCATATAAATTGATAATTGTTATGTCTTGTTGGTGGATGGTTCCTTTTAACAGGATATAGTGTCCTTCTTTATCACTTTTGATTAACTTAGGTTTGAAGTTGATTTTATTTGATATGAGTATGGCCACTCCTGCTTGATTCCGAGGGCCATGTGAGTGGTATGATTTTTCCCAACCTTTCACCTTCAGCCTGTGTATGTCTTTTCCTATCATATGAGTCTCCTGAAGGCAGCATATTGTTGGGTTTGTTTTTTTGATCCAGGTTACTAGCCTGTGTCTCTTGATTGGTGACTTTAGGCCATTAACATTTAAGGTTACAATTGAAATAAGATTTGTATTTCCAGTCATGTTTATTTATTTATTTATTTTAGTTTGGCTAGTTTTTACTTTTTTTTTTTTCCTCCCCCTTTACTGAGATAGCTCCCACTGTTGGTTTTGGGCACTATTTTTCCATTCCTCTTCTTGTAGAATTTTGCCCAAAATGCTTTGCAGTGCTGGTTTTCTGGCTGTGAATTCTTTTAACTTTTGTATCGTGAAAGATTTTAATTTCATTGTCAAATCTGAAGCTTAATTTTGCTGGATACAGTATTCTTGGTTGGAGACCATTATTTTTCAGCGTTTGAAATACATTGTTCCGGGATCTTCTCGCTTTCAAAGTCTGCGATGAAAAATCAGCCGTTAACCTAAGTGGTTTACCCCTGAATGTAATCTGCCTCTTTTCCCTCGTAGCTTTTAATATTCTCTCCTTGTTCTCTATGTTGGCTATCTTCATAATTATATGTCTTGGAGTTGGTCTATTACAGTTTTGGATGTTTGGGGTCCTGTAGGCTTCCAGGATTTGGCAATCCATTCCATCTTTCATCTCTGGGAAGTTTTCTAGGATTATTTCATTTAATAAATTGTGCATTCCTTTGGTTTGAACCTCTGTGCCTTCTTCTATCCCAGTGACTCTCAAATTTGGTTTTTTGATGACATCCCATAACTCTTGGATAGATTGCTCGTGAGATTTAAGCATCTTTTCAGTGTTGACTATACTCTTTTCAAGTTGATAAACTTTGTCTTCATTATCTGATGTTCTGACTTCTACTTGATCTAGTCTCTTTGTAATATTCTCGTTAGTGTTTTTAATCTGGTTTATAGTTTCTTGCATTTCTAAAATTACTGTTTGGTTTTTTTTTAAGATCTCTATCTCCTGGTAAAGGTCATTCTTTGCAGTTTGAATTTGTTTGTTTAGTTCATTTTCAAAATATACTTTCAATTCTTGGATTTGCTGTCTCATGTCTTCTCTAAAATTCCGTTCCATCTGAGTTAGGTATGCCTTGATTTCTTTCCCTGTCCATGTTTCTGATGCTTCTAGGTCCTCCTGTAGATTTAAGTTGTCCTGCATTATATGTAATCCTTTTTCCCTTGTTTTTTCATGTTGTTCACGTTACTTTCCAGCTCTGTTTGACTGCTTTGTAACTGCTTTCTCCTATACATTTGTTTTGGCTTTGTTTATCTCTGTTGTCTCTTCTTTGTGGTGGGAGATTATGCCTATAGATGTTGGGCTTTATTGTACTTTAGAGCTGATTCATTCAATTTATAAAGGGCTTCCGGATTTTGTATGCATATAGTGGTTTGTTTTTTGTTCTTAGGACTTTAGGTTAGGTGCTATGCAGGTATAAGGGTTAGTATGTCTTGGCTACTTTAGAAGATTGCTCTACTGAAGGGGGATACTAACCATCGATTGGATCAGGGTGTTGGTAGAAGCTAGGTATTTAGGAGCCCTATAGACAGCCTCGAAACATTCAACTATTTGCATTTAGACAGTTACACGAAATGGAGGACATAATGCTTGGGATGAAAGTTGGGGAGAAGGGGAAGGAAGGTGCTCTTGAAAAGAAAGAAGGAGAGGGAGATAGATAGCATAGAGGAGAATGGAAAGAACAATAAAACTTGGAAGGGGAGAGAGAGAGGGAAAAGGGAGAGAAAAAAATAAAATGAAATAAGAAATAAAATTAGGTCTTAGAGATCCATTTTCTTCTCTTCCCGTAGGCAAAGCTGTGCACTCCGGGCTGAGTTTTGCCCTCAATGTGTCAACAGCAATCCCTGTAAGGCGGCTCCTGGGAGTCTCTCAATCCTGTTGGTCCAGAGCCGTTTCACTTCTATGGCCCCTCCTCCCCTTCCTCCTACCAGCCAGCCAGGTCCTGCTCACCGGAGGCAGTTCCCCAAGGATTTGGTTATACTTTCAGCCCCACCGAGCGCTCTATTTCCCTAACGACTAAGCACTCTCTCTTTCATTCATCTAAGCCCCATTACTGTGGAGCTGTGGTCTGGGAGTCAATAATTTAATTTTTCCGGACCCCTTTGGTGGGCACACCTTCAGAATCTGGCGGCTAAGACCATTGGTGTCACCGCTGGTGGTAATGGGAGTTGGGGGTCGAGGATCCCCTCTGCTTCCCTCAGCCCCTACAATCACGACCACTCTGCTGGCGGTAGGAGGAGTTGGGGGTCTGGAGTGTCCTCTGTTTCCCTCCGCCCCTACCGTCACTCCCTCTCAGTTGGCTGTTGGGGAAATTGGGGGTGGGGAGTCTTCTCTGCTTCCCTCTGCCCCTACAGTCATGCCCACGTCTCTGGCAGTAGGGGGAGTTGGGGGTCGAGAGTCCTTTGGCCCTTACGGTCACGCCCACGGAGAGATTTTGAAGTTTCCCGGTTGTTTGTATCTGGTATTGGTGGGAGTCACACACCTGCTAAAGTAGATTCCGCTGGGAAGGAATCTCTTGGCCGAACTTTGGTGACTTCCCCTCTCTGCTATGGCGGGCCCCTGGCTCCTTGCCGGAGTGTCCGAAGGGAGGGGTGGAACTGGCTTGTCTCTGGTCTGACACAATCTCTGGTTTTAGTTCCCAGTTCGCTATTTCATAAAGGCTTGGTTAGATTCCCTTCACGTCGTCTGGGGGGGGGGCCGTTTGCCAGGTGGGTGGGGCCGTTAGCAGAGCCGGGAGGGCACGGGCCGTCTGCCGGGCCAGGCGGGGACACCTCTCGCTGCGCCAGGCCGCCGGGGGCCGCTTGTAGAGCCGGGCAGCTGCAGCCGCGTGGTTAAGCGCTGGGCGGGCGGGGTGGCCGTTTGCAGAGTGGGCAGGGCCGCCAGAAGAGCCAGGAAGGCGGGGGCCATCTGCCGGCCGGGCGGGGACCCTTCTCGCCAAGCCTGGCCGCCGGGGGCTGCCTGCAGAGCCGGGCATCTGTGGCCGCCTAAGAGCCGGTCGGGCAGGGTGGCCGTTCGCAGAGCGAGAGCAGGGGCCCCCAGGAGAGCCGGGATGGCAGGGGCCGTCTGCCGGGTCGGGCGGGGACACTTCTCGCCGCGCCGCTCCCAGCTTGTAGAAGCGGCCAGTGGCCGCGGGATTGGACCTCTGCGCCCGCGTGGCCGGCCAAGATTCACTTGTCTGGGACAAACTGTCACCTCTAATAAACTTACTAATTCCCGGCAGGTCTCCTTTTAACGGGATTTTGCTATAAGTTCCTCAGTAGGTAGAATGTAGCTGTTTTAATGGGTCTTTCTGATCTCGTTAATGTGGAGATATTGAAATCGCTGCTTCCTCGCCGGCCGCCATGTTGGATCCCCTCCTTTTTTAAATAGGTGGGTTTGTTGCAAAACGTTTGTCCATCTGTTTCTTCTGGATAAATAAGGACTTGGGATATATTTGAACAACATGACTAAATGGAATGTTATTAAATGCATAATTGTCGTAGTGGGATGTGCTGTGGTTTGTGATGAGTTAGACCTGGTTTGAATCTTGTTTTTGTCATTTGGTGTCTGAGCAGTCTTAGGCCATCCTCGCCTCTAAATTAGGAATGAAAACCTATCTTGAAGGTTCATCCTGAGGACTGAGACATGAGGGATACAGAGTGACTTCTTGTGCTATCTTGGTGACTAAAGTACCTGAGAAATAAAAATTTTTATACTTGTATTCATGGAAACTTTTAAGGAGGACTTCTTAGGACATGACAAAATAAATTGACTAAATCAATTGCACTTTTTTCTATCATGTTCCTTGTCTGATCTGCAGAAGTTTTGAAATGGTAAACGTAGGCTTAAATCTCCCTTTTTACTGTGCTTCCTCTTTATTCTGCCTGTTTTATATTCTGCTTTTCTATGCTTTCTTGCTTGCTTATCGGGAAATTGATCTTTCTTATTCCATTCTTGTTCTTCCACTAGTCTGAAAGCAATGTGACTTTGTATTCTAAAAATGGCAAATTAATACTTTAACCACAGGAAAATAACAACTAAAATACTATTATTTAAGAGTCTTTATTTTAATTCTCTGTATAGTTTGAACTCCACAAAAATTTATTACTATTATTTTACATAGTCAATGTTTTTTTTAGATTTAGCCACTTATTTATGGCTTTCTTTGCTATACTTTCCTACCTGCATAGTCCATCTTCAAACTAATATCATTTTCCTTCTGCCCAAAGAACATGTTTCTTTCCTTCCTGAAGGTTTGCTGATAGCAAATTCTTTTTTTTTGGGGGGGGGGCAGGGTCTTTATTTCATTTTCATCTCTAAAGGATAATTTTGCTAGGTATAGGATTCAATGTTGGTCATTATTTTTTTCCAGTATATTAATTATTTGATTCTATTGTCTCTTGATTTTTTTCTTATTGTTGTTGATAAGACAGAGCTGCCAGTATACATTTTGCCTCTTTGAAGATAACAGTTCCTTTAAAAATAAGAATAAGTTACTTTCGATTTTCCCTTGTCTTTTTCCAATTTTACTGTGACATGACTAGCTATAGATTTTTACAAATTTTTTCCTGATCAGGATTCCTTTTCACATTATAGCTAAAGTTATAAACTTATCCCTAGTTATAAACATCTTATTGCATAAACAAAAGCACCACTGAAAACTAGTTATTACCATACTACAATCCTTGTACTGACTATCCTCCAACAGAACAACTTTCTGGACATACAAGAAGATAATAAATTCTTTATTTTCCACATCTCTTCTAAATAACTAAATGCAAATATGACATTCATTTCCTTCTATAGTTTTCCATTCCTACAGGTGAAAGATAAAAAATTAATAAATAACTAAGGGTAAGTGTCCAGCAAGGCAAGGAAATCAATTAAATTGTTTTAATGAACTCTTTCTTTGACTTTCCAAAGTCTCTTGAATCTAAGAAAGGATATTTCAATCTATTATAACAAGTATGACCAACCATAGAGTAGGCTAGTATAATGCCAGGTTAAACAGTTGAATATGTCCATTTATTCAGAGGGATTACTGTTTAAGGATTCAAATGCACAGATCAGATCAAAAAAATTGAGTAGGGGCCTACAGACACTTCAGGCACACACATGGGCAGCCCTGGTAAAGTTGTAACTAGAAGTCTTTTGTCCTAGCCGCTGCAATGCTGTTATTCCTACCCAAAACAGGAATGTATAATAAACAAAGCTGTATCTCTATGCTAAATGGTCCTGTTCAAGCAAGGGATTTCAGCCTGTATCAGTGGGGATAGTCACTTCCGGGAGTCAGATGAGCACTCAACATTGTCCTCTGTCAATAAGTAAAGAGAATGGTTCCATGTGAGGAGTCTGAGTTCTTCTAGTGTTGGAGGCTTTGTCTTTCAAACTCTATGACCACAGGCATGGTGGCACACACCTAAAATTCCAGCAACTCTGAAGGCTGAGACAGGAGGATTGCAAGTTCAAAGCCAGCCTCAGCAAATTAGTGAGACCCTAAGCAACTTAACACGAGACTCTCTCTCAAATTTTAGAAAAAAAACATTTTAAAAGGCTGAAGATGTGGCACAGTATTTAAGCATTCCTGGGTTCAATTTCTGGTACAAAACAATGGCAACGAAACCTCTAGTACCATAGGAGTGGGGGTAGAATTTCAAAGCTCTAGGAAGACACAAATCTTTAAATGCAAATGGTGTGCTATGGAATACTAATAACAATGACTAAAACATGCACACTCAGAACTATTGAAATGAAATTTCAGAACACCCAAGGGTAAAGAGAAAATATTTTGACAGGAGATTAGAAAACCTTCTACAGAAGAAAAAAGACTAGGTTATTGACAAAGGAATCAGACTCTAATTGCAGTATGTAGCCAGAGAAGCAATGCCTTGGAGTTTCTGTGGACTAGAATCTCTACCCAATCACTCCACCAAGAAGGAGAACAGAACAATAACATGACAAATATGACCTAAGAATGTTTATCTTCCATGTGTCTTGAGAACATACTTCATAAAGTGCTTCCAGTAAAGTGAACAAATGTAAAAAGGAAGATGTGGATTCCTGATGTTTTCTAACACTGGACAGTCAAAGGAAACCCTAAGGGACTAACACTACAGAAGCTGTAGAGAAGAGCTTCCGCTGACTAGATGGAGGGAGTGGGAACCGGAACCAGAACTTGGTGGAAATTGAGCCTACACAGCAGATTATTTACCCTTAGAAAGAATGTAAGGAAATTTGGGAGAATTTTAAGTATTGGGGGAGGGGGAGATGATCACAAACTACAGAGGGACGAAAGTCACTAAAGAGAAAATGTACTCTCAGCATATTTGGGTATAAATAAAGTTATAATACTGAAATTGTGTTAGATTTTAGAACCAATCATTAAGTTAAGCAGAGATGTGACTAGAGTTAATTACCAAAGAAACTCATAGGAGAAGGAGGCAGGATGGGGAGTAAAAGGTGAAGAAATAGTAGAAGTGCTAACAATTTATCACAGAAGGTAGGAGGTAAAATAGGGCATCCATACTGATGAGACAAGAAATGGAGCTTAATTCCATTAAAGTGATGAGGAAAACAAGAGAGGCACCAAAATTTTGTGGAACCATTTGGAAGGATGAGAAAAGAAAAATCACATAAGGAAAATAGGACATCATGTATAATAGTAAGTCATTAATAGATAATATCTGAAATTGGTAAGCAAAACATGCCAGCATTATAAATTGTAAAATAAAATAATTTAAAAACATGGAGTCAATTACTAGAAGAATTAAAAAATTAAATAGTTTTCTCTTTGGTGGGAAATACTGAAATAGGACTGTTTCAGTATGATTTGATTCCTTTCATGTATTTAAACTAGGAAAGATTTTAAAACACATTTATGCCAAAATTTCAGAAAATAGGAAAATCTCAAACACATGGACCATAGATAACTACCATTAACATTTCACTTAGGATGGTTTTAAATTTGTTTTACTACTCTGTAAAGAATCCAGGTATTTATACTATTTATTCATACACTATTTATTCACAAAACCTATTGTTTCCTCTATATTTAGTCTTATGTTGATTTCAATAGAGTTTCTTTTTTACATGCCCTAAACATTTCTGATTATTGTTATATTCTCTACTTCTGTTTGTAGTTGGTAGAAAACTATTTTTTAATCTATTGGAAGCTAGTTTTTGCTGATAAAATGGATGTTTAAACAGAAAGACCCTAACCCCCCCCCAAAAAAATTTTTTTTTCAGATAATAAATACAGACTTCAAAGGCAGATAAAGAAGGAAAATGCCAAAGAGGAGGGTCAAGAACAAGTCATATGACTCTTGAATCCCTCACCCCCCACCTAGGATATAAAGCATTCTTGAATTGTGGACTAAGGATAGATTTGTGAAAAGGATCCTTGGAGAGGGTTGTTTTAATGTGGTGCCCTTACTGAGGGAACAGTGAGGGTGTCCACCCCTCAGCTCAAATCCTGGTGAAAGGACTTCAGTTAAATTCCTCAGAGAAACTGGTACATGGTTCTGCAGTTGACAGACACAATGGACTGGTGTTGAGTCTTGCCTGAGAAATCTGAAGGACCAGAGAAGGACTAGCCCGCTGCTGAGAAATGAGCTGAAGATATTTATGGCTGCAGATCTATACACATGCCCAGACTTACCAGGGTAGGGTTTCACCCAGTTTTCCATAAACTAAAGGAAGGACATGAACAGAGTACTGGGATATGGCCAGGTAGGCCCATGAAGACCCCCTCAACCCAGAACACCAAACAGACCTCAGTAGAGAGAAGCTGGGGCATCAGATGAGTCCTAAAATATGGAAAGAATATAGTAAATAAGTGCATATATGTGGTAAATCCCCAGTAACAGGAGTATCAGTGCAGGATGTGCTGCAAATTGTAACCAGAGCCATCTCACCATAGTGCTAGTCATGTTGAAAATTTCCTGACCTCCTTACCTCTCCTACCTCCTCTCTACTCCTCTTGTATCCCTGGAAGAGTCAAATACTGAAGCTGAGAAAAGAAAGAAGCTACTCCTATTCCTTTTCCTAGTTAGAGGAGGTAGAAATAGCTGTGATTCGGATGAAACTGGAATCTTGGGCCATTGCATGGGAATGGATGTTCTCCTTACTAAACTGAACTTGAATATTCATTGAGCTTGCACTAAAGAACTAAATCTCTCAAATTTAAAGAGAGATTTAGATAACTAACACAGCCCTTAAATCTCTAGTCCTTCTCATTTGGTAAGCCTCACTTTGAGGACAGAAAGCCCACATGGGAACTGCTCAGTGGGACATCAAAGCTTCTTTATAATTACACTTCATAGGTCACATACCAGTTGTGCTACTCTACTGCAGGAATTCCATAAAAATGTCTACAGTTTTTCTCCCCTACTCTTAAAACTTCTCTGCATCATTATCTCCAAATGCCTATTGCCGTCAGCTGGCTTTTGTACTACTGTCCCCAAACTGAATTCTCCCACTTTGCCCAACCCCCAAGTGATATTCACTTTGTTGACTTGGTTTTCATTTCTGTTTCTTTCCGAGGAGTCATGTATTGGCTCATGGTTATTTGTCCCCTCATCCAATTCAGCTAAGTTCCTGTGGCAAAACATTTAATATTATACCCCTCTCACTGTCCATACTAAGAGAAATATGTAATACCTTCCCCTCTAATTCCTGAAATCCTTAGTTTTTCTCTCACCCTGAAACTATGACCTAACAAGGCATCCTGATTATTTCAGGGTTCCACAGCTGAGCTTTCGCCTCCATTTGTGACCAGTTTCAGGTTATGCAGGACCCTCACTCCACACCCCATTCTAAGCTTGGCTGCACTTCCAGCTGCAGTTGTCACTTTTAAAAATAAGAATGGACCCTGGAGCACAGCAGTATCTGAACCTCATCTCTTGTCTTCTCAGGACTGAAAAGAGGCTTCCAAATTTTTTGTTTCAGCCTAGGTCTTCCAGAACTGAGATGTGAAGTCTGGTCTAAGGTAAACAAAGCATCCCTTTCAGAACTACTGAGCCTGCTTCTCAATACCAAGGAGGTTTGGCACCCTGCAGAGCATTCCCATTCACTATTGGGTACCAAATTCATGGAGCAGCAGAACACAAAGCTTTTTCCATTTGAAGTTTTATATAAAGAGATGTAGAGAGAAGTCCCTGTCTCAAAGAATTCCTGAGCCTCATGGTAGGACTTAGATTTAGTGGCCCCACTGGAAGGATATGATAGGATATGGTTCCCTCCTTTGGAATTGAGTCATTTCTTAATGTTGGGTAACCCAAACCTGTGATATATCTCATGAAAGGTTCAGGGGTGGGAGGAGGGGATGATGCCTCCAGTGTGGAATTCTGGGTCATTTTTAATAGATTTAACTATTCTTTAGGATCCAGTTACTAAATACCATGAAAAGAGAAGAATCCCACATAACTAACACAGCTCCTAAATCCCTAGTCCTTCTCATTTGGTAAGCCTCACTTTGAGGACAGAAAGCCACATGGGAACTGCTCTGTTCCTCGAAGATATTGGACATACTGCTCCCCTTCCAATTTTGCTGAAATGTCACTACCTATATACAATTAAAAAATTAATTAATTAAAAGAAAGAAAGAAAAATCATCTGGGTGCAGTGGCATGGCGTCTATAATCCCAGCTACTCTTGAGGCTGAGGCAGGATGATCCAAAGATTGGGGCCAGCCTAGGAATTTAGTAAGATACTGTCTTAAAATAGAAAGGGGAGAGAATATAGCTCAGTTTTTGCCTAGCATGTTCAAGGCCCTGGGCTCAATCTCCAGTAACTAACACACACACACACACACACACACACACACAGATAAACACAGAGAAATCACCAAGTAAGATGGTGCGTAGTTTGCAAGGGTGCTGCTTATTTCACTTTTGTTCTTAAGACTTCTTATCCTATTTTTCTCCTCTATTTGAATATATATTATCCTATGTTCCAGTAAAGCTTAGGTGGCAAGTTCTTGCCTCTAGTGACTTAGGGATTTTGTATAGCTTTATTATCAAGTCTAGCCCTCTAGATCTAGTTCCCCACCAGATCTAAGGTCCTCCCCTCTGCCTGCCATAATCTTTCCATCTTAACTGAACAGACAGTTCAGTTAAGCTGCTATACACATTTTCCATGCTTCTCCTCCACTTAGCCTGCCTCCTGACACAAGTCTGTGATTCATACTTAACATGAGAAAATCCTTCTCATGCCAGATTTATACCACCACCACTGTCTGTCTACCTTGCGAAGGTAACTAATGTATTTTGAAACTAGCATGTTTTTAACCCAAGTGGAAATGTTTTTTAAAATCACAAATAGCTGAAGAGAGAGGATGAGTAATGGCTAGAGTCTGGAAACTGCCAAATCACAAAGGCATGTATGATGTACTGTTCTTGATGGTGAAAGCTATAGGAAGTGTAGAGATCATTTTGGAGAAAATATGGAGGTTATATTGGAGCAAAACAAATCTTGAGAACAGAGAAAAAAAGAAGGGTTATAACAGTATCTAGTGGGGAAAATGATGAAGGCCATTATAAGGGAAAGGCAGTAGGAATGGAAACAAGGGGATGGCTACATAAAATATTAGGAAAAAGAATTGATAGGACTTGGAAACTAATGGGATGTGGATGTGAAGAAGAGGGAAAGTAAAGGATAAAGCCCACCTTTAGGTTTGAGTAATAAATTGGGAGGGTATGTGAGTGTTCTGGTCACTGGTGTGGTCAGTTGGTCACTCGGCTACCTCAGTGTGGGGGGTGGGTAGAGACACAGAGTCAACACACAGACCCTGGGAGCTGGTGAGGGCTGGCAGGTGACTACCTCAGTCGTCGTCCAGTAGCTCATTTAATGCGGAAGTGATTACAATTGAAATAGAATGCATCTTCCAATCATACATAAGCAAGCAGGTTATACAACATCTAGAAACCAATCATTTTATGATTAATGTAGCCAGGTTATGAGGAAGCTCTAAATATTGCTACGCAGTGGAAAGCAGTATGGAAAGATCTTTGGCCCTAGGGGAGGGGACCTTACAAGTCGGGGGTTTCATGCCCTGAAGCACTTAACTCTCAGTTCCTGGCCTTGTAGCTTGGCAACGCTGACCTCAAGCACTGAGGATGTGGTTTCACTGACAGCTCTCTAGACCAGAGCGCCCCGTCCTGCAGGTGTTCCTGTCAGGCCTGTATGAGCGTAGGTTTTCCTAGCACTCTGTTCTGCTCATAGCTGCTAGCTGCAAACTGAAAGTTATTCCAACAAGGGTACATGAATGGGAATAAAGCAATTCAGAGAGTAAATTAGGGCTCTGATTTGGACTCGGGGAGATCGAGGCACCTATAAAATGAAATGTTCAGTACCTAACTGAGTACATGTGCCTGGAGTGCCGTAGAAATATCCAGGCTGAGATAAACATCTGAGAGTAACCGGTGTAATGTAGCTGAATTGCCAAATGTGGTAAAGATACTGGAAGTGGGTGATGGATGGGCAGAGGAGGAGTTGGGAGTGCAGTTAATACAGTAAGTAGGGACAGAAAGTCTGGCAAGACATAATAACATATCAAAGCATGTGCAGAGAAAGAGCAGGAAATCAAGAATAATATCAGAGGGCTAGGATGTAGCTCAGTGATAGGATACCAGCCTGGCTTTTGCAAGGGCCTGGGTTGGATACTCAGCACCACACACACACCATAATACAGAATCTAATGAGAGAAAATAGAGAAAGGAAGAAGTTAAATGCTCTAGAGATCAATTAAGATAAAACTATCTGACAACATGAAAATTACTGTAAAGTCAATAAGTACACTATCAGTGGAGTGTTGTAGATGGAACTCCTATTGTCATGTATATAAGATATAGTGGAAGTTGGAAAATTGAAAACTAAGTGTAGGATACTCAAGTAATTGGTATGAGCAAAAACTATACAAATATCTGTGTAACTTTGAGGAAGGATTTCACTACACTTGAGGATGTGCATAACATATTCTGAGGGGAGAGTGCCAGTGGAGACATTAAAAATAGTTAAAACCACTCTAAGATACCATCTCACTCCAGTAAGAATGGCAGTCATTATGAAGTCAAACAATAACAAGTGCTGGCAAAGATGTTGGGGAAAGGGTACACTCGTACATTGCTGGTGGGACTGCAAATTGGTTCAGCCAATTTGGAAAGCAGTATGGAGATTCCTTGGAAAGCTGGGAATGGAACCACCATTTGACCCAGCTATTCCCCTTCTCGGACTATACCCAAAAGACCTAAAAAGAGCATACAACAGGGACACAGCTATGTCAATATTCATAGCAGCACAATTCACAATAGCTAGACTGTGGAACCAACCCAGATGCCCTTCAATAGATGGATTAAAAAATGTGGCATTTATACACAATGGAATATTACTCAGCACTAAAAAACAACAAAATCATGGCATTTGCAGGGAAATGGATGGCATTAGAGCAGATTATGCTAAGTGAAGCTAGCCAATCCCTAAAAAACAAATGCAGAATGTCTTCTTTGATATAAGGGGGGGGGGCGACTCAAAACAGAGCAAGGAGGAAGAGCATGAGAAGAAGATTACCATTAAATAGGGATGAGAGGTGCGTGGGAATGGGAGAGAGAAGGGGAATTGCATGGAAGATGGTAGGAGACCCTCATGGTTATGCAAAATTACATATAAGATGGTGTGAGGGGGAAGATAAAAGAGAGAGAAACGTGTCACAGTAGATTGGGTAGAAAGAGGTGAGGGGAGGGGAGGGGAGGGGACAGGTTATAAGGAAGGGCAGCACAATACAATAGACACTAGTATGGCCCTATGTATAAACGTGGCTGTATAACCAATGTGCTCCTGCAATCTGTACACGTGGAAAAATAAGATTATGTACCCCATTTGAATCAAATGTATGATATGTCAAGATCATTGTAATGTTTTGAGCAACTAATAAAAAAATTAAAAAATACATAATTTGATAGTATTAAACAATAGTGTTTAAAACATTTGGAGATAAGCCTGAGTCTCAGACCGATTTTGGTCTCAAATTGGTTTGAGACCCAATTTCTTAAAGCTGTGTCATTTTAGAAAAATATCTAAGTTTATTACCTCATTTTCCTCATTTGTAAAACAAAACTATATCTACCATAAAAGATGGTTGGGAAGATTTAATGAAATTATATAAAAAGTGCTTAGCACAGGGCCTAGAACATAGCATATACTCAGTAGACAATAGTATGGTCATTTTTATTATTATGGTTAGCTATTTTATATGGAAAGAAAAGAATCCAAAGGTATAGGTTGGCAAGAAAGAGGAATATCTCTTCAAATTAGATAGAATATGTGTCAATGCACATGGATGTGATTATAAATTAAAATACATGCTTTAAAAATCCTTACCAATACTTAGGTGCGCAGCTCACGACATCATTGTAAGGACTCTGAAGAACCTAGAAATATTATAAAACGGAACTAAAAAGGTATCCATCTGAAATTTCATATTTATATATAGACATATATGTATATATGTACATGTGTGTCTATATATGTATACAAACAAATGCAACAAAATGTTTCAGTGAAAATTCATTGTGCTCTTTTCATTTCAAGTCATAAAAGAATTTTTTATGTCCTTGTGGAGTGTCACTAACATCTAACATTGTATGTAGATTCTTCAGTGTTCTGGGATAAGAAGGGTAAAAAAAAAAAGGCCCACTGCAAGATTAAAATTGCTCTTAAGTATTATGTTTGATATTAAAAGTTAATGCAAATTTTGCTCATCAGTACATTGGTATATGTTTTAATATAAAAATACTTTTACTTTACCTATATGGAGTAAACATTGCTGATCTAAGAAGGTTTACCATGTTCCTCACTTATTCCTGGCACGCTGCAAAAAATCTTTAATTTGGATAATCAGTTTCTTAGATCTGCACCAAACAACAGTGACAAAAGTTTACTAAAATTATCTACCTTTTCTAGTTATTCTAAATTTAGACTAAAAAATATTGTGAGGTCACCACACAAAATAGTCAATTAGATTTTTTCAATCAAATGACTTTTATATAGGTATTTGGAAAACAAAAATCCTTTCTATTTAACCCATAATTTTCAATTTTGAATCCACTTTGGTCAAATAATAGTTCCTAATAAACATAAATGTAGATTATCAACAAAATGTCGCTCAAAGCAGTTTTTACTTAGATTTCATTATTTCACATTTTATTTCTATATATTACAATTAATGAAGGTGGAAAGTATTTTTATAATGATACTTGTAGTTTCCCTAGCTTTTTCTTAATCTATTGGTTAATTAACACAAAGAGTTTTCTGACTTGATAACTTAGTTATCATAGGCACAGCCAATTTCTGTGTTCATCTGTCAGAATTTTAATGAGTTCTATTTGTGATAAATCTCTACTCTAAATGTAATAATGGGGAAATGAATGAAAAACTCAATCTTATTGAATCATGATAAAAAATGGATTCAACCCAGAAAAAGCAATTTTATGGTGACATTAACTATGTTTTCATCAATAGGTGTGAGATAGGTTTCTCTTCCCTAATGTTGACATTTGCTACCCTTTAAACATCAAATGAGAAGTTTCTTTCCCTTGCTCAATGAGGATCTTCAAATAATATCCATTTAATTCAAGTTATTCCAATTTCTCCTTAGAATTTTAAATTCATTTACTAAAAAAGTTTTTATTAAATGCCTACTATGGGCAAGGCACTCTTCTGGATAATTGTGTACAAAAATACCAAGATATGTAGGCCCCTAATTAAAAAAGATGACAGTCTAATAGTCCAATAGAGACATCAAAAGTACTGACACATCTAACTCCTTTGAACATTTTCTCTCAAGTATATCTATAATCACATTCTTTAAACCATTTTCTTCTGGTACACACAATATTAACTACCACATAATATCTGGAAAGGTAATATTTTCTTCAAGACTAACCTCTAACTTTAAAAGAATACATATTAAAAAAGCAGTACCCAAAACAACAAATATATGTAAGCCAAAATTATAAATACAATATAGTTATATTCTAATGAAGATTTGACTGATAAATTTGTCTACTAATGCATTAAATATAAAAGTATTTGAATTAGAATGTAAGTTTTTAAAGCATAGAATTTATGAAAACGCTGATTATTTAAGTCTTCTAAAACAGTTCTTTTCCACAGAATTTGGAATTTATTAAGTACAGCAAGGTAGAATTCTATGGAAAGATAAATCTCATTTTCCTAAGAAGGAAAGGTTTAGACCAAAGCAAACTAAAACATTTCAATGAATTAATAACAGCACTGAAAAGTCATAGGGAAAAAAAGAATGCGGCTCTTAATGTATCATATAATGGTGTATACTTTAAAAAGATCTCTTCAGAAAATAGTACTTCTGTGATTTTAGCAAGGAATTATATAAGGAAACAAATTATGTCTCTTTTTACAGAAAGGTAAAGGTTTGCCCTAAAATAATTCCTTTTACTCTAAATAACTTCTTTATGACATATAAAATTGGCAAGTAATTTGCTCAGTTGGCTAAAAATTTAAAAGGAGATTTTACTTAACTGCGTTTTGATACTGTAAGCTAATAATTTTAAAATGGATTTTTCTACATTATATCTGAATAGAACAATAATGAAACACTACTATTTCATTTCAATGATGTTAATATAAATAATTAACCAAATTATGGAAATATTCCAATCAACCTGCCACAAACATGAACTCTAAAACATGGGTATCTTTTATAACTTCCACTTTTAATATAATGAAATATTCATTAACTGTTAATTGCACATTAAATGAAAAAATATTTTTAACAAAATTTTGTTTAAAGCATTAGGAAAATCAAATTCAAAACATAGAAATTATCAGACTATAACAATGCTGCATAGATAGTGGTATACAAATTCCCTGATGCTAATTGACTTCTTCCTAACTAAAACTTCAATTTTCAAGTCACCAATAGAAAATGGTAGAGGCATTATTTCTTCTGCAAGGCTGGAAAAAAGGTTTGAATCACACCATTTAAAGAACAAAGATTAGATTATCTCCCAATTTAATTTTATTCCCCTCCTGTTACTTCTCAAATGTAAAAATTTAGAATGTAAGGATAATTGGAAGGGAATAAGAAGTGAATTACTAGTAGACACTGTGATCAGCGTCTGCTTTATTCAGACAAAACAGTGAATTATGTTTTAAAAATTACGACAACACCATTATATGTAACTAAAATTGCCAAGATGAATACTTTTTTACATTATACAATACATGGATACAAGAAAAAATGACCTTTTTCCTATCTTTGACCTTCAGTAGAGGAAGGTGGGAAATGTTATCACAAATGAGGACTTAAAAAATTATCATGGCACAGCATTAACTCCATAGAGATCAAAATCTTTTCTGAGTACTTAAAATTGACTTAATCAGTTAATGATAAATTGCTAAAATTTCTTTCACATGAGTACTTTTTGAAAAGAAAGATACTTTATTTAGAAGGAATTTGTAGCTCGAAACACTGTTCATTTAGAAAACATTAAGTTACCCTGAGAAAGACTTTTTAAATACCAACATTTTCAGATACCCTCACCAATGCATGAAGGCTCTCATCTCTTATGGTTACCTACCTAAAGACTATTTTGATCTAAAAAGCAATTCGAGTCTCTTCACTTTACTGGTAATAGGTCACAACCAAGACATCTGAATGTGATCAAATATAAGCAAATTTTACATTTATTTTGGGCAGGCCTCTTTTTCTAAGAAGTTATATTTCTTCAAATGTTCACAGATTCAAATATACTGTTTACAAAAAACAATCTTCTGTTAGTCAATTGATAGTTTTCTTAAAATAGTAAACAAATTTGTTTGGTGTACATTCGCTAATGTTTGCCTAGAAAATAAGGCATTAGTAATTCTTCAATGGCCATTGCAGAGCATAGACAACTGTTTTCTTTCTAGTCAGAGGCAAATGCAAACATTCCTGAAAGTGCAATGTTATTTTTAACATCTTTTCCAGAGTCAGCATTAATGACTCCCTACATACTTTTAGTATAAAATAATGCTTATTCCTGACACCTTACATATCCCATAATTACTTGAGAAAAGACAAAGTGAGAGCAGCTACAGAAGTAGCAAAATATTTTCCACAAATAAAAATACAGTATACAAAAATGGCAAGTTAGTGATAGTTGGTAATATGAACTCTCAATAATCCCATTCTTGAGTCCAAATTAAGATTTGACAAGTTTAAAGCCTTGTCCTGTGTCCAGCACAGTAGGAAGAAACCAACTCATTTTTAATCTTTTCAAGCATCTGAAACAAGTTTTGCAGATCCAAAAAAGGTTCAGACCACATAACCAATTTGCCAAATGCACTAATGGATATGTAATACGAGGAAAGTGTAGCATCCAGTGCTTGGCCACATCGCTTCCCGTTGGCAAGTGCAAAGTGTAGTCACTCCACCGCTTCGACACACCATACACTGCTTTCACTGTGCGTCCCTTTTCAGTCCAGCAGATGTTATTGTTGGAGTTGCAGTTATATTCTACCCAGTCCTTTGTAAAATCACCAAGCTGTGGTGGGTCAGCTTCTTCAATATCTACTGTCTTTGCCATCTCTGCTCCTTGAACAGCAATATACTGGTCATTAATCTTTCTCACTTCTTTCACCCAAGGGGTTGAATTCTCACAGTCTAATATGATAATAAGCCGGGAACAGAAGGAACCATTCTTTTCTCTCCACCATTCTAAAAGTGTGTCAAGGCGTAGTATATCTCCACCTGTGGACAAGAAAAAATTCAACAGATCAATACTTTCTGAAGCCTCTCATTAAGAATATTCTCCTAAGTATATTTAAGTTCTTAGAATTAAACATGTAAGAAAAAAAATATGAAAATATTTTAAAGATAATTATTCCAAAGTATTTTTGGAAAATGTATTTATTTTTGCCAGTGGGTTTTGTTTATTGTTCAATTTTGCAAACAACTCCCCTCAGACCAAACATTCGAGTAGTTACAGGTTGGAGATAATTTGGGGGGTGGTTCTGCATATGTCAGTTCTAGACCTGAGAGGGTTTGAAAGATCATCTGACCCAGGACAACAGCTTATTTTCTATTTTGTTTTACAGTATTAGTGCCAGATTCTCAACCAGTTTGTTTGATAGTGTCAAGCAAAGCCAGGCTACACCATGGTGAAATTGGTATCTGTATCTTAGAGCTATTTCAACTTCCTGAAATAGTGCATAATACCTACTAGCCAGTGTTTTTTATTATTATTATCTGTTCTTTTTAGTTATAGATGGCAGTAGAATCTATTTTGATATATGTATACAAATATGGAATGTATCTTAT
This sequence comes from Spermophilus citellus, assembly GCF_964194105.1. Classification (NCBI taxonomy): domain Eukaryota; kingdom Metazoa; phylum Chordata; class Mammalia; order Rodentia; family Sciuridae; genus Spermophilus; species Spermophilus citellus. The sequence continues at coordinate 191,796,077 of NC_138184.1, read as the reverse complement.
TCTAATTAGGATCCCAGTTTTGTGGATGTACACAATGTTGAGATTCACTGTGGTGTATTTCTATATGTACCTAGGAAAGTAATGTCAGCTTCATTCCACTGTCTTTCCTATTCCTATCCTTGCTCCCTTCCTTTCATTTCCCTTTGTTTAATCCACTGAACTTCTATTCTTCCCCTCCTCACCCACCTTTTTGTGGGTTAGCATCCACATATCAGAGAATATCTGACCTTGGGTTTTTTGGGACTGGCTTATTTCACTTAGCATGATAGTCTCCAAATCCATCCATTTATGGGTAAATGTCATGAAATTGTTCTTCTTTATGGATGAGTAATATTCTATTGTGTATATACTATCATTTCTTTATCCACTCACCTGTTGTTGGGCATCAAGATTGGTTCCATAGCTTAGCTATTGTGAAGTGTGTTGTTATAAACATTGATGTGTTGTCAGAAGACATTTTTAAAGCAGATTTTTCAACTTTAGGTTAAAAAAAATCATCCTTATTACTTCCATAAAAAATAAGTGTGCTATGATAATTTAAGAAACTTGTTTTATATATATGTATGCTCCTCAATTTGCAATGGGTTTATCCTGACAAACTCAGCCAAAGTGAAAATATTAACAATCAAAAATTCATTTAATACAACTCACCTACCAAATATCAAAACTTAGCAACAAAGGATACTGTAAAGTATTAGTTGTTTACTGTTGTGATTATGTGGCTATCTAAGAACTGCAGCTGGAAAGTACCTAAAGGTTATGGTACCACATATTGCAACCCTGGGAAAAGATCAAAATTCAAATTGGAAGTATATATTTTACTGAATACATATGGCTTTTGCACCATTATAAAATTGAAAAACTGTTACGTCACACTATTAATTGAGAAACTATAGTTAAATTCAGTAAAAATAAAAATTATATAAAAAACTTAATATTCTACACTGGGGTAGCAAACTGTAGCTTGTCAATTGTTTTTGTATGATTTTATATTTTTGCTTTGGTGAAAGAATATTTTTGACATGAAATTATAGAGGACATTTAAATTTCATGTAATTATTTCCATAAATAACATTTTATTGGAATACAACACTTATTCATTTACAGTCTGGTTATGGCTGCTTTCATTCTACAATGACAGAGCTGAGAATTGGCAGTACTACAGAAAGTACGGGGCCAAAATATCTGGCCCTAAAGAGAAAGTGTCCTAACCCCTGTTCTATGCCACTAATAAATAAAATGTTTCCTTATCTTTATAAATATGTACCATTAAATGAAAACAAATATAAAAACACCTTTTCTGTACTAAGGGTTTAAGAATGCATTTGCATTTATTTCAGTTCCAACACCAACAAAAGATTAAAAATTATATACCCAGAAAGATCTTTTAAAAATGCAATTCTAACCTATAAACCTGTCTTACAGATTCCAGGTTTTATATCTGGATCATTATAGATTTTTGCATTGATTTTTATATTTAAGAATGCTGCATTAACAGAGTATTTATTTTGATGACTTAATCTTTTACCACTCTCTTCAGGTAAATTTTTGTCATTCCCCAAGGCTACTCTCACCTCACCTGGTCCTGGCCCTGTCTCAATGACTTTGACACAGTCCTTCCAATTCTAGGAATCTATCCCCAGGAAAGAACAGAAGTGGGGACAAAAAAATTACATATAAAGATCTTCTCATTAACTTTTCACTAAAGTAGAGTAAAATTTGAAATGAAGAATAGAAATAAATAATGGTATAATCTTAGAGAATTTTAAAATTAAATATTCATAAAAACTGTATGATGGGAAAATGTTTATATTAGAACAGGCAAAGAAGGGTATCTGCAAAAAATTGTAGTGCATATTACTGGGTATTTGGATTTATGCTGGTTTTTAGAATACTTTTATACATTTTCCAATATTTTTAGAGTGAGCATATGTTACTCTTACAATTAGAAAGAATTTTAATAAGCAACAATTTATTAGCAAAACATCCAATAACCTCATATATATTTCTACCATGAGCAATCATTCTCTTTGCATAACTATCAAAAATGACACCACTAGAGAAAAAAAAGAATCTTTTATATTTTCAGTTCTATTAATATAATCTCTGAAGCTAGGTTATATCACATTCTTTATGTGCAATTAATATTCTTTTATTCATCAGCCTGCTATATCACAGACTCTGAAAAAGAAAATTATGTTTAATGAATTGCTCTAACAAGCATGCATACAGGAACTATTTCAACACATAATCTCTACATATGACTAATGTGCTGCACTTCACCAATACCTCCAAAAGATACTATTTTTTTTTAAATGGCCAAATGTTGACTTTTCATTATCTATGGTTCTGTAAAATGTCTCTAGAGATCAGAGGATGACATAGATTACAAGAGTTATTATACAAATTCTACCTATCATAAAACATCATTGCTTATATGGCATTCACAACTCTATCAACATTCTTTAGCACATTCTACTCTAATTCTCTTATATAAAAGCTCTTTATACATCAACGAGAAAACTTAAAGCAGCATGAAACCTTTTAAATTATTTCTCTTGTTTAGTTTTGCTCTGCTTTCTTATATGAATAGGTTCTATGCTGCATTTGGCTTATGGCCCAGATGCAAAGTATTTAACATTTATCTCAGATAACAACCATCTGATGCATTTCAAGTAATTGAGACTGTTTTTTAAAGGCTTTATCTGTGATATACTACATTATAGATTATCTACATTTTTTCTTTTTATTTCTCTCTTACAATTACTATAATTATTTTTTGCACTACGGCAAAGAAGAAGAAGAAGAAAAAAAAAGGTTCTATATTATGAAACTCCATAAATGTTAAGAAGGTTACATATTCTCAGAAGTACTACAAGTAAAAGTATAGGATGAAAGGTAAAAACAGACTGCCTTTCCCACAGTAATAGTTAATTCTGGACTTACTCTCATGATTTTCCTATTTCAAAGGTTGCTAGAAAGATAACAATTAATAAATCATCCAAGCTTAAGTTCTTTGTCACTTGGTTTAGAATAGATTAAAGCATTTGCCCCAGAGCAGCGATGTATAATTTTATTTTCAGACAGAATCAGCCTTGGAAGGCTAATGTCTAAGGCACATACTGACTGAAGAGAGGGCTTTTAGTCCTGTCCTGACTCAATCAGGATACCTGAAAGCGAGCTGGGTGCCTCAGGCTAGGTGTGACAGATGTGGGATAAGTGAGGGCCATGTCAAACTATGCTTTCTCTATTTTCTTTTCTTTTTATTTATTATGATAAGCACTCAACATTACACAGGAACAATCTTGACTAGTAGAATAATTCGGTAATGGTCAATTTATTGATAGAATGCATCAAAAAATATGAAGATACTACTCCACAATGTGACTGCAAGATATTTACCTAAAATTATAACCATTTTAAGAGTTAAGTCTTAATAAATTATTCCTGGAAACTCATCATGAATGAAAATTTAAGAATACTAATTTATATACTGCTTATCTGGGTGTCTCTTACTTTTTGTAGTAAAAGAGAAAGCTGAGTAAATATTAGTAAACTGAATGCCTAGAATTTATTCCTAAGTCACCTTTAAAAAATACTTGACCCAGCATGGTGCTTCAAGCCTGTAATCCCAACTACCTGGGAGGCTAAGGCATGATCACAAGTCCAAAGCCAGTCTCAACAATTTAGCAAGATCTGTCTCACAATAAAGAAAAAAAGGACTGGGGATATATATAGCTCAGCAGTAAAGTGGCCCTGTGTTTAATACCCAGTACCAAAAACAAATGCTTGAAATAAATTTTAAAATTTTAAAAAGAAAAATGCAAACTTTAAAAAAATGCTTAAATTAGGTAAGAAATCCTCATATAAACTCACACAAAGTTATTTTTAAAATTACTTTTTTTCTGATACTTTAAAATAATTAGGAATATATGTATACACCAAAATCATGCCTTTTTATTTTTTCTTTTGATCTGGGAAGAGTTTACCATAAGGCTTGTAGTAAATTGTCAATAATCAGTCCCAACTTTTAGATCTGAAATTTTACTTCTGTAAAGATTTTTTAATTGATTAAACTTTCTTTCTTTAAGAATGATATACTTTATCTGAAACTGAAGTAGCCATAAAGGTTAAAAAAGTTATTTTCTACATTGTAATTAAGAAGTTACAGGTTAAATAAATGAGTTTATAAGCCATGTTCAGTAGTTTTAGTGTTAAATACCTTCTTGCATATTCTACATTTCTGAAAATGAGTGATCCATGCTAACAAAGGTATGTACTTAACATCAACATGCCATTTCTTTATCATCACAGTGTTTGTCTTTGGCAGCAACACAGAACAGTGGGGGAAAACACATGTCAGGGGTCAGGCAGACCTGTGCTTGAATCATGATTCTATCATGTGGTTGTATGACTATAAATTACACAGTGACTTTCAGCTTCTGTTTTATCATTTGAAAAATGAAAATATAGAGGTGATATGGCATCTACCTCAAGGGATTTCATAGAGATTAAATCTGTTTGCAAAGTACTAAACACAGTGGCTTATGCTCAAAAATGTCTCCACTGTCAGTTTGCCATTAATCCTACATAGCTGTTGAGGTGTTCAATATTTAATTGCAAAAAAGAAAAAATTTTGAAAAAGCTTCTTTATGATAAAACCCCAGTTACCAACCTGGCATGAAATCAGTGGGATAATGCTGACTTAAAATCATTTCTACTATAATGCTGAGGTTCTTTTCTTTTCCTTGTGGAGTTTTTATATTGGTAGGTCTTCCTCTATCTTTTCTATACTACTTATTTTTCTTTGACATAAAAATGTTCCCTCTTATATTTTATGACTATTTTATTTTTATTATGTATTCTGGTTTTAAAACATCCAAAATCTTTTATGGAAAAAAAGGGCAAGATACAAATAGATAAAATAGGAAAAATCCCTTCCCTTTTCATGTTTCTTGATTCATTCAATTATTTCATCTACCTATCAATTATTTAAGGGTCCCCTACTATGTTCCAGGTGCCATTCTAGGTTCTAAGCATTTAATATTTCATAGAACAAAGCTCTTGACTTATAGGGTCTCTATCATAGTTGAGAAGACTAACAAAATTCAAAATAACAAAATTTTATCCTTATAATGGAACTCAATGATCATTCAATACTACCCTCTCATTTTACACATGAAATAATTGAAACTAACAGGAGCACCCTGCTAAAATAATGGAAAAGATAGTAGAATAAATATAACATAATTTTTCTATGTATGCATAAGTGAATCCCACCATCATGCTCACCCACAAAAATGGGGTCCTAATTAGAATAAGATATATCCCCATGCTTGTATAATTTTATCAAAATGGATTCTGTCATGTATAACTAAGAAGAACTAATAAAGTTTAAGAATAAAATAAAATTATACAGTTGGGACAATTAGGACAGGTCTCCTGAACTGGCACTACTCTTACCATTTTATAATGCCTGTTTAAAATTTTAGAAAACTTTCTAATATAAGTAAAACTATACATTTGAAGACCTACTTAATTCTAGATGCAGAACATTTTAAGACTTAGAACTATTAGAGAACCTTATTAGCTGCTGGAAAATGTTACTATATTTTATAATTCTGAAATACTATTAGGGGAGACTGATCATATATCTCAAATCAAGCAGATTTTTTTCTTCTAATTACTAGAATACATAATTCTCAAACCCTTACTGTTATGATTACTTAAAATTTTATTAAACCCATATGCTAGAGAAAAGATAATCATATGTATTCTTGGTAAGCTGTGATACGGAAAAGAGAAAATTTAATGTCTCTGTGTAAAGAACAGATTTCCATAAATATATGTGTTTTTCACAATGGCAAAATTGGCAAAGGAGAATTTACCTGCTAGAGCCCATTCTCCGGACCCATGGGTGTGCCCACTATAATACAAAACATAAGTATCATGTCTAGGTCCATCCACAGTCCGAAGTTCAAGGAAAGCTTTCAGTTTGGAATGTAGAGTATCAAAAGACAGTCCACTTGTGGAATAGTCACATCCATAAGTTTCAATCATATGATATGCAAAAAATCTTTGGATAGCGTTGAGCATACCAGTAGACCTCAAATTTAATTCTTGTACATGTTCTGGTGGAAGCAATGTGGGCTGACCATCAGGACTAAAGGAGAAAAAAATAATTTTGGTGTTTAACAAGTATTATTCTATATCACATTCTCACCTGTCATTTATCATTGATTATCTAACAATCATAATAGTTCCTGCTAAATGGCAGGATTTTAAAATTAAAGTTTTCTAAAAGCTCTATAGTGCTACTAGGCCTAGAATCAAAATGTGGTTTTGAATAATTATACTTTTTGCCAATAAAATAACCAAACAAAAAACTGGAAGTATATCTCCAAATGTACATATTCCTATTTCTTATTTTCTTACCAAATAACAAATAATGTATAAGATTTTTTAAAAGCAAGATTATATTAAATGTTTCAAGAACACGTGTGGGAACTATAAGGGAAAAAAACTTTATTTTTGAGAAAAAATTTTAACATATCAAATGTGCAAGCAATATTTTAATTATATATTTAATTTCTGTATTGGAAAATACAAGATCTTTTAAAAGTTGTTTTCAAATTTTACTAATTTAAGGTACAAAAAATGATAAAAGAAATGATCTATTAATAAATACCACTTAAAATAGTTATTAAAACTTAGGTCCATTGCCTTATACTCCTGAGCACTAATTGAAGACAGATCTAATCCTGGGACAAATGACAAATTAAGTATATTTTACTATATTGTTTTACACACATTTTCTTAAACAAGATATTCTCCTTAGGGAAGAATCTTTCCTTAGAAAATGTACTTACTAATATTTTCTGATTTCTAGCTAAAATATAAGTTAATCATATTTATCAATATTTAAGTTGAACCCATGAAGATTATATTATCACTTGGAATATAATTTTCTAAAAGGAATAAAAAAACGCAACAGTTATTATATTTTGAAAATATTATATCTTTATAAAATGAGCTATATTTTCTATTCATATTTATATTAAACATTAAGAAATTGTTATGGCTCAAGTAGTTCCAATCGCAGTACCTGCAAAAGTTGGTAGGAATCACAATAGCATATCCAACTGATGTTCCTCCTAAACAGTTACCCAATTCATGGAAGAGTCCATGAGCCATGGACTCCAATGGCAAGACGACTAGTAGCATGCTCAAGAAGATTCCATTTGTTGGCTAAAAGAAATTCAAAACATACACGTATAGTATATTTATGTGTATATTTATATCTGTGCATATTAATTCACATTTTACCTGTATTTCCAAGAAGGATAAAAAGAACAATAAATTATCTAAAACAATTATAAGTGAGAAAAATATACATGGATAATCTAATTAGTGCAATGAAGCTTAAATTTATCTCTAAACTTCCTGGAAGCTGTGGCAAAGCACAGCACATTTTTTTTTTTAATCTGTAAAATAACATCTTCAATCCAACCCAAACCAGAACAAAAATCTAACTCCTCTTTGATATGACAGAAAAAAAGTCCAAAACATATTTCCTTGTTAAACCCACATACCTTATGCCATTTTTCAAATAAGGTATTCATTAATTTATCAGAAAGGATACTTTATGAAGGACTCATCATTATGCTGTGAAAAAAGTCCAGAAAAATTTTAAAGAAATTTAAGACCATAAGAATTATAAAAATGAATTCCATTCTTTTAACAGTTTACCTTTGAAAAGTCCTAAACTTTGAATTATGTCCAAACTCTACATTGTAACAAAAAAAGAAAATATTAAGGATATTTAAGTATCCAAAAAGTAGAATGGAAAAAAGGGAGGCAGAAAATATATTAAAAAGAGTTGGAAAGATTAAGTATCAATTGCAATTATAAAACAAAAATAGAGTCAGAGGGCTGGGGATGTGGCTCAAGCGGTAGCGCGCTCGCCTGGCATGCGTGCAGCCGGGGTTCGATCCTCAGTACCACATACAAACAAAAAATAAGTATTAAAAACTTCTCTCTCTCTCTCTCAAAAAAAAAAATAGAGTTAGACATGGTGATGCTTATCTATGATCCCAGCTACTCAGGAAGCTGAGACATAAGGATCCTGAGTTTGAGCCCAGACTAAGCACCATAGTAAGATCCAGCCATAAAGAAATAAAGATACAAAACAAAACAGGAAAAAAGAAAAAAAAAAAAAAGGATCCTTTTAAGTAAAAAGAAAATGGGAAGACAACAGTCACTCAGTCCTAAACTATATGTTTAAAATACAAACACTGTTCTACATTCTTTAAGTACTGCTACCGCACATGCTACATGCATAAGCACATTTTTTAGCAATAAGGAATAATTCACCTGATCAAAAATTTAATAAAAAATAAGCCAGGTGTGGTGGCTTACACCTATAATCCCAGTGACTCAGGAGGCTGAGGCAGGAGGATCACAAGTTCAAGGTCAGTCTCAATAACTAAATGAGACTCTGCCTCAAAATAAAAATGAAAAGGGCTAGGGGGGATGTAGCTCAGTGGTAAAGCAACCCTGGTTCAATCCCCAATTTTAAAAAAAATTAATAGAACAGACACTTCTCAGAAGAGAATATACAATCAATCAACAAATACACGAAAAAATGCTCACCATCTCTAGTAATCAGAGAAATGCAAATTAAAACTACTCTAAGATACCATCTCACTCCAGTAAGAATGGCAGCCATTATGAAGTCAAACGACAACAAATGCTGCTGAGGATTCGGAAAAAAGGTACACTCATTGCTGGTAGGACTGCAAATTGGTGCAGCCAATTTGGAAAGCAGTATGGAGAGTCTTTGGAAAGCAGGGAATGGAACCATCTTTTGACCCAGCTATTCCTATTCTAGGTCTATACCCAAAGGACTTAAAAACAACATACTACAGGGACACAGCCACATCAATGTTTATAGCAGCACAATTCACAACAGCTAGACTGTGGAGCCAACCTAGATGCCCTTCAATGGATGAATGAATTTTTTAAAAAATGTGGCATTTATACACAATGGAATATTACTCAGCACTAAAAAATAACAAGATCAAGGCATTTGCAGGGAAATGGATGGCATTAGAGCAGATTATGCTAAGTGAAGTTAACCAATCCCAAAAAAAACAAATGTCGAATGTCTTCTCTGATATAAGGGGAGTGACTCAAAATGGGGCAGGGAAGAGGGGGAAAGTAAGGACAGTAGAATGAAATAGACATTATTATTGCTGTGTGTATATACATGGCCGCATGACCAATGTGATTCTACAACCTGTGCACTCAGAATAATGAGAAATTATATCCCATCTGATTCAAATGTATAATATGTCAAGGTCATTGTACTGTCATGTGTAACTAATTAAAACAAATAAAAAATTTTTTTAAAAAAGAAAAAAATGAATATACTACTTGATTTGGGTACATTCTATTTTATCAATTATATAACACATTATATATAATCATACATAATTACTTGGTATATAGCATAATTATATGTAATTATATAATATACATGCTAAATTTAAAAATACTAGAAATTTTTCTAGATTTTATATACATTCATGTGTATATATAGGTATATATAGCTTTTACCAAAACAAGATGATATACAATATTCTGTGAATTTTTTCATATATGGTAAGTCTATTAATTCTAAATCATCCATAAAGACTAACTGGCATTCCCTTATTCTTGGAATTTTGTGTATAATTTGCCATTTTTATAAACAAAACTACAAATATCAAGTTCTCTTATTGTTAATGAGGCTAAATCCCTTTGATCATTCAGGTTTTGGTGAAGTGTTAAAACTTTTGCCCACTCTTTCTATAGGGCTGATCCTTTTCTCACTGATTTAGTAAGCTCTGTTTTGTTCTCAATATTTTTTAGATAAAAGTCTTTGTGGGTTGCGTTGCAAATATTTTCCCCCTGTGTGATTCTTTAACATAGTTTTAGGCTTAGCATAAGTCCTTAATTGCAATGTACCATTCTATTTCTTTAAAAAAAAAAAAAAGCCTATAGTTCAAATGGAATTGAATTTTATGATAATGATCCAATTTCAATTTTTTTTTCTCTGTGGACACCCCATTGCTTAAGCACCAATTACTGAAAATATCAGACACTCCAAATTACTCTACAATGCCATCTTTGTTATAAACCAAGTATTCCCAGATCTGTCTTTGGACTCTTCTGTTCTATTGGTCTATTTATCTACCTTTCAAATATTGACTTTGGCCTTTATTTCACCCCTTTATTCCTGGGACTCCAAACACAGATGAAATCTTATTACTGTATCTTTTTTGAGTCTCACCCTTTTCTCCCCTTTAGTATTTTCCAAAAATTTTTCCTCTTCCATGCTCCTCCTTGCATAGCTTCTTCTGAACTATATATTCCAGCTCACTAATGTTCACTTCAGCTTTGTCTAATATATTACTTGCACATTCATTTTAGGTAATTTTATTTTCTGATTCTAAAATTCCTATTTAGTTCTTTTTCAAATCTGTCTTGTTACTTTTTATTATTTCCAACCATTACTTACTATCTTTGCTTTTATTTTTTCAACATAGTAATAAGTATATGTTTCTTTCTGTTTGATAATTCCAGTATCTTAAGACCTTTTTTGCTGTTTGTGAATTCTGTTGTTCTTACTGTCATATGTATGTGTATATATCTTTTTATAAGATGAATACTGCATGTAAAAAAGTTATATAATTCATTTTAGGCCTAAGATAAGGATACCGTCTCTTAGAGAGTATGTTGTTTATTTTGTCTAGAGAGCTGAGGACATTATCAATCTACATATCTTAATACAAGTTTGACACTTAATCCTAGCTGGACTACCAACAAGACACAAGAAAGGCTAGGTGCTGGGGATGTGGCTTAGTGGCAGAGTGCTTACCTTGCATGCACATGCCCTTGGCAGAAAACAAACAAACAAACAAATAAGTAAAGTTCAGATGAAAATTCATGGGAGGACTGTAATACATATGACTACACCCTTTCCTTCCAATGTGTCTGTTTAAAATGGAAAGTAGTTTACTAGAGATCCCATTTTTGGGGACCCTGGACTTTGCATTTTGCTTTAGGCAGCTCACCTTTGAAAACTCTTTATTCTATACTAACAAATGTCCATAGGACACAGCTTGAGTCTACTATCCCAGAAGGTATGGTAATTGTGGAATTTTATGGCATTTCTTTATAAAAGTTTCATGTTTCTTTTAAAACTCATTCCTAGGCATTCTATATTTCTGCTTTTCTTATTAATGGAATCATTTCCATTATATTTTCTAATTAATAAGTGACCTCCAGGCTATTAATTTGTATTTATTTATAAGTTTTCATTTGCCTGTTTAATGGTATTAAAAATGTACTTCTGGTATAAATATGCTATTTGTGTCTTTTTATATATCATTTGTGCTTTATGTATTTTTCTTATATAACTCATGGTATAAGTTCAAAAGATATTTACATAGTTTCTATACTGGTTGGATTAATGATCCAATATCAGCAAAATGACATAATTTACAACTTTAAAGAAGCAACAGAATTCTAACAAACATTAGTAGAGTATTGTAAGTTGCTTTATCAGTTAGCTTTTAGGTTTCATAGGTAATCACCTGCAAATATTTATAATTTCAATATTTTACTGCAGTTTCTTTAATTTCCATTTTATATGTTGTTCCACTATAATAGAAAAGGCTTATCAATTAGCATATTCACCTAAAAGGGTTACTTTTCAAATAGACATTTAATAAAAGAATTACAATAACATGAACAATATTATAACAACTTTATTATTTTTTCTTTTATCTTCACACACCTAGGACTTTTCTAATCAAGATACTATAAGAAATTAAATAAATGACTCTTATAATTTTATAGCAAGGGTCACAAATTCAAATAAATGCCTTCAGAGGCCAAACAAATGTGTGCTACAACTGAGAGTAGCTAAGTAGTTGCAAGTAATCTAAAGGAAGGTACATGGCCATCTAAAGGCACACACTTAAAAAAATGCAATATGCCAAACAAAATTATTCTATTCAAAAATTTTATGGCTATGTTTATTTACTCATTTATTTTGCTCTACAGACGTAATTATAGGACATTTTAAAATACAATCAAAAGAAAATAGCATCCTCTTTTTTAAAATCACCACACATTATCTCTAAAATTAGGATAATTATTAAGATTTAAGAGTTAGTCAATCAAGATTTAAGAGTGCGTAAAATAACTTTTCTGTATATAGTAAGAATTATTAGGAAATTTTATGAAATAAATTAAAAAAACATATTAAAGAAAATTCACAAATAAATATTAAGGAACTTATTATTCTCTTACAATGGTGAACTAAATTTTGATACGTACGTGAGGAATAAAGAACATTGTACTGCAGGGGATCATAATATGCCATCTTAAAATGTCTTTTTGGCATAGTGATTATTTTGAACTGAATACAACTTAAAAGAGATAAAAGAAAATATCTCTAGCCTTGCCTTACTTCCCTAAAAGCAGGAATAACTTTATAAAAGCGAAGATGTCCCTCCTCCCCATCTATCAGGAAGGACAAGGTTGATAATGAAAACAACTTCAGACTCAGAAGAGATGGCACCAAAGGAACATAGATAACACTTGCTTGCCTCTTCATAAAAATTTATTACCTCTAGAGCCTCAAAGTCCTTTTCCTTTGTCTTGACAATTCTCTACTGTTTATTATCAGTCTTTATTGAAGACTGATAGGTAAACCTGACTTCAAAGTAATCTCTTTAAGAATTATTTCAAAGTAATCTCTTTAAGAATTATTTATGCTCTAGGTAACTTCCATGTATACATGAGGTATACGTGTTAATATACTTCTGTTTTTCTCTTGTTAGTCTGTCTTTTCTAAGAGGGTACCATTCCAGCTAAAAACTATGAAGAGATAAAATTATTTTTCCTCCCCTATAGTACTACCAAAAACTATTCACTTTTTCAAGTCAAACCATTTTCTTAGTTAGGACTATCAATTTGCTATCCATCAATTTTTCCTTATTTCCTTCAGAAAATGGGAGTTTCCATTCTTGAAAAAGGCCTCAAAATAGTTATTTGAAACTTGGTCTTTTATTTATCCAAATATGTCAAATGTTGAGAATGGCCTCTCTTAACTATTCATGCATACAGAATACCAATGATTATACCGACTTCTGCATAAAGCTATTAATACTAATAGTTTATTGTGGAATTAAAGATATATTGCTTTTACCATTAGAAAAAAAGTATTAAATAGTATGATCTAGCAGTGCAATAAGTAAAAAATAAAGTTCAAGTGCAAATCATTTGTGGATAACAAGTGGAATTTTTAAATTAAAATTTCAAAACTAATGGATCCTGATCTTATGTAATATGTACATGTTGGTTATACAAAACTGATGGTGATATTCAACACACAGGACAAAATAATACTCCTGTCCAATGGTTTGAATATATTCCTGCCAAAAGATTAATCCCCAAATTAACAGGAGATGAGGCCTAATGGTAGATGTATGGGTCATGAGGGCTCTGCCATTATGAATGGATTCATATTCAATGGTTTAAATGGCTTAAGGCTGTGAGATAGACTTCTTATACTACATGTCTTCCTTTTTTTTCCCCCTTCAATGGGATGATGTACAATTTAGAAGGTCCTTAACAAATATTGATTGTCACCTTGATTTTGAACCTCCCAGCCTCCAGAACTGTGAAAAATTTCAAATTTTTTAAAATTATCCATTCTGGGGGTTTTGTTACAGCAACACAGAATAGACTAAGACATGCCGTTCCACACTGTTCTGGCAAAAATGATAAAACAAAATTTTAGTTTCAAGGTAAAAGTTAAGTGTTCCTCTTCTAATCTAAACCAAAATGGCTCAAGATTTTAGGAAGAAAAAGGAAACAAAAGAAAAATTATGAAAAATGAACACTTTTAATTTCACCGATTTGAAAACTCCCTGTTCCTACCTCCAAGAGAAGAAATATGATTGATCCCTCCATCTTGCTGGAAATGAAACTGTGGTGCATATGTGGATTTCATCCCTTTCTTGGATGTGAGGCTGACATAAAGACAGTTGTCATACCCAGCAACTGTCACTCCTGCCCCTTAGAGAAACCAACTGTGATTACTGTTTTTCTCATTTGGGTCAAAAGGACTTGTACAAAAAAAAAAAAAAAAAAATGCATCAAACCCCCATGGAATCTGCAGATGACAATGGCTGGCGAGGAAAGGCATATAAAAATCTCATGTGAGAGGTTTCAGAGAAAGTTTCTAAATGTAAGAAAGTGCCATAGGGCATGTTTTCTTAAATATCTGGATAATTTTTCCTCTTACCCTTCTGTGAATTATCAATTATCATAAAAGCCTAAAGCTGAGTAGCAAAACTGGCATCAAATGCTACAGGGTATGGTGTCTTTCTAATTGACTTATTTAAGGAAAAAAAGAGCTTAAAAGAGGAAATGCAAATAACACATTCAATGAACATAATACAAATTGTAGGAAACAACAGCTGTAATGTTGCATTTTAAAGTTGGAATGAGATTATGAACAAAACACAACAGAAGTTAATGGTAAAATTCCAGCTTTTTAATGTAAATGACTTGGAATGATGCTAGTGACTCATTCTGACAATATTAAACTTGGTAAAATAACAAAAAAAACAAAGCTAGCTATATAGACTTCTTAGCTAGACATCAAAAGATTTATAAAAGAAATAACTGATAATCTGGACTATCTGACCTCTACTTTTATCAATTCTGGCCATGGCTAACAAACTGACCTACTGAAAAGGCTTCTTTAATTTCTCATCTTTTCCTGCTACATTAGGTCTTCCCTCCCCAATCAGTGGAACAGTTTTTCCATTGAAAATCTATTAAAGAATATGTTAACAGAACAGTGAGAAAAAACAATTTATTACACTGGTATTCATCTTTCAGAAATGTGACAAATGGGTTTAGGTGAATTATATTATTAATATCATTTAGAAAGTTAAGCAAAAATAGTTCAATTTAAAAATCCATTTAAATCCATTCAAGATACCTCTTTATAATTCACTTGAATCAACACTGATGTTATCCCCAAAACAGTCTTCTCCTAACAAACGTCTTACTTCATAATAAAAGTTTCTGATTCTTTCATTATTCAACAGGACTGGACAATTTAGAAGGTCCTTAACAGATATTGAAAACATTTCCAAATCATTTATTTGATAAAAGGGTTGTACCCAGAATATATTAAAAAAAAAAAAAAAAAACTCTTATAACTCCAAATTACCCAATTTAAAATCAGGACTGGAACTTGCGTAAATCCAGTGGATGCTTCCCAAATTGTTTCACACAGAGGTTACACTTGATCGTAGCCAAAAGTCCAAAAAGAATTCACACACAGAGGTTAAAAAGTTGGTGTATGTGTGAGAAGGTGGATATAATAAGATTAATGAGGGGTGGAGGGAAGGATTTCATGGTCAAGTAAATTTGGAAATGATTCTTTTTCTGTATTTCTCTGAACATTTTTTTCTCTGAGTACACTCATAAACATGTCACCAAACATGAGTAGAGTTTGAAAAATCTTTCCACAATAGATTATTAAATTAAGTTAAAAAAATCTAACTGCCTGCAAGGCACAATGCCAACAAGGCAGCAGTTAGCAGGAAACAACTAATTAGGAAATGTAGACATAATGCTGGTACGCTCACCTAAGTGTGTTGAAGAGCTAAATTAATAGTCACTCAACAGGTGTGCTGCTGACAGGTTTTTGCATAACCTTGAAGATCTTTTAAAATGCAGAATCTCAGCCTCCTTCCCCAAATTACTAAATTCCAATTGTGGAAACTATAACAAGTTCCCCCACATAATTCATATGCATAAGAGAAGCACTAATCAACAACAAAAGTTGTCATACTTTTTCTGGAAAAGGCCAGTTAATATTTTAAACTTCATAGGCAATAGGGTCTTTTTTGAAACTACACAACTATGTCACTTATCCAAATGATAAGAATCACTTATTAGAGAGAGAATCTGTTCCTACATCTAAGATAGGGTTTCAAATATACATGAAGAAAAAAAAAGACAAATGAAAGAGGACATTAAAATGGAGATTTTTTAAATAACTTCCTCTTTGTACTGATAGAATTAGACAGAAAATTAGCAAGGATATAGATTCATGAACATCACTACCAATCAACACTACCAAACACAGATACATGATCAAGCTGATATTTATAACATACTCTCCCAACAACATAGCACCCATTCTTCTCAAGTGAAGATGGAATAAAACATATGTAAACTAAGTTCTCCAACCATATGGAAATTAGAAATCAGCAACATGAAGAAATGCAGGAAATCCACAAATATGTGGCTATCTCACAATAAAATTATAAATAACCCATGAGTCAAAGAAGAAAATCCAAAGGAAATTAGAAAATATCTTATGAGACAGCATAGTATTAGTAAATGTAACAAAATAGCTCAAAAGTAAAATCTTACATTTTTATCTAATTGATTTTGGACAAAGATGCTAAGGCAATTCAAAAGGGGAAAAGTTCATCTTTAAAAAATGGATCATATACCTAAATATAAAAGCTAAAACATTAGAAGAAAATACTTCTGGAAGAAAATACAGAAGAAAAATCTTTGTGACCTTCGATATTAAAAGCATAATCTATAAAAGAGTTGATAAATTTGACTTTATAAGGTTAAAAATGTTTACTCTTCAAAAAGCATCATTAAGACAAATAAGCCACAGGAAGAAAACATTTCCAAATCATTTATCTGATAAAAGGATTGTACCCATAATATATAAAAAAAAATTCTTGTAACTCCAAATTACCCAATTTAAAAATGATCAAAAAATTTGAAAACACTTCAATAATCAAGTTAAGTAAATGGCTAATACACAATTAAAAGATGTTCATCAGTTATTAAGACACATATAAATAAAAACCACAATGAGGTAACCCTCCACACCTAATTTGAGGGACTTTCTAAAATCAATTTTAAGAGTAAAAATGGAAGGTAAGAATCTTAAAATTGATTCTCTTAAAATTATATTTGCTGCCATACTTCTTAGAAAGCTTTTATGTACTTCCAATGGTACACGTTTGAAGACCACTGGTATGAAGAAGAAGGAAGAGGAGAAGGAGGGGAGGGGAATGAGGAGGGAGAAGAAGAATGTGGTGACCAAGAAAGTATTTGGCTAATAGGATTTAATGACCTGGAAAAGCATTCTCCATGAATGAAGCTGACCTGAAAAGAAAAAGTAGTTAAGGCTGGGAAGGAGAAGGCAAATTCTTCCTTTGGTTTTTCTGATATCATCATAATTCTGACAGTCTTTAGCCCTGGCAAATAGAGCAAAGTGAGGAAGATATCCTCAGGCAACATCCATAATGTTTTCATCATTTGGATGCTCCCATGTAGGTTTCCTGCTGTAACCCATACTGACTAGGAAACACTATGCCCAGGCAAGTGTCCATATCTCCCTTTAACACTCATATCTAGAAATCAAGCTGCAGGAAGAAACTGGTCCAAAGCAAAGAACCGCACCTAGCAGAAGTGATCTTTCTTTATGCTCCACACCCCAGCCTGAAGTAGTCAAATTATAGCATTTGTCACACATAATGATAAATATTTGTTTACCTGCCAGTCCCTTCCCCCTCCCATTACAGACTGTTCCTTCTTTGAGGACACAGACATCTTGAGATCTTCAACACCTATTATAGTACCTGACATATAGTGCAGAGTTAATAAACTCGAAGAAAAGACTGGGTTGGTTAATACTGTAGATATAATGTCCAACTGTACAATTTAAATGTCTACAAGGACCTTTGTAAAACATTTTGGAGGCAGCAAATATATTGTTAAACACATTTTTCTTCCTTAAGGGAAGTCTCTAATCTATAATTAAGAAGCTCATATGGTGTTATATATCTAATCCCCTTTTATATAAAATCTTCATAGAAATGGCTATATATAAAAAGAAATATGCTGTCGTGAGACCAAGGGCTAGACAGAAGGTAGGTAACTGATTCTGTAGTAAATCTAGATATGCTCTGTCTGGCTTTCAGTTTCTATAGGTAAAACGAAAGGATTAAAGTATGATCTATAAAAACTCCTCAAATGCTAGTTTTCTAGAGTTCTTTAATTATGAGTGTTTCCACAATGATAAATCATAATGTAGGCAGCATATCACATACTGAATATTCCTAACATTTTATTACCTCATCACTAGAGATCAAACTAAATTATCCTGTCAAAATGCATTCAGTGATTCAATTCCATGAACAAAATTAAATAAGCACAAAATAAAGAATCTCCTTTTGAAATCAGAAACTTGACCTGACTGATTTCAACTGTTCAACCTAGCATTTTATCACATATCATAGACATTGGACATAATTAAAACATATAAACTTACCTGCCAGGAAACTGCTCCCAAAATCGCTGTTGCAAGAAGACTGAAAAACACTAACTGCTCTGAAATTAAGCAAAAATGACGCATCCCTTTGGATGCCATGATTCTATCAAGACTATTGTTATCTGTCCTGTGGGTAAAATATACTTTATGGCAGTCATTTAATTTGGTATGGAATCCCCAGAGAGTTAAGAGAAAAATAATATGGCAAATCATCCAGAAAATTCCAAAAATGGAAAAGCCTGGTATTACAAAATACCAGAGATGGGTGTCTCTAAGTTTAAATGCTGAAAGAATAAAAAATGTCAGCTCAATCATTCCAGTGAAAACAACTGAAAGTCTTCTGCAAATTCTTCCCCGGTACAAAAAGGGTTTCCACCTTTCAGTTACTGAAAGTCCACTAAAATAAATGTCGAGGAAAGGATCAGTTATCAGGCAAATAAAAAAACATGCAAAAGCAATTGGATTTTGGGGAGTTTCCAATGAGGAAAAAAATAACAATACTGCAAAAATAACTAAGTTTGGAATAGCTAGGAAAGACTTCATTCTCAGGTCTGTAATCAGCATGGCCAAAGCTACAACAAGTAAAATGACACTCAGAGACTTCTCTACCAACATAGTTGTGCTGGCAATGGCAAATCCAACAAGTTCCAGAAATTCTACTGTGGTTAGCAAGGTGGGTCGATGACGGACATAACCAGAAATTCTCTCCACCAAAGCACATAATATCCTTAATACTATGGAAGTTAGAAGCAAATATTTGGTTGATTCTTCTTTCACATCATTTTTAAAGGATGAATTATCAAGAAAACATAGAAGACCAAGCAAGAACCCAAACCAAAGATTGGAGAGACTTAAACTTGCTGCTTCCATTGAAAAATAATAGTAGAGTATGCTGGCAATTCCAAGAACAAAAAGACCAAGAATAAAAATTACCAAAATTAAGGAATTTGCTGTTTTTTCCCATCTTACATAAAGACCTAAACATATAGCCACTAGTAAGTTGATTCTGGCTAAATAGCCAAGATATCTCACTGAGGAATGCATGTTCACTTCTCTATTTACTTCTTCCAGTCTTGTCATTGCTAAATAAAGACAATGACTAAAGCAGTAACGCAGTGATTTACACATGTAATCTGACAATTTAGGCTTTTTTCCCACGTTACAAAAATTAGTTTCTTGTATTTCATCCAACAAATCCAAGGTATCCGCAACTCCTATTTCAACATTTTCTCAGGTAGAGGTTTTGTTTGTGGTGATCTAAAAAGAAAAAAAAAATTCAAAGTTAATTTTATATATTTTTATGCCATCTTCCTTATACAATAAATAAGCACTTACAAGTATAAAATAAAGGATTTCTGAAATCCAGTTTAAAACCTGATTTGCATAAATCTTAATTTTAACAGTTTCTGGCTTAAACACTCTGCAATTTATCCAAAAGAAAGGGCTTGCTTCATACTCATTTTGCTAAAAATGCATGATTAAATCACCATCAATGGAGTCTCCTTCCAGAAATGGTGAAGAATTCACCTAATCCATTCTTTTAGCTTAGATTGTGGCACACGACTTTGCACAATAACTAGCTAGTCAACTCTAAAATGGAATGAAGGACTTCATCATTACCTCTAATTTGAAAAGCACCAGCATATAGTAATAGCAACCATTACTACCTACCTAAAAACCCTGCCTTTCTGCAAGGCAGCTCTAAAATACTATAAAATCTTACTTCTTATATTGTTTAATAAACTTAGTAGAAGTAAATTTTAACTGTATTAAGTTACTCGGTCCCTAAAGGTGAGCCATAATTATCCCTGTAGTTTTACTAAACTACCTTGGTTATTCCAAATCTAAATACTATCTCTGTAGCAAATCAATTCCTGAATTCCCTGGTCAAAACTAAAAAACTGAAATGACGACCAATAGCCATTAAAAAATAAAGAACTATTTCAATTTTACTTCAAAAAAAATAAGTTATAGGGCTGGGGATATTGCTCAGTTGGTACAGTGCTTGTATGGCATGAACAAGGCCATAGATTCAATCTCTAGCACCACCACCAAAAAAAAAAAAAAAGGTTACTACATCTATTATTTGCTGGAGGATCCAGAAAGTTACTTCAACCTTAAGTGATCCCACAAGTTGCACCTAAAATATTATAGGAGTAAAAAATAATGATAATGTAAACATCTACTAGATAATTCCATCAAAATTTTCTAGTATTCTGCTTCAGAAGAACTAATCTACTTTAATGGATTACAGGCACACAATATTCAAGATTTCAGATATTTAAAAATACCTGAGTATGTTGCTCAGTGGTAGATTATTTGCTTAACATGTACAACGAGACCCTGGGTTTCATCTCCAATGCTGCAAAAAGAGGGGTGGGCAACCAGCTTGTGATCAGCTTATTTATACTTTCTTAATAGCAATACACTAAAGGACCCAGCGGAAACATAAAATAAAATGGAATTAACCCTTAAATAACCATTTGGCTGGAGAAGAAGGTTAGTGAAATAACCTTAGGGTCTCTGGGAGGTTCTAAGTATTATTATCAATTCTACTTCTATATGTTCAACAAGCATATTATATATATATATATATATATATATATATATATATATATATATGATATGATCCCGTATTTCTACTACAATACAACCCAACAAGATGACGCAAAACAAAACCGAGACAGAATGAAATAAAAATGGAACCATACAAAATCATTATATCAGCCTTTCTATCCTCCTGAAATGTCCATCTGTCCAAAGAACATATGGCCAAGAACATGCTACAATTGTGAACAAATAGGACATTTTAAAAGGAATTGTCCCATAGGAGGAGGGTTTAACAAAACTACGTATCAGAGGGAGACATTGGGCTAATGAATGCCGTTCTCAAACCACCATAGAGGGCACTCCATTATCAAAAAAACGAAAAAGGACCAAGTGTTTATCCACGATATCGTGGAGAAAGGCATCGGGCTCCATTGCCAAAAAATGGACAGGGGGGCCCAATGCTCCGGGGCCCAAAACCACAAATATACGGAGCACTGGAGGAACCCAGCAACCCCATCAGGGTAGTGCCCAGGACACAATGTCCATCAGATCCCTCATCAGACAACCCAGAGGGAGCGCAGGGTTGGACATTTGTCCCTCCGCCAGATCAGTACTAACTCCAGAGATGGGAGTTCAAATCATTCCCACAGGGGTGAAAGGACCTCTTCCCAAAGGAACAGTAGGCTTATTATTGGGACGCAGCTCTTCTACTCTAAAAGGACTCATCATGATAAGTCCTGGGGTAATTGATCCCGATTATGAAGGTGAAATAAAAATTATGCCAGTTCTCCAAAGGGTATATCAGTAATTTTACCAGGAGATAGAATAGCACAGTTACTAATAATACCAAGCCTACATGATAAATTTTCCAGTCGTGCTGTAGAAAGAGGTTCCAAGGGATTAGGCTCCACAGGTTTAGATTGGGCTATGCTTTCTTTAAATTTAGATTCTTGCCCCATGCTAAAACTAAATATACAAGGACATGAATTTAATGGGCTACTGGATACAGGTGCAGATCTTAGCATCATCTCTCGTCAAGAATGGCCAAAACATTGGCCATTACAACAAGCCACTCAAACGCTTCAAGGCCTAGGAGTGACGAATAATCCCCATAGAAGTGCAATGGTATTAGATTGGAAGGATCCTGAAGGATATGAAGGAACTATACAGCCATATGTATTGGATCATCTTCCCATAAATTGATGGGGACGAGATGTCCTAGATCAATTAGGTTTAACATTAACAAATAACATCAATCAAAATGCACCACTATTATGGCTAGACAAGGTTTTAGGGAAGGAAAAAGATTAGAAAAACAAGAACAAGGTATAGCAGCACCAATACAAATAGATCAAGGAACAGACAGACATGGGTTGGATTTTCACAAAGGGCCACTGAGACAATAAAAATTACATGGAAATCAGAAAGACCAGTATGGGTTCCTCAGTGGCCCCTGACTAAAGAAAAGATACAAGCAGCCCATGATCTGGTCAAACAACAATTAGCGGAAGGACATATACAACCTTCTGTATCTCCCCATAATACTCCCATTTTTGTCATCAAAAAGAAATCGGGTAAATGGAGATTATTGCAAGATTTAAGAGCCATTAATAATGAGATGGTTATTATGGGACCTGCTCAATCGGGGATTCCTCAATTGTCTGCTTTGCCAAAAACTTGGTATGTTTTAGTTATAGATATTAAAAATTGTTTTTTTTCAATTCCAATTCATCCTGAGCATAGTCCACGTTTTGCATTTACTATCCCTGCACTGAATCATGAAGGTCCTGATCAGAGATATGAATGGAAAGTACTCCCTCAAGGGATGGCTAACAGCCCAACTATGTGTCAAATTTATGTTAACAAAGTAATCCAGCCACTTAGAAATCAAAATCCTGAACTACAAATATTTCACTATATGGATGATGTATTATTAGCACACAAAGCTAAAAACACATTGCTAGAATGTTATGCCACACTTACAAACTTATTAAAAAATTATAATCTAGAGATAGCAATAGATAAAGTACAATTCAATTTTCCGATTAATTATTTAGGAGTTCTAGTATCCTCAACCATGGTCCGTCCACCAAAAATTCAAATATGAGTAGATCAACTCAAATCACTTAACGACTTTCAAAAGTTATTAGGAGACATAAATTGGATAAGGCCTTATCTAGGTATACCAACAGGAGAGTTGGGACCTTTATTTGATATCCTAAAAGGTCCATCAGATCCAAATTCACCCCGAATGTTAACGCCTGAAGCAAGAAAGGCATTAAAAATCATTGAAACATATATAGAAAATATGCAATTGGATAGAATTGATATAAGTTTGCCTTTATTATTTATTGTAGTACCAACAAAAATTATTCCTACAGGAGTATTTTGGCAAGAAGGTCCATTATTATGGATACATTTATCTTATTCTCCTAACACTATTCTTACTAGGTATCCTGAGGCTGTAGGACAATTAATACTCAAAGGAATAAAAGCAGCAAAGGGAGTGTTTGGAATTTCTCCCAATAAAATTATTACTCCATATACTATGAATCAAATTGATGAGTTAGCTAATGAGTTAAATACTTGGGCAATAATCATGTGCAAATCTAATGTTTCATTTGATAACCACTTACCATCTAATCCTTTATTGTCTTTTTGGTGTCATTGCATCCTGTAATTTTTCCAAAAATGACAAGAAAAACACCTATCATGAATGCTGCAAATATATTCACTGATGGGTCAAATAATGGTACAGCAGCAATAGTTACACCTGATCAAACTTTTACATCTTTAGTACCCAAACAATCAGCTCAAAAGGTAGAGCTTAATGCAGTATTACAAGCTTTTGTGATGTTTAAAGATTCTCTATTTAATTTATTTTCCGATAGTCAGTATATAGTTAATGCTATAGTATCCCTTGAAGATGCTGGTAGGATTTCCCATCTTCTACTGTTTTCTCTTTGTTTTCCACTATACAAAGTCTAATCTGGGACAGAAAAGATCCATTCTTTATAGGACATATCAGGGCACATACAGGATTGCCCGGAGCCCTTAGTTTGGGCAATGATTTAGCAGATAAAACTACACATGACATACATATTTTCTCTACACTAGAAGAAGCTATAAATTTTCATAAAAGGTTCTATGTCAATGCTAATACTTTACAAAAGCGTTTTAAAATAACTAAGGAACAAGCTAGACAAATAATAAAACAATGTCAAAATTGTGTGACCTTTTTACCACAAGTTAATCTTGGAGCCAATCCTAGAGGATTGATACCTAACCATATTTGGCAGATGGACGTCACACACTTGCCAGAATTTGGAAAATTAAAATATCTGCATGTTACAGTTGATACTTCTTCTGGATTTTTGATGGGCTCCCTTCATGCCGGAGAAAAAACTAAAGATGTTATAGCTCATTGCTTACAAAATTTTGCCACTGTGGGCGTTCCAAAACAGTTAAAAACAGATAATGCCCCTGGTTATACTTCTACCTCTTTTAAACAACTTTGCTCATCATTTGGTTTTACTCATATAACAGGAATCCCATACAATCCACAGGGACAAGGCATAGTTGAAAGAGCTCATCAAAGTATTAAAATGTACTTATTAAAGCAAAAAGACGGAATTGGGAAGGGGTATATATTCCCCAAAGATAAGCTTAAAATAACTCTTTTTACTCTAAACTTTTAAAATTTGGATTCATCAGGACTTAGTGCTGTGGAAAGGTATATGTGTCCAAAAAATGTGCATAAGCCCAAGGTACTTTGGAAGGATATTCTAACAGGACAATGGAAAGGTCCTGACCCAGTAATTGTCTGGAGTCAGGGGTCTGTTTGTGTGTTTCCACAGGAAGAACAGCAGCCGATTTGGATTCCAGAGAGATTTAACTAAAGTCCTGACCCAGTGATTGTCTGGAGTCGGGGGCCTGTTTGTGTGTTTCCACAGGGAGAACAGCAGCCGATTTGGATTCCAGAGAGATTAACTAAAGCGATTTCTACAGACCAAAAAGAAGATGATTTGGCTCAAATCCATAACAGCTGATATCCAAAACTCCAATTTGGCTATTCTTACATCTGCACCAGAACCAGGATGCTTTTTTCAATATCTAGTTTGTTATTGCCCTTTCCCATATCATGAAGTTCTATTTTGTTTTTTGAGCTCATACAGACCTAGGTTAATATTTTGCTGATCAGTTCTATTTTTTTTTTTTTTTTGACTACAGAGTTTTTAAACATTGCAATGGAGATTTCACCTGTAAAAAGTTATAAGGCCTTTACTATTATGTTATGTGTTGTATGTATTATATTATGTGTGCACACTTGTGTTTTGTGTTATATGTTTGAATGCATATATGTCCATATATCATATATGATGAGTGCTCATGAAAAAATTGATCCAAATATTTTTTTTTTATTCACGTGATTTAAATGGTTTAATTTAAATTGGGTAAACAACTGTTGAGGATTGTTTTAATATGTGAACAAAAAAGGAGGTTAACAGAACTGTTTGTTTACTTTCACCTTTCCTTTTCATTATATTTAATAATTCTCTTCAAGATAATGTAAATTGTTAAGAAAATTGTTTTCTTTTAGTACCTTCTGGAATGTTACATAATTTTTTCTTTAGCCATTATTACCAGAATTCCTATCTTCATCCCAGTGCCGGTGAAGACAAAGATAAAGGTAGTAGAATACAACAATTACTAATAGGGCATTATGTAAAATTGTGGATGTGTAACCGACGTGATTCTGCAATCTGCATTGGGGGTAAAATTGGGGGTTCATAACCCACTTCAATCTAATATATGAAATATGATATGTCAAGAGCTTTGTAATGTTGTGAACAACCAATAAAAAAGTAAAAAAAAAAAAAAAAGAAAGAAAAAAAACCATTCTACAGCTTCTGCAATAGCCATCACCGAACTGCTTGCAGAACTTGCCTAGACTATGTGTCCCTTGTATGCATTGTGAACTCACTTGTATGCATTGTGAACTATCTGTTGGTGCAGTGACTTGTGGTAGTGTTGGGGTATTTTTGCTGATGATGTCATCGGTGGTACAAATTTTCCAAAAGGAGCCATCAATTGGCTTGGTGTATCTTCCTCCCTTCTGCTTGTCATGATTGTTCAGCTAAAATTTGGGGGCCAACAGAGGTGAGGCAAAGAACCTCACCCCCCCGCTGGTACAAAGACCTCTCCACAGGTGTGGCTGTATACTGGACTGGTAGTCAGTCATGGGTAAGATCCAATTGCAATGGTACCAACCTAAGACAGGAGGCTGATGCCCTGAGGTCAGCTCATCTGATGACGGGTAAGGACCATATGTAGTATTGGACAACCTAAGGCAGGCACGGTCCCTAAGCCACATGCTTATTGTTTAAACAGAGAGGGGGAGATGTTGAGAGCCACAGCCAAAGGGGCCCCAGCAAACTTCCAGCTGCCAGCAAACTTCCAGCTGCCGGCTGATGATTGGCTCACAGCGGCCCCAGCAACATCTAGCTGATTGGCTCCTCTGCAGTGATGTTCATTGGGCTGTTTCTCCACCCTTCAGACTGCCAGCTGATGATTGGCTCACAGCGGCCCCAGCAACATCTAGCTGATTGGCTCCTCTGCGGTGATGCTCACTGGGCTGTTTCCCTGCACTTTCAGACCACTGAGCTGCTCATTGGGGGACTTCTTTGGCTCCGCCCACGCGACCCAGCCAATCGGCCTCAAGAGCAGGAGGATTGTGGGAGGTGGAGAGGCTGGTGTGGGGGAGAGAGGCTTGTGGGAAGCCAGTGGTGGCAATTGGGCTCTGAGGGTTTTTTCCTGAAGAGCTGTTTTGTTTGGCGTGTGTAGTTCTAAAAATAAAGTTAGTTTCTTTTGACAAGTGGCTCCTGAATTGTGCCCAGCTAGACTGCGGCATTATATATATATTTAGTTGTTGACTGACCTTTATTTAATTTATTTATATGTGATGCTGAGAATCGAACCCAGTGCCTCACACATGCCAGGCAAGTGCGCTACCACTGAGCCACATCCTCAGCCCCAAAAAGCATATTTTTAAAAATGAAATATACTTGATAGATTAAGTATTTCAACTGCTTCTCTTTATAATATTTTCATTCACTTGTTACTTAAGATAAAACTTTAAAAATGTCTTCCTTTGTATATTTCACTTTATCTTAAGTAGGAAAAACTGATAAATTCTGGGTTTCACTGAGTTTTTTTTTTTTTTAAAGAAAATATTACTCTTAGCTGTTATGCAATCATTCAACAAAAGGCTGATGGTACAGTCTGGGGTCAGACTACTGAACACTGCTGGAGGGAAAAAAAAAAATCATATTATGCTCAAAGGCACCTTTCTTTCCCTTAAATCTGATATCCACTTTCTACCACATTTTCACCAACTGACTGCCTCCTACAGTCATCAAAAGGGAATTCGCTTGAGCTTCCAATACCACAAACCCATTTCTGGATACAAGGAAAGAAGAGTGTACCATCCCTATTTAAGGCTAAACTTTCATCCATACTGTTTCTCCTCCCTTTTACCTCTTGCAGAATGTCACTTTCTCCTTTCTCCAAATTCTTACTTGGCTCTTATCCATTAGCACTTAAACATCAGTATATTTTTTTAACAAACTAAGGAAAAAAGAATAACAAACAACAAAATAAAATCAATCCTTGTTCACCTTGTTCTTTCCTACCAAGTTCAATCTTTCCTCCTCTTGACAGCCAATATTTGATTGCTTCATTTCACACCCACTCACTTTTCAATACACTAAACAGTGGTTCACACTAGGAAACCACTCTGCCAAGTTCTGAAACTTGTAAATTCCTAAATGAATACTTTTCACTCAGCATCCTGAACGTTCTTTACAAAAATGTTAACATTGTTGCACTGTCATCTTCTAAAACCTTCCCCTACCTCCTCTGCTTACAAAGACCAAGTCTATAGGTTTTCTTCATAACCTACTTGTCTTCCTTGAAAGTTCTTTATTCTCAGCCCATCCCCTGGATACTCAATCCCAAGCCTAGGCTTTTCTCTCACTACATACCTTCTTTTCAATTATTTCCATGCCTTCAATTATATATATCATGGAATATATGCAATCAAATTCTTATGGAACAAAACAATATGGTAGGTATTTATTTTTAAACGGCTAATTTATAATGTCTTCCCCCCATCCTTACCTTCTTCAAAATACAAATAGTTGAGAATTAGTAAAACAAAAAAGCATGACAATCCTTTTCAGTTAGTCTGCCATCAATAATGATTCAATAGAAAAATTACTGTGGGGCAGGTAAGAATGTACCACAAGAAAGTCAATAAGTATATGGCAAAAGTTAACTAACCACTTCTAGAGTCTAAATATTTATAAAATTCTGGGCTGGTGATATAACTTAGTGGTGAGGCACATGCTTTGTATGCACAAGGCCCAGGATAACATCCCAGGCACAACAAAGGGAAAAATATATATATGTGTGTGTGTGTGTATATATATATATACACACACACACACTCTCACACACACACACACACACACACACACAGACATATACTACTTTAATGCTCCTCTCCTTTCCCACCATTTAATCCTCACATGTCTTTTCTTCTTTTTAAACATCTCTTAAATATTTCTTCTCATTCTCTAGTTCAACACCCCAATTTTGGCCATCATAATCTCATGCTTGAATGTCTCCCTTTATCCACTCTTGCCCTTCTGTAAGAAGTGTGTTTTCAAAACCAAAATTTATCAACTCACTCTGCTATGTAAAACTCTCCAATTATTTCCTATGACCTTAAAAAAAAAAAAAAAAAAAAAAAAAACAAACCTGAAACTCCTTACAATGTCTTATAAGGTACTCCATATTGGACCTGAATAAACTCACTCTCATGCCTCATCTGTTACCACTTTTCCTCTCACACTCTGTATTCCAGGAATAGTGACAATGCATTTCTGAATACCATTCCCTCTTCTGACACATTCCTTTCTTTCCTTCTAGCCCCACCTGGTTTAGTACTACTCCTTGAGTCTCAGTTTTAATAATTTTCTTAGGAAGAGTACCCCTGTTCCCATTATATGATCCGTGTACTTCCTTTATAGTAGAAAATTCATCTTCACTTCCTTAATATCTGCATTCCCAACTATATCACATGGTTTCTGAGGATTCTTCTTCAATAATGCATGCCCAGTGTATAGCATAAAACCTGGCATCCAGTAAGTACCCAACTACTTGTTGAAAATATTAAAAAAATAATTCAGAAACAACTACTTTTAAAAATAATGGTAATGAGTTATTGAACACTTAATAATGCACAAAGAAAACAACTTGTATAATATTCCACAGCTACTAAGTAGTAGAGCTAAAAAAGATCCCACGAATTTTTGGTTTGGTTTTCTTTTGGTCTTATTCCAGGCTTCCTTTAATTCACCCAATTTCCTCCAAACCGGTTCTGTCTCCGTGACCTACATGCAGGGAATGGCTTCAAGACACTATCATCTGCATCCTCTCTCGCTAGGAATCTATTTTTGATCCATCTAAGGGAAGTGTCAAAAGCTGAAAGAACCACAAAGAGGCCACCGTCGGGAATTTCGGTCGTTCGGTTCAACGAATGTACCATAGGAAACCTCGAAGATTAAATCCCCGTAATGGGCAGGAGCAGCGATTTCTCAACCTTTCGGCCTCCTTCTAAGGAGAAGCGGGGCGGTCACACCAGGACCCTGGCTGTTCACCTACCCCTTTACTTCCGGAGAAGGCGACCACAACGTGGCGCCCAGTTGAGGGGGGACCGCTGGGGGAATAAAGAGAAAGGGCCCCACACCCTCACCCGCCACTGTCAAGGACTCCAGGGTCTGGTATCCCTTCCCCCGCCCCAGGAGGCCTCCTGGGCGGAGCTTAAGGTCTGGACCACACGGAGCCCTGGGCGGTGTCTGTGCCCCGGCCCCGCCGCCCCGCCGCCCCGCCGCGCAGCCCGTGGCCCCCCTACCTGGCTCGACGACCGCCAATGCTCTCTCGACCTGCGCAGGCCTACAAAGTAAAAGGAGGGAGGAAGCCTTGGGGGCAGAACCTAGGGCAAGGAACGGGGAAGTGCCACGCCTAAGGGAACAAGGGCCAGAGGTCTCACACACTAGTACAAGCCAGTCTCAGTAGAAACTTTCTCCGTTACCGGCCCGGGAGCGGCAGCCATATTTCCGCCGCCGAG
This sequence comes from Spermophilus citellus, assembly GCF_964194105.1. Taxonomy (NCBI): domain Eukaryota; kingdom Metazoa; phylum Chordata; class Mammalia; order Rodentia; family Sciuridae; genus Spermophilus; species Spermophilus citellus. Next base: position 191,765,892 of record NC_138184.1, on the reverse strand, counting down.
TCCGCCACAGTACGGATCCCCGCTGGGGTCAAACCGCGCGTCGCGCTTCCTTTCCAAAGCCCGTCCCCCTCTCGGGTCCCTCCCCGCCCCAACCCGGGCGCGGTGGCGGACCTAAGATTGCCCAGCACTGCTTCACCAGTGCCAACTGTCCTAGCCAGGGCGTCGGCCTAGCTCCGGGGACCTGGAAACAGCGGAAGAGCGCAGGGAGTGAGACCACCACGTATCACACACTTCAAGCATCTAGGCCACCGCCCCAGGCTGGACCGAAACTGGAGCAGCTCGGGCGGGATCGCCGCGGGTGGACTGTAAATACTGCAGGAGGCATTGCTGTTCTTTAATATATATGGCATAATATGGCTTTGTGTCTACTGACACTGAAACCCAGGGTCAGACCCGCTTTCAAGTCCTTTTCTCCTGGCCCCAGCCTGCATTTCTAGTAAAGTCTACCATTAATCCACCACCTTGGCATCTTTCCTCTTCCTAGGCTCTTAGCTCTCCCTGACCTTAGAGTTCTTTAAACTCCAGGGTTGCTTCCCATTTGTACTCTGAACGTACTTAATAAACGTATGGAGGTATTATTTCTAGGCAACATTCCACAACAGCTGTGAAGCCAAATAGTCTAGGAGTTTAAATCCTAGTTGCGATTTCAATCCCTCTCCATCCATAAAATGGAAATAAATCCTTCTTTAAGAGGTTGAATATTCTCTGAAACTTTTTTCCTGGCATGAAGTAGAGTTAAAGAAAATAGTCAATAATATTTATTAAAACATGGCAAAGATGACTATTGAAGATCATATCATAAGTGTAGGTACCAATGCAATACCATTTTTCACCATCTTTTTCTATTTTTTTTAGAAATACATTACAGTAGAGCATATTTTGACATATATGACATTTCACTCATCCTGTATTCATATAGGTACATAGGAAAGTTATGTCAGATTTATTCCACTGTCTTTCCTATTATTTTCCTCCCCTCCATTCCCTTCATTACCCTTTGTCTAATCCAATGAATTTCTATTCTCCCCCCCTCTCACTCCCAAACGCACTAATTTTGTGTGTTAGTATCCACATATCAGAGAGAACATTCACTGTTTTGGGAGGATTGGCTTATTTCACTTAGCATGATAGTCTCCAGTTCGATCCATTTATAGGCAAATGCCATAATTTTATCCTTCTTTATATCTGAGTTATTATTCCATTGTGTATATATACTACATTTTCTTTATCCATTCATCTGGTGAAGGGCACCTAGGTTGGTTCCATAGCTTAGCTATTATGAATTGAGCTGCTATACACATCGATGTGGCCATGTTATTATAATCTGCTGATTTAAGTCCTTAGGGTATTCTGAGAAGTAGGATAACTGGGCCAAATGGTGATTCCATTCCAGGTTTTCTGAGGAATCTGCATGCTGCTTTCCAGAGTGGTTGCACTGATTTATAGTCCCACCAGCAATGTGAGTGAACCTTTTCCCCCACCTTGTCAACATTTCTCATTATTTGTCTTCTTGATAATTGCCATTCTGACTGGAGGTGGAATCACAGGCAACCCCATTTGGTGATGGGGTGGGCCACTCAACTCAAAATAGAGCACCAAAAAGCCAGCAGGTGGAAATTTAAAGCCAAGAAGCAGTGTTGGGTGGGGGCAGAAGCAAGAAAAGGGTCAGTGGATGGAAAATTATTAAGAGAAAACATTAAAGGTATGCAGAAGCCTGGCTAAAGGGACCTCACAGAGGTTTTGCTGAAAAAAGACCAGCTGTCAACCAAAGGATAATGGAGCATGAGTGTGATTAGATGGAGAGGAAGGGTTTTAGCTAAACTGAGTTCTCTCACTAAAACTATATTTTGAAAGGAATGCACAGTTTGCATAGGAAAAAGTTGGGAAGGCTGACTAAAGTTTGGTTTATCAGAAAGTATGAATTCCCATTCTCTTTCCAAAAATGGTTTCTTCCTACCTGCCTTCTATTCCCACTATCATTTTCTACTGCTTGTAGCTCTTAGGTCAAATTATCTCTGAGACTCAGTTTCCTCCTACATAAATGGATGCTGATAACACCATTTACAAAGTTGTTAGGTTATTGTATGGATTTAGTGAGATCATGTATGTTAATGAAAAAAACGTTATAAACCTTCATAAGGTTTATTCCATTAGAATAAAGATCAAAATTCTTAAATGGCCTGGGGGGGGGCGGGTGCAACTCAGTAGTAGAGTGCTTGCCTGATACGTGTGAGACCCTAGGTTTTTGATTCCTAGCACTATAAAAAAAATCCTTAAATAAAGACCTGTAATCTGACCCCTTTCACCTTTGACTTGAACTCCCACATACTCCCCAACTCCGCACCCCATCCTGCTTTCATTTCCTCAAATGTAGGAACATGTGCAGTTTGGGACACTGTTAAATCACTGGAGCACAGTGCCTGATGCATAGTTTCACTTGAGCATTTGTAAAATAAAAATGACAATAAATAATAGGGATTCAACAATCACTGGTTCTTGCCACTTACTTTGTGTTAGTTTTATCTATATATTTTTCCTCTCTTTCCTGAGTTTGAATGTCATCATTTCTGTTTAATAAATCTTGCAGGTTGCTATGGGTGGTACATCTATAGTGTTGAACCACTCTCATATTCAGATTCCACATAGGTAGATGGAATGTTTGAGTTAGATTCTGTATGGACTTTTGTCTAATTATAAATTCAATCACTATCCAATTCCCAAATCTGTTACTGTGGCTTTCTGGGGACCAGTGTGTCCTGTATCCACTACTTTATATATATATATATATATATATATATATATATATATATATATACACACCCCACTTTCAAAAATCTCCTTCCTTGTTTGGGAAATCCTCCATCTTAGGAGTCTAGCAGATGAAATGACAAATACTTGCATAAATCACGTGTACCAGCTGAAAGCTAATGATTCAAAAAAGCAGGTACAGAAAGTTACATATCCTGGGCATCTGCAGAAGTGTAGCAAGTAAGCACCTGGGACAGTAGTGAGCATGGTTGTGGTGGTAGCATCTGGCATTCAGTGTGAGCTGTACAGAGATACAAGATGCCTATACTTGGTAAGGAACCTACAGGAGCCTTCTCCCAATTGATTCTGTAGCGTATTATAGTCTGTGTAACTTTCTGTTTGGCCAGTTATGGTCTGTGGCCATGTAGACACAATCCTCAATCTCCAGCAATTCTTTGAGCTAGCCATATTCTCAACAAATTTTGTTTCTGTTTAAATCAACTACAGCTATTTTCTGTTGCTTAGCACTTAAAACCCCTCATTAAAACAGAGCTTTATCATCTTGCTCAAACATGATCCTCTGTATTGTGACCCTGAAGCCATTATTGATGCTTATTATTATGTCCATATACTTTAGAATATTTCAGTAAGATGTGTATATGTTTGAAAGTTAACTTTAATCTACACACTCCAGGGAAGGTGATTAGCAATTGAAAGATACTAATTAGGAGTCTTCACTGCAGAATTGGATGCACAAATGTTTTCAGTATCACTATGTAAATGTGAACTGGAGGTACATTAATTAACATAAAGGATTAGAAAGAATTTTTCATTGTGGAAATGAGAGGTGTTCAAGATTATATGCTTGGCTAGAATATTGTACAGGCATTTCTGCATTTTCATGAGTGTGGTAAAAAATCTGCTGAGTCTCGCAGACTGACACCTTCAAAATAGCTCCCTGCACCTAGATTGTTCTTTAATACTTGGCCACAGGGACCTGTTTGTGTACTATTTTTTTTTTTGTGTCTACTTGCTGATAAATATTGGAATAGTAACATTCAGTGTGAGACTTGCTTTTAGTATAGGACATCACTGCCTAGTAAGAAAGGAGAAGGCCCTCATCAATCCTTGGTTACTGAAGACTACAAGTATTTACCAAAAGAACCTGATAATTGTGAAAGACCAAGTGTTGTTCAGTTTTACCCACTCTCTTTCATTTATCATTTCTTTTCAACTTCCATTGCTCCTAACCTAGATGAGGTCCTGAGATCCAAATTGCTTTAGTAACCTCCTGCAAACTTGTCATCTTCAGCCTCATGCTAGTCTAGTCTATTGCACTGGCCTCTGGCTGATATCCTCAGAGCACTACTCTGTGTCACTTCTAGGATTAAAACCAGTGACCTCCACAGGCTACAGAATAAAGCCCAAATTCTTTAGCCCGGCACCTAAGGCCGCATAGGGCCTTTGTCCAGTGCTATTTACCCTGAAATCAAAAGTGTAAGGTCAGTTCCTGACATCTGGCATATCCACAGCCAAACACCTACATATGAAACAGCCACCTGATAATGATCCCATGATGGAGATTTCATGCTGTGGTTACTGACGGCAGTGTAATGAGCTGAAAAACAGGAACTTCCACTCTTCAACACCTGCTTGATGCAAGAAGGACCTATGGGCTCCAGGCTAAGAGTTTCAACCAGCAGAATTAGCTGAGACTAGGAACACCTGTAGGAATGTAACCATGAAAATAGCAAGTTAAGGCGGGGAAGGCCAGCATTTGTCACCAGAGGAGCAGCTGATTCTATCATACATCTGGGTCCTGTGGCAGCGAGCCACAGATGAGTCATTGTCAATTCTTCCTGTGTTCTCTTGTTTTCACTATCCTCATAGGGTCCTCCACTCTATGCCTAGGGCTAAACTAACTTTAGGTTCTGGTAGGCAACCTCCCTTGGAACACTATATAGCACTTTGTGTTTACAAAGTGCTTTCACCTATGTTATACAATCCTCATTCAGTAATACACACACAAACAATGAAAATAGTTTCATCACCATTATGTAAATGGAGTAACCAAGGTCCAGAGAAACTATAGTGTTCTAGGTCTTCATAACTATTTAGGAGAAGGGACTTAAACCTCAGTCTTTTAGCTTCAACTTCTCAGCCATCAAGTGCAGCTTTCCAAATACCAACCATTCAATGTGAGGAAGCAAAAGTATTTCCATCTCATGACTCGTGCTCATAGTATGTAGGGAAAGGGTTACAATGTTGACGCTTGGCTATATCTTGGAATCATCTGGAAGATTTTTAACTTACATCCATATCAAACTCAGCCCAGACCAAGTAAGCAGAGTCTCTCAAATGAGTCCTAGGAAGGGGTGTGTGTGCCTTTCTACCTCAGTGATTCTAATGTAAAGGAAAGGTTGGGAACTGCTGAGTTCTTAGAGTGCTATGGTTCCCCAAGTCTGGCCTCCAGACCAGCTGCATCCACAACACCTGGGAACTAGTTAGAAGAGCAAATCACTGGCCCCTACTCCCAGAGATACTGAAACTCTAAGTGTGGAACCCAGATTTAAGGATTAAGTTCAGATATGTGTGCCACCTATCTCTCATACTTTTAATTTACACATTTAATTTTTGATATTCTGCTTGTATATTTTATCTACCTGTTCTCCATGTACTCTAAATAATGTCTTCTCTTGAGTTCTGTTGGCTTATTCTCTCTGCCTGCTCCTGGACTTAGCCGTTCACTATTCCCTGTAGGGAAGCCATTAAGATACAGAGTTCTGGAGTTCAACTGCCTTAGTTTAATCCATCCGCACCACTTATTAGTTCTGTGCATTTCCCTATCTATAAGATGGAAGTAGTATTTACTGATAGATGTGGTTATGAGAATGAAATGAGTAAAGTGTTTAGAAGAAAGCCTGAAAGTTCTCAAGCATTAGCCATTTTCATTTTTATATAGCTCAGGGGAGCTCTTCAGCCTTCATTCAGTCTAATTTTCAGATTGGTATATTAACATCTAGAGCTCAGCAAAGAGGGAGAAATTTATGTCAAATACTTACTAATAGCATATCTTTCATTTTATCTTTGTTACATGAAAGATGGAAACAAAGACAAAACAATGACTTGACTTTTACATTTAAAGGAATTTAATACACCTTCTTCACCTTTTCTCCCCCTACATATCCAGTGACTATTTCTACATACATCCTAAGAGCTTAATGGGTTTCCTTCAGTTGTGCAACAACACTTATGCATTTATTTGTTCTAAGCATTCACTTACTTTCTTTTCATATTATAACCCAAATTATATCTTAGTGACCCCAAACTGTAAGGGAGCTACTTAAATACATGGATTTTAAGAATCTACACAAAATCCTACCAAATGATAAATTCTCACATTTCTCCCTCCAGACCTGAATTCTTTATGAAGTGCTCATACACAGGCGATTCCGATGAAATGCCAGGTTTGGGGACCACTGATCTAGCCAATACAGAAATGAAACTAACTGAAAACTCAAGACTAGTAAGCTTGCTGGGGAGTGTGGTGATGGGGTGGACTATTTCTCCATTACCATTCTAGTTCTGATACTGTGTCTCTTACCACTTCCTAAATAGATTTTCCTCTGATGTCCATATATGTCCTCTTTTTCTTTTTTTTAATGCTCCTTTACTAGATCTTAACAAAGATTAACTCTCACTTCTCTGTAACTGATTCTCAAGCCTATATGCCTGAAGCATCTCGAGATCAAGGTGACATTTTAAACTTAGATAAATGCTCTATCTCCCAAACTGAATCCTTCCCCTTTAACCTCCTTCTATACATACTTTCTACTTACAGTGATTGGCATCTTTTTACAGAATTCAAATTCTTTAGTTTGATAGCCAATACCCTCCAAAAATATTGTTTTAGCTATTTACTGTGGTTCTAGTTCCTAATATTTCTTTTCAGTGTCCTGAGCTCTATCAAATGAAAATGCTCCTGAATTGAGGGCCCTCATTTTCCACACCTGTGTTCTCATTTCATTCCTGTCTAGAATACTTTTCTTGTGTGTTTTACTTGTCCCATCACTAGTTTTTCTTTCAAACTTCATTTAAAATACTGCTTCCTCCAGATTTTCACTGAGTGTCCCAGATGAAAATATCTTCTTCCTTTCAATTTGCATAGATTTTATCTGTTACTTCACTGAAGTCACTTCAGTTTGTCTTTTTTGTTCTTTTTTTTATACTTTAAAAATGTGCAGACTACCTGTTGGGGCAGGCCCCAAATGGCTGCACTTAGGCTTCTTTGCTGAAACTTCCAGCAGGTTATGTTATATTTTTAGTATATAGCCAGGGCTGGGAACTGGCTATGTTATAGTTAGTCAAGGCCAGAAACACTCTGACTCAGCCCGTACACACTCAAGGTTGGAAACATTAACTCCTGAGCATGTGCACACCCACCTTATGTAACCTGTTGGCAGTGTGCCTGTGGAAAAGACTAGGGGTGAAATGGGTTAATGGGGACAAAATGTAGGCAAAATGAACACTAAATTGGAACTGGTAAGAGTTGAAGATGAAGCTGGAGGTTGTGGCCACCATGGAAGAAAGCATGTCTACTATCCTGTGTCTTACATATTTTTTCCTTCTGCAGAACCCCGAATCTGTTTCCTGGGTCAGACCCCCTGCACAACATTACACTAACTCACACAGTTCAAACAACTTAAACTATGCAAAGTGGAAGTCCTCATCAGCATTTTGTCAAAAGCTACTTTCCTAAAGAGTATTACAGTTAGATATAATTTATCCTTCCAAATCAGTATTTCTCAAAAAATTGGTCAGAGACTCCATTCCTACCTCAAATCACTTAGGGAGCTTGTTAGAAATGGAGGCGCCTGTGCATTGACCTAGACCTACTGAATTAGAATTTCCTGGAAGTTTTGCTCTGATCATTCTTAATCATACTAAAATTTGAGACTCAATGCTTTCATCCATACATTAAATAGAAGTTCTTACACAATGCTTACTTGTTTTTGTTTGGTTATTATGTTCTTTCACTAATAATGTTATTTGACTTGTTTTTAGTTTTATGAATTTATCATGGAGCTCTTTAGACAAACAGATCCACTGTGTGTATGTGTGTGTGTGTGTGTGTGTGTGTGTGTGTGTGTGTGTGTTTGTGTGTTCAATTTTTAAACTAATGGATATCTTATATGTAACTCTTTCTGATAATGGACATTTAGACTTCCAGTTTCTAGTTATAAATAACTGTGCTTCAATGAATATGTAAAATTTGTACTCATGATGCAAGAAGTTGATGACTTAAGTGCATATTCAAAATGTGATGCTACTAAATCATTCCCCAAAAAGGAGTTTTGAATTTACACAGAATTTCTTCTAATAGTTAAAGAGAATATTTGTACCCCATATATCTATCAGTAGTGTGTATTATCATTTTCAGTTATTTCAAGCTGATGGATGAAAAATACTATCTGTTGCTTTAATTTGTTCTTTTTCTCATGCCTGGTGAGATTGAGCTCCCTATTTTATTTTCTGCCATTTTTATTTCTTTTCATATGAACTGTCAGTTCCTGTCTGTTGTTCATATTTACCATTATGTGTTGAATTGTCTACCACTGATACTCTTGAACTGACCATTGTCTTTGATCTGAAATGTTATGTTTATCATATACTAAATTCCTAAATGTACATTGGAAAGTTTCTGGACTTTTTATTCTTTTCTATTTGTCTATTTGCACTTACGCCCTACCATATTATTATAGTCTTTAGTTGGCTTTTATATCAATATTTTCTTCATTCTTCAAAAGCTTCTTAGTTATATATGCCTACTTTTTTCTTTCAAATTTTTAATCAGTTCATAAAATCCATACAAAAATCTTATTTATACTTTGGTTAAAAATGCAATAAATTAGAGATTAATTTTGGGGAGATTTGACATTTTCCAAATTTTGCTATCTTACCAAATCACAGACTTAACTGATATTTAGTCGTCTCAGGCACTTGGTAATATCTATAGTTTGATGTTCCTTATAAGGTTTTTTAGATTTTCTTTACTTAAGTCTCAAAACTTTATTTTCCTTCCCCCCACCCCCCATACTGGAATTGAACCCAGGGCCTTGTGCATGCTAGCCAAGTACTCTACCATTTACGCCACTAGTCCCCCAATTTTTTATATTGCTTATTGTTAAGTATTTTTAGTTTTTTGTTTTTGTTTTTGCAAACATGAATGAGACTTCATTAGATTTTCTAATTGGTGTTTGCCATTTTTTTAGGAAAACGAAACTACTAAGCTTTTTTTTTTAATTAGTTCTAATAGATTTTTAGTCATTTATACTTTTTAGTCAATGATAACATCTACATGTAATAAGCTTTTTTCTTACTTTTCAATCATTATGCTTCTTTTTTTTTTAATCTCATTTTACTTAACAGGCTAAGTCTGTTGTTTCAGCATTGAAAAGTCTTGGTGATATTGGGCACCATGGTGTTTCTTTCAGCCTTTAATGAAAGGCTTCTAATATTTGTTCATTAAATATGAGGTTTGCTGAACATTTTTGGTAAATTTTTCTTTCCACGTTAAGGAGGATGTCTTCTATTAATCTGACTGACAGCATTTATACGAATGAATTTTGAATTTAATGTTTCTTTTTTCAGCATCCAGATGATTATATAGATTTTCTCTTTAATTGATGGATATGGTGACTTGCATTATTATTTAACTGAATGCATTCTTGGAAGAAAAATAATCCTCTTTGGTAGTAATGAATTGTCATATTATTTTGGCTAGATTTTTTCCCGTAGGATTTCATTGAGTAGCCTTATATTAATAATTAAAAGTGAAATTGAATTGTGAGTAGGCAGAATGATGGTCTACCAAAGATACCCTAATTCATAGAAGCTGAATCAGCTTTTACATAGCAGGTGATTTACCTTGGTGGGACTGCAAAATGGTGCAGCCAATTTGGAAAGCAGTATGGAGATTTCTTGGAAAGCTGGGAATGGAACCACCATTTGACCCAGCTATTCCCCTTCTCGGTCTATTCCCTAAAGACCTAACAAGAGCATGCTACAGGGACACTGCTACATCGATGTTCATAGCAGCACAATTCACGATAGCAAGATTGTGGAACCAACCTAGAAGCCCTTCAATAGATGAATGGATTAAAAAAAATGTGGCATTTATACACAATGGAGTATTACTCTGCATTAAGAAATGACAAAATCATAGAATTTGGAGGGAAATGGATGGCATTAGAGCAGATTATGCTAAGTGAAGCTAGCCAATCCTTAAAAAACAAATGTCAAATGTCTTCTTTGATATAAGGGGAGTAACCAAGGACAGGGTAGAGACGAAGAGCTGGAGAAGAAGATTAACATTAAACAGGGATGATAGGTGGGAGGGAAAGGGAGAGTTAAGGGAAATTGCATGGAATTGGAAGGTGAGCCTCAGGGTTATACACAATTACATATAAGAGGAAAGGAGGAGTAGGAGAAAAATTATATAAGTGGAAGAAACGATTTATAGTAGAGGGGATGGAGAGAGAGAAGGGGAGGGGAGGGGGGACAGTGGAGAATGGGATAGACAGCAGAATACATCAGTCACTAGAAAGGCAATTTGTAAATCAATGGAAATGAAACTGATGTGACACAGCAATCTGTATATGGGGTAAAAATGGGAGTTCATAACCCACTTGAATCAATCTGTGAAATATGGTATATTAAGAACTATGTAATGTTTTGAACAACCAACAATAAAATAATTAAAAAAAAAAAGAACTTGAGATAAGGAACCAAAGTAATCAGGAGTCCTTATACATGGAAACCTTTCAGTTGCAGAGAGAGTGAGCAGGAGCTGCAATGATAGAAGAAGGATTGGAGAAATGTAAGTGAGGAGTTGAGCAGATAGCTGGTTTTGAAAATGCAGGAAGAGGACCATGATCCAAGCAATGCGGGAGGCCTCTAGCTAGAAAAGGCAAGGAAATGGATCCTACATCCTTCAAAAACGAATGCTAACACCTTGATTTTATAGTGAAGCAAGAGCCATATTTGACTTAATAACATACAGAACTATAAGATAATAAATTTGTGTTATTTTAAGTCACTAAATTTGTTTACAGCAACAATAGAAAATTAGTATAGTCTGTAGTCTATAATTTTATCTGTGTGCTCTACCAGTTTGGAAAACAGATATAGCCAAATAAATAAATAAATAAATAAATAAACCTTCTTTTTCAATGTTTTAGAATAACCTTTACGAAAAAAAATTGTTCATAAATGTTTTATCAAACACCTGTAAAACTGGTTCTTGTGCCTTTATTAAAAAAAAAAAAAAAAAAGATATTCAATTCCTTTTTGGACTTTGTCTTTTCCTATCCCATCTTCCAGTCCTGGCACTGCTTCAGGGCTGGATATGAGCACAAGAGAGGTGGTGTTGCAGTTTCTTACCACTGCCTCTCCCTTGCAGCATCTGGGCCCAAACCACTGACTGGTTGAAGACAAATGTTCAGGTTCCTTACCTCTGCTGGGGCCACCAGTGCAAAGCAGGAAGTAGAGGTAGCACCAATAGTACCTAAGAAAAACACATCATCTGATGGGAACACCACTCCATACAGTAAGCACCCCACTCATTGCAGTCTACATAACACCTGCCTGAACTAGTGTCCCCATAGAAATGGTAGGTCTCTCTGACTCTTCCACAGTATGCACTGTGCCCATATGTGTACAAATTGAACTATATTCTAATTCTGAGAATGTATTAAGGAATAAACTCATTAATATTAAACAAACCTGGACTACCTCAAAAGATTCATAAACTATTAGCAGTGGTCTTGTGTCATCTCAATTGCATTTGGGAAGAAAAAATCATTTATGAATATTTATTGATTACTGGCTTTGTGCAAGGTATTTTTCTAGGCCGAAGATACAAAATGTAATAGAAGGCCTTTCCCAAATATCTAGACACAGAAAGATAAATTTCAGATATTTGTAGCTATGTGGAGACTTTATGATTTATTAAGAGACCACTTTAGAGTATGCAGACTGTATGTTCTTCCTAAAGAAGTGACATTTATGCTGAGAACTGAACAACAAAAGTGAAGAAGGTATGCAAATTAAATAAAGGAATAAGAAATGTTAGGCAGAGGGAATATCTAGTATAAAGGTAGGCATGGGTATGTATGTGCCTATTTGTCTGTGTCCCTGCCCCTAAGGATTTTAACATAGAGATTGAAGGAGAGAGGAATAGGAGATTTGGGGAGGCAGAGAGGGGGTCACATCATTTACATTAGCTTTTTTATGATGAGGGACACTGGTACTTAAGTCATGTTTAGATGACTTTTGAAGTGTGTGAGGAAAGCCAAGTAATCAGTTTTCATTGATATGTAAACCAGGTACTGCAATGAAAGAATGTTTTCAGTAATGTTAGTTTTTGTTCATTGCCATGTATTAATGCTGATATATATATATATATATATACACACACACACACACAAATACACACGCTATTTAACTGTGTATGTATATTATAAAATCATTGCTAGTTTCTGACTATCCATTCTCCAGTGTAAGAGTGAAGTAATTAAGCCTCAACTATGAGTTATAATTTATTGAATGGTGTAGACTTTGTTACAATTGTATCCCTATCTTAAGAAGCAATCCTACACACAGCTTTCAAAGTTTTTTTTTTTGTTGTTTGTTTGTTTGTTTTTAAAGTGGGGCAGGGGGAAGGCAGGGAGCCAGGAGGTCTAGTAGATCAGTGGAAGTTCATAGTTACTAAAAAACAACTCCAAGAGTATGTTCTGAATACAACATAAAACCTAAACTACTCCGTCTAAAGACCTGTGCTTGTTCTCTTTTGAGTTTCTTCACCTTATGAAGTAAAATCAATCCATGAAAGTATTACTCTCCACCTGTACTTATCTGTAATATTACCTTTTCACAAATGATGTTAAAATGTCACTACACTTCAGAAATTTTAGGGAGGAAAACATTTTTCATTATATTATAAAGAACTCATTTGAACTTTTCTGAAGTACTAAATTGATGTCAGCAGTTCAGTGTGTAGCCACCAGCCATAAGCAAGACTGAAGAGATGGCTTGTGACACCCTAATTCTCATTCTTCATCTCCTCATTCCTCTGGCACCATTCTTTAGGCCCTACTTGTATACTTCAGGTTACATAGGCTCCAGACTAGTACCCTTTCTCTCCATCAAAATGTAGCCTTTCCAATTCTCAGGTTCCTTCTGTTTCCTCAGCAACCTGCTCTTGATACTCTGTGCTTGTGGTTGTAAAGCTCTGTTTATAGGTAAGCCATTAGGTCCTCATTCTGCCACTAGTCTATTTCCTGAGCGTCTTTTTTCTCACAGATGGACCCCAGGACTTTAACTGCCAAACTTCCCCTCTTCTTTCCTCCAATCACCAACTTTATTTTCAGGAATTGTTTAATCCTTATCTGGGTTTGGGTTTCATATTCTCTCTTGGATTCCTAGTGAAACGCCTGAGGCAATTTGGAACAGATGAGTATTTTTTGCTAAGTTTATTATTCCTTCTCATTTTAGCCAGTTTTTGAAACTTCCATCCAAACAGACATATGTTTTAGGAGTGTGAGGAAGAAGTCAATTAATATTGGTCATACCACATTTGTGTTCTTTTTCCTTGAAAAAGAAAACAATGGGCATAGCTAGTGACATTAATTAAGCATAAACGATTCATAGGTCTAGAATTGACTGCAAATTTAATTTGACTTAAATGTGAATCCTGTAATAGCTTCATATAGAACATCTTTGTGCCTACAGATTATATTTTTGATAGCTGATTTCCCACATCAGCTCAAAATGCTACAGAAAAAAATACTGTCATTAGTACGTTCCATAGGATAATTTAATTGGTTGTGATTGACTTCAACAGATATGACATATATGCAATAAAAGTTCATTTTCCAGACTTTTCTCCATAGAGTTACAAACAGACCTTGAATAACTATCACACATTGATTTATCTTTTGAGCATTGTTCCCTGTCATTTTTATGGTTTGGGTATACCAATCCAACAATATCAACAAATTTGTTTTACAGCTTTTTAATGACAAACTTAAGAAATGATTCTACAATCAATGCCTATGACAATTTTTGTTTATTTTCATTTAACTTAATGTCATAGAAATAGGTTCTGTATTTTATACTACTGATGAGCTCAGTATTAGAAATTGTTAAAATGTATGATGCAAAATAGTTTCATCTACATTTTTGACTACTGAGTTAATATTTAGAAGTGTTTTATATTATCACAAAAAGTAGACTAGCTTTCTAATAACTTAGCAAAGGTGCTATTGACTAAATATAAAATTCAAAGTAAGTTGAACACTCCTTATATTGACTACAAGTGCCAAGACTCTCATCCAAAAAAAAAAAAAGTTAGCATTTCACTCCTTTTATAAGATTTAGGGGTCCTTAAAGTAATGAAATTGTTAGGTATCTAGCATGCTTGTTCTTTGGGTATTGTGTCATATTGACCACCACAAATATTCTTGGGGAGCTTTGTGTTCATAGTGGATAGTGGTTATAAATTTTTTTCATAATTTTTTTTGGAGGGGTATTGAAAATTGAGCCCAGGACGCATTACCCTTGAGCTATATCCCTAGCCCTTCTTATTTTTTTTATTTTGAGAGAGGGTCTCACTAAGTTGCTTAGGGCTTTGCTAATTTGCTGACACTGGCCTCAAACTTGTGATCCTCCTGTCTGAGCTTTCTGAATTGTTAGGATGACAGGTGTGCAACACCTCACTTGGCTTATCATAAACTCTTATGGAGGTTACTATAATTCAGTTTATTGAGAAGAGTAAAATTATCGTAATATAAAATTTCTGTAATAAACCTTTGTTATTATTTGAATACTAATATAATGTATTTTCCAACTTTATTATCAGTTACCAATTTGTAATACCAAAAAGAAACCAATTTTTCTTTTTCTTTTGTGGTTCTGGGGGATTGAGCTCAGGGCCTTGTACGTATTAAGCACATGCTCTTACCACTGAGCTGCACATGCATTCCATTCTGACCTCTTTCAGCAGAGAAGTACTACTGTTATAGTGTACTCAGAAAAGGGTGTGGAAATGGAATAAAAGCTTAATTTGTTTCCCCTTTTATAATCAGAATTCGCATTTAGCTTGCACTTTTCCGAGGGGCATATCTCTCTTATCCACAATGCTTTTTAATTTGCTGAAAAGTTTTTTGTGCTTAAAGCTTTTTTTTTTTTTAACCTGTTATTCCAGTTTTGAGAAACAAAGTGATTTTAAGCAAAGACAAAACTATAGGATCAGTAGGCAATCATTTTTAGATATCTAGATTCCTAGATATCAAGTACATACAGAATTCTTGTCTTCTCTAATACATCATATACTCCATGAAAATGCAAGGGTTGTGATCACTGTAATCTCTGTTTCCCCAGCATATTGCACATGGAAGAATTCATTTGCTCAGGAATTAAAAAAAAAAAAAACCAAAAACCAAAAAACCACCTCTTTTGTAGCATGAGAAAGTTGCCTAAAAATCAAAACAGATCTGCTTATGATAGCATCTGTTATCATACTTCATTTCCCTGAAAGTTAATTATATAGATGACATACAGTGAACTAGAATTTATGCTGTTGTTCTGGTTCTGCCATAAACAGCATGACAATGGGAGAAGTCAGAGTTCTCTGGTAATACCAGTAAGTGAATTTATAGAATTAAGGAATTTAAGTAAATGGAACCAGTGGAAAAATTCTAAAAGTCATTCAGTTTCTAAATTGCATCCTAAATCATAAATCATTCAATATGTAAAAGACCACAAAACTTTCACTTCAGAAGTAACAGACAAAGAATATTAGAAAATTTAAAATTTTTAATAAATGTGCTTTGTTCACAAAATGTGAAAAAAATACAACAAACACAAACATACATTTTCTGGTATGGTACCTCCCACCACTTGGCAGCTATAGTAAAACCAAATGATCTATTCATGATCCTGAAGAATCCAACCACATGATTATCATTTGTTTTTTGAAACACCAAATTATTTTGGAGAAACTGCTGTGAATCAGACAGGAGGCCTCTTAATTTCTTTATAGTCATATGAAATAATTGTTAGAGTAGTCATATAGTATTAGAAGGCCCTTCACTTATTATTATGTGTGTGATCTGGCATCAACACACAATGACTTCTTATATTTCAATACTTATAACAATGAATTGGCCTTGGTGGAACATGTGTTGGTTTAAATCCTGTGTCAACCTAATTTGAATAAACTGAACTTACAGTAACAAATGATGTAAATTCAAACAAATTTATACTAAGTGGTAGTAGGTTTTATAGAGTTTTTTTTTTTCTTCTTCAAAGTACTACTTAAAATATATCATGCACATTTTGGAGCAAAACCAGAATCAACATCTGTAAACACTCAGAAAAATTTATAGCACCCACATTTTAGCTGTAACACAAACGCTGTCTCAAAGGTCATACTTAGACTAGCTTTTCAAAGCACTATTTTAATTTACTTTCAAAGCACTTTCATTTGGTGTATTGTTGTCTTTGTTATTAGGATTGGATTTAGGCAAACCAAAGAAAATAATCAGTATAATAAAAGGGTAACACTAAAATGCAACTCTCTACTATCCAGAACACAGTGCTTTTTTTCTTTTCTTTTGAGGAGGTTACAAGACATAATCCTGTAGTGTTTAACTGGAAAGAAAGGTAAAGCCTAATAATTAAGAAATCATAGGCTATTGAAAGTAAACAAAAATTTTCAGGTTAATTATGGCATATTTGAACCACCATACATTGTTCAGTTAACTGACTTTTTTTTTTTTTTTGGCTAATTACAATCTGGTTGCTTTATTAATGTAATATATGAAATTTAATTTGAAATATTGGGTACACACAATCATGTATATCTTAAAGGATAAATTTTGTATTTGTAAATAAAATTTGACATTCAAAGGTAACTACAGCAACTCACAATAAGCACAAAAACATCAGTTTTACCAGAGTAAAGAAGTGCAGTTTATGAAATTTAGGATCAACTATTGAAAATGCAAGTTTCCTTTTAAAACACACACACACACACACACACACACACACACACACATACACACAAACATTAACCATGAAATCTGAAACTGTGATATTTCAGTGCAAAAACCTCAGTATGAGGTAATTTTAATGTAATAACCACTTGAAAAAAAATCCACACAGTGGCACTCTTAAAAATGATAGTTTACATGACAATTGCTGGCTGACAAGACAATGTGGACTAAATGTTCTCAGCTGTTTAAACTTGTCTTGTTTGGACATATTTTTCCTTAATCATTTGCTTCTGATTCAGAAACACAGAAAGGCATTTATCAATGTGGAAAGGGAAAATTCCCACAGCCAACTAATGTTTTATATATTCAAAGAAAAATTTCTGCTAGGCTTTAGAAAGAAACTAGGATACCAAAAGTTGAAAACCATTTTGAGATTATCAGCAAAGGATTAATTTTAAAAATTTCTGTGTAATTCCAAACATGTAGAGCAGCACCTCCTTAATGGAAAGGTGGGGACCCTATCAAAGTTGGTCTCAACAGAACATAAACTCTCTTACAAGTGCAAACCCTTTCACAAAGATGTTCTCAGTCAGTAATTAGTATTATACATTGTTCCTTGCTTAAAAAGAAAACTTTGTAAATGAAATCTAAATTTCAAAAGAGTAAAAATGAATTCTCACAGATTAATATACTTAACACCAAGGCCCAAAATCAACAAGAAAAGTTATCAAAATACTACTTTGGCAATGGTGCTTCTTGTATTGTGCTAATGAAATCAGAATACATACTTTGGGGGAAATCTCTCCCCCAATGTCTGATGCTGCCAAATGAGTGTAAGAGAAGAAAAAAGCAAAAACAGCTATCACCAATTCCAAAAAGTTCAGGAAATATTGGATCATCATATGACACTGAATAGAAAACGGCTTTCTGTAACAGATAACAATTTAGCTAGGAAAAAAATGATAAGTGCATCAGAAAACAACTAAACCAATCTATCTCTGTATCATATTTAACTCGTGAGTCATCAAAGTGCAATCTACAGCTTTCTACATATCTTTAAGTTTCCCATTGCAATGGTATAAAGTCAACATTGAACAATTGAAGAAAATGAAAATATAGAGCAAATTATGCTTCATTTTCACAATAGCACGAAAGAAAAAGGTACCTTTCTATATCTTAGTGTGAAATGCTAAAGTAACAGTGATTTCTGCTATGACAGGAGTCACTCTGCATGAAACTTTAAGCATTCTATATAAGAATAAATTTTAAAATCCAGAAGTAGAAAAAAATAGCAAACTCTGTAAACCTCTGCATTTCTTCTATGCAAACCAGGTTTTGTGTATTGAGTTCATGTTAGTATTTCTGATTAGTGTAAGCAAATCAGTTTACAAGTCTGGACTGAAAGGGCCTTTTGCTTTTATATTAACTTAAAAGTAATATGGGATCCTCTAGCTCATAGAAAGGAATAGAGCTGGCTTGACTTTCTCCAGAATCTGAGTCATATGGAGCATCAGGGAGTTCTGTAAAACCGTATGCTAATTGTTCATCTTCTATATCTGATCGTACATAGCAGGAAGGATTAGAATATTCCTCATCTTCTATACTGTTGAAATCTTGAGGAATATATAACATCCCTGGGTAGTTCCTACTAACCAAGTCACTTGTGGTTTTTAGGGAGATTTTCCTAAATGCCATCAGATGCATATGTGAAAATTTTGAATACTTGAAGCGTTTAAAGCCCAAGGACTCTATAGCAATCTTCCAGCTTTTCATCATCATAGCATGACGGTTCTGATGGGAGGAATCAGGTGTGATGATAAGTAATAAACCATTTAACACCAACAGTTCATGAGCTTTCTTGCAGCAAATCCATCGCTGGTAGGGTGACGGAAAATAGGAAAGAAGGAGAGAGAAAACAACCACATGGAAAAGCTCTCCAGGAAGAGAATCAATAGGATTTTTCAACTGCTTCAAAAAAGCATCTATAGCATCCTGTGCAAGCTGGAGAGGCTGTTGAAGTTGTAAGTTCAGGAAGTCACACTTGTATACACTCTGCAGAAGAGAGAGAGAAAAGGCATATTAATATCAAGGGCTGGGGATGTATATAGCTCAGTGGTAGAGCACTTGCCTAGCATGTGCAAGGGCCATGGGTTAGATTTCAGCACTGAAAAATTATTAAGTTTGACAGATTTATTTACCAAAACTTATAAAAATCTCAGAAATTAAGCCCAAAGAATTTTAGTTATCATTATGTGTGTGTATAAATTTATATATAAAATTTAAAGTTATATGTAAATTGACTTTTCCTTCTTATCAACTTGAAATTAAAAATTTTATGCATATGTACAAAACATATCATAAGTTTATTTGAAATTTAATTTGGGTAAGAGTTTACTGGAATGATTTTATTTCCAAACTTAGTTACTCTTACATTCTCTTTGACATATACAGTTAATAAAAACAAGCTAGCTTAAAAACAACTTTTATAGAAAAAAATACCATAATATAAGTATGAATCAGAGAAGTAAAAAAAAATGTAATGAATGAGGCATTATAATTTGTATAAGCAGAATGATGCCAAAACTTTCTACGGTCATGAAAATGGTCTTTTAAGCTATTCTTTTTAACCATTTTAATGTTAGAACTACTTTTATTCTATTAAAATATTAATCTCTGGTTTGAAGCAAACTACATATTAAATTCAATTAACAGTCAAATGACCACAGGAAGTACTAGAACTAAAGGAATAAACACTTAATAATTTGCTGACTATTAAAACTCTTTATAAAGAATATTCAATAAGAAAGTGCTAAAGTTTAAGTGCCCTTCAAGGGTCCAAGTTGTTAAGGCTTGCTTCCCAGGGTGGTGTTATTGGGAGGTGGAGCCTAGTCTTGAGGTTATTAGGAGTGCCCAGAAAGGGATTATAGGACGGGATCCATTCCATTCTTTCATTTCCTGGTTGTGAAGCCAGTGGTTTTGCTTTGCCACACACTTCCGCCATTGGTATGTTGCCTTACCATAGGCCCAAAAGCAACAGGGTCAATTAGGGATTAGATTCACTAAAAATCAAGCTTTTCTTATTGTAAGTCAGTTATCTCATTTATTTCTTCCAGTGACAGGAAACTTGTACAGAAAGCATTTTAAAATTTAGACTAAAATTAGCTTACCATATAGCAATAGTCATTAGCAAACATATGCACTAAAACCTTGGTCCTTCCCTTTTGTTACTGTGTAGACTAGCTGGTCCCATAATCATATGGACTGTCTACTAGGGAAAGTAATACACAATGTTCTATTATCTGGAAAAAGATTCTTTTCCTCTTCCCTTTGGTTTCTTTCAGACAGCTCTACTGCAATAAAAATAACACAAAAGCATATTTAAAGTATATACTTTGATAAGACCTAACATTTAACATCCATGAAATAATTGCAGATTAACAGATCAAATAACCACAAATTTTCTATGCTCCTTAATAATCTTTTCCTCATATGTTTCTTTCTCTTCCACTGTTACCAGGCAATGACTGATGTGATTTCTATCACTATAGGTTAGTCTGGATTTCCAAGTATTTTATATAAATGGAATAATACAAAATGTACTTTTTATTCTGCCTGTCTTTTCTCATTTAGCATAGTCATTTTGAGATTTATCCATTTCTTTTTGCAGGCATTAATATTTTATTGCTTTTCATTTAAATTGCTGAATCATGTCCCACTGTATCAAGGATACATCACTAGTTGGTTTCCCACATATCTGTTTCTGGATATATGGACTATTTCTAGTTTTTTACTTATTACAACTGAAGCTGTTATGAATATTCTTGTTCCAAATCTTTGCTTTTTTTTATGTTTTCATTTGTCTCAGGAAAATATCCAAGAAAGAGGTGGTTGGGCCATATAGCAAATGTGTATTTAATTTGTTGTTGTTGTTGTTACCAGATTGATTTGTTATATTTTATTTTATCCATTTAGTTTCTTTTTTAAATATTTTGTTATGCATGACAATAGAATGCACTTATATAGTTTGAGATATGATACATAGATAGAATATAATTTCTCATTTTTCTGAGTACATATTGTAGAATCATATTGGTCATACAGTCACATATATTCATAAAGTAATAATGTCTGTTTCATTCTACTATCTTTCTTATCCCCACATCCCCTGCCTTCCCCTCCTTTCACTTCCCTTCACCTAATCTAAGGTAACACTATCCTCTTTTTTTGCCTTTTATATATGTACTTTGTTTGTTTCTTTGTTTTGCATTACAATTCTTAATACACATATATACCACAATTTTTGTATCTCTGTATATAAAGTATGTTGACACCCAATTCAAGTCTTCATACATGTACTTTGTATAATGACGTCCATCACATTCCACCATCCTTGCTAATCCCCTGCCCCCTTCCTTTCCCTCCCACCCATCTTCTCTAACTAGAATTCATCTATTCTTCCCATGTTCTCCCTCCCTACCCACTATGAGTCAACCTCCTTATATCAGAGAAAATATCTGGCATTTGTTTTTTTTGGGGATTGGCTAACTGTACTTAGCATTATATTCTCCAACTTCATTAATTTACAAATGCCAAGATTTTATTATTTTTTAATGCTGAGTAAAATTCCATTGTGTATATATGCCATATATTTTTTTTTTATCCATTCATCCACTGAAGGACATCTAGGTTGGCTCCACAGTTTAGCTATTGTGAATTGTGCTGCTAAAAATATTGATGTGGCTGTGTCCCTGTAGTATGCTGTTTTTAAGTCCTTTGGGTATAGTCTGAGGAGAGGAATAGCTGAGTCAAATGGTGGTTCCATACCCAGTTTTCCACGGAATCTCCATATTGCTTTTCAAATTGGCTGCACTAATTTGTAGTCCCACCAGCAATGTATGAGTGTACCTTTTTCCCCACATCCTTGCCAACACTTATTGTTGTTTGTCTTTATAATAGCTTCCATTCTGACTGGAGTGAGATGATATCTTAGAGTGGTTTTGATTTGCATTTCTCTGATTGCTAGAGATGATGAGTATTTTTTCATATATTTGTTGATTGATTGTATATCCTTTTCTGAAAAGTGTCTGTTCAGGTACTTAGCCCATTTGTTGATTGGGTTGTTTTCTCAGTTTTTAGCTTTTTGAATTTTTTTTATACCATAGAGATATGTGATGTGCGATGGGTAAAAATTTGCTCCCAGGATGTAGGCTCTCTGTTCAACTTACAGATTGTTTCTTTTGCTAAAAAGAAGCTTTTTAGTTTGATTCCATCCCATTTATTGATTCTTAATTTTAATTCTTGTGCTATAGGAGTCTTATTAAGGAAGCTGGAGCCTAATCCCTCATGATGAAGAATAGGGCCTACTTTTTCTTCTATTAGACGCAGAGTCTCTGGTTTAAATCCTAGGTCCTTGATCCATGTTGAGTTTAGTTTTGTGCATGGTGAAAGATAGGGGATTAATTTCATTTTGTTGCATATGGATTTCCAGTTTTCCAAGCACCATTTGTTGAAGATGCTGTCTTTACTCCAGTGCATGTTTTTGGGACCTTCGTCTAATGTAAAATGATTGTAATTCTGTGACTTAGTCTCTGTGTCCTCTATTCTGGACCATTGGTCTACTGGACTGTTTTGGTGCCAATGCTATGCTGTTTTTGTTACTACTGCTCTGTAGTAATAGTTTAAGGTCTGTTATAATGATACTACCTGCTTCACTCTTTCTGCTTAGGATTGCTTTAGCTATTCTGGGACTCTTATTTTTCCAGATGAGTTTCATGATTGCTTTTTCTATTTCTATTAGGAATGCCATTGGGATTTTGATTGGAATTGCATTAAATCTGTATAGTGCTTTTGGAATTACGGTCATTTTGACAATATTAATTCTGCCTCTCCAAGAGCAAGGTAGATCCTTCCATCTTCTAAGGTCTTCTTTGATTTCTTTCTTTAGGGTTCTGTAGTATTCATTGTATAGATCTTTCACCTGTTTTGTTAAGTTGATTCCCAAGTATCTTTTTTTTTTTTTTTGAGGATATTGTGAATGGGGTAGTTTTTCCTCATTTCCTTCTCAGAGGATTTGTCATTGATATACAGAAATGTCTTTAATTTATGGGTGTTGATTTTATATCCTGCTACTTTGATGGATTCATTTACTAGTTCTAGAAGTTTACTTGTGGAGATTTTTGGGTCTTCTAGATATAGAATCATATCATCAGCAAATACAGCTAATTTAAGTTCTTCTTTTCCTATACATATCCCTTTAATTTCTTTTGTCTAATTGCTCTGGCCAGTCTTTCAAGAACTATGTTGAATAGAAGTGGTGAAAGAGGGCATCCCTGTTTTGTTCTAGATTTTAGACAGAATGCCTTCAATTTTTCTCCGTTTAGAATGATGTTGGCCTGAGGCTTAGCATAGATAGCCTTTACAATTTTGAGATATGTGCCTATTATCCCTAGTTTTTCTAGTGTTTTGAACATAAAGGGATGCTGTATTTTGTCAAATGCGTTTTCTGCATCTATCGATGAGATTATATGATTCTTATCTTTAAGTCTATTGATATGATGAATTATATTTATCGATTTCCATATGTTAAACCAACCTTGCATCCCAGGATAAATCCCAATTGATCATGGTGCACAATCTTTTTGACATGTTTTTGTATTCAATTTTCCAGAATTTTATTGAGAATTTTTGCATCTATGTTCATTAGAGATATTGGTCTTAAGTTTTCTTTCTTTGAAGTGTCTTTGTCTGGTTTTGGAATCAGGGTGATATTGGCCTCATAGAATGAGTTTGGAACTGCTCCCTCTTTTTCTATTTCTTGAAATAAATTGAAGAGTATTGGTATTAGTTCTTCTTTAAAAGTCTTGTAGATCTCACTGTGTACTCATCTGGTATTGGGCTTTTCTTGGTTGGTAATCTTTTGATGGCTTCTTCTATTTCCTCACTTGATATTGGTCTGTTTAAGCTGTATATATCTTCCTGACTCAATCTGGGCAGATCACATGACTTAAGAGATTTATTGATGCCTTCAACGTCTTCTATTTTATTGGAGTATAAGGTTTCAAAATAATTTCTAATTATATCCTGTATTTCTGTAGTGTCTGATGTGATATTGCCTTTTTGATCATGTATGCTGGTAATTTGAGTTCTCCCTCTCCTTCTCTTCATTATTGTGGCTAAGAGTCTGTCAATTTAATTTCTTTTTTCAAAGAACCAACTTTTATGAAACTACTGATTATATTTTAAATAATAATTGAATCCAACATTTCTGAACATTGAGAATAACTATAAATGTCTTAATAACAATAATTGGTTCATAGGTGATGTACTGTTGATATTAGGATCTGTTAACATTGTCCTTCCCCACAAAGTAGGGATCTTGGAACCATACAAGAGCACTAAAAATCTTTATGGTAAAAACAATAAGACACCAGTCCCACGGAGCTGGAAAGAAAGAAATGTGAACAACATGAAAAGACAAGGGAAGAAAGTACCATAAACAATTAAGACAACATATCATTAAAAGAATTGACAGCTACAGCAGAAAAAATGACAGAGAAAGATTTCATGATATACATTATTAAAATGTTTTGGGATTTCAAACAAGACATCAGAGAACAAATACAGGCAGTGAAAGATTACTTTGACAATGAGCTACACATAAACAAATCCAAGAAGCAAAAGATTAATTCAATAGGGATACAGAGGTTATACAAAAAAAACAAAAACCAAAAAACAAACAACAACAACAAAAACAATAAAACCCCCAGAAATCCTTGAAATGAAAGAAATAATAAACCAAATTAAAAATTCAAACGAGAGCATTACCAACAAAGTAGACCACTTAGAAGATAGGACATTAGACAATTAAGATAAAGTATATCATCTTGAAAAGAACATAGCACAGCGAAAATGATAAGAAACCACGAGCAGAACATCCAAGAAATATGGGATAGCATAACAAGACCAAATTTAAGAGTTATTGGGATAGAGGAAGGTATAGAGAAATAAACCAAAGGAATGTGCAATCTGTTCAATCAAATAATATCAGAAAACTTTCCAGACATGAAGAATGAAATGGAAATCCAAATCCAAGAAGCCTACAGGATGCCGAATATGTAAAATCACAACAGATCCATACCAATATACATTATAATGAAAATGCCCAACATACAGAATAAGGAAAGAATTTTAAAAGCCACAAGAGAAAGGAATCAGATTACCTATAGGGATAAACCAATTAGGATAATGGCAGATTTTTCAACATAGATCCTGAAAGCTAGAAGATCCTGGAACAACATATTTCAAACTCTGAAAGATAATGGGAGCCAACCAAGAATTTTCTATTCACCAAAATTAAGCTTATGAAATAAAAACCTTCCATGATAAACAAAAATTAAAAGAATTTATAGCTAGAAAACTGGCACTACAAAACATCCTTGGCAAAATACTTCATGAAAAGGAAATGAAAAAACAATGAAAACCAGCTGGGGGAGGTAGTACACTAAAAGAAAAACTAATCAAAGAGGAAAATCAAGACTAGTTAAAAAAACAAAAATAAAAAAATATGGCTGGAAGTACAAACCATGTCTCAATAGTAACCCTAAATGTTAATGGCTTAAACTCACCAATCAAAAGACATAGACTAGCAGATTGAATTAAAAAAAATATCCAATAATATGCTACCTACAGGAGATTCATCTGTTAGGAAAAGACATAAACAGACCGAAGGTGAAAGGTTGGGAAAAATCATACCACTCAAATGGACTACGGAAGCAAGCATACTCAGACATACACAGACTAAAGGTGAAAGGTTGGGAAAAATCATACCACTCACAGGACTATGGAAGCAAGCATACTCATATCAAATAAAGTAGACTTCAAGCCAGAGTTAATCAAAAGGGATAAAGATGGACATTACATATTGCTCAAGGGAACCATATACCAACAAGACATAACAATCATAAATGTATATGCCCCAAACAATGGTGCAGCTATGTTCATCAAACAAACTCTTCTCAAGTTCAAGAATCAAATTGACCACAACACAATAATCATGGGTGACTTTAACACACCTCTCTCACCACTGGATAGATCTTCCAAACAAAAGTTGAATAAAGAAACTATAGAGTTCAATAACACAATTAATAACTTAGACTTAACTGACATATACAGAATATTTCAACTGTCATCAAGTGGATACACTTTCTTCTCAGAAGCACATGGATCCTTCTCTAAAACAGTCCATATACTATGCTACAATGCAACTCTTAGCAAATACAAAAAAGGAGAGATACTACCATGTATTTTATCAGATCATAATGGAATGAAATTGGAAATCAACGACAAAATAAAAAAAATGTATGCATCACATGGAGACTGAACAATATGCTACTGAATAAACAATGGGTTACAGAATACATCAAGGAGATCAAAAAATTCTTGAGGTAAATGATAACACAGACACAACGTATCAAAATCTCTGGGACACTATGAAAGCAGTACTAAAAGGAAAATTCAATGCGGAGTTCATTCCTTAAAAGAAGAAAAAAATCACAAATAAATGACCTCAGACTACATCTCAAAGCCCTAGAAAAAGAAGAACAAATCAGCAGCTAAAACAGTAGAAGGCAAAAAATAATTAAAATTAGAGTGGAAATCAATGAAATTGAAACAAAAGAAACAACTGAAAAAATTAACAAAACTAAAAGTTGGTTCTTTGAAAAAATAAATAAAGTATATTGAATTTTAATAGAAACTCCTAAACTTTCAATGAGCAGTTATACAGTGCTTACATTTCCACCAGGAGAATATGAAAGTTTCCGTTCTTCCAAATCATTATCAACTCTTGACGTGGCCAATCTTTTATTGATTATAATAGGTGGGTATTGATCTATTGCAGTTTTAATTTGTATATTACTAATAAGAAGTAATGCTTATCTTCTATGGACTTAATTGTCATCAAAATATCTTCTTTGGCAAGATGTCTGTTCAAGTATTTCATCCATTTAAAAATAATTAGGTTGATTTAAATTTCTAATTTTAGTTTTCTTACTATGGAATTCTGAAAATCCTTTTTATATTCTGGATAGAAATCTTTTCGTAGATGGATGACTTGTAAATATTTCTCTCAGTATGATGTGGTTTGACTTTCATTCCATTAACAGTATCTACTAAAGTGCCAAAGTTATAAATTTTGATGAATGCCAATTCCTCAAGTTGTAATGTTTAAGAAATCTCTTCCCAGCTCAGTGTCACAAAGATTTTCTTCACTGACTTCTATAGGTTTTATTATTTTAGGTCTATGATCCACTTTGAGTTCATTTTTGTTTATAGAATGAGCTATAGTCTAAATTTCTTTTTATATATAGTCATCTAAATGTTTTAGCACTATTTGTGGAAAAGACTATCTATTTCAACGTGATTGAAGACCAGTAACCTATAAGTTTGGGCCTATATGTGGACCCTCCATTAAAATTTGATAATCCTGACATCCATATCACATTGTCTTGGTTACTGTAGCTGTACAATTACACTTTGAAAACCAGTAGTGTTAGTCTCCAACACTGTCCCTTTTCAAAATTATCTGAAATATTTCAGATTCTCTAAATTTACACAAAAACTTTGGAATAAGTTTTCAAATTTCAACCAAAAAAACTCGCTAGGATTTATGAGGATTGTATTAAATCTACAGGGTAATTTGGGGAAAATTAACTTGTGAAAATATTGCTTCTCCACCAAATAAATACAGTGTGTGTCCCTTCCATCATATTTCTTTAAATTCATAGTTTTCATCATAAAGATTTCCCCACATTTTTTGTCAGATTCAAATAATGTTCACACATGAAATAGTTCATATTTTATATTTTATTATAAGTGGCAGTTTTATATTAATAAATGGTACCTGGGCTGGGGATATGGCTCAAGTGGTAATTCGCTCGCCTGCCATACACGGGGCGCTAGGTTCAATCCTCAGCACCACATAAAAGTAAAATAAAGATGTTGTATCCACCGAAAACTGAAAAATAAATATTAAAGTATTCTCTCTTTCTAAGAAAAAAAAGGTACTATTTTTAATGTCCAATTTGATTGTTGCTATTGCTAAAGTATATATACATATAATTGCTGCTAGAATATATATATACATATAATTGATTTCTATAGATCTTATAATCTTGTTTAACTTATGAGTTCAAAAGTAGCTCATTTGTATATTCTATGGAATATAGTGTCATCTGTAAATACACAAATTTTACTTCTTCCTTTCCAATTTGGATGTTTTTAATTTTTTCTTTGTTGCATTGCTTAAAACTGCTGGTAATATGTTGAATAGAAGTGGTGAGAGTCAATCTCCTTATCTTGTTCTTATTCTGGTGAAAAAGATATTTTTCTTTCACCATTAAGAATGTTATAGGCTAGGGTTGCAGCTTATTGGCAGAGCCCTTGCCTTGCACATGTGAGGCACTGGGTTTGATCCTCAGCACCACATAAAAATAAATAAATAAAATAAAGATATTATGTCCATGTATAACTAACTAAACAATATTAAAAAAACGTTATTATCTGTAGGTCTTTCAAATCCCTTTTATCATATTGAGGAAACTCCTTTCAATTTCTACTGAGAAATTATATCAGGAAAGTATGTCAAATGCTTTTTCTATACCTATTGAGATAAAACATAGCCTTTCTTTTTCGATGAATTAATACAGTGAAAAGATTGTTTTGTCACATTAAACCAATCTTGCACTACTAGGTTAAGCCAGATTTAATCATGACATATTAATCTTTAAAAACAATGATTCAACTTAAATTTTGTACAGAACATTTGCATCTAAGTTTCATAAGAAACAATGGTCTGTAGTTTTCTTGTTCTAATGTCTATCTGGTTTTAATACTAGGGTAGTATCTTTATAGAAGCAGGAGGGAAATATTCCATCCTTTTCAGTTTCAGGGAAGAGTGTATATATAACTGTTATTATTTGTTTCTTAACTGGTAAATATATCAGTGAAGTCATATGTGCCTAAAATTGTCTTTGTGGTAAGTTTTTTTTTTCTTAAACTACAAATTCAAATTTCTTTAATAAATTTATGATCATTTATGTACTTATTTCTTCCTGAATAAGGAAAGCATCTTGAGAGGTAGCATGAGTGGTATGTATCATTCAAGATAACTCTTGAAATTTATCCCTTTTATTTTAAGTAGTGAAATTTATGGGTAGAAAGTTGTTTACAGTATTATCCATTAAACAATGGCAAAATCTGTAACGATGTCACCTCTTTCTCTTTATTTCTGGGTCAATAGCATTAGAGGTTTTCAGTATTATGGAACTTTTCAAAGAGCTAGTTTTTGCTTTCATCAGTTTTCCTCATTGTTTCTCTGAACATTTTCCATTTTATTGATTTTTGCTATTTTCTTGTTTGCATTTTAATTTTTTTTCCAAGTACAAAAATTGGTATTATTGCTTTGAGACCTTTTTCGTTTTTTTAAACAATATTTAGTTATTATCACACATTCATCTGCATCTCATTCTTCTCCTGGGACCAAGAAAAGGTGGCCAGTGCATGTTTTTCTCTTGGCAATGACACACCTCAAGAAAGAAAGCAGATATATGGTCTAAAGCCTTCCTCATTTTCTAATAAAAGTGTTTGGTGGAGCTGGGGTTGTAGCTGAGTGGTAGAGTACTTGCCTGGCGTGTGTGAAGCACTGGATTCATCCTTAGCACCACATAAAAATAAATAAATGAAATAAAGGTATTGTATCTATCTACAACTATATATATATATATATATATATATATATATATATATATAATGTTTTGTATTATAAATTTTCCTTTTATTACTATTTAAACAAAGTTAGTGCAATCCTATGCATTTTAATCTCTCCCTTTTTTAACCACTTATACTGGGGACTGAACCCAGGAGTGTTCTCAGTCCTTTTAATCTTTTATTTTGAGACAAGGTTTCACTAAATTGCTGAGCCTGCCTTTTGAACTTGTGATCCTTCTGCCTCAGCCTCCAAATCACTGGGATTACTGACATGCACTACAGCACCTGGTGAGATCTTATATCTTTTTTTATCCCAATTTGCTATGATTTCAATGTTCAAAACTCATGTTGAAAGCTGTCAATGGGTACTTGTTTTTGGTTCTAAATTTCTCCACAGTCATGCTGGATTAGTGTTCATCCTACTGACTTCAGTTTAACAAGATTACCTCTGTAAAACTCCATCTTCAAATGAAGTCACATACTAGGGGTTAGGGCTCCAACACACACACACACACACACACACACACACACACACACACGAAACTATAACGCTCAGTTTAAGTAATAAGAAAATAATATATATGTATATAAAATATATATTTGCCTTTGTAGTCATCACTTTTAATACTCTTCATTCCTTTTTCATAGATTTATATTTCCACCTAGTAAAGCAGTTTTTCCCTAATATTTCTTTTAATACAAGTTTGTTGATATTGAATTTTTTTCAGCTTTTGTATGCTTGAGAAAAATCTTCATTTCATCTTCATTTTATATATATATATATATATATATTTTAGAGAGAGAGAGAGATTTTTTTATTTTTCAGTTTTTTCGGCGGATACAACATCTTTATTTTATTTTATGTGGTGCTGAGGATCGAACCCAGCACTAGGCGAGCGTGTTACTGCTTGAGCCACATCCCCAGCCCCTCATCTTCATTATTTAAAGACAAAGTTCTAGGGTATGGAATTTTAGGTGACAATCCCCCTTGTCCTGGGTGCTTTAACAAGTCTGTTTAAAAATATCTGGTTGCTTTTATGGCTACATCACTAGGTTTAGAAGTTTGATTATGATGTTTTTTGCATGTATTTTCTTCATTTTTTCTTGAGTTTGGGATTACTGAGTTTCTTGGATTTGTAGATTTATATCTTTCATCAAATTTGGAAAATTTCTGGCCATATTTTTCAAATCTCTTCCTTTTGGGAAGATTTCAATAATGTTTATGTTTGGATGGTTAAAACTGTCTCACTGATAGTCTTCAATTTTAAAAAAATTTGTTTTCTGGTTTTTTTTTGTTTTGGTCAGTTTCTATTGCCATGTCTTCAAGATAACTTTTTCAACATCTAAAATGCATTAATCCCATCTGTGTTTCATATTACACATTCTATAAGTTAGATTTGGGTATTTTAACACATATTCCATTTTATTACTAACTTTTTCCCACATAGGGAATATAATTATAATATCCCTATTATATTTATTTTAAATGATGAATTATAGAAGTATAAAACAGAAAAATATGCAAATCGTAACTGTATAGCTTAAGGAATTTCCCTGAACTAGATAAAATTAGTTTAAATATCCTTATTTCCTAATTTTAATCTCTCTCCATATCTGTCTTTTTCTCTGTTATGTTTGTC
The DNA here is from genome assembly GCF_964194105.1 of Spermophilus citellus. Classification (NCBI taxonomy): domain Eukaryota; kingdom Metazoa; phylum Chordata; class Mammalia; order Rodentia; family Sciuridae; genus Spermophilus; species Spermophilus citellus. The sequence continues at coordinate 191,734,682 of NC_138184.1, read as the reverse complement.
CTTTTTAGATAATTTATCTCTTCATTCTGGGTCCTATTTTCTTACTTCTTTGCATGGCTAGTTTTTGTTGTTGTTGTTATTGTTTGTTTTTTTTTAATCTAGTCATTGTGAATTTTACCTTGATGGATATAAGATAGCTGGGGATTGTTATAAGTATTCTTGAACTTCAGTCTGAAATGTAATTAAGATACCTGGAGACAGTTTGATCTTTTTGGATCTTGTTTCTAAAATTTGGTAGGTGGGCCTGAAGCAATGTCCAGTCTAAGGCTTAATATTCTCAACTACTGGGGCAAGAATTATACACTCTATTCAATGCTTTGTGAATCTTGACCTTTTCAGTGTGACTGGTAGTGACAAGTACTATTTCCAGCCTGTGACAATGCTGGGCACTGTAACCTTTAATTCTTTCAGATAGTACTTTCTCTGAGCTCTTGAATTTTTCTCAAGTATATGTGCTGATAAGTACTCAGCTGTGTGCTCATAGGGGATCCTTTTCAGGCTTCTGGATTTTCTCTCTGTGTAGGTTTCTCATTTGTCATACTCTGTCCTACAAACTCTAGCTGCCATAGTCCCCTAGTACTCTCAGAGTCCCACTTTAACTTTACAACTCAGGTGACTCAGATGGGTTCTATTTGGGTTCCCTCTCTTTGTACCACATACAGAAATATAAGGCAACATGCAGGTGCAACGGTAGAGCTTATTTCATTTGTTTTCAATCTTTTAGGGATCACCATCCTTTGCGTCTAGTGTGATGTAAGTTGTTTCATATGTGTTGCCCTCTTTTTGGTCGGTTTATATAGGAGAAAGTAAACAAATGCAGCCTGTTATTCCATTTTGGCTAGAATATTTTCTCTTTGTTTTCAAATTAGTTATGGGGTTCTTGAATTATTAAAGTCTGATTCTACTACTGAACTTAATGTAGCCATTGTTTTGCATTCCTTAATGAACATACAATTGAAAGTTTATAGGACTATTTATTAAATGTAATAATACTTAAAAAAATATAAGCCTGAGGTTCAGATCAAATGGTCATTGTGTCTTAGAAGTTGTGAAGAACGTCTCCAATGTGTGTCTTAAAAGAAGGGAGAGAGAATCCATGCACAAAGTCATGAGTATGTTATAGTAGCTTCTGATATCACAAGAATACTCTGCAAGGATAAGATAAGAACAGCTACTTCACTGTAAAACAAATATTTGTCTTTGAGAAGTAAAGAAAACACTAATGATTTTAGCATTTCCTTATTCCTTAATGTCACTCAGATTATATTTAGACAGTGATGTTTATCAAAATGACATACCGTTAAAGATTCAGATGAAAGTTGAATCTTCATGCAGAAACTTTTCAATAAAGTAAGCATTTATTTAGCACTCTCTTTATAACAAATTCTTTGCTAGGCACTTTAAACACTTTTCTCAAAAACAAAACAAAACAATATCCTATGAAATGTGGTACATTATTAACCCCATTATACAGATAAGAATATAGAGACTAGAAAATGGTGGTGGTGAGATTTAAATGTAGGTTGCAAGTAAGATTCCATTCTTTTATTTAGAGTGTACTTAATGTAGCATGCTTTCTTCTAGGTGCTAGAAATACAGCAATTGGGGGAAAAATCCATAAATATAATATGATATAACATAATATAAATATAATAATCTATATTCTCTTTATAACATCAATAATGTAATTTGTGGGCTGGGTGTGCAGTTCAATTACTTGCCTAGCATGTGCAGGGCCCAGGGTTCTCTCTCCAGACCACCATCAAAACTAAAAGGCAATTTGTAATATTTTTTTTATGCCTAGAGCTGTATTAAATGTAAAATGACAAATATTATGAATTTGTAGCTGAGGAAAAATAACAAATTCTTTTCTAATAAGGGAAGTACCTGCTCTGGATTCTCTTACCTTTAAAAATTACCCTTAACAGAAGTTTTTGGCATCATATGAATAAAATTAAAAAAAAGTTTAACCTAATAGGCAGGTGATCCTGCTTCACCAAACTGAAGCAACAGTGTCACAAAGTGAAGGAATGTTCTCAAAGGGGAGAATAATAGTTATCACTTATTGAGGATAAACATAGCATCAAGCCAAGTTTTAGTTAGATATTTATTCTCACAGCTCTTTAAAAGTAGAGAAAACAGTCTATACACAGTAGTTTTCATATACTTATGCAAAAACTTAATAAAATTTTTGGCTGACTCCAATGAGCTTGCCTGTTTCTACCATTCCATAATGACACTTCAATACAGTACATTTCAGAAAGATATGTACTTTAAAAAAATCAAATAAAATAAAATGCAAAGCCCAAAACATTATGTGTATCTGAATCCTTATTAGCTACTTAACTTTCTTAAAGGCAGATATTACAAAAGCATATGTTATGGTTCAGATGAGGTGTCCCCCAAAAGCTCACGTGTAAGACAATGCAAGAATGCTCAGAGGTGAAATGATTAGTAGACTATGATAGGTGTAATCTAATCAGTAAATCAATTCACTGATAAGGATTAACTGGTCAGTATCTGTAGGCAGGTAGGATGTGGCTGGAGGAAGTAGGTCACTAGGGGTGCCTCTGGGGTTTACATTTTGTTCTTGGTAAGCGAAACTCTCCACTTCCTAGTTGTCATGTCCTGAGTTGCTTTCCTCCATCATACACTTCCACCAAAAGGTTCTGTATCATCTTGGGCCCAGGGTTATAGTCAGTTGACTATGGACTAAACAAACCTCTGAAACAATGAGCCAAAATAAACTTTACTTCCTCTAAATTATTTTTGTGGGGTCTTTGGGTCACAGTGACACAAAGTAACTAAAAACAATGTCATTTCAGATTATGGCTATTTAGATATGCAAGGAAAGACAAATATAGTACTGGTTACACTAATATTGGTTAATTAAATGCTCAAACATTTTCATATAATATATATTTAATTTTGAATGGAAAATATCTCTTATCAACTGGTAAACAGGAAATAGATATTTTCTATTTTTAGGAATGTAAAGACAGTGCTTTAGTTTGTAAATATAAACACAAAATACTGAAGTCTCAAAACAAAACTACACATACCTCTACAGCAGGTACGATGTCAATACCAACAGTTAGAAATTCTTCAAACTTCAAAAATGGGTTAAAGCAGCTGCCAACATCAAGTAATCTGATCTTTCCTGAGGCTTGTAGCAACCTACAAAAAGATACTTCACATTATAAAAGGCAAACTTGAAAATAAAATATAAAAAATACAAACGAGTTAAAAAAAACAGAACATGTAGATTATTGATTCTTTAATATTTTGGTCTCAGGATGAGGGTCCCAAATAGCTTTTCTTTGTGTGGGCTTTAGCTATCAACAGTTACCATATTTGAAGTTAAAATAGGCCTAAATTTTTAAAATTCATTTATAAAACAATGTCTATTATATGCTACCATAAATAACATTTTAAATGAAAAATATTAGATTTGAAAAAGGGTTGCAAAAAGTGAGATGGGGCCTTGATTTTTGAAGTCTCTTTAATGTCTGGGATAACAGAAGACCACCACTATACGGCTTGGGGAACAGTTTAGCAGTTATGGCTCAGTAGTATAGTGCTTGCCTACCAGGTATGAGGGCCTGGCTTCAATACCTAGCACTGCAATAAACAAACAAACAAACAATGGATTCCAATGTCTGCTTTTGCATTTAAACATAATATCATATGCCATATCAATTTTTACAATTATCTTTGTAGAGGAATGTATCCATTTACAAATCAATTCTCAGTAGTAAACATAACAAGGTTTTTGGATTTCACATTCATTTATCTCAATGATTTAAAAGGCCCAATGAAAGGAACATAAATAAAGTATTACTTTGTACGTTAGGAAAAGTTTTATTATATGCAAGAGTTTTTATTTTTCTCATTTCCAAAAATAGTGTAAAAAAAAAAGAGTAGCAAATTTAGTCAAAATGAAATTTCATATGGTTCTATCTAGTTTCAAATAAGGATGAAGGAAAATAGTGGATTTTGTTGTTCCCAAGCCTACAGTCCTAATGCTCAGACATAAAGCAACAATATTATGAATATGCCAATTTTGAACATATGCCAATTTAATTGATGCTTAACCATTTTTTAAAAAAAATCATGAATACACATTGGAAAACAAAGAAATATAAATAATTAGGTAAAAGCAGAATCTCAGCTCTTTGGAGGCTAAAGAGCAGACAGAACCTACCCAGCTTCTCTCCTGGTACCCTGGCTAGCATATTACCTTAGAGAGATGTTAAAATACAAATGGTAGCTTCCTGGAAAACACATTGTAAGTCAAAACACTATAGGCTAAACATATTTTTTTTCAGAGAAGAAATGCAATAAGTAGGAATTTCATTTTTAACCAACAGCTTGATGTTTCAACATTTTAGAAAAATGATCCTAGTTACCTATTGATTATAAATAAATTATTTAAAAAATCTCTAATATCGTATATAACACTGTATAGTACCATAAAAATATGAGGCAATTAAAAATATTTTTGCCAGTAGAATGTAATTTTATTTAAGAACTTATCTGAAAAGGGGTTATGAGGGTGTAAGAAAAACAGCAATTCCACCAAAGTGGGCCTTACTTTTAAGGCTCTTAAAATAAGTCATTAATTTGACCCAGAGGAGGGTGAGTTTCTGTAAGGAATAGCCAGAAACTCTCCCAATGATAAGAGTTGCCCATAAAACTTAAGAGATAATTTTCTGTACTGCACCAATCTGAAGGAAGGTCATTATATGTAATTTGGATGAAGGCTATAACAAAAAATAACTTGTGATATTAAATTGAATGTTGTAGCTGTGCATGTTGGCACACACCTGTAATCCCAGAGGCTGGGAAAGCTGAGTCTGGAGGAGTTCAAAGCCAGCTTCAGCAAAAGTGAGGCACTAAGCAATTCAGTGAGACCCTGTCTCTAAATAAAATACAAAATAGTGCTGAGGATATGGTTCAGTGGTTGACTGCCCCTTAGTTCAAACCCTGGTACCCCCTACTAGTGCACCTGAATTCAGTCCCCTGTACTCCCTCCCACAAAAAAAAAAAAAAAAAAAAAAAAAAGGTTTTTGAAATACCACACTACACTAGTTCCAAGGAAGAAAGAGGCCAGTGATCTTTTGTGGCATAGATTACAAATTGCTACACTCGAGCAAAAGGTCCAATAAATAGATACCAGAGAAATACCTGACACAGAGCTAGTATGCTGCAGCATTTTCATAAATTTGAATATCCAGATTATAGCCAGTTAGAATCAATGAAAAATCTATAATGTATGTGATACTATATACTGCTAGATTTCATTCTTATTCTTGCTTGAAGGTATGGTTAAAAACAGGAGTTCTACAATCAGACACAGAATAAAACCCAATTCTGTCTCTTATTGTGCAATGTGGAACACAGATAATAATGGGACTCACACATGAGAAATTTTTGCAGGATTAATTGAGATAATAAACTCAGTGCTTGACCCAATGCCTGATACGTTTAAGTACTCAAAAAGTGATAGATATTGTTATAATTACTATCACATTATAGATACAATCTCTGTAGTCCACTTAGTAACGATAGTCCTGAGAATTAGTAAAAGCAGAATCTGTTTCACACTAATTCTACACCATGGATTTTAGTAAACCAAGTAGCAACAAATTTGATGGTTTTTTTTTTTTAAAGCTTCTTAACTTTCTATCTGAACAGCATAGTTTAAATTATACTAGTTAATTCAACATTACAGTACAGTCATCAAGTACTTAACATCATGGATTAGCTTAATTTATCAATTCTCAGTAATTTACTTATTCCATTTCAAATTCTTTAGTTCAGTTCTTTGATTTTATCTATGCACAAAACACAAATACACAGTTTAAAGAACAGTTACATAGTGAACATCCATGTAATTACCACCCAAGTCACTGCCTACACTCTAGAAGCATGATTCTCCCTGATGATACCTCCTACCCTGATCCATAATGGTAGTCACTATTTTGATTTTAGTGATAAACATTTCCTTGACTTCCTTTTACAGTCTTAACTACCTATCACAGAAAGCCTAAATAATATAGTTTCACACTACACATTTGCTTTGGTGACTTTTTAAATTTAATATTATGTTTGTGAGATCTGTCTGTGCTTCTGTAACTTACCTTTGTTGCTGTATACCTTTCTTTGACACAATCCATTGGGGCTCTGAGTAGTGTGGCACTAAGTCTAAAGATAATTTGGGGAGAATTTATGTCTTTACAACACTAAGACATCTGTTTTTCTTCCTTTCCTATCTGTCCATCTACCCATATAATTATCTCACTTCTTTGCCCAGAACTTCTAATAATAAGAAACAAGCAAGTGGTTACTATTATGCCACTCTCAGAGGGAATATTCCAGAGTTTTAAGATTAAGCATAATGACTACTGTAGGGAGAACATACTCAATAAGGTTTTAGAAATTCCTTTTATGCTTAGTGAGGGTTTTTTCCCTTTCGGCTTGCTTTAACACAAATAAATATCACATCTTATCAAATCCATTCTATGCCTTTATTGAGATATAATTTTAACCTATGTTACAGTGTACATTATTTTTTTTAGTTGGATATGGACTCAATGTCTTAATTTATTTTTTTATGTGATGCTAGAATCAAAGTCAGTGCCTCACACATGCTAGGCAAGCACTCTACCATGGAGCCACAACTCCAGTCCTAGTGTACATTAATTTTACATTAAATTAAAATTACATTCTTGGGAAATGTGTGCTTTGGTTTTGATATAGTATCTTTTTTGTAATTTGATTTGTTTTCTAAACATGTATGCAACTTAGTAAGCTCCTATTTCAAAAATTTTAAAAAATTACAAATAAGATAAAAACACCTGGGGACATACCTCAGGGCTAAAGCACTTGCCTAACATGAACAAAATAACCCAAACTCTGGGTTCATGCCCCAGTGCTGGAGGGTGGGGGGATATGAGTCCATACTTTAACATTTTAAAAAATTTTCACCACGCTGGGAGCTTTCAAATCACCCAGATTTTAACTTAATTTGGTTAGAATCAGGCATTAGGATTCTTTTTAAAATACATTCTGTTGGTGCATTATAATGATACATAAAATGGGATTCATTATAATTTATTCATATAAATACAAAGTATAATTCGATGTGTTTCATTCTTCTAGGCATCCCTTATTTTTCCTTACTTTCTCCACTGATTACCCTTCCTCTAATCTACTGGTCTCTTATATTTTCATGAGGTTCCTTTTCTTTCCTTTTTTCTTCCTAGCTTCCACATTTGACAGAAAACATAAGACCTTGGTTTTCTGAGTCTGGTTAATCTCAATATTCTCCAGTTCCATCCTTTTTCCTGAAAATGATATAATTTTGGTCTTCTTTAAGGCTGAATAAAATTCCATTGTGTATATATGTCACATTTTCTTTATCTGGTCATATGTTGAGGGGCACCTAGGTTGGTTCCATAATGTGGCTATTGTGAATTATACTGGTATAAACTTGGGTATGCATGTATCCCTACAGTATGCTAACAAGTTCTTTTGGATAATTACTAAGCAGTGTTATAGCTAGGTCATGTACTGCTTCCATTCCTAGTGTTTTGAGGAATCTCCATATTGATCTCCATTTTTTGGTTGCACTAATTTACAATCCCACAAAAATTGTATAAGTGCTCCCCCTTTCCCAGCATGCTTGACAGAATTTATTTTTATTTGTATTCTTCATAAGTGCCATTCTAATTGGAGTGAAATGTGAAATGAAATGTAGTGGGTTTTTTTTGTTGTTTGTTTGTTTTTATTTTCGTTTTTTTTTTTTTTAAAGCAGGGCTGGGGATTGAGCCCAGAGCCTCATGCATGCTAGGGAAGGACTCTACACTGAGCCCCATCCCTAGATCTCAGTGTAAGATCTGTACATTTTCCTAAACTGGTAGAGGTTCAACATTTTTTCATATATTTGTTGGCCATTTTTATTTCTTCTTTTGAGAAATGTCCATTTAGTTCATTTTGGGCACTGGAATTAAAAAAAAAATTCTGAGGTGAATGCATTGAATAGCCATAGTTAATATACATTTTAGTTTTTAACTTTTAATAATTTGTTTTTTTTTTCATTTGAAAATTTCACATTGATTCTATTCTTTTACTGCTAATCACACAAAAATGTACACCTGTACTGAATAATCGTGGTCTTTTCCCAAGCTATATAAAACCTTTAAGACACTTAAAATGCTGTTAACCACTATCTAGTCTTTTTGTATATTTTATTCTATTACGTCTCTCAAGATGTTACCACTTACTGTTGTATATTATGCTTGTTTATATTTATTAACACATTTATTTGGGCTTTTTCATTCCTTTTTTCACCTCAGATTTTACTTCTGCATTATTTATATCTTTAGAAATTGTTGTTGTGGTGGTGGTGGTGATGGTATGGGGGAATCGAACCTAAGAGCACTCTTACACTGAACTAGTTGAGGCTCTCCTCAAACCTGTAGTCCTCCTATTTTATCCTCCAACTTGCTGAGATTACCTTGGGGTATCATTGCATCTGCTCAGAATTTCTTTCTCTAGGGCTTTGTTTTCTCATTTTCTTTCTCTCTGCAACTCCAAAAAGGTGTAAATCATTCTACCTTTTGTCCTTAACAACTTAAATTTTTTTTGTACACTACATTTTCTTGTTTGTGTAGAATTCTCGATAAGTGTTTTGAAGTTCAGTAACTCTTTTCTCAGTACATTCCGTATACTGAATTGTTTTAATTATGGCTAGTTTGTACAGTTTCTATTCCTTGTAGAAACCTTCAAGAAATTCTTTTAAAAAGTTTTGTTGTTATTTGTTTAAAATGAAACTCATAATCCTGATATCCCTTATAGGTCTATTCTTGCTGTTTGTTGCTTCTGCAGATTTTAGGTCATGGTACCTTGTTTCCATGTAGGTTTCATAGTTATTATTATTATTTTTACTATAAGGTGTTTATTTTTCTTGAGGAATTACTGTTTATGCTAATTCTTCAAGCAGAATAATTCATATTTACTTCTATGGTTGAAAGTCTTGGGGACCACTCAGGGGATATGAATTTTAACTATGAATTTGTGCTTGGGATGTTCTGTGGTTTCAACTTCTCAGGTTGTTTACCCTGAGTGAACAGGATATATTTATTTCTGGATCACCAAACTGAGAAAGGGGTTTTTGATAAGAACTACTTTGGAGATTTAACTCTTTTCAAGGGATTATATAAAACAAAGATCAAGTTTGCCAGTTTGTGTAAATGCTCTCAGAGTAAAAGCAGCTTTATGTTTTGCTTACCATTCTTGATTCCTGCCATCATTTAAAATGTGGTTTTATCCATTATTTAATGTTTTTAAGAAATTTATCCAGCATTTTTAAAGTTATTTTCAATCTAAGAGATTGTTTAGAATACTCAGCTAGCACACACTGTAGTTTAACTTTTAAATATGCTTCTTTAGTTCTATTTAATATAAATAGCATAAAATCAGTTTGAAACAATATACACAATAGTTATAAATGAATATTTAAATAAATAGAAGCAATGTTATTGTTCATTGACATGAAGGTACACTATTATGTGAATATTAGGTATGCTAAAGGCAAAGATATCTATAAAAAACTAGAGAGCCAATCTAAATGGATAAACTCTACTTCCATTTAATGTGTGTGTACATGCAGAACCTAACTTGAGATCAATTCCTTTTAACCTTTAAAACTACAGAGAAGTGCTAGTTGTAATAACAAAAGAGGAACTACCTTGAAATGCATATTCACTGTTACTTAAATAATGTTTTTAAAACAAACTTTTTGCAAGAGTTATACATTTATTTAACAAAATTAATTAGGCTGATTTCCAGCAAATAATATTCAAATAACAATGAATATGACTTCTGAAAGAAGACTTTCTGTCATATAACCATGTGTACTTTAAGTCAACAGTTCTTAAATATTTTTGGACTATGAATATTTTTAGTAGTCCTAAGTATATGAATCCCTTTTAAAAATACTTTTAAATGAATAAACTGAATTACAAAGAAAACTAGTCATCCTTAAATACAACTTAACAAAATTATACTCCTCAATCAATTTTCACTTTTTTCTTTAGACAAATTTATGCAGAGAATCTTAACCACATTACTTTAGAATACACACATACACACACACACTCACAACTTAAGAATTCATAGTCTATAACTTCATTTTACAATTTCCATTTACACTGTGGAAAAAGTTTTTTGTTTGTTTGTTTGTTTTCCCCCTGTGCTAGGGATTGAACCCAGGGCTTTGTGCATGCAAGGCACGCACTCTACCAACTAAGCTATATCTCCACTCCCTACACTATGGAAAAATTTTAAGGTAAAAATCCCAGTATATGTAAAGCTTTCTATAAACTCCCTATGCTGTTTTTAACTCAGTATTGTCTTTTGTTCTCTTTTCTAATCAGTTACTGTATATGATCATATATTTTTTTTTTACTCCCCCTGCCTCAATTCCCACTCTGCTAGTTAAGGAGTTTAAGAAAGAAATACAGGATTTTATTTCCTACATAATTTTCTATCTGGAATGCTGACAGTATCAACAGCAGCATTTCAAACTACTCAAGACATGTTAAGAGGGAGTCATAAACTCTTTAAGTAAAATTTTTTGCTTATTACATAGAGAACCTGGTAATGTTTATCCAAGTATATAATTTATAATAGTGTCCCCTTCCCACCCACACAAAGTGTTCTCTACAGAATCAGAAGAATTCTCAAGAGTCTGTGCAAGGGTCAGCAAAGGCAAATATGGGAGCTAGTTAGAGGCTACAATATCTATACCCTTTGACCAAAATAGCAATGTATTTGCTTCATATGTCTGGTTTTCATAAAATGTTGTCCCTGAACAAAATGTACTATGGGTAAAATACTTTGAAAAAATCATTTGGGCCTTATTTGTTACCCCTAATGCTTTGAAGAAGGAGAAGGAAAAAAGATTTCTATTCTCTTTCTGATTAAAAAAGAAGAAAAAGAAAATGTACTTTTGAGAATCAGTATGTAAACAGCACTGTCACTCCTTGGATTCACTGTAGTCAAACATGTGAGAAAATTTTCTAATGCCCACTTTTAGGGATGATAGATGACAAGTAGGTAAAAATTTACTACCAAATACTTAGAATAACATAGAAATCATTAGTTCAACCATTCCTTTTGTCTCAATCATTTTTTCAAAGAACTGTAGGAAAAATAGCTAAATAAGACTCTAGATAAGACTTTACTTTCTCCTCATTTATTTAGTAATTTACCTGTAGTCTTTTAAATATAACCCACTGTATTTCTCTATGTATCAAAAAATCCCTGAAATTCTGACTGGCTAAAGATGACCAGTTTTGATTACAATATGTAACAGACAGCTTCCTCTTTATATTTTGGTAGCAAAGAACAAAAAACAAAATTGAGGGAGATCAAGTGTGGATCCGATTGAAGGTTACTTACAGGCTAAGTGATAAGTAATATGCACAAGTAGATGAAAAAAATAAAATTCTGCCTACCACATCAGACTTGAAAAGCTTTCAAGGAAAAACAGGTATTAGCTATGAAGATAATTACTTGTCTCTGAAAGAACAGTTTTTCTCAAAGTACATTTCATGAAATATTCTTAAAAGATACTCTTTAGTCAATTAAGCCAATACTTGTGGGAAATGTATTCCCTTTTTGAAGAAGCACACAGAATACGACCATATAATAACTGTATAATTAAGATTTTTTTAGCTCAATGTTTTTACACATTTATTCTGTTGGCAAACTCTCTTTTTAAGAGAGCACATATGACTTTGAGATCAGAGATAGGGGAATAGGGATTTCATGAGAAAGACAAGGACATCCAATTTCTAAGAAAAACATCTGAAGAAAACCAAAAGGATAACTCAGAAATTCCATATACAGAGTTCAGAAAGAGGTCTAAAAAAAATAAGTGGAAAGAACTTAGCCATGGCTTCAGATGAAAATCCAGATTCCTGATCTTACTGGCAAAATTCTTTGTGTTCCCATCACTATCATCACCATTATCTTACAATGGCAATGGCTTCTGAAGCAGGAATGTAAAGTTCTTAGGAGTAGGTACATACTGTTACTCTCATTTTGTAGACTGAGAGACTAAAGCTTAGGGAAGTTAAAAAATACACCAAAGTCAGTAAGTGATACCAGATGATACTAAAATAAAGTTTGACTCTGCAGCCTGAGTGTTTAATAATAATGCTTACTGTATCTAATATAGAAGTGGCTATTTGGATACAATGTAATTGACCACAGTAAAATGAATATACTATGAATGTAGTTCTTCACATAGAAAACAAATTGACAATATGTATTCATTTTCTACTTTTGTGTAACAAATTACAAACAGTTTTGAAACCTAATTCCGAAGGTCAAAAGTTTAGGCAGGCTTTGCTGGTACTCTGTTTAGGATATAAGAAGGTGTCAACTGTTTAGTAACCTTAATTATTTGTAATATCCCCTTGCAACAGTACCTAGGTTATTTGACTGAATAAAGTCTAGGAAGCAAATAGGGCATCTCTGCCTATTTCACCACACTCAAATACAACTTTTACATTATATCAATCATTAAAATTTTAGAAGATTATTCAAAATATTTACTTCCATGGTTAGAGAAAGACACAAGAAGGACTGACACTTGTGCATTTGTGTGTGTGTACATGTATACATACTTGCTACTAAGATCATTCTGAAATCTGTTTTGCTTATTTGAAGCCATTAATAAAGATGAGTAAACCAATGACTAAGTTGAAAGTTCAGTTAAAATAAATTTTGACTAGACTTCTAAAAATGAAGAAAAATCACAATGGTAGTAGAAATTAACAATATTTGAATTAGACTTTAAATAAGAAAATATGATTTATTATTTTTCTGTATACCTAACAACATATTTTTGTTGTTGTTGTTAAATGATGGTTTCACTGTTAACAGTTTTTGCTTATAATAGATAGAACATATTATAAGGAAATATCCCTTTATTATCTAAGGACACAAAACTATACAAAAAAGTTCTGAAAAATAAAATGTGTTTTGAAGATCCCAATATTTTTTTTCAGAAAAACAAAGCAATGAAAACATGTTTGTTGTCCAAATTTATTTACATTAATTCAATTGTAATCAACATATCCCAGAAGCTTCTGTTTGTTGCAGAAGCTTCTGTTTGAACTAATACAATGAAAAATAAATAAATAAAATCAGAAATTAAACAATATACAGAACCATATAGTAAATCGAAACTAAACTTAGAACAAAGGAACAGAATGTAGAATAGCTTGAGCCACATATATAAACTTTTAAGTTAGATGTATTCTGAGTCATCGATTAAAAAAAAACTCAAATAAATTGGTATTGAGTCATACAGTCTGAACCCCAAATATGTGAGATCCACAGTTTATACTAAAGAAAAAAAATAACTGAAATAAAATATAAAGTCTGCAGTAATTTTTTTAAAAGTGTTTAAGTACTAGAATAAAACCACTTAGTTTTCGGCGGACACAACATCTTTGTTTGTATGTGGTGCTGAGGATCGAACCCGGGCCGCACGCATGCCAGGCGAGCGTGCTACTGCTTGAGCCACATCCCCAGCCCCTCCTTTACCAGTTTTGATGAGTTGTTAATAATCATGAATTTCAAATTAATAAGGTTTTACTGCATGCTAGTAATTTACTTCTGCAAGCTTATATACTTTATAAAAACATTCATAAATCTTTTCTCGAATCTTAACAAGACTATTTGTAAAGGGCATTCACAAATATATCTTGCCAGTATAAGCTTTACCAGTATGTACTACATGAAAATGAAAATGATTAATTATATATATCAATTTGACTAGGCTATGGTACCCAGATGTTTCATCAAACACCAATCCAGATGTCCCTGTGAAGTATTCTATTTTTGTTTTTAAGAATAAAATTAACATTTAAATCAGCAGTCTTTGAATAAAACATACTGCCCTCTAGAATGTGGGTGAGTCTCATCCAATCACTGGCTGGCCTTAAGAGAAAAAACTGAAGTTGCCCAAGGAAGAAGAAATTCTGCCTCCATACTACCTTCAGACTCAAGCTGCAACATCAACTCTTCCCTGTCTCTTCAGTATGCCTTGCAGATTTCAAATTCGGCAACTCCTGTAATCACGGAGCCAATTCCTTAAAACCTCTCTCACTGTTTATGTGTATACATATTCTATTGCTTCTGTCCCTCTGGAGAACCCTGAATAATATTCCCACATAGTACCTATAATAGTTAAGAACCTCATTTGTTAAGTAGGGTCACCCAAGGGACAAGGAGGAGTTCTAAAACTTGAATAACAACCACAATGGCATTCCTACTATTTGCTCTCTTGCAACATACTACAATAAACTGAGTTTCCTTGCCCACAGGCAAGTTAATAGAAGAAATTACTGATTTTAATTAAAAAAGTCTTGTGAAAATGTTTATAAGATTTGACAAAGAAACTAACACAAATGAAAGGGAATTTAAAAAAAAAACATCTATAAGAGATCAGACACTTCCTGTTTCTCTTCTTCGGAAGAACATTTTTTGCTAAATTGAGGTAAAAAATGACTAAAGCAGATCTGACAAGGAAGAAAAAAAATCAAAATTATAAAGAATGCTAACATGTGGATTTATACTCTCCCATGACCTTGTCCTAAGTGATTATGTCCTAAAAAATTGGTAACAACACAGGAAAGCTATCCTGCTTACTATTTTTATTTTTTTAATTTTTTTTTATTGGTTGTTCACAACATTACAAAGCTCTTGACATATCATATTTCATACATTAGATTGAAGTGGGTTATGAACCCCCAATTTTACCCCAAATGCAGATTGCAGAATCACATCGGTTACACATCCACAATTTTACATAATGCCCTATTAGTAATTGTTGTATTCTGCTACCTTTCCTATCCCCTACTATCCCCCTCCCCCCCATCTTCTCTCTCTACCCCATCGACTGTAATTCATTTCTCTCCTTGTTTATTTTCCCATTCCCCTCACAACCTCTTATATGTAATTTTGTATAGCAATGAGGGTCTCCCTTCATTTCCATGCAATTTCCCTTTTCTCTCCCTTTCCCTCCCATCTCATGTCTCTGTTTAATGTTAATCTTTTCTTCCTGCTCTTCCTCCCTGCTCTGTTCATAGTTGCTCTCATTATATCAAAGAAGACATTTGGTATTTGTTTTTTAGGGATTGGCTAGCTTCACTAAGCATAATCTGCTCTAGTGCCATCCATTTCCCTGAAAATTCTATGATTTTGTCATTTTTTTATTGCTGCATAGTACTCCATTGTGTATAGATGCCACATTTTTTTTATCCATTCATCTATTGAAGGGCATCTGGGTTGGTTCCACAGTCTAGCTATTGTGAATTGTGCTGCTATGAACATCGATGTGGCAGTATCCCTGTAGCATGCTCTTTTAAGGTCTTCAGGGAATAGTCCGAGAAGGGCAATAGCAGGGTCAAATGGTGGTTCCATTCCCAGCTTTCCCAGGAATCTCCAAACTGCTTTCCAAATTGGCCGCACCAATTTGCAGTCCCACCAGCAATGTACAAGTGTACCCTTTTCTCCACATCCACGCCAGCACTTGTTGTTTGACTTCATAGTGGCTGCCAATCTTACTGGAGTGAGATGGTATCTTAGGGTGGTTTTGATTTGCATTTCTCTGACTGCTAGAGATGGTGAGCATTTTTTCATGTACTTGTTGATTGATTGTATATCCTCCTCTGAGAAGTGTCTGTTCAGGTCCTAGATGCATACAGGACACTGCTTACTATTTTTAAATAGTGCTTGTTCAACTTTCTCATCTATTATCATTTATGACAAGCAACTTATTGGCAACCTACATTGCAGTATTTTTAATAACCCAAAATTCTGTGGTAGGCTATGACTCTTTAACAAAGGGCAGGGGTCTAGTGACTGAAAGTATATTTTATATTTAATGAAAATCTTATAAGACTTAATACAGACATCTGTCTTAAAGTGACTTAATGAACACAATTTCTTGACAGGGTTATTCATCATGATCATTAGTAATTACTATAGATAAATAAGACTCTTCCCCTATTATAAATATACCTGTCTTTTTGGATTTATTGCTGATCTTTAAAATAGCTGGTCTCTTCTCTCACTCTCAATGTTATTAATATATTCTCACCCCTGTGTCTTCTTAAGGTTTTTAATCTGCATCTGATATACTTAAAAAATTCTTCCCTTTTATTGATGCTCTTTATTTCTGTATTAAGAAACCCCAATTTCATGGCAGTCACTTGAACTGATCTCCTTTTTGCTCAGAGTGTTTAAATAAGGAGGCTGCAACTGAATTTACTGTCTTAAATAAGAGCAAGAACACCTACAGTAGATAGAGATATTAGACTATTTATGGTTTCTAAAGATAAAAAGTTCTCTTTTAGAAAGAAAAAAAACTTTCTTGAATAATTTATTCTTCAACATTTTAATCCTTTATCTCTTTGGGATCAAGCATAATGTTTTCATCTGATAGGTTTATGACCCATCCTACTCTCAATAATTTGGACCATATCACCTTACTCAATAGTATATAAAACTGAAGATATCTGGGATAAAAAGAAAACAAAGAACACAAAATACTATTAATTTCCTGTTGTTTCTAACCTCAATTAAGTCATCTTCATGTTATAAAGTCAGAATTAATGATGAGGTTGTCACTATTAGGAATTTGTGTTAAAATTAACCCCAAAGACTCTTCTAACAGAGAATTAATTCACTAAATTACTGCTTTCCTTTATATCTGTGCTAAGTTTGGGGGATATATCAGAAAATAACACAGTTCTAACATCTGTTCCATAGAGATTTACAATCTAATACAGTGGTGTGGAAAGCTGCAATGGTTAGGAAGATTATAATGCCCACGGGGCTATTTACTAAGAGTTTCAGAATTCTCTAATCCTGTCATAATTTCTCATCCACTATTAAGGCCTAAGGAAAACATGGAATTTAGATACAGGTTCTCTTGTGATTTTATGAGAATGGGTTAATTTACTTAGAATACTGTAGATTCTGCTAAATAAAAGCCTTTCCCAAGTTTTCAAAGCTGCTCTTATCTAATTATAAGTATGTATTCAATCTAGAGTTAATCCATAAATAGTACAAAGAACTCTGGAGGAGGAATAGGTTTTTCCTCTTGAATGGTTCTTAAAGCAATGAAAATTGCTTAAAGGTTTTGTGATAGAGTGATACTACTATCTCTGAAATACTTGACTACTTCATAGTCACATTTACAGTCTAAAGTTCTGTATTGTGACACTATCACTTCTGGCTTAGATAAATATTCACACAGGTAACAATATTTCTTTGAAATCTAAAAACTACTTCGGAGAAAGAAGGTACTAAAAAACCCAGATGGCTTTGGTTCTTTAATAACTTGTATGTTTTAAAGGTGACTCCCACCATAGGTTCACATTTCTTTTTTGATCAAGTTCTAAAACCACACTTCTAATTTTAAAACATGGCATCCTCCAGAAGCAAAACAACGGTCAAACTTTCTGTATTAGATTATGTCTGTATTTTTCTTTCATTTATTCAAAAACATACTGGGTACTATGTGCCAGGCATTCTACAGCTTTAAATAAATACTATAATAATAAGCAATATAAAGTTACTGTTCTTAAATTTACACAGCAGGAATATAATTTAGGTAATTGTTATATAATTTATGAATTATTGTTATGTGCCTTTCCATAAACAGAGCTGAACTGAGGAAGGATGGGACAACATAGCAGGAAAACATCTTAGAGTTCACAGAATTCTATGTAACACTACAACTAATCTATAAAGAAGCCTGCTTTGAATTTGCTAATCTATGACTAGGTAGTCTCCTTTGACCAAGTGAAAAATAGAGGAAGAAAGCCAGGGAAGGAAAGGGAATAAATTTCAGAGGCCTGGTAAAAAACAAAGTGGTCAAGAAGGAAGAGGGCTTCAGCTCCTACTGCATCTCTTTCAAGAGCAGCTGCTCCCATAAACTTCATGCTGAAAGGTTTATTTTATTTTTATTTTTTGGTACTGGGGACTGAATCCAAGGGCACTTTATCCTAACTACATATCCAGTCCTTTTCATTTTTTTTTTTTTTTTATTTTCAGAAAGGGTCTTGCTAAGTTTCTGAGGCTGTCCTTGAACTTGCAATCCTCCTGCCTCAGCTCCCTGAGTTGCTGGGACTACAGAAGTGTGCTACCATGCCCAGACATTGTGAAAAGTTCAGACTCAAAACCAATTTGAGTCAAAAGATTTAAATCTCATTCTCCACTATAGGTCTATAGATGCTGCCCAAACCTGAGTATTATATCTCACAGGAGTTTTATATATCTTTTATTTATTTTACAATCAGCAATAGTCTTTATATTTATCCATGCTTTCTTACCTGTTTTCTCCCTCCTCTCGCAACATGCTTTCAATAGCATCATCATACATTGTCAAAAGAATGAGATTATAAGCAAAGTGAGAAGTCACTGAATACCAGATGAAGGTGTTTAAAAAGTGTGGTTCATGTTTTTCCCTACGTATGTCACTGTAAATTACACTTGTTTTTGCAATGTCCATCACTGAAACATAACTGGAAAATTAAAATTATACTCAAGTTTTGTCAGTCTTAATAAAACTGAGACAAAGATAAAATTCATGAAGGCTGCTTAAAGCCGTGAATATTCCACCTTTCAAAATCATAACTCACTGGACATGTAACAGAGAAGAAAAAAAATTCAACTGTGTACTCAATTTTTATGAATATTACAAAACATGTATAACATAACAGAAATATACTGTTACTAATTCTATTTAAAGAATGAGGTATAATTAAGAATTTTCTTTTATGCTTAATAGTTGTCCAACCTTCAAATTATTCCATGACTCTTATAAAAACATTTCTCAGGAATTCTTTATGTATGAAAAGGAGCTATCTGCATACAGATAAGTTATAGTTTCTTAGTTCACTGAGAGCTTAACAAATCTGTTCCACAAAATTCTTAAATCTGAAATCTGAAAACTTTTGAGCTCTAAGATGATGCCACAAGTAGAAAATTCCACACCTGACCTCATGAGATGAGTTGCAGTCAAATGCACAAATTATTAAAAATGTACAAAGATTTTTTCCGGACCATATGTGTAAAGTACATATGAAACATGAATTTCATGTTTAGATTTGGGTTCCATCCGTACAATATGTCATGATGCTGCAAATATCCCAAACTCTGAAATAATTATGGTCCCAAGCATTTAGATAAAGAACATTCAACCTATGATTTTTGTATCAAAAATTTTAAAAACTATGTTTCTGAATGGATAATTTGTAAAACATGGGATGTTTTTAAATTTAAGATATGCTTTTTCTACAGTTAGTCAAAAAGAATTGATTGTAAATAAAATGCAAGCCAATTAGTTTATTTACCAAATAGTTACTATTTAAAAAATAAAACAGAAAATTATAGCATTGCTCTAAGAATACTTTAAACTTGCATACAACTATGCATACTAATAAGCAACCAACAGTAGTAATACGGAAAGATGAAGCTTAAGGTTTAAATATAAACTAAGCCATCTGTAACTTTACATACACTTATTACCCTTTATATTATGCTTTTTTTTTTGGAAAAAAAAATCTTACACTTCTTTATCTATTTTCATCATTACCTAGCATAGAGAACTAGAAAATATTAGTAAATGTTACTTTTTGAATAACTAAATTCTTTCTTTAAATGTTCTGGTTGCTGAGGTCACTTCATATTTCATCCATTGGCCATGGGTTTTTCTCATTTTAAATTACATATTTTTTAGACAAAATACCTGTTTTTAGTTATTACATTCTATGCCTTTTCTGTATCCAGTCTTGCTTGGCAAAAAGGTAAATTGTTGGGTCATGATGTACATTTACCTGTGTTTGTCTATTATCTAAATCTATCTCATTTGTCATTTATAAGTGAGTTATATTATGGGTTTGTGTTTTACAGTTAAGATCATCATAAAGTTTATAGTACAAACTGGGATTTTTTTTAATATAAAAGAGCATTAGTAAACATAAACTGGGACTGTATAAAACAGGGCATTCGGTCATCCTATTTTTAGGCAGTGTAACAAAATAAAAATCATAGCACAAACTGATGGTTAAGCATTCTACCACTTAAAGTACATCTTACTGACATTTCCTCCTAATATCTGAGTATGATTTTTCATTGCCCTTTAGTTACATCCAACCGTGTTCAATATACTCTAGCTTGAAATATACTTCATCTGAATTCTCTGAAAATTAATATCATGTGTATGGCATTCATAGCAATAATCTATACAGTGCTATCCTTAAAAATAACAGTTTCACAGCAATAATTCTGACTCTCATCTGAAAATGCTATGATGAATAATTTGTATTTATCAGAATTCAAGCAATTTAAGAAAAAAATAACAACAACAAAAAATTAAATACCATCACCCTCCAACAGCCCACACATAATAACTAAATATTTTCTGAATTTATGCCAATTTACTTTACTTAATTGGGAAAGATGCATTCACTAGTAGAAAATTCAAATGAGAGAATTTTGGGTATAATCAGTGATTAAATTTTTTTCCCAAATTATAGATAGAAATACTTATCTACAAAGGAAGTTAAAAAGAGCAGTCCTTAAAAATACTTCTTTTGAAGTAGTCCTGAAGAATAGATTGAAGAAAGGAATCCTCATGGGGATATAAAGTGATGATTAAAGTTGCAGCACTAATACAACCTTCTCTTCAATCAATCAACCCAATTCTATATATACACATATTTGGGCTTTAGCTAACTGCTACTCTTTCTGTGTCCCCTAACTTTGTTAATGCTATTGTATTAGCATAAAAACGAATTCATTTTATTATTATTATTATTATTATTATTATTATTATTATTATTATTATCTGTGTGTGTGTGTGTGTGTGTGGAGGTGGGGTGCTGGGGATTGAACCCAGAGCCTGTGTATGCAAGGCAAGCACTTTACCAACTGAGCAATATCCTCAGCCTGAATTCATTTTATTTAAGTGGCTAAAAACAGAACTAATTTACTCTATAGGAATATGTACAAAAGGTAAATGTGTGCTGTAGTTATTTGGGGAGAACACCTTATCGGAATTTCTTTCCAAACAATATCCTCTTAACCTTTCCACTTACTATAACAATTCTCTTAAGAGTATCAATACTCTGTAAATCTCCCACTTGAACTTCAAAGCACTGAAATTTACTTGCCACCCTCAACATTGCACTAATCCCTCAAGGTCAATGACTTCTTAATCATTAAATCCAAGAAAATCCTCTTAATATGTATCCTATTGATGAAAACAGTAATTTGTTAGTTTAAAAGAAAACACAGAAGACTCCAATTCCTAAATTATCTTTATATAATCTTGCTTAAGTCTCATTAGCTTTATTTTCTTTGTTAGATCAAATTAGATTTAATTACAATTACAAAAGTAATAGTCAAACTTGTTTCATAGAGTAAATCTTTAATAGTTGGGGACATAGTTCATAGAAACACATTAAGAATTCTAAGAACTGTGATTAACAAAAATTTTTTGAAATGCTTTAAACTCTTCCTAAGGAAACACATTTATTTTATGAATTCTTCAGACAGAATTTCTTTCAGTAGAAAATATCTTGTGGTCATCATTTTTCTTTTTATACACTCTGGATTATGGTATTAGTAATATGAAGATTTTCCAGTAGAGCTAGTACTCAAATATTTTAACCTAATTTCATCATTACTTTCATTCTCCACATCTAGCACTCTGGGTCTTTATAAGAAAGCCCAGGGCTTTGTGGTTTTTGTATATGATTCCTCTCATTTGACTACAAATTGTTTACAGAAGAAAAGAAGTCTCCCACATCTATTTCCTAAGCAAGTACTAAAACTGAGAAAGAAACTACCTTCCTAACCTTAAAAAGAAAAAAAAAAAAAAGGAGTAACTGCTGAGTGTAGACTATGTGCTTCTGCTTATTTAAAATACTTACTATGTATGTATGTATGTGTGTGTGTATATATACACACACACATTTATTTATTTATTTATTTATTTATGGTACTGGGATTGACCTCAGGGGCACTGATCACTGAGCCACACCCCCAGCCCCATTTTGTATTTTATTTAGAGACAGGGTCTCACTGAGTTGCTTAGCACTTAGCTATTGCAGAGGCTGTCTTTGAACCTGCAATCCTCCTGTTTCAGCTTCTGGAGCCCCTGGGATTATAAACCCACCCGGCTTTAGCATGTATTTTTTTATTTTTATTTTTTAGTTTTTAGTTGCCAATGGACCTTTATTTTTATTTATTTATATGTGGTACTGAGGATTGAACCCAGTGCCTCACATATGCCAGGCAAGAGTTCTACTACTGAACTACAACCCCAGCCCTACTATGCATTTTTTAAATCAAGAAAATCCTAGGGCTGGGGCTGCAGCTCAGTGGCAGAGCACTTGCCTTGCACATGTGAGGCACTGGGTTCAATCCTCAGCACCACATAAAAGTAAACAAATAAAATAAAGAAAAACCTAGGAAGGAAAATTTTGAAATTGGTAATAAACTCTGCTTCTCAAAAAAACAGCTCTAATAATTTATGTCATACACTCCTTTAAATGGGACTTAATATTATTACTAAGCCTCCAGATTTGGTTTTTGTAGTCACAAATTTATTCCTATTAACATTTCAATAAACTAAGAACTTTCCTGCAGATTCAACTATATATGTCAGTATATACATCTTCATAAATAAGACCTGGGAGACTGAGGCAGGAGGATAGTAAGTTCAAAGGCAACCTCCACAAAAATCATTTTTCAACTATCATAAACTTAATTGGCAAAATAAGCATTAATATGTCTAATTAGGTCCTCCCTCTCTATTAGATATTATCTATTACTATGTATTATATTCCCTCTGTCACAAACCCTTGAAAAATATATCCAAAATCTTATGTTCTATAGCAGAATGGAAATAAAAGTCATAGTAAGACTCTTGAATTGACAAGTATCACCTGATATTCTTTATGGTTTTCCTTTGGTGTGCTGCCACCACTCCTTTTCTCCACCAATTAACTGATATTTTAGTCAGCTTTTTCACAGCTGTGACTAAAAGACCCGACCGGAACAATTATAGAAGAGGAAAAGTTTATCTGGGGGCTGACAGTTTCAGAGGTCTTAGTCTATAAAAGGCCAGCTCCATTCCTTGGGGCTCGAGGTAAGGTGGGACATCATGGTGGAAGAGTATAGCAGAAGGAAGCAGCTCTCATGATGAACAGGAAGCAGAAAGAGAGAGACTCCACTTTCCAGATACAAAATATACACCCCAAAGCCATGCCCCTAATGCCCACCTCCTATAGCCACACCCTAGCAACCTTTAGTTACCACTCAGTTACAGGACATTAATTCACTGATTGGGTTAAGACTCTCACAGCCCAATCATTTCTCCTTGGAACCTTCTTGCATTGTCTCACATGTGAGCTTTTGGGGAACACCTTACATCCAAACCATAACAACTGAGCCTCAAGATAATTATAAAAACATGATTCTGCTATCTTAAATGTCTTCCTTCTTTACTTTCCTTACCTTGCTTTCTGTTTTTCTCATCTGTGTGTCCTTCCTTCCACCAGAGAAACATTTGTTAAGTCCCTACTCCAATAACTATATGAATCAAGTATACAATAACTATATGCATCCTTCTTGTACAAATTGGTAAACAAGATCCCAATATTTAGGTAGGTAAATGATATAAACAGAGAATCCTTGAGGAAAATATTTAAAAAACAAAACAAAACAAAGAAATGATCCTATTCATGCATTCTTAGTTGATAATAAGCTTAGAGTCAAAATTGTATTTCTATTAATAACATGTAAAATGGACACAAATTATAGATGAGTTTCTTCTCTTATAATGACTGGTTAATTATTTACTGGGGATTGAACCCAGGTATCCTTTACATTCCAGCCCTTTTAATTTTTTTTTTTTTTTTTTGAAACAGGTTCTCACTAAATTTCCAAGACTGGCCTTAAATTTGAGATCCTCTTACCTCAGCTTCCCAAACTGGGATTACAAGCATGTGCCATCATGCCCCACTGGTTAATTGTTAATGGCTTTTTATAGTGCTAGAATGGATTCTGGGGCCAAGCCCAGGATCTGTGAGAACAATCCTGTAATCAGTTACCATTTTTATTATGGATTTTGGAAAGTATGACAGCACACATGCCATGCTTCTGCACAGCAAGTACTAGACATTCAGAAACAATGTTTTACTTTCCTGACTTCATATTAGTTCTTTCTACTTTATGAATTAAATTTTTCTTATTATATTTTATATATCTGTTGGAAATGCATATTAACACAACAGAATGCCATTTTATTATATAATGACAATAAAGAGTGAAAAAATCAAAGTATCAATGCCGGCGAGTTTTGGCAAAATTTATCCTGCAAGAAGCAATGAAATTAGTATTATCTTTCTGAAAAAATATGTACAAGGCCAAGGGCCACTTATACTCTTCAACACAGG
Source organism: Spermophilus citellus (assembly GCF_964194105.1). Taxonomy (NCBI): domain Eukaryota; kingdom Metazoa; phylum Chordata; class Mammalia; order Rodentia; family Sciuridae; genus Spermophilus; species Spermophilus citellus. The sequence continues at coordinate 191,710,122 of NC_138184.1, read as the reverse complement.
AATCTACTTCTGGGAAATCATCTCAAGGACATGAAGTTCAGGTAGAAAGAGGCTTAATATTGAAATGAAATAACCTAAATATCTAAAGAAAGAATAATGTATATACAGCAAGATTTTTTCCATGATATTGTCCTTCAGAAAGAGGGCATAACCTGTTAGAGTCCTACAAAGTCTCTATGCTATGAGTCCTCTCAATTTCTTTACTTTGAACAACAGAGTTCTATTTGGGTAAAACTAACACTAGTCTGAAAGGACTTTAAACAATATATCTTGGTTGCTTACTTAATGAGAACTCTCCTGATGAACTTGGCCAAAAAGAAGGCAGAGAAGTTCAGAAAGAAACTTAGTGATTACACTTTGAAGTACAGGTTTTCTTTTTTTCCCTTGTTGCACAGGGTGTTGAACACAGGGGCACTTTATCCCTGAGCTTCATCCTCAGTCCTTTTTATTTTGAGACAGGACTTCCATAAGTTGTCCAGGCTGGCCAGGAACTTGTGATTCTCCTGCCTCAGCCTTTCTAGTCAATCTTTACTGGATTAAAGATGTGCACCACTGGGCCTGACACAGAGATATAGCTTTTCAATTGTAATTACTGAAATGTTTTCTTAAAATAATAATATTAAAAAGCAATACTGTCAGGTAAGTAGATGAATTCTCACAGTTTTCTACTAGCTTTAGGCTTGTTTATCATTAACAATTAAAGTATAACTTAATTCCCAAATATAAATTCAGTCATTATCTAATCATGTTTATATAATCAGTAAGGACAAATCAATGTTAATTCAGATGAGAAAAAGATAAGACTGGTTTAATGCCTTAGAACTAGATTTTGCTGGCCACACAGAAAATAAATATGTAAGTTTTCTCCTGATTTTTCTTTCAGAAAAATTGGTATCATTGCTTTCTTAAATGTTTGGTAGATTTTACCATTATAATGGCCTGGTGCTTTCTGTTTTAGAAGGCTATTAATTATTGATTCAATTTATTTAGCAGATATAAACCTTTATCTATTTATTACTCCTTGTGTGAATTTTAGTAGATTGTGTCTCTTAAGGAATTGGCCCATTTCATCCAAGTTATAAAATTTGTGGCCTCATAATTGTTCATAATAATCATTTAGTATTCTTTCATCAACCATGGGATCAGTAGTAACAGACCTTTCATTTCATTTCATTTCAAATATTAGTAATATGTACATATGTACCTCTACCCCTCCCTTGTTTAGTTTGACAAGAGGTTTATTAGTTTTATCTATGCCTTCAAGGAACCAAATTTTGATCCCACTGATTTTTTTCTATTGTTCTTCTGTTTTCAATTTCATTGATTTCTGTTCTAGGTTTTTTTTTTATTATTTCTTTTCTTCTGCTTTTTTTAGATTTAGTCAATCTTTCTTTTTCAGTTTCCTAAGGTAATAACTTATATTACTAATTTGTACATCTTTTCTTTCATATATATGTTTGCATGAGAATATGTGAAAACATATGTGTATGTGTGTTTATTTATATACATATGTGTATATATATATACACTATATATATTATATATATATATACACATACACACACATACACATATATCTGTCAGTACTGCTTTCACTACATAACACAAATTTGGTTAAGGTATATTTTCATTTTGCTCAGAATATTTTGAAATTCCTGAGACTTCATGTCTGTGTTATTTAGAGGTTGCTTTATTTAATCTAAAAATATTTTGATATTTTCTAGCTCTCTTTTTTTGATTTCTAGTTCAGTTTTATTGTCATCCGAGAACCTACTTTGTATGGTTATCTATCTTTTTAAACTTGTTAAAGTATGTTTTATGGCCTAGAATGTAGTCTATTTGATAAATGTTTTGGAAAAAAAAAAAAAAAACAAATACTTTAGGAACATCAAGGTAAGTACTTATTTTACAACAATTACAAAATCTATGTACTAGCTGAAGTGGAGGTGGACCCTAGCTATCTTAATTTTAGAGGAATGGCTAACTGGATTTGGGATTAAAATTTCCAGTCACCATACACACATTTTAAAAATGCCATATGTCAATTTTGAGATACAAATGACTTACAAATAACTCTGTGGCAATACTGGGTTCTTAATTTAATATTCATGAAATGTAAGTGCAATAATAAAAGGTAACTTTATTATGTGAATAGTCACTACCTGAAGCAAGAAATCAAAATAACTTGAATAGATATTTTGAGATAAGACTGGAAAAATGATAAAATTTGCTTACTAAAGTCAGCAGTTAAACAGATTTCAGACACACACACACACACACACACACTTACATACATCTTTTATGATAATATCTATGCTAAACAGAGTACATAAGTGGGTAGGGTTTTTTTTTGAAAATTTAGTATTCTGTTTGATTCAAAATCACTTTTTATTTAAATACAATGTTAGATTTTTAAGAAGAAAATTGTGCAGAATGAGTTTGTTTTTGGTGTTACTGGGGATTGAACACAGGGGCACTCAACCTCAGTCTGTTTTTATTTTTTATTTGGAGATGGTCTCAGTAAGTCAGCCAGGTTGGTCTTGAATTTGCACCTCCTGCCTCAGCTTCTCAGTGGGATAACAGGCAGGAGGCCATCACACCTGGCTTAGACTAAATGATTGTGTGGTCTTTTTTCTATATCTATAATATCTATATACAAAATTTTCAAACATCTGTTTTATTTGTGAGAAAAACATACATAAAATAGCAAATGAGTACAGCAATAGAGGTATAAGAAAAGCTCAATGTTGGTTGTAAAGGGAAAGTTCAGGGAAAGCTGGTAAGGAGAAGATGCTTCAATTATAGTCTAATAGCCAGGCATGGTAATGCAAGCCTGTAATCCCAGCAATTTTGGAGGCTTGCAGAGGGACAGAAAGTTCAAAGCTAGGTTCAGCAACTTAGTGAGACCCTAAGCAACTTAGAAAGACCCTGTCTGAAAATAAAAAAATAAAAAGGTCTGAGGATGTAGCTCAGTAGTAAGCATTGCTGGGTTCAATCCTCAGTAACACAAAACATAAACACACACACACACACACACACACACACACACACACACACACACACAGAGCAGTAGTTTATCTGGAGAGGATATATGGCATTTGCAATTTTGCAATTGCCAGAAAGTGACAAGCATGTTCCACTCAAGGAAAAGAGAAAATAGTTCCATATAAGTAGAATACAGACCTCAAGAATGGTGGAAAAAATAGGAAGAAGGAGTCTACATCTACATGTTGGTGCCACATGACATAGTAAGTATAGTTTTTAGAATGAAAAAATGTAAATCTAGTCATTGTAGGTTAAGTTATTTTAATGCTTAGTTTTAATATGAAGTAAATCCTGACCTATGACAGTCATACTTGGGTATTTTTCTTTAAATACCTAAAACCAATGTAAGTTTACTCCTTTTAAATGGAAGCAGAGAAAAAGATTGACGAAAAAGATGGCAAATTCACTCTTTAAAAAGCAACCATGAGGGGCTGGGGTTGTGGCTCAGCGGTGGAGTGCTTGCCTAGCACATGTGGGGCTCTGGGTTCGATCCCCAGCACCACATAAAAATAAATAAAGATATTGTGTCCAACTACAACTAAAATATATATTTTTTTAAAACAGGAAACTAGAAAAATTGATCAAAACAATTCTGCAGCTCAAACAAAGGCTAAGTAAGTTGAAAAAAGAATGTTTATGAAAACCAGCTGAATGTAGGTTAAGAAGAGTGGGGGATCTGTGGTATCCTTGCCTGGAGCTGCTCTTATCATCCCCATCCCTGGCTCAGTTGGTATGAAAATTCTTCCTAGTCAGAGCTGGCTAAGTTAAACAGCAGCTTTCCTGCTGGACAGGACTAAATTGATGGAGCAAAGGGTATAAAAACCGACATGGAGCCAATACCATGCCGTTTTTGTTACTATAGCTCTATAGTATAATTTAAGGTCTGATATTGTGATGCCTCCTGCTTTGCTTTTCTCACTAAGGATTATTGCTTTAGCTATTTTGGGCCTCTTATTTTTCCAAATAAATTCCATGACTTCCTTTTCTATTTCTATGAAAAATGACACTGGAATTTTAATAGGAATTGCATTAAATCTGTATAGTGCTTCTGATTATATGGTCATTTTGATAATATTAATTCTGTTTATCGAAGAACATGGGAGATCTTTCCATCTTCTAAGGTTTACCATCTCTACTGTTACATTGATTCCCAAGCATTTTATTTTATTTTAGTGAGGGTATTGTGAATGGGAGAGTTTTCCTAATTTCTCTTTCAGCTGATTCATCTTTGGTATATAGGAACGAAATTGATTTATGGGTATTAATTTTACAGCCTGCTACTTTGCTGAATTCACTTATGAATTCTAAAAGTTTTCTTATTGAAGCTTTTTAGGTTTTCTAAATATAGAATCATCAGCAAATAGGGATAGTTTGAGCTCTTCTTTTCCTACACCTATCACTTTAATTTCTTTCTTTTGCCTAATTGCCCTGGCTAGAGTTTCAAGGACTATGTTGAATAGAAGTGGTGAAAGGGCATCTCTTTCTTTTTTGTTCTGGTTTTTAGATGTAATGCTTTCAGTTTTTCTCCACTTAGCCTTGGGTTTGTCATATATAGCTCTACAATGTTGAGATATGTTCCTTCTATCCCTAGGTTTTTTGTTGAGAGCCACAGCCAAGTCAGAAAGAGTGGGAGCCATTGAGATGATGATGGTTATGTTAAGCTGTGTATTCAATTGTATATTAGACCCCTGCTGTCCACCTCAGGCACGGGCTACTTTGGAGTTCTCTACTTTGGAGTTCTTGTGCTACTTTGAAGTTGGGGAATCCTGGAGAGTTCGCTTTGGTTGGGGAAGTGCCAGAGGAGGGATTTCAGGTTGGTGTGTGGTGTGTCCTGGGAGAAGGTCTCCTGGGTGGCCTTTGCGGGAGTTCAGAAATAAAGTTTGTTCCTGCTTGAGTGGCTCGTGATTTGTGCCCAGCCAGAGTGCAGCAGTTTTCTAGTGTTTTAAACATGAATGCATGCTATATTTTGTCAAATATACTCTCTGCATCTATTGCAAAAAACAGCATGGTATTGGCACCAAAAGAGGCATGAAGTCCAATGGAACAGGAGAGAGACAAACCCACATAAATACAGATATCTCATACTAGACAAAGGCACCAAAAAAATATGTCAGAGAAAACATAGCCTCTTCAACAAATGATACTGGGATAACTGGAAATCCATATGTACTAGAATGAAATTTAATACCTCTCTCTCACTCTACACAAAACTCAACCCTGCACCTACTAGAACAGAATGTAGGCCCAACACTCCAACATGTCAACTTAGGAACTAAGTTTCTTAAGACTCCTGAAGTACAGAAGTAAAATAAAAAATCAATACATGGGATGGTATCAAACTAAAAACCTTCACAGTAAAGGAAACATCAAGAGCATGAAGAGAGAACCTACAGAATGGGAGAAAAAATTTTGCTACCTTTCACCTCAGATAAGGTGATAATTTCCAGGATATAAAAAGAACTTAAAAAGCTTAACACCAAAACAAACAAACATACAAATAATCCCATCAAATTGGTAAAGGAAGTAAAGAAACACTTCTCAAAAGAAGAAAAACAAATGGTCAACAAATATATAAAAAATGTTTAATATCTCTAGCAATTAGAGAAATGCAAATCAAAACTACACTGAGATTTCACCTCACTCTGACCAGAATGGCAGTTATCAAGAATATAGGTAACAATAAATGCTGATGAGGACGTGGGGAAGAGTACACTTTGTACTCCTTTGTTTTTTGTTTTTCTGTGTTTTGGGTTTTGTTGTTGTTGTTGTTGTTGTTGTTGTTTTTGTTGTTGTTGTTGTTCTTGGGACTTCAAATTAGTGCAACCACTCGAAAACCAGTATGGAGACTCCTCAAAAAACTAGGAATGGAAACACCATTTGACCCAGTTATCACACTCTTCGGCATATATTTAAATGACTTAAAATCATTATACTATAGTGATGCAGCCACATTAATGTTTTGTTTTGTTTTATTTTGTTTTTAGGGGCGCTGGAGATTGAACTCAGGGCCTTGAGAGCCTTGTACATTCGAAGCAAGCACTCTACCAACTGAGCTATATACCCAGCCCCACATTAATGTTTATAGCAGCACAATACACAATAGCTAACTATGGAACCAACCTGGATGCCCATCAACAGATGAATGGATAAAGAAATTATGATCTATATACACAATGTAATATTACTCAGCCATAAAGAAAAATGACTTTATAACATTCACCTGTAAATGGATGCATCTGGAGACTATCATGCTAAGTGAAATAAGCCAATTCCAAAAATCAAAGGTCAGATGTTCTCTCTGATATATGGATGCTAACTGACAATAAAGTGGTGGTGGGAGGGGGAGAACAGAAGTTCAATGGATTAGACAAAGGGGAATGAAGGGAATGGAGGGGGGACAGGAATAGGAAAGACAGTGGAGTGAATGTGACATAACTTTCCTATGTACATATATGAATACACCACAATGAATCACACCAACATGTATGTTCACAACACTGGGATCCTAATTAGAATAAGATATTCTCCATACTTGTATAAATATATCAAGATAGATTCTACTGTTATGTATAACTAAAAAGAAAAAACAAAAAAGAAAAAACCTACATGAAGCAATATCAGTAAAACAAATTTGGTGGAAATAAATAAAGAAAATCAACTATGCTAGTTTCAGGTTGCCATGTTAGTCTTGATTGGTGTTGAGATGGAGAGTGAAGAAACAATCAGAAACTAAACAGAAGGATACTAGAAATGAAATAGACATAGTCAGACTAGATAAGGTCTCCACATAGCCTTATGTCATGACTGACAAAAAAAAGGCTATGTATATATGTAGGAGAGACCCAAACAGGTCTGGCAGAAGTAAAAGGTAAGGCAGAGTTGAAAACTGCTTGAATTTTAAATGTACTCCCTAATAAAAGTTCATGTTCTGGCAAAGAACAGAATCCTTGCCAGAGGTGTTTGAGCACAACCACTCCTCATTGTTTGACCATAACCTATGCAGATCCAGGTGCAAACCAAAGGAAATTGGACTAAAGAAACTAATTTATTTTTATTTTTTAAAAAGGACTGATATAAATCAGCATATACTAACTATAAAGGGATCCAATTCCATAGATTAAGTCCAGGCAATTTACTAAAAAACCTCTATCCCACCTTGGGGGAAAATCCAAAATGAGAGTTTTTATGCTATGTTATCAACAATGTCCAGTTTTCAACAAAAAATTATGAGACATATAACAAAAATCATAAAAGTGTGGTCTAAACTCAGGAAAGAGAGGTAAATATAAGTTTACTCTGAGTTAGCCTAACTGTTGGATTTAGCAGACAAGAACTTCAAGGCAGTGATAATAACAATGTTCAGCTGGGCCCATGTCTGTAGTTCCAGCTACTCTAGAGGCTGAGGCAGGAGGATTGCTTGTGCCCAGGAGTCTGATGCCAGCATGGGAACACAGAAAAACCCTGCCTCAAAACAATAACAAAACAAAACAAATAAACCCAAATAAATAAAAGGGATAAAACCATGTTTAAGACTGAAAGGAAAATATGATGACAGTGACTGTATAAATAAGAGATTCTCAATAATGAAATAGACTATAGAAAAGAACCACAGATATTCTAGAACTCATACTTTCCATATTAATCTGTTTTGACGAAGTATAACTATCTATTTTCTTATATTAGTCAACATTTTAAACATATGTTAAGAATGTCCATAACACTTAAGATATGAGATGTTAAATTGTTACATTTTATAAGCTTTACAGTAATTTTGTATAAAGGTAAAGTTGCTTTGTCTTTTTCTACTGAACCATTCAAATGATTTTTTCTTTCCACCATTTGGAAATAGTCTCTACATACACATAAGTCAAATAAAGTTATATTTTAAAATTATGAATATGATTAAAATAAAATAGGGAAAAGTATTCCTACTGAACTACTCAAAAATGTTAATTCATTTTTAAGTAGAATTACTTTTAAGTAGAGATTTTGAACATGGTATAAGATCAAAGTAACCAAAGGTAATGCTATGTGGTATTTGCAGTTTGGGAATTATTTGGGACTGTAATTTTACTTTCATTGTTAGTTTTCAGCATCTATCAAGAATATTTACAGAATTATTTAAGTTTAGCATTTGCAGACAATTAATAAAATATTACTTGATATCATAAATCCATTCTTGCACTAAGATACATAAATAATTTTTATACTATTAATTATCAATTGGATTATAATACTCGTGTACTTACAAAGCTTGTACTTATATATATATTGTGATATATTATTAGTTGGCAGATTTTCAAATCATAATCAAAGAATGGTACTATTAAAAATATTTCATTCTTTTCACTTATTTATAATTTCTTAGTGGACAGTTATTTTAAATTCAATGGTTTTCACCAAATTTTCCTATTTTGATTCTTTGTATTGTAAGAATCATTTATTATAACATTTAATAGACTATTTTTTCTCATTTTTAGCAAGGACAACATACATTACTGAACCACTAATTTTCCAGATATTTCTTAAAGTATATGCTAGTTACCTAATACCTAATAATATTATAAATTTTTATTTCTCAGACTAACATATTACCACAGGAGCAAGTGAAGTGCCCTCTATTTGGTATAAACTATACTATTTTTCACTAACAGCTACCTAGGATAATGTTAATTGAAGTAGAAAAAGTATACTTACTCAGTTATAAATTCAGGGTTTGTAAAGCTGAGGTTGGTTAAATGACCTTCAAGTTTAGAAGATTCATGTGTGTTTAAGGCTGGAGTGGTCTTAGTGGCGAGTACAGCTCTTTTTTCATCTTTCTCCAGTGCTTTTTTTTTCCCACCATTTTGGAAATATTCTCTGCATACACTATAAGTCAAAATAAAGTTGTATTTTAAAATTATGGATATGATTAAAATAAAATGGACAAAAGTCCATCAATCCCTAGAGAAAACTCCCAAATTAAAGAGTTCTATTTTTAAATGTTAGACAAAAGCAAGTTTGAGCAATTTGTAGCACTTTTAAATTGTTAAAATAGTTATGTAACATGGAATGATCATAGATTATCTTTAATAAACAACAACAAAAAATGTTCTTCAGGGGTATAGATATACCTGTGTATGGCTTAATATAAACTAAAACACAAGTCCCTCCAGCAAAGTTTAGATAACTATTCAGTGACAACACCCAGAAATAATAGGCAGAGAGTTAATTTGGAGCTAGCTTTATTGGTAATAGATATTTTTTTTTAAAGTTTCTTTTGGTTTAGCATAACAAAGTCAGGTTAACATATTAAGAGATCATTTTTCTTTTTATTTGCTTTAAGAAAGGGCATAACAACTAGATCAGGTAGAAATGGTATCATACTATGTTAGAAAAACCAAACCGGTATTACTGTATTCTCATACCATAACACCACAAAAGATTTCTGTAACCTCAACAAGTGTGGGGATTTCTCTTTACCAGACAACTGGCAAGCAAGCAATTCTGCATAGGGTAATGTATATAAGAAAGGGCAAGGAGATTCCATAACTTCTCCAGACATGCCATCTTCCATGAACCTCCATGTGTTCAGCTATCTGAAAGCCCTCAAACCCTGTCTTTTCGGGTTTTTATGGAGAGTTCCTTGCATAGGTATGACTGAAGCATGCACAACAACACTGAAATGTGACTGGACAAAAAGGGTATGATCTAATGCTACTGGTCTAGGTATGGAAACCCAGCAAGGCCTGAATTATTCTTGGCTTCTCTGTGCATCATTTTCCCCTCCAGAGCACAGGGCAGGACCCTTCTGAAATGAGGATGGTCTTATAACCTCCTATCAGACAAGTAGGGTAGAAAATTTCTTTATGCCCAACTTCAATAAAGAAAAGCAGGGGAAGATCAGTTTCCATGACTTTCCTCAGGGAAAAGAAATTCTATTTTTTTAAATATTTATTTATTTATTTTTTAGTTTTCGGTGGACACAACATCTTTGTTTGTATGTGGTGCTGAGGATCGAACCCGGGCCGCATGCATGCCAGGGGAGCGCGCTACCACTTGAGCCACATCTCCAGCCCCAGAAATTCTATTTTTTATGGCCTACTCTGGGGAGGGAGTTATGAATAAGGAACTCTTGATAAAAACCTAATACATGTCATAACAGTGCACATGCAACAAAGGTATAAGTTCAAACAGAATAGAAGTCTGAACATAACAGTGTTTTTAAGTAACACTTTGAAATTATTCCTCTCCTTCAGAAAACCATTCCTGTTTGTTCCAATTCTTACACAGTTAAAATAGATTTTTCAGGATGTATCATTTCAGCCCAGATAAGTCTATGTCAGATTGCTATCCTGAATCAGAAACTTAGGATTAGCACAGACTTATAAATAACTTTCTTAATATTTATTATGTACTTAAATCTCATTATAGGGTAAGTACAGTAAGACACCATACATAGACATGTAATGGGACAAGAAAAATACCACAGAATCAATTCAAATATTTATTAGCCATTAAAGCCAAGAAACAAAGGGAAAATGACTAATGAGAACTAGCTTTACCGACAAGAGATACACACTGGAAAAAATTAACTGATACACTAATAACCAAAACTACTTAAAGGAGGATGGAATCTGAACTAATTTTCTTTCTTTTTAGATTCTTAAGATTAACCACATTATCATTTATTATCATTATTAATACTATTATTATTATTTCATACTTAAAAAAAAAGCTAGACTAATTTTCTCCACAAACACTGCTTGGTAAAACTACAGAAACACATTGTAAGAAAAGAATTAAAGAAAAAAGTCATTTACAACTGTATATAACAAGCAGAACTGATTTAAGAGGAAAATATTCATTTCTCTCATACAGAATGCCATTAGTTCAACTTCAGTTTTACTTAGTTCTTATTATGTAAGATGTAAGACTTCTTTAATTTATCCTATGTAGATTTAGTGTTCACTATATTATATACAGGAGTTGAAATCCATCATTATCCTAGTATTTATTAAGTTCCTATAATGTGGAGGACATAGCTGATAACAAAATAAATTGTGATGACAAAAATTGAAGATGACTACCCTCAAGAAGCTTAGATTCAAGTAGGCAGGGTGGTGTACATTTATAATCCCAGCTACTCAGAAGGCTGAGACAGGAGGATCTCAAGTTAGTGGTCAGCCTGGGCAACTTAGGGGGGACAATGTCTCAAATAAATAAACAAACAAATAATAAATAAAGGTCTGGGGATGTAGCTCGTTAATAAAGCACTTGCCTAGGATGTGCAAGGCACTGGATTAAATCCCAGCACAAAAAAAAAAAAAAAAAAGCTCAACTTGTGAAGAAGACAAATAATCACATAACAATGAAGAAAATAAAACTGATGGAGAAAAGCAAAAATTTTTCATCAACTTGGAATTGATATTAAAATGATGCATTTCATTAAGACATGAAACACGAGATTAAAAAGTGTACTTACCTTTCCGTCAGGTAGAACTACATAAAATTGCAGATATTCAAAAGTTATTGAGCCACAAAAATTATAGTGAGTCAGGTAAAGACTGTGTAAGACAGTAAAGTATGATAAAAGTGGCAAAATCACATAACACAAACTAAGCCTCACCACCAAGAGAAAATCCAAATCTAAATGGGAAAAACATAAGGCAAGATTTGGGCCCTACTGAATCAGAACATCTGCTACTGGAAGTTGAAAGAAAAGAACCTGGAAAGTAGACAGGGAGGACTGTTAGCAAAGGTGAGAGTCTTGACAGAACAGTGTTAGGTAGGGGGTCACCTTGGAAAAAGGGCACTTATCTCTGGAGGCATGATGATAAAGGGAAAGAATGAAGCAACTACAGGACACTCCTGAGATATATGTGGGTGTACAAAATATGTAAGATCAAAAGAAGACACTATGGCTCTGAATTCCCATTCATAGCAAATAAATTTTGAGAATTAAAAATAAAATGAGGGGGGCTGGGGTTGTAACTTAGTGGCTAGCATTTGTGAGACACTAGGTTCAATTCTCAGCACCACATATAATAAATAAATAAAATCAAGGTCCATCTACAACTATAAAAATGTTAAATCAAAACAAAGTAAGAGACCCAAACCCATACCTGTATAGCTACAGAAACTCCAGTACTGTAAACAATACAATAGTGAAAGTATCTAAAGTTATTAATTTGGTATTCTATAGATTTAAAACAATCCCAACCAGAATTCCAGCAATTTATTTTGTGAATACAAACTGTTTCTATAGTTTATATAATGTATTCATATTCATCAGACTTCTCTAGAGAAAAAAAACTCTCAGAAGATACTGACAGATCTCTCATACACACTGTCTCTCAATATCTATCTATTCAGAGACCCAGATATATACAGATATCTAGAAAAAGTATTATAATTAATTGCTTGATTTATTATGTCCCATGACCTGTGTATGTAAAGTGGAGAACCCAGCAGGTACTGTAATCCCTGTGGAAATCCAAATGTACAAGTCCACTCCAAGTCTAAAGGTATGCCAATGGTGCCAGGTTCCAGTGTGAGGGCAGAACACTCATGTCTCAGCTCCAGTAATCAGGCAGACAGGAGGAGAAAGGAAGGTGCATGGAAATTTCCCTTCCATGTGTTGGTTCAATAGAAGGGATATTAGCTATTCATATGGGGAGGCATAGTCTATCTTACTTGGTTTATCAATTCAAATGTTAATCTTGCCATAAACATGCTTGTAGACACACTCTGCAATAGCATCTAGCCAGATATCTGGGGACCTCATGAGCTGGTCAAGTTGTGAATAATATTCCATAACACATAGAATTAGCCACCAAATATGAAGAGGAAAAAGACCTAGAATAGCCAACACAATATTGAAGAAGATGACCAAATTGGAAGATTAACAACATCAACTTCAAGACTTACAATAAAGCTACAGCAATCAGACAATATAGTAGCAATGAAAGAAGAGGTAAACAGAGTAATGGAACAGAAATAGAGAGCTTGAAAAAAGATTCACTAAAACTACAGTCAACTGAATTTCAACAAACACAATACAATGGAGGGAAAAAGACAATCTTTTGAACAAGTTTGGCTGGAACAACTGGACATCCACAGGAAAAAAAAAAGAAATCCAGACACAGACCTTGTATCTTTCACAAAATTAACTCAAAATGGATTATAGACCTAAAAATAAAAATGCAAAACTATAAACTTCTAGAAAATAGCACAGGAAAAAATCTAGATGGCCTTGGGCATAATGATAACTTTTTAGATTTAAGTCCAAAGATATAATTTGATGAAGAAAAAAACTGATAAGATAGAATTCATTAGAATTAAATATTTTCACTCTACAAATGATATGATTAGGACTCTTTCCCAAAAATATACCAAGGACTCACAAAACTAAACAAGAAAACAAACATTCCCCTAAGTGGACAAAAGACATAAAAAGACACCTCACCAAAGAAGATATACAGATTAAAATGAGCATATAAAAAGTATTCAACACCATATGCCACTAGAAAAGGCAAATCAAAATGACAGTAAGATGTCATTATATATCTATTAGAAGGGTTAAAGTACAGAACACTGAAAGCATCAAATGTGTTAGAATACATAACAACAGAAATACTCATTCATTACTAGTGGGAATGTAAAACTGTGCAGTCACTTTGAAAGACAGTTGTGCAGCTTCAGTTTTTTCTTTTTCCTTTTTCTTTCTTTCTTTTTTTTTTTTTTTTTTTTTTTTGGTACTGGGGGTTGGACATAGGGGTGTTCAACCAATGATCAACATTTCCAGCCCTTTTTAATATTTTATTTGGAAACAGGGTCTCACTGAGTTGCTTAGGGCCTAAGTTGCTGAAGCTGACTGAACTTGTGATCCTCCAGCCTCAGCCTCTCAAATCACTAAGATTATTGGCATGCGCCGCTGAGCCTGGCTTAACAGTTTCTTTAAAAAGCTAAACAATCTTACCATACTATCCAGCAATTATGGTTCTTGGTGTCTATCATAACTTTATTCATAATAATAGACATAATAGACATCCTTCTATGAGTGGTAGCATAAATAAATAGTGGTACATACAGGCAATGGAATACAGGGCTAAAACCAAATGCACCATGAAAAGACATGAAGGAACTTCAAATGCATATTATTAGATGAAAGAAATCAATCTCAAAAGGCTACTTATTATAGGATTTCAGCTATGTAACATTTTGGAAAAGGAAATCTATGAAGATAGTGAAAAGTCAGGGGTTTCTAGGGAAAGGAGAATGCATAGAGAATTTTTTTAAGGCAAAAAAATACTCTGTATGAAACTATAATTGTAGATACATGTTATTAAACATTATTCAAAATTCACAGAACATACAATACCTAGAGTGAACCTAATGTAAATCATGCGTATTCGATGAAAATAATGTGTCAATGTTGGTTGAGGAATTATAACAAACACACCACTCTGGTGAGAGTGATAAAAGTAGGAGAGGGTGTGCTTGGGATTAGTTATATATGGGAACTCTGTACTTGGTGTTCAGTTTTATTGTGAACCCACTGCTCTCAAAAATAAAGTCTATTTAAAAGAGAAAACAAAACAAAACAAAAATCCTGGGGTACCATGTTCTGGACAGGAAAGGTCCCTTAAATATTAGCCAAAAGTTAGTAACTTACATACTTTTGTGAAATGCATAAAGTAATTTATAAGACAGACAAGATAAGAAGATTTAGTCAAATTAATTGGAAAGGAAGAAATAAAAATCTATGTATTTACAGATAAAATAAATAATTAGAGGTAACTCAAGAAAACCAATCATAAAGTAACACAAACAGCAACAGAATTCACTTAAATAGTACAATGTAAAAAATACAAAAATAACCAAAACCATCCATACACACATATACACAAACAATAGCTCATCAGAATATATAACGGGAGGGAAGATCGAAAGTATTAGAAGAAAATATGAGTAACAAAAAGGAATTCCTATATTCTGGAAACCAAGAAAGGTTTTCTTTTTATAAGTATATTTTTATTTGACACTAATTATACATATTTATGGGGCACAATATGACATTTTAATATATGTACATGATGTGTAACGATCATATGGTTATATGTGTAATATATAAATCCTTTCCAAGATGATAAAAATCTAAAAACACTGACTATCTAAAAGCAGAAACCTTCTGCATGGTAAAAGAAAAACCTGCATGGAAAAGACATAAACAAAATCAAAGACAAAGGGCACATTCTATAAATTATATAAAAAGCTATAAAAATCAAAATAAAAAGAACCCCCAACAACAGTTTTTCTGTTGTAAAATATATGATCACCTAAATCACAGGGAAAAATGTGAATAAATGATTTCTAAATATATGAAAAGGTACTCAATCTCATTTATGAGAGAAAAGTAAAATAGATCCTCATAGAGATACCAACTCCCATCTACTATCACACTGACAAAAATTCAAACATTGAATGACATATAGACATTCACATTCTTCTGTTAGTGGGATTGCAAAATAATAACTTCTATGGAGGAAAATTTGTCAATATACAACAAAATCACATATGCCCATATTTTTCGACCCCAGGAATCTAAAACAATACAATGCTAAAAATCTGAAATGGACAAATATAAAGTTATTCATTGCAGCATTAATTGTAACATCAAAAGCTTGTTAAAAACTCATGAAAACAGGAAGAAATCCATATTCCTGTGATGGTTAATTCTGGGTGTCAACTGGATCTAGACTCTGCATGTCCAGATAATTGATCAAACATTATTCTGTGGGTTTCTTTAAGGACTTTTTTGGACAGTAGTTTAAACTAGCAGAATGAACAAAGTAGATTACCCTTCCTAAATGTGAGTGGGCCTCATAAAATACATCAATGGTCTGAAGAAAATAAAAAGGGTAACCCTTCCTTGAATAAACAGAGAATTTCTCTTGCCTGACTGCCTTCAAACATACATCAGTTTTTTCCTGACTTCAAGCTTAAGCAGAAACATTGGCTCTTCCTGGGTCCTGAGGGTCTTTGGACAGACAGGTATTCCACTATTAGTTCTTATGGACCAATACCTTGCTGTCTTACCCTGTGTTTTAATCAGCATTTGTGTCATTGTGACTAAAACACCAAATAAGAACAACTTAGGGAGTAAAATATTATTCGGGACTCATGATTTCAGAGGTCTCAGCCCATTTGCTCTAGGCTGAAGAAGAGATAGCACATCACAGGGGGGGAGGGGGGAGACCAGTGGAGGAAAGCTGCTCAGCTCATGGTGAGGTCAGGAAGGAAGAGCATAGGGAAAGATACACCTTTCCAGGAAAGCCCTTAGTGACCCATCTCCTCCAGCTGCACCTCACCTTACTACAGTTACCACCTGGTTCATCCATTCAAACTATGATAGACTGATTAGGCCATAGCTCTCACAATCCAATCATATTATCTATGAATGTTCCTACATTAACAAAGGAGCTTTTGGGGGAACACCTCACATCCAAACCCTGCATATCTTGGGACTTGAGAAATTCCACAATTATATGCGCCAATTCTTTATAATGAATCTCTTAATGTGCATGCACACCCGCGCACACATTTTCTCTCTTTCTCTCTCTCTCTCTCTCTCTCTCTCTCTCTGACCCTCCCTCCCTCTCTCTGTATGGCTTCTTTTCTCTGGAAACCCCTTACTAACACAATACAAAATGGAGTGATCTCCATGATATGTTATTGAGTAAAAAAATAGAGAATAGCACATAACATGCTACTACTTATAGAGATGAGAAATAGAGGATGTGTGTGTGTGTGTGTGTGTGTGTGTGTGTGTGTGTGTGAGAGAGAGAGTGAGAGAGGGAGGGAGGGAGGGAGAGAGGGAGGGAAGGACGGAGGAGAGAACTTGTGTTAATGTGAGTTTGCTTAATTTTTTGCAAAAACGAAACACTGGTAGAATAAATAAGAAACAGAAAGCAGGGATAAATAAAGAAAATGGAAAGGAGCCTTTTCTGAATATACCTTTTTACAAAGTTAGGACTTTTGAATCACATATAGATTTCATATCCTCTAAAATTAAAAACAAAGAAAAACCTATAAAACTGAAATTGAAGTGAAACAAATTGTATAGTAAATTGATAACTTAGGTACAGTAAAGAACTGTTTCAAGTAACTTTTAAACACAGTATTTATTTTAAACCTTGGTGGGATGTGTTCCAATGATATCTTAAACTTCATTCATTCATTTTATTTTTAGAAAACTGGTAATGCAATTTTGAAACAATTTCATGTAAATTGCAGGATAAAATGAATGTGTTAATGTTATTTAGAACTAAGTCTTTCAGTGCACCAGAAAAGACACAAATACAGAACAAAAGTCAAGTCAAAGCCCTGCTGAAATATTTACATATAAATAATGAGATATCTTGGGAATGGGCCCTGAGATGTTAAGATTCAAGATACTAAGATACAAAGATTCATTTTGTACTGGAGAGAAAGTGTTCAAAGGTGATATCAGAACACAAAAGACAGTTCTGACCGATTATCACTGGCTAAATATGAAATTTTATATATATATATATATATATATATATATATATATATATATATCTCAAAAACAACAATAAAGAAAAAACAATGACTGAAAGACAAATGGAATAAAACCCCAAAAAACTATAGTGATACTCCAAAAATTAAAAAACTCACTTGCCTAATTATAATTATTACACACTAATTACTTATTGCCACAACTGCTAAACAGAAAGAACTGCATACATACACACACACACACACACACACACACACACGTATGTATATACACACATACATATATGTATGTATTTCCTTACCCAGTCTTTCTGAAGAACATGTACTCATCCTCTGTTCATAGAGGAAATCCCTTAGTTACAAATAGTGCCAACTAATAAATGCCAAGAAATGAAAGAACTTAAAAAAAATCATCATTTTGCTATAGCAAATGAAGCAAGCATAGTTAAAAGACTGTTGGGAGACAGTCAATCCACAAGCCAAAATGCCACTCCACACATTACTAGGTAACTACAAAGAGAAAACTTAAGTTTAATGAAAGGACCTAGTAGATACTGCCTTAACCAAATGATAACATTTACCATTTCTAATGGCAGACAATCTAACAATAAGAACCTGTCATAATATGTAAGGACAAAATGTCAACTAATATATTTTTTGCAAAAATTTTGATCTGCATCAACCTTCTAGACTCAATATTTACTTTGCAAGAATCAAATTATATTGTGGAAGTATTTAAGTGGTACCATGAGCAAACCATTAAATAAATCCTGAATGTAAGACATAATAATAATTTTAGATGAGATATAGATAATCACAACAATTCCCTAGATCTTCTGTAACTGGAAAAAAAAAATAATCTCTTAAAAAGAAATCAAGAGAGATAAGGATACAAAAGATCTAAAGGAATCCAACTGTTAGCCTTTCCTAAAGAGACAACAGCCACTAGGGGCATTTGTTGAAATAGTACAGGAGCAATAAAGTAAAGGATAGAGCCTTCCAGGGTTATTGAAGTCTGTTGGATTAAAAGAAAACCAACAGAGCTTTTGAAGGATGTTTTGCTGAAGTGACAGACTGGAATATTTAAGAAACCCAAATATGGCCAGAATTCTCTCCATTCTCTTCCTAATTCCCTCCAGAAGTCTATTTACAAGTATGTGAAGGGGAGTAACACAAAAGACTGTTAAAATAAGCAGAGATGGCCTTAAAAGTAACTACTATAAATCTGTTTAAACAAAACAGGAAATAAACAACATCAATAAGAATACAGAGAACTTAATTTAAAAAAATCAAAAGAGTCAAATAATTATCATAAAAAAATTGAGAAAAGCAAGCTATATTATAAACATCTCTGTTGGTGATACAATAAGCCCAAAAGAAGTGAAAACACAGATTATTTGAACAGTGCTCTTAACCAGTTTAAATCAACAATCTCAAAATACACAAGGTAGGATCTTCTACAGAACTAACAACATTTGCTCAAAAAGTGTCATGTAAACCAACAAAAAGAATTTAAAGAGATGTAACTATCGAGTGTGATGAATGAGCCCTAATTGGATTTTATGAACTAGCTATTTTAGGAAATTAGTAAATTATTATATAATGTAATGATGCTACTGTGATTATTTAGAAAAATTTCTTTCTTAGAAGATGTGATGAGAAATGAAATGTTATCTCAACTCAAACTGTTCAGGAAAGAGTGTGTTTATGTTTTTCTGTGTGTAGAGATAACAAACTGAGTTATAGAAGATATAGGTGTATCTGTACTTTTTTTTTTCTTTCTTTCTCTGTACTGGGGTTGAATCTAGGGTCTTATGCATGACAGGAAAACATTCTCCCACTGAGCTACATCCCCAGCCCTTTTTAAACTTTAAGACAGGGTCTTGCTAAATTGCCCAAGCTGGCATCCTGCCTCAGTCTTCTGAGTAGCTGGATTATAGGTATATATCACTGTGCCTGATATTTTTTCTGGTTTTTAATTACTTCACAGTACATATTAAATTTTATTATTCTTACAAAGGAAATCCTATATTGAATTCTTCCAGCTAAATAGTCAACAAAATCTTAGCAGGGAAATGTCAATGAGGCTTAGCTCACATACCAAATATCAATAAAATTTTAAGTATAACTACAAATACACAAATATGCTGTGTATACTAAGTTTTAAGCAGACTTTTGTCCAATGCTTTTTTAAAAACCTATTTTAGCTCTTGAAGTGAAACTGTTCTCTTAGAATTATCGACGAAGAAAGGAAATGCATATAATTCAAGTTAAAATTATACAATTCAAATTTCAAAATTCAATATTGCTTCAAAGTCTTTTTGCTCAAAGTAGCTTTGGATTTAAACTGAACTTATTATAATTTGTCTTAAGATATTTTCCCACTGTGTGTGTGTGCTTATGTGTGTATGCATACACATATGTATTCTATAATTTGTAATTTTTTTCTAAATCCAGTTGGGCCTAATACATTGCACTTGAGAGTTACATCTCTTTAAGTTTTTGTTTCTGTTGTCCAAAACTCTTGTTTTTATTTTTGTTTTGTTTTGTTTTGTTTGGCACTAGGGATTTAACCAAGGGAGCACTTTACCACTGATCTACAACCCAAATTCTTTTTAAATTTTTTTTATTTTGAGAAAGGATCTCGCCAAGTTACTTAGGGTCTTGCTAAATTGCTGAGGCTTGCTTTCAACTTGCAATTCTCCTGTCTCAGCCTCCCAAGTCACTGGGATTACAGGCATGTTCCACTGAACCTGGTTCATAACACTCTTTGGACAAATGTAAGTTCTGCAGAAGATAACCATATTCTAAATATTTAATATGCATATTTATTAACATATCTTATTCCTTTTTCAGCAGTTTTATCTGAATTTTTTTTTTTTTTTTTTACCAGTCTGCCCTAAAAGTGACCTGTTTCAGAACACATGCAGATACAATAATTCTTGATAAAACAAATCCAAGGGAGGGGGAAAAGAGGGAAGTATAATTCATTATACAAGTAGAAGATAACAATGAATGCTCCTATGAGACTACCATGTATCAAAGTCCATTTAAGAAATAAAGTCTGAGGGCTTGCCTGCTATATCAGAATACTAATTTAAAAGAAATATTGTTAAAAGCCAAAAATGATGGACTTAGACAGTAACAGTGTTGATTTCTTGACAGGATTACATTATTTTTTTTTCTGCTTCAAGGGAAATTCTTGGTTTTATAGTACACTTTATTTTGTTTCTTAGCTTGATGAAGAAAATGTATAATGTGTAGAACAGATTTATAACTATTTTCTCTCTATAACCAAGCAAATTAAATCATATAATTTCAAGCATCCCATCTCCTGTTTTTTGGCTCCTTCCTTAGTTCAATTCACAGTTCTCTGACTCCACAACCCACCATATCACCTCGTCACTGCTCTTACTCACTTCATATTTTTAACTCCTTTCTTACCTGATCATCAGAATCACCTCAGTGTATACATCATCATCTCCCTTGCCCCTCTTGAGTCAGTATACTTATTTGAACATTAACTCTAGTACACTGTGCTATCAATTCATTATCTCATTTTCCAAGAAAACTATTCAACTCTAACTTGATTATTGCCTTGATTAGTGCAGCAATCTTCTAACTGGTTGCCTTACACCTTTACCATTCCTATCCAATAATCTTAACACAGAAATTAATTCTTACAAATTTTTGACACACTGTAAAAAGTTAATAAAATGTATTTTCTCTTGTCAAAACATCCAATGACTTTATTTCACTCAGAATAAAAGCCAGTATTTTCACAATAGTCTACAAAATCAAGCTGTTTATTATCTTATTTTCTACTACCACCACCACCCCCCAGTGCCCCCCGCATTCTCCTCTAGCCACATTAGTGTCTGTGCTGTTTGTGAAATATGCCAGCATCCTTCTGCCTCAAGGCCTTTGGAAGTGTTAGGGCTGATTTTCTCTCTGACCTCTTCCATGGCTTTTGCATGTATCATGTCAGTGAGATCTTTTCTCTAGATCCTACTTAAAACTGTGGTTTTTTCCCCCTTGTTTTATTTTTCTCACAGAACTTACTATTTTCTGACCTATTGTATATTTAATTAATGGTTTTTTTTCTTGACTCTCACCCCTACTAGCATGTAAGCGCCATGAGGGCAAGGATTTTGTGTATTCAGTTGATTTTGTACTCTCAGTACCTATAATGTGACTGGTAGACAGTTGCTAAATATTTATTAAATAAACAAATGAAAGAATTTCTATATTTTAAATAAATGAAATATTATTTCATAGTTTTAAAATAAGATTAAAACTTTTTAAATAAAAAATAATTGAAAGAAAATTTAAACTGGAAGCCATCATAAATTTATTATTCATGAAAAAGGATGATGTTTTATTTTCTGGGAATTCATTTTTAAATTCAGTCAGTATATAATCTTTTCTTATAATTGTGCTACGTTAAAAGAATGTGAGCAGTTCATTTTCTGATTTTTTTTTAACAGTAGAATTTACATTTTAAGAAAACAAACATCCAAAGTCTATATAAATGCTAAAATACACGGAATTATACAACAAAAATTCAGAATTCTAAAATTTTTGGTATGTTTTTAAATATTAAAATATTCACTTTTACTGAATCCAAATATAGTTATCTAAAGAAATTTCTATTCTATAACTTATTATGCATGAGTGAAGTATTAAGTCCTTTCTTTTCTATTTTAAAATGTTTAAATCTTATTAAAATTATTAAATGTCTTATTAAATTTTCCATCTTAATGTTCAAATGTTACCATATTTAAAAATCATATTTCAAAAATTTCAACAGAAAAATAAATTTTATGTCAACGAAAAACATTTTCACTGAAAAAAAGAAATAAACCTAGGAAAAGTAAAGCAAGTGAGAAAAAAGGTCGTTTAAATGACAACATCTTTTTTTGTTGTTCATTCCACATTTTTTTATTGGTGCATTATAGTTGTATGCCTGTTTTATAGTATTTCTAGTTTTCCATTTTGGTACAATAAATTATACATAGCATCACTTAGAGTAAAAAATTAAAAGAATACATCAGAAATCAAAAATATTAGTTCATAAGAACACTCACCTACAACACCATTCAATGCGACCTTCACCTTCACAGGTTTTTGCCCAATGATTATCTGCCAAATTTTTCATGGCAACAGCATATTCACAAAGTGTTTCTTCATCTTCACAGTGTTCTCGCCAGATCTTATCAAAATCTCCCACTAAAAACAAAGGAAAAAATACTAAATGAATTAATCTTGCTTAAACATGTATAATCTAATTTCACTAAAATCTAAAATAGTTTTAAACATATTTTAAAAGTTCCTTTGTGTAAATAGAATCATCATTTGTATTATGATGATTTGATAATTTTACCATTTTGAATGGATGGATTTGTAAAT
The DNA here is from genome assembly GCF_964194105.1 of Spermophilus citellus. Taxonomy (NCBI): domain Eukaryota; kingdom Metazoa; phylum Chordata; class Mammalia; order Rodentia; family Sciuridae; genus Spermophilus; species Spermophilus citellus. Next base: position 191,687,145 of record NC_138184.1, on the reverse strand, counting down.
CAAACATAATAAAATTTATATCAATATATGAGTTATTGGCTCATAAACTAAAGATACACTGATAGTTGACAATAGGTGAATGGGCAGTCAAACATTATTTTTTCTATGACCTTGCAGGAACAGGGCAGAAACACTTAAAACTGTTTCTCTATATGCTTATCAGTTCCTTGTATAAAGGTTAGATAACAATATAAATTAACAAACAAGTAAATATTTTTATTCACACAGCTGGGCTTGCTCTTAGACTTACTGTAAAGAATTATAATCCTAAGGCAAAAATGTTGCTTAGAAGAAAGTATTTTAGAAGTTTCTCCAAAGTTTTTAGCTATTACAAGTGTTCTAAATAAAAACTATAAGCTAATTACATTACCTATTCAGCTACCACTGTTTTAGAAAATTAAATCAGTCATTACATTTAATATAAGATTTGAAACATCACAATGAAGACTGATAAAGAACGGCTGGGGAATGGTTTGTCCAAAGAATATTAACACAGCTTTAAAGGTAAAGAATAAACAAAAGTTATCAGTGTAGATTCACTTGATGTCTTCAGATACAGACATGTCTTGCCAGAACCAACTGAAAAATGTAAAGAGATGCTGGGTGAGAGGTGGAGCACACCTGTAATCTCAGTGACTCAGGAGGCTGAGCGAGGAGGACTACAGGTTTGAGACCAGCCTCAGCAAATCAGTGAGACCCTAAGCAGCTTACTAAGACCCTCTCAACATAAATAGATAGATCGATAGATAGATAGATAGATCGATAGATAGATAGATAGATAGATAGATAGATAAAAAGAGCTGGGGATGTGGTTCAGTGGAAAAGAACCTCCAGGTCCAGTACCAAAACAAAAAAGAACAGAACTAAATGGAGAGATGGTCATTATGCCACAGCTCTTTCTCCAAGCAAAATTATTGAATTTCAGCTTAAAGAGGTATTTTTTAATAGAAAATGAATTACAGTAACAATTGACACATCTAAACTAATTTGAAAAACTTCCAATTAATCCCATTACCTGGCTATTTTAGGCTCTCAGCCTAATAAGTCCTGAGTTGAAAATCAACTATTAGCCTTCTAGTTTGACCAAGACAAGAAAGAGAAGTATGGGTACAAACACTCCCTCATATACACATTACTCAATTAAAATGATTGTGGTACCAGTCTCAGCCTAAATTATAAGTTTAAACCTCAAATAGTGTATATTATGCATTTATATAATAACATTTCCATTAATCATTAATATTTGTATAATGATAGGGTTCTCAATTTTTTTATACCATACACTGGCATTATCTGTCAACTAAAAACAAGCAATTTTTTTTTTCTAAATTCTCAAAAATACCTCAATTTTAGCAACATCTTTGAGATGTAGCTGTCAAATCTCTGGAGAGGTACAGGATGTCCTCAAACAATGTTTTGATTAATGGTTCTTTCATAAACCTATGATAATTCATAACACTATGCTTAACTTTATCCATCAGATTTGATATGGTTTAGTGAGGTACAGTATAATTTGAAAGGCATGTTATGTTTTGTTAAGATCAGTATCAACTCTAAAAGGCCCTTTGTTTGAACTTTTTTTTTTACAGCCCTATATAAAGTACATATTATATAAGTTAAACAAAAGTTATATGATAAAATACATTTCAGAAAAGATATGTTTAACACAAATGGATTTTCTTTTTGATAGACTTACTTTAGATTATATAAAAAAATACAACTGAAGACAAAGACTTGATTAAAAGTAGTTATATCAGGGAGATAACTCTAAGCAACAGGAGTGAGAAAGTACATAGAAAGACCAGAAGAGAGATAAAATTAACAGCACAAGGGTACATTACTGAAGTTGCTGCTGTGAATGACTAAGAAGCATACATAATGCTTCTGGGACTGTGCACCTAAAAGATGGGAAGCTGAAGTATTTAATTACCAGTTCCTATACACGTGAACCAAGGATTATTAACAACATTCAAGTCTGCACATAGGTACTGAATAAGGGGACTCATTGGCTTCAGCAGTGTTAGAGAAAGGAAGAACAGAAAAGACAGACACTTTTAATCTGGAACACTATTAGGGCTAGTGACCCAGTTCAGTGTCTGTCTACCACAGCTGAGGATCAAGGATACATGGGTTATCAAAAGGCACTACAAATTTCTAGACTTATTGTCATTCAACTGCATATGGTATATTGAAACTCAATTTACTCTATAATTACCAACTGGCTAAAAGATACAAAAAAAAAAACTGTGAATATACAGAAACTACTGCTTTATAGCTTTTTAAACAACCTCTGTTTTTTTCCCACTCCACAAAACTTTTCCATTCCACAAAACTGGAGTTTTAAGACTTACTGTTGGCTCCTTTAATGTTTTAAGGAAGAATTCAAAATTTGTAGGCTTATTCAGTTGAAACTAATTATATACAACTTCAATTTTTAATGTTTTCATTAACAGTAGAGATTCTGCACAATGTGTGCTGACCCTGAAAATTGTTGATTGTAAATGTACACTTAAATATACAATTGAGAACAAAGCAATTTAATACATTTTTATTCTTTTCAATAGGCTTGCTCAAAAAATACTCTATTAAGCACTATAGAGAATAATAAATCTAATGAGCAGGCACTAGCAATCAAAGGAATGGGAAAAACAAGTAAATAAAATATAGTAAATAATATAATAAAAGAGACACAAACTTAATGTTTCTTATGTCCCATATGACATCCAGGACACAGAACTTTGTATTCAAGTATTTATTCAACAAAAATGTATCAAATCCCAGCTACTAGGTATGCATTATGTTACATGTCTGGCAGTTATAGAATTGACCAAAAATAGTTATAAGTATGCCCCTTAGTTATAATAAAAATCTATTTATGGAATACCTAGGAAGCTTAGTGAGGTATAATTGTGAATAAATGAAAATTTTAAAACAAAACAACATGGGAAAAATTAAGTTTTTCAAAAAGGCTATTAGTTTTTTACAATATTCAAAATAATGTATTCAAACTTTAAGCAAAGTAATTTCAAATTAGTCTATGATTTGGGTTCTAAACACCAAAAAAGTTAATGGTTAAAAAGAGCCCAGTATGTATAGAAAATCCCTCTGCTAACTTAGCCAAATATGTGTATGTGTGTATGTGTGTGTGTGTGTGTATGTAAGATTGTCTCACATAAAATGAAAATACTTTTCATTATCAGAAAGAAAATGAGGAACTAGAGCTTCCTGAGGTCTGCTCAAAGGTCTAGTGAATGCAGTACAAGTAATGTTTTAAGTATTCAAGTTATAACCCTAGTTCTCAACAAATTAATAATTAGTCATTCTTTAACATGATGACACTTGTGAATAACTCAAAATCATGACCCCCCTATTTTTTACCCATTTTTCTTTTACAAGCATCATTGAAAAAAATGTGTCTTAGAACAGCTGAGATCAGGTACCTTCAGGCTGATAAGTTATTTCTTATTTTTGAAATGAAATGATTTGTAGAAGGGTATTTATATATTCATATTACATATTTCTACCTTTTTCACAATTAAAGACATGTATTCTCTCAATATATGGCTTCAATATTTATTTTTAATATCAGGTTTTAATTAACAGAAATACTTAATTTTAATATAATCCAATTTCACAAGAGAGAGAATAAGAATGATCTCCAACAAGTATATACATTTTACTTTGCCCAACTACAGAGAATTCAAAAATTACTTAGAAAGCACAATTAAAAAAATATGTTCTGCAACTTAAAAGTTAAGTTAATAAACAGTCCACAGCCAAACTAGAAGAATAAATTTAGAGAAGGAATCAGCAATCACTTGTTCAAACACACAGTTTTAAAACTAACTTAAAACTCTGCCCAGTCTAAAAGATAAAGTTGTCTAATTGTCTTCAAAATTCTTGAACAAAAGCCACATTAACATGACTTATATTTATTGTATTTTCGATATATTTACATTTTGCAACACTTATTTTTTTAAAAAATCTAACTCATACTTTTAAAAAGGAGTGATGCCAACTTGTCAACTTTAAGTTCAATCTGGAAACCAATGAACCGAATTATTCTGAATCCTGGTCCTACATCAAAATAATACCATAATTACTGACTAAACTCACTTTCACCACATTATATGTTCACAACAGAATAAAGAGTTACTGCCTATAAAAAAACAGTGACAACTAGGAAAAAAGAAATAGTACACTCACTATTCTTAAGTTAAATTTTTAATAATTTTATGATTATTTATTATGACTTTGTAACTGTCTTTGTAAAAAATCAAATATAATGAAACATGAAGCAATTTTTGTCCTTAATACATTCAAGAACATTTCTATAAAAGTTCTTAAATTACATTAATCATAGAAACTCCTTGATAAACTAATCTTCCCATATGAATTAACCCCTCTCCTGCCATCTGGTATAGCAAATTGATCATCTTATATTTCCCCCATATATGCAACTACCATTCTTACAATATATATTCTATTTAAATCAGGAGTGATTTTCCCATTAGAATACATAAATTAAAAAGAAAAGACTACTTTTGACTTATATATTTTATAAACTACAGAACTTAATCATGGTATCAAGCTGATGCAGAAAATATTTAAATTTTTACCAAACTTGAAATACGTATTAAACACCAAAATTAAAGACAAGTCAAATTTAGTTGTTAATTTAAAAGGCAGCAGATAGCTGTCAACCAACAGTAGTAGCTCCAAAGCAGTAAAATTTGAACATTTCAAAATAATGACTATTCTTAAAGATCAGAAAGTTTTAGAAAAAAACAATAAGTTAGAGATGATTTTTCTGTAAATTCCATTGTTTAAAGCTGATCAAAATTTTTCAAATTTTTTCTTGCCTTATTGTCAATAAAAAACGTGGAGCCAGAAGTACAGTCACATCTATTAAGTTTTTTGATAACAGTACACAGATCTTTTTGAAAAACCTATAACCCTAAGGAAAAATGATTAGTATCCACACAAAACAGACAGGAAGTTACCTGTAGATGGAGGGGGTGGGAGGAAGAATAGGTTGTACAAAGATTAGTGCATTTTTATACATGAGGATCATCTGATGTTTAGAAATTCACTAGAAATATTATTATTTTTCTCAATATCTCTATCTTAATTCTTATTCTTAGAAGATATACTATAACTTAGATAATGGTGCATAAATATACAATGATCATTAGTCTTTAAAAAGAACAAAATCCTGCCACTTTGACAATGTCAATGAACTTGAAGGTCATTATGTTAAATGAAATAACATCAGACAGAAAAATGTTACATGTAATTTATAAAACAGTAGAACTTGGAGAAACAGAGAGTAGGGTGGTGAATGTTAGGGGTTGGAGGGGCCAAAGAAACAAGGGGGGCAGATGTTTATCAAAGGGTACAAACTTTATAAAATGAATAAGCTCAGAAGATCTAATGTATACCTAGGTTATGATACATATACTTGAAATTTGCTAAGAGAGCAGATATCTTAAGTGTTCTTACACATACAATCTTTTATTTGCCTAAAAAAAAAAAAAGCACGTAATTATTCTTGGCAGTTTAGCCTCAACACCAAAGATTAACAATGCACTAATGGTTCAATGTAAAAGAAAATGTTCTGCAATTTTATGTACATAAACTCTAAAGGTGGAGATGAAACTATAGTAACAAGAGATAAGTAGGACAGGGAATATAGAGAGAGACTACAAAGGAACATGAGGGAATACTGAGGTGATGAAACTCTTCTATATTGATTGTGACAATGGTTTCATAGGTGCATAATTTCTCTTCAAACTCATGAAATTATATACTTTAAATGGATGCAATCTTAAGTATATAAAATATAACTCAATAAATTTAGGTTTTGAAAATGATGTGCGAATCCCAAAAAAACAAAGGCCAAATGTTTTCTCTAATATGTGAATGCCAATTCACAATAAGGTGTGTGTGTGGGGAGGGAACTAGAGAATAATAGTGTTACCTTAGATTAGGTAGAGAGGGAAGTAAAGGAAGGGGAGGGAATATGGGGATAGGAAAGATAGTAGAACGGAAGAGACATTATTACTTTATGTATACATGTGACTGCATAAGCAATATGATTCTACAACATGTACACCCAGAAAAATGAGAAATTTATCCCATCTATGTATGATATATCAAAGTGCATAAATGCATTCTACTGTCATGTATAACTAATTAAAACAAATTTTAAAAGATTTTTAAAAATTATGTGTGATGAGCACATTAAATTTGAGATCCATCAAGTTCTCTAAACAAGCCAACAATTGATAACAACAACGAAACCCCCAAAGATGAGTATCATAAACAAATCCTGAACCTTTGGAAATTCAAAACAATTTATTTGATTGACTTAGGCATATTGCCAAATATAGACCTTAAGATGCTGTACCTATAGATAACCAGATTACCAAAGTCAAGTTTAAAGAACCTTCAAAGGTCATTTTCTCTAACATGAGGGAAATAGAGAAACTCATGACCTGAGTGGGAACAAGTTCAAAGAGTTTTCAACGTTATGCTCCTAAACACTATAGCACCTTGCCTCTCTTTCCGAGTTTTGAATTTATGAACTTTTAAGGCTATGAATGAAGGTTATGCAATAGAGCAAAGTATAATGATTCTACTAACCACAAACAAATGAACATTTGTCAGTCAAATGCAATTATTTAATCTCTGTAAGTGCATTATTTGTTAGATTTCTGGCAGTGGGTCTCAAGATCAATGCTAGATGAACACTGGAATCACCCAGAAATTTCATGGAGGGATCTAGAGTGGGAAATGATTATTTATTCTAAGGCTCTCCAGATGAACCCATTGTATATTATGACTCAAAACCAATTGTCTATGACAAGGTTATAAACTCAAATGCCTGGTGAAATAATACAAAGAGCCATGAGGGCTGGGATGAACTAGAGTCAACTTTGATTAAAAAACAAAATAATTCAGGGATTAAACTTAATATCTACAAACACAATTTGGCTCCCAGTATATCTTTTCTGTTTGGATTAGAGCCTTTTATTATAAACATATTTAGATAAAATACCTAATTCAACACGCAAAAGTCTTTGACTAATACTCTGTAAGAAAGATGGAGATAATCCAGAAATATCAGGTCCATTGTCATCATCTGTTATTCCCTTGTGAAGATTAACTGTATAGATATTGTTTGACTCCACAGATCACTTAATTAGTGTAACACTTAACCTTCAGTAAAGGACTTGTGAACACCTCCCTGAAACAACATTTGTGAGTAGAAGAATATCTATATAAATGGAAACTTGAAGAAGGCTGGGATTCTGCTGCTTTTGGTAATTGCCAATAACTTATAAAAATGGTAATTCCAGGGGCTGTGGTTGTGGCTCAGTGTAGAGCACTTGCCTAGCATGTGTGAGGCACTGGATTCAATTCTCAGCACCACATATAAATAAATAAAGATCCATTGACAACTAAACAATATTTTTTAAAAAATGGTAACTCCAAAAGAACTATCCAAAATATCTATGTAGTCATACATCTATACAGTTAATCTTCACAAGGGATTAATAGTTGATGACATAGGAAGGTCAACACAACCGTCAATTATTAAAATTGGAATAATGTATAAGATTGCTCTCACAAATACTATGTACATAGAGCTTTATATCCTAGGTTAATTTTTTATCTTTGTTATATATGATAAACAATCTTTAGATTTAAGAGAGAAAAGGTGACTGGATTTCATCCTTCCTTTCTTCCTTCCTTCTTTGTCCTAGCGATTGAACCCAGGGTCTCATGCATACTAGGTATGTACTGACTTATATCCACAGCCCTTTCAATTTTTTTTTTTTTGAGAAAGGGTATTATGAAGTTGCCCAGAGTGGGTTCCAGGTGTGATCCTCCTGTCTCAATTTTCCTAAGAAGCTGGGTTACAGGCATATGACATCATTCCTAGATGGATTTTTCTGAGTTAACAAATTATTGCAAAGACAGGTGGAATAACAGGGACTATGTGATAAATTTGCCTGAATTATTTAAATAACAATGTATGTGTACTATTTCCACTATTGAAATAACAACAAAATTGAAAACTAATAATAAGAAATCAATAAATTTTTAAAAAGTGTCAATGGAGAATTTTAAAGAAAACTACTTCTAAGGACATTGTGCCTTAAAAACAAGTACGCCCAGCATGGTGGGGCATGCCTATAATCCCAGCTACTTTAGAGGCTGAGGCATGACATTCTCAAGTTAGAGGCCAGCTTGGTCAACTTAGAGAGACCCTGTCTCAAAAGATAAAAAAGTTGGGGAAGTAACTCATGGTAAATCACCCTTGGGTTCCAGATAATGCAAATAAGGAGTGAATATAAAATTCAATTACAGCTTACAAGATAAAACATATTCTTTTGCATCAAAGTGCCTTGTTTTTCTAAGAAAAATCTTGGGATTAGTGTTTTTTCCAAAAAGTGGGCATTTTCATTAGAATCATACAAGAGATGATTAAATACACAAATTCCTAGGCTCTAAGCTCAAATCCATGGAATGCTTTCTGGTGGCCTAGAAATCAGCATTTAATGCTAAGTGAAGTTAACCAATCCCCCAAAAACCAAATGCCAAGCGTTTTCTGATATAAGGAGGCTGATTCATAGTGGGGTAGGGAGAGGGAGCATAGGAGGAATACAGGAACTCTAGATAAGGCAGAAGGGTGGGAGGGGAAAGAAGGGGGCAAGGGGTTAGAAATGATGGTGGAATGTGATGGACATTATTATCCAAAAAACACATACGAAGACACGAATTGGTGTGAATATACTGTGTATACAACCAGAGATATGAAAAATTGTGCTCTATATGTGTAATAAGAATTTTAATACATTCTGCTGTCATATATTAAAAAATTAATTAAAAAGAAAAAAAAGAAATTAGCATTTAAAATTTCACCAAAGGATTCTGGAGCTCACTAAAACCTAAGAACCAGTATCTTGGATACTTAAAGCTGCAAGCATGATATAAATAGGGCATATGCAAAATCACTACCCTTAAGTAAGCAATGACTGAAAATCTTCAAAATCAAAGCAAATCTCTATTTTCTTAAACAATGTTATATTTCACTGTTGAGAACTACTGGTTGTCACTTTTAGCACCTTTGCTATAAATAAAGCATAAATAGTCAAGGGTATAATAGTTCTGTTATTGTGTTAGCACTTAGCAGTGTAGAAACTAAATCTTTGGGAATAATCTTTTTGTTCAGCAAAAGTTCTGCTTTCTTCTTTTAAATCCTAACTACTAATATCTTCCAAGGATCTGTCATCAGTTACATATTATCATCTGCCCTCAAATCTTAAGCTCCAAGTAGAGGGCTTCCAATCCTAAATTCCCCCCAAAATCTATTCCAAACTAAATTATTGTCTCATCCCTATAGTAAGCCAACCTGCCTGTCTACCTTATTCTCTTTATCCCCAACCCTATTCAAACATACACATTCCACATTTCCTGGATGTTAATGGCTACTATTAACATTTTCTCAGTCAAAAAATCCTGGCATTATCTTTTTCTTTCCCTTTGCTCTCACTAAAACTCCTTACTCTGACCTTCACAATATTTGTGTTTTTATTTTCGCGATCACTACTACTATTCAGGTTGTTATCAGTTCTAAATCAGTTAAATATAAAAGCCTCTTAATCAGTCTCCTTTCTTTTAGATTCCTTCCTACTGCAATCTACAGTACTTTGATTCATGTTCTCAATCTATTTGTCCACTGTATACCCTAAGGAGCTTTTAAAAAATACAGATGCCTGTGTTCTACAAGGTTCTAAAAATAACACTTATATTGAACCAAGGGTAAGAAGCACTACATTTATTATTTTATTTTTTCCATAAATCAGTCAAAAGATCTGCAACAATAATTCTAGTGCATATTTTGAAATACAAAAGTCCCTATAAAGATACCATACAGATGTCTAGTGATAACAAAATCAAAGAGCTAACATACAGTGCCTGCCTACAAATGCTCTTCACTGAAATGACTGAATCGCTGTTCTTTATCTCTGTGTTACTGATTATTAAGTCCATGTGCCCCCCCCCACCCCCCCCCACCCCCGCACCCTATGGCAGTTCAAATTTCCTAGGGCAAAGTTAACTAGATTTTCTGAAGAGTTTTTTTTTACTTTACTTATTTGCTGATCAAGCAAAGATTTTATCACACAAAAAATTCTCTCATTCTATAATTGGAGATATTTTATGCTATAGAAAAAGCATAAAAAGAAAATGCAAAATTTCACTTGAAACACCTGTAAAACAAAAGAGTATCTAGTAAAATCTTCGGGCCACAGAGTTGTCAGTAAGGAGCTATGATGAAGGGCCACTGAAGGTGGGAAAAAAGTTTAATTAAAAACAGTCTGTAATCTTAATTTTTAAAACAATTTCAAAACTATTTTACAGCAAAAACACCAACCTTACAACCTTATCATTCTATCATTTTTAGACTTCTGGTTTTAGTTCAAATTTATTTCTAATTCAAAGCTTTCCCCTCTGCCACCACAGTTCCCTTGTTTTACATATTTGCTAGCGAATAAGCAATCCCAAATGTATTTTTCAGCTTAAATTACTAACTTAAGCTCACCTTTTGTTTCAAACTATGAAGAATTTAAATAATAAGCATTAATCATCTAAATGAGGTTACTTAGTCCTTGATACCAAAATTCTGCTGACAACTGTTAACCTTTGTAACATTATTTTTTTTCTGGACTCAGTCCACAGAACCAACCTATCCTGTGTTCTCCTTTTCTGCTTCTGTATCAGTAACCTGTCTTATTTTTTTATTTACTTACTTATTTATTTTTGGTACCAGGGATTGAACTCAGGGGCACTGAACCACTAAGCCACATCCCCAGCCCAATTTTGTATTTTATTTAGAGACAGGGTCTCCCCGAGTGGCTTAGTGCGTTGCCCATTGCTGAGGCTGGATTTGAACTCCTGATTCTCCTGTCTCAGCCTTCTGAGCCTCTGGGAGTACAGGCATGTGCCAACGTACCTGGATTAAAATACTACTCTTAACAGTTTGGGGTGTGTGTGTGTGTGTGTGTGTGTGTGTGTGTATACACACATATATATATATATATATATATATATATATGTATATTTTTTATTTATAAGTTTCATAGGTTTATGTGATAAACTGTTTTAATTTTTTTTGATATGTAGAATAATTCAGAGAATGAATAAATTGATAAAATTTCCTAAGGAGAGTCAGAAGATAGCTTTAAAAATTTAAATAGAATGGAAATCGTACTTTTATTCCTGACAGCTGCAGCTTTTTACATTTTCTTCATTTTCTTGGGATTTTTACAAGAAGACTTTAAGTTCGGAAAAAAGAAATGCCAGGCATAATAATTATTGCAGAAATGGGTTCATAGGAATAGAATTATAGGGGAAAAAATCACATAAAGACAACTGAAAATACACGTCTTTAGTTCAGTTCTCAATTTGAGATATACTCATAAGGTACAAATGATTAACAATGATGTTCTTGTTTGGAAAACAAAACTAGCTCTTTTTTATTAATAAGCTATATAATTTTTATGATACATTTAACATTTTTGTGGTTTGTGTAGAGGTCAAATTTAAAAATTCTGGCAGGCACAGTGGCTCAGTAGGCTGAGGCAGGAAGACTGGGAGTTCAAAGCCAGTCTCAGCAATGGCAAGGCTTTAAGCAACTCAGTGAGACCCTGTCTCTAAATAAAATCTAAAATAGGGCTGGGGTTGTGACTCACTGTTTGAGTGTCCCTGACTTCAATCCCTGGTACCCCCTTAAAATTGTTTTTTTTTTTAGATTCTGTACAGCAGGGAGGGAAAGAGAAAATACTAGAGAATGATATTGATCAAACTATGTTGTTATATCATGCACATGTACAAATATGTAACAATGAATCCCATTTTTATATATAATTATAATATACCAATCAAAATATGAAAAATAATAGAAACGGTGTTTCTAAGTTTAAAAAAATCTGTGGGGCTGGGGTTATGGCTCAGCAGTAGAGTGCTCACCTTGCACATGCAAGGCCCTGGGTTTGATCCTCAGCACTACATAAAAATAACTAACTAAATAAATAAATAAATAAAGTTATTTTAAAAAATCTGTGAAGACATAAAACACTTATTTTTTTTTAATTTGACTCCAGTTTTCTTTTATTAATAATAATAATAATAATTATTATTATTATTATTATTTGTGCATTTGAGAAAACAGCCTGCATCTTCTGTGGCTTCTCCATGTCCCAGTTATAGTTTTTCTTTTCTTTTTTTTTTTTTAATAATTTTTTTTTTATTGGATGTTCACAACATTACAAAGCTCATGACAAATCATATTTCATAGATTAGAATCAATTGGGTTATGAACTCCCATTTTTACCCCAAATACAGATTGCAGAATCACATCGGCTACACATCACATTTTTACATACTGCCATATTAGTGACTATTGTATTCTGCTACCTTTACTATCCTCTAATATCCCCCCTCCCCTTCCCTTCAATAGATGAATGGATAAAAAAAATGTGGCATTTATATACCATGGAGTATTACGCAGCACTAAAAAATGACAAAATCACGGAATTTGCAGGGAAATGGATGGCACTAGAGCAGATTATGCTTAGTGAAGCTAGCTAATCCCTAAAAAACAAATACCAAATGTCTTCTTTGATATAATGAGAGCAACTAAGAGCAGAACAGTGAGGCTGAGCAGGAAGAAAAGATTAGCATTAAACAGAGACATGAGGCGGGAGGGAAAGGGAGAAAAAAAAAGGGAAATCACATGGAAATGGAGGGAGACCCTCATTGTTATACAAAATTATATATAAGAGTTTACGAGGGGAATGGGATAAAACACTTATAATGTGCAAAAATATTTCCATTTATATAAACTCAATTTAAACTACTGTGTCTTATCTGCTGATATCAGAAGCACTCCTTTACACCACCACTGCTAGGCATTTCTCTAACATTTTCTTTTAGTAACCACTTCAAAATACAGTACTACCTCAAACACCGACCTTCATCTCCAATTTCTTCTTCACACATTGGCACAGGATCTCTAAGTAATAATAAAGGACAGACAGTAAAATGGAGTTCAGAGAGAAAAAGTGGTAAAAGAGTGCATTAAACTTACTTTAGTTAGTCTTCATAATCCTATTCACTGACCCCCATCCCAAGCCTACACACCACTATCAACGTGAACCATATGGGCAGACTAGGATAGCAGAGAGAAATCTTTTCCTATCACAACAGAAAAATCTCATTTTTATCCTTCTTTCTGCTTCATTTTCATTTCCACTTCCAGAAACAAGGAAAAATTCTCTTTTCTCCAACCCCACTCATTATCCAGCCTTCACTGATATTCTTACTATTCAATGACTACTTTGCCTCCTTTTCCATCCCAACTTCTTTTTTCTCCTACCATATCCCCTTGAAAAACCCATCCATGCTTCATATAGCCAACTCAGCTAATCATACCTATCCAATGAATCATCCCTTTCCATCAATTTATACCCTTTTCCCTAACCTAAGGGCTATTTTCTACTTTCCACTTTTAGTTAACAATATTAGGTTTAAAAATAGGAGGAAAATATCTATTATTTCTATAAAATTTGAATAATGTTAATGATGAACTATCCAAATTTCAAGCAAGTTATTTTAACATTTTGGGACTCGGTTCAACTCATCTGTAAAATGAAGAAATTAGTTTAGTTAAGCACTCCAAAATGTATCTAACAAATTTCTAGACTCAACTATAAGGATTCTAAAACTTGAGATCTGAGGTAGAATGCAGGAATTTTTTTAAAGGTACCCAGATGAGTCTTCTGATCAAAAAATTTAGGAATTATTAATAAATGATAAGGATCCTTTTAGTCTTATATTCCAAAATTCTATGCTGCCATTTTCTGATAAAAATTGTTATAAAAGGAGTACAAATGAGTTAAATGGCCTTTGTAGGCTGATCTGCAGCACAGTTTATATTTTCTTCTGATAACAGCTGACTTGCAACTTGTAAAATATGTTTACCAATCAGTGACCATAAATATTAAAATACTGAGTTCTTGAAGTAAAACAATAAAAATTATTTCTTTAGAATTATATGCCAAATCACTTTTTCACAGGATTTTTCACAACTAAGATTTGGCCCACGTTAAAAACAAAGGTAGAAAAGGCATGCTCATTAGGATCATTTATTTTGCTAGTTCACTGGTAGGGCTTTGTATATCACTGGAGCAAAGCCTAGAGAAGTCTAGATCATTGAGAGAATTCAGGCCATTAAAATGTCTAAAGAACAGTCTCATTCAAATGTTTAGATTGCCGAGATTTTACCTGCCCAGAAGCACACTAGATCATTCACTTCTGAACCACACTTATATTCTAGTTCTGGTAACTTCCAACAACTAATTCTCATTATAAACAAGTGTTCCCATGGTTAATATTCTGGATTAAAGACATGTTTCAACATGTGGGGACTAAGCAACTATAAACAGCACTTAAAGAGATGATGACACATTGGCACTATGTTAATTTAAGTGAACCTATTTATTTATGAATAAATAATAATAAAATTATAAAAAGTAGAAATGGTAACTGAATTATATTTAAATCATTTTTCTCTTTAAAAAGATACACTTAATTAAATTTGTACAAAATAGCACTATAAGTTGCAGGAAAGTGTGTCCATTTATTTTCTCTTTTTTTCAACATAAAAATCTACAGTGAATGCCATTATGTAAGTGAATTCTTTGAATATCAAGAATGATGCAATTGTTGCTATGGTGATTACTCATTTTATTGAATAAATTGTGGATGGGTTTAAAGCATTATTTCAAAAATCAAATTTCAGTATATTAACTATGCTTGATAAATCTCTTTCTTTTGGTACCTATTAAATAATACTATAAGCCACCTTTGGTGATGACTAATTAATTAACCTCTATTAAAAGCCAGGCTTGAGTTGCCAAGGAAAGAAAACTTCCAATAGTTTTTTAAATGAAACACTCAAGTACATTCAAAGAAACAAAGACACTAAGCTTTAACTTTCTAGAGTAATTGAAATGTACTATTGAAAAGTAACATGATCTCACATGTCTTTGTTCCTTCACTGTCATAATTTTGCTTCTAACCTAAATTATTAACTAAGTATAAGACTAGAAGGCTGCTGACTTTTCAGTTTCCAATTAAACTAAAGCGAGAGCTAGTTCAAAGTTAAAGCAGTCTTGACAAAGAGAAATTTCTCCTAGGCATGTGAAAATACTGATGATTTTCACATTCAAAATCTTATAAAACAGTTATGTACAAAGCCTATATTTTAAACTAGCAAGGATAACTGTAGACTCCAACTACATGCATTCCTCAGGAATAAGGAAAAGTACTAAGGCTTCTCCCCTTGCTTATGATCTTCCATTAAGGGGGTTCCCAGCGATGGCAGGCTTCGTTGGCATCTGTTTTTAGGTGGCTTGCTGGTTTTGAGACTACTCAAAACTGAACATTTTGAGGACCTGCCCCAGATCTCATCCTTGCCTAACTACATAACACTAAGTATTTCAAGAATGGGGTGGGGGCATGACTGTGACCCGTTCCCCTTTCAACAAGGTGAAGTGCAGTCAGCTAAAAGGCCTGCTGACTTCGCAGCCCTGGAAGTCTAGGAGAGGAAGCTTGGGCATGGCAATAGGAAACAGGTACCAGCAAGGGGGTCGGGCCGAGAGAGAACGAACAACAGGGTGGTCAGGCGCAAGGGAGAGAGCAGCATTTCAGCTTCTCTCCATCAGTCTTTCACAAATGGACTTACCTGTCTCCCTGTTCTACCTTCTCTTCTCATCTCTCCTAACGAGCGACCCCTACCTCCTGGAGTGTGTGTGTGTGTGTGTGTGTGTGTGTGGTGACAACAACCTCAGCACCCTGGCTGGGGACAGGGGTTTGGAGGGGGTGGGGACGCAGTTCCTCCACAGGCCCGGAACTCCCCCGAACGGCCCTCGAAGAAAAGGGGGCGGGAGGAGCCCGCCTGCCGCCGACCGAGGGCTCAAACCCGGCCTGGAAGACCAACCCTCGCAGGGGCTGACGTGCAGCTCCTTTAGGTTTCAATGGTGGCCTTTCGGGGAGGAGGGGAGAGGTGACAAGGGGCTGGGGGTGATGTGGCCTCCCTTCCCCCTCGCTCTGCTGGCTGTTTACCTTCTCGATACTTCTTGCGGAGCCGCCGGTGGACGCTCTTCACCACCCCCGAGAGCTTCTCCTGCTCTAGCTTCCGCTCCTGATCCCGGGGCTGCGGAGTGCTCGGGGGCCCTGCCCTCTGCCCGCGAGCCACACGTCGGCTGTCGGCCCCTGGCTCCATATCGCAGCCGCCGCCGCCGCCGCCGCCCCTCAGGCCCCCGCAGACGCTCCCCTGACGGAGGAGGTGGGGAAGGAGGAGGCAGCAGCGGAGGCAGCAGCCGGAGGAGTCAGAGAAGCCAGAGCGACAGCCTCGGAGGTGGCCCCTTAACCAAACGCCCAAGCCGATTGGTGGACTATGGAGGGCTGGGCGGAAACGGAATAGCCTTGGAACCAATGGACAGAGAGCGGCGGCGGCGCACCCGGTTGTTTGGGAAGGCGAGCAGCTGGAGGAGGCGGGGCTCACAGGCGGAGGGGTGCTGAGGCGGTGGGAGAGCTGGGCCCCGGGCGCCCATCTACGCCGCCCCTCCCCGGATTTTGTGCGCAGGCGCAATGGTGCGGCCTGGGGATTCGCGCAGTGAGCAATGCGCTTGCGCATCTTAATTTGCTTAGTTTGGGCTTCGTTCTACCTTCCAGGTTTTGCAGTTTTGTGGCTTTTCCACCCGCTGTTTTATGATTTAGTGTCATGCGGCCAGAGTCCTCTACCTGAGCCTTCCCTGCACCCTGTCACATCTATGCAGATTTCCTTTAGCTTTCTAGATACTCTTTACCATGACTTGACATCACAGGAATTTTACATTTCAGCTGACTAAGGCTTACATGCTTTCTTTGGCTCAAGAAGAGGCCTGGGTACCAAAGGCTGGTATAACTCACCCACCAAAAGTGATTAATGCTACTCTTGATGGTTAAAGGACACAGAAAATGGGGAAAGGCAAGGCCAAGAAAAGCAACAGGAGATGTGAGAGGACAGAGATGGAAAGACAGAAGGCCCACAACTGATGTTCTTAAGAACATTTCACAAAAATGTTGCAGGAAGCCTGGCCTAATTCACCTCAGAACTATAAGCGCTTTAAAAGTCAGGTGACCTCAGGACTAACCTCTTTAATATGGAAGGTTAGTCTTTGCCCAGGGTGCCTAAGTGGGTTTAGCAATCTGCTCACCTTCTCCACTTCTTTCCCTACTCATGGGAAGCTCTTGCAGAATATGATTGCAGACTTCTTCTCCAGAGAGCTGGAACACTGCTCTCCAGAAGAGACTGCAGTAGCACCTGAAGTGGTACATGGGGCTGCTGAAGTTTCAGAGATCCAATAGGCAGAGAATCATGAATGAATTGTGTTAAGAGTGTGAACTATGTCCTCATTACAGTTGTGGTTTTATGACATTGTATGGAAATTGTTACAATGAAAACCTTTTGATCAATGATTTTAGAAATCTGAATAAAGTTCACATTATGTCAATTGTTTCATATGCTACTTTCTGGATAATGAAGACCCTGAAGAGCAAAGCAGTATCCTTACTCTCTAGATCATAGAAGTGAAAGGAGATTGGTGGAAGAGTGTCCCTACCAGCACAGAGAAGAGGCAGATCAAACAGAGACAAATAACCTTCAAAAGAACTAATTATAATTTTAGAAGAAATCAGGAGGAAGTACCTAATATATTAAGACTGTGGTGGTCTTATTTGCAGGAATTTCATTTGGAAAGAAAGGAGAGCTTGAATGGCATACCTATTTTGTTTTGATTTGTTTTTTTGTGTGTGTATTTTAGCATATCTGGGAGGCAAATACAGGGGAAATATATTATAGAAAGTATTAAATTTCATTTGTATTAATTGATAAAGAAAGCTTTCCTCCATATTCCTAGCAAACAAATTTTAATACCTTTTAAAAATTAAAGTTGTTAACTGAAGGAAATTTGGAAAATACAAAAAGAAGTAAAGAAAATTAAAGTCACCTGCAAACCCACCACTGAGAAATAAGAACTATTGATGGTTTTTATTTGTTTGTATATATTGATAAGATATTTATGGATGGCTATGATAATCTCCATTATGAATAACCTACGATGTCATCAGTTAATCCCCAGTTATTGTATATTTATATGTCTCCATTTTTTTCTGTATTCCAAATAATCCTGTGTCAAACACTTTTGTAGGGCTGGGGCTGTAGCTCAGTGGTAGAGCACCTGCCTCGAAAGTGTGGATACAGGGTTCCATACTCAGCATCACATAAAAATAAATAAATAAAGATATTGTGTCCGTCTACAACTAAAAAATATTTTAAAAATAAACAAAAAAAACCCCCACATTTGTAACAGGTTTGCCCAGTTTCTTTAATAATACATTTCATTAGGCTAACTCTCTAACCAAAACAGGCATTACTGAATCAAAAGATTGAAAATATTATTTTTGATGTATATTGTCCAACCTCATTTTCCAAAAGATGGGGCAGTTTATGTCACCTCTGGATGTACCTGTGGATGTCTATCTCACTGCACCCTTACCTAGATTAAGTATTACAATTTACAAAATCATTCATGAGATTTTTTTAAAAGGCCTGTATTTTTAAGAAACAATAGGAACTTTCTGTAGTTTCATAACTATCTATTCTGGCTGGCATAATCTTTAAACTAGAAGAACAAATAAAGGGAAGTTATTTAAATAAGAACTTATTTATTTAACTTAAATAAAAGGAACTTATTTATTTAGAGTCAAGCAAATTGAAGAACACCACTTTTTTTTTTTTTGTTTTTTGACTTCTCACTTTTGTCAGAAGCAACTCAAGAATTATAAGTTGGATAGACAGATTTTATTTTAAATTTGCATAAAATTTAAATTTCTTAGTAAAAGGGATTCACTGAAAGAAGATCTTTTGACACCATATTAAACCATATCCTATGTCCAGAAAAATGTCAGCATTTTCCCCTACATATAGTGGCAGTTTTTATTGAATGTAAATATCTTATTTTAAAAAATTCATTATTATGATTATCATAATATTTTTTTTTGTTTTTTTGTTTTGATGGTGCTATGGATTGAACCCAGGGCCTTTCGAATGCTAGGCGATTTATCTACCACTGAGCTGCATCCATAGCTTGTTATTGTTATTTTAAATGACCATTAGGGAAAGAGGATGTTGGTATAAAACACTATTCACTGAGCAACACAAATCAGCCTGGGAGGAAAAGGCTTTCTAAAGCACTAAACTGCAGGTAACTCAATTTATCACCATAATTTTTGCTTTACCTAACCAACTTCTGAACCCTCTTCCATGACATTTAGTGTGTCATAGAAAATTTCCTGGGTCAAAGAACCACTTGGACAAGTGGTAAGAAAAAATACTTTGACCTTTTGGTTTACAGTTATATGCCTTATAAGAAAAACAAATTCCTATAGTTGATGGAAAGAGTCAGCATACTATAATAACAAAGTATGTTCTATTCTCAGTGGAAGTTCAAAAAATACTAATCAGTAATGAAAGCAAACTTTTAAAATCCCTCTCACAGTCTGGCACGTGGCATTGAGTTCACCAGTAGGTTTTGGGTGTACCCTAGAGAAGTTTAGTCTATTTCATTCTGCATTTACTGAGTAATCCTGTTAAAAAAAAAAAAAGAGAGAGAAGACTACATATTTTTCACTGATTTTTAAATATTATCTACTATTCTTTGGCCTTCTTTATCATCAAAATCCTAAAAACAATTAAGTTTTAATGTAGTGTAATAAAAGTATAAATAGTAAAGATGTTTATAAAACATATAGCAATGTATATAAATGATGCAAAGAAAAAGACTTATAACTGAAGATAAAGCTACATTCCAAATTGGACAAATCTTTAGCTCATGACTTTTTATGGTTTGTATAGGAGAAATTCCCCAAAAGCTCATATGTGAGACAATGTGAGAGGGTTCAAAGGGGAAATGATTAGGTTGGGAAGCCTTAAACTGATCAGTGAATTAATCCCTAATGGGATAACTGAGTGTAACTGGAGGTAAGTGGGGTGTGGATGGAGTAGGCAGAGCATTGAGGGCACGGCTTTGGGGTTTATATTTGTATTTGGTGAGTGGAATCTCTCTGCTCTCTGATCGTCATGTGAGCTGCTTCCCTCTGCCACACTCTTCCACAATGATGTCCTGCCTCTCCAGGAGCCCCAAGGAATGGAGTCAACCTTCTATGGACTAAGACCTCTGAAACCATGAGCCCTCAAACTTTTCTTCCTCTACAGTTCTTCTGGTTGCTTCCTTTTATTCACAGAAGTGAAAAACCTGACTAAAACATGATTATTTAGAAATAGAAGTTTTAGAAATTCAGCTAAAATGAGGACTCAAAAAGTAAAATCAATGTTATCTGAAAATATTTACTCATTATTTATATAATTCTTACCCATTAATATAAAAATACCAATGAAGTTTAGGTTCCAATTTCTATGAATCCACAATTTTAAAAGGTAGATATAACATTTGTTGGGCACATCAAAATCAAAAATAATTTTGCTTGTTTCAAATTTTGCAAAAATTTTTTTGGAAAATGTATTTTTTTAACTTAATGTTTTGATAGAAATAAAAGGGTGGAGCAAGAAAAACATTTCATTGGTATATTCTCATCCAGTAAGGCAGATTGCAACTTTAAACCCCTTCTATTTGTGAAAAAAATAGGATTATTTACTTTAAAAATTATGTTTATGAATCCAATACCTCTCCTACAATTCTTAATATATCTTTCAGCCTGAAAAACCTATAATATTACACAAAGATTAGCTACCTTGCTAATCTTAATTAAGATACACAATATTCAGGGTAGTATTAACTATAGCATGTGATAACCATTAGTTAATTCCTAACTCCAAATGCAACTATAAAATTTACAATATGTTTGTGATATACTAATTAATGGAATATATTCAACATTCATAACAAGGCTAATACAGGGATAGCTCTAAATAGAAAATAATGTTAAATTATTCCCTTATAATGAAGTGTACAACTTAGAGATTCTCTGTGTTCTGATTCTGGTTTTGCATTAACTACCAGAGAAAGGTACTTAAGTTGTCTGAGTTTGTTTTTTTCCTTTCTCTCTCTCTTTGTCAAATGTACAAAAAAGAAATTATATTTGACTAGTGTTTTAAAATTAATTAATTTATTATCCTTTGTATCATGACTTAAGAACAAATACATTTTACATTAGTATACTTGGACATATACTGTTCACATTTATATATATATATATATATATATATATATATATATATATATATATATATAAATGAAGTCAAAATTTTACAAAATAATACTTTGCAAAGTAAAATGCATCCTGGCATTTTCAATTTTGTTATTTTTAACACACAGAGCACCCTACATTAATTTCAAGGCCCTTTAATGAGTCATTGTCTAAGATTTAGAAAACACTGGCAATTTGAAACATCTCTTTGACCCCTGAACCAAAGTAATTCTGTGACTCACGTAGATTTTTTTTTAGAAAATTTTATGAGATGTTCCTGTCTGTTCCTGGATGTTCCTGGAACTGAGGCTACTCAGTTCCTTTGAGGCATTATTTTTATTTGGGGGGTATTTCCCACACTATGAGTGCAGACTCAGATAAATGAAAATGTCTGTTTGCAGGAAAGCAAATAATAAATCAGAAACTATAGGGAATCTTTTGGTCTGTTGAGGAAAACTATGGAGCTGTGGACAGAAAACAAATCATACTGTATGATTCCACTTATATAAAATTCTGGAAAATACTAGTGAATCTATAGTAACAGAAAATAGGTCAGTGATTGTATGGGAATAAGGTGGGGGGACAGGTAGGAGGTTTGATAAAGGGGCATAAGGACTATTTTGAGGATGTGGATATTTTTATTATCCATATTTTGGTGATGATTTCTCAAGTTTCTATATATATCAAAATTTATCAAACTATAGTTTTTAACTCAATGAAGATGTTAAAAATAATTATATGCCAGACATTCTGATAGGCTTTCTACCTTTGGTAGCAAAAAATAAAACAAAACATTATATTTTCATAAAGTTTGCAATTGCCAACAAGAGAATGCATAACAATGAAATTCTTATTTATTTACTTCTTATAATGTAAGTAGAAATTTGGTACCTAGATCAACCAAATATTCTATCACTTTAGTATGAAAGTAACAAGGGTTCAGTATCTGGAGGCATCTAGTGCCTCCTTAGGGGGGTTCTTCTCCCCGCTCAGGATCGTGTAACCCACCTAAGAAATTAAAGTCTAGAATAATTAGTGAAAAACAAAAGACAGAGTCAGAAAAGACAGTTTTAAAGATGGAGCCCTAATAGGTCCAGTCCACACAGGAGCTGGAGATAGATGATTAGAAAATGGCTCCCATGGTTTATTTAAGGGGGTACATCAAAAGCAAGGATAAGGTTTCAGGAGTGGAGTCTTGCTTCATGATGTCTTGCAGTTAGCAGGTTGATTGGCATCTTGGCAGGTCACCCCATCTCCAGTGCTGTGTGGGACCTTTGGCAGAGCTTGGATAGGACTCACAATGTGTCTGGGCAGTCAACCAGAGGAAATGTCCACTGGTAGTTCCCAGACACCAGATTTTCCTATTCATTAGGGTGTGATTGTGATGTAGTCCACACACAGCCCACGAATGACTCTTGACACTTCAGCATATCCGTTAACTGAGAACACAAGTAAAAATGGAAGAGAGGGATATCAAATTATCCCTGAATATTAGTCTCTTACCCTTTCCCATGGCTTTAAAATTAAAAAAAAAATAGGCAAAATTTTAAATTCTTAAGCTAGTCTAATTCTAAATAGTTGATAGGGATAGAGGGATAGAGACTAAAAATATTAGTTATATAAAATATAATAATAGTATATTATTAGTAATATATAATAATAGTATGTTATTAGTAATATAAAAATATAACTTCCTTAGTAGGAGTTCTATGTTGAGTTAAAACTATGAGCTTCTTAGGTCTAGAAATATATATATATATACATATAATTAATTAATAAATATTATATATAATATACATATATATATTATATTTACTTATTTATATAAGGAAATTGCCCATTGAAGTGTCAAACCAGTTAAGGAAATAGTGTTAGGTAGTTGAAGAGAAGCACAGTGCTTTTTTGTTTGTTTTACTCTTGGTTCACATTACATGTTTTAGGGAAAACATCAGATGGGGAAAGCCTTTTGTTTGTTAGCTATTTAAAAATAATTATCTGCCAAATAGATTGTAGCCTATAATAAATTGGCATAAGAGGTTTATAAAACAATAATTAGCAATTAACTTTTCAATTAAAGGAACATTACCATAAGTGACATGGCATTTTTAAGTAGAGATATTAAGTGAAGAAAAATTATGAACTAGATGATCTGAAGATATATGGCTAAACTTTCATGTTTTGGGATAATATGTTGTGATTTAACCATTTTTTTCTTACTATTTTATTATAAGCCCCCACCCTACCTATTGAACACTTGGATAATGAAAATATGCCTATCTTCCTTTGGTAAAAGATAAGTAACATTGGAAAGAACACTGTGGACTTAAAAAAATAATCAGTTTTCATAAGGATAAACAATTATGGCCAGTTGAAGAGAAGACTTGGAAGTTGGAAAAGTGAAGAAAGAGGCCCTCATAGATAAACTCAGCTTATCTCATAATTTCAATCCATATTAAGAAAAAGGCCAGCAGTTCACTCCCAAAGTACAGCAATTTAATATAGCATTGATCATTTATCATTTATTTGCTCAAAATCCTGAAATTCAGGCAGGGGTTAACAAAATAGTAGTTATTTGGCTGAACTTCTCTAAGAGAACACACTTTGAAGATTGCCCCCCTCACCCTGCTGACATGATATTGTCTATCTTCTGGGAGCTCCAGGCCAGTGTCCTAAGCTTTCCACATGGTTGGATGAGCTAAGGTAGCTACACTTACATGGAAGATTACTTTCCCCAAAGCACAAAATAGGACACTTCCAAACCATTTTCAGGCCAAACTGGTTTAATATATCTTAAGCAATACGACATTTCCTCTGGATCATAACTTAAGCATCTCCCTCACCTGTAATGCCTTCCCCATGCCTTTTTCCCTAATCTGCATCCTATATTTCCTCCAAGATCCAATAAAAAGAAGACTTTATTCATGAAAAGTTTTCAATTATTCCATATTCCTGTGATAGCACTTTTCTTTTGAAATTTGATCAGTTTTACTATCCATATTATTCATGTTATGGTTTAGATATGAGATTGCCCTCAAAAACTCCTGTGTTAATGAAGGAATGTTTGGAAGTGAAATGACTGAGTTTTGATAGTTGTAATCTAATTAGTCCACCCTAGTTTGAATGAACTGTCTGAGGGGTAACTATAGGCAGATGGGGCATGGTTAGAGGAGGTGGTTACTGGGAATCTACCCTGGAAGGATGCATCTTCCCTATGATCCCTATCTCTATTTCTCTCTTCCCTATGTTCCCTAACTATCTCTCTGCTTCCTTACTGCCATGAATGAAACAGCTTTCCTCTGCTGAGTCATTCCTTCATAATATGATGCCTTGCCTCGGACCCAGGGCAACAGAACCAGCCATCTGTAAACTTAGACCTTAAAACTATGTGCCCCAAATAAACTTGTCCTCCTTTGAATTGTTTTTATCAGGTATTTTAGTCACAGGGATTAAAAAAAAAAAAGCTAAGTAAAACAAATTGATACTGAGAAGAGGGTTCTTTGCTTTAATTAGCATTGCCATGTGGTTCATAAGTCTGTGAAACTAGTTTACTGGAGGAATTTTAAAACATTTATAGATGCAGGCTGGAAAAGTTTTAGAATATTGTCAGTAGAGCCTAAGGGGTGATTCTGGTGGGAGCTCAGACAAGAATGCCAATAGAACTACAGAATAAAGACTCTATTGGGAATTGAAATAGAGTCACTTATGTTATATTCTGGCAAAGAACTTGTCTATGTTTTTCCTATGTTGTGTAATTTTGTGTGAGGATGAATCTAAAACTCATGGATGAATTAATCTGGTGGAGCAAATTTCAAGGCAGCAAGGCATTCAGGCAGTAGCATGGAATTTCTGGCAGCTTTTAGCCCAGTTTACTGTGAGAATTGGAAGCAGAGAGTGGAACTAATGAATTTTAAAAAACTTTCTGTTTGTCCAGTAAAGCTGGGGTGAAGGAAGGTGTGCTTATTGAAGAGATTAAGTCCCCTAAAGAGATGTTAAGTACTTTGCACAGAGACAGAAAAGATTTCTCAAGGATATCTCAGAAATTTGTAAGACTACACCCATGACAGACTCCAGGATATAGAAAATTTCTTTGAGATCATGGTGGGGGATACCCTGTTGGCACAGAGAGACCTAGAAAGTTATTTCATCATGCTGAATCATGCAGGCACTCAGAGGCCACTAGTCCTGATTCCAGGGGAATTAGATATTGTGGGAGATATCAACTGTCCTTGGCACCACCCATGTGGTACAGGTTCTGCAGGAACAGAGGTTGCTGAAGTTGAGGGGTCAAGGATGTTTCCACAGAGATATCAAAATAATACCTGGTAAGTCAGATAAAGTGTAGCAGGTTTGGGGCTCCTGTAGGATGCCGCTGAAAGGGTGAAGTGTAAAGTTATGAAGCTGAAATTGAAGCTCGAATGGAGACCCCAAGAATTAAGAGATGCCAATAATGGGAACAATTTACTGAGAAAAGCTGCTCATTGTGGAGAGAGCTAGGCTAAAATAGAGCTCATGTGCACTGTGACATGCAAGGCCAAAGTGTTGGAGCTGCCGAAGCCTATGGAGGACATATTTCACATTCAGGTGTCCTAGATACTATATGTGGAGTTCTGGGGATTATTTATCTTGATGGGTTTTGGTCTTGTTTTGGTGCCATCCTTTTTTCTATGTCCCTATTACTCCCTTTTGGGAGGTTACTCTATGCCATTGGAGGATACATTTATGCTTATTGGATATATGTAACTTGATGTTGATTTTTACAGGAGCTTATAGCCAAAAGTTTGCCTTGAGTCTCAGAGGAGACTTGGAACTTGAACTTTTGGGTGATGCTGAAACTTTTAAGAATATGGAGATCTTGGAGATTAATTAAATGTATTTCACACTGTGATATGAATTGAGCTTTGTGGGGGCCAGGGACAGACTTTTATGGTTTGGCTATGAGGTCCTCCAAAAGGTCCTATTAATTTAGGAATAGCCACAGGTAAAATGATTAGATTGTGATGGGTGGTAACTGTAAGCTGGTGGGATGTGGTGGTAGGAGATGGGTCATTTGGGGTGTGGCCTGGAATGGTTCATCTGCAGTCTCTTCTTGCCCCCCTTTCTCTGCTTGCTGACCCTACCATCAGTTGAACATCCCTCTGCCATACCTTGGCCCCAGAGCAATAGTGTCAGCCATCTATGGACTGATACATTTGAAACGGTGAACTCCGAATAAACTTTTCCTCTTCTAAGTTGTTCTTGTCAGGCATTTTGGTCACAGTGATGAAAAAGCTAACTAAAACAATTCCTTTCTCACTAAAATATGTCACTGTATATTATTATTTACTTTCCTTTGCCTAATAAAAATGTATCTGGTATCCTTCATTCCTATGTGACCCTTGAGGACATAAACCAAGGACTGTGTCTATACCACAGGGCTCAGCATATAATAGGTGCTAACTAAATGTTTGACAGTAGGAGAAGTTGGCTATATGCTGGGGCATTTTATTTCTTTTCAATGTTTTTCTACTTAAAGAATAAGTAATAAAAAGTAATGTACATCTTGAACTTAAATAGCTGCTTTAAAATCTATTAGAAAAGATGTTTACCTGGACTATTAAAGAATTTAAATTACTCTGTAGGTATAATGAGTTCAGATCATTTATTTTATTACATTTTTGTTAAAAAAAACAACATTTGTTTTAACTTCATATCTCTTGCTCTTTTTCACTGATCCAAAGAATCAAAAGCTTTTTAAGATGCTTAGGATCAGTGAGGTAAGTCTAGAAAATGAAAAGATAAAACTAGTTAGCATGGAAATAATGAGTAGAAATGTTTATTAACCTAATTGTCTTCAACTGAAGAGAGAATCACAGAAACTTTAATGGTATCTCTTTTCTGAACCACATCAGCTCTATCAACACATGTAGAGCTGTGCCCAGTAGATTGACTGGTTCTGTTCTCTACTGTGCTATATGTTTGCCACAATTATGACTTGGAGAGTAATAAATATACCATTACAGTAATGAGGACAACTGACACAAATAGGAATGCAACCATGAATAGGTTGTAGCTAAAAAGCAGTGAATCCAATAAAAATTTTTTTTTGGCTTACAAATGTGTCAGCATCTTCAAAAGTAGTTTGTTTTCAGTACACTGCAGTGATTTCAGTTTGAAGAAGTTTCTGAACTTTTAACTCAAGGTAATGAGCCAGTTAATAGGAGACTGAGTTTTGTGTAGGAAGTAATTACCCCGATTGATAGGAAACTTGAGAAAATGAGCACAAACCTTAATGAGATTGGCAAAAGGTCATGTGTCTGAGAGCTGAATAAAAAGGAATGATGGTGGGAGAAATTGTTAAAGACAATGCCATGAAAAGAGTGAAAATAGAGATGAGAAATAATACTATTGTGTCTACTTCCAAGAAAGGCCACAGAATTAATTTGCCTAAATGATAAGATGAGCTCTAGAAATTTGGGAGTCAGGAGTCCATGGTTCCATTGGATCTTTGTCAATGATATAGTTAGTTTTAGTCTAACCAAAACAGCAATAAAAAGAGATTTAATAGTATAAATCTTTACATATGATATATGTTCTAGTTCATACACAACTTTTGGAAAGAGCAGGTCATAGGCACTGCTTCAAATTCCTCTTCTCCCTGCCCTTCTCAACCCACTGCAATCTGGCTTCCATCCCCAGCACTCTGCTTAAATTGCTTTGGGAAAGGTCAGCAATGATGTGATTGTCAAATACTTTAGCCTCCTTTCAGCTCACATCCTATTTTTCTTCCCAGCAGAATTTGACATTGTTCATCATTTCCTCCCTCGAAAAAGTTCCTTGTTGCCTTTCAAGACACAGCTATCTCTTATTCTTTCCATACATCTGTCTTCTCCTTATCTTTCTACTCAGCTCATCTCTTCTGGAAAATTTCAAGAGAGCTAATATACTTTATTACTCCATATGATATTCCTGAATCATTTTATGTAATTCTAAAGCTCTGTCTATTACATATGTGACTTTCATATATTAATTTATCCATTTTCTCAAACTTTGGATATGACATGGGATATACTGTAACTTCTTGGGATTGTACCCTTAAACCTTGCATTTTCTTTTCTCATTTCCATATCTCAGGTATTATCAATTCTATTTATCCTATTTTCCAAGTCAGTAATCTCAACATAATCTTCTCTTCTAGAGTTTTCTTCACTACCTACATCCTAATATAGATCATTCTGAAATGGTTCTGATATCTATCCATGCTTTCTCATTGGTACTATTATTGTTCTAATCTAGGTTGTTATTAATTTTTGCTTGGATTTTTCTTGGTAGTTTCTTTTTTCAACTTACCTCTCTGAATCTGGTTGATCTTGGTTCTGATTTACTCTTCACATTGCTGACAAGAGTTTGTTGTTGTTGTTGTTGCTGTTTATTTGTTTGTTTTGTTTTTGGTTTAATACCTTTATTTTATTTATTTATTTGTATGTGGTACTGAGGAGCCAACCCAGCGCCTCACACATGCTAAGGAAGAGCTCTACCGCTGAGCCACAACCCTAGCCTATGCATTTCTTTTTTTAAATGATGGATCTGATCATGCTACTTTCATGCTAAAATAACAAAAACTTCCTCTGTCTTCAAGGTTTAATGCCTGCCTGCTTTGCTTCTAACAATATTTTCCTCTATGAGCCCAGCTGCTGACCCTCAGGAATCAGTCTCCAGAAGTCATATTTATTCCCAATGGCTTCCCACTGCCATTGGGAATAAAATTGACTGAAATAGAAATGGATGCCTGAACTGAGACAATCATTCTCAAACTGTAAAAAAAAAAAAAAAAAAAAAAAAAAATACACTTATGAGCCTTGCAGTTACCATGTTTAAATGCATAAGAAAGAGAAGAAGTGAACAGACTGTAAAAGAAAAAGGAGAACCAGTGAAAAACTACTGAGAAAAATGTTAGCCCCTTTCCAAGCTACCACTGCTTTCAAGCACTTAGATTCTGTGACATGACTGTATCCTTTAATTAAACAACCCCCTTCATTTCCTTATTTATTTTGTGTTTTTAAGTTCACCTAAATAGATTTCTGTTATTTATAATGCAAAGAGTCTTAATAAATATGATTGTCAACAAATTAAGTTCAAAGTCTATGGCAGGACACGCAATATCCTTCAAAAACAAGCTTTTAGCTTCAAGTTCCATTTCTTTTCCCTGTTTCGTCTCTCCAACACCACATTCCCTCAGCGTATGTCTCTGTTTTAGTCCATTTTATGTGACTATTAAAAAAAAGAAAGAAAAACATACACTGGGTAATTTATAATGAACAAAATCCTATTTGTCAAAGTTCTGGAGGCTGGGAAGTCCAAGTTTGGGAAGCTAACATCTGGTCTTCCTTGTTGTTTCATTCTATGGCAGAAGCCAAGACTGAAAGAAAGCAAAAGAGCAGAAGGAGAAAGAGGAGGAGGAAAGAAAAGGGGGATGAATGCGTCCTTCTGTGAAGAAACATTCCCACATTCCTGCCTTCATTCATTCCTTTAAGGTAGTGCCCTGGTGACCTAATCACCACTCTTAACACTGTTGCAATGTCTTAATACTGTTACCACATGTTAACAATGTTACAGTGGCAACTAAGTATCCAGTGAGCACCAAAATAGTCTCGGGGAAATCATCCCTTTTCCTTTCTCAAGTATAATTTTACCTCAGAAGCTCAATTATTCATTGCTCTTTTCAGCTTTCTTTATTCATAGCCTTATTGTAGTTTTCTTTACATCATTATCCCCTGCTATATTCTCTCTTCTCCTTCTTCGGCTTAGTTGCATTGGCCATCATTTTCTTGAGAATACCCTTGTTTACCACACTCCTTCCTCACACTTCTTTGTTAATACACCCTTGTTCCCTGGACCAGCAATCTCTTTGTTTATCTGAGAGCATTGCTTTCCTTCAAAATGGAATTTGAAAGAGTTGTTCTGCTATTTCCCCAGCAACCTTATTTCCTTTCATTCTCCAGTGGGTGGCAATCTCAATTTTATTCCAAGAACTATACTGAAATTTCTTAGTTAATATCACCCACAATCCATTTTCTCATCTCCAGTGGATATATTTTTGCCCTTCTTCTAGCTCCTTAGTACCTTTGAAAGTATTTGATCACTTTTCCCTGCTTGAAATACTCTTTTTTTTAAAGAGCGATTCTTAGATACCTCATGCTCTAGAGTTTTCTTTTCCCTCTCTGGTTCCAGTTTCCTTTTCTATCCAAACTTTAAATGGTGGAATTGACCTGTTTTCCCCACATATGTAGATGCTTCCTCAATCTTCCCATTCTTGTAAGCCAGAAAACTAGGTGCCATTGTTGATTCCTCTCTTTCCCTCATCTATACTAAGTCCATCACCAATTTCTAATAATTCTTCCAAATATCTTCAGAGTTGCTCACTTTCCCCCAGTGCTTTATAATTGTTCTAAAGCTCTGCCCTGTTATCTCTCACCTGAATTTCTGCTAGAAATTACTCTCTAAGTATTAGTCTCCATGTCTCTACTTTTGTCGACACTCTATAATCTATCGTACGTTTAGAAAAATAATATTTTAAATATACTAATATTATTCTGCCATTTTCTTGTTTAAAACCATTAAATACATCAATGTTCTACTTAGAATAAAGCCCATTTTACCATGGTTTAACAGTCTCTGAATATTATAATTCCACCTCTCCTTCCACTTTCCACTTTCTCTTTATGCTTCAGCCATTGGATTCTCTCAGGTCCTTGAACATGCCACGTTTTTTTTCCACCTTGAGTAGTTTGAACATATTATTTCCTCTGCTAGAAACATCTACCATTAGCACTTTGTATACCTGGCTTCTTCTTATTGTTAATGTCTCAACACAAATGCTTCCTCCCTAGAGAAGTATTTTGTGACCATTAAATAAAAAATAGTGCTCTGTACCTAATCAAAATTCTCTGTCATTATAACCTTTTCCTTTGTAATATTTATTGCAAATTGTAATTATTTGTCTCCTTGTATATTATCTTTATCCTTCACCAGACTCTAAATTTCTGAGGATATATATTTGTCTCTCTGTGTGTGTGTGTGTGTATACATACATACATATATATTTGCCATGGCGTATACTGGCACATACGTTCATGGCACATAGTAAGTACTGAATAAGTAAGTTTTGAATTAGTGGATAGATGGGTGGGTGTTTATGTACCAGACTTTCCTTTTATCATCAAATATCTAATTGTTAATCAACTGGCAGCTTTTAAAATGCAGGGCCATTTCTGGTTCATATTTATGTAACTTCCTCAGAGCACAATGCACGAACCATAGGAGATTTTCAATACATATGAATACATAATGTTCAGTTAAAATGAATGCAAATCATAAAATATTTTTGTAAACTGTTTGGCAATGCTATGTTATGTACTATCTAGAGGAATTCTGCCATTATATAGAAAGTTGAAATGTTTTTTTGGCTTTTAATAACTAATTTATCCCACATTTATTTAAATATTTATTGAGCTCCTACTATGTGTGTTTCAGGAGATAAAATAATGAAAAGAATGGGGTGGGGAAGCCCAATATTCCTTTATGAAGTTTACAATTCAATAATCTTAACTCCCCCAAATTCTACATTAATTACTGATGCTAAAGCCTTTTTCAACAGTATTTCAAAATCTGCTTTGGTGATTTTCACGTAGAGCTAGGGTTGAGAATACATTGCTAAGTGCCTTGTTTGCTTTTTAACCATTCACCTATAAGGACATCTTTATACCTAAATGTGAATTAGCTTTAAATATTTTCAATTTATTTTTTAAAGTACAAGATATTAGGATAAAGTGAATGTGTGGTATAAAATTCTATATCATAATAATTTACTCTTTTTAGCTAGAATCCATTCCAACAGGATCCATTCCAAAGAAGTGGACCAATTTGAATTCTCTCCCACTTAGAATGTAAATTTGAATCTTGAAGGCAAAAGAATTTTAAAAAGGAACAGAAAATATCTTTGTAGCTTTCTTTCCCAAGTAAGCACTGTTTTGTAAGATTGGAAAATTTCTTGTTCCTTTTTTTTGTATTATTGTTGCTTTCTATATTTAGTATTTGGTATTTATAGTATCTAATTGCATGGAGAACTATACACAGAGACGGTTATTTATGGATAATAATCATGTGCAATGAGTTCATGTTCCTTAATAGTGTTGAGGAGAATTTAAATTTTATAAGTGAATATGTAATCTACAGATACTTTCTTGTACCATTTTATTGCAATAAAATATACATACAATTTGGTGAGTTTTAAGAAATATATAAGTCATGTAAGCATCAATTTAAATGAGATGTGAACAATTTCTATCATTCCAGAAAGTTGATCTGTGCCCCTTCTAATTAGTCTTCATTTCCTACATGCAATAAATGTTCTAATTTTACCACCATAAGAATAATTGGCCTATTCTTGAGCTTTTGATTAAAGGAAACACACAGTGTGTGTACCATTGTGTCTGGCTTCTATCAAACAACATAATGTCTTTCATATTCAACTATGTTGTTCTGCAATACCACATACTCTTTACATTTCTGGGTAGTATTTCAATGCATAAATAGACTATAATAGTTGATTTATTCACCTATGTGTGGACATTTGAGTTGTTTCTGCTATCAATATTTGTATGCAAGTGTTTAGGTGGACTTATATTCTCACTTCTTTTGAATAAATACTTAGGCATAGAAATGCTGGATCCAAGGATAGGTCTGTTTAACTTAATAAGAAAGTGCCCAAACATTTTTCCCAAAGTGACTCTGCTCTATCATGTATGAAAGTTCCAATTGCTCTACATTCTTGCCAACATTTGATGTTGTAAGCTTTAAATTTTAGCTATTTAAGGATGTGGAATAGTATTTAATTGTGTTTTCATTCTGTATTTCCCCAGAGACTAATGAGGTAGAAGTTCTTTTCCATAATGCTCATTGTACTTTTCAGTTCTAACATTTCCATTTGGTTCTTTGATATAATTTCATCTTCCCAATGTAGTTTGCCCATCTGTTCACTTATTTTGATCATCTTCATTCTTTGTCATGAACATCTTTATAATTATTACTTTTAAAGTTCCTACTAATTTTAACATTTAGCTCATCTTGGAATCTCTTTTATTGATTCTTTTTCTTTTGACTGAGGATTATATATTTTTTTCTGTTGGCAAGTCTAGTACTTTTTAATTGCACACTGGATATTTTGAAAGATGCATTGTTGAGACTCTGGGTTTTTAAACATTTCTCTAAAAAGATTTTTGTGTGACCAGGCATTTAAGTTACTGGTCAATTACTTAAAACTTGTGGAGGCTTGGTTTTCATAACTTTGTTATGGAACGTTTTACCCACTATCTTAGGATTTAGTTTTACCTGTCATCTCAGGATATATGATTTAATCTTAGAAATTAGTCCTTTTGTTTATATCCACCATCATTATTATTCTGGGAGTTCAATGGAAAACTCAAAGCATACTACTCTTCCAACTGCACTGAACTCAAAAGCTTCAAATTCCAAACTCCATTTTGTCTGAGGTAGTGAACAGCTGCCATCCTCACCTGGCTTTTTAATTTTGGGGTTGATGCTTTTCCCTGGTCTCCTTGGACTCTACTGTGGACATGTGAATGTTTAAGATAGTTTGTATCAGGATTTGGGGGCTTTCCTTTCTGGAAATGGTCCTTCGATTTCCAGTTACTTTGGCATCTTTAATTCTGCTTTCTTATACACAATCCAATAAAACTGTGGCTTTCTGCTTGTGTCCTAATTGCTCTATGATCTCAAGGAAAAAGCATAACTATGGATCTCATTGAATGCAGTTCCTTCTTTCAGAAATTGACCCTTCACCCTCCCCCCCCACACACACACATTTCCTGCCTGATTTTGGTCATTCTATAGTGCCTTCAAGTAGTTGTGTCTGTATTTTCCCCCAGGGTTTGTAATTAATATATAAAAGAGGTTTAGTCTGATAGTAACTATACTACTATTGCCTTAAAAAAATAGCACATCAAGAATTATGGAAGTCTTGATATCAAGGAAAAGAACTTTATTTAAAGAAGGAAGTAGCCGAATTCTCATTTCATCTTATACTTATCGGCTAGATTGAATTATAAGCCTTCTGCACTGTTTTTCCCAGGAGTAAAAGATAAACCCTAATGGTATGAGAATGTTGAGATGTTTATGCTAATTAAGAATAAACTTTTATGATTGCCACAATTAGGACACTTCTTATGACAATTGTTATTAGCTTGAGCTACAGCAAAGAAGCCAATATTTTGGAGAATTTCAATAGATTCCAAGTGTTATGGATTGAATTGTCTCCCTCCTCAGCATTCATATGGCAATGCTCTGAGGCCCAGTTTAACTAAGTGGAGAAAAACATTTAAAGTGGTAACAGGATAAATGAGGTCATAAAGGTGGAGCCCTACCTAGTCTAAAAGAACCAAGTTCCCTATAAGAAGATGAATAAATATGAGGAACTCTTTCTCTATTAATGTGCACAGAATGAAACACCAAGAGAGGACACATTGGGAAAGTGGACATTTGCAACCCAGGAAGCCCTAACCAGAAACTAAATTTACTAAAACCTTGATCATGGATTTCATCTTCTTTGAGAAAAAAATTTTTGTTCTTTAAGCCACCTAGCCTATGGTATTTTGTTACGAAATTCTGAACAGTGTAATCCACCAAGTTTTAAATCTTGATGATACATTATTAAACTCACAATGTTAATAACTAGGATTTATAAATAGTAGTTATTTAAAACACTCTGGGGGCTGGGGATGTGGCTCAAGCGGTAGCACGCTCGCCTGGCATGCGTGCGGCCTGAGTTTGATCCTCAGCACCACATACAAAGAAATATGTTGTGTCCGCCGAAAACTAAAAAGAAAATAAATATTTTAAAAATTCTCTCTCTCTCTCTAAAAAAATAAAATAAAACTGAGTTTTATTTAAAAAAATAAAACACTTTGATCAAAACCAGAATGAAAAAAAAATCTTTTTGACCAGATAATACCATTTTTTCCTTAAATTTTCTTTCTTTTCTTCTTTATTTTTAAATTATCTATATTTACAAATAAATATAGAGCTAGAACCATGTCTAAAAATACAATGCTTAAGATTTCTTGAATGTTCTAAAATTCTCTAGAAAAATGGAAAACCTGACAGTGAAATGTAATATCTCATTTGCTGTATTTCAAAATGTAGTATCAAACTTATTTTGGCTTCTGATAAATCTTGAGTGGCACATCCAATATAATTTCCAGAGGCAGGTACCACTGACATCCAAATCAGCATACTGTAGTGATGCAGCCACGTCAATGTTTGCAGCAGTTCAACTCACAATAGCTAAACTATGGAACCAACATAGATGCTCCTCAACAGATGAATGGATTAAAAAAAAATGTGGTACATATACACAATGGAATATTACTCAGGCTTAAAGAGGAATGAAATTATGGAATTTTCTGGTAAATGGGTGGAGCTGGAGACTATCATGCTAAGTGAAGTAATCCAATCCCAAAAAACCAAAGGTTGAATGTTTTCTCTGATGTATGGATGCTAACTTACAATGTGAGGGGCATCCTAGGGAAGAATAAAAGTACTTTGGATTAGGCAGAGGGGAGTGAAGGAAAGGGACCGGGATGGGGTAGGAAGGACAGTAGAATGAATTGGACATTATGACCCTATTGCATATATGACTAAATAACCAGTGTGAATCTACAGCATGTACAACCAAAAAAAAAAAAAGGAGAAGTCATACTCCATTTATATATGATGTCTCAAAATGTATTCTACTGTCATGTATAACTAATGAGAACAACAACAACAAAAAAAAAACCAACAAACATTAGACAGAGTAAGGACGTTTTCACCATCAGTCCTTGTTAAAAAATGGTCACTTTCCATTTAGTTCCTAAAACTATACACTAATGTAACTAAGAAAAATAAACATCATGGAATCTATAATTATATAATTGATTTTATTTAATTTCATTAATAGCAAAATATGATGATTAAGTTATTTAGCATTCTATTATAGTATGCTGATTCAGTGTCAGTTTTTATTCTGCTTTAGACATGCAAAGAAAATTATTAAAACATATAATGGAGGAGAAGGGGCATTTAAATATATTAGACAAATGTAGCCTCAGAGAATGTCCACCTCATTTCAGCTTTCAAATCCTAAATGCACTATAGCATTAAGGTAATTAGGCTTAACATAATGCCTATCATTTCACATGTGTATGATTTTATAATTAAAGGGACAATGGGTCCATTCTTCTGTAGACCAGAACAGAAAAAAAATATCATAATTAGAATTCTATAAGCCTTTTGGAAATGCATGTTTATTTTAAATCTGAGAGCAGGCATGTATCATAAAAAGGGGAGATGAATTTGTTGGCTAACAAACTACTGGACCACATTATTACTAGGTTATATTACTGTGCTATGCTATGAGATAGACATTGAAGTGACTGCGAACATTTCCTACGACTTTATCTTAGATTATGTAGTTTAGAATTCTTAATTTTTAAATGAGGAAAATACCATGTGTAGGAACTTATCACAGAGATAATTTCTAAAAGTTTAAAAAGAAATTTAAGTTGTCAATGTCTTTCATTACTTCCATGCCTGAATCCAGTTATAAACATGATCGATGATCATTTGTATCATGTCCCATGCATGGAAAAACAGGTAGAATTTTCAGTTTGCAAATATTAAATGCTTTTTCCCTTAGAAAAAAAAATTCTTAGAAAAACAAACAAAAAAGGAACTATCTATTAGAATGAGAAATGAGAAATACAGAATGAGAAATGAGATTACATTAACAATGCAGATTAGAAGGCAAAAGTACCTTGAGTTTTTTAGAGAAGGAACAACACAAACCATATGGTCAAAGAAAATGCAAAACTAAAGTTTTAAATTTTAAAACTTTAATTGGCAGTATTCACCAATATTCAGGCATTTCTATGGTATTACATATCTTAATTAACTGAACTTCCCCCCCGCAACTTTTAAACAGTACCTTGAATGATTATAACAGATGTACTATTTTGTATATGACTTGGTATATATAAAATTCTTGCTTTCTGTAGGTAGCACACTTCATATTATTAAAGTACTTTCTTGTGTTACAGAAGCAGTTATTTGTTTGGATGCAGTACCATTCAAGTTCTTTGCTAATTTGTCAGAAAGTATTAAATGTACATAACTAAAAAATTAACTTGAATTCAGTATAGAAATACACACTTCATAGTTCCACCAATTTATAGACTTCTCTGTTTACATCACATTACATTTACATTACATTTACATTACATTCCTCAATCATGGCAAGATCTTTAATTTGGGTTGTGGGGGATTCTAGGTACCAAACCCAGGGTCTTGTACATGTTAGCAAGTGTCCACAGCCCAAGGGTTCCTAATTTTTTATGATTGTCTCAAAGAGATCAACAAGAAATAAGAATACTAACTCCTAAACTCTAATAATAGTCTAGGGATATGAAGGAGAAAGCATAAGAGAGAGGCTTTATTGATTAAAATACTGATTGCTATTTCTTTGGATATGTATCTTGTATTTTAACAATGGAATTATAAATTTCCATACAGATATTATTTGTCATCAGATTCTCTACTGCTGAAAAGGCAGAAGTTTTTCCAGCCTAGTCAGGAACAACCTTAGTGAATTGAGTAATTGAAGAAGAAAGGAATGGGGGAAATGGCCTAGAGTCAGGAAATTTGAGTTCTGGTTTCACTTTGTGACTAATTTGTTTGGTAACTCTGAGCAATCTTCTAAAATTCTCTGAGAAACTATTTACCTCTCAAATAAGGGTATACAATCAGATATCTCTAGATTTTTAGTAGATTTTGCATTTTTAATAATTGTTAGATCTTTGTTTTCACAGATATCTTGTGAAAGTGTCTGAGGGCATAGTGTTCCATTCATAATAAGATGTGTAATGAACTATTTTCAGATAAATGGCATAAAATAATCTCAAGTATGAAAGAATTAACTCACTATGTAGACAGTGGCATCTTGTTGGAAGATTAAAGAATGTGAGACTAATATTTTGAGTTAGAACTTTGTTCAGGAACATAGGAAAGATTATATGAGCCTGAGAAACTCTATATAGAACTTAAATTCATAATGCCATGCTAATATATTAAAACTGAAACCTACATCAATTGCACAGAAGATTTAGATTTGTAAATATAGGGTATTCAAATTTATGTGAACTATTCTTCTATATTAGATATTAAGAGTAATTAGCTTGTTAAACAGACTCAAATGGGATGAAATCTCAGAGTTGATCAATTAACTCAATTAATAAATACAAAGGATTAGAGGATTTAAATTTTTGTGAAAAAAAAAATCAGCTTTGTCTAAATATGCAGCTATTATTTCAGGTAATGCAAGTAACCTGGTAATGCTAAACCAAGACAACTAGAATGAAAACAGGGAAATTTACATTATGAAGGATTCTATTTTGGCTGCTAATTCAGAAATTTTACAGTCAGCATATTTTGTCAGAGCTTTTAGCAGAATGATCAAAGGCCCTGAACAAGCTCTTGGGCATTGCAAATTGAGAAATCAGCAGAATACTTTGCATATCTCCAGAGAAAAGTTGATAACAGGCCTAGCAAAGAGGTCATTGGAATGGAGAATTGGGGCTATCATAGTGATCTCAGATTGCACAGGAAAGGAGAATAGATAGCTCCAAGTTTAGTAAAGAAAAATACAGACACACATGAATACCATGATTAAATCTTAAATTTTTAACTCTTGGCCTATATTTCTAAAGACTAGATTTGATAATTGGGAGGGAAGATACCATGCTGAAACTGTTTACAAGCTCTCTTTTTCTTGTGGTTTATACCTATTAGCATGCCTATTATAAATTTGTTGCCAACTGACCTAAAGCAATTTGGTCATTCCCTTCAATTCATTTTGGGGATAGTTATTAAGAGTAACCTCAAGTTAAGCAAGGACTATGGATCTCATCCCCTATAACTTCACTGTTATATGTTATGTTACTATGAAATCAAATTCCAGACCAAATTTGCCACATGAAGATTTTATAGCAATGTTTATTTAAAAATCTAACTTAGGGGCTGGGGATGTGGCTCAAGCGGTAGCGCGCTCGCCTGCATGCGTGCGGCCCGGGTTCGATCCTCAGCACCACATACCAACAAAGATGTTGTGTCTGCCGAGAACTAAAAAATAAATATTAAAAAAAAATTCTCTCTCTCTCTCTCCTCTCTCACTCTCTCTAAAAAAAAAAATCTAACTTATAATCTTCTCTGCAATATGTATCATTTTGAGGTGTAAAATCTTGGACAGAAACTTGCATACAAACTTTAAAAGAGACTAATGTGTATTTTAGTTCCAAATATAGCTAACCTTTTAGTTAGAGTCAGGTGACAGAAATCCTCAATTAAGTTGACAAATAATTTATTCATAATCATAAATCAGTGCTTTATTTCTGAAGGGTTAGGACATTGGATTGCCTAGATACTGGGCTGTTCACTCACAGGTGGGAAAACTGTCTGATATTTCCAACCACTGCATAGATCTTAAACAATTTTCATTTCAAAAGTGAAAATATCACTTTTAACATCTGACAAAGCCTCTGGTGCCCTTGATTGAAGATAAACATATTTAAAAGGTCGGTGTAGCTGCCTCTGGATTACAAATTTTGGCTAGAGCGATTTAATATTAACTAACCACCCAGGAAGTAGATTTCCTGATTAAGATACTTGAATGATAATTACCTGCCTCTAGGGTAAGATGAAACTGAAATTCATCTATCTTACTCTCTACATTGAAGTATTTTAAAATGAATTATAGACAATATGGAGAAATTTCTATAATATGTTAAGTTCTATACTGGGTTCTATTTTCAATATAAATAAAATGAAAAAAAATATTGGCATAAAATTTTATCACTTAAGTAATTTATTGACATGTTAAATAAATAAATACTTGAATATGATTATAAGAAATCCATGCAGTATAGAAACATACAAACTGAGAGGGGAGTCTCCCTTTTCCATTTCCCTCCAAACACCTTCAATCCTAACCCCAATATTTTTTCTCCCCTCTCTCTCTCTCTCTCTCTCTCTCTCTCTGTGTGTGTGTGTGTGTGTGTGTGTGTAAGTAAGTAAGTAAACAGTCATTATTTTCTTGAATTATTGTAAAAAAAAAAAAGTTAAAATCCAGTTTCTCCTTTTCTTTTTCTCGCTCCCAAAACACATACACACTTCTCACCTGAAAATTCATTTAAGAATTTTGTATATTACAATTATAATATTGTTATGATCTATAAATCCCCCTGATTCTTTATCAATAACTTCATATTCCATTATATTTTTGTAGCATAACATTTTCAATAATTTCCCACAGGAAATTATTGAAGTATTTTAAAATGAATTATAGACAATATGGACACACAATATCACATACATCTTATTACAGTTTTGCCAACATTTTACTAGCAGGAGAATTTCCTAGGCCAATGATTATGAGGTTTTAAAATTTAGATAGATATTGCCAAATGCCCTTCCAAAAGATTGAATCAATTTGTACATCTACCACCAGCATGTAACAGTGTCCTTTCCTCATATCTTCATGAGCATTAGTTATCACCATACTTTCACATTATGGTAATCTTATCTGTGAAACATCATTAAGATTGCATGTACTAAATTACTAATTTGAAGTTGAAATTTTTATTCAGTAATTGGTAATTTTTATTTCTTTTCTATTAAAATACTCAAGTGTATCCTCACCCTTTCCCCCCTTTGATTTTTAAAAATTTTTCTTATTGACTTATGTACCTGTTTTGTAAAATTAGGTTATAGTTATTTTTTACTGTTAAAGATTTTTTTTCTTTGCATGTTGTTCCACATTGTTTATATGTATCATTTTAGTTTTCATCATACATTTTTCCACACTGACATAAAGAAAATCCTGAATGTATTTTGATTTATTTATTGACTTTGTTCTGTTCATTGATCTGTTTCTTTCAAGCATCAAATTATTTAATTATTAAAATTATAGGTAGCCCCTTTTACTCTTCACTTTTAGAATTTTGTCAACTATCCTTATGCATTTGTTTTTCTAAGTGATCCATAGTATAAGTTTGTTCAGTTGAAAAATAAATCCTTTTGTTGTAATTATGACTTAATTTAGCTTGATAATTTAGAGAGAAATAACATTTTACAGTATTATTTCTATGATGTACAAGTTCAGTGTGTATTATAATTTCTTCAATTCCCTTTTTTATATTGCTTATTATAATAATGAATGTCTTAAGCATATAGGTTCTGTACATTTCCTGTACATAGTTTATAACTAGATTTTTAAAAATTTTTCTTATAAATGAGATTATTTCTTCAGTATATTTTCTATCTGGTTAATGACTGACTATCAGAAAGCTATTGGTTTTTAATATTAATTATGTAACCCATGGATTTAGGAATTTTCTTGCTACTTGAAATAGATTTTAGGTAACCTAAAACATGCTTGAGGATCACGTGCATGCGTGCATGCGCCGTACACACACACATACAGGGACACATTAATTGATTTTCAGCAGAGATAAGAATCAAAA
The DNA here is from genome assembly GCF_964194105.1 of Spermophilus citellus. Lineage (NCBI taxonomy): Eukaryota > Metazoa > Chordata > Mammalia > Rodentia > Sciuridae > Spermophilus > Spermophilus citellus. The sequence continues at coordinate 191,645,155 of NC_138184.1, read as the reverse complement.
AGGTATTTAAAAGCCTTTGACACAGGGAGATACTACGAATTTCCCCAGTTGGTATTTGTCAGTAGAGATATAGATATATGTGTTATTTACTGAAACACCACAAATTCAGGGCTAAAGTGTTTTTGCAAAAGTTTATTTTTGCTTCAAGCAGAATGAGCACATTAAATATATATACACACACACATATATAAAAGTTAGGAAATGACTACATGAGATAACAAAGAAAAAAAAATCTCTTTTTACAGAATTGTTACCATGGCTAAACTCCTTTGTCTGAAGGGCCCAGGATTTAAAAGTATGATTGAAATCCTATAATTTTGTAGTTTTGTGAAATGTTTGGATAAGAGGTAATAGACAAGCTAATTCTTTATATTATTTCAAGATTTAAATCTAACAACATAACCCAATTGAACCACCAGCCTTATTCTAGGTTTTGGGTTGACTATTTTTTTGGTTTGTTTTTAACCTCTTTGCTTAAATTGCGAACAAAAGAAAAACCATACACACAACAAAAAACAAGCAGAAATTGCAAGTATCAACAGACAACTGAAAAGGGAACAGGAACTCTTTCTTTCTCAGATATTTGTTTCCCATTAAATAGACTTGATTTTGCATAGGAGTAAATGGTTTCAAGTCATTGTCAGATAGCAGCTGGTTCTCAATGATAACTTTTTTGAAAGAATGACCAAGTTCAGTTTTCTCTCCACTTGCTAAACTTACCCTGTATGTCTGAGTTATTCTGAAGAATTTTACTTAATGTTTATCTTTCCAAAATAAATTTTCAAATACGTTTCTTTAGGTTTAGATACATGGGTTCTTTATATTTTAAGTGTTTACAGACATGAATGAAATAAAACAATTTCATATTAGGAATCACACACCAAAATTGAAAGTAAGCCAAAACAATTTACCTAAGAATTGGCATAAATATGCAAGCTCATTGGGCAAATGCAAAATAAAGTCTAATTATTTAAAAAATTGGGGAAATAGCTTGTATATTATAAAGAAGAAAATGTACTTTGCGTGATATTTTTCCTTCATATTTATGATAGAGAGAAATTAATTGTTTGCTTTTGTGGGTTGGGAATGAAACCCAGGGTCTTGTACATGTTAACCTTGGGCTCTTCCTATGATTTACCTCCCCAACAAGGAAACATATTTTTAAATACATTATTTTATAGCTGTTTTCTGTTATTTAACTATTTGGTAAATTAATTTGGGAAGTTATTTGGAGAGGTGGGATTATGAGTAGATTTCTTTTTTAATATTTTGAACCCTCTACCATCTTCATGATTAGAATGTAAACTCTGGAAATACCTTTTGACCATGTATTGTTTTGCCTGCAGAGCATAGAGGTAAGTGCCCAGATCAATGCTTGACACATAATAAGCACTTAGACATAGATGAATCAGCAATAGTGGAGGAAGACATTATCTGTGTAAATGTAACCTGATTCAAGGCAAAGTAGCATTTAATCTGTAGATTTTTATGCACAATTGAACTCCAAGATCTTATTGTACTTTTAATTCTTAAAGCAAATTAATTTTAACTTATTTAATCATTCACAAATGAAAAGTTTTACTATATTAATTATATTAATTCAAAGTAGTTGTTGAATTCCTTTTGGGATAAGTACTCATAGAAAATTTTCAGAATTAAAAGAAAATAGAGAATAATACAACTGTTTTACTTGTTCTTCATCTTGAACACAGAAGGCAATTTGGACTGCTTATAATAACATGTGTCAATTCCTACAATAATAGGTTATGTTGTTAAATATTTATGTATTTGTGTACCTATATATCAATATATATGCTATTGGCTCTATTTCTCTGAAGAACTCTGACTATAACAAAGATATTACAGATTTCATAGACCTCTCATTTCCTAACCCTGGGCTCCTAAAATAGGATTAAGCTCTGTGTTCTTTCTCACTACAGCCCAGTCTGATAATGGATGGATGTTAATGACCCCACTGAACTTTTTCTACTTACATAAATCATGCTCTTCTTTGTTTATTTCCTTTGACAATATCCTATGAAAATTATTCACATCTATTTGTAGTTTAAACAAACCAAAGTGTGAATGTCTTGGACACAAATGATTATCTCAGCCAGTTTTGGTCCCAGGATTTTCTCCTAGCTTACCCTTGAAAGGTAAAACTGTCTTCAGGAGGGAGCCATTCTGTATGATGACATCTGCTCAGAGGAAGAAGTGTTTTGGTTCTGTTCAAGTCTTACTGCTTTTCCTGTGTTCTAGTCTTAATAGTAATTTTTTTTCTACTACATGTTCAAATGGCATCTATTTTGTACCAATTACTTTGCCAGACTGTGAAAATATAAAGGTCAATATGACAGTAGATGTGGATGTAGGTGAGATGACAGGAAAAAATGCTAGTATTTAGAAGAAAGTAAGGAGAAAATATCTAAGAGATAACAGTTAAATGAGTGATTCGACTAAATGAGTGATCTAGTTGTTCATGAGGGCTTCACATATGTCCATCAAGTTCGTCTTGAAAATTGGTTAAGAATCTGTCAAGTGTGATGAAAACCCAAGGATATTTGAGGAAACTGGGCATAATAGTGGGCAAGGGTTTAAATAAACCCTGGCTTAAAAAGGAAGAATAGATGTGAAAAATAAACATGGTCTCATTAAAGTGAGAAAGAGAACTGTAACATTGTAACTTTAACAACTAAGAAACACTAGATTTCTAAACCTGAGAAAAAGAACACTCTTTAAATCTATAGCATGTTGAAGAATTGGATTAAGGTTAACAATTGTTCCATGCAAATGAAAATGATTTCAAATTTTACCCACGTATTTGGACTCTTTTGACTCTGCTCTGAGTTATCTAATCTCAAAATTTGTTATCATTAAAATATATCATTATTCATTTAGGGCAGCTTAACCATAATATGCTAAAATATTACTTCATTTCATTTTTCATATGTGAATTCTGTTAGAGGTGCATTGCATATTTTTTCAGTCAATACCTTTTAAGACCTGTTGATTCATTCAAATAATTTTTCAACTTTCTATTGTGATTTTTACATCTCCTCTGACTAATTTGATGAATATTTGTAGGAATGTGAAACTATTTTTACTACTGAAATACAATATCTTAATTTGAGTATGTTTTATTAAAATAATGTAATTGAGTATAAATCAATATATTTATATGTGATATATTTATATATACCATGTATAAAAGATGATATATATTTACATATTTGGGTATAAAAAATGCTATATTTTCATCACATAGTACTCATACCCAAGAAAAGACAGTGCTCCTATTAACTTTTTGGTAGTTAGGTGAATTTCAGGTACTTAATAACAGGAAATAACTCCTGGAGGGCTTGCAATAGAAAATCTGTATATAGGCAACCAATGTTGCGGCATGAAAAAGACAATTACTTAAACAGAAAATAAAGAACAATATTAATAATCTTTGTGTATAATAACCTAAAATAAGAGCATTTGACTCCTGGGGATAATAAACAATTCTCTAAGGTTTTTTTACATATTTATGACAACTCTAAATGTTGTTATTATTATTATTATTATTATTAATAGTAATATTATTATAATTTAGTTAGTCTTTGAAAATGCAACTCATCCTTCTAATGAAATTTCTGAGGATAGTGCCTACAATCAACTGCTTGTGATATTGTACTTCACAACCCATTTAGCATGTTGTTAAAATTTCAGGTCAAATTCTAGTATAAAAGACCAATATAAATAATGATACTTTATGTTTATATTCACCAGATACCCCCTTTTGCTTATAAATATCAAATCACATGCTTGATGGTTGAATACAGTTTTTTTAAGGTGTTGAAATAAAGCTACACATAGAACATTTCAGAGACCATGCAAACTCATCTTTCAGTTTAACTGATGAAATCCAGTCTATCCTCTTAATAGCTCCAATGCTTCATTTATCTGTCACACTGTCATGTAGGCAGCTTATGGCAGCTGTATTCCACAAATGTTAAGGTACATTGGGTTCAAGATTGTTTCTGACACCAAGTGCATAGACAGAACTTTATCATTTCCAAATACAGGCTGATCCCTAGCCAAGAAAATCTTTGATTCTGGGGCATGCTGACTTATAAGGATAATTCATTTAAGTTCCCAAGGATTTGAACTTGTTTTGCTCTGACCTTTGTATGGCTGAAGGGTTTATGTTTAATGTTTGATTGAATGGGGATGGTGGACAGTCTGGCTTTGTTATAATCTTTCAGTCTTTAGCTCTCCCTTAGGAAGAAGGCATAATCCTTCTCTCTAGTGGGGGGTTAGGAAGAATCATCATTCTGAGTCAATGTATATCCCCTATTAATAGTTTGACTTTTACAACTAAAACATGTGTATCCTTTTTTGCAAAATTTCTTATTTTCAAGAATAAGTTCTCAGCACAAAATTAGGGGGCTTTTCTTCTTCTGTTTTTTTTTTCTCTTTTATGCCCCTTTTTGTGGCTAGAATGGTCCTTGCAAAGAGTAATAAAGACCCTGTTTCTCACTTTAACTCACTTTAAGTGTATAATTTATAATACCTGTTTCAGGCCTCCAAAAGAGTTCAACCACAGGGACAATTCCATCTCAGAATGTAGGATCAAGAAAGCGAAAATACATGCTTTCCTCCATTTAATGATCTAACAAGTTTATGTCACAAAAGGAAAGGGAAAACCTTTTAATTTATTCCCTGTAATAATAAACTATTCAATCCTTGTTTGCTGGATCTTTTCTTAGTAAATAAAAAGTGGTGATTAATTTCTATATTCTAAGAGGCATCATTTTTATGTTATTGTAATATACATTTTCCTTAGGCCAAGTTGCATAATTCTAGTAGTATTTTAGAACCAGGATCTAAAATTTTAGATCCCATTTCTATTCAAACAAGATATTAGATAAAATGAAAAATTGAAAATGATTCAAGAGATGATGGTTATACTGGCAATTGAGTTGGGGCAAACTACTGTATTGTGAAAAGAAGCAGAAGAAAATTTAAGAAATAAATATTTTCTTTATGCCCCATTAGCAGTAGGTTAAAGCTTGCCTGATTCTTTATATAATGGGGAGTCAAGGAACCTTGTTAATAAGACATCACCGAAAAACATTTACTGAAGATATAAAACTTGAAATATGTCTACCTGCCAAACATCAGAATTCAGGGTTTTTAAGCACTTTCTGTGTAGCATGAGGTTGTATTCATTATTTGAAAAGGTGATCCATTAATGGGAACCAGTGGCATTGGAATCTATTGTACAACCTGGAGATAAAAGTTGATGAACTGAATGAATTTTTGAAATAAATACCAGTGTCAGGAAAAAGATACTCTTTATCATTCTTAATGAGAATATTTTCTGGTTATCTAGGGGCATTTTCCTTACAATATGTTACTAAAGGCTCGTGAAAGCAGCTTATGAAATTAAACTTAAATATTTTTCATGCTGATTCTTACCTCTGTGAGGTGTGTGTATATGCATGCTTGTGTGTGTGTGTGTGTGTGTGTGTGTGTGTGTGTGTCTCAACCAGAATCTAATTTCCATCTCCTATGGGCTTTTAAAGGCTGTCTCCATAGTGATAGCCAATGAGAAGCGAAGATTTCACAGGTTCTTTTCTCAGAATATGTGGCACAGTCGTCTCTTTTTATGTCCTTTTGTTTGTTCCCCATACACCATTACTGCCTGCCTCCATGGCAACAGCCAATGTACTCTTGCACTACATCATCGCACCCTCTGTGCTTGCTCCCCTGTGCTTGCTCTTACACACTCAATGGTATCATAAAGCATCTGAGATCCTCCATGCCCAGTCAGTTGGTTTTGTGCCCCTGGCAACCTCCTCATCCTTTCATACCCTCAGGATAACAGTGATCACAATGTCTTAAAAATCGTTCTTGCTTAGGTTATCCATCCTTACCAAGTATACATGAACCTTCTTGGACTTGGGTTGCATGGATATAATGTGTCTGTATATTTGGACATGGAAACTTAACTGGTTGCATAGCTTTGGAAGACTCTTGTAAAATATTAAGTCTCAGTAGGGCATAGCTGTTTAAGTCTAGCATAACTTTCTTATAAAAAGATGCATTTTATTCATACATTTTGGCATTTCAAGCTACTTCTTAGTAGAATTTAAAATACTTTAGCTTTGGATTTTATTGTTTCAGAAACAATAATCATTAAAGTGAATCTCTGAATGTGGTATTTAATTTTTCTCTAGGGATAATAGAAAGCATTAAATATAATATCTGCCCCCATGAAGCTCAATTATTTTGACAAACAATCATTTGCTATATGTACCTTGATGAGATAATTGATTCATGGCAATCTCAAGTAATAAAAGTACCTGTTAATTAACTGGGATATTAAAAAAAATCTGGCTATGAGGATAGGTGAGTGGAAGTACATATGGATTCTTCAGTTTTTGATGAGAAAAGGAAAAGAACAAAACTGAATGATGGTTTGATATAAAGTCTATGTAAATATAAAACAATGCTAGTAGAATATAGGATAATCACTGTTATTCCTCAACAAACATATCCAGAAAATGTATGGCTGAAAGATATGTTGTTTAGTGGGCTATTTTTCTGTCCTCTAAATAACACTAAAAGTCACAGTATTATTGAATTCAAAGTTGTTGTTAAGCAGTGCTTGAGAATCCACTTTGTTTGGAAATTTCATGTTGCTTTTTATAAGTAACTTTATATTCCTAAGCTATAGCTATCTTTCAGCAATTCTACACAGGCCTACAATTTTTTCCTAACTAGTTTTCTTTTCCTCCTATTTCAGTATTAAGTTGCCAGCTATGGAACATTGCACTAATTCTTTGGTTTCTTCTGTTTGCAAAGTGTCACAATATATAATTGTGCAATATTAATTTCTCTTGCTCCTATGGCCCTTGCTGCCTTACCTGCAATGCTTCAGTTTCCTCTCACCTTTCTGTAAGATATTAAATTGTTAAATTAAAAAAGTGATTCTTCTAGTATTAAAAATAATTGTTTTCTCATTGCACAGTTTTTACCATGCATCCACATTTATTCCTATTTCAGTCTCCTTTAAGTTGAATTTACGGTTATGCAAGGCCATAAGTCTTTTAAAGTTTTTGCTTTTCTTCAGTGTAGTTTTGCAAACACGTACAAAGTTGGTTTTAGTAATTAATATATTTAGTTAAGAGGAAATGGTATTTCTCTGTTCCTCTTTTCTCTCTAGTTTTCACACTAATACTTTAATCTCATTGACTCAGAAGTAATGTTTTGTGCATTAACATTATAATGAAATCATATTATTATTAGGAAATTTTTATAGGCTGCCATTTACAATCTGAACTGTCCCCAGTGGGATCATGAGAGTAAAGATAGCCCTCTTCTCTATCCTCACATCTCACCTTCCAGTTATAATCACAGGGAAACCCACTATGAGAGCTTGTAAAACGTTAAAACAAAAAGTTCATTTGGTTCTTTTAATATTAATGGACAAATTTATTGAGGACTTACTGTATGCTTAACAATGTCAGAAGTATTTATATGTATATTTATCCAATCCTGTAAGGAACATCATTATCCCCACTTTACAAATTAGGAGAATGAGGCACAGAAGAACTAATTAATTTGTCTAGAGTCACACAGTTAGGATGGGGAGGGCTGGATTTGAATCTGAGCAGTCTGGCTTTAGCTTAACTATTATTCTACAATTCTTGTGATCTTCAGATATTTTTATCTTCGCCCTTGGGAGAACTCAAAGATATAAACCGCCCCTCATTTGAATATGCTAAGTAAAATATCAAAATAATATCATTAATTACTCTGCAAAAATTGAAGTCAGAATCAGAAAGACTTCAAGGGAAAATAATATGATCTCCAAAGAAAACTACATAAACTCTATTCTTCCAATGTCATTTGGATTTGGTTTTCAAAGCAGCCACTGCCTGTGACAATGTTTTCACTGCTTTTTTTTTTTTAAGTAGGATGCTTATTTCTCTTAATGCATTGACACTAAGACTAATAAAAAGTTGAAATAACTGTAAAAGCATAAATATTAGTGGGATAAATGCTAATTGGTAGTTAAAATTATCAATTAATGATTTTTGAACCCTATTTTTATTAACTATTTATGTGTCATTGCTTCCTATGACTATTTCTTAGCTACCCCTAGGACACTTGGCATTGAATTGAGTCTCAAAACAATTCATGTTTTGTCTCATTTATTCTCACAGTCTTCCTTAAAAGTATTAGTGACTATCATTCCAGAGTTGAGAAACAACACCGGTAAACCAAAAAAAAAACACATCTAGCAAATGTCATTCTTTCATTTAGCTCACTTATGGACAATTTTTGGTGGTGTGTATAATGAATTCTCTATCCTTGACTTTTCTCTGGACTCTCATAGCCATTGTTTTATAGAGAATGGGCAACTTTGCTTCTGACTGGCTTGATTTGTCCTTGAGAGGGACAGAAGCTTATCTAGGGACCCACAAACCTTGTTTGGAGGTCACAAGGAGCTGTAAAACCTATAGAGAAGCATAGCATGAGTCTACAGAAAAGGAGATATGGTTCAGAGAAACTTGCTGGGACCTCTCTACCCTGGGAAAATACCCTCCGACACACACACACACTTGAGTTGAAAGTTCTTTCTTAAAAAATGATGTGGGATATATAAATAAAACAGCTTGATAGTAATAATTTAAAAAATAGTTCAGATTGCTGTTGCACTTATCAAAACAATTCCTTCTGTTTTGTCACCAGCATCCTTTCATAGAAGTAAGTGCATTGTGGCGGGCCCCCAAAGGGAAGGCTTATTTCACCCTATACTTCACTCACTCAACTCTGATCTACCTACCATTGAGCTAACTGCAACCATTAGAAATTAATATTTTCTTGAGAATTTTGTAAAGAATAGGGGAAGAGAGGGCTGGGGATGTGGCTCAAGCGTAGTGCGCTCGCCTGGCATGCGTGCGGCCCGGGTTCGATCCTCAGCACCACATACAAACCAAGATGTTGTGTCTGCCGAAAACTGAAAAATAAATATTAAAAATTCTCTCTCTCTCTCCCTCTCTCTCTCTCTCTCTCACTCTCTCTTAAAAAAAAAAAAAAAAGAATAAGGGAAGAGAGCTCAGATTGCACAGCATGCAGAAGAAACTTAACACTTCCTGTTAGGCCTTTCTACACTCTCCCCTTTCCTCCGTGTTCCTCTTTCCTTCTCGGCATCTCTTTTCTCTTTTGGCCTTCTGTTCAACCCCTTAAAATCCTCTCATGCACCCCCAAAATTCAGTTCTTTCCTTTGGCTTGCTTTTCCACCTTGGCAAAACAGTCAGCCATCTGTTATTTGTCAGGTGCGGCCCGATGGGGTGTCATTTCACCCATTCCCATGTAGATTTATTTCATAGAATTGACAAAATGTGTTTATGATTGACATACTTCAATGATCTGTTTCTTGAACCTTGTCCTGGGCAGTGGGCAAGTGGTTGTGTGTTTAAGTGATAAGAGGTAGTGGGGGTCTAAGGGTTAGTGGTTAGAGTCTAGGAATAGTCAATCAAAGTTCATTTAGCCATTATATAACTCAACTGTGGTGCAATAGTCTTCTATACATAGGGGATACACTCCACGACCTCCTGTGGTTGCCTGAAAGTGAAGATTGAACCAAACCATAAGTATGCTATGTTTCCTCCTATGTGCCCTGTAGTGCTGTCACATATTACCAGAATTAATCTGTCCTTTCATCTTTTATGTTTGCTGCCTCTTTTGTACTACTACTCTTACATTGTGGGCCCATTACTAAGTAAAACAAAAAAAAAATAAATAAAAATAAAATAAAAAATAAATAAAACAAAAAGCAAAAAATAAAATTAAGTCAGAAGATATCTTAATTAGGCCCAAAGACCTGTTTGGAAATCTGGATCCAACTTCTCCATAACTTTTTCCCTAACTCTCTTTTGAATTCAGGGATTTTTCTAAGAAAATGGCATTTGAACACAAATGTTGTGACTCTTGACAGTCAGCCAGGTAACCAAGACAGCTTCTAAATGACAAATGGGTGAATAGGATATACAGCATGGATACTCTGGACAATGGGATGATTCATGTCTTGGGCAAGATGAAGCAGGATGACAAGAGATTTCATGACACTGCTCAGAATGGTGGGAAACTTATGAATTATTTATTTCTTGAATTTTAAATTTTATAATTTCAGATGGTTGTTGACTGTTGGTAACTCAAACAGTAGAAAATAAAACCAGAGTTGAGGAGGGACAAGTACTTATACTTCCAGTAAAATTTGAAGGAAAAACAGAAAGGGAAGAAGAAAGGAAAGTGAAAGCAGCAAAAAGAGTTTATTTATTCTCACTGGGTGCTTTTTAAAAATAGTTTCTTCCTTTATGCCTTCCTTCTCCTTCATTATTCACAAGAGTATTTTCTGTAGTTCCCAGACTTGCACATTCTCTGCCATGCCAAATGCTCTCCAAGTCAATCTGTAGGTCTCCCAGCATAAGTTATAAACTTATGAGTGGTTTGCCTTTTCTCCTGTGAGCAAGGCTAATTTCAGCTGGCTATTATGAGTATGTAAAATTAACACTGTAGTGGATAACACAGTGTTAACACAATCTTGCATTTTAAAGAAAGATATAAACCAAAGGATTTTTTTTTGGAGGTAGAATTCTATGGAATGTAACAACTGAAGTGCAAAAAATAAAATCAAATCAGGAGATATCTTATTTAGGCCCCCAAACCTGTTTAGAAATCTGGATTCAACTTCTCCATAACTTTTTCCTTTTCTCTCTTTTGAATTCAGGGATTTTTCTAATAAATTTGCATATCCCTGGGTTCTTCCTTTTCTCCACACTACAATAGTTTGACTGTCAGAGAATAATCCTGAAGCTTTTCTGTGGTTGTGGTGGTATGTCCCATTAAATGGAAAAAAAAAAAGGTACAGACAGGACTCAGGGAATTAAACATAGGGATCACTAGTCAATGTTGTTTCCCTAAGTCATAAATTGCTTGGATTCAAAAGTAGCTTTGATTTGACATCTGGAAAGAAGTTTCAACAATTCCTTTTTTAAAACTATAATAGTAATACATGACCATTATACCCAGTTTAAACAAAAGCACTTTAAAGAGAAAATGCATGACATAAAAATAATAACTCCTCTCTTACTCCAGCTTTAATTCCATTCTGTACAAGAAACCACTGTTAGAAATTTGGAGTATGTCTTTTCGTATTTTTATCCATGCTCAGCTAATTTTGGTTCTGCTTAATCTTGACATTTAGCTTTTCTAGCATTTTCAGGGATTATCTTATGCAAAAATGTAGGTCATATTTACATCTGAGCTATGGCATATAATATTTAATAAAAGAAGTGCTGTAAAAATGGAAGCTTCCTATAACATGGTATTTTAAAGAGGATCAAATATTAAACATTATCAAAATTTTAGTTCTTTGTAGTGTTCTACAAAACTTTTGCTTGCAAACACAATTCTGCTTAAGTCAGTAATTTGTTTCTTTTCAATTCATATGCCAGTTTCAGCTGAAGGTATCATCTAAAGATTTTCTTCACATCTTTTTTTCTTTGCATTCTGTTTATTTGCAAATACACTTGAAAGATGGAAAAGTGAAATATTAGTTAGAGCCCCAAATTCAAACCAAACAACATCCTCAAAGTTAAATGTTTCTATTTTTCTAATATCAATGATTTCTTAACAATGATTAATTAACACTTCCCTTTTCTCATCTACGACTGGAGATAAATTTTTGTCAGAGTTTGCTATTTAATCAGTATACATTTTATAATAATCCATTGTTTATTAAAACTATTATTGTCTTCCTTCAGTTTTCTTCAGTTGGAATAATAATTCAGCCAATTTACTCTTATCTCTAGTAATTGCTAATTAATTGTTAATTTATTTCAAATACACACAGTTAACAAGTTTTTTTGTTTTTTTTTAGTAGAGTTTGCTTGACAACAGAAGGCAGGTTTTGTTTTTTACTTAGCACTTTTGAGATGCACTCCATTTAAAAACAATTTCATTCAAATTACATTGATTATACTTTCTATAATTCAGATGCTATTTTAAAAATCAAGGACTGATCTGGGTGCATCTCTCAAGCCTGTAATCCCACAGGCTTGGGAGAATGAGGCAGGATATTTGCAAGTTCAAGGGCAGTCTCATCAATTTGCAAGACCTGTCTCAAAATTAAAATAATTAAATAAAAGGGTGGAGATGTTGCTCAGTGGTTAAGCATCCCTGGTATTAAAAAAAAGAAAGAAAAGAAAAGAAAAAGAAAAATCAAGGACAAAAAAAAAATCAAAACTAGTAACAGGAGCAGAATATTTAATGGTGATGGTGATACTGGAAAAGAAACTTTGTAAGCTCTGGTAGTGTTAGTATACTTAAATTCAATCTAAGTCAGACATAAAATGCTATTTTCTAAAAAATAAAATGCATAAATGAAGCAATTATGTCTGCAAATTTGGCAAGAATATGTTGAATTTATTATCATTTTTTAAAAAGGTTAAATAAACTGTGTGATTTTAAAATGGAGAAATGAAAGCCTTTCAATTATAGCACTGTATTTTAATTACAGTGTGTGAACTCAGAAGCCTGAGGAACCAGCTCATGTTGACACAAGGTACCATTAAATGAGGGAAAAAAACTCTTATTACCATAAAACATGATTATTTGTGTAGAATCTTTACTATGCTCTAAACACTGTGAGGATCCATGACAACACATTATTTATTGCTTCCCTCCTCCTTCTTTCTCAAGATGTCTTTTTTTTTTCATAGATTTAAAGTAAGAATGCTATGTGCTTATCTCTGAAAAGATGTCTGCTTTAGAGTTCGCATTAATTTTTCTCACATTCTAGAGATAGGCTGGCTGCCATTTTGAGTGCTGGTTTAGCAGTGAGTTTTTTTCCTTCGTTTTGTGTTTTCATGGGTATTTTTATAAAAGGTAGGTAGGGAAAGCCTGCATGTAGAGCTGCTGACAAAAATGAACCCAACATCTCTGTCAATGCAACAAGGGCTTAGTAAGTAACTATTGATTGATTAACTGCATGAACAATTTTTTTTTTATTGGTTGTTCACAACATTACAAAGCTCTTGACATATCATATTTCATACATTAGAATCAAGTGGGTTATGAGCTCCCATTTTTACCCCAAATACAGATTGCAGAATCACATCGGTTACACATCACATTTTTACATACTGCCATATTAGTGACTGTTGTATTCTGCTACCTTTCCTATCCTCTACTATCCCCCCTCCCCTCCTCTCCCACCTTCTCTCTCTACCCCATCTACTGAAATTCATTTCCCTCCATGTTTGTTATCCCATTCCCCTCATAACCTCTTATATGCAATTTTGTATAACAATGAGGGTCTCCCTCCATTTCCATGTGATTTCCCTTTTTTCTCCCTTTCCCTCCCACCTCATGTCTCTGTTTAATGTTAATCTTTTCTTCCTGCTCTTCCTCCCTTTTCTGTTCTTAGTTGCTCTCATTATATCAAAGAAGACATTTGGTATTTATTTTTTAGGGATTGGCTAGCTTCACTAAGCATAATCTGCTCTAGTGCCATCCATTTCCCTGCAAATTCCATGATTTTGTCATTTTTTAGTGCTGCGTAATACTCTATGGTGTATAAATGCCACATTTTTTTATCCATTCATCTATTGAAGCACATCTGGGTTGATTCCACAGTCTAGCAATTGTGAATTGTGCTGCTATGAACATCGATGTGGCAGTATCCCTGTAGTGTGCTCTTTTAAGGTCTTCAGGAAATAGCCGGAGAAGGGCAACAGCTGGGTCAAATGGTGGTTCCATTCCCAGCTTTCCCAGGAATCTCCAGACTGCTTTCCAAATTGGCCACACCCGTTTGCAGTCCCACCAGCAGTGTACAAGAGTACCCTTTTCCCCACATCCTCGCCAGCACTCATTGTTGTTTGACTTCATCATGGCTGCCAATCTTACTGGGGTGAGGTGGTATCTTAGGGTGGTTTTGATTTGCATTTCCTTGACTGCTAGAGATGGTGAGCATTTTTTCATGTACTTGTTGATTGATTGTATGTCCTCCTCTGTGAAGTGTTTGTTCATGTCCTTGGCCCATTTGTTGATTGGGTTATTTGTTTTCTTATTGTCTAATTTTTTGAGTTCTTTGTATACTCTGGATATTAGGGTTCTATCTGAAGTGTGAGGAGTAAAAAATTGTTCCCAGGATGTAGGCTCCCTATTTACCTCTCTTATTGTTTCTCTTGCTGAGAAAAAACTTTTAAGTTTAAGAAAGTCCCATTTGTTGATTCTTGTTATTAACTCTTGTGCTATGGGTGTCCTATTAAGGAATTTTGAGCCCGACCCCACAATATGTAGATCGGAGCCAAATTTTTCTTCTATCAGACGGAGAGTCTCTGATTTGATATCTAGCTCCTTGATCCTCTTTGAGTTGACTTTTGTGCATGGCGAGAGGAGGGGATTCAGTTTCATTTTGTTGCAAATGGATTTCCAGTTTTCCCAAAACCATTTGTTGAAGATGCTATCCTTTCTCCATTGCATGTTTTTAGCTCCTTTATCAAATATAAGATAGTTGTATGTTTGTGGATTAGTCGCTGTGTCCTCAATTCTGTACCATTGGTCCACCCGCCTGTTCTGGTACCAGTACCATGCTGTTTTTATTACTATTGCTCTGTAATATAGTTTGAAATCTGGTATCACTATACCACCTGATTCACACTTCCTGCTTAGAATTGTTTTTGCTATTCTGGGTCTTTTATTTTTCCATATGAATTTCAGGATTGCTTTAACTATTTCTACAACAAATGCCATTGGAATTTTGATTGGCATTGCATTAAACCTATAGAGAACTTTTGGTAATATTGCCATTTTGATGATGTTAGTTCTGCCTATCCATGAACAAGGTATATTTTTCCGTCTTCTAAGATCCTCTTCTATTTCTCTCTTTAGGGTTCTGTAGTTTTCATTGTATAGGTCTTTCACCTCTTTTGTTAGGTTGATTCCCAAGTATTTTATTTTTTTTGAGGATATTGTGAATGGAGTGTTTTTCCTCATTTCCGTTTCAGAAGTTTTGTCGCTGATATACAGAAATGCCTTTGATTTATGTGTGTTGATTTTATATCCTGCCACTTTGCTGAATTCATTTATTAGTTCTAGTAGTTTTTTTGTAGACCCTTTTGGGTCTTCTAGGTATAGAATCATGTCATCCGCAAATAGTGATAATTTAAGTTCTTCTTTTCCTATTTTTATGCCTTTAATTTCTTTCATCTGTCTAATTGCTCTGGCCAGTGTTTCGAGAACTATATTGAATAGAAGTGGTGATAGGGGGCATCCCTGTCTTGTTCCAGATTTGAGAGGGAATGCCTTCAATTTTTCTCCATTCAGAATGATGCTAGCCTGAGGCTTAGCATAGATAGCTTTTACAATGTCGAGGTAAGTTCCTGTTATCCCTAGTTTTTCTATTGTTTTGAACATAAAGGGATGCTGTACTTTGTCGAATGCTTTTTCTGTGTCTATCGAGATGATCATATGGTTCTTATCTTTAAGTCTATTGATGTGGTGAATAACATTTATTGATTTCCGTATATTGAACCATCCTTGCATCCCAGGGATGAATCCTACTTGATCATGGTGCACAATTTTTTTGATGTACCTTTGTATCTGACTCGCCAGAATTTTATTGAGGATTTTTGCATCTAGGTTCATCAGAAATATTGGTCTGTAGTTTTCTTTCTTTGAGGTGTCTTTGTCTGGTTTCGGAATCAGGGTGATGTTGGCCTCATAGAATGAATTTGGCAGAGCTCCCTCTTTTTCTATTTCCTGAAATAACTTGAAAAGTATTGGTATTAATTCTTCTTTAAAGGTTTTGTAAAACTCCGCTGTATATCCATCCGGTCCTGGGCTTTTCTTGGTTTGGAAGTCTTTTGATTGTTTCTTCTATTTCATCTATTGATATTGGTCTGTTTAAGTTGTGAGTATCCTCCTGACTCAATCTGGGCAAATCATATGACTTAAGGAATTTATCGATGTCTTCACTATCTTCTATTTTATTGGAATATAGGTTTTCAAAATAATTTCTAATTGTCTTCTGTATTTCTGTAGCGTCTGTTGTAATATTGCCTTTTTCATCCCGTATGTTAGTAATTTGAGTTCTCTCTCTTCTTCTCTTCGTTAGTATGGCTAGGGGTCTGTTGATCTTATTTATTTTTTCAAAGAACCAACTTTTTGTTTTGTTAATTTTTTCAATAGTTTCTTTTGTTTCAATTTCATTGATTTCTGCTCTGATTTTAATTAATTCTTGCCTTCTGCTACATTTGCTATTGTTTTGCTCTTCCTTTTCTAGGGCTTTGAGATGAAGTGTGAGCTCATTTATTTGTTGGTTTTTCCTTTTTTTGAGGAATGAGCTCCAGGCGATGAATTTCCCTCTTAAAACTGCTTTCATTGTGTCCCATAGATTCCGATATGTTGTGTCTGTATTTTCATTTATCTCTAAGAATTTTTTGATTTCCTCCTTTATGTCTTCTGTAACCCATTGATCATTCAGTAACGTATTGTTCATTGTCCATGTGATGTAGGATTTTTCCTTCCTTCTTTTATCATTGATTTCCAGTTTCATTCCATTATGATCTGATAAAGTGCATGGTATTATCTCCACCCCTTTATATTTACTGAGGGTTGCCCTGTGGCATAATACATGGTCTATTTTTGAGAAGGATCCATGTGCTGCTGAGAAAAAAGTATAAAGTGCATGGTATTATCTGATACCATGATAAAGTGCATGGTATTATCTCCACCCCTTTATATTTACTGAGGGTTGCCCTATGGCATAATACATGGTCTATTTTTGAGAAGGATCCATGTGCTGCTGAGAAAAAAGTATATCCACTTGATGATGGTTGATATATTCTATATATGTCAGTTAAGTCTAGGTTATTGATTATGATATTGAGGTCAATAGTTTCTTTATTCAACTTTTTTTTGGAGGATCTGTCCAATAGTGAGAGAGGTGTGTTGAAGTCACCCATGATTATTGTGTTGTGGTCTATTTGATTCTTGAACTTGAGGAGAGTTTGTTTTATGAAAGTCACAGCGCCTTTATTTGGTGCATAAATATTGATAATTGTTACGTCTTGTTGCTGAATGGTTCCTTTTAACAGTATATAATGTCCTTCCTTATCCCTTTTGATTAACTTAGTCTTGAAGTCGATTTTATTCGATATGAGAATGGCCACCCCTGCTTGCTTACGAGGACCATGTGCATGGTATATTTTTTCCCAACCTTTTACCTTGAGCCTGTGTATGTCTTTTCCAATCAGATGTGTCTCCTGGAGGCAGCATATTGTTGGATTTGTTTTTTTTATCCTTTACCAGCCAATGTCGCTTTATTGGAGAGTTTAAGCCATTAATGTTTAGAGTTACTATTGATATATGGTTTGTACTTCCTGCCATGTTTGATTATTTATCTCTTTTTTTTCTAATTTATTTTGTTTCTCCATGATTAGCTTTCCCCCCATTCTCTGTCTTTACTGAGGCACTTCCTGCTGATGGTTTTGGTTATTGTTTTTCATTTCTTCCTCGTGTAGAGTTTTGCTCAAGATGCTTTGCAATGCTGGTTTTCTGGCTACAAATTCTTTTAGCTTTTGTTTATCATGAAAGATTTTTATTTCATTGTCGTATCTGAAGCTTAATTTTGCTGGATACAGAATTCTTGGTTGGCATCCATTGTCTTTCAGTGTTTGAAATACGTTGTTCCAGGATCTTCTCACTTTCAGCGTCTGTGATAAAAAATCCTTTGTTAACCTTATTGGTTTACCCCTAAATGTAATCTGCCTCTTTTCTCTTGTAGCTTTTAATATTTTCTCTTTGTTCTGTATATTGGATATCTTCATAACAATGTGTCTTGGCGTTGGTCTACTGTGATTTTGTGTGCTCGGTGTCCTGTATGCATCTACAATTTGTATATCTGTTTCCTTTTTTATTTCTGGAAAGTTTTCTGTAATTATTTCATTCAGCAAGTTACTCATTCCCTTGGCATGAATCTCTGTGCCTTCCTCTATCCCGATGACTCGTAAGTTTGGTTTTTTTAAGTTATCCCAAATCTGTTGGATGTTTTTCTCGTGAATTTTTACCAGCCTATCTGAGTTGGCTAGACTCTTTTCAAGATGATATATTTTGTCTTCATTATCTGACGTTCTGGCTTCTACTTGCTCCACTCTGTTAGTGATACTCTCGATTGAGTTTTTAATTTGGTTTATCGTTTCCTTCATTTCTAGAATTATTGTTTGATTTTTTTTTATAATCTCTATCTCCTGATACAGATGCTTAACTTCTTCTTTTATCTGTTTATGTAATTCATTTTCAATGTGATCTTTAAGGTTCCTTTCCATCTGTCTAAGGTGTTCCTTGAGTTCTTTATATTGCCATTTTTCTGATGACTCCAGGTCCTCCTGAATATTTAGGCTGTCCTTCATTGTTTGTACTCCTTTTCTTCCTTGCTTTTTTATGCTCATGATACTTCTTGTTCTGTTTGACTGCTGAGTTACTGTTTAATCTTATAAATTTATTTGATGCTTGGGAGGAGAGGTATTAGAAGGGAAGGGAAGAAGTCACTGAAGAGAGTGAGTGTAGGCAGGTAGAATTCAAGAAAGGCGGAATAAGAAAATTGAAAAGAAATGAAAAGACAAAAGAAAAAAAGTGAAAAGAAAGAAAGAAAAAACGAAAAAATAAAAATTTAAAACCAAAAAAATTATAATGATAATAAACAAATGGAAATTAAAGTTTAAAAAATAATAGTAATAATAATAGAATAAAAAGAATTTAAAAAAATTGAAACCATTAATAAGAAAGTTGAAGAACAACAACAACATCAACAACAAAAAGTGAAAATAAAATTTAAAAAAATACCAATAATAATCATTAAAATAATAATAATAATAATAAATGCAGTCATAGAGCTCAATTAACTTCTCTTCCAGTAGGTGGGAACTGGGCCAGGCTTCTCTTCTTGATGGGTGGGAACCAATCACTGTGCCTCAGCTCTTCTTCCCAGACTGTGCGGGTCTCCAATCCTGAGTGCCTAGGGCCTTCTCTTGTGGTTCCTCAAGCCAGGCCCCGCTCACCTGTGACGCTCACCACAATACTGGCTACACGCCGGGTCTGCTGCTCCTGGGAGCCCTGTTTCCATGGATGCCTGGGCACACCCTTTCTGTTTGCCTCCCTCAGACCCTAAGTTTGTAGGGCTTGGGGCTGAGGACCCCCAGCGAATTTGTTTGCCCTCAGGTAGCAACTCCCCTGGTAGCTGGTGCAAGAGACCTCTGTTGTCAGCAGAGGGATACCCTGGGTCTGACTATCATGCTCAATTGGCTTTTACCTCTGTGAGTTCAGGTGGGCCGACTAGTTATTTCAGCGGGATCATTAGTGCTGAGTCATGAGAAGTAGGCGAACCAGAACTAGAATGCAGCCCAATCGGGGCTCGGTGTGTTCTGAGAGGGGCAGACTGTTCGCCCGGGATCCCCTTCAGCTCAACAGTGCCTAGTGGTCCTGAGCGAACAGTATTTTGACAGTTTACTTCTCCCTATGCTTGCGCAGCTGAAGGGGTTAGAGACTTGATCTCTCCACGTCCGCCGCCATGTTGGATCACTTAGATTTTAAATTGTCACTCATCTTATCAGCTGTTCCATTTAACTCGGCAGCTCACTCGCGCGGTGAAGAGTCTGCTCTATGGTGCTCCGCGGGAAGCGGTGGAGGCGGCGGCGCCGCGGTGGCGGCCCAGCTGTGGCCTTCAGGACCCCCGGGGAGGGGGTGCGGGCTGGGGGAGGGGAGGCAGCGCCTAGGGCCCGTGCGGGCCGGGTACTGGACACGCGGGAGAGCGGGCGGGGTGGGGGAAAGAAATTGAGATCTAGATTTAGGGACTGAGCGTGGGAGGAGAGACAGCGGGGGAGAAGCAAAGCGGAAAGGCGGAGAGGAGAAGGAGAAGGGGCCGAGGGAGCACGGCAGCTCGGGGGCTGCAGCCTTACTGCTCGCGCTGAAGTCGTGATGGACTCACTCCACCTTGGCTGGAGTTGTGGCGGATTCACTACACCTAGGCCCTTTCTTGACATGGTGCTGAGTCTTTGTCGACAGATCTCCTTTAATGATCTTTACTTCATCTTTTAAGACGCAGCAACATACGCTGCGGGCGTGGCGGCGCGGAGCACGGAGCGGCTTACTCACTTCCCGCCGCCATCTTTTTCCTCCCTTTCCTGCATGAACAAATTTAAAGAGCAGAGATAGCTCTTAAAATAGCAGGGCAGGTAGCTGATTATTTGGGGTGAATTTTTTTCTTAATTTGTTTTTATTTATTCATATATGACAGCGGAATGCATTACAATTTTTATTACACATATAGAGCACAATATTTCATATCTCTGATTGTATACAAAGTATATTCACACCAATTCGTGTCTTTATACATGTACTTTGGATAATAATGCCTGTCAGTCACATTCCACGATCACTAAAAAGATTGCCTGGTTCTTTTAATCTGTAGACAGAATTAAGGAGCCTGGGCTTCTTACTTTAGGTTTATGAATACTTTGTGTTTTGGCATTGAATACTATTTTAAAATGGAAATTATTCTGGAATACACCATAATCCCCCACCAAAACCTAATGTTAACCAGTATAGCAGTTAAGCTAATTTGTCACCAGAGGTTTAGTACAGAAAAAGCTTTGATTCCTGGAGAAAAGTGGTAGGAAATGGAGATAGGAAGGTTCAGAACTAGGAGTGTTAGTATTCAGAATACTGAGCAGCTAGGAGTGGCAGGACTAGGGCTTTTCTTTCTGAAAATGGAGGCCACCATAGAGACAGTGGTATATGGGTCAAAGAAGAGAAATTTAACCTCCTTTCAAATTAAGCAGACCTGTGAAGAAAAGAGACATAGTCTAAAATACTACCTTTGTTTTCTTTTTATAGTCAGGAGGGCAAAAAAGGAAAAACAAATAAACAAAACTCACTACTTCAAAATGTCTTTCTCCTGAGTCTTTCCAAAGATGGCTGGACTGTCATAGTAGTTGCCTTTGGGTCTTGAGGAAAAAAGCCATTTCCTTGGCTTGGTTTTGCATTCATGGGTCTCTCTTCATAGAAATTCTCTATTCACTCATGTCTCCAATGCAGGATCTGGGGCCAATTTAAGTAGAAGCATATATGTAGCATTTCTGACACTGTATTGTACATATACATAGAAATATACTGTAGTTCTATACTTTTATTATACTTTTAAAAAATATGATTTTTTGGATAGTAACACTTAGTTTTAACTCTTATGATAATTAATGAAGTGATCCAGAATCCTTTCTTTCAGATAGTTAACTTTTGCATAATAACCGATCTTATTTTTATTTTTAATATTTGTGATAACATACACATAACATAAAATTTAGCTGTCATTAACTATTTTTAAATGTTCAACAGTAGTATATACATTGTAGTATATATTTACATTGCTTTGCAGTATGCAGAAATTTTTTGTCTTGCAAATCTGAAACTCTTATATCCATGAAACAACAATTTCCCGTTTCTTTTTCCCTCAGGCCCTGGCAACTGGTGTTCTACTTTGTTTCTCCGCACTTAATGACTTTTGATAAGTGAAATCATGGAATATTTGCTTTTATTGTGCTTGGCTTATTTCACTTAGCATAAGGTTCTGAAGCTTTATCTGTATTATTGCATATGTCAGAATTTTTTCCTTTTTGAGGCTGAATAAGACTCCATTGTATGTATATACTACATTCTCTTTATCCATTCATCTATTCATGGCTATTGTAAATAATGATGCTATGAATATGAGGACCATAGGTATCTTTTTGAGACCCTGCTTTCAATTCTCCCAAGAGTTGAATTGTTGGATAATATTATAACTCTATTTTTTGAGGAACTGCCATACTGTTTTCTGTAATGGTTGCATCATCTCACATTTTTACCAATAGCATGTGCAAGGGTTACTAATTCTCCCTATCGTCACAAACACTTGCTCTTTTTCACTTTTCTCTTTTTTTTCTTTCTTTTTGTCCATCCCCCCCCCCCCGCCATAGTAACTCTGATCAAGCTATCATCTTTCTTATACAGATGTGGAAATTGCAGTTCAAAGGAAAAGTGAATCCCTTTTATGGTAGATAAAGGACTGAGCTACAGGTTTCCAGAATCTGAGAGCAAGGCACTTTCTACCATAGCAGACTTTTCACAACACATAAACAGATAAAACTATTGGAACCAGCAATCAAGAGGATCTTAAAATAGGAGAGAAGTATTAGAAGTATGAGGGGAGGAATCTATTCTTTAGTGTTGTTTGGATCTACAAGGATAAGAATCTGTTGGTAATAATACTATCCAAAGGAGGAAATTAGTTTTTCAAGAAAATTAGCTGTGGGAACAGTAAAGCTTGACCTTCATTAATATGCACACATTAGCATTATCTGATTTACATAGGTGTTAGCCCAGGTGTTTGGAAGAGCAGTCAGGAGAATAACCTCAGATCATTACAAAACTGGAGATGTATCTTCTGTTCCTCTCTGAGGATTTTCAAATAAACATTAATTATAACAGCACCAGTTTAGAAATGGCTGATTACATAATTTTGGCAAACCTATCATTATCCATAAATATTCCATGAAATACAAAAATGCATATAGCATTTTTTCATAGCTTCATAAGGACTTTTTTCTTTGAGGGGGAAAAACAGACTATATTCTTTATTTGATTCTTAGCTCAGACAAATATGATTTCTGGAGCATAGAATTTTACCTATAGTTTTAGATACCATGGTTAGTCCTCCTGGCTTTATATTTGGGGTACAACGTGACAGAAACTGTGTTTAAACTAAATGCTTATCTGATGATAGACTTCCCCTTTTGCATTGCAGAGGGAAATAAGACAATGTGGTGATATCAGCCTAATATAGCATTCTGCAGAGTTCAATATCCTGCAGTTTCTGTGTTCTTGCTGCCCGATATGGGAATTAGTTCTAAGCTTCATGAGAAATGACTTATCGTGGATAACTTAAAAGTAGCATTGTGCACTGTGAGAGTATTGTGCTGAGAAAACGGTGACAGAGCCCCACGTGAGTCATGTTTTTTCATACTTAATGCCTCTTCATAGTACCATGTCAGTTTTCTGGATGACAAATATGAAGAAGACAGAAGTCAGAAGAAAATAATGCTAAACTAATCAGAAATGACTGATAGATTCATTCATAGCAACACTATTTAATAAGTACCTATTATGTGCTTGTCACAGTTCATTGGAGTGATACAAAGACAGAAAGACATCATTTATGCTCTCAAAGATGCTAAAAATTACATGTATGATGCACTGGCTCTTGAACTTTGGTGTATATTAGAACCACATGGGAAACCTGTTCAAACACTGGTTGCCAAGGCCTTACTCCTAAGCTTTCTGATTCAGTAGGTATACAGGGAAGGGGCAAAATTTGCATTTCTAAAACATTCCCAGAAGATGCTAATGTTACTCTTGGGACCACACTTTAAGAATCAGCTTTATAACAGTACTTTCATAGCATCAAAAGGAGACCATAAATCTTAGAAGTCTTAACTTGTAAAAGACTTGTTTACTTAAACCAAATAAAAATGTTGAAGCTTTAGACAATCAATTGAGGCTGTCCACTGAAGATAGTCCCTGCAAGGGAATTTCATAGGAATGGAATAATTATGCTTCTCACACACTCACACACACTCACATATACGTAAATAGAAGTAAAGAAATGGCACTAGATGAAACTATTTTGGAAAGTATGGATATTTGGTATAGTATCACAAAAGCAAATATCTGATATAAAAAATTGAGACACAAATATAATGTAAAATTAAGACTTCAAATTAATTATATACAAAAGAAAAGCCATTCAAAATGTGATATCCAGAATAAAAGAGGCATATTCATGGCTATTTTATGACATTAAAAATAAAAAAACAGAGGACAAAAAAATGATACTTCTTTGATACAATTCAGTGGCAGATGTAGTTGATTTAAAAAATGATCTAATTTTCTGTGGATTGGCTTCTTGATGAAATATTTTCAGTTGTTTTACTATAAAACCAATTTAATGATAATTGAAGAAATGGCTATGCTTCTTTATCTAGTTGTATATGCACTTGGCGCAAAGGACAGCAATGATGGGCGGTTGATATAACAAGGAAACAAATGAGTGTAGAAATAGTAGGAGTGGCTAAAAGTAAGCAAAAGGGGGCTCATGATGGAATTATCTAATACCCTTTTTCTGATGGTCTCAAAGAATATTGACAATCAAAACTTAGTAATTTGTACTAACAATGCCACCGAGAAGGAGAATAACCAGGCATTATTACCTGTGTTGCTGTATATTTGCAGTGCCATAGAGATTTCATGATCTCCCAAGACTTGGCACTTAGAATGAGAGTTAGGATCAGTGCAGTAGGTTTTGTTGGTTTATTTGTTTAAAAATTTGATCTAGTTTTTAACACTGAATGACATGTGTTTCTTTATATAAGATTTCTAGCAATTTTTGTTTTTGAAGGAATTTCTAGGCATTGACATTTGTTAATTTCTCTATAGGTGAGTCCATGTTCATGTATAGGGATTGGCTTACAGGAGCAGTTCTGGTGTAATCCAAGCTTCACCACAAAATGGTTAGCATTATTCAATCTCTTTCTTAGTTATGTGCCTTCTTTCTTTTCTTCACTTAGTTATTGACCTTCCTTCCTGTTTTTGCCTACTCTTTTGCCAACAGTCAATATTACAGAAGGGTGATGTGGGCAGGTTCTAGGATCAAGTTGCTGAGGGTCAGATCTCAGGTGTACTACTGATTAGACTTCTGAGTTTAGCAATACTTAATCCTTCTAAGCCTGTGTTCCCTAATCTATAAAATAAAGATCCACAGGAGCTGGCTGTGAATTGAAGGGCAGGTCAAGAAATTGGAAGAAAGCCTTTCTGGAGCCAGTCCCACCTATAAAATTCCAAAGAGGAAGAATCTCTTCTGGAGACAACAGGGAGTTTTGTTTGGCTCTGAAAGTAAGAGGAGAGCTGTTCAATTATAGGCTAAATTAGAATTATCTAAAGTTTGGACATATTTGTCTGGAGTGTTTAATCGAAAGCTGTTTAGCCATCGTCAAGTTTGCTCAGGACTGAGAACCTTCTGGCCTTTTGAGAGGACCATCTGTTTGTTTAGTAGTAGATTTGTCAAATCAGCTTTGGTCCAAACCTAACCTAATTGGATATATCATTGGTTCTTGAACTTCTTGAGGTGCTTTGAAGTTGGGCCAGGTATCCCTTAACTCTTTGGACATAAGGATCTAACCTCCGGAAATAAGTGATCAAGCTAATGTTTTACCACTAAGGAGAAAAGAAGGACCCTCAACCTTGATTTCAGATTTTGTCAGACCCTCAGAAGCAGATGTTGAACAATTGTAGCTTTGAGAAAGAACTCAGGTTGTATTGTGAGTAGTGGGAATAAAAAGAAATAAGGATGGGCTGGGGATGTGGCTCAAGCGGTAGCGCGCTCGTCTGGCATGCGTGCGGCCCGGGTTCGATCCTCAGCACCACATACAAACAAAGATGTTGTGTCCGCCGAGAACTAAAAAATAAATATTAAAAAAAATTCTCTCTCTCTCCCTCTATCACTCTCTCTCTCTTTAAAAAAAAAAAAAGAAATAAGGAATAGGGGAAATTTTTTTTTTCATTTATGTATTGAAGAAAAAACTAGGATGTTAGTATACAAATTATCAGAGGAAACTTGTTTTATTTCCTAATTAAAAAACATCTAGGTTAGACTTTGCATATGATTGTGCTAATTCTCAGGATGCATACAAAATAAATCAAAGCTTATCAAGGGGCTAATTTTTCTAACAAAATTATAGAAGAGTATAATAGGACATCCTTAACTTCTCACTTGACTTTTGTAGCATGTTCATAAAGAGGGTTAACTTTGCAAAATATTCAAGTGCTTCTTCAAAGGCTCTTTTGAAGGATTAATTTTGTCATCAGATCTTTATTTCTCAATGGCTTGAATTGTTTTCCTATTTTACTTTTGTGAGCATCATGAAAGCTTGCACATTTTGTGAGATTTTTAATTTCATGATAAGTTATAAAATGCCACAATTTTTGTAATTAAATGGCAAACATTAAAAAAATGGTAAAGGATAAAAGCTAGTGTGGAGCAGGCAGGGATTTTTTAGTATGAGATAATCTTATGTAAGGTCAGTTCCTTAGAACATATTTTTATGTTAAAATACATTTGCTTGCCTATGAAACCCTTTAGGTTTGAGGACTTGAATAATAAATATATGAATAACAAGGAAGGCCTGTGTGATGTTATTGCCTACTCAGACAGGGCAGGAGTCTTGTGACTTGCCCTTCTAGTGTGGTTTGACAATAGAAACACCCACATTATGTTGATATAGGCCCCAACTTCATAGCTTTATATTCTGAAATTAAGATTTAGAGACTTGATGATCCTTCTCTCAAAACAAATGTTTATAAAGGTAAAAGAATACCTACATTCACAAAGTAGTGCTTCATGCTTCAAGTTGCAGTTATTTGGTACATATCACAGAGTTTGATGTCTTCATGGAGTGAGCAACTCAAAGTACATGAATCTTTAAAATGGCAAATCTGTCCAGTAGTGGTCCTGTAGTGGTGGACAATAGATTTCCTCTTCTGATAGAAAGTAGCTGGAATGCTTGGTAGGGCAGGCTCTACTTATTTCCATTTGTTTTCTCTCTCTCTCTCTCTCTCTCTCTCTCTCTCTCTCTCTGTGTAAAATAGAAGGAATTTTCATAAATTTAGACTTCAGTAGTTGCTGTGGAGGCTAGATGTGAACCAAATTCTGACTACAGTTGCCCTTCTTCTGGGCACACTGATACATAAATTCACCTCTGACCAGACTTACTCATTATTCCTAGAACATGTTCAATTAGGCATTGAGTTTATTGGCAAAATGGATTTTGGTAGAGTCTGTCCTCTTCTGTAGACATTTGAAAAATAGTTTTAGCTTAGTGTCAAAATTCTGATAGTGAGTTTGCCTAAAGCACATAGTATGAGAGAGAGAGAGAGAGAGAGAGAGAGAGAGAGAGAGAGAGAGAGAGAATTTTTTAATATTTATTTTTTAGTTTTCGGTGGACACAACATCTTTATTTTATTTTTATGTGGTGCTGAGGATTGAACCCAGCACCACGCACATGCCAGGCGAGCATACTACCGCTTGAGCCACATCCCCAGCCCCTTGTTTTTTTTTCCCTGTATTTTTTTAGTCCAGCAACCAACGTGATTCATTTTTTTAAATTAATTAATTTGTTTATTTATTCTAATTTGTTATACAAGGTAGCAGAATGTTTTTTAATTCATAGTACACATATGGAGCACAATTTTTCATTTCTCTGGTTGTACCACAAAGTATTTTCACACCATTCATGTTTTCATACATGTACCTACGGTATTGATGTCCATCTCATTCCATCTTTCTTACCCCCATGCACCCTTCCTTCCCCCCTCCCCTTTGCCCTATCCAAGATTCCTCCATTCTTCCCATGCTCCCCATCACCTCCATTATTGACCAGTGTCCACTTATCAGAGAAAACATTTGGCCTTTGTTTTTGGAGGAATCAGCTTACTTCATTTAGCATGATATACTCCAACTCCAACCATTTACCTGCAAAGGCCATAATTTTATTCTCTTTTAATGCTGAATAGTATTCCATTGTGTATATATACCACAATCTCTTTATCCATTCATCCACTGAAGGGCATCTACATTGATTTCACAATTTAGCTATTGTGAATTGAGCTGCTATAAACATTAATGTGGCTATTTCCCTATAGTTAAGTTCTTTGGGTATAGACCAAGGAATGGGAGAGCTGGGTCAAATGGTGGTTTGATTCCGAGTTTTCTAAGGAATCTCTATACTGCCCCAATTTTCAGTCCCACCAGCAATGTATTAGTGTGCCTTTTCCCCCACATCCTCGCCAACATTTATCGTTATTTGTATTCTTGATAACTGCCATTCTGACTGAAGTGAGATGAAATCTTAGAGTAGTTTTGATTTGCATTTCTCTAATTGCTAGAGATGTTGAAATTTTTTTCATATATTTGTTGAAATATAATTGTATATCATCTTCTGAGAAGTGTCTGTTCAGTTTCTTAGCCCATTTATTAATTGGGTTTTTTTTTTAGTATTAAGTTTTTTGAGTTCTTTGTATATCCTAGAGATTAGTGCTTTATCTGATGTGCATGTGGTAAACATGAACATACTACCAAAAGCACTATACAGATTTAATGCAATTCCAATCAAAATTCCAATGATATTCTTCAAAGAAATAGAAAAACAATAATTAAATTCATCTGGAAAAATAAGAGACCCATAATAGCCAAGATAATCCTTAGCAAGAGGAATGAAGCAGGTGGCAACACAATACCATACCTTAAACTATACTGCAGATAAATAGTAACAAAATTGCAGTAGTACTGGCACCAAAATAAACTTGTAGATCAATGGTACAGAATAGAAGACACAGAGACAAACCCACATAAATGAAGTTATCTCATATTAGATGAAAGCATCAAAAACATATATTGGAGAAAAGATAGCCTTTTCAACAAATGGTGCTGGGAAAACTGGAAATCCATATGCAGCAAAATGAAATTAAGCCTCTGTCTCTCACCATGCACAACATTCAGTTCAAAGTGGATCAAGGACCTAGGAATTAGACCAGAGATCTTATGCCTAATAGAAGAAAAAATAGACCCAAATCTTCATCATGTCAGATTAGGCCCTGACTTTGTTAACAAGATTCTTATAGTGCAAGAAATAAATATAAGAATCAATAAATGGGATGGATTCAAACTGAAAAGCTTCTTCTCAGCAAAAGAAACAACCAGTGAGGTGAAAAGAGAGCCTACAGAATGGCATCAAATTTTTACCAAAGTGATTGTTTATAACATGTCAGTTTATGGTTTATGTCATGCCTCTGCTTAAAACCCTCCAATGATTCCCTATTTTTCAGAGTAAAATGGCATAAAAGGTCAGTTCAGAACATTTCAGGCTAGGACCCATGTGATACATCACAACTACTGGCTGAACCAGGATCCATGAATGTGCCCTAGGCATGTGGACAGTCAGTTGCTCCCAAGAAAGCTCAGAACTTTTTGGAAATTATTTTTAAACTTGGTTTCAGAACCATTTTACGCCAACAGGTGTACTATGCTGTTTCCTTATAGTCAGATACCTTTTCTTTCAAATAGTCTTCTAGTCTGATCATCAAAGTATTTACCACACTATGAATGGCAATTATTTCCATCTGAAAATTAAAATATCAACACTTGAAGGATGAAAACTTACTATCCTTGAGTTGTTTTAAAAAACAGAGCAGCAGGTTTTAAATGTAAATCCACAATAGGATTCTCCCAACTTTTTCTTAATCATTGACAAGATTGATGGACTATAAGTAGAAATTCCTAAGGCAAGAGGAGATGATACTTACTTAGCATTTTAAATTTTGAAAGTTAATTCATAGGAGCTTTCCTATACTATTCAGAATTATTTTCTACAGTAGTTCAGAACTTAAGATAACAAAGTCTCTTAACATTTCAAGGATATGTCTTGAAAATATAAAAAAGTTACAAAAATATGATAGATAAACTAATTGATGAATTACAATTCCAAATGAATCAGGAGAGATTCCCCATACCCAGCTCACCATAAAATAAGATCCTCTGAAAAGAGAAAACTAAAGGACAGTTAAAGATGGCAAAGTTACAAAAAAGCTTCACTTTGATAAACAAAAAATGTCAGCAATCTGTTAGAGCACAGAAATAGTGATTGCCCCTCTCATTACAACTTGGAAAGATCACACTTGGCTTTGCTAGTGTGCTTTCTGTCTCCCCATATGGGAAAAATGTAACTAACTGGATAATTTTCAACCAGAAAAAAAGCATAATTTCCAAAAGAAATTTTGGAAAGACTGATATAAAAATGCTAAAAATAGTTGATAAGTTCTAAATGAGAACAAGGATAAGAAAATACATACTAAAATATTTTATAGTTATGTGTAATGGGGTGAAATTAACCAAAAGCAAACTTGAAAGTGGAATATTCCAGAGATGATTTTGATGACTAATGGTAATGTCCTGGTCCATAACAAGAGATCCATAACTTAAGAGTATTTGAATGTAAATTTGCAATACTCAGAAAGGTTCTTAAGGATACAGTCCTTTTCCAGTGAGAGGGAAAAAATTCCTTGCAATTTTTTGGTCTTCTGGACTATGAAAAACTCCTCATTTCCCCGGAGCTTTGTGAAATACCATTATTTTTTAAAAAACTTTCTACTACCTGGTTTTTGGGCATCACACTTCTCTGGGGAGATAAAATGATAATCTGACAGAGCATGTTGGCTCAAACACCCTTAACTTTAATCCTCTGTTAGAAACTAAGTCTACTTTTTTCCTCCAGGCTTTTGGCTTGGGACATGTTTTTTTGCTACCACAGAAAATAGTGCCATGTTTCACAAACAGTTGCAAAAGTAAACTTCCTCCAATAAGGTTCTAAAAACCAGATTATTAAATTTAAAAAATGCAATCTAATAAGGGGCATGGTGTAGCAAGACATTTGTTAAACGCATTCATTAATAAAAACACATTTTCCTCACACTTGAGACTCTATAAATGGTGGTACGGTCTCCAGCCAGCCTGCCACGTTTATTTAATTTACAATGCAGTTGAAACAGAATGTTCTATAAATCAGATAACATTATGGGTTAATAGGGCCTTTGGGGAGACCAAGTTTGGAGGCAGTGAGAGAAATAGCCAGGGAATCTGACTGGTATTATAAATTGTTTTTAAGGCAATTGATTTTCAAGTCAGGATTCAGGATGCCAAGATCTTAACTACAACGTGTCCCGGGAAATTGAGAGATTGGAACAGGAAAAAGGAAGAACTGGAGATAGGATTTTATTCTGTCAGGATACAAGTGATAGTGGTAGTGCGTCCCAAACTAAGCCTTCTCATTAGGCTGTCCAGTATGAAGAGTCTTTTCTCTCAACACCAGAAAAATCACTAGGACAGGGTTCTCTACCTCACCCTTCAAACTCCTTCCCCAGAAATTACTGCTTAGTATTATAAAAGGACATTCAGTCTACTTATGGGTCTCTGGTAGTTCTTCATGTCTTGCAAAACAAGGCCCTGACTGCTCTTTGTTTTCAATTATCTTCGTAAGAAGAGCAGATCTGGAGACAGATATTGTGTCCCTCAGAGATAAGGGTGGGGTTGCTGAAGATCTTGGAATGTGGAGATAGTCTGTCCCTCTGGAGCAATGGGCAGGCTCTTGACTCCAGGGTTCCTCTATTCTAACACAGTCCTGTGTGTGTTGGGTGTCCAGGTATAAATACAGAGGCAGATCTCTGGCTGTTGCTATTGTTCTGAGCCATCCACTTCCCTTCTGTCTCTGACCCAGGGAGATTTATCTTCTACATCCATGAAAAGGTAGTAAAGAGTGGTAGGCTAACTTATTTTCTTGCAGCTTAGTTTATTGCTTTTTTATAGAAGCAGAACATGTTGATAATGATTCTGATATAGGTATATATTAAATGTATCGTCTGTCTTTAGGGCAACATCTTATTCATTTAAATACTAAATAATTTAACATAAGTAGCAAGAAAAAGAAGAAATAACTCATAAAAAGAGGTTGAAATGCCCTTTAAAAACTTAACAATGGAAAAAAAAGTAGTCCAATTACAAATAAGCAAATAATCTGATTAAACACTTCTCAAAATAAGAAATATAAATGGTCAACAAACATATGAATAAATGCTCAAAATCACTGGCCATCAGAGAAATAAACATCAAAATTATAATATACTATCTCACCTCAGGTTGAATAGCTATTATAAAAAATGCTGATGAAGATGTGGAGAAAAGGGAACTCATATACACTGTTATTGTAAATTATGTCCTACTTACATACTGACTGTTCTTAATCATTATGGGGAACAGTATGGAAGTTTCTAAAAAACTAAATATCTGCAATATATATTCAATTGCTATCCCATGTATAAATATGAGGCACCATTCACAAAAGCTAAGATATGAAATCCAACTTGGTGTTCATCAGTAGATGAAAAGATAAAGAAAATGTTGTATATATACACAATGAAATATTGAAGAAGAAAGAAATCCTGTCATTTGCAGGAAAATGAATAGAACTGGAGATCATTGTATTGAGTGAAACGAGGCAGATATAGACAAATACCACATGTTCTTGCTCATTAGTGTAAACTAAAGGGGGTCGGGAAGGCAACCTGAATGCTGAATGGTGATTACTAGAGGATGGGAAGGGGGTGGTGGTGTGGGTATTGATAAATGGAAGTTGGATAATGAATATGAAAACATTCTTGGATGGAGTAAGTCTTGGTGTTCTGCAGAATGGTGGAATAACTATATTTCACCATAACATATTATATATTTTATAAAGATCTAGATGAGAGGAGTTCAAAGACTCTAAAACATAAAAAAATGATAAGCAGAAATGCTAATTTCATCTGATTTCATCTATGCATGCTCTATGCATGTATTGAAATATCACACTGCATTCCATTGATTGTGTACCATTAATACATGTTAATTAGATATAAAATATAAAAATATTGAATTAGCTGTATTACTTAGAAAAATCTATTAACCTCCAGATCTTCAGTCATCTCATTGTAGATATAATAGAAGTGATTATTACTCTCTCAAGAAAACTAACGGAAAAAGAGGTTGGGAGATTAATGGTGATCATCAATTTTTATTCTATTTAAACATAGCTTTCACATGGCACATGCCTGTAATCCTAGTGACTCAGGATGCTGAGGCAGGAGGATCAAAAATTTGAGGCAGCCTCAGAACTTGGCAAGACCCTATCTCAAAATAAAAGAATAAAAAGGCCTGGGGATATGGCTCATTGGTAAAGTGCCCTGGGTTCAATCCCCAGTACAAAAAAAAAAAATGCTTTCAATATAAAACCAAGTTTCATTTATATAGTTCTACCACATTAAGTGCTGTGTGTTATTTTTCTTTCCTGGTATAAGTTCAGTATTTACAGAAAAACATAGGGTCTATGATTACAAATTTGCTCTGTGACCCCAAACACAAACACAATTCTACCACCAGATCTTCTGAATTTACCCTCTAATTGGGAAGCACAATCTTCTGCTTTTTCTGATCTTTGTGGCAGAAATAGGTCAGTCCTATTTAGTGTGGTTACAGAGTAGCACAACTTTGAGGGTCAAACACACAAATAAGACATACATTTTATGCATTTAATAACATTTTTATTAGCTTTAAATTTAGATTTAGTTTAGTTTTCTTTTTTTGGGAAGTATATTAACTCATTCTTCTTACTTTATATTGAGCTTGAGAAATCTGTCATTATTAATCTGTCTGGAACAGGCAAACAGAAGAGGAAACACAGCAACATTTGCTGATTTTTAATGACTAATTTTGTACTCTTAGTGCCTTGTACATGACAGCAGAGCAATGGATTCTGGTTAGACAATGGAGTTAAAAATAAGCATATTGTTCTTTAAAACTATCCTAGGACTGAGGATGTACTCATGCTAGGTAAAACACCTGCCCAGCCTACATGAGACCCTGGTATTTAAGCTCGGTCACCACAAAATAAAACAAATAAGCAAATAAAAAATTATCTGATCTGGGCACTGTGGCGCATGCCTGTAATCCCAGTGGCTCAGGAGGCTGAGGCAGGAAGATCACAAGTTCAATGCCAGCCTAAGCAAAAGTGAGGCACTAAGCAACTCAGTGAGACCCTGTCTCTAAGTAAAATATGAAATAGGGCTGAGGATGTGGCTTAGTGGCTGAGTACTCCCGAGTAAAATTCCTGGTAACGTTCCCCACCGCCCACCGCCCCCCGTCAAAAAAAAATGATCTGATTAGGATTTTACATCAGTTATTTCAATCAGTAGAAGAGCATGTTAACATGTGCCTTTTTCTTCATAAACATAAAGGACTGTCTTACCAAACAAGCTATTCTTTAACTAATTCATTACCTTGGAAAAAAATAGAAGATTAGAGTGAAGAATAGTTGCATGTTAGGATCTTTAAAGGATTGGACAATTGAAATTGTCAGGACAATAATTACTTCATTTTAGAGGACCTACTACCAGATAAATTAAACTCAGATTTGACACAGAGAAAGAGCAGATAATAACTTGAAAAAAAATCATTTAAAATATTTGTCTTTGCTTGAGTTTTGGAGTTCAAGGTTGGTCTTGTGAATGAAATACTCATATACAGGGCTGGAGCTAGAACTCAGTGGCTGAGTTCTTGCCTAGCATGTGTTAGGCTCTGTGGTACTACCAAAACAACAAACAACAAAATAATTGCATGCATAATTAATTGGATAATAAAACAATTCTTAAGGCATTTAATAATAATAAAACGGATGAATATATCTGTCAAACAAGTTTTAGATCTTATTCCTGCATGGTCTTTTTTTTTTTAATTTCTTACATACATCACAATAGAGGAGTGCAATACTTTCATAATTTTTTTGCATTACAATTCTTAATACACCTTTATACTATAATTTATCAAATCTCTGTTTGTATGTAAGGTATGTTGACACCAAATTCACATCTTCATACATAAATTTTGTATAATGATGACCGTCTCCTTCCACTATCCTTGCTATTCCCATTCTCCCTTCCCTTTCCCTCCCACCCTTATTCCCTATCTAGAGGTAATTTTCCACCCATGCTCTCCCTCCCTACCCCACTTTGAATCACCCCCCTTATATCAGAGAAAACATCTGGCATTTGGTTTTTGGGGGATTGGCTAACTTCACTTAACATAATCTTCTCTAATGCCATCCATTTCCCTGCAAATGCCTCCATGGTCTTAATTAGTAGTTGCAGCAACTATTTTTTTTCCCTCTTTTACAGGTGTGGAAACTGAGACAGGAAAATTATCTTGCTCAGGTTAACATTCACTAAAAAATGATAGAATTTTAATTCAGTACTCTTCATCCTTACAATTAGAAAATGAGGACATTTTTCAATGAAAATGGAAATTCCTTTGTTTTCAAAGAAAATGGAAAAATTTCTTGTCCTTTGAAATTACCTCAGAAACTAAATCTGAAGAAGATAGTTTCATTTTCTTCATTTATCCATCCAATCTGGGACTACCCATGGAAATGAAAACAAATTATGTATATTCTGGGAATCAGTTTGTTAGAAACCCATTAACTTTTAATTTTTAACTATCAAGATTTTAACCACTGAGGTTATTAGGTTAAATCTATCACTTAAGAAAATTGCAAATGCCTCCTTAGGGAAGAAATTAATTCAATTCTTGAAGCTAAGACTACAGACTCTACAAGTCAATGGTGTTCACTTCAGCAGCGCTAATCAATTAAGACTCATAATCCTACTGAAATGGATTGCTAACTTTCCTAAGCGGCCACATCAACTGACATCTATAACTTTCCACTGAGATGGTAAGTCTTTATCCTGAGTAGCTGGGAGGCTGTTACTGGTTCCTGTTAGCTACTTGAGATGGGGGAGTGGTAGCAGATTTCTAGTTTTTCCAGATTTGCAACCAAGTGTTTATTGGCTAGGAGATAAAACATATGCCCCTGGTCTGCTCTGTACTTTCTCCCCAACAGTTCTATGAGAAGGATTATATCTCTAAGCTATGATTAATTTATTTAGAAAAATCAGTCAGACCTAAAGGTGGCCTTGCACACAACTTTGAAAAAAAAATCTAGTCTTCTTGAAGTTTATGTGGTTCTTCAGCTGAGAACATTGCCATACCTTTCCCCACACCCTTGCACTCCACCCACTTTCCAAGGATTAATCCTCTATAAACTTGGCATGTCTAAAAAACCTCAAATTACCCTGTGAAAAAGGATTTAAAAGATTTTTGAGGCTGAATTATCTTCTCTGGATGAAATTCAAACTTCTCTTTACATGTTGTTTTTCTGATTTTTAGAATTTTTTGCTAATCAACATTTCTTTCTTCTGATTTCTGTTCTTTGGGTTGGGTGGGCTAGAGAAGGATCCCTAACTTTGTTCTAGCCTGTGCTCTTCCCTGCACAAGTGAGCACTTTACCAAAGGCTCTCAGTGCTGAATTCTTAGTCTTAATGCCAACCTACCTGACCAAGATTTCCTCTAAAATGGTGCTTGATATATAGCTGGTCTGCCATGACTATTTGGTAAATGGACAGTGGGAAGCAAAGCAATGTCCCTTTATTCACAGAACCTTTAGTCATACCAAAAGAAAAAAGAATATATGATAAATGAATACAAATTTTGATAAGTAGTGTAAAACAACAGATTCCTCCACAGTTATGGAAGATGCCTCCCTGTAGGTGGCATGAAGGCAGTGATCTGGATAGGAAGCCATGTGGGTAACTCAAGGAAAAGTACCTAAGACAGAGGGAAAGGCAATGTGAAGGCCTTAAAGGGCTAGTATGTCTAGTTTACTTGAGATGATAATGGAATGGCCAGGTAGGATAGTACTAGGAGATGAGGTCAAAGAGGTGATGGGTTACATCAGCAGTGCTATTTTTTTTTTTTTTAGTAGGAGATCTAATAATTTAGACATAAAAGCTCATACTTCTCCGAAGAACACAGTATATCTGGCAGGTATTTCAGGACTCATAGAGTTCTTTCTGTGTAGGTGGGGATGGTTTAATTAGTTCCATGGAGGTTGATGTGAAACAGCAATTTTGTTTTCAATCATATTACACATATAAACCCTAGAAAAGGATACAAACTTCCAAGAATTAATTATTTTTTGCTCTAAACATTCACTTAATTAGAGTTTTAATTTTGACCCACCGTCAAA
Organism: Spermophilus citellus; assembly: GCF_964194105.1. Taxonomy (NCBI): domain Eukaryota; kingdom Metazoa; phylum Chordata; class Mammalia; order Rodentia; family Sciuridae; genus Spermophilus; species Spermophilus citellus. The sequence goes on along the minus strand of NC_138184.1, from coordinate 191,608,286 downwards.
ATGAGGGGTTCAGTTTGGTGCATAAGTCAAAATAATCTGATTGCTTCTAGCTACTTGCAGGCAGTGTATGTGTGTAACAGTAGAACAGTTTTCATTTTCGGAAACGCTCTTAACTTTTGCATAAGTATTCCACTTCATAGATTAACTGAGGAAAGATAAGAAATTAAACTTTTGGATAAGTAAAATTCTTACATAACCTATTATAGTGGTCTGTACACAGAAATTAAGTAAGTTTGATAATTTGTTATTATAAAGTTATATAGGAAAAACCTTGGTAGTTATTTTGGAGGAGTCCATAGTTGAATTGATGGATAAGACACTTTGAATAATTGTGGGAACCACGTTGGTCCAGAAATGACTTTTTCCACGATCCCTTGTTTGTCTTCCTTATATTGTGATATTCTAATCTCTGAGATTTTCAAGCTTTCTTAGCTCCCATACCTCATCTAGAAAAAATTGTATTTCTAATGTAGAAGAACTTAAGGAATTGGCTGATAGCAGAGGGGTTCAGAACCGGTCCATACGCATGGTTGATCTGGCTTTGGCTTCAGCTGCATTCCCATATTCCATTATTCTGATAACTGCATCTGCCTTTTCCTTTGGGACTGAACTCTTCTTGCATCCTGCTTATCTTTGTGTTCTATTGGCTTTGTATCCCATTTTCAGGTTTTGTAAAAAATTAAAGTCCTCCCCAAATTAGAGCTGCAGAGAGTCAAAAGGTACTTAGGAAAAAGATCCATAATACACCTACTTCAGAAGTTGAGCATGGCATATTAGCATACCCGTAACAGCTTTAGCTTGTGTGGAGTGCAGAATGTGACCAGGTAAATAAATAGTGAATAAGGAGACTAGAGAAGTTCTCAAGGGCTGGATTCCTAGAAACCTTATAAAACATGTTCAAGGGTTTGGAATTCTCCCTAAGAAATGGCTTTAGGTAGGGAAGTGACATAATCAGATTTAAACTTTTACAAAGATCACTCTTATTAGGTATAGAGAATGGATTGGAAGGAGGCAAGCCTAGAGCCAAGGAAACTACTTAGGAGGATATTGCAATAATTCAGGCAGGGGATGATAACTGTTGGTCATAAAATTATAGTGTGACAGGGTGTGTGTGAATTCTTATCTTGTATCTTTAGCTCCCTTTCCACCTGTCTCAGTGCTACACTGAAAGCCGCTCCACAAGGGCTGCATCAACATTGCCCTCCAGCTTTCTATTAGATGTGGTCAATGGCAGATACCTGTAGGTGATTATAGAGAAGGAGAAGAGGTTGAGAATGATTCCCTCTAGGATTGATCCACCCTGGTAGCCACATGTTGGTTGCTCCAGCTAGTGTTTGGCAACTGTATTGTTATGGCTTATATATGAGATGTTACCCAAAAGTTCATGTGTGAGAAAATGCAGAAAAGCTCAAAGGTAAAATGATCAGATTATAAGAGGTGTAACTGAATCAGTGGATTAATGCACTGGTATGGATTAACAGGGTGGAACTATGGGTGGATCTCCAGGACTTGGGTCAGAGAAAGGGGGCTTACATAATGGTCAGAACAAAAGTGGCTTTCATCCAATCCTGAATATATCTGGTTTATCTCAAGCTAACATTCCTTGTTGCCAAGGTTTAGTCCTAAAATTCCACATAACATTCTTATGGGTTTATCTGTATTTTGCTGGGAAACTATGTAGGGAAATAAGACTAGGGTTAATCAGGGGCAGTCATGGTGGTTACAACTACATATGGCTACAGTCAAATCAAGCTGGATCCTTATACCCCTCCACCTCATCTGAAGCAGTTCTGAAAGATTCAAATAGAAATACAATAGAAGCCTCAATTTTTTCCTTTTTTGATGAAAGAATACTTTAAAATGACAACAAATTGTACATATTTGCAGTACACAATGTTTGATATACATATGCATCGTAAAATAATTAAATTGTACGAATTAACATATCCATCATCTCACATACTTACCATTTTTTTGTGATGAGAAAACTTAGAATCCAATCTTTCAGCAATTTTCAAGTATACAATATATTATTAATTATAGTTATCATGAAGAACAGAATATCTACAGATCTTATAGAAGAAAGATTTAGATCTTTCTAAATGCAACTTTGTACATTTTGGCCAACATCTCCCCATTCCCACTACCCTCTGACCTCCAGCATCTGGCAACCATCCATCACTCTACTTTATGTTTCTGTGAGGTCAACTTTGTTAGAGTCCACACAAAGATGAGATCATGCAGTATTTGTCTTTCTGTGCCTTGCTTATTTCACTTAGTATGATGTCTTCCGAGTTCAGTTATATGTCACAAATGGCAAGATTTCCTTCATTTTTAAGGCTATATGTATATATGGCTTTGGGTAGTAAGAACATTTTCACAATATTAATTCTTTCAATACCTGAACATGTGATATATTTGCTTCTTCTTCAATTGTTTTCATCAGTGGTTCATAGTTTTCAGTTTCCAATTATTTGACCTAATTAGTAACCTTTACTCCTATTTTTTCTCATAACTATCATATTGTTAACTAACTTTTTAGAAAGTTTGTTAATATAGAAATGCTACTGACTTTTATATTTTGATTTTCCATACTGCAACTTTGTAGGATGAAAATATTCTGTTAGAATATTTATTAATTCTAACAATCATTTGGTGGGAGTAATTAGGTTCATTCATATATATATATATATATATATATATATATATATATATATATATATATATATATTTTTTTTTCATATCATCACCAAATAGGGAAAATTAAACTTTCTTTCTAATTTGGATGACTTTTATATATTTTTCTTGCATAATTGCTTTGGCTAAGAATTAAATTCATTTCCTGGAGTTCATTCCTCCAAAAAAGAAAAAACCAACAAATAAACGAACTCAGACTACATCTCAAAACCCTACAAAAGGAAGATCAAAACAATAGCAAATATAGCAGAAGACAAGAAATAATTAAAACCAGAGCGGAAATCAACGAAATCGAACCCCAAAAAACCATTGAAAAAATTGATAAAACTAAAAGTTGGTTCTTTGAAAGAATAAATAAGATCGACAGACCCTTAGCCATGCTAACGAAGAGAAGAAGAGAGAAAACTCAAATTACTAACATACGGGATGAAAAAGGCAATATCACAACAGACACTACAGAAATACAGAAGATAATTAGAAAGTATTTCAAAACCCTATATTCTAATAAAATAGAAGACAGTGAAGACATCGATAAATTTCTTAAGTCATATGAGCTGCCCAGATTGAGTCAGGAAGACACACACAATTTAAACAGACCAATAACAAATGAAGAAATAGAAGAAGCCATTAAAAGACTACCAACCAAGAAAAGCCCTGGACCGGATGGGTATACAGCGGAGTTTTACAAAACCTTCAAAGAAGAATTAATACCAATACTTTTCAAGCTATTTCAAGAAATAGAAAAAGAAGGAGCTCTTCCAAATTCATTCTATGAGGCCAACATCACCCTGATCCCAAAACCAGACAAAGACACTTCAAAGAAAGAAAACTACAGACCAATATCTCTAATGAATATAGATGCAAAAATCCTCAATAAAATCCTGGTGAATCGAATACAAAAGCATATCAAAAAAATTGTGCACCCTGATCAAGTAGGATTCATCCCTGGGATGCAAGGTTGGTTCAATATACGGAAATCAATAAATATTATTCACCACATCAATAGACTTAAAGATAAGAACCATATGATCGTCTCCATAGATGCAGAAAAAGCATTTGACAAAGTACAGCATCCTTTTATGTTCAAAACACTAGAAAAACTGGGGATAACAGGAACTTACCTCAACATTGTAAAAGCTATATATGCTAAGCCTCGGGCTAGCATCATTCTAAATGGAGAAAAACTGAAGGCATTCCCGCTAAAATCTGGAACAAGACAGGGATGCCCTCTCTCACCACTTCTATTTAATTTAGTCCTTGAAATACTAGCCAGAGCAATTAGACAGACTAAAGAAATTAAAGGCATAAAAATAGGAAAAGAAGAACTTAAAATATCACTATTTGCAGACAATATGATCCTATACCTAGAAGACCCAAAAGAGTCTACAAAGAAACTACTAGAACTAATAAATGAATTCAGCAAAGTGGCAGGATATAAAATCAACACGCATAAATCAAAGGCATTCCTGTATATCAGCAACAAAACTTCTGAAATGGAAATGAGGAAAACCACCCCATTCACAATGGGTATTCAACCTAACAAAAGAGGTGAAAGATTTATACAATGAAAACTACAAAACCCTAAAGAGAGAGATAGAAGAAGATCTTAGAAGATGGAAAAATGTACCCTGTTCATGGATAGGCAGAACCAACATCATCAAAATGGCAATATTACCCAAAGTTCTCTACAGGTTTAATGCAATGCCAATCAAAATCCCAACGACATTTCTTGTAGAAATAGACAAAGCTATCATGAAATTCATATGGAAAAATAAAAGACCCAGAATAGCAAAAGCAATTCTAAGCAGGAAGTGTGAATCAGGCGGTATAGCGATACCAGACTTCAAACTATATTACAGAGCAATAGTGACAAAAACAGCATGGTACTGGTACCAAAACAGGCAGGTGGACCAATGGTACAGAATAGAGGACACAGAGACCAATCCACAAGATTACAACTTTCTTATATTTGATAAAGACGCTAAAAGCATGCAATGGAGAAAGGATAGCATCTTCAACAAATGGTGCTGGGAAAACTGGAAATCCATATGCAACAAGATGAAGCTGAACCCCTTTCTCTTGCCATGCACAAAAGTTAATTCAAAATGGATCAAGGAGCTAGATATCAAATTAGAGACTCTGCGCCTGATAGAAGAAAAAGTTGACTCTGATCTACATATTGTGGGGTCGGGCTCAAAATTCCTTAATAGGACGCCCATAGCCCAAGAGTTATATACAAGAATAAACAAATGGGACTTACTTAAACTAAAAAGTTTTTTCTCAGCAAGAGAAACAATAAGAGAGGTAAACAGGGAACCTACATCCTGGGAACAAATTTTTACTCCTCACACTTCAGATAGAGCCCTAATATCCAGAATATACAAAGAACTCAAAATATTAAACAATAAGATAACAAACAACCCTATCAATAAATGGGCCAAGGACCTGAACAGACACTTCTCAGAGGAGGACATACAATCAATCAATAAGTATATGAAAAAATGCTCACCATCTCTAGCAGTCAGAGAAATGCAAATCAAAACCACCCTAAGATACCATCTCACTCCAGTAGGATTGCCAGCCATTATGAAGTCAAGTAACAATAAATGCTGGCGAGGATGAGGGGAAAAAGGTACACTTGCACATTGCTGGTGGGACTGCAAATTGGTGCGGCCAATATGGAAAGCAGTATGGAAATTCCTAGGAAAGCTGGGAATGGAACCACCATTTGACCCAGCTATCGCCCTTCTAGGTCTATTCCCTGAGGACCTTAAAAGAGCATACTATAGGGATACTGCCACATCAATGATCATAGCAGCACAATTCACAATAGCTAGACTTTGGAATCAACCTAGATGCCCTTCAATAGATGAATGGATTAAAAAACTGTGGCATTTATACACAATGGAGTATTACGCAGCACTAAAAATGACAAATCGTGGATTTTGCAGGGAAATGGATGGCATTAGAGCAGATAATGCTAAGTGAAGCTAGCCAATCCTTAGAAAACAAATGCCAAATGTCTTCTTTGATATAAAGAGAGCAACTAAGAGCAGAACACGGAAGAAGAGCATGAGGAAAAGACTAACATTAAACAGAGACGAGTGGGGTGGGAGAAAGGGAGAGAGAAGGGAAACTGTATGGAAATGGAAGGAGACCCTCATTGTTACACAAAATTACATATAAGAGTTTGTGAGGGGAAAGGGGAAAAAAAACAAGGGAGAGAATTAAACAACAGCAGATGGGGTAGAGAGGGAAAATGAGAGGGAAGGGGAGGGGGAATAGTAGGGGATAGGAAAGGTAGCAAAATACAACAGTCATTAATATGGTATTATGCAAAAATGTGGATGTGTAACCGATGTGATTCTGCAACTCGTATTTGGGGTAAAAAATGGGAGTTCATAACCCACTTGAATCAAATGTATGGAAGATGATATGTCATGAGCTTTGTAATGTTTTGAACAACCAATAAAAAAAATAAATAAAAAAGGTGGCCAGAATAAGCATCCCTGTCTTGTTTCTGATCTTAGAGGAAAAGCTTTTTTCTTTTCATCATCAATGTTTGCTGGGAGATCCTCTTAAGTGGCTTTTATTGTGTGGAGTTATATTCTTTTACCCTGATTTTTTTTGACTTTTTAATCATAAAATGCTTTTGACTTTTGCCAAATGTTTTTTCTGTACCTATTGAAATGATCATATCATTTTTATACTTCATTTTGCTAATGAGCTGTATATCATTTATTGATTTGCTTATGATGTAATATCCTTGCACCCTAGGAGTGAATCACACTAGATTATAGTGTATGATTCTTTTATTGCACTGTTGAATTTGCTTTGAAAGTGCTTTATTGAGGACTTTTGGATCTATGTTCATTGGTGAGAATGATGTACATTTTTTTTCTTTATATCCTTGGAATCAGGGTAATACTGGCCTCATTAAGTTTAAAAGTGTTTTCCCTCTTCAATTTTTTTGAAAGAGTGGGCTTGTAATTAATTTTTCTTTAAATATTTGGTAGACTTCAATATTGAAGTCTAGCTGACTAGTCCTGGATTTTTCTTTGTTGAGAGGTTTTTGAATACTTATTCAATCTCTTCATTTCCAGTCTGTTCATATTTTCAGTTTTTTCATGATGCAGTCTTTATAGGTTGTATACTTCTAGGAAATTTTCTATTTACTTTAGGCTATTCAATTTGCCCATAAAACTTTTCATAGAATTCTCTTATATTTTTTATATTTTTTAAACTTTCTGTGGTATCATTGAAATGTTTCCTTTTCAGATGTAATTTTGTCTCTTTGTTCTGTTACTCTAGCTAAAAGTTTGCCAATTTCTGATCGTGTTTTAAAAATTGATTCAATTTAATAGATCTTTTTTTATTTTGTTTTTCTAATATTTTATTTATTTCTGTTCTGATTTTAATTATTTTCTTCCTTCTACTGACTTTATGCATAATTGATTCTTTGTTTTTCTCATTAGTTGAATTATAAAGTTAGATTGTTTGAGGTCTTTCATATTTCTTAATATAGGCATTTATCGGTATAAACTTCCCTATCAGAACTACTTTTGCTGCATTTCTTAAGCATGTTGTGTTTACATTTTTCATTAGTTTCAAAAATGTTTTAAATTTCTCTTTCTTTTTAGATTTATTTTTTGTTAGGAATGTATCATTTAATTCCTACATATTTGTGAATATCCTTCTTGTGATTCATTTATATTTTCATGTTATGGCCTAAAAAGATAGTTGGTATGCATTTGAACAAATCTTGACTTTGTAAGAACTTTTTTGTGGACTAACATATGATATATCCTAGAGAATGTTCCACGAATACTGGAGAACAATGTGTATTTTGCTTTTGTTGGTTCTGTCACATCCATTTGGTTAGTAATGATGTTTAAGTTTTTGTTTTCTTATTATTTTTCTCTTTAGATGACCTATACATTGTTGAGAGTCATGTGTTGTAGTCCTCTATAATTATTGCAGTGTTGTAATTGCTTCATTTGGTTCTGTAAATATTTGCTTTATATATTTAGTTCTCTAGTTTGGGATACACATTTATTTACAACAATTGTATACACTTTATTGAAACAATCTCCTTGTCATCTATAATGATACTCTTTGTCTCCCATGATAGTTTTTGAATTAGAATATCTTGTCTTATATAACTACCTTAGCTCTCTTTTGGCTACCATTTGCTATATATATATATATATATATATATATATATATATATATATATATATATATTCTTTTTACTCATAGTCTGTTAAAATGAGTCTCTTGTGGTATCATTTAGTTAGTTCTTATATGTGTATTTTTTATATTTATTTTTTAGGTGTAGATGGACACAACACAATGCCTTTATTTTTATTTGGTGCTGAGGATCAAACCTGGGTCTTGCCCATGCTAGGTTACTGCTCTACCACTGAGCCACAATCCCAGCCCCAATATGTATATGCATGTTTTTTTAAAATCTATTCAGTCACTCCATGTCACTTGATTGGAGAATTTGATCCATTTATGTAATTACTAAAGTAATTATGAAAGTAATTACTGCTAGATAAAGACTTATTACTGCCATTTTGTTATTTGTTTTCAGATAGTTTTGCTGTTCCTTTGTTCCACTATTTCTCTCTTGATGTCTTTTTTTTGTGATACAATGATCTTTTTGTATTGTGCATGTCAATTTATTTATCCTTTGTGTATCTACTAAAGTTTTTTTCTTTGAGGTTACCATGTGGTTTACATAAAACATAATAGTCTATTTTAAGCCTTTAACAACTTCAATCACATATGTATACTTTATAATTTAATCTCTCTTTTTATTATTGATGTAACAGTCTAGATAACTTATATATCATATATCTTTTGTCTTTATTATATAGTACAATTAAAATAATTTATATATCACTATTACAGTATTATTTTGAATTTGACTGTATTCTTGCCTAAATAGTTTTATCTTTTCATATGTTTTTATGTTGTTAGTTAGTATCCTTTCATGTCAATTTGAAGAACTTGCTTTGGCTTTTTTTTTTTTTTTTTTTTTTTTTTGGTATGGCAGGTCTAGTAGTGATAAATTTAAAAGTTCTCTGGCAAAGTCTTTATCTCTACTTCATTTCTGAAGGACAGTACAGCCAGGTAAATTATTCTTGGTTAGAAGTTTTTTGTGTTGTTTTTTGTTTTGTTTTGTTTTGTTGTTGTTGTTCTTTGTTTCTTTTAGCACTTTAGATATATCATCCTACTTTTTCCTGTAAGGTTTCTGCTGAGAAATCTGATAGTTTTTGAATTTTGAAAATTTGACTTACCTGTATTTCAGTGATTATCTATTTATGTTTGTTCTATTTGGATTTCTTTATGCTTTCTGATCTGAATATTTATTTCCCTTTACAAATTTGGAAAGTTTTTATTATTATTTCTATACATAAACTTTATGTCCCTTTCTCTTTCTCTGATCCTTTTGGGACACTCATAATGCATATATTGTTTGCTGTGTAGTGTCCCATAAATCCTATTGACTTTCTTTACTTTTTTTTCATTCTTTTTAAATTTTTTTATCCACTTGATGGGGAAATTTTCAAACGACCCATCCTTGAGCTCATTAATTATTTTTTCTGCCTGATTGTATTTGTTGCTGAAACAATCTATAGAATATATTATTTTAGTTATTGTATTAATTTGATTCAGAATTTCAGATTGGCTCTTTTTCATGGTTCCTATGTCTTCATTAAACTCCTAATTTAGTTTGTTATTGTTTTCCTGATTTAATTTGTTGTTGGTTTATTTTATTTTCTTGTAGTTCACTGATTTTGTTTATAACAATTATTTTGAATTCTTTTTCATACATTTTTGTACAGTTTGTTTTTTAGGATCTGTTACTGGTACTTTATTTTGTATGGTTAATTGTATCATGTTTCCCTGACTAATCATGATATTTTTGGTCATGCATTTGTAATTGCACTTTTGAACAAGTATCCATCTATTATAATCTTTATATACTGTTTTTTGCCAATTATCTTCACCAGTAATCCCATGTGGAGGTTCTAGTCAGGCTTTATGATGTGGTTTTTGTTAGCAGGTTTCCTGTCAAGAGTCCCCATGCAGACTGATGTGAAGCCTGGGTCTACAAGGACTGGTCTAGAGCTTGGGTCCTAGGAGCTTGTACCCTATGAAGTTGGTTTGGGTTCCTGGTCAGTAGTGACTCTCTTGACACCAGGTCCACTGGGGGGGTGTCCTTTCAACTAGATCCATGTACGTGGGAATGTGTGTATAGGTGCTGACTGGAAACCTGGGTCCATGCAGTTCAACCTGATGCTTGGTGGGCCTTGAACCCTGAGTCCATAGGGACAGTGTGGCATTGGGGAAAACCTGGGAATTCTCAGTTTTCTAGGTTTTTTTTTTTTTTGCCTCAACTTGTTAAGAAAAATAGGTGTAATAATAGCAAATATCTTACTAAATATCAGATACAGTATTAGATCTTTAAATACATTGTCTTGTTCAACCTTTACAACAATTTGTAAAACAGGTATTATCCATTTATGAGTATGAAAATTTCACAGAAGTTAGGTAACCTAACTTAGGTTACCCATCCACTAGGTGGCAGAGCTAGAATTCAAATTCATATGACTATTTTATATGTATGGAACTCTGAGAATATTTTCTGGATGTTTATACTGAGGGTTCCTTAGACCAAGCTACACATGGACTATGTTTAGAGGATTTAATATTAGATTTTGAGGGGTTATTTTAATTATTTTTTTCTGATTTGCTTGTTAAAAGGCTGCATAAACTATTTTATACCATCTTCGAGGCTGATTTTTGACAGAGATTTATTCTGTCACCATATTGACTCAATTGTTAATTTTTGAAATCTTCCAATGTCACATCAGTTTGTGGGTAGGACTATGTAAGAGAGAGGAGACAATTTTATACAGAAAGGAAAACTCATTGGTTTTATCTTAAGTGAACTGTATATATTTCTTGAAAAAGATTAGCAGTCCCTGCTATATTTGCCACCAGAGGGAGTCATGTGAATACCATAACGTATTGACAAAGATAAAGACATAATTATTGACTCATTTGTTCTAGTTTCATTGATTTTTTCAGTGAGGATTCAGAATTTGGTAAAACTGGCATAATTCTGGAAAAGGACTCAAACATCTCATTTTAATTTATCAGTTAATTAGTTACTGTAGGGTTAAAACAGAAGAAACATGCTACTTAAATTAGCAATGCAGATAAAAGATAAGCATGAAAACAAACACATTCCAGATTTCAGCAACATGAGCTTAATCTTATACAGAAACACAAAAATTATGTTGTTATCTCTTTTGTTCCAAAAATTATTACTACTATACCAAAACATAGTATCAAAAATTTCTGGAATCAACAATTTATTTATGTTCAATTAAACACATTTTATCATTATTCTGCCTCTTCTAGAATGACTGTGTTTATTATTGTTCACAAACAATATTAAGCAAAATAAAAGTGAACTGAAAGGAAACTAGGTAGAAAGATTTCATAACCAAAGACTATTTTAGGTACCTATATACTCTGAAACACATGCTAAGATTTTCTCAATTGGTAAACCAGAAGAAAATATTGATTATAGCTGGTAAGTAAATGATTGGCTTATAATATAATTTGTTTTATTTCTAACTTTATAATTGATTAAGCAAAATAATTTTCTGAAACCTATTATATACATAGTATTATATTTTCCATTAAAATTGAAGTCTAGGGACAATCTTGGCAAGATGAATTCTGATGTGATATATAGACCAGTTGTCCTCAAAAAGTGGTACGTGGACCAGCTTCACCATGATTGCTTGTTCACCATAAAAATTCTCAAGTCTCAGTCAAGACCTCAGTAGGTCTTAAAATTCTAGGAGTGAGGTCTAGTCATCTATGTTTTGGGAAACTCTGTGGGTGATTCTGTTGCTCACTCACTAATAGAGACACATAGTCTATTGAAACTAAGTCCAATGACATATGCAGATTAGAGCATTACTTTTGGTATTTTGCAATATTTATATGTCATGGACAAATTCTAAAAATATTTAAAGATAAATGGATGATCATTAAAATGCTTAAATATTATAACTATTTTTTAGTCTCAAATGGTCATAGATTAGAGTAGTTGAATTTTAAAATAATAACCATGCATTTTGGAGAAGCAAAAATATACAATATACTACTTTCTGTAAAATGAGAAAGGTTGAACTACATGGACCCTGTTTTCTTTTTCTCTCTCTACAGTGTTGGCTGTGCACAAAAATCATGATTTACTGATTTTTATGTTTATCATTTTGAATTTATATTGTTAAGAACTTCACAAGAAAATGCTATTGAAAAGCAGCCTATCCAAGGAAAAAGTGAAGTTTTCCTAGAAAAGATAAACAAGTTTAATATTATAAGATGACTAAATTTGTACTTTATGCACTTCGTTGGTGGGGGTGGAGACTGAGATTTAACCCAGGGGCATTCTACCACCGAGCTGCATCCCAGCCCTTTTTTATTTTTATTTTGAAATAAGTTTTTACTAAATTGCCAAGGATGGCCTCCAATTTGTGATCTTCCTGCTTCAGCATCCTCGGTTGCTGGGATTAAACGTGTATACCACCATGTGGGAATTTTTATTTATTTATTTATTTTTATTTTATTTTTTCATACCAGAGATTGATCCCAAGGGCACTTAACTGAGATCTTTATGTATTTTTTTGTATTGTTGGAATTTTTATCTAAATACATGCATTGCTTTATAATAGAAAATATACTTCTATTCAACAAACAGTGTTTTAAAATTATCTTTAAAGTCTAGCTGCAAACAAGTAACTAGAATATGACACAAAATGAAACTGGCTTTTATTTTGGTTTATCAAGAGTACTAAATACTAAATTGCTGATATGATTAGTTTGAATCATATTAGTTATTTCAGCACAAAGCAGTCAGATTATAAGTAGATGGTCTTATACATTCTTTGTGATTGACTTATATGTACATAATAGATTTCACTGGTCATTTATAACTGACCTTGAGATTGACTTGTCACTGCATTAATAGCACATTCATATAAGGCACAAAGTAATAGGCACACCAAAAAAATGTAGCTCCAAAGATTTAGTTGATGTTCTTTCAATTAGATTGGTACATCATGATAATAGCTTCCATTAATTACTTGTCTTTCCTTATATATACAGGATAATGTTAAGACGAATTCCTTTCCCTGTTTGCAAGGAAAAGAAAGGTTACATACACATTTTTTTATATTTTTATTTTTTATTTTTTTTTATTGGTTGTTCACAACATTACAAAGCTCTTGACATATCATATTTCATACATTAGAATCAAGTGGGTTATGAACTCCCATTTTTTACCCCAAATACAGATTGCAGAATCGCATCGGTTACACATCCACATTTTTACATACTGCCATATTAGTGACATACACATTTGTTGAAGATAAAATAGATGCATTAGTTACTGAACTTGCTTGACCCTTCTGTAGGAGAAAATCAGAGTTTCAAAATTTTTCTTCCTGTTCTTGAAATGACCAATTTCACAAAATAGAGGGGCAAAAATGTTGGGCTGTCAATTACAGATTTATAGTAAATGTGAAAAATTGAAGAATGGGGTTGCAATAAATTTCCTGCAATTTCTCTTTTTTAGGACTCAGAATTGGGGGCTACTGTTAGTCTTCAAGACCATCCTTGCCCAAGCATGTTCACTGCTTGGAGTTAAATGAAGTGCATGTGGTGAGGGTATCACAGCTCTCTGGAGATAAGACATGGACTTGCCTTGAAGAATTTAAACATCATTGTTTTGGGGATGTTGTATTCAAGGAAGTTTTAAAATAACATTCAGATTGGAAATTTAGAATTTCATAATGCTGTTCAAGAGAATGAATGGGCAAGAAAGTTTTGCAAAAAATAATACATATGTAAATTATTATTTATCGAAGCTCTGATTGTCTTATGTGTTTCCAAAAATACTGTATTTACAGTGATTCTTAAAGCACTCAAGAGATAGAGATAGTTTAAAACTTCTTAACAGCTATTTAAATGAGGCTGTGTATTGTAGAGTTGAAGAATATGGATTCTGAGTCATGTTGGATTTGAAATCTCTACCAGGTAGAAAGTTTTGGCACTGAATGAGTATAGTTCAATTTCCTTTGTTCCCCAATCTCATTGTCTCATCCAGAAGATGGGAAGAACAGTGTTTTATTCTTCATTGGGGAATATCTGTGACAGTGCAGGAATAATACAGCTCTTTTTTTAATCTCTTAGATGAAGTTAAATTTATGACATGAATATATAATTATGCCTGGGAGCATGTCTCTTGAACACACATGTTTTTATTAGTCTTTCATCTTATTTACTATTAGCATTTAGTGGTAAGTATTTTCTAATCCTGTGAAAGGAAACCCACCTCAAATGAAGAAGTTATTATTCTATGGACTATAATTATGCAGCCTTTGGAAAACCTCAAGAATACTGTCAGATTTAGTCACTCCAGTTTTTAATTTCAAAGGTTAATGAATCAATAATAGAAAGATCAGGAAACAGAGGGTATCAGCTTTTCTTCCGTTTTTGCATGGATTGAAATTTTGGCATATTCCTTATATTTTAAGAAAGAATTTTCTTAAATTGTTAAGTTAATATTGAAAAAAAGCCTTACTTTGTCTTTGAAAGCAGGAAATGTGTAACAAAGCTATTTATAGCTGATAAAACCATTGGGTACTAAACCATAACTGATAGTGATTAAAGAATGCAAGTGTCAGGGAATCCACAGTTCCCTTAAGAAAAAAAGAATATTAAATAGCTCATGAGGACCATTGTGGTATGGCCTTTTTTCTCCTTTAATAAGAAAAGATTGCAAGAAGCTGAGAATAGAGAGATTATCCCTTTATGTAATTTAAAAAACAGAGGGCTTTGGATTCCTAGTTACTAAAAAGATATTTCAATATAATAAAATCCTTACCAAAGAGGAAGAGTACATATATTATAAGAATATCTTAATTCTGTATTTCATTATTTTAAGCAGCATTTATCTCTCCATAAGATCTTATTTTTGCTGTGCTGTGAAAATCAGCTCAAATTCAAATAGCATAAAGAAGATAACCATTAAAGGGAAAATACAACAATCCTTAAGGTTTCTTTTAAACAGATTGTGTTGCAAGATGAGGATGAAGCAAATGTATTAAACAGTTTTGCTGTAAACATTTTCACAATATTTAAAAACTAGTTTACCCTAAGGTTTGGAATCATTCTCATTTCCAATTTGGTTTGCACCAGTTTTCCTTAATTAGAGGAATAAATGAATAAAACAAGATGGATATTAATGATTTATGAAATTTCTGATATCAGAAGCTGGGTTTGCTGCCTGACTGCCTTCAAGGTTGACATGCACTGAATTAGGGTGTCTGTGATGGTGAGTCATGGATGTTCTGGCTTTTTCTTGTGGCCACAGGCATATGTTTTCAAGAACAATAGTCACGCACAATGTTCAGTTTAGAATCACAGATTGGAATGACATAACATGGTCCTTAGGTTGTAAGTATTCTCTAGTCATAGAGACAACTTGCTCATCTCTTTAAAAAAATTTTTTTTGGTAACCATTGGCATACCAATTCACCAAACACTTACTAGAACCTTATATTTTCTTTAACATTATGTTTTTAAAAATAATAATTCCTTTTTAAAAATAATACAGTTTTTCAGTGATGGATTTAAGTTCTTTGGTATAGTCTGCCACTTGTTTGTGGATGCAAGCTATGAGTTCTACTTCTAATACTATACCTTTCAACTGGTACAGTGACTTGTGCTTCCTACTATTTCAATTTTTTTAACATTTCTAGTTTTTGCTGTTGTCTAGATTAGCCATTTTTTGCCAGTAAATTGTAGCCAACATAATTATTAAATCATATATGAAAAAAATTTGCACACATACATAAATACTATTATTATTTTTATTTGTTTATTTTATGTATCATGCTACTCTTACTTGTGATTTGTATGTACTCTTACTTATGGTATTTGTACACCACTGTGAACAAACTAGAAGCAATAAGATCAATTCATACCGAACGGTTGATTTTCTCATATAATGCAGGAAGGCATTTTCTTGTTCCAAACATAGTACAAAAAGACCATGAGTAAAATCATCTTGAAAATAGCACATGAAATATTTCAGATTTTATAATCTCACTTTGTCAATAAATCTTACTCTAAAGAAATTTGAAATTTGCATTTATTACAATCAGTGTTATATTAGTAAATGTTTATATCACTCTGGGGAAAAAAGAGCTGTAATTAGTAGTATTGGCTGATTTCCTCATGTAAATACTTCCAGCAAGATTGATTTCAACCATCAACCTCTCATCCCTGATTGGTGAGTGGGGAGAGATGAGCTGATTTTCTCAGACTGATTTTCTCAGACCAGCATGAGCCAGCTCCAGGCTGGTTATAATTCCTGCTAAAAGCTGAAATTATGGCATTGTTTCAAGTGATTTTTTAAAAAGTCCTAACAGATTTTGTTACACCAGATTACTTTAGTATCTTTCTTTCTTTGAGAGGAATAGCCCCCGAGAGTGATCTGAGTACTTATAAATAGATAATCACTATAGAAAACTCTGTTTTAGAACAAATCCCATATATTTGAAATAGCTATGAAGTTAGGGACATAAATTACCCAAAACTCCTTTTCTTCACCTGGAGAGCAATCTTGCCATGTTAACACTGAGTTTTATTGCTGCTATTTCTAATATTTGCTACCTATAATACTAGTGAGCAGAAAACATCTTTGAACAGTAAATTCAATGATTTTGAAAATATACAGTTTTGTTTTTCATTATAGAAAAGGTAGTTTAGAATAGTACTCACACTTAGAGTTCACATACTGGTGTAAATCTCAAAACTGATGTTTACTGTTTTGTAATGAGAAAAGAGGCAAAATTGAAGTAAGGGCTTAGACGTTATCATGGCATTTTACCTGTGGCATCCGAGATATGGCTCCTCTCATAGGTCAATATTTGTGTCCTATACTCATTGGATAAGGAACAACTCAGTCTGAGTTTTAACAATCCTTTTATAGGATAAGTTGGTAGATCTGGCTATAAACAAAAAACTCAAGATGAATCTTGAAAATATATACTATGTCTCATTTTGTATAGAAGATAAAAGTGAATATTCTGAGTTTGTCAAAATCATTTTTAATTCTCAAATTTCATTCCCATCAATATTTCTCCGTGAGACTGATTTCTATATTTGAGGGTTATTAAAATAGAAACCATTCAGAAACCCATAATCCTTTGCAAGTTGTATTCTTTTCAATCCAACCTTGGTTAGACAATTTACAAAGTAAGAAGCAATTTTACTTATTGCACTAAAATCCTTAAAATATAATATGAAAAAATATATTGTTACTTATATTTTCATGTACAGACTACAACTTGTGTTGTCAAGTACCAGCAGTAGAAATTTCCATATGTCTAACCTAAATGAAGTTGTTCACATTCTATTGTGGGTACAATTGGATAAAGGTCACAGCAGACAAAATAATCTTCTAAAAATATAAATTGGTTGTTCCACTCATTTTCTGGCTTAAAACTCTCTTACAACTTCTTGTAACATTTAGAATAAAATTCACACTCCTTTTCATCAATGTAAGATCCCAGGTGTTCTGAACCCAGTCTCCGTCTCTGACTTTGTCTTACCTTTAGTATACCCAACCATATCAGTCATATCTGTGTTCCTTGAATGTGCCAATCATGTGCTCACCTCATGCATCACCTTTTATTTGATGTTCCTTTTACTGAAGATCCTGTGCTCAAATCTTCCCACAGCTGGCTTTATCTTATTCTTTGAGATTTCAGATTAGTATTGCATTCTAGAGAGGCTTTCCTTCTGTCATTTATCAAGTGATTATTTTATCAATTTAATGACACCTATCACTATCTGAAATTATCTTGGTTATTGGTTTGATTATTGTGCCTCTTTTTTTTTTCATTAGAATATGAAGGTGATAAATGAGAGGACCTTGTATCTCTTGTTTATGTCTGTTATTATCAAATTTGTTATTTTGGGAAAGATCCTAAAATATAACAAATGTGGGGGAAAGAGCCATTTTATTTTCACCAACACTGAGTCACTTCATTTGGAAATTACTGGAAAACTTGAGAAGATATCTCACTAAAGAGCAGTGCATGTCAGTGGAGGATTTTTGTTGCTATAAAAGCATTCACCTATGGAAATAAAATCTATCTCATTTGATAGATAAACTCCATTTCTGATGCCATATGTAATCATTTTCCCCTCCAAATTCCTAAGCACCCTTTCAATAAACTCATTAATCCATATTTTTTCGAGAAGTCCAGTATATTTTCATCGTTTTTCCTGAAAAATCAAGTGTTTGTTATAGAATACAATGTTTTCACTGGGGATCCATAGATGCCCTGAAATTGGATATGAACTGTGATATATATTAATTTTATTAAAGGAAAACATAGTGATCATCAGATTCTAAGTGGAATCATGATTCCTAAAATACTAATAGCTTCTTTTACATGAATTCCAGAAAACATTAGCAGGAAAAGCTCAGAAACAGTCTGCATATATTGGCACCAATTTATAATAAGCTAAAGATGAAGGTATAAACTTACAAAAATACTTATTTTTATGTACCTATTTTTGACTACATTTTGAATTAAATTCCCCACCATGAATGTAGGGATATTGAGAAGGTAAGTTAATAGTAGGCTCTCTGAAGATGAGATACACTTTGAAGCTAATTATTTTGCTCAGCAATACAACTGATAAAATTTACTGCATTTATTACAGTTATAGCAAAAGGCATCAACTAGAACCACATGGGATAATTTCCTTGCTATGTGAATATTTTCCCTGATAAGGGTTTTAGTAGCCCTATTCATGACTAAGAGCTGAAATCCATTATATATGACTTTCAGTCTGCTCTGATTCTGATCAAATGGTCTACTTGAACTTTGATTTTTAAAACTTAGGGCCTAGAAATAGTAGTAAGATTTATTTCTGTATGTCCACTATTTCACTTCTAATGTAGGAATAATTAAATGGATTTAGATATAGATTTCATTCTAATTTAGTTTGGAACCTGAGGTACTTTACCTCATGTCATTTATAAATATTCCATTTTATTATGTTATTGAAAATATCACATCACAATTTCTGTTGCCTAATTTTAACCTTTGTAATAAAAATAATAAAGATATTATTTTTGGAAAATCTGCTTTGAATGTATAATATTCATGTTGCACCTACAGCACGCTAGATAAGCTGGCAGTCAATGCCTTTAATAGTGTATTCTTAGATGGATGAATACATAAGCATATACTTTGCTATTTTAGTATCTTTAAATATACATAAGGCATACATACATATGCTGTATTTTTTTCAAAGATATTCACCTAAGTTGTTGAGGTCACTATGAACTCAAAAGTTGATATTATACTAAAAATTGTTTGGTGAATACTGTTCTAGAGTTCTAGAACTTTCCTATTTTCATTTTCTATTGCTTAATGAAGACCTTGCCTTCAAGCAGTGTAGGATGGACCCATGTATGATTAATATATGAAGAACTCAATGAAAAATTTTAAGAATTTCTAATTTCAATGTAGTTAGAATAATATAATTTTCTTAAGTGTAGCATTGCTAAATTTTATATTCATTCTATTCAGGATATTAATATTTTAAAAAAGAAGCTTCTCCAAAACTATAGGAAAAGCTTTGAGCTTTTTTGACTCTACTCTGGTTTCTCCCATAGTCCCTTTAAACCAAATGAAGCAATTGAGAAATACATAAGCTAAAACCATTACATTCCTTGCTGGCACACACTCACAAAAATCTCCCACCATGTCAAGCACTTGTTATGTTGTGAATCACAGAAGAGAACAATAAGAACTACAAAGAGGTATTTCTGACCACTGATGCTTGCTTTATTTTCTATTTTTATGTTGGAGCTTGATCTACACATAAAATATCAGCAAGAGCTAGTACTGTTCTCTGATCAAGAAGAGTATTATTTACAGAGTATAGCCCGACTCACAAATTAATAATGAACTTTATATCTTTTCTATGGTTCTCAAAGTTCCCCTGTCAATTCTACTTCCATACTGTTATAATTTGTACTGCTTATAAACTCTTTGGAGGTTTATATCCTTCATTTTAAAATATAATTTTTAATTGAATAGTGTTCTACAATAAGTATGGTTCATTTTTATTATCAGAAAAAATTAACAGTTGAAGTTATTTATTTTTAGAAAGTGCTCTGTGTGGAAGACAACATAGTCAGCACTGAGGAATGGAGTGAAGTGATTGAGAGTATTTGCAGATCTGAACTAAACTACCAGGTGATCTCTGTGAAACATTCACAGATTCTCTGTACCTTAGTTTCCTCAACTAAAAATGAGCATAACAATAACTCCTACCTCAAAAATTGTAATGATAATTAATCAAATAATTACATGACCAGTAATTTGCCCTTGCACATAGCATACACTCAATAAATTTAATTTAATGGACGTTGTACTATATCTATTGTAACACATGTAGTCCATATGGGAGCTTTTTTCCCTTTTTTTTTAGTTGTTGATGGACTTTTATTTATTTATCTATATGTGGTACTGAAAATAGAACCCAGTGTTTCACACATGCAAGGGAAGCACTGTACCACTGAGCTACAACCCCAGACCGTGAGGATTTTTTAATAGGAAAATATTTAGTAACTTATTTTTGGTAGGCTAAATAGACTCAGATATTGAAAATATCAGAAAAGGCTGCCTTTCATAATATTCATAATTCTTTGGTCTTTGCATAGGAGGTTGCCATCAAGAATCTGTTTAGATTTTACAGAGCTCTTCAGAGCAAGAACTTTTTGGAGATTCTTTCTTAAAATAATTTGGCAGTGATCCTATTAATGTAATAATAGCTTGGGTCAATAATTTACAGCATATAAATTTAAGTCACTTTTTCTAACCACACTGTCTTTACTTGAGTTCATTCACTTTGGGGAGAAATCCTTTTCTGTTACATTTTCACTTCATTGATAACAAGCAAATGATGAAGCACAAATGATCTTGGACTTGAGAAAGTATGTCCTGAGGAAGAGGTTTTCTATTTGTTTGTTTGTGTGTTTGTTTTTAGCAGTGGGTAGGGCGAATTGACCTCCCCAACTTTTCATATTTCTCATTACCAAGCAGCTCTATAGAGCTGTTTCATCCGTTGAGGACAACATAAGCAGTTTAAGAATGAGTTCCTGTCTATAGCTACTCCTTATTTTTAAGAATGAGTGGTAAAAGATTTGCTAATTCTTTTATGACTTATAACCTACCAAAGGCATACCTTTTCAGTCACGCAGGGTCACAATTTTATTTTCTATGAGGAGGAATATTAAGTATGCTGTAACAATATTAAATTTTTGTAACTTTTTAGATCACTGTTATAGCATTAGGCAGCCATTAAGGCTGGAGCTAGTTCACAGCAGTTATTGATCATTGCCTAAACTTATCTGTCGTCTCACACAAGGTTTATATTTATGGAATACTTACTGTATACTAGGCATGGTAACAAGGCATGGATGAAATGAAGTAATACTTTAATGAGTTGAAAGTCTTTAACAGAGAAGTTATAATACAATGTATTAAAGATTTTGATGATGGAGATACAAATAAATAGTCATAAGTCCTCAATAAGGAATGTCCTCAGAGGTAGAATTTTGCCAAGGTTAAAAGCAAGAAAGGACTCTGGAGGAGGAAAAAACATTAAGCAAATGTGTGTAGAGCTTCTATAGGGTATCACCTGCTGGGATATATAACAGAAGAAGGAAAGGCAACTCAAACCACAGAGCAGCAGTTCAATGGGTAGAATTTTTGCATCTTTGTGTGTCATGTTAAAGTCTAAAGATGTTCCAGTCACCCTACGAGTTAAGTAGAGAAGCAAAAGCTCTTAACTAGAGGTATGATATGATCAGATGTTAAAAAGAGAACTTAAGTAAAATTCTAGAATTAGAGGGTAGACAATAACATAAAATCCCCCACTTAAAAAAGAATCTCTAGATCTCATTAGCTCTAAAATTTTCTCTCTTAGTTTTAGAAAAATGGGGAGCTTCAGCCATTGTTGAAGGAACAAACTGTTTCTTTTCTTGATTCTCTTAAGGATAATCAGTCCTCAGAATAAATGGCATAAATAACTTATAGGAGGAAAGATTTATTTTGGCTCAGGGTTTCAGAGTTTCATGGTCAACTGGCTCCATTGCTTTGGGCCTGAGTTGAGGCAGAACATCATGGTGGAAAGGCACGGCAAAGGAAAGCTGCTCAGCTCAAGTCATCTGAGGAGAGAGAGAAAGAGAGGGAGAGAGAGAAAGGAAATGTAACTGGAGAGGCTGGGGAGAAGAAATACTCTTCCATGGCATGCCTGTTGTGACCTACTTCATTATTCAATCACGTCCCACCTCTTATAATTCCCACTGCTTACTAATAGTCCATTCAGCTATACATGAATTAATCTATTGATAAGGTCAGAGCATTTATGATCCAGTAACTTCTCCTAACTCTACCTCTGAACATTGCTATACTGGGGACCAAGCCTTCAATACTTGAATCTGGGAAGGATACTTCATATTCAATCCATAACAGTATCCATGGATTTTACACCATGGATTTGACCAATTGCAGATCAAAAATACTCTGAAAAAAAAGGTATGCTCTTAGGTACTGTAAGTAATCAAGAGGTGATATACATCACATAAGAGGATATAGTAGGTTTTATGCAAATATTCAAACATTTTATACAAGGTACTTGAACATCTTCAGATTTTGATCCTGGAACCAGTTCCCATATGGGTACTAAGCATCAACTGTATTTGTTTTAAGGAGGAATAAATATATTAATTTAAAGATGGAAGGAACTTAGAGATCCTGTGGCTTATTTTCATTGGGTCCTACTTGAGGAAACAGAATCAAGCCACTTATCTGACTAAGGAACCAGGACTAAAACCCGGTCTACAGTGTTTTCTCCTGCCCTTCTCTGGTAGTTTGTTGAGGTGTTTCAGGGCAGATCAAATTGAGAACACTGCTCAGCTCACCTGCATCTTGTGTACAACAGAAGATTTCATTAGGACAAATGGAGAGTTAAATAGATTCTGATATTCCTGGAGGGAAAGAAGAGAATAAAGTTTCATTTGATTTGGACTTGATTTATTCTCCATACCATCTTCAGCATGAAAGTGTTTTGTTTGACAATGGACTCACATTGTAAAGGCTAACTTTATACACAGTCATACTGGTGAGGAAACATTGTATATATTAATAAAAATGAAGTTACAACTTGTAGCCATCTGTTCCATTTTATATGACTATGAAGATCATTTTACTTTCCTATATTTTCTTTTTTTTTTAATTTTTTATTGATTATTTAAAGCATTACATAGCTCATGATATATCATCTTTCATACATTAGACTCAAATTGTGTTTTGAACTCCCATTTTCACCCCAAATATAGATTGCAGAATCACATCTGTTACATATTCACATTTTTACATAATGCCATATTAGTGTCTGTTGTATTCTGCTACCTTTCCTAACCCCTACTATCCCCCCTCCCCTCCCCTCCCCTCCCATCTTCCCTCTCTATCTCCCCTGCTGTTGTTCAATTCTCTCCCTTTTTTTCCCTCCCCCTTGCCCCTCATACACACTGTCTGTTATAAAATAGTGGATCCCAAGCTGCTACTCTTCAGAATTTTGTATTATATATTGAATCTAGAAAATTGAAATAATTTAATGTAGATTAGTAAATAGATTTGGCTAATTTCCAAAATGTCTATTTTGAACATTAAATAATTTTTAGCATTTTCCCAGAAAAATCAATTCTTGAAGTCATCTATTATAGTAATTTAATAAGTTGGCTCTTTTAATACTATTTAATTTGAGCTTTATAGATTTGTTGGTAGAGAAGGCAGTTCGGGAATATATGTTATTTTAGCCAAAAAAAAAAAATCAGAGAAAGAAATGTTCTAGGCTATCTTCTGATTCAAAGAAGGATATATTTCTAATATCAAATAGAATCTTCAACATAAAATCTTTCAAATAATCTTAGAGAGAATTAAATTTTATTTGGCTCTTTGTTGCAAATACACATCATAGGACCATTTTAAATATAGGAAGGAGTGCATTAAAATGAGTTACTTATAGATATGCAGCCTTTAGAGCTTCTTCAAAAAACAAACAACAACAACAAAAAAACAAAGGGTAGAACTACTGGTGGGAAGGTAACTTGTCTTACTTACCATGGTTATTTTAGTTCTTGTGCCAACAAATGCAGAATCATGCATACCTGCTTGGCTTTTATATCAAGTCAGATATATGAGGTACTCTAAGTAATCAAAAGGTTGTATACATCACACAAGAGGATATAGTAGGTTTTATGCAAATACTTGAACATGTTATACAAGGTACTTGAACATCTGGTTGGATTTAACCCCAAAACTGTTAACATACACAAACAGTCTTTAGAAGGTTGTTAGATAATTTCATTATTGTAGATAATTAAAATGTATATTTCTGAACCGTAAGGTAGGGTGAAAAGGGGCACAGATTAGGCAGGGTCTTGCAGGCTAAGCTGTCATAAGTGTTTTGTATTTGTAGCAGTAGCAAGGGTACAAATGGGGAAGTTATTTAATGTCATATTACATTGTTCCAGGTCAGAGAGAGATTATTGTGGTTTGTCCTAATGTGGTATTAGAAGAAGTGGTGAACAGTAGTTGAATTCTGTACATATTTCAGAGGAGGATCCATTAATATTTGCTGATGTAAAAGCAGATAATATTACAGTGAAGTTCTAGAAGAAAAGTCATAATAATTATATAATCAAAGCAAGTATATTAGAATTGATTCAGAGGGAATATGCTGACATTCAAAATCTGCATTTCTTTAACTTGAACACTTTCAGCATCTTCTTGCTAGTACCATTTTCTGTTACTCACTTAGTCTTCATTTATGCTATAAAGGATGGCCAACATCTTAGGCTCCTGCATGATATAATTGTGGAACATTTTGTGTAAAATTTTGGTTGCAGAAAATTCTATTATATATAGTTATTTTTAGAGGATTAAATCTACTCAAGCCATAATATCCATAAGACAGATTCTGGTCCTGTGATGACATTTTTAACTTGTAAAAACATATATCTATTAAAGACATAGTGGATTATTGTTAGGGTTAATGTAGACAACCCCCAAAACTTTATAATATGTAGAAATATCAGATGTAGAAATGAGCAAATGAGACATCCCTTGAATCTGAAAGAAAATTGTCTTGAATTATTAAATTTTCTGTATTCTCTCACTTCTTCATTTGTTTCTTAAGTTCCATTTCCCTTAACTCAAAGTTACTGAATGATGTAAGGGTAAAAGTGAATTTCTTAAACATATTTAAAACATTTTTAAAATGCTTTAAAATTTAAAGCATATTTAAAGCATTTTTCGCAGTTATAGTGAAATGTATATTAGCATTATAAATAAAATTATATGAATTATATGCATTTACATTGAACACTTTACCTTATACAGTTAAAGACTTCAAAAACTGTACTTTGGGGCTGGGGTTGTGGCTCAGTGGTAGAGTGCTTGCCTGACATGTGTGAGGCCCTGTGTTCAATCCTCAAGACTGCATAAAAATAAATAAATAAAAGATTCACTGACAACTAAGAAAAATAAAATAAATTTAAAAAAACTATACTTCAAAAACTGTACCATATTAAAAAGATTAGTTTTGATTTTATGTATAAATAGCTATTCATGTGGTAAAACCTGCAAATAGAAATTGAATCCAAATACAATAAACCACACTAAGTATTTGCAAAAGGTAGAGACACACTTAAGTAATTGTTGTCATCACATTATGTGTGTTCTATGGTACACTAGTGCTTCTGCTTATTCACGATCTGTGTAACTTTGGGCTGCCATAATGCATCATAGATGGGGTAGCTTAAACAATAGACTTTTATTTCTTCTAGTTCTGGACTTTGGGATGTCTGAGATCAGAGTGCCAGTATGTTCAAGTTCTGGTAAGAGTCCTTTTCCTGATTCGTAAAAGGTTGTTACCATTGTGTTCTCACATGGCAGAGATCAGAGAAGAAAGCTCTCCCATGTCATTTTAGAAAGGCACTAATCTCATTCAGGAGGACTTCACCCTCTTGACCTTTCCAAGGCCCCACTTGCAAAAACCTTTCCTTTGAGGAATTGGACTTTTGACATATGAATTTTAGAAGGACACATTCAATCTATTCCAGTGTTTTTTGAAGTAAGGATTTTATCAAAATGATTCTGCAAACACTAAGTTTCAGTCAAACAGATTTTAGCAAAGCTTTTCAAGTTTTTGATATGCTAATGAGTTCTGTGATTCTTCCATGAGGGAAAAGATATAAAGTGCACCCCAAACTTATTTAACCAATGCCTTTGTTTTAGGAACTGTCTGATAGCATTGATGTTTTGTGGTATATCAGTTATGAAACTTTAGTTTAGACTATAAAATCTGAGTCCTAGTTCTTTCCCTACCCTTAAGTCATTACTAAACACTGTAATTTTATTGTTTTGCAGGCCTACATATTTATTGTTCTTTAAAAATTTTTTTTCTCTGATTATTTAATACATAGTTTAGGACCATTGGGAGACAATAGGTTTTATTTCTCAGCTATTGCACAAAATAAAATTCAGAAGGATTAGTTAAATGCAGTAAAAACAAACAAAATAAGGAGTGTTAAACCCCAAATTACCATTACCACTACCCAAAGCAGGATGTTTATTAAATGTAAACTTTTTAAGTTTAAAAGCAATCAGTTAAGAAAAGAAAACATTAAATGTAATTTGGATAGTTGAGAGTTCACTAATTACTAAAACTTTACACATAAAAAAGGGGTATAGCGCAAATTACAATAACATAAGAAAATAATTTCAATATAACAAAATGAGCTCATATAAATCAATAAGAAATACTCAGAGGCCAAATAAATAAGTGACAAAAGATAAGAACTAATACTTTTACCACAAAGGTAAAAATCCATGTACAAAATCTCTTTTTCAGTACTACGACTCTAATTAAGACAACAATGAAACATGTTTTTGGACTATGTACCTAATTAGGAGAGATTTTTTAAAACATGGGAGTATCTAGCATTGTTTACGGGTGGGGTAAAAATCCTCCACATCGAGGATTTACAAATTTTTACAATCACTTTATAAAGGAAATTAAAAATATATTCTGATCCAATGATATCACCCTTAGGAATGTATCCTAAGGAAATAATTCATTCTTTCAGCAAGACTTATTAGCTTCCCTGTCAGAGTAACTTCAAATTCCAACTATTTCTCACTTTCCTGACTCATTTCACCTTAGTACTGTAAGCTTCCTACCAGGCTATTGTAAACACTTCCTGAGGAGTCTCAAGTGTTTTCTACCTTCTCTGCCTTCACTTTCACTAGTAATCTGTTTTTCACACACCGATAAGACTCATTTTTCAAAGTGCAAATTTTATCATATGGTCCCTGGTGAAATCCTCCCAATTTTCTTCCCATTACTAATTTCAAATTCCTTATTATGGCCTTAAGGGTTTTCTATGCATTTGTCCAATCTCCTCTAAACTTAATATTCTCTACTTTCCTACTTTGTTCCTTGTTTAGGACCAATAACAGGGGTGATTTCATTGGTCAAAATTTTTTTTATTTCAAGTAATAAAATTGAAATCATTGTAGCTTAAGCCCAACTGGGTAATTTATTATTTATGACAGGCAAACTGAAAGTCTTTGTGGATGAAAGAATTGGGACATGAACACCTTAGGGTGTTACTTCTATTGTTGCTTCTATCTTTCTACTCCAGAACCTTCTGTTGCAACTTGACATCTTCCAAAAAGCAGGATCCATCGCTGCTTATACTTTAGGTTTCATATCTTATAAGTCTTATCACTAGAAAAGAAATTCCCCCTTTAGTCTGAGTAGAAGAGTCCAGGAGATTCCTGATCAGCTCATCTTGGTCAAGGTACCACACATGATAGGGTGCAGTTGGGGATTATGCAAAACTATGGTAGCTCACTTTCAGATTATATGTTAGAGCATGAATTTGGGGAAAGAGAGCCAGTTCCCAAAGGAAGTAAGGGCTATTTTTTCCAGAAGAAATTAAAAGAGATGTTGGATAGTCAAAGCAGTCATAACCTTATTTACCTATATGTAAAAAATACATTGAGAATCTTTTCTTGGAATCCAATATATGTTTGTGGATTGAATGACATCAAAGAGGATGGGGTGTCACAAAAGTTCTTTGCCTGTGCTTTATCCTACTTACTTCAAAATTATGTTCTCTCAATTAATCCCCCTTCTTGCTAGCCATTTCAATTTATTGCTGTCCACATAGTATACTCACTCTTTTTGCCTATCTTTCTACCCAAAATCTCACTGCCTTCACAAAGTTTCACCATGATTCTTTGCTTAATTTTGTCATTTAAAGTGAAAGGTATCAATATTTCAGAAGTTCTAGTCCCTTTCCCAAATCGTTGCTTAAGCCCTTGTAATCTGGCTTCAGTGTTTTACAAATGAAGGTGTACTCTTGGAGGCTTCACCAATCTCTTTATTCATTTTATTATTTTTTAGTAGCTATTGTGAATGCTCAATAAAAGTATAATCAAGAATCAAACAAGTGGATTAGTTGTCATGTCAAACTAGTAGGACTGCAGAAGGTGAAAACATGAAGAATCTAAGTGGATCATGAACCACTTTCAATATGATCACCTGGGGTACTTGTTAAAGAGCAAATTCCTGGATTTCACATCAAACATCCTAAATCATATTATCTGGGTTAAGACCCAAGATTCCACATTTTGTACAAGATTTCCCAGATGATTTAATACAACCAAACATTAAACTAGGAGCTCAAAAAGGAACAAGAGTAGGTCAAGAGCTAATTAGAAATTTACATTGTGGATTCTACAAAGCCCCCCCAAGGCCCACTTCAACCAAATAATGCTCCTCTTGGATATAGTCTAAGATTTCTCATGGCATTGAAGACAGGTCTTAGAAGAATAGAAATTAATCTAAAGAAAATTTAAGAGTTGTTAGTTAAATGTTAATTAAAATTGATACAAAGAATGAGAAGAGAAAATTTGCTCTAGCCTCAAGTGGACAGATATTAAGTTTTCTTATGAACATGTTTGAAAATGACAAGATAGGTGGTTGGAGCTATTTGATAGTCTAATATATGGGAGACAGATTTATATTGGTTATTGAATTTTGAGATTTATAAAATTATAGCTGCTTAAAGTCATGGAATAGATGGTACCTCCCAGTAAAGTATAGGGAAAATTGTGCCTAATATAGGATCTCAGTGACCCCACTGTACAAAGTACAGGTGGAAGAAGAGCTGTCGTTGGAAGCAGCCAAATTGCCAATGAAGCTAGTGAACATTTGAGGATAAGAATTATTTCAGACAAATAGGAGAAATGTTTTTAAAAAATGTTGTCAACAGCATGAAATGTTACAGGGGATCAAGTAATATACGAGTGGAAAATAATTGATAGGACTTGCTATTAGATCATTAACAAGATGGTTTCAATGTCATGATAATGACAAGACAGGTTTTAGTAAAGAGAACAAATAGGTGAAAAAATGAACTCAGACTACAGAGAGCTCTTTCTAGAAGTTTGAGGGACAGGAAGGTATGATAAGCAGGAAGGCAAATGGTAGGTTGCTTTTTAAAATTGTACATGAGTATTATAGGCCAGATATGGGAGCTCATAAAGAAAGCATGGCAGGGATGGGAGGGAAACTAATTGTGCGACAAGATCCCATGCTGGAACATTGTGAAGAGTACAAGGAGGTGAACAGACTAGTAGGAGAAAGCTTCTTCCTTTTGATACAATTTCTTTATTCATTCTATTATTTTTCAGTAGCTATTGTGAATGCTCAACAAAGGTATAATCAAGAATCAAACAAGTGGATTTGCTGCAGTCCGGCTGCAGCAAGATAACAGGGGGGTGACGAGCAACTTGTGTACATTGATACAGCAGGAGTGGGAGCCTTCATTGTAAAACAGGAGGGGTATATATACATTCCACACAGCTTATCTTAATTAACATAAACTAGATACAGCAGTCAACCAATAAGGAATCGCCACACTTAATGGCTCCCTGGTGTTACTTCACAAACCACTCCCTCTGGCAAAATGCCAGGTGCCATCCAGACTTGCTTACAGACTCTAACATTTGCCAGGTGCCATCCAGACTTGTTTACAGACTCTAACATTTCCCCCTTTTGTTTAATTTAAATAACGACCATAGTGGTTTTTACACAAACACCATAAATAATCTGCTACAAGCAAAAGGGGAGGATACAAAATGCCACAATACCAAGCCAATTGATGGCTCCATGCAAGAAGACCTTGGAAAAATTATACCTGTAATGACACCGTTAGCAAAGATACTGAGTTACAATTTGTTGTAGATTACAGTTTGTTGTCTCAGTCCAGGTAAAGCAGTGTCTTAATAGATAAACTCACAGTCCAGGTAAATCACAGTCCAGGTAAGTTCACAGTCCAGGTAAGTTTTGCAGGCAGCTAGCTTGATCCGAAGTCTCATCAGGTTCTCAGCAACACTGGAAATTCTTCCACCCTCGTCTTCACCGGCACTGGGATGAAGGCAGGAACTCCGGATGGCTAAAGAAAATCCTGTAGTATTTCAGCAGGCACTAAGAAAACAACCTTCTGAACAATTTAGTACATTATCTCAAGATTTTTTACATTTGAAATAAGCCTTAATAGTGCTCTTTACTCATTAGCTTCCAGGTGTGGGAGAACCATTGTAGCTTAGTTATTGGCATTGAAAATGACTAAACATCAGGGACGCTGGTAGCGTCTTTGCCTTCTGTCAGCTGTAGCATCCCGGGCAGCCCCAGATGACCCTGGGGAGAGGGGGGGGGCAAGAGCCTTGGAGACCTTGGAGACTGTGCCTCCGGGTCAGGTTTGGATTTGGGCTCTCACAGTAGCGTCCCGCTCCCCAGTGGGGGGGCAGGGAAGAGCCGGCTGCTGCTGCTTGGAAAATCCTTGCTGCGCCATGACCGGCTTGTGCACATGGCAGCCGCTGCACTGATTCACACACCCTCCAGTAACGAAAAGTATTCAGAAATAGCCTGCTGCAACTTTTTTTCCTGATAATCCTTCTTCTTCTGAACTTTCTTTTTCTTTGTGACTAGAGTTCCTGGGCTTTTATCAACACATGCCCTAATTATTCTTGGTTCCACTGGGGTGCCTCCTTCCCTTAGTAATTTACTTCTCACCCCTTCCATATTTTCATCACGAAGACAATACAATACACTGAGACAAAACAAGACACAAACATACTGTATCAATCTTCTCCATTTTCTCAAAATGGCCATTTTTCCTCTCGCCCTATCTGCCTAGGGATGAGCAGATTTGCTCCCGTCTGGGCAGCTTTTTTTTTTCGTCACTTACCCCCAAGTGTCCCGGGGCTCCCCGTAGGAGCCACCATCTGCTGCAGTCTGGCTGCAGCAAAATAACCAGGGGGTGACGAGCAACTTGTGTACATTGATACAGCAGGAGTGGGAGCCGTTTATTGTAGGACAGGAGTGGTATATATACATTCCACACAGCTTATCTTAATTAACATAAACTAGATACAGCAGTCAACCAATAAGGAATCTCCACACTTAATGGCTTGCTGGTGTTACTTCACAAACCATTCCCTCTGGCAAAATGCCAGGCGCCATCCAGACTTGCTTACAGACTCTAACATTTGCCAGGCGCCATCCTGACTTGTTTACAGACCTTAACATGGATTAGTTGTCATGTCAAACTAGTAGGACTGCAGAAGGTGAAAACACGAAGAAGATGATACAGAAGCAAAGAAAGCAAGGATGCGTGTAGTACAGGGAACTTTTCAGGGAGTTTGGAGGACAGGGAATGGGAAGAGAAGATACCTGAGTTCAGAGATTATCATTTCATCTGTGTCATGACCAGCATTCTACTTCTATGACATGAAAAAAAAAAAACATTTAAAGTTTATTTCAAAGTATCTGATAGAATTTTCTCTTCTATATCCCTCACTCCTTGATAAGGGTGGTACTTCTGTGAAGAGTTTGCCACTCTGATTTTAGTTGCATAGTGTCAGCATGTGAAAATGTAGTCAGGAAGCCGGTGTAATGTACAGGGAAACATGAACGTAATTATTGTACACATGTTCATAGAAGGAAAAGTGGTAAGTAAGCAGATCAGAAATATATATATTTTATTTTGAAAAATTTAATGCATTTGGAAATTAAGTTTTATCTGGAGAAAGAGGACCAGCATTAAATCCACTAAAGAATTAATATTTTAGTAAAGTGGACCAGAGTTAATTGTTTTACTGAGGAACCATGATTTTTAAAAATTTTTATGCTAATTTGTTATATATGACAGCAGAATGCATTACAATTCATATTACATATATAGAGCACAATTTTTCATATCTCTGCTTGTATATAAAGTATATTCACACCATTCATGTCTTTTCCTACATGTACTTAGGGTAGTGATGTCCATCTCATTCCACCATCTTTTTTTTAACCCCTTTCCCCCTTCCCCTCCTTCCTCCCCTTTGCCCTATCTAGAGTTTGTCTAATCTTCCCATGCTCC
The DNA here is from genome assembly GCF_964194105.1 of Spermophilus citellus. Lineage (NCBI taxonomy): Eukaryota > Metazoa > Chordata > Mammalia > Rodentia > Sciuridae > Spermophilus > Spermophilus citellus. Next base: position 191,575,888 of record NC_138184.1, on the reverse strand, counting down.
CACTCCCAACCCCACTATGAATCAGTCTCCTTATATCAGATAAAACATTTGGCATTTGGTTTATCGGGATTGGCTAAATTCACTTAGCATTATATTATCCAACTCCATCCATTTACCTAAAAATGCCATGATTTTATTCTCTTTTATTGCTGAGTAATATTCCATTGTGTATATGTACCATATTTTCTTTATCCATTCATTTACTGAAGGACATCTAGGTTGGTTCCACAGTTTAGCTATTGTGAATTATGCTGCTATAAACACTGATGTGGCTGTGTCCCTGTAGTATGCTGTTTTTAAGTCCTTTGAGTATAGACCAAGGAATGAGAAGCTGGGTCAAATGGTGGTTCTATTCCCAGTTTTTCAATATATCTCTATACAGCTTTCTAGATTGGTTGCACCAATTTCCAGTCCCACCAACTATGTATGAGTGTGCCTTTCCCCCCACATCCTTGCTAAAACTTATTCTTAATAGTTGCCATTCTGACTGGAGTGAGATGAAATCTTAGAGTAGTTTTGATTTGCATTTCTCTAATTGTTAGAGATATTGAACATTTTTTTCATGTATTTGTTGATTGATTATGTATCACCTTCTGAGAAGGTGGCCCATTTATTGATTGGGTTATTTGTGTTTTTGGAGTTTAGCTTTTTGAGTTTAGCTTTATAAACCCTAGAGATTAGTACTTTATCTGATGTGCAAGTGGTAAAAATTTACTCCTATCCTGTAGGCTCTCTATTCACTTCACTTTTTAGTTTGAATCTATCCCATTTATTAATTCTTTATTTTAATTCTTGCACTATAGATGTCTTGTTAAGGAAGTTGGGGCCTAATCCAACATGATGAAGATTTGGCCTACTTTATCTTCTATTAGGCATGGTGTCTGGTTTAATTCCTAGGTCCTTGATCCACTTTGAGTTGAGTTTTGTACACGGTGAGAGAGAGGGGCTTAATTTCATTTTGTTCCATGTGGATTTCCAGTTTGCCCAGCACTAATTGTTGGAGTCTATCTTTTCCCCAATGCGTGTCGTTGGCACCTTTGTCTAATATAAGATTATTGTAGTTTTGTGGGTTAGTCTCTGTTGTCTTCTATTCTGTACCATTGGTCTACCAGTCTGTGTTGGTGCCAAAACCATGCTGTTTTTGTTACTATTGCTCTGTAGTATAGTTTAAGGTCTTTTATAGTGATGCTACTGCTACGTTTCACTCTTCCTGCTAAGGATTGCTTTAGCTATTCTGGGTCTCTTATTTTTCCAGATGAATTTCATGATTGCTTTTTCTATTTCTATGAGGAATGTCATTGGGATTTTGATTGGAATTGCATTAAATCTGTATGATGCTTTTGGTAGTATTGTCTCTGATAATATTAATTCTGCCTATCCAAGAACAAGGTAGATTTTTTCATCTTCTAAGGTCTTCTTTAATTTCTTCCTTTAGCATTCTGTAATTTTCATCATAGAGGTCTTTCACTTCTTTCATTAAGTTGATTCCCAAGGGTTTTTTGTTTTGTTTCAGGCTATTGTGAATGGGGTAGTTTTTCTTTTGGAGAATTTGTCACTGATGTACAGAAATGCCTTTGATTTATGGGTGTTGATTTTGTATCCTACTACTTTGCTGAATTCATTTACTAGTTCTAGAAGTTTTCTGGTGTAATTGTTTGGGTATTAGCATATTAGTTATATAGTGCTAATTGAGTTCTTCTTTTCCTATTTATATCCCTTTAATTTCTTTAATCTCTCTAATTGCTCTGGCCAGTTTTTCAAGGACTATGTTAAATAGAAGTGGTGAAAGAGGGCATGCCTGTCTTGTTCTGGTTTCTAAAGGGAACACTTGTAATTTTTCTTCATTTAGAATGACGTTGGCCTGGAGCTTAGCATATATAGCCTTTACAATGATGAGATATGTTCTCATTATCCTTAGTTTTTCTTGTGTTTTGAACATGAATTTGTGCTGTATTTTGTCAAGTGCTTTTTTTCTGCATTTATTGAGATGATCATATGGTTGTTATCTTTAAATCTATTGATGTGAAGAATTACCTTTATTGATTTGCATATATTGAACCAACTTTGCATTCCTGGGATGAACACGACCTGATTGTGGTGCACTATCTTTTTGATATGTTTTTGTATTTGATTTGCCAGAATTTTATTGAAATTTTTGTATCTATGTTCATTAGAGATATTGGTCTGAAGTTTTCTTTCTTTGATGTGTCTTTGCCTGATTTTGGAATGAGGGTGTCATTGGCCTCATAGAGTGAGTTTGAAAGTGCTCCCTCTTTTTCTATTTACTGAAATAAATTGAAGAGTATTGGTATTAGTTCTTCTTTAAAGGTCTTGTAGAACTCGGCTGTATATCCATCTGTTCCCAGGATTTTCTTGATTCGTAGGTTTCTGATAGCATCTTCTAATCATCTCTTGAAATCCATCTGTTTAAATTGTGTATATTATCCTGATTCAGTTTGGGCAAATCATATGACTCTAGAAATTTGTTGTTGCCTTCAATATTTTCTATTTTGTTGGAGTATAAGTTTTCAAAATAATTTCTAATTATCATTTGTATTTCTGTAGTGTCTGCTGAGATATTTCCTTTTTAATCATATATATTATTAATTTGAGTTTTCTCTCTCCTTCTCTTCATTAGCATGTTAAAGGTTTGTCAATTTTATTTATTTTTTTAAAGAACCAGATTTTTGTTTTGTCAATTTTTTCAATCGTTGCTTTGGTTTCAATTTCATTGATTTCATCTCTGATTTTAGGGTTTATTTGTTCTTCTTTTCTAGGGTTTATTTGTTCTTTTTTAGGGTTTATTTGTTCTTCTTTTTCTATCATTTATTTGTTGACTTTTTCTTTTTTTAAGGAATGAACTCCATGTAATGAAATTTCCTCTTAGAACTGCACTCATAGTGTCCCAGAGATTTGATACTTTGTATCTGTGTTCTCATTCACCTCTAAGAAGTTTTTAATCTCCTCTTTGACGTCTTTTGCAACCCAGTGTTCATTCAGTAGCATGTTATTTAGGTGTTGGAGTACCTTTTAGTTTTTATTTTATCATTGAGTTCTAATTTCATTCCATTATGATCTGATTGAATGCAGCGTAGTATTTCTACTTTTTTTTTATGTTTGCTAAGAATTGCTTTGTGGCATAATATATGGTCTATTTTAGAGAAGAATCCATGGGCTGCTGAGAAGAAAGTTTATTCATTCATTAAGGGGTGAAATATTTTATATATATATATATATATATATATATATATATATATATATGTCAGTTAAGTCTAAGTTATTGATTGTTCTATAGTTTCTTTGTTCAGTTTTTGTTTGGATGATCGTTTGATGAATGTAGATGCTCATTGTTTGGGGCATATACATTTATTATTGTTATGTTATGTCTTATTGATAAATGGTTTTCTTAAGAAGTATGAAATATTCTTCTTTATCCCTTTTCATTAACTTTGGCTTGAAGTCTACTTTATTTGATGAGGATGGAGACCACTGCTTCCTTCCACAGTCCATGAGAGTGGTATGATTTTTCCTAGCCTTTCACCTTCAGTCTGTGGATATCTTTTCCTAAGAGATGAGTCTCTTGGAGGCAGCATATAGTTGGGTCTTTTTAAAATCCAATCTGCTAGTCTATGTCTTTTGATTGGTGAGTTTAGGCCATTAATATTCAAGGTTGTTATTGAGAAATGATTTATATTCCCAGCATTTTTTTTTTTTTGGTATTTAACTTGACTTGTTTTCTCCTTTGACTAGTTTTTCCTTTAGTGTAATACCTCCATTTGCTGATTTTCATTTTTGTTTTTCAATTCCTCTTCATGGAATATTTTGCTGAGGAAGTTCTGTAGTATAGGCTTTCGAGATGTAGATTCTTTTAACTTTTGTTTACCATGGAAGATTTTTATTTCATCATCAAATATGAAATTTCTGGATATAAGATTTTTGATAGCATCCATTGTCTTTCAGAGCTTGATATATGTTGTTCCAGAATATTCTAGCTTTCAGAGTCTGAGTTGAGAAATCTACACATAATCTAATTGATTTTCCCCTATATGTAATCTGTTTCCTTTTTCTTATAGCTTAATATTCTCTCCTTATTCTGTATGTTAGGCATTTTCATTCAATGTGGCTTCATGTGAATCTGTTGTGATTTTATACATTTGGTGACCTGTAAGCCTCTTTAATTTGGGTTTCCAATTCATTGTTCATGTTTAGAAAATTTTCTGATATTATTTCATTGAATAGATTGCTCATTCCTTTGGTTTGGAACTCTAATCCCTTCTCTATCCCAGTAACTCTTAAATTTGATCTTTTTATGTTATTCCGTATTTCTTCAATGTTCTGCTCATGGTTTCTTACCATTTTTACCATGTTGTCTACATTCTTTTTAAGATTATATATTTTGTCTTCATTGTCTGAGGCCTTGTCTTCCAAGTGGTCTAATTTGTTGGTTATGCTTTCAATTGAGCTTTCAATTTGTTTTATTGTTTCTTTCATTTCAAGTATTTCAGTTTTTGTTTTTTTTTTTTAATCTATCTCCCTATTGAAGTAATTGTTTGCTTCCTGTATTTGTTTATGTAGCTCTTTGTCAAATGATCTTTTGCTGACTGTATTTGCTCTCTTATATCATCCTTGAATTCACAGAACATTTTAGTCATGTACATCCTGAACTCCTTCTCTATCATTTCTTCTGCTGTGCTTGGCATTAATTCTAATAATTTGGTGTCTTGATATGTTTAGGACACTTTCTTCCCTTGTCTTCTCATATTGCTTGTGTGTCTTCCCTTCTAGCACTGTGGATCTGAGGTGTTACTGTTTTTACCTTATAGGCTTATAGTGCCCCTGTAGGGATCTAATACCTCTCCTTTGAGGTGAAGGACAATGTTATCAGATCCCAATATAAACAGTATACACTCTGAAAACAAATGTTTGCTTTTAAGATGTTTACAGTTGGTCATAATGTACAGAAAGGATGAATTTGATTACTTTTTATAATATAATCAGTCAGTTTGTAAAAGGGTTTACAGTTTCTGATGGTGGACAAAGAACTGGGGGTGAGGAGTAGGATGATATGCTGAGGAGGTAGGACATGAGGATGTAGAGTTGTTGTATCTTATGAAGTATGAAAGAGAAATCTAAAGAATAAGATTAGTGGCAAGAGAAGGGAGAGGAAGTAATTTTGGGTAGACAAATAAGTGGGAAGACAATAGAATACAAAAAATAAACACAAATAGATTTGAGAAAAATAAGAAATGTTAAAATAGTAGAAATTGGTGGGAATATATATATATATAAACACAGCTGTAATACACTATCAGATGTCCCAGTCCTCAAAATCCTAATTCATGCAACGTATTTGGTTTCACATATGTTGGGGATGTGAGCGTGGGAGATTAGAGAGGGAGACGGGAAAGAAAAATCTTGAAGGAAGAAACAGGATTATTTTGGTTGTAAATCTGTGTCTTTCCTGCTTCCCTTCTAGTCCAATAGGTGGGGACATCTGTTGTTAGCTGGTATCTTTGCCCTCAGGATGGTGAAGGTAACCAGGGTGTCCTTGTGCCGGGGTATTGGCTGCTGGGGAGAGAGGAAAGTTAGAAAATTGGTACCTGGACATTCGGGTTTCAAACTGGGAATTGACCCCACTGAAGTGGGTGATGAAGGTGGCCCAAGATGGAGGCACCTGCTTTCAGCAGTGGGCTGTCAGGTTGTGTTGGGGGAGTTGAGTGATAATGTTGGATGATGAGTTCAGAGATGAGCTCATGGAGTGTGTGGCTTTTGGTTGACATCAGAGCCTGTGTGAAGGTCTCAGGTGCAGGCAGCCTATGGCTGTAGAGGAGTATCTCAGCTGCTGCAGAGTCCCAAGATGGCAGTGACCCCCCGGGGACCCCACGTAGGTAGATGGGGTCCACACTGGAGTGGCAGCCAGAGTTCCTGTGTGTGGGAAGCTGCTGGATGTCCTGCATGGGTTAGTGACATCAGTGATTTCTGCTGGGGTGGGCGGCTGAAAGTTCTGTGCAGGTATTGATGGTTTCCTCGCAGGTACCCGATAGTCCTGCTTGGGTGAGTAATTGGGAGATCTACTCTGATGCTGAGGCCTGGAGCCCTGAAGGGGAAAGGTGGCCATGATTCACATGGGGGGGCAGGAATTTTGCTCACAGAGAAGCAGCATTCTCACAACTTGAGTCCCAGGTCACACAGTGAGTGACCCAGAGCAACATAGAATGATGCCTCCCTCTGGTCCACCACGTTGATCTCTCCCATGAAACTTTTGAAGGACTACTGTCACCTCACAGAACCTTCCAGGTGATCCAAGGTTGTAAATCAAACCAAAGTCATGTCTCCCCCTAGCTGAAGCATTCCAATATATGAGAAAACTGAGCATCTTTATTTAGGTAAGAGGTGGTACATAGTTCTCTTCATAGGATAGAATTTTAGTAGTTAGGTACTTTACAAAGAATGTCTAACTGCTATTTTATTTTCAGTTTATTGTATTGAGATTGACTACAATGAAAACCCATTTGAGAAAGCTGGAGGTGAAAGCAGAAAAAGCAGTAGAGACAGCATAGGCCTCTCTATTTCTTTCTTTTTTACTCAAAAGAAACACATAGCTAAGTTGTTAAAAAAGAAAGAAATGAACTGTATGTAGGCTAAATAGGATTATCTTCTTAATGATGCTAATGTGAATTACTTTTAATAGGATTAAATCTCCTGGGTTTAGAGTAATAGAGAATCATCTTAGCTATTTAAACAAAATGTGCCTAAGTGGTGAATAAAGATTCCAAATAATATTAGCATTCTATAGGTCATGCCGTTGCTGGACATCATTAAAAGTCATCATCCAAAATTGGAAATTATGTTCATGTTTAATATTTAATTACACTGTTTTAGGTCCAGTTATTCTATTTTGAGAAAAAGTAGGAAACTTTGGCTAAAATATTTATACACAGTATCATCCTATTCAGTGCGACACACTGTTCATAAATCATTTTTCAATAGGAACCCTGAAAATCGCTTAAAAATCTCTCAGATATTGACATAACAAGAACTTAATGCATGGTAAAAATAGTCTTTAAAAATATCAGAGGAAAATATTTTATTCAATAAGTGGTATTGGGAAATCTGACTATTTGGGAAAAATTTATTTCTGTATCTTACATATACCAAGAATTTGCTGGTAAATTAAATTTTATAAGAATACACATGTACTAATAAAAATACTGATCAATATTGACATAATCTTTGTGTGAAGAAGATTTTTCTAAGCATGATTTCCATGATTCCAAAGTCAGAAGTCATAAAGAAAAAGTTAGAAATTTTTGACCATATTACCTAAAAGCTTCTGCTGTAAAATATAATTTACATATAAATATTATAGATTGAGAAGTAATATTTCACTCTTTACAAGATAACTAATATTATAAAGAATTCTTTAAAGAATGTATCACTGCATACAAAATAGAGAAAATGTTGTAAAATTTTATCTTGTTCTTCTCTGAGAATTGAGGTGTTACTTTTATTTTTCTTATAATCTCTGAATTTTTAATATTTTCAGCAGTAATTACAAATGTCTTTCATATATATATATATATATATATATATATATATATATATATATATTCTATTTTTATAGAGTAGATTTTTAAAAAGAGGATCTCTGCTTTACTTTAGAAAAATAAACAGACCAACCTTACCCTGGCAAATCAGCCTAATAGGAAAATGGGCAAATACCTTGAATAGGCAATTTATTTTTAAAAAATACAAACTGGCAACAAATAAGACACGATTATTCACCTTTCAGATGACAAAGATGGAATAACTAATGGTGGGTGGCAAAGTGAGGGGAAATAGGTATTCTTTTAAAGTGCTGGTGATATTAATGTTGTAGACACTGATGTGTGGCTTGTGTTCTCCTTCAATGGACATTTAGTGATCTGGCTGCTGGGGCCGTCTCATCTGCAGGAGTTCAGGAAGAAAGTCTCATCCAAACACATACCCTTTCCTTAGATGGCCTATATCCAGTGACTGATGGGTGTGGAGGTATAAATCCTTAGTCACCTCAGCACAACTTAAGACATTTCTGAAGACTCATTCTAGCTCCAGAACTCCATGTGGAATAAGATGCAGGGCACAGCTGGGCTTGCATTGCAGGTTGCCTGCAGTCTCTGCCTACTTCTCTCTTCCACAGAAGTTGATTTTAAGAACTCTCCTTAACAAACATTTAGTATGCTAACTTCCATTTCAAAATATGCTACTTAGAGGAATCAAATCTGCTATGATTTTAATTTCTACAATCATTTTGTTTCATTTTGTTTTGATTAGCCCTGGGTATCAAAAGAATTCAATGTAGCATTTTTTAAAAAAAAAATATATTTGCAGGTAAATGGATGGAGTTGGAAAATATGATGCTAAGTGAAGTAAACCAATCCCCAAAATCCATAGACTGGTTGTTCTCTCTGATAAGTGGATACTGGTCCATAATGGGGGAGGGGCATGGGGAAAATGGAGGATCTTTGATTGGGCAAAGGGGAGGGAGGAAAGGAGAAAGAGGAAAGGGGAGGACGTATGGAGGCAGGAGTGATGGTCGAATGTAATGGACATTATTACTCTAGGTACATCTATGACTACACATATGGTGTGACATTACATTGTTTACAATTTCAGAAATGAAAAGTGCTGCAATTGTGTACAATGAATCAACATGTATTCTGCTGTCATATATACCTAATTAAAATAAATAAATAAATTTATTTTTTAAAGAAAGATAGCAAGTGTTGGTGAGCATAGGAAATAATGAATGCAAAGTTTAAATCAATACTATGCCAGCAACTGCTTGTAGAGAAATAATCACGTGCCAAAAGTGGAGTTTAAAAGAGAGTTGGATGCAAATGTGAATAAAAAAGAAGGCTAAAATTTGCAGAAAATATATACCTGAATTTCAATACAACACTGTATAATCTATATTGCCATTTATTTTGTGATGGGTGATACCTGCTATGGAATGGGAGAGCTAAAAACTCTATTCTACCTTATATTGTTTAAAAACTTATCAAGTTTCACATGTGATAAAAGAATTAAGTCCTTTTTGGTTTTTAAAAAAACAAGATAAAACAACTATATTTATTTATCCAAAAGCTTTGACTGTATAAGACCAGATACACAGACATCTACCTTTACCTTCTTCTCCCAAGTGCTTAAAACTGTGAGAATATATCAAAGCCAAATTTAATTCCTAGGGAGACTGAATCTAATAGTTGAAATATCACATTTTGCTAAGTCCATTGTTATGGTTTGCACCATATTTTGCTCAAACTCATACAGTGAAGTTTTTAACCCTAGTATTTCAGAATGTATGCTTATTTGAAAAGGGTTATTTCAGATATTCTTAGTTAAAATGAGGTCATGCAATACTAAGTGGGCCCCTCATCTGACTTAAATTCTTGGGAAATGAGGAAATTTGGGAACACACACGTGCACACGCACACAAGCACAGGGGAATACCATGTGAAGGTGAGGGCAGAGGTGAGCTGATACTGTTGAAGTATAAGCAATGCCAAAGAACACCCATAAACCACCAGTCATAAAACCAATTCTCCCTCACAGTCTCCAGAAGGAACTAATTTGGTAGGTACCCTGACTCCTAGCACTGTGGGACAATTTCTGCTGTATAAGCCACTCAAACTGTAGTCCTCTGTCATTACCACATTTCAGTCCAGTTGTTTCAGAGTTTGAGATGAGACTCAATTCTCAGCAGAAGCAGAGAATCAAGTTTATTTATTATGTTTTTATCAGTGCAATACAGCTACACAAAATATATTGCAGTTTTTCTCCATTAAATATGAGGTTGGTTTGGGATTTGTCATATATAGTGTTTGTAATATTGACGTAAATTCTTTCTATCCCTAGTGTTTTAAATATGAATGAGTGCTGATTTTGTCAAAGACTTTTTTTTGCATGTATTGAAATGATCATGTGATTCTTGTTCTTAATTCTCTTACTGTGGTAAATTATATTTATTGATTTGCATGTGTTGAACTAATCTTACATGTCTGGGATGAAACCCACTTCATCATGGTGTACTCTCTTCTTAAATGTGTTTTTGAATGCTATTTGTTAATATTTTATTAAGGATTTTTACATCTATCTTTATCAGTGTTATTGGTCTAAAGTTTTCTTGATATGTCTTTGTTTGATTTTGATATTGGAATTATATAGGTTTCATAGAATAAATTCAGGGGTGTGTCTTCCTTTGCTATTTTCCTGAATTCTTTGCAGATTGGCATTAATTCTTCTTTAATAATAGTTTGGTAGAACTCAGCTGAGAATCCATCTGATCCTGGACTTTTCTCTATTAGATGACTTTTAGTTGCTGCTTCAAACTCATTGTTCTGTTTGGGTTTTCTAATCCCTTATGGTTCGATGTGGGTAGGTTATATGTGTTGAGAAATTTGTTACTATGTTCTTTTCTGTTTATTGGAGGATAAATTTTCAAAATAATTCCTAATGACCCCTTAGATTTCAGAGGTATCTGTGGTGTGATATCTCCTTTTTAATCTCTAATTTCATGGATTTGGGTCTTCTCTTTTTCTTTTTTCTTTTTTTGTTAGTTTAGTTAAGGGTATATCAATTATCAATCTTGCTCATCTTTTCAAAGAACCAACTCTTTGGTGCATTGTTTGTATCTTTTTATTTTTTATTTTTGTAGAACTGCCTCATATTGTCCCAGAGATTTAGATATGTTGTATCTTTGTTCTTATTTGTTTCTAGGATTTTTTTAAATTTCTCCCCTGATTTCTTCTATGGTCCATTACTCATTCAAAACTATATTACTTAATCTCAAGTTGTTAAAATCATTTCTGTTTTTAATATTGTTGTTTTCTAATTTAATTCCATTATGACCTGATAGGGTAGAATTTTTTTTTGCTAAGATTTTTTTCTTTGTGTTCTAAAATATGGTCTATTTTAGAGCAGATTTCATATGCAGCTGTAAAGAAAGTGAATCCAGTTGTTAATTGGTGGGATGTTCTATAGATGTCTGTTAAGTCCATTTGATTAATACTATTTTTTTTAGATCTGAATAGTCTTTACTTAGTTTATGTCTGGATGACCTATCTATTGGTGAGAGAGGTGTGTTGAAATTACCCAGTATTATTGCACTTGGTATATTTAATTCTTTATATTAAGTAGAGTTAGGGTTTGTTTTATGTATGTATGTAGTTGCACTGACATTTGGGGTATAAATATTGGCAATTATTACATTTCATTGTTTGATGATTCCCTTAATCAGTATGAGGTATTTTTTTTGTCTCATTAATTTGGCTCAAAGTCTACTTTGTTAGACATTCCTGCTTGCTTTTGGTCTTCATTTGTCTGGTATAACTTTCTTCATCCTTTCACCTTCAGTCTGTGGATGTCTTAGCCTGTAAGTTAAGTCTCTTAATGGCAACATAAGGTTAGCTCTTGTTTTTTGATCTATTTGCCAATCTATGCCTTTTGATGGAGTGTTTAGACCATTTATATCTAGTGTTATTATAAAGAGATAATTTATAATTTCCTTACCTTTTTATTTATTTGTGATGTGTAATCTAGACTTAATTCTTCTTGATTTTACTATTCTTCTAGTGAGACTCATCCATACACTGACTCTGATATTTATTTTTCATTTCTATTCTGAATATCTCATTGATGATGTTTTGTGGTGCTGGTTTAGTGGTTATGAATTCTTTTAGTTGCTACTTATCATACAGAGATTTTATTTCATCTTCAATTTTTAAGGATAGTTTGGTTGGTTATAGCAATCTGGATTAGAACCCATTATCATTATCTTGGAATCATATACAAAGCCTTCTTGACTTTTAAGGTCTGGACTGAGAAATCAGTACAAATCATAATTGACTTACCTCTAAATGTGACTTGTGATTTTTCTCTTGCAGTTTTTATAATTCTATTTTTGTTCTGTATATTAGGAGTTTAATTATAATGTGTCTTGGAGAGGATCCTTTTTGATCTTGTTTATTTAGTGTTCTAAATGCATCTTATATTTGGATTTCCATCTTATTTCTAAGGTTGGAAAATTTTTCTGTTGTTATTTCATTGAACAATTTGTGCATTCCTTTAGTTTGTATTTTCTTTTTTTTATGTATGCCAATGATTCTTAGATTTAGTTTTGATTCCAATTTCTTGAATATTCTGGTCATGGTCCCTTAACATCTCTTCTTTATTGTTGGCTTTTTTTTTTAAGATCATGTACTTTATCTTTGAGGCCTGAGAATCTGTCTTCAAAGTGGTCTAAGCCATTGGTGATGCCTTCAAATGAATTTTTAATTTGATTTTTTAAGTCTTTTGTTTCCAGTATTTTTGTTTCATTCTTTTTCATAATCTCTATATCTTTATTGAAATGCTCTTTCATTTCCTGTATATTCTTTCTTAGTTTGTTCCTTATATCTCCTTTTTGTTCATTTAGCATTGTAATTCTCAACTTTCTAAATTATTGCATTTTCTCTACTGTAGTTGCCATAGGGTCACTTGGGTTGTAAACTATTTGGAGTAGCTTGTTCCCTTGATTTTTTCATGATTTTTGTATTTCTACCCATCTTTTGGGATGATTCTGTCTTCTGCTTATATAAAAGTGTTATTTTAGTCAGATGTTTTCTCATTATTATGTGTCCTGATTTGAATGAATGTCAAATGCTAATATTTTCAATCAACTTGAGCTCAAGATTATGTCCAGACTCTAATACCACATTGAAAGGAGATATAATCTCCCAATTAATATAGCTTCTTCAAAACAATGCCTTATACTAATAAATCTTAAGAAAAACAACAACAACAACAACAACAAAAGCTTTAGCAGTGTTCTTCAGCAGCACACTAATCTGTTGTTCTTGTTCAGGTTTTTGAAGTAGAGTGTTTTCTTTCTGGAGTTTCAGTTTTGGGGCACCTCTGACTCAAAGTGGTCATACTTGTTAGGGAAGTCTATATGTGGAGTTGTATTGCAGGGTTTCACTCTCTTTTTGGTTGGACAGCTCTAATGACTTTCTCTCTTTGGTAAACTCAGACCATGTGCTGGAGTGAGAAGAGAAGCCTTTGTAGGCTTCAAAGTGATGGCTGAGGCCTCACCAGATGTGGCCTAAATTAACTGGTCTCAGTCCCTCTCCCATCAGTCAAGCTCCTAATCCCAGAGCTCAGATTTCCTGTTTTAAATGAAAGAGTTCTTGGCTCTTCTCAGCATTGTAGACTCAGTTTGCCAGTACAGAATTGCTGTTTTGATTCACTCTTGGGGAGCTATTATGATAGTGTGGCTTCCTCTGAACCACCTTATTCTGTTCCCCAAAGGACTAGACTACATGAATTAAAAGGATGATAAGAATATAGTTCATTAAGAGTAAAGAAGCTGGAGCATAAAGGCAAAAGAAATTTTGTAATATTCAAAAGCTGAGAGGAGAGAAAGTAGAAGAAAGATCATGCCTGAAGGCCCCAAAGAAGGAGGAAATGAAGAAGTAGAAGAGAGAAAATAAGATTTTTTTTTTATATTAGAGTGGGAGGCAAGAAGAGTTAGAATGATGAAACAAGCAAAAACAAGCAGAGCAGAACAACTCCAACCCCAACACTAATACCAGACAACAAAACTAAAAGATAAAAAAGAATAAAAGCCAAACCAAAAAAAAAAAAAAAAAACTTACCATCACCAGCAACAAATAAGTGACAAAATATGCCGCAGTCCGGCTGCAGCAAAATAATCGGGGGTGACGAACAACTTGTGTAGATTGATACAGCTGGAGTGGGAGCCGTTTATTGTAGGACAGGAGGGGTATATATACATTACACACAGCTTATCTTAATTAACATAAACTAGATACAGCAGTCAACCAATAAGGAATCTCCACACTTAATGGCTCACTGGTGTTACTTCACAAACCACTCCCTCTGGCAAAATGCCAGGCGCCATCTTGACTTGCTTACAGACCCTAACATTTCCCCCTTTTGTTTAATTTAAATAATGACCATAGTGGTTTTTACACAAACACCATAAATAATCTGCTACAAGCAGAAGGGGAGGATACAAAATGCCACAATACCAAGCCATTTATGGCTCCATGCAAGAAGCCCTTGGAAAAATTATACCAGCAATGACAACCTGGCATTTTGCTGCAGCCAGACTGTGGCAAAAACAAAAATAAATAAATAAATAAATAAATAAATAAATAAATAAATAAAACAAAGAAGTCACTACCTCTTCAAAAAATAGGAAAAAGGAAAAGTAGTAAAATGGTATGACAAAATGCTGGGGGGTGGCCTTAGAATCATAGGTGTATCATAGTCACATATGTATGTACATGAATCAGCAAATACAGTTAGAACAACTAAAATATCTATAATAAAACAGAAAAAAGCAAAAATTCTTAATTAAAAAGGCTTAAAGTTTTCCACTGAGGTAGCTGAAGTTGAGAATTTACATCCTCTTCCATGCTGTTGTTCTGACCTTTACTTCTTGGGTTACTTGGGTTATATGCCTCTGATAGAGAGCCAGGGCTGGGTGATACAGAAAATAACCTACTTTTGTGATTTTTGTCACTCTTCCTGCAGAAGTAGATTGGCAGTCTAGTGGGTTGAAGTGCTTCTCAACTTCTGTATTCCCACTGCAGGGGGTATGGAGCTAAAAGTACCTTCCATTGGGACTTTTTTTCTTTTTTTAAAGACTTTTTTAAAAATTTTGTTTTAATTAGTTACACATGACAGTACAATGACCTTGACATATCATACATTTGGATCAGATGGGATATAATATCTCATTTTTCTGAGTATACAGGTTGCAGAATCACATTGGTCATGCATTCACATATATACACACGGTAATAATAATGTCTGTTTCATTCTACTATCCTTCCTATCTGCCCCACCCTTCCCCTCCCCTCCCATCACTTCTCTCTACCTAATCTAGTCCACTGGTATTTTTGTCTGCATGTCTTAGATCACTGATCTTCCTGGTTGGAAATGGTGCAAAGATCTAATCTAAATGGAACATTGGAACTTTGTTTGGAGTGTGTAATATAGAAGGCTTAAATCCTTGTACCAGGGGGACTGAGTTGAAGTCAACTTCAACTGGGCATCTGGGTGTTTAATGTCTCCCTCAGTTTTACTTGTGAGGCAGGGTGACAGACACATGATATGTGATAGGTTTCCTGTAGCCTGCCCACACCAAAACATGAATTTCTAAGTTTATGTCTCAAAACGTAATTATGCTCATTCTTCACCATCCCTTTCAGCTGGTCATAGGTACGGCAATGCTCAAAGGGAGAGCAGGATGCACACTCTTCTGTACCTCTGTTTTGAGTCCCCCTGGATCCACTATTCTCTATATAATCATTTTGGGATTGTGATTTTTCCAGGTATCACACAGTAAGCACTAGCTGAGACAGGGTGCAAGTATCCATTAAGGACTCTTGGGTTCCCATAGGAACAAGATTCAGCATCAATTCTGGAGCTTGACCTCCACCTCTGTTCTTCACTTAGATAATGAGAAATACATTGCACATTCTGCATATCAAATTTGTTGATTGTGTTTCTCTTTCCCTTTGTGTTTGGGTATCTACCAGACACAGGTACATTTCATTATAAGGATGGTTCACTACACCAGTAACTTTGGGTTTCTCCGAATCTCTGACAGAAAAATGACATATAACAGTTTTCTTCAGACAGACCCCTTGTTAAAAAGCTGTGTCTCTACTGTTCAGATTCCAAACAGCAGAGCAGAATTGCCTTCTTCCTCTACTCTGCCATCTTATGATCCTTCTATCTGGATATATTTAAACAGAAATCTCAACATATAACCTCATTTTGAGATAATAGAATAATCTTCCAAACCAAATGCAAACCCAAGTCAAACCAAACATAGAAAACACTACAGATTGAACTCATGAAATAACTTGCTAAAACCAGTGTGCTTTATCTCTTTGTGTAAGATATCAAGGGAAGTTGTGAGGACAAAGGAGAAAACAGGTCTATTTCTTTTCTGTGTGTCAGTGAGTAAAGATGTGTAAAGCTACCTGGAGTGTACGTTTTCAGTGTGTATGTCTATGATTTGTAGATTTACTTTTGTAGACTTACTCTAAATACTCTTTATTGTTTCCCAGGAAATTTTCAGTGTATTTATTTTTTTGCCTTTATCCTGTCTGCATCAAGATCCACTAACATAATTCTGAGAAATGCAAATACACAAGGAAGAGAATAAATTCTGTGTTACAGACTTTTCTGTTTTGTAACCTCAAAAATGCAGCAATGCATAAAGCACCATCTCCTGGAAACACAAAAGAGAGCCACATCAAACATTCTGTTCTACTTTTTCTTTTATTTATCACAGCAATATCCTTTATAGCTAGTGCTCTAGTCCGTTGCACATCTTTTCTGAGGAATGCCTGGGAATTTCTGGGTTCCTCTCCCCACGTTTTTTTTAAAGCTCTCCTCATGTCTTCTTATCTTTCTGTTTATAACTTCTCTCTTATCCTTGCTGTGTGGTTGAGTTGAAAGGTGGAGCTATAGGACCTACAAATGAGTGTTTTGGAGGGTTGTAACAACATTTTATTTTTTGATAGTTTTGAGTCATACTACATTGACTTGATAAGGTGTTTTTGTTTGTTTGTTTGTCTTGGTGCTAGGGATTGAACCCAGGGCCTTGTGCATGTGAGGCAAACACTCTACCAACTGAGCTATAACCCCAGCTTTTGATAAGGTATTTTTGTTGTTAATGAATAAAACATGTGCTTTTGAATTAGATAAATCTAAATTTCAATTCCAGTTCAACAATTTATCCCCAGTAATTTTCAGCAAATTGTTTAACTTCTCTTAGCCTCAATTTCCTTATCTTTAAAAAGAAGTAGATAATAATAACATTAATTTTGTAGGGTTGTTGAAGGTGTTCAATGAAATTGTGTATGTAAAGCACATAGCACACTGCCTGGCACATAGTTGGTGCATAACAAATGGTGGGTATTATTCTGTTTCTACTTTAGGAAAACATAATAACAATCTTCATACAAATTCTTCAAATTTCATTGACTATAAATGGTCTCTGTATATTTCTGATGATTCCTAACTATGAATCAAGTTTACCTCTTGTTTCCTCCACCACCTCACCCTCCAACTCCAACTTACTTTGGGAAGTTACTTTCTCTGGAAAGATGAAGATGAGCTTCTGAGTTTCATGATCACTGCAAATAGAGTGGGAAGGAGATAAAATGCTCTCTTACCATGAAATTCTTATGTAACTTGCCACATTCCACTGCCCTTTGTCTTCCACCTCCCCAGAGTATTACTGCTGAGGAAAAACTATCTTTAATGCCAAACATGGGAACAATGTCTGCTGTGGAGTTTTGGACAAAGAATGACATAACTTTTCTAACCTCAAAGTCTTCGATCCACCCAGGCTTAGACATTTATATAAACTCATCAACTTGGAAGAGAAAAGCTTTGTATGACTCTCTTGAGAAAATCTTCTCAGGTACCTTGTTCTTCCAGGTGATTATACTATAAAATTTTCAATAGAGTTCTTTTTCCATTTGCTAGAAATAAAGTTTATGCAGGATGTCCAAACTTTAGCTCCCATCAGGGGCACTATTGAATTTTACACGGATTAAAGAAGTGTCAGCTTGCAAAATGTTTGTGACTGAACACACAGGGGAATTGAGAACAATATGAAAGATTTGGCAGATAATGTTTATAATTTCAAACTATCTAAGATGGGGGTAAACCAAATAAAAAAATAATCTTTGTTCTCTTCTGGGCCTTCAGGGTACATACCTGCTATACCTGCATTGTCCTAAGCATGTCTCAGGGGGGTATGATTTTGGAACAGGGTTTAAACAAACCAGCTTTCCAATAAACCTTCCCTTTGCATTTTGTAGCCTCACATGATGAGTGAATGGCTACCAAACATCATCATCCCGTTACAAGAGGAAGGTAACAGGAAGGTTGGGTTTCAAGTCCTCACTGGAGAAACACTATAAAACATAGCCTACCAAACTCATCAGATTATAGAATTATCTTAATTTAAATAGTGCATATTTTTAAAAACCATTGTGTTTAAATCTATGTAGGATTAATAATTAAAAACAATACTATTCATATATATTCTCACATATCCATAGAAAATAGTTAGAAGGGTAGCCAAGCAACTGTTAAGAGCAGTCTCTTCTTAGGGTTTGGTACAGAAAAGGAATTTTATTTTTCATTTTATACTCTTGCATTGTGTGCATTTTTACTCTATCCATAGATAAAATATATATGTATATACATATATATGTACAATTACATATCAGTTTATGAAGATGATTTAAACACACATGTATAGTATATAATATATATGGTCTGAAATTTAAATAAATTTAAATAAATTCAAAGTGAACATTATATACCTTATATATCCCTGTTCTTCAAAGTCTTCAATAATCCTTCTCTGTGGGATATTTCAGATCATATTATACTTTTGTTGTATGCATCTCTGTTTTCTTCCCTCCTTTCTTTTACATTGTACTCACCTTTTAAATTTTTATTCTAATTTGTTATATATGACAGCAGGATGCAATTTAATTCATAATATACAAGTAGAGCACAATTTTTTATGTCTCTGGTTGTACACAAAGAAGAGTCACACCATTTGTGTTTTCATACATATACTTAGGGTAATGATGTCTATCGCATTCTACAATCTTTCCTACCCCCCTGTCCCCTCCCTTCTCCTCCCTCCCCTTTGCCCTATCTAAAATTCATCTATTCCTCCCACGCTGCTCCCCCACATCCCCATTATGAATTAGCATCCTTATATCAGAGAAAACATTCAGCTTTTGTTTTTTGGGGGGATTGGCTTACTTCACTTAGCATTATATTCTCCAACTTCATCCATTTTACCTGCAAATGCCATGGTTTTATTCTCTTTTAATGCTGAGTAATATTCCATTATGTATATATACACATTTTCTTTATCCATTCATCTACTGAAGGGTATCTAGGTTGGTTCCACAATTTAGCTATTGTAAGTTGTGTTGCTATTGATGTGACTGTATCACTGTAGTATGCTGTATATAAGTCCTTTGGATATAAATTGAGGAGTGAGATAGCTGGGTCAAATGGTGGTTCCATTCCCAGTTTTCCAAGGTATCTCCATACTGCTTTACATAGTATCTCCATACTGCTTTACATAGTATCTCCATACTGCTTTTCATAGTGGATGCACCAATTTGCAGTCCCACCAGCATATATGAGTGTGCCTTTCCCCCCACATCCTCACCAACACTTATTGTTTGTTGTTTGTATTCTTAATAGCTGCCATTCTGACTGGAGTGAGATACAATCTTAGAGTAGTTTTGGTTTGCATTTCTCTAATTGCTAGAGATGTTGAAAATTTTTTCATATATTTGTTGATTGATTGCATATCATCTTCTGAGAAGTGTCTGTTCAGTTCCTTGGCCCATTTATTGATTGAGTTATTTGATTTTTAGGTGTTAAGGTTTTTGAGTCCTTTATGTATCCTGGAAATTAGTGCTCTAACTGATGTGTATGTGGTAAAAATTTGTTCCCATCCTGTAGGCTCTCTATTCACTTCAGTGATTGTTTCTTTTGCTTCAAGAAGAAGCTTTTTAGTTTGAATCCATCCCATTTATTAATTCTTGATTTTAATTCTTGCAGTATAGGAGTCTTGTTAAGGAAGTCAAGGCCTAATCCAACATGATGGAGATTTGGGTCTATTTTTTCCTCTATTAGGAGCAGGGTCCCTGGTTGAATTCCTAGGTCCTTGATCCACTTACAGTTGAGTTTTGTGCATTGTGAGAGATAGGGGCTTAATTTCATTTTGTTGCATATGGGTTTCAGTTTTCCCAGCACTATTTGTTGAAGAGGCTATCTTTTCTCCAATATATGTTTGTGACACTTTTGTGTAATATAAGATAACTGTAATTATTCACTCACTTTTGATTACAAATACTTTCCCCTTTAAGATAGAACACTTTCTTTTTCTCTTCTCTCTCTCTTCCTCTCTTCTTAATTAGGACTGACTCAGCTTCAAATATCACCTTCTTTAAGTAGCCTATGTAGGTTCTTTCTTAATAGATAGGTATTAATTATAAATAACAGTACTATAGTACTATATATATAATATATGCTACATATTATGTATAATAATACTATAATATACTACTAATAATAATAATAAAACTCCAGTTTTCAAATAAAAATGTTCTGAATAGTCTTAGTGGGCAGTGATGTACAGTGAGGTTGCTGGGACATCATAAATTTTATTGCAGCTGTGAAGACAGGAGATCAGGGGCTGGAGTTCAGGCCTGATGGTATAAACTAGAATAAGAGAAGAATTCCCTCTTAGAAGAGCTGATCACTGGGCAGAAATATTAAAGCAAGATGTTGAGTCCAAAGGGTAAGGCCTGTAACTAATCACTGCAACTTGAGTACAAATGGGCAGTGTAGCATGTGGAAAATGTCAAAACCCTGTAACTGACACATATTTGTGATCAGGATAGAAAATCATAATCAGAATAATAAGCAATTATGGATGGAGACTGGAATCATATGAAGAGATGATCTTGGAAGTGACTTGGACATTGGGATTTCCTGGAAGTTTCTCATTTATAGCAAATGTTGAAAACTACTGTGCTAGGTTGAATTAATGCCAAATCACCTAAGATGGAGCTCAGAAGCTAAGACAGAGAGACCATGGCTGAGAGTCTAGTGGGCTCAGTAGTGGGGAGGAGGGAGCTCTAGATGTAGAGAATTCTTTAGATGTAGAGAATGAGCAGGGGTGCCAAAATCATCAGGGAAACTGAGGTTGAGAGAGTTTTATGTCTTCAGCAGATTTTGAACCTCCTTAAAAGTGATTTGGAGCTGAGGCCAAAACCCAAACCCGGCATCTTCCCTCCTTTTACCCCAGGCTTTTGTGGCAGTGCTTCATATCTTTAGGTTTCAACTGTCTCAGCTCTCTCCTAATCTGTCACCTTGTCTTTACTGATGTCCTTCTCTCTCATCTTTTGCTGTTATTCCTCATATTATACTATCCTCATTCAACCGCATAAGGTGCTACATAGGTCCATATGTAATAAATTGAGCCCAAACAAATGATCAGATCGATACAACTGCGATAACACTTTTTCTTGTCTTTCCCTGTTTTTTACAATGTTAGGAAGGACCAATAGAAAATGGCCATTAAAATGTCTGGTCTGGCTCAGGATCAGACACACTTTGATGGTCTTTGCATAATTATAAATCCTGGAATGATAACATACATAAACTAGAAAGAGAAGCAAAAAAGACTAAAAAATTTTTTTTTGTCCAATTTGGCTAACTAGGTTTTTTATTTTTAGTTTTTGGTGCTAGGGATCAAACCCAGGGCTTTATGCATGCAAACAAAGCACTCTACCAACTGAGCTATAGCCCCAGCCCAAATAGTTTTTACTTTCATAAATTTATTATGAAACATCAATAGATTTAATGATCTTTTTCACTTTTACTTTCAGAAAAATATTCCAAGAGCCAAATGGATTTTTGACAATGTTTTAATATGAGCACAAATTTGTATTTTTGTGCTTTAATAGTTATAGAAAAATTTCACCAGCTCATTAGTGTAATTACATAGACTCATTTGTACTATTTTTTGGGGAATGTATATGTACTGTTTGTTTCTTGACTGTTTCTTTAATTATGAAGATTTTCAAGGCTGCTCCAGTCACTTCTTATTTTGAAAGAGAAAAGGTTAATTGGCTATTACTTAATGGATTTGGTAGTTTCTAATTTATTTTTATTTTTATGTCACCCAATTAAGTAATAAATTCTAGTTTTGTTTTTGAAATTTTATTTATCCATTTTCTTAGAGTCACTTAATATGACATATTAATATTAACTCTGAGTCCTGT
Organism: Spermophilus citellus; assembly: GCF_964194105.1. Classification (NCBI taxonomy): domain Eukaryota; kingdom Metazoa; phylum Chordata; class Mammalia; order Rodentia; family Sciuridae; genus Spermophilus; species Spermophilus citellus. The sequence continues at coordinate 191,553,986 of NC_138184.1, read as the reverse complement.
CAGGATTTTCTTAACATTTTCGAAAGTTTACATTGCTATTTCTGTAACCTGTTTTGAGGATTATAGAGCAAAATTAGTGATATGGAATTTGTGGTTTGCTGATTGGAATTAAATGTCACTAATTATAGCAAAATCTACTCATTTCATTCATGCTGTGCTTACGACCAGGAATTCTAAAATTTGTTTTAGATAAGAGTCAGTGAATTCTGTATACATGAATGATGCCAGGTTGGCAACCTCTGAATGGTGCCAGATGGACATAGGAGATTTCATTTTTTATTTTAATGAACAGAATAGAGAAGCAGGTGCTTCAGCACTATTCTCCCGGTGCTGCAGGGAATTTGGCTTCCATTTCCACTGTAGCATTATTCCTGTTTGGAAGTAGCTAAGGATTAGGATGGAAGGAAGAGGAGTGAATGGTCATGAGTTGGGAATTCTTGTGATATGAATTACTGCCATAACTGTTGCTAAGGTGAAGCTAGACCCACAATTAGGATTTCAATACTCAAATACCTAATATATTAGAACTATTAGAATTAATTCATTTAGCATCACTCTCTCTCACAACTGAAAAGGATTGCTGAGCAATCCTCTGTCCCAAAATCTTGTTCTCATAGATTGGACGAAAGAAACAGAGAAAGATTTGCTCAAAGTCATATGGCTAATTAGTAATAGACCTATAGCCAGAACCCTGATTCTTACTTTGAATCAATCACTGTTGACATTACATTATACTGTGAAACTCTTAATAAGGAGAAGAATAAAACTATCATCTGTTGACTTATTTTCCAGCCCTATCCACAGTGTTAACTTTTGAAACAAAGGAATTCACTCTCTGTTGGCATTTTTGCAATGAGGCAGCTCTTCCTTAATTGGCAGATCCACCACTTGAGTTTCCACATAAATCTTCTTCTTTGGCAATTAGCATATTAGAAAGGAAAAATATTTTCAGTCTAATTGAAATCGATTTAAATCTTCTAATTAACAATCATTATTTTTAATATAATCTGATTGCATTACAAACAGAGAAAACAAAGCAAGCTGGGAGAAAGTTTGTCACAAACACCTGATCTTTTCTAGATCATTCCATATTGTAGATATTTCCTGGAGTCAAAAAGATATTTCTACTAGTCTCCTCCTTATCTAGTTTTATGGAATATGGCTGTGTCCATTTAAACTAAAAGAAATTCTCTATATCAAGTGATTGCAGCAGTGAAAATTCTGTCTTATTGCAACATAACAGAAAAACCAAGTTTTAGGATGTAAGGTGAATAGAAAAAGAAACACAAATTAAGGTGAAAATGTACTTTGGTTTATAGCTAAAGGTTTGGCTAAAGAAATTATATAGTTAAGATGATTTTGCATTGATTTCTCTGCATCCTTCATTTCCTCTTTTTTTTTTTTAAAGAGAGAGTGAGAGAGGGGGAGAGAGAGAGAGAGAGAGAGAGAGAGAGAGAGAGAGAGAGAGAGAGAGAGAGAGAGAATTTTTAATATTTATTTATTTTTTAGTTCTCGGCGGACACAACATCTTTGTTGGTATGTGGTGCTGAGGATCGAACCCGGGCCGCACGCACGCCAGGCGAGCGCGCTACCACTTGAGCCACATCCCCAGCCCCTTCATTTCCTCTTCATTATTTCTATCAGCATCTGTTTTTGGCTTGATATCTAACCTGCCAGTTCACTGGAGCCTTTTGGCTCTCTCTGTCCACATTGTCTGCACTTTGCTCCCCTCCCCCACCCATGCTTCCCTTCTTTGGGCTCTCTTCCCATCTCTCTAACCCTCATTCCAGCTTGGCTGGCCCTGACTAGGATGGTTACAGAAAGGATTCAAGCTCTTCTAGCTCAGTGTTGGGAGACTTCATGCCATCTCTCCCTTGTTGATAATGAGGCCCTATCCCAGGACCTCTCTTCTGAGGAAGATAATTTTTTTTTTCCCAAAAGGTAACAAAAAAGCATAAACATTTGGACTTTAGAAGCAGAAACAGTTTTAAAATCCAACTTCAACTCTTTTTATCTGTTTGAGATTAGACAAAATACTTTCCCTTTTTACATCTCAGTTTCTACTTCTCAGAGTTGTAAGGGGCCTAAGCTAGATAGTTAATGTAAGGAATCTGATAGAGTAAGCTTTAATAAGTGGTGTTTATTACAGTGTGAGGTCAGAGAATGTGGGAAGCAGAGCTTAGGCTTGAGAGGCAGGTAGATAGACATTTGGATCCTGACGTCAGCCATCACTAGCAAATTTTTTTTTCTTGCAGAGCCTCAATTTTCTCATCTGTAAAATGGCATAAAGAATAATGCCACTCTGCAGAAATTTTTGTGAGATAATAGCTATGGATCACTCATCACTCTATGGTAAATTCAGAGAGAGGATGGAAGAAGTAAGTCCACACTGTCCTATGTTGCCTCCCTTTCATTGTTTAACATAGTAATCAGCTTCCTCCAGAAGACTGGATTACTCTCTCACCTGTCTCCCAGAAACTGAATGCAGTACCCAGTGAATTGGAGGAAATCTGCACTCATTCATCCATCCACTGATTTATTCATGCATGCAATAAATATCTATTAATAGCTATTGCTGTCCTTTCTATGACCTCTGTGTGTTGGACTTTCTCTCAGAACTGACAGCTAGCCCTGTCTCCAAAGTCTCTTGCCTCTCGCTGGGTAGGATTAAGTTCACGTCCTTAGCAATTCTTACTCTTCCCTGTCCTGCTGTGATTACTGTGGTCATATCCTATGGGCACTCTGTGTTCATTGGGCACTACACAAAAGTGCCGCATACAAGGTTGGCATCATTAACATCATAGATATTATAGATTTATCTATTTATCTTAATATCTTGTAGATATTAAGCAAAGAAGAGGTATCTTTTTTTAGTTTTTACAAAAGTGCTAAAATAGTTAGTAGTGGCCCTAATACAATTGATTACCAATGCTACATATGTGGTATGAGATTTCCCAAGGAGAGAATGTCAGAGGATATGAATGACCTATGTTAAAACCTTAAGGATTATCAACAATGTTTAAGGAAGAAGAATCAATATCTGGAAGGGAGACTGAAGGGGTCAGGCCATGGAATTAGGAGGAAAACCAGATGCTCATGATATCATGGAAGTCAAGGGAAAAGAGTATAATGAGGATAGAATCATAAATTGTGCCAAATGGTGCAGAGCAATCAGGCAATCCATGGACTAAGGAATGGTATAAGATTTGCCAGGCAGGAGGTTTTTGGTGACCTCAGGAATAGCAGTTGTAGGGGAAACTGGGCTTCCATGAATGGAAGAGTGAGGAGAAGATGATGCTAGGTTGTGAAAAGGTGAGTAGGCATGGTAACTAGAGGAAGATGTAGGATGGATAATTACTTTTTTCACTTTTTTTAGGCAAGGAAGCCATAAACATACATATGGTGACTACAATAAAGCAAAAGCATAAAAGTAAAATAAAAAGCAGTCTACTAGGCTCAAGTTCCTGGAGGTAGGTGGAAGTAATTAATAACAAGGTCTCTCTGAAGTTTGGGAGAAGATGGGAAATCACACATATTCAATGAACTGATTTAATGGTGTCCTTCTGGAGGGGATTCCTCTTGTGGATCATGAATTTCGGGCCTGCTAATAAGAAAAACATGTTTGGGGAGAAAGAATCTGGTGGTCGTTCAAGTCATACACCATAGGTGGTCATCTATTCTTCGCAGTGGTCCATATCAGAAACGAACTGCTTGCCTGCAAAGTTTCTACACTCCACAACTGGGTCAACAACACAACTTTTTTGCTACAGATGATTGATTTTAAGCTGAAAGCTATTATTATTTCTAAGTTATAAAAGTTTTCTTGACCTTTCAATTGTATGCTGTTTCTGACAATATTTGGTTCCTTTAACCATAAATAAAATAAAAAGTGATTTCCTCTACCAAGTCCCCATAGGATCTGAATCTGAATAAGTCATTGTTCTGTCCATCTCAGTTGTTATTTCAGTCATTCTCTCCTCATTTTCTTAAAAGTAACAAAATGACATGATTATTATTTTCCTCCTCAATATTAAAAATATTTCTCTTCAGTCACTTTACAGGTTGTATAACTTACAGGACATATATACATTTGTATGTCAATATGTGTGTGTACATATATATGTAGATATTTGTGTGTATGTATATGAACTTGTTTAAATTCCCTTTCCATAAACTGAGGGCTTGCTATGTGTAAGCTAGATTCCTTATACACTTTAGAATTTCTGTAATTTCCTTCAAGTCACTTGGGTACTATTATGAAAGTAGAGTTTATTATTATAAAGGTCTATTTTTCTTCAATCTAGTTAAAAGAAATAATTGATGAATCTGAATGAAAATTTCATTGTAGTATTATATTTAAAAAGCATAATTTAAACAATTAAAGAGACTAGTTGAGTGCCAGCACAGAAAGAGTTTTTCTCAGAGATTTTTTTTAATTTATTTATTTTAAGAATGATGAAATTGAGGTTCAGAGAGATTAGATGATGTTGGCTGGGTCACTCAGGTTAGTGGCAGCACCAGAACTAGAATTCAAGTCTCCTGACTCTTGGATAGAACTGCATTCTTTGTCATCTTATAATATATAAAAGGCATATTTCTAAAATATGCCAGAAAATTCATTTAAGAGTGAAAACATAAATAATATACATATATTTTTGCCACACAATACCTATGAAGAGATTAACTAATTTTTCCCATAGAATTTTTTTTTTGTTGTTCTATACTTACAAACAAACCAAAATAACTCATGTCAATTTGCAACTATAGAAACTGGGAGACAATTACTTTTGAAGAAGGCTTCCAGGATGGCCAAGAAAACACTTCTTGCTCCCCTGAAATTTCACACTATCCAATGACTCTGTAATTCCTTTTATTTCACTGAAACAATGTGATGTGCTATAATAAGAATTCAATCTGTTCTGATATTATTGTGTAGGAATATTCATCAGACTCCTAAGCTTAGACACGATTAGGTCTATTCTCTTCAGAGCCTTACAGACTCCATTTTCCTATTAACTCTTTCCTTTTGTGGCATTTGTGCATTATAAATGCTTTTTTAGTTCCAGAGTCTTAAAACAGCTGTTTGTATCAATCATTCCACAATGCCATTTATTTTTATCATCAGGAATCATGACCTTTGTCTTATATTTTCTCTTTTCTTATTAATTTTTCTTCTTATTTTTTTCTTTTTCTCTTCTTTTTTCTTTGGTTGATTGGGACACCCTGTTATTTGAGCTCCCGGGGGCAGTGTAGGGTGGATAGCTTTGGTCTTGTGGCCCTGATTTGCTCTTCTGTAGGCATACATTCATGAATGAATCTATTTAAATCCTTTATAGCACAATAGTCTTGAAAATATTAATTTTATGGTATATTTCTTACAAAGAAGAATAATTATTTATGGAATATTTCTTACAAAGAAGCACCTAACAATTTCAATTCTGTATAATGATGAGGAGGAAATGGAAACAGGAACTTGGCATTTTTTGCAGGCCTCCTTTTAAAGTGAATCCAATGTGATTAGATCTGTTTCTAAAAAAATAATGACTACTAAAAGTTTTTAAGGAATATTAAAATTCAAAGTGAAAACAGGCTTCAGGAACATGGCCGCCGGCGAGGAAGCAGCGATTCCAATGTCTCCACATTAACGGGATCAGAAAGACCCATTGGAACAGCGGCAGTCTACCTACTGAGGAACTTCTAGCAAAATTCCGTGAAGAGGGGACCTACCGGGAATTGGTAGGTTTATTAGAAGTGTCAGTTTGTCTCAGACAAGTGGATCTTGGCTGGTCACACGGGCGCGGAGGTCCAGTCCCACAGCCACCAGCCGCTTCAGAAAGCGGCCAGAGGCCCCAAGCGGCGCGGTCCGCCCGAACCCACAGACGGCACCCGCCATCTCGCTGTCCTGGAAGGCCCCGTTCTTGCTCAGCGAACGGCCACTCCACCTGCCCGGATCTTAGCCACGCGGCGGCGGCCCGGCGCAGCGAGAAGTGTCCCTGCTAGGCCCAGCAGACAGCCTGTGCCCTCCCGGCTCTACTAACAGCCCCGCCCACCCGGCGAACGGCTCCCCCCCCTTGAGACAGCGTGAAGGGAATCTAACCAACCCTTTACGAAGTAGCGAACTGGGAACTAAAACCAGAGATTGTGTCAGACCAGAGACAAGCCAGTTCCACCCCTCCCTTCGGATACTCCAGCAAGGAGCCAGGGGCCCGCCATAGCAGAGAGGGGAAGTCACCAAAGTTCGGCCAAAGAGATTCCTTCCCAGCGGAATCGACTTTAGCAGGTGTGTGATCCCCACCCACATCAGATACAAACAACTGGAAAACTTCAAAATCTCTCTGTGGGCGTGACCATAAAGGCCAAAGGACTCTCGACCCCCAACTTCCCCTACTGCCAGTGACGAGGGTGTGACTGTAGGGGCAGAGGGAAGCAGAGAAGACTCCCCACCCCCAAATCCCCCAACCGCGAACTGAGAGGGTGTGACGGTAGGGGCGGAGGGAAACAGAGGACACTCCAGACCCCCAACTCCTCCTACCGCCAGCACTGTGGTTGTGACTGTAGGGGCTGAGGGAAGTAGAGGAGATCCTTGACCCCCAACTCCTATTACCACCAGCAGCGACACCAATGGTCTTAGCTGCCAGACTCCGAAGGTGTGCCCACCAAAGGGGTCCGGAAAAATTAAACAATTGACTCCCAGACTACAGCTCCACAGCACTGGGGCTTAGATGAATGACAGCGAGAGTGCTCAGTAGTTAGGGAAATAGAGCACTCGGTGGGGCTGAAAGTGTAACCAAATCCTTGGGGAACTGCCTCCGGTGAGCAGGACCTGGCTGGCTGGCAGGAGGAAAGGGAGGAGGGGCCGTAGAAGTGAAACGGCTCTGGAACAACAGGATTGAGAGACTCCCAAGAACCGCCTTACAGGGATTGCTGTTGACACATTGAGGGCAAAACTCAGCCCGGAGTGCACAGCTTTGCCTACGGGAAGAGAAGAAAATGGATATCTAAGACCTAATTTTATTTCCTATTTCATTTTAATTTTTTCTCTCCCTTTTCCCTCTCTCTCTCCCCTTCCAAGTTTTACTGCTATTTCCATTCTCCTTTATGCTATCTATCTCCCTCTCCTTCTTTCTTTTCAAGAGCACCTACCTTCCCCTTCCCCCCAACTTTCATCCCCAAGCATTACGTCCTCCATTTCACGTAACTGTCTAAATACAAATAGGTGTGCGCCCTCCCCCCCGTGCCTGCAAGGTAGCCGGACCTGCAACCCACCAGCAGGTCAGGCCCAGCAACCTGGGAGTGGCAGAGCCACCCCCACGCGCCTGCAAGGTAGGCGCACCTGCTACCAACCAGCAGAACAGGCCCAGCGGCCTGCCGATGTGGTAGACACAGTGCCCCAATTGGAGGAGGAGCAGAGCCCCTGCCCGCGCCTGCGCAGGAGACTTTGCAACTATACAAGAGTAATACAAATATATAGGGGGAAAATTCAACAACACAACAGTCTCAGTAAGCAGAAAGAAACGCGAACAGTATGAAGAGACAAGGAAAGAAAGGACCACAAGCAATGCAGGTCAACTCAATGTTAGAAGAGGTAATATCTGCAGCAGATGGAATGTCAGATAAAGAATTCAGGAGATACATGCTTCAGATGATCTGGAGTCTCAAGGAAGACATTAGACAGCAAAATCAGACAATGAAAGATCTCTTCAACAATGAAATACATAAACAAATCCAGGAAGAAAAAGACCAACTATACAGGGAGATAGAAGTTATAAAAAAACAAACAAACAGAAATCCTAGAAAGGCAGGAAGCAATAAACCAACTTAAAAACTCAATTGAGAATACTACCAGCAGAGTAGAACACTTAGAAGATAGAACATCAGACAATGAAGACAAAGTATTTCAACTTGAAAAGAACATAGACAGCTCAGCAAGACAGTTAAGAAACCATGAGCAGAACGTCCAAGAGATATGGGATAACATAAAGAGACCAAACTTAAGACTCATTGGGATACAGGAAGGCATGGAGGTCCATACCAAAGGAATAAACAATCTATTCAATGAAATAATACGAGAAAACTTCCCAGACTTGAAGAATGACACAGAATCCCAAATCCTAGAAGCCTACAGGACGCCGAATGTGCATAATCATAAGAGATCCACACCTAGACACATTATAATGAAGATGCCCAACATAGAGAATAAGGAGAGAATTTTAAAAGCTACAAGAGAAAGGAAACAAATTACATTTAGGGGTAAACCAATCAGGATAACAGCTGATCTCTCAACACAGACTTTGAAAGCTAGAAGATCCTGGAATAACATATTTCAAACACTGAAAGAAAATGGGTTCCAACCAAGAATTGTGTATCCAGCAAAATTGAGCTTCAAGATGGAAGATGAAATTAAAACCTTCCACAATAAACAAAAGTTAAAAGAATTTGCAGCTAGAAAACCATCTCTCCAAAAAATCCTCAGCAAAACATTACATGAAGAGGAAATGGAAAATAACAATGAAAACCAACAGTGGGAGGTAGGACAGTAAAGGGGGGAAAATAATCAAAGAGGAAAACAAACCATATTCAGTAACATAAATAAACAAATATGGCTGGAAGGATAACCCATATCTCAATAATAACCCTAAATGTTAATGGCTTAAACTCACCAATTAAGAGACACAGGCTAATAGAATGGATCACAAAACATGACCCAACAATATGCTGCCTACAGGAGACGCATTTGATAGGAAAAGACATACATAGACTGAAGGTGAAAGGTTGGGAAAAATCATATCACTCATATGGACTTCGGAAACAAGCAGGAGTGTCCATACTCATATCAAATAAAATAGATTTCAAGCCAAAGTTAATCAAAAGGGATAAAGAGGGACACTACATACTGCTCAATGGAACCATACACCAACAAGACATAACAATCATAAATATATATGCCCCAAACAATGGTGCAGCTATGTTCATCAAACAAACTCTTCTCAAGTTCAAGAGTCTAATAGACCACCATACAATAATCATGGGAGACTTCAACACACCTCTCTCACCACTGGACAGATCTTCCAAACAAAAGTTGAATAAGGAAACTATAGAACTCAATAACACAATTAACAACCTAGACTTAATTGACATATATAGAATATACCACCCAACATCAAGCAGTTACACTTTTTTTCTCAGCAGCACATGGATCCTTCTCAAAAATAGATCATATATTATGTCACAGGGCAACTCTTAGACAATATAAAGGAGTAGAGATAATACCATGCATCTTATCTGACCATAATGGAATGAAACTAAAAATCAACGATAAAAGAAGGAAGGAAAAATCATGCATCATTGGAGAATGAACAACAGGTTACTGAATGATCAATGGGTTACAGAAGACATTAAGGAGGAAATTAAAAAATTCTTAGAGATAAATGAAAACACAGACACAACATATCGGAATCTATGGGACACATTGAAAGCAGTTCTAAGAGGAAAATTCATTGCATGGAGTTCATTCCTTAAAAAAAGAAAAAAAACAACAAATAAATGATCTCATACTTCATCTCAAAATCCTAGAAAAAGAAGAGCAAAATAACAGCAAAAGAAGTAGAAGGCAAGAAATAATTAAAATCAGAGCTGAAATTAATGAAATTGAAACAAAAGAAACAATTGAAAAAATTGATAAAACTAAAAGTTGGTTTTTTGAAAAAATAAATAAGATCAACAGACCCTTAGCCATGCTAACAAAGAGAAGAAGAGAGAGAACTCAAATTACTAGCATACAGGATGAAAAAGGCAATATCACAACAGACACTTCAGAAATACAGAAGATAATCAGAAATTATTTTGAATCCTTATACTCCAATAAAATAGAAGATAGTGAAGGCATCGATAAATTTCTTAAGTCATATGATCTGCCCAGATTGAGACAGGAGGATATAGACAACCTAAACAGACCAATATCAATTGAGGAAATAGAAGAAACCATCAAAAGATTACCAACTAAGAAAAGCCCAGGACCAGATGGGTATACAGCAGAGTTTTACAAAACCTTTAAAGAGGAACTAATACCAATACTTTTCAAGCTATTTCAGGAAATAGAAAAAGAGGGAGCTCTGCCAAATTCATTCTATGAGGCCAACATCACACTGATTCCCAAACCAGACAAAGATACTTCAAAGAAAGAAAACTACAGACCTATATCTCTAATGAACCTAGACACAAAAATCCTCAATAAAATTCTGGCAAATCGAATACAAAATCATATCAAAAAAATTGTACACCATGATCAAGTAGGATTCATCCCTGGGATGAAAGGCTGGTTCAATATACGGAAATCAATAAATGTTATCCACCACATCAATAGACTTAAAAATAAGAACCATATGATCATCTCGATAGGTGCAGAAAAAGCATTCGACAAAGTAGAGCATCCCTTTATGTTCAAAACTCTAGAAAAACTAGGGATAACAGGAACATACCTCAACATTGTAAAAGCAATCTACGCTAAGCCCCAGGCTAGCATCATTCTGAATGGAGAAAAATTGAAGGCATTCCCTCTAAAATCTGGAACAAGACAGGGATGCCTCCTATCACCACTTCTATTCAATATAGTTCTTGAAACACTGGCCAGAGCAATTAGACAGACAAAAGAAATTAAAGGCATAAAAATAGGAAAAGAAGAACTTAAATTATCACTATTTGCAGATGACATGATTCTATACCTAGAAGACCCAAAAGGGTCTACAAAGAAACTATTAGAGCTAATAAATGAATTCAGCAAAGTTGCAGGATATAAAATCAACATGCATAAATCAAAGGCATTCCTGTATATCAGCGACAAACCCTCTGAAATGGAAATGAGGACAACCACTCCATTCACAATATCCTTAAAAACAATAAAATACTTGGGAATCAACCTAACAAAAGAGGTAAAAGACTTATACAATGAAAACTACAGAGCCCTAAAGAGAGAAATAGAAGAGGATCTTAGAAGATGGAAAAATATACCCTGTTCATGGATAGGCAGAAATAACATCATCAAAATGGCGATATTACCAAAAGTTCTCTATAGGTTTAATGCAATGCCAAACAAAATCCCAATGGCATTTCTTGTAGAAATAGAGAAAGCAATCATGAAATTCATATGGAAAAATAAAAGACCCAGAATAGCAAAAACAATGCTAAGCAGGAAGTGTGAATCAGGTCGTATAGCGATACCAGACTTCAAACTATACTACAGAGCAATAGTAACAAAACCAGCATGGTATTGGTACCAAAACAGGCGGGTGGACCAATGGTACAGAATAGAGGACACAGAAACCAACCCACAAAACTACAACTTTCTTATATTTGATAAAGGGGCTAAAAGCATGCAATGGAGGAAGGATAGCATCTTCAACAAATGGTGCTGGGAAAACTGGAAATCCATATGCAACAAAATGAAACTGAATCCCTTTCTCTCGTCATGCACAAAAGTTAACTCAAAATGGATCAAGGAGCTTGATATCAAACCAGAGACAAGGCATCTGATAGAAGAAAAAGTTGGCTACGACCTACACACTGTGGGGTCGGGCTCCAAATTCCTCAATTGGACACCCATAGCACAATAATTAATATCTAGAATCAACAAATGGGACTTGCTCAAACTAAAAAGTTTTTTCTCAGCAAAAGAAACAATAAGAGAGGTAAATAGGGAGCCTACATCATGGGAACAAATCTTTACTCCTCACACTTCAGATAGAGCCCTAATATCCAGAGTATATAAAGAACTCAAAAAATTAGACAATAAGATAACAAATAACCCAATCAACAAATGGGCCAAGGACCTAAACAGACACTTCTCAGAGGAGGACATACAATCAATCAACAAGTACATGAAAAAATGCTCACCATCTCTAGCAGTCAGAGAAATGCAAATCAAAACCACCCTAAGATATCATCTCACTCCAGTAAGATTGGCAGCCATTATGAAGTCAAACAACAACAAGTGCTGGCGAGGATGTGGGGAAAAGGGTACACTTGTACATTGTTGGTGGGACTGCAAATTGGTGCAACCAATTTGGAAAGCAGTATGGAGATTTCTTGGAAAGCTGGGAATGGAACCACCATTTGATCCAGCTATTCCCCTTCTGGGTCTATTCCCTAAAGACCTAAAAACAGCATGCTACAGGGACACTGCTACATCGATGTTCATAGCAGTACAATTCAGAATAGCAAGACTGTGGAAGCAACCTAGATGCCCTTCAATAGACAAATGGATAAAAAAAAATGTGGCATTTATACACAATGGAGTATTACTCTGCATTAAGAAATGACAAAATTATAGAATTTGGAGGGAAATGGATGGCATTAGAGCAGATTATGCTAAGTGAAGCCAGCCAATCCCTAAAAAACAAATGCCAAATATCTTCTTTGATATAAGGAGAGTAACTAAGAACAGAGTAGGGAAGAAGAGCATGAGAAGATGAATAACATTAAACAGGGATGAGAGGTGGGAGGGACAGGGAGAGAGAAGGGAAATTGCTTGGTAATGGAAGGCGACCCTTAGGGTTATACAAAATTACATACAAGAGGAAGTGAGGGGAAAGGGAAAAATAATACAAGGGGGAGAAATGAATTACAGTAGAGGGGGTAGAGAGAGAAGAGGGGAGGGGAGGGGAGGGGAGGGGGGATAGTAGAGGATAGGAAAGGCAGCTGAATACAACAGACATGAGTATGTCAATATGTAAATCAATGGAAGTGTAACTGATGTGACTCTGCAATCTGTATACGGGGTAAAAATGGGAGTTCATAACCCACTTGAATCAAAGTGTGAAATATGATATATCAAGAACTATGTAATGTTTTGAACAACCAATAAAAAAAGTGAAAACAATACACATTTGTGCATTTTTTTTCAAATTAAGTCAATGGAGAAATGATTGTATTTGCCATGATCACTCAAAAATCGTAATTTGAATCAGTTGGCTGGTATTGGCCTTTAGCTCTTCTATGAAAGAATGGCAGGTGAATTGTGGAGTGGAGAGGTAGAAGTACATAGAGAAATAATAAGTGTTTGTCAATTTCTTCAGTTTTCCAAAGAGTCCGGTTTATCCTTTGTCTTACCCCTAGTGTTAGTTTGTTAAAATTTTTTTAAAAAATTAAACTTACTTGACTATTAAATAGAACCAAAGATACCACTAAGTTACTCTTTGTCCTCCCAGAGCCATAATAATGTAGGTAATATTAGACTCAGTGACCCACACAAGACTCCATTCCAGCAACATGTTTGTCCCTCTCTTATGCTTACCCAGCACTGCTTATATTTACGGAAAATATATCTTCCAGGAAGATATTTCTTAGTTAAAAAAGAAACCCATGTTTGCTTTCATTTTAAGGCAACTTGTGTTGCAATTTAAGAACCAGTGTCAATCAGATCAATAATAATTCATTTCCTCCCTATTAAACGTAGAATATACTAAATCATACAGCCCTAATACAGGAATACTCTTGCCGTATTTCAGAAACCAGGAAGTTTGAGGAGCTAGTTAGCAAAACAACTTCCCTGAATCACTGCACAAAAGTGAACATGTACTCTGCTGGGAACAACCTTAAGCTTACTTCCCCCAGCAGTGCCTGCTCTCTGTGAAATATGGTTTCATGATATAACTGATCTTTTACTGAAATTAAGAAGCCTAGAAATCAATCACTTTTGGTAGGATGGAGCATTTGCTTTCCTGATTTTGGAAAAGAACTGTCTCAAGAATGAATCTGTAGGATGATTTTCTTACACATCTTTAATGATTAAAATCTAAAAGTGAGGATGAGAACATTAGTTTAGGCAATACTTTCTAAATGGCAAAATTCTCTTTTGGAATTGAAATAATAACATTTCCAGATTAATAAAATATGCAAAAATCTCCCTCATATTTATAAAACAGTTGTATAAGAATCAGGTTTTGTGTATGTATTTTATTCACTGAGGTATAATTTGTGCTGAATACAATGGAACATTACCATGTAATGTATGTATGTAGGTGTTGCATAAATGTTTGCTGAATGAATGAATAACTAAATAATGACTAACAATAATCAAATAATTTTCTTTATGATTCTTCCTTCAGAAAAGAACTACCTTATAATAAGTTCAGTTAGATGAATAAAGATAATACTTTTAGTTTTTATTGATTAACAAAATAAGAGGTTTTAATTATTTGTTCCAGACTCTTTCATAATTATTTAAATCTCAGGAGAACATTTGAACCGAAGGTTTTAGTGTGAACAAAAGACATTAGATGTAAAAGTGGGCTTATGTCCACATAAGCCGAAGGTTTGTATTTATAAAAATTAATTTAAAAGTAAAAAAATTCAGTCATTCAGTTTTATTTATCACCCATAAAAACTCAGAGGGCTCATTTATATGACAAATTAAGATTATATATGTCTTTCTTTCTCTTGTGCTGAATGGACACTCAAGTTGTCCCTATTTTCATTTAAAATAATTATAATCATGATAATAATAATTTGATAAAATAATAAGTACCCTTATACACCAAACTCAACAGCATTTATAATCTATTTAAAATTAAACAAAATTATTCTAAAGTATACTTGAATATACATTAAAATTCAGTTTATATTAGGTTATATTCTTGGCATATAAAAATGGAATATAAAATTTCATTTTTATATTCCAATTATAGGGTCATATTCTAAATGATGTTTAGAGGGATTTTTCAATAACTGCATTTGAACCATCTGTTAAAAATTGAATTACTCTAGACTATATTTAACTAGTTTATTTTAATTTTTGTGGAAAATATACTGATTTAAGGCAATATTTATTCATACTTGATAAGCTTAACTCTTATTCTCTTCTTATTCTCTAACATTTAATATGTACTAGGGTATATGTTTTAAAATTCTGCTACAGTTTAGCTGATTTCTCCATTATGACATTTTTGATGTCATGACAAGTAATCTATAAAAATAATCTAACATAGGTCCTTGTTGAAGCATAGATTAAGAGATATCTATGATTAATAGAATGTGCCAATTTGTAAATATTGTACAAGGTGAAGAATATTCTAAAGAAAACATATGTCTTTAAAAATTGAACATATATTTGTTTCAATATTATTTAACATATTTATGTGGTAATTTAATTAGAAGTAAAATGTCATATAGTTTTTCTGATCATGTAGACCATTTGTCTGAAACCAAAAACAAGGGAGCTAAAGGAAAAAGCATAAATAGTCCAAAATTTATCACCATTAAAGGAAACTTTTGAGTCCATTTTCCATCAATATATTAGTAGAATATTTATTTACATAGGAGAGGGCATTTTGATTATAGACTCTTTTCCTTTCTTCTCTGCCTTATGGAGCCTCCTTCCCTATTTTGGAAATAACATTTGAGTTAACATTTCAACTGGGACAAAGGCAAAGAAAAAGTTAGCAGAAGAGTTGAAAAGCAGACAAAATTTCTAAAATTAATATTTTTGCTCTCCCATCCCTATATGAAAATAATATTTCTATTTTTTAGAGCATCTATTTATTGCCTGTTATTAAGCTAGGGTGCTCTGTGGGACAATAAGTAAGTAGAAGACATGGCCCACAAACTTACAATCTTTCATCCTCTAGAAATGAATCCAAAGCAATTAAAGAGCACCATCACATCATGCAAAACTACACAGAAATTACATAAAACCTAGACATTGCAGAAAATAAATTTATGTGGGTCACAGTGACCAAGGTGAAACTGGAATGGTTCTATGGACTGAGCTAAATAGTTCTGGAGGGAAGGAGAAGTATGTCTGATTGTTGGGGGAGGTGAGTGTGTGTGTGTGTGTGAGTGTGTGTGCGCATGTGCACATGTGTGTGTTTATAGGGTGGTGATAACAAAAAAGAGGAAAGAATAAAAGAAGAATCTGGATAAATGAAAACAGCTATAGCCTAAAAGTTCTTAAAAATGAGCTTTGAACTGTACACTTAGATCCTGAAGATTCTCTAACAGTGAGGTCAGCTTCTGGACCATTTTAAAAAATAGCCCCTTGTGTGTTTCATTGTTTTTATTTATGACTTTCAGACTCTTCTATTCATGCAGATTTTTTTTTTCCTGGTGCCACTGGTTCTACCACTGGAACAACCCTACCATTCTCTCATTTCTTATGTAGTATCTCTTTGGTGATTATTTATATGTATATCCTGGGTTTTGCTGCTGATTGTAAAATACCCCTAAGTGTATTTTTCTGTCTTCTGCTACAAAGAAGTATCTGTGGCAGTAAGTTGAGTCACTTTTTATAATGAATGCACTCTACTTGTCCATGATTATCAACATAAGTCTAGTTTTGGTTCTTTGAAAATATAATAGTTCTTGCTTGAATATTTATGAGAATGTATTTTGTCATGTACATGTAATTTCAGGTGATCTTAAGATTATAATGGAGTAAATTTTCCTTAGCAAGATGCAATATATTAGAAAATGTCTTTTTTCCCTTCTCATTTTTTCTCCTTAAAATGACTGTTTTTCAGGCTCATGATGGAAACTCAAAGCAGTGGAACTCAGACACTGCAGCAAAAGCTCAAGACCTTCCAGGCATAACAAATAATAGCACCACAGAGAAGAACATAGGTTCTTTCTGCATCGGGGAACTGAGTGGCATCATATCTAGAGGCACTGATGCAATAATTGTACAGAATTTCCAATACATTGCTGGCATACCAGGAGCATGTAAAAATAGGAACATGAATATTTTTCATGAATACCTATCAAATTCTTTATTAGTAGCTAAAAAGTTACTACAACAAGAATAATGTCTTTTCTAGTTCATTCTCTTAAAATTCAACAAACCACAAAACTCAAAATATAAAAAGGGGCATTTATAGTAATTAAATCATTTTGCTGCTATAAATTAGCATTATAAATATAAATGCACCATGATGCTAGTCATTAAAATCTAGGCCTTGAATGGGCTAAAAATAATAGGAAAATACTTTTGCATTGAGTTGCATTTAAAAGTCAATGTCTTCATGTATGTAAGACATAGCAAAAAACTACAGACAAGTAAATGTATGTTCATTTTACAAGTCATGAAGACTAAAACCTAACTGATACCAGATTTGATTAAAGGATTTGTTAGACACTCTCTACAACTTCTTGTACAAAGTAGGTGCTTATTAAGTATGTGTTCAAAGGTGGATCATTCTGAACTAACAAACTGTGGAGGTACTAAAATATCTTCTTCTATTTTATGTGTCATATATTTAAAATAAGAACTTGAAACAGGTTAGGTTCCCTCTAAGAGATATCCATAAATTATTTATAATTGAAGACAGAACATTAAAAGAAATAACAGGGCACAAATATCCATAATTTGGTCATTAGCAATGGAAGCAGAGCATCTAGTCTGCCTGATTAAAATTAAAAGTGCTATTATGAAGTTAGCACATGAATAAAGAAAAAGCCCAGTGAAAGAGTATTTTGATATGCTATATATAGATACTCACCAGTGTTGATGTCAACAAGCTAAGATCTGCCTAGGTAGGAATCCTGTTAGTTTAAATATTGTTCATTGGACGAAACTCTCAGTGGACCACTGTCAGCTATGGAAAGCTATGTTGGTTAGGAATAATCATGCCATTTATGTCCTGGAAACATCAGTGACCCATATAGACAATCCATAGATTTTTTTCCAAGCCAGAGGAATTTCATTGTATAAGTGAATTGACCATGGCCTGTAGATGATCAGCAGATCAGCTCCTAACACCCAGCTTGACACCCTGTCCTCCACTGCTCAAGATAATGAAATAAAACATGTTTACTGAAACCACAGACCCCACCACACTGGAGTGGGCGAGGATAGCACCTATCACTTCAGCAGACTGGTAAAGTAAGAGGTTGAATAAGAAGAATGAAGCTCAGCTGACATGAGAGCAGAGGGCTCATTTGGGCAAACCAACAGCTTAAAAACTGCAGCAAAGGATAGCTAGGTGTGTAAACAACTGCTCATTTGTCAATAAAGAAGTGTGAGAACTGCCAGGGGAAGCATGTATACCAAGTAAACATACCGATGGTGTAATTGTCATATTCTCCATGAATCATCCCTTTACTATGTATAGATCTAAACACTAGCATCACCAAAGGCTGTGGAGAGACCTGGGGTGAGGGAAAGAGGTGCAATTACTTGTCATACAGACTGGGAATGGTGTACCTGGAAGGTGGACTTTTAAAGGCAGATTCTGTGAAAAGACTTTACCGTTCTGTGATAGTCAGCTATTTCCAATCATTCCTTTACAGAATGTGACAAACTGATATAGTACTGAAGAACAGCCAGATCTAGGTAAAACTGTTCACCTGGTGTGAGCTGTGTAACCCACTTTTAAAATCTGAGCAACGTTCTTCTAAAAAGTCATTTGAAAAAAAAAATCAGATGGATTCTCCTCTTTCTGCAGTAACAGAATTCTACATGAAAGTAGAGATGGGTTTTAGTAACCTACAACTATTCTTTGCTTTCTTCAGATTCTCAGTGGGAAAGGAGGGCAGACAGCAAGGTTAAGCTCATTCTGAAGGCTTGGAGCTCTGTTGCTGTTCTGTCCCTTCTATTCCCTTTGGTCTCCTTCTTCTGTTTTTGTTTTTGTTGTTGTTGTTTGTTTGTTTGTTTTTAATTAACAGCACCAGCAGTAGCAACAATAGCCAACATTTATAAATGTCTACTCTGTGCTTGGTGCTGTATTATGTGCTTGCATCTGCATTGGACCTATTACTACCTTGGGCAAATTATTCCCCGTGTTTCAGCTTCTAAATTTGTGTAGATAATAATAGCATCTACATGTGATAATCAAATATGTAAATATATGGAAAGTGTTTAAAATAATGCTTAGTACAAAGTGCTTAGTAGTTACTGTTTATTATCTTATTTAATCTTTGAAGCAAGTCTTTAAAAATAGAAGTTGCTACTACTTATTGCCCAATTTACAGATAAGCAAATTGAAACTCAAAAAGTTTGCCTAAATGTTCAAGACCATAGAGCTACTATACAGAATAATGACTCAAAGCTTCAAGTCTTGTGCTAATTACCATGCCATGTTAGTTCTCCCACTCTGGGCCCTAAGCTCCAGTCACATCACAAGAACTTCTCTGATTAGTGGATCCCAATGTTGAACACACCAGCAGCCTTTTGCTCATCTTGATATTCCCTCTATCTTAAATGGCTTTCTAATTTTGTCAAGCAGATGAAATTAAAATTATCTTCCAAGGCTTAGTTCAGTCGGCACCTTTTCTATCTCACCTTCCTTTTCCCACCTTCACAGAGTTAATTGCTTGTCTGTGTTCCTTCAACACTTATCTCACACATCTCCCTTACGGCACTTATCACATTGTCTCATAATGTGTTTATGTCTCTACTGCTAGATGGTGGTGCAGTTTATTACAGTAAAAAGTAAAATGTATTTAATATGCCAGATTCTCTGATAAGGGCTTCATGAGGATGCACTCACTGAATCTTCTTATTAGCCTTAGAACACAAATACTACGGTAATCTCCTTTTGATTGATGAGGCATAGAAGGTTAAGTAATTTTCCCAAGAACCTATATGCAATAGACACACAATACATAATTGTTGAATTAAACTACACCAAATAAAAAAAATTCTCTTCTCACTGAGGGAAATAAACTTTCAATTCAACAATTTCCTTTTTGATGGAGGAGAAAAGAACAAATTCCTCTTTCATCTAGTGAGATTTTTCCTCACTTAAACTATGAAAAGACGCTACTAATTAACTTTAGCTAGTTCAAATCAATTATCAATTCAGCTTAAAAATTTTTCAGGACTATGATAATTTTCCCCACAGTATAATAAATGACCTGTTTCCTCCTCCCAGGATCTTTGATACCCATATAAGTAAAATGTTACAATATTTCATTATCTATTCAAAACCTCAAAAAATTGGGACATGCATTGCAGTATCAGTTTTAATATGTATGTCAAGAATCTATTATTTTCTAAACCCAAAGAGAAGGAAAAGAAATTGCTTTCTGCTTCCAAGCCCAAACCTGGAAACCTGCCTTCCTGAGGGTGATGTTGTCCTGTGGCTACAGAAGGATCTGGGGCTAGCTATGAATGCTGGGTGCAAACAATTCCAAATTCCACACTACCTGTGGCTTCTTGGAGGCCTTTTCCCACAACCACTCAGAGGGAAACACATTCTCCTGGCTTTCCTCTGAGGGCCTTTCAGGCTCTAGTCCTGCCTGCTATGGTGAGAGTAAAACTGGCTTTAAAAGCTTTTTAACCCAAAGGGTTTGAGCAGCTAATGGACATCATCCTTTTGGCAAAAGGAGATGATGTAAAAACTCCTTCCCCATTTTAAAAACCAGGTCTTACTTATATAATGTTTTTATAGAGTTAAAGGCATTTGGTTTTATTATTTTTTTTAAGAATAGAAGCATAAGGCAAGAATTATCGACCCTCTCCCCCAAATCTTCCCTATCTTTCTCCAATTTTCATTATGCCTTTAACTTATTGACTATTTTGCTGGTGGCAAAATCATCATCATCATCATCATCATCATCATCATCCAGCAATGTATAAATAATGTCTTCATTTTAACAACTATATAAACTATTTATGAAGTTGTGCCTCAACAGGGAGCAATACTATCATTTTAATATGTTGTAAGTAAAGTTTCCTTCAGAAACTTTATTTTCCTTTCTGAACAGAAAAGTCACAGAACATTTGCATGCCTGCAGTTGAAAATAACAACAAAAAACTTCAGCAAAAAAACAATTCTCTTAGTAGATGCTGAAATTTCCAGTCAATATATTTAAAAGAGGACATTAACAAAAATAATGTATTTTTTGCATAGAAAAATGAATGAATTCACAAGATTTGGGAATCATAAATAATCCACAAGTCTGGCAACCATCTATCTCGATTAATAATGTCTTTAGCCAATCTTTGAAACATGATCATCTATCATGTTGGCTTCTTTCTTTTCTTCTTAATATGAATTAAGATAAGCTGAGGTATTTTTGTGTTAAAACATATAACCTATGATACACATGGAATAAAATGAGAATGAAACCATTTAAATTTATCTGAGGTGAATACACAGAAGAGTCAACTTGGTTCTGTTCACAACTATACTATGGTTATCCCAGATGGAACACAACTCATTTCATGGCTTAGTAGAAAGGTGTATATCTATGTAATTATGAATATGTTTCATTGTGTTTGCAATAGAAGCAAATGTTGGAGGCCAAATCAACTTTTCAACTGATAGTATATTCCAGTTTTTTTTTTCATATTCCCAATAAAGATGGGGTGGTGACAAATTCAGTAATAAAATAATGCACCTCACTTCACATATAATTCCATCTTTGCTTGGGCATTAGGGGAGGTCCCCTAAGAATCCTACAATGCACATACACAAGTCCTCAGTTTGATTGCACTCTAGGCAGGATTCTCATGCTAACATTAGGGAAATCTGAGCATAACAAAAGACTCACCTTCAAATCTCTAAAAGGAATTGAACTCTCTCTCTTGTGGACATGAATAATTAAGAATCTGTACATAGAATCAACAACATAGAAACTGGTTCCAAAATATAGTTGTAAGTCTGAGTTGAGGGAGTATGATGTAGGAGATCCCAAGAAATGCTGGACAAAATAAAAGAAAAGACACTGGAGGAAAAATGGAAAGCAGTCAACTTATGGTCATTAATACCTGTTCCATTTTAACAATGTTTACTATCTTAATAGTCATAATTCATTGCTTTTATATATTTGTTGTTTCTTTCCCATTGGGTTAAGAAATCTCAATGAGAAACTGTTTTGCCATGTTTTCCACTGTGTCCATAGCACCAAGGTCAGGCCCAGCACACATTTTCTGAACAAATGAATAAATGAGTAAACAATAGAGATGACATTCATAGAAGTAGAGACAAATGGATAAGTGGCCATATCCATGTGTTAACAATAACAAATGAGTTAAAGTCCATGGAAAATGCCAGTGTTGAAATTCAGTCAGCTAATATCTGAAGAAGATAATGCAGTTAATAGATTGTCCTAGCTACGAATAATTTTTAATATAATCCCTATGATTAATTTTATGTTATTTAAATAGGGCCTGTGTGGGAAACTGGGCAAGTTACTCACCTCCTTCTGTGTTAGTTAATATCTGCATGAGACTCCAGAGTCAAGACTGAATGCCTAATTCCAGCTAGGAATCTCACAAATAAATCCATTGTGCACAAATGGAACCAGATAAGAAAGTATAGACACATTCATGCAAGCACATCACCACTATGATGGAGAACAATTTAAAGACTGTTCAGTTCCAACGTGTAATTACTCCAAGAGGGACACATTATTATTGATAATGAGTCTTTCTCACTGGGAAGTTGGATTCCCTGGTGGGAATGCATTTTTATGGGTTGAAGATCAGTAAAATTTTCAAGTTAAATTAGTTACCAAGTGTTTTTAAATATTAAATATTATAATGGGTGCCAAAATAGGCAATGCAATTTGGTCATAAAGACACTCAGGACAACTTCTGTTTTGTATGATTACAACCATTACTTATTGAGTTACAAATGGCATTCATAACCAGGAATGGGTCTTATCCACTAATTCCTCCTTGGCTTGCAAATGTCAAGTTAGAAAGAAGTAGGCTGAAATGAATCACTGCAGATTGGCTGTATTCACTGCTCACTAGGACTGGTCACTTGCCCAAACTGTTTGAATTTCTCTTTTTAAGTAACTAAGTTTGTGTTTGCTCTTGATTCCTCAGGCTTCCTACTCTTAATTCCCACCTCAGTTTTCTTATCTATGTAGTGCAAGTGAGTCTTGGTAAACTTGTTCTCTCTTGTCTCAAGATGATTGACTTTTCTACCAATTGCTGATGATATTTGAACCTCTACATGGAATTCTCCATAAGGGTAATCACTGTAATTATGTCTCTCCTGTAAATGTTTTTAAGATGGAAACATGTTATCAGACCATCTTTGGATAACATATTTCTTTATTGTGTTTTAAATAATGTTTTTAGTACCAAGAAGGAGATTTTATTGCTAGATAAAACTCTCTCTGTTGTGCATTAAAATTTGTCTCAAATTCAATAAACTTTGGCATAAAGTAAAAATAAGGCCAAGAGTGCTCACTAAATCATGGCTTGAGCTGTCCTTATAAAAGCAAAACTCAATAGTCACGTACATCATTGAAACAATTCAGTTACTTTTTTCTTATTTTTGTTGGTATTGTGTTTATAGAGGCATAATAGCAATAAAAATTCTATTTCACTAAATACCTAATCTCACATTTTCAAATAAAAAAATGAATAAAATAAAACAATGAAAAAGAAACAAATATAATAACTTTCTCTGGTTTTGTAAATTCTGTTGTAAACCATTCTCCTTACAAATGATATATTAAGAACCCAAGATTTCTACTATGTATCAAATTAAAGTGTGATGAGTGTATTAAAATTCTGAACCAATCAATTAAGCAGGTGCACAAGTCTAAATATGATAGGTAGGTAAGAATAGAGGGATGATTATGAAAAGTTATCAAATAAACCTTCTATAGGTAATATTATGTCTTTATCAGTTTTATGCTATCATTCTAATATTTCCAGTTTCAGAATATAGTAGCTATAAAAATTTTAAAAAATCAAAAAACAAAATCATAATAAATTAGCCTTTCTACTTTGTGCTTGACTCCCAGATTGTTTTTTTAAAACTGATTGTTATATGCCAAAAATGTAAAATTTATTCCAAGAAAATTAACAGGCTACACAGATAAATTTTGGCAAATGCAACTTTATATTGAAGTTCACACATCTGTTTCTTAAAGAATGAGACTCACAGAATCTAATGTATTTCTAAAATACCAGAAATCATATTATAAGCTTTCACAAGTTAAAACTGAAATAATTTAAACGACCAATACACTGAATGTGCAGAAAGTATAAACAGGACTGTGCCTTCCATAGAATAAATGCTTCACAAATTGTGCAGGATGTCATACTAAGGCTGTGGTCTCCCCTTGACAGCTGACTTAAAATATAAACATACATCAACTGCCCGCTTCTTAGAACACACTAGAATGGGTAGCACACCTCAGAAGAAAATCTCATTATTCCAATGATGTGCATCTTAATTTTCAAACCATGTGAGGAAAAAGGAAAAAAGAGTATTAAATGATCTTCCATGCACTTCCAGATGAATGACCATGACCAGTTACTGATTCAATATCCCTTGCCTATTTGCTCCAATGCTAAATAATATGAAGGATACTAGATAACCCTTTAAGGCAACATGTGTTTATTCTGCATTATTAGAACCGCTCAGTTGTGACTGGCTGGTACCATTAATGTTGCCTCCCAGACCAATATCTAGCATTTGTAAAATGTAAATGAATTGGAAAACCTTTATACTAAATCAACAGAAACCACATAATACAGCTCAATGCTAGCAATTTCACTAGTAGGTAAGGAAAGTGGTATTTAGAAATAGCAATGTTTTAATACAAAAAAAAAAAGATAAATTCTAATCGGAACCAATAAACTGCTTTGGAATCTCCCCAAAACTTACAAGGCGATTTTTAAAGTGTGATATTCCAATAATTCATGGCACGTCTTTAGTGTATTACAGTACTTTAAGTCCCCAAATAGTTTAGTCTTTGCAAAACAAAAATAGTATGAAATGTTTTAAAGTCTTCAAACTTCTAAAATTAGTTTTTATCAACACATTTACCTCATGTCAACTTAATTTATTAAGATGTCCAATGCTAATTGGTTTTTTTGAATTTTTTTCATACATAGTGATATACACAGCATTTAGCACTGATACTTAGCACCTGCTACTTTCATTATCTAGTTTTCAACCACAGAAAGAAACTTAGGGCAGTGGTTCAGTCCTTTCTTAATTACAAACCTTCACCAGCAGTCAGCAGGATCACGCTGAGATTTAAAATAGGATTATAGGTGAACTATTGCAAAGACTGCAGAATGTTGCCCAAATCCTTGTAACTGCTGATCCCATTCTTGAATTTCTTCTCAAGATATGGCTACAGGCCACAATTGCTTAGCAGAGAAGGTTAGTGTTTCACAAGGCTAAAGATTTACAGATGCTCCCTCATATAACACAGTAAGGTTCCCTTGGTAACCTGGATTTTCTGCAGTAAAGAAGGGTTGTGCTGAAACAGCGCCTCAGCTCCCTGTTGGAGAAAATGCAGACAAAAGGATTGATTCCTGCTTGGGCAAAACTCATCCAGACAGCAGCTGTGAGAAATCCCCCTGGTACTACAGGCCCTCTTGCAAAAACTCTCCAGTAACAGGCCACCAGGTAGGGGCCCCATAAGGTTAGGAAGAGGAAAGTCATTATATAGAACATTCTGCTGATCCTTTTCTCCATTTTGAACTCGTCTAAGACCAACAGCCTTCTTCTGCCTGTGGTGTTTGCATTTTGCCTGATGCCCAGCAAGGTGGGTGGCGTGGGACCCCTTCCAAATCCTGCTAGCCAATTGGCAGCTGCCTGGCCACTGGCTCCAGGACCATGAAAAGTCCAGTTCTGGCTGACTGCTGCTACAAACTGGACTGGCTTCATTTTCCTTCGATCGTGGACAAAAAATATCAGCTTGAGGTAGACAAGCTGTGTGGCTAGGAGGATGAGAGCAAGGAGCAGCATAAATCCTAAGGAATCATTAGCCCTGAAGGAGCGGTGTTGGAAGGTGCACTGATCCTCCTCCCTAATGAATGAATAAGTGCCCACATCTAAAACTGGGGGGAATGCCATGGCCACAGACAGAGTCCACACCATGCAGATCACAGCCAGACACGTCCAAAAGGTCAGCCTCTTTGTATAAAAGCGGTGATGGGCGATAGCTAAGTATCTGGTGACACTGATGCAGAAGAGCATGAAAGCAGTGTGGAAACAGGACAAAACCCCCAGAAAGGCAATCACTTTGCAAGTCAGAGTCCCATAAGTCCAGGTGGAGCCATTTTTGACAGAGTTGAATACAAATGGAAAACAAATTGCAGATCTGAGGATATCTGAACAGCAAAGATCCAGCAGAAAGTAGTAAGGTGCTCTATGCAAGGTCTTATCTTTCACTAGCAAAATGGAGATCAGAAGGTTGCCCACCACGCTGACTCCTATTATGAAACCCAAGGAAGTCAGTTTCAGAAAGGCTGTTAGAGGCGAGAGATTTTGCAAAATGTTGTCAGCTGCATGGCTATAGTTCGCCATAGATGGATGGAGGATAAAGATACAGCCTCAGTTAAGTCTCATGATCTAGATATAAGAACAAGGAAAAGATAGATCCATACATTTTACTGAAAATGTAATCCACAAAGAGAATTGATCCGATCTGCAGTCATACTTCCTCTTTTCTTCCATTTGATTTGCCATCAGAGTATCTGGAAAAAAAATGAGCTATCAGTTCTTAAGTTAACAAGTAATGATGTCAGTGCTAACATAAAGCTGTTCATTTATGGAGAAGCAAATAAAGTTTTAATTTCAAATAGTAGTTTTTGCTTCAGTAAGTATTTTTGCTTGAGATTTCAGGGAATTAGCTTGTTTAGTTTTTCAAGCTAGGTGATTTTAAAAATGTCCATATTCTAGAGAACATACATTTGACTGAGTACATTGAGACTAAAAGGAATAAAATGTTCCACAGTCATAAAATATGCCGGTCTAAGAATTAATCACTAGTATTGCAATGAAATCTCTAAGATTGGTGATGGGAGACAGAAAGGCTACCTACATTTTTCTGAGGTGTGTTAGTACTGTCAGTGTTTTACAGGCAGCTTCCCTGCTCATATGGATCCAAAGAACCCTGCAAAAATGTGTCTTTTAACTCAAGTGCCACTGTTCATGCTGCATGAGTATTTGTTGATTCATTTTAAAACATAATATTACTACTAGACTTCAAAATTAATAGAAGTTGTCCCAAGATTTGATGTGATTTAATCTTTTGTCTTTCCCTTTCTATCCCATCCCCCAACTTTTGGCAAATCTTGTCTCTTTTAAGCCCACATGATTATTAAAAATGGTTAATGTAAATATTGGCCAGGGAAACACACCCAAAGGAATAATGCACTTCCATCTGTAAACCTTGGCTGCCTGTATTCAAATGAATATAACACAAATCTGTATCTCCTAGGCAATTATGCTCTTCTCATTTACACTGAAAAATCTGTTGCAAATCCCAAGCGGCTTCATTTTAAAGCAAAATGCACATTGTCTCTTAGGTGCCTGGGAGCTACATCAGAGAAATTGGTTTTCTCTCTTATTCCCACGAAGCATGTTTCCTTAGCCACTTTTCACTTGCTGGGGATATGCTGATGGAAGCCTAGGCAAAACTGCGTTCGATGATTTTAATTTCCCCACCGGTACATCCCCGGGTAAATACCGATCGCATCATGCAACATTACGAAACCTGAAATCCGCCACCCCTGGATTTATAATGGGGGAGGGGGAGGGGGAGAGAGAGAGACATGCATTACATACGCGAAGATGGGGAGAGAGATTGCCTCTGTGCTGCAAGGAAAGGGTTTCGGTGATTCGCAGTCTGATATTCCTGTCTTGCAACGCTTTCCAGAAACGAAGCTCTCAATAAGCCTTACTGAAGATGCATTGTCTGAATGTACTTCCATTATGCAGTTAATGTCAAAAAAAAAAAAAAAAACACAAAAAAACAAAAAAACCAAAAAACCTCGGGGGGGCTCTTTCCCCGTGAACCTGCAGTTTCATCAACACTGTGCAAACCCCCTCCCCCCGAACTTAACCAAGAGTATATCCTCCTACCTGTTGGTGTTGGATATCCCGACAGACTATAGCTTCTTCTTTCTATAAATTGCTGATTTTTTTTTTTTTTTCCTTAGTGCCTTGACTGAGCATCCAGGCAGGGCTCGGCGGCGCCTGCGCGCTGGAGCCTCCTTGAGCTCCAGCCGCGTCCTCCCCTGTCGCAGCGGCACTGTCTCCCCCAGTAACGCAGGGTCCGCGGCGGCGGCGGCGGCGGCGACGCGGTGGCGAGGGCGGCAGCAGGGGCTGCCTCAGCCTCTGTGGTGCCCCGGGAGCCCGTTTGCGTCTCCAGAGCTAGCTGGGTTTGTTGAATGCCCTCAGTTCAACTGACAGAATTAGGCTTTTGTCACCTTGTGGCAGCTTCTGAACTTTTCCCTCCCTGCATTTTAAGTGGGGGCTTGGAAAGGCTCATTCAGGACCTCAGGCCCATCCTCTTCCCTTAGGGCAGAGCACAAGGAAGCCGCCGTGCCCCGGACGCCCGCCCCTTCCCCAGCTTCCCGGAACCCTCGCCTTCCCGGAACATTTTCTTCCTTTCTCTTTTAGGGTAGTTCAAAGCATTGGAAGCTTCTTTTGGATTTCTTCTTAAATGATTTCCTCTGCTGACCTTTGAATTTGCAGGTTAGCTGGAAGGGGTGGGGGTGGGGGTTGGGTGGGGGGAGGGAGAAAGAATGAAAAAAGAAAGAAAAGAGAATTTAAAAAAATGTACAGTCAAAAAGCTTGTCAATGGGGAAGAAGGGAAAGCAGGTTAGGGCAACCCTGTCTTTGTTAGTCATCTCTATTTCCGAATGCACGCAAATCTGCGTTTTGGAAGGGAAAAGCTAACTTCGGAGGACAATTGCAAAAATGATTTACATTCATTCTACCTTAACGGAGATGACTAAAGAATCATTCGGCGTACGGGGGAAAAAAATTAAAGGCTATTCCTTGCATTCCACCCCACCTTGGAACAGCCTTTCTTTTCCCTTTTTTCAAGTTCGGCTGACCAATAGGTTGGTGATGTCAAAGCAGTTGTGTGTATGAGTTTCCCCCCCCCCCGACCTTTGTTATTACAGATGAAAAATACCAGGAACATAACGAATACATAAAACTTACACCAGTCCAAACCGTCCGATGATATCACAAACACCACATATAGTCTGATACTTGGGTGCTTAGGGAGCTTCTAGAATCATGCATTTCCTTATTTTACGATTTCCGAAGAGTTTTTTTTTGTGAGGGTGGTATAAGATTTTAAGCAACCACCCCCCACTCCCCACCCCCCCCAAAGCAAGCAGACATGCTTTCATTAATCCTCAATGTAAAACGTCTGCTTCTCTTCCTGCAAGCTTATTGCTTTATAATAATCTCTTAATGAAACAGAAAAACTAAAAAATCTTCTCTACAGTAATAATTTGATCTCTAGACAGCAGTAAAATACCTCATTGCTGGGTGGTGAGACTGTGACATTCGGGAGAACTCAAGCCAATCAGCGTACAGATAATATAGGTTAATTTACATATTGCATTTCTATTGGACACTCAGAGGCAAAGCTTTCGCTGTTTAAAGCTTAAAAATGACCACTTCACTGTCATGATGTCACAGTTGTTACACAAAGCCCAAAGTTACTAATACTAAAACATTGTTTAATTTCCTTGCTTTGATTTTGAATATGCCTAGCCTGTTAATTATATATATATATATATATATATATATATATATATATATATATATTAAAAATATATATATATTTTAAGAACATACCTAAGGCACTTACCTTTGACATTCTTATAATCTAGCAAAATCAATACTAGAGCAGTACTCAAAGTAACTTGAGGACATTTCCATCCAAGTGAAACATTTCGCTTTTTTAAGGACAAATGAATTGAGCAGAAATCAAAACTACATGTCAGTTTACAACTTTTAAGTGAATTTCATTTTTTTTAATGGAAAACAATTGAACTTTCTTTTTGTTTGCAAAACATGAATTCGGAACTCAAAACTATGATAGTTTGCAACTTCTAAGTGAAATGTCCGATTTATTTTTATAGAATACAAAATTCAGTTTGTTCTTTTCCTTTTATTTCCCAATTATTGTCTCAATTTACTTTACAAAGAACAATTGTTTACTGAATTTTTAAAATAAGAGACTTAAATTTAAGTTTGTGAAGACTTACGATGGACTAGATATTAGGTTGTATGGATTAGGGAAAAGCTATTTAAAAGTAAATTAAGAAGGCAAGTGTACTGTCAAACCATGAGGCAATAATTTACTCTGCAGAAAGCTATAGGACTAAGATCCAAGAGTTTAACTAGGTTTGTGTTTTAAGAAACAGATCCTGAATCCTTAAAAATAATAGAGAGGGTATATGTGTATGAAATACCACATCTTAGGGTATATTGAGCTTTTTTTTATTTAATCCTTTGCAATTGAGCACAGTTACCTCCAGTAGCTCTTCAGTTTTTTTAGTTGTTAGATGAGAATGTCATCTAACAACTAAAAAAAGGGGGCTCAAGAAATTAATGAGTATTTTCCATTTAATTCATTACTCTACTAGAGAAAACATTTGAATCTCCTTCTTGTATCAACAGGGATTTAAAAAATATGTTTAATAGATGACAAAAGTTTCATCTCATCTACAAGTTCTCAAATGTAAAGTGTTGCTTCAGATTGTTTACATCATAGTGTTATTTGATCCTAGCTAATTTCATTTTTTTGATTCCTTATATCACCAAACCTAGAAAAAATTGATTTTCAGGTTAAGAGTAAAGGAACAAAGCAAACATAATAAAGTACCTTATACTCTAATCCTTGTGTCTGAGGATTTAAAGGTTTTCAAGCTCTTGGCATATTACATTTACTATGTTGATCACTGCATTAGGAAGACTGATGCAATTTGCTTAATCTGGTTCTTGTAATAATAAATATGTATAAAATTTTATTTTAAAAAGCAACCACCTTTTCTTGACATTACTCTATTTCAGGTTTTTGCCAAGTGATGCATAGACTTGTGGTGAATAAACAAATTGTTTTTGTTCTATGTATTGTTTATGTGAAAATGTATTTCAGGAAATAACAACCCTGGATGCAGAGAATAGTTAACTAGGATGAAAATTCTAAGAAAAGATTTTAAGTATTCATTTAAAATTTCATTTTTTCCTGCTTAAAACTGGTCATTAAAATTTAAAACAATATCTTTAGGGTTCTCAACTTTTGTCAAAATCTAAAGCAATATATGGGAATGAGCCTTTTATAGGTTTTCTGGAAGCTATGTTGACAAGAAAGGTTCCCTTTGGACACTTCTGCATAGAAACAATTTCTGATAGGTTATTCAAAATAATTAATTAACCGAGAATTTGTGACCAGTAACACAAGGAAATTATACATTTGCATTTTGATAATGTTTTTCAGATTACAGTTGCTGCAAAAAATAATCTTTTACACAGTGACATTCAAGTAACTGAAACTTTTTAGAGCATTGTGCTTGTCTACTTAAGGAGTAGAATGGTGAAAGAATATACTAGGCCTGAAAAACTATCACTAGATTTTAAAATTGTGCCTCGGGATTTGGAATAATTATAATTGTGAACATCCTAGCAATGAGATTTCTTCAGAATTTTAGTGAATTTTTTAAAAGATTAGGAATCTGGCATGTTCCTTTCTAAAACACTTAAAGAGTCATCTTTTGTAAAATTTTTCTCCCTGTTCTGCCATAAAAAAAGGTTCCAAAATGTTAATATAATTCACTTTTAATTTTTAAGAAATATTATGTATATTTAGTTGTAGATGGAGAGAATGC
This sequence comes from Spermophilus citellus, assembly GCF_964194105.1. NCBI lineage: Eukaryota > Metazoa > Chordata > Mammalia > Rodentia > Sciuridae > Spermophilus > Spermophilus citellus. The sequence goes on along the minus strand of NC_138184.1, from coordinate 191,522,431 downwards.
CTTTATTTTATTTATTTATTTTTATGTGGTGCTGAGAATCAAACCCAGTGCCTCACACATGCTAGACAAGTGCTCTATCTACCACGGAGCTACAACCTAACCCTTACTTTTAATTTTAAAGCTAGCATCTGTAAGATATTTTTTTCACTTCTCAATACAAGAACCAGTTTTGAAAACTCAGCAGTTTATTTTTTGTGACTTGTATGTATACAATAATATAGTCTCTAAGAACTTTGAGACTTGTTCCTTTATTTCATTTAAGAAACATTTGTTAACCTTCTACTCTATATGCTGTCCTTTGCTAGTTCTTGCAAGAAACAAAAAATCAAAAGGTGGAACAAGCAGTTTCATCAATGTAGGGAAGACTTGAGCCGGTAAAAGTGGTGGGTATAGAATGAACAGAAAAAAAGGGATGAATCTCATTGGTACAAGGAGCCATATTTTTATGAAGTGATTAAAGGGGGAAGCAAAGGAGATTGAAAAGTTAAGGATTGATTCTTGGGTTGAATAATGAGGAGGCAGAAGACTTCATTAACCAGAAATGGCAAAAGTTAAAAAATAGGAGTTGGTTTGGTAAGGAAAATGACGTGTTCATTTAAAATGTATTGAATGTGACATGCTGGTAGGATGTTTAAATGTTCAGTTGGAAATGAAGAGACACAATTCAGAAGTGCCTGTAGGTGATAGGCAATCTGGGAATAGGCTGATGGTATTGCCAACGAACTGACTGTTGAGAGAAGAGGATAAAGTTAGGCAACAAACATGCCCATTCCATTCCATTAGGACAAACCATAAAACTAAGGGAATGCCTACATTTAAAAAGAAGGAGTGGTCATGAAAGAACCAGAAAGAAGGAGGAAGGGAAGAAGTTCAATGTCATAGGCCCTATGGAAAAGAGAATTCAAAGGAGCAGACCATCTGTGCAAATTTTGACTAGGAAGTTTGTTTTTTATCAGTGCATTATATTTACACACACTGTAGGGATTCATTTTGACATAATTATAAAAGCACAGACTATAATTCGTTGCAATTCATCACCAGTTCTTTCCCATTTCTCTGCCTTTGTCCCTGCCCATTATTCCCTTTTGTCTACTCTACTAGTCTTCCATCTATTTATTTAGAATTTTTAAAATTAATGCTTTATAGATAGACATAAAGGTGAACAACACTGTGATATCATACATGTGCATAGGATAGTTTAGGTCAATTTCATTCTACTGTTTCTTGATTTTCCCATCCCTCCTCCCTTCCCCTTAATCTTCTTCCTCTACATACTGATCTCTTCTAATTTCATGGGATTCCTTCACTCCCTTTCCCCTGCTTAATTTGATCTAGCTCCCACATACAAGAGGAAAACAACTCTTGACTTTCTGGTCTGGGTTATTTCATTTAACATGACATTCTTCAGTTCCATCCATTTACCAGCAAATGCCATAATTTCATTCTTCTTTATGGCTGTATAACTCCATTGTGTGTATATATATATATATATATATATATATATATATATATATATATATATACACCACATTTTATTTATCCATTCTTCTGTTGATAGGCACCTGCTCTTGTTCCATAACTTGACTATTGTGAAATGCACTGCTGTAAACTTTGATGTAGCTGCTATAGAATGCTGATTTTAGATCTTTTGGATAAATACTGGGGATTGGGATGCTGGGTTACATGCAGTTCTATGACTAGGAAGTTTAGAAATGTGATGAATGAGAAGATATCCTGGAGTTGGTGATCAGATTAGAAACCTTTGAAAGGGCAGTTTCAGAAAAGCAAGTCAAACTAGAAGGGATTAAAAAGTGAGGGGCACAGGCTTAAAAGCCTGTAACATCAGCCTAAGAAACACTTTGCTCTTAATGACAGTGCTGTTTCAGTGATAAAGGTCTTAATGAATTCTCTTGATATTTTATGAACAAAATTATAGTTATTTGAGTAAATAAACCACGTCTTCTTCTGGAAATCTTTAAAACTCTTCTTATATTACACATTATTTATTTTTTATTTTATTTTTTTTTAAAGAGAGAGAGAAAGGGAGAGAGAGAGAGAGAGAATTTTTCAATATTTATTTTTTAGTTTTCGGTGGACACAACATCTTTGTTTGTATGTGGTGCTGAGGATCGAACCCAGGCCACACGATGGCCAGGCCACCGCTTGAGCCACATCCCCAGCCCTATTACACATTATTTAAATGTGATAGTGTAAATGAGGAGAAGAGCAGATTCAAATTTCTTTACTAATGCCTTGTAAAACTTTATAGAGTTTAGGGGAAAAAAAAGCCCTTGGTCTGTTAAAATATTCTAAATGTTCCCATTCACCTCTGCACTGATTTTTTAGATTCATTTATGTTCAGCCAGAAGAAAAACAGAATGACTCTGTGTGTGAGTGAGTGTGTGTGTGTTGGGAGAGAAAGTAGGAAGGAGAAGAGGAGAAGCAAGTGTTGGTAAAATGATTAAGGAATGAGAAGTTAATTTAATATTTAGGTTAATGGAGAGTCACACATATTTTACATGGATTGTAAATTTTCAGGAAATAAAAATGCATTGTAATTTTTAAAACTCTAGAACTGTAAGGTTTTTTTTCTTTGATTATTCAGAGTTTATTTCAATCTTGCAGTGCATTAAGGCCATTATTATCAGTACCTGTTATTCAATAATATAAGCAGATTGGGGTTATTTAAGCTTTTGTAGTGTTTAGTTTCTTGACAAATGCACATAATTAAAATATGACTTAAGAAGGTTATCTTAGACTTTAAGAGTTCCCATGTTGACTCTCCAAAACTACAATCTGATTTTCATTTCTTTTAATTTTTAAGCTTTATTATTTTTTTCTTTATAAAAGCATAGCTTTATAAAACAAAAACTAAGGCACAAATCAAATTTCACACCCCTCATAAATATGGTTACTACTTTAATGTGGTTAACATTTGGTTAAAATGGAAATGTGTTCTTTTCTGCCTGACTTTGCATTAAAAAGAACTTTACTACATCCTTGAGATAGCATTATTTCACTCATTCAACAGATGTCTTAGTCTCCACTAGAATACCAGAAGATAAGACCTATAATTTATCATTGTTCTTTCTTGGTGATCCAAAGAAACCTGCCACATAGAAGAAGCCCCTGTACACTTTGGTTGAAAGGGTGATTATGAACCTACCACATAAAGGCTTCTATACTAGGTGCTGTGAGGAGGTTATGAAAGGAAAAAGATAGTGACACAGGCTCCAGTGAACTCTATGTTTTCCTTACTGGAATAAAGTTAGGGTAATTGTATTATGGGTAGAAAAATTTTCTTGGCCAAGGATTTTATCTGGATTTGGGGGAGCTTTATTTGCTTTTTAGTCTTATTACATTAGCATTTACACAATTCTTATTGGCCTTACTACTCAATAATTTCAAACTATTTTCTAATAATGACGACTCACATGCAGATATGAGCCTAGAGCAGATATCGTAATGCTTTGAGCTCCTAACTTGGTGCTAAAATACAGTACAAAGTATCTCTAGCCTTTATCTGGCTTTGGACTTATTGTCTTTAATATTTTAATAACAAAAGAGTGGCATATACTTAAATAAACAAGCAAAAACCAATCCAATCTAATATATTAGCACAGAGGTAAAAAGCTCAATAATACAAAAAAAAAAACACGATTCGACGATGAATACTGTTGAATTATATTTGGTATAAAGCTGTCTCTGTAACAAAGTGAACTTCATTCTGACTTAATATATAAATAAACCTAATTTAAGATTATGTTCTTGCAATAAATACCTGAATTTCAACCGGTGATAGTGGCTGAGCCTTAGCCAATCACAATCTGCCAGTTAACAGAGGACATCCATATTAGGTAAATGCCTGATTTATGACCAATCAAGCTGTTTCTACAGGGCACTTTTTTTCCCCTGTTTATAAATATGGCCTAGATAAGTTGCTGGGTGGAGCTCTCCAAACATCTCCTGGTTCTGAGTACTGCCCAATTCATGAATCATTCCTTGTTCAAATAAACTGCTAAATTTAATTTGTGTGAGATTTTCCTTTTAATAATATTCTCTGTTCTGACTTTGCCTGTGGATTATTTGTAATTTTCTATAGGACAAATGAAAAAAAAGGGATTGAAACAGAAGCTGATCATTTAGCTAGAAAAAGACTTTCTAAGGATCATATTATTCTTGGTAAAAATCAGCATTTTCAAGGGGGAATGATGGCCAGCGTCTCTTTGCAGGAGTTCTTTCTGTCCAGGGGAAACCAAGCCACCATAAAACTTACAATCTCAGATAATTAATAAATAACAAAACAGAGATACTCAGAAATATATTTATATAATGCGAAGCCCTGGAACTAGACAAAGGGAAAATGGCTCTGGTGGTTTATTTAAGGGGGTACATCAAAGGCAGGGATAAGGTTTCAAGGGCAGAGTCTTGCTTTTTGATATCTTGCAGTCAGCCGGTTGATTGACATCTTGGCAGGTCACACCCATCTCAGGCGCTGTGTGGGCCACGGCAGAGCAGGAAAGAGATTCACATTGTCCCTGGGCAACTGACCAGAGGAAACATCCACTGGCCATTCCCAGAAACCTGAAGTCTCTATCCATGAAGCTTCCATGTGCTGCGACCCACATGCAACCCACGTGATCTGTTTTTGCATTTTCTTTGCATTTCTTCTTTTAGAAGGTATGGCATTTTTCTTCTTTACCAGGCATAAACTAGAGTTGAATTAAGAAGTTATTATAAAAATTGCTGATTCATCTTATTAATGAAATACAACAACAAAAAAATCTACCACCCAATCACTCTTTAAGACCTCTTGGTTTGAACAAAGGCCAGAGATGATGATAGTTTGTAATCTGTAATAGGGAAGTATAGAGCAATATTTCCCCAAACTGAAAATACAGTAGCAGCTCACTTTGAAAGGAAAAAAATAATGACTAGGTCTGGGTATGTAAAATTTTTCTGAATAGAATTTGGATGGTATCGCCTTTTTCCTTTATCTGATCTAAAATCACAGCATCCTGTATTGGCAGTTGGTTTGTGATTTATAGCAGTTGTTTTCTGGCATGGCTATAGTTAATAGATCATTAATCATTTCCATGAAGTATAAAGAATACTCTTGCATGCATGCATTAAGAAAAAGGTCCCTTTCTTATAGAGATTGAATATACCAAATATTTTATATCCATAATCTTTAAAATCTGTACTTCTGTTGGTTATCTTCTCTTTAAATGTCATTGTGCTACCTATAGGTGTCAGGTGAACAGGCTTAGGGGGTATAGGTGGGAATGTACCTATGCCTAGAGTCCAATACTTGAAGTATTTTTTTATCTATAGATTGTATATCCTTTAATAACAATCAAGACTGCAGACGAGAGCTATGATTCTAACATTTTCAGAACTAGTTAGTACTTGTCTGAGCAAACAGCTGTTTAGGAAAGCTGAAGGACTACAAATCAATATTAGGCATCTAAGTAAATGATTTGTCCTCCTGTGAAAATTTTCAATGTGGAAATTTCTGGCATTTTCAGTTAGTGGATTGTCTCTTCCAGTCCCTATGAGGTTGTGGCATGTAATTCCAAGACTGCCATTTTGTTTTACTTGTGTCTAGCCACAGGTCTTTTTAAGTTCCAGGTCTTTTCTGGCAGATTAGTTCTAAGGGCATCCTGGGTATCTTGCAATTCTTTCTTAGTAGATCTGATCAATTAAAGTAATTTCATCATATAAAATTAAAAATTCCCTCTCAATCAAGCATTCACTAGTTCAAGTACATTCTGTATGCAGTTACAAGTATACTATAGTCTAGCTTTATATAGAACACTTTCACATATACTGACTCTTTAATACTCAAAATATTTATAAGTGCCAGAGTAAGGGATTAAAACCTTGTTGGCCTAGAGATGAGCCCAGGGAGTCTTTTCCATTATGCTATGCAGCCTCTTCAATATTCAGCCTCCATTAAACCAAGTCAGTGCATTGACCAATCTGCTCCCTTCCTACAACTTGGTACTAAAATTTGATTTCAAAATACCCTTATGAAAAATATATGTAAAATCACACTATTATCTTAGGGCCTTTCAAGTCTTCACTTTCCAGTTAAGGATTTGTTTTTTTTCCATTCATGTACTGTTAGTTCCTGTGAATTCTAATGGGAATTAAGCACATAAATCCTTGAAACACAATTTATATACTATGAATCCTGCAGAGATGGCAATTTGGTATGTAGTCTATTTGTAATCCACTCTATAAATGGTTTGTTTTTTGTGTTATATGGCATTAAATAGGTGAGATTCTTGCTGGGGTTCCATAATGAGTCTTAATACTGTTCTATAGAACATACACAAATTGACATTTGGTGAAGAAATGAAGTGAACTTTTTATCTTACAGCTAAATGATGATTTAGCAAAAAAAAGTCAAGAAAGTGGGATTTATATATGGCAATGTCACCCTAAAACTGCTTGATATTAGCCTGCTCTCTGTATAATTTTGTTATTTCATAGCTCTATGAAGACAAAATCTCAGTTTATGTTGATTGTTCTTGTGTCCTTGGTGCCCAGAATAATGACTGGCACATGATAGGCACTCAGAAATTCTTAGAGATAAATACATCAACATTTCTTTTTTAAAAATCAGCAAAATTAAGAATTAAATCACTTTCTTTTGCATCTATTTGTCCTAATAAATCTTTGAGCACACATGGTACTTTGAAAATAAAGAATAACATCTTCCTTCTACTCTGGAGCTGTGCAATATATTATGGCTGAAATCTTTCTCTTACAATATGTACAAATATTTTTAAAGTACAATATGTTGTAAAAAGTCCCATGTCAACAGAAAAACTTGCAGTATCAAAATTATTGAAATATCACGTAAAATGCATAGTATATGTGCATATACACAAATTTGAGGGTGAGGTTTGTATCAATCCTGAGTAATAGGATAAAAACTTATTCACAGTAGACAACCCACTTGATCAATACCCTATGGTGAGGAGTTATCAAAGCCAAAATCACATCTTGAATTTTTATCTTTTCCTGGCTGGTGATACATAAATATACACATACATACATACATACATACATAAATTCTTCTTTAAAAAAATATTTGTTTAGTTTTAAATGAACACAATACCTTTATTTTATTTATTTATTTTTATGTAGTGATGAGGGTTGAACCCAGTGCCTCACATATAGTAGGAGAGCACTCTATCACTGAGCTACAATCCTAGACCTGGAAGATACAGTCTTGAGACACTGGGCAGCACCAGTGAGCTGCAGCTCCTAGCCAGCCATGCCATCACCAGAATAAACTAAATAACCAGAACTCTTTAATGTGCATTTATTAACTTACTTAGTTTTCACAAAACCTTATAGGATGGGTTCCATAATTCCATTTTATTGGTGAGGAAATCCATTTTATTTGAGGCATAGAGACATGTAACAATTTGCCAAGGTTAATGGAAAATTTGGTATTTGTGCTACGTGACTTAACTAAAGAAGTGGTAAAATCTGAAATTTAATTAAAATTTTTGACACTAAATTTTACATACTTTCATATACCATAGTATTTCTAGATTCTGAGCCAGATCTATCCATAGATAACTTAGTGTTAATCAAATAATTTTAAATATTCTAACCAAAATAAAAAGTTGAAATAGATAAAGTTAATTTTAATAATATATTTTACTTAGACCAATATATCCAAAATTGAATTATGACAACATGCAATCAATACAAAAATATTAAAGAAATATTTTACTTGTTTTTTTCATCAATAGGTTTTCAAAATTCAGTATGTATTTTACAACATTCACAACACATCTTGATTCAGATTAGCCACATTGCAGTGTTCAAGCCAGCTCTTCACCACCATGTTTAAAGTCTTTGGGTATCAATAAAAATAATGAGGCCTGGAGAAGTAAATTTCCATAGTCCCAGAGTTAATCAGGTGCATAAAAGTTGTTAGTGACTAGACTTGAAGAGAGAATCAATTACCAAGACTGTGCTAAAATTTCAGCAGGTCTACAGTGTAACACTATTCCTCTCTGATGCCTCTCAGCAACCTGTCACATCTAGACCTAAATAATCACAGCTCATAGTACTGGGTTGAATCTTTCACCGTGAAGGTCAGACCAGCTAGTTTTGTTCTCCAGTGAAATACTTGTTAAATACAATGCATTTGTTTATTTTTGCAAAGTTGTATGAAATGTAAAGAAAGCAAAAATTTTAAATCCCCACCAAGCATTGGAACACAGAAATTTCTACCATTCATATATTTTCTCTGTTTAAATACAAATGGGCTGTGGAAAGTGTATTATCACAATGTACTTCAGTTTGAGAAGAAGTTTGAGATCCCATAACCTTAAGAAAATGTCTCTAAGGGACATTTTCTGATTTCATTACATTCTACTCTGGTCACTTACAAGTTAATTATTCTAACCTCCAGTTGATAGCTAGAAAATCCAGAGTGTTTATTTTTATCCTAAATTTATTCAAACCATTCAAGTTATCGAAGCCAGAAGTGATCTAAGATAAATATTAAGTAGGAGCCCAAAGCAAGAGTTTCTTTCTCTATTATTATTTTCATAATTGTATTGCTAGAGTCCATAGGATTTGAATTTTAGATCTATGATAGGCCTTATAAAGTCACCAAATAGTGATATTTGAACTTTTTTTCATTAAGGTAGTTATAATGGTTTAGATGTGATGTTTTCCAAAAGTTCATTTGTGAGACAATGAAAGAAGGTTCAGAGGAGAAATGATTGGGTTATGAGAGTCTCAACCCAATCAATGAATTAATCCCCTGATAGGGATTAACTGAGTGGTAACTGAAGTGGTAGGGTGTGGCAGGAGGAGATAGGAACTGCGGGCTTGGCTTTGGCATATATATTTGTATCTGACAAGTGGATACCTCTCTCTCTGCTTTTTGATCAATATGTGAGCTGCTTTCCTCTGCCACACTCTTCAGCCATGATGTTCTGTCTCACCTGAAGCCCTGAGGAATAGAGATGGGCTTCTAACACCATGAGCCCTCAAATAAACTTTTCTTCCTCTACAGTTGTGCCAGTTGGTTCTTTTAGTCACAGCCATGAAAAATCTGACTAAAACAGTAGTGATACATTTTTTTTTTCATATTGTTTTCTTGGAACCCAGTACCATGAGCTGTGGTTATTTAGGTCTAGATGTGACAGGCTGCTGAGAGGCATCAGGGAGGAATAGTGTCTCAGGACCAAACCCTACATTGTAGACCTGCTGAGACTTTACCACAGTGGAGCTCTTGTGAGTGAAGCAGGACTAGAACTGGGCACTGGAGCCATCATCTGCTACTTTTTTACTGTTTGATTTGGTGGCTCCCAAGGCATCTCTGTAGAACCTAGGCACATGATTAACACAGTTGTAAAACACTGATTTAGTACCTGCATTTTTTTTTCCTTGCCAGGTTAATGATAGCCCGAGACTTTTAGTTTTAAAATATTTAATCTTTTCAAAAGTTGTGCAGGCACGAATACTAGAGTGAGAAGAATCAGTGGAAAGAATTACAAAGAAAATAAACCAAGGTAGGTAAGAATTTTAGCCTGAGGACAGGGGTAGAACAAGCTCATTGTTGGCTGCTTTGATCAATGTTCATACACTCACACAATGAAATCAGACAAGGCATCCAGTTTTGACGGAGATGAGTTTAATTTTAGCAAATAAATATGAGTTAGTATAACATCATCTAGAGAACTAACTAGTCTTAAATTTGAATCTGGAGAGTCACAGCTGGCTATATAGAAGTTGTGTATTAATAGTGAAAGACCTAGGGCCATACACCAGAGTCAAGAGACAGGCAAATTCCCCAAGATAGGCAGTATGGAGAGAAGAGAAGATCAAGGTCCAAGACTTTAACCAATGAACATTAAAGTATCGGAAAAGCAAAAGAAAACAGTTAACAAGACAGCAGAAGAGTAGTAGAGAGATAAGAGGGAAAGAGTCCAAACATTCACAGCCTCTCCTTTTGGCTCCTTTGACAAAACCACTATCTTCTCTTCCTAAATCCATTAACTCTGAATTGATCTTTCTGTAATACCCTTGCCAACCTGTAGTTTATCCTCCAAAGCACAGAGTAATTCATTAAAAACATTAAATTAGAGCATACCTCTTTATGCCAGAAACCCTCCACGGCTTCTCATCACTTTCAGAATAGAAGCCAAAGTCCTCATCATGGCCTATGCAGTTTTTGGTCCTCTGGTAACACTGAGACCTCATCTACAGTCTGTACCTTTCTCACTGGTTGCCGTTCTTTGAACACACTGAGCACATATCCACTTCAGGACTTGCTGTTCTCTGTGTGTGCACACTTTCTTCAGCCAGCCACGTGACTTAGTCCATTACTTTCTTCAGATCTCTGCTCATGTATCACCTAAGAGAGATACTCTTCCTGACCATGCTCTGTAAAGCAGCACCCCTCCACAATCCTCCCTTCCTATTTTCTATGGTGCTTTATTTTTTTTGGTATCCTATAATCAATTCACATATACTTGTTCTTTTGTTTAATGTCTGTCTCACTAACACGTGTAGGAGTCTGACATTGAATAGATAATAATTGTATAAAATATAATACTATAAAAAACAAAAGAGCAGGTGGTCCCAAGAAGGAATCAATGGGGTCAAGTACATTAGAGAAGCCACAAAGGAAATTAATGAGAAAGAGGGTATTTGAGTGACTTTCAGTTACCAGTGTTCCTGATGATGGAGAAAATCAGAAAGTGTTTCATCTTTATTCAGAGTTAAACATCTGCTTTCATAAGTGTGTTCATGTACATTTTATGACATGTAATTTTCCAGCTTTATAATATTGAAAAACATCTTTCTCTTCTCTTAATGCAGTGATTACCTTAAAACTGTACTGTGGCTTTTCATCTTTGTATTCTCAGCATTTGGTACATTAACACAGCTAAATAAATGAATGAATTAAACAAAGAGAGAAGGGACAAGAAGTATATGTTTAAACAATGGTTTTAGACTGTTTAAAGGAAAACAACATTGGAAAATGGCTTAACTGGATGGTAAGATTTCCTTCATCAAGCTTATGCATATGGGAAAGAGAAGATCACCAAGCTACGGAAATAGCCTTGCTTCAAATCTATCTCCATCCCTTACTAGCTATGTGATACTGGGGGAAATTACATCCTCTTTGTGCCCGAGTTTTCTGTGGGTACTATGGAGATAAAGTAGAACCTAACTCATAGATTTATAGTGAGGATTAAAGGATATAATTATGTTTGTAAAATATTCAGTACAATATTTACACATAATAAATGTTCAATAAATGTCAGCACTGTTGTGTTTATAAAATATCCAGCACAATAAATGTTAGGCAATTTTATTATTATCACATAACCAGAAAAAATATTTAAGTGTGTGTGAGTGTGTGTGTGTGTGTGTGTGTGTGTATGTATTGGGACAGTGAGTGAGATCAGAGGAGCTGGGTAGAACCAAGTCTTACTGATATAACATAGAGAGTTGTCTATTTTACTGATAGTGAGCTGTAATCAGTTTGGGCTACTATAACAGAACACTACAGACTGGAAGACTTAAAGAACAGAAATTTATTTCTGTAGTCTAGAAAGCCCAAGATGGAGGAGCTGGCATATGTAGTGTCTGTTGAAAGCCTTCTTCCTGGTTTGTAGAGGTCTTATCCTTGGATCCTTACATGGCAGGGAGGAGAGAGGGAAAAGAGAATGAGGGAGGAAGGGAGAGAGAAGAGAGGAGAGAGAAAGAGCACATTCACAGAAGAGATGCCTAGTCTTTTATTTTTATAAGGGCACTAATCCCACTCACTGGGGCTGCACCCTCATGATACAATCACTTCCCATAATGGAAAGCAAAGTATAGTTCAGAGTAAAGATCAGTGATGTGGAAGGGAATAGACTGGAAACAGTGGTACCACTGGAGGATAGAGGAGCAGAGGTAGAGGGCAGTAAAGTTCAGTTAGCATTTGTCTTTTTAAGTAAATAGGGGATAGGATATCCTTTTCTCTCACTGTTTCGACTCTACCTCCCTTCTCTTCCTTCCTTCCATCCGTCATTTGTGATTTGTGATGATGAGTAGAAGTGCTGACATTTACTTTAGAAACAAAACAAAACAAAACAAAACAAAAGTATACCAACCGTCTTATGCCAGCATTATATGCAAAAATAAAACACAAACAAGCTGGACACAGAGATCTTAGTATAAAATCATGAGTGCTCATCCCTCACTTCTATTTTATATTTTTTGGTAATACTAATTTGAATTTTATTTTTATTTTACTTGTTTTATTTGTCTGGCTGCCAATGTAGATTATATTATATTCTCTCAAATTGAATCCTTTATTTTGACATTTGAATTATTTGGACTTTTTATACAGACAGAGGTCTTAAATCAGCCAACAAATGTTTACTGAGTGCCTCTTGGTGTCAAATGCTTTACCTTGGATATTCAAGAATAATGCCAAACAAACAAACCAAAAATCCAAGTATTTTGCTTCTAAGACTATTGCTATTATGTTGACATGATTAATTTAATGGACTGTAAAGTAAATCTTTAACCTTGTTTTAAGGAGGATCAACCTTCAGTCACATATTGTATATTTAATGGTGTATTTTTGCTGCACTGTCTATCCTAGACTCCTCTCTCCCCGTTTCTGGTATTTATCCTTCATCCTCTACCCTAGTCCCAATTAGTAGTTCTAAATGAATGTTCTTGTTTAAGGTATAGACTCCAAAGTCACAGTAGCATTAAAAAGAGGGAGCCATAAAACTTCTAGGTCTTCCAGACCCAGAAGAGTCATCATTAATTGTCAATTTCGGATATCACAAAAAGTCCTAAAGAGTGAGCAATACATATCCATTCTGGTTTTTGTGTTTTCTGCTGGCTTTCTTTAACTCATGTCATCTATCAAGGAACTGTTTCTGCATTTTTTTTCCAAGCCTGGCCCCACTTCTGAGTGATGTGTTTGGCAAAGACTTTCTTCATATTTCACATATTCCAACAAACAGGAATTCTTGTAAGTCCCTGGCAGTAGACTACATATTTTGGGTAGACAATTTCTATTCATTTATAGTTTCCTTTAAGAAATGAGGTCCAGGGGCTGGGGATGTGGCTCAAGCAGTAGCGCGCTCGCCTGGCATGCGTGCGACCCGGGTTCGATCCTCAGCACCACATACCAACAAAGATGTTGTGTCCGCCGAGAACTAAAAAAATAAATATTAAAAAAAAAAAAGAAAAGAAATGAGGTCCAGGGTGCCTTGCAAGTGATTTTTCCAGTGCCCTAGAACCTCCTGGCAGCATTGTTAGAACAGGGATCCTTATCTTCTTGACTCCATTGGGTGCTCTTTTCATTATATCACACAGCCTTTCCTAGCCATAAACTTCTGTTGCTTAGCAACATAACTGAGGAAAGAAACTCTACCATGTGTTGACAACTGTGTGGCTTAGTGCTTATTATTGTAATAATGATCAAATTAATAATATTTATAGATAGCTATCATTACTACTGACCACCCACAATAAAAAGTGTAGGGGATCATCAGACAAATGGTACTTGATTGAAATTATGAAAATAATAATCATCATCTTGAAAATGACAATTCAAGAAAATGTGATATTTCTTTCACTTCATATGTTGTGTCCTTTTTTTGACCTTCTTACACACTGCCCACTATAAAAGTACATAATGACTCTGGGCCTTTTCTGTGACAGCAGATTTGTTTATATCCTCTCCCTGGACAAAGCCTTTCTTTCCACACCTAGAATTCACTGTCTTATAAACCTAGACCTCTAGCATTTCTGGTTCAGTAATGTATAGTCGTCTCAATCACTTTCCACTTCAGAAAGGATATTTTCTGGAAGAATGGAGGAACAGAAACTTTAGAAATATATTTATGTACATATTTGCATCTACCAAATTATAATTTAAAAATTAATATTTACAAGTCAATTTCTAGGCTAGAACCAGTTTCAAAGCATATGAAAATCTTTTGGGTACTTGGTAGGAACTGCTAATTTTGCTTATTATAGTGCTGTCAATAGTGTCAACATAGTAGAAACCACCAACATGTCCAGCATTGTCAAAGGAATGGTTTTGGAATATGTGATGGTAAATGTATGGAATGGAATATTATTTGGTGTTAAAATATCCATGAAACACTTATATGTTAAGCAGAAAAACCTATAAAACAAAGTAACATGTATGATCTAATGCAATCTTATTAAATTTATGTATGTGGGAGGTGATATGCAAAAATGAAAATAGTTTTTCTAAGGGCATATGAGTAATTTTGTTATTATATCACATTATTATATAATATTGTTGGTATAATTTTCCTAGTTATTAAAGACACACATTACATAGTGTAATAACCAGTTACTATGGTTCTGAGTTACAGAAAAACACTGTTTTCATTGCTTTGAAATTGTCATTTTATCAGACTGTAAGCTTAACATTCCAAGTAACTTAACTTCTTTAGGCAGTATCTTCACTTGTAGGTGAGGATAATGTGAGCTCTGTGTTCTCATTCAGCTCGAGAATTAGCTTACCCAGTGCTCGCTCTTCCTATTTATGCTCACCCACCTCATTCACACAGAGGGTGCAGCTCTGTATTACTTCTGGCTCTTTCCAAAACCAAATGCTCAAAGATGAAGACTTCCCTTCATGGTGGGGGTGAGGTGGGGCAGAATTATTCAAAGGAGTATGTCACAACCTAAATATATCTTGAACAATGACAACATCAGTAACGTTCATATTTCACTGAGGGCTTATTTTACAGTGGCCAAAACATTTGGATGAACATGATTAATAAATTTTAATGTTTGTTATACCTCTAGTAATACCTGGGCCCTGAACTGACTTATTTTGTAGGAAGTCTTGGATGAAAGATTCAACAGCAAGATGAAATCGTGGAATGGCTCCTTGATATTCCATTTGCCATGAGGGGTGGTGAGAATCGTATTTGAGACTCTTTATGTGAAAGTGTCATCTCTGGAAACGTAGATAGACTTTGGGTCTCAGGTCTCTCTCTACCCCCTTTTTTCCTATTGTCTGATAAGGTATTCTCACTTGAATGAAATGTGTTTTTTGACATCCTCCATGATAGTAGGAGCTAAGAACTACCATGTGTTGACAACTGTATGGTGATTACTTCACAGAGGAATCACTCTTACAGTAAATAGGAATTGACAACTGTTCGTTCATATTTTATATATAAATGTTTGACTGCCCAACCTGCAGTGTTATTAAAAAGTAATAACATTAGCTTTAACATCATACCTCTGTCAACATTTTGACTTATTTATTCAATGCTACTATATAAATTTGTTCTTTACATGAGCCAGGTGTGATAGCCCATGCCTGTGATACCAGTGGCTGGGGAGGCTGAGGTAGAAGAATTGTTAAGTTTAAAGCCAGCCTCAGCTACATAGCAAGGCCCAAGTAACTCAGCGAGACCCTGCCTCTGAATAAAATATAAAAAAGGGCTGGGGATGTGGCTCAGTGGTTAAGGCCCTGGGTTCAATCCCTGGTACAAAACAAAAAGAATTTTAATACATGAATAAACAAATATGAACTGAAACTTCTACAGACCAGACTAGGTGTACTAATATTTGTAATGATAAGATGACATAATCTTAAGATATTTAAGACATAGGTGATAGGTACAGTCCTAGATGGGAAGGAAGGGGAGTAGTAGGACTGGTGACAAATAGGGATACTAAATATATAAGAAACCATAAAAACAAGGTTGAATGAAATATATTTAAATAATACAATAAAGAAATATTTCTCTCAACATGTAATATTGAATAATATTGGCAATCAAACTCAGACATAAGAGCGGAGCTACAGGTAAAAAACAACGCACTACAGACTCTGGAAGATGGATAATATTAATTCATTTTTGGAAGGCTTCATGGAGGAGATGAAATTGGTCAAATATATAAAAGCTGAGCCTGGAGACCTGGCAAGGCACTTGACTCTTATATCTCTGGCAGCCTGTTTTGATGCTAGAATATAGAATGAGTAGAATGGGAAGGAAGAGAGCAGAGGAGAAAGTCATTCTGTGCGTCATCATTCACAATGGTGCATCGTTTCTCAATGAAATACTACACAGAACATTAAATAATATAATAATGCAATGCAAATTTTAATAGTGTGTAATCATTCAAATCAACTGTGTCCTAATACTTATGAAAGTTCTCTCAAGAAAATAAAATCTCACAATGAATCTCAGAACTGTCCTTTATGTAAGATCTGAAACCTTAATAGTGCTATACTTAAGAGTGAGGCTTAATGAGAAGTTGCCATGATGCACCATGTCTCCTGTCTCCTGTGCTATATTAACTTTGTAACATCTATTGACATATGTCAGTCATTATGCTAGAAGCTGGGAATATGGTGAATCAGAGATTCAGTTCCAGCTCTCATGGAACTTAGAATCCTGAGATGGGGTGATCAGTGTGTTTGAGAAAAAGATAAATTGACACAGATTGCAATACAGTGTGATGTGTGCCTGATAGTAGTAGTAAATAGTGCTATGTGAGCATACAGAGATATATGCAACCCAGGCTGGAAGATTGAGGAAAATTGTTTTAAAGAAAGGATATTCAAGCCTAAGGAGTTGGAACTAAACCAAGTGGACTGGGGAAAACTAACCAAGGCAGAGAAGCAACCCAGAGAAGAGAGGAAGTGGGGAGATTATGGAAGGAGGAGAAGAGGAAGGAAGAGGGAGAAAGAACACATGGTGCTTCTTCCACAGTGTTTCCTAGGAAGTGAAAAAGATTTAATACAAGGTAGGTGAGAGGTTGTGGATGTACATGAGACTGGGAAATAAGAGGAGAAAATAAAGGTGGATCAAACAGTGCTTTTTTCTTGACTTAAGGAATTCCGATAATGGATTTTTAAGATGGGAAGAAACAGGATCAGATTTGTGTTTGAACAAGTTTACAATGGCTAGGGTGGTGTAGTCCTAGTTATTATGGAGGGAGAGGCAGAAGGACTGATTGTGACGAGGAGGTCAAGGCCAGCTTGAAACACTGATTCTTTTTTAAAAAATAAATTAATTAAAAAATAATAAATAAATAAATAAATAGATAGATAAATAATTTGGAGACGCATTCCATACGATTTGGAGATGAACTGCATATGGAGTGTGAGGGGAAAGTGCCACACATCTCTCAAGTTATCTATCGTGGCCGCTGAGAAAATGGTGTCTGTTAACTGAGTCTTATCTGCAAGTGTTATAATAAAAGAACATGAACTGCAAAGGTTACTCATTCCTGGATATTGCCAGGTTGACATCAGTTCTTCCAGTGGGAATGGCAAGGCTACGGTTTGGTTTTATTCTTTCTTCTTGAGACAATCCCTGGTCATATTCATTCAGTACAGAAATGAATTGCCCCCACGTTATTGAAATTAAAAAATGTACCAAGTAACTGTTTTTCAGTGAGAAGTTCAAAGAGAAAATCAACTATTCATTGCTTCTATCTGAAAATGGATAATTGCAATAATTTTAACAAATTAGACCTTATTATTTTTGAAATTAGGAAAATCTTTTTAAGGAGCTACAAAATTACACTAGGAGGCCTCTTAGAGACCACCGACATAACTTTGATGAAAAAATTGTGAAGGTTGAATTACTGGTTCAATTATTGCTTCATAGTTCACGATTTTTTTTTGAGTATTGGCAATGTCTTGCAAAGTGTTGATTAAACAAGTGAAAGTTAGCACATGTTATCCTAGAACTCATAAAATTGTTTTTTTTTTTTTTTTTTAGAGAGAGAGAAAGAGAGAGAGAGAATTTTTTTTTTAATATTTATTTTTTAGTTTTCGGCGGACACAACATCCCTGTTTGTATGTGGTGCTGAGGATCAAACCCGGGCTGCACGCATGCCAGGAGAGCACACCACCACTTGAGCCACATCCCCAGCCCTCATAAAATTGTTTTATGTTGGTATCAAAATGTCCTGGTAATTTTTGTGGCAAAATGAAAGGGTTGTTCTGATGAATAATATGAAATAAAATGTGGAATAGTTTCTTAGTGATCTTGCTTGCTTTTAAATTCTTTTGTTAAGTGATTTATGCACATTTATCCAGATCATAATTATCTTGATTAATATTAAGAAATATAGTATTTATAATCCCAATGTTTAACAAAGTGCTTCATGATTAGCCCTTTATAAATAATTAACCCTCTTGTATACAAAATTTTATAATTTCATTTTGGATTATGAAGTGCCAGCTAATATTTTCAAAATTTTAATCATACATATATAATAGATTCATCAGAAATATAAGTAGTATTATAGCTCTGACACTACAAATCAATGAGAAATCAAACTACATTTGTATGTTTTTGCAGTAATCACATATTTTTCTGGTCTTTGGCTTTTTTTTTTTTTTTTTTTTGGTACCAGGGATTGAACCCAGGTGTGCTTAACCACTGAACCATATCCTAGCCCTTTTTACTTTTTATTTAGAGACAGGGTCTTGATAAGTTGCTCAGGGCCTTACTAAATTATTAAGGCAATTTGAACTTGGGATCCTTCTGCTTCAGCCTCCAGAGCTGCTGGGATCACAGACATGTACCAGTATGCTTGGCTGGTCTTTTGACTTTTTACATTTAGATGTTAGATGTATATTATTTAATCACAAAAATTGCTAAAATTTAGAAAAAAATTTAAATATGCTATTCTGAAACATGTATTGATTTGTTGCTATTTTCATTTACATGTGAAAATAATGTCTAGAATTAGGTAATCCAACTAGGAACTTCTTTTCCATTACTACCATAGGAAACAATTAAGTTTTATGTTGCTTATATTTTTGTGACAGGGAAGTGTATTTGGACCATATCTGCTCTTCCTAGATAGGCAAAACCAAATTGCTGCAACTCCTTAAATGATCTGAGCACTTAATGCTAAGCTTTTTTATGTTATTTAGGAAAAAATGCTTAATACAAATCAAATAATACAAAGTCTCAGCAAAGAAATTGAAGATACTAAGAAAAATCAAACAATAAATTCTGAACTAAAAACATAACAGCAGAACCAGTGAATTTGAGGATAGAAGACTAGAAATTACCCAATTTAAACAAATCAAAAAGGGTGAAAAAATAAAAATAGTTTTAGGGACGCATGGGTCAATTAAGTTCTACCACTGGATCACTTTAGTCCTAGAAGGAAAGGGGAAAAGAGGCTGAGGAAAGTATTCGAAGAAACAAAGAAAATTTCCTAAATTTGGGAAAAGATCAAAATCTAAAAATTCAAGAAACTGAGTGAACCCCAACCAGGATAAACCCAAAGACACACATGCCAAGATACATAAACTGAAAACTATGGACAAAGAAAAGAATCTTGAAAGCAGAGACATTTTTGGCATTAAGGAAATAGATTGGTTACCATAAAAATGACAGAAAATAGAAATACAATGATCTTGACTTATTCACTTTTTGATATCAATTCTTGTCTTCTGCCTTTGAAGCTGAATTCAACTGAGCTAACACTTATACATCATTTACTTGACAATAGGCATTAACAAATTGTGCTGGGTACCTTAGGGATATTTATCAATCCCATATTGCTGCAATGGTCCACAGTAGGTCATTATCCGTCAAAGTAAATTATAAAAACTTTAGAATTAGTAAAAATCTAAAAAAAAAAAAAAAGAATGCAAGAATAAAAATTTGAAATTTGGGATTACTGAATGAGCTTCAGCTCTGTGAACTCCCTGAAATCAATCTAATAATTCTAGTATGCATGAGTATTTTTCTAGGGCAAAGGACAATACCTTTCACTGCATTCTCCAAGGCGTTGGTGGCCTATAAAGATTAAGAGCCATCATAAGGGGTTCCGTTCTTTACAGGCAAAAATCATATGATCTAACTTAGGTTAGAAATAATGTTATTTTTAGAAGATATGTAGCCTATCTTATCCATTAGAAATTCTCGAATGCTACCTCAAGAGAATTCTCTACTTTAAAGGGGAAAATAGAAAAGTGAGTTTTCTAATTCATCCTAGGCACATCTAGACATACACATTCAATAAAAAATGTTTGCTCGTAGTTTTATTTTGAACATTGTAAAAATCAAACCGATTTAAAATGTACCTAAGCTCTGATTTCTTTCATTCCACTGAAAAAGTTCAGACCTGCAAGGAAAAAGCAGCAGCCTCCCTAAACTGGTATCAATGGGCTATATGGAAGAAAGGACAATGGTTCTACAACCGGTATTATTCCTTTTTTTTCTTCCTTTAAAAAAAAAAAAAAAAAGAAAGTAGCATGTACAATCAAGCTGCTAATTACATAACGTATAACCACCAATTTATCTGATTAAAGAATGTTAGTTTTCTGATGGGAAAAAGAAAAGTTAGGACAATCATAAATCCAGAGTCTATGTCTTTATAACACAGGCTTCCCATACTCTTAACATCTCCCATGAAAGTCATGTCCATTTATATTTGGAGAAATTTCCTGTTGATGGAATTTTAGCAACTGTTGCCCATTTTTTGATGTCATCATTTCTGGAGAACTAGAGATTTGACAATGCATTTTAGGAAGACACTTGATTACCTAATAGTGAAACTATACATTAATTTGATTTACAATTTTATGTTGGCTGCATCTTCCAAATCTAATGAATCAGTGAGAACCTTTGTTCAACATGCAATTCCAGGATCTATCCTGCTGCTATCCAATCAGGTAAGGAACCTTGGAATCTAAAAGTTTTGTCAAGTGCCTGAAATGATTCTTGGATTCTAGCAAGTTAGAGAAGTCTTGAACTCATAACGGCATATATATTATCTTATGTTGAAACAAATATAGATTGTAATCTAATTTTCTGGGTGAGGCAAAAGGTCTGCATTTCCTAGAGAAAAACAAACCCAGTAATGTTGGTATGAGGACCCTTTAAGTAGCTACGCCACAAAAGGATGATTCATTTTACTGGTGTGCAGATTAGTATGGGCCATTACATTTTTCCTTCTGTATCTGTGAATTTTCTACGTGGAGTCTTTTCTTCCTCATTGCTGCCCATTTCTTATTGATTGTGTGTGTCTTCAAGCTAGTGTTGTAGTCAAGATAAGGAAACCTGCCCTTCTCCATTTGGTTATATAAAAATACACACACAAATTAAAAATAAATAAATAAATAAACAGAAATGAATAGCACACATTAACTTACAACATAATGAGCTTATATTTAATACAGTAATTCTCACCATGGGGATCTTAATTAATACAAAGGCCGTTTTGCTTACATTGAATCTCTTCCAATGTCAACATAACAGTGGCTTTTTTTAACATTAATTTTTTTCTCCATTTCAATATTAGATGCATTGAGTACATTTTTTCCAAAACTTTGTTTTCCCCTAAAGATAAACATTTCACTTTTGGTTATTTGATATCTAAGTACAATATTAACTTGGGAGATAAAACAAACATGTAATAAAAACATGGAGAAAAAGACTCCTTAAGGACTCAGGAGGCAGTGATAACTCAACAGTGGAGATTTGTTAAGAGTCTGGGCAGGAGATTCCTCCTTCCTATTTCATATGCTTTGAGAATTCTTAAAACTACTACTTCTTTAAATTTACACTATCCCACATCTTTGACCTTTTTTCTAAGCAGCAAATACAATTTATAGGCTGCAGTTTTCAGTGCATTGTTTGTTATAAAGAAAACATTTTTTTCTTCCATTTAACAAACATCCATTTGTTCCCATTTCATGGGAAACAACTAAACAACACTACTTTTCACTGGGAAATTCACAGAGTAAAGCTCAGGTTTAATCTGAAGAAAACAAGTTTTCAGGGCAAAGTTTGATTCAGGAGGCCCTTGAAAGTTACATCTGTCCATTCCGCTTTCGTGCATACACACCAAGACAAGCACAAATGCCTGTAATGCTGAGAACCACACCTAACAAGAGAGCGATTGCATCTCCGGCTTCTACTGCTTCAACAACTGGCAGAACCAAAAGCAAGGAAATGAGGACTAAGAGCAATTGTGTTGAAACTGAGGTCATGATGCTGGGATCTTGAAGACTTAAAGGTTCCTAGAAATTAAATACGGAAACAAAAAGGAACCATTACAAATTTCTACCTTTTCAAATTACAATATACACACACAAGTAACAACCCACCCAATCCCTTAGAGAGTTTATGAATTATTTTGATCCATCTCACTTTACAATGAAAAAACAGGGAAGTAAAAGACAGAAATCTGAGGTTTATCTCATGACAACACCTTATCCCCAGAAATTCTACAATAATGCCATCACTATGTTCACAAACCAAAGAAACTGAACAGCTGCAGACAGTTAAGAACAAACAAAAGAAATGCACAAGACACCGGGAAACTTAAAATATCCTGGTGACTAAGTATTACATTTTCCCAAGGTCTCTCTAACCTAGGAAATGAAGGCAATTCTGGCTAAATCACACAACATATAACTCGGTGAAGTTGTGAGAAATTAATACTTACCAACGAAATGGCATATATAAAAATCTATCTGACTTGAAATATTCCCTTTTTGGAGCTCCGGAAGCTGAGGCTAAGAGAGTACACGTGACACCGCCTATTAGAGTCGGGAGAGGGATTTAAAAAATAATTATTATTTTTATAATTATTTTAAAGAGGAAGCTAGAGTCAGGGCAGAGCGGGGAGTCTGTATGGAAGGGAAAGAAACAGTTAATGAGTAAAGAAAACAGTTTATCTAAGAAGGGGTAACTAGATTTAAAGTTAGTCAGTTCTTCCACACAGAAAAAGCTAAAATAAACCGAATCGAGAAGCAAGTTCATTGTAAGACTTGATGTAAATATCTGAAAAAGAATCCCTCCTTGGACGCAGCAAGGTTCAAACTCTTCCGTTTTGCAAATACACACTGGGGCAATCCACGAATCCCCTGGAGCTGGCTCGTACATTACCTTCCGGGAAGCAGCCATTACAGGAATGGTGAGGAGGGCGGAGTCTCCGGACTACATTTCCCACAAGCCCTCTGCGGCCGACTCCCGTGATGCCCTGGCGCGCTACCAGGTGACGGGCTGAGGGCAGTGGGGCCAGCTCCAGCGGGACGCGGGGAAGCTTCTTCACGGGACTTTTATGCAGTGTCCGCATTTTAGAGCTAAATGCAAGGTTAGTGTAGAGGCCAAAAGCTCACCTAGAAATTAAAAAAAAGAGAGAGAGAGAGAGAGAGAGAAAGAAATGATAATGTTTTCTGCCCAGTTTAGGGTTTCTAGACGCACGAGCAATTCTGTCTTTTTCTTAGGCTGCAATAAATCAGGGTGAGGGAAGTCCAGGAGAACTGTGTGTTTGGGACGCTTTTAAGCCAGTGAATTCCAACATTTCTGAAGCAGGGACATCTCTAACCACATTACAATTGTGCCCTCACATAATTTGGAGTGAACATACTTTATATACAGTATGTGTGTATATGTGTGTGTGTGTGTGTGTGTGTGTGTGTGTGTGTGTGTATATATATATAACTATTCTAATTATCCATTCACAACACCATATTAAAAATATATATGGTGTTGTGAATGGATAATTATGATAGTAATGCATTCCACTATTGTCATGTATGTAAGAAAAAAGTTTTAAAAAAACAATTGTGCCCTCATTTGTTGCTATTATTTTTTTAACCAATGGGGAAAATAAGCGAGTTAAATAAGACATTTGAGGAAATGTTAAAACCATTTGTGGTGTTAAACGGACCAAATTTAGGAACTAACGTTTGAACCCAGTGAACATCTCTTACGCTTCAAGTTACAGAGTTTTGAGCTTGTGTTTTCAAGAGTGCACTACCCTCATTGCTTCCTAATCATGCTTTTGTGAGACCTCCGTCCCAAATATTCCCCAAATGTTTGTATGATGTCAAATTATTACTTTTAAACCACGCTGAACTTTTTGCATATGTAAGCCTTAACCCATTTTGTAAGTTTCTCTTGAAGTTATTTTAGTCAGCTTTTTCGCTGCTGAGGCTAAAAGATGACTAGAACAATTGTAGAGGAGGAAATGTTTATTTAGGGGCTCAGAGTTTCAGAGATTTCAGTCCATTGACAGATGACTTCATTACTTGGACAGGATATCATGTGGGAAGAGTGTGGCATAGGGAAGCAGCTCACGATGATATAAATTTCTAGTATAAATCCAGCAAAGATTTATATTCCTGTTTCCCAATAGGCACCCAGCAGATGCTTAGTAACACTGGCTAATGATTATTATTTGATTAGATAAATGTACCAAGACAATTTTAGAAGAACAAGAGGTGACAAATAAACCAAAGCAAGGTGTCTGGCAAATAGGAAGTCTGAGGATAACTGCATGAGAATGTTAGCATTGCTTCTCTAAACTTGGATTATTTTAACAAGTTCTTGCTAATTGCCTCATTTATATTTTCTTAACATTCTGATATGAACATTCAGATTTTTCCCCCTATATGTTATTTCAGTCAGCTAAAGTCTCCAGACTAAAGTAATTCAGACTCATTTGTAAACATTGAACATAATGGTTTGGTTTTAAGTCTGAAGAATCTATAGATGGTGAGATGTTTTTTTTCTTTAAATTATTGCAGTAAGAAATCAATTAATGACTTAGCCTATCTGCAAAAGGGTTGTAGAAGTTTGTACAAGAATATTTTGGGCCCAAATAGTTTCAAAGTATAACTTTTTAAATTTTCGTAATCAGCACCCACCCCAATTAGCTGCTTTAGCAAGAGTAGTGCCATATATGCTTTTTTTGATGTCTTAATGTAGTCCTCATTTTCTAGTTATATGCTATTTTAGTTCTGTTTTCTCTTCTCACTACCCTAACTCGTCATTGTTTTTTAAAAAATTACTAATTTGTTCAAATTCTTCTACTTTCGTTGCGTAAGGCAGAAATCCAAACTACTTATCAAGATCCACAAATCCCTACACATTTTGGCCTCTGCCTGATGCCTTATGATCATTCACCAACCCATTTCATTCCAACCACACTCAACTTTTGGCTTTTTATCTTAACCAGCTGATTTTGGTTTTTCGCTATTGACTTTTCTCTTTCTGTTTTCTCTACTTTCCTCACAGATGTCCGCTTGTTGTTTTTCTCAGCCTCATTCAGGTTTCTGTTCTAACTTCACCTCCTTCTCTGAGCACCTCAATAAACAACAAAACAAAACAAAACAAAAAAACCTCTGCCATATGTCTCTGTTCTCTTTCCTTTTGTTTCTACATAGTGCTTATCACAACTAAAATTGTATTATACATGTATTATTTTATGTGTTTCATAGGTTAATAAATATAGTAAAGTGAAAATTCATTTATATTTTATTTACCATTAAGTTCTTAACTATTGTAACAGTGCCTAGTGTAGATACTTAGTAGGTATTTTATGAATGAATTGGTGGATGAGGTTAGTATAAGACCAAAATTTGATTATTGTTAGTCACTGTTACATTGTTTATAGTATAACCTTATATGTAGGAAGTCTGCTATTGGACTAAAGTATGAAAATAATTAGACTAAGGTTATTTTGAATCTTAATTTTTAAAAGTTAATTAATTTATTTTAATTAGGTATATATGCAAGCATAATGCATTTTGATTTATTGTACATAATTGCAGCACAACTTTTCATTTCTCTGGTTGTACATGATGTAGCGTTGCACCATATGTGCAGTCATACATGTACCTAGGGTAATAATGTCCATCACATTCCACCATCTTTCCTGCCCCCATATCCCCTCTTTCCCCCTCCCCCCATTTTGCCCAAAGTTTCTCCATTTTTTCTCCTCCCCCTCACCATATGGATCAGCATTCATTTATCAGAGAGAACATTTGGGCTTTGTTTTTGTGGGATTGGCTTACTTTGCTTAGCATGATATTTTCCAATTCCATCCATTTACCTGCAAATGCCATAATTTTATTCTCTTTTAATGCTGAGTAATATTCCATAGTGTGTATGTACCACAGTCTTCTTTATCTATTCATCTATTGAAGGGCATAACCTTTTTAATAATACTTTACATCTATGTAAATATAAGGTGCAGTAGCACTTAAAACAGGAATGTAGTTTCTTTAAGAACCTGTATATAATACTCGCTACTTACTTCCTTTGTCCACTTAAAGGAAAACATTGACTGAGAACACATTAAACATTTAGGGTGCTCGAATCCAGAACTCAGTTTTTCAAGAGGAGAGTAAGCTAGTACCATTTCACTAAAATAGAGATCACTGTTAGCCAAAGATACTCAGAGATGAAGAATACTACTTAGTCACATATTTGAGCAGTGGAAGGCATAATTTCCCAATCATCTGTTCCAAGAAACAGTTTAGAGAAGAAAGGAGAAGTTGCTTCTCTTTATTTTATAACTGTTAAAAGTGAGTCATTGGCAGGCCCTGAAGGAAGGCATTTCAAGGATCCATCAGAGGAGGCAGGATAAGCTGATATCAGCATTTTGCAGGGACTTGTCAGTGTCAGGGAATTCATAAAACCCAGACTTCCTCATTACCAATAGGGCCAAGACAAGTGAGTGGAAACATTTTATTGGAGCTTCACTATTTAAAAAGGCAAACACAGAGCTAGTTAGTTTTCCCCATCAATAATAGGACATTTATCACTGAGAACATTATGTTAGGCTAACTAATCATTAAACTCACAGGACTGGATTAGCTGCATTTTCCAGAGCTATTTAGTTTCTGGTAGAGAAAAACAAAAAAGAAACAAAACACCCACTGAAGATAAATACATCATGTGCTAGTATTTTTACAGAGGTGTATGGAGAAGCCACAAAATGTCAATTTTGGTATGATTCCAGGCACCATCTAGGACACATGGAGGACGTGGTTTTGAATCATGTCAGTGAACCTCAGTTATGTGGAAATTCATGGACACATAAACTCCTATTGTCCAATGAGTTAGAGGAACTCCACTCATAAGCTTGATGGATTCAACTTTTACTTGTATTGTTGGACTTCTGGGAGTCAGTTAAGAATGCCTGTGTGGGACAAATTTATAATTTCGAAAAGTTGCAAGATTAACTCTTTATATAACCCTTGGTAACAGACTACGAACATAGACTTTGAAGATGATAAGTGTTTTGCCCCAAAATGAACTTATTAACTTATTATTCATGAACTCTGTGAACTCCTACAGATTATATAATTTCTTATTGTATTTTTTATTGAAACAATATTTGTACATTTTTTGTGGGATACATAATAATAATTGGGTACATGTATACAGTATGAATGATCAAATAAGGGAAATTAGCATTTCCATCTCCTCAAATATGTATCATTTCTATGAATTTATAATTCCTATGAATAAAATCTAGACTTCCTCATTGACAATTGAGCCAAGGCAATTGAGTGGAAACATGTTATTGGAGTTTCACAATTAAAAAGACCAATGCAGAGCTAGTTAGTATTTCCCAACAATAACAAGACATCTGTCATTCAGAATATTGTTATGTTTGAATTCTTTGTTATTTTGAAATATATAGTAATAAATAAATTGGAGACTGTAGTTACCCTGTTGTATTATAGAACATCAGAACTAATTCCTGAATCTAATTGTATTTTAGTACCCTTTATCCAACCTCTCTCTTTCAGCAAGCATCCATAGTTTATAGTGACCACTATTCTATTCTTTAATGAGATCAACTATTTTAGTTTCCATAAATGAATGAGAACATATGGTATTTATCTTTCTGTGTCTGCCTTATTTCACTTAACATGATGTCTTTCAAATATATCCTTGTTGCCACAATGTCCAGATTTCCTTTTTATTTTACAGCTAGATGATATACAATTATGTACAGCTACCTTCTTTTCTTTATGCAGTCAGATGTCAATGGGCACCTTGGTTGATTCCTTAGCTTGTCTATTGTACATAGTGCTGCAGTATACATGGGAATGCAGATATATTTCTAATATAATGATTTCATTTCTTTTGGATATGTATGCCAGTAGTGGGATTGCTGGATTATACAATTGTTCTAATTTCAGTTTTTTGAGGAACCTTCATATTGTTTTCCATAATAGCTACTAACTTATATTCTCACCAAAAGGTATAAGAGTACCTCTTTCTCTACAGCCTCATCAGGATTTTTAATCTTTTGTCTTCTTGATAGTAGCCATTCTGACTGAAGTGAGATGAAATTATCTAACTTCTTGAAATTTGAGTATTCTTATCTGTAATGAAGAAATAACCAAACAAGGAAATTTAAATTCAGGGTTAGCTTATTTTATGGGAGCATGAATAAATATTTATTGTGGAAAAGATTTTCTTAGTAAATATGTTTTATTGTTTCATAGGGTATGTTAGTCATATTTTAGTCATATAATGAAATACTTGAGGCATCTATCTATATAAAGAAAAAAAGTTTACTTCACTCAAAGTTTGGGACATTCAAAGATGTATATCTGACATCATTTGTTCTTGTGAGGGTCTCTCTCTTGGCAATGTCACATCATGGTGGAAGAGTGAATATGTAGAACTTATATCACCAAATAGGAAGTCAGAGAGAAAAAAGAGACTAAGGTTCTGTAATCCTTTCCAAGAAAACATGGCCAGTGACTTAAGGACATCCCACTAGAGACCACTTCCCATCAACTCCCAGCAGTGGTAACTGGGGGATCAAGCCTTTAACCATAATGGACCCTCTGGAGATACAAACCATATTCACACCATAAGGAAACAACACTGACCAATAACATTTGTATTTAACAAACTCTTAAAATGGTCACTAATAGGCAACAGGAACTGTTCCACACATTAACAAATATAACAAATATTTTACTCCTTAAAATAATCCTATGAGGTAGTTGTTGTTATTATCTTCTGTTACAGAAGAGAAAATTGAAGCAAAATCAAGTAATTTATCCAAGGTCACATAACTAGTGAGTGATAAAGGCATATAAAATCTAGGAAATCTGATAAAATCTATCCATACCTTAATCATGTCCCACATGTGAGAAATGTCCACAAAATCAAACACCATTTTAATTTTCTTTGAAATAAGTATTACTTAGGAAGACTATTCCCGATGACCTATTAAGGGGTCATTGGTGCCTGTAGGCCCCCATTCAGTGGGTGAGTGAATGCCACTATTCATCTAATTTATTAATTGGTTTTGAATTAGGTTTAATAAGTATGTACAAAAAAAAGGGATTTTTTAAAATGAAAATTTATCTAATCCAGACTTAGATGCACACTTACTGAGGAGAATTGTTGTTACATATCAAAATACATAGAATTTGTTTGGCAAATCTCAACTACCATGAAATCCTTGAAGTACACACAGTATACAAAATTCAAAATTAAAGTCACGGGATCCTTTGAAAATCTTTGCTACAGGTTGAGAGTTTAAACTGGTTGCTGGAAAAATATAGGGAGGTTATTAACAATTTAGAACATGCAGTTCACAAGGATATATTAATTCCTCTGTATAGACCAGGTGCTCATTATAATTAAGAACTGGTAACCATGGAGACAGACAGCATGAAATTTATAAAATTAAAAACATAGCAGATAGAAAATGCAAATAGCATAGGAGAGTGAATCATGCCCCAACTAGTCTTAGCTTGGTTTCCGTTAAATCTAAAGACTTATAAAATTTCTGTTTGATCATTTTCTGAGTAAAGCCACTCATTTTCAAGACTATGAATTTTCACATTAGATGTCTTATGTCATTCATTTGATAATGCTTTTTATATAGAATTAGTTTAGACTTGTTGGAATGCATATAGGGCTAGGGTTTTGATAGATAAACAATGTCTGGGAAGGGGTGACTTAAAAATGATCTGGGAAACTTGATTGAGTACTTGAACTTCTTTTGTGAACATTCTTTGTGAATTTTCAATTGACAATTTGTAAGTGATTGGTCACTTTTATTTCTTAAATTTATTTCTTTTGCTAAATCTTATTGAAGATTCAGGTAGAGAACTGTGCGGTATAATCATCAGTCTGTCATGGAATGATTTATTCATCTATAAAATGGAGAGCTGGAAAGCAACAATAAATTTAATCTCTAGCGTATAATATTTGATTGTTTATAAATCTGTTCCCTGTTTACATTAGGACAAACGAGTTGTCTGTAGATCATGAAAAGTAGTGCTGTTCGGGTTAAAAATGTTCATAAGTAATAAAAAAATCTTACATTATGAAAAATAGTTTTACTCGAGAAAGTCATCAGTTTTTCCATTAAAAGTAAAATTCTTTATATTAAAGGTGGAACAGGTCATGTTTAAGAAATTGATTGTAACCAGTTCAATTGAGGAAAAAATCCTGTACAATGCAATTCACAGTTTCATTGGATTATGATTTGGATCCATTTTAAACCCTCATTTCTCAGGAGGAGTCAAAGTAAGTAGTTTCCCTCAATCTGAGAGTGAGAGTGAGGCACAGCTTTGGAAGCTGCCTATTAACACTAGTGAATGAATTGAAGTGAATGTGGTATACTATGTAAAAGCACACTGAGACCTTAATAGAATACTTTACCTACCTTTGGTTACTATGTTTTAAAAGGGATCTATAGAGATAGTAGAGGACCCAGGGAAGAGTGATGGGGTTGATTCAAGTTACTGAGAATTTGTCCAGGAAGAGCATTCTCCAAGTGTGTTCTTCAGTTCATTTGCCTCCCAAGTTACATGAAGAATTTATTTTAAAATGCAGTGATTTAAAATAAATTCTCCAAGTTGTTCTTAGATTTGTGTGAACTTAGAATCTTTCCCTCACTCTCAGATTGAGGGAAACTACTTACTTTGGCTCCTTAGATTTGTATGAACTTAGAATCTGTCTCTGTGGAAATCAATTATTGGGGCAGGTTATTTGGGAGCAGAAGGGCCAGGGGCAATTGAATCATGTTCTTTAACATAATTAACTATAAATATTTAATAAGACCCAGTTAGAATTATCAATATGACTATTATGGACCCCTTTCCAGTTATTGATGAAGTGAGAAATACATATATTTCGTGGTATTTGTATACATATCAAATGGATTTTTTATCATTATTTCTTATAGTTTTTTGTCATGGAAACATAATTTTTTAAATGAGTGAGACCATTCTAATGCTTGCCATCTTTAGAAATGTGAAAATATCTGATTCTTTGGGGAAAATACCACCTTAGTGCTGAAGAGGACTTTGAATAACAGAAAGGACAATATCCTCTGTTATCTGAAACAACAATGTTGTCATGAATTTTATATGTTTTTTATAACAACCTTCTATCAAAGATTGGGACACAGCATTCAATGCAGTTGGATAGAGGTGATCAGGAGAGTTGTTCTGCGATTTTTCCAATATATACTTTTCTGGTGACAATATTAACTAAGGATTGAATTTATGAGGCCTTGGACCTATCTTCCCTAAACACTTCTTCTCTCAGTGGGTATTTGGAAGGGGCTGGATAACCTGGAGTGCTGGTATTCTAAATTGCTGGCTGAAGGCCCATCCATATGCTTCAGAACTGAGACCAGCAAGTAGCAAGATAGTTATCCTATTGTGGAAATTGAGTTGTTCTAACAAGTGGTTTTTAATCACACTATTACTAGCTGAATAAAGTGAGACATAGTCCTGGAGCCCAATCTTTTTTTTTTTTGTCTAGTTACAATGATATTTCATATAATACCTAGAATTTTAATACCTGCATAACAGCATTCCATAAATACTTGTTAAGTACATTAAAAGTTAAGACTTTAAGGTTTAAGTCAACATAAATCTCAATCAGAATCAACATGTGACACAGCCACCAGCTCAGTGGGTGTGATCTTGGACTGCAGGAATAGAAATATGATATCTAAAACATGGAGGGAAAGTTTTGCTTCACTCTTCCAGTTTGGGCCATGTCTAGCAGCATGGCATTCTTTGACGGGTCTCCCATTTTAAGACAAACATTCAAAAAACTAAATATTGTGATGAGACTAGAATCCTCAGTGGTAGGACACAGTTGAAAGACAATGGGATTTAAATGAGACTACTCATTGAGACCATCTGCTATTTTTCAGTGGCTCATCCCATAGGATAGGCCCTAGAGCAAAGCAATTGGATGTGGTTGAGATTACTTTTATCCACTCGTGAAAGCAATAGGCATGTTTTAACCTAAAACAAGGAAAAACTTTATAGAATTTTATGAAGGAATTGACTGCCTTGATGAGCTATGAGCTCTTGATCAAACAGAATAATGGCCTAATGAATACTTGACTGAGATGTTGTAGAAAGAATTTAGACTTCAAAAAGATGGTTACAATACATGTTCTTGAAAGTTGCTTCTGAAACTGACATTCTTTGATTCTCATACTTCTTTCTGATTCTCCTCCCGTCCATCTTCAAGTCTTAAGCTAGTTATTTGGTCTCATTACAAAGGCTTCATTCAAGGGTTTCCAAGACACCACTATTTATCTTTCTAAAGGCTTTATTCTTAGTATTTCAGAATTTCTATCTTTATTTCAAACTGTGAGGGAAAAATGACTTTTTTTTAAAGAGAGAGTGAGAGAGGAGAGAGAGAGAGAGAGAGAATTTTTAATATTTATTCATTTATTTATTTTTTTATTGGTTGTTCACAACATTACAAAGCTCTTGACATATCATATTTCATACATTAGATTGAAGTGGGTTATGAACCCCCACTTTTACCCCAAATGCAGATTGCAGAATCACGTCGGTTACACATCCACAATTTTACATAATGCCCTATTAGTAATTGTTGTATTCTGCTACCTTTCCTATCCCCTACTATCCCCCCTCCCATCTTCTCTCTCTACCCCATCTACTGTAATTCATTTCTCTCCTTGTTTATTTTCCCATTCCCCTCACAACCTCTTATATGTAATTTTGTATAGCAATGAGGGTCTCCGTTCATTTCCATGCAATTTCCCTTTTCTCTCCCTTTCCCTCCCATCTCATGTCTCTGTTTAATGTTAATCTTTTCTTCCTGCTCTTCCTCCCTGCTCTGTTCATAGTTGCTCTCATTATATCAAAGAAGACATTTGGTATTTGTTTTTTAGGGATTGGCTAGCTTCACTAAGCATAATCTGCTCTAGTGCCATCCATTTCCCTGCAAATTCTATGATTTTGTCATTTTTTATTGCTGCATAGTACTCCATTGTGTATAGATGCCACATTTTTTTATCCATTCATCTATTCAAGGGCATCTGGGTTGGTTCCACAATCTAGCTATTGTGAATTGTGCTGCTATGAGCATCGATGTGGCAGTATCCCTGTAGCATGCTCTTTTAAGGTCTTCAGGGAATAGTCCGAGAAGGGCAATAGCAGGGTCAAATGGTGGTTCCATTCCCAGCTTTCCAAGGAATCTCCAAACTGCTTTCCAAATTGGCCGCACCAATTTGCAGTCCCACCAGCAATGTACAAGTGTACCCTTTTAACAGCATGGTACTGGTACCAAAACAGGTGGGTGGACCAATGGTATAGAATAGACGACACAGAGACTAATCCACAAAGTTACAACTATCTTATATTTGATAAAGGGGCTAAAAGCATGCAATGGAGGAAGGATAGCATCTTCAACAAATGGTGTTGGGAAAACTGGAAATCCATATGCAACAAAATGAAACTGAATCCCTTTCTCTGGCCATGCACAAAAGTTAACTCAAAATGGATCAAGGAGCTTGATATCAAATCAGAAACTCTGCGTCTGATAGAAGAAAAAGTTGGCTCCGATCTACAGATTGTGGGGTCGGGCTCCAAATTCCTTAATAGGACACCCATAGCACAAGAGTTAATAACAAGAATCAACAAATGGGACTTAATTAAACTTAAAAGTTTTTTCTCAGCAAGAGAAACAATAAGAGAGGTAAATAGGGAGCCTACATCCTGGGAACAAATTTTTACTCCTCACACTTCAGATAGAGCCCTAATATCCAGAGTATACAAAGAACTCAAAAAATTAGACAATAAGATAACAAATAACCCAATCAACAAATGGGCCAAGGACCTGAACAGACACTTCTCAGAGGAGGATATACAATCAATCAACAAGTACATGAAAAAATGCTCTCCATCTCTAGTAGTCAGAGAAATACAAATCAAAACCACCCTAAGATACCATCTCACTCCAGTAAGATTGGCAGCCACTATGAAGTCAAACAACAACAAGTGCTGGCGAGGATGTGGAGAAAATATTTATTTTTTAGTTCTCGGCGGACACAACATCCTTGTTGGTATGTGGTGCTGAGGATCGAACCCGGGCCGCACGCATGCCAGGTGAGCGCGCCACCGCTTGAGCCACATCCCCAGCCCCCCCAAAATGACTTTTTGTTCTATTTCTGAAAGGAAAACTTATTTTGTTACATTTATATGTACATAAATGTATATTGCTAATATTATTATTCATGTTTTACCATCAGCCTGTGTAATTAACATTATTTCATAAATTATCATGTAGACTAAAGTGAATATATGAAAAAAATTGATTCTGTGTATTTTATTTAGCTCAGCAAAGGTTTATAAACTGAAGCTCAATATATAAACTTGATAAAATTTTCAATGTGATATGTCCTGAAAATGGATTTCTTATGAATTATCTGAAAAATGCTCTCTGCCCTGAGTCAGAACAATTTTAACAGACTTGCAAATGTCATGTCATTGTACCATACATGCATTTTTAATTTTGGATCGTTAAATCTTAGATCAAGGTACATTTTCATATATATATTCGTATTGGCGCTTTACTACCGAGCTTTGCTACTGAGCTATATTCCCAGTGCTTTTTATGTTTTTGAGACAGGGTCTCACTCCATTTCTTAGGTCCTCATTAAGTTGCTGAGGCTGACCTTGAATTTGTGATCCTGTGTCAATCTCCCAAACTGCTGGGATTACAGGTGTGCGCTGTCACACAGACTATGAAATTAGTTCTTTAGATTTAATTTCTGAGTAAGTATATCCTTTTAACATTGGACATTGAGGTATAATTGACTTGAGTATATAGGTAACAAAATATGTATCAAGATTGGGAAGCATTTTGACATTGCTTATAATATTATCTAAGTGCTTAGCTACTGAGGGAAGCAAAACCTGAAAACAGATAAAGTCAAAGATTAAACATGTGATTAATGTTGAATTTTATGAAGTGTTTTTCATTTTTTTAAAGGACACACTCATAGAAAAGATTATAATGAGCAAAAAATTAAGAAAGGAGTGGAAAAAGTACACTTATGAAACTAAGGAAACAATGTCTGGTGACTCTTCTATGCTGGGAGCATGTCCATTGCTAATTTCACACAGCAAGTTCAGATCCAGCTAGAGTTCAAGGTTCCACCTGCCTGGAAAGCTCAGCACTAGAGCTCAGGCTCCCAGAAAACACAAAGAAATGGGTCTCCTTCCCATTTGCATCTGTCTCTTTCCCCAGCAAGAATAGGACCCTGCCTTTCAGTTTTTGAAATCACAGTGATTTATCTGTATTTGATAAAATTTTTCATTTCAATGAAACATTCATTTTGTGGGCAAATGATCTTCTTTGTTATGGCAACTTCTAT
This sequence comes from Spermophilus citellus, assembly GCF_964194105.1. Taxonomy (NCBI): domain Eukaryota; kingdom Metazoa; phylum Chordata; class Mammalia; order Rodentia; family Sciuridae; genus Spermophilus; species Spermophilus citellus. Next base: position 191,486,953 of record NC_138184.1, on the reverse strand, counting down.
GTATAAAAATTATATTTTCTTACATCCTTTTTAAAAATTGTTGTACCTTCATTTATTCAGGGGTCTATGTGTGTTTTCTTGTATATTTTAGAAAAGAAGCTTAGATTTGCATCAATTGATACAAATGTGACCTTGATTTGGTAGACCAATTAATTTAACTTCTTTTCATAATGGTGCCACACAAACAACAATTATCACAAACAACCACAAAATATAAGACAAAACGCCACAAATTTAGAATCCTTTTATACTCTGTGGCTTGAAAAGTGGATTGGATACATAATTGGATGATTCTATGGCAACCTTTTATTAATTTCCAAAGAAGAATTTAACATGAAAAAAAGATTGAGAACATGAAAAATGGAGGCTATTGCATTTATTCTTTTTATTTTGATCAGAAAAGTCTTCACTGGATCTTTAAAATCCAACAAAATACATTTCTCAAATCTTTGAGTCATAGTAATCTATTGTTGTCAAATAATTTTTCTTTTTCTTCTATTCTTTTTGATAGCAAAGATTGAATCCAGGAGTGCTTAACAACTGAGTCACATCCCCAGCTCTTTTGTTATCATTTATTTTGAAACAGGATCTAAGTTGCTTAGGGCCTCACTAAGTTTCTGACACTGGCCTCGAACTTGCAATCCTTCTGCTTCACCTCCCAAGCCTCTGGGATTATTTGTGTGCACCACTGCTCAGCTTCTCCTTTTCATTTTGTGCACTTTCAGTTAGAACTTCATCTAGAAATTCTAATAACCCTTCCTATAATTAGGTGATATAAAGTTAACTAACATTTTTTTTTTTTTTGGCAAGCAAAATTGTTCAGGATAAATGGTGGAAATTAGATACATTTTAATTCCAATGTGTTGGCTCATAAATTTTTTATTTCAATAAGTGGAACTGGATCCAGGTAGTGATGGATTATAGTCTATATCTTGTCTTTGTCGAAATGAATAGTTTCACATATCTAATAAAAGACCAGGACTAATCAGTTACTAAAGAAGTCAGCAAAACTGTTATATGCTACTATATTTGCCTTACACAATTATTGAGTTGGGTTTTAGATTAGGTTATCTCAAAACAGAGTTTGGATTTGCAGAGTTTTATAAAAAGTTTATTTATTTTATTTATTTTTTTTTAAATGAGAGCTCTCCATGGATGTTCCTGTAAGGAAATGAGCAAAGGAAGACATTGGACAGAGGGAGAAACTGAATCACAATGCTACAAGGCAACTAAGGCCTCAGAAGACCCTATAGGGAGCACTGGAACTGGGATGCCCCTTCAAAGTTGGCATTGATTGTGTTTCTCTCCTGGGAAGGGGCTTAATCTTAAGTGCTGTAGTTCCATAGCCAATATATTTATCTAAGATAAAACCAAAACTTAGATATCATGTTTGAAAGTTAAACCTTACATTCCTTATTCAAGAGATCTTTTTAGACTGAATATGTATTGGTCATCTGTTTTTTTAAAAAAATATTTTTTTAGTTGTAGTTGGACACAATACCTTTATTTTATTTATTTTTATGTGGTACTAAGGATCAAACTCAGGGCCTCACACATGCTAGGTGAACACTTTACTGTTGAACCACAACCCAGCCCCTGTATTGGTTATCTTGATGCCAACTGGCTTATGACAGAATTAAGCTTGAATATTATGAACTACTAAGTCTTGAATCAACTTAAAAGTTTCTAAAAATATACTTTTTGTCATGTAACTGATTTAAAATTAACTATTGAGAAAGGGGTAATGCTTTCTTTGATTGAATTTGCTTTCACATTTGTTTTGATTCAGATAACATTAAGCATGTTAGAGATGTGTGATGCTCCACCCTCTGTTAATCATATGGTTACTAATAACTGTGATAAGGAAGCAATCAACCAGCTTTTACACAATTACATGACACTGGGGCAACTCTGAAACAATAGAGGTGGATTTTTATATAAATAAAAGTAGAGAGGTCTCAGCAAATTTGGAATGTATAAACCAATTTTTCTATTTATAAGACATTGATGATATCAAGACTCTTATAAACTCTTTTAAAAATTATTTATTTTTCTAATTATTTATACATGACAGCAGAATGCTCTTTGATTTATTGTACACAAATGGACAAGAATTTTTCACTTCTCTGGTTGTATACAAAGTAGGATCATATCATTCTTATAATCATACATGTACCTAGGGTAATGACGTCCATCTCATTCCACCATCTTCTGTATCTCCATGCTCCCTCCCTTCACTCCCCTTTGGCCAATTCAAAGTTCCCCCACTCATCCCCCACCACCACCACATTATGAATTAGCATCCACTTATCAGAAAACATTTGGCCTTTTGGTTTTTTGGGATTTGCTTACTTTGCTTAACATAATAATCTCTAACTCCATCCATTTACCTGCAAATGCCATGATTTTATTCTCTTTTATTGCTGAGTAATATTTCCTTATGTATATATATACCACAGTTGCTTTATCCATTCATCTATTGAAGTGCATCTAGGTTGGTTCCAGAGTTTGGTTATTGTGATTGAGCTGTTATAAACATTGATGTGGCTGCATTACTATAGTATGCTGTTTTTAAGTTCTTTGGGTATAGACCAAGGAGTGGGATAGCTAGGTCAAATGGTGGTTTCATTCCCAGTTTTTTAAGGAATATCCTTACTTCTTTCCAGAGTGGTTGCACAAATCTGCAGTCCCCCCAGCAATGTAAGAGTATGCCTTTTCCCCCACATCTCACCAACACTTATTGTTGCTTGTATTCTTGATAACTGCCATTCTGACTGGAATGAGATGAAATCTTGGAGTAGTTTTGATTTGCATTTCTCTGATTACTAGAGATATTGAACATTTTTTCATATATTTGTTGATTGAATGTATATCTTCTTCTGAGAATGCTCCTTAGCCCATTTATTGATTGGGTTGTTTGTTTTTTTGGTGTTAAGTCTTTTGAGTTCTTTATATATCCTAGAGATTAGTTCTCTATCTGATATTTGTGTGGTAAAGATTTTCTCCCATTCTGTAGGCTCTCTCCACATTATTGATTATTTTCTTTGCTGCGAAGAAGCTTTTTAGTTTGAATCTATCCCATTTATTGATTCTTGATTTTATTTCTTAGCTTTAGGAGTTGTGTTAAGGAAGTCAGGCCTAATCCAACATGATGAATATTTGGGCCTACTTTTTCTTCTATTAGGTATAGAGCCTCTGGTCTAATTCCTAGGTTTTTCATCCACTTTGTGTTGAGTTTTGTGCATGGTGAGAGATAGGGATTTAGTTTCATTTTGCTGCATATGGATTTCCAGTTCTCTCAGCACCATTTGTTGAAGAGGCTATCTTTTCTCCAATGTGTTTTTTTTTTAAAGAGAGAGTGAGAGAGGAGAGAGAGAGAGAGAGAGAGAATTTTTAATATTTATTTTTTAGTTCTTGGCGGACACAACATCTTTGTTGGTATGTGGTGCTGAGGATCGAACCCGGGCCTCACGCATGCCAGGCGAGCGCGCTACCGCTTGAGCCACATCCCCAGCCCCTTCTCCAATGTGTTTTTGATGCCTATATCTAGTATGAGATAACTGTATTTATGTGGGTTTGTCTCTGTGTCTTCTATTCTAGTATACACTTAAAATGATATGGGCATATGTGTAGTCAAACATTTCAATGTGGGATGAAAAGCTTAGTGGCTTGATTTATTGTTTGTCTTGGGTCTTTATACACAAGTACAATAGCCAAACCAGTTATGCAATAAAATAATTTTGATTGTCACAAATTCTTATTGATTTGTGGGAAAAATAAAAGTGAACATTATATTGATGACAACTGATTCCTGTGTGAACATTGAGGCAGGCAGGGTAGAAGTCATACTGGAGGAGTTATTATCTGAGATGAATTCTTTAAGATAAATAAGAATTAACCAGATTAAGGCAGGAATATAGCAGGGAGGGTTTTCTGGAAGAGAGGACAATAGGTACAAAGGACCTTAGGGAGAAAGCCTGTCTGTAGTTCATGATGAGTTCAATGCGGCCTATCTTCATAAAAGTCATTAAGGAGAAGGGAGATTAAGGAATAAGCAGGAGTCTGATTACAAAAATATTATTTGGTGTGCATATAAGACTCTATTTTCAGAATATAGGAACCGTTGAAATGTCTTCAGAAGATGAGTACTTTGACCTGATTTACTTTTGAAGAGCATTGTGAGGCATTGAACCCAGGGAGGAGACAAGGAAAAGATTTTCAGAGCTCAGATTAAGGTGGAGATGGTGAAGATGGTAGAAAGTGAGCAGATTTAAGAGGACTTTATCAGGAATGTGAGGGCAATGTTATTCTTGGTAGCTCATTTTATGTAGGATGATGACAAGCAAAGGTGACACTCCCTATGCTTTTGATGTAGGCACTAGGTAGAGAGGTGACATGCTTACTTGGGGGGAGTCCATTAGACTTTCAATGCTCACTGAGGTAGAGTCGAGGTATATATTGACTGTCTAATTGCTAGCATCCATTTTTTTACTATTGGAAAAAAATAGAAAATAAGGTTGAAAGATGTAGAAAGAGAAAAAGTGAAGGTGAAAAGAACAAAGGAAGGATACTGACTTGATTAGAATTTACAAGAAAAATGTAATTTTGTCAGACTTAGTTGTAGGTACTTTTAACTTTAAATGAATGCAGACAGTAGTATCTTTTTACCAGCAGCAATTAGCTTGAATCTTCTGTAGATTATGCTTTGAGAACCTACAGATGCAACCTTGATATTTATTTCTTTTGAATTATGTCTCTTACAAAAACACTTTAATAAAAATCTTATAAAAACACAGAGAACATTATGGAGAACAGTAGACTGGTAGAATGTGCTGATATATTAAAAAACTTTAGTAATGAAAATAATATTGCTTTCATGGGGGTGTAATCTATGATAAGGCAATGGTTTCTTTATGTTTGCTTCAGGAAATCTCTAGGACAATTAACAATACATTTTTAAAAGCAATAGAAATAACACCATCACCAAAATATTATCTAGTAGAATTCAATGACCCAAATTGTTCTTTCCTAGGTCAGGAAAGCATAGTATTTTTGCTCTTGTGGCATTAATTTTCCTTCAAATTTGTTTTTCATTAATTTTTGATTTTTCCAAGGTTGAAATTAGTCAATTTTTAGTAATCATATTTTCTTTTGCATTGGCATCACTTGAAATATATAGACCATATGCTAAATGTACAGGTTTATCATATATACATTGTTGTTTTAATACGTGACTCCTTAGAACAACTTATTTTCCATTTTATCAAATTCTTTGTCTCATTTGATCCTGATTTGTGTCCAACATGTACAATATAAGTAGTAATCCACAGGCTTTTTCAGTCTTTACAATGTGCTCATAAAGTTTCAGGGCGGGTCAACTTTTTTAGTTGAAAATTTAGACAATTTATTTTCCTTCTGGAAAACTGAAGGAAAATAAATTTAAACAATTTATTCTCCTCCTTCATTTTCAACAGGATCAATAAATACATTATTTATTATGTGTGAAAAAGAAGGATTCACCTTAGCCCTTAGCCTTTTGATTTCTGCTCTGTAACACCCATTTATTTCCTTTCAGGTATTGATTGTGTGAAAGCTCTATAACCTTGTATGTTCAGTCTGGCCTGTGATTGGAGATCCTGATGCTTTTGGATGTGGAGATTGCATTGGGGATGGCTCACAGCCAGAGTTTTTGGTTCCCAATTCAAAGTTAAGTCACCATATAGTGAGAACAAAATAATCAGTTTTATGGAGTATAAAATAACCAATTTTATTCTGATAGATTCAGTCTTTGCTAAAACTTGCTGCAGTTGGCCCCAAATAGCACTGACCTGCATATTTCTCCAGTCTGTTCTCTGTTCTAACCATTCTTTACTACAAGTTTAATTGAGATAAATGGAGAAGACATAATACTTATTCTGTACAATTTTAATGGTTAGGAGACATCTAATTAAAATAACTTTATTAAATGTTTTTTTCCTGCTAGTTTTATTTTTCCTAAGAAAAATAATTTTAAGCCTCCCCATAAAGAATATTGAGATTATTAAAAATCAAATAACGTTTCCAAGGTTGAAATTTGTAGCTGGTGCTGCTCTGTTGAGGATAGTACATTTAACAATCCAACCATCTAGTGAGTCTGTGATCAATCTCATTAACTGGTTTTCCTTTTTCTTAATTGATTATTAGGAACAGCAGTAGAAATGTGAGTTAAGAAACAAGTGAATTCAGACACTTCAAGGAAGATGCTTGAGATTTAGAAATTGTTTTCATAAATGACATATATTAAACAGGTTAAACAGACTTGTTCTTAAAAAAGTCTGATACTTTATATTAAAAATAATACTGTTATTTTAGCAAAGGGCATTGCATTCAGAAAAAAAAGTCTGTGTAAACACATTTATCAAAAAGAGGCACTTTTGCTCACAAAGATCAATATTTGTGACTAAAGCAGTGAGAATTCTAAACATAAGTTATTATGGGGTAATTTAAAATCCTTTAGAAAAGCAGTAGGAACTGCCTAATGTACAGAACCCTAACTGTGAGTCTCAAGATGACATCTTACAATTATAAGAAATGCTAGATCTTAGTGTAGAATTAATAACCTTGCACACTTCTCCAACTGAGCACTAACCCTGAGCTCCAAGGTGGGGCTGGATGGAATACAATGAAGGGACCATACAATGCTATCAAAGCAAGGCTTGTCTTGTGGTTTTATTGCAGATCAGTATCTTGTCTCCCACCTTTATGTCCCTGTGACCTCAATTTTCCTCTTCTGCAAGGTATTTTAATAGAGGAACAAGCTGCAACAAATTCCTGCTCTTCTTTAAATGCTTTCAGGGGTCCTAACATTCATTCCCTTACCTCCGCTGCATAAGTCATCAAAACTATTTGTTCTGCTGTGTTTTTGCCACTCTGAAGTGGAGCAATATCCAACCCAAGTAATATGTGATCCACTGGAAAGTACCTGATTATTTCTTCACATTTAATTTGTATAATTTCCTTCCTAAACTTCTCTGATCTCCCCTGGTTAAGGATAAGCACTCCTGACTTGAAACTCCAGTGGTTGTATATCACATAAATATTTGGTGCACTTGTCTTTTTTCTCCACCCCCACTCTATACTGTATATCCTTCCAGGATAAGAATTGAATCATATTCATTCTTAATGCCTCTCTTTCTGGAACCATGCTTGGTTATTTCTAAGATGACATTTACATATATTTATGCTTTCTCTTTTTCTGAGCAAATCATTTGACACAGGAAATTCTGATGAGCAGGGAGGGTGAATATCCAATTTATCACCATGTTTTGTCATCTAGACATGACTACTTTTCAATTTCTCCATGGTGTACTTTTTACCAAAATCCCCCAGATAAGTGGCATACTCAGTTGCTAATATGCCAATCTAGAGGTTCCTCCATAGTTTGTGGGATAAATTCTAACATCCTGAGCATGGCACAAAGCTTTCATGATCTGTACCTTATTTGTCCCATTTTTATCTCTTATTATATTTCCTGCTTCAGTCATACTGGACTTCTCATGTGGTCTCACACAATGTACTTCCTTGTCTTATGCCTTGCTCTCAATATTCATATCGGAAAAGAAGTATGTCTTCAGTTCATTTTTTCCTTTTGGTCACACTTTTGCATAGAAATTATGCAGCATCCTGCACAGACTAGGGCGAGTGTGCTCATATCCTGGCTCTACAACTTGGCTTGGATAGGTTGCCCATCTCTCTCTGCCTAGTTTTTTCATCTAAAAAGCAGGGCCCATTATAGTATTTGCCCAGTAAGTACACGTATGTAAGAGATTGTTGCTAATTTTATTCCTTAAGACTTGCTAGAGAATTTTACTCCCCCAACTAACCTTTCAGAATTTCCTAGAATAAATTAGGTTTCCTTTCCTGTGCTCCCTAATTTCTATTGCAGGTCTTGATTTTTGGATTAACCAAATTTTGTTGAAAATGTCATTTTTATGAAACTGTCTCCTCACCAGAATGAAAGCCACCTGGAGGAAGAGATTATGTTTTATATTTTCAGAACAATACTTGCTTATGGTCAGTGTTTGTCGCGACCCCCTTGCCCGCAAGGAAGACGCAACAACAGGAATCTTCTTTCAGCCGTTTATTCAGGTCCTTGATATTTCTTCTTCTTCCCTTCGGATGCCTCTCCCAGCCTTAATAAAGCATCTCAAGCCCCAATGCGAAGCTGCCACGTGGAGCTTTCTCATAGGGTGTTAAAAAACCATGCGCCAACTCTCCCAAATAAGGAGTTGTTTGTTACAGACCACAGCGGAGCCAGCGCCATCTTGTAATGGCGACCACAGTCCGCAGAAACGGCTCACCACAAGTGTTCAACAAATATTTGCTGAATATAATACCTTATATAGGTGGGAAGAACCCATGCTTTGGAATCTGACAGATACGTTTAAACTGAATATTCACTTGCTCTACATTTGTGACACTTAATAACTTAATTTCTCTGAGACTGTTTATTTATAAATAGGGATAATTCCTTCATTTTTTAGGATTAGTGATAATATGTTCAATCTGTTGCAATACCTCCATTATTATTATTATTATTATTAGTTATTACAATAACATGATCTTAAAATTATAGTGGGTAGATATATTTTTCCTCCTGAAGAATCAATTACTCTAGAACTTGTATTTTTCCAAAGCTAATCTTTTGTTGAATTTCCCCTAAAGTACTCATAGCTTCCTGAACTCCTGTCTTGTCTGTAACACTCAAGAAACACTAGTATTTTTTCCTTGTAATTTTATCAACCTCTTTATATTTTTTTTTCATTTGTGAAAATATATTGTATGCATTTTGAGAAGAATCATGTTTTATATATCTTTTTTATTTTTGTCCTGCTTTACCATTCGTTTCTACTCTTCTTAATAGAAATCTTTGCATCAACTAACAGATCATAAGTATTGATTGATGGTGATGGAAAGGGCCCAAGAGCACACAATGGCAACTGGGATGCCTTAGATTTGAAAGGATTAATTGCATGGTCTTAAAATCCCAGCCAAGAGTTAAGCAAACAGTGTACTGAGCACAAAGGGGAACATGAAAGAAATGCAAGATATGGTCCCTTCTCTACATAAGCTGACAAGTTATTTGGCAATATAAAGCATGCCAATACAGAACTGTTACAGAACAGAAAAGAACAGAATGTGATTAAGTCCCTACAGTGTTTGGAGAAGAGAAATTAGAAAATCATGCAGGTGAGGCTGAAGTTAGGAGCTTGTTGGGAAGTTCAGATGTGAAGAGACAGAACCCCATAGGTTTTGAAGCTTATGAAGTACCAGGCATTGTGATAAGTGATGAACATATTCTCTTTGCTTGTGTATGTGTATCTGCATTATGGTAACTTTTTATTCCTTCATTCATGCAATAATTTTTTAAAATTGGGATAGGAAAAAATCATAAAATTTACTATCTTAATTATTTTTAAATGTACAGTTCCATACTGATGAGTATATTCACATTGTTGTGTAACAGGGCCCTGCATCTTTTTCATCTTGGAAAACTGAAACTCTACACCCATTCACACATGCATTCGACAACAACTCTCCATTTCCTCTTCCCTGTGAAAATGTGTTTTTTTATGTAGTCCCTATAACCAACCTGTGGGATAGTGTTAGGAATGCCATTTTTCAAAGAATTAAATAGGCTTAGAGGTTAAGAAAATTTTCAAGGTCTTATAATATAGAACCAATGAGACATGGATCAAGAAGGGAACTAGTAGGAAGCCATAATTTCATTTGAGATGGCAGAAGGAGTACATTGTACTTTTTTGCGGGGGTTTATTTTTAGGGGCCATTCCTGGACATGGTAGCTGTTGTCTCTAAAATGTGCCATAGAGTACCTGATACTTCTCTACTTTCAATAATTCTCTTTCCTAGGACTAGGATCTCTGCTCTCTGGAATTGTGCAGAAAGTAAATACCTACTGATCTGAGAACATAAGAAAATGAGATAGGGATTCTCCATCTCCTTTTTTGGGCATGCTACCATTCAAGGCCACAAAATATTATAGAATATTCTTTAGGATAAGGGATGTTGGATCAAGTTTGAAATCTTACTATCTTACTAGGACTGTTCATGGAGAGGAAAGAATAAGACTGTGTCTTCATGGACCAGGGGAGTGGGTCTATAGAGGTGTCAAGGGCAAACAAATCTAATTGATTTTTTTTGCCACATTTTTAGAATGACAGGGAGGAATGGAAGTTAAAATACAAGATCCAAATATGATCCCCAACCTAGAAGAGCTCCCTGTTGGCTGAGGCCTTATAAATAGCTTTTCCCTGCTGAGATATATTCTGGCAATAGATTAAATCACACATGGAGTTCTACAATGTAGCTGTTTAAGGAAGGCCCTGGGGATGGTAGATATACTTGGAAGAATGGAGGAAAGCATTAATTGTTATGAAATAATGAATTTTATTTATCAAGCATTGTGTGAGGTGCTTTATATATATTTTGTCTAATTCTCAAGACATTTCTTTGTTATAGGCCCCATTGTCCTGATTTTACAGTCTCAGAAAGGTAATGTGTGTGTCATAAGGTTGATTATTAAACTAGCATCTCTCCTCTTTAATCCATCCTGTCTACATATTGCTTGTAGATCTGAGACTGGGCATCTGCAAATTGCATTTCTGTTTTCTTGGGTAAATCTGTTAGGAGTGCTAGGAGAGACTGTGAGCAGGATGAGGTGGATGGAATGTGCTCATTCTTTTCCACCTTTGTTTCTGCTTTTCTTCCTGTTTTCTTTCTGCTAGCTTTCTTTTTCCATGAGTATCATCCAGTGATGCTTCTTTGCCCCTTCAGCAGCATTTTGCTCCATAGCAGCAGTGGAGTCCAGTTTTTCATTTTTTCAACATTGGCAGAGTTAGCACCAGTTGCTGGCTTCCCTTGTTCAGAGGTCTAAGTCCCAGCCCCAAGGGCTGTACTCCCCTGAGTTCAGGGACCAATCACCTTCTGAGAATGGGATTCTCCTTGGAAGTCTGATCTTCAGCTCTGTGAAAGATGTGCTCTGGGCTTCTTGTAGTAATTTCAGCTCTTCCCTTTCTCCCTCCAACCCTAGGGACCTTAGCTGTGTCTTAGTATGTTGCTACCCCTGTAATTCTTTAGCATTCTCAATTTGTGTTTTCTTTTTTTTTATTTATTTTTTTTTATTGTTGGTTGTTCAAAACATTACCTAGTTCTTGATATATCAATTTGTGTTTTCAGTAACTAATTAGCAACTTTTACTAACTTAACAGGTTTATACTAATGTTTTAGTTTAATCTGTGTGAGTTTTATCTCTGGCTGGATTCGGAAACAATTATATAAAAATTACTACTTGTAATCATCATGGTTGTCATCATTATGGCCTCTATGTACACTATGTTCTTTTCTTGCTACCAATTGACTGCATGTGGGCTTTGTTGGAATTTTGACAGGAAGCTCAATCTTGCTAACACTGGCAGTCTCTATAAGCTGTGTCTCAATGCAGTTTTTTAACCTGTATATTCAGTACTGATCAAGTCCCAAATAAATTTCAGCAAAGCTCTTCATAAGGGTGAGGGCCATGTTTATTTTTTCCTCATTGAATCTACAGGGCCGGGAAGAGCTTCCAGCAGTGCCAAGTAGATTACTGTGCAGTTGTTGAACAAAGGCTTGGATGAATAAATGCATGAATGAATGAGTAAGGCTCAGGAGTATTAGCACTTCATTTTTCTAGTAGATAGATTTTGAAAACTGAATTCTCACACTTCTGTTCTTACTTCTTATTTGTGCTTCTATTCTCAGCTGATACTAAACCTTTGATCTGAAATCCAGGGTGTTTGATTGAGGACTGACAGACATTCCAGAACATGACAATCCCCCACTTCTCATCCCTTTCACTATCTGTATTCTTTGATCTCTTGGCTGAGGATGTGCTTCCAAACTGGTGAGCCTTCCTTGAGCCATGGCACTACCAATGCCTGTGCCTGATGCTGGGCTCTTTCCTCCCCAATTCAGCTCTATGACAGCAGACTCACCTTGAATATCAGGCTAGGTCTTTTTGTCATTATGATTTGCATAACAACTAAACTCTCATGTTCCATAATTTCAGTTGGGTGTTTTTACTTTGTCTCTGCTCCAAACCTAACTCCCTAGACTCTATCTAGGATCCTGGATCATTCTGTTCCTTGCCTATCTTTGGAGTTCCTACATTTCTCATGATTAAGGCTGCACAATTTGATATATTTATAATTTAGGCATGTTTCATGGGTGCTGATTAAATGTAGCACAAGTCAAGCAAGGACTTTCTTCTTGGCCTCACCTCACTAAATTATTTTTAGGTACAAACTTTCCAGGAGTATATGACAATTCAAATAAGAATATATTAGGACACATACTTCTATCTGCAACTAAACATGAGTTAGTATTATTGCACCTCAAATTGAAGTCAAGCACAATTTTGTACAAGATTTAAAATTAATCTCATATTTAGTTTCAACTTAATATTATTTCTTTTCTTTCCTCTTACATACTTTTTCTCCACCTCTCCCTCCTCCTCCTCCTTTTTCCCTGCAGCAATAAATCATTCATGGGTCACATCACCTATAAATGGTTAACAACTTTAATATTTTCTAGTTTTGCTCTCCCTACTTAAATATCAGAGAACACGAGGATTTTTTTCATGACTCAGAATGCCAGAAATTCTTATCTTATAGTAGCATAACATAACAGCATATCTTGTGAAGATAATTCTATTCATAATCAGAGTTCTGGTTATCGGATTATACTAGCAAGCTTTTTAAGGTGATATGCCTTTGAAGTAACCACTTGGATGTCTCTTCTTTATGATTACTGTTCCTTCCAAATGAATAAGTAAATGATTGAATTTAGGGCCATAACCCAACAATGAGACCCCATAGAACAGAGATAATTGAAACACAGAGATGACACAAGGGCAAATGAGGAATGATGTCCAGGAAATGAGCCAATGAAGTCTCAACAAGTAAAGTATGGTCCTTTGGGAAGTAGTGTAGCAGGTAGTAGGGACCCAGCTGTGAATCTGGAAAATAGATAGTGCTAAGAAAAATCTCTAATGAGGTCATTGAGGGTTTAGGTAAGGTAGGACTAAAAAGAGACCTGGGTCCTGGAACAACAGTTTGAGATCAGGGACTTAAGAGCCCAAGCTCATGCAGGCTGCTTCAGTATTGGGCCATTGAGCTACACTGATTTAGGCTCAAGGCTCTGTGGATTTTTTTTCAGTAGCTGGGGAAAGCAATAATGAACAACAATTTAGGAGTTAAGTGGAATTCATAATTTGCATCCCTATTTGTAAAATTTAGAAATTATTACATTACCATTGTTAGGAACTGTTTAAGACAAAGGAATAAGAGCAATTTTCTTTCTTCAAATAATAATCCCTCCACTTTTTCCTTTCACTGTTGTTTGAGGGACTAGTTGGAAATAGTTGGAAGGCACTTGGGAAGTCATTGTAATGAAATATTTGTGGACATAAGGGTTTGGTCTAGAATATGACTACTCCTGAGGCATGGGTAATGATTTATGACCAATTAAATATCTTAAGTTTCTATATTTCAGAGGTTCTCTTCTAGGTGTGATTTTCCCTCCCTTCCCCTGATACAGGATGTAAGGAAACATTGTTGGTTTAAAAGAGAGAGGGGGATGGGGAGTTAGTGTTTCTCCACCTAGTGGATGGAGGCCAATAATATTGCTAAATGGTCTGCAATGCACAAGAGCTCCTCACATCAAAGCATTATCCAGCTGAGATTGAAAAACACTTCTAAAAACTGAATAGATTTATCATTCTGTTTATTCTCTTAAGATTCTTTGTCACCATGGACATGTTTCTTGGGCAGTTGAATTCCCCCATAAACACCTTAAATTGCTTTTGAATATGACCAAATCACCTTTTAGCACCATTGATCTACTAGTTATCCAGAGATTAGCATACTCTAGCAGTGACCCCTCCATGTGTTTTTATGTGTGCACTTCATAGCAGTAGAACAGAATGAAACTGCAAACCTTTACACACCTTTGCGAAGGATTAACATATGATCTTCACTTGGGGCTCTCTGCATCTGAGCTACTAAATGAAATAGGTGCTCTACACAGAGAGGCAAAATGTTTCTCCTTCCTTTCCAAGCTTGTGACCCAATATGTTGTTTTCAACACAGATTAGTTCCATCAGTGCCCTCATGATTTTATCATTCTTGCAGGCTGATGTGCGTATTCTTCCCTTATTCAGAAACAATTTGGAGACTTGGCTTGTATGTATGCAAGAAGCCACTAGAAAAAGTGTGCCCAGGTGACAAGAATTGAGTGATCATTTTACTCTATTACCATTTTGGTATATGTAGGTGTTATTTTGCGGGTCCTCAGAGAAATTTTACTGGAATAGGGAATTTCTGTGTCCCTTTAACTATAGGTAACTGAGGAACTTGACAGGTTCATTTCCCCTTATTGTCTTCAGGTGTTTCATTTTTTTTCTTTTTCATTTTTTAAATTCTAATTTGTTATATATGGCAGCAGAATGCATTGCAATTCATATTATACATATAGAGCACATTTTTCATATCTCTGGTTGTATACAAAGTATAATCATATCATTCATATCTTCATACAAGAACTTAGGGTAATGACATCCATCTCATTCCACCATCTTTTTTGCACCCCTTGCCCCCTCTATTCCCCTCCCTCACCTTTGCCCTATCTAGAGTTCATCTAATCTTCCCATGCTTCCCCTCCCAACCCCACTATGAATCTACCTCCTTAATCAGAGAAAACATTCAACATTTGATTTTTGGAGATTGACTAGCTGCACTTAGCATTATATTCTCCAACTTCATCCATTTACCTGCAAATGCCATGATTTTATTCTCTTTTATTGCCAAGTAATATTCCATTGTGTATATACCCCACAGTTTCTTTATTCATTCATCTACTGAAGGGTTTCTAGGTTGGTTCCACAGTTTAGCTATTGTGAATTGTGCTGCTATAAATATTGATGTAGCTTCTTCCCTGTAGTGTGCTGTTTTTATGTCCTTTGGGTATAGACCGAGGAGTGGGATAGCTGGGCCAAATGGTGGTTCTATTTCAAGCCTTCTAAGGAATCTCCATACTGCTTTCCAGATTGGCTGCACCAACTTGCAATCCCACCAGCAATGTATGACTGTGCCTTTTCCTCCACATCCTTGCCAACACTTATTGTTTTTTGTATTCTTAATAGCTGCCATTCTGATGGAGTGAGATGAAATCTTGGAGTAGTTTTGATTTGCATTTCTCTAGTAGCTAGAGATGTTGAACATTTTTTTCATATATTTGTTGATTTGGTATTTTGTTATTTTGGTGTTTAGCTTTTTGTGTTCTTTATATACCCTAGATATTAGTGCTCTATCTGATGTGCAAGTGGTAAAAATTTGCTCCCAAGCTGTAGGCTCTCTATTCACTTCATTGACTGATTGATTGATTGATTGATTTTTGCTGAGAAGAAGCTTATTAGTTTGAATCCATCCCATTTATTAATTCTTAATTTTAATTATTGTGCTATAGGAGTCTTATTAAGGAAGTTGAGGCTTAATCTGATATGATGGAAATTTGGCCTACTTTTCTTCTATTAGATGCAAGTCTCTGGTTTAATTCTTAGGTCCTTGATCCACTTTGAGTTGAGTTTTGTGCATGGTGAGAGATTGGAGTTTAATTTCATTTTGTTGGATATGGATTTCCAGTTCTCCCAACACCATTTGTTGAAGAGTCTATCTTTTCTCCAATGTATGTTTTTGACACGTTTGTCTAATATAAAATAACTGTAATTATGTAGGTTAGTCTCTGTGTCCTCTATTCTGTACATTGGTCTACCAATCTATTTTGGTTCCAACACCATGCTGTTTTTGTTACTATTTCTCTGTAGTATAGTTCTTAAACTATAGACTGGTATAGTGATGACACCTGCTTCCCTCTTCTTGCTAAGGATTGCTTTAGCTAATCTTGGTCTTTTAACTAATACCAATACTCTTTAATTTATTTTAGGAAATAGAAAAAGAGGGAGCATTTCATGAGGCCAATGTTACCCTCATTCCAAAACCAGGCAGAGACACATCAAAGAAAGAAAACATCAGTCCAATATCTCTAATTTATATAGATGTAAAAATTTTCAATAAAATTCTGGCAAATTGAATACAAAAACATATCAAAAAGATAGTACACCATGATCAAGTGGGATTCATCCCAGGGATGCAAGTTTGGTTCAACATATGGAAATCAATAAACGTAAATCATCATATCAATAGACTTAAAGATAAGAACCATATGATCATCTCAATAAATGCAGAAAAAACATTTGACAAAATGTAGCTCACAATCATGTTCAAAACATGAGGAAAACTAGGGACAACAGGAACATATCTCAACATTGTAAAGGCTATCTATGCTAAGCCCCAGGCCAACATCATTCTAAATGGAGAAAAATTGAAAATATTCCCCTGAAAACTGGAACAAGACAGGAATGCCCTCTTTCACCACTTCTATTTAAGATAGTTCTTGAAACACTGGCCAAAGCAATTAGACATATGAAAGAAATTAAAGGAATAGATAGGAAAAGAAGAATTCAAATTAGCACTATTTGCTGACAATATGATTCTATAGTTATAAGACCCCCAAAATTCCACCAGAAAACTTCTAGAACTGGTAAATGAATTCAGCAAAGTAGCAGGATATAAAATCAATACCCATAAATCAAAGGCATTTCTGTATATCAGTGACAAGTCCTCTGAAAGGGAAATGAGGAAAACTACCTCATTTATAATAGCCTCAAAAAAATAAAATAAAATACTTGGGAATAAACTTAACAAAAGAGGTAAAGGATCTATACAATGAAAATTACAGAATCCTAAAGAAAGAAGTCAAAAAAGACCTTAGAAGATGGAAAGATCTCTGTTGTTCTTAGATAGGCAGAATTAATATTGTGAAAATCACCATATTACCAAAAGCACTATACAGATTTAATGCAATTCCAATCAAAATCCCAAGGTCATTCCTCATAGAAATAAGAAAAGCAGTCATGAAATTCATCTGGAAAAATAAGAGACTCAGAATAGCTAAAGCGATCATTAGCAAGAAGAGTGAAGCAGGTGGTATCACTCTTACACTAGACTACAGAGCAATAGTAATAAAAACAGTTGCTTTTTAAATATCTCAAAGAATCCCAGATTTGCAAAGACTTCAGAGAGGTTAGTAAGCTACTGCACACAGCCAAATATGTTTTGCCACCTACCTGTATTTGTAATAATGTTTTATTGACACACAGAAATGCTCATTCATTTATATAATATCTAGAGCTTCTTTTGCATTAAAATAGAAGAATTGAATAGACGGGACAGATAGCATATGTTAAACAAAGCCTAAAACATTTATTTGTCCTTTTACAGAAGAAATGTGTTGACTCCAGCCGGATCTGATCTCCTTATTTTGTGGATGAAACAACTGGATCCTAGAAAGATTAAGTGACTAGACCAAGATCACACCACTAACAGAATTGGGGTTGAATCATACATATTTTGAGGAAGGAGGATGATGAATATCAGAACATTACAAAAGTGTTTTAACAGAAGAATGAGGGTGAAAATAAATGTGCTATGATTTGATTTACCCAAAGACAAAAAACTAGCTCAACTGATTTACTTCTCTTAGTGAATAGATGAGTTGTCTTTATGTCATACAAATGCAGCAGATGCAAGACTTCAGTCAAGTGATATCACAATTTAATGCAGTTAGGTTCCTGTTTTCCAAAGAAGAACAGAATATATTTACTGGTTGCCCTCCTGTGTTTCAGAATTATATTCCTCAAAAGTTGAATAATTGATGGTAAGTCAAGGAAGACATTTTTGTAATTGCTGAAATCTTGAATGTATTAACACTGACTAACTGTCCCTGGGTTGTGCTGTGGCACCATCTGACAGTGATGAAATCTATAGAAGTAGGGCACATTTCCATAACATGAATATTCAGGTTTGGTGATGCAAGAATTATTATTAAACCACTGAGAAGGAACACGTTCTCCTTATTATTTGATTGAATACTAAACACTGCCTTTTAAAAATAATTCAGTATGAATACTTTGATAATGAGGAAAGAGTGATGCTTGGGGAAAAACGCATACATTTTCTTTTGATACATAAGCAGGAAATTAAATTAAGTTAAACTATATAACACATCTAGAGGAACTATTTTGGAATCATTAGCTATATTTCATCTAAATCTGTCTTACATATGCTGAATTATAATGTAATAGAAGCCCAGCTAGAACTTGATTTATGATTTATATAAAAATAGAATATGTAAAGAAGCATACTTACGCATAAATAAAGACCCCTGAAAATAAATAGAATGCCTATCACAAATAACAGTGGTATTTAGACATTGAATATGTTTGCCACAGGTCTGAGTAGAGATATTTGCGTTTATGTAAATAATAGTATGTAACACTCAAAGATCTCTAAGGATCCCTGGTACACAGTTGAAGGGCCATCATGTATGAAGTAATTTTGTTCCTCATAGCAGTGATTATGTATAGATTATAGAAAAGAAAGGGAACTGATTTCACTCATTATCATTCATATATGAATTAAGCCTCTGCAACATGGATTAGACAATGGATTAGACTCTGATTCTACACAAGTAAAATAGATAACAGAATCCCTGTCCTCTGAAATACATGATCTAAAGGAAGGTACAGGCAGGGAAAGAGGCAATTCCAACAAAGAATGTTGTATGGTCTATGCTACAGAGAATATGTCTATAATACAGGATGCTATGGAGAGTAACTTCTCCCTTTTATCAGCTTTTCATTGTTTGTTTCTAGCTCTTCTCCATCAATTAGTTTAGGAGACATTGTCCTTAAGGCCAAGATTTGGCTAGATATCATTCTGCTATTCTTATCCTACCTCCTCCTGCCTTGTAGGTATCAGATGTCTAGTCTTAACTGTAAAGTTGTCCTTCTCAGATGCTCTGATTAGGTGTTTGTCTCTTGTTAGTTCTTTGGGCTTTAAAATTTTCCTTTAGAATTTTTCTCCTCTTCCTCTTC
Organism: Spermophilus citellus; assembly: GCF_964194105.1. Lineage (NCBI taxonomy): Eukaryota > Metazoa > Chordata > Mammalia > Rodentia > Sciuridae > Spermophilus > Spermophilus citellus. Next base: position 191,467,866 of record NC_138184.1, on the reverse strand, counting down.
CCTCTCACTCAAACTAAGTGATCCAATGTCTTATGATCAAAGTTCACTCTGTCAGCTAATAAATCAAATACGTTAATTTATCTATTAGGCTTTCTAGTTAGCTATCACCAACCAAAATCCAGGTATCATGTAGTAATTGTATTTTAAATGGGAAGTAGTAAGGACTACAAATTTATTCTTCTAAGGGATGGAAGGATGAAGACTTTGTCATCAGAAAGTGGGAGAGACTTTTTGGTTCCTCAGATCACACTCTATCAATGAAAGGCAAATAAACAAGAGGCTTGGTGATGCAAGGTCAGTAAGAGCCTGGGGCAGTCAGAGAGTCACAGGTGACTCTTTGTGGCCCAATGACCTCTCATTTCATCCTTTTTTTCTTCCCTTATTTTTAAATATCTTTTTAGTTGTAGATGGACACAATATCTTTATTTTATTTATTTTTATATGGTGCTGAGGATCGAACCTAGTGCCTCATGAATGTGAGGCAAGTGTTCTACCACTGAGCCACAACCCCAGACCTTCTCCTTATTTCTTAAAAGTATACCAGCTATGTGTAGTGCATGGCACCATGATGTATTGAGAAGAACCTGGATTTTGGAATCACACAGTGCTCAAATCACATACTCAATTTTAGCAAAAGTAAAAGTACACGTGTAAACACTTAATATACTATTTGGTTTCAGATTTGCAATCAAACCTTTTTTTATTTCTTTACTAAGACTGGTAATAAACAGTAGTTATTTGCACATGTCTAAGAAAAGAAGCTTTGCAGAGAGAGAGAGAGAGCAAAAGGTGTTTTTAGAACTGACCCCCATGGAGTGAATTCAGTTTCTGGCAGATCTATGTTTTTATTCAAAAAGAGTATTGCATCATAATCACACTCCAAGATGCTAGGGGTGAATGAGTAACATCTGAAAACCTCAGTCCCTCTAAGATGGCAACCTGAAGCCAGGGCCTCCCAGGGAAGGGGCAGGGATCCCCTTCAGGGTTATGCAAAGCCTGGTAGCAGGCAGCATTGCATGGGAGGCCATTGCTGGGAGAGATAGCAGCAGAGAGAGAAGCTATTATAGGACTACTCTCCTGAGGTGGATGACAGTGTATACATGCTTATAGATATCAGATTCTGTCCAAAGAGTCCCTCTGGAAACTGTTTTTGTCTTTACCTTTTAGGATTGAAAAAATAAAAAGCAACAACCTCAATCTATTTTGTTTGTTTTGTATTACAATATAAGTTTAAGTCCAAGAGAGTTTATAAAATCTTATAGAAATGGAAAGTAACTGATAAAAACAAGTTTGAAAGGACTTAGGATTGATGTGGCCAAGCATTTCAGTAGAATGGGTAAAGTTTCTAGAAGATGTAGTAGGGTCTTGCCTGAACCAGGAATGTTGTCCTTACTAGAAAGAAGGGAAAATGTCTAAAACCTTTCACTCACTGGGCAGAGTGCCAGAAATAGAAACCAAAGAAGCAATTAAAGTGAACTGTAACAAAGCATTCTCTTTCTTCTCTCTACTACCGCGTGGAATATTGGTGATGGGCACAGGTCATGGGGATGAATAGCTGCTGTCCAAGACACCATGGTCAGGAATTGGTAGAAATATGGCATTGACAATGACTTTAGAGCCAAGTAGATTCTTTGTGAATGGTTAGGTGGTACCTGAGCCAGTCGTGAGAAGATGAGTGTTGAAGAAGACACTGGACAACATCTTGGGAACAGAAAGTTCATAAAAGTGCTAGGAAATGGGCTGGAGAATGAAACACTCAGTGATGTGGACTTGTAAATAAAATGCAAAAGCAAATAAAAAGCAGGAGGAATGAGGGAGGCAGCAGCTACAGGGATTGAAGGCAAGTCTAGGATCATTTCCAAAAGGATGGAGATGTGCTGATAATAGCTTGATGATAAATTTTGTGTTTTATCAGGGAAGCTTGGTGCTTCCCCTGGTAACCCACCCCCAGAGCTTCTGTTCATCAAAAACTGTAGATTCTTTGGTTTAGGAGTTTCCTGAGGCAAAAATATCTTCTGGATTGACTGGAGACTTCATCAGGGTCAGATCGGAGCTGCTCTAAAGTCTCCATGATACCTGCTTTTGGTCACCTTTCTTATGTTTGAGTTTCATGTACATAGGACTTAGACTGGGACTCTTTTATATAACTGAGGAATAAAAATCATTATTGAAGATTTCATTTTTTGCTATTATGAATTATAATAAACTCATTGCCAATCTACCATAGGATATAAAAAGTTATGTTAGAACATTAGTGTCTTGTTGTTTTATGTAGAGTTATTCCACTTAATAACATAATTAGAATCATTTCTGCCTTATATTAAAATATTACAAAATGCGAAGTTATCATATTTTTGGTACAAGTGCAATGACAGAAGATATAGTACCTTGTGATAACTTATTGCTTTTCAAATGACAGAATTAAGTTTGGTCCTGAATTGAGTTGTAATTTAATAAGTCTTTTATAGAAAAAGTAAGTCATTAATGCAGACCTGGAAAATGTGAGTGAGGCAGGTAGGCACCTCTCCCTAGATTACACTCCTGCAGTTAGTCTCAGTGCAGTGCTGGAGCAGTAAGGGGAAGTGTGAAGAAGGTGGACAAGGAAAAGGATGAAATGGGCTGACATTAATGGCCAAACACTACTGTTGTCTCTGTTTCTGAGGACATACAGTTTTTGAAACTCTTCTCAAGGAGAATGTCTGGTTCCTCCATGGTTAGCAATTGCGTTAAGCTCTGTTCATGCCCTACTGCCAGGTCCTGTTTACCTTCTGCTCAATTACTCGGTCAGCCACATTCAACAATCCACCCAGGAAAAGGCTGGTCACTCTCAGGAGGAGAGATTGTTTGGCAGGACTTGGGTCCCATCTGGACAGTGAAATCACCTACCATGCCTTTCAGCACACAGTTGCCACTGGCAGTGGGTGAAAAATGATCCTTTGATTACTCCAAGGAACTTCCCAGGAGAGAGGTAACAACCTGGATAAATAGAATGATTGGCACCAGTAACTTGATTTTTACATGTTTTATTTGTTTGCAAGGGCTGTCATCATAAAATATTATGACTGGGTGGCTTAAACAGCAGCAATTTACTTTCTGGTGGTTGGAAGTCCAAGATCAAAGGGCCTGTGGTTTTCATTTTCCCTGAGACATTTCTCATTCGTTTTCATGTGGCTATCTCTAGCTGCTTCCTCACATATCTTTTTCTGTGTATGAAGTACTCCTTGTATTTCACCTCTTTTTATAGGGACAATGGTCCTCTTGGATTAGGGACTCATCCTTTTGACTTCATTTAATCTTAATCACCACTTCAAAGGCTTTTCCTCTCTATATAGTCACTCTGGAATTTAGTCCTTCAACAAACTTTTTTATTTTTATGTACTGGGGATTGAACCCAATGGCTCTTTACCACTGAACTACATTCCCAGCCCTTTTTATTTTTTATCACAGGGTTTCACTAAACTTAAGGCCTTGGTAAATTGTTGAGGCTGGCCTCAAACTTGTAATCCTCTGCCTCAGACTCCTCAGTCCCTGGGATTATAGTCGTGCGCCACTATGCCTGGCAGCATATATATTTTAGAGAGCACAATTTAGTTCATACATAACACATCGCATACAGTTTCTTGTATTTTGGTGAAGAACATCACTAGAAATGTAACATAAACAAAAAATAATCGTGAATTTTTTAAGGCACTGATATTTTAGAATTGCTTATTAATTCAGCTCAACACAGGCATTTGGATTAATAATTGTGGGTTATATTTTGTCTAGGTGGAGCAACAACTTATTGTCATGCATAAAGAGACAGGATATTCTGAGTAGATCCTGAACTTCTGTGTACCTGCATGTAATCAGTTATGACAGATCCCCAGAAAGAATGGTGACACTTAGGTAAAAGGTACTAGATAGAATTCCAGCAATATTTAACAACTATTTATTGAGAACCCATTGTGCCATGCTATAGAGATACGATAGTAAATAAGATGGCATTCCCCCCTCCCATCAAAAGCTCAAAGGAATAAAGATATTAAATAAATTAATGTATAGATTCATGCTTATTTTATTAAAACTTAAGTGTTAATAAAAGATTACATTTTATTTTTTTCTTTTCAATTTTGGCTTTGAAGAGAACTGGTTCTCCTCCCTCTGAAGTTTGTGTATCTGGAAATTAGTTGACAGTTACTGCATGGGCCCAGGCAAGGACTGACAGGATAGTATCTGAAGTCATATCAGCTCTTTGCAGTCAGCATTGGGAATCATCAGCATATAGACAAAACTTGAAGTTACAGAATGGATTAGACTGTCCATGTTCACTGAGACAAATATTGGTTCAGAAGAAAAGAGGGACTAGAGCAGGGGCCTGAGAATACCACCATTGAAAGATGAGGTAAAGATTTGGGTTCATGCAAAATGACTGAGACAGAACCCCTTGGAGAGGCAGGAAGAAAGTAGCACTACAGAAGACAAGTGAAAGAGAATATTTTCTGGAATAAGAGAATGGAAAATCCCTCCAAAGTTAAGGACAGGAGAATGAAAATGTGCACATGGGATTTAGCAACAAAGAGGTCATTGATGACTAATGAAAGTGGTAAAGACAGAACCAGATCCAGTGGGTTGAAGCATGAAGCACGTGAGCAATTTGAAAAGAAACATCTTATTCTAATTAATTTGGAAATATCTTTTATAGCTACAATGATTATGGAATATGACGATGGATTTCAGTAAAGAATGGAAATGCCAGGGTGTCTTGCTTGGGTTTAAGTGAGGCTGATGGTACTGGTCTATCCAGTTTTTATTGGGTGAATGTCCAAAGTCTTGAAAAATAGAAATAAAACAAATCACAAAAAGTAAATCAGCAAGCAATTAAAAAAAACAGCTCAAATTCTCTTAAATAATACTGAAAGTTTTGGATTCCTGTATCAACAAGTCTAGAGTTATAGTGAGCTTCATTGTGGCTTTGACCCATATTCTCTTCATTTTCCTTTTTTTCCCCCATAGGTTTGATTTATTATCTGGCTACAAATAAGATGAGCTGCATTCCTAAAGGAAGAAGAGGAAATGCATGTACACCTTGCCCATGTGATAATTTGAAACAATAATAGATGCTAGTAAAATGAAGAGCTCTATTTGGTTTAAGCCAGTTTAGAGCCTCTTAGGAAATGAGTCATATATACTGTTTGTGGAAGGATTCTCTGACATAGGAAGGAATGAAGGAAGTTTGGTAGAAGTTAGGCAATAACAATACCTATAACATTGAATTGTATGAATAACAGCCTTTGTTAACTTTCTCTGAGCATTGAAATTTTTCCTGTAGAGAATTTAAGGTGTTATTTTAGCAGCTGAACCCTGATAGAGTCAAGTCAGTGATATAATTGAGGTTCCTTAGAGACACTAATGTATATAAATGTACTTAATTTTATTGCTAAGTAACACATTCTCTCATCCTTTCCTCTTTTCTAAAAAAAGATTACAAAGTGCTCAAAGTTATTTGCTGCAAAGGGAACTTTCATAAGTAGTTAATGAAGCTTCAGAGCCTGCACTGCAGGGTATTTGATTATTGGAAGATCTTCACATTAATCCCAAACTCCTTCTTAGCTCTCCAAGTCTATCATTAAAGGCATCTTCTCATTGTTCAATTTATCTCCACTGATAATGATCTTGATCCATCCATTTATGAGCCTACCAGTGTCTCACTGTGGGTTGGGAAGCCCATGGAGCATGCAGCATGACCCTCACTCCTCCATAACCATCCCCTACACAAAATGCTTTCTTCTTATGGCAATCAATAAATTTAAAATATCACAAGACCAAGTGGGCTACATTTTATTTGAGACATAATTACACTATCATTTTTTCTTTGCTTTCACTACAATTACACTTTTCATACCCAACAGGACTTGAGATTTATACCTGGAGTACAATGTTCCTGGCATGTATGAAAAGTTCACGGACACATTCTAATCATTGCTTCATATCCTCCTAGGTTACCCCTGTCCAGCCACATTCTTGGTGAGCAGTTCTGAGTGAGCTTTCAACTTTATGCTGCCAAGTTCTTGTCTCAAGCTTAAGCTGCACATCTTTTGCCTTCTGCCCTGGGGCTTCTCCGAAGTCACAGTGTGGACACCCAGGGAGACACTTTGCATTCCCATGCCAACAGAAGAATTAATACCAAAGGTAAGCAGTTTTGAGATTCACTCTAAATAATTCCCTGAAGGTCCTGACAACATTGTGTATCTGTTTCCTATAGTGTTCACCAATTTAATAAAACATTTCTCAAATAAAAGATAATAACATTGAGGCAGAGCTTTCAGAAAATTTTATTGAACTTAAATGGAAGTCTTTATGAAATTTTATACACGTGTACATCTATATAATCACCACCAAGATCAAAATACAGAATATTTTGAGCACCTCAGAAGGGTATTTTGTGCCCATCCAGGTTTTGAACTTCCTATAAAGAGATTCATACCATATATCCTGTTCAAGGGCTGATTTCTTGCACTATTATGCTGGAGGGTTTTCCTGTGTTGCTGAAGGTATTACTGAAAGGGTCTTTTTTACTGTTGTATAGTATTTCATATTTAACCATTTAGAAAGTATTCCTATATTGGCTTTCCCTTATTTATTTTACTCTCCATGATTTCCCATTCCTTTTCCCTGGGATCTCATTCCAAATAAACTACCTTCAGCCATTTCTCCTTTTCTCCCTACATCCCTTTTCCAGGATCCTAGTGCCCCAGGGTTATTACTGTGAATTAGGAGAAAAGAATTTTCTTATTTAACACTGTTCCTTACTTGATATTGGACCCCAGAAAACTACTTCCTCACTGAAGTGTTCAAGTTTCCTCATCTATAAAATTTGAGATGTGTTCTTGATTCAAATTCTTCAGTTCTTCAGTATAAAAGTGATCTTCTGGGGCAGATGATACCCAATAAACAGAAATAAATGTTAGAATTTTATGCAAAAGAGACCCTAGGCAAGAGGTAATCTTTTATAGAGAGACTTTCTTGGTGTTCTAAAATTTCACCACTTGAGTGACGTCTGTCTACCTAAGCTGAGATAGACTCATATGGTATAAAGGAGTCACTAGGTAGAGAAATTAGGACTCAGCATAGGGGTGGCTGGAAGGAAACAAGGATTTTGGATGAAAAAGCAATGCACAGACTATGGATTTCTGCATTTTACTTCCCCTCTTTTCTCAGGAAAGCTGAAACTATAGACCATTTTAAAGTTATTTCTGTGGCAAAATGTATCAAAAATAAGACATAAATTTTAGGAAGTTGGTTGATGATAGAACTCACCTGAAATTTGGGGAGGAAAAAAAATATCTGAGAGATGACAACACCTTCCCCCTCATTCTATAATATTTATTCACATCAGATCAGTAAAACCCTTTCTAAGTAACTAGTATAAATTGAAAAACCATTATAGTAATTGATTTTATATTTCACTGGTGGATGTCACCAAAATTTGCCCTCAGTTGATGACATTGCTTCCATAGTAAATAGAGCATTTTAAATGATAACAAACATAAAGAATAGGAAAAAATCAATTAGTAATATATAACTCCAATTAATGTATGAGGTTATACATGTGAAGCAAAAATTTTTGAAAATGAACATAACAGTCCAACAGTTGTGTTTGGACAGTGGGGAATGGTGTACATACTTGTTTTAAATAAATCTGAACTCCGTTGCACACATTCAAACATACCAAACTTTAGGCTTTTATGTAAATAAACAAATGTAAAAGAGCTAATTGTGCAATCAGTCCTTACTTAATTATGTATTGTCTAGATTCTGTCTGCCCCTTTCTCTTATTTTCAGTCACTTCATTCTTTATTGGCATTTCTATCATAAGGGACAGAACAGAAGTTAAGATTAAAATGATTTTATTTTGCATCTCAAGAGCTCTGTCTGTGAGGACACATTAATTGCTTCATTCATTTATCAAAGATGTATTGAATACATTCCAAAAACTAATGCTCTTTGCTGTTCCTCAATTAGGCAAAGCGTTTTCCTGCCTTGGTGTCATGTGCTCCATGTTCCTTTTGTCTGAATAGCTCTCACCTGACACCTACATGGATCAATCACCATTGCTTTATGCCTTTGCTCAAATATCATCTTCTTAGAGAGACCTTTCCTGCTAATGTTTATAGAATAGCCAACATCACTCCCACTCTGTGAGCCCTCTGCCCTAGCTGCTTTATACACCACATTTGTTATAATATCTGACATACTCTATGTTCATTCATTTGTTCATTCAAAATAATTCTCCTCAATAAAATAAGATCAAGGGGCCTAAGTAAAGATATTCTCTGTTTTCTTCTCACTTCTACATCCCCAAGTTCTAAAATGATAATTAGTACCTAGTATTTAATAGGAGTACAATAAATATTCTTTGAATGACTGAATAACCATAAGGTGAAAGAGATGGACTCTTCTAGTCTCTGAGGAATTTATTTTGAAGATCTTAATAGTTTAAAAAGAAATGAATAAGCAGTATTATAATAGAAAAATTATGTTAAGCAAATGAAATTTATCAAAATAATTATAATGGGGCTGGGGTGTGGCTCAGTGGTATCATGCTCTCCTAGCATGCATGGGGCTCTGGGTTCGATCCTCAGCACCACATAAATGTAAAATAAAGATGTTGTGTCTACCTGAAACTAAAAAATAAATATTAAAAAAATACTTATAATGGATAGTACATCATATCATAGAAATCTAATCCAATTTACTGGGTGTCAGGGAAAATTTGTGGAGAGGTTGGTGTTAAGTTGAGGTCATGGGGAGAGTAGGGACATGAAAGAGTGGTCCCAAAAGTGGAATAAACTGGCCTGACTGGACTGGCTAAGGAGCATATTTCTATGCTATTCTTTTTGGGTAGAGCATATTTTATGTGACTAGCATAGTGTTTAAAAAATTGAACTTGCATGTTCATAGGTGGAATGTATCCTGTTCAGTTAACTCCAGGTTTCCTCACTACCAATTTACTCATATTATACTCATAGGATTTATATATTAGGCAGACCTCAATGGACTTTATAAGCATGAGAATCAGCAAACTCTGTTTTAGACCCTTTCAAGGTATCAAAGATTGTCTGAAATCTTGGGAAGGGGGCACAGTGAGCCTTTGTACGAATCAGAATAATCAATGTGAAACACTACTCTTTGATTTATGTGTGTTGATTTTATATCCTGCCACTTTGCTGAATTCATTTATTAGTTCTAGTAGTTTCTTTGTAGACCCTTTTGGGTCTTCTAGGTATAGAATCATGTCGTCCGCAAATAGTGATAATTTAAGTTCTTCTTTTCCTATTTTTATGCCTTTAATTTCTTTCGTCTAATGGCTCTGGCCAGTGTTTCAAGAACTATATTGAATAGAAGTGGTGAGAGAGGGCATCCCTGTCTTGTTCCAGATCTTAGAGGGAATGCCTTCAATTTTTCTCCATTCAGAATGATGCTAGCCTGAGGCTTAGCATAGATAGCTTTTACAATGTCGAGGTAAGTTCCTGTTATCCCTAGTTTTTCTAATGTTTTGAACATAAAGGGATGCTGTACTTTGTCGAATGCTTTTTCTGCGTCTATCTAGATGATCATATGGTTCTTATCTTTAAGTCTATTGATGTGGTGAATAACATTTATTGATTTCCATATATTGAACTATCCTTGCATCCCAGGGATGAATCCTACTTGATCATGGTGCACAATTTTTTTGATGTGTTTTTGTATTCGATTCACCAGAATTTTATTGAGGATTTTTGCATCTAGGTTCATCAGAGATATTGGTCTGTAGTTTTCTTTCTTTGAGGTGTCTTTGGTTTCAGAATCAGGGTGATGTTGGCCTCATAGAATGAATTTGGAAGAGCTCCCTCTTTTTCTATTTCCTGAAATAACTTGAAAAGTATTGGTATTAATTCTTCTTTAGAGGTTTTATAAAGCTCCGCTGTATACCCATCCGGTCCTGGGCTTTTCTTGGTTGGTAGTCTTTTGATTGCTTCTTCAATTTCATCTATTGATATTGATCTGTTCAAATTGTGTGTATTCTCCTGACTCAGTTGGGCAAATCATATGACTTAAGAAATTTATCGATGTCTTCACTATCTTCTATTTTATTGGAATATAGGTTTTCAAAATAATTTCTAATTGTCTTCTGTATTTCTGTAGCATCTGTTGTGATATTGCCTTTTTCATCCTGTATGTTAGTAATTTGAGTTCTCTCTCTTCTTCTCTTTGTTAGCATGGCTAAAGGTCTGTCGATCTTATTTATTTTTTTGAAGAACCAACTTTTAGTTTTGTTAATTTTTTCAATAGTTTCTTTTGTTTCAATTTCATTGATTTCCGCTCTGATTTTAATTATTTCTTGCCTTCTGCTACATTTGCTGTTGTTTTGCTCTTCCTTTTTCTAGGGCTTTGAGATGAAGTGTGAGCTCATTTATTTGTTGTTTTTTTCTTCTTTTGAGGAATGACCTCCAGGCGATGAATTTCCTGCTTAAAACTGCTTTCATTGTGTCCCATAGATTCTGATATGTTGTGTCTGTATTTTCATTATTCTCTAAGAATTTTTTTTTATTTCCTCCTTTATGTCTTCTGTAACCCATTGATCATTCAGTAACATATTGTTCATTTTCCATGTGATGTAGGATTTTTCCTTCCTTCTTTTATCATTCATTTCCAGTTTCATTCCATTATGATCAGATAAAATGCATGGTATTATCTCCACCCCTTTATATTTACTGAGGGTTGCCCTATGGCATAATATATGGTCTATTTTTGAGAAGGATCCATGTGCTGCTGAGAAAAAAGTATATCCACTTGATGATGGTTGATAAATTCTATATATGTCAGTTAAGTCTAGGTTATTGATTGTGGTATTGAGTTCTATAGTTTCTTTATTCAACTTTTGTTTGGAGGATCTGTCCAATGGTGAGAGAGGTGTGTTGAAGTCACCCATAATTATTGTGTTGTGGTCTATTTGATTCTTGAACTTGAGGAGAATTTGTTTTATGAATGTCGCAGCACCATTATTTGGTGCATAAACATTGATAATTGTTATGTCTTGTTGATGAATGGTTCCTTTTAACAGTATATAATGTCCTTCCTTATCCCTTTTGATTAACTTAGTCTTGAAGTTGATTTTATTCAATATGAGGATGGATATAAAATCAACACGCATAAATCAAAGGCATTTCTGTAGATCAGCAATAAAACTTCTGAAACGGAAATGAGGAAAAACACTCCATTCACAATATCCTCAAAAAAAATAAAATACTTGGGAATCAACCTAACAAAAGAGGTGAAAGATTTATACAATGAAAACTACAGAACCCTAAAGAGAAAAGTAGAAGAAGATCTTAGAAGATGGAAAAATATACCCTGTTCATGGATAGGCAGAACTAACATCATCAAAATGGTGATATTACCAAAAGTTCTCTATAGGTTTAATGCAATGCCAATCAAAATCCCAATGGCATTTCTTGTAGAAATAGAGAAAGCAATCATGAAATTCATATGGAAAAATAAAAGACCCAGAATAGCAAAAGCAATTCTAAGCAGGAAGTGTGAATCAGGCGGTATAGCGATACCAGATTTCAAACTATATTACAGAGCAATAGTGACAAAAACAGCATGGTACTGGTACCAAAACAGGCAGGTGGACCTATGGTACAGAATAGAGGACACAGAGACCAATCCACAAAGTTACAACTATCTTATATTTGATAAAGGGGCTAAAAGCATGCAATGGAGGAAGGATAGCATCTTCAACAAATGGTGTTGGGAAAACTGGAAATCCATATGCAACAAAATGAAACTGAATCCCTTTCTCTGGCCATGCACAAAAGTTAACTCAAAATGGATCAAGGAGCTTGATATCAAATCAGAGACTCTGCGTCTGATAGAAGAAAACGTTGGCTCCGATCTACATATTGTGGGGTCGGGCTCCAAATTCCTTAATAGGACACCCATAGCACAAGAGTTAATAACAAGGGGCTGGGGATGTGGCTCAAGCGGTAGCGCACTCGCCTGGCATGCGTGCGGCCCGGGCTCGATCCTCAGCACCACATACCAACAAAGATGTTGTGTCCGCCGAGAACTGAAAAATAAATATTGAAAATTCTCTCTCTCTCTCTCTCCCCTCTCTCACTGTCTAAAAAAAAAAAGAGTTAATAACAAGAATCAACAAATGGGACTTACTTAAACTAAAAAGTTTTTTTCTCAGCAAGAGAAACAATAAGAGAGGTAAATAGGGAGCCTACATCCTGGGAACAAATTTTTACTCCTCACACTTCAGATAGAGCCCTAATATCCAGAGTATACAAAGAACTCAAAAAATTAGACAATAAGGTAACAAATAACCCAATCAACAAATGGGCCAAGGACCTGAACAGACACTTCTCAGAGGAGGATATACAATCAATCAACAAGTACATGAAAAAATGCTCACCATCTCTAGCAGTCAGAGAAATGCAAATCAAAACCACCCTAAGATACCATCTCACTCCAGTAAGATTGGTAGCCACTATGAAGCCAAACAACAACAAGTGCTGGCGAGGATGTGGAGAAAAGGGTACACTTGTACATTGCTGGTGGGACTGCAAATTGGTGCGGCCAATTTGGAAAGCAGTATGGAGATTCCTGGGAAAGCTGGGAATGGAACCACCATTTTACCCAGCTATTGCCCTTCTAGGACTATTCCCTGAAGACCTTAAAAGAGCGTACTACAGGGATACTGCCACATCGATGTTCATAGAAGCACAATTCACAATAGCTAGACTGTGGAACCAACACAGATGCCCTTCAATAGATGAATGGATAAAAAAAAATGTGGCATTTATACACCATGGAGCATTACGCAGCACTAAAAAATGACAAAATCATGGAATTTGCAGGGAAATGGATGGCACTAGAGCCGATTATGCTTAGTGAAGCTAGCCAATCCCTAAAAAACAAATACCAAATGTCTTCTTTGATATAATGAGAGCAACTATGAACAGAGCAGGGAGGAAGAGCAGGAAGAAAAGATTAACATTAAACAGAGATATGAGATGGGAGGGAAAGGGAGAGAAAAGGGAAATTGCATGGAAATGAAGGGAGACCCTCATTGCTATACAAAATTACATATAAGAGGTTGTGAGGGGAATGGGAAAATAAACAAGGAGAGAAATGAATTACAATAGATGGGGTAGAGAGAGAAGATGTGAGGGAAGGGGAGGGGGGATAGTAGAGGATAGGAAAGGTATCTGAATACAACAGTTACTAATAGGGCATTATGTAAAATTGTGGTTGTGTAACTGACGTGATTCTGCAATCTGCATTTGGGGTAAATATTGGGAGTTCATAACCCACTTGAATCTAATGTATGAAATATGATATGTCAAGAGCTTTGTAATGTTGTAAACAACCAATAAAAAAGATTGAAAAAAGAAACACTACTCTTATTTTACAGTTTCAAAATACATCAGATAAAATTTCATATCTTGGAATTTTATAAAACTTTAAGTAATTTTCTTTTTCATTGAACCCATATATGTCTACTACTATGTTTTTAGGAGGGAGAAATGTGTATATACTATCCAGAAAATGTAAGTTTTGTAGTGGGCATATTTCACATGATTTTTATTTCCACACACTTTTTGTTTATGGGTATCTAGGCAACATGGCCTGGAAGTTAGTAGTGCATATGCTGAACCAGACTTTTGAGGGTTGAATCCTAGCTTCTGAAGATACCATCTGTATGTATAATTGTGGGAGGTTACTAAACCTTTTTGGACCTCATTTCTTTCCTCTGTTAAACAGGACTGTAACAGTGCCTGCTTAGTAAGACTTGTTATGAGGATTAAATAATTTATGTAAATCCCTTAGGATGGTTTTGGTGTTCAATAATCTCATAATAAATATTAAGACTATAACCATTTTCATTATAATTACTATAACACATCCAAGAAAATCCTGGAAGATATTTAACTTTTCTTTACAAGAGATATATCGATTATTCATGCTGCTCTCAAGAAGAAGGTGAATGTGGAACAATAGTCTCATAATTGACAAATAATGGTTTTTAAGGATGATGTCATTTAATTTAACAAAACTTGGCCAAATATGCATGTGACGTTTTGAAAATATGCTAAAGGAAGAATTTTTGCAGTTTTCCTATCTTTGCCTTCATAAGTAACTATTTTTAGGGAAAAATATCTAACAACCTAAGGAATACTTCATGAAAGGAATTAAGTTATAGTGTTTTATTTATTTATATATTTATTTTTTATTAGTTGTTCAAGACAATACAATGATCCTGACATATCATACATTTGATTCAAATAGGGAAATTCCCTAAGTTAAAAAATGCATTTGTGTGCAAAGCTCTCAAATCTGGTAAGGATTAGAAGTAGGGATCTTTGATTTTTCTACTCACTGCGTTTCTGGTAGCATTGAATGGATGATGGAGCTCTTTGGCTGTGGCCTCCTTTCTGAGAGTATAGCAATTACCCCATGCTCATGAAATATGGAACAATCTATCTTGGTGAACATCACTGGGCTTGTTGCTGGAGGGAAACTCCCATTTATTACTAGGTTTTGGAGAAGAAAATAAGCTCTGTTCTATGATTTGGTTTACATTTGACTGTTTTGTTTTGTTTCTTCATAATCTGGATCCACTGAGAATATAGTTGGGGACTTTGTGGGGAGCGAGTGAGAATATCAAAACCTGGTTCATGTAAATCAGTCAGAATGAATGGGGATATTGTATAGTTTATAAGATCTGGCTATTCATCACTTTGTCTCCTGCCAAAATGTAAGCTTTTAGAGGCTAGCATCCAGACTTATTTATTTATTTAGAAATTTGAAGCATTTAGACAGTCAGCTAATTTGAAGATGTTTTTTTTTCTTTCCAAACAACTCTCATTTAGTGTAATAGTAATATGTTCTTATTCAAGAGCAAGAGTAACTAATATACAATATGCTGTGTGAGCTAATGCACAATTACACTTTGTGGTTGAAGGAGTTGTTATAGCTCTTTAGTATACATTTACTATATACCAGGTCTGCATTCTCTCAAGGACTCTTCAGAGCTGGATAAAGGAGGAACTATTATTAGCTTTGTAACAGACAAGGAAACTGAGATTTTTACAGAGGTTCTAATAGGGGAGAAAGGAGTGGTTAAAACATTTTTAAAAATTAAAGTAATAAGTATTTTTAAAAATTCAAACAGTGCAGATATATGGTATTACCCCATTCACTTCACACTCTCTTTCTACAGAAGGAGCACATCTTGGTTGGTCAGAATCATCCAAAACATTTTATAAGCATAAACAAGCACTTGCACACATAGGCTTGTTGGTTTCTTTTTACAATAAAGATAGAATATACTGCACATTTGCAATTTGCTTCCCATTTACATTTGGCTATAAATGGGTATCATTTCATGTCAGTACACATAATTTAACCTCATTCCTTTTTAACACTACATAGTATCTTATGGTATGTGCAATAATTTATTTATACATCCTCCTTTTATTATAATTCAAGGTATTTACAGTTTTTCCTTTAGAAACAAAGCCTAAATGAACATCTTTCTTCTCTGAGAGCTGGTGCAAATATTGTGTGTAGGGTTGTTTTCTAAAAGTCGAATGATTGGGTAAAAGGTATGTGGGCTTACAATTTTGATAAATAATGTCAAAATGTGTTCCTAAAACATTATTTTATTGGTTTCTACAATAGTGGATATGAGATCTTGTTCCTGCTGTACCATCTAGACATTAATCTTGAAAAGTGTCAGAGCAACAAGTGAGCCATGACATGCTACTGTTTAAGATTATATCTGTTTTACTACTAATGAGGCTGAACATCTTTTCTTTTAAAAATATTTTTAGTTATAGATGGACATAATACCTTTATTTTATTTATTTTTTTAATGTGGTGCTGAGGATCAAACCCAGTACCTTACACATGCTAGGCAAGCACTCTACCACTGAGCCACAACCACAGACTTGAACATCTTTTCTTCTGTGAATTGTTGATTTACATTTTTCTTTTTATTTCTTTTAGGTTGTTACTTTTTGTTGTGGATATACAAAAGCATTTTGTAATTTATATTTATCAGTAAAATATGCAAGTCTCTTTTCTAAATCTATCAGTTGAAGAATCATTTATCTAACCTCTTCTAGTTTTCCAGTTCATTTTCTCGTACGTATGTTACTATAAAAAAGCAACAAACTTGAGAAGCAGGACTGAAATAGAGGAGAAAGAAACTATATAAATAATTCATAAGTTGTATAACAAATTTTTGAATAAGTAAATCGGTTGTGTTTAACACCAAACTAGCTGGTTACCTTGGTAATTTAGTAAAATACAAGATAAAAATTGCATTGTATCATAATATTTTCTATTTAACCTGGATGAGTACTCTTCAGATTAGTACTCTTTCTCCTTTTTGTATTATTAGCCCTTAGCCAAATAATTGTTACTGGTTGTCTCTCAATAGTGATTGATGGATAAGGCAGAGTAAAAAGAAAATCAGACCAGTTGTCTTTTGTTTAAAAGCATGACAACTCATTCTTTTAATGACTTTTAATCATAAGTGGCTAATGTAAATTATGAAGTTTAATACCTACAGTAATTCTTAAGTAGATGCATTTTCCTTTGCTATTTTTGTCATGTTTAGGGAAGATGTTTATCCTCATGATTTGTGACATAAATTTACAAATCACCCTAAGTACATATGTCTACTTTTCTATCAGGAACTCACATTAATCCTTAAAATTATTATTTTTAAACCATTACACTTTAAATACAAATACCTATATGAAATTCTACTTATGTATTACTAAGTGGGTAAAACTCTGATATTGACCTTTTTTACTCACTTTGAGAAATCCTGGGCATAGAGAAATATTGTTCAAGTACCTGAGGAATATCCCAAAGGCATTACTACCCTAAAGAAAGCCTCTGTTTCACTGGGAAGAAAGTAATTTTGTTATTCAGTGCCCACTTTTATTTAGTTCCTTTTGCCTCCTGACCCATGACCCATCCTTAGAGGATGTTAGTTACTAGTCTTGAACCTCTAAATCATAGATTGGCTACTCTTGCCTATCTTTTTAGAAAGGTCACTAGCAAAATCCTATAGTAAATCATCTTGATGGACAAAAATTTGGAAATATTGTTGGCTTAACATTAACTACTTCAAAAGTAAAGTCAGCTAATGAGAGCTATACTCTGAACTCTGTGGCATTCAGGTTAGTTTATAAACGCCTGAACATGTCATTATTTATTCTGTTAAAATAACATTTCCTGAATATCTACTATTTTCCAGGTGGTAGGCTATGCACTAGGGGTTAAAGACAATTAAGACATAACACACGGAAGATGGAAGGAGAACCTTATTGTTATACAGAATACATATATGATGTTGTGATGAGAAAAAGAAAAAAAAAGTGTGTCACATTAGATTGGATAGAGAGAAAGGATGGGAGAGGAATGGAGGAGTAGGGGGAATAGGAAGGGCAGCAGAATAGAACAGACAATATGATTGATGTATGTACATTCCATGTATGTATTATATGTCAAAATACATTCTGCTGTCATGTATGACTAAAAAAATAAAAATAAATCGTATGGTTAAAAAAAGACATACAGTTTTCCATAATTTCATATTCTAAAGTCTAATTTCTTTACATTTTCATTTAAGATAAATAACATTTTCAAATCAATTTCAAGAAAAGACCTAGATTCAGCTTATAATATGGCCAACTTTTGTCCATCCAGTGTAGTAGGACACCACTGTATAGGAAGAAAAGAAATATGAAATTAGATTAAACAATTTAGAGATCTGAAATTATATTGGAGAGTGTGCTGGGAGGAAATCCCGCCAAGGATGGAAAATTGATATCCAGAATCTTTGTAAATTAGTAAGCAAACAGTCCTTTCTGGAGAGCCTAACAGTAATAAGTGAGAATGTGCAACAAGAGATAATTTAATGTCAATAAACTCAATTTTCTAGGGAGGTAGATAGTTGGCATCCAAGAAATTTGCCAGTAAATCTTAAGGTGAGCAAGCCATGGCATCATAGCTCCACTATAAGGGAGAGTTTAATCTAAGATTGTTAGAAGGGGAAAAGAGTGGAAAGAGTGTGGCAGGCTTCTAGATCTAAGAATATTATTAAAGTAGATCCTTAGTTCCTGAACAAGGTAGAAACCTGGTTAAGCCAAAGGCATACAGATTATTTCTTGGGGAGAGCCCATGGCTCTTTTTCTCTTCTTGCATTCTTCCAGCTGCCCCCAATCTCCTACACTCCACACTCAAATACCCACTTTCAATTTTGTCCTTAAGGAAGAATGCTGTCAGGGATGGACTTATGTCCTAGTGTTAGAAGAAGGAACATTCTAAAGGGTTGAAAACAGAACACAGGTGGATATGGATACTCATGTGTCTTCCTTCCAGAATGACAAAACATAGGCTTTTTCAAGGTACCTGTGGCTATTTTTTTTTCCTCTTCTGATGCTTTTTTTCTGTCACAGGCTTGGAACAAACTTCCTTTTGAGAATTGGATTCCCTGTTCCCCTTTATCAGTGCTGCCCCAGTCAGCCATCGGGAGGCACAAGGGAGACTCTTTCCTGTCTCTCCCCTGCTCCTTTACATCTCTATCTGGAGTGTATATTGGAATTCTTTCTCTTTGGACAAACACAGGGACCATCAATGGTCCCATGCTTTATTCACTGCCCTTCAGGTCAGTGTGGCCTAAGAGATAGAGCTTACTCAACAGGGGCATCTAAATCACTGTGCTCCTCTTTTTGGTTTGAGTTCAGAACTGCATCTCATAAGATGCTTTTTGATGTCTTTCTCAGGATCCTAGCCAATGATGATATTTGGAAATTTCTGGGTTTTTAATCTTATACCACCATATTTTCACTCCTACTAGCTGGCTGCTTATGGTGCATATCTGCATTTCTAGCTGCTCAGGAGGCTGAGGCAGGAGCTTTGCACATTTGAGGAGAGTCTGGACAACTTAGTGTAACCCAGTCTTAAAATAAAAATTTACAAGAGGGATGGGGTTGTGCTCAGTGGTAAAGTGCCTGCCTAGCATGTGTAAGATACTGAGTTTATTCCCTAGCACTGGAGCGAGCAGGCACTCTTACTAGTTAAGATGAGAATTGGCCCTTGGAAATAAGCGGAAGCCCTCTTACTAAGGCTGATGCAAAAAGGCTAAGATCAGGGTGTGACATTGTGTTTATACACATCATCCTAATCATCCAACTATGTAAAAGGAATATTTTATACTCACTTTGCAAATAACAAAGTAGGCTCAAGTTAAGGAACTTGTCAAAGGTACATGAAGTTTAAAGTCCATCCTGGTTCCACATTTCAATGAAACTATCCTTCAAGGTCACCAATGACCTCCTTGTTGCCAAATTTAGTGAACCTGACTCTGTCCACATTTTTCTTTTGCTTCTCAGCTGTATTGAACATTTTGCCATGTCCTTAAAATAGTCTCTGCACTTCGCTTTTCTGACATAAAACTCTTCTGATATTCTCTTGCTTGCTACCTGTTTCCTCTAAGTCTTCTTTGCAGCTTTCTCTTCCTTTATCTGACTTCTAAATGATAAATGTGTCAGAACTATGATTTCTTTTTCAAAATACTCTCCATATACCACCTTATCCGATCAGATGCCTCTAAATTATATCTACACTTCTCTGATCACTCAGTATTTTGATTAATTTTTTGGCTTCACCCTATTGTTTCCCTATCTTATTCTGCTCCAGCCACCCTGACTTCCTTGCTAATATTTAAACATGCCCTACATACTTCTGCTCCAGGGTCTTTGAATATACTATTCTGTCTGTGACACTTTTGCTATCAGACACACAGCTTGCACCTTAATTTCCTTCTGCTCAAATGCCACATTCTTATAGAGACCAACCCTGGTTATTTTATGTATGTAGAATAATATTCACTGAAACTTCAGGCCCTCCTACTTTCCTCACACTCTTGTTCTCTTCATAACATTTATTACATGCAACACACTGTGAACTTTCTGAAGGCACAGAGCGGATGCTCCATAAAAATATTTTTTATACAAGGTTTATATATTATCAAATACCTCAAAACTGTAAATTTACCACTGAGTCTGCTTTCCTGTACCCCAGGGTCCTGGAAGCTATGGAGAGTCGAAGTTAAGATGTTGGGCTCTGGAGCCTGAGCATCAGACCAGAAACTTAGCTCTCAGCTCTAAACTAGCAGTTGTGTGATATAAATACTTACTCTCTCTATGCCTAAGTTCCCTCTTTGATAAAATAAGATAATACAATACTTTATAAGTTGTTTTAAGGGGTAAATTATTTAGTAGATGCGAAGCACTTAGTATAGTACCTCCTCTGTAAAACAAACACTCAATAGTTCTTAGATTTTTTTTGTTGTTATTATTATAATATCTACCACCTACTGGATACACAGCATTGTTATACAAGTTTATCAAGCTTATCCAAAACAGAATCCTTGGGTTTTTCCCCCAGACTTTTCTCTCCTCTAGTCTTCACTGTATCAGTAAATGGCACCACCTGTTGCTTACAAAATTAGGGGCATTATCTCTAATTTCTCTCTTTCCCTTACCTACCATATCCAATCTCCTGGCAAAGGTATGAAGATTATACCGTCAAACCATATCTATATTTTTGCAACTCCATTGCTATTACCTTGATCCTGACCAATGCTATTACCCTGATCCTGACACCACGACCTCTGTTCTTTACTTTACTAATACATGCCTTTAAACTTGATTTATTTTCTTTGCTTGTTCCCTTCCATTATCATGCAGAATCCATCATCATGTATAATAGTTATTTTACAAGACTTCCCAGTCACATTCTTCAGTGACTTCATCATGTATAGAATAAAATCCAAATTCTTCATGAACTACAAGGCCCTGCAAGATTGCAAACTTGTCCTTTTCTTCCAAATCATCTTGTCCAACCTCCGTTTTAATTCACCATACTTGAGTCATCCTTTTTGCCTTTTTTTTTCCTTGAAATTATCTCTTTATCCCGATTCAAAGCTTGTGCACTGATTTTTCCTTCTACCTGGATGCTGCTCCTTCAGGTCTTTTAATAGTTGGTTTGTTTTCTTTCTCTAGGTATCAGCTCAGAAATCATCTGTCCCCTGCACCCTTGTAAAATTTAGATATTTTACGTGCATAATTATATGATATTTGAGTAGGATAGTTTGAATTGTTCATTGAACCAAATTGCTAGTGAAATAATTGTTTTTATCAGTGACTTTCAAGCTTCATTCTTTTTCTCTGGACAACATTTTCTATCAATAAACTCTTAGTTTGAATTACATTGTATAAATATGATAAAATCAGGACTCTTGTGCTTGCATTGGGATAGGTGAAAAGGAAGGAACCAGACTCCAAACAGTTATTCCTTTCCACTGTTTCCTAGAGACATACTGACTCTTTAGAAGCTGGATTTTAAAACCAACTTTCTGCACAAACTACACATAAATAAAGCAGTTTTGAATTAGAAAGATGACCATGTCTACACCCACATAATATAAAGTATCTAATCAATTTAATGAAAAGAGATTTTTATTGCATTTTCTTATTTTATCTTCACAAATTTCTTCCTATAACTACATTTTCACCTTGAGGTTAGTCTGGAAAATGTGTTCCTAGCATCCAGCCTTGTACAAAGTAAATGATTTTTGACTAAATTAAAGACAGACAAATTCTATCTTTAGTTTTATGTTCCTTTCTGAACTTTACAAAAGTTTCATGTTTTCTTTTGATAACATTTCATAATTTGTGCCAGTAATATATTCAAGCATGATATCTATATGGCCTGATTACTGAGTACCAGGAAATGCTAGGTGCTGACTGCATTAGGAGTGTTTTTTCCCCCTCATTGGTGCATTGTAAGTGTACATGATACTGGGATTCATTTTGCCATATTTATACATACACATAGTATAATTTGATCAATCTTGTTCCTCAATATGAGTGTTTTACTTAATGGTCATAAAAATCTTTGAAGGTAGGTATTATCCCTAGTTTTACTTATGAAGCATGTATAGTTTAATTAATTAGAACCTTATTTAACAGAGAGCATAGGATCAAAAATATGGTCATTCTGACTTGAAGTTGTATTTTCTTTCTTTTACATTACAAAAAACTCCAAATTTAATTCTCTGATCAATAGAGAGGAACTGTAAAACAATCATGTTAGTTTTGAGAGTTCAAAGTCACAATTCATTAAAAAATGAATGTTAAAGGGGAAGTCTCATCATATTGGACTGGTCTGGAGGCAGAGGCCACAGGAGCACATGTTGAGCCTTTATTGTGGTTTCCATGGAAAGGAAAGGACAAGGCAGAGTAAGTGGATTAGATTTGGCTATTTTGGGTAAATTCAATAGGTTCTGGGTAGAAGGGCTGACCATTCCCCATCTTATTTATCTGGTACCTGGTCCTTGGGGATTAGGACAGGTGGAGAGAAGCCTGGAGGCAGTCATGGGCATGTCGATTTGCATATCAAAGGCACACTTTAGGAGAAACCTTTATTATCTCCAGAATTGGCAGCCTTGGAAGGTGCAGTTTTACCAGGTAAGCAAGGCCCTAAAATGTCAAAGCATCAGAAATGATAGGTGTCTGAAAGCTTTTTCCTAGAGCTTCTACAAATGCTTTGGAAGAACTCTCCTGTCTTTCCCTTTTGAGCTGGGAGACCTGGAACTGCAATGCTGCAAATCTCACTACCACCCCTAGGCTGAGGTTGAGGCACAGAGTTGGGTGGGCAAAGAGAATTGCAAAAGCATTAGAGTCATTAGGTTTACTCTGAATCTTGTGGATCTTTGGCTTTCAATTATGTGAACCACATGTTTTCTTATTCTTTAAGTCTGTTTATTGTTGCTCATTTGTTTTTGTTGTTCTTAGACATCCTGTTGTTGTTGTTTTCAGCCATGCTGTTCTAACGTTTACAAAACCACAGTGTGAAACCTACAGGGTCTATTTGGAAGGGATTAATTTTCCATAGAAATGGAGAAATATTGCAAGTTTGCATTGAATGATTGTCAGATGTGTTACAGAGGCTTACTAAATGTTTTTCCTCACAGAATAAAGGGAGAAAGCAAGACTTTTAGTTGCATTTGCATTTAATAGGTGACTCTGTTTGCTGACCTAAGTGTAATATCTTTCTTCAAAAATCTTTCTGAAATATCTAATCACTGCTGGATAGGAGAAAGTCATGTAGAATTTTTATAATAGTCTCCCATTTTCAATATTTCATGCTAGGGTAATGGAAATTCATATGGAGATTTAAAAAAAGCTTACAGGTTTTCAGAATAGGAAAGCACTTATTTTCTTGTGGAAAGATGGTTAATGGGAAAACCTCAATCAAATTCATTTGTTCAGTTTATGCTATGTGTATGGCGGGCATAATAGTACTACCCCATCTAGGTGCACCCATTACACTGATAGCCTAATTAACATACATATCTTGAGTGTGCATGTGTGGTTTGTATGTGTGTAAATATATTTTCATGAATTTGTATGTGTATGAACATGAAATATTTTTAACACAAGAAACATATTTCAAATCATATCCTAGTTTAATAAATCTGAGAAGTGTGATTTCTTAAAAACTACTTAAAATATAATTTATAAGTTTTATTTAATTAAGATTCATGGTTTTAAATAAATCAAATAATACCCAAAAGTGATTATAACAAAAATCAGTGTATTCCTTTGACTGGCCATCTAATTTTAGATTTCAATGTTGATAGCTTTTAGCTCTTTATTTGTTCCCATGATTTCCATATTTTTTAAAAATATAAAATGTTTCTACTGCTTTATAGTTTTGTTTGTTACATGTTGATTACTTTTTTATTTATTTATTTAATTCCTTTGTACTTTTACCCCCTTTCTTATTCTTTGCCAATTTAAAAAACAAAACAATGATGTTTTGTTTTTTAAATTGACAAATAAAATTATATGTAATTTTGATGTGGACATAATGTTTTGAAATACATACACATGTGGAATGGCTAAGTCAAACTAACATATGCATTACCTCACATATTTTTCCTGGAACAAGTTAATAGATTCCTGTACAACATGGTGCCTGAAACTAACACAATGTGTTATATATTTGAAAATTGCTAAGAGAATAGATACTAAGTTTTCTTATCTCATCTGCTTAATGCAGTTCTAGCACTAATTTAGTGGGTAATCATTATGATAATGTAAACAATGTTAAGAAGTATAATATTTTTGCAGTAATAATTGTCATGCTTTTGTTTGCCTAATTTGTTTCACATTGATTGTTGTACACATCCCACAATATTGCTTATCGTAACATTGATTGATCAAGTTTATATGTTCCTGCAAATTTGACCTCCCTCTTGTTTGAGTTTGGCCTCCTTGCTTTCTGCCTACTGCACTGCTGTTAAATTGTAGGTCTTCTTTACCTTTCTTATGGTTCAATTATCATTTTCTGAATTGTGTGTCTCCTTCTTTATAGCTTTGATGTCTTGTGCTCCTCGAGTATATTCTACAGCTGCTTCCCAAGAGAAGTGGCAAGAGAGTTCTAACATCTTGTATTCTGTTTTCAGGTTGTGTTGATATTAGTTTGAAAAAAACAATCCTCCAGAATTCTGAAGTCATTTTTTCATTTTCTTCTAGAATCCAGTGCTATAGAGAAATCTAATGCCATTATGATTCTCTGATGTTTTCTCTTCCATCAAGTGTTACTAGTCCTTAAATTACCCCTTAATTCTCATTAAGTATTTTTAGAATTTTATCCAGCTCTCCTTTTGATCTTATCTTGTTGTGTGATCCAAACCACTCTCAGTAGCTAATCTCTCTTCTTCAGTCACTGATTGTTTTCTTTTCCAGTTTTTAAAATTTTTATTTGACAGATAACTTCTGAATTAATATAAAGAAATTACAATAACTTGTATAAACACTAATTCAAAACATTTTTTGCTAAGCACCAATAGAACAGTTTCTGATCTTTTCACTGAAAATAACTTTATCGTTGAAAGACTGCCTCAAACTGAGTTTATTTAGAATTTTACTTAAGAAACATAAAGCTGCCAATCAGACCTTCTAATTAGCATTAGATGACCTGGTTAAATTCTTATGAGTTAAAAATAACTTTTAAGTTTTAACCTGTACAATCTAACGGAGGGGATCTGCTGGTCTCAAGCTGGTCGTCACAGGTCATGGGTCCACAAGTCAGATAACATCCTCACAGAACACACAAAAAATGAGTAATAAGTATATACAAAGTATCATATACATGTTCCTGTATATTTAAGTGCAGTAATGCCTAATTCCCACAGGTATACAATGCAGCAAGGAGCACAGAAACAGATACCATTCACTAACCTGCAAGGACAGTGGAAGGAATAAAAAGTCCTGTGCCCTGGAATGGAGCAGAGGCTTTGTGGACCAGATGGCATCCAGGACAGATCAGTAACATGAGTGATATTAAGGCAAGTGGGGAGGGACCTCAAGGACCGGAGAGGACAGAATAAACCAAGACATAGCCACAGACCTACTGACTATTCAGAAGACAGTGGAATGTTTGTACTGACTGAAAGGATGTAATCTAAGAGATGTATAAAACAGAGAAACTAAAACCTCCTCCGACAAGAGGGCAAAATACCTCTGCCATAAAGGATCTACATGCTCTCTGTGGAGGTAAAATAGCTGAGGATCACTCAGCAGTTCACTCTTTACCCCAAGGTCCTAGTCCCTTGAAATCAAAATCCATGCATAAGAATTTTCCTTCATGTAAACTACCTTTTCTCCAAAAAGTTAAAGAAATACAAGCAAACAAAACAAAATTCAAAAGATAAGGAATCAGACCAAGTTTTGACCCCTTATACTTTACTTGTATCCCAGCTTTTACAATAGAGAGACAGGTTCTGCTTTGTGACTTATACTGGTTCATTACTGCAAGGCATCTAGCACATCATGCTCCTAATAAAGCTCCTCTCAAAACAGTAGCACCACACAAAACATAAATTTACCCAAATAAAAGGCAGCATCAACTTGAGGATCTAGTGTACTATTACTACACTAACCTATTATATTTTAACCCTCCATTTACAAAATATCTGCACTCTGTTCTGCTCTGGAAGCATTACAAATATTTCATAGATTCCTCTTCTTGAAGTAGTTTAGAGTTGAGATGGCAAATTTACATATTTTTCTCCACTACCATAGATGGGTAGCTATCATAATAAGCCTAAAACCAAACTCCTTCTCCCTTGATTCTGAATATTGTAATTTTTCCCCTCAGATCATAACAAACTAACAACTGGAAAAAAATATACAAAGTCATACAAAATTTCAAAATTTTAAATACAAGCCAAAACACAAGAAAGAATCTGTGTCATCAAACTAATAGTCTAAACTTTGCTACCAAGAAAAAACAAACAAAAACAAAACAAAACCTCACTTCATTTACCAAGCTATAGGCATTTTATAAAATACTCAAGTAATTAATACCTCATTAAAAACTGGGGGAAATTTTTAGGTGGAAGCGAAATTAACACCAACTCATTCTTCAGCAAAGAGTTCTACTAAAATGCCATGTCCACAAAGACAGGTTTGGGAAAACTGTCTGCTGGGGCCTCCTTGTATGCCAGACCCCTCCTGGATCTCCTTCAGAGGCATAGGGATATTGGCAGAGGCCTGCTCCAGGTAGACCAATGAACCCTGAGGGACTCTGGCCAGCTTTTGGAGCTACACATTGATGTCCTCCAGCACCTGCTGCCTATACTCAGCTTTGTCAAGTACTTCTGCACCAGCGAGTCTTTCCACTGCAATTCATTACTGAGTTCTGAGATGTCCTCTTCGATAACTTGCTCTCGTTTCTGGACAGACAACTGCAATCTTTGTTGTAGAATAAAACATTCTGTCTGTCTTGCTATATCCAGAAACTTCTGGAAACAGTGATCAACACTAGTTCAAATTTCTTCCTGATCTGTTGCATTGGCATAATCCTGACTCATGAGAGAAGCAAAGCAAGCCTCAAATGATAACTCCAACTCGCCTACCAGGGTGCTGCTAGAAGTTCTTGGTGCAGCAGGTGATGCTTGAAGAAGCAAGGCCTGGCCTGGAAGTCCTGGAGCAGGTGGCCGGGGCCCACAGCAGCTGCTTGGAGAACATACAGCCCAGTGGAGCCTCCATGTCTGGAGTCCCACTGATGGTTTTCAATCCAGTATCCAGCCAAGCAGATAATTGTAGAGCTCAAGTCTTATCTGTTACTTCTCTATTCAACCCTGCACTTTATAATATTCCTATCTGAAAGTAGAAGACCTCATGTGAGCTGTCCTTCCTTATCTCTCGCTACTCCTTCCCCCTCTCTCCACTCTTGCCACACTAGCCTTTTCCCACTGTCACATTTAACTTGACCACTATGTTTAAACTTTGTTCAATTTTTGCATGTTTAAGCCTCTTGTCCTGCTTTTATATTTCCCCATAGTAATTACTACCACCTCATATATTATATAACTTACATAATTATTTTCCATCCTCTCCTACCAGAAGGTAAAGTCCATAGTGGCAGGAATTTGGGTCTATTTTTGCTTCCCCACTCTATACTTAACAACCAAAAGAATGCTTGGCTTATAGTAGATTTTCTGTAAATATTTTTGATTAAATGAGTAAGAAGTTAACATTAGTAACCATGAAATAAAGGAAGAGCAGGATACACAAATAGCATAACTGGTGGGCAACACCAGTCTAACTTAAAAATGAATGCAGAACAGGGCCAACAGAGTAAACAGGGTTTCTGAGCTCTCATGGTGTTGTGGTAATGGGCAAAAATGTCATTAAAAGAAATAACCAATATTCCTCGAAATTCTGTGAAAAATTTATCTGGAGAAATTTTATGTGAGGGTCATGGAATCAATTTAATTATTTCCTTATGTGATTATTTTTATTTCTATTTAAAAATCAGCCTATTAAGAACATTTACTTCAAGAGACCAGAGTATGATAGCTAGTGTAGTTTATGGAGAATGGCTGGGGAATGTTGAAGAATGAATATTTGTCTATCCTTCAGAATGTCTTGGTCAAATATTAGCTATCTCAGACACGTTTTTTGAGATAGTAGATTAGCTATGGCAGAGGTATCCAATGAGAACAAAATGCAGGCAATTCCTGTTGTATTTGACAGGAGATCTGTACCCTCTGAATATGAGTGTGTAAGTAGACAAGATATTTTGTGGAGGAAAAGCCATCATAAAACTGTGTAGGAATGATTTTTTAGAAGGAGGGGTTATGGGTATTTTATAGAAGCAATATTTTATCTGAAAATGAACCCACTTTGAGACTTGTTTGAACACCCAATGTTCTACCCCATAAGGGCCAAACCAGAGGCACAAATTTGAGAGGCATTCATTTAGAGGAAGTAAGTGTTGATTCATAAAGGCACGTGAGATTATAAAAGAGGACATTTTTGAGATTTAAAAGATGGCCAAAATTAGCTGCCAAATACATATATTTAAGATGTAATAAGAGAAATATGAAGCACTTGGTCACTTTTCACTTATTAAATTTTGAAATCACTTCTTATGCTTGGGTAATCTACTTTTTTATGTAGCCAAGCTTGGGGCCACTTATGAGTTGGTGCTGAAAGCAACTGCTGTACCCCTGTCCAAGGAGCATCAGTGGCCTTTGTTCTCTGATGAATATCCAGATAGAGGAATTCACAGTGGTGGCACTGGGTGTTCTGGCATCTGTACCCAGGGCAGGGACAAAGGTATCTTCATAAGATGAGCTTTTCAGCACGATTTTAGCCATCATTTCTGCTTCATAGCCTCCAAATTGGGATTTTTTCTCACCAGAAAATTATATGAGATATATATATATATATATATATATATATCTCAGATTGGTTGGTTGTATTTGTAATATATATACATATAGTAAAATTGTATTGGTTCTTATTGTACTTGTAATATATACATATAGTCAAATTTGACAATAATATATGTATTCAAATATATATATAAAACAGTCATACATATATATATATATATATATATATATATATATATATAACAGTTGTAAATTTGCACTAATAGTAAGATATTAAAGGAATAGCATATAGAGAATGTAAGTGCTCATAAGAGGGAATTTTGACTTACTACCCTAGCCTAAATAATGTTATTTATTTAGATATCTCTATTCTTGGTCCTTTTTTTTTTTTTTTTTGGTACCAGGGATTGAATTCAGGGGGGTACTTAACCACTGAACCACATACCCAGCCCTAATTTGTAGTTTATTTAGAGACAGGGTCTCACTGAGTTGCTTAGTGCCTCACTGATACTGAGGCTGGCTTTGAACCTGAAATCCTCTTGTCTCAGCCTCCAGAGCTGCTGGGATTACAGGTGTGTGCCACTGTGCCTGGCTATTGCTCCTCCTCTTCTACTACACATTCTTCTTGGAAAAACAGTTTAATCATATTCATTTCTTGAGTCTACCTGTAGATGAATCACAGCCAGGACCCACAGGGTGAACTCCATCTCTGAGCTTAGTGTTATTTCCAAAACTCTGACACACTTTCTGCCTCCTGGCACTGCTTCTGTGTAATATCTCAGACACTAAAATTCAGTATGGTCATCTCTTTGCAATAAAAACTGTTTTCCAAGTGGCTGCGACACGGTGGTATCCCACCAGCCAAGCCCAAGCCCGCACTGACCCCCGGGCTGAGTTCGGGATTGTTGGCGGGGACGGAAGCGGTACAGCCCCACCCCCCACAAGGGACACTCCACCAAGGTAACCAGCGGCCACCATCTTGGACAGCTGAAGTAACCACCGCCACTCGCCGACAGATTGCAACAACAAACAGGTGTGTGTCACCCAGCTCAGCCCCCATACATAGGGGGATTTCGCTTAAAATCTCTCCTAGACTTTCAGGGGGAGGGACTATCAGAGTGAGCCTGCATAAAGACTAAAGGAGAGCTAGAGGCACCTGACCCCCAACCCCCCACTCCCATCAGCGGCCAAAACAAAACCTGTCTAGCCAGCGCTGGGGGAGGGGCAAGCAGAAAAAATCAAAACCATAGAGTGCCGGGGATCCCAAAAGCCAACGGTGTGACCCCGGAGATCCAGGCTGTCTGATTCGCGCGGCCTGCCCCGAGGCTACAGAAGGCGTGGCGCCCCAGAGAAGGGGTTAACTAGTCAGCAGGGAATTAAGTGGCTGCGACACGGTGGTATCCCACCAGCCAAGCCCAAGCCCGCACTGACCCCCGGGCTGAGTTCGGGATTGTTGGCGGGGACGGAAGCGGTACAGCCCCACCCCCCACAAGGGACACTCCACCAAGGTAACCAGCGGCCACCATCTTGGACAGCTGAAGTAACCACCGCCACTCGCCGACAGATTGCAACAACAAACAGGTGTGTGTCACCCAGCTCAGCCCCCATACATAGGGGGATTTCGCTTAAAATCTCTCCTAGACTTTCAGGGGGAGGGACTATCAGAGTGAGCCTGCATAAAGACTAAAGGAGAGCTAGAGGCACCTGACCCCCAACCCCCCACTCCCATCAGCGGCCAAAACAAAACCTGTCTAGCCAGCGCTGGGGGAGGGGCAAGCAGAAAAAATCAAAACCATAGAGTGCCGGGGATCCCAAAAGCCAACGGTGTGACCCCGGAGATCCAGGCTGTCTGATTCGCGCGGCCTGCCCCGAGGCTACAGAAGGCGTGGCGCCCCAGAGAAGGGGTTAACTAGTCAGCAGGGAATTAAGTGGCTGCGACACGGTGGTATCCCACCAGCCAAGCCCAAGCCCGCACTGACCCCCGGGCTGAGTTCGGGATTGTTGGCGGGGACGGAAGCGGTACAGCCCCACCCCCCACAAGGGACACTCCACCAAGGTAACCAGCGGCCACCATCTTGGACAGCTGAAGTAACCACCGCCACTCGCCGACAGATTGCAACAACAAACAGGTGTGTGTCACCCAGCTCAGCCCCCATACATAGGGGGATTTCGCTTAAAATCTCTCCTAGACTTTCAGGGGGAGGGACTATCAGAGTGAGCCTGCATAAAGACTAAAGGAGAGCTAGAGGCACCTGACCCCCAACCCCCCACTCCCATCAGCGGCCAAAACAAAACCTGTCTAGCCAGCGCTGGGGGAGGGGCAAGCAGAAAAAATCAAAACCATAGAGTGCCGGGGATCCCAAAAGCCAACGGTGTGACCCCGGAGATCCAGGCTGTCTGATTCGCGCGGCCTGCCCCGAGGCTACAGAAGGCGTGGCGCCCCAGAGAAGGGGTTAACTAGTCAGCAGGGAATTAAGTGGCTGCGACACGGTGGTATCCCACCAGCCAAGCCCAAGCCCGCACGGAAGCGGTACAGCCCCACCCCCCACAAGGGACACTCCACTAAGGTAACCAGCGGCCACCATCTTGGACAGCTGAAGTATTCACCGCCACTGTCCGACAGATTACAACAACAAAACAGGCACAGAGTACAGTTTGAACTGCTGAGAATCATCACTGAGGGGAAATCTGGTCTAGCAGGAGAAACCAAGGCTAGCAGGAGAAACCAGGAGCCTAGAGGCGAGGCCCTCGCGACTGGGCAGCTGTAAACTGCAGGCCCACCGGCGACAGTTCACCCACTGCCCGCGTAACTGGGCGGTAGGAGAACGCCCTCCCTTTGGTGACGGATCACCTGCCCGCGGCCTGTGATACTGGGCGGCTGGAGTCTACCCGCCTGCCACGACCGGGAGCTGAAACCACACAGAGACAGTCCAGTCACACCCCCCCATTAGGGCACCCCGGCAAGGAGACTGGGGCCCGTCATAGCAGAGTAGTGTCGTCACTGGAGCTCGAACGTCGGAATTCCTTCCCAGCGGAATCCACGTTAGCAGTCATACTTCAACAACACAAAGGAGAGACATCAGAGTAATACAGAAACAAAACAAATCTATAGAGGAGAGCAGAAACACGACAATCAAAAAGAGCTGGAAAGTAACGTGGACAACATGAGAAAACAAGGGAAAAAAGGATTACAAACAATGCAAGACTACTCAATTCTACAGGAGGACATAGAAACTTCAGAAACAGGTATAGGGAAAGAACTCAAGGCATACCTAACTCGAATGGAAAGGAATATTAGAGAAGACATGAGACAGCAAGTCCAAGAAATAAAAATATATTTTGAAAATGAATTAAACAAACAAATTCAAATGGCAAAGAACGAGCTCTACCAGGAGATAGAGATATTAAAAAAAAATCAAACAATAATCCTAGAATTACAGGAAACTATAAACCAAATTAAAAACTCAAACGAGAATATTACAAATAGACTTGATCAAGTAGAAGTCAGAACATCAGATAATGAAGACAAGGTTTATCAACTTGAAAAGAATATAGTCAACACAGAAAAGATGCTTAAATCCCACGAGCAATCTATTCAAGAGATATGGGATGTCATAAAAAAACCAAATCTGAGAGTCATAGGGATAGAAGAAGGCACAGAGATTCAAACCAAAGGAATGGACAGCATATTAAATGAAATAATTCTAGAAAACTTCCCAGAGATGAAAGATGGAATGGATTGCCAAATCCTGGAAGCCTACAGGACCCCAAACATTCAAAACCATAATAGACCAACCCCAAGACATATAATTATGAAGATAGCCAACGTACAGAACAAGGAGAGAATATTAAAAGCTACGAGAGAAAAGAGGCAGATTACTTTCAGGGGTAAACCAATTAGGTTAACGACAGATTTCTCATCACAAACTTTGAAAGCGAGAAGATCCTGGAATAACGTATTTCAAACGCTGAAAAATAATGGATTCCAACCAAGAATACTATATCCAGCAAAATTGAGCTTCAAATTTGACAATGAAATTAAAATCTTTCACGATAAACAAAAGCTAAAAGAATTTGCAGCAAGAAAACCAGCTCTGCAAAGCATTTTGAACAAAACACTACAAGAAGAGGATGTGAAAAATAGTGCCCAAAACTAACAGCAGGAAGTATCTCAGTAAAGGGGGAGGAAAATAACCAAAAAGCAAAACTAACCAAACTAAAATAAATAAATAAAGAAGCATGACTGGAAATACAAATCATATCTCAATTGTAACCTTAAATGTTAATGGCCTAAACTCACCAATCAAGAGACATAGGCTAGTAAACTGGATCAAAAAAACAAATCCAACAATATGCTGCCTTCAAGAGACTCATATGATAGGAGAAGACATACACAGGCTGAAGGTAAAAGGTTGGGAAAAATCATACCACTCACATGGCCCTCGGAAGCAAGCAGGAGTGGCCATACTCATATCGAATAAAATCAACTTCAAACCTAAGTTAATCAAGAAGGACAAAGAAGGTCACTATATACTGTTAAAAGGAACCATCCACCAACAAGACATAACAATCATCAATTTGTATGCACCCAACAATGGAGCTGCAACGTTCATAAAACAAACTCTCCTCAAGTTCAAGAGTCAAATAGACCACAACACAATAATTATGGGTGACTTCAACACACCGCTCTTGCCATTAGACAGATCCTCTAGACAAAAACTGAATAAAGAAACTATAAAACTCAACAGCACAATCAATAATCTAGACTTAACCGACATATATAGAATATATCAACCATCATCAAGTGGATACACGTTTTTCTCAGCAGCACATGGATCCTACTCAAAGATAGACCATATATTATGCCATAAGACAACTCTTAGTAAATATAAAGGCATGGAGATAATACCATGCACCATATCTGACCATAATGGAATGAAATTGGAAATCAATGATAAAAGAAGGAAGGAAAAATCCTACATCACATGGAAAATGAACAATATGTTATTGAATGATCAATGGGTTATAGAAGACATAAAGGAGGAGATGAAAAAATTCTTAGAGTCAAATGATAACACAGACACAACGTACCGGAATTTATGGGACACAATGAAAGCAGTTTTAAGAGGGAAATTCATTTCTTGGAGTTCTTACCTCAAAAAAAGAAAAAACCAACAAATAAATGAACTCACACAACACCTCAAAAATCTAGAAAAGGAAGAGCAAAACAACAGCAAATGTAGTAGAAGACAAGAAATAATTAAAATTAGAGCAGAAATCAATGAAATTGAAACAAAAGAAACCATTGAAAAAATAGATAAAACTAAAAGTTGGTTCTTTGAAAAAATAAATAAGATAGACAAGCCCTTAGCCACGCTAACGAAAAGAAGAAGAGAGAGAACTCAAATTACTAACATACGGGATGAAAAAGGCAATATCACAACAGACACTACAGAAATACAGAAGATAATTAGAAAGTATTTTGAAACCGTATATTCTAATAAAATAGAAGATAACGAAGATATCGATAAATTTCTTAAGGCATATGAATTGCCCAGATTGAGACAGGAAGACACACACAATTTAAACAGACCAATAACAAAAGAAGAAATAGAAGAAGCCATCAAAAGACTACCAACTAAGAAAAGCCCTGGACCAGATGGGTATACAGCGGAGTTCTACAAAACCTTCAAAGAATTAATACCAATACTTTTCAAGCTATTTCAAGAAATAGAAAAAGAAGGAGCTCTTCCAAATTCATTCTATGAGGCCAACATCACTTTGATCCCAAAACCAGACAAAGATACTTCAAAGAAAGAAAACTACAGACCAATATCTCTAATGAACTTGGATGCAAAAATTCTCAATAAAATTCTGGCGAATCGAATACAAAAACATATCAGAAAACTTGTGCACCATGATCAAGTAGGATTCATTCCTGGGATGCAAGGATGGTTCAATATACGGAAATCAATAAATGCTATCCACCACATCAATAGACTTAAAGACAAGAACCACATGATCATCTCGATGGATGCAGAAAAAGCATTTGACAAAGTACAGCATCCCTTTATGTTCAAAACACTAGAAAAACTAGGGATAACAGGAACTTACCTCAACATTGTAAAAGCTATCTATACTAAGCCTCAGGCTAGCATCATTCTGAATGGAGAAAAATTGAAGGCATTCCCTCTAAAATCTGGAACAAGACAGGGATGCCCTCTATCACCACTTCTATTCAATTTAGTTCTCGAAGTACTAGCCAGAGCAATTAGACAGACAAAAGAAATTAAAGGCATAAAAATAGGAAAAGAAGAAATTAAACTATCGCTATTTGCGGATGACATGATAATATACTTAACAGACCCAAAAGAGTCTACAAAGAAGCTGCTAGAGTTAATAAATGAATTCAGCAAAGTGGCAGGTTATAAAATCAACACGCATAAATCAAAGGCATTCCTATATATCAGCAACAAAACTTCTGAAATGGAAATAAGGAAAACCACTCCATTCACAATATCCTCAAAGAAAATAAGATACTTGGGTATCAACCTAACAAAAGAGGTGAAAGATTTATACAATGAAAACTACAGAACCCTAAAGAGAGAGATAGAAGAAGATCTCAGAAGATGGAAAAATGTACCCTGTTCATGGATAGGCAGAACTAACATCATCAAAATGGCGATATTACCCAAAGTTCTCTATAGGTTTAATGCGATGCCAATCAAAATACCAACGGCATTTCTTGTAGAAATAGACAAAGCAATCATGAAATTCATATGGAAAAACAAAAGACCCAGAATAGCAAAAGCAATTCTAAGCAGGAAGTGTGAATCTGGAGGTATAGCGATACCAGAGGTCAAACTGTACTACAAAGCAATAGTAACAAAAACAGCATGGTACTGGTACCAAAACAGGCAGGTGGACCAATGGTACAGAATAGAAGACACAGAGACTAATCCACAAAGTTACAACTATCTTATATTTGATAAAGGGGCTAAAAGCATGCAATGGAGGAAGGATAGCATCTTCAACAAATGGTGCTGGGAAAATTGGAAATCCATATGCAACAAAATGAAATTGAATCCCTTTCTCTCGCCATCCACAAAAATTAACTCAAAATGGATCAGGGAGCTAGATATCAAACCAGAGACACTGCATCTGATAGAAGAAAAAGTTGGCTACGATCTACAAATTGTGGGGTCGGGCTCCAAATTCCTTAATAGGACACCCATAGCCCAAGAGTTAACAACCAGAATAAACAAATGGGACTTACTTAAACTAAAAAGTTTTTTCTCAGCAAGAGAAACAATAAAAGAGGTAAATAGAGAGCCTACATCCTGGGAACAAATCTTTACCCCCCACACCTCAGATAGAGCCCTAATATCCAGAATGTACAAAGAACTCAAAAAATTAAATAATAAGATAACAAATAACCCAATTAACAAATGGGCCAAGGACCTCAACAGACACTTCTCAGAGGAGGACATACAATCAATCAACAAGTTCATGAAAAAATGCTCACCATCTCTAGCAATCAGAGAAATGCAAATCAAAACCACCCTAAGATACCATCTCACTCCAGTAAGATTGGCAGCCATTATGAAGTCAAACAACAACAAGTGTTGGCGGGGATGTGGGGAAAAAGGTACACTTGTACACTGCTGGTGGGGCTGCAAAATGGTGAGGCCAATTTGGAAAGCAGTATGGAGATTCCTGGGAAAGCTGGGAATGGAACCACCATTTGACCCAGCTATTGCACTTCTCGGACTATTCCCTGAGGACCTTAAAAGAGCTCACTATAGGGATACAGCTGCATCAATGATTATAGCGGCACAATTCACAATAGCTAGACTGTGGAACCAACCTAGATGCCCTTCAATAGATGAATGGATAAAGAAAATGTGGCATCTATACACAATGGAATATTATGCAGCACTAAGAAATGACAAAATCATAGAATTTGCAGGGAAATGGATGGCATTAGAGCAGATTATGCTAAGTGAAGCTAGCCAAGCCCTAAAAAACAAATGCCAAATGTCTGCTTTGATATAAAGAGAGCAACTAAGAACAGAACAGGAAGGAGGAGCATGAGGAAAAGACTACAGTAAACAAAGACGAATGGGGGGAGAGAAACGGAGAGAGAAGGGACAGCACATGGAAATAGTAGGAGACCTTCAATGATACATAAAATTATAAGAGGTTATGAGGGGCAAGGGGGAGGGAAAAAAAGGGAGAGAACTGAACAACAGCAGGGGAGGTAGAGAGGGAAGAGGAGAGGGGAGGGGAGGGGATAGTAGGGGATAGGAAAGGTAGCAGAATACAACAGACACTAATATGGCATTATGTAAAAATGTGAATATGTAACAGATGTGATTCTGCAATCTATATTTGGGGTGAAAATGGGAGTTCAAAACAGAATTTGAGTCTAATGTATGAAAGATGATATATCATGAGCTATGTAATGCTTTAAATAATCAATAAAAAAAATAAAAAAAAAATAATAAATAAATAAATAAATAAATAAAATAAAAAAATAAATAAATAAAAAAAAATAAAAACTGTTTTCCTTTTCTTCCCATGTTCTGATAAGGATATTACCACCAACACTAGGTCCAAGCTATAAATCTGGCATTACCTTGAATTCCTTGCTCTTCCTCACCCCACTTTAACCAATTGGCCACATTGGTGAATATGTAACACCTAGACTTTAAAAAAGAAAGTCATTGCATACCATAAAGGTCAATCACAGTGTAGTTTCTGCCTGATGTTCTTATTGGTCATCTACTTTTGTTCTGGAAAATATTGTAGTTTTTTTTTAACCTTTTGCAGTTTCCCAAATGTTACTTTTTTTTTTTGCCCCCAATATCCTGTATTTCCCTCTCCCACAACAGGTTTCATCTAAAATATTATTGACAGTGCAGCAGTTAAGAAAGCACACTTCTGAGTCAGAAAACCCTTGATTCAAGTCTCAATCTGCAATTTACTAACAAGGAGCTCCTAGATCCATTAACTAGTAAGAGTATACATCAATATTTAACTTGTAAGGCTGGGATAATAACACTGTATAGCACAAAGTGTTAAGATTAAATGAAATAAGCCAGAGGGTGTAATATACTTAACCTACCATTGATGATGTTATTGCTACTATATAGAACTTGATTAAAGTGTTTTTGTCTCTATAAATGTATTTCTAATATTTTCTTAAGAAATATTTTTTCTCTTGTACATTTCCATGCAGATACTTATATGTATAATATTCAATTGAATTTATTTATTTACATGTATCTAACTACACTGAGATATAATCAATGTAGTTAGGGCATTTTTAAAAAGTGCACATTCTATGGGCCAAGAACATTTACTGTACTAAGAACCTAGTAAGAATGAAATGTATATTTATTCAAAGAAAAAGAATAGTAGAAGAAACACTATATTCTGAAATCAGTACATATTGGGTCCTGCACCAAGGGTTCTCTGATTTAGCTGAGAGATTGACTGAAAATTTTGATATTTTGAGTGCCCAGATTCAGTATATCTTGACACTCTGAACTTCAGATTTGTAGGCAGCTCTCCAGAATTTCTGTGTGCTGTCCTTGAAGGCAGTGAGAGGTATATTTTATTTAAGGTGACATTGAAAATAACATTGACTACTTTGAATGATGTGGGATTATAAATTATATTACTACATGTAGACTGATAAGAAAGTTTTAATCAGCCAGAAGTAAAGAAATATAGCTTTTTATAGAAAATGCAGGTTTTTTTAAAAAAAAATAACTATTTTCTTTGATCAGTGACAGATGATTTTTGCCTTCTATCCATAGTGACTAGCACCTATCCTTGCAACTTTATAGAACATAAATTAAAGTTTCCTTTTTTTCCTTTTGGTTCAACATTATCATCAATTACTTTGATGCAGACATTTATGACATGCCCATCAAATTTGCAGATCACATAAAACTGGGACAAGCAGTTAATATGTCAAAATACAGAAAGACCAGGAGTTTGACAGGATCATATATAATAACATTCTAATATTTGCTAGTTTAACATGGAGTTTTAACTAGACATACAAAACAAGTTGTGCAAATACATGTATAACTCCAAACACACACACACACACACACACACACACACACACACACATAATCTCCAGGATTTGTTGATATATGACTGTTGGGTTCATTGAAAACTAAATTTTTGATCAGAGTAATGACCTGGAAATGAATCAGGGTACTGTAGGGGAATCTAATGTATAAAATGGTAAATTAAGCTAATAATAGGATTTTATGTACCTGAATTTTAATAGGAAAACAGATTCTAAGTGTCTTCACCAACCCCACCCCAACACACAAATGTTAACTGCTAATTATGAGTGGTGGTAGATGTGTTAATTGATTTGACTATGGTAATCAGTATACAATATATAGATATATCAAATAATCCCAGTGTTGACTTTGAATATGTACAACTTTCATTTTCATTAGCTGTTTTTAAAGAGACTGTGTTAATAGTTGAAAATGACTGATTTTTTTTTATCAAGTGGTGGTGGTAGAGGTGGGCTAGTTGTTCACCTGGCATTGTGAGACGTAGGTGTTATACTGTGGAATGAGGTAGGATGATCTGGAAGGTCTGTTTGCTCCTAAGAACAGATATTTGAATAAGTTCTTTTGTTCCCTTCTGTGCTAAGAAGGCTTGTCTGTGCCTGTGTTGGGTAGGGGAATGGATGGATCAAAAAAAATCAGGTTAATAGATATAGTCATTTATTCATTCTCTTATCACCTAAGAGTTTAAGATGTGCTAAATGACTATAGACCAGGGTACAAAATAGAGCATTTTGGCTGCCATAGAGGAATTCATGTTGACATAACCATACAACAGGTAGAAATAGGAAAGAAACAATTAGATCATGAATTTGATAGGAAAAATTGAACTAGTATAGCAACTAATCTAACTATGGATTTGATCTTAATAGATATAAAAACTGCATTAAGTCATAAGTTAAAATTGTAAGTCCTGAAATCTAACTTTGCTATTAGTGGTATATACTGTGACTCAGTCTTTCTGTATTTCTTAAATGAGGGTTATTTTTCATATCCCTCATTTCTAGAACATTCAATTACTCTATTAAAATTTTAAGTCTGTCAGAGACAGTTGATTGCCAAACAATCATTTGCCCAAATAGCTGGTCT
This sequence comes from Spermophilus citellus, assembly GCF_964194105.1. Lineage (NCBI taxonomy): Eukaryota > Metazoa > Chordata > Mammalia > Rodentia > Sciuridae > Spermophilus > Spermophilus citellus. The sequence continues at coordinate 191,427,858 of NC_138184.1, read as the reverse complement.
AATTTAGAACTAACCAAAAATTTCAGAAATTTAATTTTCTGCTATTAAGCCTGGCTCAATTAGGCAATTTTAGGCATGAACAATAAGAGTTGAACAACCACTCCAATCCAGATGATAGTTTCAGTCACCTGAAACTCATTGTTATTGCTTATCATAATATTAAATGGCTTCTTATCAAATTTTAACACTTAAAAGGACAGAAAATTTTGAAAGAACATGGGAGAACTAAGATAATATGATGAAATAATATGCAAGAAATTATATAGTCCACTTATGTAACTGAATAAAGGAGAAGGAGCAGTTTACAAACTAAGCATGTAGGTAGAAAATCTATATTTTGATAGATTCAAATAGACATTATGAAATGTGAAAGACTTGTTTATGAATCAAAAATATCCTTATAGAGTGCCGCATATGGTTGACAAGGCATAGAACTTACAGTCTAGTGGAAATATGCACAAACAAATAATTGGCTTTGGCGGGCAAGGGGAAGCACAAGCCCAGAGACAGGTGTCCTAACCCAGTCATGGGGTCCAGGATAGGAGAGGGACATAGTGTCCAAAATGAGAAGGTGTTGGCTATGGAGACAAATGGGAGAGACAGGAAAGGAGAATGCTGTCAATGTCTGCTACTGCACTTGATTCACTGCTGTCTTACTACATATGACAAGGCTTTTCAAAATGTGCCTTGATGAGCAAGCACATTCTGCTTAGATATAAAATGACCTAGAAATGGAAACTTACTGTGGGTGATTGTAATGTTACTTTTATTCACTCTGTAGTCAGAAAATGTTTTTCTAGAGGAAGAAAGGTGAAGGGATAACTTGATGATTTCAACTCCCCAAACTGTTAACTAAAAACATAACTAAAAAGAGTGATATGTATTTCTTCCCCATTAGACCTTTTTTCTTTCAAACCATCAGTTTCAGAGAGGTTGAGTATGACTGACAGACAAGAAAATCTTGCTAGGGCAGCAATTGAGCAGGGATTTTTTTCACTTGGGTAAGAATAGTCACAAAATTCTTTCAGTAAGCTATTTTTTGTCCTTGTCTTCATAGTGTCATCATGTATGTGTTTAGACTTATGAAATATTTTATTTTTCTCTAAATATTTTATTTGCTTTTAAATTATACTGAATTAGGTGTTCAAAATGAAATCTTTTAAGAAAACATTTGCATCCTTGACCTTTACATATGTATATGAGTCTTTTTAAATAGCTAAACATATCTATTGTGACTCAAGTGCAATACAGTGGACATATACATGGGATTTAAAAAAATTTTCATTATACTTATTTGTACATTCAGAACAAAGCACCCTCTATAATCTCTTAAAATGGAAACTGTACACATTATATTGTAGCATAGATCATAAGAGAGCTAAACTTAAAATCTAAGCCTTAGAGATAGTAATTTATTTTAAATGCCTAAATTTATATTAAAAATTGTTACATCTCTCCATCTAAGAAAGATTGTAACAGCAATCGTATTATATGGGTTAGACATTACCAGATTCATTACCTTCTGGATATTAATTTTCAGCCTTCCTCACCATTATCCATCCTGATTTCTTTACCAGCTTTTTCCCTTTCTTGACTTTGTATTCATAATCTGAAATGTTAGCAATAATGGCTTTAATAATGGCAAAACTGTCTTGAATTTTTATAGCACATTTCCTCTGAGAGGTTTAAAGTGATTCAAATGAATTTCCTCATTTCCACTGGCAACTTTCCAATGAGTGTCAGAAAGAATGCAACCTCAGCTTTACAACCATCTTTTTCATCCCCTTTATGCAACCGATTGTTTACTTCCATCATATGTGAACTTGCTCTCTTCCTCACCCTATTCCTTGAGTCACTAGAGTTAATTATTCCCCTTTAAAGTATGTGCAGTGTGTGTGTGTGTGTGTGTGTGTGTGTGTGTGTGTGTGTGTTTTCATTCCTTCCAACTCTTCTCTCCTCCTACTATGTGCACATCTGGGAGTTTAGCAATGCTTGAGACTGAAGAACATAAAATAGAAGTGCAAGCAGCTTGCTGGAAGCACCACTTAACAGAAGTGCCAATTTTGTTTATCAGAAATCTGACTACGTAACTTTAGCTCATGGAAAATGGCAATTTTCTCATACAGGAAAGAATAGGTTTCACTAAAATCCATCTTATAAAATATTCAATTTTGGATGAGTTGGATAGGAACACCAAAGCAAGCAGGAAAGGCTGGAAAATATTGGATGACACACCTTGTGCGCTAAGAGATGCACTTGATTAAGTGGCATCTCTCTGTGGAGTTCTTGTCATTAGCTACTCACTGGTGTCAGACCTGCCTATGCAAATATGAGGTATTTGGATTGTATTGAAGTAATACAGACTGGAAAAACAAAAGAGCAGTTCATGGATACAGACATTATTTTTCCTTGTAATCTTTATTATACAGATAGCTTTTTATTATTGTTGTTTTTAGCACTTAAAAGCATTCTAAAAGTAAAAGAAAATATCAAGTCAATCACATTTTTACATCTCAAAAATCTTAAAAGAAAAGATGATACTCAAAAGTAAAATATAAAATCATGCAAATGGTTATATTTAAGCCAAATTCTCATGAAAAAAATTTAATATGATTGAGAAATGACATTAAGGTGATTTACTTATATGGGAGAATAAATATTTAAACATCTATATTTGTATTGTTCAGCAGTTATAATTGCTGTTCTAAAGTAAAAGGTGGATATCATTTTTCCTGGGATGCTATAGCAGCTATTCATTTTTCATTTATATAATAAGTTTTGTTTCAAATTCCATACTAATCTTTTGTAAATATATATATATATATATATATATATATATATATATATATATAAACATTTTGAAATTGTATATATACACATATCATATATGGACATATATAAACATTTTATATACATATATATATAAACCTTTATACATATATATTTATAATATATAAACATTTTAAAATTCTTAACATTTAGGTTATTCTGTAGAATTTCACAATTAAAAGCATATTTAAAATGATAATATTTAATATTATTAAGAATATATTAAAAATTGCATATTATATTGGTGTATGTGTATATATTTTTGAAGGAATAAAGCTCTGGAATAAAACAATTGGCATACATGGTATGCCAAATGGTAAAATTAATGATTAAAATACTCTAATTTTCTACATATGTATACTAATTGGGCTCTTTAGATGATCTGCTTTGTTTTGACTGGAGTTGATTTTTCCTTTGTTGCATCTCCCTAGTAATGCCTAAATTTGACTTATGTCATGTGGTGAGCCGTTTCTGCGGACTGTGGTCGCCATTACAAGATGGCGCTGGCTCCACTGTGGTCTGTAACAAACAACTCCTTATTTGGGAGAGTTGGCACAGGGTTTTTTAACACCCTATGAGAAAGCTCCACGTAGCAGCTTCGCATTGGGGCTTGGGATGCTTTATTAAGGCTGGGAGGGGCATCCGAGGGGAAGAAGAAGAAACATCAGGGGCCTGAATAAACGGCTGAAAGAAGATTCCTGTTGTTGCGTCTTCCTTGCGGGCAAGGGGTCGCGACAAGTGGTGCCGAAACCCGGGAAAAACCAGGACTCTCAGTCGTCAGGAGTGGTGCTCCAGATCGTCCCGGTGAGTGGGACCCCATCGTCTCGGAGAGCGAGACCCCATCGTCCCAGAGAGTGGGACCCCATCGTCCCGGAGAGCGGGACCCCATCGTCCCGGAGAGCGGGACCCGCGACCAAAGCGGAATCAGCTCCTCTACTAAGAAAGAGAGAGCCTCATATTTTATTGCAGCTGCACTGTGTACTTTCATTTTTGTTTTCTGTGTGCCTTCATTTTTGCTTTCTGTGTCTGTTTTGTTGCTGTGTCATCCCTTTACATTGACTCTCTTTGAGTCTTTCTCTGCCAATCAGCTAGAGGGACATATTAAATGAAATTGTCCCGAGGGGGATAGACGGGATCGGGAAGGCACGCCTGGAGCAGCGAGTGTCGTTCCAAGTTTGATACTCAGGAACGCCCACTGCAGCCGGGAAACGGAAACAAGGGCCCACCCCGGGCCCCGTATGCCAGAGTGTACGGGACGGTCCAAAGACAAAACAAGCTGCTACCGCAGTAAGATCTTGGCCAGGCGGGGGAAAATGCAGACAAAATCATACAAAAGGCAATCGGCTAGGAAAACTTGGAGAACTTTTGCCCCGAGAACGGGCAGCGGACTCCATGTTGTTTACATCACCATGGTAACCATGGGGTGCCTGGCCGGAAGAGCAGCCTCCTGGTCCCACCTCCCACACTTTTGCGGGCTTCCGATTGGTTCTTCCACAGTCACTCAGACAGGACTTCTGGTCCCGCCTTCCAGCCACTAACCTGCTTTGCTGTGTTTCAGATTTCTACCGGAGCTGCTCAGAAAGATATCTTTTTCAGACAAAATTTAATTCCACGTGTTTCTATGTTACAGTCCTAAATTTAAACTAGTTCTAAGTTAAATAACCTGACTTTTCTCTGTAGTTGTGTTACTAAATAATGTTCTATTGAGATATCAGATATGCTTCTTTATATTTTTAATTTTGGAGATTATGAGGATGCATTTACTAGCCACAGGAACAAGCCGACAAGGTTCCTGTGATGACCAAAAAATCCTTATTTTCATTGCTAACCATAAAAATAAAAATGTATACTCAAGGATCTTATTTCAGTACATCTAGTGACGTCACATAGAAGAGTGCACTCCTAGTTAAAAATAAATTAAAATGGATCCAAATATTTTAAGACCACGTGGTTACATAAAGTTAATACAATTATAAGTTAAGTTCTTATTCTTAATATATATTTTTTAGATATTTAAATAACCTATATTTGTTAATCTATAAATTAATTAGCACATGCCTAATTGATTAATTAATATATATTTGCCTAATTGTTTTTCTTCAACAGGAAACCCATAATTTATGTTTTATATTTACATTTATCAGATACTCTGCCTTTTCAGTTACAGATATTTGAGATAAATGTGTTTACTATAAATTTGCTTTTAAGTAAAAATACAATCAAATAATTTCTAATTCTCAAAGTTACTATTTAAACTCATAAGATGATAAATTATTATAATTATTTCTACAAAATATCTAAGGGTTTTAACTATATTTTCATTGATATTTCTTATCAAAGTATAATAATTTGTTTATAGATCCTAAGGTGTTCAAAGATTGTTCCAAAGTATATTTTTTTTTAAGAAAAAGATGTTCCAACAAAGAAGAAGTACACATGGATCCTAAGAAGAAGAAAGAAATCATCTTTGGGTAAAATAAGGTCTTTCTATTCATTTCCCTAAGTAAAAAGATTTTTATATTGTTATCTAAACAGAAAAGAGAGAAAGAATTTCATATACTAAACTGACTATAATTAACTTAAAGATATTTCAGTTTATTTTCCTAATTTAACCATACTAATGTGAGCTAAAATTTTGTCCATATTTTGACATGACAAACACCTATTAGAATGTGAGTTTATTTCTTTACAGAAAGATCCTTGTTGCCTAACAATTCTTACTGTTTAAGATAGGGATTAATTTTGGTAAATAAATTCACATTGTTGATTAAACATTAAGTATATTAAACTACTAACTTAAACCCCTGTATGACCTTTTGAGAGGAGGCCCCTCACCCACCTCCCTGCGAAAACCTACTCCCAAAGCCTTGAAGGCACTCAGGTTAATAGAAACAGCCTTACAAGAGATGCAGGTTACCCAGATAGATTATTCTATACCCCTATCATTTATAATCCTGCCATCAAAATTAACTCCTACTGGAGTGTTTTGGCAGACTAGTCCCATCTATTGGGTCCATTTACCTGCTTCTAACTCTCGGGTGATAACTCCCTTTTATGAACTGGTGATAAATCTGCTCTGGAAAGCCAAATATTTGGGTGATGCACTATTTGGAAAGACTCTTGACATTCTCATTCAACCTTATACCCAAGATATGATTTTAAAATTGCAACAGAAACATGATCTTTGGTGTCTTTTTCTTTGTACTTTCAAAGGTAAAATTGATAATCACTTTCCCCGACATAAACTTCTAGAAGGCCTTAAGAGATGTCCTATCATTTTTCCTAAAATTATTAAAAGAGAGCCTATTTCGGGAGCTCAAACTGTTTATACAGACGGAGCAAAAAGGGGGGTTTGCTGTTGTTTTTGATGGATCTCAAGTAATTCGACACCCTGTTCCTAAACTGTCTGCCCAAAGATCAGAAGTTGAGGCTCTAATTATGGCCCTTAAACTATACAATTCCATCCCACTTAATGTGTATACTGATAGTCTCTATGTTGCTAAGTTAGCCTCAGTTATTGAAACAGCCCCTTATATTGGCAGGCAATCCACTATCATGGAACAATTACAAACGGTTCAACTCCTTGTTTGGGCTAGACGAGATCCTTTATTCATTGGACATATCCGAGGACACTCGGAGCTTCCTGGGCCTCTGGCGGAAGGTAATGCTAAAACAGATGCCGCCACTCATAATATGGGCCTAGTATACACTATAACCAAGTATGATGAGGCCTCACAACTCCATGCTAAATTCCATCTAAATGCACAATCCTTACGCTTCCGCACAGGATGCTCGCGTGATCAGGCTTTACAGATTGTTTCCCTATGCCCAGTATGTGCTCCATTTCTTCATTTTCCCAGTTTGGGTGTTAACCCTAGAGGCTTACACCCCAATGATATCTGGCAAACTGATGTTACCCACTTCCCTAGTTTTGGTAAGCTGTCTTTTGTACATGTTTCTATTGATACATACTTTGGCTATATCTTTGTTACATTACACACTGGGGAAAAGGCCAAAGATGTTATTGGACATCTCTTAAAAGCTTTCTCTTGCATGGGCAGTCCACGTTGTCTCAAAACAGACAATGGACCCACATATATAAGCCAAACAATTCAACGGTTCTACACCCAATGGGAGATTGAACACAAAACAGGTATTCCTTATAACCCCCAGGGACAAGCTATTGTGGAACGAGCCCATCAACATTTAAAAATTTATCTACAAAAAATAAAGGAGGGGAAAATATATAGATGCTGCCAGGGACCTAAGGCCTATTATTGTGCCTCCTGGGGATGTGAAACCTCTAGTAATGGGTATTGACTTAAGAATTCACCTAGGAATGACTATGCCCATTTCTGGCAAACAAATATTACTATTCAGTTTACTTCCAATGGAAGACAACAACCAGATTGGACTTAAGGATATCTCTGGGGGCTGAGTATTTACACCCCCGGACAGTACAATCCTGGCCTACTTTTTCGGCTCAAATTGACCACAGAACAGCCTACTGGAAGTCTAATAGGACCTAATCAGGTGCTCGGAGACCAAAAGGCCCCATCTGGACCCAAGCAGCCCATAGCCCCAACAGTAAAACCTTCCCCCAGCGGTCAAACAAAAACTATGGGCTATCAAACCTTTGATTATGCCCCTGAGCCCATATACCCTGGAACTGGAGATCGCCTTCTTAATTTAGTCCAAGGAGCCTTCTTCGCTCTCAATGCCACTAATCCTAACAGGACCCAAGATTGCTGGCTATGCTTGACCTCCAGGCCGCCCTATTATGAGGGGGTAACGATACTGTCTAATTTATCCTCTAATACCACTGCAGATCCTAAATGTTATTCTCTGCCCAGCTATAAGTTGACTATCACGGAGGTCATGGGGCAAGGGGTTTGCTTGGGAAAGGTGCCGCTTTCACGCCAACATTTCTGCAACATCACCCGACTTATAAATCAATCCCAATCTGATTATTTGTGGGGTCCCAAAGGGTCCTAATTTGCTTGCAATACTGGGTTAACTCCCTGTGTTTCCATGGCAGTCCCAAATACAACTACTGATTTCTGTGTGCTGATACAATTATGGCCGAGGATATCTTATCATGGGTCAGACTACACCCTGGGACACCTTGAGGGACATACTCGGCTCCCCAGAGAACCCATAACTATGACTATTGCCCTCCTACTGGGCATAGGCAGAATAGCAACCGAAATAGGAACAGGGACAGCCACCTATGTCCAGGGAGGTCAATTACTAAATCTACAAATGGCTATGAATGAGGATTTAACAGCCATGGCCAAATCAATTACCGCCTTGGAAAAGTCCCTCACCTCCCTCTCAGAAGTTGTGTTACAAAATAGGAGGGGACTAGATTTATTGTTCGTAAGGGAAGGAGAACTATGTATAGCTTTATAGGAACAGTGTTATGCTTATGCAGATCACACTGGGGTAATCCTGAAACTATAGAAAAGGTCACGGAAAGATTGGCTAAAAGACAAAAGGAGTTTGAAGCACAACAAGGATGATTTGAACAGTGGTTTAAAAATACCCCATGGTTAACTCCTTTGATATCCACTGTAATGGGACCGCTTTTCAGTCTCCTCCTTATAGCTGCTGTAGGCCCCTGCCTAGGTAAGAGAGTGACAATTTATTAAAGATCAAATTAACATTCTGACTTCTAAGCCAATACAGGTTCATTATCAACGCCTACAAACCAAGGATGATTTTGCTGAAGTTTGTCTCCGACCAATTCGAAGATGATTTTTCTACAATAATCCCTGCTTCATGCCTTCCTCCTTTCACCCTCTTTCTTCTTTATTTTATTATTCCTCTCCTCTGACTTTATGCCTTGTTGAACCGAAACCAATTAGAGACCTAATGATGACTGGCTGAGTAGATACCATTAAACGCCTTGGCAACAACGAGCTGATCTTGTAGTACCCAGAGACGGGCAACTTTCACGCTTACACTGCAACCTAAGACAGGGGAATGGGGCCTCCCCAAAGACGGGTAAGCAATGTAAAGACAGTGAACGACCTAAGACAGGGGCTACTTGATTCCCTTTGACGTGCAACAAACAAAAGAAAAAAACTGCTGGCAGTGGTTTCCCCCCGGCCCCCAGGGCTTGGATCCAGCCCTGAATTTTATGCACGTCAAGGAAGCCAGCTCACAGGGCCTTGTAAGATTTGTGGTGTCTGTTTTCATATTCAGCCAATAACGGTCATGTGGGAACGTCCTGACCTGCTTGGGTCTGATAAGGTTCCTGGTTGAAGGCTTAGTATGAGTAATGGCAATTCACCTCAAGTCTGGCTTGCGCAGATTAAACAGTAAATCTTTGACATGGTCGTTGCACCCCAAGTTTTATGAACATTGCGCTGGGATCGACATGTCTTTCTTTGTTATTCTCTTAGTGTTGGAAAGCCCTTGCACTCTGCCGGCTTTACTGCCATTGCACGCAGATGGGTTTCCACACTAGTGCTTTTCTATCGCCTTAAGACCCGTGCCTTTCTTTTAGGGTGTTACCAATTTGTTTATCGTTGTATTTCTATACAGCCACAGTTCAGCCTCAGCTATCCCCCTTCGTCCACCATCGTCACGATACAGGATGCGAGGCAAAGCACTGCACTTGAGTGATCCTTGAAGTGGACCTCAAGGAGAGCATGTCCTATTGCATGCGGGTTAGACGCGTCCACGCCCCGTCCCACGGAAAAAGGCGTCGGCTGATATGGCCTCGGATCTGGGGAAGGCGCCTCCTTGGGGCTGAGCCATACTATGCAGCCACTTCTGCACAGTGGGATAGGACCTCTACTCTCGCCTGTGTTGTTCTTAGAAAACAAAAGGGGGAACTGTGGTGAGCCGTTTCTGCGGACTGTGGTCGCCATTACAAGATGGCGCTGGCTCCACTGTGGTCTGTAACAAACAACTCCTTATTTGGGAGAGTTGGCACAGGGTTTTTTAACACCCTATGAGAAAGCTCCACGTAGCAGCTTCGCATTGGGGCTTGGGATGCTTTATTAAGGCTGGGAGGGGCATCCGAGGGGAAGAAGAAGAAACATCAGGGGCCTGAATAAACGGCTGAAAGAAGATTCCTGTTGTTGCGTCTTCCTTGCGGGCAAGGGGTCGCGACAATGTCATGGTCAGTTTCAACCGCGCTAGGCTATGCTTTTCAGTTGCTTAGTCAAACACATAGGTGTTGCCATGAAGGTATTTTGTAGATGCGATTAACACCCCCAATCAACAGCTTTTAAGGAGATTATTCTAGAAGATCTGGGTGGGCGATTCCTTAAGCTGATGGGTATTAAGAGTAGAACAATGATGTTTACAGGAAAGAAGAAATTCTTCCTGTGTATGGCAGTTTATGTCTTGGAGGTGCTAGCCTGCCCTTCCTGGCAGTCTGCCCTATAGATTTCATATTTGCCTAGTCAGCTCCTATAATCCTTTAAAACAACTCCTTGTAATAAATAAGCAAATAAATCCTTATAATCTCTCTCTCTCTCTCTCTCTCTGTGTGTGTTTGTGTGTATGTGTGTGTGTGTGTGTGTGTGTGTGTGTGTGTGTGTGTCTCCTACTTGTTCTAGTTCTCTGGTTGAACCCAACTAATACAACCTATAATGACCAAGTCTGACCTCTGACTTCCCTTCTTCCAATAGCTCACCTGAACCATCTTTCAGAAATCACTATAAAAAATCACTAGTGGTATAATTTTGAGGTAGAAAATTTCATAGCATTCTGCAAAGCCCTGTGCTTGATCTTAAAGGAATTTAAGATTTAAATTACTGAGTGGTTCTTAAAGGAATTTCTACATGACCCTGTCGTTTTTTAAAAATTTATATGTGATAACGGAATGTATTATAATTCTTATTACATACATAGAACTAAATGGATAGAGTTAGAGAAGATAATGCTAAGTGACCCTGCCATTTTGATGTGAAGTGTCTATATATTATTCTTGCATTTTGCAAATGTTTACTTCATGTGTTATCATAACTTAAAGATTCTTTTACCACATTCCTCTGTCTACTGACTAAGATGGACTTTTACATTCCCCTCAGCTTAACTAACTTTAGACAGCTTTCTTCCTGACCATAGGTTCTTGACTTCCCCTAGAGCATTTTCTTTAGAAAACTTTTAATTGTAAATTCTTTATCTGTAAACATTCCCCCAGCCTCTTGCCAGTTTTAGAACCTAGGAGTATCTTTCTCAGGAAGTCATCCCTTTGAAATGTCATCATCAAGGAAGATAGAACTCCTATCTCCATGTCTCTGTAGGAGGGGAAGAGTCTAATTTCCATAATCGCCAACTAGCAGACACAGATGCCCTAGTCACATTGACATCCTTTGCACCTCATGTCCTTCAGTACTTTTCTACCAGCTTATCCCGATGTTTAAAAATTCTCCAGACCTTTGTTTTTGAGGAGTAGAGTTCAGGCTCATTCATTGTAACAGTCTTGACCCTATGGCAACAGTTTTGAACAAGGTCTTTCTTGCTGTTTAGTCCTCTCCAGTGCAAAAGATCTCTGACCCACAAAATATTATAAGAATAGAATATATATTTTTCATGTATTCAGTAATCTGGGAAGTGTGAATTAATTTACATAAGATTTTGTATTATGATCACATAAGATTTGGCATAACTGTATTTTGATAGCATAATCCATTTATCAAAATGTTAGTAATTATACACAGTTTTTTGCATATATAGGAACTATAGATATTATTATGACTATTCTGAGTTAATCAGAACTAGAAGTAGTTTACATCATGGTGTTACCACTATGATAATTTAGAGGTATCACTTTGTTAACTGTCACCATTGATTTCCTATGGGCTTTTTCACCCATCCTCTTTTTGTTTTATTTTTTCCCTCTTCCATTTTAAATCCTATCCTGAACACTAGGAATACAAGAAAATAGTGGTCATTTGTGAGAAGAGAAGGTATTAAAATATAGGTAGAAATAAGATGTAAAAGAAGGACAAGGAAAAAATATTTTAATTCAGAAGTTTGGTATACTTTTTCAGGCCTGTCACTCTCCAAGCTAGTCTGTTTCCTAAATCTGCTAATCCTAAATTCCTGGGAAATCTGAAAATCAGCCTGTGCATCATTCATTAATTTACTGAGGAATTAATTAATGATTAAATAATTAATGATTAATTAATTCCTCAATAAATTAATTAATGATAGAAAGACAATCTCTTTTTAAATGTTTTTATTAGTTCATTATAGATATACATAATAGTGGGGTTCATTTTTACATAATCATACATGCATGGGATATAATTTGCTCCACTTCAATCCCGAGTACTTCCTCTTTTCTTCTCTTTCTCCCTCTTCCTGTTTTCCTTCCTCTTCCATTTATTTATCTCTTTAGTTAGTGCTTTATAGGTACATAATCATGGAATTCACTGTGGTATATTCATTTATGTACATATTTCATCAATTTCATTCAGCAATTCCTGCCTTTTACCATTGCTTTTCCCTCTCCTTCAATACCATTTCCCCACTCCAGTGATCTCCCACTATTTTGATGAAATGCCCTTTTCCTCTTACTTTGCTCTAGCTTCCACATATGAGAGAAAATATTCAACCCTTGACTTCCTGCATTTGGCTTATTTCACTCAGCATGATGGTCTCCAGTTCCATCCGTTTACCAGCAAATTCCATAAATTCATTCTTACTTATAACTGAGAAGAACTCCATTGTGTATATATACTATATTTTCTTTATTCATTCATCTGTTGATGAGTACCTGGGCTGGTTCCATAACTTGGTGATTATGAGTTGTGTTACTATAAACACTGATGTGACTGAAGATATAATATCTTGTGGAACCTATCATTTAGGGGATTTTCCATTGTTATCTGTTGGTCAAATTATAAAGATCATGTCAGTCTGAGGAATATAAGATTCTCCAGAACCCCAGAAACCACCCTGAGACCAGTGGACTGATGTCATTCCCACATACCTTTAATACCCATCCCTTACCAAGTTTTCTTTAAAAGAAGAGCCAGGAAGTCCTAAAACATATCTTTCACTGTCAAGATGGCTTGCATTCTCTCTTGAATGCATATTCCTTGCTTTACATCTAAAAGCATCTCTTTTGAGATTGCCCCCATTCTCCCTTGAATATATACCTGCTTTATTAAATTAACCTCTGTCATTGCCTACATGTCTTTTCTACCAAGAATGCTAAAAACCCTGCTAGTCCTGAGTGGAGGGCCCCTTTCTTTCTTAGGGATCCCTTGAGCCATTCTTTTTTTAATATATATTTTTTAGTTGTCAATGGACCTTTATTTTATTTATTTATTTTTATGTGGTGCGAGAATTGAACCTAGTGCCAAACACATGCTAGGCAAATGCTCTACCACTGAGCTACAATCCCAGCACCCTTGGACCCCTTTTAAAAGATACCTTTTTTTCTGGTGGCATTTGTATTTTTGTGCCTCTCCACAGAGCTTGTGTTGCTATCTCAAACAGAAATCATTTGATTGCAATATCCTAACCAGAGTCCAGATGGTTCAGTTCTTGAAGAAAGTTTAGGAAGTTGTGAAAAGTCCTAGAGAGAGGTTCTGTTTGGATTTCTCGTGTTTTAGAAACTGCTCAATTACCCCCCCCCCCCGTCATTTCTCTGAAATCACAAGTCTTTCTAGTTTGTAGCCATTATTGTTTTGTTTGTTTGTTTGTTTGCTTTTGACAGTATTGGGGATTAAACACAGTGGCACTTTACCACTTTTTTATCTTAATTTTTGGAGACAGGATCTAGCTAAATTGCCCAGGCTGGCCTCGAACTTGAGATCCTGCTGGTTTGCCATCCCAACTCACTGGGTAATGAGCATGCACTGCTGTGCCATTACTTATTATTGAGTTAACAAAACTAGGGTAGCTGCTGATCAGTATAATCAGAGTTCCAGAGAATACATTGTGACAAAACAAAGAAAGTGTTACTGAGGAAATCTGGATATTTAACCATATCCAACTAGGAAAAATATAGAGGAACTCTGGTAAAAACCTGCAAATTTTACAGACAAAGCTTACCAAACATAAAAAAAGCTACATAAAAGTAGCTTCTATTGGGGCTGGGGTTGTGGCTCAGTGGTAGAGTGCTCACTTCCCAGGTGCAGAGCTCTGGGTTTGATCCTCAGCACCACATAAAAATAAATAAATGAAATAGAAGTATTGTGTCCAACTACAACTAAATATTTTTTAAAAAAGTAATTTCTATTAACTGCTCACCTTTCGATCAACTTTGCATAACTGTGACCAAAGTATTCAATAAGAAAAACTTCAAGGAGAAAAAGCTTACTGTGGCTCACATTTTCAGCTAACTCCATTCCTCTGTGCAGAAAGTGAGGCAGAACTTAATGGTGAAAGGGCATAGTGGAGGAAAGCTGCTCAGTTCAAGACAGCTAGGAAGAAGAGAGAGAGAGAGAGGGAGAGAGAGAGAGAGAAAAAGAGAGAGAGCGAGAGAGAGCGAGAGAGCTAGAGAGCGCTCTGCTCACCAGAAATAAAATATAAATTCCAAAGACACATTCCTGGTGACCTACTTCCTTGCCTACAGTTAATACTCATTAATCCATTCAAATTATTAATCCATCAAATGGATTGATCCATCAGTTATATTATACCTCTTCTAATCTAATTATTTCACCTGTGAAAGTTTCTACATTTTATTTTGGGTGAACTGACCTTTTGGGGGATACCGCATATCCAATCCATAGCAGTTCATATTAAACTTTTAAGACTATAGTCATCTTGAACGAAAAGATTATTTTTTTAAATTGGCTTCATTTTTAATTTTAAAATCAGGTAACACTGCATTCCATAAAATAGAATCAGTTTTCCTATGAGCCAAGCACTCATCAAAAATAATTTGAAGAGTTAACATCAGAGTATTTATTTTGCTTACACAAAATAAGGACAAGGAAACTTCACTATTTCGCCAGTTGAGAGTGGCTGTTCTCTTTCCAATCCAGATTTCTCTTGGAGGACCAAATATGTCAGCTTGGTTTGCTTTACTCCATGTTGTTGTTGTTGTTTTTCCCCTGGAATATTGTCTCTGTTGAAAAACTGGCTTCACAAAGAAGGTGGCAGCAGGAAAATTTCTGAATCCAAAGCTTAAAAATAAGTCTTGGGCAGTGTGGGGTTATTTTCTGTCTCTGGGAGGGATCATCTGGTGTCTGAGGCCTGGGGACAGAGGCAAAGTCCACAGCCGCTCATCCAGGAGATGTCACTCTCAGTAGTGTCTGGTGTCCTGATCTGTGCTCGCCCAGGATGACAGTGGGTAAGGAGCAGCAGGTCACAGGGGCCCCCTGACCCTTTGGGAGACAGTGTTCTTCCTGGGCAGACCCCAGGGCTGAGGGTCAGCGGCCAGGGGAGAATCATGTCCACGACTGTCCCCGTTTGTGGTCCCTGAGGTCTTAGGGCAGGGATGCAGGAGGCAGCCAGTGTCACAAGACGTCCCTGTCCCCAGCCAGGCCGGGCGCCTGGCTAAGCGAGGAGAAAGATAGTGTCCCTCCTCAGGGCATGGCCCCTGTGTCTGGTCTCACTTCCTCCCCGGCACTGACTGGAAGGGAGGAAGTGACACCCAGGGGAAGGCCGGGAAGTGAGGCCACCGTCACATTCAAGTTCAGGGTGTGACAGCTCAGTCTGCCTCCCAACAGGCCCCATACTCAGCTCCGCTTCGTGGGCCATGTCCCTTCTGAGAGTCACACCCTGCCCTTTATAGGCACAAGGACCCAGAAGTTCCAGGTCCATGTTTAGGCCCCTGGATCTGGAAGTGCCGCAAGAGTCCATGTTTAGGCCCCTGGATCTGGAAGTTCCTCAGACATCCAAGTTTAGGCCCCCAGATCCGGATCTGGCAGTTCCAAAGGTGTACATCCATGTTTAGGCTCTAGGATCCGGAAGTTCCTCAGATGTCCATGTTTAGGCCCCAGGATCTGGAAGTTCCTCAGGTGCACGTCCATCTTTGGGCCCTTGTATCCGGAAGTTCCTCAGTCCTCCATGTTTAGACCATAGCATCCAGAAGTTCCTCAGGTGCATGTCCATGTTTAGGCCCCCAGATCTGGAAGTTTCTTAGTTTCATGTCCATGTTGAGACTCTAGGATCCATAAGTTCCTCAGGCATTCATGTTTAGGCCCCCAGATATGGAAGCTCCTCAGGTGCATGTCCATCTTTGGGCCCTCGGATCCAGAAGTGCCTCAGGTGTCCATGTTTAGGCCACAGCATCTGGAAGTTCCTCAGGCGCACATCCATGTGGAAGCCCCTGAATCCAGAGGTGCTTCAGGTGTCCATGTTTAGGCCCCCGGATCCGGAAGTTCCTGAGGCATCCATGTTTAGGCTCTAGGATCTGGAATTTCCTCAGGCGCACAGCCGCAGGATCCAGAAGTTCAACAGGTGCATTTCCATGTTTAAGCCCCCAGGGCCGGAAGTTCCTCTGGCATCCATGTTTAGGGTCTAGGATCCGGAAGTGCCTCAGGTGTCCATGTTTAAGCCCCAGCATCCAGAATGCCTCAGGCATCCATGTTTAGGCCCTGGGATCCAGAAGTTCCCTTAGGCGTGTGTCCATGTTTAAGCCCCCGGATCCGGAAGTTCCTCAGGTGCACATCCATGTTTAGGCCCCTGGAGCCAGAAGTTCCTTAGGCTCACGTCCATGTTTAGGCTCTAGGATCCGGAAGGTCCTCAGTCCTCTATGTTTAGACCATAGCATCCGGAAGTTCCTCAGGCGCATGTTCATGTTTAAGCCCCTGGATCTGGAATTTCCTCAGGCATCCATATTTAGGCTCTGGGATCTAGAAATGCCTCAGGTGTCCATGTTTAGGCCCCAGGATCCGGAATGCCTCAGGCATCCATGTATAGGCCCTTGGATCTGGAAGTTCCTCAGGCGCACATCCATGTTTAAGCCCCTGGATCCAGTAGTTCCTCAGGTGCATGTCCATGTTTAGGCCCCCAGATCTTGAAGCTCCACAGGCGCATGTCCATGTTGAGACTCTAGGATCTGGAAGTTCCTCAGGCATCCATGTTTAGGCTCTAGGATCCAGAAATGCCTCATGGGTCCATGTTTAGGCCCCAGCATCCGGAATGCCTTAGGCATCTATGTTTAGGCCCTTGGATCCAGGAAAAGACTATTAATGTTATTATATTATTGATAATATTTGTTCTAGAATTTAGCGATTAATATTGAGAATGATCTATGTTTAAGATTTGGTACTCTATTTTCATATAAAAAGAAATTCTCACCAATTTCCTTTTAGGGAAAATATCTTTTGAACCATACTTTTTTTTTTTTTTTGCAAGAAGCACTACAACCTTATTCAACTATGATTCAAAAAAAGTAAATTACAGAATAGTCCATTTGTGTTCCCTCCAAAAGTTTTATTATAAGTATTATAAATATTTCCAAGTAAATAAAAATAAATCCTTAAAGTAAATTAAAAATAGTATGCAAGAGCATGCTGGTTTACACTTGACATTCAGGTGTTCAGACTGAAGTTGTTCTGAAAGCAGAAATCCTACTTTTGTTTTGAGTTAAAATATATCACAGTGTTTATTATGAGGATCTCTACTTTCCATTAGAGTTTGATCTGAAATTATATCAAAAAGAAAAGACACATCAAACTCAAAATAGTAGTAGTGTTTGTAGGAGGGATATATGCTAGTGAGTATGACACAATTTTAATTATTCACCTAAAGTTAGACTAAGAAAATATCTTTTTATCCATCTAGGTATCAATGTAAAACCTGAAAGGAAGTAGAAAATGTAACAAGAGAAAAAAAAAGGGGAACCTTAATTTAGTGTAAGCAGCAAACACTTATCAAACCAAGATAATACTGTGAAAAATTCAATTATTGCATCATTAGCTCAACTGACAGTTTATTTATTTACCCATTTAACAATGATTTTTCCACCTGTTCTTTGTGCCAAACATTGAGCTAGGCATTCATCAGTAATAAATAAAAATATGATTCCTGCCCTCATTTAGTAGAAGTTTGCTGGAAGAGGTAGAATTTAAATAAATGATGGCAGATATATGATGATTATTGAATTAAATAACATGAAGAAAAAAGTACAGTCTATTATTGATAAAGCTCTTATTTCTTTTTTCTTAATGATATTCTGGTAGGATGGTTCTTCTTGTCTCTTTTGGCTAGCTCCTAGCACTTAGACAGCAAAATATATGTCTGGACTACAAGTGCCCAAAGGTGAGGGAATCTGGAAACAGTTCCTTTAACTGGACAAGTGATTGATTGGGTGAGAGACATGGCAAGATCCTACTTCAGAGGCAGCCTGAGTGGCTTGCTTAGGGTCACTAGGTAGATGGGAGATGCTCTAGCTTCTCCTGACCTGGCTTCCAGAGTTGGAATTCATGCAGCCTAAATTACTGAACGCTTTTATAAAAGCAAATAAAGACTGATAAACCTATATCACAGTTAAAGGTTAATATGAACTTAAATATTAAAACTAAGAAGAAAATTAGAAACTATTTCATGTTTCAAAGAAGGCAAACTAAAAGCTCTGGTAAAAGTACAGAAGTAAAGAAAGTAAAGTAGATGAGGGTGACAATGAGCTATGTAAGTGCTAAAATTAGTAGAAAACTGCAAGATAAAATTTAAAAGTTGAAGAAATGTACTTTTCAAGTATTTTAATCAAACAAGGACAATATTAAAATACATGATGATATTTTAATGTAAAAAGCTTCAATTAATATAAAAATTTAAAACAATAAACCACAAAGTAAAGCTAAGATCCATAAAATTAAAAGCTAAAAGAATAATAGAGAAAATGAGAAATGGCTACATAGACATATATAAATATAGGTAAAATATGTTTGTGGTGGAGAGAGGATATTGTCAAAGAGGGAAGCTAAGCCATACATGGGACTTCTGACATGACTGCGGGCAATGGCTGTATCCCAGAGCATTTTGTTGTTGTTGTTGTTATTTCTCCAGGGCAAAGACAGGGGTCTCAAATAGCCCTTGGTCTCTCTGCCTCCCAGAATACTCCCTTAGGATCCTGCCTCCTGTGGTCTATCTGGGGAAAAGGCTGTAATGCTGCAATCTTTTGGTGCTGAGCTGAGAGGGTCCTGCAATAGCTGGAAGACACAGCCAAATTATTTCCATCTGTATGTAAATTTAATGCATCCATAATGAGAACTAAACCCTAAATGTCTAGCATTTTACCTAATGTTATAGACTGTATGCCATATAATAAAAGGAGATTTATAAACAGCACAGAAAATAAAAGAGCACATTTACACTATAGGAAGAATCTCTCAAGTATTTAGGCAGTTGTCTTCCTGTAATTCCCAAGTTTGATGAACACTATCGTCAGCAAGTTTACATACAATCTCCTGAGTTTGCTATTGCTCTGCATTTATTAGTTGCTTCAAAGACACTCTCCAAAGTTTTTCCAAAGTTGCTTAATTTCAAAATGTTATAAATCCCTGACATGAAGACAGCAATGTCAATACTAATGAAATGTTTTTATTGGTTTTGGCCAAAAAAGCTTAGGTAACTCTTAATATCTGCCTAACACTTGCCAGAAAATGTAGTTTTTCCAGTCTTGTCAGGTTGCCACAAGGTAGATGGGTTGTTTCTAGAGTGACAGAATGATCTCTATTGCCAATGGGAACATGTGGGTTGTTTGATGTTGAAGAGCATTTTCCCAGCTGTACACTTAGAAATAGAGAACTATTTGCAGCCTTCTGGGATGAGCCCTGGGAATCATACCATCATGGACAGAGGGAAGCAAGATGGGCAGAGAGGGTAGGCAAGACTGTGATACAGATGGAACTGCTGCAGTGCTGTCAGCTTTTCCTGAGGGATCTGAGGGGCCCTGCTGAACTCCCTAGGGGAGCAGTTTCTGCTTACCTCAAAAAGGCAGTCTTGACCAGTATGTGGAAGCACTGCTGTCAGCTTCACCCTTTGCAGTCACAAAAGATTCCCGAAGGAACAATTTTTTTAAAAATAATTGTTTAATTTTAAATGACCTCATTTTTTTTTCTCTTAAAAAGACAAATGTTATGGCCAATGTGGTGCTAAGAGCTAGAAAATCTGTGTTATGGCATTTTAGTCTCCATTTCGATCTAATTCAATTCTGGTGAAACACATTTTCACCTAAAAAACATTGATTTCTCTATCTAGTGATATCGTTGAAACTGGGTTAATATATCAACAGGAAGATTCTATTTCTTCCATCTTCCTTGGCATCCTTGTCTGTACGCAGCTGAGAGAACAGCAAGAGTATCTTTGAATTCTCTGTGTTTCTCTATCTAGTTTTGTTTGAGATGCTTTTTTATGAGAAATAATTTCAAGCAAAAGTATGGAAAAGAAAACTTTCTTGAAGTACTTGAAAGAAAGTCTTTTTTTTTTAAATATATTTTCCAGTAAGTACCTTTTTCTGATTTTATGTTTAAGCATATATAATACAAACAACGCAAGTCTTAGATAAATAATTTGATTTCCTGTCAATTCAAGATTCTGATTATAAACTGTGTGCAGTGGCTTAGAAGGATGAGGCAGGAGGATTGCAAGCTCAAAGCCAACCTTGGCAACTAGTGAGTCCCTCAACAACTTAACAAGAATCTCTCTTAATAAAAAGTAAAAATAAAGCGGTCTGAGATGTGGCTCAGTGGTTGACTGCCCCTGGGTTCAATTCCCAGTGTGTGTGTGTGTGTGTATACATATATATTATATATTTTATATATAATATATAATACACATATATTATATATTATATGTGTTATATATAATATATTATATATATAATAAATCCATTTCAGACTTCCAAATATTTAAATGATACTTTATAGTTTAGAAACCATTTTTCCCTATTGCACTTTAAATTTACTAATTCATTTGTTGAATAATTATTAAGTGAGATATGCTACTAGGCCTAGATTAAGATTCTTTTTTCAAAGATCCCATAGATTAATGGGGACAATTTAAGAGAGACATTTATAATATGATGAGATAAATAAGTATCTGAGTACATGTATTTCCCAAATTTACTTATATTATGGATAACAAAAATGTGATAAGCAGCCAGGCACCATGGTGCTTGCCAGTGGCTCAGGAAGCTGAGGCAGAAGGATCTCTAGTTCAAAGCCAGACTTTGCAAAAGCCAGGTGCTAAGCAACTCAGTGAGACCCTGTCTCTAAATAAAATACAAATAGGGCTGAGGATCTGGCTTAGTGGTTGAGTGCCCCTGACTTCAATCCCTGGTACAAAAAAAAAATGTGATAAGCAAATAAATGTGGCTTTAGGAAAAAGACTGGATATTTTTGTCTGGTTCTGATCTTGATTCTTCTGCCAATTATTAAAATAACCTTGATAAATTTGTGCATAGGTTATGGTGAGGAGGACAACAATCAAATTGTATACAACACATTTTAAACTATAAATCTTGATATGGGTAAGTTGATATTAATATCTTAGGTGAAATCTTTGAAAAATGTTAGGCAATTAAACAATTTATAGTCCACTAAAAACAAACACAATATAAATTTGGATATATGTTTATACAAATCAATTACTAAAATGGTGTGGTACAACAATTTCTGAACAGTGACTTATAATTAATTGCAGTTTAAAGCACTCAACACAATCTTGAAATCCATCAACAATCCTCAGGCCTGCTGAGTGCTTCTTAAGTCTCCAACAGTTTCGCACAAATGAAATAGAAAATTAAACATGAAAAGTGTCTATTTCCAAGTTGGGGTTAGCTTATAAGGTAACCTTGGCTAAGCCCATTCTAGGTCACACAAATTTGCATGATTATTCTCTGTATGATTAAAAAGTCCAAGGTATTTATAATCTTTCAGTAATGGCAGAAGGGATGGCTTGAGGTGTATGTTCACTTTGGGGCTGTGATTATATAAGCTGACTATATGCTTCTGCTTTGGCTTAACAGATTTCTTTAACATCTCATGGCTATACCCTTCTTGGCTTTTCATATTGGCCTGTTCCATAGTTTAGCCTGAGTTTGGGACTGAGTTTGTAACCTTGTAAAAATATCTTGGGTTTTTGGCTCCAGAGGAGAGGTTTCCAAATACCACTCACAAAGTGCTACTTTGCACACTCAAACCAGGATCTTAAAGTCACAATGTGTTGGTAAATGCATACTCATACTTCACTGGAGAGGAGGGTCAGAATGGAAGAAACTAGTTCAATAAGTAGTAACTAACTAATCAGTATTAATTGTAATAATACAGATTACAGACAGCTAATAAGCCTTTTTTCATACTTTATTTTATTAAACATTTAATGACATCTCTGGGAGAGAGGTGCAATTATAGATGGTACATTACTATAAAATTCCCATTTTACAGATAATAAAACAAAGATATGTTCAGGTTAAAATTCACCAGCAAAATAAACTGGTGGCTTAAACTATCACTAATAATTTTAGAAGAATGGTTGTACATTTTTATGTAAAGAATTTAAGCAATGTACATTTAAAGTCTTGTCAATATATGAGAGTAGAAGATATAATGAAATACTTGATTAAAACAAGGAATAGAACAGTGACTTATAAATTTACTAATCCTTTACAAATTTGTGTTTTATATCAAGACCGAAGAAATAAGTTCAGAGCATCCCACTTTAGGTAGGAAAAAGAATAGAAAAAAGGAAACTTTGTAGTTGTAATCTATAATCAATGTGAAAACTATAAAGGGGGAAGCAGGAAATGAACCAGCCTTCTCAGAGAAGCTTGTGGAAACTCTTAGGCATAGAACTTGGTGCTGATGAGAGCCTGGTTGCCATATGAATGTTTGTGGAAAATCAATGCCATAGTTTACAAACCCTGTTAGTAAGTCCCTATGGTGCAGCAAAGACCCTGTAAAAATGCCAGCTGGGATAGATGTCATTCTTCATTTTTTTTTTCAGACAGGGAAATGCTTGAGGATTTAAAATGGGAACATAATCATCATGCAAGCAACCACAAATAGCAGGAATCAGGGATTCTGAGAGAAGACCTAGAAAAATCCTGAAAACTAAAGAAAATGAGTGTTCCAAAAGCTGATTTTGGAAAACATGTGAAATTATAGGGCATTTTCTTAAACATCCTGCAAAGCTATAGTCACAGATGCTCATCATCCCAGACCCAGACATGACCCTGAATAAATTCCACTAGGGGAAGGAGTATATGATAAGCCTGAGATGCTTGATTGGAATTTGGATAGATCTATCTGTGGCATCTAGTGTGACTGGGGTGTAGCCCTGTGCCTAGCAGACCTCACTGTCTCCTTTGATGGCTGCCACCTTCATTGGGGCACCTGCCTCATCTTCCATTGACTGAACCCTTTGTTTTTAGCTACAGTCTCAAAAACTTCTTGACGCTTGCTAGGGAAATGAATCATGCTCATTTCACTTTCTGCACCTGGCCTAGGTCTTTCTCAGAAGGAACTTATGTTTCATAATTGAGATAATGACATTCACTTTATATTGAATGCTGTTTACTGGTTTGTATTTGTTTTAGTCAGCTTTTTTGCTGCTGCAATTAAATAACCAAACCGAAACAATTGTAGAGGAGGAAAAGTTTATTTGGAGGCTTGTGGTTTCAGAGGTCTCAGTCCCTGGACAGCTGGCTCCATTCCTCGGGGCTAAAGGTGAGGCAGAACGTCATGTCTGGAAGATTGTGGTGGAGGGAAGCAGCTCACATGATGATCCGAAAGCAGAGAAAGACTCCATTCACTAGATACAAAATATATATATACCCCAAAGCCACATCCCCAATGCCCACCTCCTTCAGCCACATCCTACCTGGCTTCAGTTTCAACTCAGTTAATCCCTATCAAGAGATTAATTCACTGATTGGGTTAAGACTCTCACCACCCCATGATTTCTCCTCTGAACCTTCTTGCATTGTTTCAGATGTGAACTTTTGGGGGATACCTCACATCCAAACCATAACAGTATCTCTAGTCTCACTCCCAGACAATGTCCTGTGAATGTTGCCAGAAGTAAGCTGGATTTTGTTGTGACTTTTTGAATACCTAGACTACTTGCTAACCAGTTATTCTCAGAACAACCAGTTAGTCCTTTCAGCTTATCAGAGTTCCCAGCAAATCTCCTCAACATGTCCATATTATCATGTGGTTCTCATGAGAAGGAGTTATACTAAGTCAAAAATTCTAAGAAAATAAGGAAAAAAATATTAAGGACTTAGAAAAATCTAATGCTATTCTCATTTTGTAGAAAGACTGACCAAAACATATCAGTAGAGATTCAAGTACAGTTGGAAAAAGTATATGTAGTAAGAGCTAGGCTCTGTGTTCAGTGAAGAATATAAAGTGAAAAGCTGTGAAACACAAATACCTGAGTGAGAAAAGAATTTCAACCTATGTAGAGAAAAACAGGAGTTTTTGAATTTCCAGAAGCAAGAGATAGATAATAGAATCATACAACAAATGGGATCTTAATGGTCATTAAATAAAATTTATTATTTAATACAGTAATACCTTTTCTAACATTGTTCAAATTGATGATCCACCAATGACTTGAACTTTTGCAGCTCCAGGAAATGTTTTGCTTGTAAGTAGGCCACTCCATAAAGAAAAATAATAAAGGAATATATTTTCTCCTTAATAAGTGGAAAAGGGCCAATAACATGGCACTAAATATGTTTAATGCTTAAAAAGACTTCAAAAGAGCTCAATCTACAATCTGAACTAGATGGAACATGGCTATAAACCTGAGGGCAAGAATACTATGATGAGGAAAAATGAATATATATTTCTTTTTTTAATACGTATTTTTTAGTTATAGGTAGATACAATGTCTTTATTTTACTTTATCTGGTGCTGAGGATTGAACCCAGGGTCTCATGCATGCTAGGCAAGTGTTCTACCTCTGAGCCACAACCCCAAACCTACATATTTCTTAATTACATCAACTTCTTTCAAAGTCACAGATCCAGATGCCCCACATCTACTTTAGGGACACCATTATCCATTTATTTGTTTGTTTAATTCAAAGTTCTTCCATATACTTTATTCTACTCATTTTTTTTTCCTCACATCACAGAGAGGGAGATCCAGGGTAATTTCCTCCATTTTACAGATGAAGAGCTGAAGGCCAAAAGACATTGATTACTTGAACAAACTGAAATTAAGCAGTAGATCCAGCCTACTGACTGCTAATATAAGTACTTTTCAGCACTGCCCTCCAGCTAGCCCTATTCCAGTCATGTATCGCCTCTTTGAGACTAATGGTGAAAGCCTAGAATGTGCAAATGTCAGAATAAAACTCATATTTCTTTCATCATAATAGATTAATATTTTGTGTTACTATCTAGATAATTACCAACTGGACTCTCTAGTCTTTAGTTTCGTGGATATTTGGATGTAGAGGAAACCCCACCCTGGGGAGAGGGCTGTCAATAATGCTTAGTTGATTATTATTGTCTTGAATTAGAGCTTGCTAATATGTAAAGACTTTATTTTCTTTTTTTGGCCAGAAAATAAATCTTAAAAGCTTTAACTTTGTAATTTTTATCTTGATAGGTTTCTGACCATTGGAGTCTTAAAATAACAATTAAAGTATGATTAAGCAAATTGAAGTAAGTTCAATTTCTAAAGAAAGTTGTAAAAGAGACAGGATTTATATTTCTAATAAATTATAATAAATATTCCTTGAATAAATTCATATTCATGGCTAGTAAGGTAGAATGTAGTACTGATTTACATGTAAGAGTTCATAAGAGTTTAAATGGGTATGCATTTAATGGAAGGAATTGGGTGAAAAAGGAAGGGGTGAAATTAAATACTACAAGGTATTCTACAAAAAAGCTAAGGTATTCACAAAATAAAACTTACCTAACAATGGTTATACAGTGACCAACTAATGATATTTGCAAGGAAAGATTCTTAAGTAATGATGTCTAATGAGTTTTATGGATTTTCTATGAAAGGCTGGATATACTTAATAAAAACATTTCTTGGGGTTATTTCACTAACCATTCTGTATTAAATTTATATGGGACAGAGAGGTGGGGGTTAGAGGTGTGGGTATCTGAGTGAGATAGTGATTAGTTTCATCTTTTGAAAATTTGTATTCCAGAGCACAGGACACGGCAGCTGCTGGGGAGGGTCGGGTGGGACCTGCTGCTGGGAGATGTGGTGGCTGCCGCGCAGCTGATTGCAACGCGGGAGCTCCGGGAGCGGCTCAGCGCAGATGAAGAGACTGAGCTTGAGGGCAGTTGAGTTACTTGCCTGCCTGAGTTTGCAAAGCTGTGACTTCTTCCCTTCCCTTCTAATACCTCTCCTCCCAAGCATCAGATAAATTTATAAGAGTAAACAGTAACTCAGCAGTCAAACAAAACAAGAAGTATCATGAGCATAAAAAAGCAAGGAAGAAAAGGAGTACAAACAATGAAGGACAGCATAAATATTCAGGAGGACCTGGAGTCATCAGAAAAATGGCCATATAAAGAACTCAAGGAACACCTTAGACAGATGGAAAGGAACGTTAAAGATCACATTGAAAATGAATTACATAAACAGATAAAAGAAGAAGTTAAGCATCTTTATCAGGAGATAGAGATTATAAAAAAAAATCAAACAATAATTCTAGAAATGAAGGAAACGATAAACCAAATTAAAAACTCAATCAAGAGTATCACTAACAGAGTGGAGCAAATAGAAGCCAGAACGTCAGATAATGAAGACAAAATATATCATCTTGAAAAGAGTCTAGCCAACTCAGATAGGCTGGTAAAAAATCACGAGAAAAACATCCAAGAGATTTGGGATAACTTAAAAAAACCAAACTTACGAGTCATCGGGATAGAGGAAGGCACAGAGAGTCATGCCAAGGGAATGAGTAACTTCCTGAATGAAATAATTACAGAAAACTTTCCAGAAATAAAAAAGGAAACAGATATACAAATTGTAGATGCATACAGGACACCGAGCACACAAAATCACAGTAGACCAACGGCAAGACACATTGTTATGAAGATATCCAATATACAGAACAAAGAGAAAATATTAAAAGCTACAAGAGAAAAGAGGCAGATTAGATTTAGGGGTAAACCAATAAGGTTAACAATGGATTTTTCATCACAGACGTTGAAAGCGAGAAGATCCTGGAACAACGTATTTCAAACACTGAAAGACAATGGATGCCAACCAAGAATTCTGTATCCAGAAAAATTAAGCTTCAGATATGACAACGAAATAAAAATCTTTCATGATAAACAAAAGCTAAAAGAATTTGTAGCCAGAAAACCAGCATTGCAAAGCATCTTGAGCAAAACTCTACACGAGGAAGAAATGAAAAACAATAACCAAAACCATCAGCGGGAAGTGCCTTGGTAAAGACAGAGGACGGGGGGAAAGCTAATCATGGAGAAACAAACTAAATTAGAAAAAAAAAAGAGATAAATAATCAAACATGGCAGGAAGTACAAACCATATATCAATAGTAACTCTAAACGTTAATGGCTTAAACTCTCCAATAAAGCGACATAGGCTGGTAACATGGATTTAAAAAAAAAACAAATCCAACAATATGCTGCCTCCAGGAGACACATCTGATTGGAAAAGACATACACAGGCTCAAGGTAAAAGGTTGGGAAAAAATATACCACGCACACGGTCCTCGTAAGCAAGCAGGGGTGGCATTCTCATATCGAATATAATCGACTTAAAGACTAAGTTAATCAAAAGGGATAAGGAAGGACATTATTCACTGTTAAAAGGAACCATTCACCAACAAGACGTAACAATTATCAATATTTATGCACCAAATAATGGCGCTGCGACGTTTATAAAACAAACTCTCCTCAAGTTCAAGAATCAAATAGACCACAACACAATAATCATGGGTGACTTCAACACACCTCTCTCACCATTGGACAGATCCTCCAAACAAAAGTTGAATAAAGAAACTATTGACCTCAATATCACAATCAATAACCTAGACTTAACTGACATATATAAAATATATCAACCATCATCAAGTGGATATACTTTTTTCTCAGCAGCACATGGATCCTTCTCAAAAATAGATCATATATTATGCCATAGGGCAACCCTCAGTAAATATAAAGGGGTAGAGATAATACCATTCACTTTATCAGATCATAATGGAATGAAACTGGAAATGAATGATAAAAGAAGGAAGGAAAAATCCTACATCACATGGACAATGAACAATACGTTACTGAATGATCAATGGGTTACAGAAGACATAAAGGAGGAAATCAAAAAATTCTTAGAGATAAATGAAAATACAGACACAACATATCGGAATCTATGGGACACAATGAAAGCAGTTTTAAGAGGGAAATTCATCGCCTGGAGGTCATTCCTCAAAAAAAGGAAAAACCAACAAATAAATGAGCTCACACTTCATCTCAAAGCCCTAGAAAAGGAAGAGTAAAACAACAGCAAATGTAGCAGAAGGCAAGAATTAATTAAAATCAGAGCAGAAATCAATGAAATTGAAACAAAAGAAACTATTGAAAAATTAACAAAACAAAAAGTTGGTTCTTTGAAAAAATAAATAAGATCGACAGACCCCTAGCCATACTAATGAAGAGAAGAAGAGAGAGAACTCAAATTACTAACATACGGGATGAAAAAGGCAATATCACAACAGATGCTACAGAAATACAGAAGACAATTAGAAATTATTTTGAAAACCTATATTCCAATAAAATACAAGATAGTGAAGACATCGATAAATTCCTTAAGTCATATGATTTGCCCAGACTGAGTCAGGAGGATACTCACAACTTAAACAGACCAATATCAATAGATGAAATAGAAGAAGCAATCAAAAGACTTCCAACCAAGAAAAGCTCAGGACCGGATGGGTATACAGCGGAGTTTTACAAAACCTTTAAAGAAGAATTAATACCAATACTTTTCAAGTTATTTCAGGAAATAGAAAAAGAGGGAGCTCTGCCAAATTCATTCTATGAGGCCAACATCACCCTGATTCCCAAACCAGACAAAGACACCTCAAAGAAAGAAAACTACAGACCAATATCTCTGATGAACCTAGATGCAAAAATCCTCAATAAAATTCTGGCGAATCAGATACAAAGGCACATCAAAAAAATTGTGCACCATGATCAAGTAGGATTCATCCCTGGGATGCAAGGATGGTTCATTATACGGAAATCAATAAATGTTATTCACCACATCAATAGACTTAAAGATAAGAACCATATGATCATCTCTATAGATGCAGAGAAAGCATTCGACAAAGTACAGCATCCCTTTATGTTCAAAACATTAGAAAAACTAGGGATAACAGGAACTTACCTCGACATTGTAAAAGCTATCTATGCTAAGCCTCAGGGTAGCATCATTCTGAATGGAGAAAAATTGAAGGCATTCCCTCTAAAATCTGGAACAAGACAGGGATGCCCCCTATCACCACTTCTATTCAATATCGTTCTTGAAACACTGGCCAAAGCAATTAGACAGACGAAAGAAATTAAAGGCATAAAAATAGGAAAAGAAGAACTTAAATTATCACTATTTGCAGACAACATGATTCTATACCTAGAAGATCCAAAAGGGTCTACAAAAAACCTACTAGAACTAATAAATGAATTCAGCAAAGTGGCAGGATATAAAATCAACACACATAAATCAAAGGCATTTCTGTATATCAGCCACAAAACTTCTGAAACGGAAATGAGGAAAAACACTCCATTCACAATATCCTCAAAAAAAATAAAATACTTGGGAATCAACCTAACAAAAGAGGTGAAAGACCTATACAATGAAAACTACAGAACCCTAAAGAGAGAAATAGAAGAGGATCTTAGAAGATGGAAAAATATACCTTGTTCATGGATAGGCAGAACTAACATCATCAAAATGGCGATATTACCAAAAGTTCTCTATAGGTTTAATGCAATGCCAATCAAAATTCCAATGGCATTTTTTTGTAGAAATATATAAAGCAATCGTGAAATTCATATGGAAAAATAAAAGACCCAGAATAGTAAAAACAATTCTAAGCAGGAAGTGTGAATCAGGTGGTATAGTGATACCAGATTTCAAACTATATTACAGAGCAATAGTAATAAAAACAGCATGGTACTGGTACCAGAACAGGCGGGTGGACCAATGGTACAGAATAGAGGACACAGAGACTAATCCACAAAGCTAAAACTATCTTATATTTGATAAAGGAGCTAAAAACATGCAATGGAGAAAGGATAGCATCTTCAACAAATGGTGCTGGGAAAACTGGAAATCCATATGCAACAAAATGAAACTGAATCCCCTCCTCTCGCCATGCACAAAAGTCAACTCAAAGTGGATTAAGGAGCTAGATATCAAATTAGAGACTCTCCATCTGATAGAAGAAAATGTTGGCTCCGATCTACAAATTGTGGGGTCGGGCTCCAAATTCCTTAAGAGGACACCCATAGCACAAGAGTTAATAACAAGAATCAACAAATGGGACTTTCTTAAACTGAAAAGTTTTTTCTCAGCAAGAGAAACAATAAGAGAGGTAAATAGGGAGCCTACATCCTGGGAACAAATTTTTACTCCTCACACTTCAGATAGAGCCCTAATATCCAGAGTATAGAAAGAACTCAAAAAATTAGACAATAAGAAAACAAATAAGACAATCAACAAATGGGCCAAGGACATGAACAAACACTTCACAGAGGAGGACATACAATCAATCAATAAGTACATGAAAAAATGCTCACTATCTCTAGCAGTCAAGGAAATGAAAATCAAAACCATTCTAAGATACCACCTCACGCCAGTAAGATTGGCAGCCATGATGAAGTCAAACAACAATGAGTGCTGGCGAGGATGTGGGGAAAAGGGTAATCTTGTACACTGCTGGTGGGACTGCAAATGGGTGTGGCCAATTTGGGAAGCAGTATGGACATTCCTGGGAAAGCTGGGAATGGAACCTCCATTTGACCCAGCTATTGCCCTTCTCGGACTATTTCCTGAAGACCTTAAAAGAGCACAGTACAGGGATACTACCACATCGATGTTCATAGCAGCACAATTCACAATTGCTAGACTGTGGAATCAACCAGATGCCCTTCAATAGATGAATGGATAAAAAAAAGTGGCGTTTATACACCATGGAGTATTACGCAGCACTAAAAAATGACAAAATCACGGAATTTGCAGGGAAATGGATGGCACTAGAGCAGATTATGCTTAGTGAAGCTAGCCAATCCCTGAAAAACAAATACCAAATGTCTTCTTTGATATAATGAGAGCAACTAAGAACAGAACAGGGAGGAAGAACAGGAAGAAAAGATTAACATTAAACAGAGACATGAGGTGGGAGGGAAAGGGAGAAAAAAAAGGAAATCACATGGAAATGGAGGGAGACCCTCATTGCTATACAAAATTACATATAAGAGGTTATGAGGGGAATGGGATAACAAACATGGAGGGAAATGAATTACAGTAGATGGGGTAGAGAGAGAAGATTGGAGGGGAGGGGAGGGGGGATAGTAGAGGATAGGAAAGGTAGCAGAATACAACAGTCACTAATATGGCAGTATGTAAAAATGTGATGTGTAACCAATGTGATTCTGCAATCTATATTTGGGGTAAAAATGGGAGTTCATAACCCACTTGATTCTAATGTATGAAATATGATATGTCAAGAGCTTTGTAATGTTGTGAACAACCAATTTAAAAAAAAAGGAAAAAAAAGAAAATTTGTATTCCATATCTACTAGAGTATTTTGTTCCATAGTATTTATAAAAATAAAATTATCTCTTTAATTGATTATTTCATAATAATAAATTCAGAAAATGCCTTTTCTCTTCCCTCTTTTTCAATATTCTCTCCCAAATTGCTGACCCTGCCTTAAGTTTAATGCTTATGATCAGTACTTGGAATTCTAAAAGCTTACTCAAATTGGTTCTCTAGCCCTTCTCCTCCCAGGCCATCTTTCACATTGCCTCTGAGTTATCTTCTGAAAAGGAGGCTTTGATTCAATTGTTCCCATTAAAAACAGACAGACAACTTGGATGCCTAAGGCTGGCAGAATGAAGATGAACCTTCCCTTTTTCAACTATGAATTTATCTAGGATGTGTTCCTTGATTTCATTTAGTAATAATGTTCTATGCTCTTAAAAACTTTGGCCTTTTCCCTCTAATAAAATCTAAGCAAAATATGTTAGAAATCCTAATTTTTATTATTTATTTATTTTTTTTGGTACCAGGGATTGAACCTAGGGGCACTTGACCACTGAACCACATCCCCAGCCCTTGTTATGTTTTATTATTTATTTATTTTTGGGGGTACTGGGGATTGAACTCAGGGACACTTGGGCACTAAGCCACATTTCCAACCCTATTTTGTATTTTATTTAGAGACAGGGTCTCACTGAGTTACTCAGTGCCTCAATTTTGCTGAAGCTGGCATTGAACTTGCCATTCTCCTGCCTCAGCCTCCCGAGCTGCTGGGATTGCAGGCATGCACCACCACGCGCTACCACACATAGCTAGAAATCCTAATTTGAAGATTGACCAATTACCAAGACTTAAATTATTAGTCTTGTTTCCAATTGTATTGCTATTCCCAACAGTCACTGCTAGATCATAGATGTTCATTAAATATGAAAATTAAGGGCTTGAACAATTTGGTTTAATTCAGCTCTCATTTCCACTCTGTGCCTTTTTGGGCATTTGTTCTGCAACATTTCCCAACACTTCTGAGTTTTCCTCCCTTGTCACCTTCCTATCCCCTACATAGTAAAATCTTACCTGTGCTTGAAGTCAGACCTCTAATTCCACACTTGTTTTGAAGCCTTCTCTCATCTCACTAAACTTACTTTTTTCCTTCTTTGGAATCTAATTGCTTGCTCTTTTAGACCTACCTCTACTATAGCCCTGAACTCTTTGTGCTTGCGAATACAGTTAGCTTTTTATCTCCCTTTTCTTCTACTTTGAAAGTTTCTGGAGGACACAGGTGATGCCTAACTTATTTTTATTCTATTCCAGCATGATACAGATAAAAGCACTAACTTCATGAAGAAGATGCTTACTAAGTACTTATTGAGTGGCAGTTTTGGTGGATCAATATTTCCCTATGTGTATTCTGCAGAACTCTATTTGTATAGGATGTCAGCAGGTTTTATGTGAAATAGAGTTCTCTGGTCAAAGAAGTTTGGGAAATTCTAGGTTAAATAGTTAGCTTTTTTTTTTCATTGAAATAGTTATCAAAGTCTAAAATGCAAAAGTTTATTGTTCTCTGAGAGTGAAATGTACCTAGCATTTCAAAACATGTGGCTACAGACATGTTATTCACAGATGTTATGCTACCTGTAACCCAGTAAGAAGATCTGACTGGCTTCTGTTTTAAAAGTGCAGCAGGTCCAAACTAAAAAACCTTGGAAGGAATTAGGGCAGGGCCTAAATGTTTAACAGAATTTGGTACCTGAATTGCAGCCAATGATTTTTGAGGTGCAGGAGGTGTGTCAGGGAGCCCTAGCAGGACAAGCACAGAGTTTTGTTTTGTTTTTAAACATTCAGAATGTCTAAATTACTGTTACATTACAGAATATCTCAACATTATGCAACTTGTTCTAGGATATAGGCTATCCTAAGAAATTTTCCACAATTTTTACTATGTGTTTTCTCTGTACTTACTCAATTTGATGCCATTTTGTATATTTCCTGGAACACATGAGAATCTTGAAGAATATTTTTATAAATTAACAGTTGTGTTAGATGTATATATGAAGGAAGGACAGCTCATTGTTCAGTGTCAGATGGAATAGGGTTTGAGAAATGGTTTTTTAACAAAGGAGTTAGTCCTGCTCTAATTCAACACCATGTCAGTAATACACACATGTCCAATCCTGACAGGTCATACATGATACTGCTTAATTCTTAGCATTTAATGTATACTCAGTTTTCATGTGGAATCTGTACTTGGGAATAGTGGAAGACGTTGTCTTGGAAAAATATGATTAAGAGTCTATCATTTTCTTCATCTCTAATACAATCGTATAAAGACTAGAGCTAAATCCTTTGTTTCTTTTGTAGTCTCCTGTAACTTGAATGCTGTGCTGTGAACACAGCAGGTACTCTAAAGACATTGTTAGGCTGACTCCCGAAGAGGGAAGCGCCTTCATTAACTTTTACTGGAAAGAACATCTTGATGATAAGGTAGGGTGGAGCGTGGGGGTGGTGGTGGGTAGAAGCACCAGCCCCCTGGAAACTGGAAGCAGAATTCAAAAGACCTTGATGAGCAAGAAACAAATATAAGGACATTCACTAGTACACTTGAAGAACAAAACTCATATTGTACAAGTGTAAAATGAGTAATGAGGAGCTAGACCCAAGTACCTTAGGAAAAAAAAAAAACAACAGTGAAAAGCCAAAATGAATTACAAAAGCTCCCATGACTCAGCAACATGGTGATTTTTAAAAACTGAACATTTTCCCCAGGAAGTGTTAAAAAGGCATATAGTAGGCAATATTTGTGCTTGGAGTCCATTTCATGTTAAATTATATAATTAGGTGAGATAACTTAAAAGAATTTTGTGAGCTAAAATAATAAAACTCAATTGATACTTTAATTTTGTGAACATTTTCTGCAAGATTCCTGGAAATACTGTGCCATTAAGTCTCTCTAAAAACTGGCAGCATCTACAAACTGAGATCCTAAGTTCCTAGGTATGATATTAGTTAAAATGCAGATGAAGTATCCTTTGTGTTTTTAACTCTAATAAAATGACAATCACCATTCTTGGAAGACATTCCCATGTGAAGAAGAGCGACTGTATTCCTGCCTTTGTAATACCTCTAGTAGTGTTAAGGGCAATAATTCCCATGTTGCCAACCTGTATGATTTCACATGCTATGGAATTTCAAAGACTTGTAACAATTTAACAACCCCACATATCTATTTTGAAAAGCTTTTGTCGAATATTAAAAGTAAATGAAATAAGACTATTCTTTCTCTTCTAATGCCATCCATTTCCCTGCAAATGCCATGATCTTATTATTTTTTATCACTGAGTAATATTCCATTGTGTATAAATGCCACATTTTTTTATCCATTCATCCATTGAAGGGCATCTAGGTTGTCTCCACAGTCTAGCTATTGTGAATTGTGCTGCTATAAGCATTGATGTGGCTGTGTCACTGTATTAACACTATTGAATATGCAACTGGGAAAAACTAAAGCAAACAGATTTTTATAATGCCTTTATAGTAGTATGCAGTAGTTGGTCACAAAAAGTATAGAGAGGGATATACATAGCAAAAAAAAATTCTAAAACTGGAAATTATAAATAACCCTGTTTTATATAAGGCAGTCAAGAAATGTAAGGAAATAGAGATTTTGGACAATATAACCAAGATGTGAGAAAATTTCTATTTTGTACTTTATAAAAAAAGAGTAAACATTTTCAAATTATGCCTTTATAAAAACTGGCCATCTTGTCATGAGAAAGCCCAAGCATCCTGTAATGATAGCCACATCAAGAAAAATTGGAGCTGGGTGCAGTTGTGCATACCTGGAATCCCACAACACTGGAGGCTGGGGCAGAAGGATCAAAGGTTCAACGCCAGCTTGTCAATTTAGTGAGACCCTGTCTCAAAATAACACATAAAAAGGGCTGGATATATAGTGCAGGATTCAAGTGCTCTTGGGTTTAATCTCCAGTACTGAAAGACGAGAGAGAGAGAGAGAGAGAGAGAGAGAGAGAGAGAGAGAGAGAGAGAGAGAGAATATAACTACAACCCTGGCTCCACAGTACTAGTGTGGTCCTTTTTGCCAACCACAGGACCAAGCCATCTTGAATAAGAAACTTCCATCTTGAATAAGAAATTTCCCTCTTGAGCTACCGGCTTCAGGATAGGTCTTCAGGAAGTGAACTCTGAGAAGGAGTTTGTGATGCCAGTGGGTAGGAGCATCCTATGAAAAAGAAAGGAAAAGGAATACTGGGACCAGAAAGGATCTACATTATAATGAAGGTCCGACAAAGCATTTGCCAACCAGGTATGAAGCTCTATGGGGAGTTTGCTGATCAAATTTGTTCAGTCAAGTTAAAATGGCCAGTCCTTGTATTCCTGCCTTGCGCAGTCATCAGATGTGAGCTTCACTGCAAAGGACATGACCTCAGATGAAGCAGCTCTCTGTATCTGAGGCGGACGCCAAAGGAGCTGACAGCTTGAATGTCTGCTGACCACACCCCCCCACAGCCAAGCAGCCAGTCTTTCCTTGCAAGGTGCCCTTCATGGTGCATCTCTTTTTCTGTCCTGCCATCCCAGTTGATGTTACCTGGAACAGAAATGAGTTGCCCTGGGGTATTTTGTAATACAGCAATATTTACTGTAATGAGCCAAAAAAATTTCCAGAGAGATTGCTGTAAAATGAAAAAAAAAAAAGAGCCTCTAACTTTATTCAGGTATTAATTTATTTGATCTCTGTGTGGGCAAGGTAAGAATTATTTGGGAATATAATAGAAAGAATCCAAAAGAAAATATTAAGAGATAAACAAGTCTTTAATGTTCAAACTACCATCAAATAAAAGTTTGAATAAATGGGGAATTTTGAATAAAATGTAGGTAAAAAATTTATCCCTTCATATATGATATCCTTACATGAATCAATAAGAGATTCTTCATACAGAAACAGACATGACAGAAAAGAGGTACACAAAGATAATGAACATATGAAAAATATCCACTCTCATGAATACATGAAGAAATAAAAATAAAAGTATAATAAATACCATTTTAACTTATCAAATAAGCAATATTTTTAAAAAAAAAATGGTACTTAATGCTTATGTTGATGTGGAGATAAGTTCATCCGCATAAGCCTTTTTGGGAAAAAAATTCCTAAGACCTTTTTAGAAAGCATCTTGGGGAAATGCATTACAAATCATAAAAGTGTACATTCTCTCACATCTAGTAATTAAATTCCCTAAAATTCCTTTTTTGAGTGAACATTCTGAAAACAGGAACCAATATTTATCTACTAAAATATTTCTTCCAGCCTTTAATAGCCAAATGTAGAGATAGTTGTAATAACAAATGGAATACAACATTATATGGTCACTAAGCATGTTATTTTCATTTTAAGGATTTTAATGTTGAAGAAAAATATTTGTTATGTTCAATAAAGTACACAAAACTTATATGCAATATAAATTCAACCATGAAATATATATATATGAAAAAGCCATATATATGTATATATGCATATATACATATATATGTATATATTGCTACATTGAAAATGTAGCATGTGTCTATAGTTTCTTCTAGGCAGATTCTCAAATAGTATTAATGTCTACTCA
This sequence comes from Spermophilus citellus, assembly GCF_964194105.1. Taxonomy (NCBI): domain Eukaryota; kingdom Metazoa; phylum Chordata; class Mammalia; order Rodentia; family Sciuridae; genus Spermophilus; species Spermophilus citellus. The sequence goes on along the minus strand of NC_138184.1, from coordinate 191,390,758 downwards.
CTGAACAGGGGAAAGTTTCTCTTCAAATTTCCACCTTAATACAAGACATTCATGTTTTCACTGTCAGTTTAGGGTATTTACAAAGTTCTAGGACTGTTGATGTGGAATGGTTGGTTCCAGGGTAATTATTCGCAAAGGGTTTGCTCTTAAGCACCTCTGTGTGCTGAACTTTTTCCACTTACACTTGGTTCTTGTGACTGATGTCTCAATAGGTAGCAATATTCTTCTAATGGACACCTGTCCTCTCCCCAGCTCAGATCCAGTTGCCCCTCTGCTTTCTCTTAATTATTTATTTCAATCATAATTTTCTCTCCCAAACTGGATCCAACCAAGATTAGAATGATGTTTAAATTTTTGCTTTTGCACCAGTGTGGTCTTCACTTGCTACAGAGTAGTGATAGAGTATGGGAAATATACATATCTCATGATTGACATATCTATATAATTATAGTAAAACTTGTGCTGGTTAAAGACTAGAGAGATTAAAAATCTCTTCTACTTGAAATATTAGAGTTCTAAGAACTCCTGGAAGGGAAAGTACAATATTTTAGGTCTATGATAGCATTCACATTCAGGGAACTGACAGACATCTAGAAATATGTTGAAGCCACATTGAAGATTGGTCATCCTTGATGTAGAGAAAAGATTCAATTAGTTCATGAGACCTCTGTGCTCTGTTTTTCTCTATTCTGTTTCATGGCCGAAACAGGTAATGCCATGGTCTCTTACACTATTGAAAAGTGGCAAGATTCTTTTACACAGAAATTTCTCTTAAGACTTTCTTTGGTAAGAAAAGAGATATTAATGTATATACGGGTTTCTGTTTTTGTCAGCTTCAATGGCTAAACTAATCTCTTATACAACCTCCCTGTTTTGATTCTCCTTCAATAGAGGAGAGCATCAACAGATGCAAAGTTGACACATTTCTTCCTGTGACAATGTGTTTAGTGACACAAGACATTGAAGCACTGGGCCATTCATTTATCAATGGCTTCTTCAATGAATTCTTTTAATATCAGGGCCATTTCTTTCTGGTATGCAACCTTATTGCTCATTCTTCCTCTCACTTTCTTGTCTATCTTCATTACTCATCAACAGGAAGCTCTAAACCTTCACTTCTATGGAAAGTGCCTCAGTCTCACAAAAGGGAAGAAATGAGGAAAAAGCTGAAAACAAAAGAATCTATCAAGCCATTATTCATATGTGAGCTCTACTGAAATACACCCTCTGACTTACACATGTTCAGAATACTTACTACATAAATATCTTTCCTGAAGGCATGATTAAAGGACATTATTCCAGAATTCCAGAATAAAAATGACAATGAGGTGGGTAATTGGGTATGTGCAGAAGGGAAAAGAGAACTTTTGATTAGGATGACTGATGGAAAATAGACTTAAAATGCAAAAGAAAAATACAATTTATTTTAGAGATAGTGCAATAATAAAATTGTGTGTGTGTTTGGGGGGGGTACCACACACATGTGCATGATGGGCAGATATTTACCACATGACCATAATACACAAAGGGGATTATTTCTAATTTACTTAACTGTCCAAACATAATATAAGAAGTAAAATTTTAATCTGGAAATATGAAGTCTCTGTACAAAATAATAAACTTGGAGGAAGGAAACGAGATTCAAAAGGAGAAAAAGTCTCCAATTGAAATTTTAAATTTAAATAGAAGAAACAGAAAGAAATTTGTGGTTGTGAATTAATTATAGAATGAGCAATGTCTGTTTAATTTACATTAACCTTAATGATATTAAACTATTTCAATGCATTCTAAACTACAAAAAGAAAGAAAAAGAACTATATTTCCAATTATATTAGGAAATGAGCAACATTTTTTAAAAGAAAAACTTGAAGGAAAATAATACACCGTGGGAAAATTAAAATTATGAAGATTACATAGAAATATTGAATATCAGTAATGCTGAATAGAATATAATACATAAAATGTGCGATTAAGTAAATACTTATTTGGGTAGAAGAATACATGAAAGCACTTTAGAATATTGGTATCAGTACTATTGTCATTGATATTAAATTATTTTATTATTTTAAAATCTCTAATTCTTTACCAGAAAACTCAATTTATTATAGAAATTGATCTACTTTAAATATATCTTTTAATTAAATACTGGGATCTTCAAAAATTTTGCAAAATTTTGATTTTTGTTTTGTTAACAATATTAATAATGTTACTTTATTTGGATATCTAATGAATAAATTGTATTTTTATATAAATTGTTCAATTTATACAAAATATCACCTTTAAAATTACTTTAATGAAACTGTATTCTAGTTCATGATGAAATTAAATTATGGTTTAGATAATTATCAAAAACTTGAAGCAATTATTTTTCTGACTGTTTAAGAAGACCATCCTTAGTTAACCTTATGTATTTTCTTTATTTGAACTCATTGCAACATCTCTATAAAATTACCTGCCTCATATTTAAATTGTTTCAATATAAGTTATGTTTCCCAGGACTTAGTATGCTTAACATTTGTTTACAGAGCAGAAATGGGAAGTATCATTAAACAGAGGCTTATTTTCGTTGACATCTGCCTGAGGACACGACCACTCCTCCTATTTAAAATTGTTCATGCCATCATTGATATAGCCACAGTAAGCCAAGGATTATTAAAAGAAACTTCCTGACAAAGGATGGTAAAGGGGATAAAGCAGAATTAATCAGTGATATGATACACCCATCCTTTTGGGCAGAATTGGGAAGGGTGGTGCCAATTTTGTGAACTATGGTTCTGATCAGCAATTATGCCACTGCTAGACTTAGGTTTGTGTGGAGTATTTTTTCCTTGTAGAGGAGCTGTTTTCCCAGTAATATGATTGTTTTAAAAGGATTAAATTTTAGATTATGAAGAAATGAGGGCACTAATATTGACATTGTTAAATCGTGTCATGTCTTCAGTATTACCAAAGCTACTTTTAGGACATAATAATCACTAGGGACACTTGGGACTTTGCTGATGACTTGCAGAATTTAGAGTGATCCATATTAGACCCTCAATGAATTTTCAAATCCCAAAATGATATGTAAATGGAGTATATGTAAAGTTTATAATAATAACATTAACTTGTATTACCTTTTCGATAACTTTGCAATGTAGAACAAAGCCGGAGCCAGTACACTATCTGATCACAAAAAAATTTACAGTAATCAAAACAGTATGTTAAAACAGACATATAGACCAAAGGGATAAAATGAAGAGCCTAGAAATAAATCCACGAATTTAAAGTAAATTGATCTTTGACAAAGCTGCTAAGAACACACAGAGGGGAGAAAGGACTGCCTCTTCAATGGAAGGTGATGGAAAAGCTGGCTATCCATGTGCAGAGAAATGTACAAAAGTAAACTCAAGGTGTATTAAGGCCTTAAACATAAAATTGGAAGTTATAAAATAAGCAGAAAAAATGTAGAGAAAAAGCTTTTTGACATTTTTCAGGGCAGTGATTCTTTCACTATGTATGTAAAAAAATAGCCAACAAAAGCAAAATAGACAAATGAGTTTCATCAAACAAAAAAGTTTCTCTGCAAGAGAACAAAACAGAACAAACAAAATACCAATTAACAGAGTTAAGAGATAACTCATGGAATAGGCAAAAATATTTGAAAGCCATACATCTGATAACAAGTTAATATCTAAGATATGTAAATAACTTAAACAACTCAATGGCAAGAATATAAATAATCTGATTAAAAATGGACAAAGAAACTGAATAGACATTTTTCAAAAGAAGACATACAGATGGCCAACATATATATGAAAAAAAGTATTCCACGTCTCTAATCAACTGCAGGTGTATTCATCTGTTTTTGTTACTATAATGAAATACTTGAATCTGAATACTTTATAAAGAAGTTTATTTAGATCACTGTTCTAGGGGTTTGAAAGCATGATGCCGTCATCAGCTTGGCTTCTATGAGGACCTCATGGCAGATGGTGTCACAAAGGTGGGAATTAATACAAGAAATACAGAACACGTCAGCAGGAAGGAAATCAGAGTGAGGGAAGGATCCAGGCTTACCCTTTTAATAACAATCCTTTTGAAGGAATTAACTCAGGGGTCCTATGAGAAATACATCAATTCATTCCAAGGGCTCTACTGCCAGTGATCTAAGGACTTTATATTCGGCCCCACATTTTAAAGGACCCACCATCTCAACACCACCACCCTTGGAACCAAGCTTTCAACACATGAACACTTGGGGGAAAAACCACATCCAAACCATGACAACAAGTGAAAAGCACAATGAGGTATAATCTCACAGCTTTTAGAAATATTTTTATCAAAAGGATGAAAGTATTGGTGAATATGTGGAAAAAAAGGAAGATTTATACACTGTTTGTTAGAACATAAATTAATATAGCCACTATATGATTCAGCAGACCAACTTCTAGGTATATATCCAAAGAAAATGAAATCAGCATATTTAAGAAATATTCATTTCAGCATTATTCACAATGGCCAAGACATGGAATTCATCAATGTGTCCATCAGTGGATGAATGGATAAATTAAATATGATATGTATACACAATAAAATACAATTTCACTTTTAAAAAGAAGAATATTGCTTCATTTGTGACAATATTTATGAGCCAGAGAGACATTATATTAAATAAAATGAATCAGACAAAAACGACCACAACAAAAGACAAACACTAATGATATAATTTCTATATGGAATCTAAAAAGATCAAATTCATAGAAGCAGAGAGTAGGATGGTAGTTGCCAGGGACTGGAGGTGGGAGAGGAATGCAGAGATTTTGATCAATAGATACAAAGTTTCATTTTTACAGAATGAATAAATTCTGTTGATCTATGAATAGTGAGGATAGTGAGTAATGTATTACATACTTGAAAATTAGTAAGAAAGTAGATCTTAAATGTTCACACCACAATAAATATGAGAGCTGATGCATATGTTAACTAATTTCATTGAATCAAGTTACAATGTACGAACATCATGTCATACATCATAAATATGTGCAATTTTTATTTGTCAATTATACCTTATAAAGCTAGGATAAAGGAAGTGTGGTGTGGGTTATAGAAATTAAAGATCCTTTCATCCACCTTCCAAAACAGATTCCATGAGTGCTGCCTGAGCTAAGAAATTTACGTGTAAAAAGCAGAAGCATCTATATTCAGTTTCTAAAATGGAACACAATGGAATACATTCTGAGCAAATATCCTCTTTTATAATAAAGAATAATAAATACTATAAATGACACAATTAGGTTTAGACACTCAGGCAAATTCAACAACGTAAAAAATCAGGTCAACTATTTAGTCAAATTTAAAGTAAAAGTGAATTAATATACAAAATAGGTAGAAGCCAGACAGATTACTTCTAAAATCCTTCTATGAAAAGGGCCAGCATGAAACTTTGAGACTGCATTTGGGGTAGGCTGAAAAACGGTTCCCCAAGGCTGTCCACATTATCTTCTTCAAAACTTGGGAATTGTACCCTAGTATGGAAAAAGGAAGTTTTCAGACGTTAATATCCTGAATATATATATATATATATATATATATATATATATATATGTATATTTATGACTTTCACAACTCAACATCAACAACGAAAAGCTATGAAAAAAAGATACAAATGACTGTAATAGACATCTCTCAATGATATCCAAAGGACGAAGAATCATATGAAAATATTCTCCACATTGCTAATCATTAGAGAAACAAATCAAAACCATAGCGAGATATCAACTCATACCCATTAGCTACTACAAGAAAAAAATTAAACAAAGAATGTAATAGGTGCTAGTGAATGTGTGGAGACATTAGAACACTTAAGTGCTAATACTTGGATGGTAAAACGATGTAACTTTATGGGAAATAATATGCAGATGCCTCAAAAAATTAAAAATATAACTATCATATATGAACCAGAAATCCCACTTGTAAGTATATATCCAGAAAAATCAAAGGCAGAGTCTGAAAAAAATACTTTCTTTTTTTTTTGATATTTTATAAACTTTTATTTTTTTTATTGTTGGTTGTTCAAAACATTACATAGTTCTTGACATATCATATTTCACACTTTGATTCAAGTGGGTTATGAACTCCCATTTTTACCCCGTATACAGATTGCAGAATCACATAAGTTACACTTCCATTGATTTACATATTGCCATACTAGTGTCTGTTGTATTCTGCTGCCTTTCCTATCCTCTACTATCCCTCCTCCCCACCCCTCCCCTCCCCTCTTCTGTCTCTACACCCTCTACTGTAATTCATTTCTCCCCCATGTATTATTTTTCCCTTTCCCCTCACTTCCTCTTGTATGTAATTTTGTATAGCCTTGAGGGTCTCCTTCCATTTCCATGCAATTTCCCTTCTCTTTCGCTTTCCCTCCCACCTCTCATCCCTGTTTAATGTTAATCTTCTTCTCATGCTCTTCGTCCCTACTCTGTTCTTAGTTACTCTCCTTATATCAAAGAAGACATTTGGCATTTGGTTTTTAGGGATTGGCTGGCTTCACTTAGCATAATCTGCTCTAATGCCATCCATTTCCCTCCAAATTGTATGATTTTGTCATTTTTTAATGCAGAGTAATACTCCATTGTGTATAGATGCCACATTTTTTTTATCCATTCATCTATTGAAGGGCATCTAGGTTGGTTCCAAAGTCTTGCTATTGTGAATTGTGCTGCTATGAACATTGATGTAGCAGTGTCCCTGTAGCAAGCTCTTTTGAGGTCTTTAGGGAATAGACTGAGAAGGGGAATAGCTGGGTCAAATGGTGGTTCCATTCCCAGCTTTCCAAGAAATCTCCATATTGCTTTCCAAATTGGCTGCACCAATTTGCAGTCCCACCAACAATGAACAAGAATACCCTTTTCCCCACATCCTTGCCAGCACTTGTTGTTGTTTGACTTCATAGTGGCTGCCAATCTTACTGGAGTGAGATGGTATCTTAGGGTGGTTTTGATTTGCATTTCTCTGACTGCTAGCGATGTTGAGCATTTTTTCATGTACTTGTTGATTGATTGTATGTCCTCCTCTGAGAAGTGTCTGTTCAGGTCCTTGGCCCATTTGTTGATTGGGTTATTTGTTATCTTATTGTCTAATTTTTGAGTTCTTTGTGTACTCTGGATATTAGGGCTCTATCTGAAGTGTGAGGAGTAAAGATTTGTTCCCAGGATGTAGGCTCCCTATTTACCTCTCTTATTGTTTCTTTTGCTGAGAAAAAACTTTTTAGTTTAAGTAAGTCCCATTTGTTAATTCTAGTTATTAACTCTTGTGCTATGGGTGTCCTATTGAGGAATTTGAACCCTGACCCCACAGTATTTAGATCGTAGCCAACTTTTTCTTCTATCAGACGCCGTGTCTCTGATTTGATATCAAGCTCCTTGATCCATTTTGAGTTAACTTTTGTGCATGGCGAGAGAAAGGGATTCAGTTTCATTTTGATGCATATGGATTTCCAATTTTCCCAGCACCATTTGTTGAAGATGCTATCCTTCCTCCATTGCATGCTTTTAGCCCCTTTATCGAATATAAGATAGTTGTAGTTTTGTGGATTGGTCTCTGTGTCCTCTATTCTGTACCATTGGTCCACCCGCCTGTTTTGGTACCAGTACCATGCTGTTTTTGTTACAATTGCTCTGTAGTATAGTTTGAAGTCTGGTATCGCTATACCGCCTGATTCACACTTCCTGCTTAGCATTGTTTTTGCTATTCTGGGTCTTTTATTTTTCCATATGAATTTCATGATTGCTTTCTCTATTTACTTTCAACCGATGTTCATAGCAGTATTATTCTCAATATCCAAGACACAGAATCAACTTCAGCATTTATTGATGGATGGATAAATAAAGAAAATGTGATATATATATAATGTGTGTGTGTACACACACACACACATTATATATATCACACACACACACACACACACACACACACACACACTGGAATATTATTCATCCTTAAAAAGAAAGTAAATCCAGGCTCATGGTACAATATGAATGAACCTTGAGGCGTATCTAAGTGCAATAAACCCATAACAAAAGATAACTAGTGTATGATTTTACTTACAAAACATATCTAAAGCAGTTAAATTCTTTGCAGGAGTAAGTAGGATGGTGGTTTTCAGGGACTGTCAGAAGGTAGGGTTAAACTCTGTTTAATGGTTACAGAGTTTTAAATTGGCAAGATGAAAAAGTTCATGAGATTCATGTCACAGCAATGTGAATATACTTGACACTACTGAACTTTACACTTAAAATGGTTAAGATGGTAAATTTTATGTTATGCATTTTTAACAATAATTCTTTAAAAGGAACACTGCAGCTATGATTAAGTTAAGGATCTTTAAATAGGAGAGCATCCTGGATTTTCTGAGTGCACTCAACTTGAATCACAACAATTCTAACTACAGAGGCACAGGAGACCATAATTAGTAGTAGGAGATGTGACAACAGAAGCAAAATATTGGAATAAAATGGACATAGCTAAAGAATGCATATGGCTTCTAGAAGCCAGAAGAAGGGATTATTTCCTGAAATCTCCAGAATAAACTAACTCTGTTGATACTTTAACTTAAACCCCTTAAGTCTCATTTAGAACATTTCACTTCCAGGAGTCAGAATTTCAGAATAAAGAGGTAAATGTATCTTGCTTTCAGCAGTATGTTTGTGATAATTTGTTAGCAACAGAAGACCAAGGTGGTGTTTAAAAGTTCTGTGGAAAAGTAGTGATGGGCCTTTTGGTGCATACATGGTGGCTCTAGTTTAGAGAAGGTAGACCAAATATTCTTTGATGTATAATGGAAAAGAGCCAGTTGAAAGTAAGTTATTAATGACTTCCTCTTTGTTGCCCAGAGGAATAAAGGTTGGGTTAGAAAATGGTGGATTCCTCCACTCCCTGTTACCTACAGACCTCTGCAACATATTAGGATTTCCAAATATCATAACAAACATCTAAAACCACCATGCTCTTATAGAAAGACATAAAACTCCTCCCTTTCCATAAATATAATCACCTAGACTGCTTGAAATATGATTTAATTGTGCTAAATCAAGCAGAATTATTTTATGTGACTATCATGTGACCATATTTATACTAATAGTCTGAAAGTTATGACAACTGTGCACTGCCTTCCATCAATTGATAAATAAACCCAGAGGGAAAATATGTTAACTCAAATAGTTTGTTATTAGTCTGTGTTACATTTCAGTAGGAACAATTCAACTGTCTATTTACATATAAATCTTCAATCTGAGAAACATTATAGGGAACTGGATATAGTTTGATTTGTAATGCTACCATTAACTCTGAATCATATATACTAATATAATTAGTAAATAGATTTTATATACCTGTCCAATTGTTGCCTTAACAACCATGTGTTGAGATTATTTTTTTAATATGATGTTTTATTTTATGGTGGTAATTAATATTCATAGTTTTAGTAATGAAAATAGTAGACAAGAAAGGGCAAAGGGTAAATAAATTTGTTGCATAGATCCCTATGTTTGTAAAATAAAGATCACATTTCAGTTATTAATGAATATTGATTCTCACCTAAATAGATTTATTCTATTTTATCTTACTTTCATATTATAGAATAGCAGTTGCCTTTTTTCTACCACCAAGAAAGAATAACCCTCAAAAACAGAAGTATACCAGTGAGCCAGTGATGTAAATCATTTGCTAAGAAAGATGAAATATAATAATAATTACAGAGATAAGCATAGATATGCCATTTTTAAAACTGTGGGACATTTCAGCTCCTTGAATACGTGATTCAAGATTTTCCCTTTCACTATTTAATAATTCTCTTACTAACTATATTTGCACATTGATCCCTAATTTTTTTCTCCTTTGCTATGTTTAGCTTCATTGGGAGATACAAATTTATCAGTAGTTTGAATAATATAGAATGTTGGATTAATATGGCTCCTGTTAAGAAACAAAAGGCAAAACATAGTGAAGGGCGATTCTTTTGAGACAGCATTCACACACACACACGTGTGTGTGTGTGTGTGTGTGTGTGTGTGTGTGTGTGTGTGTATAGCTTTTAAAGCATACATTTCATAAAACACTTGCTTTTAAGTGTTAGATTTATTAAAGCTCCTTGTATAAATTTGCATAGTTTCATATTCTAATAGTAACTGCTATTTTATACTTACTGGTCTTATCTAAAATATACCTAGCACTCTCACTAGAAAAAGTAATCTTATCTCTTAATAATACGACAAAATATTATAGGAACTTATAGGAAGGTGTACATGATGTATGTTAGCCCCCTTCTTCCCATAATGATTCCAAAATATGATTTCTTAATCTACACATTCTTGAGATAAATTTGATAGGCATATTATTTCTCTTTAGATGCTGAAGGTTAGAAATTTTATTTCAGAGCATTCATTTCAATCAGATTTTCCTCTATCAAAAGTATTTATAGCTCTTGCAGATTTCAACATGTAATGTTTTGTTTTTAGGCTTAGAAATTAATATTTCCTTCCTCTGCATAGAAATCATACTTAAATGCAGTGAGAAATGTGAGTCTGACAGTTTTATTCTCAAAATAAAATGTTTCTACCATAGAGTATATTTCTGTGTAATAATTGCAAAATATCTAAACAAATGTATCATACACACATGCAGTATTCTTTGAGAGCCTTTTAAATTGTAGGCACTGGTAATAGCATGACTGGGAGAGCTGATATTCCAGTAGGAAAAAGATAGAAAATAATCTTGTAAGAAACAAATGATTTCTTCTGGTACTCAGGTATGCTCTACTGAGGACCAATATCCTGGTGTAAAGGAGTGGGATGTTACTTATGGTGGGGTGCTGTCAAGTCTTTCTTTGAGGAGGTGAAAGGTGTCTTTTGACCTCACATATCAGGAGATCTGGTAGGATGGTCTAGCATTTTTATTTTTGAGTAAATGAGTTTCTCAATCAAAAGAAGAGATTCATTTTTTTAAAGAATTTCATCTTAAGGAAGGAGAATAGTGGAGGGGAGGGGAGGGAAAGGAGGGATGGGGACTGAAAGGTAGTAAATCAAATTTCATGCATGAGTGACTTTGTCAAAATGAAGCCAACTACTATGATTAACTATAATGCTCTAATAATAAAAAAGTATGAATTTCATCTTACTAGGTTTGTCCAGGCTCTTGCACTGAGCAAGATTTCTAGGGCAAAGTGGATATCAATTATTTTTTTTTAAGAAAATGAAAAGAAGAATGCAGCAACACTCTGCATCCTCATAAAAGGTAGGCAACTCACAAGCAACTGCCTTATTTGGAAAACTAGGATCCCCAAAACAAATCTTGGTAACAGAAGTGATGTCACTGTGCACTCCAGAAAGATTAAATAATGGTGTCCTACTATGAATGGAGAAAAACATCAGCATTCATTCAGTGTCTGTTGGAATTTGCCCAGTAGTTTAGGCTTTAACTTTTCTAGCTAACAAGTTTTATTCAAATTTGGTCCAACATTGTACAATCAGTGAGGTATTCAGGGTATTTTTTAGCTATTAATGGAAATTATCACAAACAGGGCTGCAGATGAGTGGGTGACATCACTCTGGAGCACACCATGCTGTGGGTTTATACTACAGCAATTAATCCAGCATTGGGAGGAACAGAAACTTAGGCCTTTGCGTCATCCTTCACTCAAAATCATTCCTTATTTAGCTCATTTGGGAAGCTGTGTCAACTGCCTGAAAATAAAGGACCACAGATAAAAGCTTCCACTTCCTGCAGGGGAGAGGCAATTATCCTTTATTTGGTTTTCAATTTTCCTTGTAGATATGCCAAAAGACAAAGTGTTAGTGTGAATGTAGGGCTTTTAGAACTATTTTTTTCTCACTACATGAGTAAAGGATATATTAAGGATATCATTTCCCAGGATGGCTAAGTACCTAACAAGTGTTACCTTTCCATGGTTAGGTCTCCATGACAAGGAACAGTTTTAAGAAGGAATAAAGTCTTCCAGTCACTAGACTGATGGTCTATCTTTGTGATTACACAAGACTGATTGCTTGTGCTTGTTTTCCATGTTAAAGATTGAAAGGCTTACTGTTTTCCTTTGGAAAGCTGGGTTCCAAATCTGTTAAAGAGGTTCTGCTTCCTCATATTTTGTTCTATATGGGTACATTTTACTCTGTGTTGTCCCACTCCAAAATGCTGAAGCATGACTACATGAATGTACAGTAGCGCAGGCAATGCATTCATCCCCACTGATATTCCTGGGGAGTGGCCAGCAGAGGGGAATCCAGAGTAAAGCACACAGAATTTTGAATCAGATCCTAAGTCATAACTCTGCAGGTTTCTAACAAGCTTTATATATCCTTGAGACTACTTTTAAATTGTGGTAAAAATAATAATATTACTTTTACCTCCTTAACTATTTTTAAATGTACAATTCAGTAGTGTTAAATATATTCCTGTTGTGATGCCGTAGATCTCCAGAACTTTTGCATCTTGCAAAATTGAAACTTCATAACCATTAAACAACTCTTTTTTTTTTCTTACTCAGCTGCTGAAAAACACCATTCCACTTTCTGTTTCCGAGGGTTTGAGCACTGCTGGCAAATAACTGGAATCATTCAGTATTTGTCTTTTTGAGGCTTATTTCACTTAAAATAATGTCCTTGAAGATTCACATGTTGTAGAATGTTATAAGAGTTTCTTTATTTAAAGCTGATTATTAGATTTGTAAATTATGCTTTAGTAGAAATATTGACCAAAGTTTCATGAAATCTGGGTTCCAATTTAGCTCTGCTTTAATTTTATGACTTCATACATATCAACCATTTTCTCTGAGGCCATAGCATACTCCCTGTAAAATCATATTTGTCTTAAGTACTAAACAGGATTTTTGAGAGGTAAAAGAGGCAGATTCATTTCTCAGAGATATCTCAGTATTTCTTGGATCCCAGGTGATCAACTACTCTTAGAAGTTCTGAGTTCCCTCAAAACTGAGTTTCCCTTCTGGGAAAAGGTCTGTGGAAGCTGGAATCTCACCAAGCCTCAGTCTCTTAACCTATAATATCAATTGAGGTTAAACTAGATACCTGAAATCATTGAACTTTAAAGCCACAAATTAGTAAAAATTTCTACTGAAAAACAAACATTTTATGTCATCTTCAACATTATTTTCATATTTTAAAATCAAGATGCTGTGTAATTTTAGAACATGCTCCCCTTTCCCTGTCAGTCTGATGAAAACGTAGACACTTAACATCACATACTCTAAAATTCCTGCACAATGGAGCAGGGTAAGCACTTAGGTCCGTTGGGGAATTTGATGATTTGACCTTTTGAACTGAGGTAGTTTTCCATTGCATTGGTTCTTCTGGCATTTGTTGAGTCTGTGCAAACGTAAGGCTGGCCTTGCCGCTTGGGACTTTCGATGATATAACTATCAAGATGATGGAAGACTTATCAATAGGTGGAAAGAGATCTATATTTTGAAGGACTCAGATAATAAATACACAATACAAGTAAAAATTATATTCATTTTTGTTTAAATTGGAAAAAAATATAAAGCAATTATAGCAAACTTCCAAGGTCTCAGAATTTCACTGCCTGGTTAAACATCTGATTATTAAATGACTGAGCAATGGGAGGCAAGCACTGGGAAGATAAGAGTTTGCTGAATTCTCCTCATCCTTAACCCAGAATGCCACATGGCTTAATTACCTTGTCACAGGATTAACCCCAGGCTTGTATTGGAGATGGGGTAGATAAAGGGAATGTTCCATGGTAAACATGGCAGAATAGTTGTAGCTTTCTGATTAAAGTTAGATATTTTATTAGGTGAATGACTAACATCTCAGTTAAATTCAATTAGTAGATGCTGTAATCCCAGTGGCTTAGGAGGCTGAGGCAGGAGGATTGAGAGTTCAACGCCAGCCTCAGCAAAATTGTGGCACTAAGGAACTCAGTGAGACCCTGGCTCAGTGGTCAAGTGCCCCTCAGTTCAATCCCCGGTACCCCTCCAAAAAATTCAATTAGTAAACTTTAATTTCTCAAAGACAAAGTTTAAAATACAACCATCTTAGAATTACGTATTAATTTACAAGTATATAGAATTTGAATTCAATAATATTATTTTTTCCATATTTTATATAGGTGCAGTATAGTTGTACCTAATAGTTGATCCATTTTGAGTTGATTTTTGTATAGGGTAAGAGATAAGGGTACAGCTTATTCTCTTACACATGAATTTCTTATTACATATTTGTACATACACACAATATGACAATATAGTTTGAACAATATCATTCCCCAGTATTCCCCCTTTCTCTTCTCTCATCCCACTTCCTTGTCTCTTCCTGTGAATCTACTGAGCTCCCTTTAATTTTCATAAGATCCCCTAATCTTTCTTTTCCTTTATCCTCTGTAGCTTCCACATGTGAGAGAAAACATACAGCCCTTGACCTTCTAAATTTGACTTATCTCATTTAACACAGTGGTCTCAACTTCTACCCATTTTCCTGCAAATTACAAAATTTCCTCTTTCTTCATGGCTGAATAAAATTCCAATGTGTATATATACAATATATTTTCTTTACCATTTATCAATTGATGGACACATAGGCTGGTTTTATAGTTTGGCTATTGTCAGTTGCACAACTATAAAAATGGGTATGTATGTATCGCTGTAGTAATATGACTTTAATTCCTCAGGATAAATCCCAAGAAGTCATGTAGCTGGGTCTTATGGTGGTTCCATGCCTAGTCTTTTGAGAAACCTCCATACTGATTTACATACTGGTTGTACTAATCTACAGTTCTGCTAACACTGAAAAAGTGTTCCTTTTATTTTCCATATCCTCTGAAGCATTTATTATTATTTGTATTTTTATTTGTTCTTTTTATATATACATGACAGTAGAGGTATATTTTGACACATTATACATACATGGAGTATAACTTATTCTAATTAGGATCCCATTCTTGTGGTTGTACATGATGTAGAGTTTCACTGTTGTTTGTATTCTTGATGGCTGCCATTCTTAGTGGAGTGAGATGAAATCTCAATAAAGTTTGACTTGCATTTCTATAATTGATAATGATATTGAATATTTTTTCATATATTCATTGGCCATTTATATTTCTTCTTGAGAAGTATACATTTAGTTTATTTATCTAATTATTAATTGTGTTATATTTTTATTTTGGGTGTTAAGATTTTTTAGTTCTTTACATATTCTGGGCATTAATCCTCTGTCAGAAAAGTAGCTAACAAAGACTTTCTCTATTGTGTAGGTTCTCTCTTCACATTCTTGTTTCATTTGCTGTGCAGAAACTTTTTAATTTGATGCCATCTCATTTATTAAATCTCAGCATTATTTTTTGAACTCTAGGTATCCTACTGAGAAAGATGTAGCCTATGTTGAACCTACACTTCCTTCTATGAGTTGCATAGTTATTGGTGTAATCCCTAGGTCTTTGATCCATTTTGAGTCGCTTTTTGTGCAGGGTAACAGAGAAGGGTATAGCTTATTCTCCTACACATGAATAACCATTTTTCCTAGCATCATTTACTAAAAGACTGCCTTTTCTCCAAGTACGTTTTGGGCACATTTGTTAAGGATCAGATTATTTATCTGTCTAGGTTTGTCTCTGTCTTCTAATCTGTATCATTGGTCTATATGTGCCAGTACCATGCAGTTTTTGTTACTATACTTCTGTAGTGTAATTTGAAGTCAGGTATTGTGATGCCTCCAGCATTGATTTTTTGGCTTAGAATTGTTTTGGTTATTCTGTTTTTTCATTCTTCCAAATGAACTTTAGGACTGTTTTTTTTATAGCTCTGTGATAAATGTCATTGGTATTTTGATGGGGATTGAATTGAATCTGTATATTGCTTTTAGTGGTATGGCCATTTTAATAAATTTATTCTGCCTATCCTTGAACATGAGAGGTCTTTCCATCTTCTGAGATCTTTTTAAATTTCTTTTTTCAATGTTCTATAGTTTTCATTGTAGAGGTCTTTCACCTTCTTGGTCAGATTTATTCCCAGGGTTTGTTGTTTGTTTGTTTTGAGACCATTGTGAATGGGATTGTTTTCCTAAATTTTTCTCACAGGTTCATTACTGGTATATAGGATAATTATTGATTTTTGTATGTTGATTTTGTAACATCCTAAATTACTGAATTTGTTTATTAGTCTTTTAGTGGAGCTTTTGTGGATCTTTTAAGTATTAGATCATATCAAACAGTGATAATTTGACTTCTTCCTTTCCTATTTTTTAATCCTTTTTTTTCTTCACTTGCCTAATTGCCCTGGCTAGAATTTCTAGTACTACATTAAATAATAGTGAGAATTGAATCCTTCTCTTGTTCCAGATTTTAAAAGAAATGCTTTCGGTTATTCCACATTCACTATGATGTTCACTTTGTTTTTTTCATATATAGTCTGTATGATGTTGAAGTAGATTATTTCTCTCCCTAGTCTCTTCAGTATTTTTCTCATGAGTGAGAGGTGAATTTTGCTTAAGGCTTTCTTTGCATCTTTTGAGATGACTAAGTGATTCTTGTTCTTAATTTTCTTTATGTGATGAATTACATTTATTGATTTGTGTATGTTAAAACATCCTTGCACTCCTGGGATTAAAACTAGATTGGTCATAATCAATACTCTTCTTAACATGTTGCTGAATATTATTTCCTAATATTTTATTAAAGATTTTTACATCTAAATTCATTAGAGATACTGATCTACATTTTTTCTGTTCTTATCTGATTGTGGTGAGTGTGATACTGGCTTCATAGAATAAATTTGGAGGTGTTAAATCCCTTTCTATTTCATAAAATAATTTGAGGAGCATTGGCATTAGTTCTTCTTATAAGGTCTGGTAAAATTTAGCTGAAAATACATCTTGTCCTGGATTTTTTTATTTCTTGGAAGACTTTTTATTACTGCTTCTATTTCATTGCTAGTAATTATTCTGTTTAGTTTTTCTGTGTCCTCTTGATTCAATTTTGGCAGGTTGTATGTGTTTAGAAATTATTTATTTCTTCTTGGTTTTCCAATTTATTGGAGTATAAGTTTTCTAAATAGTCCCTGATTATTTTCTGGATTTCTGTGATGTCTGCAGTGATTTCTCCTTTTATCATCTCTAATTTTGTTAATTTGGATCTTCTCTGTATTTCTTTTTTTAATATTTATTTTTAGGTGTAGATGGACACAACACAATGCCTTTATTTTTATGTGGTGCTGAGAATCAAACCCGGGTCCCGCCTGTGCTAGGCGAGGGCTCTACCGCTGAGCCACAATCCCAACCCCTCTTCTCCGTATTTCTTTTGTTTAGTTTGGGTAAGGGTATTTCTTTTGTTTAGTTTGGGTAAGGGCTTACAATCTTATTTATCTTTTCAAAGAAACAATTTTTTGTTTAATGGATCCTTTGTATTTTTTATTCTCAATTTCCTAGATTTCAGCTCTGATTTTAATCATTTTCTTCCTTTTAATAGTGTTGGAATTGTTTGGTCTTTTTTCCAAAGGCTTTGAGATATACCTTTTGGTTATTCATTTAGGATCTTTCTGATTTTCTTATTTCAGCATCTATAGCTATAAACTTTCCTCTTAGATCTGCCTTAATAGTGTCCCAGAGGTTCTGGCATGTTGTTACCATTATTTTAATTTTTTTTAAAGGGGAGAGAGAAAGAGGAGAGAGAGAGAGAGAGAGAGAGAGAGAGAGAGAGAGAGAGAGAGAGAGAGAATATATATATTTTTTTATTTTTATTTTTTTGTAGATGGACCCAGCATAATGCCTTTATTTTTTTTTTTATGTGGTTCTGAGAATTGAACCCAGGTCCCGCCCGTGTTAAGCGGGCGCTCTACTGCTGAGCCACAATCCCAGCCCTCATTATTCTAATTTGATTGTAAGAATTGTTAAATTTCTCCCCTGATTTCTTTTTATCACTCATTCATTATTGAAAAGTGTATTGTTCAATCTCTGTGTGTTCATATAGTTTCTATAGAGTTTTTTGGTGTTGATTTATAATTACCTTCCATTATGATCTGATAAGATGCAAGGGATTTTATTAATATTTTATGTTTGGTAAGAGTTACTTTATGGCCTACAATATGGTCTTTTAGGAGAAGGTTCCATGAACCACAAAGAAGAGATTATATTCAACTATTATTGGGTGAGATATTCTACAGATGTCTATCAAGTCTATTTAATTTTTAATATTTTTCAGGTCCAAGGAGTCTTTACTGAGTTTATGTCTGAATGACCTATGTATTGGTGAGAGATGTGTCTTGCAATCACCCAGTATTATTTTATTGGGGTCTGAGGCTTTGATTTGATTAGTGTCTCTTTTATGTAATTGCATGCACCAATATTTGGGGCATAAATATTTACTATCATTATATCTTCTTGTTGAATTCTTTCTTTTAACAGTATGAAGTAACCTACTTTATCTCTTCTTTAATTTTGGCTTGAACTCTGCCTTGCCAGAGCTTCTCCTGATTGTTTTGATCATTTTTGTAATCATTATTTTGAATCCTTTATCTGATATTTCAATCTTTTTCAATATCTTTGGAAGAAGCTGGTGAATTTTGAACTTTAAGAGGCATTGTGTTACCTTATTTTTTCTTATTCTTGTATTCCTCTGCTGGGTTTTATGTACCTGTAGGGATGAATTTCTCTTCGACTGTGTGAGCCTTTTTAGGGTATGGCTCACTCTTTCCCAAAATGTCCTAGAGTAATCTAGATTGAGCCCTCCTGAGAGGTATGGTATCCACAGCCTTTGATAATTCTCCTGTGTGTGTGTGTGTGTGTTTCCCGGTAGGAGTGAAGTCCTCAGTAGGACCTGAGGGCCAATCACTTGATGATCCTACTTGGGGACTGGTTATTAGTTTGGTATTCTTTGTTGTATAATATAGCTGAAGTTTAAGTGTCATTAATTTGTATATAAAGCAAGATGCACTGTCTTTTGGCTGAGTTTATAGTTCAGCAGAAGAGTCTCTACCCTGTGAAATTGTAGTGTCCTTGTAGATTCCCACTGCCTCACTGAGAAACAGTGCTTCCGATGTTTCCCAAGTTATGGAACAATTTGAAATGCATCTTTCCTCTAAACTGTCAACTTGAATCTAACCTAAATATGTTTTAAATAAAAACCTAAAAGAGTAACAGTATATGAAGGATGAATTAAATGTTATTGTAAATATATTCATGTGCATCCAGCAAGAATTCTGAAAACAGTGGTATTAATAAAATTTTTAAATATGTTAAAAGACCATCTACTTTACTCATAAGTAATTACTCACTTTCATTCTTTAGTGTTATTAATTGAAAATGCAACATCTAAAAATCTGGACTTTTCAAAAAGTATGCTAACAAAGTAGAATTAAATTCAAAGCAAAGAACTTTAAAAGATATATTAGATAAGACATTTTATTATATGTATATAGATAGCCTTGTAGATTTTTATTATATGCATATAGATAATATAGATACTCACTATATAGTCTTAGAAATCACGATACCTAATGCTATTCAATTTTAAGTGATGAGAAGCCTGAATGAAAAATAATTCCAATCAAGTAAAATCTATGTGTATATGATATAAAATGCTTATTTAGAACATAAAGTAAGATATAATCAATTTTATTAATGGAAAGTTAATTTTTCTTATTCTTTTAAAATTAATATTTAAATAATGTCAGTTTGAAGGGTGCCAAATTATTGGCTGACTCTAAAGGTTAACATGTTTCAGTCTGATCACAAGAATACTTTATGGAATTCTTGTGAATTCATCCACACCTGAGACTGACTAGGCAGTTACAAAGAAGCACTGATGATGGATTCGGCTTTATGTGGGAGCAAATATGATAACAGGAAACCTCCACAAAAGACATAATGCTTGAACTTAGCTTTGATCGTGATGTAGTGTTTATCTTTTTATCCTATACGATGTGGGGCCAGCTCAAGGAACAGCAGTGTGATATGTTTGGGGAACCTGACAAGATTTCAATGTGAACACAGAGATGACACAGGTAGGAGTTGGAGAAAGAAGATTCTCTGTGCTTGACATGATCAGAAAGGTAGGAGGAGAAAATGGGATCAACTGAAATGCCAGATCTCAAATCATATTCATTTGCTCTTGAGAACATTTTTGATGGTGATTTCCATGGGTATTTCATATACATGGGTATTATGACTTTTTTTTTAAATAAAACTCATGCAAAAGCATCTGCAAACCAGGAAATTCTTTGCTAACAAACATTAAGGAAAAATCAAGAGTACTTAAAAATGATAAAATAATATTAAATAAAATATTTTCATAAAAGAATAGCAAAAATAAAATTTTAAATACAGACTAAACTTAATTTAACATTTGGACATTTATGCAATGTTAGAAAAAGGTTTAAAGTATGGCAGTTAACATAGCCTGTGTTAATCCAGGAAATTTAAAATCAATTTTTAAGCCTTTTACTGCTTTATTCAAGTTTGCATGTCCATGTGTATATGAACATGTATGTTTCTGCATGTGCAATGGGTGAGAAAATTTTTAGTAATAGTCTTTAAAAATGGACATTGACAGATATGTATATAATCTATACAGTTATAAAATGTAATGGTTATGAAAATAGTATATGAAAATAAATTGGTATGAAAATGAAATGGTTAATTGATTAGACTATAAATAGAAGTATGTAGAGAATTGGATTTATTCAGAAAAATTAATACAAATAAGTATCTATGAGACAACATTGAAAAACAAAGCAATATGCATTATAATCTTATTATTTATTCAGTGATAGCAGATGTAGAAAGGGTTTCTTGCTTTCTCTCATTTTATGGTAATGGAATATAAATTTCAGCACTAGCCCCCCTGACACACACACATTTAACAGGTCCTTAACTATTTCCACTTTTCTGAATTGGTCTTCTAAAATTTATCAATTTACTATGACATGAAGAACCTCTACATTTCTTCCTGTTTTGGTCCGTGTTTCTTTTGGAGATGTCACCAGGAAGATTCATGAATACTGATTGCCCTCTGCCTAGTTCTTGGGTTGTTTCCTATAGCTCCCTGCGAATCACCACTGTGCCAATATCTCTCTGGACTGAAACTGGTACCAAACAAAACAAATAAAACCATTGCTAAGGACATTAGTGAAAACAGGCTCAAACTCTATGGTTCTCAATCTCAGCAGCACTTTTGAGTTACTAGGGGAAGTTTTTTAAAAATGATTTATGATGTAGCCCTAGTTCCAGGAATTTTGATTCCTGGTGTGGAGCCTGTGGAGACTAATCTGAGTTATGGAATGTTTAAAAAATTTTCACGATTCTAATTTGCATGTAAGTTTGACAACCACTGTTCTATTACACCGGTTTCCCCCCAAATCAGGCAATTCTCAAAAACCACAAGAGAGGGTATACTCATTGTAATCTATCAAACTGGGACAAGTTAAAATTCTTTTTTGAGGAAAGGAGCAGTATTTGACAAGACGAGAACTGACCGAAGTAATAAATTCAGCCTACCCTTCCAGAAATCAATCTTTCCCCCCTTCTTATAAATCATACACAACACAAACTTTGAACTGAAAAACATACAGATCTATGCTTAGAAAATTACCTTTCTGGCATGCCTGATGAGCCACCCATGATTGTATTTAATCAGAATCACGGAACCTAGCAATAGAAACCCCACCAGAGCTATGTGATAGAGCTCCGTATTCACAACATCTCACAAAATGTCTTACACACCAGACTATATTTCTGAATCACAGCTTAATAAATCCAACTAAAAGTGAAAATACATCAACACATCCAAACTTTCAAGGCTAAATTTTTGCCATCATGAACTTTCCATTTTTTCACCATGCCTGGACTGATTTAGAGAGTTGAATAGAGGTGGATGGGGAGAAAGAGAAATCAGTTTTAGAGGAATCCAGGGAATAAGGCACTAGTTTATTTTTAAAATGTGTATTTATAATGGTGTCTGTCCTGGGAAAGACTTCCTCTCATATATGCCTTGCAGAAAGTGAAAAAGTAAGGAACTGAAGACATCTGCAGTTGGGTGAGGGCAATGAAGAATAGATTTAAAAGGGCAATTTCAGATCTGACCCTTTAAACTGATCTTGTTCTTTCTCCTCTACTGCAATTAGCCTAAACAAATGACTAGCAGAAACTTGGTGTTTTATTTTAAGAATGATGGACAACAGATATTCTCCCCTTCCCCATATTGTGGTATAGACAGAGGTTTACAAAACTAACCGAAATGATTTTTAAAAGAATTTTAAAAATCAAAACTAAAATCACCAGTATAATTATGAAAATGTGTCAACATGCTGCCCCAAATATTCATACCTGTCACTACAACTGCTAGGGGAGGTGTCACACTCCTGTAATCCCAGCAGCTCAGGAGGCTAAGGCAGGATGATTAAAAGTTCAAACCCAGCCTCAGCAACTTAGAGAGGCCCTCAGCAACTTCATGAGAACCTGTCTCTAAATAAAGTATCAAAAAGGGCTGGAGATGTGGTTCAGTGGTAAAGCAACTCTGGGTTCAATCTCCAGTACAAAAAAAAAAAAGGGGGGGGAGAGAGAGATAACACATACATGCATTTAATGATTTAATGTGCTAGCAAATTCTTAATTAACATGGATTAATTTATATAAACTTCACTACAGTCCAAAAAGTAGGATCTATGGTTATCTTCATTTTACAAATTATTTCCCAGAAAGGGAAGACAAGGATATATACTCAAACACTCAGTTTCAATTGTGCACATTGTTAACCACAATATCATTCACATACAAACTAATTGGATCCAACTGGGGGGTGACATTCAGGAATCTACATTTCTGGAAGAGTGGCCCAATTATGGCAGGAAATTAAGGGGAGGAATCCCTGGAAAATCTCATTAATATTCCCCCAAAAGGAGCCTACAAAAGACTGAATTTACAAGGAAAATATGAAAAATATTCCCCATATTTTAGATAGGGAGTGAAGGCACAGGTTGGAAAATAAGCCAAAATTGCAATAGATAAAATAGGATGACAAAAAAAATAGGGGTCACTGCCTTGACCTAGACTGGCAGCAGAGATCAAATAACAGTTCTGACCAGGGAACAAATCCCTGATGTTCCTAAGTAAGAGAGAAAGGGTATTGAGACAGTTACCCAGCCCTGGCTGCCAGAACCTTGGACTCTTTCTCACTTCCTCAGCAGTGAAGTAAGTAATCCATTAGTGCATTGCATAGGAAAGGTGCCTAATGGTAACCATGTAAATAGGGACTTAATTAAAGAAAATTTGCTTGCATAATTTTAAAGAATCTTTTGGTTTTGCCTCTACTGTTTTTATTTAAAAAATTCTATTGAAGTATAGCAGACATATACAAATTTGCATAAATCAAAAGAACAAAACTATCACAAAGTAAAAATTTCCATGTAAACGTTGCATAGGTGAAGAAATAAAAACATGTGATAGCACCACAGAAATCTTCCTTGGACTCCTTCTTGACTTCGAACAACATAAAATTAGTGTTGTCCATTTTGGGATTTGATATAAATGAAACATGAAATGTATTCTTTTGTGACATGCTTCTTTCACTCAGCAATATCTATGAGGCTCATCCCTATTGTTGCATGTGACAGTATTTTATTTTTATTTTTATATACTGGTTGTAGTAGATTGCTATAATGGCACCTTCTAGCATCAAGACTTTTTGTGTACAATCCTCTTTGCAATGTGTTATAATTGCTTTTTCTATCAAAGTATAATCTGTTTCTTCACCATTTTGAATCTGGGCTGGGCCGTATGATTGCTTTCACAGACATTGTGATGAAAATTATACTATCCAAGTTCTAGGGCTTAGTGCTAAGAGCCTTGTAATTTCCTTTTGCTTTCTTGGACAATTTGGCCATCATGTTGTGTAAAAGCCCAATCTAGGTCACTAAAGATAAAAGTCATTGCAGGATAAGAAAAGAATGGGATAACCAGCCCCATGTTTAAAATGCTATCTTGTACCTATAGTTCCAGAGAAGACATGCTATAGCATCAGGGGTGAATTCAGACAAGAGCAGTAGAAGAAATTACCAAATTATAGAATTTTAAGCAATAAATTATGGTTTTAAGTCATTCAGCCTACATTATTTTTTATGCAATAGGCTAGAGATAGAATTTTCCACTTGTGCCATCATGTCAATGTTCAAAATGTTTTGGATTTAAGAACATTTTGGATTTTGGATTCTTAGGTTAAGGACGCTCATCCTTTACTGACAAGTAGAACTGCTGGATTAATATTAGTAGATGTTGCCAAACTGTCTTCCAAAGTTATTATAGTTTGGATCTTAAATGTCCCCAAAAGACCATTGTGCAGGATTTGTCTCCATGACCCTAGTGGAAGGTGGTAGAAATTTTAAGAGATGGGACCTAGTGGGCAGTCTTCAGGTTACTGAGGACATGTCTTTGAAGTGTACTGTGAGACTCTGGTATCTTCCTCCTCTTCTTCTCTTATCTTCCTGGCCATGAGGTGAAAAACTCTGCTCCACTGTATACTTCCTACCATGATGTGCTGCCTCCCTACAGGCCCAAAAGCAATGGGAAAAAACTGATCTTGGACAGAGCCTCCCAAACTATGAGCCAAATAGACCTTTTCTATTTATTTATTTATTTATTTATTTTTAAAGAGAGAGAGAGAGAGAGAGAGAGAGAGAGAGAGAGAGAATTTTTTTTTAATATTTATTATTTTTTTAGTTCTCGGCGGACACAACATCTTTGTTGGTATGTGGTGCTGAGGGTCGAACCCGGGCCGCACGCATGCCAGGCGATCGCGCTACCGCTTGAGCCACATCCCCAGCCCGACCTTTTCTCTTTAAAGATTGATTATCTCAGGTTTTTGGTGGAAAGCTGAATAACACACTATATTGAGGTATATTCCTATTGGCAATATTAAGTGGGTTCTAATTGCTCCACATCCTAACTAATTCTTGGTAATATCTGTTATTTTTATTTTAGTCATTCTGGCATGTGGGTAATATTACTTTGATGTAGATTTAATTTGCCATAACCTAAACATCAACTCAGTGCAAACACCCATGAGTTTTCTCTTAGAAACTTGCAGGAACAAGGACACACACACTCTCTCTCTCTCTCTCTCTCTCCCCTCCTTCCTCCCTCTCCCTCTCTCTCTCACACACACACACATGCACAATACTTCTATTTTGGTCACTTCTCTACATATTGTATTTATTATTGCACAACATTAATATTGTTCCATTTATTCTCCTTTTATTTTTGTTTTATATTTGGTTTTCTTTTGCCTACCATTTTATAATTAAGCTGTGAATTATGTTGTTTTCAATGTCATCTTGTACATACTGTATCGCTGGGAACTGTTGGTTCTCTTCCTTCTACTCAATGTAGGAGGAGTTAGTTTCTTTAATGAAGTAGATTTTATCTGACTTACTTTCATTTCTTTGACAGATGTTTGGACATAATTCATTTCCATTAGTATTATATATTATATGTAATACTATATAGTTATAATATTATACAATTATAATAATATATAATTAGTTTTATATATCATTATATAATCTCTGTTTTCTTTGTGGAGCCCTCCAGCTCTTCCATCATATCTCAGCAACTTGGAAATGAAGTATAATTGTGCATGTTCTAGGTGTGCTAGTAGCCACCTCTATTAATTTAAAAATTCTCATTCTACAGCTTCAAAAAATGAAATGACATATACAGACTCTCTTATACAAAATACGAAAAATTAACGATGTCTGTTTCTCTTTTTTTATTCATCATATTTGTTATCATAACCTTAACTGCTTCTTTCTTCTTCTTCTCCCCCCCCCATAGTGGTAACTGGGAATGGAACTCAGGGTCTCACACTAATAGGCTAGTTCTCTTTCACTGAGCCACACCCTGAGCTTTTTTATTAAAAAAATATTTTCAGATGGGGACTCACTAACTTGATGAGGCTGGCCTCAATTTTGAGATTCTCCTGGCTCATCCTTGTGAGTAGTTGTGATTACAAGTGTGTGTTTCCAAGTCCGTCTTACAACTGCATTTTTAAAAAAAAAATATTTATTTTTTAGTTTTAGGTGGACACAATATCTTTATTTTATTTTTACGTGGTGCTGAGAATCGAACCAGTGCCTCATGCATGCTAGGTGGGTGTGCTATCACTTGACCACATTCCAAGCCCATTACAATTGCATTTTTATTTGTAAAGAGGTGTATTGCCTCAGTAATTTGGGCTTCACAGGGCAATAAGATAAAAAATAGACAAAATTAATTTGATAAGTTATAATAAATACAATTCATTAAGAGCCTGTATCATACTTATAGCCCTTCAAGCAGAAACTAATTGTAAATATTATAAAAAAATGACCATATATTAGGCCACAAAGTAAACCTTAATAAATATTTTAAATTGGAAAATATCCTACTGTATCTTCTAATTAGAATGCAATACAACTTAGAAATATTTAACAAAAGAAAGAATAACAGAGGGCCCAGATGCACAGTGGGCCAGGTCCACCCCTTTCCAGGCAGGGTAGACACTTGCCAAAGCCTAGCCCCTGGTGCAAAATCGCCCCTTTAGTTCAGTGGGCTACCCCTGGAGCCGAGATCCAGCCCAGACTACCACACCAGCCCACATGGGTTCCAGGCTCTCAGTAGGCCTGGTTCACCCCTCCCCATGTGGGGCAGAGACTGCTAGAGCCTAGCCTTTAGCACAAGAACGCCCCTTCCTACCAGCAGACTACTGCAGGACGTCAAGCCTAGAGGCCCAGATCCACCAACTCAACTTACACAGGTCCCAGATCCAAGATGCAGTAGGATCCATTGAGGGACACCAGCAGGGTCTGGAAGCCCAACAGTCAAGGTGAGGTACAGACAATCTGCACAGGTACTACAAGAATATAGGGAAGAAACTGTAATATCTCAGATCCACACTGCAAGAAAGGAAGTCACATAAACAACATGAAAAAACAAGGGAAGAAAGTGTCCCAAACTAACCAGGATCCTATAATAACAGAACCCATGGACATGAAGTTGATGAAATGTCAGAGAAGGCATTTTTAAGGTTTATAATTTAAATGTTCTGTGAATTAACGAATGATCTAAATGTGTAAATATAGGCAAAAATTGATCACTCCAACAATGAGATAAGAGAGCAAATACAGGTAGCAAAAGATTACTTCAAGAGAGAGATAGAGACTCTCTCAAAAAAAAAAGTCAGAAATCCTTGAAATGAAGGAAACAATAAATCAAACAAAAAACTCAATAGAAAGCATAACCAACAGACAGATCACTTGGAAGAAAGAACATCAGATAATGAAGACAAAGTATACAACCTGGCAATTAAAGTTGATCACACAGTAAAGATAGTAAGAAACCATAAACAGAACATCCAAGAATTATGGGATAGCATCAATAGACCAAATCTAAGAGTTATTGGGAAAGAGGAAGTCACAGAGTTCCAAACCAAAGGAAAGCACAATATCTTCAATGAGATAATATCAGAAAATTTCCCAAGCATAAAGAACAAATTGGAAAACCAAATATAAGAGGCTTACAGGACACCAAATGAACAAAATTACAACAGATTTACACCAAGGCACATTATAATGAAAATGCCTAGCATACAGAATAAGGATAAAATATTTTTTGAGAGAGAGAGAGAGAGAGAGAGAGAGAGAGAGAGAGAATTTTTTAATATTTATTTTTTAGTTTTTGGCGGACACAATATCTTTGTTTGTATGTGGTGCTGAGGATCGAACCCGGGCTGCACGCATGCCAGGTGAGCACGCTACTGCTTGAGCCACATCCCCAGACCCAGAATAAGGATAAAATCTTAAAAGCTGCAAGAGAGCGGATTCTGGTCACATATAAGGGGAGACCAGTTCATATATCAACATATTTTTCAATGCAGACCCTCAAAGCCAGGAGATCATGGAACAACATATACCAAGCTGTGAAAGAAAATGGATGCCAACCAAGAATCTTATATCCAACAAAACTAATTTTTAGATTTGATGATGAAATAAAAGCCTTCCATGATGAACAAAAGTTAAAATAATTCACAACTAGAAAGCCTGTACCACAGAACATCCTCAGCAAAATATTCCAAGAATAGGAAATGAAAGGCAATGATGAAAATCAGCAGAGGGAGGGATTACACTAAAGGAAAATCTAATCAGAGGAGAAACCAAGTCATGTTAATTACCAAAAATAAACAAAAATGGCTTGGAATACAAATCATATCTCAATAATAACCCTGAATGTTAATGGCCTAAACTCTCCAATCAGAAGACATAGACTAGCAGATTGGATCAAAAAAAGAAAGACCCAACAATATCTGCCTCCAAGAGACTCATCTCATAGAAAAAGACATTTACAGACTGACGGTTAAGGGTTGGGAAAAATCATACCACTCACACAAACTGCAGAAGCAAGCAGGGGTTTCCATCCTCATATCATATAAAGTAGACTTCAAACTAATGTCAATCAAAAATGATAAAGAAGGACACTACGTACTGCTCAAGGGTACCATACACCAATAAGTCTTAACAATTATAAATATATATGCCCCAATGGAGCATCTGTGTTCATCAAACAAACTCTTCTCAAGTTTAAGAGTCAAATAGACCACAATACAATAACTTTAACACACCTCTTTCATCACTGGATAGATCTTCCAAACAAAAGCTGAACAAAGAAACTATAGAACTCAATAATACAATCAATAACTTAGACTTAACTGACATATATAGAATATTCAACTCTCAAGAGAGAATATACTTTCTTCTTAGAAACACATGCATCTTCTCTAAAATAGACCATATACTGTGCCACAAAGCAACTCTTAACAAATATAAAAAAGTAGAGATACTACCCTGCATTCTATCAGATCATAATGGAATGAAATTAGAAATCAATGATAAAAGTAAGAGATAAAATCCACTCCAACACCTGGAGACTAAATAATATGTTACGGAATAAACAATGGGTTGCAGAAGACATATAGGATAGATTAAAACGTTTTTAGAGGTGAATAGAACACAGATACAATATATCAAAATCTCTGGGACACTATGAAAGCAGTTATAAGAGGAAAGTTCATTGCATGGAGTTCATTCCTTAAAGAAGAAAAAAATCAACAAATAAATGACTTAACACTACATCTCAAAGCCCTAGAAAAAGAACAAATCAAAACCAAAAGCAGCAGAAGACAGGAAATAATTAAAATCAGAGCTGAAATCAATGAAATTGAAACAAATGAAACAATTGAAAAAATTGACAGAACAAAAAGTTGGGTCTCTGAAAAAATAAATAAAATTGACATACCCTTAGCCATGCTAACGAAAAGAAGGATAGAGAAAACTCAAATCATTAACATATGTGATGAAAAAAGAAATATCACACTACAGAAATACAGAAGATAATTAGAAATTATTTTTAAAACCTGTATTCCAATAAAATATAAAATATAAAAGGCATTGACAAATTTCTA